>NC_132812.1:19645682-22374432 GCF_048594095.1 Paramormyrops kingsleyae
AATGATCTTCATGTTGGTGTGAAATGATGTTACGTCTGTCAAAGTGTGTTAACTTTGCCATTTCCCAACCTCTACTAAAGTCACCCCAGTACTTGTAGAAGCAATCCAACACTGCCGTGTATTTTTTAACAGCTAATCAAAATCTCATTGATTAAGTAATTAAATTAAATACTTAATTAATTGAGCTGATGGTGAAGTTAAATGGATACATGGCATGGCTGAGGTGCCCCTGAGGAGAGGTTTGGGAACTGAAGCGGTGTTCATCTCGCCATCCAAAAAGAAATCAGTAACTTTTTTAGAACAGAAGAAATTGCTTTTAGTTCATTGTGTTACTTTTAATTTGCATATGTTCTAATGTTAAGTCATGCTTGTTTTCTCAGCAAATATACACTTACTATACCAAGATAAATAGCTTTCAACATTTTGTTTGACTGCCTAAGACTTTTGCACAGCACTGTATATAATCAGAGAAATTACAAATGCATGTTAAACTACCCTTAAGCCTGTTACTGATTTGAAATATGATGCTGATTAAAACAGACACAACATTTATGTTCACAGTATCAAGGCACAATCCAAAATGTATTTGCAATTTTTCTTAAAAGCCTTGGGACTATAAAGCAAATATACGTTTTAGAAATATTTAACCTCGGTATGTTTTTGAACCGTGGTGGGAAACCGTAGTACCTGGAGGAAACCTCATGATGACATGGGGAGACCATGGGGAGACCATGCAAACTCCACACACACAGGGCCACAGACCCTGGTCCCAGAGGTGTGAGGTTACAGTGCTATCCACTGCACCACAGTGCTGCCTCCAATACAGTGCTGCCTCCAATACAGTGCTGCCTCCAATACAGTGCTGCCTCCAATCACACGCTTATTTAGAAATGCTAATTCACCTGACAGGAGGCCTTTGGAATGTAGGCAAACCTCTCAGAGACAGAGAGAATGTAAAAACTCACACACTCCCAAAGGTGTGAGGTCAGTTCTAAATATACTAGTAGCATATTATCGCAAACAGCACATGAATTAGTAGTGTTCACGTTGTACATAACATATTCATGTTCATATGTAGGTTAAGGCTTTATATGAAAAACATTATAATATAAGGTTTGATATGAAATATTATATGCTAGAATTATGGATATTATGCATTTATTTCCATCTAGACAGTCTCTATAGACATGCGAGAAATGGAGCTGAGGACAATTAAGGAAACATACAAAGTATCTGAAAATGCAAAGGCGATCTTCCCCCCGTTCTCTGTGATCCAGCTCAGAAGTTGTAGAAATAAGCAATCAATGTACAATCACTCAAAATCTGGAACCATCACAATCATTTAAAAATAAAACAATATACCTGTACATATTGCAGAGTTAATTTAATTATCAAAGACCTTTGCGCTCAGTAATGTAGAATTTGTTTTCTGATCGGTTATTTTAGGATGTTGGGCATACCACAATTGAAATGTTACTTTGACATACATGATACAGTATCTGCATATACTTGCAGTATAATATTCTAATGACATTATTAATAGCACAATTTTTCAAAATGATCTCAATTAATATAAAAGCTTAATATCTTAAAGAGACACTAAAAGATTTTGAAAAGTTTTTGGCATTCAAGCTTTTATTGATTTTCTTTGGAAGGTCTGATACATGACATACATCCATAAAAATACATATATATGTATATACACACCCTTGTCCCCATACATACTTAATAGACATGCTTCTTAAATGAAAAATAATAAGTGTATATTATTGGGTGGGGGGCACAAATGTTTTAATCAGCTGTACCTCAACACAGCCAAGGGACTGGCCGTGTCCATGCCAGCGTCAGCCGTACCTCAACACAGCCAAGGGACTGGCCGTGTCCATGCCAGCGTCAGCCGTACCTCAACACAGCCAAGGGACTCGCCGTGTCCATGCCGGCGTCAGCCGTACCTCAACACAGCCAAGGGACTCGCCGTGTCCATGCCGGCGTCAGCCGTACCTCAACACAGCCAAGGGACTCGCCGTGTCCATGCCGGCGTCAGCCGTACCTCAACACAGCCAAGGGACTCGCCGTGTCCATGCCGGCGTCAGCCGTACCTCAACACAGCCAAGGGACTCGCCGTGTCCATGCCGGCGTCAGCCGTACCTCAACACAGCCAAGGGACTCGCCGTGTCCATGCCGGCGTCAGCCGTACCTCAACACAGCCAAGGGACTCGCCGTGTCCATGCCGGCGTCAGCCGTACCTCAACACAGCCAAGGGACTCGCCGTGTCCATGCCGGCGTCAGCCGTACCTCAACACAGCCAAGGGACTCGCCGTGTCCATGCCGGCGTCAGCCGTACCTCAACACAGCCAAGGGACTCGCCGTGTCCATGCCGGCGTCAGCCGTACCTCAACACAGCCAAGGGACTCGCCGTGTCCATGCCGGCGTCAGCCGTACCTCAACACAGCCAAGGGACTCGCCGTGTCCATGCCGGCGTCAGCCGTACCTCAACACAGCCAAGGGACTCGCCGTGTCCATGCCGGCGTCAGCCGTACCTCAACACAGCCAAGGGACTCGCCGTGTCCATGCCGGCGTCAGCCGTACCTCAACACAGCCAAGGGACTCGCCGTGTCCATGCCGGCGTCAGCCGTACCTCAACACAGCCAAGGGACTCGCCGTGTCCATGCCGGCGTCAGCCGTACCTCAACACAGCCAAGGGACTCGCCGTGTCCATGCCGGCGTCAGCCGTACCTCAACACAGCCAAGGGACTCGCCGTGTCCATGCCGGCGTCAGCCGTACCTCAACACAGCCAAGGGACTCGCCGTGTCCATGCCAGCGTCAGCCGTACCTCAACACAGCCAGGAGAGTCACTTCTGAAAATTTTGAAATAAATAATAATAGTAATAAAAATAATAATAATAATAAGAAGAAGAATCCTAATCATCAAAGAGACACTGTGATAATAGTATGCTGGGGTGCTATAAGGCGGGGGGAAGTTAAAACCTGTAATTATTACGGTGATTACTATAAATACTATACTAATAATATTATATATATATACAGGTACATCTAAAAAAAATAGAATATCGTGAAAAAGTTCAATATTTCTTGACATTCCTTTCAGAATTGTATATATATATTCTAAATACTATAATAATGTGGAGTTCTATTTGTGAATTCTAAATATCTATATAACTGAAAATGCTAAATTACAGAATCTTAGGCAAAGATGCCATATGCTGGTCTTGCCAATTAATTGCAATTTTGACTGAAGTAGCTCGTGTGGGGGGGGGGGGGGGGTTGCTTCCCCAAACTCTATCCAGTAGTAAAAGACAAATACAAATAACAACCCTCCTTTGTTGTTGTAAAAGCAAAAGTTGCAGCATTTTAAAAGCACAGATGAGCCATACTTCTAGAGAAAAGAATGTAGGAATTTTAAAAAGGAAGCCAAACTAAGTAACTGAAATACCATCTTCAGATTGTGCTTTTGAAGTTTAAATATAATGTGACATACTGTTGCTGACTGTCCCTTAATGTTCACAGTAGGCTCATGTATAAGCGGTTTGTCCAGTCCCTCCAATATACGCCCCTGCATTTTCTAACTGCTAATGCGGTAAAGGCTCACAGAGTCACATTGTGAATTAATTTACATTTGACTCAAATATTTCTCTACCTTAGTGTCAGACTCTGTATACTTACTTTGTTATAAGCTTTTTTTGATGTTCTATAGCACCAACCAATATTTTGCATAAATACATATTTAAAAAACAAACTTGTTTACCACCTGTCACCTCTCTTTACACAAGGACCATCATAGGCTGCCTTAGACTGATGACTATACAAAAGTCTGTGTGTCTTTCTATCTTTCAAGTAATCGTGTGACTGCTGTGAGGCGATATGAGAAACACCTGTGAAACATTACATCAAGGTTACCATGGCTAATTATCGCAGACTCAACAAACAGCTGTTTTACAATCTGCCTATATGTGTGGAGGGATGTGGTCAGTTCATCAGTGGCCATTTAAAGGCGTCATTTAAGATATTATATGGATATTTCCTGGATTTACTCTGTGTGCTCCACGAGTTATGCTGTTTCATGCTTTACCTTTCAGGGGTTGATTTCCCGAAAGCTTCGTAACGCTAGGTAGTTTGTTATCTAGTGCTTAACATTGATGATTAATTAGCACATGTTACCGATACCCTTACCCCAAAACTAGTTAGTTATCCCGCTTGTAGATTTACGAGTGCTCCGACCCACAGGTTATTTTCTACCTCGTTCTTTATTTGAACTTTTGCCTGCTGTCCTGTCACAGAGACACAGAGATCGGCCAAAATAGTGGACAAAAACATTGGTGCTCTTTTTTGGACAACGTAACAATGCCGATGATGTAATAAGAGTTTAGTATTGCAATATAAAACTATAATGTAGAGTATAAAATAGTGCAAATTGGGCTCGTTTATGTAACACCTGTATGCCATTTGAGTAGGCCTACATAACAGGGTTGTGCACCATTCAGAAATGAGACTTTGAATATAAGGAGGTAGAATTAAAATGGAATACATAGTGTAAGGGTGGCTTTTACAATATACCTTAATATTTAAATATGAATGATCCAGTATGTTAACATGAATCCCGCCTATCCCCCCCACCACGTGATCTTAAATATTTACGGCAGCAAAATTACCCAAAGGCCATGCCCCCCCCCCATCCGAGCACCTGCCTGACAATCTGTGCATGTCACTGTTATTCATAATGAATGCCACACTTGAAGGGTCGCCTATAGAAAAAATAATTTAATAGTGATTTTGTGTACCATGCTGAAAGAGCACATACAGTCATAACACTAACCCTATCACAACCCTATCTGTATGACACAAGAAAATCTACTGCAGACTCCTCAAAAATGGTAACACACATACTGTAAACAGTTAGATATGCAAAAACAGTAAATATATGCACATGGAAAAGAACTTACAGGGCTGACATAAACCAAATGCATATTGTTAGAATAGGCAAAAACAATTACACAAGTATTATCTTACATTCATGCAAATATAAAGTTCACTCACTGGTACATATATATAAGCTCAATATATGTATCTACCATACTGGACGTAAAACTGTTATGTAATTATTTAGGTATTCCTCGATTAAATGTCATTCATGTGTTGTATGATTGCATTAATTGAAATTAATTAAATTCTTCTGTCATTCCAATTCAACATCTCACTGGGTGTGGTCAAGTCAGTCCAAATCCAATTCATAAATTCTGAACAAACCTGGTAAGCTACATAATGAGCTGACCAATCAAACCTGGTAAGCTACATAATGAGCTGACCAATCAAACCTGGTAAGCTACATAATGAGCTAACCAATCAATGAGCTGACCAATCAAACCTGGTAAGCTACATAATGAGCTGACCAATCAAATCTGGTAAGCTACATAGTGAGCTGACCAATCAAACCTGGTAAGCTACATAGTGAGCTGACCAATCAAACCTGGTAAGCTACATAATGAGCTGACCAATCAAACCTGGTAAGCTACATAATGAGCTGACCAATCAAACCTGGTAAGCTACATAATGAGCTGACCAATCAAATCTGGTAAGCTACATAGTGAGCTGACCAATCAAACCTGGTAAGCTACATAATGAGCTGAGCAATCAAACCTGCTATGTGTTCAGTCACATCTTTTGAATTGGGAAGGTGAATCAGCCCTCACCACCAGCAATGGCAGGAAATTGTGCAAGTCAAGAGAAGACAGCGTTTGACACGGCAGCATCCAGGAAGTCAAGTTGCTTTTGCAGGTGATCATGAACCCCTTGGTGTATCTCAGTAATGAACAATTCATAGAGAAATACAGGCTGGCCTGGGGTGAAATAATGAGCCCCCTTGTTCTGGTGCAGGATAAATTGAAAAGAGGAACACACCAGAATTTTGCCCTCAGTGCACCGTGCAGCTTCCGACAGCTCTCTGCTTCTACGCCCCCTGGTGGATTCCTGCAGACCTACAGGTGCACATGGCCTCAGCAAGGCTGCTGTGTCCCGCATCTGTGCATTGATCACATTTCTGTTGCACTCTGCACACAACTACATACAATGTCCAGCAGGAGGGGATGCCGTGCATGATGCTAAAACTGGCTTTGATGCCACTGCAGGCACACGTGGCCTTGTAGGTGCAGTGGATGGAACCCTTAACCCTATTCATATTCACACCTGCACCTGCTGAAAAGGGTTCTGGGCACTAGGTCTAAATGTCCAGGTGATATGTAACCATGAAGGACATCTTGCAGACATTTTTGGAGTGTCTCAGATGGCAAAGGATGGTATGTCAGCTGGTGGCTGGTTATTGGGAGACAGCAGGTATATCTCAGCTAATAACTGCTGATTCCAGTGTTGAATCCCCAAACTGTGGCTGAAGAGAGGTATCACACCGCACTCCAAAGAACATACACCGCTGTAAGAGGGCTTTAGGCATGTGGAAGATGTGATTCCGTTGCCTACACCAGACTTTGGGGGCTCTCCCAAGATTTCCCCCTGAATGTTACTGTGCTGTTCTTCTTATGTGTACTATGCTGCACAACATTGCAGTAATTATTTTATTAAAATATATCTTTGACCACCTCCCCAATAAGTTCTTTTGAGAAGTATCCTCCACCATTGTGTTTTGTTTACAAGCCCATTTTTATTTTCAACAGGTTAAATTATTTTGTCCTTAATTTTGGTTCCTTTGATGTATTAATTTTATAATTAGTTTATATTTTTATTTACATTTGACAATCATCAGATTTTACCATTGAAATACGTAGGATGGATGTGCCTCTTATCGACAGTCTGTGATTTTCTTACACGGAGGCTGGGGAGAAGCCAACAATGTAGTAGTTAAAGTTTGTTTGTAAGTTCTGGAATAACTAAGAGTTTTGGGAAATGCACGTAGGCCTCACTCGTTCTTTAATTGCATTGTTCGTTATCTTGTTTGTTACTCGCTAAAATTAATCACTTTTGGGAAAGCCACCCCAGAAGATAGACAGATTATTTATACATTATAAGCAGACCTAAAAACTTTAAAGAAAGTGGATGTGAGCTCTAGTGATGTTAAATTCTCTTGCATATTTCTTGCCTTGACATTGTTCACAATCAGGCCCTGATCTGATACAATAAGCTGAGATGCGGCCGGTGATTCCCACATAATAGCATCTTTATTTACATTTCTTGCTGCTGTTGCATACTGCTGTCACTTCTGGGGTTTTAGATTGTGTGTCTTCATGCTCTTTTGCTGCCTGTGGTTTTCATTCTCCAGTTACTCGTTTTTTGTTTTTTTTGTTCACTGCAGTAACCAGGTTGTCCATATTTCATGCCAAATGTGAAACAAGGATATTTTGCAGGTGGGATGAAGATATCTGGAATTAATTGTTTTGAGTATATAGAAAGTTTACTGTGTGTTTGAGAGAGCAGGGTACCCTCATGCATTGGTCTTCCTCTCTCAGTTCCTGCTATGTTAGTGTGTTAGAGAGAGTAACGCAGTAATTTTGAGTGTGACTCAGACCTTCTGCTTGTCTCACCTTAAGAGTACTAAAAAAATTACCCCCATCCACTCACCAGTTCTCTTGTCCTGTGCATCTGTTTTCCATCAGAGAGTGGCATGTTTCACACCGGCATGCATGTGTTTCTGCAGAAATGCCCAGGTATGCACAGGATACGTTTGCTTTCTGATTGGTCTGGGATTGACTTGGGAGATTTAATTATGTAAGAACACTATTAAACTGGGTGAAGCATGGCTAAATATAGAGAAGTGAATGGAGCTATGTGAAGTGAATGGGGAAATACGGCAGGATATTTATATCACCGGAATCAGGGCGAATGGCTCAGCCAGGGGAACATCACCCATTTTAAAAGTCATTCATAAAATCCAAACAGGATTTGGGTCTTACCTAGTCAGACGCTCACTTTAAACCTTCATTAGATCCTTAAATATGTACAGAATTAAATATATACAGTGTAAGCATTACCAGCAAATAAATCTAAGCAATGGGAGAAATTTGATTTTTTTTTGTTTTGTGTCTGTTTGAAATTTATTGCTTATGTCATAGTTAAAATGTGTTTGTGACACACGGAAAAGGCAAGATATCAAATCAGTATAACAAAGACTAAGGAAAAAAAAGCTGTCATGATATATACATTTGAGAAATTTTATGAAATATAAAAAAAATACTTCATCAGACAAGTGAAATTAAAATTATTTTATTGTTACTGTTTCCATTATAATAATAATTATCATTATTAATATTAATATAATAATAATAATAATAAATCCCCAGGAAGAAATAAAATGATAATAATTTATTTGAAACTGGATTCAAAATAATTTATAGGCTTAATGCAAAACTACCCATGGTACAAAAACTCATTTTTATTGCAAATGATGATTATGATGATTTATTATTTCTAGGTATTCTGGGTCTGTCTGTGAATTGCCTTTAAGCTCAAAATGCTCATTTTTAGTCCAATCCAACACGACACCTCGTGGTGCAGCATAGACTAAACTCCGTGACAATAATTCTATTTCTTCCTGGTGATTCTGACTTCTGTCTTCCTTCCCCTGATATTTCGAATGAGTATGGCAGTCATGATTATACCAATCTGTGGCAGCGGGGCTGTATGTGGGGTCCTGTTTTATATTCTCTGTCTTCCTCTCAGTCAAAGGACAACAGTTCTTTTGGGCAGACATGCCATGTTTCACATCCACTGGGCCGCCGTCTTGGGGCCGATCCTCTCTGTGTTTCTTCTTTGACCTTTGTTTTCGATGCACAATCAAAAAAACAATCCCACTGGCAGAAAAAACGACTATAAGAAGAAAAATCAAAAATATTACGATAAAGACTGAAAATGGGACAGAGACAGTGAAATGGTGGTAGAAACCTGTACTTTTAATGGTTGTGGAGGGGAAAGGCACACCGTGAGCAAACGTACCAGTTGGCATTGGTAAGAATGTCACTAGGTCAGGACACATGACTTCCTGACTCACAATCTCCAGCTTCGTTTTAGCTATTTTATTTGGAGTCTGACACAAAATACTACCCGACACACTATACTTTTGTAGGGTCTCAACCCATTGCTTAAAATCAACCAGATCACAAGTGCAGTCCCATGGGTTGTCATCCAAAAAAATCTGCCTCAGAGCTATCAACTGATCCAATACATTCATCACAGGCAGGTGCTTAAATGCATTATTCATTAGGTTTACTTTAATTAGTGGCAGATGGTGAAATATATAGGGTGGAAGTTTATGAAGAAGATTGCCATTTAAAGACAGGATTTTCAAATTAGGCAAGGCACTAAATGAACCTGGATGGATGCCTTCAATTACATTGTACTCTAAATACAACTGCTCAAGGCTGTTAAGTCCGAAAAACATACCTGAGAATAACTGATCAATTCGGTTTCCATTGAGATTGAGCTTTTGTAGTAGCCCTAAACAGAGAAAACTTTGATTTTCAATATAATCAATTTTGTTGTTTGCCAAATTCAGCAATACCAAACTTTCATATGCAACAAAATCATCCCGTAAAAGTCTCTGAATCATATTTCCCGTCAAGACAAGATCTGTGGGACTTTGATGCAGAAATCCAAGCTCAGACATTCTTTTAATACCTTTGTCCTCGCAATGGATTAAAAAACCAGCAGTTGAGCTGATTAAACAAGAACAGAGTTCAACACAAGCGACGTCAGATGTTAGTACGGGTGTTGGTGTCGTGAATATTGCATCGTCACTTGCAATAACCAACTTTAGGATTTTTGAAGATGGTGTAGCAACCATATTCAATGACTTGGAAGATTCCTCTAAGCTGGTGTCACCGTATGTAGGGCACAAATCGTCCTTCATGATGTTGCTGAGGGAATGGTCTTTCAGATTGGCTGGACTGTCACACACAACCTCGCTGACGGATGACTGTGTCACCATGGTGTCCCTCCAAATTTTTAGAAGAAGCATTTCACAGTCGCACAGCCATTTATTGTCCTCCAACAAAAGCTCCACAATACGGCCAATATGCTCAAGAAAACCCACATAAGGCAGCGACTGCAGTTGGTTTCCGCGCAGGTCTAAATGCGTAAGTGGAACAAAGCGAAAAATGTTTCTTGGAAGGACTCTGATGGAGTTGTCATTTAGTATCAGAACTTTGAGGTGTATAAGTCTATTGAAAGTTCCATGTTCAATAACTTCAATAAAGTTTGTGTCTGCCTGGAGGTACTCCAAATTGACCAAACCCAGGAAAGTGTCCTCTTTTAACGCAACTAAAAAATTTTTGTTAATGTAGAGCTTCTTCAGGAAGCTGAGTGCATGAAAAACCCCAGGTTCCAGTTGCTGGATGCTGTTTCCACCAAGATTAAGTGAATGGGCATTCTTCAGACCTATTAATCCCTCCGGAAGCAACTCCACAAGGTCATTCTTATACAGATTAAGGTGGAATGGTCTGGCTGGTGGTAGCTTTATTTTAGCAATGCTGTCAATATTCTTTTCCTCACAGTTTACATACAGCATGTTGTCTTTTTCTGTGCAAGAGCACAGTCTGCCACAAGATCCTTCAGGTGATTCCTTGGAAGACAAAACATTTTGCGAAAGGGTGCCACTCAAAAAGCAGTAAATGAAGAAAAGGCAGCTCAGCATTTCTGTCGCATCTGTAAGAGAAAAGGAAGAAAAAATATGCTTGATTAATTAATTAAAAACGTGTGATTTCAGTTAAGGACTTTATAACTAACACAGATATAGTAACACAGTTTGATACATCAAAAAGACACTCAGAAGTGTAGCAATATTTTTCATTAATAAATGGCTGAGAGAACCTAAGGAAACAGGTATGCCATGCAAACCGACCATGTGTCATGCATCCAATGATTCATGGATCATTTTTAAGGAGTACTTGCGTATGACCTCATATTCTTTAGGCCATGTGACCTAAAAATACCTTAAGAAAAGCTGACAATAAAAAAAAATTCAGGAAAGCTGTTGTGAATTACAATTTTAAGCCACCCATCAAACTGCCTATTTTTATCTATAATTGATACAACCATATTCTTTAAAAAACCATTGTAGGTAATGAGGGAACGAGCCGCACATTTGCAGCGCTGCATGTAATGGCTGACTGGGCCACTCAGATTTTTAGGGCCCAGTATCTGTGCAGATAATCATCATCAATGTGGGAATAAATGCATTATTCAGGTGAATTTTAATGGATAAAGCACTCAGCACATTGATAGAATTTCCAGAATAGAAGTCAGGCACAATAACCAAGAAGAAGAAGACAAGAAGCATTATCTGAATGTTAGTGTTAGAAACCTCTGACAAAAAATGAAATTGAAAAAAATAAAAGTGGACAACAGGACAAAATAATTTGGTATTTACATAATATTGAAAAGAGCTAGAAATGCATAAAATTATACTCACAAGTAGTATAGAAGGCAGTTAAATAAAATCATGCAGTGTTTTTCAGGCTAGATGTGTAGCTGCCAGAGCAGAGCCTGTGTTTTCATTTATAAGCAGTAAAGGCTGCGGCTTCTTTTCACACATGTGAGCAACAAGTCCTCAACACGCATTTCCTGAGCAGCTCAGTAAGCATGAAAAAGAGAACTGGCAAAATATTTACTTCTAGTAAGGCAATAGTGCACATTTACAAAAAAACAAATACCTATCTACAGGGGGAAAAAACTATTTCTCTTCATGATTTACACACTTGCAAAGTAAACAGTGTGGCCATCGTTAATATTCCACTTTATACTATCTATCCATCCACCCATCCATCCATCCTCAACCACTTTTCCAGACTGATTCTAGAGCTAATCCCAAAAAGTACATGGGAAGAAAGGAGGCACCTGGATGAGATGTCAGACTGTTGAAGGCCACCCACCCACACACACGCATGCACGCACACACACACACACACACACACACAGTCGTGTAATCATATCTTTATGGGGATCGCTCATTCATTTCTATGGGAAAAATGCTAATGCTAACTATGACAACCTTAACCCCTATCTAGCCCTAACCATAACCATAAGTAACCAAACAAAATACAAGAGATTTTGCATTTTTAGTTTTTGCAGTCACGGATTTTTATAAAATAGAGTTTTCCCATAAGGTAAAAAAAAAACAAAAAAAAAAACAAAACAGGTATTCATCACGTTGTGGGGACATTTGGTATACCTGGACACACACTCACTACAGGTAAAATGTGACACAAATTTAGCAACAAAACAAACCAGCGAACACTGTGAAAACAGAAAAGGTGAGCTTTCGCTCCTTAGGCTGAAGGAGAAACACAGGCGATCCATGATGTCATTTATTACCTATATATTACAAGAGACTAAGAACAAGCATGCAGTTAAAGAGGGAGAGTCCAAGGCGCCGTGTCACTTTCGTATAATATGAAAGTATCCGAAGACATATGAATAAAAGGCTTCCACATACCAAACATGCCTGCACACGGCACATCTTATTAATGAATTACTCACGACTTCCAGAGTCATTTTAGCAGTTATCTTGGACATTGTGATGTGTGCATACAAAGTGCATTTTAATCATGGACTTAAGTTATAATATTCGGGCTGAAGACCACTTCCTTATTTTCAAAATTAAAAAAATTGACAGCCTTATTGTCTGTGTGTGCATACATGCATGCTCTTCAAAACTTCCAAATGTGGTTTGCAATCAAGGAAAATACTACTGCATAACATTTGAAATAGCCTAATAATAATGTAAAAAAACATAAAAGGGTGAAAGACCGAAAAAAGTCTAGTTTTTAAATTTTCCATCAAAGATAGTTCCAAGTGTTTGTACTTGAAAGCATTTTCGATTAACAGCCAATGACGCAATGTGACCACCACATTCCCTACACTCAAAGTGTGCCTGATTAAGGGAAGGTGTTGCTTTTGCCGGATTTTTGTGCGCTGTTGATTTATTGAAGCTTAATCGCACACGCTGAATAAACTTCAGGGATAAACTCTGAGAAAGCGTCGATCAGCTCGGTGATGATACTAAGAGCTGAAAACTTCTAACAAACTGTTTATGAATGTGTGTGAAATTTCCTTCTGCACAGAAATTGAAGGTAATAAGATATTCATTAAGTCGAAAGCCTTAGGTAAAACAGCTGCACGGTTAATCATTATTAAATAAAACTAGCGATTGCACCGTTTTGAAAAGCATCATTCTGGAATAAATATTTATCAAAAAGATTAATTGCTTTATTAAGTTTGTACCAGTATTGCTTTTATTTAAGTGCATTTATTCAAGCGGGACGTTTATGAAAACGAAGTTCAGTTTTTACAGTTAACACTATGCTCAGAGTTAAGACCTTTCTCCATAAACATCGATAATTCCATATTACTGAATATGAACAGCTTAACGAAGTATTTTTAAAGTATTCCCTAAGGAGCAAAAAAGGCTAAAAAATACTCACCTACAAGCAATTCTAGAAATGAGCTGCAGCCGAAACTTGAACAGATAAAAGTCAAGTATAAGTAAATGTTAATATGGTTATTTTCCCCACCTCTAATAACTCGTCGGTAATTATATGCATATAAATATTTCGTTTTAGTAATGCAAAACGAGTCGATGTCTTAAGAAACTAAGTAATTAGCATAAACGGTACTCTTCTGTTTATATTCTAAGCATATAAACAAATCTGTCTGTGTTTGTCGGTCTTAGTTTGTACGGCCTAACAGCTGCAGCCCAGTATCTGTTTCGTATAAGAGTCTTTACGGTACATGCAGCTCCGTTTCAAAGCGGGCGATTCCTGCCTCCCCGATACCTCGTAAAACAGAGGCATTCAAGCTGTGCGGGGCGCCCCCTTGTCGGGGCACGAAGGAATTGCGGGGGGGGGGGGTCGAGCGCAGGTGAGGGTGGCGGACCTATGCAGAAATTAAAACTTTTAGAAATATTAAAAATAGGGAGACTTGCAATGTCAGAAGTTTCCCTGGACTTTAGTAATCTCTGTGTTGGCCTATCCTTCCCGTTGAGCTTCAAGTTTATTTAAATAAAGATTTCGGGGTCAGAACAAACATATCAGCCCTAGGGGCGCCCTGTCAGACACGTTTGAATAGCACTGTCGTATTTCATTGTAGGGGGATCTCTCTCCTCCTCAGTAATGCCTCTTCAGTGGAGTTCCGTCATTCAGAAGTCTGGTCCTATTTCCTTCTGCCGAATGTCATAGCCCAGGGGCAGGGGGTCATATCCTCAAAAGGTGAGTGTGCGTGCGGGTTTTTGGGGTAACCTTTAGGTCAGCTGTTCAAACCCAGGTGTGAGGGCTCTTCAGCCAATCAGTCCACTAATCAGCAATTTAATTAGGGAGTTGCAGTGAAAGCCTGCATACCTAACAGCCCTTTCTGGATAAGATTGCCCACCCCTGATAGAATTAAACTTTCAACCACAAAGTAATATAAAAAGATTTAAAACAGAAATATAATTTGACGGCTTGTAAACATACTGCTGTATTTGGTACCCATGAGCTTCAGCAGTGCCAACATAATACCCCGAATAACTGCAGGAGATATGAAGTGACGGCATCATAGCCAAAATGAACCTTCAATTTATATTGGACCCTTCTTTGAAAAGAAAAGATTCAAGTTCCTTGAGAGATGAAGGTGGAAATTTCCTCTGCAGGCTGTGCTCCAGAATCTACCCATAAACTTTTGGTGATGATTAGATCAGGCGATTGGGGAGCCCATGGAAGGTGTTTGACTTTATTATGGTGTTCCTGGAACTGCACTTGATTGTATATTATACAGTGTGTATGGCGGGGCATTGTTATTTTGGAATATGGAAACAATGAGGAAAAAGTGTTTGCACAATAAGGCAGACCAGGTCCTACAAAATGGCCTCGCGTTCCCTGGCTATCATGTGCCTGAAGAGTAATATTTGTGCCTTAAGCTTCCCAGCCCACCATACCGCGAGGGCTGAAGGCATCCTTTAGCTCTCAGAACGTAAATCTTTCAGGATTTAAGCAAAAGATGAATCATATCAGATGACTATTTTCATCTCTAAGAGGGCCAAGTTTTGCGCTGCTTGCACCAGCTCACGCATCTTTTCATTACTTTTACTACTTTAGGAGCAGCTAGTTTAGTTAGACGCATTTTTTATGTAAGAAGGGTCAGACAGTCCCTGGGACCACTGGAACCTGGGCTTTGAGCTGTGTGGAATGAGGGTACTGTGCTCCTCATTCGGTTAGGGCACTATGCCTGTGATTGGAAGGCACCGGATTCACATCCTAGGGTCTGAAGAGTGATTTTATAATTGGGCCAATGACCAAGGCTAGTATGTCCTTTGAGAGATAAAGATGGAAATCTATTTTGTGGGCTTCACTCCAGAATTCCCCATAAACTTTCAGTGCTGATTAGGGCAAAGGGCCTCACTCAGGTCCTAACGGCATAACAATGGCTGACCCTGGGATTTGAAATGAATGCAGTGTGCGGCTCAGTGGGTTAGATCAGTGGTTCCCAAAGTGGGGGTTGCAAAGCCCCCAAGGGGCCAGGACACTGGTGGGGGGGGGGACGTAAGATGATTCCCAGAATATGTGGGAGAGAAAAAAAATAAAAAATATATATATATATATATATTTGGTAGGGCCTACTTAAATATATTTAATAATAGCTGACCATTCCATATGTGGCACTGCATTTTGCTGAATGCCTCAGGCTTTTTACACACACACACACACACACACACACACATATATATACTGGAGACACTATGTGTTAGCATTTATTTAGCCACTATTTTGTATATTTTTTGAGCTATGATACCATCTGAAAATAGGAGTGCACATATTGTAAAGTTACTTTAGTGCTGCACAGTGCACAGTGCTAAGCGGTGTAATCGTGCCTCAGTCAATGGTGCTCAGGAAGTAAGCTGTCACAGCCAAGATGCTAAGTGGGCGTCTCCTTGGCCTAGTCCAGCCACTTGGGTCCTCAGCAATGAGGATCCTGTGAGCTGCCGGGGAATCACTCTAGTTCAATAAATGTTATGAGAATTGGGACCTGCAGGTTAAGCAGGTTAAAGTTTTAGCTCTCAAGGTATGTTTTTAAGGGTTTCATATCCAAAAACTAAAGTGAAGCTAAATTCATATAATTATAGCTATATTGGTTATTGTTAGCTTCTGCTAAATTTTTTAGTGGTTTATCAGTTTAGCTGTATCAAATTAAACTTTAGAGTTAGCGGATTAGCAGTTGTCAAAGCTGAAATATATCGTTTTTCTATACACTATAGCGTTATATATTTTCTATATAATTACTGTATATGAATAGCTCACATGTGTTTTGGATTCTAACATTTGTTTGTAAATGTTTGATACATGTTCAAAAGTTTTGTTTTATCACCTGTTCGGCTTTCTGAAGACTGCAATATTGCATTTGGCCGCGTAGAGGTGCGTGAATTAATACAGCCCTCCAAAGCAGGTAGTGAAAAATGCACTTAAGGCAGTGGCAGAACTCGCTTAAGGGTTATTTACATGTGTTACATGCATATTTTGGAGTTTCTCTGCCCAAAATGTGTGCACTTAAACCCCACACTTAAGCCGATGGGAGATTACACTTAGGTCAAAAAAGTGTGCAGCTGCGCATCATTGTTTTATGTATATAAACATACATATGCATGACTACAACCCTGCATTTGATACAAATAAAAACAATCACATTTAATATAAAAATACAGAAAGTTTACAATTAGTCAGATTTTTGCAGAAACAGAGATATGATGGACCATTTGGACAAAATATAAGGCAATTAAAAAAAATAGCAATTGGATTTTAGGAGGGCTGTTTGGAGGGCATTTCTCAATATCTCATTGTTGTGACTTCGGACATAATATGAGGAGACAACACAGCTAGTCATTCTGAGATGACTGAGGTGTCTATAAATAAAGAGCTTATGTAGGTCAGGTGCAATTTCCTCTCTGAGATTCACAGATTTGACCTTTAAACAAGGCAAATAGTTTTTGGAGAAGAAATGTATCATATTAAGGGGGTCTCCTGGGTGGGCCATTGCAAGTTGAATATGGTTATAAATTCCACTAAAAACAAAAAAAGCCAGACTGTTTCAAATGTGATATAGAGTCATTTGATTTTTAAAAAAGTATGCATAATTCAAGTACATGTTCATAGTTGTCTCATTGTGGTAAAAGATAATGTAATTTACAATCAGAACTTCTTGTCAAAGGCAGCGTTAAAAGGAAAGTTCATGGAATTTAGCTATTTTGTAGATTTCATTGAAAATATACACTCACCTAAAGGATTATTAGGAACACATGTTCAATTTCTCATTAATACAATTATCTAATCAACCAATCACATGGCAGTTGCTTCAATGCATTTAGGGGTGTGGTCCTGGTCAAGACAATCTCCTGAACTCCAAACTGAATGTCAGAATGGGAAAGAAAGGTGATTTAAGCAATTTTGAGTGTGGCATGGTTGTTGGTGCCAGACGGGCCGGTCTGAGTATTTCACAATCTGCTCAGTTACTGGGATTTTCACGCACAACCATTTCTAGGGTTTACAAAGAATGGTGTGCAAAGGGAAAAACATCCAGTATGCGGCAGTCCTGTGGGCGAAAATGCCTGGTTGATGCTAGAGGTCAGAGGAGAATGGGCCGACTGATTCAAGCTGATAGAAGAGCAACTTTGACTGAAATAACCACTCGTTACAACCGAGGTATGCAGCAAAGCATTTGTGAAGCCACAACACGCACAGCCTTGAGGCGGATGGGCTACAACAGCAGAAGACCCCACCGGGTACCACTCATCTCCACTACAAATAGGAAAAAGAGGCTACAATTTGCACGAGCTCACCATAATTGGACAGTTGAAGACTGGAAAAATGTTGCCTGGTCTGATGAGTCTCGATTTCTGTTGAGACATTCAAATGGTAGAGTCAGAATTTGGCGTAAACAGAATGAGAACATGGATCCATCATGCCTTGTTACCACTGTGCAGGCTGGTGGTGGTGGTGTAATGGTGTGGGGGATGTTTTCTTGGCACACTTTAGGCCCCTTAGTGCCAATTGGCCATCGTTTAAATGCCACGGCCTACCTGAGCATTGTTTCTGACCATGTCCATCCCTTTATGACCACCATGTACCCATCCTCTGATGGCTACTCTCAGCAGGATAATGCACCATGTCACAAAGCTCGAATCATTTCAAATTGGTTTCTTGAACATGACAATGAGTTCACTGTACTAAAATGGCCCCCACAGTCACCAGATCTCAACCCAATAGAGCATCTTTGGGATGTGGTGGAACGGGAGCTTCGTGCCCTGGATGTGCATCCCACAAATCTCCATCAACTGCAAGATGCTATCCTATCAATATGGGCCAACTATTCTAAAGAATGTTTTCAGCACCTTGTTGAATCAATGCCATGTAGAATTAAGGCAGTTCTGAAGGCGAAAGGGGGTCAAACACCGTATTAGTATGGTGTTCCTAATAATCCTTTAGGTGAGTGTATGTACAACATAACCACGGTAAGGTCTCTCATTATTCACACTCAGCAAGTCACTATCATCATCTGTGCACATTCCAAATTCACGTGATAAGATAAGCTAAAGTACACTTTATTGATTCCAGGGGGAAAATCTTGATAACGTGATCACTGAGAAAATATGTTCTAATCACTGCAATGTACTCCAAGTTAGACATTTTTTTTTTTGGGGGGGGGGCAGGGAAGCTAAAATATGATTTTATTTTATTTTTCATTTTATTTCATGGCCTGATCGAGAGTACTTGATGCTTGCAGTGTGCATTCTTCTATGTGACTTGACTGGCAATATGGATTTGATATTTACATTGCATCGCCTCCATGTGGTAAGAATATGTCATTGCAAGATTAAAGCTTTACAGAAAGAATTGTTTCTAGTTTCTTTGTAATATCTTATGCGAGGGTGCAATGTAATATTAAAGGTATGAAATAAATAAAAATGAATAAATAAATGAAATTAATAGAAAATACCGTGTTCCAGACAATACTTTGGAGGGAAAAAATCTCAGGCACTGGTCAGCATTATTGTGTCATCGGGGTGTTATTGAAGTATTACTAGTTCTATTACAATCAAATCAGTATTTTTCAGTGTTTTATGTGTATAAACACACATTTACATGTTGTAGTTTAGTGTATATTGTTCACATTCATTTAACTTATCCTTTAATAGAGTGTTATATGAATTACATGGATTCCAAAATAATATGCTGTCCCCTGTAAATGTAATGTTATTCAAAGGTGCAGTAAGACTGAGATTTTAACTGAATTTCAACTTAGTTTCTCTAGTGGAATCTGCACTATTGCTAATTTTAGAAATTAATAAATGTGCCCAATTAATATGGACACATTAATTTTAATGCAAATATTAACATTAAGGCTGATTCTAAAAGGGACTCAATATTTTATTAGGTTAATTAGATGAGCTGTAGTCACTTTCTTAAGCTATTTGAAAAACTGTTAACTTGAGAAATTATGAGACTTACATGGTTAATAAAGGTGTGTGTATTACATTATTTCTTTGTATTTTGTTATTTATTTCTACATTTTGTTGCTTTTTTTTAAGGAAATATTCCCATCCAAGTCTTTTTTTAGTCTGTCATGGAATAATATTCTAATACATAGAGATCTGAAAATCACTGCTGATTAGCTATAATGGCTTTGAACTGCTCCAAAGGTCCAGGTATATCTGTCATGTTTTGTTGACATTGCACAAGATGTCTCATAATCAATTTGATTTTAAGGCCTTGACATCACAATAATAATGTGAATCTCCATGTCAGGACTGAGGCTTCAGTAAATCTTGTCTCCACATAGTGTACATTCTGTGTCCAGAGGTTTCCTCCCAAAACTCCAGCTATCTCCTATAAACCAGAGCCATGTTATGAGAATTGGTGCATAGTTTAAAGTTTGCATAGTGTATACTATGGGATGGATTAGCATGCCGTCAATGGTGTGGCCTGCACTACCTGGCTAGGCTGCATGCCCCCAAAGTCCTCAGCTGGAATATATACTTAGAACATCAGGTAACACTTTACATTAATTGCACCTTCATAATGCATCCATTATACATTCATAGAACATTCATAGGCAGCATGTAAGTATACCTTAACATCCTAATATACCTTAATAGCTTTATTATACATTAATAACAAACATCATGTTGTAAGAAGGCATTATGAAGCTGCAGTTCATATAAAGCATTTCTGAACATTATATGTCAGTAATTTAAGATTTATGATACACATCCTTTCTGCCATAGTGAAAGACTGCAGGAATTTTAATGTAAATAATCAAACATTACTGAATTACAACAGTTCTCGTTTATCTTTTTCCCTGGCTGTTAAACTTTAACGCTTCTGAAGTGTATCACATTGAAGATTGGCCCCAGTGTTACATTCCTGACCTCATTACTGTATACATGCCTTCTTTTATAGAATAAAAATGACAGTAAATAATGATAAATAAAATTGTTGTTGCTAGTAATGCCTTTGGCTATAGCGCTCCTTAATTAACCGAGAAAGGGGATGTAAGAGATATCTGCTTTAATTTAGGCTCAAGGCGAACTCTTTTGACCTACCTTATCCTAGCTAAATCCAGGGGTGGTGTTGTATGTGATATTTGTCTAGAATAGAATAGTGATACTTTATTCATCTCTGCAGGGGGATTGTCTTTTTGCCTATCCCATCTTATTCTTCATGAGACACGCAGACACATGCACAGGTAAGAGTTAGCTTGGAGGTCACAGCACCAGCTTAGCCAGTATCAGGCACCCCAGGAGCGACTGGGGTTAAGGGCTTTGCTGGGGGGCCCAGTGGCAGGATCAGACTGCCAGACATGAACCAGTGACTTCCTGCTCATACAGAGGCCTAAGCCACTGAGTGACAGACGGCCCCAGGAATATGCATTAGCTATGGCATTTGTATATCCAAACCCACATTACCTTAGTGAGACTCACAGGCATTTGGAGCTGAACACTGAAGTCCGTCATGTGACCTGCTGAACACCACTGGCTCACTTAAAGAGTCACAGGGAGTTTATTTTAAACAATATTTAGGGAACTATTAGGATCTATCCATCCATATTCCATAATCACTTATTCTTTTGTCGTGAGCCTGGAGCCTCACAGGCTATTATTATTATTATTATTATTATTATTATTATTATTATTTTATTATTATTATTATTATTAATTTGCAAAGCTGGTCTTTACTTTTGACAGTGAGATTTTTCTAATTGTTAAAAATCAGTCAAATTTACTATGCGACTTTTCCTTGACTGCTAATTTAGTGCTATAAATATGTCAACCAGCACCAAAGCATAGCAACCATTTAAGTGAAGCATTGTGATTATAGTTTTAATGATAGGGCTCATTACACAAAGGCTGGACTCTAATTAGCCTCTTACAGTGATTAGATGGTCAGATGGAAATAGGGAATTTGGCTCTGATACCAAGATTACCATATTTTTATGTGGAGAAAGTGTGATACTTATTTACCCAAACACTAAATCATGGGAAAAACAAAAGATACATTTTAAATGTAATACATGGGTGATCACAATATATGTGTAATGGAGAACCTGCAGACATAGGCCTGCCTTGAATACTCACAAGAAACACTAGATGGTGCTGTTGAATTTCTAAAATAAATTGAAATATTGTATTGGTCCATCAGCACGCTTCTCATATGAATACCGACAAATATTTTAAATCGCAATATGTCATGTTGTACAAATATTTTATTAAATGTTTATTTTTGGGTTCTACTACAGGTATGCAGGGTTACCAGAATACTACACTACCTGGAGTTTATGCATTTGAGATATAAATATATAGGAAATTCTGTTTCTTGTTTGTATGCTAAATTAGTGTTTTTGTCCACTTACTCATTGTGCTCATACATATGAATATTTCTAACAAGCCAAACATTTTTGTTGGTGTTTCGTTTGGTGTGTAAAACAGTTTTGTTGCTTTGTGTAATATTACCTTATGAGCAAATTTAAAGTAAAGGGAATTAATTTAGCTAAATATGACTAATTGTAAACAGACTGTTTATATATTAATAGCTTCCAATGAATCTGAGCTTATTCACCTTATAAGCCAATTTTTGAATTTCCCATCATCCTTGGCTTTTATTGACATATATTTAATTTATTTATAAAGATAGCATGGTTAGTTTTACATAATTAAGATTTATCCTCCTATGTATTCCCATATTTTTCATTCTGGTTTGGGAATTGCATCTTCTCCAACTCCATTATCCCTGGAGGTAATATGCAGATTCTTCACAACAGACAGATGTTGGTAAGGGCGCAAACCCATAGCACAGCTGTGAGACTCCTTATTTCCGAATGTATAATTAGTGAAAACTTTTGAAACCTAATGAAAGCCATTGAGATGTCAATTAAACAGTTGTTATTCTGTACAGGCAGTCCTTAACTTAACTTGGGGAGGAATTATTATAGTGAAAGTATAGACTGTGTATAAGTCAGGCGACCAAAAGTAGAATCTAATGCAGAAACTATGTAGGCTGTTGCATGCAGAATATTTTAATATAAAAGCAATGTCTACTTCATTTCAAAATTTAACCTAAATTATTAATTGTGACATTATGCAGGTTGCACAGTGCTGTATCTGCTGTCAATCGTAACATTATGCAGGTTGCATAGTGCTGTGTCCGCTGTCAATTGTAACATTATGCAGGTTGCACAGTGCTGTATGTGCTGTTAATTGTAACATTATGCAGGTTGCACAGTGCTGTATGTGCTGTTAATTGTAACATTATGCAGGTTGCACAGTGCTGTATGCGCTGTTAACTATAACATTATGCAGGTTGCACAGTGCTGTATGCGCTGTTAATTGTAACATTATGCAGGTTGCACAGTGCTGTATGCGCTGTTAATTGTAACATTATGCAGGTTGCACAGTGCTGTATGCGCTGTTAACTATAACATTATGCAGGTTGCATAGTGCTATATGCGCTGTTAATTGTAACATTATGCAGGTTGCACAGTGCTGTATGTGCTGTTAATTGTAACATTATGCAGGTTGCACAGTGCTGTATGCGCTGTTAACTATAACATTATGCAGGTTGCATAGTGCTATATGCGCTGTTAATTGTAACATTATGCAGGTTGCACAGTGCTGTATGCGCTGTTAATTGTAACATTATGCAGGTTGCACAGTGCTGTATGCGCTGTTAATTGTAACATTATGCAGGTTGCACAGTGCTGTATGCCCTGTTAATTGTAACATTATGCAGGTTGCATAGTGCTGTATCTGCTGTTTTACATTTAGCAGTTTCAAAGTATTGCATATATTATGTTTTCTTGCAATATGCCAGCAATTTGCTTATGTAATACTCTTAATTATGTGATCCATTTGCATCAGAGGTAAAAAATGAACATTAAAAAATGTAGTTCTAGCCAAATTATTTACAAGAGCCCTTTTAACACAATTATATTCAGCAGAGTTCTGGGTTGAAAAGAACACCTGTAGTATCTCTGTTTTAGTTTTGTCGTCAGTTCTCTTCCATAAACTTTAATTACTCATTTCCCAGTAAGCCTTATTTTGTATGGATTTTAATTGATCACAGCATTTAAAATGGAAAATAGATGCCTTTGTAGTTATAAAAATATTATCTTGAATCTACGCAAATTCTTTGTTTCAGGGCCAGATACACTTGAAAAATGACTGTACAATACCTACATCTCAGAACAGAAACCAACTTCAAATGCTTCCTAGGAGAAGATAACGTAATTTTACACTTAAGATGTTTCTGTTCATGTTGGGCTGTGACGACCAGACCTCTCAGGATTAATTCTTGCACCCGTCCTTCATTAGCGGAAATTGCCGCTGTTGACAGTCTGTACAAGAGCATTGGCTGTTGCATTGCAATCAAGAGACCATGTCTGTCTTTGCCTCCCCCACACGAAAACCACAACATCACAAATGTTGCCCTACATCACTTTTCATGTTCTTACTGTGTCTTTTGTTTTTGAAAAAAACAAACAGAAAAAACTGTCGAATCGGTATGTTTAATACTTAGTATGCCTCAGACATTGTTCACCAGGCTTTGTCGCCTGATACGTTCTAACCTCATCTAACCTCAATTCTGTGTTTGTGGGGGACATTTTCCCTGTCTTTCCTGTAACTACTCAGGTTTCTTTCAATGCCCCAGAGACAGGCAACTCCGGTGAATTGCTGACTCAAAATTGTCTATAATATTAGTACGTAAGTGTCCCGCCATAGACAGTCATCTTGTAGCCTGCACTTTGCTTTTGTAGGCTTCAGGTCTCTGTGACACTGTCATTGAAATTGCTGCAATCAATTATTTTGTGTCCTTTTATATTTTGGAATAAATCTCAACAGCACTTTAAACATAAGAGTGGCCGCATAATAACCAAAAAGGTAATAAAATAGTAAATTGCAATACAGTGCAATATGAATTCAATTAGCCTAAATAAGAAATATTAAGGACATTGAAGAGATAGAGTACATTAGATTAAATCGTTATAGATTATTATTAGCCCTGTTTGTTACTTAAGTGATTCACTGTAGAAGAAGGCAATAGGCACCCTCCTTTCAGTTCCTCGATTATAAGCTGCTTGTAATTGACACCACCACTGTTACAAATACATTTTTCATGCCAGATGACGATAAGTTCATCCTCATATAAATGTATTCGGTTTCAGGGCTAAATGGCCCCTGGCCCGAGGAAATTCATTAGATGCTGCGATTGAAACTCCTGGAATAGATATTCAAGTGAGCAGTATTGTGTCCTGAAGGCCACCTTGACAAATTCTTCTTGCTTTAATTGTTTCAACATTGGACTCACTATATGTCAGTTCATGACCTTGTATCGATATTGACGATATCTCAGGGGACTTGTGAGTCAAGTGTTTGGGAGAACAGCTCAGTATGACCAAAGTCATCTTTTAAGGCAGCGACTCGGATGACAAACAGGCCAGGTTTCAATCTTTAACCTAAAAAAAAAGCCATTTATAATGGCCTGTCTTATTACCTCTGAGAGGTGCCCTCTGGATAACACAGTATGGAGAATTCAACCTTCTGTATGAACAATACAAATGGCTTTGCTGGGTATCTCCACACTGTTTAATTAATGGATATTAGCAAATATTTTAACATGTGACACTCAGTTGGTATGATACTGTGCCTCGCACCCACAGTGTTGTGACTTTGGTTTCTAACATCTGCTTCTCTGTATGTGGAGTTTGGATGTTCTGCCCATATTTCTGTGTGTTTCCTCCTGTGGTCGAAACATGGTATAAGTGAATTAATGTCTCTAGATTACCCTTCAGTGCGTGGGCTGTGACGCACTGGCATCTCGTCCCTGGGACAGGCTTTACGCTCAGTCTGACCCTCGCCGTCGACATTAAAAGCCAGTCCTATACATCTCGAAGTTCATGTCTAGCTGTGAGTTACTTCAATGTTGGAAAAAAAGAGTATAGCAGAAGTAAACATCTGTAGTAAGCTATAGCTTAGTATGAATTACATAATGTCCGAGATATAATTCTGGTCAGAGTGACAGCCCAAAGAGGTCTGTAATTGTTTCAGAAATGTGGTATTCCAAATGTAGGTCAGTGTTTCCAGGTGCCTTTTTATGTCTCGAGATGCTAAGGTTGCGCATGACTATCTTTATAATAACGATAAAAAATGCATTGCTCTGTTTTTGCCTACATTTTAACATATTTGCTGTTTTTCTAAATTATTCATATCATTTTTCAAAGTGGCCCCATTACCTTCTATCCGTCGTCCAGCTGACTCTGGTCAGGGTCATAAGCAACGTTTCTGATTTTCTCTAGTTAAATCAACACTGGGTAGAACATGAGCAAATCCCATAAATTCCTTTGCTTAGAAAATTGGGCAGAGTATACACTCACACAAAGGGACTAAACTTAACAAAAGACCTAATTTGTGAACTTTAGACCATCTAGAATATGTGCAGGTTGCCCTTGTTGCAAGGCAAACTTTGGAAATGCAAAAATGCTTTTACACGAGTCCATCATTGGTCATCCTTGGGGAGCGGTTTCTGTTCTACCATGACTTACAGGACTTGGTTGCTGTGGAAACAGCTGACATATCATTCATTTGAAGTCTTGTGTAAAGCTGACCTGTTTTGACTGAGCCCAAGATAAAGAGGAACATCCTGTGCTACCGGGTCAAGGCGTCTTCCATGCCTAAGAAGAGAGAAAAATAAGCATACTGAGAAAAACACACACAAACACACACATACAAACACACATGCACACACATGTTTTATTCATACCTTTGTGGGGACTCTCCACTCATTCATATGGCCAAAACCCTGATCGCAAAGATAACAACCTTAACACCTACCCAGCCCCCTAACCTTCACCAGTAATCAAACAAAACACAATACTTTTGACTATTGTTTTTTTTATTTTGTTTTATTTTTACTGCAGTCACAGGTTTTTATAAAATTGAGCTTCCCCTTGTGGCGACCAATAAAATGACGTCAAAATGTAATGTACACATAACTCACACGCACGTACACATACACTTTGATCCTCAAAATTTACAGCTTAAAGACAAGCCACACCGTTAGCAATTCTGTTTTAAAAATAGAATACAGCCTAGTATAACAAAGTGAGATTTAGCTAGATTTAAGGTACTCCAGTTTATCACTTCGTTCACTAGCTTAAATCCGACGAGTTATCTTGTAGTCCGAAAAATCTAGCTTTGTGATAGAGGCTCTAGGTCTATAAAACATTGATTACAAACATAACAACAGCAATAGTAATGATAATAAGTTATGTATCAAGTTACATGAATGACAGCGGTTTAACCCTTCTGGGGCTGTGGGGTCTGACCTTTGCCCCTGGATCCGTGTGTGTGTGAGTTCACATGCTTTCTGTACCTCCGGTTTCCAGCTACAGTCCACATATACTGTACACCTACCCTATTGCCCATATTTGGAGATTCAATGTGCCCCACAATGGAATGGCATTCAAGATCCCTCTCCCCCCCCCTACCCAGGAATATTCTCCAAGCTCAAAGTAACTCTGTACTGACTAAGCAATGTGAAAAAAGCACGGCTACCCAAAGCAGCCCTACTCATCCATCTAAAATATCACACATTTCAGAGTCACTGATACAGAGTCTATGCGGCAAAACTCGAAGCTCTGACAATCAGGTGATATTATGACTTGAATAATTTCTATATACACATGACGAGGCAACTTTTGGCCAGTGGAGTGTCCCCGCTGCCTAGTAAGTCGTGCTGAGAGCGGTGGGTTTAAGGTGGATTTCCCTAAAATGTGGCTGATTTCAGCACGAGGCAAAGAGAGACAGGGCACAGGAGTGGAGTTTGGGCAGGTGCAGCCAGGACTGAGCTGTCGGCGACCAAACACCCAACAAAAGACCGATTTGTATAACCGAAAGCTGGCTACAGGTGGACAAAGGGGCTTGACCTTGATTTGTTCTGGTTCATGTAAACCCACATCCCTTGTCAGTGTCCTTACTCATCTTTTGGAGTTCTGTAACTTGGATGATGGACTAATGCTTCTCAGTGGGGTTATATTTCTGACAGTGTTCAGCGTAGGAGATCATGACAGACCTCATCCTCCAATCTGGCCATTTTTGCTAGTCCCGGTAATGCAGTTTCGGAACCCAGTCGGAGTCGCTCTCATTAAAGCCTTTCATAAAACATGTGCACTCTGTAAAAGCCGACTTATCCTGCTGTGTGAAGCTGTGCCTTTCCATAGGTGTTGCTGGGAAGTTTTATTTATTTCCGTGGTGTTGCATGCACTCTTTTTTATTTGCCAAAAAATATCTCTCATGGATGTGTTTAACCTCTGCAGAGATGCAAAGTCTGTGGCAAACTAAAACTGCAAGAAGCAGAGCAGCATGCAGCAGTTAGACATTTAGCTCCCTTAATTGCAACAATAAAAATCACTGTAGCGATAAAATATACATCAGATAGTATGTTTCTAATGCTTAATATCCAAAGGGTCATTTATATTAGGGAATAAATTCATTTTTGGCTTCTTCCTTTTAGCTCCCTTATTAAAGTAATAACAGGTTACATATCTGTTATATTGTAATGGGATAAGAAACCTAGTTAACTCGCCTAATTTTGCTTTGGACAAAATCGGCTACTAAATAAAATCAATGAAACTGTATAAAATGATATGATACTAGTATTCAAAACTGACTAATTTCAATTGACGCCGTGTTTTTGATACAATATAAAGACAACCACAATAATAGAAAAACTAACCTTTCATAATATAAGCAAGTCTGGTAAAAAAAATAAATAATAAATAACACATTCTACTACGGTTTTTGTAACTTACAGTGTTAGGCAGTCAAAGAAAATGATTAAGGCTCTTCTTCTTGATAGAAAGTGTATATTTGCTCAGAACAAAACATTTAACATTAGAACATATGCAAGTTAACTGTAACAAAATAAAAGCTAAGCCAAATGTCTCCTGGTTTCCAAAAAGTTACTGATATCTTGGATGACTAGCTGAACACCGCTTTGGTTCCCAAACTTCTCCTCAGGGGGATCCCAGTCATTCCATGTATCCATTAAACTTCACCACCAGCTTAATTAATTCATTAATTCAATCAATTAACCAATTCATTGATTTATTGTACATTTAATTCAATTGAATTTCATTCAATGAAGCCTTTATTAGCCAAACCAAGTGTGCAACTGGTTGGGTGAAAAAATCCACATCCATACTCATACATGGGTATACTGGATGGTTCCTGAAAGTACTGGGCTGACTTTAGGAGAGGTTTGGAAATGGTTAAGCTGCCATAAAACCATAGTTTTACTCTAACATGACAATCATTTAAAACTGGCAGGTGATATGCAAAATTTCATAAATGCATCCCCCTGTTACCCTGCCCCCCCCCCCCCCCACCCCCACCCCCAGCAGAGAGAGTGCTGGTGTGTTTAAGTGCTAGATAAATTCCCAGATGTGATGTTTATTTCTCAGCCTTGCTACCAAAATCGCCTGCTCCTGCTTGAATCTGTGGAATTCAGTGTCCATTCAACATTAATGAACCACATGTTTACACAGGATGGATCAGCAGACTTTCATTCCTTAAGAATCAGCTTTTTTTGCTACAACCGTATAACATTAGTTTTGTTTTTCATATTCAAGGTCAGTTTGCTTCGGCAAAGCAAAAAGTTAGTACTTTGTAATCAATTAGAAAATCTCCGTCATATGACTTTGAAAAGCATATAAAAATGTTTGTCCAATGCTCTTATTGTTTAAGGCAGAACCAAAAACATCTGCTAGTGAATTTTCTGTCATTTTACACCTGTCGCACATGGAACATACAGATGGGTACAATTTATTTAGATTAATTAAATTGTGGAGTCCATGCAATTTTTTAAATTGTATCAGCCTGTGACAAGTATTTATTGACCAAAGATGGGTGCGGGGCAGTGCCTCAATTCATCGCTGTTGTGACACTTTGACTCACAAGTCATCATCCCAGGCCTCCCTGAGATGAAACAATTAACAAATCATGCCATTCATTTTTTAGAGTCTGGGAAATTTGAAAGAATTTCAGGATATGGTTGGGATATGTGACCAAATCAAATTGTTGTAGTTTTTTTTTTTTCTTTTTTTAACTCACGAAATGAGATGTTTCACAGTTAAAGTCAAGATGTCCTGCAACAATGTCCTTTAGAAGGTTTACATTTTACTTGTGTGTGTGTGTGTGTGTGTGTGTGTTGATTGCAATCAGGGTCAATCACCCCTGTTAAAAATGTATATATCGCCTACTGATTTAAACACCATTTTCTTAGACTTTGCACTGTACTGTATGTTACATGTAAATATACAGTTTAATATATTATTATTATTTACCTCACTTGCTTATGAAAGGTTATTTTTCCTCTTACTGTGGTTTTCTTTTTCCTTGCTGAGTCTGTTAGAATCACTTGTTTCTGAATATATTTCCGCATATATGCACTATACATTGTCAGAGCTGAAGAAAACATAGAGCAGCTCCCTTTTGCCATTTTCACACATTAAGCATCCATCCATCCATCCATCCATCCACCCATCCATCCATCCCAGGCAGGGCTGCACCCTGGACAGGATCACACTGGCATACTAAGGGAGATTGATCTAACTTAATGTCTTTAGACTGCCAGTGAAAACACACACAACCTGGGAAAGAGCATGCAAACCCAAAGCGGGGAGAGGATTCACACCCCCAATCCTGGAGATACCAAGCAATAGTGCTGCCATTGAGCCAATCTGCGGCCTGATAATTACCCATGTGCATAACACTGGAAATATTATATGACCAAATTCATCTTGATAGATGGAAAAAATGTCAGGACCATAACAACTAAAATGTATTTGCTCCCAATGAAAATTTGTATTCATTTTATATGTATCTGGAAAACACATTACAGGAACAAGTGCAGAATGCTTTAATACCCATGTTCTGCTATTCAGGGATTAAACAGATTCTTGTAGTTATAATTAAGGATATTTCACTCACTTTTTAAGGTACTTTACGGACAAAACGCTGCCATTCTCGGGCAGCATGCGCAAGCACATGTGGCAGAAGCTCAAAGATAATAGATTATAGATAATAGAACTTCATGTTTCACACCAATAGTAATGTTGCTAATATTTCCCGGCTTTCTGCACTAAATGAATCCGGGCCACAATTTCTCACATGAAAGAGAGAAAGGATGCAAAAAAACGTATGTACAGTAAAACTGGGACCCTCCTGAAGTATTCACAGAACAGATAATTCAAATTTTACTGTTGTTACTGGCTTAATGGACAATATGAATCTGATTACAGTTCACTCCGACAGACGCTATTTGTCAACAGGGCACCATCATTAATCAGGAAACACGGAAGAGTGTAGCCGCAATAATTCACTAGGTAGAAAAAAAATAAATAAAATTTTATTTCCGTCTTTTACAGTTTCAAGAAAACAAAAAGGAAAATGGCCTGAAGCAGGAATGTGGGCACCCTGCATGATCAGTACTTAGTAACACTGCCTTTGGCAAATATCACAGCTTGTAAATGCTTTTTGTAGTCAGCTAAGAGCCTTTTAATTCTTGTCTGGGGGATTTTCACCCATTCTTCCTTACAAAAGGTTTCTAGCTCTGTGAGATTCCTGGGCCATCTTGCATGCACTGCGCATGCTCTTTTGAGGTATATACATACTGTAGATATTCAGTGATGTTTAGGTCAGGGACCATGAGGGGCAAAGTCTTTTCATTGTAGATTTTGAGGTGTGTTTAGGATCATTATCTTGCAGTAGAAGGAGTCCTCTATTCCATTTCCATTTGAAGCATTTTCTACAGATGATGTGGTTTGCTTTTAGAGTTTGCTGGTATTTAACTGAATCCATTCTTCCCTCTACCATTGCAATGTTCCCAGTGCCACTGGCTGCAACACAAACCCAAAGCACAGTTGATCCACCCCCGTGCTTAACAGTTGGAGAGGTTTTCTTTTTCATGAAATTCTGCATCCATTTTTCTCCAAACATACTGTTGCACACTGCGGCCAAAAGTTCTATTTTAACTTCATCGCTCCTTAGGTTAGGCATCAGGTTTGCTTAGACCTTCATTTGCAAACTTGTGATGCTGAATTTTGTCGTGAGAAAGTAGGATAGGTTTGTAATTATATCTTTAATTTCTATTAATTTCTATGGGGAAAACCCTAATCCTAACTTGACAACCTTAACCATAAGTAACCAAACAAGATACAAGACATTTGGTATTTTTAGATTTTTTTGATTGCATTCACAGATCTTTGTGGGGACCAGAAAAATAGTTCCCACAATGTCAAAATAACAGGCTTTTATCACATTATGAGAGACACACGCACACAGAAAGAGAGGAAGTGGAATTAGAATTCTACTCTTCCTGAGTAAAAAAATAGGGGGGTGATTTAATTTAATTACATTACATTTGAAGAGCAAAATTTTTTGTACTGATTATTTTTTTCTTTGCAAAGCAGCAGTATTTTTGTGACCAGACTAACAGCACAATCCTTAATTTTTGATGATCCATTATTGATATAAAAAGCCAAAGCTGACTAAACGACGACGCCCTGGAAAGCGTAAATCTTCAGCCTTGAGATCAATGCCAGCAAATGATCAATGAAAACCTCATAACAACATAAACCAACATAATTTCTAATGTAAACGTGTCATTTGGTTTCCTATGAGAACAGGAAAAGCATAAAAACAATAAGACATTACTATATTCAAATGGTTTAGATAAGATAATATGGGGAAATTAAGGTTTTTTTTTTTGCACGTTCGCAACAACACAAACTATATAAATATATAATTAGAATGCTTCACTTGTACACCTTTGATACCATTATTAGGTTTAAATATGTTTTTATTCCACTCTGAAGTAGGCCTTTGAAAGGTGTAGCAATCACTATTAAATTGACAGCTCAAAGCCTGCAGCAAGTCAGCGGACCCTGGAGAACCAGACTCCTACATGTGGATACACTGTACCCATCTTGATCTCTTTGAATTTAATTCTAGCAAAGGCTTTACTGATCATTCATCAGCTTTTGAACACCTTTCCACAATTTGTTCCAGCTAGTGTACTTCATCACAGACAAGGGGGAAGAAATTATTCATAGTGAGCAGCCCCAGTTGTCATTTCTCACCTGAATCTTTCTTTTAGCTTTGGTGACCCTTTCTGCATCTGTGAAAGGAATAGGTACGGAGGCTTTGGGCGAACCTGTAAACACTTTTACGTAAGAATGCATGGTTCAAAGACTCTGGTTTAGAGCTCATGGGACTTTTATTTACACAAAAATGTTCTGAGGGCAGAAGGAGAAATGGTTCAGAGAGATAACCAATCAGATTGTAGAGGAGATGGGTCCAAGCAACTAAAGGAGGTGGGACCAAGACAGCTGATTGGTTGGTCCTGCCTGCTCTATCATTTTTCCTTCTGCCCTCAGAATATTTTTGTGTAAATAAAACTCTCATGAGCTAGTTTTGACTTCCTTATTGGGACTAGTTTTCCAGCTGCTCTTAGACAAGCACTACATACATATTGTTTTTCGTGTCATTTATGTAATTGTGAAATATGAGTTAATAAATAAAACAAGTTGGATCATTTCCTCAACATTCGGTCAGTGTGTCATTTGGTGACAAATTAAAGCATTCTGACAAAGGGAGAATATCTGAACATTAGTATTCGCGGTCCAGGAAGCCCAATTTTTCTTCCATGGTGAAAGATATCTATACAATGTTTTTCCTCCGATGCTGGTATTAAACAGTTACAGACAAAATAACATGAAGCACGGGCAGCAGGTGGATGTGAGTGTCACTGTTATTTGCAGATGCATCAAAGGTGTTAAGGTAACTGAGTGAATGACCACATTCTGATGCATTTCTGTTTGATTGATTTTGAATTGTGTCTCCAGCAGCGCCTGAAATTGACATCCAGCAGTGATCATTCATATGCCAGGCAATCAAAAAATACTTCTGGAAGCCAAAGGGTCTAATAGCGATACTAGCAAGTATTTTATTATTGTTTTCCAATTGGACAACATAACAAAAAAAATAAAATGAAAGGTAATAAGGACCTTAACTTTTAAATAAATGAATTTCAGTTATAAACAGTGCTGTAAAGATAAGTCATGTTAGTCCAAATGCCAATTACCAGTATGTGTGAGTCTATGGCAGCTGGTGTCTTTTGGGAGAGACAAACATACTGAAGCAGCACTTCGTAGCTCAGGGGGAAAAAAATCTAAAAAACAGCGCAACGCATGATCTGGTCACGACATGATTAATAGATAATAATTTGTATCATTGGTGGCAAAATATACTGACATGATTCAGTATTTTCCTTGTAAAAGTAGCTGTCATTGTAAAAAAGGATGGGCACTCCACACCTTTAGGGTGTGAAATTCCATTACATAACCTAACAGCATCATTGATTCGCTGAGTCTTGACGGTAAGCAACTGCATTCAAATAACTAGCCAAAACAAACAACTGCTAAATCCGTGCACAATACCTGTAAACTAGTCAGGTAAAACACTTAAAACACGACATATCTAAGCACGAGAAGTCATCTCTTTTCCCGACTGGCATAGACTCCACCCCCTTGCATAGACTCTCATTTGGCCAGCATCCTTCACTCAGGAAATATGAGTATTCACACAGAAATGAACAAAATACAATTTGAAACCAGTTTTTAAGGAATGCCATCAGACTACCAGGCACATTGTACGAGTATACAAATTCTTTTGCATAATTATTTCACATTATCTAATTAATTTATATTTGACATGTTCAAATATACTTTCTTTTATGGTGTCATGCATGCCATTTGAGTTTATGTTTTGGATAAACTTTAAACTTATAAAACAACAGGCATAAAGACAGAATCTGGGCAAGTGATTTTTAATAAACCTAATATCTATGTACAGTAGGGATGAAAGGCCATTTGTTAAGAATTTGTTGGTCACAAATTGTATATTTAAGCTTTGCCTTCTAAACTTTTTAAGTTGTCCTGCTGAGTATCACCAGAAGTTTGTTCTGCTATGGACGCTTCAAGCCATGACAGATAACTATGCCGGCTGAGATTCCCCCCTCTCCCCCCCTCCAAGGAAGAGAAAAAAACTCCCACCACAGATGCTTTATCATATCATCTGTGCCCCCCTTCTGTCACCCAAAGTATTTCTCTTTTAATCTCTTGCAATGCAATGGAAATGGGTGCTAAATTTCATTCTGTCAGACTCAAAAATTACTAAATAAGCTATTTTAAGATGGAACAATCACAGCTTAAACTGTGGTAAACCATTTGCATTTCTGCTGTCTTGTATGAATCTCCTTGGCAACAATTCAGATACTAACCTGCAGTTTCGGAAATGTGGTGCTAGGCCTGCAGAAAATCCAAATTGTTCATTCTCTTCCAATGAGCTGTGAAAATATGTATTCATGGTTTCAGCCAATCTAGTGTTCAGTACTCTCACTGTACAGTTTATCACTTCATATTGCATTGCTGAACTCTAAATAGTACAAATAAATAATAAATGGATGCTTGTTGTGGGTTGCAGGGAAATCAGAACTCAGAAGTGGATACGTAGAGACCGGAGACTTTAATAAGTCAGGCAAAATCGAAGTCAGGCAATCCAAGGTCAAAACCAGTGCTGGCAAAACGGAATTCAGATCCAAAAATCAATGATCATAGAGTCAGGCGTAGATCAGGCAAGGTGCAAACAACGGTCAGGGGGCAAGGCAAACACAGAGTCTAGAAACAGAACGGGATCATACAAGCGGAAACAGAGAACAGGGAACCCCTCAAACTCTCAGTAAACAAAATGATCTTGCAGTCTAAGGGCGTACTCACACTCAGCCCGGTTGACTTGTACCAAGCCCGAGAATGATTGTCCGCCCCTCGCCCCCATACCCCTGCTTGTCTGCACTTATTTTGTGCTTAACGTTCTGGCCTTGAGTACACTTTCATCATCACTATGCAATTTTTTGTGTTGAAGAAGACTGAGGAAGGAAAGGGCTATTGCACAGCAGAATGGAGTTCGTGATTAATGTCCTTATTTTCTGGCTTATTTGAAGTCGTTTTGGGTGCAATGACAGACGGTCCCCATAAACATTAATCGAATATGCAACACAGCAATTTTAATTTAATTGTGCTGCACGTAGAAGATACTCCCGTATTCTATCAAATATTTCTGAAATTTTGTGCGTTGCATCAAGTTATTTCTGGGTACTCTTGTGAGAACAAATTTCCAGCAAACACTACACCTCTGCCATAATGTTTGTTAAATGTCTGTCACTTTCATATCTGTACAGCCTACCTGATCCCGTCTGGGTCCAGTTCATGTATATTGTACATGTGCACTTGTGTATGCCAGTCACATAATTAACATCGTTTTCGTGTTCCACACTGTGGCCTGGTTAGAAATCATACTAGATGTGTGCTGTGTCTGAGTCCAACTGAAATGTGCTACAGTCCATCACATGAAAACGTTGCCTACCCAATTGTAGAGATGCTACATTATCACAAGGCTTGCACTAGTATGACAGGCAGTCAGTGGTGAAACCCAAACACTGATTGACTTTCCCAAATATTTCTTCTAGGATCTAATTTTTATTTGGAATTAATTTAATTAGAAGTTATATCAAATTAAATGGCAGTTTGAGACACTTGATTAGTGTGATAACTCAAAATCTATTTGATGGATTAGTTGCATTATGGATGCAAAATCTATTTGATGGATTAGTTGCATTATGGTAATGGTATGTCGAAGATCTGGAACTGATCAAATATTCAAATCACATCAAAATTGAAGCAATGTGTGTGGTAGCAAAGAGAAGCGAGACCTCAGGAGGCGCTGGACCTGGTGAACGTGACAACTCAGAAACTGTTTGATGGATCTTATTTCCACTTCCCAAAAACATGACATGGATAAACATTTACAACTGATTTCATTTTGAGTGTTTGAATGATCTTTTTCAAATTTTACAGACATATTGTAAGAGTGTACAATTGGAAATGATAAAATTTTGAGATAAATTACAGAAAATTGAAGCAACACTGCTTATTAGCAGCAATGGAAAGATGACTGCAGATGATTATTACTGCATCACAAAGAACAAACGAAATAACATTGTATGGATTAAGATATTCACCTGATTTCATTTTCAGACAAAGTTCCCCCCAAAAAACAGCAGCACTCTAGCAGCAAAGAAAGGAAAGGGAAGCTACATAAGATTGCTCTTGTGAGCAAAGTAACTCAAAAAGTATTTGATAGACCTTTTAAAAAACATTTTTAAGACCTTTAATATGGATCTAGAAGTGTTCAAATTGAAGCAATGCTGCTTAGTAGACGCAAGGGGAGGAATATATTTGCAGAAGATGCTAGACCTTGTGAACAGGGTAACTCAATTTGATCTTATTACTCTATGTAATCTAATTGATCTTTCATGGATCCTAATACCACTTCACAAAAACATTATATGGAAGAGGAGCTATAGCTGAAAATATACACCTGATACACATGGGAAAAATCATCCCAAAGTCGATTCAGCAGCACTAGGTGGCAGTATAGGGGGGGAAAGGGTGCATCAGCCATCTTGGATCAGCCATCATGAACATTTTATTCCATGGAACTTTTTCCAAACTTCACAGTAACATTGTACAAGGCAGTGGTTCTCAAAGTGTGGGGCGTGTAGATTTTCTGAATATTCTATTCTAAAATAAAATATGTTATCACCAGCCCCTGCTCAGAAAATTCTATTGCTAGCAAAATTTATCATGAGGAACTTCATGAAATTATCATGGGCGAATATAATTCAAGTTGGGCTTTTAATAAGGATTTTGAAGAGGTGTGAAGAGTGTGTAGGATATTATTATTATTAAGGTAACAGTATTTTATTAGTATTATAATAGTATTATGGTAATGGTGCAATATTGTGAGAAGTATTATGGTGGTATGTAAAATGAGAAACAGCCCAAGCCTACTGTAGGGGGCTACAGTTTGAGGTTGGGGAGGTTTGGGAGGAATACATGGGTGGGTGAGGGTGATGGGGCCATTCAGGAAACGCATTATCGTCATTTCGTGTCCGCGTTATAAGAAATATATGGTAGAAGAAACATACGTTTACTTCCAGCGTTAAAATGACTATATAACAACTTTTGTTTAACTGATAGTGTTTAAGTTTATAAGTTTGGGACGTAGTACATTATATATATGAACACATTATACATATACATTTTATATATCCTCCAACTACGGAGCCCGGTGTAGCTTAGTTCTTTCCCTGTTCCACCACAAATGATTCAGCTAAAGAGCTGTGTGGTAATTAGCAGAAGCAGTTAAATCAGGTGTGTTAAATGAGGGTAAACCAAAAAATGTGCAGGGCTCTGGCCCCCCAGGACTGGAGTTTGACACCCCTGCATTAGTGTGTCTATTACAGCTGTTACCGTAAAGTCGTGGAAAGCATTGGTCATATTGCAAATGAGAAAGTAATAAATTTAATATAAAGAAAATACATATTATAAATGATATTTTAATACATGGACCTTAAGACCTACACAACGTATAACCACCTAATTGGTGGGGGAAAATTGTGCAAATCAGCAGGTAAGTGGAATCTGTAATAAATTAATATAGTTTCACTGTGACACATCACAATTAGGATTCAAATCATTCCAGCAATAACACATGTATTGGCTTTTACACTTCCAGCTGATCCATCCAGTGATTCTACAGGTTGTAGAGGTTGGCAGTGTGGAAGGAGTAGGGATTAGATATGGGGAGGGATGACAGGGCTGTCTGGGTAATTCACTTAGAAGATTCACTTAGAGTTCTTGCTTCACACGCACACAAAGACTACACTCACTAAAATTTAGGGGAGGCAGGAAAAAAACATGGTCTAGTTTTGCACAAATTCCTATGCTTTCATTGAAGGTGCCAAAATTTACTACTGATTTGCTTAGAAGATTATGTAACTAAAATTTTAGAAAGTGCAATCAGTTTGCAAATTGTAACCTATTCGGCTTTTAAACCCACTGTATGCCCAGTAAAATTTGTTAACATGAGATGAGGGTGATTTCATAGCAGAAATACTTTTATTTGCAGGGAAAAAATGCATAAAAAAATAAGAAGGTTCCAACATACTGATATGCAAGGGAATGTGTCAGGTGTCAATGTTTCTGATACAACAGGGGCAGGAGGAACAGGGGCTTTCTGATACAGCAGGGGCAGGAGGAACAGGGGCTTTCTGATACAACAGGGGCAGGAGGAACAGGGGCTTTCTGATACAGCAGGGGCAGTAGGAACTGGGGCTTTCTTATACATCAGGGGCAGGAGGAACAGGGGCTTTCTGATACAGCAGGGGCAGGAGGAACTGGGGCTTTCTGATACAACAGGGGCAGGAGGAACAGGGGCTTTCTGATACAGCAGGGGCAGGAGGAACAGGGGCTTTCTGATACAACAGGGGCAGGAGGAACAGGGGCTTTCTGATACAGCAGGGGCAGGAGGAACAGGGGCTTTCTGATACAACAGGGGCAGGAGGAACTGGGGCTTTCTGATACAACAGGGGCAGGAGGAACAGGGGCTTTCTGTGCTCAGTGCGCAAATGGTACTCTATTATGCTGCTCTGGACAATTTATGACGAGAATATTATGTAATGCATTCAACAGTAAAAATAAACCAAAAATTTCTCTTTTTATGAATTTTGTTGTTCCTTTAGGTTATTATTATTATTATTATTTGCACGTGTGTGTGTGTGTGTGTGCGTGTGTGTATGCGTGTCTGAATGAACTTGGGATTTGTGAATTAAGCATTAATTATAAAATATACTTCAAAGCAATAGTTTATAGAAGAATAAACATATGTCTTCTGTAGGGACTGTTTAATCCCACTGGGGACCATCAAGATAAAGCCTTCAAGGGGTTCAAAGAGACGCTGAACAATGGGCTCACTGCTCCACTTACACAGCTATTTTCCAAGCTAAGCCAGTATTTTATCAGTACTGTAAGTTAAAGCAGTTGGTTGCTTTTTCTCTGTTTAAATACTGAGAAAAAAGTTAAAAGTTGTTAGATTAAAGATTTATCACAATTCCATTAAAAGCTGGGAGTCCCATTAGGACACACTTAATACTATCTGCTTCAGCTGAGTCAGTGTACAACATGTAATTCAATAAGGGGGATTTCTCATTTTATAAAGGGTTTTTGTTAGTCTGGAGGAGTGATTGCTAGTGTGCTGCTTGGAAATGAAGTCAGCATGCACAGAAAGGGCCAGACGAAGACAGTTTCATTACAAAATGGAAAGAGCAGAGCCTTACATCATGGAAGAGAAAGGTTTTAGTGACAATCCCACTGGTGGCTGCTAAAAATAGCACATCAGATGTAACAACAACAGCAACAACAACAATAACACTAATAATAATAATAATAATAATAATAATAATAATAATAATAAACATGCTCTGGTAAAGGTGCATCCCAGCCTTGTTCCCTATGCTGGGATGAGTGCTTCTGTGACACTGGGAAGAATAAGTGGTTAGAGGATAGTTAAACTGGTAAGACTTTACTTAATGCTGTCAATATTTTGCTTGAAGCAGTCAGCATTATGCATCATGCATACTTCATAATGTGTTATAATGCATTCATAAAGTATTAGAAACATGGCTTTAAATATTTATAAAAAGACATTACACATTATAGCCATGTTTATTATGACTTATGAATGCTCTGTGAAGCTGTCATCTATAATGCACTATAGATCATGATGAATTATAATGGTCGGTATAAGAATTAATAAAGCATTACAGCATCTTCTGTTGACAGTCATAAGGCATTATAGTGTTGATTATAATACTTTGTGAGTTTGAATCAAGCGCTCATCTATAATGCACTACAGATACCTTCATAATGCATTATAGTGGTCGCTATAAGAATAAGGATGCTTTGTATCATTTCCCTTAATCTCCCTGAGAGCCTTTTATGTTATTATCTGGCTGTTTCCCAGATCTCTACACTGCCTGTAATTCTCACTACTCTCAGGTATTGTGTAATGTCAAAAATTGATACAATAATAAGCTGAATAAAATGTTCTACATAATGTAGAACAAAAGCAGTAAAATTTTTAGAAATATAATAACAATATATTTCATGATTATTACTATTTTTATTCAAAGATTGTTTGTTTTATTTATTGTGAAATGTCTCTAAATACTAAGATGTTCAATATTTATATTTTTAGTTTTGCATACTTACGCTGCCATTTTTAATTTATCAAGCAAGCGATTAATTAATTTGAGTTGCTGAATAACCAAAGAAATTCTATTTATAGTGAAGCAATAACATTTAGGAGCTTCTCAAGCAGGAACACTGAGCAGAATTACTTGTTGTTTGGCTTCATCATTTTCCACAATGATTCAGTTCAGAATTATTATATTAAATTATCCTTTCATTGTAAAAATCTGGTATGCATGCAGGGAAACTTCCATCCATCTTCCAACCTGCTTATCCTTTTGGGTCGCAGGGGGTCCAGAGCCTATCCCAGAAGCTATGGGCACAAAGTGGGGAACAACCCAGGACGGGGGGGGGCAGCCCATCGCAGGGCGCACACACATACTCACACACCATTCACTCACACATGCACACCTATGGGCAATAACTTCAGTGGGTGAAAAACAAAGTTAATGCCTGAAAAAAAGTTATTAAGCTTGTGGAAGCAAGTCTGAACAAGAAATCGGAGTTACATATTTGTAAAAAGCGTAAATTGTAACTGCAAAGCATCAGTTTTCAAAATTGTCTTCTGCTTCTTAATGCTGGCAATATACTGTAAGTAATGCTTGGAGGACATTAAGGTCAAATTCATCTGGCCCCCCTAACAGAACAACTGGCCCCAGTCCCCCCCCCCCAAGTGAAACGGTCTAGAATCACCATTGGAAAAGACTGACAAACCCAAACTGGGCTGATGACTTCTTTGAGTAATCCATCTTCTGTAGCCACTTGTCCAGTGTAGGACAACAATGAGCCTGTCCAATGAGAAATAAGCACAAGGCAGGGGACACTATAGATGGGGTTCCAGCCCTGTGGCCGGCAGAGCAGTCATATCACCATCATGCTCTTCATCAAGGCCCTCAACCCCAGGAGCTCCAGGAATGCTGCTTAACCACAGATGCTGTAAGAACGACCGCAGTGTTTTCCCCGTATGCCACCGACACCCCTCCCTATCTAGTCCTTGCCCCGCCCCCCACCCTCTGCACTCTCTCACCCTCCTGCACACAGCCCCCACCTCTCAAAAAAATCTTCATTAGAAGCCCAGCTTTCTGTGACTTGTCTCAATGCAATCAGGTTCACCCGCTCCGCATCTGTGGCTGTCCTTTCATGTGGCACCACTAAGTGACGCTGGTTCAATTTCGGTGCGATTTGTCTTGTTCCACGTCCCACGGTCGTCATGACGCTGTGTCAATATGAAGCACCCTGAGAAATACAGGAAAATAATGAATTAACAGAGAAACACAGCGGTTCTCTTTGATGTCCAGAGTGAATTGGAAATTTATTACCGGGATGGTTAATTCCACTCATCCATTATACAGGACTGCTTGCCCTCTGGCAGCAGAGCTGTCAAAGTGTCTCCGAGAGCTGAGGGCTCCTTGAAGGGGTTTCATTGTCTGATTCTGTATACACATCTCCCTTCTCAATCTGTGAGCCCAAATCAGATACAGCAGCGACTACATACCCACTAGTAAAACATTTTAAATTAGTTTGCTTCCCAGCGAGAGCCATCTTTCCCCCAGTCATGGTACTGAGCCTGGAGCTTTCTGGAAACCTGCCTCCTGGCCGGGTTTTGAGGACTGCTGAAGAGGGGACTGACCATTTGGGACTGTAACTGCTTGCTGGTCTCTGGTTGTCCCCTGGCAAAGACTGGGTCCTGTTTCCTTGTTGATTTCTTTTTCATGCAGTCCCCCACCCCCCCCCCCCCCCCCCTCCCCACACACACATACAGAAACAGGCAAAACAAGAGCTACACTTTGGACACCTATATCTCCTACTGTTACTGAGGGTGGCAGGTTGACTTGGCAAAGAGAGGAAAGTCACAGTGGCCTGCGACTGTGGGCTCTATGTCTTGTGTGTAATATCTAGGCAAGTTGCCTGCATGATTGATCACTGCTGATCCATCAAATAGTCTTCACCTGTCCACTCAGTTCTTGCATTGTTCGGGCCTCCTTACTGGCCATGTTTTCATTCCCAGACTGACCACTATGAACACTGTGGGCATGCTGTGTCTGAAAGCTGCAGCGCGACTCGCAGCGCTGAAAATTATGTCTCCTGATTTCCTCTCCGCGACGCCCCTGGCCGGCCCCTTTCTTCTCAGCCGCGTGAGGTTACCGCTACAGCTCCTTGGCTCTGTTATTACTAAATCTGCTCCGCATAACGTTACTGATGTGGAGAGATCCCGGAACAGCCCCCGAGATTTGCTACATGGGTCGTGGCCGTCACCACGTCATGGTAATATGACAGAATACACAGAAATGCAGTGCGTCTCTTTCATGTCTAGAGAGAATGTGAAGCTCGCAGTTGCAGTGTCCCTGACAGGAACCCATGCCCTGTGTTTGCTGCTTAACTCAATTATGCACAAATTTATGCATTAAATATAAAATATGATCAACAGCTAAAAACAAAAAAAAAACAATGAATTCATAGCGATCTCACAATTATCAAGAAGGGAATAAGCCCTAGATCATCACCAATGCAATGTTTCTGGGAGCTTTGAAAAAAAAGCTCCATGAAAGACTTGTAGAATTACAATGTTCACAAAATGTTCTGCAGGTGTCTAGCGCTGGTGCTGCTGCAATTTTCATGCAGTTTGCCTCAAAATGAAATCAGGTGTAAATCATCCATATCATGTTTTTATGAGGTCATCATTCAAAATCATCTTCATAAGGTCAATTGTCGCCTAAGGTCCCCCTTCCATTTGATGCCACTAAGTGGTGTTGCTTTAATTTTATCTAAATTATTAAAAAAATAATAATAATAATTTGTTTCCAAATCATCACCGTACAATGTGTCTGCAAAACTTTTAATCTATTAAAAATCCATCAAACTCTTTTTAAGTTATTGTGCTAACATGATCAAGTGTCTGCAACTATTTTTCTTTCATAACACTATGCAAGGCTGTTTCAATTTTGTTGAGATCTTCACCATACAATGTGTATGCAAAGTTAAAATAACAAAAAATCCATCTAAGATTTTTTCAGTTATTGTTTTTAGTGAAATGTGTCTCTTGATCCATGGAATGTATACAAAATTTGAATAAGACCTATCAAATACTTTTGTACACAAAGTGCATAAATTATATACTGATGATAGCGGCAGGCAATCATAAGTTTTCTTTTTGATTAAAGAAAATAGGCTAACATTTTACTTGAGGAGGCACAAATAATATAGTAGTTAGTTACCAAGAATAATTCAACAGGAACTGTCTGAAGTGTAAATTAAATAATGTTTATATTTTTCATACTTCTGAAAGAGCCCTTTGTCAGTGTAAGGAATGACTTTCTTCTTCTGACTGCAGTCACGTCTGCTTTTGAGAAATCACTAAATTCTCTTGGAATTGTCTTTTATCTGTCAGACCATCTCCAATTCGTTTGAGTGAATATTGATGCCCAGCTTTCTCTTCACCTCCCTCTATTTCCTATTGCTGATGTGTTAGCGATGAAATATCACAGGAATTCCATACACCGAATTGCAGTCAGAGCTTATATGAGCTGGCTCTAATTAGACATACATTCCCAAACTTTAAAAGTTAAATCTGGATATTATCTGTATGCACATAATTATTACTTACAGTGGCTCCATTTATTTTTACATCAGAAAATAAATCTAATTACAACCAATATAAATCCAAAATCATAAAATATATTTTATTAATGATTCATAAAAGCAGAAAACACTGGTGTAAATTTTCTTAGATTTTATTATTATTTTACCTCACTATTATTTTCCACATGCGTTTCTGTGGAGAGTCTCACTTGCCAGTATAGCGTGCAGAGTTTTTACTATAAATAATTTACGTGAACATATGTTGCAAAGTGGACCATGCAAATGAAGCTTAGAAATCCACTTCTGCCACAAACCCCACCCCTATTAGATTTCCCCTCTAGCTCAATGTGCAGAGACACTGATGAATTTTGACCAGCAAGTTGTTTAGGAGTCAGTAAATCAATTTTGTCACTGTTAAATTTCATGTGACCACCCCATGAGCTGTTTGCTGTGTTTCTGTATGGAGTGTTTCATGTTGCCTTTATAATTTTGTTTATCCATTATCCCACATGTTTTGATTTTATATTCATAGCTACTGAGTATTGTACCTAGCCTGTATTAAATAAATGTTTGTAAGTAAAATAGCCTTCTTCAGCTACAAATTCTGCTTCTCTCTCATCTGGCCCTAAATTGACAGATCATAAAAAGAATCCAAGCATTCGGGTTGCAATGAGTTTAAAAGAATGGATCCTGCTGACATGGCCCAGTGTCCCAATGGTCCAGCTCATTTCCATTGGCCCTGTCTCAGTTCCCAGCCTTCCAGAAGTTTTTTTTCTGTTTTTTTTTCCTCTTCGACTCTCTTTTCTCTTTATAACCAAAGCTTCCCGTGGTTTGTCTTTGCTTTGCCATATTTCACAACTGACATTTTTCCCTTTCTTCTATCATTATGTTTATATTTAAAACCAAGTTACAAGACCAATTAATTCACTAAAAGGCCGATTAAACAAAAGCGTAGTGTTTTGTTTGCTTTCCCTTTGTGAGGCTCTAAATATGTTCATCTTAGTTGAGCTTACTTTCTATCTTACAAGCACCATGTACAAGGATCTAGACCAACACTGTTATTCTGCAGGACTCTGGTATTCAGTATAATACATTTCCCAAATGTTACACAATGACTCACAGAGAGCTCACTGTGCACCAGCAGGGGGCGATCAGCACCACTCAGGCTAATGGTCACCGTGGTTTCCTCACCGCGTGCTGATTCAAATACATGACACTACATTAGTTGACTACAAATGTCGTTGTAAGGCATGAGAAGGCTGTTTCATCAACTGCAGCCCTTCAGGAAGTTCACAAAGAAAGACACTATGCATGGGCTTCAAGTCCTAAGCCACTTATTACAGATAAAAAGAGACTTTTGCAAGTAATATAATGCAGAGAATACAGGCAGTGATTTACTGAGCAATGCAGAAAGACATATGGTCTGATGAGTCATCCATCACCCTATTCTGAACAAGCAGATGAGTCTTGATGTATGGCTCATGCCAACAGAAGCCTAAAGGCTCAAGAGCTGGTTTGCTGTAATGAAGGGTTTGGGTGAGTATTTTCTTGGCAAGGCTTGGGTCCACTCTTCCCCTTGCAAAACAGACACAAAGCATTTCTGACAAATCACAGACATCTTGCGGTCAAGCGTTTCATTGTGCCATGAGTGGGATATTTTTGGAGAAAGAGCAGCCACTGAATGGTTGGAAGAACTAAACGCCATTGCTGGCCTTGAACCTATATGTCAAACCAGTATAATACTTACGGAAGGTTTCAGAGCAACACACAGTATTTTTTGCCACCACGAGCAAAATATCAAAAGTGTGGGACTTATGCATGAGCCGCCCCATAATGGAGCTATTATGACCACTTACTGTAGCAGTTCATGTGACTCCTTCCTTTATTTTGTCACTCCGGCATGCTGAGATCAACGGGTGGGTTGGGCACCTCTGGTATATAGGCTATATAATGCCAGGGCAGCCCTGGTATATAACGTATATAATGCCGGGGCGGCCCTGGTAGATAATGTATAAAATTCCAGGGCGGCCCTGGTATATAGTCAATCAATCAATCAATCAACGTTTATTTATATAGCACTTTACAGCAACCTAAGTTGAACCAAAGTGCTTCACAGCAATAAAATAAATGAAATAACCTTAATAATAAAAACAAAGTTTTATATAGTGTATATAATGCCGGGACGGCCCTGGTATATAGTGTATATAATGCCGGGGTGGCCCTGGTATATAATGTATAAAATGCCGGGACGGCCCTGGTAGATAATGTATAAAATTCCAGGGCGGCCCTGGTATATAGTGTATATAATGCCGGGGTGGCCCTGGTATATAATGTATAAAATGCCGGGGCGGCCCTGGTATATAACGTATATAATGCCGGGGCGGCCCTGGTATATAACGTATATAATGCCGGGGCGGCCCTGGTATATAACGTATATAATGCCGGGGCGGCCCTGGTATATAACGTATATAATGCCGGGGCGGCCCTGGTATATAGTGTATATAATGCCGGGGCGGCCCTGGTATATAATGTATATAATGTCGGGACGGCCCTGGTATATAATGTATATAATGCCGGGACGGCCCTGGTATATAGTGTATATAATGCCGGGGCGGCCCTGGTATATAATGTATAAAATGCCGGGACGGCCCTGGTATATAGTGTATATAATGCCGGGGCGGCCCTGGTATATAGTGTATATAATGCCGGGGCGGCCCTGGTATATAATGTATATAATGCCGGGACGGCCCTGGTATATAATGTATATAATGCCGGGACGGCCCTGGTATATAGTGTATATAATGCCGGGGTGGCCCTGGTATATAGTGTATATAATGCCGGGGTGGCCCTGGTATATAGTGTATATAATGCCGGGGTGGCCCTGGTATATAGTGTATATAATGCCGGGGTGGCCCTGGTATATAGTGTATATAATGCCGGGGTGGCCCTGGTATATAATGTATATAATGCCGGGGCGGCCCTGGTATATAGTGTATATAATGCCGGGGCGGCCCTGGTATATAGGCTAATGCTGGAGTACCCTGGTATAGATGCTATATAATGCCAGGGTTGGGGAACAAAGACCCCCCTTCATCAGACCAGCCCACCGGGAAAATGCCAGACGTTCCTCATGGCGATTCTGTGCCTGTTTCACTCTCAGGCACAGGGTCCATTAATCTAATAGGCAGCTCAGATGGCCGTCTATGGTGTCGGCTTCTCTGGGCCGCCATCTTTAGCCAGCCGATTGCGCCGGCATGCGGCGGCCCCATGTGAGACAAAGTGAAAATAGCTGCATGAGTGTGCAGCCCCAGAAGAAGGCACATGTTCCGCAGTGCTGCCACAGAACAGATATGTGATGTAGGGCACCCGCTTCTGACGGGTCGCCAGATGCTACCGTGATGAGGTAGCAAAATGATCACAATTACAGAGAGTACCTGTTATTTAGGATATTATTATTATTATTATTATTATTAATACTACTACTACTAATAATAATCAATTCATTTATTTTGTTGGTAATAGTACTAGTCATAGTAGTTATTCTTTCACTATGTGAAAATGTCACTTATATTACTTATTACTTAATTATGTTATATGAATGATATAAAACAGCGAGCAATCTATGTTTCTTTAATCCCATTGTATGCATATTTGTTGTAGCACATGTGGGGTGGAGAGTAACTCCATCAGCAGGTTTAGTCAAAGATTTGCATAACTACCAGCAGCTGACTATAAACAGAATGGCAGCACCACACATGCATCAACAGCAGTATTTTAATGCAATATTTAATTTCTACTCATCCCTTAAAATTTCCTCTTCAATTTTAAGCAGAACAAGTATGTCATTTTTTTGAGAGTAAATCATTAGTGCAATACACAGTTGGTATATAAAAAATGGGCTGAGGTCTTATTCAGTCATCTTATTCAATCATCCTATTCAATTAAATCAATTTCTATACAATTTATTATGTATAAATTTAAATATTGATGTTTATTTATTTTGACAAATAAAGTAATTAGTTTTATCTATATAGCATTCACATAGGTCGCATTATGATGCTCTACGACACTGGCTACATACATATTATAACTACAATACATATACAGGTATGTGTGATTGAGAATATCTTTCACTAACACATGTCTTATCAATCAAAACCACATGGTATCTCTATAAGTACATTTTGGATTAAAAAATTTCATTTGGATTTGTGATATTAGTATTTTATGTTCTTCTTATTTCTTTCAATATCTCACAAGGTCAGAAGTAGACACATAATATTCTGTGATCTAGGAGAACATTTTATTTGTCATAACTGCACCAGTAGCTATTTTGTAGTCTTACGTGGAAATAGACATGGCAGTGGAGGCCTTAACGATTGTCCTCGTTCTGTTCATTTAATTAATAGCCCAATCAGCTGGAATTAACTAACCAAAGCTACCTTGACACTGGCCAGTACTGATGTTATTTCAGAGTTTTACAAATATAAAAGTGGAAGACATGCTCATGGACACATTAATAGTATCAGATACTGTCTTTTTGACTTGGGAAGAGAGTTGCCTTTGCATCATCAGTCTGCTGTTCACACTGCTGCTTAAGAATTTTTTTTCTTTTTTTCCTTTTTCTTTTTTACCCCTGTGAGTTTCTCTAAAGAGGACACGATCACCTTCACATATTAATCCAAGCTAGGCTAATTAAAAGAACAATGTAGTTATACTCAGTCTCAAGCCTAGGGGTCAAATTAATGTGATGAAGAATTTTAAGCCGTTGACCTCGGTGAAGGTAGCGTAAGCCCAAAGGCACTCAGTAGTTTGTTGAATCTACAGATGACAAGAGCATGGCACCACTTAAGTGCGAAGGTATACATCCATTTCAGTTAAAATACATAGTGATTCTAAATGCCTACTTACTGACACAGCCAAGGGAAAAAATACACTACCTATATCACATAAATTTGCCTTGAAGACTTCCAATAAAAAAGCGATACACACAGTACGGACATGGCAGATTGCAGTACAAAAAACTGAGGGATACTATAAACTAAACTACATTTTAAAATGCACACAAGTCACAAGGATGCTTAGTGGGCATTAAAACATAATGTATCAAATTAAGAGTCTTACATGATATGTGTAGCTGTCCCTTCATCCCTCTTCTAACTGCTTAAGCATTCAAAGGGCGTGGCAGCCTGGAGCCAACCTCAGGCAGCGCAGTGCACACGCATTATTGAGCGTCATGTGGATTCAGTTACCATCATTATCCTTGTTGTTGTTGTTATGATAATCATCATTTATATCTGTGCTTTTATTTAAATTTAGAATGGATGTTTAATCACTGGTTTCATTCTAAATGCAAAATCTTTTGATAAAAATGGAAAGGGATTATAACGATCTTGTCTTCACCTTAAAGGGTTTTGATTTGTTTTATATGCCATGTTGCTCAGTTGTTAAAGACAAAATGTTCATTGAATGAAAATTCTTCAGGGGATAAGATCTCTTGCTCTGAGAATCCACAACAATAGGCATGCACTCTTGCAGAAAGGCACGGTAACCTCTTTAAATTGCCCAATAGCTCTTCTAACATCAAGCCACAGCCACTTTGGATATAAAACCCAAAGGAGCTATAATGAAGTGTGGACTCCTTTGTTATGAACATCCATATTTTCAGTATTTCAATATAACCTCATTTTAGATCACGGCAAAAAGATATATTTGATTAACCACTGCATTAGAAATCATAAGACATGGAGACACAGTGTCCTCAGACCTCCAGGAGTGGGGGTTCGGTTCCTGACACCAGCTCAGTGTCTGAGGTTTGCGTGAATTTACTGCAGGTACTCTGATTTCCAGGTTTGCGTGAATTTACTGCAGGTAATCTGATTTCCAGGTTTGCCTGAATTTACTACAGGTAATCTGATTTCCAGGCTTGCTTGAATTTACTGCAGGTAATCTGATTTCCAGGTTTGCCTGAATTTACTACAGGTACTCTGATTTCCAGGTTTGCCTGAATTTACTGCAGGTAATCTGATTTCCAGGTTTGCCTGAATTTACTACAGGTAATCTGATTTCCAGGTGTGCTTGAATTTACTGCAGGTAATCTGATTTCCAGGTTTGCCTGAATTTACTACAGGTAATCTGATTTCCAGGTGTGCTTGAATTTACTGCAGGTAATCTGATTTCCAGGTTTGCCTGAATTTACTACAGGTACTCTGATTTCCAGGTTTGCCTGAATTTACTACAGGTAATCTGATTTCCAGGTTTGCGTGAATTTACTGCAGGTACTCTGATTTCCAGGTTTGCCTGAATTTACTGCAGGTAATCTGATTTCCAGGTTTGCGTGAATTTACTGCAGGTACTCTGATTTCCAGGTTTGCCTGAATTTACTGCAGGTAATCTGATTTCCAGGTTTGCCTGAATTTACTACAGGTAATCTGATTTCCAGGTGTGCTTGAATTTACTGCAGGTAATCTGATTTCCAGGTTTGCCTGAATTTACTACAGGTAATCTGATTTCCAGGTTTGCGTGAATTTACTGCAGGTAATCTGATTTCCAGGTTTGCCTGAATTTACTACAGGTAGTCTGATTTCCAGGTTTGCCTGAATTTACTACAGGTAATCTGATTTCCAGGTTTGCTTGAATTTACTGCAGGTACTCTGATTTCCAGGTTTGCCTGAATTTACTGCAGGTAATCTGATTTCCAGGTTTGCCTGAATTTACTACAGGTAATCTGATTTCCAGGTTTGCTTGAATTTACTGCAGGTAATCTGATTTCCAGGTTTGCCTGAATTTACTACAGGTAATCTGATTTCCAGGTTTGCGTGAATTTACTACAGGTAATCTGATTTCCAGGTTTGCTTGAATTTACTGCAGGTAATCTGATTTCCAGGTTTGCCTGAATTTACTACAGGTAATCTGATTTCCAGGTTTGCGTGAATTTACTGCAGGTACTCTGATTTCCCCCTGCAGTCAAAAACATGCAGTTCAGGTGATCTGATATCAAAATTTCCCAGAGTGTGTGATTGCATGTGAGTAGATTCGTATCCCATCCAGGCTGTCCCTGTCTTCTATCACTGTCCTTCCTGTAACAAGCTTTAGCATTAGCATTACCTTTAGCTTGATATGGAAAATAGATAGACAGGTTACAAAAACACAGGCTAGAAATAATAATTCTAATATTTCTGGCTAAATATATTAAGTAAAATACTTTAATTTTATGAATAGTGCTCTTAGTCAACAAACAAATGCAACATCATAGTCTTTAGACTGAATTTATTGCACTTCAGACCAGCCTGCTGGGTATTGCCGGCGGTAATGTAGCCTTCTGTAAAATTATATCTGTCAGCTTTTTTCATTTGTGTGCCGAGTACCATGACCCAGTATCCACTTGAGCGCGCCTGTGTGTCACATTTAAAGAGGTACATTTGGGCTCCTTGATGGAAAATGTTGTTTTGTGGTCGCGCGGGACTGTAAGTGCTTAATAACGTAAGGGATTTCAGACCTATGTTTTTGGGAAGCAGAACCATGAACACACTATGCTACACACACATTCTGTTCTGATCCAAATTAGTAGCGATTGCCATCTGTAATGATACTGAAATTTAAACTGGGAATTGCAGCTAGAGTGGATGGTGAGAAATCAGTTCGTCAGAACAACAAAATGCCAGTTAACACTTGAAATTTTATTGTACAAAGATGGAATTTATAACCTCAGTCTCTTGTGCTGCAAACAAGGCCAGTTACCGTTCCATCAAGTGTTCAGGTTTTTTTGCTGGGCTATTACAGTGAAGGAGTTCAATACAGTGTCTTTAACCAGTAGTTACAGCGCAGACCTCTTCCTAAACTCTCTGCCGATGGTTTGCTGATGGTCTGTTCAGAACTTTCTTTGCAAAAAATCCACATATTCGTGGAACTTTGAAAACAATGAGTTTTTGAAACTTGACCTGTGGGTCACATTGCGCGTTAGTATGTGACAGATGTAGAGCCAGTGGTTGATTTACTAATAGTAATAATCTAAAAAGGCATTGAGAGAAATATGGTTTATAACAGTATTAGCCGATCTGATACACAATTTGACGAGTGGATGCCTTGGAGAATAAATGTTTGTAATAATTATATATATATATATATATATATATATATATATATATATATAATGTGCAGTACCAGTGTGCAGTACTCTAAGCACAAATCAGCTCTCTCAGACGATGCGACTTACATAATCGTTTGTGTAAATCCACCACACAGGGATCACATACTTGCTATATTTAAAATGTTTTCCGCTGCAGCCCAGTTTGCATATTCATGCTGTTACTCTACAGGCTGACTACTGTTGCAAGTAAATAAGTATGATAAAGTTATTTTATGGTCATTGTCCTGATCTTGATTGCGTTTGTGAGCAGAACATGGCACTTTCTATTAAGATACGGCCAGAGGCAGCACTCTAAATATATATTTTTTACCCTGTATAGACGCATTAAATATTTGCATGCAATAATGTATTGGTAGTCCTATAAAGAAAGCTGTGCCTTAAGGCTCAGTATTGTATGCTAGAAAAAATAAGATATTTTTTGACATTTTATATATATATATATATATATATATATATATATATATATATATAATTACTGTAACTCATTGAAATGTTAAGGTAATTATCTAACTGATATGGCTCATTTCCAAAATTACTTACACTGTGCATGACTGAGATCAGAAATTCCTGCCATAACTCCTTTAGTGCAAATGAGTGGCTAGTGATTCTGCTTTAGGCTTTGATATTTTAATCAACCCTGTTAAAAATGGGTTTATAACTGAGTGGAGTCATCAAAGGTCTGCATCCTCAAATATTAAATTACCAGTGAAAAAGTGAAAAAATAAAATTACATAAATAAGATGACTGACTTATTGAGTACACTAAGCTACAACTCTAAAACTTTTTTTTTCAGAGAAGAGTGGTACTCATTGACTTCCAGATCAATAAGATGAAGTTTTTCTGCTGTTTCAAACATGTTTTTACATCCACTCTGTGAGGGAGTTCCAAGCAATGACACTACAGTACATAACCCATGCAGAGAAAGACAGGGTACTGTTCCTACCCATAGGACTGTATCTGCATCAGCTCCAACATACTTAATGTTATTTTGATGTTGAAGAGGGCCTCAGCACAGCATCATGCCAATCAAACATGAAGTAAACCAATTAGTAGTGAGTATTGTCTTCTCAACAATACTCAACAATACCCCCTTTCCCATAATGCTGAGAATAATCAGCAATTACCATATACTTACACAGCTCTAGATGAAATGAAGAGACCACAGCACAATTTTTTGTTTCACTCATTTCTCAGTTTATGGGTGTGCAACTGTGAATGATACAGTACATGTTTTTTGCAAACTGCAGCCTGTTTGTCATTAGTGAAGGGCTTCTTCCTTGCTTTATGGGACCTCAGTCCTGCTTCTCGGAGCCTGATACGGACTGTCCTAGCAGTGCACCTCACACCTGCACTTAATGTTTCCCATTCCCTTTGAAAGTCAGTTGATGTCATGTTCATGAGGCACTGCCTGGATAAGTTGACGGTCTGCCATTACAAAGTCACTTCTGCCCTCTACTTATATATATATATATATATATATATATATATATATATATATATATATATATATATATATATATATATATATATATATATATATTGGAGTGGTCTCTTATTTTTTTCCAGGTGTGTGTGTGTGTGCGTATATATTCCCACCCCATGACATTATTCCTACAGTTAAATATTGAAGTAATCATTATTATTTTTTCCATTTTCATGAGACTTACCATCACCCTATATTGGACAGCAGTGTGGAAGGTGGATGGATGCTTGCATTTTAGCAATAACCTGATGACTAAGTGTTTAATTATGAATGCATTCCTCTGGGCATACACTGTTTGAAAGTAATATTAACTTTCCAAAAGTAAATTTCAAAGAAATATATATACATTGCTGGTGGAATGAGCTGCCATTCAGGTGGGGTATTAATATTGGGTGATAAGGTTCTTTACTGTGTGCTTGTGTGGCCTAGAACTTCATAACTGAACTTCACAATCACCTGTGATGGCATGGCATCCTATGATGGCGTCTTGTGATGGCGTCCTGTGTTGGCATCCTGTGATGGTATCCTGTGATAGTGTCCTGTGATGGCATTCTATGGTTGTGTCCTGTGATGGCGTCGTACAGTGGCGTTCTATGAGGGTTTCCTGTGATGGCGTCGTATGATGGCGTCGTACAGTTGCGTTCTGTGAGGGTGTCCTGTGATGGCGTCATATGATGGCGTCATACAGTGGCGTTCTGTGTGGGTGTCCTGTGATGGCGTCGTACAGTGGCGTTCTGTGAGGGTGTCCTGTGATGGCGTCGTACAGTGGCGTCCTGTGATGGCATCCTGTGATAGTGTCCTGTGATGGCATCCTGTGGTAGTGTCCTGTGATGGCATCCTGTGGTAGTGTCCTGTGATGGCGTTGTACAATGGCATTCTATGAGGGTGTCCTGTGATGGCGTCATATGATGGCATCCTGTGATGGTGTTCTGTGATTGTTTCAAGCTGAAAGTCACTATTGTTTTCTGTACAAACACCCATCCACCAGCTAGCGGTACAGGATGGGTGCTTAATCATACACCTGAGTCAGCAAAGGCCCTGGCTTAAGTAGACAATCCCACTAATTAATCGCAATGTACATATATGTTTGGCCGTATTCTGAGAATACATAGAGAATATATAACGTACAAAGAGAATATATAATATGCCTGCATGATGGATACATAATAAGGCATTGAGAATGAGTCAAGCTGTTCTTTAGTCATAGGAACATTTTTATCCAATTCATTTTTGTCTGATATCATAGAAAACAATGAATAGAGGAGGGATCATATGGCTAAACAAATAAGCAGCATCTTTGCTGCTCTGTCTGTTACTCCCCACCATCAGGGAATGCATTTTCAAGAAGAGGGTTTTCCTGGGAATGATTCATGTTTGTCCATTACTTTGCCATCTACATGAATAATAATGTAATTTGACTGAACACATCTTTTTCTGCATATATAATATTTATAAACTAAATGCGTATTTCATTCAAATCACATTTACAATAACAGCATGCATCAGCTAATAGCAGGCATGCATTACTTATTTATTTGCTGTTGTGTTTATTTTAAAAAATGGGTTTTCTGCTTTGGGGACAAGACAGGGGAACAAAATGGGTTAGTGGTGGTTCTTCAGACCTGGTCTTCAGCCTGAAGCCCTGATTCCTATTACAGTCAGTATAATACTATCTGTCTAAAGCAGGTACATTTTGTCTTTAAATACAGTGGCACCCGCCTATAGTGATCAACTGCTTATATGGATCAAAAAACTTGGGACAGAATCATTCCTATACAAATAATGTTTAAATAATTCACTTAAAGTCATCAAGTAGTCCACTTAGAGTTTGTTTTGGTTCTTTTTATACATGACAACGTATGGAAAAAAATAAAACTACACTGATTCTATTTTATTTTTTTACTTTACTTTAATAATGGTGCGTTCCATTTCGGATCCGAGTTTCAGTTACCGAGATTATGTCACAGCCGCTAAAAACTCGGGAAAACCGAGTTGGTGCGTTCCATTTGTCAAAGAGGTAGCAATACCATGGACCCATATCAAAAAGCAAGATTTTTTGCTTAGCCAGACTTTGTCGGATTTAAGGTACCTCAGTTTAAATGGCCTTTATCTTCGCTCACTTACAATTAGCCCGAACTATCTTAAATCCGACAAACAATCCAACTATCATGAAATCCAATTCTAGCCCGGTTAACTGTTAGCCATTGTTAGCAATATCAGTTGATAACACATTACGCGTGGTGCTTTACGTATAGAACTCCGTAGCAATACGTCTACAGATAAGTTGGACGGTATAGTGTGTGCGACCGATTTAATGAGCCACAAATAAGAAATAGTGCTTAAACAGTATATGTCTAATGATCATCTGCTTATAATGATCAATTTCACCCAGACAGACATGATCACTATAACACTGTATTTCATAGCTGAGAAGGAACAAACCTTGCCTCCAAAATCCATAGGTGAATTATTTGTTAACTTCAGTCGCAAGATACTTTTATTTTCATCACTGAATGGTTATGAAACAAAACGCCACATCAAAGTTAGCTGGGAGATGGTGTCAGATGTTCACAGGATGTTGTTACCATCGCCAGCTGTTCAACCTGCAGTGAACGACAAGGCTAATAAACAGCCAGCGTCAACTGCCGCAGACAGTATTAGTGCACATGTCAGGCACGTCCAAAATATTTACAGATTGGACCACCAGAAGCATTTCGCAAACACTGAGGGTTTTATGCTTGTGGAGAAACAGTAGATCTTCCTGGTCTATCTCAGGGAATAGCCACTGGTGTGGAAAATAATAGTATGTAGACATGAGACACTGGGAAATATGTCATATCTTAAATTTTTCATATTTTAGCACTGGTGCCTTGCTGATACTAGGAAGACTTCACGCTGTCTGTCTCTAAACTACACTCACACACAGACACACAGAACCAAGATCAGACATTCCAAAGAAACAAACCTTTATTACATAAAACCCAGAAGAGAAACTACCGCAATAAATAAACTCAACATTGCTAAAATGAATTTCTTAACCCCCTGTAGTCACAAGAGGTAATCCCAGGTTCTACACTGAAAATTAGAACTGAAGGAATGGTTCCAAGGAGAATTTTTTTTCCTTGACTCATATTTCATCACACATGGCCACATGAAAATTAACACAGCAAGGCCATTTCAATAATTATTTTTAAGATATCTTAAAAGAATGACCACGTTAGTTCACAAGCTCTTCAGTAATTATTAGAGAGACCCTCCCCTAGCAGCCTGGGCAGGTCACGTGTTCCTCTTTATTCCCCAAACGTGTCAGAGAATGTTCTCCCTCAGTTCTTCTTAATGACCTAAATTGGCAATACTCTTAAGATCTGAAGGCATAAAGTATCATCAAGAGCATGGGGGAGGAGCTCAGCCCCACCTCCCTCCAATGCCCCATCCTCATTTTTTCTTCCTTTTTATGTCTTTACAGGATCCATCAAAATGTTCCTCTAACTGATGCCAGTCTTCCTCCCATCTCCTGTAGTCTTTCGCCCTAGAGGCAGTGCCGGCCGGCTGGCTGTGCAGTATTCCCACCCCATAGTCACTGTGGAATTTATCTGACCGTGGTATCATTCACGTAGCAACAGAATGACATTGCTCTCTGTCATGCTCGCTCAGAAGATGAAATCTGCTCCATTGTCGTCTCATGCCACGATGGCAGGAAGGAAGAGCACTCTTACAGCGCACACAGTCCGTCTCAGCATGTGATACTGCAATCCCACAGAGTTTTCTCCTCTCAACTGCGGTCGGTTACAATGTTCAGGTTCTGTTAAGGCATGCTTATGTTTGTGATATACATGGCTAAGAACAAGCATAAATTGAGTGATGTTAATCAGACTCTAATATCACGGTCATTTACATAATAATATAAATAAATTATAATTAATAAATTAATAATGAAATAATTACATGAATCTTACCATAGTTAATGCATCTGACAGTTCAAGAGCATACACTTTCTTTTGCTCTTAGCCTTGCATTGTATATAAAGGCAGAGGTCCACTGTCTCAGCAGGGGGACAACTGGAAAATTCTCCTGGGGGGGCAGATGAGAGCCCAGGTGTGGGGGTTATGCTTGCCAGGCCTGTCTAGGGACGGCATGATACTCAGATGGCTGTCTGTGTGGCCTCTTCCTTCATTCATTAGCACCATCATAAACAGTTTGGAGTTTTTTTTGTAAATATATATCTTTTCCATCCTTCTCTTTTCCTACAGTACCTCCTGTAATTGTGATGTTCCTTCATACGGGTGCTCTCTCTCTCTCTCTCTCTCATCTCACCGAAATGGCTTCTTGTATGTTTTTTTTTTTTTGGGGGGGGGGGGTGGCCTTTTGCAACATATTTTACACAAAGGTGTGTGTTTTTTGTAGCAGACCCAGAGTCTTTGCGCAAGCATGAAGGATTCCAATAACTCATTCAGTGACATACCATTGATGGCCACTGCATTTGATTTGCATTATTTCCTCCCCGGCAGGCTTGTGAAACAACTGCAACAAGATTCTGCCATTTGATAACAGTGAGCATTACCTCGGCGCCGTCATCAGTCTCCGACGGTACAGTGCTGTCACCGGAAGGAACCTCATTCTCAAATTAAAATATTTCTGAATAATGCATAGACTTTCTGTGTAATTCCTTAATGCTCAGGTTGCACATATGCTCTTCATTTTATAATGTATGATCAATATCTACTCAGAAATTACTGCCAGCTTTGAGACTCTAATGTAGACGCCATTATGTCACCATTATTACCTTCATGAGGACATTCTCATTTCCTTTCTCCTTTAATATCAAAATATATTCTGAGGGCAGTTGTTACTAAAATATAGAATGTGTTAATGGCTCAGGTAGTATATTGTACTGAATATTACAGTGCTGCAGAATCGCCATGGCGATCCAGATCCACGTGAGTTACGTCTAATCATTGCACAGATTAATGTGCAGAGAAAGGCCTGAAGGACTTCACAGTGTTGTTTAAATAACCTTTTTAATTAACTGGTTTTGTAATTGGTTTTTAAATGTACCAGTACCTATGCTCCCTGCTGATATGTATCTCTCTTATTATTATTTGGAGTGTGTTTTCATGTTATATACAATATTTATTTAAATTTAGCTTGGATATAAAATGGACAAAGCACTCATATCTGTTCTTCATTGGTATAGATATGGGGGGGGGCAAATGGGTTTAATTTAAATTGATCCTCCCCTCAGAGAAGAATAGATACACAATGGATAAAAATGGGGGGAAAAAAACTATAAAAATATGTAAATGAACTGAGGTATAATGAGGTCATTCTTTATTTTCCCTCCGGGAAATCTCCCATTTGTAATACAGGCATGGAGAAGCAAGTCGTAAGTGAAAACACAACTGTGTTTGAACAGCAAGTAATTTAAAATGTGTCAGCGCCTGCCTGGATCTGAATATTCCAGAATGAGTAGCAAGTTCAGCTAACAGCCACTCGAGAAAAATACAGATCTGCCTGTTTCATTTCTTCTTTAAAATGTGGATTCGATACAGGCAAACAAGTACCAACACCATTTGCTAAAGGTTTACATTAAATTGACAATAAGTGATTTGGATAAAAACTAATTTCTTAATGTATTTAGAATCTCTCTAATCCCACTTATGTATAAATGACAATCATAAAAGAAGTTCAATTTTTAATTTAGGCCTAGTTTTACACCAAATATTAAGACATGAACCTCACAGTTTTTTCCACCTTCTCATCTATATTTGTTTCTGTTTTCTACGGTGGCTTTCCTCTGGATACTCCGGCTTCCTCCCACAGTCCAAAAACATGCTGAAGTTAATTGGAGTTAACAAACAGTCCATAAGTGTGAGTGGATCCCCGTCACCCTAAACAGGACAAGTGGTTACAGAAAATGCATGGATCATATGCATTGTTCAGCTGTCACTGTCGTTCCAGCAATTAGCCAATGACATCCACAGAAGAAGAATGCACAAGGCTTTGCCTGCAGCAAAACATCCATCCATTCATCCATCCATCCTCCAACCACTTATCTAATATGGAACCTTGGGGAGGCCTTTCACCTATCCCCGATAAAACGAGGCAGGGGACACCCTGGACAATACTTCTGTCTAAAAAGGGGAAGCCAGCTAACCAAACAGCATGTCTTTGGCCTGCAGAAATGAGTCAGAGTACTAGGAGAAAGCTGTCAGAAAGCATTCCATTTACAAACGTCTGTTAAATATACAGAAATTCCTTTGATGCATTGTGCTGTGCAGATGTTTGCCCTTGTTTTTGGTTGGTTATCACATCTGCGGATCTCTTGCCAGCATCACCACCTGCGGGGTCTGCAAATTTGGGACTCTGCCCTCATCTCAATTCAATCCCAACATGTAGGATACCTCTTAGGCACACGTGTGATAGATCATGCCATTCGAATCTAGATTGATTCAACTAAATATTGATATTCTTTTATTCTTACTTATATTTTATAAACATTATCTTTAACAGCTACACACATTCTGTACGTACATACATAATGACAGGGGGTCTATGAAAATCTCCTGCAACAGGCCAGAAATTTGTATTTAAACGTGTCTTCAGGACATTTGCTTAAAAATGATGAATGATCCGATGCCAATTGCTATAATGTGAGATTTAAAAATATCCCCGGCCTTTATATCCAAATCTATGACATTTCAGTCCCTGGGTCACTAGGTCACCTATTTGTCTTGTGAAACTGGTCCCTGCTCAAAAAGCTTTAGCGGGAGAACTTGGTTTGTCTATCAAGGACATCAAATAACTACCAACATAAAAAGCAAAGAGATTGATCCAGGCAGTTCGGCGGGCTGTTAAAGCCATCATTTCCTCCCTTCTCTGTTTGAACAAAAAGATTTCAGGTGAATGGAGGAAGCAGTGAAGCCCTCCCTCAAACATTGTGTATGCTATAGAAACACCAGCGCTGATGGATCTGTGTGAGTGAAGGGGTATACAAGGGGCACTTATCTGTGAAGAAAATGGACCAATGTGTGCTCAGTAATATTGATTTAGAGTCGCTCTGCTGACAAATCGGGCCAAAGTATTTATGTGCATGTTGAGTGATCTGTAGGTTAAAAGTACAAATTATTCTGCTTTTTTATTAGTATGTGTTTCATAGTCTGTTTCGGAAGCATCATAACTACGGTGGATGTAAGTATTTTTGTCATTAATAAATTTTAAGCAAGAATCCTACCTAAAACAATTAGACATCAGCTTGAATTTCTTGATCACTGAACAAAATAACATATAGCGCATACGCAGACCTCTGTTAGAAACAGTCAAAGAAAACAATTCAGACTATTTTAGCAGCATATTCTCCATCAGCCCTGATTTTCATTTGTTAATTATAAAAAATAATAATGTATGTTTCATGAATTTATCTTTCGACCCCGGATAAGGCTGCAGGAGGCTCCATACGCCCCCTACAGGCAGATTTTAAATACAGGCAGCTTAATTTCTTTGGACAGCTGAATTGCTGGAAGAAACCCAGCCAACATATAGGAAGTAGCTCTGCACCAGGTGGAGATGGGATCCAAACCCCTTGTCCTGAAGGAGCACTGCAGTGTCAGTGCCCCTTGCATTGCCATGACTCCCACACTTTCATGCATTATTCAGCTTTTTATGTTTTAACAGTCATGAGCAAGTTCACAAAAAATCACCTAAAAACATATATAACATATATTTTAATGCAATTTTTGAACTATTCATTTAAGGATACCGTGATACATAAACTACATGAAGTATAAAAATGTTTCCCATTCAAGGTTAAGAGTTCATTGTAATTTAAACACTCAGTGAAGGATTTAACCCTGGTGAAGTCGTTAATATTTATTTATTTATAGAAGCACATTTAACTTGAGACATTTTAACACTGTGCTGCATAATATCTCTTTAAACTGATTTATCAAAGTATATAGTGATTAATATGTAATGATTTACAATTACATTATTCAGAAAGGGGAATTGTAGTGGAAGGTTTTCAAGCCATAAAGTTGATTCTAAATGTGTTTAAAGTCACAAACCAACAAACATAAGAACATAAGAACACTATTGTCATTCAGACAAGTTGATCAATTATCTCCACTGAGGCGACTGGTTTGCAAACACTACACCAAAACACATTTTTTACCTTGCAACTGTAAATTCAGAGGTTGATAGATTATTTATAGGAGGTTTTTGTCTCTTATGACTTGTTCCTTGTAGCAATGAGTATCTCACTGAAGTCCATCTTTATGAGACTCCTACTGCAGCAAACCAACCATACATCGTTATCTACACTGCAGCAACAACCATACATCGTTATCTACACTGCAGCAAACCAACCATACATCGTTATTTGCACTGCAGCAAACCAACCATAAAACGTTATCTACACTGCAGCAAATAAACCATACATCGTTATCTACACTGCAGCAAACCAACCATACATCGTTATCTACACTGCAGCAAATCAACCATACATCGTTATCTACATGCAATTTCCCACAGCTGAAGAGTCCTTCGATCCATCCAACCATCCATCCATCCATTTTCTGAAACCCCTTGTCCCATTCAGGCTCGCAGGGGGTCCAAAGCCTATCCCAGAGGCTACGGGCGCAAGACAGAGAACAACTGACCGACCCATTGCAGGGCACACTCACACACCAGTCACTCACACACCAGTCACTCACACACCAGTCACTCCTACACCAGTCACTTGTACACCAGTCACTCGTACACCAGTCACTCGTACACCAGTCACTCACACACCAGTCACTCACACACCAGTCACTCCTACACCAGTCACTTGTACACCAGTCACTCGTACACCAGTCACTCATACTCCAGTCACTCGTACTCCAGTCACTCGTACACCAGTCACTCATACGTGCACACCAATGGGCGATTTGGGAACTCCATTTAACCTCAGCATGTTTTTTGATTGTGTGAGTGGAGAAGGGGACCGGAGAGCCAGGAGAAAACCCCACGATAACGCAGGGAGGACGTCCAAACTCCATACACACGCAGCCATGGCAAAGACTCAAACCTTGGTCCCAGACGTGTCAGGCTAACCAATGCAGCACCATGTGTGCCTCCTCGCTGAAGTGTCCTTCCCTTTAATTGCAGAAGACTCCAGCTCAGTATGGAGCCGGTACTGCAAGCCCGTGACTGAAGGCCGCACCACGTTAGAAGAAAGCAGAAAATGCAAAGTGTCTCTTCATTTCCCCAGACGGACAGCATGTCACGTCCCAGAGGCAATCGTAGCGCTCCAGCAGAGGCTCAGTCACATTACTGAAGTGGCACAGCTGCAGACCAAAATTCTGCCATGCGATTGATGGGTCTATCAAACCTGCGCCCCCACCCCCAACCCCAACCCCCCACCACCTGCTGTGAAGGTGCTTGGCATTATTGACTACATAATCAGACATGTGGAAATTAGAATCTCCGGAAACACTGCTGGTGGCAGCCAAGCGCTTCACTCAAGCCTCTTCTTAACAGTTCTTACCCGACTTATTCTCTTCGATGGAATACCTACTTGAAACCTTACTTGCATACATGAGTGCCTGCCTTGTTATTTTATTCATACATCCATCTCCCAAGCTTTTATGGTGATCAGCTTTGTGGGGGGGGTGGGCTGGAGCCTTCATAGGGCATCATACAGCACAAGACAGGGCTGGATGGGACGCTAATCCATCACAGCGTCATCGTTATAATATTATAAATAGAATTGTATGCACATAATCAACAGCAATGGCCAGCTACCATTATAATATAGGTAAAACATAGCTCTGCTTATTGCCACACACACTGGTCCCTAATTAATTTTGTAACTGGGGCAATGGGTCTTACGTAATATTTAGCAAAAGACTTGGCTTCTTCGAATACTGGTTCAGTGCACAGTTTTTTTTTTTTTACATTAAGATACAATGACGGCTATAGGTGTATTTTATACCGATTTGAATTTCATTTGCTTTGGGACACACTGTTACTTCTTGTGTGAATGTTTATCCATTCAGGGGAGCCAGGGAGCACATGTCACGTAGCGGGATACACAGCAGCAAAATCACAAAGCCCATCCACACCTACAGCCGCAGACTACAACCCATTAGCCTTGAAAGGCGACCAGGGAACCTGGAGAAAACACCCAAACTCCCTTCCCCGAGCTGCGGCACGGAGATAAACCCATAACCCTGCTGTCACACCAAAGTGTTATTGACTTTTTTGCCAAGCTTAATTAACAGTGGTGTAACTCCATGTACCATCCATCCTTGTTCCATAACCACTTACCCAGCAAACAGCTGTGGGAAGCCTGTAACTGTTGCCTGGAAACACATGGCATGACATAGGACATGCAAACTCACATACATGACAGCGCACAGGCAGATATAGGGGGTAGGATCTCAACCTGAAATCCATTGAGGGGTGAGAATGAGCCCTGAGCCTCTGTCCCGTCCAGCACCCTCCCTATTCACTTCCCCCTTTGCCCACTTTACTTGTCTTTACAAAGCTTGAATTTTATGCATGGATTGAGAGCCATTCATTTAGGAAAATGCAAACAAGTTCATATCTTACTTTCATGGTTACTTAGCGCACAAGGCATCCTCCGTGTCTGTTCCTCATACACGTCTCCTAACACTAATAAATATAGACTGAAGGGCTTTCAGTGAATAAACAGAGATATTTTCACTCCTCACGAAATTAGGCTGGGGATTTTGGTGCTTAATGCTCAAAATACCAGAAGCCAGTTGCAAATCAAAATTAATCTTACTGACATCTCCACTCACTTAAAATACTGCGTAGTATTTCCTATCTGTGGGATACAAATTAACTTCGAAAGAGCCCTTAAATATACCCTCTGTAACTGTCAGATCTTATCATGTGCATATGGGCACCTGCTTGTTCAAATACAGATTCTGTATGGTTTTAATACCTCTACCAAGTAGGAAATGAAGTGACATTTTCATAAAGGATTTCTAGATCAATAAAAGCGGTGTAATTATTTTTCTTTTGCACAAGCTGAAGCAGTTGCTGTACTCTCATTCCTTTAATGTCAATGTATCAGGTAGTTACATTCGAGGAATAAAACATTTTCCCTTTCATTCGAACATGTTATACATAATGGTAACAGATGCAAAGAAGCATGGCACTTTCTATTAATTTCAGGGACTCTTGTTAATGAAAAAAATATTTCATTGTTATTTATAACCAGTTGTTAGAGGATGGGAGTACGACTTCTCGGAGCGCAGTGCCTGATGCTGCAGAAAAACCGTAATATTACACCGTGACTTTGTAAGGGCGTATTCTGCATGACCTGCCCTCTGCCATTCCAGTTAACAGCTTTCTTCAGTCTTGCATATAAAATTGCATCCATTGACTAGAATGTATTGACATCATAACCTGGGGGGGGGGGAAGTAAACTCAGTTTAGGGATTTCTGACTTTTAACTACACAATGCTGAGTCTTTGCTTTAATGCTCATATCAATTATATTTAACTGATCTGGTGCATTGAATGTATCTGCCTCCCCCTGTTTCAAGTGCAGTAGACGTAATCTCTCCAAAGGATTTCCTTGGTCATCAGCTTAATATTTAAGGATATTATTTAATCATTTCACTAATGACAATAAGTCGTATACTTCAAGGTTGTTGCACAATTAAGTAAACTTCATTCTAAATGCATAAATCAATGTATTAATACACTTAACATATCCAACCACCTATTAAATATTACTTTTATTATTTTCTACTTTAATTACAGACTACTTGTAACTAGTGGAGATTGCATGAATACAGTTATCTGGAGTAGCGTGCAGAGAGAAGATGATTCCCATCGTTAGGTATCAGCTGGGTGAACGGGACCCTCTTGTGTTTGCTACAGTAGCTCTCGTGTTTATGTCAGTGTGGCGGGAGTCCGGCTGAGCTTGCAAGCCTGCTAAAGCTCCCTTCTTTGTTCTCGTGCCACCAGTTTGCCACGGTGAGTCCTGCATGTGTTGCATATTCTCTCCACATTTTCAGTTTATTAATCATAATTATAATTCTGAAATATTGCCTGTGTCCTTTCTTTGATTGATCATTCCCTTCCCAGCCCGGACACAGTGAACCAGTAGCACCATTTAGGCCCAGAACTCATGGCAATTAGCTCCTCTTACCATCTCTTTGACCCCCCCCCCCCCCCCCCAAAGACTCACTAAACTCGTAAAGTCCACTTCACCGTCATCAGAGGGGCCACTGAAGCATCATGGGCTCACGGCAAATGGCTCTGCCTCAATGAAGCACTTCCGTAAAAGCACTTTGCGAGAATCTCACTGCCTATTAGGCAAATACGTTCAGTTTTAAATGCTAGGTTACTGACTTGGTTTGATTTGATAAATGATCATTTATTTTGGAGTCTCCTGTGTCCAGTAGGTACATCTCTTCTGCAGCAAAGAAGAACATACCTGGCAATATGATGTTAATGACAAGTTAGCATTAGCGCGGACAGTTTAAGGACTCTTATTCTATCTTTCTTTCTTCTTCAGTTCTGTAAGCGATACGAGGGTAGTGTCATCTCTGATTTTCACCAGATGAAACAGATACAATTTCAAAAGAATCTGCTTGACTAGACCCTTTGAGCTCCTCTGAGTACAGCAGTCTACAAGCTGAGCTTACATGCCCTGCCCCCTGAGCAGGCAGCTCAGTCCCTACACACGAGGCCACCCCTTGACACTTCCTCACCATTTGCAAAAGCACAGCATCTAGTAAGGATTGCATTCTCCTTCATGGGTCATTTTGAACATCATGTTTCCATGCCGTCTTGCACCTGCAAAAATGCTGAAGCAGATGGCTACACCATGTACTCTTGTAACTACACTTGTCGCTAAGCTCTCAGAAGCTGGGCTGAGGGACACATCTTCCCTGCCCAAGAAACAGTGCCAGGTTTCTGTGGATGCATTAAAAAGCTGGCTTGATAGACCACTAAGACCATTGTGAGGTAGAAAGTATGCCTGCCCTACGAAAGGATCAGCCAGTTCTACTGACTTATGGGATGTCCCTCAGACAGCAGACCTTGCACTGTCCCTTCTCTGCTATAGGGTCTGTGTGGTTAGCTATATCATAGCAGCTCAGTTAGCTAGAAATTGCTATTTGAGTGCAAAGCCCATCACGTATGGGTAACCCATATGAGAGTTCTCTCCAGGATGCACCGAATAACCCAGGTAATAGCTTTAGTGATGCACTGATGGGCCTGATCATGCTGTCACTCTCGTCCAGTGAAGAAACGACAGCATACTGTACGTGGCTTCTTTGTGGCCCTGTTCTTCAATACGGTGTTAGCACGGTTGCCTGTTTTTACTTCTCAGAATGCATCAATCAAATTGCAAACACCAGATTAGCCACAGTCCTTTTGCAAAGTGAGGGAGAAAATGTTCTTCTGTTGAAGGCATAAGTTCTCTGGGCCTTGGGATTATTGCAGTCGAATACTGAACAGATTGTAGAAAACAAAGATACAAATGTATGTCAGTTAAAATGGTGGCTAAAAAGTCTTCGAGTTGTTGATAGTGATTGTTGCATAGAAGAGAAGTGTCATGACCTGCTCGTTCGATCCTCCTGTGTGCCACGCCCCCCATCATTACCTCGTGTTAATTACCGATTCTGATCACCTGTTGCCTGTTATTTTCTGCTTGTCTGGTGTATTTAGTCGGCGTCTGAGTCCATTTTCCCCAGGTCCGTCATTAACGTGAGTTTGCCGTGTGCTTCCCTGTGTCCTGTCTACCTGAAATAAACCCCGTTCTATCCGCATTTACGGCTCTCGCCTGCTTCCCTGCTCGCCTGCACGCCGACACAACCAGAAGGTTTAACTTAAGCAGGACATGTGAAATACATATGATGATGATTCCAAATATCTTGACTATATTTTACCTCCCAATGGTGATTGAAAGGACTGTTGTCAAGAGAAGCGGTATGGAAATATAAAAACAATAATAGACAGTAGTTTTCATCGCCAGAATAATGTAAAGGCTATTGGGATGGTAAGATTCAGCAATTCACATCGATGCACTGGCATAAAAGTGTGCACTAGATGCAATTTGGAATGAACTCAGGATGCATCTTCGCATCGGTAAAGACCAATTATTAATATATAATTATTAGTAGAGGCCCTAAGGCTTTATTATTTAGAAATGTAACCAAAGAGTTTTGACTAATAATTGTACAGTATATTTAAATTGATTCCACCTCTCAGACTGTTTCCGTATCTGTACCATATTACATTGCATAGCTTTATATTCTCTTGAATGACATTGTATTGCATTGAACCTCATCGTGTTGAAACAAATTGTGTCGAATCGCACTGCATCACTATAGGGATGAATCATATTGTATCACATTAGTAGTTACTTCATATGTATCTTTAGTTTATCTGATCATTGGCAGATAAGTTAGTGATGGAGATGCACATCTCTCATTGATGGAGATGCACATCCCTAAAAGTCAGTTTCTCTTATATTCACAGTGATAAAAGATTTTAAGTCATTTGAATTCAAGACATACGATCATTATTACTTACTTAACTTTTTAAACCTCAAACAATTGTGAAGATTATGCTCTCAGGAGTCCCTTGATCAGTTCCCACATGCAAAGATTTTACAAATGAAAAGGAGAAGATAAAAGTCGTTGCTAGGAATGCATAGTGTTGAACGGCGATTTTTCCAAATACTGTATAACTGGATTTTTTTCACATTTTTCCGGACAATATGTTTCAATTAGCAGGATTCCAGCTCTGCCTAAAGATACAAGATGCCTGCATTCAGTGATGTAAAGAATGAAGTGACTCGGATCCTGATTGTCATAAGAAAGCCTGGCCCTTAAGTCCTCGATGGACAACTACCTGGCTCCATTCAGAAGATATTTTTCCTTTAGGCAGCAAAAATCAAACAAGAATGCAAAGCGTACGCTCATCATTTAGGCTGAGCATGGGACAAGTGAGTAAAGATATCTTCTACTGGAGCATCGAGATAAGTGAATGAAGTTCATGTTGGATCAAATCTCCTCATGTCCTACCAACATGGAGATTACCTGTAAGATTAGAAGCTGCTATCCTCACACAGCTTCTTTTTTTAACAAGATGGAATTCTGAGCACCAGGCAAAATTAGAAACTGTGAACCACCCACAACTTAGCCTAAAGTACAGGTTGACAAAAATAATGAGTACAATATTTAACTGGCGATTCAAAACTACCAAAATAAACTCTGATTCTTCTCTACAATATTGTTGACTGCATGTAGTGCTTACATTGCTTGGAAGCATTGAGCACAAAGATATAAAATGACTTCCATGCTAAATATGTCTTGAAGGAACTTGAAGGGCTCTTCTCAATATCCAGATCCATACTGTAGGAGAGACAGACTCCCTCAAGTCCCTGCAATTTCATCTATTACCCTCGGTGCTGAGACTGAACAATCTAGGCCCTCTTCCGAATGAATTCTTCTCAATGCAACTGGTAGTGAATAGCACGCACACACACACATACATTCTGCCCTTAATGTGGACTGAGAAAGGATAAAGTTACCATAAGTGATCATTTGAAAAGGTTTTTTTTTCCCTCCCAGAGATCAAGTGAATATTATATACCATGAAGACCTAATGACTGAAATCAAACAAGGAAAGAGTGTTCAACTGCCAAACATTGAATACAACAATTGAAATGAAAATGTCAATGTACAGTTCTTTGTGAATGGCTATCCATCCATCCATTTTCCACTGCTTATCTGGGTCTGAGTCACTGCAGGTCACGGATTCCCAGACCTCCCTCTCCCCAGCCACTTCCTCCAGCATCTCCAGGGAAATACCAAGGCGTTCCTAGGCCAACCAGGAGATATAATCTCTCCAGCATGTACGGGTCTGCCCCAGGGCCTTTCCCAGTTAGACATGCCTGAAACACCTCTCCAAGGAACCATCCAAGGTGCATCCTAAATAGATGCCCGAACCATCTCAGATGGCTCCTTTTGATGCAGAGGAGCAATGGCTCTAGTTTTAGCTCCTCCCAAATGTCTGAGTTCCTCACCCCATCTCTGAGGCTGAGGCCAGACACCCTATGAAGGAAACTAATTTCAGTTGTTTCTATTTCACTACGCAAAGCTCATGACCAGACATCATCATAATTTGACAGCTTTATCCTCCATTCAGTTTTTGCTTCAACATAACAGACCAGTACAATGTCTGCATAACTGATGATTTTGAGTGACCCACCTGTCAATCTCCCACTCCATTCTTTCTAAGAATTACTATGTTCTTGCTCCTGTTATATAGGGAGTTTATGGCTAGTAACAGTGCTTTCCAGCACCCCATACTCCCAAAACATCCCCCCCCCCCCCCGCAAGAGACACGGTTGTATGTCTTTTCCAAGTCCACAAAACACATGCCGCCTGGTTGGATCAGTGTTCCACCAGGGTTGAATCCGCATTGGTCCTCCTGGATCCGAGGATCCACCAATGGACCCTACCATTGCGTAGGCCTTCCCAGGGGGGCTGAGGAGTATGATCCATTAAAAATTGTAACACATCCTTCATTTCCCTTTCTTAAAGATTGGGACCACCACACAAGCCTCCCAATCGAAAGGCACTGTCCCGGACCTCCACTCTGTGTTGAAAAGGTGAGATATCCCAACAACATCTAGAGCCTTCAGAAACTCAGGGCAAATCTCATCAGCCCTAGTGATGGGAAAGTCCACCTCTGAGACCCCATACTGTACTTCCTTTATGGAAGGCATATCAATGGGATTCACTAGGTCCTCAAAGTAGTTCTTTCACTGCCCGACTATATCCCTAGGTGAGGTCAACAGCATTTCATCCCTGCTATAAAGAGCATAGGCAAAGCCCTGTTTCCCCCTCCTGAGTTGTCTGATAGTTTGCCAGAATCTCTCTGAGACCAAAGTCCTGGGAGTATTTCTGAGGCCAAACCACTATTGCAAGGTGGCTGCCTTGCTCTGGTCGCTGTTCTATTTTCCGTGGACCAGATGGCCCTGTGCAGAAGGCAAAACAAGAGGCAGGAAATACATGTCTCAGTATACTTATACAGAAGTATGAGCCATGAAAGAGACAGACTAATAGCCATTAAGTCAGAAACGCTTTTAGCAAAGCCCAGGTTTCTCACAATCAGTTTTAGAATCACCATTACCCTGTTATGACAAATGACAATTTCTGGGTGAATCCCTGGATATCTACTGATTTTTTAACCTCCCCCGTGCAGAAGTAGAGCTAACCCACTGATATAACCCTAGGGATCTTAACTATGGTAACATAATAAAAGCTTGTACATTACAATGTTTCAATAATTTTATTTGGTTGTATATATTTTCTGTTAAACTGTGTGGGTCACCTCAGCATGCAATTATGCGATAATTTTACAACATAATCAACATAATGTGATTGGGTGGTATGTTGCCTCAATGTGCTGCTGTTTCATATCTCCACTGTGGGATCAGTGCTGACTTTGCATCCATATGATGCTTCTGAAATGTCCTTAATATGTATGTGCTTGGGTGTTCCTTTTGTTTTGGACGTGCCCTATTTTTCCAGGGGTAGACTCCAGGCTGACACTGCACTGAATAAGTAGTCATGAAAAATGAGTATGTATCCTAGTTCCTTCAGGTTACAGTCCCCCCAGTACAACCAGTGCAAGAACACAATAAATAAGACAATATACAACCTGGCAAGAATGGGGGGGGGATTGTTTGCCCATGCTTGAGGTGGGTCTTTCACAATGGAAAGAGAAAGAGGGATCAGGTATAATGAGCAGCAAGTAATCGTTCATTCATTCTCCACTGCTTAACCAGGGCTGGATTGCAGGAGTAGAAGTTTAAGCAGGGATTCAGGGAGGCTGAGGAGTGTGATCTTCCTGAAGTTGGAACACATCTTTTGATCACCATCCCCAAAGATTGGGTCCACCACCCCAGTCTGCCAAGTCAAAGGCACTGTTTAAGAGACATATCAGCAAAGACAGCCCAACCACATCAAGAGTTTTCAGGAACTTATGGGGAATCTCATCCACCCCCAGAGCCTTATCAACACGGAGTTTTTTGACTACTTCAGTGATCCCGGCCTTAGTGACGTGCAGGTCCTCCTCCAAGTCTTCCAGCTCTACTTCCTCCAAGGAAGGCGTATCAGTGGGCATCAGGAGCTCTTTGAAATATTTTTTCCACCACCTGACTATATCCCCAGTTGAGGTCAGCAGTGTTCATTCCCCGCTTTAAACAGCATGGATAAAACCCCGCCTCCCCCTCCTGAGTCACCTGAAGGTTCGCCAGGTTCTTTTGGAGGCTGACTGAACGTCATGTTCCATGGCCTCACCAAAGTCCTCCACACCCATGTTTCTGCTTCCGCTGCTGCCGAAACCACATTCTGCACCGGTACCTGTTCTTCAGGAGTCCCACAAGCTAACCAACCTCGGAAGGCATCACTCCTCCCTATACCAGTGGTGTCTACCATCGAGTTCAGGGATTTCCACCACGACAGGCACTAACAACATTATGGCCACATCTCTACACAGCAGCCTCAGCAATGGAGGCCCAGAACAATGCCCGTTCAAGCTCAATGTCTCAAGTCCCCCTCAGGATGCAAGAGATGTCCTGCCAGAGGTGCAAGTTGAAGACGTCCTGGACAAGGGCCTCTTCCAGAATCTCCCAGCAACCCTCACTACATGTTTGGGTCTACCAGGTCTATCTAGCAGTTTCCACCTCCATCTGATCCATCTCCCCACCAGGTGGTGATCAGTTGACTGCCCAGCTCTTCTCTTCACCCAAGTTTCCAAAACATGTGGTCGAAAATCCGATGATATGATTACAAAATTGAACATCAAACTGCGGCCTAGGGTGCTCTGGTGCCAGGTGTACTTATGAACACCCCTATGTTCAAACATCATGTTTGTTGTGGACAAACTTTGGTTAGCACAGAAGTCCATTAATAAAGCATATCTTGGATTCAGATCAGGCAGACTTTTCCTCATAATCACACATTTTCAGGTTTCACTATCATTATGCATGTGTGTTAAAGTCCCCCAGCAGAACAATGGAGTCCCTGGAAGAGGTACCTTTCAGCACCCCAGTCAAGGTCTCCAAGAAGCCTGGATACTCTGAATTTGTGTAAGAACAGACAAAAGTTGAGGAGTTGAAGGGAGGCAATCCTCTCATTCACCGGGTAAACTTCAACATATTGGCACCAATTCAGGGGGCTATGAGTAGACCTACACCTGCTTGGTGCGTCTCATCATGGGAAACTCCAGAGTGCAATAAAGTCTAGCCAATCTCCAGGAGTTTGGTTCCAGAGCCCGGGCCGGTATCTCTTTACCTCCCACACCAGCTCAGGCTCCTTTCCCACCAGAGAGATTACGATCCATCTGTCATGAGCCAGATTTGGTAGCTGGTGATCGGTCTGTCGAGGCCCTAGTCTTTGACTGCCACCCAATCTACCTTGTACCCGACCCCCACAGCTCCCCCTGCAGGTGGTGGGGCCTACAGGAGGATCAGTAATCAGGTTCATTTAATAGAATTTATGTGATGAACAACAATGGTAAAGTAATAAATATATAGTTCATTGTACCAGTATACAATGATGAGGTAAAACATTATGACCACCCACTGTGAAGCGCATAATGTTGACTCTCTCATATAAAAAGAAAAAAAAGGTGTATGTCAAGGTCTAGGATATATTAGATTACATATTAGCATATATTATATATTTTATTAGTATGCTACCATTCCATACTCATAATGGACATGGTGGATGCAAGCATTCTGACCCAATCGCCTGGCCATAATATCTCTGAAATAGCAAGGCTTGTTGACTCACGGTCAGCCGTGGTGAGTATCTACTGAGAGCAGTCTGAGGGAAAAACCACAAACCTCTGACAGGGTGTTGGGCAGTCAAGGCTCATTGATATGAGACGTGAATGAAGGATATCCCGTGTGATACAAATCAACAGAAGGGCTACATGTACCCCATCTCTGCATGGTGCTACAGTACGTAGTCATCAAATTGGACTTTTCAGTCCAATGCATCCCATTGATACTTGACGTACCTGGCCATCCATATGATGCAACAAAAAACAGGATTTATCAGAACAGCCAACCTTCTTCCATTGGCCCAAGGTCCAGTTCTGATGCTTGCGTGCCCATAGTAGACACTTTTGATGGTGGGCAGGGGTCAGAATGGACCCACTGACTTGCCTGCAGCTACACAGGTCCATCTGCAACAGGGCTCAATGCCCGGGGTGTTGTGACAAGAGGTTGGCTACTTTAGCCACATTTACCATTTCCCGGGTTACAGATGGAAGGGAAATCCCCAAGATCTGCTCAGGCAAAAGGAGGGATATTTAACAATGACAAAAAAAACAGGAGACAATATGGGCACACACTGTGAGGGTAATCAGAACAGGAAATTGCTGCTGGGACTGAACCAAATTTGAAGCCACAGGGTGGACCTATGAGCCAAAGTTCATATATGGTGGCCTATTTTCCTGTGTAAATGTTCCTTGTTGCTTAAAATTACTAGAAACGTTCGATCTGTCAGGTGAGTTTATATAATACCAGCTAATCACATACAGCTGGTCTGTAACACTATTACAAATCTGCAACAGATCCAAAAGCACACAGAGATTTATAATATATAACTTTGTAATTTGATGATTTTGTAATATTTGTTAATATTTAATTGTTAATATTTTATATCAAGTAATTACTACAAAAACTGTAACCTTTTCAGGTCTATATGAGTGACATCTTTCCATCTGACAATATCTTCTTTCTGACATGGACAGCTGGTTTGGCACCTTGATGGTTGTGGATTCAGTGCTGTCCCCTGGGTTTTCCAAGTGCTTCCCATCTTTGTGCGAGGGACCAGGTGATTTACTGCCTCTAAATTGTCCTGAGCGTGTACCTGATTGTGTGAGCGTGTACACTGCAGTGGTCTGGCATCCCTTCCAGGATGCCCCTGTCCTCAGTTCTCCGCTGTCTGGGATGGGCTCCAGACCCACTGCCATCCTGCTCTGAACAAGTGGCAATGGAAGATGGATGGACGGGATATTTTCCAGATGACATTAGTCATTTTACCAATTAAGTGATTACCCAACCGTGGCAGCACCGTGGAAAAGCCAGGCTGAGTGCGAGCCATACATAAGGACTCGAGCCATGAAGATAAATTCAGATCTGAAATTACAGAGAAAGTGATCTGCTGCAGTGGTATTGTTAAACTCTAATGCAGTCCAATCATACAGACGCTCAGAATCAGATATATTTCAGTAGAGTAAGGGACTATAAAATCATATGGGCCTTGGATATTTTATATTTGAAACAGTAAAATGTCAGTGTCCTTGTTTCCACAGTCTGCTTCAATACATAACTTTATAATGTATTTTACATACTTCATTATTATTATTATTACTATTATTATTATTATTATTACTATTATTATTGTTGTTGTTGTTTTTGTTGTTAATTTCTCAAATCATAACGTTCTTGACTGAAGATTTTTTTAAGGGGAGATGTGAACATTGCATCGCAACATATTTATTCAGTAGTAACTATGTAAGATTTGCTAAATAATCTAATTCATCTAAAGCCAAATGAGTGCCTAACCCTTAAAGATGAAACTCGTCCTTGTTAAAAATCCCTGTAAAGTTGTGGGTATTTGTATTTTCCAAAATGGTCAGTGTTGACTGTGTCCTTTACCTGAGTCTTTGACGATAAATCCAGCTAATTACTGGCGACTGGAACTACATTTAGCAACATTATGGCCAGAAATGACAGTGATAGAGCTGTAACATACTCAGAAACAGGCAGATCATCTTGTAAACAACTTGTGAAAACAGGTTTGTGAATTATGTGTATAGGGCATGGCATTTGGCATGACATCGTCTTTAAGAAAATATAATTCATTTCCTTGAGCACACAATTATGTTGTGAATATTAGCCTAGCTTGCATAGTAATGTTTATTCTGTAATATACAGCATGGTTTTAATATTAAAAGCAGATGCTGCTAAATGATACCAAAAGATGACATTACTGATGACATTACTAGCCATATTCAATAAATATTCATTAGTTCTATTACCAGTAATCAAAGATAAAGAAGACATCAATGAGCACAATTTGGTGATGGAGACTGATAAAGGCGAGTAGGAATGGTCAAGAAACGTCAGTCTTTCCCAGATGATGTTGCTTTTGTCAGAGCTACTGTAGGACTAGGGTGGATAATCCAAACGGAGAGACCGATTGGTCAACAGGAAACTGGAGCAGGTTCAATGGTGCCAACAACAGGAGCCAGCAGGGCAACGCGGGTGCAGGAAAGCAAGGGCAATCAATAAGGTGACGATCAGGAGCAGATCTCACAGGGGCACCTGTGCCAAAAGCTCCCCTTGGCAACTAACATTGTTGGACCCATTCAGTTGCATGGTTCCAATTATGTATGTGTCAGCAACTATGCTTTTGGGAAATGCACCCTAGATAAGTGCATGGGTAGGTTCAATGACTCGGCAATGGGCTTGAAGAAACACTGAGCTTAAATAGGCCTTGGTAATGATTCCATGGGTTTCAGGTGTGCTGCCAGAGCTGGATAGGCTTGTTCGAGGAGCAGGGTGTTTGTGTGCTCAGCCCACTGCTGTTCATGCTGTTGACCCACGACTGTGCAGAAATGCAAAGGTCAAAACCACATCATCAAGTTCACAGATAACACAACCGTGGTTGGTCTGATCAGTAGGAACGATGAGGTGGCATGCTGAGAGGAGGTGCAGTGCTAATGGACTGGTGTGGAAGCAACAACCTGTCTCTGAATGTGAACATGACAAAGGAGATGCTTGTTGACTTCAGAAGGGCACACTGTGACCATTCCCTGCTCAACATCAATGCATTACCAGTGGAGATCGTCCAGAGCACCAATTTCCTTGGTGCTAACATCACAGAGAACCTCATGTGGGCCCACAGCACCAGCTCCATTGCCAAGAAATCCCAGCAGCGTCTCTATTTCCTGCAGAGAAGAGATCATCGGGGTCTCTCTCCCCTCTGTCGCAGACATTTACACGTCACGCTGCATCCGCAAAGCCTCCAGCACTGCGGACGACCCCACACATCCCTCCCACACTCTCTTCTCCCTCCCTCTGTCTGTCAAAAGGTTATGTAGCATACACGCCTTCACTGCCAGGATGGGAAAGTTTCCTCCCTCAGACCATCAGACTTCTGAATCAGAACTGAATCGCAAACTGTTCCCCCCCAACACACACACACCCCTGAACAGATCTTCTTCCATTACTTATTTATTTATTGCTATCTACCTCAATCTTGCATTATTTGCACACTTCTGCTGCTACAATACAGTACCTGTGACAATACTGTATTCATTCAAACTAGTACTGTTCCTGCTTTTGTCGACTGCACTGTATGCTGTCTTACCCTGTAATATTGTTTTGTTGCTCTTGTGTTGATCTTGCACTTTCTCTCTCTCTTGCACTCTCTCTCCTTCCACTCCAGATAATTCTGTCCTGCCTGCACTAGACTTGTGTTGTTCCTGTTTTGGTTCTTTGTGTCGCACCTTGGTCCTGCAGGAACAATATCTCTTTCACTGAGTACCGTGAACATGGCTGAAATGACAATAAACCGACTTGACTTGACTTGAAGGTGGATCTGCTGTCCTAGCCTCTGCTGGCCAGCTGGCCGGAGATTTGAAAGCCGAGGTCTTTTATTTAGTTACCGTGTTGTACAGTTTATTCAGTCTCATGGCAGCCGTATGATAACCTTGTATCTCTGTGACTGTATCCCCATCACATTTTGTGATCTCAACGTGTCACCATTATAAGGAGACCATATCTGTATAAAAACACACAATCAGACACATCTATTTTGTCTGGTTGGATGGTCATGTGACTATGCAATCTCCTTTTATAAAACAAAACTGTTTCCTGTTTTCATTCCCCCTGAACTGACATGAAAGCATGTCAAATGTAGCCAGAGAATAGAAATGCTTCACTGTGCAGCTTCTTCTAACATGCTCCTTACACACCATATCCGTTTCCAAACCTCAGTGCCAAAATAGTTTGTTCATGCTTTTCAATGCTACAATACGCTGATGACATTTCAACAGAAATTTCCAAAATGATTAGTATTATTATTTTTAGCTGGGCGTTCCAGGAGAGTACTTCTTATCTGATTGAACACTCACTCCATCCTCCTTTCATAAGATACAATGGTACCCACCCTGCTGCAGTAGCATATGCCTTCTGATTCATTTATCCTGTGTAAAATGCAAAGGGGCTTCAGCTTTCAGCTTTCTCTCTGATTTGATTTTTTTTTTTTTATCTGTTGCTGAGAGATAACAGCCAGAGCTGCCTCACCAGCCCTGCTGAAGTCTTAAACGGATGAGCATACATGTCAAAAAGCCTTCAGTGAACCGTCACTGAGGAAGCATCATTAGCCAGTGGGCTGTGCTTTAACCCCTTTGCTTTTCCGTACTTCTGATACATTATTTACTGTGAAAATACAGAGGAAACAGGAACTTTTGTTAGACTGAACTGCAGTTGCTATCCCATCGAAACTCCCCTGCAGCTGGCAAATTAATTACTGCCAAATTCAGAGCAAATTATTAATTATTGAGTCATTAAAACCTTGTCAATACAGTGATCAAAAGGCAGTGTCGAATGTGAGGACGTAGATGCAGAAGACAGGATACACTGTACTCTTCCTGTAAGAAAGTCTGGTAATGTAATACATTAACTGCACCTTCATAATGCATTCATAGAACATTGAGTGCACATTCATAATGCATTCATAGAACATTCATAAGCAACAAGTAAATATACCTTAGCATCGTAACATACCTTAAGAGCTTTATTTACATTAATAACAAACATTATATGATGATACCATACATTACAATTGTATAATCGTATAATATCTGTTAGAAATGTACATTAAATCTGTAAAGGTATACTTACATGCTGCTTATGAATGTTTGACGAATTAATTATTAAGGCATTGTAAAGATGCAGGTAATGTAAAGGGTTACCAAAACGCTAATCCATATGTGTGACCATATGAAGTTGTACTATGTAATTCTGCCCATCCATCTTCTAACTAGTTGTCAGGGATGGGGTGGGGCCAAGGCTAGGGGCAAACGCCTGGATGTGAGGCCAGTCCACCAAGCACACGTCCTCTCACACTATGGACACTCCTGAGATGCCGGTTAGGTTAAGGGCACGTAGCAGGAAACCCAGACGACACGGGGGAGCATGCAAACTCCACAGTTACAGAGCAGAGGCAAGACACGACCCCTAAACTCAGGATAGGTGAGTCCTAGTAATCATGTTATATGACAAGACTGGAAAGATTTATCAGTACTTAGTAAATGGTAATTTGTGCAAGTTTGCACAAAATGGTAGCTTGTTTTATACTGTAACCATAGCTTAATGGTGCCCTTCATGCTGAGAGTCTTCGTACCCTACATAAGGTCATTTTCCTCTAAATCAATCCATAAACGGAAAAGGTTAGTGTAAAAATAACAATAGTGGCTATAGCATGCCGTCCAAAAACAGCTTTAGTCTATTGCCTTCAGGGATAGCTTACCCTTGGGTTCCTGTAAGCTGAGACAGCTCAGCCAATATTATTCGATGCACACCAGCTGCCCTTGATAAGACAGAACTGCACAAATCATTGTTTGCACGCCTGCGGTGCCCCCTGTTCACAAATGTTTCTTTTTTAAATATATTTTGAACCCCTTCATAACAATGCATAACTGCACTGATATCATCAAGGAAGATCCTGATCAAGCCAGACGACGGACGCTCAGTCTGATTTCCTTCTAATCTAATCCAATTATCCCTGTAAAATGCTTCTGAGGAATAGAAGGAAAATGTTCAGCACTCTAATAAAACTCACACCACTATATGTGTAACCAGGGCAACCTGTTTATATTTTTAAGGAATCACCTAATGATGACAATCAGGATGAGTTCCTGTTAGAGACTGAAGAGAAAAACACTCTAGGATGATTACTGTTTAATGATTGCTATTTAATATCTAATGTCTTGTCACTTTATATGTATGTCCCCGTTGTACTTATGTCTCTTAGGCTTAGGCTATGTCCCCTGTTTTGTAGACATGCAGTTATGCAGGCATGCATTTTACTGCACATTGTACTCAGTAAAACTCTGCATGTGACAAATAAAACTTTGACTTGAAAACAGGAGCCAAAATTTCAGATGCACTATTATGTCAATACATTTTTAAATTATATTTTGAGAAATTAATACAAATTCTGGCTGCAATTTAACATGTTATTTAAAACAGATTACTTTAGTAATTTCTCAAGAACTGTATTACCTTTTATTTCTTTGAATATTACATTTACAATTTACAAAGCAGTATTAATTTTGCTACTTTTGTATTTCCATCACAGATACACTATTAAAGTATCTCTTTCAGAATCACTCACCATGCGCATATTTGTGAGATCCGTTCATTCCCATTTCCCAATTCAAGACTCTTCTGTCGCTTAAGCCATCTGTACTGCTGCTATGATTTCATCCAAAATATCATTTTATCATCCTAAATATCCGAGGCTCACGTTGCAGCTCGCGTGTCGTTGCATTACCTGCATTGTATGCAGCGTCTCTTCTCGCCGGCAGCTTTGCAGTCACCGGGGAGACATTACTCACCTTTTTATGGCCATTTAACACCTTAGCTGATGCTTCCTGAAGCAAAGAGTCTGTTAACTTGAACACCTACCGCTGACAAGATCGGCAAAGGCCTGTTCCTGCTGTGCTCAGCCTCCACTGCAGGTTGTGTCTCACCAGTTCCTGCCTAATAGTTTTTATATTAATGATTTTTAGCATTTCATTTAATTTATATTATCTAATCACTATCATCTGTTGTGTATAGTTCGTCCTATATACTTTTTCTTGTATAGCAACTGACTATAGGTACCTCAAGGTCACACAGAAAAGTCTTTATTATTATTATTATTATTATTATTTATTAGTTACCACATGTGTTTAAATGGGATTATTTGTCATGCTCAAAATGGCGGTTGTCAATCTATACCAGGGATAGTACTCAGCTTTTGCAATTTCGGCCATTTGGGCTCAGCTCGTGTCTCTGCTCTGCTCTGTGTGTAACGGATCTCCTCTACGCTGGTGCCGATGGCTCCATCTTTGGCTGTGGTCGCATCCACATTCACCACATCTGCCCCCGGCTCCGTTTCGCCCACCATTCCTAGGCCGCGTCCCCCAACGCCGTGTTTCCTGGCTCTGTACTTGCACGTCTGCCTATCCCGCTGGCTGCCCCCTGGTGGCTGTATTCAGCGATCGGCCATTCATGTCTGCCATGCGGCAGCCTCCTCTGGCTTCATTCTCCTGGCCTTTTCAGAGAGGCTCTCTGTCTCAGCCCTACCTCTCCACAGCGTATGGCATGTGGCCCTGCTACCTCAGAGTCCCAGACCGCGCCTCCTGTTCCGGATTCCCCGCCTGCTGTCTCGCCCGCTCTGCTCTCTGCTGCTTCTGCAGCTCCCGCCCCCTCCCCCCTTATTTTTGCCACTTCCCAGCTGGTGCCCCTTCCCGTTTCCCGTCTTTGCTGCTGTTCCTGCCACTGATGCCTTGACAGGCACCAGGAAAGCAGCCCACTACTCCACCTGTTTGCCTCTGCGGATGTCGGAGTTCAGGCGCGCTCTGCCCTCATCCTGTCATCTCTGCATTGCTCCCCTTGCATCTCCTGTCAGTGCTGGTGTCCTAGCAGGTGCAGCACAGACCTCAGTCGTCTCCATGGTTCCTTGAGTCAAAGATGGTTTCTACCCCAGGGCGAGCCTCTTTACATATTTCCCTTCCTTTAATCCCTTTGTATGCTGACTGCCATGGACACCGCCTCAGCCTTCACTGATCTCTCGACACCAGTCTCCCTCCCCTTACCTGCATTCCTCCTCCACCCTCTGCTGGTGCTCATGTCCTCCAATCCCACCTGAATCAGCAAGTCCTCTCCAGCACCAACGTTAACCTCACCCCCCAGCACTCTGCCGATCCCTGCACCCCTGTCTAGGATGCCTTCTCTGTCTCCATTGGTTTCTCTGTGTCTGTCTCCTCGGAAATTCCCACCTTCCTCTGGTCTCGTGTGTGTCAGGGTCACCCTTTTTGTGCCTGATGCCACGTTCTCGCACCCGAGCCGCCCGGATCCGTGACAGAGTGGTATAATTATTATTTTTTTTTATCTTTTCACCATTTCCCACAGAGTTATTTTGCCATCAGTTTGTCTTTTTCCTTGTTTTTTTTTTTTTTTTTTTGGGGGGGGGGGGAGGCATCATTAATCTACATTATAAGCACCCAAATGTGCTCCTACACACTCTTAGAGAAACAAGTGCCCGTTTCCTGAGGGATGGGGCTGCAGTTAACATAACAGAGTATACTGTATGGTACGACCTTCTGAGTCTTACCCATGTGTATGGTGCTTGCTTAAACAAGCTGCATCTGGTACCACAGAATCATCACCTCCCTGGCCTGATCCACTTCCTCCTTCGCTCAGGGAACCAGCGATTCCTCCACATTCAGCAGTAAACCTTCCATATAATCACCTGTCATCACTACTACATCACGGCTAGATCTCTGTATTACACATCATAGCTCCACAGGCTGATCACGCACTGCACCACCAGAAACACGCACCACTCATTCCTTCTTCTGCATAATAAGCCATTTCCTGAGTTTCCATAGATGACTCAGGCTGCTATTATCAATTTTTATTTTACTTTGACCTTGAAAGAAATTGTGCAATCTTTGAATTCAATACACCACACTATGAAAAAGTACTCTGTCTGAACTTTCCAACAAGCTATAGCTAAGTCATGTAGCTGTAATAATATATATTTTTTAAAGTTGCAGGTTGTTATAAAACACACTGAATAAACATTTTCAGGCACACCTGGTGTAAAAAGGCGCTATATCTCAAAGGTAAAAATCAACCAGAATATTTCTCTGGAAGGTATGTCTAATTCATATGCCAAATTTCCTCAAAATCAACAATGGTGATGCAAACAGGACAAATCAAAGAATTTTAAGTTTTGTCACACTGCAGCACAATAGAATGTGTACTAAGCAGGGTTGGGAATCGGCTAAAAATATATATTGAAATATTTAAATATAATTAATCGCACAGTGTTCTGTGATTAATCATGATTAATCGCATCTAACATTAAAACTTAAAATCTTAAATGTTTACATGTTGAATCCCCAAATTAGTTTAAAATTACCACAAAGAGGAGTACTGTACATGTGTCATTGCGACAAAGTCATTACCACAACATACAACTCCAGAAAATAAGAAACCACTCTATATTAAAAAAATATAATAATATCTGCATTTTTAAATCCTGGTTTAATCCTGGTTCTGCTGGCAGAAGGCTATGCTGAGCAGCAGGTTGCTTCCAGGTTTGAAATATCAAAGACGGCAGTACATAAGAACAAAGTGAAGCAGGAGACACTGGAAACAACCAGAAACCTGCCAGGTAAAAGGCAGAAGTGACTTTCTAATGCCAGAGATGAATATTAACTCATCCGACAGTTTCTCTTGAGTCAGAGGATGACATCAAGTGACCTTCAAAAAGAATGGGAAACATTAAGTGCTGGTGTAAAGTGCACTGCTAGGGAAGTTCATATCAGGCTCCTAGAAGCAGGACTGAGGTCCTATAAAGCAAGGAAGAAGCCCTTCATTAATGAGAAACAGTGAAGGGAAGGCTCACACACACTAGGCCATTATGCCACACTAGAGCACAGGATTCTACACACAACACAGGTAAGGGTATACACAATACTCAGGAGCACAAGTATTCACACTAACAAATACATACCACCATCCACAACAAGACATACACAGGGGCTACTGTATATGCGCATCATGCGAGTATGTCAGAATATACAAATCCCATCGGCGCTACAATATTAATTTTCTCAAATTTGACAGACTCAAATTGTGCAACTTCATTGTCTAAACTGTAAATTTTGCTCTGGGGTAGTTAATTAATTTCATTAAAATTAATGAAAAATCCTCAAATTCATCAGAATGACCCATTTAAAAATATTTTTAACAGTTTCACTTAAACTTGTGATGTAAAGATCATTAATTTATAATAAAACATACTATTTCCAAGCAAGCACAAGCTGAATGTTAATGCTTTCAAAAAGGTTTAATGAACAGCTGGCAATAATAGAGAGGGCATTGCATTTTAAGTAGGGTTGTTAATCTTTTTTTTAATCACACACCTTGGCAATTAATGGCATACATCACATGTACATATAATCGCATGTACTCACCAGACACATCAAATGAATATTTTTTCCCAAGTGCATAATTGATCTAAAATCTTATATCAATTTGGAAAATGGCTCTAAAAATAGATGTCTGACAACCTCTGAAAGTGTACTTTGTAACAGGAAAGATCTTAAGATTAAGGTATAACCCTTCAATAAAATAAACATTGAAGATTATAATAGTTTATAGTATTGCATGGCTCCATATGATAAACCTGGAAACATCAGCTTCCCTGAGAGACCCTAACTGAATGTTTCTATGCTAGCTTTGAATTATGGAATTCTGTGCAATGTCACGACCTAAACTTTCACATTGTTTAAACCAGGAAGGAATATTATAGGTCTCTATTAAAATCTGTGTTCATATTGTTCTCTCAGTTGGGTCACAAAATACTGCATGCGTTAATGCAGTTAACAAAATGTCATGTCTTGCCCACAATGCCTGCCTGATCCTCCTGTTTCTTGGTGCCTGCTGCTCATTTGTCTCACTTCTCATTATTGCCCTCATCTTAACCATTCCCAGCTGCCTCTTGTCTCTTCCCTCATTAGTCCTGTATTTAAGTGCTTCCCGGTCTTGTGTTCCTTAGTTCTGTCAATGATGTTGTGCCTCTCTGTTCCCCATGCCTTAGCTTCTCTTTTTGATCCCCTGCGATCCTGTTGGTTCCCAGTTCTGTTCATCCCCTCTTAATAAACTCCATTTTGTTTATCCTTATGCCTGCTCCTGCATCCTACATTCCACCCAATCATGACACAAAATAATGCATTTTGATTTCAAAATGAACACAATGCATTAATGCAATACATTTCACAGCCCTAGTACTTAGGCTGTAATGCAATGAATGACGTTTCAGAAACTCATTTAAATAAACTTAATATATTTCCCCAATCATATGATTTTGCCTTTAAAATTAAGGCTTCATTAAGTATGTCACTATAATTTAAAAATAGCAGGGAATTTAAAAGTAACGTTATCTTGCACTTAAGATCAATCATTAATTAGTGAGTGTTTCTCGAATCCCTTCATAAGTAATGCACTTCCCAATCATGCCCGGAATTTTAAGAGTGTTCCAACCAGCTTGTTACTTTTGCCTGCTGTCTTGTCACAGAGACAGAGATTGCCCAAAATAAATCATAAAAACAAACCGATGCTCTTTTTTGGAAAGTGTAAAAATGATGTTGATGATTGGTCAGCAAGGTTCGGAGTCAAGATCTGATTGGTGGTGAAGTCAAATGCTGCGGAAGTCAGTCCTACGTAGAGACGGGACAGGGCAGGTAAACACATGGGGTTGGTCTGAAGGGAGCATGGGAGAGTAGAGCCAAGAACAGAAGTGGAACGGTGAATTGCGAGAACAAGCAGGACAGATCAAATGCTCAGTATGCAGCATAACCTGGCAATACTTCATCTCCCACAGGTGTAATCATCACTGCTGATTGCTGACATGCTGCTGCTGTTCATGGGGGTGACAGAGCCCCCCCTCTTACAGGCGACTGCATCTCCTGCTGGAATGTCCGTGGGCTGGGAGTAAAGGGAAAAGTGAAGGCTGGTAACCCTGAACACACAATGGAAGGCAATTAGATTGTGGGCTGGTTGAGCGGGAGAGTTACTTGCCTACTCAGCCCAGTGTGCCCAGTCAGTTGGGTTAGTGGAGCAGAGGAGACTTACAGCATTCCTTGTCTCTTGGTTGGCTTGGTCGGCCAGACCATTGGATTACATGATAATTGGAAGAGAGGCAGAGAGAAATATTCAGCTGTGCTCAAAAGCTTGGAACATTTGCGACAAAAATTGAGGACCTCGGTCTGAAACCACGTCCTCAGGTATTCTGTAATGCCTGAACACCCAGTGGAATAGAAGTGTTGCTGTTTCCCAAAGTTGAGGGCAGTTTGGCCACCGCAAGTAAGTGACATTTCTGAGAAAAACAGTCAGCTATAGTCAGTATTATGGTATTACCCTTAGACCTGGAGCGATCAGTAATGAAATCCAAAGAGAGGTGGGACTAAGGCTGTATGGGGACCAGGAGCAATTGGAGGAGCCATTAGGGCCCCCATGAACTCTTCAGTGTCCTCCATCCAGCTAGGCCACCAGTACTTACAGGTTACTAGGCGAACCATGATAGTGATATCAGGGAGTACATAGATTTTGGAAAAGGCCTAGAAGTGTAATCACTCAGGTCAGGTTTATTGTGAATGTTTTACTTCTTACCCTTTGAGAGATTTTGGCAGGACAAACACTCCTGGGAAGATGCATAATTGTCTTCCCCCCTGTTTTTTAATGACACTAAAGTGCATTAGAGTTTCAGGACCCTTATGAATGTCTTTGCATCTATTTTTGGTCAAACTGATTGCTTATTTTCAGAGGTTTAGAGATGTTTGTTTTGCTCATGGCATATTGAACTTCTTACTGTTGAGAGAGAACAGTCTTCAAAAAAGATGAATCCTGAGGCAACAGATGATCTACCTGGGAGGATAATGCCGTTCTTAATGGCTTCAATGATATAGGTGAACATGTCTCTCCTCTGGGTGGGATAAGGGGAAAAAGTTGGTCACACAAATGCCCTCATTTTTTTTGAAAATCTTGGGGAAGTCTGCATAATCTGCGGAAAGATAGGGCAGTCTGTGGTTGGTGACTCTATGGATGAGACTTGACAGGCACGATAGGCGTAATAAGGCACTGAGAAAACCACATTGACCAGGCAGCAAACTCTCCATGCTCCCAAACTTACAGTTAGTAAAGACCATGAAATGAACAAGATCTGCATCATAATGGAAGAGATTGAGATGATCGATATAAAGCTTACACCCATCCATCCATCCATCTTCTGCAACCGCATCCTATCTTAGAATGTCGAGAGAAATATGAAACTGTTGGTTTTAAGTCTGTACAACCAATGAACAAATAGCTAATGGTAAATGAAATGGGTGTAATTGACGTGTGAGGATATCTGTTTAATTAGTCAAAAATTAATGAATGAGTAGTGAACATGAACAATGTGCTACCAAATGGTGCTTTTGTTGGTATTTCTTAAATCATTTATAAATGTTTAAAAACACTAATGCATGAATTATGATTAGTATTTGAGTGTACACAGACTAATAATCTGATAAGTGTTATGTAATATTTGTTAAAGACTTTTTAATGAAGTTATTATGAAGCTACCTTTTTATCTGATATGGGCATTGTATGTATCACATGGTTTAAATAGTACTGATGTTTTTTAAACATAACAAGAGACAGAAATTGGGGTTGCAGAGTGGAGCAGTGGTTAGCACTGCTGCCTCACTCCTCTGGGACCAGCGTCTGAGTCTCTGCCTTGGCTGTATCTGTACAGTTTGCCTGTTCTCCTTGTTTTGTCGTGGAGTTTCCTTCAGGTACTGAACATGCTGAGGCTGATTGGACTTACCAAATTGCCCCTACTGTAAGTGTGCATGTGTGAGTGACTGGTATGTGAGTGTGCCCTGTGATGGGTTGGCGCCCCGTCCTGGATTATTCCCTGCCTTGTATGTGTGAGTGACTGGTGTGTGAATGTGCCCTGTGATGGGTTGGTGCCCCATCCTGGGTTATTCCCTGCCTTGTATGTGTGAGTGAATGGCATGTGTCAGTGTGCCCTGTGATCATTTGGAAATGAACGGATGAACAAATATCAAGGCATCACTTAGAATATCTCATCCACTTAAGAATACTAATGAAAATTAACAGTAAAGCTGATGAAAAAACATGGTTTTTAATGCAAAACTGACCTTTTATTAAACTTTTCACTTTGAATTTTTTTACAAAATTTTGGGACATAATAAATAAAGGTTAACGATGAAGGAGATGGAGCCACACTCCAACAAGGTGCGATTTCGACATAAGCAGGGCATTAAGTATTATGTCACTGTCAATCAAAATTATTTTTATTAATTCTCATTTTTTTTTATTTTACAAGTTTTTTTGTGCCTCACACTTTCTGATATTGGATATCCAGCATTGTTTTGTGCGATTTTCTACTATGCATCAGAGATCATGCTTCCTTTGATGATAAGTCACCTGGGTTCTTATATAGTAAATCATTCCCTAAGGATTGATATCCTTACTGTGGCAAAAAAGATCTATTTTCACACAGCTGCCCTTTGATCACAGTTCTCTAACTATTATGAGTTACATAGATGGTTTTTAACCGACTGACATTCACGTTCTGTTTAGTGACTTATGTGAATGCTGACCTCACCCAAAAAGTCCTGCAGATTCCTGAATGCCATTCTGTGGTTTATTGCGAATGTTTTACTTCTTACCCTTTGAGAGATTTTGGCAGGACAAACACTCCTGGGAAGATGCATAATTGTCTTCCCCCCTGTTTTTTTATGATACTAAAGTGCATTAGAGTTTCAGGCCCCTTATGAATGTCTTTGCATCTTTTTTTGTTCAAATTGATTGGCCTCAGCAATATTGTTTATTTGCTTATTTTCAGAGGTTTAGAGATGTTTGTTTTGCTCATGGCATACTGAACTTCTAGAATGTGTTTGTGAACATTACAAAATTGTCCTCTTCAAACCAAATAAAAATGTATATGCTAAACTGTATATTTTTTCCTCGCCCATTTAATCGATTCCAAAAGAATATGCATATATGATGAAAATCAGACAGTGGAAAAAATCACCGTACAGTAAAATTGCCTAGTGAAATATCCAGATGTATAAATAGAAAAACCAAATCACTTTAGTTAAGAGTTCATAATTGAAATTTTATTTACATGTGAGATGTAAAACTATATGAATACCAAATGTCATTAAACTTATAGTCATAATCTCTTATGAAACAGAGCTTTCCGATATGAGTTTCAGAATAGTTGCAAATTGCTCTGTATTTTAAATAAGGGAAGCCTACTACTTTAAATGTTTCTTACTTAGTGCAGTTGGTTGTCATGGAGACAGATGAACAGTCTGAATATCCAGTGACATCTCTGATAGTAGCCTGGCCTATTGATTTCACTTAATAAGTATTCAGAATCATTCGCTCAGTTCATACTGGAGACTGAATAATGTTCTAATGCTACGTAATAATGCCCCATAATTAAGACTGAAACACGTGCCGAAGTAGAGACTGTTAATGGAAATGTAAAGGATGTGATGAATTGGACATTTAAACTAGACGCTGGGTTCATTACGCTATCAAGGAGATTAGCTTTTGGAGAATATCTGAATGAAATTGTGCATAGATAGGAGATTAAAATTTGATTCAAAACCACAAACACCAGACATACAAAGATATACAAAGTGTTTCAAATAAATAAAATAATAAAAACAAAACTCGATACATTCCGTGAAAAGGCATTTGTCAGATAAGTTGTTTAATATAATATTGCCAAATGTTTGCTTTTGTATATTTTTGCTATTGCCTTGAATTCAATCACATACATTTTAAAACTGACAGTACTTGACAGTACTTGACAGTATGTCAGCATATTCAAATCTTAAATGGTTCTCAAAAATTTAAGGAGAAATGCTTGAAGAAAATAACTGTGGTTTTCTAAGCATTCTGAAGTAGTTTAAATAATTATATGCCTTGTACTCCCACTGTGATTAATTATCTCTTATTGTGGGGTTTTCTTATTTTAGAATCTTATATAGACAAAGAAAAGGAAAAAAAACAGAGAAGAATCCACTTATGCAACCCAGGACAGCACACATAGGTTATATACAAAATGCCATGTAGCCAGAATAATTGTAGCTGAAATATTTACGTATAATAATTTTTATTTTGTTCAAGTGTTTAATACATTATAATGTTCCAGTTCAATACACAATAATGGTGCATACTTTTTTTTCACAAATTTGACTGGCATCCATTGCATGCTGTACCATTACCAAACAATTTTGAATTTGTTTCCCAGAACAGCAACACTGGGGGGACAAATATAGCATGTAAGGGCCAAAGTTTTAATGATGACATTGTAATAAAAATTCATGACTGAGCATAAAGTCTAAATGGAAGCTGACACATACATACACAAACGTTTGTTCAAGGCACATCATTGACCATAGGGAATGTATAGTGTAGGGTCATTCGTTTAAGCTGTTATGGACAATGATATGATATTAGATGATATAGAGGAACTCCCAGCAGCCACCTGTAGTTCAGACTAGGTAATCAACCTGAAGCCAAGCAGGTTTGAGCCTGGCCAGTACTTGGATGGGAGACCAACTAGGAAAGTGAGTTGTTGCTGGAACAGGTGTTGGTGTGGCCAACTGGTTAGCCCATCCTGTGATCAATGTGATTCCCAATGCAGTGATGGGGACACTGTGGCCAACAGGTTAGCCCATCCAGTGATCAGTGTGATTCCCAGTGCAGTGATGGGGACACTGTGGCCAACAGGTTAGCCCATCCAGTGATCAGTGTGATTCCCAGTGCAGTGATGGGGACACTGTGGCCAACAGGTTAGCCCATCCAGTGATCAGTGTGATTCCCAGTGCAGTGATGGGGACACTGTGGCCAACAGGTTAGCCCATCCTGTGATCAATGTGATTCCCAGTGCAGTGATGGGGACACTGTGGCCAACAGGTTAGCTCATCCTGTGGTCAGTCTGCTTCCCAGTGCAGTGATGAGGACACTGTGCTGCTGCCTTCCTTTGGATGAGATGTAAAACTGAGGTACTGACTCTATGAGGTCATAAAAGATCACTAGTAGGGGAGGTACCCCAATGTCCTGGCTAAAATTTTCCCCTGGCCCTGTCAGAACTGGCCTCCCGATCATCCCCTAACCCTAACTGGTGAATTCTCTCCTGCCCCTTCACCAGTGTGGTGAGCATGCTGGCAGAGAATGGCTGCTGTTGTGGGGGCTGCACAGGGGTGGTGGTTGAAGTGCCCCCCCCCCCCCCATTGGTTCTATAAAGCACTTCAGGTGTCTTGAAAAGTGCTATATAAATGTAATATTCATTCATTGAGACATGACTAAAGACAGATATAGACTGGTTTGTGAAAACTAGGAATGGAAGAAATGAACTTCAAAACTTGTGGTTGGTGTAATTATACTGCTCAGTCAATTACCCAAAAGTTACTGTATAGGTTTCCACTGGCTTAAACCAGGCAGAGATTGACAGTGTACGGTAATCCCACAAAGCTTCAGTTTATTATCAGCAACATAGATCAGACAATATTGGATTTAAGTTAATCTGATACAAAGCTTCATATGGAAACATTCTGCTGTGTGAACTGTAATTTTACTGATGTTGGCTACAGTATCCTATTATTATTATGATTATTATTAATATTAATAATAATAATATATATCATGCAATTTAACTGCACAATAATAGGAAATTCAAGGTATATTAAAATACCTATGTAATGATGTAATATTTATCTGGTAGGGCCAGAAGGTCTACATATTTCTATCATCTGTATATATGCACTTTCAAAATGGGTGAACTTGCTGATGAACTCATTCCAGTTTCATTACTGGCTATAGGAAATTAAGATTGAAAGGTAATAGCATATTTATATACTCTCTGGGGATGGACCGTGACACCGAAAGAGAACAATGCTGAAAAGCCTCACAGCTGAACAGCTTGTTACACTATGTATAGATGGAATTGAAAGATATAGAAAATGAGGGCTATATTTCAACGTGTGGCACAATTTGACAAAACTGTATTTATAATTCATCATATCTGCCAAGTAAATGTGTCAGGGCCTCGGCTGAAGATGATTATGCAGTGTATTGAACTAATTTAAGCAGGGTGATGCAAATTCAGAGCTGAACCAAGGATAAACTACGGACTTACTGCTAACGTCTGAATTTATCCTTCGGCTGTAACGATTGTCAGCTAGCATGGGATTCTATGCTGCTGCCGGCCGTGCAAAAAAAAGTGCTTCATTGCCTTAAAGGAAAATGCTGTCATCTGCCAAATTTTCACTGACAATAAGTACTGTATAGGAATATATCTTTGTGATATTCAGTAATGCATTTGTTCTTTTACTTTCATATGTGTATTAATGTAATAATAAAAGTAGTCTTATTGTATAATGCGTAACCTTATTGAAAATAGCAGAGGTTATAATGCAGAAAAAAGCACAGAGGTGACCAGAAAAACCTTGCTTTCTGTTGAATGCTAAATTGACAGAACGGTGTGCTAACACCTTCTGTTACCTTTTGTTGAGGAAAGTAAACTCATCACAATTGCTGGGTGGGCTTTGCATTTCCCTTAAAAACAATGTTATGTAATGTTAATTAAACTGTTTTAGCACATCCATTCATTCATCCAGAATCTAAACTAACACTGTCCATTCCAAAATATCTTTTACTGTTTCTATATTTTTAATTATCATACCATTATTTTGAAACTTCTTATGCAATATGTATCAATTAGTAAATGAAGCATATGCTACTGTTATAATGGCATATACAGGTAGCATTCATGTTAACGGGCATTCATAATATTCTTCCCGTAAAAATTGCATGTGTGTTATTGTTAATGCCTGTTATTGGTTCATGCCTTTAATTTTCATAAACCTTTGCAAGTTATCAGTGTGTTCATAATGAGCAAAGAGCCGGTCAGGTTAGGGGGTCTGAGGAAGCCCTTCCGAAAGCTTTGGAGAAAACCTTTGATCTGCTGCCAGAAAATTTGAGGTTGGGTTGCTGTACGGCTGCACCAGGGCTGTGATGCCCGCTGGAACGAGGACGTCTGATTTAAATGGAAAATGCCAGATGCCAGCAGCTCATCAAAGTTTTTTATTGGCAGGTTTTATGTAAGTGCTGCATTTCAGCCTAGAACCGCAATTGTCTTGCAAACAATTTATATGGTAACTTCAATGCAGCATTTGAAGATCAAAGGTAAAATAAACCACAAGGCTGCAGTAGATGAGGGAATATTGAAAGGTGTGGCTAGAGCAGAGAGCGGCCACACTTCAAATGCCGCTCATGGTTGATCCACATTCACCACCATCACATGCACAAGAATCAAACCACAAATCATGAACATAGAAAACTGAAAGAGTGGCCCAGGATCAGGGATCAGGCCATGTTTTTTTTTTCTTTTTTGTTGAGGGAGGGGGTCGTTTTATTACTTCTTTTCAGTAAGAATTAAAAACAAATATAATAAGAAATCTCTGTTGTGAAATTTCAGGCTATGTCTGCTAAACAGAGTGTAAAACTGGTAACAGAAGGTAAAAAGAGTTCAGCTGAGAAGTAATTGGTTCTTAGTAAATGTTTCCATGGTGCAGCTGATCCCCTACTCCCTATAAAACTGTTCATGCGTCATAATGCTTTTTTCGAGGGTTAGGAATGGAGGCAGAGAGTACAGTGTCCTCCGTAGCAACATATCCATTAAGCTGCACAGTTTACCGGGTCCTCACTATGAATTCTCAAGAATGACCCCTTGGAGAAACATTGGATGTTGCATTCTCTTTTGAGGAAACATCAGGTTTGGAAAGAATGCATTAGATATAGTGTATATGCCTGGATTGTATTTGTACAGAGATTTATAAAATAACCATTTCATATGATGTTATTTACGAAGCTGAGAACGAGCTTTCATTAATCACTGGGAGTTCAAGCAACACTTTTCTGTTTCTGCTACATTGTATTTAATTAGACATTTTTTGTAAATTCTGAGACTATATTAGTTACAATTCTTCCATTGCTAATTACTGCATGCTTTGTGGATTTATATACTAGATTAAACAAAGATTTAAATGGAACTGCAATTTTCTGGAGCAACTTTAAACTATGCTGTAACCTACACCTATCTCAACTGAAGTAGGACACCCATGTGATAGTATCTGCATCAGCACACCTGTCAGATCTGGAAAATTTGGTTTGTGATGAGCAGATGGATATAAATGATGGGATGATATTTTGAACTGGCATTAGTGATGGTGCTTAAAGTGCCCAGTAATGCACATTCTTGCAAAGAGCCTTCAGAAATGTGACAACACAATTGATTAGGAATCACTCTGGGGATTGATTGATTTCAAATTGGAAAATGGATTTGTACATTGTGATATGTAGGTTCCCACATAACTAAAGTTTTAATTATACAGACACCAGTGTATTTAAATTAGAGTGGGAATATTTTGCAGTATGGAAATTTACTAATGTTGAATTTTAATTGACCGTGCAGGAAGGAAAGCCCAGCACCGAGGGATTAACATGTTGAATTAGCAGCCAATATAAAATTTGGATTTAGAAATTCATTATTATTATTGGTGACCTTCAATTGACAATCCAGCTTTTTAAATAAAATTCCACATAGAGAACCTATTAAATTACTAGGGCAAGTAGGCAGACTAAGCAATAGAGTAAACTATAATATAATGTAGATATAATGTAGCCCATAATCCATTAGATTCATTGGATAATTGAGGTCACATGATTATGTTTCCTTCTTACAGGGAAAAAAGATCCATCCATCCAACTGCATTCTACTTCTCCGGTACAGAGATTTTTGCATATCAGGATTTGCAGGCACAAGGCAGGGGCACACTATGGAGAGGATACTAATCAGTTATGAAGCAAGTGCACACACTTGCTTCACATACACACACACACACACACATATGCATGCACACACACACTATGCACAATTTCATCCTGGAAGAAAACCTAAACAAACATGGGAAGAATGGAAAAAAAAAAACTCAGGGTTGGGAATTGAACCCACGAACGTGGTGGTGAGAGGCAATAGGGCTACTTGCCACTGATCCATCCCCTGATACAAAAAAAATCCCACCTCAAAATCTGCTACACATAAAAGGTATATTTTTGACCCTGCCTACTCCCGAAGATTCTATACTTAGTTCCCCTATGTTGCGTTATCCTACCCGACGGGCAAAATCAAATAAAGTCATAGAGCACATTGCTATACTGTTTGGATTTCCTTGACATTTGTCTCATCAAAGCATCACGGTGTCAAATACCTCCTACACAGAAGCACATAAAAACATAAATAACGTGTCAAACAAGAGGAGAGCATTCACCCCTTCTTGTTAGCTCTGTTCTGGATTTGGATATTTAATATCTAAGTGGTGGTACAATTTATCGACTGCTGATGTGATGGAATCCGAGGTTTTTGCCTGAGCTAAATTATGTAAGACGGGTGTTTGAGAGGGGGGTGGTAGTGGTGAAGATCCACTAGCTGTGTCAGGAGGAACAATTGTGTGATCACAATTATCTGTATTGATTTCTCTTCGCTGTCCCTCCTTTACGTTTTGCTGAAAACACTGGTATGTTCTTTTTTTCATCCCTCTTAGTAATCCTGCCTACAGACTCCTGTGGCGAGAGATGCAGAGCGAGTGCATGTGGTGCTGTTTATTTTGTTACATTCTCCCAACCAAAACAGCAATTTTATTTTTCTCAAAAGTTTTTTGCTGTCCTGTCCCACATCCTGCATCCACCTGTGCCCAAAAACAGGAAGCAGAAATGAATGTGTTTGGTATGCCATTAAATCCCTCTGCCACATTCTTCTGTTTGCTGAGCTCATGAACACTTGCAGGAGCCTTGTTTTATTACCCTTCCTATATATATTAAAAAAGAACATGCTCACATATTAACTGCTATCATACTGCTACTAGTTTGTGGCCAGGTGTTCATGGATCGAAATTGTCATTCAATTCAATTTATTTTTATATAGCGCCTATCACAACAGAGTCGTCCCAAAGCACTTTACATGCAAGTGTTGTGAAACATTAAACATCATTAGAGAGACTAATACAGAATGAAAAAATGGAAGGAAAGAAATTAAATTTAAAAAGCCAGACAAAAACAGAGGAGAGGAACCAAAAACTCCCAAGAAAGGAGAAAAAAAACCTCTGGGGTCCAAGGTCAACTGCCTGCCCCCCCCCCCTGGACTTGCTTGCTAAAAGGCAGGTATAAGCTGTGATTAAGAATGAAGGCAAAGTCTATCAGTGAGTCTTTTCTCCATGCTGGCCTGTGTCAGGTGGCACTGAAGGCTGCACCCATGATAATAAAGTTTGTAGGTCCCATTCGTCATGTCACCCCTCCATGAGACTTTACCAGGACTCCAGCTCAGATGGTGCCCACCCCGGGCACCACCCAGAAATTTGGGGAGGCAGAGAGCAGGGATGGTCAGAAAATGCACTGACACATAAATGGACAAGGATAGTAGATAAGAATGACACGTACAGCAGTCACGTGAGGTGACCTTGTCCGATCCCTTCAAAGCACAGTATATTTGGATCACGTAACCTTTACTTGAGTCTGAAGAGATTTACCGTTTCTAACCTTTTCTCATGTCGTTATCACCTAGAACAGGGATTTTCTACATTTCTTAAAGCAGGGACCCCCCCAGATGAAAAGCCAAGCAGAGCTGAACACCTCTTACACAGACCTCAGGGTGAAAACCTCTGCATTAGAAATATGAATCAGTCTTTTTACCCGAACTACGCTTTTAACTGAACTTAATAAACCACTTTGACTTAAATGAGCCACATGTGGATATGTCCAAGCAGGGAAGTCAGAGGGGCAAGGGCATGCTGGCAGATGCTGGGACACAGCACCTGACTGGGGCCCTTGAATATGTCAAAATATATGTAAATTTGGGTGGGGTGACATTTTGTCAGGGGGCCCAGAATTTCTAGGTATCCTCCTGTGTCCAAGCGACCTCTTCATCGCAGTGGCCGGACATGGGCATACTCTGCAGAGCCATTGCATAGGTGATAAAATGAGACCAATTAAATTTCGGGACAGGTTGCCCCAAAATTGAAGCAGCGCTGCATAGTAGTAGCAATGAGAAGTGCAGCTCAGACAAATGACCTTGTCAGCACGGTAACTTATTTGTCTGACCTTTCTAGACACAGTGTAAAGGTGGAGGGGTAATTTGATGGGGGGGGGGGGGACGACAAGCAAAGTCCACACACATCGAGCCATGGCAGAGACTTGAACTTTGGTCCCAGAGGTGTGAAGCTACAGCATAATGCACCGTGCCACTGTACTGCCTGTTGGAAGCTATATTATGCAGTTTTACAAAGATTTAGGCAAACAAATTTGATACAATAAATTTAATAGTATTTGTACATTTCATTCCAGCCTCTAATTTTGCAGTTATGTTTTCTTTTGGCAAGGATACAAACCACCTATCCATCCATTTTCTGTAACCACTTGTCCTGTTCAGGGTCACAAAGGGACTGGACTTTATGGGCACAAGGCAGGTAACAACCCAGGATGGGACGCCAACCAATCACAGGGCACACTCACACACCTGTCACTCACATATTACACCTATGGGCAATTTGGTGACTCAAATTAACCTCAGCATGTTTTTGGACTGGGGGAGGGGTAACTCAAATGGCCAGAGGCATCCCCAGGATGACATGTGGGGAACAGGCAAACTCCACACACGGAGCCTCAGCAGCAACTCGAACCCGGGTTCCCCAGAGGTGTGAGGTAACAATGCTAACCACTGCACCACCATGCTGACCCCAATCAATTAACCCAAATGTTAAACTATATAAAAAATTTATTTGAGCACTTGATTGGTGAGTTAGTCCATCGTACATTAGTATGTCATGGCCATGACAAAATATATATACAGTATATCCTCCTGGGCACTGTCTATACCATTGGTGTGTCTGTTACTGTTCTTACTGATACACGTCATGGAAAATGCTGGTTACAGCACAAATGAGAAATAAATAGAATATAAAAATTCTAAATATGAATGCCATTTTAAGTCATGGACATTAAGATATACACAAGAGAGAAGTAACAAGTAACAAACTAATTGATGGGGAAAGATTTTGCAAATTGCCATGTACTGTAAGTGGAATGGGTACTAAACGGACAGGTGTAGTTTCAGAGTTATGTGTGGACCAGAAGAAGTGTAGGCAGACCATGCCCCCCCCCCCCCCCCCAGAAACTAGGGGCCCCTTGACGACAGAATTTCCAGAAGTTACATTTATGGATATTAGATATTGATCATTTAAATTATAGAAACATGTCTGTTGTTTACATTGTTTAGCAACTAGGGGTGTAACGATATACTCAGGCCACAAGACGAGACACGATATTGGGTTGACGAGAATGAGACGATATTTTACCTATATTTTAAGGGAACCTTCAAAGAGGAAATATATTACTGGAAAGCAGCCTTTTATTTGATTAATTTGAAAGACAAAATATGCTAAATAATGCAGATGTATGGTGAAATGTGTTAAATAATCACCATCATCATATGCAGTAAAGAACAGAACAAATATCTAGCACCATAAAATATTTCACCACAAACTCAAATGACAGGCTTCTCTCCTATTTGACTTCTCAATTGAACACAAAATAGAATATAAATAAAACAATATAGATAACAAACATAAAACTTTTTTTAGTGTTTTCTTCACCGGTGCAGAGGATTTTAAGTAAAGAGCTATAATGGTGCTGAAAATGACTTTGCGTAATAGTAGCGTTAGCTGCTGTGTACGGCATTATTTTCCTACAATGCTTACAGATGGTTCGTGTTTTATCTGTCACCTTTAACCGTTTTTTTTTTTTCCGCCGGGTACCCAAAATGCTGCCACACAAAAGATTTAAGTGTCTGGGGCATCTACTATGGTAGTTTCATCAGACACCGACATGCTTACAGCAGCTGATTTGCAGCGCCTTCGCCAGACCTCTTTTCACTCCGACGAGAAATCTTGTCATGTTGTAATATTGCGAGATCTCGTTACACCCCTATTAGCAACAGTTTTCAGTATAGACAGCACAGTCCCGGCTGTAATGGGCTATACCCGCAACCCAGCTTTCTTACTGTACATACTGGAGTAGCACAAAGTGGCACATAGTAGCCTAACAGAAGAATAAAAAGTTGCAAAGATAACATTACATCTCGGTGGTGTTACGGCCGCGTCTAGGGATCAGTAACACAGTAACACAGAGTGATGTGGTGTGTTGTGTGTGTGTGTGGGGGGGGGGGGACATACATTTTAGGGATTTATGATAAACTGGTGGTGGCTTTGGGAAGGACCTGTGCCAAAGCAATAAACAAAACACCCACAACTAACTAAGGAAAGGAAACCATCACTTACCAACGTCACTAATGTGCATCCGTCAGCATCCGTATCAGGCCAATCCTAAGTAACGTGCAGTATTAAGGAAAAGACGGGATATATAGTGAGTAATGGTCTTGCTATTGGTTGTAGTATTGGTACAATGCGCCAAATTACTTTTATAATAACATAATAGTACTTATCAGTAGAAATGTATTAGTAGATGTATCAAAACCTTGTCATAGAGAACCCTTAAAAAAATCTATTCTCTATGTCTTGCACAAACCCTACCATTTTTGTCTCTCATATATGTAACAGAGATTTGCAAGGTCACAATGTTCCCAAGTAACCTGCTCTACCCGTCTCTTCCCTAAAGACTGAAAACGTTTCTTTTTAGTCACAATACAGTTTAATAGAAGACTTCTTTGCCATTTATCATGGAGTGGCATTGGTCACTGGAATTTCTTTTTCACTCCAGATTCACTCCAGTTACGACAGTAACAAAACCATGTGGCATCAGTGGGGATTGAGTGTTTTACTGGGCTCCCCTTTTAAGGCCTAATTGGGACTGGTCAGAAAGGGGGATTCATAAGATGAAAAATAAAGAAGCCATTCAGGCACCAATGAATACGAAACATGCTCCAGTTTCCTGGAGGCTGAAAAACACTGATTTATGCTTTATATTTATATACATTCAGTGGCTAGATTATTATAGGTTCCACTTTTACCTCCGAGACCAGAAGCTGTGCATTCCGACAAGCCATTGTGCACACCCGCATTTTACTGAACTGTTATTTTTGTACTCGCGACCTTTCTGTTAACTTTAACGAGGTCATTCTCCGCTGACCTCTCATTAATTAGGTTTTTCGGCCATTGCAATGCCATTGACTATAGGATTGTGCATCACAGTGTTCCCTGTAAACACACTGTGGTGTACGAACCAAGATATTTTCTGTCATGGCATCAACAAACGCACCTTGTTCAAAATCTCTTAAATAACACATAATAACCATAGTAATACCTGAGTCTGAAGGTCAGTGAATCTCTTGACCCCATCTGCTTGCTGCAACATGATTGTTTTCATCCTCCTCTTGAGATTTACTTACTCTCAAGCCCAAATACCCACACACACACAGAGTCATGAAATCATATCTTTTTGGGGACCGCTCATTCATTTCAATGGGAAAAATGCTAATGCTAACTATCACAACCTTGACCCCTACCCTGCCCTAAATATACCCATACTGTAAGTAACCAAACAAAATACAAGAGTTTTCTCATTGCAGTCACGGATTTTTATAAAATAGAGTTTTCCCATATGGGGACCAGGAAACTGGTCTCCATAAGGTTAAAAAAACAGGTATTCATCACGTTGTGGGAACATATGGTCCCCACAAGGTAAGGTGTACCTGGACCACACACACACACACACACACACATATACACAATTGGCTCCCACCCCTCCTCCAGTTGTCTCCCATTCCACCCCCCCAGTTGCCTCCCACTTCACCCCCCTCTCCAGTTGTCTCCCATTCCACCCCCGCAGTTGTCTCCCATTCCACCCCCAGTTGCCTCCCATTCCACCCCCCCAGTTGCCTCCCACTTCACCCCCCTCTCAAGTTGCCTCCCATTCCACTCCCGCCTCCAGTTGCCTCCCATTCCACCCCCAGTTGCCTCCCATTCCACCCCCCAGTTGCCTCCCATTCCACCCCCAAATACTATCAGCATACCTGTAGCTCATCAGCATGATTAATTAGCAGGGTATAAAAAGCTTGGTGTCCAGTTACGTCCTTGCAAAGTATCATGTGTTTCACCAAGCTGTCTGTTTGTTTTGTGCCTGTCCTGCCCCTGTGTCCAACTTTCCTGTGTTTCTCTTATTGACTTTCTGACCTTCTGCCAGTGTTGAACTATGCATTTAGATCAAGATTTGGATTTGGTCTTCTTCATCTCCCAGTACCTGTCCTACTGCCTGTTTTGACCAGCATTTTTGGAAAAAAAAAAACCATGTTACTGCACCTCGATCTTACCTTGTCCAACTATAACAGAATATTATGGCACATAATAGACCTAGCAGAGGTTGAGGCATGACTGAACGGCCAGGAGGAGAATCTGAGTGAGTTGATCCAGTTACTACAATATGGCTTGCGAACTCCAGTCACTCTCTCAGGGCAGACACCTCCTGTGAGCATTTCCAGCATGTCAGGTCATGGTGCTGTAGCCGCTGCTATTCCCAACATATTACCTTCTGCTGTGTTTATCGCTACCCCTGAAAGGTATGACTGTAATCCTAATAAATACTAGGGCTTCCTCGCACACTGTACTGCATATATTGATCACCACCCCGCAGTGCTCAGAACCAAATGGAACAAGATCCATCTTCTGTAATCACTTGTCCTATTCAGTGTTGCAGGGGGTCCAGAGCCAATCGCAGAGGCTACAGGCAAAAGGCAGGGAACAACCAAGGAAGGGGCACCAACCAATTATGGGACACACTCACATATGGGAAACCAGAGTATCCAGAGGAAACCCCACAATAACACAGAGAGAACATGCAACCATGACAGAAACTTGAACCCTGGTTCCAGACGTGTGAGGTAACAGTGGTAACCACTGCACCACCATGCCAGGACAAGATCCATTTCATGATTTCACCATTAATGGGCACTAGGCCGAGCTGTTGCCCTATGGAATCATAATGTCCACATACTATCTTCGGAGACCCAGTTTTGTGCACTTTTTTAATTAAGTTTTTGATCACCCACACAGCTGGCGCGGACGTGGGAATCCAGATATGTGAGATACACCAGCAGAGTCATATGGCAGCAGACTATAGGGTGGAATTTCACATTTTAGTAGTGTGAAATGGATGGAGGAACCTTCCCCACTTCCTATTTATCACAGTCGACTACATATGAATCTGCAGACCAAGCTTACAAATCCAGGTGATATGCACAGCCTGCATCTGTTTAGTCTGATGTCAATCTCTAAAGACAACCTGTAACATGACCGGAGATGTACTCTGACCTCTAACACTGACTCACATGGATCTACCTTAAGACGCACGTAATCTTTGTTGTCAGCCTCCTCAATCCCTGGTCTTGCCCTCAGTAGTTGGGGCATGTTTTAGTATCCAGGAAGGACCACTAATGTCACCTATTCACCCACAAGGATCACGTAGGTCAAGTTCTGCACTGACTCCAAGAAAACAACTGTATGCCAAGGCCAAAAAAATGTGCATTTCACAAATCCACCTTCTCATTTCTAGGCTATGTTGTAGGACTGATAGGAGTCTGAATGGATGATAAAAAGGTATCGTTCATTCACTGCTAGCCTGAATCCTAGACTGTCAAAATTGCAGCACTTCGTAGCCTTTGCAAATCTCTACCAGAAATTCATAGAGAATTTTAGAAAAGTTACCACCCTCACTAATGCACACGACTACTAAGAAGATATTGTGGCATGACTCAGCACTCACTGCCTTCCATCATCTCAAGACTCTTTTCATTTCCACACTCATCCAGAAGCAACATAGCCCAATTCTTCCAGTTGGCATGGAGGTGTAGATGCCTCCAAGGTAGATATGGGAGTCATTTTATTCCAACACCATGTCTTTCCCTCAAAACTCTTCCCCTATGCATTGCATGGAGACCAGTGAGCTGCTGGCCATCAAACTGACACTTGATGAGTAGGAGCATTCATTGGAAGTGGTAATTTACCCCTTTGTGGTTTTTATAGATCATCAAGACCTGCAACATATCTAAGAGGCAAAGACACTAAACCCATGCCCTGTTCATCCCTCTATTTTATTTTACAGGATCAAAAATCACCAATGTAGATGCCATCTCCCATCATTGCAGCACCTCAAGATCCTGCAGTCTCCAAAACCCTATGGTCTGCTTTGTGTGTGGTGACTCCCATTTGAAGGGAATTCATGGAAGCAAGAAGCTTATCGTGAAACCAAGTCCCTCGTATCCTCCACCTAACAGGACTTCAACCTGGATTTTTCCCCAGCTGCTTCCCCAACTGGTGTACAAATCCCTGAGTGCCAGGCATCTTTGAATCACCCATAACACATAGCTTCTATCCCAAATGTTCAGGAGGCCACATCTTTTCCAGAGGACCTAAGTGGTTCTTTGCTCCCTTGTCCTGTCTGTGTTCAGTCAAAAACGTTTACCTACAGATATGCCTGAGTTCCTCTGCTAAGTACAATGAATGAACTAGTTAACCAAGCTAACCTTTAATTAAGTATCATTTAACCAAGTTTTGTTGTTGTTTTTCTTGGATGAAAAAAGACAATATCTTGGACCAAGGGTCAAAATACACACATTATATTTGGGAAATATTCAGTGTCCCAGTGGGAATCCATGGCAGTGTGTGTCTCCTAGGTATCATTCTCAGTCTAATGACCAGATGAAGTGACTGAAACAAGAAATCAGATTTTCGTTAAGGTAGTATTTCTCCTCAAGTGAAATGGATTAGAGCTGCTATCTTTATTGAGCAAAATATGCAGATCTCACTAGTTTCTACCTCTTTATGCTTAACCATTTAACCATTTCCCAGCTCCTTCTACAGTCAGAAAAAGTACCAGGTTTGTACCTTTCAGGGCACCATTACTTGTCACTGGGCTTGTACCCTGAAGGGTTTGCCAATTGTACCCTAGCTGTAGATAAACATATTTTTTAACGTACAGAAACGTACCGGCCTCTGAGGAACATTTTTGTATCACCGGGGATTCATTACTGTTGTTTGCACCGTTGGGTACCAAACTGTAACAGGGCTGTACCCTTTTTCTGGCAGTGTATTCCTGTGGGAAATGGAGGCAGATAATGCCCCAGCTGTTGAGTGATTTAAATGAAGTGGCCAGATTTGGGAGAGAGCACATGTTCAACTCCAGAGGTTTGTGGAGATACATACAGAATATTTTAACCCATTAAAAACTGTCAAAACTATCAGCTGCATCACCTATTCTTTGCAATTGCCATCCTGTTTCTGTATTTCTACTTCATGCCATAAATCATTGCTAAAACTAGTTTTCTGCAGTGCAGTGACCCCCATTTTTATCGCTGCTAAATCTTCTCCTCCTTCAGATGCTGGAGGAGAACGTGAATACTCAGTTCAGACCATGCTGTACTTGCAGTACCTGGTGGACCGAGAGGACTATGGACTATGGCCATTTGTGGGTCTGCCTGTCCCTGATATCTTGTCTGTCACTGAGAATACCCAGCATGCTCAGCCTGATCATCCTACTCCTCACCTTAGTGGCTTAGTCGCTTCTGGCACTCCCCCCCAATGAAGGTGGGCTGCTGTCATTCCCCCCCATCAAACCAAGAGTCTATTCTGCCAGGCTCAGGTTGTTCCTCCTTTGCCTCTCACACCTGTAGCTCATCAACCTGATTTAATTAGCAGGGTTTAAAAGCACCTGGTGTTCAATTACATCTTTATGAAGCAGTGAATGTTTCACCATAGTGAGGGCTTGTTTTGTGTTTGCCCCTATTGCTGTGTATGACGTCTGTTTATTCTTCTGGATTTATGGCTCTTTATCCTGTGATTCTGATTTGGTGATTTTCCTGTGTTGCGCTGAGTAACACTGTTACCTTCTGCCTGTGTCTGGACTATGGATTTGGATCGAGATTTAAATTTGCTTGTTTTCACCTGTCATTATTTGCTTGAAGACCCATTGTCTGTTCAAGCCAACAATGTTGCATTGTGATTTTGGATATGAGACCTCATGCTAATGTACTTGAGTCTAGTCATTATTAGTCATCTACAGTAGATGGGTGCAGCCCTGGTACAGTTTTGTTCCTCGAGGTACCAACAACATTAATGTACCACCAATGGTACAAAAATGTTCCTCAGAGTCCATTTCTGTACCTTAAAAGGTTCATTTACCTAGAGCTAGGGTACAATTGGCAGACCCTTGAGGGTGTAGCCCCAGGGACATTTAGCTGCACCCTTAAAGGTACAAATTGGTACTTTTTTCTGACAGTGTATCAAACCTGCTAGTCAATAATGATAGATAGCACATTTGACTGTAAAAGACAAATGGATGAAATAAATAAACAAAAAAACAAACATACATTACTACTGTAGGTCATCCTGTGCTTCACCACCCCCAAAGAAAGCTAATCTTTTGGCTCTTTAGTTATACAGTAGTTGAGAAACCTCTAACCTTTTGGAAGGCTATATATATATATAAATATATATGCAAAATATTCCAAAACAGCATTCCAGACTTTCGTTAACTCACCAATCCATACGTTTAATCACATAATTTGAAAACCCTGTCGGCTAACAGAAATTGACTTCTGTCTTAAAAGACTGACCTTGACTGATCATAGGCAAAAAACCTACTTGAAGAACAGCTGCATTAAGATATTACTGTTATTATATTATGCAGCATTTGTAATATACACTACTTTACAAGTACATACCAAAACCTGGGGTTTAAAGGGAATTTCAAGGCGCAATTAAGTTGGCCTGAAACTCCTTCAACCACCTAACCTTTGTCTTACCATATGTTTATGTATTTGTTTTTGCGCTAATGGCCATATCAAATCAACACCCAACACGAAAGGCATCGCAAAAAGGCTTCCCAATACATCGCAGCACTGCCCTCTATAGGTATGACCTGATCCGCCCCCCAACCCCCTCCCACTGAGAAATTGGAAGCTTTGAAGAAATAGAAAGACGTATCAAGCTTTAAATTGTTCAACCCCCTAATCAGTTGATTTTACTTGGTTTATTCTAATATTCCATTGTGATGGCTCAGATAAAGCAATACATATATAAATATAGATGTCTACAGATATATTTAAAAAATTGGACCTAACCGTTGACTGGGAATAAAATGACAGATCTGTGTGCACAGCGATGCCACCCGTACCACTCGCAGGATTTTGGGGGACAGCCTCCCATGCCGGTTCATACAATTTTCTTTTTTTTCTTTTTCAACGGAGCACGGCGTCGGTTTATAAATAAATGATGCATGGATTTCTTGTTTACTTCAGCCAACACTACACTCCTTTGTTTTGTAAAACTTGATTTTGTCCATTTTTATGGGAAAAACAGTATGCGCTCTACCGGGTCTGCCGTCACGTTTGCCGGCGTGAATGAGGCAATTCAGTGCTTGCAGCGTGCGGCCAAAGAGCTGCGAAACTCTACTTTAAGGATTTCACAGTCGAGCAAAGGACAGCTAAAACAACAAGTAAAGATGGGAAGAAAACACTGTGATACTTATTTTTTTACATTAAAGAAGTCCGACCTGGTAAGAAATCGACATTTTGTACTTATAGTTGTGTTGTTTGCGCGTTTCGGGAAATAAATGATTTTCTCTTATGGTGCTTTTAAATGCATCCCGTCACCGACACATATCAGACAGGCACCGGATCACACAAAATAGTGAAAATACACATATATGAAAAAGGGAAGCGATTTCATTTTCGTTCGATCGCACTCCGCAGACCGACGGAATGATACCAAATTCTATGGCCTTTGTAGAATCTACCAGATTCCTAATTTATGTCCGGTTGTTTGGAAGTCCTCTTATGGTTACAATTTTTTAAAAGCATTTCTGTCTTTGGCCTTGGAAACAATTTCGTTTATCAAGGGAAACTAAGAAGTTATTCGAGGTGAATTTTCTATAGAGAAGAAATACTCGGAGTAATAGTTTAGAGGGGAAATATATATATATATATATATATATATATATATATATATATATATATATATATATATATAGCGCGTTTGGAAGCGATTGGCAGGTTGGCATAACACTGAGATGAGTAAGTCTGAATAATTTTGCCATCGTCTCAGCTAGACGATGCGCGTCATGTATCATGGATTCTGCAGGAAAAGCTTTTTCAGACTAAAACGGACTCTTTTGCCGCGGATAAAGGGAGAAGGAGAGAGAGGGAGGAAAGGGGGAGAGTGTGTGTGCGTGATAGAGGAGGCGAGGAGGAGCGGACCAGAGAATTTGTGTAAATCAAAAGATTCTTCGACACAAACCGGATACGCTACAGAGAAAAGGCTCTGATGTACTTTTATTTTTCCTCATCATTATGAAATGCTGGACATTAAATCAGTGACGTGGCCCATTCACGTGTGATTCTAATCAAGTCGGCTGCTTATTTATTTATTGTCTTATTTATTTATTTCCTGAAGGATGATGGGCTGTGACTATCGCCGCTGTTGCGATCAGCATTTCTAGTCTTGCGAGATTGGCGATGAACATTTCCCATGATAAATGCACCGGCTTACCATCCTTTGATAGGCAAATATTACAATATTTTCGAAGAAATCGGTTGATATACAGGAGTTGCGATACTATTTTCAAGTCATCGGATATGCAGGGTGAGTAAAGAGAACATATATGGGGAATAATTGCGCATTTATTTATTTGTTTTATTTTGTGGTTTGGATTTTCTTCTTTTTCTGACTGCGGCACTGCTTATATTGAAGGCACACATTAAAATACGGCTTTACTAATATTACGCCTACTTATGTTTATACGTGTGTATGCGTGAGTGTACGAATCGGCAAAGTGAACTACGTCTGTGTTCCTAAATACAGAAATTGATTTAAACGTAATATATCCCTGCTTATATATTAAGTTATTTAACGCGTTAATTAATTATACGATGTACTCCATTAACTGGTTTAGTTTGTGATCATGACATATTAGCCGGTTTGCAGTTGGTTGAACTGCCGTACGGTGCAGCGCAAAAAATAAAATAATTCTTATTTCGGATCTTTATCATGCATTTTAGTTGTTCATGCAAAATGGATAGTTCCCTGTAATGCCTAGCAATACATGAGCTTGTATGTTCAGGCGGGTGCTGTGTGTAGCCTATTTCGGGGCCATGTTAGAGACTGCTCACTGTAGAGAGATACATACTTCTCTAAGATGTTAAAGGATCGAAGAATCGTGACCAGATCCGGAAAAGGGGGGTTTTCTTTTTAATATTACAATTTTTAAATTAAAACCTGCGAAGCGCGCTGTAAATATTTATGGATTTACAATGACAATGCATTGCGTTAGTTTCCTGTAGTACTGTTTGCATATAGTTAATTTTGTTTGTGTTCTTGTATGATTCTTAAACAGAAAATATTTCCGTTTTTTTTCTAGATGAAACTACATATTTCTACTGCAGAAATTTAGCCGTCCTTTTTTGTGAAAATGCATATCTGGATATTGAAAATCATCTTATTTGTTGCCACCTCTCTGAGCTTCGTTCAGATGTATGACGGTTATGGAGAGATTTGTAAAAACCTTTGTACCTGTGAAGAGAAAGAAGGGATTCTGACTGTGAGCTGTGAGAACAGAGGAATTGTCAGACTGTCTGAAATAAGTCCAGTGCATTTCCCAATGTATCATCTGTTACTGACAGGAAATCTCTTGAAAAGACTCTCTGCTAATGACTTTATCAATTATACTGGTGTAACAATTTTGCATTTAGGTAACAATGACATCTCAGAAGTTGAAACTGGAGCATTCAATGGACTTCAAGGATTAAGGAGACTGCATCTTAACAATAACAAGATAGATCTTCTGAGGGATGATACTTTTCTTGGCCTTGAGAATCTGGAATATCTGCAGATTGATTACAATTACATCACTAATATAGAATCTAATGCATTTAGCAAATTGAATACTTTAGAAGTTCTCATTCTAAATGACAATTTATTGTCTGCTCTGCCCACCAACATATTCCGATATGTACCTTTGACTCACCTTGATCTGAGGGGAAATCGGTTGAAAATGTTCCCTTATGTGGGGCTTCTGGAACACATGGACAAAGTTGTGGAAATACGACTGGAAGAGAACCCGTGGAATTGCTCATGTGAGCTTATTGCTCTGAAGGCTTGGTTGGAGAGCATTGCTTACACTGCACTAGTTGGGGAGGTTGTTTGCGATTCACCTTTCCGGCTGCACGGGAGAGACCTGGACGAGGTCTCCAAGCAGGAGTTATGTCCCAGGAGAGCCATTTCTGAGTACGACATGCGGCCCCAGCCACCCTTGAGCACGATTGGATACTTCCAAACCACCCCTGTTGCCGTGACTGCCTCTGTCACCTCATCTGCAGTGTTACGGTCATCGTCAAGGCCGACAAAGGGCACCCGCCAATCAAGCAAATCAAGGTCAAAACCCACCTCTCGCATTCCGTATAATTATGGTCCAATAATTGCTTATCAAACTAAATCTCCAGTGCCTTTGGACTGCCCCACTGCCTGCTCATGTAATTTACAAATATCTGACCTCGGACTGAATGTTAACTGCCAGGAGAGGAAGATTGAGAGCATCTCTGACTTGAAGCCGAAACCATACAATCCGAAAAAGATGTACCTCACTGGGAATTATATCCCTGTCGTACTCAGATCTGATTTCATAGAAGCCACCGGATTAGATTTGCTTCACCTTGGTAACAATCGAATAGCCCACATACATGACAAAGCCTTTGGGGATTTAACAAACTTGCGTAGGCTGTACTTGAACGGCAATTTAATTGAGCGCCTCACAGCGGATATGTTTTATGGGTTGCAAAGCCTGCAGTACTTGTATTTAGAATACAACGTGATCAGAGAAATTGTGTCAGGTACCTTTCAGTATGTACCCAAACTCCAGCTGCTTTTCCTCAATAACAACGTTCTAAAAACCTTACCTGCAGGCGTTTTTACCGGTTTAAATCTAGCTAGACTTAATCTTCGCAGCAATCATTTCCAGAATCTTCCTGTGAGTGGTGTGTTAGATCAGCTGAAATCACTGGTACAGATAGATCTGTATGAGAACCCGTGGGATTGTTCCTGTGATGTGGTGGGCATGAAGATCTGGCTGGAGCAGCTCAATACGGGCACTGTTGTTAATGACGTGATATGTGGATCTCCGAAGAGACTGTCTGGGGAGGACATGCGATCCATCCGATTGGATCTCCTGTGTCCCGATTACTCTGATGTCATTGCTTCCACAGTGCCTCCATCTGAAGACTCTTTTCCAGACATTGCCACAACCGTACAAAATTCCCTGAGATACAAAAAACCATCCAATACGGTGCCGCTCTCCGTCCTGATCCTGAGTCTCCTTCTGGTGTTTATATTATCTGTTTTCATCGCCGCAGGGTTGTTCGTCCTTGTCATGAAGCGACGCAAAAAGACTCAAAACGACCGTACCAGCAACAATAACTCTGACGTCAGCTCCTTTAATCTGCAGTACAGCCTCTATAGTAATAGGTCTGGCCCAAAAGTGAAAAACCCAGCTGGGCATGTTTATGAGTATATTCCACACACAATGGGTCATATGTGCAAAAACCCTATTTACAGGTCCCGAGAAGGCAACGCCGTGGAGGATTATAGAGACTTACATGAGTTAAAAGTGACATACAAAAATAATGCTGATGAAGACAGGGATAGTGATCTGAGAAGTACCACGTACAGCGTGAGCACAATTGAACCGCGAGAGAATCCATCCCCCGTGCAAGATGCTGATAATTTTTTCAGAGGCATTCTTGATGCTGACAAACAGTCGCCTTCTGGAAATGCTTTTGAATACAAGTTTAGCGGGCCCGCCCCATACATTTACACCCCGAACTACGAAGTCAGGCGACAGTTTTTGCACCCAGAAAGGGTACCAGAGACAGTTCTGTACAGCACAGCACCAAGTACTGTGTATGTGGAGCCCAGCAGAAACAAATATTTGGAACTAAAAGCTAAACTTCAAGCTGAGCCGGACTACCTCGAAGTTCTTGAGAAACAGACAACATTCAGCCAGTTTTGAAATGCTGTATATATCAAATAGTATTTTCCTTTCCGATGTGCTTCTCGTTGGAGAATGCCTTGGCACAAACTTTAAAGATCAGTAAAGGGATCGTGCCGGACTACACAATGATTATTTTTAAAAATGCATTACATTACAGATGTAAAATGCTCTACATTCTACTTGATGAATATATGGGTTGTGATCTGCAACTGATGATACTTTTTCATTATAAAAAAAAACAATAATAAATGTTTATTAAATACAAATTATTGTAGATACAGGTAATTTTACCCAAATGCATTGCAATGAGTATAACCACACATATATTGTGAATCACATGTTTATAATTCTCATTCTGATTAAACATAATATAACAGTACATTTTACTGTGCAGAACATTTTTGGTTCTTCCCTGTAAGTAAATATTTATTGTCATACTTACCTGAAATCTGTCATGTACCATCACAAATTTTTATCTGTTCCTTTAAGATTTTTTTTAACCTCAGTTATATAGGTCACATGTCATGAATATCTGTAAAATTCTGTGTTGCCTTTTCAGATCATTTACAGTACTGTAGTTTATATATTCACCTTAACTTTGTCGTTCGCAAACCCTGGTGTAAGAAAAAAATCTATGTTCCATAAATAAAACGTGGACTGGGAGATTTCAGCATTTTTGGAAACAGGAGGTCGAAGAGGTTTATCATAGACGAATGAGAATAAATTGTATTTTCATTCCTATTAACTTTTTAAACATTTAAAATCTTAAATAATAATGTCATAATTATGTTGTCTAATGCTTACATTTTAACATATCACCTATTTTGATACGAGGATTAGTGACGCCTTTTCTTTCTTTAGTTTTATTTTTCCTTTACTACTTTCACCAAAATGTGTTAACAAAAGCCACTGTATGATGTCTGGTTACTACAAACATGTATGTGTTGGGAAGAAAACAATGGACATTTATTCATTTCCCTAGTGGCAGCTGCTGTAATATTCTTGGGGTGACAGCGAAGTATCCTTTGAATGTTCATTACGTGTCACCAAAAAAATTATTTTCATCAATGGTTTTTGGTCCCACCCTAATCAAATCATTTCGGTTTCCAAACTCTAGATAAAGCAAACACTCATATGCATTGCTGCAGGGGGAAAAATGTCAAATCTGTATAGATGAGCCTGTGTCATTCATGAATTTTCTGTCTCAATCTTGATTGATAACCCTTACTTCAAGCAGTACAGCCAATTCTTCATTCAGAGGAGGTTTGTTGTCAATGTCAAGAAAGGATCCCAACTTGCTCAGCCGAAGCCTCTTTATTTTCAACTGACAATTACATGGATACAGTGCTCATCATGGATACAGTGCTCATCATGGATACAGTGCTCATCATGGATACAGTGCTCATCATGTACCCTCTGCCTCTTATTCTTACAAACTATTGTAAAAATACAGTGTAATTAGGAAAATCTTAACTTTGACTAGACTGAGTCTTTAAATGTGCTTCTGTAATCATTCTGTAATTACAGAGGTTTATTGCACATACTAAACTTATTGGATATACTTTTACCATAATTACTAAAAGCGATACAGTGGTTTTCAAATGATATAGTGCTGTATTTGGTCTAGCTACATGTGTCATTCCATACTTTAATTAAACAAACAGAAATTAAGTTAAAATAGTTTGTTTCAGTTGACATGCAATAGAGAATGTTGATTATTTTTTTAACCATTTTTTATCTCCTTGTTATTGAGTTGAACAATGTCCCTATATGGTTTGGAGAGTGTGTAGATGTTGTGTGTGTGTGTGTGTGTGTTGTAATTATTTCTTTGTGGGAACATAACTTTTTAAGTTGTGGGGACATTTTTTCGGTGACTACAACGATAACTGCCAATTTATAAAAATCTTGGACTAAAAATCAAAAAACTAAATATGCCACAAGTCTTGTATTTTGTTTAGTTACTTATGGTTAAGGTTAGGGCTGGTTAAGGGTGTCATTGTTGGGATTAGGGTTTTGCCCAAATGAATGGACAGTCCCCAGAAAGATATGAATACAAATGTGTGTGTGTGTGTGTGTGTGTGTTTTACTGTAATGTTCAGATGCAAGAGTCATATCCTAGTTAATTCTAGAAATAGATATGCTTAAATGAGAATACACCATTTTCTTTCAATTTAAAATATCTGGAGAGTGTGGCTTGCCTACTGTTGTATGAAGATATTCATCTCATACAACTTTGATGATATAACTCTTATGCAAATATCCATGGTCGAAACAACAATAGGTTGTGTGTGTGTGTGGTGTGTGTGTTCCCATAACCCATACATGTACAACATTGATTTTTAGGATTAATTGCTAGTATCTGAACATTAATCTGTCCTTATGTATGACTATGGGTTAGGCTTAAGGGAAATCAAAGAATATTCTAATTGTACTCCTCATTTAAGTGAAGGACTATACTAAATTCATCACTTATTTGTCAAAGAGAGCATGCATTTTTCAGTTCAGGGGGGATTTACAGGTCCCTGGGCTGATTTCGTGGGCTTCCTAGCAGGTATATTAGTACTGATGTTACCCTGACCAGAATGATTGCTTTAAATCTTGTGAAATAATTAACGCACTCTCCCCGGTTTTTCATTACACAGATAATCACCAAATCAGAGAAGATTTACTGTGTTAGAGACTGCAACAGGACATTTAATGTTCTGTCATGTAATTTCATATATAATTGTGAGGATGGTGGAAAAGGCAGATATCATAAGTCAAAGGTAATTAGAATATAGAGAGGTAGCCCAGCCTTGCGTTTCCGGGTCAAGGTCCCTGGCAGCCATTTCATTGGACTGGAGATGGGGGCGGGGATTTGTCCTGATATGCTTTGGCAAGAAACTGATTATTATTAATAAACTTCCTTTACAGTAATGATTATTATCGTATAAGAATGTCTCAATAAATGCTACATACACATAGAGAATATTCAAAATCCTAAATATCCTAGTTTTTGTCTAGTATTATTGATTGTTTTACCTTCTCCAGTGAGTAGGGTTGTGGATCCTGCTCTGAAAAAATACATTTAACCTTTTTTTGTATTATTATTTATTAACTTCAGTGTGTTATTGCATTACTCTTCCATATGCAGACCTGCAGTAACCCTGTTATTTGATAAATGGAAACAACAGTGTCACACACTCCAGTCATACCTCAGGTTGTTTGCACCAAACAACAAGTTGATGTATTGCTTCCTTGAGTGTGTCAAGTAACCTATCTGCATCTCTGCACTGTGATTTACATCCACCTTTCCCAGCAGATGCAAAGTCACTCCAGTTAAAGCTGCCACTGCAGCAGAGACAGTGAAATAAAAGGCTTTTGATATCTGAAAGAGACCAGCTCAATCAGTGATGCTTACATGCAGCTGTAGAACATTGAAGAACCAATGTTATACGCAGAAGAATTATGTAGAAAATGATATAAGTGGATGTATTGTTGTTGATGTTTTCTATGTAAATGTAGACATCTCACTTCCTTTGCAATGTAAAGCTATATAATAATAATAATAATAATAATAATAATAACAATACAACCATTATTATTATTATTATTATTATTATTATTATTAGCCCATGCAGAATGCAATGTTTAATATGATTTTCGCGAGCACGACTCATGGCTTCCTAAGAAGACCATCTTCTTGTTCAGGCAGACTTTAAAAATAAAACTGCATAATTTACCGCAGTAGGTGAGAGAGAACCAGCGTCTTGTGGCAAAAGATGATTGCTTTTTTTTCAGGGGAAGATTCAATCCGTATATGAGACTGCCTATCACTGTTTTTTAAGTGTTCACAGTTTGGAACAACACTGCTTTAGCTGAGGCTGTACGTAGGCTGTATTCAGATAAGCAAGCACTCTGTGTGCCTCATTTGTGAACACAATTCTCAAAGCACAATGAGAAGCCATTTGTATTTTCAAATAAAGTTTCCAGAACGAATCTGTTTTTGTTCTGTGCATTTGGGATTTAGTCCTTATTGATGGTACATTAAAATAATAACAGCAGCAAAATGACTTTGCACTGGACTGTGCACTGGTGAGACGGCTTTAGGCAACGGGTGGATGGATGGTGGATGGATGGATGCAGTGGGATGCAAATGTGATGTCAAGATGCTGTTTACTAAGGATATAGCAAGTAAAATGGTAACTATAATTTTTCCTCTTTTTCCCACTGCAGGGTCTTCACTTAATGCTACCATAATAATTATTTGCCCAATCTCTACTTTTTTCTTGCTAGTTTTCCAGTATTGTATGTTCAGTGGTCAATGAAATTAGGAAATGTGCTTCATAAGTAATGCATATAACATAAATTATACTAAACTGGATCTGAGTTAAAAAATGTTGGCTTAAATGTTTTAAGCTCTGAGTTTTCAGGTATTGCTAAGACAATTCAAAATGCATTGGAGTAGCCTTTGAAAATGGAGATTTTCAATGTGTGTATATGCTTTATGGACAAAGTAATCTGTGCCTCTAATAGATATCACTGTACCATTTATTCTGCACCCCCACTGCATTCACGTCATCTATAGCGTCATGGTAACCATTGTGCTTCATAGTACAATAATCAACAAACATACTGCATAATGGTTCATAAGATTGTTAAAAAAGATTACATGGTCTCAGTGCGTTACACAATTAGCAATCTATTAATAAAACACAATATTAGTGTGTAGATATTGACGGCCTTAGCCTAACAAATATGATTTTGCTATTAGTAATATTGTTTCAGTTTTCTTAATAATGCATACATTTTATATTCTTTTTGCAAAAAATATGATAAATGATCCCTAGAATAACATGTTATTTTACCCATAAGTGTACAATTAAATCATTTTCAAGCTACTATTACTGTGCAAAATCCTAAAACTGAGTGTTGTGAGATTCTGAAGAGACGTGTGTCGTAGACACATAGAGTGATATAAATACTGCCTGTTGACTGTACTATACAAGCCCAGGTGATGATAAATATTCAGTATTGATTTATAGTCAGCTAGATATTCATGATAGTGGACAGTCATTGTTTTAGCAGACAATTTTGTTTTAAGAAATTAAAAGAAAAACTGTAAGACATTTGTGTATTTGCTGACCTCCTTTATAAGGCCATAGTGTCTCTGTTAATTTATTGAATTTATTTTTTAATTTAATTTATTTTCTTACGTAATGCTGCTGTGTATTGATGAATCATTATGCTACTTAAGTAGCACAGCTTCCTTTAATAATCGCCATGAAACGGTTTCAGGTAATTATAGCATGTTTTTAATCATGAAATGCAAGTATAATCTATTAATATAATGCAGTCGTTAAACATGTTTCAATGTGAAATTCAAACCAATGATTACTAGCCTTAGCGAGAAAGCACTTTAATATATTCATATTTTATAATTTTTTTCCCACTCTCCAGCTCATGAATAGTTTGCCTAGTAGCCAAAAGTAAATAAATTTAACATGAATAACATTATAATTCAGCATCATATTATATATATTTATAAATGTGGTACTTCATATTTTTGCATTCACATTTTAATAATGCATCAAGGCAGACAAGTGCAGTATGATTTTATTCTGCATTGAAAGCATTGAGTCTAATGCATTCACTCCTGGCAGTCCATGCAAAATGCTCTCCTCATGTGTCCTGCATAGATTCTTGACTGAAAGCGTTCCCTTTAAAATGAATCCTTTTTATTCACACAGCGTCATGTTTATTAATTCCTTCTTAATTTTTAGTTTCACGCAATGTACCTTATCAGGAACAGGTTATGATTAAAAACCATTGCTGACCTAGGGCTAGGCATTTGTTTAATTTGTTATTTAATTAGTTATTTTGAGCAATTGCTAGTTCAAGTTAGACAAACTAAAGTCTGAATCCACTCAGCCCAGACTGGAAACCAAGGCCTTGTTCAGGTCTGTCATCAAAAGTCCTATTTTTAAAATACAACTCATCTCAGACAATGCTTTTAAGCACCTTGAAATAATAATATTTAGAATATGGATACATTGTACACTTTTTAAAATGCTTAAAAATCATAAAAAGCAATACTTAGAAGTAAAACAATAATATAGAACTGACAACTTCAATGCAGAAACTACTTATATAAGACTAATCTCAACTCTTTAATGCAAAAATATCTATTTTGATTAGATAGATAGATAGATAGATAGATAGATAGATAGACGGACGGACGGACAGATAGATAGATGCAGAGCTCTCTGCAATTTCAGTATGTACTAATCAGCTGCCTGACCTGTTTCCCTAACATAGACATTTCTCAGTGATGCTCATCCTTATATTCTCACAGCTTTCCTTTGGATCTAATAAATTGCATGCTATTAAAAATGAATTTATGATTTTACCTAAACTACGTCTGAAATGGAAATATTGTATGCTCCAATTCACTGCAAAATTGTGAAGACTTTGGAATGAGATGGTAACCATGAAACAGTGATTACATGTGGAATGAGTAAAAAAAAAATACCAAGGACTTAATAATATTCCCATTTGGATTTCGGTCATGGTTAGAATTTCACACAGAGATTCAAATAAATAAATGTATTCGGGCATTAAAAATAAGATATTAAACTCACTACATGTGTTTGTTAACTGATGTATTAGAAAGGTGGTTTGAGGTTCTGACAGATGTGACTTTATAAATGATAATCTATTTCTTGAAGAGTTACTGTACTGTGAACAACGGACATTGAGAAATTATTGTGTAGTGGGACTACCAATGCCCAGCGATCATAGTGAGAAAGTGAGCTGATGTAACTAAGGACCCCAAGGGAAAGGCAAGTGGACAGGGGCAGGCGGGAAACACACATACTGTGAATGATTTTGCTCTCTGCAAGCCGTTCAGTATGATCTTATGGTGATAAGATGCTGACTTAAACAACTTGGGTAAACAAAAACTGTACAGATAGATAGCAGACTGAGCAGAACATTGCAATGGCCAGAGAAATCTCTTACGTGAGAACTCAAGCACATCTTTCTAATGGAAGACCTGGATAGACCTGGAGAGTAAGAACCTCATGTCGTGCTTAGCCTTAGCACAGGAGATCCTGCTGTTATCTTGGCATAAGGGGAAACCTAATGAAACATGAAGGGACTAAGAGGACCCCTTCATCCATTCATCCTTTTTCTGCAGCTGCTTATATTCTATTCAGGGTCACAGGGGGTCGGGCTCATGCCAGAGGCTACAGGTGCGAGGCAGGGAATAACCCAGGATGGGGCGCCAACCCATCACAGGGCGCCAACCCATCACAGGGCACCAACCCATCACAGGGCACACTCACACACCAGTCACTAACACCTATCGGCTATTTGGTGACTCCAGTTAACCTCAGCATGTTTTTGGACTGGAGTACCTGGAGAAAACCCCACAACACAGAAAAAACATACTAACTTCACACACATGGAGTCATGGCAGAGACCTGAACCCAGAGTCCCCAGAGGTGGGAGGCAACAGTGCTAACCACTGCAGTACGGTGCTGCCCCATCCATATGTCCATCCATCCATATGTCCATCCATCCATATGTCCATCCATCCATTCATATGTCCATCCATATGTCCATCCATCCATCCATCACAACCGCTTATTCTGCACATAAGCCTAGAGTTTACAAAGCACATGACACAGAGAAGACGGAGGGCAGGTGTGCCGAGCTCTTAAAATGATTTGCAGGAAAGTACAAAAGCAGCCCCTTAGGGAATATATATTTTTGTTTATGTCTTATGATTAACTTTTAATATTTTACTTAATATTTTAAGTTGCTGTCCATTTGTAGTAAATAGTTGTACAATGTTATTAGAAATGTTATTAGTCTTATTGATGTGATTAAAATATTAATTTTATTTGTATTTTATATGGATATATTTTATTTTTTCAGTTATCTGCTGCATTGCCATGGTTAAATTTTTGAAGGTGTACAGCGTCGCAGTACATTTCTGTTGAGATAATCCATTGAAGGTTAAAACATATCAAGATTAAAATAATCTGCTATTAAAATTCATCATATGCAATCTCTTCTAGCAAAATAAAAACAAAAAAAACAAAGACATGTCTGTTACAAGCGTGTTGTTCCATGTGCATGTAAAGCAGCTTCAAGGTAAACTTCATGCAGCATTTAAAAAAAAATAAAAAAAAAGATGTGAGGTGGATCATCATGAAAGGATTTCAGGATTGATTATAAACCTGTATATGGGTTTCACCATTAAATCACTTTCAAAATTCTTATAAGAAATTCTTAACTGATATAAAATATGAAGCAAGTACAAATCTGTAAAGTATGAACATTAAATTTCATAATAATATTGTTTTTGTTACTCATTTCTCTGTACATTTCTCTAATAATAAGGTGTACATCCCTCAGCTGTCTGTGATGAGTGGTTGTAAGATGGATGGATGGATGATGCATACTAAATACATATGACTACATACTAAGCATTTACAAGCCATTTCTAAGATTTCAGTGATCAAGGCAACTTGCTGTCAAAGCTGGAAAATTCCTACTATGGAAACTAAAGTTTCATGTTTATTCTGTGTTAAATGAGCAATGTCGTCACGCTGACCTGGCAAATTTCAATATCTCCGAGATTTCACTTCCCATCTTCATCTTGTGTTCTGATATGGCTTATCTATTCTCTACATTTCTCTATATGCACATTTTCTTTTATTTTGTAATTGAACTTTTTGGTTTTTTCAGAGTTGTCATGTACTTATTCATTTTGTTGTCCATCTGATTAATCTCGAGAAAGAGGCTGTCTGTCTGCATGGGTTTGTTTGTTTGTTTTTTGTTGTTGATTGAAAGGACAGCACTCACAGGGGCATTCAGAGACTTTTTTATTTATTTTTTGGTGCTTTTAGCGACGAGGGTGATAATATCTGAGCCCCCTCTTATTCTCAAAAAAACATCTTCAAAACATGTGCAACGCAGCCTTTAACTGGTCCAGCGCCGTGGGGAGGACAGCAGCTTATAAACGCCCCCCCTCTCGGCGCGGCTGCAGCCCAAGCACATATCAGCCGCTATACCTATATGACGGAAATGCAGGGCAGATTGAGAGTCTGTGGGACATCCTCAGCGCTAAGCACTTCTGTTGTTTCTCTCCTTAAACCCAGCAGAGCCTGGATGGTTTCTGGTGAATTCCATGACCCCGTTAAACAGAGCAAGCACAGTCCAGTTTGGCAAACTCATAAGCTCTGTGTTTACATTTACTGAATGCATCAATAAGTCTGCTGTCTCCTGTTGGGCTCTGGTTCCCCCAGGGGCATATCCGGGGAGGCCCTGCAAATCCTGGCTCCCGCCTGTGCTTTTTACAGAATATACCCACATGCTTTTCCGTCTTTTCTTGAAATTCACTTCTAACTAAAAAAAAATATATAAAAAATCATCTATATATTTTTTGTTTCAATATTAATTATATCCATCTGTTATATATTATTCTTTTATATTATTGTAACATGAAGTTTTATAACATTTTACCAAGTCATTATGTTTATTATACATGCATTATTCTATTGTATTTTACTGTCAGATTTAGACTTAAGTTATTGGTACCAAGTAAAAGTGTTTGTGTGAGAAAAGAAGTCAGCATCCAGACTCATAAACAAGATGCGGGTGAAATTTGCAGGCAGAAAATGTGAAGGGGTGAGTGAGTACTTCAGTGTTGTGGGTTTTGATTAATGAATATGTAAATCAGCGTGTTCACAAGAGAAAAGTATGTAAATATATTCATGCAGTAGAGAACAGCAGTTTATCTGGGTGAATTGCAGCGCAGCACATGTGATTTCTAACACATGGTTAAGGCAGGTGGTAACCTCAGTTCTGACACACATCCACCATTACACTAGGAATTACTAAAATCTACTGTTACAATATCATACAATCAGATAAAATAGTCCGTCAATGTCAGGATTCTTCAGTGTCATTTGAAATCATTATGACAAAATACTAGGTAACGCTTTATATTAACTGCACCTTTATAATGCCTTTATAATGATTTTGTAGAACATACAGTGCACCTTCATAATGCATTTATAGCATTATTGTACATTAACAACAAACATTATATGATAAAAAAAACATTGTGATCCTATAACTATGTTTGTTATTAATCTATATTAAAGCTCTGAAGGTATGTTAGGACATTAAGTTAGTTACATCCTGCTTTTAAATGAATGTATTATGAAGGTGCGTTTAATGTTAAGCGTTACCAGATATTATATAAAAACAAAGTACAATCCACAAAGCATTTCAACTCTGTACTATGTATTAAACTATTGGCTCATACCACAACAACCTTTAAAATGATTATAGACTGACAATGTATTTATATTTTACTATTTGTTGGTAGATACCATTGTCCAAAGTGATGTACAAGTGGATGACATCACAAGCATAGAGCTGGACAGGAGCCAGCTTAGGTGTGAATGCTGTTGCTCAACTATTCTAATGAAGGATCACTTACAAGAAAGTTACTGGAGCAAGAGCTACTGCCAACTCTCACGCCTTTACACTCTTCCGCTCACCCTCGAAATCTTATGGTAAATCTATATTATTTCATTATAAACCTAAAATCAGTTACATCAAAAGCATCGGGGTAGTTTGTAAGCCCTAAAGACTATTTATAAGGTAATAAAACTGTTACATACATGTAAATACATGTGCATGTGTGTGCAGATTTGTCTCAAATTCAGAATATCACTCCAGCTAGCTGACCAAAGTTGGCAGCCCTGTTTAACATTTAAGTACCTCCCATTAGGAAAGCTATCGAAATAAGTAACGCCAAGAGAATGCAATGGGAATTACGTATGAGTGTAAAAGGCTAAGTGAGCGGAGTGTGGCCTTGTGGGTTACGACTCTGTGTGTTATTAGAAGGTCAACAGTTCAATTCCTGCCTGGCAGAGTGATGTCACTGGCAGAGTGATGTCATTGCCGGGCCCTTCAGTGAGGTCGTTAGCCCTAGTTGGTCTTCCTGATTACTCGCACAACATAAACTGATGTGCAGCTATTCTGGCCTAAAGATAATCAATATCCATTTATCATATTTTTGCTTGCAATTGAAAGCACAAATTATTCCTGACTACCCACATTTTGTTCTCAGGTGGTTCTGCGAGGTGATTATACATAGTATTTCAAGAAAGTGTTTCACTGTATTTCTTATATTATTGAACGTAAGCTACCTTTACAACATGTAGTAAATGTCACGGACATGATACTGAAAAATATACACACAGAGTGAGGTGAGAGGAACACAGTCATCAAGAAAAACAGTTAAGTACACCAGGCAGTAAACCACAGAGTAGGAAAATATCATGGCCCAAACACAGCACTTAAATGGCATGGCCCAGGGGCATATTTTATTGAATGTTTCTCACATATCCAGTGTGCTGTGACCAAGCTTGGCTACCTTGGAAAGCACTATGGGCTGAAGAGTTGACTGCAGCAAAGCAGAGGACAGTAATGTACAACAATGGGAGCACAGTGTTAATACATTATATTTATATATAAAAGGAGCTCGTCTAAATGGTAGGATGGTAGCAATTTGGGCAGCACTGCTGATTCACACTTTCTGCTTTGGAGGATTCATGTGGAATTTGCATATTCTCCCCACGCCGGGCAGGTTAGCTGCCACAGTCCAAACTGGCACCTCTAAACTCTAAATTATGAAAGTATCCTTTTTTTCTGCATATGTTACTGAGATCCAAGGACCAAACAATATGCATCATTCAACTTTCAAAACTAATAACGAAGCTTTAGCTATCCCAGCATGCTGGAAAGTGAGACGGATCGCTTGCGTTCCCCCTGAAAGCTCAGCTTAATGGATATAACACAGAGACACTCATCCTGGGGTAGTTAGTGCACAGGACTGTTTCAGAAAGTGCATTGTCTTATTTGTCCTGGGCTATGTAAAGTAGTACAGTGACTTAATATTCACGCACCATGCAGAATAAAACAGCCGCATGCATTCAATTGCTTGCATTCAGATTAATAGCTATGCAGACAGCTAACTGCTCCCCGCATATTATTCACAGAAAATCAGATGCATCATTGCAGTGTCTGAGGTTTAAACATGCTATTTAAGTACTTACAGGAATAACATTCACAAAATAAGCTACTTAAAAAAATAATAGTGATTTTATGAAGCACTGCACAGTCATATTAAGATTTCTTCTGTACCACACAAGCACATGAATGAATGTATCTTTTACGTTAAGTGCTTTCATTCAGGAAATGGTAAAATTCTACGCAGTACTGTAGCTTACTGTGAAAAAGATGAATCTTATGAATAATAAATAGCCTAAGAACAGCTATAAGATCTATGCATTAGGACATTATGTATGATGACTGAAAGATTATTGTGTGTTAAAACAAAAACTATCCAGTTACTGGTGCTACCAGTGGTTTTAAATTAGTTAACTAATTTAAGATAGTCATGAAAGACCCCCCCCCCCCCCCCACCCAGTTAGCTTCTTGTTGCTTGAGTAAAAGTTTACAGTTGAAATGGATGCTTGCATTTGATCCCTAGAGATCAGCTTTTCTGAAATATGCTCTCTGTAGGCTTGTTGATGTTGAGCACAATTTATAAAAGCATAGAGTACATTGTAGGCTATGATTTCCATTTATCTTTGCTCTCAGCGCTGCTTGTTTCTCCAGGATTCCTTTTCATTGTATCCGTGACACATCCATCCTCTTTAGATCCATCATTCCTTTATTATTTTTAACGATTTCTGTTTGGCTCCATCAGTGTTCCCCGTTGGTCAGCACTGCAGCTCTTGCAGGGATCCATCTGTGGTTCTTTCTCCCCCAGATACGGCTTTGTTCTCTGTTTGGCTCTGGAGTGTATCCGCATGCGTGTGTGCGTGCCTGTCTGTAACACAGGATCTATTTCTGCTGTCTGCGAGTGTCTGTAGGTGTCTTCCATGGCACCGGAAGCTGACCCATCCCCCGAGCCCAGGCAGGAACACACAAAGGATGCCCCTCAGACTGCCCCCGTCATAATTCTCTAATGAAGTACATGCTTGAAATCCTGATCTGTGTTCTCCAGACCTACTCAGGATGTACATTTTCCTGTGAGCATTATTGCTTTTCCAGCCAAATTTTTACAGTGCATTAAATTGCCACTTTAATCTTTACCTCATGCCTAATGAAATAATGCAGTTTGAGCCATGGAAGTGAGAGAGCCTTATTTATCATTGTTATAAAGAAGTTTTGCCTCTCTTCTCTGTCAGCTAAAATTATTATCTTCATATTCCACCTGAATTTCTGTTAAAGTTTTAAAATGGCTGCCAGTGCTTGGGTGATGCACTGCACTGGTATAGCACTGGCATAATTTCTTGTCACTGCGCTTATATAGGCTAGCTAAACATGCTACTAGACTTCATCTAGACAAATGATTTCCCAAACCATAAGAACACTATGCTCCGAATTTTTCCTCAGGACTATACAGAATATGTTGAGACCCTGGGGTATATTTATGCATACTGTTTACTACTTACTATTTATATATACCGAGGGCAGCCAAGCAGCAAAGCTAGCCAGGGAATTGGTCTTGTCTTGGCTGGGTATGTGTTATACAGTGTTAACCGGCATTAGAAAGACTGAATCCTCCTCGCTGACATTTCACTGCCCTGGTGTTTATGTAGACAGTGGTTCAGGATTATTATTTTCCAACCTCCAAAGAACCGAAATGAATCCATTAATAGCTCAATATTCGATTTAGCATACAAAGAGTCTACAGTGGCTTTTCTGCTTGATCTTCATCCGACTCCTCTGCCCTCCCACCTTCCCTCTGTTAGCCCGGGTGTGCTGTGCTGTAAATTGGCCCATTCTGCAGTCTACCGTAACTTTAACAAGACGGCGCAGTCAAAGGGTAAGATCCCACCTATCACAGCCCTCCCATAAATGCTCGCCACAAGTGGGTACTGCGCCTCTGTGAACAACACTGCCACTGCCCCTTGACATCTCGCTGAGCGAATTTAATAATAAATGCCAGAGTCTGGCCAGACTAGGTGCCGAAACGCTGGAAGTGAAATGAGAGCCACTGGACCGTCGGCTCAGCAGTCCGCTGGCCACGGCCGTGTTTAATTGCACCTTTTTGCAGTAATGAAAAGCAAACTGCAGCAGCTCGGCTGACGGGTGGGAGGGGCTGCCAGTTAATTGCGTTATTTATTTACATTAACGTGCTTAGCCTCAGTGCTTGTTCAGAGTGACCTACAACGCCGTTTTGCTCTTTGTAATACTAAAAATAGAACAGGATTTAATGGAGAAAGACTCAGATTATGATTTCGTTTTTTTTTTGTGCTGTGATACCTGGTGCATTCTTTTCTGCTTTTAATTATACATAATGTGTCCAGCTACAGGCTCCCAGGCAGGCACAGGACACAATGCAGTGAAACGCCCTAGACGGGATGCCGGCCCATTACACTGCGCTCGCACTGTCACACACAATGGGCAGCTTAGGGATGCCAGTTTTTGGACTGCAGTCACAAGTACTTCCAAACACTGAGGGGAAATGCAAACTTCATGCACATAGAGCTGGGGACGGCATTTCAGTCTGCAGCTCTGGAGCTCCCTGCCTGCTATGTTATGCACAGAAGCAGCATATTATCCTACATACCATGGCTTCTCGAAGTCTGGGCCATGGTCCGGATGCGGACCGAACCTAAGGTGATCCGGACCCCGCCGTTAATGCACCTTATGAATCAATATGTTTAACATAAAAAGGTGATTTGAAGTACAAGAATAGAATGTAGAACCACCAAACTTCACACACACACGACTCATGATAGTTGAGCGTTACATTAAGTTCCCATTTTTATTGTAAATTGATGTCTATATCAAAAGTTATTGTTAATTCAATAAAGTTCATGAAATGTTGTTTTTTTTATTGAAAACTATTCTGGACCCCTGACTTTGAACAGAAATCTGATGTGGACGTTTTGAAGGCTGAGAACCTCCATATGTTTTCTTAACAGTAGAGATGTTAGTACATTTTATCCAGGTTGAAAGGATCCATGTGGGTTGAGCACCTTTTTAAGATGACTTCGTTTGGCTTCCATTGGAGTTCTGGGCGTGTCTGGCCGAGCAGAGACCCAGCAACAGACCCAGGACACGCTGAGGGATTTTACAGCTGCTCTGGGACCTGCTCTGGGTATACAGAAGCTGAAAAAGGTTGGTCTGTCCTCCTCAACCAGCAGCATCCATAACCTTCATCATGATGGAAGTGGAGAGATACATAGATTGATGCCTGGCAATGCAGTTAGCATGCTGCAGTGGGGTACTCGAAATGTAAAGGTGCCATTAAACAGAATCATCCTTGCATATAATAATGAACAATAATACATTGTATAATGAAACTACTTTAGACAAAATTGCTGCGTGTGAAAAAAAGTATGACAGGATGTCAAGTTTTGGCATTTAGCATGTGCATCAAATAAGTAACAGCGATTAAATAAGTCAGAATGATTGGTCTTTGCATTTAACAACGCAGGGGTGCAGGAATGGGTCAGGGTTATGACTCTGTGCTTGTGCTCAGAAGGTTTCTGTCTCATGGCTAGCAGAGTGATGTCACCATCGGGCCCTTGAGCAAGACCCTTAACCCCCCAGCTCCAGGAACACTGACTGACCCTGTTATCTGATCCTCACCGTGGACAAAGCCTCTGCTAAGTTAATTAAATTCAAAAATGGAAAGATGGATTTCAATTAAACTGCAGTAGGTAGCAGGTAGCATTTATTTATTATAACAAATGATTATATATTTATTACATATAATATATATAATATATAATATTTATTGATACACACACACACACACTAGTTTCTTCAATGGACTGACATTCCATCCAGCATGTTTCCTGCCTTGTATAGAACAGATTAGATACTTTGAAAAATCCCCGCGGGGAGATTGAAGAATATCTCACTCAGTCCATTTTCTGTTGTTTTCGAGATGAGATCACAATGACCTACAGTCAGGCTTCCTCATCATTTATTACAGTGCCGGGCACCAAAGCTCGCTCAGTCCTCCTGTAATCCATAACGTCTCTTGTGGACTGAGCGATTTTTGAAAATTTGCTCTTCGGTTGTCTCTTCGCCACATAATAGGTAATCTCACCTTACTGTCCATGAGACACACAGACAGATGAGATGAACTTTCTGGGGACGTCAGTGCAGGGTTGGCCAGTGTTCAGCACCCCTGGAGCAATTGGTGTCAAGGGCCATTCTCAAAAGCCCCCTAGCGGCATCTGTCTTCTGGCCTTGGGGTTCAAACACGCTGAGCCACAAAGCACCTGCCGATGCTTGGTATTCTCTGACCAGGACTGAAACTCAGACCATGGAGTTGAGAGTACCAAACCCAGACCATGGTGCTGAGAGTACCAAACCGAGACCATGGAGTTGAGAGTACCAAACCCAGACCATGGTGCTGAGAGTACCAAACCAGACCATGGAGTTGAGAGTACCAAACCCAGACCATGGTGCTTAGAGTACCAAACCCAAACCATGGTGCTGAGAGTACCAAACCCAGACCATAATGTTGAGAGTACCAAACCCAGACCATGCTGTTGAGAGTACCAAACCCAGACCATGGTGCTGAGAGTACCGAACCCAGACCATGGTGTTGAGAGTACCGAACCCAGACCATGGTGCTGAGAGTACCGAACCCAGACCATGGTATTGAGAGTACCGAACCCAGACCATGGGGCTGAGAGTACCAAACCCAGACCATGGTGCTGAGAGTACCGAACCCAGACCATGGGGCTGAGAGTACCGAACCCAGACCATGGTGCTGAGAGTACCAAACCCAGACCATGGGGCTGAGAGTACCAAATCCTGACCACTAGACCACCAGGGACCCCAAGATAGACTCTGTGTTCATCACAATCCAGTCCTTATGGAAAGATCATGAATGTAATGCACTGCCCAGCTAACGAGGTATTGGATCATTAAATGTCCTGAACATTAAGGCAGGCATTGCTTAATGTAGCCATAGCATTAATGCTGTTAGCGAGAATTTTACCATTTTATTTCCTTTTCCAAGTCTGTGTCTCTAGTTGCTTTCTTACTGTTTCCCCAATCATGAACATAATTTTTCTTGCCTATAAACACATTATTCAATATGTGCACCAGGATTTTGCAGGTGCAGTGATTTTTGTATATGGTTACATGTATGTCTATCTTGCTCGTATGTGGTACTGTTACAATATACACTTCATTAGACAATCAGAGGAAAGAACCAGGATCCCCAATATAAAATTTGATGTCTCTCCTGCACTACTAATATTGCACAAAAGTGTTTTCATATGCAATTATACATTTGTTGTTTTACTAACAAATGTTAAAAAAAACTGACTGGATCCTAATTCACCACAGCTGTGTATATATGTACAGTATATGACAAGCATACATAATGGAATGAGATTTTCTTAGTCTTCCATTAGGATAGTTTCCACAACTTTGCTGGTTTTACAGTCTGTTGACCTTCCCAGGAATTTGAGGGTGAAATATACAGTTAATTGGGGTATACGCTGAATTACAGGAGTATTGTGAATTATTAAAACTGGGTGTAACTCTTTAAGCAAATAGAAAATAGGTCAACCATGAATCTATAATTAACAAAACAATGCTGTATTGATATGATTTTAGAGAGAGAGAGAGAGAGAGAGAGAGAGAGAGATAAAAAAATGTGTGGTGTCAGCCCTGATAATGTTAATTCAAACCAACTTGTGGGAGGTTTAGCCGTCTACTGTACCTGCAGGAGCAAAGACAGAAGGTGGTCTGCACCTCTCGCAGTCTGAACCATAAATTCATAGGAGGGTGAGCTCGTCTACCTGCAGAGCAAAGAAGGAAGGTGGTCTCGCAGTCTGAACTATAAACTCAGGGTGAGGAACACAATGGCTTAACAGCAGCAAATAGAAAAAAATCATCCAGCTATAAAGGTTCTTGACAGCGATAACTGCTCCAGTTAAGATTCATTGACTTTATTTGAGTATCACAGAGCTTCTCCAAGCATTGCCTTCTGCCATTATAATGTCTTACCTTATATCTCTATCTTTACTGTTGCTTGAAGGTTGGCAGCCCACAAATTGCATTATTTCCAATGACTTTCAAACTTGAATACAGTTTTAGTCTAGAAATTTACATATCCTTAATTTTTATTCTTTTATTAATTGCAGTCCTTCTCCCTTTGATGAATATAAGTACCCAGACCTGCTGGAATGCAGTGATCCTAACCAGGCTAGAGCACAAACTTGCATATCTGTGGACAAACTTTTTGTCTTTCGAGATTTGATTATATTTCTGTGCATGCTTTAAGCCTGCTGACAGAAAGTAATTATAATTATAGTTGGCATGTGCTGATCGTAATTCAAAAGGAAATGTTCTAATTGCTGGGGAGCACATGGAGAAAAAACACTCACTGTCCTTAGTAGATCCCTAGCTTTCTTCCATCTGGTTTGCATTCATTTTCATATTTATGTACCCGAGGACACACTCTGTTTAAAATGCATGCAATTTAAATATGATTTCAAACGCTTGTCCATTCCGGAAGTTGGAAGAAATTTGTTACATCAAGTACTGATTATTTAAAAGATCCTGAATAATTCACAAAAAAGGGAGGAAAACTTAATAGAACAAAATATTTTTGCATGCGCACACACGCACGCTCCCAATGTATCCATATGGTTTCAACCAAATGAAAGTAACCTTTGAAAATATTTATGCACGAGAAGAAAGCTATACAGAGTATGATGTCCAAAGCTTGCTTTCTGCTAAACACCAATACTGATGCCAATGAAGGTTCAGTGACGCCTAAAAAATACTGTAATTAGCAATATTTTAGATAAAACAAATATTGAGGTAAATATCCAAACTAAGGTCATACTGAAACCTCAGATTGGCTTCAAGCTATATGTTGTCAGTATTCTAATAACAACGTTAAAAACAACTTCAAGCCTGAAGCACAGATCCCTGCACTGGGCCAGGAAGAAAGAGCAACATACATTTCCCTTTGCTCACCTTTGTAGATGTATTCAAAAGAACAGAACCTCACCAGCTCTTTCAATGCATATAGTAACAGGAAGAGTTGAATAATCCATCCATCCATTTTCTGAAGCCCCTTGTTCCATTCAGGCTCTCAGGGGGTCCAGAGCCTCTCCCAGAGGCTACCGGCACAAGACAGAGAACAACTGAGGATGGGGCACCGACCCATTGCAGGGCACACTCACACACCAGTCACTCACACACCAGTCGCTCATACATGTGCACCTATGGGCGATTTGGGAACTCCAGGTAACCTCGGCATGTTTTTGGACTGTGGGGGGAAACCAGGCTACCCAGAGGAAACCATGATGATGCAGGGAGAACATGGAGCCATGGTGGAGATTCAAACCCTGGTCCCAGAGGTGTGAAGCGACAGTGCCAAATGAAATCTCTGCTGATCCAGAATAAACCATTAATTAAAAATTTGAATGGCTTTCAGTATACTAACAGTGTGCTAACTCAACAGCCCATATGAGCAACCACATCCAAAAATCAGCAAGAAATCTTCAAAAAGATGTGAAAGTTTTGCAGGCATATTTTGTTTGGCGAAGAACTGGAAATTAGTGCCGCATAGTAATAGCAAAGAAAGGGCAGTTTTGACACTTGATCTAGTAGGAAGATAATGCAAATTTTTAAAAGAGTCTTTCTCCAAATTTGCAGACATTTTAAACGGGTCACAAACTGTAACTGGTCACATTTTGAGACAAAGCACCCCAAAAAAGAAGCAATATTGCCCCCTTTCCCAGGAAAGGTAAAGCGTAAAAGGAGACGACATTTGACCTTCATATATGGGTGAAGTTCATCTGCACCTGGTTTCATTTTCAGACAAAATGAAAAACAAAGCAGCAGCACTGTGTGACAGCAAGGGAAGGAAATGGCAGCTGTAGGAGACACTTGGTCTTTTGAACACAATGACTCTAAGTATTTTACAGATATTTTCCAAACTTTGCAAACATATATGGATGGCAAACTAGAACTCAACAAATTTGGAGACAGACTGCCCAAAAATTACAGCAGGACGTGGTCCGAATCAGAATTCTGGTCCAAAAATTACATAAGTGACTATGGTAACCTCAAAAATCTTGAAAACATGAATTGAGCAGTGCCTAAAATAAATTGAATTTTAAAAATTGGACACATACCCATCATGAAAACAATTTGCATTTGTGAAATATTCAGATGTGAATTTGATGGATCAAAAATTTCAAACCAAATTTCATGCAAAAATTTTTGCCACTGATTGAGAAAAATTCACATACCAAAAGAAAAAGTCAAAACGCTGACATGCAATAGCATTGGTGACAATGGTTTTTTTTTAACAAACATCTGGAATGAAATAGGTGAAGATAAATGAGCTTAAACTTTACAATGACCATATGAAAACATGGCAGCAACAACATCTGTAATCAAGTAATTAACTACAGCCATAGAGAAAATAGAGCTTATTATTTGTTGTTCAACTGGATTTTAATTTGAAGTTGATTGCATACAGATAGGTCTATATGTCAAGCAAAAATAAAAATATCAATAAATAGCCACAGTTTATTATAATGAGAGGCATATAACAAAGCCTTAAAAAATTAAGGAAAAACCAACATAAACACAAGCAAGAAAAACAAGTGCAAACATGCATGCTTAACATGCCCCTTGTCATCATATGAGTCAGCTTAGTAGGGCTATGCAAAAATGTTTCATTTTGACAATCGATTATAACAATAAAATATCTCTCTTTTTTTTAATGTAAGTCTTCATATTATCATAAGTAGTAGGATTCAAACAATATCACACAAGCCCCCCCATACCTGGGGAGAAAGAGGAAGTTTCCCAGACATTGGATTGAGACAGCACTGAATATTGGGATTTGTATCAGTGATGCGATCTTTGAATCAAATCGAAATTCAGTGGTATTGCCAATAATTAAAGGCTAGTGTTGTAAACCAGATGAAAAATGTTCTTATAACCAGGAAGGAATATTATTGGCCTCTGTTTCCAAATTTTTAATAGAGGCCTAATTTTAACACATGATAAAAGTATATTGATATAAATGATAGTGTATCATCCTATATCTCGTTTTGAAAATGTATCAATATACCATAAACATTCCACATTTACCACCCACCCCTTATGTTTCGTCTGTTTTATTGACCCCCCCCCCCCCCCCCCCGGAAGCTTCCATTGTGTTGTAGCTCATTTCTGTTGTACAATGAGTGGATTTGCAGTGTTTTTTGTTTTGCATGTGTTTTCAGAATTTATGTTTTCTTAATTTGCAGCACATTGACTCTTATTGGACACCGTAAATGGTAAAATGTTTCCAAATACCCGATTACAACTGACTGTATCCAGCATTAGCCCTAACCAACTCGCAGCACCAATTAGCATAATGTTGAACTTCTGCTTGTGGATTTAAGTTCCGCCTTGTCAATACATATTTTCATTTGTTGCATTGTGTAGCAAACTACAGTAAAATACAGCGAATGCGTGTACTGTTACAGCCCGACTATCAGGAAATATATGGAGAAAAGGTTTATTTATTATCAGAAAAATCTGGGACAGTTCATGGCATTGAAACTGAATAGATCAAGCTAATTACATGCATCTTGATCAAAGAAATGACAATATTATGTAACGAGTTACAATTTGATTTAGCTAGAATACCTGACTATTCTTGTTTACCTTTGCAAATCCTCTGTGTTTGTACACACACTGCTAATCTTAATTGTTTCACTGAACTCACTATCTGCAGCAGTCATATGAGTCCATCCCATTTTGAATATCCTGTACAGGGCCCCAGGTAGCCTGAAGCACAAGGTCCCAAAGCACAAGGCAGAGGACAACCTGGATGGGACGGCATTCCACCGCATCACAGGGCACCCATTCAGACTTACTCACCATGGGAAATTCAGAGACAAAAGTCATTTAATTCCATGTTTTTGGTCCGCAGGAGGGGACCTAAGCACCGAGAGGAAGCTTGTGTGAATATGGGGAGAACTCCACATGCACTTTGCCAGGAGCAAGACTCAAACCCTGAGCTCTGGAGGCATGAGGCCAGAGGGCCACCAACGCCACCCTATGGCTAAGCCGTCTGTAGACAATATTACTTTGGTAACATGAGAAATTAATCATGCCTCATACTTTCCCCCTGTCTTGTTCCTTGCCTCTTTTTTTAATGAGAATTTAGGTGACATTAAGATCCAAGTCTTGCTGGGTGTCTTGATAACAAGATGATTTTTAATTGGCTTTTGCCCCCCGCCCACCACCCCAGCTCTGCTTTAGTAAATTCTTCAATAAAACACTAACATTTCTGACACAGCTGGATGTGTGGCACTTATTTCCTCACTGCTCAAAAAATGTAAAATCAACACCTGGTGTCTTCATCATTTTACACTATCAAGTTATTGAACTTTGTAATCAAAAGTTCTAGGGAGGGACCAGTCCTTGCACCAGAGATAAGAAAAATTCAAATTCCGGCATTTGGATTTTATAAGGAGGACAAATATCAACAATACAGGACCCTGTTTTCATGTAAAGGTCCTTCATCAACATCTTCATCATCAGAAGTGGATGATAAACATCACAAACGGTATATATAGTAATCGTATGTTATACATGATGGCATGATATACATGCTTTTGATATCATATTAGCATTATTAGTCCTGGTAGTGAACTACCATATTTATTTTTGTTTATTATCCTTCTTTATTTGCTCTGACTTAGATTGGTTTAGCAATTTAAGTTAAAAATAACTAAAAATGCTCAGATATTGCGTGTGTAAGCCACCGTTACCAACAAGGCGATTCTGAACGTGAAGTTGGAGATGCCATGACGTGTTAAATTTGCTCTGTTTATTTAATCACTTGTACGATGATGATTATGTTAAATAAGGATGCAAATTTTGAGATGACAGAGCTGCATAGGTGCATGATGCTGAAGATGAGTCATGAGAATGAGTGCCAAAGGGTTTTAGTATTTTATGAGGTCGCACAACATATAGGGAAGGAATACAAACACCAGCAAAGGACACATGCATTTTCTGCTAGTTTGAGTGATATTATTTTGTAAAATATAATGTAATGATTCGCAATATCATTTTTAAGACTTTTTAATTTTAAAATGGTGTACCCCAGAGCTTGGGGCTTAGGGAGGATGTGGTGCTGCCCTTCTCATTCATGGTGTACCCCAGAGCTTGGGGCGGAGGGAGGATGTGGTGTATATCCTAAAATATTTGTAGTCGATAGGACTAAACTTTGAGGAAAGGAAAGATTTATGTGCTTTATTTAATAAAATAAAGAAAGAACCTAGAGAGATACAGGGTGAGAGTGAAAAGATGGAGAGAAGAAAATAGCAAGAAAAGGACATAGTCAACAATTGAAGAGTCAAGGAATTATGCAACATCATAATCCGAGCATAACAACTGGAGGTGTTAGGAAATATATGTTATAGATCCAGAGTGTATTGTTAGCTAAAGCTTTATCATTTACCTGTGTGGTGCCCTGGTAATCCATGTGCACTGCCTTAAGCTACACTGTATGTGATGGGCAGTAATGCACAAAATACTCATTGAATATCAATGAGTCATTGAGATGGTGTGGAATGCCTCTCCTTTCATTCTCCTTCTGTACTGTTTCACTTCGTCGTACCTACTGTTTTTAATCTATATTTAGTTTTTCAAATATCATCACTATACAATGAATTAAAACCCTCCATTCAGACAGATAAATATGTATTACTGTAGGCTTCGGAGTCTCTGGGGCGCAATAGGCCATACTCTGCTAACCCCTCACCCAAGGAAAGTCGTAAGAAAAATATAAAAACTAGCGCAAATATCTATAATGCTACGGAATGCAACCAATTTTTTTTTTACTCTATCTTTTGTGCCCCCATTCAAATGGCACCCACGCCTATGTTGCCTATAGGCTGGGCCTGCCTTGCTGCAAAGGACAAGTGGGTTGGAAAATTGGTGGATGCTTAATTGAAAATAAGAAAGGAAATTCATGTTCTTATTTAGAAGAATTAATCTTAACAATAGAAAAAAGAGGAATGGGGTGAAGAAATAACGTCTATTGTATCCTGTGTAATTAAGAATCAAGGTAACAGCATGAATGGAACAAATCTTTATATATATATATATATATTTTTTTTTTAAACTACTAGCATACAGGGAGACCAGATGTGTAAAATTATTTTTAAATTGATGGTAATTTCTGTCAGGGGAGAGATGAAGATAATTGCATAGCACTGATAGTTTTCGACGCTATACAGTGGCATGTGGCTCTGCAGGTTAGGACTCTGCGACCGTGATCAAAAGGTTACTGATTTAAATCCCATGGCTGGCAGAGTAATCATTTCACTGCGGGGCCCTTGAACAAGCTCTTAACCCCAATTGCTCCAGGCACTGGCTGCTCTCACAAATGTGAATGCGCGTACATGTTAGGGAGATGCCATGGGTGTGCAGTGCGTGCTCTGCTCTCTCAAATGTGAATACACGTACATGTTAAGAAGATGCCATGGGCGTGCAGTGCATGCTCTCCTCTCTCATATGTGAATGCACGTACATCTTAGGGAGAGCCCATGGGCATGCAGTGCATGCTCTCCTCTCTCATATGTGAATGCACGTACATCTTAGGGAGAGCCCATGGGCGTGCAGTGCATGTTCTGCTCTCTCAAATGTGAATGCAAATACATGTTAGGGAGATGCCATGGGCGTGCAGTACATGCTCTCCTCTCTCATATGTGAATGCAAATACATGTTAGGGAGATGTCATGGGCGTGCAGTGCGTGCTCTGCTCTGTCAAATGTGAATACATGTACATCTTAGTGAGATGCCATGGGCGTGCAGTGCATGCTCTCCTCTCTCATATGTGAATGCACGTACATCTTAGGGAGAGCCCATGGGCGTGCAGTGCGTGCTCTGCTCTGTCAAATGTGAATACATGTACATGTTAGGGAGATGCCATGGGTGTGCAGTGCATGCTCTGCTCTCTCAAATGTGAATACACGTACATGTTAAGAAGATGCCATGGGCGTGCAGTGCATGCTCTCCTCTCTCATATGTGAATGCACGTACATCTTAGGGAGAGCCCATGGGCGTGCAGTGCATGCTCTGCTCTCTCAAATGTGAATGCAAATACATGTTAGGGAGATGCCATGGGCGTGCAGTACATGCTCTCCTCTCTCATATGTGAATGCAAATACATGTTAGGGAGATGTCATGGGCGTGCAGTGCGTGCTCTGCTCTGTCAAATGTGAATACATGTACATCTTAGTGAGATGCCATGGGCGTGCAGTGCATGCTCTCCTCTCTCATATGTGAATGCACGTACATCTTAGGGAGAGCCCATGGGCGTGCAGTGCGTGCTCTGCTCTGTCAAATGTGAATACATGTACATGTTAGGGAGATGACATGGGCGTGCAGTGCGTGCTCTGCTCTGTCAAATGTGAATACATGTACATGTTAGGGAGATGACATGGGCGTGCAGTGCGTGCTCTGCTCTGTCAAATGTGAATACATGTACATGTTAGGGAGATGCCATGGGCGTGCAGTGCGTGCTCTGCTCTGCCAAATGTGAATACATGTACATGTTAGGGAGATGCCATGGGCGTGCAGTGCGTGCTCTGCTCTGTCAAATGTGAATACATGTACATGTTAGGTAGATGCCATGGGCGTGCAGTGCGTGCTCTGCTCTGTCAAATGTGAATACATGTACATGTTAGGTAGATGCCATGGGCGTGCAGTGCGTGCTCTGCTCTGTCAAATGTGAATACATGTACATGTTAGGTAGATGCCATGGGCGTGCAGTGCGTGCTCTGCTCTGTCAAATGTGAATACATGTACATGTTAGGGAGATGACGTGGGCGTGCAGTGCGTGCTCTGCTCTGTCAAATGTGAATACATGTACATGTTAGGTAGATGCCGTGGGCGTGCAGTGCGTGCTCTGCTCTGTCAAATGTGAATACATGTACATGTTAGGTAGATGCCGTGGGCGTGCAGTGCGTGCTCTGCTCTGTCAAATGTGAATACATGTACATGTTAGAGAGATGACATGGGCGTGCAGTGCGTGCTCTGCTCTGTCAAATGTGAATACATGTACATGTTAGGGAGATGCCGTGGGCGTGCAGTGCGTGCTCTGCTCTGTCAAATGTGAATACATGTACATGTTAGGGAGATGCCATGGGCGTGCCATGCAGAAAAAAAATGATTATAGATTAGTTAAATTTCCCTTGCCAGAAAGCACTAAACAAATATATACACAATATATAGTTTGCATTCATTTTAATATTAAATTCATTTTATACGTTTTTGTTAGGTGTGTCACATGACATATTTAAATAAAACAGTGTGAAGCAGGGTACACCTAGAATAAAAAATACTGATATGGAAACCCTGAGATGGCTGTACATTACACATACTATTTTAGTTACACAACTTAATGAATCAGAATTTTTCTCAGCACAGACTGGAACTGACAGGTTACACATAGATACGCACGTCATTAAATATTTTATTTCAGGGTATTAATAATTTATTTCTGTCACTCAGTTGTATTTTGCCACACCCTTTCCTTTCTGTCGACATTTATGAGAGCCATCCCCTACCATTATTAGAAAATAATGCGCGCAGACGTTTAGTTGTGAAATACATAAACACTACCCTATGAATACAGTTCTTCCAAGATAACAACAACGACAATAATGATTCATCTACCCATCTCATTGCTTCAAAATACTAATAGATGTATGGAGTGTTTGAAAGGGTGATTATACCTGGCATTATTACATCCAAATTGACAACAAAGACTAACCCCTCTGGACAGTGTCTTATTTGGAGCTGCAAGAACGAGATATGTGTTCTTTCAAAAAGCAAACATCTGTGCTAATTTGTACAGGAGACACGTGGGAACTGGGAACAAATCATATTGTAATGTGTGCTTCATGTTTCAGTGACACCTCCTGCAACTGTGACAACTGACATTTTTGTCCTGGCCTTTTTTTTAAACATTCGAGTGAGTCATGGCTGCATAACCAAAGAATGAAGCCTGTGATGGTTTTAGCATATTGTTCTGCCAAGAGACATAATTATAATTCATACATAAAATCCTTTGGGCCAAAACACAATAGCGGTTCACTGTTTAATAGAACATTTACACATTACATTATATCAGTATCTGACACTGATGTATAACTGGGCATCGCAGTAGATCAGTGGATAACGCCGCTGTTTCTATGTACCACCAAGGTTGTGTCTCATCTCTTCTTGCTGTATCTTCTATCTGTCTTCCCTCAGTTTTCTCTCAGTAATTTTATAATTCGAGCCCATGCTGTTCAAGTGAATTGGCTACTGAATGTCTGTGTTCTCTATGCCTGTGTGAAGTGGTGACTGAATGGCTGTGTTCTCTATGCCTGTGTGAACTGGTGACTGAATGGCTGTGTTTTCTATGCCTGTGTGAATTAGTGACTGAATGGCTGTGTTCTCTATGCCCATCTGCCTCTCACTCCATTCAGCTCAGAATTAACTCAAGATTACTGGTTGCTGAAAATGGAAAGGTGGATTAATATGCACTAATTAATGATTATAATTAATTGAAATGAATGCCTGGCCCATGATAGCATAGAAGGTTATTAAGGAGACAGACTCCAGACGTTAGTGCAAAATGGAAGAAAAAAGAAACAAAATAACACCAAAGATAGAACTGGCAAATGACTCATCACATTAACATCTGAAAATGATTAATAAAAATGTAAGTAGCCCCTTATCATCAAATAATTCGGATTGATTAACTTCTGACAATAAATTATAACAATAAATATCTTTTTTAATGTAATAAAATGTTTAATGTAAGTGTTCATATTATTATAAGTAGCAGGATATGAACAATATCAGACAGCACCCCCCCCCCCCCCATATGTGGGAAAAAAGACACTGGATTGGGCCAGCACTGAATACTGGGATCAAAGTCAAAATACTGCAGAAATCGAGTTCTCACTGGATAAAAAAATTACAATGCAATACCCCAAACTAAATATTTGGACACAAAGCAAGGCCCCCCGCTTAGTAACTGTTAACAGCACACTTGGCACCCTCTTCGTCTGCAGGAAGTAGAGCTGCATGATCCTCCATGCATTAGGCTGATGCTACACAAGGTCATACACTTTGAAATCGTCAGTGAGTAACGTCAATACTGCTGACAGATCAGTTATTAAGTAGCTAACAGAATTCAGTTTATATATCCCAAATTTTGACTGTCTTACTCATCAAAAATTTATTTATTTATTATTAGCAATATTATTTTTAGTGTACATGACAGTCTTCCTCTTCCTTCAGAATGTTGTCATTACCATCCTTCTACACTATATATCTTAATGTACAATTTACTTTAAGTAAGGTAACTGGAGTTTTGGTATACTGAAAAAGCATTCCAATTACAAATAATACAGTGAAAGTCAGACAGGAAAGGCATTTTAATTCACAATAATTTCATTATTCGCATAGAGTTCTATTTCAGACTCATCTGAAGGGCATGTAATGTACAAGACATTGCAAGAAAAGTGTGGAAGTCCTACCACAAAGAGCTAGTGTTTATGCCTTGCCATTGTAATGTTAAAAAAATTATTTGCTGATGTGATGTATCTAATTTTCTTCCTCATGGTGCTCAACAAATGCAAAAAAGAAAACTACATATACATTTATACTACACCCATTTATCTGTGGCCAATATCTAAGAAAATTGAGTTTTGTTACATTTAATACTCTTGTTATTATTATAAAAATTTTTGTGAAACACTACATTAACTTTTTTTTTGCAAAAACCACAAGATTTATGTTAAAATTTTAATTTGGTATGATTAAATGCAGTTACAATAATCAGATTCATGGCATTTAATGTACATCTACAAAATAAATTTGATGTGTGTTGCAATCATCTCATGCTGCTTTGTGGCTTTTCATGCAAAACATGAATAATAAACAAAATTTCAAGTGCTTTTACACTTGCTTTTACATTCATCTTTACATTCGCTTTTACACTGGCTTTACCCATGCTTTTACACTGTATTCTACACTGGCTTTTACACTTGCTTTTTACACCAGCTTTTACACTTGCTTTTACACCAGCTTTTACATTTGCTTTTACACTGGCTTTTTCACTTGCTTTTACACCGGCTTTTACACTTGCTTTTACACCGGCTTTTACACTTGCTTTTACACCGGCTTTTACACTTGCTTTTACACTGGCTTTTACACTTGCTTTTACACTGGCTTTACCCATGCTTTTACACTGTATTCTACACTGGCTTTTACACTTGCTTTTTACACCAGCTTTTACACTTGCTTTTACACTGGCTTTTACACTTGCTTTTACACTGGCTTTTACACTTGCTTTTACACCAGCTTTTACACTTGCTTTTACACTGGCTTTTAGACTTGCTTTTACACCGGCTTTTACACTTGCTATCTGTGCCACATACAATCGGCGTCACAGCACAGTGATTCCCTGTCTCTGCAGAAATGAGCCATATTTAACATGTTTGCATCCTTGAGCCTGATACTCAGACGAAATCACATCTATATTCCTGTGTAAATGTTAAACTATAAGCTGCTTAAATTTTCAAAAAAAAGAAACAGCTACACAGAAACAAATAAAAATAAAAATGAAATTGTGTTCACTAGAGAATTGGCATATTAGGGCAAAAAGATAATAATTCACAAAGAGAACAGCTAGAAGAAGCCGACTGTAATCCCTAAGGGGAGTAAACAACGGAATCATTAGCATTAAACCTAGTGCTAAACTTAAAAGTCTCCTTGTGTGAATATCACACATTACACAATTTTACAGCTGTTAAAAAAGCATATGGGAATCTTTTCTAGCTGGGGGGCAGCTGTCACGGCTGTCATGGTAGCTCAGTGGTTAGCCCTGTGTCCTAACACCCCTAGGGTTTCTTGTTCATATATTTGCATGGGTTTCCTCCAAGTGCTGCACTTCCTGTCATCTAAAAACACCCAGTTAGGTGAACTGGTGACTCTTTCTTACTCCAGTACTACAAGTGTGTTCTGCAATGGACTGGCATCCCATCCAGGGTATCCCCTGCCCTACAGGATCCCATCCAGGGTGTCCCCTGCCCTACAGGATCCCATCCAGGGTGTCCCCTGCCCTACAGGATCCCATCCAGGGTGTCCCCTGCCCTACAGGATCCCATCCAGGATGTTCCCTGCCCTACAAGCTCTGCACATGTCCTTCCCCGAGTGGGTAACTGTAACGGTTATGAAAGGGGGGTGAATACCTATTATGGCTCAATGTTACAGACCGGTTAGAACTGTGGTTCTAATACTTTTTGTCCGGAGACACCCCCAGAAAACATTGGTCAAGTCTCCCCCTTTTGATGCAACAAAACTAGCATATTCAGAATACCATCTCGCAACTCTTCTTCTCAATGATTTGCCAACTCTCAGGGGTTTGCAGATGAATCAGGTGGCATCCTCTCTCAGATACCTGCTAGTTAGATGTATAGGTTACTGCAGATTGTCTATAATCTCAGTGGCCCCTAAGTGGAGTCACAAGAGAGCAAGAAGATCAGCATATTATTAATAAATGGCATAATGATACAGGGGTGGAAACATTTGAGCGCAATATAAAAAGCCTCTGTGGACTGAACTGTATCAGGATAATAAAAAGATGTGAGGCAGAGAATGTAAGAAACCATTAGAAGGATGTGAGACAGTCAGATCAGCCACGGTGTACTCAATGCTACCAATGACCCGCAGTGGCTGGGAAAGCACACAGACAGCCCTCATCGCAGACCTCTGTCTGAGCTTTGGTAATTACAGCACATACAAATGTAGACAAAGCAAATGCACAAAACTGAAAATTACAATAACGGGAAAATCAGAAATACAAATAACCACAAAAAGTTCTGGATAAGCAGGATCTAGTGAATGTGCTTTTCCCACAATGCGTGTCACCTTAACAACTTTTTTAAGAGTTTAATAATTCATTCTATATTTTGTTTCACATAAATTAATGCTGGAGATTCAAAATCTTCCATGAATATAAATAGTTCATTACATACCTACAAGGCCACATCATCATTAAATCCTGATAAGCATGGCTAGTCACATTTACCTAATAGGAGAGGATTACAAACTAAATGCCAGCGGGCACCAACCCTAGGATTTATTAAAACAGTGATTAATTAAGGTTCCTTTACATCCTCTTGAAGTAACAGCGTTTTCACCTTCTTTGAAAACTTGAATTTCACCATTACATTGGAGTTTTTAGTCTCAGTCTTGGAATCATAATGCATGTAGTTAAGCGCATTCAGAAGCTGTCAGTGTGTTTCCTCTGGTCGCTGTGGATTCCTCACGGTGACCAAAGCCATTCTTCTTTGGGGGACTCCTGCCTCTAAAACGCTCATTGTGTTTACCCTGTGATAGACCTGCATCACTGCCAGGTTGTTCCCTGCGTGTACAGAGATAAGCTTCGCGATCACTGCGACCCTGAGTCGCTCTGCAGAAATTGTGCAAAATGTACACGGATACACTTAAGGTGAATTTCAGGAATGGGTATATTTCACCCAGATAAAAAGCCAGTGGCACTGAAATACCACGAGGAGAATTCCCTTCTAGTCAGTTAATATGATACATATCATTTAAACATTTACTCATAAATCTAATATAGGCAGAGATGTATTATGACATTCCATCAGGCAACCATCACTACAACAAACTGCTCAGCAAGACATATATACAGTATGTGAGGTTATTATTATTATTATTATTATTATTATTATTATTATTATTATTGTTGTCGTCATTTTAATGGTCACACAGATTTTTCTGCAGTCTTGACTTTAGCATTTAAAACAATTAAGAAGATTCGATAAACCAAGAAGAGTAGTTATAGGAGGCTGCAGGTCTGAGAGCTAATCTAGATGTTAAATGGATGCGATCCACAACAGGCAAGCACCCACAACTGTGACAAATGTGTCAACTGGAACTACTAATGCCATTACTTAATATTTATGATAAAAAGAAATGCATATTAATTGTTGCAAACAAAATAAAGTTTTCATTTGATCTTGATCAGCTGAATTCTGTAACTCTATCATGAAAATATTATTATAAAAGCACAAAATGCATTTTTTTCCGATTTTAATGATTCATACAAAAACCAAAATATGGTCATATTTTAAACTAAACTGTTAGAAAAAAAAAAAAAAATCATGCTCCCAAATGCAGTAAACAAGAGTCAAGCAGTGCATGCACCATGCAGACTTAACCAAAAATGGTAGCTAAGACTGGTATTGCTGCACAGAGTATTGATCAAACTGTACCATGTTAATGTCTAACTCCTTAGTTCAGTGTTTATCTGCACATTGCCACTGATTTTCAACATCTTACGCAAGGTGGCTTGTAAAAAATTCATCATGTCTTCCCGGCACAGATTTATAGGTGCTGCTGTGACCTCACAGTCTCTGTCTACATGGAGGAAGGTAACCTACTTACTGTATAAGGGTGACAGCTAAAGCTTCTCCCTTCAAAATAAAACTGTTTCTTTTATTGGATTTTGGCTTTAGGAGAATGAGGATGCAAACATGCAAATAATCGATGGTTATCCATCAACCCAGCGATGGTAGGATTACAGTCTGCATCCTGGACCACTGGCAAGAACAAACAATTCTAGAATATTTCATATGTAACTGGCATTGTTCGTTGTATGTTGTTATCCACATGGTGTAAATAGATTTTGATCTTCTGCCTCTGTGGTAGCACTCTGACTGATCGATTTTCACCTCACATTAGACGGACAGAGAGTAGCATTGCTCCTTCATACTGCCAAGGTTGGGGGGCTGAAGCCCCCCATTCTGTCTTTGGTTGTTGCATGGACCCCCTCTTTTGATCAGGATTCCTCCGCCTGGAAGGTAGATGACAAACACTTACCAGACTATCCTTGTTATTTGTGTCAGCCAGCAGTGGCACTGAAACGATCATGCAAATTATCTTAATACAAAACTCCTTATTTGATAAAATTATCTGTGCTTGGTATTCCAACCGTGAGTTGTTTCTGCAACATTGATTTTCTTTTTTTTCCACATTCAGAAAGACCCTGGCATGCATTGATTAAAAGAATTTGATGAAAAAACAAGACCTGGTTAATTTGCACATCGCATTGTGACTGATATTAATACCGCAGGTAGTGTTCATAAAATAGAACAGCTCCTGCTGTAGAGATTATACAGAGGGCTATGGGGAGAGAGCAGGTGCTGCACTCCTCCAGAGGCATTTCAGGAAACACAAACAATGAGAAGTCCCATGCAGCTCCTGGAAAAAGATGACCAGATTGATTTCTCCAGACCAGATCTGTAGTGGACTGGACAGCATAAGGCCACAGGGACTGGGGACCTGTCTGTGCAATTACAGGAGCTGGGTTTTTGCTGTAAGATGGTGAGTAGCAGTGCTGGCGTTCTGCACGCCTTTTCCTTAAGAGAAGAGAGAACTTAGGCAGGTCCTCCAGATGAGCAGCACAGAATGAAGGGCAGAATCCATGTGTATCCCTGGCCACAGCCCTCCTTTGCCAAATGCCGTGCAACTGGATGGGTTACAGAATGCTGTGAGCTTCCAGGTACAGGCTGTGAGCTTCTGCCTTTTCCTCTGTTTTGACATCCCATCCTGCATACCAGAAATGGCATCCTGCGAGTCGCAGCAAATGCACCACCACGATCAGTCAGACTTGGAGGAAGACACAGAAATAACACGGATATCATTTTAGAGTCGATATGGTTTTGTAATGTGTAATTACGGTTCTCTGCTGATCGCAAGGACGCAATCCCGAAAGGCCAATCCCCACTAAAGCTGCAGCACTGACCCTCCTTATACGGGGTAGATTTCTTAAATTAAAGATTCATTTTCTATGAGAGTGCAGGTGTAAAGTAGATATTTTTATAAGAATATCAAACATGTCTAAGTATATCAATCCTTTTATCTCGCATAAGCCATCTGAAGAAGCGCAGGGGAAGTATGCTCAAATCACTGTACAGTATATGCATTCTTCAAAGAAAGCTTACTGTTTGTGATTTGCGTAGATCCATCCATGCATCACCCAAATGCCTAAAGCAGTGCAAGGTCGTGAGATTCAGTATTTCATTTCATAAAATAAGACTTATATTTAAAAACATAGAAAGAAATATTATGTGTATTATTTTACTTGACTTGTAATGGTTACACTAAACTTTCATATTGAAAGAATGTTTTTTTACCTGTGTTGACGGCTCATGTATAAGCAAAAATAAATGAATTCACACCAAGTTAATTCATTTGTGTTCATGGGTAATGGAGCATGCGTATAGCGTGTGTGATGTTTACATGTTCTCCCCGTGCGTGTCCTCTGGATATTTTAGCTGTTTTTTTCTCTGATGGTCTTGGGGACAGAAAGGACAGTCAGAAGTGAGTGTCTATTGTATAAATAAATTTGAATGACTCTAATATAACATTTACAAAATCAGGGGGGAAAAAATGTGGAATGCAACATAAAAAGATTACCTAGTTCTTAATATTTGTTTGCCGATTATGTTTTGTAGATGTAGTGATTTTTCCATGACCTGATTAATAATTGCTAATTGTCATCAGTCCAAACCACAATTGCATATATTTCATCTATGTGAGACATGCCGGGCTGTTGCTGCAGCCAATGACAGGAAATTCTTCCAGACATTCTGGTCAAATTCTACGCAGTCGCACTCAAAATATCCTCCAATGGCCTGTGACTGCAGATTAGACTTTGAAAACTGTATGCGAAGCTAGCTTCAGAGGTAAGCTGAAGCTAAAATTAGCAGTGAAGCTGGGTTTCTGTGTGGCATTTCTGAATAGCTTCGCTACACAGCTCACACATGGTTCCAGTTCCTATTGTGCTGTTTAGCACCTCATTCAATTAAAATTGTTCAGGTACTTTTCCCTGCAGGAATACAACCTTTCCCCTTCTCTTAATAAAAAACTGTGGATTGGAATCCCTGTCCTATGAATTGAGGCTTTGGGGAAAACTGTACATTAAAATTGTCACAGTTCTGCTGCAAGATTTGCCACTGGGCTTATCTTGCTGTGCAAAGTTTCAAAATCAGTTTTAACTCACAGCAGCCATTACACTCAGATTTTCAACAATTAAATTATCCATTGTTAGCTTTTAATGCTCCAATGGAGGCAATGTAATTCACCCAGTTCTGGCAATAAAGCCTTTGGAATCTTGCAGTTTATCAATGCATTTGTCATTCCGCTCGCAGTGACCTCTCCCAGTACCACCATCATTATCTCTCCTCTTTCTTTTGAAGTCTACACTGTCTGAAATATTACATTGACTCGCAAGCTTCACCAGAGCCATGCATAGCCATGTACATAACTAAAGATCTAATAATCATTTTACGAATGGTTACATGCATCCATTTTTTGATAATTGACTCTGCAATGTAAGGCAAGTCTGAATCCTATCCTGAAGAACACAAGACACAAACAAGCAAGTGAAATAAAGTGTCAGGCTGGTTGTGTTCATCCATAGGAAACTTCTTGGTATTATAATAGACACAAAAGTTATACTAAGAAAGCTTATACTAAGAAAAGACAACTTATGTGCCACAATGTAACAATCTCACATACAATTTTTATTACATTGTGTCCAAACTTTTATTAGCTATAATAATTAAATCTTTAAAACAGATTTCAGCTCTAGGCATTTACATTGCAGAAAAACAGATGCTAAGAAGGAATCATTATAACACTGAGAAAGATGGAAATGTCTCAACTTGTTTTCCATCAGAGACAGGGCTGAGGGCGAGTTTTTTCCTTTGGGGTTGGAGAGCAGCGTCAGCCAGTCCACAGCAGCTGGGGTTAAAGGTCTCGCTCAAGGGCCCAGTGGTGAGGTGGCTACTCAGCCGAGCACAGGATTCAAATGCATATCCTGCCTGAGGCATGATAACATGGATGGATGGATGAATGGATGGATGGATGGATGGTGAAGAAGCCACAGGACAGAGAGGGGGCTTTTATGTCAGTGCTGAAGTGTGTTTATGGGGTACAGGGAGTTTAAAAATGAAATAGACAAATATATACATGTACAGGATAACTTCCGGTGGTGTTGGCCACACTCTGCAGGACTAGAGGTGACTGATGTGCCCTTTGCCATTAGAGGCAAACACTGGACGAAGCCAAGAGGACAGTTAGAATATGCTGACAGACTTGCAGGTAAAAGGCTAATGCAAGTCAACGATGGCGGCAGCAGCATGGAGCTGAGACTGATAAGTATGTATATAGACATGATGCCTCTGCTTTTGTTTTTGTTTTGTTTTGTTTTGAATGTTGTTTTTTGTTATAAATGTGTTTACCTTGAGGGGAAAAAACTGCAATAAAAACTCAAATAAAGGTATACCTTGAGTCTTTCTTTATATGTGGTGTTCCTAGCTATAGATTTAGAAGAAAGAGGGCAATGACATATAAAGCTAATTGAATAGTTGAATTTCTTCAGATTTAATTTCGGAGAGCCTGCAGTTGATGTTTATATAAACCAAAAAAATCCATCAGCTGTAAACATAGACAGAATTTTACCATGTTTACCATGTGCCAGCCTACAAAGATTTAGCAAGCATATTGCAGCAATTCATATTCCTTCCTTGATATTCCATTGTATTGCGTGGTGCTGCATCACAGTGCATTGTGGGCTTTATAGTATTCCTGCCAGACTCCCCATCCGGGGGGGGGGGGGGGGGGGGTCCCTGCTTTGTGCCCTGTACTTCCTGGGATGGGGTCCACTTTCACCGGAACCCTGAAATGCGCGGCACATGGAGGTGGGGGGTGCAGGAGGTCCTGCCCATTTCCTGCATTGATTGAATATGCTCAAGGTCAAGGTCCTGAATGCTCCTTTCAAATAATCAGTGATCATCGACTTAGCAAACTGCAATCCCATCAAATTTTGTTTTAGTAAAATGTACAGAGGGGGGACCTCCCTGCTCCCTGGGTGGCAAATATAAACCATGTTTTACTTGTCAGCATATTCACAAGATGGTATTAATTCTGCAGTGGATTCCTTTTTTCATCCTTTATTTTATCTTGAGTTCCAAATTTCGGAAAATTGATTCTCAGAAATAGTCAGCTTCCTCATAGGATTTATATGACTCTTGATCTCATGTGATTTAAAATATTAACTTTATTTTTGATTAAACAAAATTAAGAATCTGTCATTGGTAATATAGATTTGGCAAGTGGGGACACTCTAAAGGATTCTAGAATTGGGACAGAGAATTCCTGAATGATAAAGTAGTCTGCTTTGCATTTCGATGAAGTTCCATGTGAAGCAATAGTCAGTGAATCTAACAGTGCCAATATAGTGGTTCTAACATAAGTGTAACTAGCACAGATCAAATTTACAGGCACCCACACATGGAATCTAATTTCCGTACTTATGTACTTTTTTTTACATAAAATAATTAACTAATTCAAGCCTATTGATGTAATTCAAGCCTATTGATGACAGGACACTCTACTGTAATTTCCCCCAGTACACTCTTTATGGTGTAATCACTTGTTCTCATCTAGGCAGAATTTTACTCAGATATTCAACAAAGTACCCAGACAAGTTATAAATTGTGCAGTAATTGAAAATGCCATGATAGATAATTGACTCTGTGTTTTTTCCATTAAATATTTTGTGAAATGTTTCAGGAGAGTGGCAAGGTCAGGGGTGAAGCCCTTCTCTTTGTAATTAATTAATCATGTATAAAGTAACTTCACTCTCTGTGTGGCGAGGAGATCGGAGGCAAGAACCTAATTCTTGCATGTTTACTGGGAGCCTATTTGCATTAGAGATCAAAGTGTTCCTGTATTTTGTTCCATTGGCCTAATCGTACACACCATGAGAGTGCCTATTCAACCACACAAAATTCCCAGTTTTGCCATGCATTTATTCACAAAGAGCCAAATTATCCACACAAGTATTGTTCCATGTGGAACATGGAAAATGTGGACTGTCTGGCAGGGAGCTGGGAGGGAGCTAAAATGTGGGTGGTCCCCATAGACTGGGTTGAAAAACACTGCTTTAGCAGATTGTACACAAACTGGTCATGAAGTTCAATATAATGAATGAATGAATGAATGAAAACATATATAGGTCCCAGTCAGGGTCTTCCCCTGATCTGTAAATACTGTAAGCTGCAGGCCCTCTGAAGCCCTGGGGAGGGATGGAAAAACTAAATAAAAAGTGAAAAATAATCATGTAAATCTGTATAAAATTGCATCTACTGTTTCTGTTAAAAGGATGGATGATTAAGGGAGAAAGAAGTTGTACTGTTTGATAGAGCAGGGGATATACCCATCTGTTACTTTGCTTACGACACTTCTTATGTAATTATTACATTTGCCAAATAACCAAGCTGTTCATACTTTATCAAGCAACTATTTATAATTAAAAGACTGTAATGAGAACCACGATTGTACAGCAACGGCTGATTTAAAAAAAAAAGGAAAAGGATGGTAATTATGACTGTTTTCTATAGGTTACACAGTGAATACACATGCAGGGTTTGTTATATTATACAAAGTGCTTCCAGCTCTGCAAGGCCCTGACGCCACCTGGCCGTCTCCTACGCCAGCGGGAGCCGACAAATAACCTTTAAATGATTCGGCTGATAGTGGTCGAGCGCAATTCGCTCGAGATCAATTGAGCTGCAGTCGAGGCACATTTAATAGGAGAGCTTTTATTAGGAATGACAGGCCGAGGGACGTCAGCGCGTCCACGCAGCGTAACGCTCATCAGCAGCGCCGCAGCCTTCGCCTCGCGCGACGCTGCATTTAGAGCACTTTGCTCCGGCCCGTTGTTATTCTGGCAAACATTTACGACGCGCAGGACCTATAAAAGGATGCCTTTACAGAACAGGCAGCCAGATTAAAGAGCGATATCACAATGGGAGGAGTGCGCTGGGGGATATGCATGATTCATCGTCATTCCCATGCCTACTCTGCTAAATGTTGTTAATTACTAATCTCTAGAAGGAAAAACAGCTTAATTAATCTTTAAAGGGTACAGTTCAGTCGCTCCACTATTCAAGCTAAATCGCCACCACAGCCAGCTACCATAAGATCATTGTTTTTCCACATTCTGTCAGTGCATATTTAATATTGGGATTATTGCCTTGGCTATTTCTCCGACGGGACGCGAGTGAGATGCAGCGGCTGTGGGATTAAGGAACAGTGCTGATCAGGTGTGATGCTGGACTGCTTGCGTAAATATCCTATATTTTCACTTTAATTTGCCACATTCTCCCAATGGGCAGTTATCAATAAAGAAGAAAGCTAAATACATAACTCTCAATTACTTAGAAATAATGCACATTGAGCAATGTCTTATCATCTTCATGTCTTAAAGAGTTCATGAGAAACATTTATATTCATGAGAATCATGATACATGATATGAGGAGTATTTCTGCGTATGGCTGTTTTTGGTCCCTCCCTAAAATGTTCCCCACTGCCCCCCCCCCCCCCCAAATAAATGTGCATTGAGTAGGCTATGCATCGTGGGCCGTTTCCATCAGACTCTCCCAGGAAAGGTGTAGTACCCCCTCTCCTAAACCTCTAGCGAAACTCCTATCGTAAATTCACTGAAGACTGAACGGCTGAAGGACGAGTACTTGTTTCCCTGTAGATTATCCATTTCAGTTTAAAAAGAAGAAACAAAAAAAAATCTCAGCAGTGCAGGTGGCTATGTGTTTACTCTTTATTTATAGACCAGTGAAATATACACCATGCCGCACTGCTGTCAGATATGCAGCATGTATTAAGCATCAACGTTATCATTTATTGATAATAAGGAATGATGAATGAAGGACCACAGACAAGTGCGCTGAATATGTTCAGCTTTTCCGTCTTAAGTTGTCTGAGTTCAGAAAGAAGACAGAAAGGTTTCGATGTGGCTCATCATTTTGTATTTCTACAAACAAGTAAATAAGTGACATTCTTCATTTTTATTTCAATCTGTGGCATTTTTTGCCCATGACTGAATAGAAATTCATCACAGCTTCTGGTACAGTCATTAGCGTTTTCTCTGAAAATAACTGTCATCATCAGGCTGATTGGGGATAAATTCATTACTTACATAGTGACGGAATCCACGGACCACTGCTTGTCGCATGTACACCTTGTAATTGTAATTTTTGTTTAACATTCACATCCCAAATGTTGTAGAATATGAGCTGCAAATTCTCCATATTATTACACATTAAAAATTACAGTAATTGAAATAAATGACAGCTGATGGCCCAATGCATGAGATTGTAGGTTTGAAAGCCATTGTCAGCAGAGTAATCATGTCGTCACTCGGTCCTTTGCACGAGGCCCTTCACCCCAAATACTCCAGGATGCTACAATTTCAATATGGAAGCCAAGCAAAAATAAGTGTTACATAAAAGCTACATATAACCTCATAAATTCCAAAGAGGAATAAACATAATTTTTTTCTTCATTCTTACTCTAAAGTGAAATCATCCACAAATGGTACGTGGGAACATTTGAGATGATCATCATATTACAAGACTGGATAATAATAATAATACTGAAGAAATTCCTTATTTTGCACCTTTTAATTATATCTATGTTGTCTTGCAGCCAAATTTCTACCTTTGCATAGAAACAGTGAAATTTGTGAAGAACTGTTTGGAAAGAACTATTCACTCTTCTGTGCCTTTATTCATTAATAACACCATAAAGAAAGAAAAATGCTTTCATATACATAAGGCGGAATTCTCTTTATAAAATATTCCCATGCATAAAAATGTTTTATGATTCCGCAGGTTAATTATTCATTAACTGCCATACACACTATCAGCGACTTCAGCATTCCTCACCACAAATGGAAATAAATTGATCCCTTTGGATATCATGAAGTACCACAAGGATGGAATTCTTTCCATTTGACTTTGTTTCAGGCATGTGGATCATTTATTTATTTGCACTTGCCAATAGAATGTAAGCAAAATCAAAATATGCAGCATCCTACAGCCAACTGTGTATTACAATTACACTACACGATGCTCCAATATTAACTACACATATATCCCAAACTAATGAAAATACTGGGTATGACATCACATAAATACAGGATGAAGTTCTACAAAGATTCTTAGTTAATAAAATTAACTATTGGGCCACATGGATGATTTATATGATTTAATTCAGCTTTGACAAAAAACACTGCAAGTAGCGTAATGAGCAATTGGCATAATTCAGATGTGAGTGTGCTGTATAGAGAATGGGATCATCAACTTTGAATCCTTGACACATTTTTTAAATGAAAGGTTAACGACAGCTCAGTTGAATGCGCCGCTACATCATGCCTTCTGGGTTGGGGGTTCAAATGTTGAGGGAGTGTGGCGTTTATGTCGGAAGCCTGTCAAAGTAATATCCACACAACACCATGCCAAAGTACACACACACAGGAAAATGTCTTTCATGTGTATATATATATATATATATACTGTATGGTGCACATCAATTAAATTATTTCATATAAAAAATTCATATAAAATACAACAGTCACACAGGGCATAGATCTTCCCAACTCAGAAGGGAAATGGGACTAATTAGACAGGCATACAAGCAGGCCAAGTAACCCCCCACACTTAAAATCCCATAACATTCTCATGTTTGTCCCAATTAAATAGTGTTAAGGCGATGCACAATTGTCAAGAAAATTGTCAAGAATATGCACAATTCACCGCACAGGCCCCAGTACTGTTACTCCAGCGAAGCTCAAGTACAGCCTCATCTCCCATACCACTAAAAGTGCAGAGCAAAGTGAGGAAAGGAAAGAGGGGAAAAAAGAATGACAGAAAGGAACAGAAGCTTTGGTTGGATGGTAACAATCTCATTGACTGACACAAGGAAAAAACAAAAAGTTCCTCCGTGTGAAGCCTCTGTTAATTACTGCCCAGCTCAGACCCTTAGACCAGCAGTGGGTAGAAACATGAGGAAATAAGAAATCCACCAGAAAATCAAACAAAAAAATCAGACTCACACATATCGGAAATTACATCCCTTCACTTGGCAAATGTTGAGTTGTTAGAGTTAGATTTATGGGTAGGGTTAGGGGTAGGGTTAAGGTTAGGGGTACGGATAGCATTAAGGTTAGAATTAGAGTTAGGGTTAGAGTTGTAACCTGAATTGAAAGTTAAAATGTTGCCGGGAGTGGTGGCAGCTGCAAAAGTCAACAAGTGGCGGGGGGGGGAGGGGGATCCGTACCCTCTCGCAGCCGCGCCCCTAGATAGCAGGCCAGGAGTTTGCGTCTTCGCTGGGTTCCCTTCGGGTTGGCACAGCCTGTCATTTTTTTGGGACCTTTTGGCTTGGCAAATTCTATTATCAGGACCGTGCCTTGTTTCTTCAGGTGGAAAGTGGCAACCCTAAATAGAGGGTGTCATCAACCTGCCTCCCCATGAAAGCCTGTATCTGCAGCCGCTCTGTTCGCTCCAACGCCTCACCGACATCCGTCGCCCCCAATTCACGTCCTCCTGCCCCCCCCCCCAAACCACTTCCACTCCATCTCTCCCAGTCCACGCCAAGCCTCTGCTTCCATATTTGCGTCTCAGTTATACTCCCACAGCACAGGTGATGCCAATTACTGCAAGCAGCTTAATGGATCAATTAGGGCCGAGAGCACAAAGCTGCCACGATGGGGGTTTGGTAACTGGGTGCCGCAGGCTGACCGCAGAGGGAGAAAGTCAGCATACAGGCACAGGCACCAACAAACAAACATAGAAATATACATCCCTGTAACACCATTTGACAATTTGTCTTTATTGCATAGGTTTCCTCCTGTAGTCAAAAGTGATGCAGGTAAGTGAACTGGAGCCTCTAAACTACCCGCATTGCAAGTGTGTGCCCTTGTATTACCTGGGATACGCTGCAAGACCCCCCCGTACTAAATAAGTGGTTATTGGATGGATTAGAGATTAAAAACTCAATTATTCACATGCCATTAGTGTTGTTTAGTTGCAAGGTAAAATATGAACACACAAAAATATAATGTTCATTTTTAAACACTTCATGTTACACGAATTCCTGTAAAAATACTGTAAGCAATGCATAGTGTCCTTCACTGCTAAATTATAGAAATAAAATATAATGCACAAAAATCTGCAAACAGGTAAACTGTATTTTTTGTAGCAACCTGAATTATCTCCCTGCAGACAAAATTTCACGCTTGATGAGTGAACAACACTAACATCTGGTAGGTTCTTCTGATGAGGTGTGTTCCAAGCTGATTTCTCTCTCTCCCTCAGCTCCTTCTTTCCTCAATCTGCTGCGCTAGGAAATGCTGTGCCAAGAAAAAATAAATAAAGAAAGAAAGAAAGAAAGGAAAAAGAAATAAAGAAATGAAAATAAATAAAATCCGTGTTCACAAGATTGATTGATCAACTGGATTTGCATGTTTCAGTGATGTATTAATTCAAAACTTGGAACATGTGTAATTATCATTTGAAATGAATGAATCATTGTCTGGCGTTTGGCATGGAGAATCATGGAGAGCATTAAACTCTTTTAAAGCCTTTGTAAGTGCCTCCACTGTGGTAGGCCTTACTGGTTTTGCACAAATTCTCATTTTCATGTGAAAATATAAACAATTATATACTGAAATAGAATTCTTTAAAAGCTGACTTTTCTATTGTGTCTCCACAGTGCAAAAGGCCTGTGAATGAGATCCTGTAACACCTGGAATGCTCAGGCTAACTTTATGGTGACTTGGATAATGGAAATCTCGACCAATGACACCAGAACAGAAATGGCTACGGCTCAAGACACAAACTTACACATAATCCAGTGAGCAAGTGATGGACAAAATGGGCAAAACTAATCAGTAACCAAAAGCCTGGTCATATGATTCTTAAGGTGGCTGTGGACCTCGTCCCATGTCATGTCCGTGTGTCATTGTAGGGTCTGTAGGCCTTTTACGATGCCAAAATCTCCGTAGTAACAACTGTGCAACAAACTAAGTAGTTAATTAATTAAGAAAAATAAACACCTTTAAAAAAACAACTATTCATGTCTTGCAAAGTATAAGGCGCGCGCACACACACACACACATCGTTATGGGGACCGCTCATTCATTTCTATGGGAAATGCTAACGATAACTATGACAACCTTAACCCCTACCCAGCCCTAACCATAACCATAGGTAACCAAACAAAATACAAGAGTTTTTGCATTTTTAGTTTTTTCATTGCAGTCATGGATACTGGTCCCCATAAGGTAAAAAAAAAAACGGGTATTCATCACGTTGTTGGGACATTTGGTCCCCACAGGGTAAGGTATACCTGGACCATGCACACACGTACACACACACCAGTATTACTAATGTTGCAGTACAAACAGAATCAGCTCATACTGTTCATTGCTTGCTCATATTTGTAGGAGCCTCATAATCTTAAGAGAAATGAATAAATGAATTTGTGTGTTAAATATATAATCACCAAATCTATATTATAGATAATGTAGACCACTAGCCAGTCCAGTATTTTTGTTGTTATTTTTTGAGGTTAACTTGTTACAAGCATTTTAAATTTCACATGGAAAACGTATAGATTTCTCATAAAGTGAATTTCATGAGTGGCTATTTAACTTTAGTGCACTCTAATGCACAGAGGATATTTGCATACTCTAATATATATTGTTCAATTGATCTCTAAACCTTTTTCTGCTAAGAGGCCAAAGACCATTATGAACGAAACTAAGCTGGGAGAAAACAGAGTAAGAGAAGATGGTTCGTGTACCAAAGCATTATAAACTAAAAAATAAACCCCAGAATCAAACGGAATGCTTACCTTGATAGTCGACCTAGGGCCCAGATTTCAAACAAGTCATCAGTAATATGTTGTGTTGAATTATTGAAACCATCTCTGTATAAACGTAAATACAGATGTACTCCATTGAGAGATGTATACATGCAGTAGTGACATGGATATGCATGAAAATAAAAGTAAATGTCTGCAATACTGTGAAATGGTTCAGCATAAGACTGAACCACTGCAGACGCACTATTCTGTATTTATAAGCCATTTAAACTTCAGGCACTGCACACTGTGCTTTGTGTCTGATGTTCCTGTTAGTTTGCACTGATGCTAACTCTCCATTCTTGGGCTCCTTTTTGTCCATTAACACACCGATTTATAAAGGATACAGAACAGTACTGGGTAGGCAGGAATTGTACAGCCCACCACACAAAAGTTGTAAAACTGTCACAATGTTTGTTTGCATGGAGGTAAACAAACATTGCAAATGAAGACATGCATGACTCATTCCCATAATTCACAGGGTGTGCTTGCGTGGTGAGTTGCGTCGTCTGTTGGCTGTGTACTGTTTTCCAGGACATTCGTCTCAGCAGATCTGTCGTTTTCCAAAAGCGAGATGAAACACTCTGGTCGCAGTTGACTGCCTGGCGGCGGCACATTCTCCAGTTACTGTATAAAAAAGGAGGATGATGCTGAAGCGAGCAGCATGTGGGCTGATTCCGCGTCTGAGGCCTGACTCTGTCCGATCCCACATCATCTGCATATATTTCTGTGTGACTTGCCCCAAGAGCACCTGTATACTTCTCCCACATTACCTGAACAGATTTTTCTGTCACTGTAGTGAACTTACAGGCCCGAGTCCTCCAGACACTCATTGTTCATTCATGCCTGAATGGAGGCCTGCCTATTTTCTGCCGATCTGGTCATTGTGAAGAACAGGCTAATCACAGAGCCATTGGGGAGAAGCTGGCACATAAATGCACTGGGAGTCATAAGATTCATCTTGGCACTGTGTAATTGGTTGGTTTCAGTGTTCCATCTCCTATAGGACAGTTTTAAGCTTGACTGGCATTTTCATTGACCTATCCCAGACAGCGCCACAATGTGACTTTGCTGTTCTTGGCTTTTTTATTCCATGCAGTCCTACCTGTCACTTAGCATTTATAGCCAGGACTCTCTATGGCGCTCTCTGGCATTTTTCATCAGCTACACCCCCACCCCAAATGCGCCACATGCAACTCATTTCAGATATTGTATTCATCCTAAGCCTGTAGTTTATTTATCTGTTTGTTTGACAATCTTCATTTTTTTATAGACTGTCAGGCTATGTAAGCAAAACTCTGAATGCTTCACCCAAGGCAGTTTAAATGATCAGGTGGGAAAACATCACCTTCACCATTCATTTCCATTCTGTTATTTTTATTCAGGTCATTTTAATTTGGTATAAACTTCTTTATAGAGGTGCCTCCCGGAATTGTTTAATTTCAGCTTGCTCATAGAATGTCAGGAATCAGAAATAAAAGGTGAATACATTTTATAACAGATTACAATGAGCCAGTGACCTCATTTTAAAATTCGAATGTCACCAAGCACATTTGTCAAAGTGTAAACTTATAGTGATTTCAAAGACAAACGTCTGTATCCTGTCACGAGTACTCGACACACGGGGCCGACTCCAGCTACAGGCAGAATGCTACCAGAGGTGCCGAAGGCCCCCAAATTACCTGTGTCACAAAGGAAATGAAAAGATCGTCAGTTTTCTTTGTAGGGGGGCCTCACAGGTATAGTTTCACCTCGAGCCCCTGAAAAGGCAGAGCCGGCACTGACCCAACATCGCACATGGCACCAAAAGGAACGTGCTGTAGCACTGAAATGAGTGATTTATAAAGATGGGAGATGAAGGATCATGATAGAGGACCTGCAGCTGACGGGACGGGATGTTGCGGTTCTGGATGAGCATGGTCTAGGGAGGGGAGGGGCCGAGACAACAGAAACTGTACCCTAAGAAAACAGAGAAGCTGTTTTGGTGCACATGGAATAAGCCTGGGGCAGGTTTGTCAAGGGTGAATTAAATAAAGCCAGTAACCCTGTGGGCTGTGCAAGCCTTTTACTTTCAGACATGGCCAGAGGAGACCCCCACCCCCAGTATAGCAGGTTTTCCTGCCGTCTTGCAGATTTGGGGGTTGAAACGCCACCTCCATTCTGTGAGGGTGGACTTTGCTGCTGGGGGTCTCCTGGAGTCCAAAGACATTAAGCCAGTGCTCTAAGCACCTCCACAGTTCTCATGGTGCATGACTGGGTTTGTGTCGTGTGATGGTGCGACACTGCATCCAAGGTGTCCCCTGGCCTTGTGCTCAGCTGTAAACATACAGTTGGTAAACAAACAATATGGCATGTTAAATGAAAGACCTTCTTAAAGTAACGCGATCTACAAGTTAATGACATTAATGGCAAATAAATGACACAGACAGACAGACAGACAGACAGACAGACAGATAGATAGATAGAGGGAGAAAAGCATATGGTGATGACATCGCCTGTATGTGCAGGCTCCTGCCTACATTTCCATAATGATCATGTTTATTGGAAAAGCCCAGAATGCAGTGACAGCTGTACACTCTTCGAATTTCGTTGCACTGTAATAAAATTTTATTTGTTTTGACAGATTTGCTTCTAATGTCTGCATTCCTAGCAGCAGAATGCACTGGACATGATTATACTATATAGAGTAAATGTTGAGAAAACATTTTTTTTTTATGACAGAAGGCATGATTATCCCGATAAACAACATAGTTAAATGACAGGTCCAGGTAAATTAGATCATCCATCTTCTAAGCACTTAGCTTGCTGAGGGTCGTGTCACGGGCTGCAGGCTGTCTCACGCAATACAGGGCACAAGCCTGACACACCTCTCCATTGCTGGACACACATGCATATATAAATATACTCTGTGGGTAAACAGACACCAGTAACTACATGTCACTGGACTGCAGGGGCAAAACTACGCAGAGTCCAAACCCTCCGCCCTGGAGGTCTGCAGCAACAGTGTAACCCAGTAAGCCAAAATGCCACTGCTTTCTGCTTAATTACCAGATGAATTCAACTGAATTACAGGTAAAAATACTCATTATGTGTTTCATTTAAAGCACTTTCAATGTCATATCACATATAATACATCGGCTGCTGTCGTGATGTGGCAGAATATAAAAATGTCCTGGACCAGTTTGTTTAGTAAGCTAATCAGCTTCAACGACAAGCTGTGTGCATAAAGATTATGACTCAACGATGCACCCCGGCGCTCCACCTACGCCTGGCGCTGTCCTCGCAGGCTGGCTCCTGAGCAGCTATTGTGATTTACACAGCTACAGTTAGCTTCCATCCAAAGTAACACACGCAGAGTAACACTCCGGCATCCTCCAAAGGCTACAAGGCCAGGCCCTACACTGGAACCTACAACTCGCAGTCCCTGTTAAGCAGTTCAGTGGCTCCTTGCAGATGTCATGTGGTCACGCTAGTCCACGCTGCGCTCCATCGCCTCCGGTTATTAGCTGTCTCACAGAAGCACTGATCACTCCAGACCACACCTGCCCTTCGCTTTCTTTCCTTCTCTCGTCTCCCACCCCCCCATCTTGACATTGCTCACTGCTCCCCACCTCAGCCGACTTCCACACATTCCTTTTAATATCACAATGTCATAAGCAAATATCACAAGTCTGATCTCTGCTCTACCCTCCTGTCATCTGTCGGATTCCTCAGGCCACCTTTCTGATGAGTTTAGGGTGTCTCATCAGGGTGACCAATATCCCTCATTTTATTCTATATCCATCTAAACACCTTTTTCCATTATACAAGCCTATTATTTTTGTACAGGCCCAGAAAGTGTGCAGTGGAGTTCTGAAAGGATTGCAGTCAGACTGGTAGAGTTTGGGGATAAAACTTATCTTCTATCTATCTATCTGGCCCCCATTTATCATTTATTTGTAATGTATTATTCATTATGATGTCATTAACTCGTAGATTGCATTACTCTAAAATGGTCTTCATATAACATACAGAATCGTTTGTTTACTGACTGTATGTTTAACCCTCCATCTTATTGGGTCCCAAATATTTGAAGCATATTTCTATTATTCTGGGTTGGGGGCCCATTACGTTACGCCGTCATGGGGCCCGAAATGTCTAGTTGCACTCCTAGAGGTACACGCAGGGGGTGACACAGGGAGATATTGTGAAAAATATATTTTTTTAATTGACAAAAAGTGCAAACATAAACAGATATAACGGCGAAAAACACTTCAGCTGGTGGAGCTGTGATTAGGTCGCCGATGAAAAACATTGATTAGAAAGATCAGCGTCAGCATATCGACACAGCCTGCCTCACTACAGGCTGCGCAGCGTTTAATCTCTGCTCCTGATTACAAGGAGCCTCCGTAACAGAGATCAATCTGGACAGCACCCTGCCTTCACTGCAAGTTCCTGCTCCACAGGGAATTAAAAGCTGATGTTACAAGAACTACACATCTTCCCTGGAGATGGTCTACAGCCCTGGCCCCAGTCCACAGCAAGGTGTGGGAGGGTCAAGCAACAGTTAAGTAACTTAATTACCTCTTACATGTTTGATATGGCGAATAATAAAAACAAAACTTTCTTAAAAGCATTGTGTAACAATAGGGACGTTGCTTCCTGCTGAAAGTGCACCCTCGGTGAAGCTGCAGCATTCTCAGTCAGCCCTGACATAATGGTGTCGAAAAGCTCTCTGAGAGTCAAGAACCTTAAGGGGATTCAGACTCAATTTCAGACTCATTAAAAATGCCTGTTCTTCTGAGGCTGATCACAGATCCAGTATCCAGGGCGCTGCTGAGCTTGCCAGCAGTTCGCATGCTACTTCTCCCTGACGGATCGTGTCGTGAACAAACTGCTTACGCATCTGTCCGCTTCCCATTCATGGAGCTCATAGGAGAACATTACTATAATGTAGAACTACCTACTTTCAGTCATACATGTCCCTGTGCAGAACTAAAATAAATATTATGAACAGAAACATTCTTCATTCTAGACTAAAATAAATATATAAAAAACTATATTTTGATTAAAATACTTAAATACAGCTGTGAGAGTCTTGAGACAACATGACATGACAGGGCATGAAATATTTTAAATCCCAAAATATTTGTTATTGATTTGATATAAAGATTGGCGCAACACAGGAATAAAGATGCAGCTCTGGATCACAGCATTGGCATCAGAATTTAAGTCCCGGCTTGTGAGGGTGAATCGAAAGAAAATAACACAAGTCAAGCAGAGAGGGAGAAACTGAGGCAGGTGAACTGCATAGATGCCTGCGGCTGTGGTCACGTGACTCTCCTTTCTGAGACAGACACAGTCACTAATTCGGCTGCAGAATTCTTGATGGAGGAATTTGTATGAAAATAAAAAGCCAGACTCCCATGGCTTCTCCATACACTCTGCCATTCTGCTCCCTGTGTGTAGAGTAATGATTCATGTTACATCTGCCTCGCTGTTAATTTCCACAATTCCACCCCATCTAATTTAATGTAACGTTTCAATTCACAGGATTTTAAACCTCATTGGTGTTCAGGCAAAGTTCTCTAATGGTATTTCTTAGCACGTTTAACTCTCAAGTGCTCACATTTAATTTATATTTAACAATGCAGTTCATTGGGGGCTTTATGTTTAATCTCAAATAGTTTTTTTTTTTCTTTAATGCATGTTAATGAATTAAGATCATGACAAATGATTGCAATATTATCTAGTTTAGCAGTGTGATTAATATGCTTAATCTTTTGGTACTTCCTAGTTTTCACCATTGTTCTGCAGGACATAATTCAATTATAACTGCTAAGACCTTGCATGTTAAAATGTTATTAGCACACCTAGTCTAAACAGGCAGCATGCAGTGTGACAGCGAGATGAAAACTGGAATGTGCCATTTCAGTGAAGTTTAAGACAGTGAAGTCTTTAAAAAAATTGGATTTTTGGATAATACGCGTCTGACTAATCAAGAGAATAGATTAAAGATTTACTAAAACTGATAATGTATCTGAAAACAACTCTGCAAAGCTGCCGCAGTGCAGTCTAATATAAAATGTAAACATTTAAAACCCAGGTTAAAAAAAAAAAAAAACAGTTTTTTTCTTTTGTTTTTAATTTTGTTAATAACTAATTGCCCAGCCTATCCTAGGAAGCAAGCTACAGAACCTGAACTGGATACCAGTCAATCCCAAGACACAAGGCAGCAGGCAATTTACCAAAAGCCCTTGTCTTTCTATGTGTGGGTGTAAATGGACACCAACAGGAGTACAATGCAAATTTCACGCAGACAGAAGCCAAAGCAGGAAGTGAACCAGCTGACCCAGAACTATCTGACCATGACACCACCCACAGCGCATTTTAAATGCAGGAAAAATAATATTTAAATGTAAAACATGTATTTACCCAACATATTTAGCCTAGCATCTAGTTTAAAATATAAATATATCATTCCTGATAATATTTTGCTGTGATATGTGCATTATGCAATCTTTGAATTGATTGTGCTGGTTCTTTCACGGCCATGATGTCACAGACAGAAGGCGTCTTACGCTCGCTCATTCTGGGGTCTGACAACCTGGCCGCTGCATCTTGAAACAGAGGGCTGAGTGCCGGGCTTCTGCTCAAGGGCACAGCAGGAACATCTGCTCTGTAAAGCTGAAGCTAACAAGTGCCGAAGAGGTCAGAGCGAGCACAGGAGCAGCGAACAAGCGACACCAAGACTGTCCGAGAAAGCGGACTCATAATTACTCTGTAAATATGACTGACTATTATATTCGTACTTTGCATTATGGATCAAATTATAATTAATTTCAAGCAATAGCTGAAATTAAAATCATGAGAAAATGAATAAATCTGTTTTGGAATTTTTTACAATTTTTTGTTTTGTCTGTACAAATTACTAATATTATTAAATATTGGCATAATTCTCATCAATAAGTAATAGGTTTAAGCTGCAACTACTACCACTACTACTAATACTACTAATATAATAATAATAATAATATTAAGAGACATATTAATTAGTGGCTAATTCACAGATAGATCACATTTTTATTCCTCCTGTTAGCAGAGTCAAACACCCATAAGTATAAAAAATATAATGAATGCTCTTTGGAGAGCCTGCTGTCCTCACAGCAGTACAAATTGATACGGGCCCTCTGGCCTGGCTTTGCAATAATTAATTATGTGGACAGAAATGAAAAACACAGAAGAAAAGTGGGGTTTGCTTATGCCACCCTGAGCATTTGCGCAGTGATTAACGACTTGGCAGCATCCTCTGCAGCCCGTTTTAATTGGCAACAATGTACTTTTCGGAACGTCCGCGCATACGGAAAGAATGCAGCTTTTGCAGTCTAGGTTCTAAGAATGTTCATTTGTTGTATTTGGTTTTAATGATACAACCATGATAAATAATGATATTTAGCTCAAATTAGTGATACAAAGCATTGCACAGAACAAACATGCCATTTTGCACCAGAAAAGTAAAACAAGGTAACTCTAAGCCAAAGAGCCGCTTCTCTAATTAACCTGCAAACCTTCACAATCTCAAATGTTATACAGAGGAAATTGAGTTGTGGCCCCATAGGTAACATGACCAGTTAATGTGCTCCATATTTTCACATCTTGGCACTGAAAATGTACCAAAGTCGTGCTCCTTGTCACAGCAGAACAAGCCCTTCAACACAGAAATGCCTCCAATGACTGGTACTAACTGGCAAAACTCACACCAGTGCTGAAAATGATCAAAAAAGTGACAGAGAAACCATTTATTTATAGCCAGTGTCACTAATTTTGTCACTTGTTATAAGCATTCAAAATACCAGTAAGTAAAATTACTATTATTAAGTCAGTGACAGCTGTAAATTCTTTTTCATATTTCATTCTCTCTTACAGTGCAAAGTCCTGTCATTTTCACTTTATTACTCACAGGATGCCTTTATTCTCATTTATTTCATTGAGCACAAATTGATGAAAAGTGTTATTTTCAGAGCAGATAATTCCTACATACGCCAAGCCTGTCCCATCAATGCATATATATATATATATATATATATATATATATATATATATATATATATATATATATATATATATATATATAGAGAGAGAGAGAGAGAGAGAGAGAGAGAGTCAGTGTATTACGTATGTATTTGTGTATAAGCTGGGAAAGTAATTTATTTGATTCCATATAAAATATACCTTCTTTAAAAGGAAATAGTTGACATAATAAGAATCTTGGCTGCTTATTGTTGCAGCCACACTGCTGCAAATATCTTTAATGAACACGGGAGCCTTGCAAATGCAGCTTATCTGAACAGGGTGAGACCATTCAGAAGGAAATGGTACTAGTGTAGCAAAGTAGCTATATATTTTTTCCTGAATAGATTATTTGGTGAAAAGGGCATTTTGATTGTCAATGACACAATTAGAGACATTAAAGAAGATGCTAAAATAAAAATGATGTTTCCTGTGCATTTAGTCACTACTTAATTCTATATTAAAAATTAAAAACTATTCATAACAGATAATAATGCATTCATAAAGTATTATAAATATGTATATAAATATTTATCAAAATGCATAACATATTATAGCCATGTGTATTATGCATTATGAATGCTTTATGAAGCTCACATCTATAATGCACTATAAATACCTTGCACTATAATGGTCAGTATAGGATGCTTTGTGCTGCATTATAAAGGTACCTACAGTATAATGCATTATAGATAAGAGCTTCATAAGGCAGTCATAATGCATAATAAACATGGCTATAATGTGTTATGCCATTTTATAAATATTAATAGCCTTGTTTATAATGCTTTATCAATGCATTATCATACATTATGAATGTATTTATGAATTACTAAAAACATGGCCTTAAGTAAAATGCTACCGAAACGATCTCAAAATTAGCATAGAATTAACGGAATATTGGGGGAAAAAAAAGAAATTGCACAGGATCGCTCCGTAACACTGGGTCTATAGGTCTATCCTTTCAGTTAAGACTGCACATTATTAACCAATTAAACTCAAATAATTAAAATCACCTTAGAAAATCCTGATGAGAACTAAATATATATGAAAACAGATTTGTACTCATGGGTGTTCAGTTGATAATACTCATTTAAAGCTAAATTCATGTTAAATACAATGAAAATGTATTAGACATTTAATTGTAATGTATGCTTTTATTTAAAAAAAGAATTAATTATATGTAAGGAGATTTATTAAATATTATATGTAAGAATATTTGTTAAGTGATATGTATTAAATTTAGAATCTTCTTACATTTTAGAATACTGATTATTACGAAGTTTAATTTTTAAGTAGCCATTGATAGTTATACATACAAAAACATGTAGACTAAATGCGAAATCCAAGAAAATGATGTTGAGATATGAATGTGATTACTGTGGATTTTGACATATTAATTAGCCACCACATGTCATAAAAGAAGTATTTTTTGCATTTCTCATTTTAAAAAGATCAAAAATACTAATTTCTTTCAACTTTTCTTATTGCCCTTGACCTTAAAACATTAATTTCACAACTAAGACGTTTTAATTAAATTAATTTCAATGTGTGCAAGATAACTCATTTAAGTTATTTTACTCCAGGGATAGAAAGAAAATTGATTTGTTCCTTTTAATGAACAACTCTAAGATTCAGTCATTGTAGATGTATTCCTAAAATGATGGCTGTTTGGAAGATCTACCAATTTGACTTATTATCAGTATGAAATATGCAAATGATACACATACATACTTATTTGATGATTTTAACGAGGATAGAAATATTCATTTTTTTAAAGATGAAGTGACATAAAGGAGGCATTTTCCAGCCAAGCAGGGTGAACACAGAGTACTTGCATTTCCATGGTTTCGTCATGGCTGCCTCCTCATGGATGAACACAGACTAATGCTGCATTATGAATTTTAATTCATGAAACTCCATGCAGCTTGCTGTCAATTAAATGCATAGCATTTGTTTATTTTAATGTTGTTCTTTTGTTGTAGTGTAGCAATACTCTTTAGACAAGCTGATAATTGGTGAAGCTGTTTAGTGTTTAAAGATATGATATTAGTATACTGCATGTTGAATTGTAATTATAGTGTTTTAAAGCATTAACATATATGAGGTTTTGGTATAACACAGATACTGAAACACAGATCAATAACTTGTTAAGTGCACCAAAGAGAAATGTGCAATTTACAAAGCAGTGTTTGTATTCATTGATTTAGTCATGCTATTAAGCACATGATTAACATTGCAATCATTTTACAAACAATTATATGCAACTGCAAAATGCTACTTTTGTCCATGAATATACGAATGCATGATTTCTTTTTATATGTTCTTTGATGAATTATCTTGTGTGGAGTTTCTAAGAATGTGTTACTCCATTAGAATGTAATTTAACGATAATTTAATTAAAGTAATTTAATGATACAATATTACTGTCCCGATATAGGTCTTTTTTACGTTCCCTCTGTGCCTTTTGGGTTTCTTGTGGGCATTCCTGTGTCCTCCCACACTCCAAAGACCACACTTCATGTAGCTAGTTAGGGTGTAATCAGTGTCTCTGAATTGCCTATAGAGCGTAATAATGTGAAAAATTGTGTGTAAGCGCCTCGCATTGGACGGGCAGCCTATATATACCCAGCCCTGTGCTATTCACTTGTTTCCCCCACCCTACTCCGACCAGAATAACAGGATTTTTAGAACATGGATGGGTTATATGACATCGATTACATATAATACAAAAGGAAAGGGATAAGCAAGTACAATTCAGCAAATTAAACATTTAAAAGCATTCTTTGCATTTGTTCTATTTCTTATTTATCTACTTGTGAGAAGACAAAAGATCAGCAAAACAACTGGATGTACTTTGGATGATGCACACTGATTAAAGATTTTCACCCACGAGTTACATATTTGCCAGCAGCAAAATAGAAATCACATTTCCATCTAAATCAATTCATTAGCCTGTTAATTGCGAGTGAATTTATTCATAAACGTCATCCTTGAAGTTAAGGAAAACCTCTAAAATGAATAATAGTTTGGGGAATTCCAATTATTACAAAAATTGAAGAACATTGACTGAACTGATATACTGACCTTTGGGCAATAATTAAAAAATGTGTTAATAAAGTTGCATCAAGTTACTGCTAATTGACATTCATGATGAACTTTAGTTTTACATCAATGTCAATAGTGCAAGGAGGATCTGGGTGCCATTATGTTTGCTGCATTCAATAATAAAACACACATATTCCAGTGCTGATGGAACTGGCAGCTTTCCAGGCAAACTTTCAACTTTTTTTTTTTTTGGGGGGGGGGTGGGTTTGATAAAATTTAAGTTCTGTCATACACAGGCTGTAGCTTGAAGGCTAAAGGATGGATGACATTGCACCCGCGATTAGAAGTTTATCATAGTCCTTAAAACAATAAGGGAACGAGGAAGCTAGATCACCTTTCTCAAGATAGTTCACTCATAAACATTGCACATTTAAAACAGCTTAATCTTTATTAGCTTATACTAAATAAATTCCATTTTTTTTAAAAGAGCCTGTCACCTCCCTGCCCCTTTTTGAATATAAAGTAAGAAAATCATGCATATTAACCAAGAGAGGAGTCCTTGAGGGTAAACACTTCCTCTGTCCATGTGAATGCTGTCTCAGAAGACAGCCATACAAAAGTGACTTTAATTTATCCTCCTCTGCGGCTGCTCTTCTTCTCCACATCACTGATCCCACAGCTGTTTCTCTTAGATTCCATCTGCTAACAGTTACAAGTCATAATATGTCCAGATCTGTCTTCTTTCACAAGTTTCTGCTTGACTGTTGTCCAAAGGAAATTTAATCCCCTAAAATATGTGCCGCAGAAAACCAGACATTTCGCTTTTGACATGAAGCTCCTGACAAAGCCCACGATATGTTCTAGTACCTTTTTAAAATCCTCAAATGGATTACATTTCTGTGGATTATGCTTTATCAAGTACTTCCCGCCTTCCAGAAAGCAAGCTATGTCGAGAAAAGAGTCATTTATTGATAATTTTTAAGCGAATTATTGAAAGCAGCATGGGACTATCACATAGCTATTAATAATTCAATTAGGAGACCTAACCGTCTTCTAAATGTCCTGCGGGGATATTATGAGGATGTCTTGGTTATTGAGGGGAATATTACAATAGACATCGTTTTTAATTGATTCAGATTAGAAAACCTGCAGTAGCTGTGTTGTGCATTCTTATTGATTTATTGATGCTACTTGTTAGACTTAACAAGTATAACTGATGGTGAAGGATTTAGTGACTAATACACCTTGTACTGCATTGTTGCAATCACAGTTATTGCACTGCAGAAGGCAATTTCAAGTCACCTGTTCATTTTGCGCAGGGGCCCGATTAGCACAAGGGAGCCCAGACAAAGTAATGAAAAAAATTTATATATGTATTATGTACAGGGCCAACTCGAAGCTATAGGCAAAATAGGCAGCTGCCTCGGGCCCCTGAATTACCTACACTGTGGAAGAAGTGAAATGATCATCGGTTTTCTTGGTTATGGGGCTCCCAAGTAACGTTTCGCCTCGGGCCCCTGAGAAGCGAGATGATGTCATATCAGGACAGCGATTATACTGTGCTTTGGCAGTGTAACATGTTCCAACAATGATTCCACATGAAGTCGGTGTACTTTCTTTTTTTCCTTCTACCAGTTGTTCGGGAGGGGGGCTGGGGGGGAAATTGCGTGAGGAAGGAACCGAAGGGACAGGCTGATGTCCAACTTCTGCTTGTGTTTTGGTGTGTTGGTGGGGAGCACACAGAACCTTCTCCTTTGTGGTATATGACAGTCTCCATCCTTTAACCAAAGGGACAGGCTGATGTCCAACTTCTGCTTGTGTTTTGGTGTGTTGGTGGGGAGCACACAGAACCTTCTCCCTTGTGGTATATGACAGTCTCCGTCCTTTAACGAAAGAGACAGGCTGATGTCACACTTCTGCTTGTGTTTTGCCATGTTGGTGGGGAGCACACAGAACCTTCTCCCTTGTGGTATCACAATCCCTGTCCTTTAACGAAAGAGACAGGCTGATGTCCAACTTCTGCTTGTGTTTTGGCGTGTTGGTGGGGAGCACACAGAACCTTCTCCCTTGTGGTATCACAATCCCTGTCCTTTAACGAAAGAGACAGGCTGATGTCCAACTTCTGCTTGTGTTTTGCCATGTTGGTGGGGAGCACACAGAACCTTCTCCCTTGTGGTATCACAATCCCTGTCCTTTAACGAAAGAGACAGGCTGATGTCCAACTTCTGCTTGTGTTTTGGCGTGTTGGTGGGGAGCACACAGAACCTTCTCCCTTGTGGTATCACAATCCCTGTCCTTTAACGAAAGAGACAGGCTGATGTCCAACTTCTGCTTGTGTTTTGGCGTGTTGGTGGGGAGCACACAGAACCTTCTCCCTTGTGGTATCACAATCCCTGTCCTTTAACGAAAGAGACAGGCTGATGTCCAACTTCTGCTTGTGTTTTGGCGTGTTGGTGGGGAGCACACAGAACCTTCTCCCTTGTGGTATCACAATCCCTGTCCTTTAACGAAAGAGACAGGCTGATGTCCAACTTCTGCTTGTGTTTTGGCGTGTTGGTGGGGAGCACACAGAACCTTCTCCCTTGTGGTATCACAGTCCCTGTCCTTTAACGAAAGAGACAGGCTGATGTCCAACTTCTGCTTGTGTTTTGGCGTGTTGGTGGGGAGCACACAGAACCTTCTCCCTTGTGGTGTCACAGTCCCTGTCCTTTCAGTCTATCTTTCTTTACATAAGATGCTATCGCTTTTTGTTAGCATCACCGGTCACCCTGTCCTCTGTTTCCATTTCACACTATTTCAAACTTTAGCCATGGTTTTTAATCAATACACGTACAAATTTAAATGTAAAACTAATTAACAACTTGCATAGAATAAAATGTACAACAGTAGTATACATTTCCCAAATTCCACTATTACAATCAGTGTCCATAGGCACATATGCACTTTACATTGCACACTGTTTTATTTGCATTGTTTGAGTATAGTCTGTTTGTTTTAAACATCTTTTGTATATCTTTTATTTTGTATAACTTTTATCTTTTTCTAAACCTTTTAATTATGCTATGAGAAATTACTTGTACAAAGTCATGTATTTTTGTTTAGTTACATATAAAGGTTAGGGTTAGGTAGGGGTTGAGGGTGTCGTGATTAGGATTAGGGTTTTTCACATAGAAATGAATAGAAGATCCCCATTTAGATATATACGCCAACGTGTGTTTGTGTGTGTATGTTACAAAGGAGAGCAAGATGTAATATGTCAAAACTAAAGAATTCCAACGTACCAGTACTTCAGCAAATGGCAAATACGGGATGATTTCATTATAACTGTTCTCATGTAGCTTTTAAAATATGCCTATCCATCTATTTTCAATTACTACTTCAGACATCCCACCTCTCCTAGGAATTCCGGAAGTCTCCCAGAAATTAACAGTCGCTCCCTCACATCCGCTAAATGATGTGAAATGTCCCAGAAACCTGTCATTCCACTATTCAGCGGCGGTAAAATTTGCCAGCTAGGTGTTCACAAGCCCCCACCTCCAGATGACAACTTTCACTGCCAGAGCCCACTGCCGACACCCCCTCCCCCCCCCCCCCCCGCACCCTGCCCACCCCTCCCGCTCAGCATATTTCCACCTCCCTGAAATCACTGTGCTGAAGGTGGGATGTCTGCTGCTTCTAGGCAAATGAAGACCAAACTCACAAGATACTTGATCACACCGTCACAGGGCACACAAGCACAAACTCAAACTTATCTGATTATGCAAGCTCCAGCTACACAGAACACAGAGCCAGGAAAGGAATCCTACCCCAAACTCAGTAGGCCGCTCGCATGCATAACAATATTTTTGGATTTGTCATAACGTACATGGGCTCCCTTTATCACACTCGACTGTGTTCCACGATCTGATAACACACGAGCCCATAACGGCTTGCAGGTTATTCTGTTACCTTTATTTATTTCATTTCAAACATCTACTTTAAATTATTATTAATAAGACGAAGACACTTCCTCCCATATGAATAGTTGTGACAATTGATTATATGCAGTTTAATTTTACTTTGACTCCCCGAAGTATTACTCTTCTAATTCATATTTTTATATGATGGAGAAAATCAAATAATAAAATAGCTAAAGGTTTTCTGTTTCCAGCGTTTTTCATCAGCTCTCTTCCTCATTTTACCTTATAAAACTGCAGTAATAAATCACATTACTTTTGCCAGGCCTTGCTTAAATGATGGATAATAGAGAAGCAGTAATTCTGCAGTGAATTACATACATTTCTGTGCAATAATTGGGGTTTGGTGGACAACACTAGATACCATTCATTTGTTTTTTTATGTTAACAGTATTTTACACTCAATATACAGACAAGAATAAAAAAAGAATAAAAATAATTTTGGAAGAGAGGTATATCACTATATTATTTTTGACTCACCCATATTTCACCGCTGATATTATGCTGTGGAGATCCTGGAACTTATCCCATGAAACACAGGGCAGTGCGTCACAGGACACACACTACATGATATTTAGAAACATCAGCTCACCTAACTGCATATCTTAGGACTGCAAATGAAAATCAGAAGACTCAAATGAAACCAGGCCAACGTGAGGGGATATCCATGCACACAGAATGGGGGTGGGAATCAACCCCCCCCCCCCCCCCGACTGACATCTCTACGAAAGTGCCGCAGAAGTGCTAGCGACCAAGCCACGCCATTTAATACAAAAGATAAATAGGTGGAGATAAATATACACACACAAATGCCTTCTGTGTGACAGAAAATCCTGAAATCTACTGCATGTACCATGTGGAATTCATCATAAATTCATCTGCAGGCATGGTATATAATATAGTACACTGATTAGGAATCGGGAATATTAATCAGACACAATTAGTGAAGTATTTACATGTCTAGCTGGTTATACAATATGTAACACTAATATTTAACAATAAGCATCAGCATATTATGGAGGCATAGAAGTGCCATAAAAACAAATGAATTTGTAAAATAATAAGGAAATACATTTGAGTAAGGAAGTAAATTAAAGGCTAAAGATAAAAATAAAAGAATAAAGTTTTTCTTTATTGGTTTTTTCCGTAATATTTTACCATTTTACTATTTTCTGTAAGAGCCAAACTATCAATCAGCTGGCTTTTGACGGGCCTTCCCGCCGGAACAGGCCCCCCTCAGCCGGACTGCAACATGACTGATTTTAGTCAGGGAAACTGTGGAACTTGGAACTCACACTATTTAACACAAGGCTCATCATCGTGGAAGTTTTTAAATAAATATATGCCAAAACTTCACAATTACAGAGAATTAAATGAATGATGTTAAATTGCTAGATTTGCTTCTCTTTTCTTTAGTTTTCAGCAGTGTGTAAAAAGGTAGCTCCTCGGTGGGTATAACTGGAGTACCCCCCCGCCTACTGTGACATCACATGCATACTGCCTATCGACTGCTCAGGCTGGGCAGGAAGACCTGCCCAATGCCAGTCGATTGACAGATTGGCCCTTAGAAAAATGGCAAAAGCAATAAGGAAAAAAGTAAAGGCAATAGGGGAAAAGCAATATGGAGAAAGCAATAAAGAAAAGCATTTATTTTCTCATTCTTTTATTTTTATTTGTCTTTATTTTACTTTCTTACTCAACATTTCTTTCTTATTCTTTTACAGATTTTTTTTTCTTTTTTATGGCACTTCCATGACTCCATTGCTTCATATCAATTTCTTTCATGTTACAATTATACTAAAATTGTGCTATTTGCTTTTTTATATCATGAAAGCACTAGAGAAAGCAGTCAAATGAAAATAACTATTTTGGTGTCTTTACATTTATTACTTTATCTTCTGTTACCACCCACAAGCTGCTGTTCTTACACAACATGGTGATTTGCCCAAATTCAATGACTCAGCACTATTCAAATATGCCTATTAACCAAAACTGCTTGTTACAGAAAAAAGTTGTAAGCGGGCAATATCAGTGTGGATTCGGAACTGTGTGGAATATAATGATTTATGCTTTTACTTCCTTCAGTTAATTTCACTTAGTGTAAATAACCAAGGCCAGATAATCTGCGTCGCAAGACAGCAAATTTGGACTTTGAGTACTTTGTGATCAGCACTTTTGGACTCGAAGGACCAAACGTAAGAGTAACTGGGGTATGTTATAATAACAGATAAGTAAGCAAACAATGGCAAATGGGGGAATAAACAAATACTGTAGCTATGTTTGTACAAAATTCAAGCAAATGTGCGCAGTATCAGGTTATTTTTAAATAAAGTTTTAAATGAGGCTTCATGATATATTCTGTTGTCCACCTCCAGAATGGGAAACTGGTATTTTGATTTTGCTTTCATTTTCTTGGAAAGATAGCATGCAGACTGTCATCCAGCCTCTTCTGAATGACCTGCAGTGGACTGTCAGTGTTTCCTGCCAGACATCGCATGGCCGTGCGTCAGCAATGGGAGCGGTGTAATTAGCCAGATCTTCTAATTAATAAGGGTGTCCACGCGCTTTTGCCCATGTACTCTATGTGTCTACAAGAGAAGGAGTGTACAGCAGTGCATTTCGATAGGGATTCAGTTTGCATTAACGGTTATCGAAGTGGATGTCCAGCATATCACTTAAAAGAAACTACTCGATGGAAAGGAGAGCTTTAAATTTGGTGGAAAATTTTTTGACAGCACAGTGACCTGCGTGAACTCAGATGAAAGCTTATTTTAATAGTCTAGTTCACTCAAGTACAGCATCTGTGATCTGACACGTGGATATCAGTAACATGCAGAAATTGTAATTTGCTCCGATGATCTCTTTGTATTCATTATCTTATCACAGGAATTAAAAAGGACACTCCAGTCATCTTAAGATACAAAATTCTTAGCTTGATCATGTATTTGTTTAAAAGGTCATCACTTTAAATGTATCCTTTGCATATTTACTTAAGAAAAGACTCTTTAGCTTTTTTGCTATGTTTTAGTAGTTTACTCACATTAATGAACTTTAAAAAGGAAAATAAAGTGATGTGTGTGTGTGTGTGTGTCTTTGTGTGTCTCCTGCAAGACCATCAGAGGAGCATGAATAGCCTGACAGATTCAGGGGACCCAGCGATTTTTAGGGGCACAGAACTTTATAGTGGCCCCTGAAAATGAGAAATTATCATTTTATGGTAAGGAACCTCCTCTGCTCAGAAAATCCCCCACTTTCAGAATAAGACTGGCAACCCTGGGGGGGGGGGCAAGGTGGCATGAAAAGGCAGCTGCTTGCCTGAGACTCCAGTTCATTCTCAAATGACACGTCTTTGTGCAGGTACAACTGAACATAGGATGAACCAGTCGTTCAAAGCCAGTGTTTGGAAAAATTTTGGATAAAATTAAGCAACCATAAAAGCCCATGTCTTACTCTTAACCTGATGCACATTCAGCTCAATGCATCATGCCAGAATTAATATATATATATACAGTATATAAGGATTCTCAACCATTTGACAAACAGCATTAAGTGTAATACATACCATGGTTTTATAGCTAAATCCTGTTTCAGAAGTATATATATATACACACACACACACACACACACACACACACACATGCATTAGAAGCTTAGGGTTTACACAGTGGAGTATTGGAAGACAATAAAGAAAAGAATTATTGTGTATCAATTAGTCAGCCAACAGTCTGGTTTCTTGCTTGTTTTGGATGGATCATTAGCTCTCCAAAGACCTAGAAAAGCACGATTCACATTGGCGTTTTATATATGTACACATATCATCAGCCTTAAAGTACATTATTGCACAGAACCTGCTAGATGATAATCCAAGTTATAGCTTGTCACTTCCCACTGACTTGCATAAATGGCAAATAAATAGCATGTTATAGAATGTAAATATCAAAAATGATGTTTAATATATTACACAGTACATGCAGGTGTGTATACACACACACATTTACTCAATGTTGTTAGTGTGTGTGCTCTGTGTTGATATGGCCCTATCATAGATATCCCTAAACATGGTGTTTTGCCTTGAGCTCTACGACGCAGTACTGGATAAGCAGTAAAAAACTGAAAGATGTATTATTTTGAATCACTGTGAATCATTAGTATGTACTTAAACTAGGATGCTGCTTGAAAGGTAGCTAATTCAATATGTTACAATTCCGACAAGGACTGAATGATTATATTCAGAAAGGTCACAAGATGCATAAGATGACATAATCATGCACAAAGGGAATAATTACAAGGTAGAGTTTAGACTGGCTTCTTTGGGGCAGAGAAGGTGGTTGTCAGGCACAGTGCACAACGGTTACTACGTTCTTACTATTATTACATACATAAAGTTAACAAAGGTGCACCTTTGTTTCCTAGCAACCATTTCTTATATGTTCTGTTCAGGGAATATGCCTATTAAAGCTTAATATATATTAAGTATATTATTATATTAATTTTCACTTACATATTTAGCAATTTTTGGTACACGACCGAAAAATCTAACGCTACAGTTTCTTTCACTTTTAATGACCATAAACAGCCCGTTTATGTGACCTTTCTGCAAAATAACTAATATTGTACCTTATCAGCAGGAGCGGAAGCATTTAATGGGAAATAATAGCAAAGCGTGGTTTTCGGAAGACGTCCAGCGGCTCCATTAGCCGTGAGGAGCCTTTTGCTCAACGGGGCTCACAAGCGACTGCCGTGCCTCACGTATGGATGTGCGTGTCACCCTTCACATTATACTAATCTTATTGTTAAGACCAACCCGTTTAGCTATTTAGGACAACAAATAAAACTGAAGTAGCTGAGTGGGCTGTGGACTGACTGCTGACTGACTGTCCTGTATAGTATCATTTCAATTCTCATGAAACTATAATTCAAATCAAAATAATTCCACGTAAAAACATTCTGGCGTCTTGCAAATCCAATAAATGCAAATGTTGTGTCATATATGCGTGCTACCATTTAGCTCTATAGTTTCTAACAAACTATTAATATAAGATGATTGGGGTGTATTTTTCAAACCCCAATTACAATAACAATATAATAGAATAGAAAATAAAATAGCATAAAAGATAGCAGAACAGAACAAAATTTGCATGTATGTATTTCAATACTGTTTCACTAGTGACATAACAAGGTATTCTGTTATAATACTTGTTTATTACAGACATATTTATTTAAAGTCGGCACTCTCTTGGATAGATGACTAATGATGACTAATGTTATCAACAGTCACATGGCACTACTTGGTAATTGAGTCACCACAGGATGATCTTTTATAGCAAGCTGTCATCTTCCTTCCCACCCAGGTTATATAATGAAATAAAATGATTCAATTAAATAAATAAACAGATAATGGCACGTGGTCAGAAATGTGCCTGAAACATCCACACTTAATGTGCCTCTGTGTGTGTGGTGCACCTACAAGAATTAGATGAATTGTAGGTGACCTAAATTTTAATACACAGTTCAGGTAAACTAATTTTTTGCTTAGTTTATTTCTCCTTTTAATTAGAACAGAGAGAATGCAGTTCACGTAGCGGGGCGTAAAATTACTTTTGTTTTTATTTTTGTTGGCTTTTACTACGTCATCCATGTTTTTCATCGCTCACGTTATTTTGGTGCCAATTCCAGTCTTTAGTCCAGCAGATTTGAGATTTTTCTGTCATTTGCCTCCTGATTTATGGGTGACACACCAGGTAAGGAGCCCATCTCTACGAATAAGTGCTTCTGAATAACAATTAACAGCTATGATAGAAAGGACACCAACACAGCCTATCAGACTGAGAGACTGGAATTCCTCATTACTGCTGAATGTTTATTTAAATGGCTCATTTCACCCTTTATGTTTCCCATTAAATCCATTAATTTTGTTTAGCTTCCTTATATTATTTCGGGACCTTATATTACCCATATTCTAGCCACTTATCTTTGTCACAGTTATAGGAGAGGCGTATGGAGCCCATTGCGTGCAGCTTATGGCCCAAGGCCGGGACAGACCCCCAACAGGAAGTCAGACAGTCACACCATGCTTTGGCCTGCAAGTGTCCCAGGTGAACTAAAACTGTTTGGGAGCTGAAATGAAATGCTCATGTTTTTTTCTCCTGGTCTGTTTCAAATAATTGAATTCATTGAAGGTTCTAGATGGTTTGCATTTTATGTTTATTTGTCTTTCTCAGCAAATTCTTCTAATAAAAAACCAGCAATAGATAGATAGACAGATAGATAGATAGTGTGGTCATTTTGTCCCTTTGTGATCATACCAAAAAGATTTCACCCAAATCAATTATTGCCTTCTAAGTGCCACAAACCGAGAGAGAACCTTAACGTCATTTAGGAGCACAATAAATTGGCATTGATTTTTTTTAACCTGCTTACCCTTCTCTTTTTGATCAATGAATATAATGAAATCTTCATTACAGGCATCAGTGCTCCTCTGGTCTGCTGTGAACCTCCCTTCCCTAAGGGCACAATCAGGAACGCCACCATGTCAAGACTAAGTTTACAGCCTCAGAGAAGTGATGCCGTTACCCTGTCTTCTGAAAAGAAATGCAGTACAGCGGAGTGTAAATCAGCCCATGCTTTTGTATAGATAGTCTTAGAAATGGAAGAAAAAACAAAATTGATGAACAAAGTGTACAAAAAGTGGAAGGCGGATATGTTCTTGTCATTCAGCTCGGTTGCTTGTGCGGTTGGTTGTATAGTTTCAAAAGCTAAACGGTCCACTTCATAACAAAATTTATTGTCAATTGGATTCAGTGTCAGTTTTTATTTTACTGTCACATAACAAATATGAACTGACACTGTGTTTTATTTTGTCAGCTCCTTTTCTTACTTATATTGATGGAAATACAAGTTACTTTGTTTATAAAGTTGTGCTGAGAATTTTTCATATTGTACAGTGAGACCTGCCATTTTTCAGCATGATATTGTGCAATATGTTCATTTTTATGAATTCTTAAATTCTTCCAGGTGATTCTCTATCTATCTATCTATCTATCTATCTATCTATCTATCTATCTATCTATCTATCTGTCTGTCTGTCTGTCTGTCTATCTAAACTTCACACTTAAAGGAGAGGTTAGCTGAGCTGAATCTGTTTAGCCTCGAGCAAAGGAGACTAAGGGGGGACATGATCCAGGTCTATAAGATTCTAACAGGTCTGGATGCTGTTCAGCCAAATGGCTATTTCAATATTAGTTTAAATACTAGAACTCGTGGCCATAAGTGGAAATTAGCGGGAGAACATTTTAAAACAAATTTGAGGAAGCACTTCTTTACACAGTGTGTAGTTGGAGTATGGAATAGTCTTCCTGCTAGTGTAGCGGAAGCTAAAACCCTGGGTTCCTTTAAATCAGAGCTAGATAAGAGTTTAACAACTCTGAGCTATTAGTTAAGTTCTCCCCAAACGAGCTTGATGGGCCGAATGGCCCCCTCTCGTTTGTAAATTTCTTATGTTCTTATGTAATGTCAAAATGCTGGATGACTCTATGTTGACTAGTTGCTTTTAAAAGCTGAGTATTGGTTAATCTTCCTTTTTTAAATGATTCTTCATTATGTCACTGTTATTGCCCGACCACAACTCTCTCATTGTCCCATCATAAATACAGCTAAAAGACTGTGTACAACTAAATTTTCTTGTACGTATTTTGTGGTACTTTATCCTCTGGGCTCCCAGCTTCCTCACTGTATTTTGTGGTACTTTATCCTCTGGGCTCCCAGCTTCCTCACTGTATTTTGTGGTACTTTATCTTCTGGGCTCCCAGCTTCCTCACTGTATTTTGTGTTCTGAAATCTTTGGTTTTCACACTTTGAAGTGGTAGAGTGAAATTAATTTGAACACCATTGCTCAAGCTGAAGCTCTGTCCTCCTCTCTTTCCCTCTCAAAATCTATTATATCATATACTAAATCATATTTTAAAAATGGAATGATGCTTAAATAGCTGTCCAAAAAGTACTGCATGTGCTTTAAAACACATTTTGTGTGTTTTATATTTGGGGAGACACACATTCTCATCTTGTAATATTACCCTGTGGTAATTGTACTACAATTAAGTGACCTGCAAGTGATTGAATAGAATGGGCTATTAAATTAATAAATGTTACCAGTCAAGGAAGGCCACGTGTAATATTAATAAGTGAAAAAATGACCTTTATGTATCAATGACCTTTATAAATTGCTCATATCTCCAGCAAGAAATAATATTGTACTCTGGAGTGTTTTCTTATTCTCACCTATGCTGCTTAAAGTAATTAAGCTAGATAATCACTATATTTTTTAACAAATTAAAAAGCCTTAAACTGAATTCCAGTCCAGTATGTCCCCTACCTCGTGCTTCCATGGTTCGACTCTCAGCTCACCATGACCCTGCACCCGAAAGCAGTTATGTAAGGGTTAAAGCACAACAAGCCATGCATTTTATGCTTTTAAATGCACTACTACAGAGGCAAGGAACTGCCGAATACAAAGCCTCTGAAGTATGTTTACAAACATATAATGCACGGCTTATTCTTTACAAACTGTCTGATCTTCAAGGGATAATGAGTTTGAAGTTTTGATGTACATGCTTATTAATATGTATATTAAATCTATAGACCAATCTTGGCTTTTGTTAATCACAGGCAGCCTGAAAGCACTGCAGCCAGCTTGACTCACGTCTCCCTGGAAGCTTTATTTGAACTGAGCAGTGAACCATGCATGAATTTGCATGAAAGTTCTGAAGAGTGATAAACGTCCTCCAGTTCATTTTCATTTAATGCTGCAGTGACTGCACGCCATTCTTGTCAGTTCTACATACAATTATGCCCTTCATCACATAATATTGACAAAAGAAGTATATAGCAGATGCAGACAAATATAGAATGAAGAGGTTAACAATTAGAAAATGTGGAATGTGAACAAAATTTGTTGTGTCTGTTATTTTAAGAATTGTTGGCAAGAAAATTTGATACATTCAAACCTCGGGAGCCAGAAAAAGTGAGATCCATCATTTAATTTAATTCACATTATCCACACGGCTTTACACCAGAGGAATAGCATACTTTACACAAGAGGAATAGCATACTTTACACTAGAGGAATAGCATACTTTACACAAGAGTAATAGCATACTTTACACTAGAGGAATAGCAAACTTTACACCAGAGGAGTAGCATACTTTACAGCAGAGGAATAGCATACTTTACACCAGAGGAAAAACATACTTTACACTAGAGGAACAGCATACTTAACACCAGAGGAATAGCATACTTAACACCAGAGGAATAGCATACTTTACTGAAGGGCTCTTCAACATTTTTCAGTGATAGTGGTTTCAAGGAGTTAATTTAGAGCATCCTGCTGTGATTTTTCTTTCATCGTCTTGAGGTTGAAATCCACATGCTACAGTTTCTTCATAAAGATGCAGGTTTTATTACATTTAAGCCTTTTTTATATTACTGTATGAACTTAAGTACTCCTTAAATTAACATACTGTACTAATTTTTAAACATTTCTAGGTAAATCTTGTAGAATTCAGTGAGACATGTAGCAGATCAATGCAAGAAATCATTTTAAAAATCTGAGTGTGTCATTGAAACAGCTGGTTTGATTCATTATTATCAAGAAACAACACAATACTTAATGTACTATGCAGAAGTGTAAATGAGAGCATCATTTATGGATATCAAAAAGCTGTGATTTGCATACCAGTCTGTCCTGTTAGAATTACCTGTAAGAACACAATTTAACCTGGCAAAAAAGTCACAAAAAATCATTCAAGTCACATTATCTTGCAGCATATAATCATAGACTACAATTACACACTCATCTTTCATAAGCATTAATCTATAGTCATTCTGAGGCATCCCAAAAAAGATAAGGTAAAGCAAGGCAAGGCATGGTGAGGCAAGGCAAGGCAAGGTACGGTATGGTATGGTAAGATATGGCAAGGCAAGGCAAGGTAAGGTAAGGTACAGTATGGTAAGATATGGCAAGGCAAGGTAAGGTAAGGTAAGATACGGTATGGTACGGCAAGGTAAGGTAAGACACGGTAAAGCAAGGCAATGTCCAAGTTTAGGGTCGAGAGGCAAATGTATTCAAATCAGGAGTACAGGAGACAATCCAGAGTTAGAAACCAAGGGTATGACTTTAGCAATCTAACTTACATGGTCTGAAGTGCATGGCACAAGTTGTTTAAGGGGGTGACCAACCCATTTTTTCTAGTTCAACAGTGGAAAAAGAGTGGCATAGTGATTCAAAATGGTAGTATTCTGCCTCGTAATTAGTCATGGTGTTTGGGGAGTAACATGCAATAAACCAAACAGAGTGTCATCTCCCACTCCCTTTAAGAGCCAGGTGTGCTTGTCATCTCCCACTCCCTTTAAGAGCCAGGTGTGCTTCCACCTTAGTGGACTGCTGATATAACGGGAGATTTGCCAGGTAGTTGCCAAGAACACTTCTCTGCAGAGGAAACAGATCTGTTGGTGCGCGAAGTGAAAGCGGGCGTGCAGATCATCTATGGCAGCAGCGGGATTCCACCAGAGCTCCTTGAGCTTTATAATTAATAATAATGATCGTTACAGTAGTCCCCCCATATCCATGGGTTCCAAGACCTTCTGCGGATAGCCGAAACTGTGGATAACAGCAAACCATATGTGGACCCCAGATATAACATGATTTTTGTGTAAATACATATGGTAAACTTTAATTGATAAACTATGCACAGTAAGACATTACCAATATTAAATACACTAATAATAAAATACATTATACATATTACAAAGTGCTGTACATTACTGTACTCTCTCAAATTAAAGGAATTCTGGTATTTTAGCCTAATTCTCAAAAGACAACATAGCAATGAAAAAATATCATGTATCAACTGATAATGAAGCAATGAAAATCATGGTTTTTAAATCCCTTAAATGATGAAGGACCAATAAAAAAAACAAGCAAATGACACACATTTTACAGTGATAAAATTTGTATCAATGGGCGTTCAGATGGGCGCATTACATTTGTTATTTAAATGATGTGGCCGCTGGATGGAAAAACTGCATCTGGCTGAAGACACTTGTGTTGCGCCTGGCACTGCTTTGCAACCAAGGGTCAAGGGATAGATCAGAAAAACCAGAGAACTCCAAAATCACACGACTGATGCTCAACCCTCAGCTTGAGACTTCACACAGAAGCTTGTATCCAGAGGGTTTGAAGTAATCATAGGTAATTGGGAACAGATGCATATAATCTAGGATCTGGGCTATCAATTAGTACTCAGGTGAGGTTGATTGTTGGTGATTCCCTGCGGCACAATCTAAGGTTTGAGAAGACATGACAGCTCCCAATTCCTGCTTCTGTGTCCTGGATGGCTTCCTGTCCATTCTGTGCCTACACATCCAAATGAGAATCATCCATCCATTCAGCAGCCAGAAGCAAAGAGAAGGTCCCTCTACCACCTGCTTCCCATGGTGCCTTATCCCACAGAACCAGGAGACTTTGGGTGGGAAATCCGGCAGATGGGTGTGATACTGTAGTTCGAATTTCAGTTTTACAACAATGTGACATATCGAGTAGAGATTCCAGCATTATGTTCACAGTATTGCAAACATGAAATTAAAATGACATCTACCATAGCTCATTTAATCCTACTGATTTTGGGTTCACAAGATGGGAATTCTGTATATACACCAAAATGCAGACTTACATATTTATTTAATAAGCACAAATCAATTATGGTTGATTGGGGAATAATTGTAGGAAGTACGCTGTATCTGTACTCTGTGAAGTATTCCTTAGGGGAAGGAAACACAGTGAATTATTAAACTGCATTAGTGGATGCTAATTTGCATTTATCACAGACAAAGAAGTCTGTATGATGCAGTGTAGAACAAAATTCTCTCATTTAAAATTCAGCAAAATTGACAAAAATGTAAAGGTCTGACCTTTTCCTCCACTCCTTTCTTCAATATTTAGTTGAAATTACTAGTGGAAACTGACTGCACTTGTTCAACGCTGATACTTAGGTATAGTATACTATATGTAGTATATAAGTCCTACTTCCGTATTGTACGTTCACATATACGTTTTATTTCCATATGACACATGGTAAGCCTCAGTGGACATCAATTATTCTTGGCAAGACGTATTAGAGTAAAATATTAAAATATCTGAAAACATTCTTAAAACACAAGCTCCAGGGTCCCCTCAGCACATCTCAAGCCAACCGTCTTTATTTCTTACCCACACTGAGGCTTCTTATGCATGCTTACTATGTCTGATCCAATATAAATAATCTCACTTTCCCTGGGCAGCTAAAAGAAGCCGTTTGAATCCCATTTAACATTGAAAAATTGCTTCAAGCTTAAAAACACTGATTTAAGTTGACCTGGTATGGTTGTCAGTTAAAATCCATGGCAGGGATAATGACGGCCTGCTGCCTCTTGAGTGTTTAAATTCACTTGTATACATACTATGATCTTATTTAATAAAACAGTGAATTTAAGGGTGAAAGGAAATGATATGATGCATAGTATCTTAAAAAGGAAATAATAAATATGCATATACAGGCAAATGCTCCTTCGAATAATATTTCAAAATTCAAGGTCATGAAATGAAAGTTTTTGAATGACACAGGTGTAAAAAATAGAATATTTCCACGTTACTTATGAAATAACTTATTAAAGGCAATATCCTTGGGTTGTTTCATCTTAACACACAGAATGGACTTTTTTAAGAGTCAGATGGGTTTAAAAACTGCAGTTAGGGAACCTGCACAAAGAAAATTCAGATAAAAAGAAATAGGCTTCGGAACAGCATCAGTTATGAGGCCAGGAATATTCTGCTCTCCCTTCTGCAAATGATTTACATGTAATTTATTTAATGTGATTGAAATTAAAGATAGCTGCAGAAGTCATTGTGTGTGCTTTCCCATTTCATCACTGCACGCCTACTGAAGAAAAGAGTTAAAAAGGAAGGATAGAAAATTTATCGATAAATATCTGAAAAATTCACTGGAAAGCCTTCGATTTAAAAGCTTTTTGTGTGCTGCATAATACAAATGAACTAGGGTTTTCACCACTAGTATATATAGTTTTATTTATACTATTATTATTATTACATTCTATATTTCTCTGAGTCTCCACCAGCTTTAGAATTTTGCCAATTTATTTATTGGGTTGTTATTTTTCTCTACTTAATATCTACTAGAATGTCTTCAGCTTCCATTCTTCCTTCTCCGACTTCTGCCTTGTATGTTTTCTCTCTAAGGACCCAGACTTCCTGTTTTTCTCATGCTTCTAACTAGTTTTAAGCAGTTCTTCACTTTCTCCGTGGAAGGGCTGATTGGCTTTGTGCTAACAATTTTTCCCCAAATCTAATTAAGAGTTTTTTAATCTACATTTTGTTGCCATAGCCCCATATTTTCCACTTTATTTCCGCACTAAAGCCATTGTAGAAATTATTGTAACTGTCTGTGAAAAATTAATGGAATCCATTACATCCATAATGTAAGTAATAACAGTGTCTGCATTTCAGTTTATTGTTTATGGTTTTAGTGCCAGCGAAGGGCTCAGTTTTCAAATGAAAAACTAAGTTTCTGAAATACCATGCAGGAGTCCTTTGATGTGGTTTTTTTTTCCATTGCAGTGCTGCAGTGTGCTGACCTCCAATCTCTTCACATCCCCATCATGGAGGAATATCCTAGATTCATTCCCTGCCAGGTTCAGGAACCAAGGAGATGTCTGTAATATACCGGGCTTGAAAGTTATAATCTGCTCTGGTCATGTAGTTTGATGTATAAGTTTTATAAGCTTTCAAGAAAAACTATAGAAATTCCATACAGACAGGTGCCATGAAATGAAGATTATAACACCAGAGGGGCTTTAGGTTATGTGTTGTATTCATTGTCAAAGAGTAGGATGGTGCTGGATGGTGAAGGGAAACACTTCCTTTATGTGCAGATATGTTGGCCTTCGACGTTCAGCACATAATCGTGATTTAATTGGCTAATTACCTTATAGAAAGTTACCAATAGACCATCCATCCGTATTTTTGCGTTGGGACGCCAATGTGCAGCTGCAGGTGGGAAGAAAGGCCTGAATGAGAATGAGAGTGTGGTCACACGTGCTGGGGTGACATGTCCACATTCAAATGTGACATTTTGTAACGGAACAAAATGTGGCACTATTTAAAACCATCCAAGCTTTCAAAGAAAATCCGAAGAAAGGTGTTCTAAGAAAGGCTATTAAAGAGCAAAGGAACTGCTGACTTTAAAGACTGCGGAGTCCAACTTCAGTACATCATTGTTCATTAGGCAGAGTGTGCCAAACCCTGACAAATGTCTTTAATGACACTATATTAGGTTAATAGTTTTACTTCTAAATTCTCTTTAGGAATCCAGTCCTTGGGTGCCTTTATTTTATCATTTAAGAACATTATGTGTTTGCCAGGGCACTGTGGAGTTCTGCGAGATGATCATCCAGTCTTAAACAACCGCCGCTGTGCTAGCAATTACCGAGCCAGCGTGGCGTCTGATGTGGCCTGTAACAAAGGTGAGTTCTCACCTCTTTATCACTCATTCTGCTCAGGTCACTCAGCAAGCAAGGACAGCAATGATCTTCTGCTTGCAGGGCAAAGATAAATTAATTTTAATAAATTTATTGCTTGAAAACACTAATCACTGTGCACTGGCAATAGTGACAGAAAATTACTTTACAGTTTCTAAGATGATGGATATTTTGTTTAAAAAAATCTCCTCTGAATGAACTTGATTATGTGGCCAATAAAGACTGAAATAATTTTAACGTGAATGTAATTATAATACACTGAATATTCTGGCACAATTACAGGAAGGAGACTGGCATGGAAGTCTATGGCAATTGGCCTTGCTTCTAATGGTTTTAATGGTAATGATAATTTAGGTTCATTACGTATTCAGGACAGAGTTGACACATTGACAAAGTGAAAGCTCAAAGAAGCCAAGCCAATGTTACAATGTGTTGTCTCATTCTTCTGTGCAGCTATGTTTTGTCATCCCTATTGTTTTCCAAATCTTGGAAAAAAGACAGACTGGCATTCAGAGATATTGGTATTCATGTCTGTATAAATTTCTCAATTTATCCTCCAGTCTGTGCAAAAAAGCAGAATAATTGTGTGATGACATTTGTTCCTGTCAAAATTATGTTTCTTGTTGCATTTAATTGTTCTTCTCACCATTATTTCCTAGATTGTTGGATTGTTTGTGATCTGTAAGAACAATAACAAATAAGCAGTTTTCCAATCTGACCATTACAAATCACTACAGTATATGTACACTGATCAGCTATAATATTAAAACCACTGACAGGTGAAGTGAATAACGCTGAATATCTTGTTACAATGGTACCTATGAAGGGTGCCATTATACATTAGGCAAGTGAACAGTCAGTTCTTGAAACTGAAGTGTTGGAAGCAGGAAAAATGGGCAAGAATAAGTATCTGAGTGACTTTAACAAGGGCCAAAGTGTGATGGCTAGACAACTGGTCAGAGCATCTCCAAAATGGCAGGTCTTGTGGGGTGTTCCCAGTATGCACTGGTCAGTACCTACCAAAAGTGGTCCAAAGAAGGTCAGCCAGTGAACCAGCTATGGGGTCATGGGCACCCAGGGCTCATTGATGCACCTGAGTCTGGGTTTGGTGGATGCCAGGACACCATTACCTGCCTGACTGTGCCAACTGTAAATTTGGTGTAGGAAGGATATATATATATATATAGTTCCAGTGAAGGGAACACACTGGGTGTGTGTGCATCATTTACCTGGGGAAGAAATGGCATGGATGGTGCACCAGGATGCACTAGGAGAAGAAGGCAAGCCATTGATGGCAGTGTGATGCTCTGGGTAATGTTCTGCTGGGAAACCTTAGGTCCTGGCATTCATGTGAATGTTACTGTGAAATGTACCACCTACCTAAATATTGCTGCAGACATACACCCCTTCATGTTGTACAATGGCAGCGGCCTCTTTCAGCAGGATAATGCACCCTGTCACACTGCAAAATTGTTCAGGAATGGTTTGAGGAACATGAGAAAGAGTTCAAGGTGTTGACTTGGCTTCCAAATTCCTCAGATCCCAATCCGGCCGAGCATCAGTGGGATGTGCTGGACAAACCAGTTCGATCCATGGAGGCCCCACTTCACAACTTACAGGACTTAATTGTGGTTTCTAATTCTAATCTGATTCACTCATTATTTCACTAGTTTCCTTGCTGGCTAGTTTCAGCCATTTTGGCTAGCTCAGTAAATTTATGGCAGTCTGCCCCTAGTGGCAGATCCCTTATTCTACATTAGGTAACAAGGGTAAAACAAAAATGAGGAAATGCATGTTAGATGACTAAAGGCTTGCCTCCATAAATCTTCAAAAATTCAACTGTGAATTTTTGCTGTAGAATGTGTAAATATTTTTAACATTCAAATTTTATTCAAATAATGACGTTCAGCCTCCTTTCCCTAATACACACTGATGAGTCAAAACATTATGACCAGCCCCAAGTGACGTGAATAAAAAACTGGAAAAACTTGTAAAAACTGATAAGGTCTGTGAAATATTAGTCAGTAAGCTAACATTCAGTACTTGTAGTTGACATGGTGAATGCATAAGAAATGGGCAGCGATAAAGATCTGAGTGACTTTGATAAGGACCAAATCATTATGGCCAGATGACTGGGTCACAGCAGCTCCGAAACGGCACGGCTTTTGGGCTCACGGTCATCCACGGGGAGTACCTACTGAGAGCGGTCAGGGGAGGGAAAAGCAGGATCTGCTGACTGGGTGATGGGCAGCCACATTGATGCGGGATGCAAACAAAGCTTACCCCGCAGGGCACGAATCAACAGAAGAGCACAAATGTGTAATGTGTCATGACACTTAGCGCATTGAACCTGCGTACGGGGCCACGTAGCCGCAGGCCAGTCAGAGTGCGCATGCTGACCCGGGCCTACCATCAAAAGTGCCTAGAATGGAGAGGAACGCAGCAGAGGCCTGTTTCAGAAAGCAGGATTTCTGGCTTAGCTGGATAGCTTGTTTGATTTAAGGTAGTTTGGGTTAAATGTAAGTGAAAGAAGATAAATCCCATTTAAACTTTGGTACCTTAAATAGTTAGAAGATATCTAGCTAAGCAAGAAATGCTGCTTTCTAAAACAGGCCCCAGAACTGCTGCATCATGTGGATGGCTGTGTTTGTGTCAAGCACCTATGGGATGCGTTGAACCGATAAGTCCAATCCACAGCTACTTAGTACCAAATGCAGCAGGGCTCGATCCATTGAGTGTCGTGACAAATTACTTCCGTGACACCCATTAAAATTATTTGCCATTTGCACCACAGTAGCCCTTCTGTTGGAGTTCACAACACACACACACACGCACGCACGCACGAGACCTGTATTCATATCTTTCTGGGATAATTTTTTGTTTTTTTATTGCAGTTACAGATTTTGATAAAATTGTATTTCTCTTTGTGGGAACTGAAAAAAATGGTCCCCACAATGTCAAATTACCAGGTTTTTATAACACTGTGGTTATATTTGGTCCCTACAATGTAACACGCGCACATACACACACACACACACTACTGCAAAGTTTTATTATTATTATTGTTCTTGTTTTGATCAGAATAGTTGCCTTTAATATTTAACTGCTTGGTATTTAAATACAATGTGGATGCATTTTGTCTTACAAAATAGACAGGTGGCAAATTCAGGTTCAAGTGAGCTAATCTGCTGTTAAATGACACCAAAATAATGAATTGGAACGAGTTTGCATACACAACTTAACTGTGACTAATAGCATTTTCTGTGTATTATAGTTGCAAATTCAAAGCCTTATTAGTATTGCATGGTCAGTGACAGAAGACAATTAATCTGTACATCCATCCAGCTTCCAGCTGCTTATTCTGGACAAAGTTCCAGTGGGGATGGAGCCTCCAGGCCCAGCAGCACTGGGAACACATCAGTGGGACACCATGGATGGGGTGTCAGGCCATGGCAGGGTCCGTACATACACACATACCCTGCGGGCAAGTCGGAGATACCATTCAGTGTAATTGCGTGACTTTCAATTGCTGGAGTACCTTGTCATGTAAACACCCACCAATGGGAGGCAAGATTCGAACCCCCAATCCGAAACAGCCACCCTGTCAGCCTCATGTCTGTATGTGGAAATTCAAAAATAAATTGCTGAATGGCAGTCACAGACTTCCAGTACTATAAACAAAGCTGTGGCTCATATCATAAATGCTACGTTACCGTGGGGTGACTGAGCACTAATCCGGAATCAAGTTGGCGAGGCAGAGCATCAAAATTCAGAGCACGCGCCCGAAATCAAAAGGCGTGATCGTGAAAAAGAGTGAGCGGGCCGAGGAGCAGGGCAGGTTAGCTCTACACGTGTGACACGGGGAGAGTGCTGCGTGAGGATTGGAAATGGCAGGGTTAAGAGGCAGAGCAGTGAGAGGAGGAGTCCGGAGCAAAGAAGCGCCGTGCCCTGAGAAGACAGTACTGCTAATGGAAGCCTCATTCTGTTAAATGTGGGGAAAAAAAGAATGGCTGCTCTTATCGGCAGTTTTGTGTCAACGTGGAGGCTTTGGCTGATATGTGGCCATCTCTGAAGAAGCGGAATAGAAGGACTAAAATTAAATTTCACTCTTCAAATGCCCATAGAGATTTCACGTTTTTATTTTTTATCTATTTATTTTTTTTTAATTAAACCCCATGGGGTTTATGTCAGATATGAGGTGATTTATTTTGTTCATGTCATGCAGGTGAGTGTAGCCTTATTTAATCTGATTAATAAAGACACAATGGAAGCACAATAGTTACATTAGTGGAAGAAATACACTATGCATGATTACAGCTCAGGAAATATTACCAATGGGGAAATAAAAGGGCAGGGGGAGAACTCTTTCAGCCTTTATGAAATCCTTCTTACGATAGTAAATATGGCGTTCATTGTGGCACTGGGAGTAACGGCCGGGCAGTGTGCTTTGTCGCACTGGTGCTAGCCACATACATGGCTATGCGTATTGGTGTCTATCGTGCTGGTAGTCTGCCTATGGTAACGTTGTTTGTAGCGTTTCATGTCCTGTGTTGTAAACAGTGGTGCGGTCGGACAGCCAGCATGCTGGGCAGAGTGTCAGGAGTGCTGCTGGTCATTGTTCATGTTTGGTCCCGGTAATAAAGAGCAGTCCTGCTTCACTGAAGCTGGCGTGTCTTTTTCCTGCTGCCGCGATGCCTGACTCCGCACATTATTACAGCATCTTCCAGCTGGATGGCCGATAAAACACTGCTCTATGGACTCAGGCACCATCCCACCGCCTTCAGCCCTACTGCCTGGGACGAGGTTGTGTTTCCTTAGGCTCAGGTGAGGAGATATGAGCTCGCATGCTGCATGGCTCATATGCAACTTCTCTTTAAACATAAGCTTCCACTTCCCCAGTGCAGGGGGACAATGATCCTGCAGCTGATCCCAGGGCTGCAGAGAAGTAACACCATGCACACTGCACACGGGCAAAGGTACTGAGTGAGGTAGCAGCTTAGCCGGCTGCTTGTCTTTGGACAGAAGGAGAAAAGCCTGGCAAGCAGAGAGAGAAAGAACATGCCCATATGAAGAGCTCTTTAAAAATAACATGACTCTTATGCGTTAAATTCAATTATACAAGCTCTTTATATGCCACTCAAAATAAATATACAATTCATATTAACTTAATGTTTCATTAGACATATATGTCCTTTATTCATGTAAAATACATATGAAATGAATGTACTGTGAAACATATAAGTCCTACATTCATGTATAATCCATGTTAAATGTGTTTGTCATTAGTCATATATGTCCTTTATTCATGCAAAATACATATTATGTTAATGTTTTGTCAAACATCAATTAAAAGTTCTACATCATTGTACAATGCATATTAAATTAATGTTTTGTCAGTATTAGTTTTTAGGCATAATTCTTTGAATGATCTCATTTGAATCATGCACAGTGGGGTTCCACATAACTAGATGGAGTATTTTGAAAAGGGAACATCCTTTTTCAGTTGATACATTCACTTTGTGTTCTGAGAACATAACATGAATTTTCTCATGTCTAATTAAAACATCTGAATGTGGAGAGATCATACATGTCTTTCATAAGAATAATATATAAAAGCAATACAAATTTTTATTAAGAAAGAACAAGCAATACACATGTATTTCCTACTAAAGCCATATGTTATCAGATATGGTAAAATGTAAAGTTCATGTGTAAGGTTAGTCTTTTTCCTTATTTGTTACACATGTATTTTTGGAATGAATGTGGCCATAATCATACAAGAACTGACATTGACTTGTAGTCAACTTATAACAAACTTCCTGCATTGTGGTATATAATCGAAATAAGAAAAACGTATGATAGCCTTACATGAGCCATGCAGGTTTTGCTCATATGACTGGGAACAGAGAGCAGGAGCTGAACACCCAGTGCAGAGTGGATACAGTCTTAACCACGATTGGTCATTAACAAAGCTGGATTAGTAATATACAGTAATAATGCACCATGCAGGATTTATGCTTTAGTACTGGACCATATCTGAGGCTTTGTCCTTAATATATGCCCTACGGTGTCTTTGGGAGAAATGTAAAGACGGTCAGCTTGTTAGAAAAGTGCTTCCATGTCAGGCAGTGCCAAATTTGGTAATACAATCTTTCTCTATGCCGAAGTCATTTTGAAATGCAGGGCATAGCGTTGTACCCTAGCCACTGTATTCTACATTTGGCTGCACTCAATGAAGGGCTGCCTAGAGACAGTTTTCATGCCAAGAATTTCCTTATGTAATACGGGAAAAACTCTTGTTTACAAACTTGCAACTTGGAAGTCAGAAAAGGCCTCTTCGTAAATCTGAAGAGAAATTATTATTATTATTATTATTATTATTGTTATTATTATTAGGGTCATCATTGTCATTAGATATTGACTATATTGCAACCATAAAATACGTGATTTGTTAAGGACTTTCTGAGGAATTTTGAATCTTCAAACCAATATAATTCCATATATTTTCATAGGAACTTTCCCAAGAGCAACATTATCTGACATGACTGTTAATACTATACTGTAGTGAAAATGGACAATGGAGGAAAGGAAAAAAAACAGGCCATTCTAAGATTATACATAGGAATTATCCCTCTAAGCTTCTTTAAATGAATAGGCATGTACTGTTGGAAACACGACAAAGGATGCAATGGTGATCTTCTGCTTATCCTTCTGTTAGGACACCATCTGAATATCATTCTGTGGTGTCTCTGCATTCATGGTGTGAGCAGAGTTTTCATATCTTTTCTATTGATGTTGGTCCCAGGCACAGATAGCACCCAAATGAGGTTTGTGGATGGTATTAACATGGCAGGTCAGTGCGGATATTAAGGTTCAGAAAGACATATGACGGCATGTACAGGAGATCCACTGTCCTTATTTATATTAAAACTAAATATAGACTAGGGCAAGCTCAACTAAACACTGGCTGGCAGACATCTCTGCGCACTGGGGGCCGTGTAGGTGAAGCCTTTACTGCCAATAGGTCTTTTATTTATTTGAGGAATTACAAGAAGATCTGCATTCTGCAATCTAGCAGTGTGCTCCAAATTGCCAACATTAATCAAATCAGTTAAATATGCAGGGGCTAGACCTTTAAATGCCTTATTAATTAGGAGCAGAATTCTGAAGTACATATGAGGCCAGTGGAAATATATAACAATGGCTGCAATAATCACAATTTATACCTCTGATTAGGAGTCTCACATGCATGTTTTGGATTTTCAAACTTCCAATTCCTGAACATTAATGTCTGACTGGTAGAATTCCATTTAATGTCTGCTTTCATATCTATCTGCAAATTCTTCTAATAATCACTAGTAGTGTCCAGAACCCAGTCCAATATTTACCTGCCAAAGGCAAGTTTTGTTCCTCATAGCCTCACTATGTGTAATACATGCAGTTAACATTTTTCAATTAAATGTGATCAATGTGTCCTTGTGTAACCTTGAAATTCTACTGGATTTTTGTTTTACTGATCTTCTGCATCTTGACTGGTTTTGTCTAGTTCTGCTGTTTGGACTTTTTGGATCGGTTCTGGTTCAGATTTTAAGTCCGTTATCTGCTGCCTGTTAGCTGATTTTTGGACCTCGTTTAGTTATACAACTTCGTCTTCTACCTGACCCACTAATACTTTATGCTTGAGTCCTACATAGTCTCCTTGGCTGCTTCCGTCCACAGCCCAGATCCTGTCAGCACTGAGCACTCAGAGACTTGCCTGCAGAAGAACAAAGGTTTGACAGGCCTTGTGAATGCCTGTAGTCCAGGATGGGCCCCTTTTACCTGAGACCGTGTACTGTGCACAGGACCTTGTTAATAAACTCTTTGCTGTTGCCATGGCAGTTTGGGGGTCAACAAAAGTTATGAAAGTTGTATTCGCCACTTCAACCGGCAGCATTTTTAACTAGTCCCAGAGCTATTGCCTGTAGTCCAGCCAAGTATCCAAAGATGCTGTTTAGGGGGACTGGGCAATCTATCCGAGATCCCAAATGTCCAACGTGTTCCCCAACCTGCATTCTGGGATTGATAAAGGTGTGTGTGCCCAAAGTATTATCACAATGACTAGATATGCCTGTCCTGACTGCTTGTTGGACACTTTGTAAACAAAAGATCAAAAATCTTGTTGTTACTGTCACTGCATTGATTTTCTACTTTTGAACTGAAACCAATCCATATCATTCTATCCTATTGACTTCTACAACAGAGATTGCTGCCCACCACCAAAAAAGTGATGCTGGTGAAATCAATCATTTGTACATTGTACGAAGACAAGAGCACTTCAATTCATGCTTCTGGCTAGACGTAAACATTTGAAAGCCACAGGTGGGACTATAGGAATGGTGGATGTGTGGACAAAGTCATCATTTGACTCTACTGATATGCAATAGGAAGCTGTGCACAAATTCTACTTGTGCAAAATCTTTAAATAAACAAAAAAAATCATTAAATAAAATCCATCTGTCTAGTACTGGGTGCAATGACTGTGGAGCCTATCCCAGCACGCACACAAATTGGGTTACCAGTCCATCACAGGACACACTAAGTGAATAATTGCTCGAAATAAATAAAGGCTTCCACAGGCAAAAGTGAAAGTCAAAAAATTAGAATTAGTTTTAATTACAACGAAAGCTTGAGAAAGTAACGTTTTGTAACTCAGATCCATTCATCTTCTAACTGCTTATCGTGTACTGGGTTGCGAACTGTAACAGAGATATCTTATCAAATCAGTCCAACATGATGCTATTTGTATTGCTTCATTATATTTAATTTATTTTTTTTTGGTCAGGGAATGAGACCATTTATGACAACTAGGGACGCATATGCGTTCTCTGCCCTCCCTGCCTGCTTGCACGTCTGTTATGGAAAAAACCCACGCTGTTCCCCAGGAGTGACGTGATGGATGATTGTTTGGTGGGTAGTGTGATTAACCAGCCCCCCTGCCCCGTGCTATTTTGACATGCTATCTATCAGGGGATTTATGTGCTTCTCGGATTGGCTGAACAGGAGGCCCCGGAAGCTCTGGAAGCACAAGCCGTACCTCCCACCTTGTATCTCATTCAATCTCACACTCCATTCCTGGTGGTCCTGAAACAGCTGTTTCACGGATCACTCCTGTTACAAATGATATAAGGGCGCATGACACTGGTGACAAAAGAGGATTATTACCACATTTGACACGGTTATTTGACTTGTGTCACTGGTTCAGCATCTTATTTTGAACCTATATAAGACTTCAGTGTGTTAAAAGGATTTTTCCCTTATAGTTTATATATATGTGTGTATAATTATAAATATATGTATATAAATATATATATAAAGGTACCACTTTACAATAAGACTACCCTTATTAAGGGTTTATGAATGGTTTATAATCAGGTTATTAATTAGGTTGTATAATAATATAATAATAATAATAAACTGCCATTCAAATGTAATGCTACAATGCAAATGTTACACTGAGTGTTAATTGAATAGAATTCTTCATTACAGGAAAAAAAAACATTCAGTCTTTAATATTCTTTACACCAGCTAATTTCATTATACTCAACAGCTAGTTACCATAAGCTGTAAAGAATGCCCTTAGCAGTATTTTATATTTTGAATTATAATTTGATTGTAATGATTCGTATTACAAAGAGTACATGCCTTTTTTTTTTTTTAAATAACACACCTGCATGTACGGCTAATCTTTAAATATCCACCTTTTTTGTTTTAGCAGGGATAATAGGGCTATGGACACACAGACATTTGAAGAACATGGGAATTCAGCGCAGGCAAAGGTCTGGCCATCTACAGCCCTGAAGCTGTGAGCCAACAGCATTACTGGTTGACCTGCTGTGCACACAGCGGCACTCACCTGCCAATATATTCCCAGAATTCTTAGCAAAAGATGGGGATAATTCAGCTGACAGTTTTTCTTCCTTGGCAGCAAATTAAGTTTTGACCCACTGGCTTGGAAGAATCCAGTCAGGCAAACATTTGGCCTGATCTTCTACCCTTCTCGTTCACCAGGGTTAAGATAAAATGATCATTCAGATTTCTAATCACAGCCCAAGACAACAAAGCTATGTTGTTTTATTTTTTATTTAATAGTAAAGAGGTGATGCACAGTTGGCATATCTAAATTGCCCATAGCGCATCAGAGCATAAGAGTAGGTGTGTGTCCTTCCACGAGCTGCCAACCCATCTCGGTTGTACCCCTGCCATGTGCCCTAGGCTGCCTGGACTGAACTCCAGCGCCCTATGTCACCATACGTGGTTGGCAGAAGGACGGAAAAATGATTCCACATTTCATATACGATCTTGAAACCCAGTCATTTTATAATAATCTGGTGGAACACTGCTGACAAATATGATGATTTACATTTTTTTTAAATGTGTCCATTTATCTTGGGTGAGATTTACTTAAACAAACAAAAAAATCTGCATGGTTATGCGCAATTAAATAAATCCTAAATAATCCATGCAACACTCTAGCTGTGGATTCTTGGGTGTATTAATACACATTCATCTGCATTGTACAGAATAGTAAACTTTTTTTATAAATAAACTTTTGACAAACATAAACCAACCAAACAAACAAATAAATAAAACAAAACTGCATCAAAATTGCTTGTACAGAATTACCCAAAAAGCAGTAGCTAGCTACCCTGGAAACAAGGAACAGAAATCATGCTGGTCAGACATTTTTGGTCATGTGTACTTTATATGAACGCTGATTACGTTCACTTTTCCAGAACTGGTTACCCTGTGCAGGGTGACAGTGGACACTGTGCCTATTACGGGAAGCACAGGCCACAGGATAGGAGGTTCCCAGGTCCATCACAGCACAAATAAAAAGACACTAAATTCAATAGACTTTATGTGATAGAAAGAGTTAAACTGCCAATATAAATCAATGGAGTTAAGAAGCCTTTTCTCTTAGTGAATGTGATCATGAAGAGGGGTCCAGCCAGATTGTTGTCACAGAGGTAATGTGTTTAAATAAATGACTGAGCCATAAATGAAACTCCACATCCTTCTCACAGCTGCTGCTGGGATTTCCTCCAACGGCCTCCCTGCCATGTCAGCCAGTGGAAGGTCTGGATTCAGTGACAGCGGCTCTGCCAGCATTGGGAATTTTGCTACGTAACATAATCAGCGCTCTACACACCGCCGCTGGTAATTAAAATCCAAATACTGCCTATTTGATTTACTTAGCAGGTGGAATGAAATTCAGCCTGGCGACATCTTAAACCAGCAGAACACTGGATCATCCCTTGTCACAGCTCATAAGTAAGGGTTTGTTTTTAGAGGGACAACTGACTGTAACTCCTGTACACCTTTGAAAGAAGAAACAACGCCCATACCTTATGTTACTTTGGAATAAAACGTGTGGAAAGGCACATATAAACACGTGCCCGCTCTTAGAAGTCACATCACGCAGGAAAAGGGCAAAGGTATTAGCCATAAAATGAATAACAGTTATACTTGCATGTAATAATATACTTTATTTTGGTCACACTGAGCAGTTAAGGTCTAGGGCCCATCATGTAGCATGTACAATGCAGAATGGTCTGTGAAATTTAAAGAACATTTCACATTTAAAGAACATGATTCCAGTAATGGAGAGATGCATTAACTAGTGTTAGGATATTTAAAAAGCCAGAGAATGTCTGAGTCAGTTGTAAGTCCTCCAGGTCTCAATCTGGCAGCAGCACCGGGAAAAAAATAAAAACTAGCTGTGTATCCTAGCTACAGTCAGACAATGAGACCCCCCTACACACCAGTAACCAATTAAGACTAAAAATAGATTTTCTGCGTTCAGCGTCTTGTCTGTGGATGCAGATATGGTGCTTGTTACTGGAAACTTGATAGTTAAGAAGGACAGAATTAATAATTGCTGTAATTTAGAGAAATTCCTCCCCTGCACCATGGAGACTCATTTTAACTCTTTATGCATAATGTCCACCTTGGTTTTTACTCAAACAGTGATTCTCATTGATTCCAGCAACCTAAGGTTGCTTCATGTCGATGTTACAAAAAGCTCAAAGAAAACGTCAGAATTTAATTGTGTCTGCTCACTTACCGATGCTGTATAGGGGGTAGGTAACCTAGGCTACACTCCCTGAACTGTTAGTATGAAACTTACTATGTTTCTAAAAGAACAGCCTTTGTCAACAATTGTGATAATATTTGGGAAGTCTGTCTTTGATGGATGGTCTCTAATATAACCTTTAGGGGATCATTAGGACTTCCCCAACCTAACTTTAGGGGATCATTAGTACTATCACAAAACATGGCAAAGAAATTCCTCTTCAAAACAGCCACCAGGGCCCAGCTCTGCAATCTTGCATGCCATGCTGAATGCTGTCCTGGTGCCTTAGTCATGTGACAACCCATTTTTATACAGCCAATATGATTCCAAAATGACAGATTTTTTACGAGAACATAATAAAAAAAAAAATGAAATCTTTACCTACTTCTTGATTAAAACGCTGTTTCCAGTAGCACTCTGGTGTTAATTGCTTGATTTCTATAGCTCCATTAATATCACATTCAAAACCTGGTTACCATGAAATGCTCGTCATGAAATATTAATTCATTAGACAACAACAGTGTTCACTTTACTGGTATTAAGCATCAAATGGACCAGTACGCGCTCACTAAGACTTGGGTGAGGACTACAGAGGAAGCCTCTATTTATTTATTTATAGAACACATGTAGGTCAAACAGAGTAAACAGTGCTGTTACTTCTACCCTCCAGGGCTGGGTTTTAAATCCTACCCTTGGATTGTGGATCTTTGTATGTGGCGCTTGCATGTTCTTGCAATATTGCGTGGGTCTTTTCCAGGTATGCATGTTTAATACTATATTTTAATTGGCTACATTATTGCATTTAATGTGTAAAGCCCTGGGACCAATCTCCTTCTTAGCTTAATTTGGTGACTAACCCAACAGTTCACCTACACTAATTTGGAATACTGTGTGACTTTAAAGTATAGATTGACAGGGGGTGGATACACTAGGTGACATTTTTCTTTTATAGAGGTTTACCCACAATTAAGTGGTCTGATCCACATAATCATAAATTAGATGTCATTAAGCATCACCTGTGCAGCCGATGTGCGAGCTGTTATCTCTGCAGTAAATTTGTCCCTTTCAAATACTCCCATCAGTCATGCCCAAAGGAAAGAAAAAACACTATGATGGTAAGGAATCTGAGATAGGATGTTCAATAGTAATATTCCTTACCCTTGTTACACCATGAAGCTTTTTACAATGAAAATCACATTTAACCAAAACCTAACAACTATGAAAGGATCATTACCTCTCTACAGCAGCATACTGCTTCACAAACTTCCATTTAGCTGACTTTGAATATGAACCAAACAAAATAACAATAATAAGACAAAACCCCACAACCAAAATCCTACCCATCTTGTAGCTTTCACAGGGAAATTAACACATTCCTACCACGTACTGTAGCCTTAATCTCAACTCTCTATGAGAGGGTATAGTCAGAGCTCAGCAAAAACAACGGCAAACGTAGAACCATATTTAATTAACAGCCATAGATCTTTTTCAAACGCCTCTATCCTTTCAAATTATCTTGAAGAAATAGTAGCTTCCCAGCTGTGAAAATACTTAGATACACGTGATATGCTTGAATAATTCAAGGCTGGCTTTCATTTTAGCCAATGCATATAGATTGCAAATGGAGTATTATTATTACTCAAAGTACTACCTAACAGAATAGCTATTTATCCACATGTAAGCACTGCATTTGATATTGTTGACAATTCCCTTCTATTGTGTGGCTCACTTCTTTCACTGGTCTGTACTTAAGTGGATCCCCTCTTACTTAAGTAATTGATTTTGTTTTCAAGTGCTTCTGGTCATCAGTCCCCTATTACAAAACACAGAATGGTGTACATGGGGTGGGGTGGGGGGGGACTGATCTCAGAGAAGATGGAATGATTCATATCTGCCCAAGACCACTTGAATAATCCTGAAGGTTACTGTAAGCATGTGATGTAAGCAGCCGCCAAAAGAAAAACTCTGCGTTCTTCTGGATTGGTAATTGGAGACTTTGGAACGAAGACATGACCGTTGAAGAAAAAAAAAAAACGAAAAAAAAAAAAGATTTTACCAAAAAATTCTGCAGGAGATGTGGAGATGTCAGGATACCTGCCAGTGGGCTTAAGAAATAGAAAGTCTATTATTATTATTATTAGTAATAGTAGTAGTAGTAGTATTAATTAAACATTTTAATAAATGTATTTACTGTTACTAAAAACTTATTAAATTAGCAATGTGATCAATATACAATCATGTAACACCCCCTGTTTAAATAATAATAATAATTATAGTAATAATAATAATAATAATAATAACATATGCACAAATGCATTCAGAGACACCAGTTATCCGAACAGTATGTCTTTGGACTACAGGAGAAAAACCACGAACATCTACGCAGGATTCAAACCATTGATCCTGGAGGTGTGAAGCTACACCGCTAAATACTGAGCCACTGTGTCACACCAACAAGATTAGTGTGATTGATAAAATTGACTTTATTACCTTAGAGGACCACTAAAGACATCAGAGAACCTAAGCAAATAAGGTGACTGACTAGATTTTAGTGATATTGATCGGTGATCTACTGAAAGATCAACAGTTCTCTGTAAAATAAACAGCTCCATGTCAGTTTTGCATTTTACAGCTCAAAGAACAAATATTACTGAGTACAATCATATTTCCCTGTACCAATATTAAATGAACGTCCTTTCATTGCAAATATATAAATAAATAAGAAAATAAGCGTCACTAGGAAGCGTTTCTATACTGCAGCTTTTGGAGAGTAACACAATACCATACTCATCTTCACACACACTGAAAACATGCATTCAGATGCTAAGGACAATTTGCAGACACCAATCCACCAGGAATGCAGCCCATCTCACCTTTCTATCTTCACTTTAATATGTGAAACTTCTCTAAATAATTCAAATAAAAACAAGACATAAAACAGACAGGGCGAATCTGAGCAAAGATGACTTTAGTTAGCTAATCACTGCCTAATTAAATTTAATTAACCTTTTCCTCTCATTATCAAGGTCAATAAACAATTAGGAGTCCTGAGAAAATCTTCAGCCACTGAAGCATAGAGGTGGGATTTAGGCAACATAGAATGTGAAGTTAGGAAATAAATAAATATGGATATTTTTGTACAGAGGGGTGTTAATGTCAAGCAAGCTCTACTTTGTCCTCATTCATTGTTTTGTGCGCCTTGCAGACACCTATTGAATGACAGACAAATGTCAGTCTCTCCTGGCAGCTGCTTACTTTTTCCTTATTATGTGCTATGCGAATTTAAAACAATATTCAGTAAAAAAGAACGTCTTTCACCTTCTGCTTACTGGAATGTACACAGGTGGAGAAATAAGCTCTCACATATGTGAAACTTAAAACGGATTTATTGCTTTGGACACCTCAATGCCTTCTATCAGTCAAATGCTATTTGTCATATCGCTGTTTTACAATTGGCTTGTCAAAAATATAAGAAAGTATATTTTTTTTAGTGAGTTACAAAACCGTGATATTAGGCATTCCACATTTAATTATACCTGAATTGGCTTGGCTGATTAGGGGAATTCATCGGAAACTTTAATAAAAAGCCAGTTCTTGATTTTAGGGACGAAAATACTGCAATTACTATATGAATTCTGCTTTAAAGATCGAGTGCAGCTTTTCCCAGAATGCTAAAATTATAAAGGTACAGTGGTACCTCAGTTCTCGAACTCATTAGAACTCAAATTTCTTAAAAAAAATTACCTAGAAATCGATCTGAATCTCAGAAGTCAAACCGTGAACGCCGACCTAAGAACTTGTATGCGCGGGGAAATGAGTCATGCTGCACGTCAGCGGAAACAAAGGGTAATGCTTCAGTCTCAGCTTCGCATTCACTGTGATAGCATCATGCATGTTTACACTAGCTGAATACATATATTTATACAGTAAAAATACATTTAGACAATGATAGACAGTAACAGTAATTATTATATAATAAAATACATTTAAAATAAAGATTTCTTATTAATTATTTTAATATTAATAATATACCATTAATACATTTAATTATAATAATATTGTCCTGCCCAGCGGGGAAGGAACGGAGACAAAGGCGCAGACGTCAGGGTATCGGGGAATACGGGGTTTAATTACAGGTAAGGCAGGCAAAACGCAGATGGACAATACAATGACCTGACTGGGGAAACAAACTGAAACACAAAGGACTAATGACAACAACCAGAAACAGCTGATCACACGGGGATTCCACACGGGGTTAACGAGGGGGCGTGGCACACGGAAGGAGCGGACGATCGGGGCAGGACACATTGGGTTTTTTTTTACTTTACACATTGTATGGATACAATTATTTTCTTACTTTAAAAATTACTGCTTTGATAAATGTGCTTAGATGTCTTTAGTATAGTGTCACGATCAGCTCCGAACGATCCTCGTGTGTTCCACGCCCCCTCATTACCTCATGTCGACTCCTGATTGTTCCCACCTATGTCTAGTTACATTAATTCCAACCTGTCCTGTGTATATTAGTCCGCGTCTCCCACTATCCCCCAGATCAGTCATTGTAGTGTTTTGTGCTGTACCCTATCGTGTGCCTCTGTCTACCCTAAATAAACCCCGTCTGTCCGTATGTACGGCTCTGCTCTCCCGCTTGCCTACGTGACAGATCATAACAGTACCGTATATGCTTTTCTTGTCCGGTTCATTTTGTGTTTAAATGCTGAAGAAAAAAAACAACATATTTCGGTGTAATTTTTTGGGGCCGGAATCAATTAATTGTTTTTCCATTATTTCTTATGGGGGAAATTCGATCAGAACTCGAACTTTTTACAATTCGGTCCGGAGTTCTGAATGGATTAATTTCGAGTTCTGAGGTACCACTGTACCAGAAGAGCTAAAGCTGAACCAATACTTTTTTTTTCGCTTTCAAAGGGATGTATGTTGATTCATATATTTTTGCTGTGCATACAGATTTAGCTACCAGCACTCACAGTTATGAGACGCTGTCAGCACCCTGTCTGATGACAAAACTTTTGTTTACCAAATTAGCTAACACGATTATGTTGGCTTATTACAGCTTCAGTGAGTACTCACAAATTTAGCTAAATGAATGAAATGAAGATGACCTAGAAATGTAGGTCATCCGGGTAAAATTTGCAGTTAATTACTAAGAATTTAAATTTCAGCAAAGGTATAAATCACTCATTTCTATGTATTGCCTGAAGGAAAATATTTTTTAGCATTTTGCTTCACACTTAAATGGTAAAAATTTGTTCATATCTTATACAGGGTGACCAGATCATCCATGTCAGGGAGGACATTTTTATCTAGGGCAGGATTTGTAAGATACTATTTCAATTAAAAGGACCTGGATTTCACATAAGCATCAAGTTCTTGCTGTGTGCTGATTGGTCAGTCTCCTATAATCATGCATGTGCCACTAATGTTAATGTGAAACAGCTGGAAACAAACCAGTCAAAGCACAAGAAGAACTGAAATATATAGCCAAGCACAGTAGCCTTTCTGTTTTAAAGTAATCTGTATAACCTGAAGTAGCCCAGAGTGTCCCCACTGACACAGATTATCTGGTCACCCTAACTTATACATGTTGGCACTGGAATCCCATGCAGGGTGTATGGCTACCTTCTAAGCCTTGTGTAGTAGTTCCTGTGATTTGTACTTTTATCATTTTCCAGAACTAGGCAAAAAACAGCCGTTTTTCTATAACTGGGTTTTAAAGATATTAATTAAGCCCCTTTGGAATAAATCAACAAATAAACAAATGCATACATAAATTATTATTATTAATAATATTAATAATAATAATAATAATGTACATTTCACAGCATCTTCTGGATCAGGCCTAGCCTACTGCCCATGTGGCACTGCACAACCCCCCCCCCCCCCCAACCCCGAAATATGGTTCCACACAACCAGGTCACATGGGTAGCTCAGCCACCAGGTGTTCCTCACTGAAGACCACTCCCTGGTCTGGCTCCAGGGGTGGGTCCCAGTGACCCTATTCCAGGCAGGGTACATTTTCTTTCCTTGCATTTGGCATCTTTGTTGGATCATAGTTTGTCTGGAGTGATTGTAAAAGGCAATTTGAGATTGAAGTAGATCAATTTACCGCAGTTTTGTATGAATTGAGGAGGTCCATGGAGCTAAAGTGAGAGTTAAGTGATAAAACAGGAAAGAGCTGAGTCCTGTATCCAGTGAGAAAGACACCTGGTGGGAGTGGCTCAGTGCACTGCCACTGCAGCCCTCACAAGGAAAAGCAGCGAGAAAATGACCATGATGACTTTGTGACAACTTGCCTCTAAAAATACATTATACGGCATGAGATTTTATTCGCCTGTATTCAATCTAAGGCTTTCCCTGTTTGTTTTGAAAATGAGATAAAATAAAGATATAGAGAATAAACAATAAAACTGCAGTGGAAAAATTGCAGTGTGTACAGGCAAAATTGTGTTCAGTGTAATCTGAGGGTGATACATCTATCTCGGTAATGAGAATAAGGTGTTTCCAGCTGATACTTGCTCCTTGTATAATTATGGTTTTCTTTTTGTCCTCAGTAACCCAGACCCTACTCAACACCAAGCACTTTGGCCTTCTTCCTTCATGATCAGCTAACCTCAGCCCAGTACAATCTTGGTTCTTGTCACCGGTGCTGCAATGACCCGCTTATTTTTTGTGGAATTAATCTTCACCCTTCCTCAACTCCATTATTCCTGAACAACCCCTTCCCCCCCTCACATTAAACTTATCCTTCTCTGGTTCTATGCTTCATTGCAAGCAGCAAGCTTCTGACTGACTACTTTTCAAGCCTCAGCAGAAAAAAACGTGTATGACAGCATGGAAAGAGAGAAAGATGCATTAATAGCACTCCCAATTATGAGGCTGAACAGCCACCCCCCTCCCCCCCACTCCCTGAGCCCAAGGCGAACTGCAGAAATGAAAGAGGGGATTGAGACAGCGGCAAAGTGACAGGGTGCAGAAGCTTATTACATATAATGTTCTGTAGCCACAGGTTTATATAGAAGCTAATCAGATATGTTGGAGTGTAAAAAGGTACTTTTCCCTCTGCTTTTGAGAATATAAAGATTCTGCGACAAATCCTTAAAACAAGATATTTCATAACAAAGTTTCTTTGCCTGCAAAGGGGTTATCGTGTATTTTTTCATGCTTTGAACAATAAAACGTAAAAAAAAAATCTTGTGAAGAGAAAAATCTTGAGGATTGCAAGATATCAGTCTTGTAATCCTAGTCAAGACTTCTGGACAACATTATTCGAAACAACTTAATCTGCACTTTCAGAATTCGTGATCTTGGATGCACAGATGAGTGCAAAGTTGTCCTTTTTTAGTGATATTATCCTTCATCAAATAAGAGCGATTTGTAGAGTAAGTAGTAGGCAAAGCCCGACAAGACAGAGTGTAAGGGTGTGAGCACTGAATTTATAAACTCACACTGACTGTAGTCTGATCAAAGCATTTCAGTTATATAAGATTAGATCAAAACAACTCATGGCATGTAGATTTGTACACATGTATAATGACTAACGGGCTTGTAGATTTACATTAATTTATTTAACGGATGCTTTTTTCCAGAGTGAGGATCGGAAACCATGGTCAGCCATGACTTCTGCGGCAGTTAAAAGCCTTGATTTGATTATTCTGCCAGTTGTGGGATTCGAACCTACAACCTCCCAGGCACAGGTATAGATCCCTAACTCTCTGAACATAGATAGATAGACAGATAGATAGATAGATGGATGTTTTATCTACCTCTACACAGCTATAAACTTTATAATAAAAAATGACTCAGCTAACCAGGTAATTAAACTTTATTAGTATATGTATTACTTCTTATACAGTATTATCTAAGTGAGATCTCTGAGTAATTCAGATGTGTGTGTGTGTTTGTGTGTTTATCAGAGATACTCTGAGCAGGGTTGTTAAATAAACATGCAAGCTATTTTAATATAAAATTGCGACTGCTCGTAAAGGTTAATCAATGGTGATCCAGAGAAGCAGCAATCTATATATGACAGACAATTCCCTTAAGCACTCTCTTATGTTACAGGTAATAAAGCTAGTCGGTAAGAGTCACTGCTGAATGCTTCTTTGATGAAGATGGGACGCTACAATTTTTTGTGAGCAGGGCTGTATCCGAGGTATGAAAAGGTTTCCATAGGTTAACTCCCAGAGCTCAATGCTAATGTGTGTCTATTCTGTGGTTGGTGAATGTAGAGTCGTCTATCACTTTAATCATTCATTCATTCATTCATACTGGACCGGGCACCACGCACTTTAATCACTCTCCTTTCATTTACTACTTACACGCTATGTAGACAGCATACCCAGGAAAATAGTATAAAATGAGATTTATTTGTGTTTCAGGTATGTAGCTATTCTACAGTTAAATAGTGTGTTGCTTTGACATTGATAAACCATACAACTCTGCATTAGGGAAAAAAAAAAATCTCTGATATGCAAAGCCAAACCCAGAAATTGAGCTTAATGAGACACAAAGGGCTTTGCTATCCTCTGCTGTGGGTGCATTTGATGTGTAAAACAGTCGCTTTGATGATTTCAGTCATCGGGTATCCGGTCAAAATGTCTCATCACTTGATATGCTTCATGCAACACTATAATGCACTTGGTAAGGAGTGCGCAGAGGTCAGACACATCGCACTATAAGCCCTGATCCAAGCAGCAATGTCATGGTTCATCACAAATTTTAAATGTAATGAGGTGGTTGTTAATCAAAGAGAATTACAGAATAATTGCACACTAAAGTCGTTCAGCTAAATAAAATAAATTGCACATATAGCATGAAAGTGTTTACATTAAACACATTGCTTATGCTACAATGACTGTATGATAACCAACTTTTGATTCACCCACTACAAGCCTTACATATACTTCAATGTTTTCTTTTATCTAGATGCTCAATAAACAAGAGACTTGCATATGTAGGTATAGCCTACTGTACTTTTTCCAATTACGGATGAAATCTCTCCTCCTTACTGTGAACGGCTCGTTAATGTCGTTTTTCAGAATCTGCCAGTATATTTAATTAACGCGTTTATGTACTTGGCATGACTCTTATTTCCGCGATCTCAAGCCCATGACATGATTAATATTTCACATGAATGACCAGAGCATTAAATGGTTTTAAATTATCTGCATGCATCTTTGGAGCTCTGGCTGTAAAAGATCCCATTTTCCATCATATGCCTCATTTTTTTTTTCATTTGCATCGTTCTCTGCCATGCAGTGAGGGCAGTAAATGTACCACCCTTATTCCTTTGAGCTGGTGTTTTAGAACTCCTGGTAGTAACGTTAAAAACCCTTGCAGTGCGGCTGCTGATTTTAAAACGGCAGGAGGAGGCTTCTTCAGTGGAAGCGTAAAATCCTGCAAAAAAACATGCACATTTCTGAAAACCTGGCACTCAGCCTTAAGGTTCATTCTTTATTCAATTAATATTCAAGGGATAGACTTTTAAAGAACTTTTTGTTGTTGTTGTTGTCTGAACCCACTGGAGATGTCATTTGAATTGCTGTTTATAGGCTTTGAAAATTGGGCTTTGATTTTTTATTATTATTTTTTTTTTTGTAGAATTTTTTTTTAAATGATGCTGCTGCAACTGTTTTACTTAAATGCTTTTTTTTTCCATCAGTGCCAATATTTCTTCAGAAGTTTTTGAACTGGATGTTTTTCTTTGTTTTTCGAATGCAAGCATGTAAAAATTTCAATGTAACTTTTCACCAAAAAACGATTTTATCTTCAAAGCATCAATTCTGTATAAATATTGGTAAATACATTTTTAAAAACATATCTAAGCACAAATGTTATATTGCTACATTATATTGAATGCTTTTAAGCAGTTTTGTTTCTCTCAAGTAATAGAAGCTGAGCTTGAAATAAAATTGTTTGTAATTGCCAAACATTTAAAAGATGTAAAACACAGTGAATCATATACGAAAGTAGCCAGCAGGCAGTATAAGGCAGAAGGTACTGGATGCCAGACACAAACAAAGACTATGGGCAATTTAGAGACTCTGGCTCACCTATGATACCTTTGGGCTGTGGGAGGAAAGTGGAGGAAACCCATGTGGGACGGTGCGGACATGCAATCTCCACACACACGGGGCACGACGTGTGAGACGGCACGGGCTCCCGACTGTGCCACTAAATGAAAATTCATCTTCCATAACTGCTTAAATAGTACAGGGCCACAAAAGGCCTGGAGCTTATTCCAGAAAGCACAAGGTAGGGGACACCCTGGATGCTAACCCATTGTAAAACACATATCCAGTAGAACACTAAGGGCAATTTAGAGACAATTTACCTCACTGCAGGTCTTTGGGCTGTGGGAGTAAGCCGACACAAGCTCAGGCAGAACATGCAATCTGCACACACACAGAGCCAAGAATCAAAGCCATGTTCCCAGGAATGTGACACCACAGTACTATCTAACATCATGCATGCATTCTATAGCTTGTTTTTGCTGCAAAAATGTATTCAGGTAGACTCATATGCAAAAATGAAAGTCATGTGTATGTTTTAGTTTTCAACCATTTACTCATAAATGTCCACATACATTAATGGAAAAATAATCATATCTGAGTTTCTCAGTGAGTAAAATAATGATCATATTATCATATAATAATTATCATATTATTTCAGTTTACCACAAATATATTTAGATAAGTCTTAAACAAACGCCAACAATACCAACATGACATTATTTTTCACCATTAATGTCTAAATCTACTAAGGCAGACAATTTTTTGCAATCAGATTGAGAATGACTTTGAAGGGGGAATTTAGACTTGCATGTGTATTACATCTGACTCTTAGCTACATAGCTCAGTATTCAATTACCCAATTGATCACGACAGCAGCAACTCTGCAGTTCCATTGTTAACTATGATTTTATATATGCAGAATGTCAAGGGAAAAGCCTGGGGTCGATCATGCATTAACAAGTGACTCACAGTCTATCCCACTTTCTCAGAACCATGCTTCTGACAAGCTTAGCAGAGCAGAACACCTTATGTTATGCAAACATTGACACCATGGGTCCAGAAGCAGCTATGACCTTGCCCGGGTTTGCAGTACAAAACAAGCCTTATATACACACACAGACACACACACGCACACACACACACACACACACACACACAAACACATACTCACACAGAAAAAACAGACACACACAGACATATATACAAACAGGCACAGACACACAAACACACACACAAACACACACACATAGACACACACACAGACATGGACACACATACAGACACACGCACATGGACACACACACACACATAGAACGCGCATCTGGTTTACGCTGAAATATCTCCGCCTCTGAAAAGCGGGTGTAATCCAGGTATGGCATTTGCATACATCGGGAAAACATCCAGAAGAAATGCACCCCCGCCCCCCCACAAATCCACAAGCATATTTACAGAAACAGAAAACACACATAATTCCATTAATATGCAAGTCAGTGGCGCTGTGCCAATCATTTTAGACACGTGCCAACCCAATATTTTGGTAAAATGTGAAGTGTATGTTATGGTAATTATTAGTTCAACAAATAACAGGCCTACATTAACTGTAAACTTGCGGTCAAGGTAATCTGGTCAATGAGTGAACTTCATCCGTCAGATCGCATCTCTCAATCCCCTCCCCCACCCCTCGTCATTCCCATCTTCTGCTGATACCTCTGCACATCACCAAGGAGTGGTCCCATCGTGACCTTCACGACTCACATCTCAGCGGCAGTAAGCGAGGCTAGCTAGACATGTGTAAATGTTTAAAGAACATTAATATTTTTGTATGTGTGTTTTATGTCTTTAATAGAACATTAATAGAAACTACCTGGTATTTGTCACCTGTCCCTGCTCACTAATGCTACACTTCACCACGAAATGATTAAAAATCAGTTTTTTTTTTGTTTCGTGTGACAGTATTTAAATACATTTTCCTTATAGTAAATCAATAATATGTTAGTCAAAATACACAATTTAGTCATATCCCAGGTTTTCACTCAGTCTTGTTACCTGAATACATTTCTACCCTAAAAAAATTTGGCACATTTCAACTCTAACTTGCATCATCTCAGTCCCCTGAAGACCACAGGAAAATGAAAAGTGAATTCTCTTACTTCCTTTCCTGTATTTTTGATGATATTGTCAGTATGTCTGAGGTGGCTGATCTCAATGCTCAGTTCTGTTACCCAAATGTGGGCAATGTTTATACACCTTTATTGAGGGCAGCACAAAAGAATCAGTTCATAATTATAATTTTCAAATAACATTTAAACGGTTGCCTGATATCAGGATGGAAAAACAAATCTTCCGCTTAAAAACCATGAAGAAAATTACATAAAGCTCCCTGAGACTGATCAATGCACATGTTGAATAGTTAAACACGTGTGCAACTAAAATCAGTGTTGAAAAAAAATGAAGAAAAAAAAAATTAATTTGGTTTTTAATGATTTATAACATGCAAATGACACAGATTTTGGCTGCAGTCTTTGGGTTGTTAACCAGAATCATCTTATGGCTGATGGGGATACCCACTAACATCTTAAATATAAGCAAAGCATATACAGAACTGTTGCATATTGACGAAATATGACGTGTGTTGTTTACACTGGTTGGAATGGTGCTGGTGGACAAAAAATGCCAATAATTTGTAGTGAAATAAATAAAAACGATGCACAGCAAGTAACCATAAATCCCCAAAAGCCCCGTTCCTTAATCTGTGGGCGAGCACTATTTCGGAAGATAAAGTTACGTCAGACGATAAATGACAGGGCACAGAGGGCACTATCCGCAGATCGACCAGGAGGCACGGTCGGAAGCAGAAGGCTGACCTAGTTTGCTATTTTAACAGGGGGAAAATAGTAAATACTAAAAATAGTTTTTTTTTGTTGTTTTACTAAAAATACTATTTAAGCTATTTTCCGACATGTGTTTTGAGAAACGTCAGTTAAATAAAACGATTGCTTTGTCGTCTTGTACTTGCAAAAAAAAAAACTCATAAAGGTAGTGGTAAACCACCTGCGTGAAGTTGACCCCCCATATGTTTCAGATTTCAACCAAACTGGTCTCAATCGTATGTGCCGCGTTTGTGCCGGATTGTGCCGTTAAAATTTTTGTTTGTGCTGTTTTAGTTTCTGAGATATAAATGTGTGTTTACATGGTGACGTCATCAGCGTGAAGTTGGCTCCCCATTTGCGTCAGATTTCCACCAGACCGATCGCAATCGTGTGTGCTGCGTTTGTGCTGGTTTGTGCCGTTAAAACTGTCTTTTGTGCTGCTTTAGTTTCCGAGATATTAATGTTTGTTTACATGGTCACGTGACAGCAGCGTGAAGTTAGCCCCCCATTTGTGTCTGATTTCCACCAAACCGATCGCAATCGTATGTACTGCGTTTGTGCTGGTTTGTGCCGTTAAAACTGTCCTTTGTGCTGCTTTAATTTCTGAGATATTAATGTTTGTAAGGTTGTCCCCCCTCCCATTTGCGTCAGATTTCGACCAAACCGATCGCTATCATTTGTGCCATTAAAACTGTCCTTTGTGCTGCTTCAGTGCTGATATATTGCTTATTTACTTGGTCACGTGACTCCGCCGTTAAGTTAGCCCCTCATTTGCCTCCGAATCGGTCTCAATAGTTTGTGCGTTTAAAAGTTGTCTGTACTGTTGTTTTTCTGAGTTATACCTCTTAGTTTATGCCTTTACGTGATCACCGTATAGTGCTCAAGCTCATGTTTCTCATGTTAACAGAAGGTGGAGCGTTTGATGACTCCGCGACAAAGCTGCACGTACATAGTCAGCCCTGCCAGCCAGATAACGCATTTCAAGATCGAGCTGAATAAATTCAGGTTCTCAGCGGCTAACACCCATATGCGTTTCATATGTAGCACTTTGTATTCATTTTATGCTGCTATTTAATAAGTGGGCGCTGTATTTTCACGTGAGCAATGCCATTTTAGAAATTGGGGGGCGGGGGCGTTAATATTTTTGAGGTCTATACCTGTTCATTAACTATACACACACATACAACATACATATACGTATTCATACATAGACAAACATATTTTCACTACATATTTACAAAGACAGTAAAACATTGTTGGACATTGGGAGTCCATGGGAAGGTAAAGACATCACAATACACAGTGCAGGCAAAATGACAAGAGTTTATTATACATTGTTTTACAGTATTAAGCATTAACTGGTCGCGTTTGGTGCTGGGGCGTTCACTACCTTGTAGCAAAACGCTATGTACGTCTGCATATAATTTAGGGTTCTGTGATGTGCTTTACCACTGTAAATGGCACACAATCACTTTTGACACCGCAAGAGCCACTTTCCATACTGTTGTTTTGCTTTTTCACTCCCAAATTACACATTCCCAAGAATCTTTACATCTCAAGGAATCGTACTGTGTTGTGATGAGTTGGTAGAACAGATGATAACCTGGGTCAAGCCTGCACGTAACGAGGCAGTATGTAACTGACGGTCATTTGTGAAAATATCTAGCATGATCCTAAAATGTGGTATCTGGCTGGCGGGGCTGACTAAGTCTATGTGCAGCTTTGTCGCGTAGTCATCAAGCGCTCCACTTTCCGTTAACATGAGAAACACAAGCCTGAGCACTATATGGCGATCACGTAAAGGCATAAACTTAGAGGTATAACTCAGAAAAATACAATACAGACAACTTTTAAACGGCACAAACTATTGCGATCGGTTTGGTTGAAATCAGACGAAAATGGGAGGGGGGACAACATTACAAAGATTAATATCTCGGAAACTAAAGCAGCACAAAAGACAGTTTTAATGGCACAAACCAGCACAAACGCAGTACATACGATTGCGATCGGTTTGGTGGAAATCAGACACAAATGGGGGGCTAACTTCACGCTGCTGTCACGTGACCATGTAAACAAACATTAATATCTCGGAAACTAAAGCAGCACAAAAGACAGTTTTAACGGCACAAACGCAGCACACACGATTGCGATCGGTCTGGTGGAAATCTGACGCAAATGGGGAGCCAACTTCACGCTGATGACGTCACCATGTAAATACACATTTATATCTCAGAAACTAAAACAGCACAAACAAAAATTTTAACGGCACAATCCGGCACAAACGCGGCACATACAATTGAGACCAGTTTGGTTGAAATCTGAAACATATGGGGCGCCAACTTCACGAAGGTGGGAAAACCTCGTTACCAACAGACTGCATATATTTACAAAAGCAATATTTTATAGTAGCGATCAAGGTAAGAAAACAAGTGACATTTTGTAATGTACAAATTTACTGCTTATCGAATTCGCAGTTACCCATGACTTGAAGCGATCATTTTTTTTTACCGCATTTCCTCGGTGAAAACTCTCACACGTCACAAAGTAAAGGGTTGCAGCTCCCCAGTCAGTGTAAACAAAACCTATAAATGTGCCTTTGTTTATGGGTGTTTTCGCGCGTTTCCTCGGCCCAGTAACATTTTTTTTTTTTCTTTAGAACAATGATTAAAGAGTGTAACTATTATTGTGGTTGGTCTCCACTTAATTATGTGTCATCTATAGGAGGGAGGGATTTCTAACAGGTTTTGAAGCTAAACTAATAACATCTTAATGAGGGTAATTGTAAGAAACGTAAAAGTATTTGTATGAAGGTCTTACAATCAAGCCTCTTCCTCGGCCATTCCGCACTTGTCTACTACCATCAGACCCCCCAAAACCATCAGAACCCCCCTCATCGTCAATCCCAGGACCGAGAAGGTCTCCCGCAGGGACCGACGGTCCAGATGTCCCGGGCCTCCCCTCATGCCCCTGCATATTCATCAATAAGGCAGTGTTCGTTGGATGCTGCTTCACTAATGCAAGAAGCTGAGAAAAACTCGCGTATTCGTCTGGCTTCGGCTCTGTTTCGAGCTCTGCTTGATCTTGGATCCTATAGTATCCGTGAATTAATGAGTCAATAAGGTCCTTGTTTCTCTTGTCTTCAACAAACCCAGTGTTTTGTCTCCTCCGACAATGAGCAACCGTCCGCAAACCCATGAGAGGAATTTGTACCGGCTAGACCGGACATGCTGTAAGTCACCCCGGTTCCCATAGTACGGGTTATTCCCAACACGCCGGATTACATCGACTGCATTCTCCCATTGGTCTGGGTATAGGCGCATGAGCATGTGCCACGGGAAATCTGGATGTTCATGTATTGCTCGAGCAATCACATCAAGGGAAGTAAATCCAGACCCAGCAGCTTGGGCAATGATGACTCTGACCCGGATAGCTGGCGTATCAAGACACCCGAGCCATCGGGCAAAAATGTCCCCGACGGACGCATCATTTACTAGCGACCCGAAGTTTTGTCATGTTGCCACAATGTCACCCCGCGTCAATTGGTCTCCTATCCCAGGCATCAGTAATGATAGCTCGTTCATAACTTTTGTCAATTTAGACTGGGAAATCTCACCCCTGAGAGCAAAGGATAGGATACACATCAGAATGGAGTAAGAACTCCTAGCCTTAGTCCTCTCTGGGAGTGATACACTTATTAGTTCTATTAGCTCCAATTGTTGATCTAAAGTCAGATCTGGAGCCCACTGATGCGTTGCCGTTAGCCACCTCTGCCTGATGACTTCTGTGGCTGGATTGTTTGCACGATTGAGATCAGCAAGTGTGTCGACAAACCAAGTTTAGTCAGTGAGCTCGTGAAGATTATTAAGGGCTTTCCTTAATTCCTTACATGCCTCTTGTTCGGGTACAGTTCGATCTTGTGGGAAGTATGGCGCCAGCATTTCTGCCACTAGTTGTTGCTTGCGTAAGTCACGATGGGATGTCCGCAACGAGGTTATGCACGAAGCCAGGACGAATCCCTCATGTGAAATGTCATGTTCTGCTACTAAATTCCGTCGGAACATCCCCATGTTTACTGATCATAGAATTACCGGTAGCAGTCCTCCCCCTCGAAGTATGGACCCGAACACCTGCGCATTATCTGCTGGTGCTCTCAGCACTACACCTCGTGCGATCCTTGAGAGAGCATCTTGACCAGATGTCGGCCACCAAGACGATGTTCCTGTGGCTTGTCATCTCACTTCCAGCTGCCTGGCTCGAATGGCCCGAAGACGTTCACTGACAGTCATCCCCTCGGTTAGCGGGCGTTCTGCTCCACCACTAGCCCCTCTGCTTGATCCTCCTCCAAGAGACATGGTGATAAGTAAGTCTAAATACTAATTGAAGTAATAATAATAATAATGGTTGGTTTATCTCCAGTTTTTAATACATGCTTTGGAACATTTCACGATAGAACGTCGTGTTAACACCTGTAAATATAATTCAGAATACACCCTTGTAACTTATAACAGACCCTTAGTTGGTGGGGGCCTCCAAACTGTCCGAGCTGGCAGGGGTCGTGGAGGGGCCTTGATTTTAGACGTCTCAGGACTAGCTTCTACATCGTTCAGGGGGATCGTCTCATCTTTGATAGGTTTTGTGAACAACTGCCGGTGGACGGTTATAGCAGCTGTGCAAGAGTCAATAAGTCCAGCACAGAGCATGATCGGTGAAAAACCGGAGCGATGGAGGGTGCAACAATTGAGGATGACTGAGATCATGTAGATGACAAACTTCCACCCCATGTATAATCCAATGAGGATAGATGCATAATGTCCGAAAACATTAAAGAACCAGCTTATCCTGCCGGCAACTCCCATTGAGAAAGTCTCCATCTCACTCCCAGACCATAAAGATGCGGGATAAAACTCCGCACCACCCGTTGCTGTTACCTTACGAACAATGGCTGTCTCCACTGCTTCTCTAACCGATGGGAACATCATCTCGCGTTGAAGAGAGCGCATCTGATCATCGGAGTACAAACCCCCTGCTGACACTCCAATCAAGGGACTGTATGTCCACTCTAGCTCGTGGTTCGGGTCCAAGATCCGCGGGGGTTGGGTTTCAATCAGATCTGGGGTTCGGGTGTACCAGTGCAGCCCGATGAGAAACCGAGGTTGAATGAGGGATCGACAGGGAACTTCGCGCCCTTTGTCAAGAAGGAGATGGGTAACGGGGCTCAGGAAACGTGATATGTTCATGTACGTTACTGGAATTTCCTGATAACATTGGGGTGTATACCGTAAAGTTGCCACTATCGGCACACACTGGATGATGTATAGTACTTCTCCCAAGACACGCCCATACACTCCACTTCCCTCAACCATACGGCCGACTGTGTCGGGGGCCAACTGAGCAATTACCAATCGATTCTCCAGGACAAGACGTGTTTCACACTCTCGCCGAGTTAGGGACCTAATTAGATCATCGACATTCTGCCGAATCATCGTTGTGATATACAGAAATTTGGAATTCATGTGCATGGTCAAATCAAGGTTTTGAGCGTAAAAGGCTCCGGACCTTTCAAAATACCACCCTGTTTGACCTTTCATGATTACATGGAGTCTTCCCTGATCAGTTTTCATCACTTCCTGCCCACATAATCTTGCATACCCAGAAATCCGTACTGTGAACGCAGTTTACGCACTTGACACTGTCAGGTATCTGTCCCCATTTTGTTCCTTTGAGATGGTCCCGGCCCCTTGATACAAAACATCAATAGACACACCCTTACAGATCCTTTCATCATGATATTCCCACAGCACTTCTCCTTGTTGACTGTCCATACACACAGCAAATTGCTGGAGTTGTAAAATCTGGAGTTAAGTTAAAAAGTGTAAAAGGGTTACTTTATTGGAGTTAGATTTTTTACTTTAACTACTATTTGTGTTGAGGAATACTCCCATATCACGTAATATTATAGAGTTAAAATTATCAGGTGTTTGTGGGCATGTTTTACACTACTCTTGGAGTTAATGATTTTGTTTCTCAGCAGTTTCAGCACAGTGGTCGGTGCAGCTCTTGAGGTAATTTGTCAAACACTATTTTTAAAATGTCGGTATTTATCACTAAAACATATTTAAGTTGATGGTTTAACATTATTGGTTGTTTCGAGCTTTGGGGTTAAAGTTCGGTGATGATTGTGGCGCATGTGTGCTCCTGATGTAGATGGTTTGGCGCTTCTTTTTTCAAATTTTTGGCGCTAGTTGTTGGACACAACGTTAGCTACGTGTCTTTTATTCACCGTGTTTCTGTGAAAGATTTTTCATCTTCAAACTGTTCTGAGCAACGGATAGGAAGAAACGGAAAGGAGTTCTGACGAGGTGAGAGAGTTTATTTTTATTTTTCTGGTGCATGACTCTTTTCACAAGAGTGTTTGACAGTTAAATTTTTCTTTTACAAAAAAATTAGCTTTGAATGCCCTACGCATTAAATTTACATTTGGTAAGGACTTCAATATAACGTTACATTCACGTTCATACATTTCGGCAGAAATTGACGTCAAGTAAAAGTTGCAGGCGACGCCGAACGCGCATATTTAGGATTTAAGCACTTGTATGATACATCCGTTTGTTTTTGACCATTAGCTATTACTTTAAATTATATTTTCCCATTATCCTAGGTGATCAAAATGTTGAAAAAGGTAGAACGCGGAAGAACAAAGAAGTATGTGAAGCTGCAAGAAGCTTCATTTTCTGATTTTCTCTTTGCCGGTGGGTTTATGTTTTGTATTAAGCGAATCCTAAAGAAATGGTAATAATTTTGTAATTTGTGTGCTTGTTTTTTAAAGATTGTGTGAAGAACTTCAAGAATTTGACGGTATCACTTGCAAATAAACACGTTTGCAGTAGCGTATCACTGGGAATGCTTGACTTTAAAAGCAGTTGAGTCTGGTCCAGTCAAAATTTGTTTACTTGAAACACTGAATTTTACAGAAGATTTAACGGCATATCTTCATGTTGATACACAAGTCACTGTCAGCCTCACAAATTGGGTAAAATGTAATGGAGCTGAGTATCGGGTTGGACTGTTTGTTTGCACATTGATGATGACATGTTAGTTTTCAGCAAAATAACTTCAGTAATCTTGCACAATGGTAAAGTTGTTTTTGTTTTGAGCATGAAACTTATTTTCATGGCCATTTTCATGCTTTTCTGGTGAGTGAAGTCAGACCCCGAAAGATGCTGGTTACAGAAAGAGATTAAGACATTTGAAATGTTTTGATGCCCAAATGTTATATGGGTGTGATTCACAGTTTTATGTTGTGTCAAAGTGTTGTATTATCTGAAGTATTGTTGAGTAAGCATTGTAAATGTTTTTGCTCATTGTTATTTGCCCATGCAGTGCCATAACATTTTGAATGGGAATGTTTTGCTGCTGTAACACTGTTTAAAGACGGTACTTCATTTTGAAAAGGTATTCAATCAGTATGGATTTGTTAAATAAAAAAAAAGTGTAGAAAAGTATATGGTGCTCAGTGTATTTATTTTTTATATAAATTAACGTCTTAAATAATATGCCTAAAAAGGCTTACATATATTTGAAGTGTTGGCTTTTAAAACTGGTAAATAAATAGTTATTACAATTAACTAAGTTTTAGAGTTACAATTTACTCTGTGTAGGATTAGTATTTTAACATCAGGAAGAGTTCAACTTTAACTCTGAAAAGGAAGTAAAAGATCAACTCCAAAAACAGAGTTATTCTAACTCAGTATTGAAGTATATTTGATGGTCACACATGTACACTTAGATTGAGTTGATTTTGACTCATCAGGAGTTTATTCCAAAGACCTGAATTTGCTGTGCAGTATGCGTCACAGAGGGGGCATGAAAGAGCGAGTCGGCTGATGAGCAGTTTTCCTTCGTCAACCAGAGCAGTGGCAACATAATCATGAATAGTCAACTCAATGGTCCCTTGGACAACAACGTCGGTCAGGACCCCACTACTGTCAACGTATTTTGACGCACTAACACAGGAACCACTTTCGCTCACGGACCCTGCCAAGAGGGTGCTTGCGGATGTAGTAGCGTTAGGCTTTACACTACTGATGACAAGGTCCCCGTACCGGAACATCCCCGTCTTATGGATATCAAAGCACCTCTCCCTACCTAACTTCACTATCCCGCTATAGAGCAAGTTTCGAGTCCCGTACATGTGACTATGCATCCCACATCGCCATGCAATCCGGATCAGTCGAAGGGTGCAGGTGTAAACATGGACGGTAAAGTTGAGTTTGCAAAACTTGGATTGTGATACTCTCTGATTGAAGATGGAGGAGCGGGTCATGACATTTATGGGTTTGGGTTAAGTCAATGGTTGTATAGTTGGCTTCAGCCGAAGAACAATCATATCCAATCATTGGCGTTCCCCCAGGGGCTTTGGCGTCTCCGCCAACCAAGAACAGACAGATGACAAATTTTAAAACCATGGTTGGTCTCCTGCCCAGTAACATCCGCGGGATTATCGTATCATTGGATGCGTTCGATTTCATGCAGCCGTTTACAGCGCTGGCTTAAAGCAATGCATTCTGGTCCTGACGCAATGCATCATGGTTAGATTTTTTGTCCGACAGCCGGCGCTGCAAAACGTCACCACGCGTCACCATGTCACATGGTACGAAAACCTTGCGAGAGCAAGAAGACTTCCGACAGATCGTGCATCACCTCTGAGCCGGTCTTCTGTCGAGTTGAGCTACTTTGTCGAGTTAGGCTACCGTAGTGCTAATCGATAGCCCTAACCCTAACTCTTACCCTAACCCTAACCACCCAAAAACCCCTAAAACCCTTACCTTAACCCTAGCCCTAACCCTTAAAACCTAACCCTAATTCCAAGACGGTGGAACTGCACATGCGCCGAAAGGCTCGATAGCACGTTTCGATAGGTAGCTCAACTCGTCAGAACCCCGGCAGATCTCGCTCCACGTCACGTCAGCTGCAGGCAGACCTAAGCCCAAGTCGAACGCATCCATTTTCATATGAATAATGCTGTTTGTAAATGGGTGGATGATCAGCGCTGCTTCGAGACTCAGATATTCGATTAGGTCACTCCTGTACTTTTTATTCTCCTTAAAGAGGTCTAATATATATATTTAGTTTCTACTTATATATATTTAAAAAGTACGCCGTTTCTGGGGGTGCTTTTTAATGCTTATATGACAAAAACTCACGGAGTTTTTTAAATGCTAGGGCAAGATTTGGTCCGGCCAAAGGCTCGCCTGCAAGTGGACGGTTTGCTATGGAAACAGCTGATTTGGCGGGAAGGTGACAAAGAAAGATAGAACGGATCTGCTCGTTCACGAAGCGAAGGCACGCAAGCAAACCGTCTACGACAGCAGGATTCCACCAGAGTAGAGGTACTAAACATCCTGAGACTGAACTTTCACTTTTGTGACAGAGTTCTTAAAATAATTTGATGAACTCATTAATGACCTTTCACATTGTTGTCTTTTGTTTTCATTTTTTTTGCAAGTTTGTACACTGCTGCACATTTCTGTGTGTAACAAAGAGTGCATGCGTCTCTGTAGGCACGTGTTACTATTTAGCTGATGCGCCTTTAAAATAACAGCGAAATACTGCGCCATTGACTTGTTTTTGCTGGTCAAAAGCAATCGCTTTCCACTGCCTAAAGATAGCAATGCACCTGACTCTGCCTCATTTTAAACCCGACACGCCAATGGGTGCTCAGATGGGGGTGTATTTGCTGTTTCAACAACGTGGGCGCTGGACGGGAAAATGACAGCTGCGTAGGGCTCAGGCTAGCAAACACACATAAGTGGCGCCTGGCGCCGCTTTGCGCCGGATATTAATTTAAATAGGGCCCTGAATCTCCAAAAATCAGCAAGCCTTGAACTATTGTCGCGCTGACAATGAGGACAGCAGTGCGATTGTTTAATCTGTAAATGTATTGTACTGCTGCTGTTTTAGATAATTGTTTACATCACTGTGGATGTTAAGCAGTCCTATGCTTAATGTTTCAAACTGACTTGTGCATAGACAGTTTCGGAAGGTTACAATATACGTATTTCACAATAATTTATGCCAATGGGAGATTGAAGGTGTTGGGAGTAGTGCTGTTTTTGGAATCTGCGATCTTTGTTTAAATTGTGTTTAATTTTCAACAGGTAATGTACCCTAATGATACTAATACACAGTATCGTTTTTTTTTTTTACATTTTCTGACATTTGTTCTAGTGCCATAAGCGAATAATTAAAATACTGAATTCAGTTGACAGACTCAGTAGCTCTAGGTGAGTAAATGACTGCAATCTTTGCAATTTCTTTTAGTGTGCTCTAGAGCACATGCTAATGTGGTACTTGACTTGTTGAAATGCAAATTGCAATATAACCTGAACAGTAGTATTTTATGTTTTTCAATGCCAAAATTCCAGTCAGTTTTCAGGAAACTTCATTAGTTATTTGTTTTTAATCCTTTTATGCTTAAGTAAGCGTCCAATTTTAATTAGAATAGTTACAATATACTGAACTTTTATCTGTCTCTCCCTCCCTCCCTTCCTCCATGTGTGTCTGTCTCTCTCTCTCTCTCTCTCTGTATGTGTGTCTGTCTATATATATATATGTGTGTGTGTGCTTGATGGAATAAAGTCTCCAGACTAATAATGAGTTGGAACAGGCAAGAAAACCAGAAACTCTCAATATCAAATATTACTATGATTGATTACATCACAGATCAAACCTTGTAAATGTGAAAATCTTAGAAATATTTACATATATTTATATATTCGACAGCAAAAATCCATCTAAGAAACACATAGGTGTTATGGAAAATGAACTTAATTCTGGTTTGGATTGTTTTCAGCATTGGAGCTCAGATTTGAATTGTTATTTACTGTAACTCCTTGGTTGGAAGCCTCAGGACAGCTAATTGTCTGAATGAAGTACAGCAAGTTACATCTGTTTTGGGGCGAGATAGTAAAGCTGTCAATAATTAAACTGAGCCAAGGCTTACAATACTCTCAGCTCCATAGGGTCAAGTCTGTAGACAGTTCTCAGATCGCTGATGTCAGTTCTCAAGTAAGTGGTTTCCTCCTTTTTATCCCTTTTATTGCTTTTTAGCCATTTTAGCACTTATTATTTGCTTTCTCTTGTTTCTCTTTTCTTTAATATTCCTGAAGAATGTAAGCCACATTCTGTCCATCCATCTTTGAGCAATTCTGAGACACCTCACTGCGTGTCTTTGGACTGTGGGCAAATATCAGAGCACCCAGAGGAAATCTGCTAAACACAGGGAAAGCATGCAAACTCATGAAGAACTCAAACTAACATTTACTGAAAAATCGAAAAGGAGCAAAAATGTTGAGGATTTATTTTTAATTTATACCGCTACAGTACATGATTATGCCTTATTTTCAGTTGTCAATAATGGATTGCAGGACTAAATACCATTTTCAAAAATGCGGTTTAGAGTGAAATTAATGATAGCTTGACTATCATTGCTACCACAATGCGTGGCAGATGGGTGTACCAAAAAATGATGAACAGTCATTGGTTATGGGTTCAGTTGCTGTCCAGGGTCTGTGTGTGTTTGTGTGTGTGTATAAGAGAGAGCACACTGCTCAAAGAAAGGTAGTCCAAAACACACGTCTTATTTAAATACATCTACAATGGATTAGAAGTATAAGGTCTTAATCATATTAACCTAAGAGCACTCAATCCTGTATATTAAAGAATGAATAACCCCAATATGAGGATTATTCATTGTATTACATATAAGATATCTTTAATTCAGCTTCAGCTCTAAATCATTTGATTAAAAGTTATGAATTTAAAGTTATTTGCAGACATCAATGGTATGTTTTTAATATATATGATAAATACTTATTTATGATTCAACTATATTATAGTAAAAACTTTACATGATAAAGTGCGGACACAATGGTCTCACACATGCAGACTTGGAGTGTTTTTTGTTTAATTTGGTTTCCTCTTCTTGTCATCTTAGGGGAACTGATGACTCTCCATTGCCTATAATGATTGTGTGTGAATGGTGGCCCCTGCAGTGGACTCGCATCCCACCTTGGGTGGCCCTTACCTCATGCCCTGGTGCCCCTGCAGTGGACTCGCATCCCACCCAGGGTGGCCCTTACCTCATGCCCTGGTGCCCCTGCAGTGGACTCGCATCCCACCCAGGGTGGCCCTTACTTTATGCCCTGGTGCCCCTGCAGTGGACTCGCATCTCACCCAGGGTGGCCCTTACCTCATGCCCTGGTGCCCCTGCAGTGGACTCGCATCCCACCCAGGGTGGCCCTTACCTTATGCCCTGGTGACCCTGCAGTGGACTCGCATCCCACCCAGGGTGGCCCTTACCTTATGCCCTGGTGCCCCTGCAGTGGACTCGCATCCCACCCAGGGTGGCCCTTACCTTATGCCCTGGTGCCCCTGCAGTGGACTCGCATCCCACCCAGGCTGGCCCTTACCTTATGCCCTGGTGCCCCAGCAGTGGACTCGCATCCCACCCAGGGTGGCCCTTACCTTATGCCCTGGTGCCCCTGCAGTGGACTCGCATCCCACCCAGGGTGGCCCCTACCTTATGCCCTCTGCAGAAGCAGGGGTAAGGTATTTTGGTCCCCATGAAAGCATATTATATTGGGCCCCCAGGCCAATCCAGTTATATTACAATTTTTGTAGGGCCCCTGTCACTCCAGGACCTTTGAAATCATGCAGTGTAGGGCAGTGTTTCCCAACCTTTGTTCTACTACGCCACACCTTCCATAAGGCAGCATTTTTCAAGCGATGTGCAACAAGAAATGCTGCAGTATTAAAATGAGGGAAGCACAGTGGACAGTTGGCAATATGACCAAAAATCTTTTTTTCTTGGTTTAGTAGGTCAGCTACTTATATGAAAATTCTGCTCTCCTCCATCAGAAGAACTTCTTTAGAATGGAGTCAGTATCATTAGCTGCAGTGTCTCTCATGTTGTTTCAAAGTCTTTAGTTCAGCTTGAACACCCACACAGTATATTAGCAACCTAACTAAACTAACTACCAAACTAGTTTACTAAAAATCATTCAACTTGGAAATTAAACAAACGATCAAACTCAAAACTCAACAATAATGACTATATCTCCAATATTTCAAAACACCAGTAGCAAAAGAGAACACACAAAACGATAAATTGGCACCTTGGGTTTCATCCGATAACAGAATGTTATTAGAAGTTTGTCCTGTATTGTGTAGAACAGCCTGGCTTCCAGGCAGGTCTAAAACATCTGACTGCAAGTCCGTCTCATCAACGTTGCCTGAGCAGCTAAAACTATGTATGAAGACTAGACTACCAGTGAAGCACATCATCTAGGCAGGCTACAGGAACACATAATTGGAGCATATTCACCAGTAAGCTTTCGTCTATTTGCCATTTAGACAAAGCGTACAAGAATCCTCCACAGACTTCCACTTCCAGTGAAGCACTGTGTCAGTGGGCTGTGTTTATTTGGTTTCAAAGGGAAAATTAATGTATGTGTTGTTGAAAGTAACTTCGGTGAATTTACATGGATACATTGGCCTTGCTTTCCATGCCATTTTAGAGCAATGAATTACTTGTGGTCCTACCCCCCCCCCCATAGTGGCTGGTAGGTCTGCACCCCTGTGCAGAAGCTTTGGAATATGGATGGATAGATGTATGGATGGATGTAACAGCTCTAAACTCTATGGTGTCCACTCAAATTAGTTACTTCTCCATTCTATTATTTTGTATTATCTTGGGTGTAGATTACTGGTAATAGTCCATGACTTATTTTGTACTTTTCCCAATGTGGGTCTATGACTGTCTAGTAGCAGCACTACCAAGAGAAGTGGTACTATGAGCGGAGAAAAAAAAAAACTTTCTGAGGAGCTAACTGTGACCGAGGCACAGAACACATCATAAAAAAAACGTAAATTGTAACTTTGGATTAACCACATGTGGTTATAAGGTACAATGGGTGAAATTTTGACACAAAATAAGATGGATTTAAGTTACCAAAAGTTTATTGTATTGCTACCACAGTGACCCTCTTCTAATGTAAGGCACTCAGTCTATTTAGCATACACTGAAGTAACTCTACTTTCTGAAATTTCACACTTAAGAGGAATTTTGAACAAAGAAAAGCTGAGTAAGGAACCCACCTATCTAACGTGCAACCATTCATGCAGCATCCATTAAGTAATGCAATTTTTTGTCAAAAGACAAAATGGATTGGGAGTCTCTAAAATAGTCTGTGATTGCGAGATAATATGGCAGAAACAAAGCAGTCAGTAAACAGCATCTCTGCTGGGGAAAGCACTTTGCCGGCTTTTGTGTGGGAGCGTACAATGTTCCCAAGTTAATCCTTAGGGAGATTATGCAAAACATGGCTGTGATATCACTCTGGAGGTTGTTTGGCGGAATGTGATTTCTGAAGGAGTTTTCTTAGAATCAAGGTGTCGGTTGCCATGGGGACAGTTGAAAAGTCAACTAACCTTGTGCAAAATACAAAGACAACTTTTGGTTACAGTATTTCGTTTATATAGACAGACACATGTCCCCACTGGCACACATAAGCTAACCCATATGTGTGTTTTACATTCATTTTAGATGTTTCCACAGGTTATATTGAATCACTTCACCTTTGAAATCGACTGGTTCTTTTTTTTGTCATATGACGCTTTTTTCACTACGTAATGAGGCTGACATACTATTTATAATTTTGGTTACCAAATTGTACCTCCACTTATAATATCTGTTATTAGCTAAATCATTTTACATTTGTCATGATCTGAGGATGGTGTGCAGGCTAACTGGGTCACGTTATGTTATCACACCTCCATTGTCTTGGGATTGACTCCTGCACTGCCCCCCAGCTAAAAAAAGCCAAGCTTGCATCAATTCTCCAAGTAGAAATGTCATATTTATACCACACTCTCCAGCTTCCTTGCTCACATATGCTTGTTTATAGTGTCTTCCTCTGCTTTCTCCCATACCACTGTAGATAAAAAAGCATAAAATAAAATAAGGCAAACACATGCAAGGTGGTGGTTAAACTCCTTAAGCTGTGGCACAGGGTGCAATAATCATCATCATCATCATCATCTTCATTATCATCTTCCCAGCACTTTTCTGGGGAGGGTCATGGTGACAGCATGTCTCGCAGGTTAGGCTAGATGTCTTCTTCAATGGCCATGAAACAGAAAGGTTACACAAGCGGAAGTGAAAGTAAATTAAAGGTTAATCTGTATTTCATTTTTTGGATTTAGATTTTGCCGAACTGAAAAAAAAACATTTCCAGAGTATGACTGGTTGCACCCTGTCTCCAATGCCTGTATCCACTTTTGTCTCCTTAAAGGCTTCCTGTCTGCATGTGTGAGTGAGTTTATTCTTCATTCTCTCTCTCTTTTACTGCTGTCCTTTTAAGGATCACGAAATAAAAGAATCTGCTAATAGCTGAACTTTGCAGTCGGCCTTATGATCCCTTCACCACTCGAACACCCCAATATTTTATTTATTCAACCTTTGACATATTTCTACTTTATTATTTAATTTGGCCAGCAGATCAATCTTTCGTTTTTCACAGAATAAAAAACACGATGTAACGTTGCATCATTTATGTGAATTAACTGTTTTAGTGCAAGTTAATATTTTATGTAAAATATCTTATTTTCATCAAATACAATCCATACTACTTTAAGCTATTTTACGACATTTTGTCTCCGTAAAGGCTCCCCCATCTATGTGTTATTTTATTCTGGCTTGGGTTTTACCGCTGTCCTTTTAAGGATCTTGCAGTAATGCTAAAAGCTGAACTTTGCTGCCTGCCTCATGATTTCTTCGCCACTCAAACACCATAATATTTTATTTATTCAACCTGCAAATTATTTATACTTTATTATTAAATCTGGCCAGCAGATCGATGTTCCGTTTTTCTCAGAATAAAAAAACAATGTAACCATATTCCACTAATAGGCCGGCAAGTTGTTTCACTGCCAGTACCGGCATTATTAGACTAAACTATATTGGTTATAGATTGAATTTTCTGGGTATGTGTTCAGTTTGGACGCGATAGCCCGTCCCATTTTCGTTTCGTTTTGGTGCCACATTCTGAGCCCATCTTTTCTGTGGTGCCCTGCTGGAACCGTTTTTTCTGGCCCAGGGCCATTTTTTTGCGGTGGAAACTTGTGGAACCAGTGCCGGATTGGGAAAAAGTCCAGTACCGCGTTAGTGGAAACGAGGCTTGGAAGATAAAATCCCTCCAGCATATCCTGGGTCTGCCCTGGAGGTACTGGCCACTGGGACATGCCTAGAACAGCTCCCTGTGAGGCATCCCTGTGACAATGCCTGGCTCCCTGTGAGCCATTCCTGTGACAATCTTAAAAGATGCCAAAACACCTCCAGCTGACTCCTGAGGAATCCATTCCTGGATATATCTCTATATTGTCTATATTCTGTATAATAGTCTGTACAATTTCCTGCCCAAACTGTGATTATTTCACAACAAATATTGGTAAAAAGGAAAAAATAAATCACTGATCGGAGCATGATAAATATGGTAAGTATATGGGTCATTCTCATGAACTCACTACTGTAACATCTGCTTGTCCTATTCAAGGTCGGGGGGTGGGGGTGGGGGGGTCTGGATCCTATGGGCACGCAAGGCAGGGAACAGGGAGCAGCAGCTTGGCATCTTAGAGGAGCAGCAGATCTTTGATCCATTTCAATTTGGTTTTTGGAAACAACATTCCACAGAAACAGCTATCATTAAAGCTTTGTGACCTATTAAAGGTGACTGATACAGGGGAGTGGTCTGTGTTAGTATTGTCAGACAGTGCAGTGTTTGACACGGTGAACCATAAGATCTTAATTAATAGGTTAGAGCAGTCTGTGGTGGTCTCTGTCTCTGTTCTGGACTGGTTCTCCTATCTAATTAATAGGAGTTTCTCGGTTGGTGTTGCTGATTTTCCATCGGTTACTGCTTCTCTGACATGTGGAGTGCTACAAGACCTCAGTTCTTAGACCGGTTCCGTTTTCTTTATACATCCTTTCACTGTCTAAGATTATTAACTCTTTTAAATATATTTCATACCACTTTGATGCAGATGATACTCAGCTTTATATATTATTTAAACTTAATAACATTAATTAATTATCCACTCTGGTTGACTGCTTGTCACAGATTAACTGGCTCTGCAATAATGACCTGCAGTTGAATTCAGGAAAGACTGAGGCCTTAATTCTTGCTCCCCCTGACCTTCACTCTGAGATTAGTCTTAAGGTGGCTTCCGTCTCTCCAGCTGCCAAATCGAGTTCACGTAATCTACTGGTTATCATCGATCAGTCTCTAAGCCTAGGTTCACACGTAAGGTCTGTCACCCACCCTTCTTTCTTTCATTTAAGAAACATTTCCTAACTGAGGACTGTAGTTTCAGAATCAGAATTGGACATGCTTCTCCATGCTTTTTTATTTCTTCATGTCTTCATTACTTGAGTATAGAATTCATTTTTTGCTGCTCACCTTCAGAGCTTTGCCAGCCTGTTGGACACTTAGTTCTGGGAAAAAGGGCCTTTTAATCATCCCGTGTCCCCGGCTAAAGACATGGGGATTGTGCTTTTCAGTCTGTTGCACCAAGGCTTTGGAATGGTCTCCCTCTACCATTCCACTCAGCTCAGTCAGTTGACTCTTCCAAAAAGCAACTAAAGACTTTCTTTTGCTTAAGCAGGCATTTGAATAGACCTGAGTATCGAATCCTAAAAAGTTCGAGTTCTGATCGAATTTTTCCCATAAGAAATAATGGAAAACCAATTAATTGGTTCCCGGCCCCCCAAAATTACACCTAAATATGTTTTTTTTTTTTTTTTGCATTTAAACACAAAATGAACAGGATAAAACAAGAGCATTTTTTTCTTAATGGATTCCAAAACGATAAAGATCTTATCCCAACATTACCCCTGTCCTGCCCTGATCGTCCGCTCTTTCCGTGTGCCACGCCCCCTCGTTAACCTCGTGTGGGATCCCCATGTGATCAGCTGTTTCTGGTTGTTGTCATTAGTCCTCTGTATTAAGTCCACATTTCAGTTTGTTTCCCCAGTCAGGTCATTGGGTGCGTTCGACTTGCTTACAGCGCTGGCTTAAAGCAACGCATTCTGATCCTGACGCAATGCATTACGGTTAGATGCATTGCAACCTCTCACCCAGCTGCACAAACTGGAACCGCCTCCATGACGACACACCTTTGCCCTTATTGGCTGAAGAGTTTAGTTACACACATGACGTTTGTATCCCAGGCAGTTCCGATGTGTAATCTGCTTTTTCTCCCGAATATCACGTAAAGCAGTGAGAACTGGTTTTCAGTTAATTTACCTGGTAAAATAAAGTTTAAATAAATTACATAAATGCTCTAATAGTACACGTAAGTTAGTGGTTTATTTATTGTTAGTTACTGTAATGTTGCGCTGCTTTATTTGGTTAATCGTCCAGTCTGAAGAAGGCATTCAAGTAAGAATTGCATTGTAGTATGACTCATTTCCTGGTGCATACAATTTATATTAGGTCAGTGCTCACGGTTCGACTTCTGATATTCAGATCGAGTTCTAGGTCAAACTGGTTTGTTCAACTTTCAAGAAATTCGAGTTCTAGTGAGTTTGAGAACCGAGGTACCACTGTATTACTAGTAGTGTTCCAGTTAATTTCTTTTTCCTCATTGAGTTTTACTTTGATGGCATTTTTAGCGTTTTAGTGTCGTACAGCACTTTATGACCTCTTGTCCTTGAAAGGCACTTCATAAATAATTTTTAATTAATTACTTACTTACTTACTCAGGGTTACCAACTCTCATACATCTGGTGTGACACTCATGCTTTCTGACTCACATTCATCCAAGAAATCTTATAGCAAATCTATTTTATTCAATTATAAACCTAAAATTAACTACATCTATAGCACTGGGGTAGTTTGCAAACCCTGCAGAATATTTAGAAAGTATTAAATCTGTCACCTACATGTAAATATGTGTGCAGACTTGTCGAATTAAAAATCTCAAGCCATCCAGTTGACAACCCTGCTTACTTACTACCCAGGATGGGGTACCGACCCATCGGAGGACACACTTACACACCATTAACTGCTATGGGCAACTTGGTAACGCCAATTAACCATAGCATGCTTTTGTACTGTGAGGAAACCGGAGTACCCAAAGAAACCCCCATAACTGAGGGAGAATGTGCAAACTATACACACAAGAAGCCATAGAAGAGACTTTTATAGTTTATTTTTTTTTTGCATATCAGTTTTCGCTAATTTTTAAAAGGCATTTGCAGACGGACTCAAATTATACAGCTTAATTGTTTAAATGATCAATTTTGCCTTCTGGGTTAGTAATAAACAGAAGTAATTCATAAAATGATGCAGGGCAAGAGTTGTGGAGATGGAAAAAAAGAATTGAAAAAATTAAACAAAAATCGTGCAAAAATATAAACAAATATGGCATCCGTGATGCCACTAGTTTTCACCCAAGGATTTCAGCATGTACACTGTGTATACACATGATTCACAGTATTCAATACATAGCTCTCAGCCTGCTTAACAAAATGAGCCCACATGCGGGGCAATCCGTTTGCTTTCCAGCCAACCACCTGGTAAGACTGGGACTACTGTGCCTGCCTTTTGACGGACCTCTTGACCACCAAATAACCTGCAGCTCCTTCAAACAGGAAGAAATGAGCCAGGAAAAAGAGGAGTTTGCCGACATATCACAAGCCCTAAATTTCCTTCTGGATAAATAAAGTATCTCTATCTATCTATCTAGCCCTGCCTTATTTTAAAGCGATGCTGCACAGTCTCATGTGCACTGGTCACTGTCGCCTCAGCTATTGGTGGCCAATCAGCTGGAGGGGCGGGGCACCAGGAATGACTTTTATAGCTTAGGATACAAAGCCAAGAATGGAATTCAGCCAAAAAAAAAACAGGTAAGGCATTTTTTTATACTTTAATTTGCTCAAGACTGGGTAAATTGGAGATGGCGTGGGAAAAGCTGATGACATGTCACCGTATCTGAACTGATTGAGACTTATATTGAGATTTATATTGATTTTTCTCAGCTGTGAAAATAATGTTTGACCAGCGTCATAAGTCATCAAGTTTGTTTACAGTTCAAGTTTACTTATCAATGTAAGTAAATCAGTTTGTGTTTAGTTAGCATCTCCTGACTATCAGGATTTGAACTACAATATGTTTGGTCAAGTTTGTGCATGTTATTTGGGTGTTTTAAGCATTAGTTTCATTCTATTTTGTTTTATATTTTAGGTTTAATCACTACTGCTGTTTTCAAATAGGAGACACAGGCTAAAGGGCTACCTTAAACTTCTGATGTACAGATTATTAATTTCCAACAAAATACTACTTGTAATCAAGTATAACCTAAATTTCAACACTTTCAAAAAGCCTAGATGCACAGATGGCAATAAATGAAGAGAGAGCATGGTATTATATATGCATGGTAATTTTTCTTTAATCGCACACCTTGGGGATTAATGGCATATACCACAGGTACATATAATTGCAGGAAATCAACAAGCAGATTGGTATACATATATATTATCCACTGACCTTTACATTATGCAGAGTTGCATGTGCATTATGTTAGGTTCATGTATTAAATTGGACCTATTTTATGTTGCATTATGATACAAGTGATGCACAGTGTGGATCTGCACATCAATATGACTTGATTAATTGTAGTGCATGTAGAACCACAGAAAGAATTAATGTATGTGTATGGCTGATACCCAGTAAAAAAAAAAAACTGTGTTACCTAAATGTTGGTGTTTTGTAGTACTTATCCTGTTGTGAAAGTGCACAAACACAACACATTACAAGTTCTTCTCACATACTACTCACATATTACTCAGAGAAAAGTGGAGTCATTATTCTGAACCTGAAAAACATTTCAAAATGACAAGTGCTTTTTGAAGTCAGTATCAAAGCCAAACATTTCGTAAGATTTGTATTTCTGGAAGTAAAAATGTTGAGCTTTAAAGTGTTCTTTTGTTAACCGGTACTTTTAAAAAAAAAAAACGATATTTGTCACCTTGAAACCACTCTCATCCTTATCTTCTCCACTTTTGTTTTTTCTACATTTATCATTCATATCCACTCATCACAGTCCCACATAAGGAGATACTTTCTTGCTGTCGTTGTTGTACTATAATAAAGGACAATGCTGTACCACTAGCCTTAGAGATTTTTTTACCTGCAATCAAAGCTAAGAAGTAAAAACAGTAACAGTAAAAGTAACAATAGGCATGTATCCCTAGTGTTTAGGGCAGCGGGGAGGGGGGGGGGTGGTTTTAGGATCAATCAACCAATATTGAATTGAAAACGTATGCCCTTGCATGGATGGATAGCACAGGCGTTTCTTTCTCATTCTTTCTTTCTTTCCACAAGGATGTTCACTACAAAGATTTTCACTAACACACTTGTATGTCTTCATATCACAGCATTAAAAATGTCTTTTGTTTGATTAAACCTTGCTGTCTGGGGTTCCCGCTGACTTCTGCCCCACAACCTGATGCATCACATTCTCTTTCATTCATTTGCTTATTGTGCTGCAGCCTTTTTGGCCAGATACTGATGATGACTTCACAGTCACTTTCCCTTGCTGTCATTCAGCAGTGGTAGAGCTGTCACCCACTGGAATCTTGTATGTAACAAATTTTTAAAGGCTAAGACACTCAGACAAATTAACTGACACTAGTCATGTATCACTCATATCCAAATAACTTTGACGGTTACGTCACTATTAGTGATTACAGTGATTACAGACAGTTTTTGATGGAAGGGTGACTTGGCATAGACCGATACGTAACATAAATTAGGCATGTTGTGTGCCAGAGGGTGCGTAAGAAGATCAGGGTTGCAGATAACTTTCCAATGAAGTTGATAGTGATGATGGTGAGAAAGTGACTCATTGAAAAGATTAACCCTCAAGCTGTAAAGGACAGCATAGTTGGACTGAAACCATATATATTTTGGAGATTAGTCACTGAATTGTATGCAGCAAGTTCACAAGAAAACTGTATACTCAGTAAAGTGAATATGGTTAAAGTTTATTGCAAAATGTGAAATATCAGCACACTAATAATCAGATCATTACAGATTTGAACCCACTATTTAATATTTAAGGTGTACAGATATGCATCTTAGATATTAACATATGAATTGAGCCACTTATTAAACACTTTAAGTTGCACCAGTTGTCACAAGGCACTTTATAGTATTACCATATTTTAGGGCCATTATGAGATCAATCTCTCACAGTGTTTTCATGTGATCAAAGCACATGAGTACAAACACAATATGAGTAGCTTCTATAAGTTAAGATGAAACCTTAAATGCCAGTAGCCTTAAATAGGAGCACTGTTAATCTCACATTTGTCAGTATTATACAGCTGGATACATATGGGACTGTGATAGAATAAATTGTAACAAATGATGAATTAAATATTTAACTTGGAATAATCACCAAACAACAAATGATGATGGATTACTTAATTTAATTAATTCCCTTTTTCCTTTCGGGACATCCAGGTGTGATGAATTAATTTGACTTTGTCCTGTCCTTGATATTGTGCCACATCCTTCCCTCCAAAATGAGCTTCACCTCTATCAACATCCTTGTGTCATTTTTGGCTTATGGATTTTTTCTCTTGCCTTGTGTCGACTATGTTTAAGGTTACACTTATACCCAGAACCACTGAATTTACTGCACCATACTGTAATTTCTACTGAACTGTTTTCAATTTCAGATTTTCTTTGTACTTCCTGACTTTCTCCATGTACTATGTGGGAACAGTTCAGGTCATTCTATCGTGTATGATGTTAAAATTGAAATGTGTGGAGAAATAATTCAGCTTGCAAAGACGTGCATTTAAATTGCTTCCTATATTTTAAGAAAGGCAAACTAAAATAAGAATAGGAGAAAAAAAATATATCATCATCATATGTTCTGGAATTTTTCTCTTAAGGGGTGTCATGCCCCGATCGTCCGCTCCTCTCATGTGCCACGCCCCCTCATTAACCTCATGTGGAATCCCAGTGTGTTACAGCTGTTTCTGATTGTTGTCATTAGTTCATTGTATTTAGTCCGCGTTTCCGTTTGTTTCCCTAGTCCGGTCATTGACGTTGTGACGTTGTTTCGTTGCGTGCTGCTATTAAAACCCTTGTTCCTGATCCCTGGAATCCTGCCCTGTTTATCTGTGCTCCGGGCGCGTACACGTTCCATAACAAGGGGTTTGTGTTAAGGAGCCTAAGGAATACCATAAATCATAAAACTGATAAACCAGTTCCTTTTCAGAGTACAAAACAGATTAACACACTTAACTAAAATATGAAAGGGTGAGATAACAATAGACTTTATACTTTTGCGTTCAAAAACAAATTACATTTTAAGATTGTTTGTGCTACAGCACAGGGTTTCCAAGCAGTAGAGACGCAAGTACTAAATCTATCTGAAAACCGAAACAAAGATCCTGCAGAAGTCGTCAATAAGCAGAAAAAGGTCAATCGGGCTCAAAGAGGATATTGAAGGATGATCCAGAATCGCAGGTAAGACAATATATGCAAAAGTGGACATACACAAGTCAATGACACACTGAAAGTAATGCCAAAACTGCAACTCAAGAAAGAAACAGAACTAAAGCAAACAAGGGCTTCAAACTGAAACAGTTAAGGAAATACAGGTGGAAACAAGGATCAGAAAAAGAAGTGGTCCAATCAGTATTCTGACAAGAAGGAGCATCGGTGATTGTTTACAGGCCAGACTGGAGCAGGTGAGGATGTGACAATTCATCAGCTCAGATATGATTAAGATTAAAATTCCTTTATTGCCATTGCACAGAGCACAACAGAGTATTATTTCAAGTACAACGGTTCCCTGCTTAAAAACATAGCTTCACCAGTTTATGCTGGTTGACCAATTTTTGATAGTAGACCACTTTATGTTTTCATGTGATGGTTTGATGGTTTAACTGGTCATACCAGCTTATGATGGTCATTCCATCAGCCAATTATAACCCATTAGCTGGTTTTGGATCGCCACACCATACCGAACTAGTGATGCACCCATCTAAACCATCAAAGAACAGCAAGAGCTGGAACATGACCATCAAAGACCATGCAAGACGATTACAGAGCAGCTAAAACCATCTACCAGCATAAGCTGATATTTCTTCTTAAACTTCCAATTATCATGTTGACTCATTGCTGTAGTACAGTAAAATCCCATTATAGTAGACTCGCTTATAACAGAATGTTGTCTATAACAGACGAGGTCCGCTGATCCCAGCCATGCGCCTTTATGAACATGCAGAAAAAGCATCGGATATAGCGGACTTGCATATAACAGAATTTCTCTTATAACAGACAAACAATTTGGTCCCCAGGACTGCTTTTAGCTGTAGTTTTGTTAGGCTATAACGGAGATGCAGGCTCTACCTACAAGGCGCGTGGCATACTGGTGATATCCAGCGCAGATACGTAGTCGGGATTATTAATAGTCACGCTCTATAAATAGACATGGCATAACAGCAGGCAACACTGATTGGTCTGTGTGGCTGCCCATCACCAAGCACGCTGTGCATTGGCAGACGACGCACGCAGCTGAAGGGATGCAGTAAGCAATGAGGTCAAGGTTACTACTGTACCGTACATGTAACACTTATAGGCCATATATACTTCCAACAGTCAGGTAAAGTTGGATTGCTACATGTACAATATCATAATCTATACCACAAGTGTCTGCTGGTTGTGGCATGAGTAAATGGTGTCCTGTAGTTGTGTCCTGCGCATACAGCAACTCTGGATAGAACGGACTGTTTTGCCAGGTCCCTTAAAGTCCGTTATTACGGGATTATATTGCATGACGTATAACATATCACTGACAACTTGGAAATAGTGGATCTGTAGGTAGCAATGTTGCCTAAAACTTTTCAGGCTGGAGATTTGAATGAAATCCTTAAATTCCAAAATTGTACAGGTCTAAGTGTCAGCTGGCCAGCAAACATCAGCAGACTGAGACACTGGTGCACACAGCAATATTATACCAGAATAAAGAAATAATCACTGGAGGTGAAAGTAGAGCACAAACCATAAAAAGTACCAAACAAGACCTTAACTTTGGTGGAATACATGGCCGGTGATGGGTATTGTGCTCTCTAACTGGTTCAGCAGTTACACAGGACATTACTTATGTAAGGTTTAGTTCATCTCCTGTCAAGAACATGTGCTATTTATAACTGGAAGCATGTTTAGCCAGTATCTGTTTCTGTGCAGAAGGTTAAAAAATGTTCATATTGAATCCACAGCACTATATAGAAAAAATGTTGATATAGAATCCACAGCACTAGGTAGGGTTACCTAGGAAACAATTAGAAATTTTAATCAAAACAGAAGGCTAAGCTCTCCAGAAAGTTTGTAGACTTGACATTGATCTTAATTGGCTTTTCTGCCTTGCACATCCCTGAGAGAACGCTGGCATTCGCCAGAGTCATAGGTGTTGGACTCTTGTCACAATCACTTAACTTTATATGTTAATTAGGTGTTATGAGACTGTCTTGCATTTTAACGAAGAGGACGCTGCAATGCTCAATAGCCATGCACGTATTGTTTTGGGGTAAAAGGAAACATTGCTTGAATGATTGTTCATTGGTTTATCTGGTAATAGCATCATATCACAGCAGTATTTCCATGTGACAGTAAATTTCTTTTTGTGGCTGTGTCCATCCATCCATCCATCCCTTTTCTACACCTATGGACACATATATGGATATTCTGACCAACTAGGAGGAAACTCCACACCGGCACACACTCAAGCCCTGGTCTCCAGAAGTACAAGGCAACAGTAGGACAGTGCTGAGCACCATACCGCCGGGTCACCCCCATGGATGTGGCGTATCAAATAAATCTTATTAAATCAGAAAATATTAAAAAAGAAACTTCTGTTTTGGGAATATATGTACATTATGAATTACTAAATATATGTCACAATTGCTGACGAAGGTAAGATGCAGCATTAAAAATTAATATCATGAGATGTGTTTAGTTTGCAGAAAGAATTTTTATTTATATATATATCCACAGAACATTCCCCCAAAAGTTTTGGGGTTCGTCAAGGTGTTTTCTTGTAAGTCGGAAGAGCCTTCACGTTCCTCTTGTTTAGTAGAGGCTTTGCACCGCTGCCATGGACACCATTTCCCCCCAGTGTCTTTCTAATTGTAGAATCATGAACGTAGCCATTAACTGACCTGAGAGAGGCCTGTAGTTCCTTAGACGTTCATCTGGGGTCTGCTGTGACTTCCCTGATGAGTTTTCTATACCATCTTGGAGTAATTCTGCTAGGCTGGCCACTCCTGGGCAGATTTGCCACTGTTCCAAGTGTTCTCCATTTGGAGATGATGGCTCTCACGGTGATTCGCTGGAGCCCAAGTGTTTTAGAGAGTGATTTGTGCCTATTTCTCAACTGATACATTTCAATAACCTACATTCTCAGGTCCTCAGGAAGTTCTTTTGATCAAGGCATGGCGTGCTGTTTCATAAGACCCCTTTTCCAACAGCACTTTGCTGAAATGGTTCTATTTAAGTGATGTGTAGATTCAACAGGGCTGGCAGCAATCAAGCTTGGGTACATCTAGTTTAATTTAACCCATTATCATTTAGATGTGGTTCATTGGTTGATGGAGAGACAAAGGGGGCAGTTACTAATCACTTGGGTGATATGGGTGAATCTTTTTTCCTTCAATGAATCAAATGGTCATTTAAAAACTGTGTTGTGTTTACTCAGCTTGTCCTCTGTATTATCCTAAATTTGTTTGGAGATCAGAAACAATTAAGTATTGTGAAAAAGCAAAAGTATAGGGCATCGGGCAAATACTTTGTCACAGCACAGTATATCAGTTCGGTAGCTTACCAAGGCTGGCAGTGTAGCACTTTCTCTGTATTAGCAGCCTGGAAGGCTTAGGACCTTAGAGCTTAAATATTGTACCTAGACATGGAAGGTTGGAAGCTGTCAGAGTTTAAAAAATGGCCACATTAGAGAGGATATCCAAGGAAAAATAGAACTGGAAGTGGAAGAAGCCTCATCTGGCAGGAATAACTTTAGGCTCCTTGTCAGGAAAAGCAGAAATGGCAGTAAAGCAAACTTGGGAATGAGTATGAGACATCAATGGATATACATGATAGGTTAACGATGAGGTGTGGGCGGAGAATGCAGCGAATTTTATGTGAGGTTACAGCTATGGGTGAAAGTGTAAGACAAATCTAAAGGGTGACTCACGGGTCTGTGCAACATTTCAGCTGCCAGGTATACTTGAGTCTTACACAAGTATTTCTGAAATAATATAAATATCAACTCAGGAGAATTAGTAGGACTCCAGCTAAAATAAACTGACATAGTATAACAAGGAGTTTGTTATATTAAATAAAAATAACTGACAATTCATTGCTTCCCATTGCCTTATGTCTTGACAGACGACATGCACTTTTTGGCCAGTGGGATAGAGAAGGAAAGCCAAAGCCGGGGTACATCGTGACCACAATCTTGTTTTGTTCATTCAATGATAACCCTAAATTGAAAATGTACATTTTCATAAAACCAAACTACATAAATGGAAACAGAGCAGTAGATGAGGACTAGATACATGCACAAGAAGAAATACCTGTCTGAGTGCAAAGTCAGAGCCAGCCATCCTTATCTCTGACACATAAACGAAACCCACATATGTGAAGGAGCAGAAAAACATCACACATGAATATGTACCATGCTGTGATAAAGTTTTTTCCCCCGATAGCTTGATATCCATTGGGCAAAAATGGTTTCAAGGCACTGCACCTGTCACAACCTGTCCAGTCCATCCCCCAGTATGACCAGTAGGGATCGCTACTGGTCCTCCGGAACCCAGCTTATTCTCTCTAATTGTGTTTTGCTCGTCACCCCCAATCCTACTGTGCTAATCGCCCACACCTGCATCTTGTCAGCCCTTCATTAGTCCCATGTATAAGTGTTTCCCAGGCCTGTGTTCTGCAGTCTGATCATTGGCATCTACCTTCCTGTTGCCTAACCCTTCCTTTACCAGTCTTCCCATTTTGATCCCTCGCGATCCTGTTTGTTTTCCAGCCCCTGTTTAATTTTGGTTTAATGAAGTCCCTTTTGTTCTTCTCACGCCTGCCTTCAAGTCCTTCGTGACGCAAACCACAACAATACAAATATGTGTTTTCAAATTACTACTGTATAGCATTCAAATGATTTCTGTCTGACTTTGCAGTTACAAAAATCATTCAAGCTGTTTTATTATTTGCTGTTTTCCCCGTGCAAGGCTGTACCTGTTTCACTTTTTTTAATTCTCCCTTTATATTTTTGAGTACATAAATAAACAAAATCTCAATCTTAGATTGCATTTATTTTTCAGATCCACAAAAACTTCTCTGAAATCATTAAAACAGAGCACCATTTGAGAGCAGTGTGTGTACAATCAATATGATGAAAACATATAGTTGGATGAAAGGTGATACAGAAAGTTAAATTGCAAATGTGATAAAGATCCTTTGAAACGTTTTTATTTATTTATTTATTTATTTCTTCTCTGGTTCTTCTTAAAAAAAATAACTTAGTCTGTAGTCATCATAAAGACAGCCAGAAGTGGTTACGACATGGAAATGCTAAACAAGTACTTCAGCCAATTTTTAAAATATCTGAAATCAATAGCGGCAGTATGCTTGTGCAGTGACTGGCACTGTTGCCTCACACCTCTGGGACCAGGGTTTGAGTCTCTGCCCTGGCTCCATGTGTGTGGAGTCTGCATGTTCTTCCCATGTCATTGTGGGGTTTCCTCCAAGTGCTCTGCATTTTAAAACAATGAATTTATGACATATCCATCCTCAAACAGCTTATTGTGGTGATCCAAGTCACAGGGGGCACAGGGCACAGTCAGCACAGGGCACAAGACAGGCATACACTCTGGATAGCATGTATGTCTGACATAATATTTATATAATTATAATGATATATATAAATAATAAAATGATATTATTTTGCATAAAGATAAATGATTGAAATAATTGAACTAAATCATGACTAATGTTCCATTTCTGCGTAGGACATAGAATATTCTCTGTGGATAGAAAATAGCCAAAACCAAACCCTCTGTAAACCAAGTACACATTGGTACTCACGTATCTAAGTCAGTGTCTGGCATTTTTGTGACTGTGTATATGCATTGGAGGAACATGCAAACAAACTTGACTGTGTATACGCATTGGAGGAACATGCAAACAAACTTGACTGTGTATACGCATTGGAGGAACATGCAAACAAACTTGACTGTGTATACGCATTGGAGGAACATGCAAACAAACTTGACTGTGTATACGCATTGGAGGAACATGCAAACAAACTTGACTGTGTATACGCATTGGAGGAACATGCAAACAAACTTGACTGTGTATACGCATTGGAGGAACATGCAAACAAACTTGACTGTGTATACGCATTGGAGGAACATGCAAACAAACTTGACTGTGTATACGCATTGGAGGAACATGCAAACAAACTTGACTGTGTATATGCATTGGAGGAACATGCAAACAAACTTGACTGTGTATACGCATTGGAGGAACATGCAAACAAACTTGACTGTGTACAGTATACGCATTGGAGGAACATGCAAACAAACTTGACTGTGTATATGCATTGGAGGAACATGCAAACAAACTTGACTGTGTATACGCATTGGAGGAACATGCACATACACTACAGCTGATTTGGCACTTTGTTTATTAGTCAAATATTTTTTAGGTATAATAAAGGATGTCTGTGATCTTCTACAAATCTTCTCAAGAACTGAAACGGCACTGGAAAATTTAAAGTAAGAGAAAAAGTCAAATCATATAAAAATTGCCTTTAAGGGAAGAGGCAGAGGAATTTGTAGGGATTCTAATCTTCTATTCTTTAAAATGTATTTTATAAGCATTTATGTGAGATTAGAGAGGCAGAGCAAAAGGCGAGGACCTAGATTACACTCATCAGGTGGTCCCCGTGGTGAATGATTTCAGCCCAGGGTCGACAAGTGCCTCAGGTAATAAAGTCCAGCTGATCATGATTAGACTGCTGTCCCCCTTAGGGCTGAAACGGGGTCACCTGTGTGGATTTAGAGACCTTGGGGAGTTTAAACTGCACCCCCCCCCATCCCCACTGTAGATTGTGTTTTGTTGGACGTGGTTTTTTTGAATTTGCTTGATACAGTCCATTTGTTTGATTAAACCCTGATGTCCAGTGCCTCTGTAGCGCCGTTATTCCCCACGCTGCCCTTAAAAATGTCAAAACGTCATTCATCATGTATCACAACAGCAGCAGCAGGCGAGTGCAGCAACAGCTTACCTCTCGACTACTAACAGGCAGAGAGAATGGATAACATCTGGACCCCAGAGACGAAGACATCTTAGAGCTTCTCACCATTTACCCCCAAAGGAAAAGAAACCGCAAAGGAACTGAAGTGATGTTCACAGCATGATTTAAGCCTATACATAAAACATGCACCTCGTGGATCCCGTGTTAACCACACACAACATTTCTCGAGCGATTCCCCAGCATCTCTTCCTTTGACCATATTGATGTCTCTGGGGGGAGAATGGCTTACTGCCCAGAACTTCCAAGGAATGTGCATCAGATACACTAGCATTTATAGACAACAAAATGCATAGATATATATTGAAATAGCATATATATCGAATGCTGAAATGGTATATATGTGATACTTGGACATAATTATTTCCTTGTGCTGCTTTTCACCAGCATAGCAGATCTTGCTGCTGACGAGCCAGATCTGTGAGTTTTGGCCGGCTCCAAGGACAATCCTACTGTATACTGACAGTCGAAAGACTTGGGTTTGGAAATTTACGCACCTCATATCCTGATACTGGGACTGCATTTAAGAATCCTCTGGAATAGAGGAGCCCGTTGGCACACAGGTGTCTGCAATCAGCAATCACACTGTTCCTCCTGTACGATAAAGTCAGCTCGGAGCCTGAAGGCAGAATAGACAAACATGTGGAAGCCACCAAACAACTGCAGAGCCAAACAGGTGCCTTTTACTTCATTAATGAGCAGGCTATTCTCTCTCTCTCTCTCTCTCTCTCTCTCTCTCACTAACTCACTCACTCACATACACACGCACAATGTACTAAAGCACCATGTAGGTTCATTTTAACAGTAAAATTCTGAATACTGAGAGGAAATCAATTTTAAAAAAATGAAACATCTTGGTGCCAAACTAGAGCAGAGACTCCGCCTGCCGGGAATTTAACTTGGAGGTGTTCAAAGCGGCATTGGCTACAATTCCAATCTTCACCGTGGGGATCAGTTTTCTGTTTTGAATGTCTTTCAAGGTGTCCTGTGAAGGACAAAGTTCACCTCAACTGCACTAGGATATGGAACTTTTTTTGATTGTATTTTTCACATCAATTTCTTAGCTAGAGAGAAATTTTCTAACTTCTCTCCTAAGCGAAGTCTTCAGCACTGTAGCCAATTCCAGCAGACCTTTGCTGTCCACTCCATTTTCAATATATAGGCAGAAGACAGGACAAAGAAAGACTGGGGGGGGTGGGGGCAGCTGCTTCCTCCAACAGTGCTTTGATTGACTGTGATAGACTGAAACTTTTGAGTGTCTGAGCTCTGGTCTGCTTTGCTCTCTGGCTCCTGTTTCTGGAGTTTATGCCGATGGCTCATTGACGCCAGTGTTACTTTAGCCTTGGCAGCTCAGCTGGGACATCGTGGCCCCAGAGATACACAGACAAAGTCTGTAGGGTTACCGCTATATTTTTTATCATGATTATCTGTGGCCGTAGTCATTTCTGAAGCCCGTGTCTTCTGACCCCTGAAACACTAAAGACTGCTGGGTACTGGTCCCACCAAGCTATTGAGTAGGGCAGGTATGGTAAGAGGAGAACAAAAGGTCAGAAATGTTGGCAACTTATCGTGAGTTTATTCCAAGCTGATAGCTCAGCTGAAAATGCATTACATTTTTGTGACCTTGCAAAAAAATCCTGAAAGCTGGCTGTATGCAGCAACTGTATTAAAAACTGTACTAAACAATTTTTCCCCCTCTTTTTGTAGTGACCTGCATGTACTGTATCACACTGGGAAAAGACTGGCTCACTTGAGTCAAAAACAAAGTGCCTCATACACACACATCAGCCCTCTGAAATCCAGTACACTGAAATGTAATATCAGTATGACTGGGAAAGTTTTCTTATGCACTGCTGCGCACTGGGCTATGACCCTACTGGAGTGTATGTGGCGACGGCAGCAGAGTGCGCCAGCTGGGCTAGCTTCCCTGGATAGAAAGCGAGCATAATGGGCTAGCTCGCATGAAATGCGGCACTGCCGCGAATCCTGTGCCACTGAGCTCCTGTAGCTGCAGGGGTGCAGCAATTTGAATCCATGGTAGTTTTCAGAAATTATGCTGATCAGATGCAGTTTTCTGTTGATTTACTTGACTTTATTCCAGTAATCTTATTGAGAACTTCCACCACGGCAGTTTATTTCCCCCCGAAATGTGTTGCTTAAAACATAATTAACAACTTTCGTTTAATGTCTTTCCGAAAGGCTGGCTTTCTTCATTTATTCCCGCCTAGCAGGCACTATTCAGCTTAGCAGTGTGTCATTTCTGGTTCTATCTCACTTTCTGTTCCTGCACACTGCCGGCACGTTTGCACTCACAGCCTCAGCTCTGGGCCCTCTCGCTTTCCCCACTGTTGGTTTGTGGAAACATTTTGTTTGTTTTTTTTTGTTTTTTTTTTTTTGCTTTTTATTTTCTCTCAAATTGCAGGTTCAACAGAAAGTTAGAGCCATTAACGGTGGTTTGAGTTAGGGACTGTCTCTGCTCCTCTTCTGTTTAGAATGTAAATTGTGGAACAGGAATTATGTTTTCAGGCTTACTGTCGCTGGTGAGCTGGAGGCAGTTTGGATGGAGGAAGTTAAACCCAGTAATGACTTATAATGGCTGACCTAGCTGAAGATGGTGTGTTATAGCTGAAATGCAACCTCGTCGTCTATCTATCTATCTATCTATCTATCTATCTATCTATCTATCTATCTATCTATCTATCTGTCTATCTATCTATCTGTCTATCTATCTATCTATCTATCTGTCTATCTACTGTATCTGTCTGTCTGTCTGTCATAAAATGTAAATCTATTCTTAAACATTCTGCAGGCATTTCAATCACGTGTAAGCTAAGGAATGGAACAACCAACCCCACCACCAACACCATCATCATCATCATCTTCATCATCATCATCATCATCATCATTTTGTTAACATTTTCACTAACATTAAAATGCCTGTGTGTTTGATTTGATACATAAAACAATATTTTTTTCAGAGAGGTAAAATACTTAATAAGCAGACAAAACATCCTACTTCAGGGTCTTATGCACACACACACAGTTCTGCAGTGTGAATTTAGTGGAGCATTAACAGTATCTGAGACTGTATCTACTTGAAACCTGACAGGCAATGGGATAGCTTGACCTTCTAAGACTTCCTTCTGCACTAGCCTAGATATACTATATGGCCAAAAGCATGTGGACATCCCTGTTTATTAGAGGAATTGACTAATTAAGCCACACCCACTGCTGACACAGGTTTATGATGAAGTGCACAGTCATGCGGTCTCCTGTAGCAAACATCTGCAGAATCGGTGGATGCACAGAAGAGGCTATCTATCTGTCTGTCTGTCTGTCTGGTTGGGAATGTCTTCCACAGATATTCAGCATATAAAGATGATATTTCACTCAAAGATCCATGTGAAATTTTGGTTTTATATCTGCCACCTTTTCAGTCCCCCCTGTTCTTTTAGTGATGAATGTTTTGCATGATAAAAGTAATGTCAAACAGTGGTGAAGTCTAGTTAATCTAGTTGTACTGCAATGAAGCTGCAAAATGAATCATTTGTTCTGATCTACAGAGCTGTCTAACCGGCCTGGGCCTTTCGCCTCATGCCTGTGGCCTGACTGGCATAGTATTTACCCCCTCACCCCCACCTTTCACCTTGAAGGGGGCCAGCTGCCCCCATGATGCCTTAGCACTGACAGTTTGGGCTGAGCCCAGTCGGGATTGTATGGGTGGGCCGGTCACCAGGAGCACCCCCAAGGCCTGGCTCCAGGGGTGGGTTGTGATCATTGTAATCTGGGAAACACTGTGTGGCACCTTTATCTCAGCTGGCTTGGGAACATCTGGAGATTGCCAAGAATGAGTGGTGTCCTTGGAAAGCATGCTCTGCTCTGAGTTTGCTTGTGCTACCACTGTACCCTTCATCACAGAGAGATGATGATGATGATTACTATTATTATTATTATTATTATTATTATTATTATTATTATTAGTGGTAGTAGCAATAGTAGCTATTTTTGTTTACAATGCAAACCCAAGTTTACCTAGTAAGTAGTGGGTAATGGACTGACATAAATATGTTACAGAGGCAATGAATCATGAAGGAGCACCACAGGAGAATACCAAAACGGCTGGCAATTTAAAAATGCAAGAGGTAGGATACCTCATTGTGAAAACACAGAGCAACTCATCTTAAGATCTGTGAAGAACATCTATCAATCCATTGTTTATGTGCATACAGAAACTGAAAATCCAGGTATCAGTAGGAGACATCAATGTACAGTAAAGGTATGCCTTAGTAATACCTTAAATACAGTGTTCAGTTTAGTATAACCTTAAATACAGTGTACAGTTTAGTATAACCTTAAATACAGTGTACAGTTTAGTATAACCTTAAATAATTCAATGGAGTACAATCATTCATACTGTATAACCCTAAGTTTATGCACATTGACTTCCTGTGGATGTCACTCTCTGAAAGGGGCAGTAATACCTGGACTTCATTAAAGCATGTGAATGTGCCAAACAAAAGGTGCCCAAACATCCTTTGCTGTTGTTCCAGCAACCCTGGATGCATCTGTACTGTTCCAGCATGTATTGCACCAGGACAGAGTGATTTAAGAATGACAGACCTGCACTGGCTTCACATTTCATACTTTCCTGAGACTCTGTACTCTCACCTACATATCTCTGCCTGATCGTTGGCAGTTTCCATTCAATTAGAAAAAGTAGCCTGTTATCTCAGCAGTCAAGCTGTTAATGGCCTCACTTACATTTTACTGACAAGTCTGATTACGCTCCCCAAACATAGTAACATACTGTAGAACCCATATGGAATATTTGTTTAATAATGATAATAATAATAATGATGGTTTAACTGTGACCCATGCGAGATTTTCTCAGATGCCTAAACAGCTGCATTAAAGCTTGAAGACAATAAGGAATCTGTCCCCAGGGCAACCATTACAGCAGCGTGTTGCAGAATGAACGCGGATCTTATCGCACTCACCCTCATAGTAAGCCACCAAACCATTCCCCTGCCACATTCATTATCCGCTTTATCTTAAGCTTAAAAGTAGAAACGCCATCATTTTACAAAATATTACCAATTTTATGCGTAATTTCTATTTTTTTTTATGACTGAACTATTGGATTTCCTCTGTAAAATATTTTTTCACAGATCTTAATGTAAAAAGTGAACTGGAGATTTACTTGAAATATTGTTAATGATTTACACAAAAAAAAAGAAAAACAGATGATTCTGAATGTATCCATCTACTAGCCTGGGGGGTGATCCTCTCTGCTAACACATTCCACACTTCCGGGGTGAACAGAGACAGGGGCAGGGGTAAGGGGTGGTCGAGGGGGGAATGACCACCCCTAGTAAATATGAGGCCACCCCTGTTGCCCCCCCACATCAAAATAATAAAAATGAAATATGAAATATCTTTTTAAACGCAACCATAGAACCAAGAATGTGACTGGCCCTGGTTGGACACTCCAAGCAATTTTTCCTGCAGGCACCACTGAACACAGGTTTACAATTTTCACACATTGTGTTCAAGTAGATCAAAGCAAAACAACATATATCAAAATAGGTCCTCCACATTTTGTATGATGGTGAGGTTCTCGATCAGCCTACAGAAATAAGGAACAGATCTCAGGATATGCAGTTATCCTGCTAACCTTGGTTATAGTCACACCAGTACCGCCTGTGCCTTGCACAGCCCTGTTAAATTCAGGTTATATGATCAAAAAAGTGACTAAGAGTTGGTGAAATAAGTCATTCTCCAGCCGTAATAACCTGTGTTCAGGTAATACTGTCAGTGCTGCATTTGCATGGCTTTAGTGTTTTCTGCATAGACCCCCACAAACCAGTGAAGTATGTCACAGATTTAATTTATGGATGCCTGGAACACAGATGGGGCACCAGCTAATCCGTGTGGCTTTACCAGATATTTACAGTGGTCTGCGTTGGTGGAATGACTGTCTTCTACCCTTCTCCCTGTCAGATCCAGGCTGCAGGCACTGTGAAGAGCAAACATGCCACATCCATGTGCTCCGGTGCAGCTAGCATCACAGGTAAAGAATAATACTTCACTGTGGCTTCATTCATTGCCCAGTGCTCAATTCAAGGACATAATCCTTCATCCTTTTTCCACTGAAGAAGAACCCTGCTGAGGCTGGTTAATGAAATAGGAAGCACCAGTTTAGTGCTTCCTTGATATACTCCTGGCTGACGGATCACCTGATTCTAGTCAAAACCCTCAGCAGCTTCAATTGTTGTCAGACAAAATCACAAAACTTGCAAAGAAACACAATCCTGAAGGCTTACTGAATATTCAATACAAGACCTAGCCAAGGGAACTCACACAGACCACCTAGAATCACACAAACAAGGGAATCACACAAATGAGGGCATCACACAAATGAGGGAATCACACAAACGAGGGAACCACACAAATGTTCTGGGAAACACAGCATTATACAGTTTAGGTTACTTATGTAAAATGAAACTAGAGATACTCTGGTGATGCTGAATGAGCTGAAAACCTGGTGAATGCACTATAGATTTATCGTGATAGTCTAGAAGCAGATATTGGAATCAAATAAATGTTTAGAACCATGAACATCCATAAACAAATACAGAAGCTCAAGGGAAGCGATTTGCCCAATGTATATTAGCTAGTCATCTAGTTGCCTTCTGGGTCATACTTCTATGCATATTTTTTTGTGCTGTAACACCATTTTTAATACTTTTTAATACTTTAAGAGAATTTTGCCTTGGTCAAACTCATGTTGTGACAGTACATCATGTAAACACCACAGCAGTGGAAAACCAAAGTAAGAGGCTTAATCATTTCGGTGTACAAGACCGTAAAGACTTCTTGTTGGAGACTCATCAACTTAGTGAACTTAGATATCCTTGCTTAGTTTCTAAAGTTCTCACTTGGGCTAAAAGAGGCTGATATCGAGTAACTCAAGCCTACCATATGGCCTGTCCCTCCTCCCCATTGCCGCTTACCTAATTGAAAATGATGTTCCAGGCCGACAGTGGGGAAAACACAAAATCATTAGAGCTGCAGATAATTGATAGCTTTCATTTTGCTCTCCATGTCTAGCACTGACTAATTGTCCCCGTGAAGATATCATCTAGCTTTGTTGTTACTCTAAGCAATACTCATCTGCAATGCCAGGATGAGTTTAAATTGGGCTGTAAGGGCAATGTGACTATTTAATATCATGCATTTATGTTTTGCATTACGCTCCAGGTGCTCATTTTCTTTTTGGGAGGATTATGATGTTTTGATAATGAGACATTTGTATTCTAATCAGAGGCTTGGGGACAATCATAGGAGTTGAACATTCGTCATAGAGGGTCTTGTAAAAAAAAAAAAAAAGATATTTATTAATCCACATCTTTTAAATGAAAATTTAAATACGTTTTTCTGTGTAGTAATAAAAGGAAACAATATTAAAGATTTAACGTGTTCATTACAACAAATGTCTGCATACTCTGCACCATGAAATAAAGCAAGTTGCTGCATGAGAAACTTTTAGGTGTGTTCAGATGGAGATGGGGAAAGGAGAAGGGCGGAGTAATGTGATCGACAATATTCTGGTTGCAAATGAATGTTTTTAGGAGTCCAGGACTTTTATGCATCAGTTCCTTTTAAAATGCACATTTGAAAAGTCGCTATTAACCCCGAGATGTCCCCGTTCCGCGTACGATGTGGCTCCCAGCCAGGACAGTCATGTGCCTGTATGAAGGACAAATGCCTGAAGTCTTAAGCAGAGAGCAGGATCTGGACTGTAGCTCCTTTGACAATAATAGATTATCATCCATATCAACTGATACAGCGTCCTTGGTGGTTGTCTGAGTGACAATGAATTTGGAAGAAGAGATGCACAAGGGTAGATTTTCAATTGACTTTGATATGCAGTAAAATTTAGCAAATTTTCCTCATATAAAAGGAAGGAGAAGGACATGTGGGTTATACATGTATGTGTGTTATTTGGGGATTTTATTGTGATTCGGTTTATCCCGGAAACGTGTAGGCAATGACACATTTTACACCACCAACACTGGGTTATAATTGTTGCACCTATATTGCATTTAATTGTAAAATTGAGATAAAATAAGAATCTCTATTTTCAATGCACAAAGAGCAGTGAAATGTTGCCTAGCAGGATTCCAGCCAGCAATATGGCTTTTACAATATGAAAACATAAAATGGATAGATATAGAAATACACTGTTTCCAAAATTAAATATATCTACAGTATTTGTAGAACAGTGCAAAATGGTAACAGTGAAACATATAAAAGAGGTGCGAATAGCAGAATGAAATATAACTGAGTCTATGGGTCATTTTGCACATTGCAGTGGGGGTGTATCATTTACGGAGAGAGGTGGGGGGGGGGGGGGGCGACCGTCTGGAGCAGCTGTGGGGAAAAGTTGCCTTTTAGCCTTGTTGTTCAGGTACGGATGGACCTGTGGCATTTGCCAGATGGTAGAAGTGTGAATAAGCAGAGTCTGGTCTGGGATGTCCTGTGGTTATGCTGAGGACCTTCTTGTAGTGCCTGGTGTTGAATTCTTGAAATAGACGTAGTTAGTCCAGCCTCGTCATTGGGTTGGGTTTAATCTAGAGATGGGCGAGCCACATTTTTTCAGTTCCAATCCGATTCCGATACACAACTGCCGATACCGATACAGATTCCGATACAAGAGCTCTTTTTACTTTGTTATACTTTATATATAAATTTTTTAAGCTAGTAAATACAGATGGAAAAAAATGTATGATAAAAAATATTTAATTAGGCTACTACAAACATACATAACGTACTATAACACCTCGTTTGATTTAAGTATTTCTGAGGCATTTGCAGTTCAATATGAATATCTTCAAAGCAAGTATATACAAGTAGCGAATGCTTAAAATTTTCACACAGTTTTTCTCCCATTGGCGTCAGCGCAGTTACACTTTTGTTGCGATGGCAGCCCCTCTTGTATCACAAGCTGCAGCGAGTTCGCAAAACAGTCCAATTAAGTTAGCGACTCCCAAATCATCCATTGCTTTGTTTTGTCTCGCAGTTGCGTGAGCTTTGTTAAATGGGATTGCCCATTAAACGCTATTCCCACCTCAAAACTTTATTTTACATAGATTGCAAATCGATGTGCTACTGGTTTCTATTAAAAGCGTAAAATACTCCCAGATCGTCACGCCTTATCTTACGCTCCTCGTACTGCGAAGGGTATGCGCATGACGTCACAGCAGGCGGAAGTCACTGTACTCACACCCACTGAGTAGCAAAAAAAGACTGGGGGGCAGCGTTAGCGTTCGATTCGAATGCCACAAAAGAACACATGTAAAATGGGAAAGAGCAGTCGTGCGATTGATTGCCAAAAACTAAATACAGTAGGTAAGTATAGAACGTGGATCGGTCACGCATGGCCGATTCCCGATCCGTCAAATAGGTCTGGATCAGCGCCGATACTGATCTGAATATCGGTATCGGTGCATCTATAAGTTTAATTAATCTGTGAGTAGTTTGCTGTTTTGCTGTAATGTTTCTAGGTTTGTGGTTTTACTTGACTGGCATCTTCTCTGGGTCTTGGTGGTTTTGAAAGACAACATCTTTTTTCTGTGTTGTCGGTTACCTGGAGTTGTGCAGTTGATGTCCCAACCCAATGGCATCTTCTTTTTCTATTTCAGTCCCATGCTCTGGGTCTTGTGCACTCATTCCCATGTTTGGGTTTGTTTTTCACACAACTTGTCCTGATGTCCAACCTGTTTCTTGCAGTGCATTGTCCAATGATCTCAGGCACCATCAGGCAGAATACCTGTCACTGGATGGACAGCCTAGTTTGGAGCGCCCTGATTTGGAATTCTGGAACTCAATAAATTTATTTTAACCGAGTCCTAGTTGCCATACTACTGATCCTTCTAACATTTTCTGACAACATAAGAAGTTAAAAATCAGTTCATCATAGGGTACAAGACAAGGGTACACCCTGGATGGCGTGCAAGTCATAGAAGATATACTCACGCGCTTCAGAGACACAGATTCACCTAAGTACATGCTTTTGGTCTGATGGAGAAGATTTTTCTACCTGAAGAAAAGCCCATTAAGCAGGAGGGTTCCCTTGAAACTGCAGCCACACAGATTTTGACCTGGGGGTGTGAGGCCATCATGCAGCCCTTTAAAAGTAAAGCTTTCATAAAAAATACAATGATTCAATATACTTCATTTAGTTCATTGAATCCAACAGGTGATTATACGGTGTAATGGGAACACATTATTCTTCTTTATTATATTTTATTATTTTATAATTTATTTATTCTTTATTTATTTCATTATTTTATTTCTTTATTCTCCTAACCAAAAAAATCAGAGAATAGACAACAAAATCTGGCCTGCACTCTCTGAGAGTCTTTATTTATTCATGTGATTGAAATAATAAACATTATGCAGTGGAAGTGTTTGTGCCAATGAAAAAAGCATTTGGATATTCAGTTTAATTTTATCAATAATTATAATGCCTTTTTGTTTCCATTGATGTTGTTTTGTGTTTGACTTTATTTACGTTTCTGCAAAATGCTGTAATATCACAATTTTGTGTTCAGTTGTTGACAGTAGGGAAACTCCAGAGAGGATAAATCTATCAATAGTGGGACTAATTGTAACTGTTAGTGCTTCATGAGTAATTTCAGATTCAACAAGGTTACAATAGCACATTCTGTTTAAACAGGTAAGCCAGCTAATCATTCACCATAATAATAATTGGATGTTGCATTAGTTTTGCTGGGCAGACTAGTTTATGCATTTATTCTGACTTTGCAAGGAAAGTGAGTGAAAATAACCACTTTTGGCAAGCCTAACAATATGTAACTGCAAGTTTATTTATAATTCTCATTGACTGGATGCTATTGGCTCTGTCAACAACCAGCGATGTAACTCTAATGAAGCCTGAATGAATCTGCTGTTTAAAGGATAACTAGGCACTAACTATTCATGAAATGTAATATCGTATCACGATGTTGCAGACAATGATAAAATAAAATAAAGTTTTTCACTGCAGTAATAAAACGAAACTGCATTACATTTTTATGGTGCTTGAAAATTCCACTAATTTAATGTCTGAAACTGCTTCCCCAGACTTGGTCATACAATATACTGTTTTGCACTGCTTCAATCAATTCCTTTAAACGCAGGTCACTTAGATTAAATCAGAGGTCCGCAGTAAGCACTGAGATTCCACTATCATTTTCCAGGAACAGAAGGCAGCACCACGAGTAAATGGATCTTTGAAAAGGTTGGTGTTGATCATTCTGCTGCATTTCAGGTTTGGGAAAGTAGGCTCTGCTTTGTGATGAATGGCACTGCAATCATTTTCGGATCCATGAAGTTGCTGATAGTAGGGTGGATCTTCTATGGACTCACTCAGATTGACTGGCTCGACTGATATACCCGCTGCTTTCCAGTCTTTTTTGCCCACAATGGATTTGACCCAATGCTGCACTATCAGGTTTAAACCCGAGGCCTTTAAATCCATTGAAACACATCTCAAGGTTGACATTATTTGACCCATGTTATCGTGACAGAAAGCAGGTCTGTTGATAGCAGCGTTGTCAGATGGGTAGCATGTCATGCACTTTTTGTAGGTTGAGCATTCCATGAGTCACTGCTGATAGATAGATAGATAGATAGAAAGATAGATACTTTATTAATCCCAAAGGAAATTGCAGATTTAGTTATATAATACACGTACTTACACACTAAAACCTTCATTATTTACAATAATAACAGTAACAAAATACAGTACAAAGGATGTCATTTGCACAGAATTCTGGATTTACGGCCCAGTGGGTTTACAGTGACAGAATGAAGGTGCTGCCACTCCAGATGACACACATGCATGCTTACTGCCACTCCAGATGACACACATGCATGCATACAGGCTCCGCCTCTGAAGTCTGAGACCTCTCAGCCACTTTTCAGGTAGACTAACGTGCTTTGACATTTTTATATATTTCACCTATCAAAAAAAAAAAAACATTTACACTAATGTGCCACAATGATTTTATTCAGCTCAAACTGAGACCATTTTGCTCTTTTCTGTTAACATGCTATTGCTTGACATAGAAATAAACACACATAGGCAATAATTCCTTTCTTAATCTTTTATTCACTGTAATACTTGTTCAGATCTGTTTCCAGCTCATCAGCCTTATTTATGTTGGTTATTTTTGCCATTAAAACAAATTTATCATCTGTTTCTTTTTTCCCTAGTGTTTATGCACAAACACGCTACAGCAATTCTCTGTAGAATTATCTTTTTCCATTCAATTCGGGAATGCACAATTAATCTTGACATTCATTTTACTTCCGTCTGCATTTGTTTATCTCCATGTCATAAATTCTGGCTGTCCACCTACCAGGACAGCTGGCCCATTGTTATGGACGTATAACATCACGTCCCAGTCTAATCCACTATCTCAAACTGGACCTTGTTATGAGAGTATAGCATGCGAGTTAGGCTCTGATTAGAATACACTGCAGTGGGAATTATCTTACAGCTGGAGTCCTCTGTTCAGTAATATTACAGAACACTGGTTCCGAATCATTCTGCAAAAGCAGTGTTTTATATATTGTGTGCACTGTAGCTGCCTCATGCTACCTGCTTTAGCTCCGGTATGGCTTTATGGTTATGGTTCTCAGATACTTCACTTACAGCTACATCATCATTAATACAGTAGTATCCTCTGCCCAAAATATAGAACTAATTATAACTGTATCTATTCGATCTTGCACCAGTGCAATAAATAGTTTAAGGTCAAAACATCCGCTTAGTGGACTCCATTACCCCTTTATAGAGACTAATGGTGACTTTATGAAAGGATATCTTTTTTCCCCAGTTGTCTAGGAATAAAACGTGTAGGCCATATATATTTCTCTCTGTGGCATGTTAGAGTGGACATCCTGCTAATTAATTTTCTTCATGAAGTTTAACTCTTAAAGCATTCTGCTCTTCCTAGACTTTCTGACCACACACAACACAATAATAACTCCTCATGCAGGGATCGATACCTTATTTGACTTTAGTAACCTCTCTAAAACGGCCTTTTTCACTTTACAGCTGTACAATGGAAGTAACAAGTACTGAATTATCAGAAAAGCACCACAATCTAAAGCATAACACTGTTTTTTACCTTTACTTGCTATGGCTTTATCGATAGCATATTATATGGGCCACCGGCAAAGCTGACAGAGTAAGTCTGCAAATGCAAGAAAGGAAATAGTAAGTAGATGTTTCTATGGAAAAAATGCATTTCATTTATAATTCATTTAACAATTAACAACCCCCTAAGCTTAATTTTGTGTATGGAAAAGCTCAATTAACTTTTATTTTTACTACCATGATTTGAAAATAAATTGTGACAATCAGCAAATTTTTTGGGTTAAACGGTTAGGGTTAAATTTAATGCCCAACAGACCAGGAAACTGTCAAAAATCTGCAGTCTGAAGCTGTAGAAGGCGGGAGAGCACTGGCGGGGGAGCACTGGTGGGAGAGCACTGGCGGGGGAGCACTGGCGGGAGAGCACTGGTGGGGGAGCACTGATGGGAGAGCACTGGCGGGGGAGCACTGGTGGGGGAGCACTGGTGGGAGAGCACTGGCAGGGGAGCACTGGCGGGGGAGCACTGGTGGGGGTGCACTGGTGCCCTATATCCCAAGGAGCCAATGGAGGGGAGAATTCCCGGAATGGAAGGATGCATATCCCGATAAAGAGAACTGCCCACTCGATCACTGAAAATGATTTTAACGTCTTTTGTTTTCCAGTCCAAAAATGAATGACACCTGTCTGTGGACAGGAGTGCTACCCAAACCGTGGGCCGACATGTCAACTTGAATAAACGAAGGGACCCGGAAAGTCAGGCGACAGTAGTTTGCAGACACGGGGCATTGCTTAATGGTCAGAACTTAGTCATGACAGAAATGTGACAGCTCTATATTTCAGAAGAACCCACAAATGGAAACTTTGCCCAAGTTGGAAGAGTAAATAAGGTCAGAGTTTAAACAGGCTTATATGGTGTAAGCATTCTTGGCATTCAAGATCATCTCGTAGACAGGATGCTGTGCTACTGGGACTACTGCCCACAAATGGGCTTTCTGAGGATCAGTGTCAAGCAAAAAGGTGGCAGGTACAATATTTTGGGGATTCAGTTTCTTGACATCCTAGTTGTTTAGTGTGGACAGACTTTCTTAAGCAGTAGTGAGCTGCATGCGAAGGGATCTGTTGTAGCTGAGAATGACATCCGGGAAACCGCGATGAAAGCAACAGCAATAATAGCAACAGGAAAGAAATACTGAAACTATTGAAAATCAGCGATGTGTCATGGGTTTGTAAGTTATCAACAAACTCAAAAAACTTCCCTGTTATAATTGTATATAAATATTATATTATTACAAAAAATATTTTTATTTATTAATGGGGAAAATGAAAATACTTTGATGCCAATCATGCCCAAAGTTTCATGCCATCAAGGCAGCCAAGCACAGCACAATCAAACCCATCTGCTGTCACTTGATATAATTCACTCTGGTAAGGAAGAGGCTGTAGATGCCTTTATAAATTACCTGTATGACCAAAGCAAAGAAAGATGAATTCATGAGGTTTGTGAGATGTAAAGCAATTAATAGTTCTACAAACTATATGTTAATTCATCTTAATTATTGTTTCATTTATTAAACATGCACATTGATTAATATTATTTTTATTTCCACCCTGGTTGACTGATAGTGAAGTTTCAGGCCACATAAACTCACAGAAAGGGACTAGATCATCTGGCATCAATTCCCAACCAGAATGGCATCAAATCCCACCAGCAATGTTCTAACGTCCAAACCAAAGCCTTCCCAGAAGATAATATGCTATTATTGCAACAAAGTGCAATCTACAGTAACTTTATATTAATAGCCTTAGTTTCAAACAGAGATCTTGGGCAAGTTGGTGTTTACATGCTTTGTGGCTATATATTGTATAAGTTAATTCTCCATTAGCAAAATTTTTCTTTTTTTTTTTCCTTTTAAGTGAAAATGTTCTTTCTCCAGCCATAGGGGTTATACATACTGCAACCTGAGAATGTTATTACATTAATTATGTTCTCCTATTAAGAAGCAGTTGTATTTTCTGATAAAAAGTTTTGATAATTATACTTTCAAAAAGAGGGTTTCAATGAACCACACATTAACATGAACTTCATTTTATCCCACAATTATTCTGGTCTCACCGCATGCACCGAAATCTGAAAGGTTAAATAGCAATGAAAATCTTGCTTTGCATTTCTTGAGGAACGTGCAGTCACACGCCGTGGAAAGCATGATCGCCTCAGTATAGTGCTGTGATTGGTCAGAGTTTGGTGTCTCGGTATGAGGGGCTTAGCTCACAGTGCTGTGATTGGTCAGAGTTTGGTTTCTCGGTATGAGGGGGCTCAGCTCACAGTGCTGTTATTGGTCAGAGTTTGATGTATCAGTATGTGAGGGTTAGCCCACAGTGCTGTGATTGGTCAGAGTTTGATGTGTCAGTATGAGCAGGTCAGTTCACAGTGCTGTGATTGGTCAGAGTTTGATGTCTCAGTATGAGGGGCTCAACTCACAGTGCTGTGATTGGTCAGAGTTTGGTGTCTCAGTATGTGTAGATCAGCTCACAGTGCTGTGATTGGTCAGAGTTTGATGTCTCAGTACAAGGGGCTCAGATCACAGTGCTGTGATTGGTCAGAGTTTGATGTGTCAGTTTGATGTGCATTCATTTTGATGCATACAGTTTGATGTGTCTCTGGAGCCCTTTAACATTATGTATGCTTTTATGTATGTTGTATTTGTTCAAATTTATTATACATCTACATCGCTGTTGTTGTTAATTTTTACCTCAGATCCAAACCTTCGCCTCAAATTTTTGTATATTGGCTGAGTGAGCAGCATAATGCGTGTGGAATGATGGGAATGATTTTGCCTGACGTCAGCTGCAGAGCAAAGTTGCTCAGTGTTTTCACACCACTTTGAATTTTCATGGCCCGTTAATCAAAGTTCCTCATTCTGTTCCACGAAAGGTGCCTTCTGCATCCCAGCGGCGGTGTGCATTGGAATGTTCTGCTGAACAGCTATCCCTCAAAAAGAACATAGGACTCCCCCTCTGGAGGCAACCTGCCTCCGTGGTTGGTGCACTGCCAATCAAAGAGTAGATTTCCTCTGACAGTAGGAGGCAAATTTAGCATTGAGATGGCAGCAGGGGGGCACTTAGCCGCGTCCCCCCACTTATCCGTAATGATTGTGTCAGAATCGCATTAATGTTTACATCCAGTAGCATTCATCACGTGCTAGAAATCTGTGCCAAACACACTGCAATGCATACAGCTACCACTCTGGGTGAATAGATTGTTTTCATCAAAGCTGCACGCACAAATAATTGTGGCAGCTTGTCCTTCTCGTCTCCTGACAGCACAATATCAGCCTGAGACTGTGACAATGGTGTTCAGTGTCTTCCCATTGTTAAACGTGTCTTTGAGAATGCCTCTGTGGTGGAAATATACACAAATCTACAAAAGATCATGAAAACACAGCACATCACATGCACTCAATGGCCACTTTATTAGGTCTGCATGCCTCTTATTGAGTTGATTTTTCCTACAGAACAACTTGAATTCTTTGAGGCATGGAATCAGTAAGATGCTGGGCATTTTCCTTGTGGACGTTATGCCATGACATTCTTGCACTTGTTGGCTTTAACAAGTCTGCCCGTTACTGCTCTCATAAACATCTGACAGCCCTCAGAACTGCCACTGATTATATCTTCTTTGTTTATCTCTGGGGTTTTTACAAAGAGCCTGAAATGGAAGACTTAAAAAGTTTCATATTCTGACATTTAAAAAAAGAGCCATCACCGGGTTGATATAAGGACAGTTTCAAAAAGGACCCAACAAGCCTTGTCAAGCCAGAAAAATAACACTGTTTTTCACTTTTTAATCAGTCCAATCATTGCACACTTTTCATTTTTATCTGTCACAAACACAGTAAATGAATGTAATTTGCTATAACTGCATTATATGTCAAGACAGTTACTCTCAACAGCAATTGAGAAACTATTGAGCATCTGAAGACACAAACATTGATGCTGAAATACACAAGCTAGACACAGTTTGCATATGAATAAACCAAATACTCTCACTGAAGATCTTAGAAGGCATCCAGTGACAGAGCAATATCAAGAATGAGTGAAATTTTTAAATATTTAAATAAATTTTTTGTGCTACTAATGTAGTATATTTTCCATCCATCCTTCCATCCCTGACAGCTTAACAGTTCCAGTACTGGGATGACCCTGGAGTCTATTCCAGAGAGCATGTGGTATCCTGCACTGGTTTCCAGATCATCACAGTGCACATGTTCAGACGCCCAAACTCTGAGCAGCTTAGGGACACTCGTTAATTTAATTGAGTGTTATAGGAGTGTGGGAGGAAACTGGAATACCTGAAGGAAACCCGTATGAACACTGGGAGAATATGCAGACACAGGAGGTGTGACGTAACCCAGGGTCTTAGAGAGATCACATGGAGTCGAGGCGCGCATGGCTAGGGTTCGCGTCCCCCGCAGGGGATCTCTTACGCAGATGCGTCACCTCACACTGCTGGCAATTCAGTGTGTTTGTATTATAGTGGGAATCCAGAAAACCAGAGAAACATGGAGAGAGAATACAAACCACAATGCTAACTGCTGTGTAACTGAGCCGCCTCGTTGGACCTTGCTGTTATTTAATTAGCATGTGACAGTCTGCGCTTTACTGAATTTTATATTTTCAAGATAGAAATGCACTGAAATGAAGAATTATGAAAGAAAAATAAAGTCCCTTAAGATTTACTTTTTCTCATTTGTCACCAGAAAATGTGTGAAAGACATCACTGGATGTGTACTTTTGACATGCACATCAATTTTCTACATCTCCAGGGTACCTTCCCTTAACAAGTTCCACTGTCACTTCTGCTCTTCTGTCAAGTCAGCTGGGGCTCCTCTTGGTGTAATTTAAAGGCTCTGAAGACTTGTTAAATTTAGCAAGCAAAACTGATTATTAGTGAGCATCATGCCTGCACCCAGATTGGCTTCCATTCAGTCACACCCACTTTGGTCCAGGCCGCCTCTCCGGGCTCTCGCTGCGCCCGTGACTCGTGGAATCATTTCACTGGTTGTATATATTAGGACGCTGTTTTCAGGCACCTCTTTGCGGGGTATTGTGTGTTGCATCATACTGAGCATATTTTTTTGCGGTTGTCCTTGTCCTGTCCACGATGTCTGCTTGATCTATTGGTTTCATTGACCTTTGTATTATGTTTTGGATTTGGTGATTTTCTACCACTTACCATCTTGGTGACATTCTGTGTTTCATCTGTGATCTAGTGCCTCTTTTTGACCATGGTTTTTTTTCCAGAGTTCCATTTGGAAAACAGCACATCTGCAGCTGGATCTTCTCTCATTAGAATGTTTAGAATGTTACACTGAGACCTGTGTCTACACAATGAAACATTTGAAGATCTCCCTGGGTCAAGTAACATACTTGTAGTCCACTTAAATGCTGAAGAACAAACATCTTAATCTCCAAATCTTGGTAACCAAGGATAAAACTATCCTGCTTTTGTATTTTGTTTCATGATGCCTTACTTACAATTATAATGTAAAATAGAATAACAAAGCACATGCAAATTGCAAATTGGGCAGTTTTGAGCATTTTCTGTTTCCCTGTTTGCACTGATAATTCCTAGAACAATAGACCCCTACCAAATAAATAAATGAATAGGCAAACAATTAAATCGATCTTTAAATGAATAAGTAAGATATTTACAATACTGTAGGGACTCTGTCATTATACCAGCTGCAACTTATGGCTGGTCAGAGCAGAGCATGGGGGAAGAGTTGTGAATGTCTCTTTGGTGTAATCAGTTGTGATATACAGTAGTTTTCTTGTTCTGTTTTATTTCTGTAGTCGGCTACACTGGTGCAGTGTAATCACTGGTGGTAGATGTAATTAGTTATTTGTCGGAGTAGAGTTTTCAGCGCTCTTGGTGAGTGAGCTAGCCAGAGCTATAAAGCCTAATGGGTTTCCACTGTGTTTCGGTTCTTGTTCAGTTAAATCTTGGAAATCTCATCTGAAAATGAGAGTTCTCCTTAATAATGAACATCTACGCTATGGTCTCAGTGTCATTGAACTATGATGAACGTTACTGTACAATGCCGGTGTTTGCGACTGAGATAGTGAGCGTGTATAGCAACGGAAGGTGTGTAATTTAACGCAGGGAGCAAAATGTAGTAATAACTGAAGGAGAGATCGGTTGCTGTCTGTCGGGTTAGATAGGGTTAGAGGCGTGGAAACCAGAATCACTGAGCAAACTAACGGCAGCCGGCATAATGAAGCTCCTGAAGAAATCGGCCATGCATTTCAGGGAGACAGGCCGCGACTGAAAGTGCTCATCAGACCTGCCAGCTCTCTGCTGAGTGGTTGGACCTTATTATTTGGAATGGAGTACAGTTTGGACTTTCCTTAAAAGTTTATTCAGCTTGCCAGCCTCATTCACCTTTATACCCTTCCACCCCCAAGCAAACATAAGCAAAGAATGTTACTTTGACTGCTCATAAATCGTGCACCAGGTTGTCACGCATACCAAAGGACTTTAGTCACCCCAAAGAGCATACTCTGCAGTTTCCTGTAGGCTCCCATTAAAATGTAATGCCACTACAGTATGGTGACCAGATAATCCATGTCAGGGAGGAGACTCTGAGCTGGGACAGGATTTGTAAACTGCCATTTCAATTAAAAGGACTGGGATTTCACTTGTATTCCGTTGTATGAACGGAGCAGAAGCTTGGTCCGCATTGCCGGTAATAAGTCGGACGTGTTCCCGGCGCGGGTTGGACTCCGCCAGGGCTGCCCTTTGTCATCGGTCCTGTTTGACAGGATGTCTAGGTGCAGCCAGGGTGTTGAGGGTTTCCAGTTTGGTGGCCTCAGGATTGCCTCACTGCTTTTTGCAGATGATGTCGTCCTGTTGGCTTCATCTGCTGGGGATCTCCAGTGTGCTCTGGGGGGGTTCACAGCTGAGTGCAGAGCGGCGGGGATGAGGATTAGCACCTCCAAGTCCGAGACCATGGTTCCCAGCCGGAAACGGGTGGATTGCCCTCTTCAGGTCAGGGAAGACGTACTGCCTCAAGTGGAGGAGTTCAAGTATCTCGGGGTCTAGTTCACGAGTGAGAGTAGGCGAGACCGGGAGCTGGACAGACGAATCGTAGTGGTGTCTGCAGTTTTGCAGGTGCTTAACCGGTTCGTCATGGCTAAGAAAGATCTATTGGTCCATCTTCGTCCCTACCCTCACCTATGGTCATGAGCTATAGGTAATGACCGAAAGAATGAGATTGTGAATACTGGTGGTCGAAATGAGGTTTCTCCGCAGGGTGTCTGGGCTCACCCTTAGGGATAGGGTGAGAAGCTCGGATATCCGGGAGGGCCTCAGAGTAGAACCGCTGCTTCTCCACGTCGAAAGGAGCCAGTTGAGGTGGTTTGGACATCTGGTGCGGATGCCTCCTGGGCGGCTACCCGGAGAGGTTTTCCGTGCATGTCCTACAGGGAGGAGGCCCTGGGGCAGAGCCAGGACACGCTGGAGGGATTATATCTCTCGGCTGGCCTGGGAACGCCTCGGCGTCCTCCCCGAGGAGCTGGTAGAGGTAGCTGGGGAGAGGGAGGTCTGGGTGTCTCTTCTGAAGCTGCTACCCGAACCCCAGACAAGAGAAAGCTAATGGATGGATGGATGGGTGGATGGATTTCACTTAAGCACCACATTCTTGTTGTGTGATGATTGGTCAGTCTCTTATAATTATGTGTCATTATTGTTAATGTGAAACAGCTGGATGAGTCTTTCAATCAAGGAAACAAACCAGCCAAAGCACAAGAAAGACTGAACTATTTAACAGAGCACAGGAGCCTTTCAGTTTTAAAGTACTTTGTAAAACCTGAAATAGCTCAATGTGTCCCCCTGACATGGATTATCTGGTCACACTACAGAATGTTATTAGTGTAGATCCCAAGGCATGAATAGCACTGTACCGATTCTTCACTCTCTGTTTGCATGCAGAATGCGGTGAGGGACTCCCTGCTGTAGCTGAATCCACCAGCATGGGGCTGGTGATTCGTCTTCTACCACCCAACAGCTACAGTAACAAAGCTCTGCCTTCCCTCAGACTCCTGTGCACCTGTTCTTTTCCTTCATGGTTACATTCACAATCGCAGAAACAATAAATCAATGTCAATAAATGTAAACATATATGGTTCTCAGTGTGTTTTTGAAAGAAGGTACAGTAAATAGGAGCCCGGAGTTAAATATACTTTTGGATATGGAAATGCAATTCATTGCCTGTCAAGATTCATTTGTGTCATTGTGAATTCAAAGACTTGACTTTTCATATCTGAGTCACTATCTACTAGCATAGTTTGCATAGTTTGAAATGGGAAACATTACACAAAAGATTTAATGTGTTCTGAAAGGTGGAACTAGTGGCCCGAGCGGTGGGTTTGTCGCCCCCGCGTCTGCTGTACCGTGGCACAGGGACACATGGGCACCATCTACGTTTTAACCTCATGTTCTCCTAGAGATTCATGCGTATCTTCAGAGGCCTCTCTGCGTGCACCAGTGTCTCACAAGCACACACAGATCAAAAGAATTAATGATTATACCTTTTATAAAGTTTATGTAAACAAATGAGAACTAAGAGGTAATTATCTGCATGTTAATGTTATAAGTAATTAATTTTTTGAACTTGGTAATAAATTAGCCCCTTGCTGGCTGTTCGATGTTTGCAGCTTCCTTTCCTGCATTATCTTTCTTCATTATTACATTCTTTGTGGATTTTGTGGGACGGTGTTGCCATTTACAGTGGTGCCCATGTCAGTATAATCACATGACTCTCCGAGAGTATAAATCTAGTCTACAATCTTTATACTTATGCAGTGTTTCAATCTGCTTTACTTTGTCTTATTTGTATAATTTAATTAGCATTTTTGCATAATGAAATAGTGTTTGAATTAATAAAAAGTCTACAAAACATGATAAATGCTAATATCAGAACAAAGCCATTTTAAAAGTATTTTTATAGTTACTGTTTAAATTAACACAGTTATCTAAATGCAAGTATTTTGTTTATTTAAACAGCCTTATTATTCACTGATCTACTGTAATAAACATAATTTTGCATTGATTTTAAAACTTATCTAAACAAAGATCTGACAAATAGCATAACATCAATGTTGTGCATGTCTGGATACCTTTTAAGTTTCAAGCAAACTACTGTATTTATACACTATATGAATTCTGCATTATATGTGACAGGAATATTGTCCATATACCTGAAGTGTACAATTAGAAATGGCAGGTCAATCTGTTTCATTCAAATGATTTTACAACTGGGTCCTGTACACTGTGGTGCATAAGCTCCTCTCCACCGTAACCGAAAAACAGATGTGGTTCATGGTTTGATGGGAAGCTTGGCAACTTTCATGTCTTGATTGGACAACATCAGCAATTTAACTGAAAATGATCAATATTTGTGAAATTATTGTTTTTCCTCTTCATTCTCACCTATTTCCTGGTGATGCCTTTCACTCATTTTTTCGTATTCTGTCATTATCGTGATAATTTCCATTTATATTCCAAGAAACTGAATTAATTTGCTTCTGTTTTAATAAATTGTCTGTAATTTGGGTAAATTATATTTTTCTATGGTGTTGCTTTCTGTGCTTCTTCCATTAACTGAAGTATTGCATGTGTTCTTCTTATTAACCAAATGGAGTCCGATTAAATAGTGTTAACCTTATCTCTGTTCCCAAGGCTATTTTCTCATGGAGAATTTTATTGTACTCTGTGGAAAAATCAACTGCTTTGCAAGAGCAGTTGACCTTATCTCCTAGCAACTGACAAAATTAAAAACCAGGTCTCTTCAGACATGAAATTATATCTGTTTAGGCAGAAAGAAAATCACAATAGAGTTTTTTTTTTTTTTAATTAATAGTGCAGAGTGACAATGCGCATGTAGAGGTGACACATTCCATGCACTTTCCATCCAATAGTAAGAGAGGATTGTATGATAATTCTAACATGGGAAAGGTGCACCTCTCTATATGCTCCATTATGCATGATATGTAATGTTATTGGGTAGTTTGCAAGGGGCCACGTTAATAACAGAATCTATCAGCGCATATTCCCAGGAGACCTAGAGCACAAATCAGAAGAGAGTCACACAAAAAATCTCCCTTATTAACATAGCCACATGTTTTTGGACTGTGAGAGAGAATCAGGGCCAGAAGGAAGCTGCACCAATGAGAGGCCAGATTTCAGACTCCCAGCCGTGGACCTGGAAGCCTGCTCTGCTACCAACACAACAGAGTTATAGCTCTTTTAAATATTGATTTCTTTGGTTCCTCCGCATCTTGAGTTATATAGACCATTAAAAATGACCAAAGACGATAAAACAAACTAATATGGATCACAATAAAATAATATGCTTAAAATGCTTAAAATTTCAATTAAAAAGGGATTTACCCCATTCCATTAAGGCTTTGCAGCTAAAATTGAAGCACTTAGTTAATGTTTTAATGGGTTGTAGTTTTACACATTCTAGTCATTTTAATGCCAATTAATTTGATTTAAATTCATTTTAATTTTGATTAAATAAATTGCATTATCTGGATGACGGGTGGAGGGAACCGCTTTTGATGAATTATGATATGTGCAGGAAATTTTTGTGTATGATTTGTGTTTAAGAGTCTTAAACATTTCCCCTGTCAGTACAAAGTGACCCAGTCTAAGGAGGAGACTATTGTGCAGTACAAGGCTGAACAACCATATCAAAACACAATTCAAGGGATGGGAATAATGAAAGAAAAAATAAACTAATTACGCTGAAGTTCTTGTCTTCACGGATGTAAGCAGTGAGCAGCTATGAAGTCCATTGCAGAGACATTTGGGGCGTCATAGGGGCATGGATACCCTGGCAGATATGGGAGGCCTAGAACATATACTGTAGGGGCCCCAAAATATACCCTTGGGCCCCTGCAAAATAACCCTCAAGATCGGTCTCTCCTACTCGGCAAATTAGCTAAACGTGGGACACATATTTCTAAAGATTCAGATTCTTCAGTGCCGGCCCAAGGTGACATTCTGTTAGGGGGCCCAGAATTTTTAGCTACGCCCCTGATGTTCGGAAAGTCGTGGGATCAAATCCTGTGGTTCGTAATCATGTCACCTTAGGAGCCTTGAGCAGGACCCTTAATCCCACCCCCCCAGGGATGCTGGCCGACCTGCTCCCTGACACCAAGCTTATCTTCCATTTTCCAGTCACTTAGCTTGAGCAGGGTCACAGGAAACTTATCTTTACAATATGTATAAACAATAAGCAGCTTTATTTAATATCATGTATGTGTCAATTTATATACACACATATTTCATGTAACGCGTGGCTAACTTCTGAGATGTTAAGCCTCTTTAGTCTGCAGAGCGTTAAGTGTAGAACTCATGGTCAGCCGACAGAAACATCACTTCATCCATCTTGCTTTATCACTCATCCTGTACACTCTTGTGGTGAACTTGGAACGTATCCCAGGAGGCTTAGGGTACGAAGCAGGGGACACCGTGACAAGCAAAATATTGCACATATACTTCCTTTTGCTTCACTTTTGAATGACTGTTACTTTCATACCACTACAATTTTCCTGATTATATTGGAGTCTATAGTATTGTTTCTGGCATTAGATTTAACACAATTTTTTATTCACCTTATTCCTGAGCAGTGGCACACAGTGCATCCAGCAGCCTAAATGTAAACAGTCATTTAAGCTCTTTTTAATATAACAGCTGCAGCCATACATGTAATCTTATAAGGGAATAGGCTCCCATTTTTGTGTAATCAAATGCGGCACTGTCCCTCCGTTAAACAAATAAAATCTCACCGAGAGCAAGGCCAGTATTCCAACTTTGTCTTAAGTGGTGATAATACTTAAATAAACCTGACACAGCAATTTGCATTGCCAACATTTATACAAATCTATTTGTGTTACAGATGTTAAATCTAGGGCTTAAATTGAGCACTTAGTGAATTGGAAAATGAAATTATCACTTGCTGTTACTGTCACAATTATGCAGTGACAGAACAAACAGAACGAACACCACTTTTATCATAAGGTGCAAACGCAACAAAGCTGTCGGTAACTTCTGATGCATGTGAATCTTTGACTTATCAGAAGTCTTTCTGACTGGGTTGAATCAATTGTAAATCTGCCTACAAATGAAATTTCCCTTGACATTATTGCCTAGTTAACCTTGTCGGCATTCACATTAACTTGCCATTACCTTATTACCATATTAATCAATATGGCCCGCACCAATATTTACAATTGCCTAGTATCATGACATCAAAAAAATATATATTGAAAGAGACGTTCACTTGTCTTATTTCTCAGTTCTCTGCTTTCTCAAACCACCAGCAGTTCCCATGCATTCATCTTTCTATGTAATAAACATCACTTAATATCAGCCCATTTTGAACAAAACTGTTATTCTTCATTCATAGCGAGAGTCTTTCTAGAGATTTTGGCCCCCATGAAAACACATCCTAGTGGTGTGACACCCTGCAAAATCTACCCTACTCTTTCCTCCTTGGTGTGGCCCCAACATGCCACGTCTGTCACTTATTGTCTTACCCCCCGTTCCGGAACCTCGTGTGAATCACTCCTAGCTGCCTCTTGTTTGCTCCTTATTTAGTCTTATATTTTAGTGTTTTCCAGTCGTCTGTTCCCCAGTCTTGGCATTAACGTCAATCCTGCTGTTAGCACGGCCCTTCCATAGTTTTCTGTGCACCATAGTTTCCTTGCGATTTCGTTTTTTTTTTTTTTGAGTTAAATAAAACTCTGTTTGTTTGCACCCAAACAAATAGAGCACAATAATAATAATAATAATAATAATGGTAATCTACTTCATGTTATCACACGCTCTAATGCCTGTCTGTTTTTTTGGAAATGCGAGGTGTTAACATGCAGAGTTAACCCTCCCTCAACGTCAGAAATGATCATTTCATTAAGCAGTATGCGTTGCCATCAGCATAAACAACGTAGGGCAGTTTGTAATGGCACATTTCACTAAGGGGACAAAATCTATCTGGGGAATGTGGTTTGGGGTAAATCTGATTAATCAAAAGAGAAAAATTAAATCATAAAAACAAAAACCCATCTACACCAAGGATGTGAACTGTTGTGTCACCAGAGATGGGGTTTGAATTTTGTGACCACTCAAGTGGAGAACAACTTTGGATAGTACGCACTTTTGGATAATACGCATATTTGGATAGTAAGGCACATTACTAAAACACATCTGGCATTCGGTTCAGCCTGCAGTATATGACTTGTCTTGATGCAGCAGAAGAGAGGTCAGGTCATAATCCAGTCCAAGAGGAAAAATACAGGCAGATAGCTGCATCTACATTTAGGGTTAGGGTTGGGGTACGTGTGTGTGTGTGTGTGTGTGTGCGTGCGCGTTTTTCAAACTTGAATTGAAGATATTGGATTCCACATAGTTTTTAATCTGAATTTAAAAAGATGTGACAAATTTGCCAACACATCATAATTGGCTGAAACTGGCAGGCTAAACACTTTTTCGTGCTGTTGGAAAAAAAATAATGGAGAGATTTTCCCTGCAATCATGCACAATCTCTAATGGAAGCAGGATATGTAAGAAAAATGCACGGCTATTGATTTTCACAATGTTATATTCCATCTGAGAGACCACTGGGCTGGTACTGCTGTGGATAAACATCTAGTTAGAAATAATTCAAATACATTCCCTACTGGCATCTGTGCTTTATTTGCCATAAAAACTTTGTTTGCCTCATCTTGTCATTAAATATTTGTTACACGTATGAATAATGATCCAGAGGATGACTTGATATTTTGCATTGATGTGTAAAAAAATGGGTAGTGATAGATAGTGTCACATACAGCTGGCCATATCTGCTCAAAGTGTGTGAGCTTAATTTGAGGGGTAAATTTGGAGGTAGATAATTCCTTTTTCCCCCTTTCTGGAAGCACAGGCCCGGTCAAACCTTTATTAATGTCATACTGCTGCATGCCAGCCAGTCTCCAGCTGTGCCAAAGTACTATCTAAGTGTGTGGGGGGCATACTGTTAAACTCCAGAAACATTAGCTTCAAGTCATTAACAATATGTTCCTAGAGTCAATGCACATTTGCTGCTGTTAGAGGGGAGGATGGTACATAGCAGAGCACAGGACGGTTTTCTCTGTGTGATTTTTGCACATATTCCCTGTCTATCATTCTCTCTCTCTCATTCTCTCTTTCTCTCGTACACACACACACATACAAACATGCTCTCAGCATTGCATTTGCATCACGAAGGAAGATCTGTTTTACCCTCATTATTAGTACTTATAGCTAATTGTGGAATTTATTTAAATGTAGATCTGAAGATGATGATAGTTGGTAGCACAGTAGTGATCCTTCGTTGTGTCCTTTTGCTCCATCCTTGAAAAGCACTCAAACTGTTTGAGTCAGCTAGCAATATTAACATTAGTCTGTTGCAAAATTAGGCCTGTTGTGTAAGGATATTTCTGGGATAGTCTTTGATGTGTAACTGCAATCAAATGCTTAATATTGATAATACTAATTGCATCTCGTATGTCAAAAATCATGCACTGATCACATTTCTGTTAGCGCTTTTGTTTTCTGTAATGCATCCCTAAGACTGAAGTGTTTCATGATATTGTGCTGAGAACTTATTGTGTGTAGCTTATTCACCGGCATGTTTTGCGTCAGCTTGGCGGTCAAAGATGTGTAATGTCTCCAATCCCCTTTTCTTCACAGCTGACAAGTTGTTGCATGAAGCCATCTTACATTAAAAACTCATGTATTTCAAATGTTATGGCTAGAGAACACAAAAGTATAAATAACAGAACCATTCATTTTAATATAACTTATAACTTAAAAAAGGGGACATCACACCATTAAGCACAGGTATTTTCTCTGCAATGACATATTAATGCATATTTCATTCCTTTGGTAATTATTTTTTAGGCCGATGATAAACGACTGCATAAGGTTATCCAGGAAATGAATTGAATTGAATAGGCATTACCCAAATATCCTATTAAAGCAACATAAAAGTACTATCTCAAAGCTTCAGTCAGGACATTCATGCATAACAAAAAGATAAAAGAGAAAATACAGCTAAAAGTTTTCTCTGATTCTTTTATGTAGCACATAGAATTTCCCAGAGGCAGAACATTACCTAACATACATTACCTTGGGCAGCCATTGAGCAGATAATTCCGGCATATACAGTAGTCCAGACTGGTTTTGCTAAATTGCCCATATTGTGTGATTGCATAAATTTAAGCCCTATAATAGAGTACCATTCTGCCAGGGAGTTCCCTGCCCAGGACGGATGGGTGGGTGGATGGATGGACCTGCATTGTCCCAGATGGAATCATATCATCAGTAAAAAGTGTCATATAATTCAAAGTACAATCAAAATATTTAAAGATCTAACACTACTATATGTTTCTTAATTATCTCTATGGGTGTCTTTCCAAGGTTTCAAATCCTTAGAAGAAATGATCTATATGAGATCTTGAGATGTATAGTCTGTATAAAATTATCTAATCTCTTTCCATCTCCTAATTTGCCAGATGCAATTATTAAGAAAGTCAGCCCCTAAACTACGTTGAATTCAATTATATCTTCCAACAGATATCAATACTTTCTCCATCTGTTATCTTTTTTTAAAACTAATTATTAAATCTGCCCTCGCCTTAACAAGAGAAAATCCAATTACACCTTCCAACACACACTGATACATTCATTGCAGAGACCAGTTTGGCTGATGGTAATTCCTCCCACATTAGATGACAAATAACATTGTCTGTGCTACTGAATCACCCCAAACCTCCAGATAATAGTTCAAATTGTGTGAATCATACAGAAATGAAGATTCAGAAAACAGAGCAGGAAATAATATATTATAAGCGCATTCCGGTTTCATCATTTCCCAGGCTGCTCCCAGTTCTGAACTGCTGATGTATCATTGAGTGGGTTAATGCTTATAGTATGATTTTAAATTTTTATAGCTGACTCTAGATTTTACTGCTGGTGTCTAGAGATGCTAGTTCCCTTGGGATTAGAGTGCCTATGGATGATATAATCATGGTGAACCCCAGCCTCCTGTCCTGTGCCACTTGGGATTGGCTCCAGGGTTCTGTCACCCCGCTCATGAAAAGTTGCCGGAAGATGGATGAAGCTCGGTCCCTACATTTCACGTTGATCCGTCCCCGTTGTGGCGACGCACGGAAACTCTTCACAATGACCCGATTCCTCGCTGTCACGTGGTTCAGCTTGGCTCCTCGACCAGAAACGCCCTCATGGTGCCTCATAGAGAGAAGGCAGCCTCATGACACATGACGTCACAGACAACGTGATTCAAAACATCGCTTTGAATGCAAGAAACCTTTGGGGCTGTAACCGTATATTCAGTATACAGCAAGATTAATAAGTGTGTACTAACTGAACCAGGAGAGCAGCAAAAACAAGCAAAAGAATCGAAAACAGCAGGTGTTGCTGCCCTTCACCTCTCCCTCCCACACATGTAGACTAACTGCCTTTTTATTGGCTATTTATCGTACTGAGAGTTCCATCATGACATAGGTGCACAAAAATAGACATCTGCTATTACCCTGTCACTATACTGCACTGAGTCAGCCATTTATAGATACACCCGCTGCTGGGCTGATGCCCCTGCTGCAAAAATAACAAGACAACTATGTATTGTTGATTATAGCAATAAGATTATTCATTATGTTCATTCAGGGCAATCAATATATTTTTTTCACGTTAAGGTGGGTGGTGTGTGTTACTGTATATACATCAGCTGCATCTCTTGGTATAATGAGTGATTAATGATTGGTGTTGGACAGTGCTGGTTAGATTAGATTAGATTAGATTAGATTAGACTGGATGGGCGCATGAGTGGATGGATGGACAGATGGATGGATGATATACGTTATTGATCCCAAAGGGGAATACAGCTGCATAGATACAACTGAATACGAGAAGAAGTTTAATACAATACACAAAAGTTTGTTGAAAAATGAATAACAATCAGTGCCATACTTTTTTTCTTTTTTCGTGGTATGCCTGTTGTCTTCCCTTCCACTAGGTGGGGCCCTTCCAAGATCATGATTAGTGCTAGTTGTTGCGTTACCTTCTGCATTCTGCAGAAGTAGTACGATCTATGGTTAACATTACCTTGTGGTTGCCCATATTGCTGTTAGTGCGGATTGTGGGTATTCGGTTGTCTTACCACTGCTGGAAGCCCCATTTTCTTTTACGGGTTCTGTGTTCTTAGGATTTTGGTCTAGCTGGAGAGTTAGGGCAGATTTATTTTATTTTTCCCCATTTTCTTGATGTACAGGTTTAACAGATGTTTGTAGGCTAGTGTTGGAATTTATGTATTGATTTGGCCTGGCTTACCCCTTGAATGACGACGTGTTTGTATGTCCTCACCTGTGTCTGTGTATTCCTGTAAATATTGTAAATACTACTGTAAATAATTCAGTAGGTGTTGACAGTAAACTGGGAAGAAACTGAAACTCTGTTGTGGTCTCTGTGTGAGCCAGATTGTGTAGGTTGGCATGCAACCACCTAGTGGAAGCAGAAAATATTCTTTCTTAGCACACCATGGTGGAATGAGTCGGTGCTCCTAGAGAGTCCCCCATGGAGGATGTGGGCAGAATTGTTTATGATGTTCTTCAGTTTCTCCAACATCCTCTCCTCTGCAGCTGCCTCCAGAAGGTCCATGGTTGGTCCTACAATGGAGCTGGCCTTCCTGATAAGTCAAGCATTTTCCATCACCTGATAGATCTTGCTTCCTCAGCAATCCAATGCTGGCCATTATGGACTCATAAAACATCTCTAGCAGCTTGCTGCAAATGTCAAGACCCAAGCCTCCTTAGAAAGAGTCTGCACTGGCTTTTCTTGTACTGTGTTGTCCATTGTTACAGTTTAGGTGAACTCCCAGGTACTTGTAGGAGTGCACCACCTCCACTTCCTCCTGCTGGATTGTGAATATTGTCAGGGACTCCCTGACAGGCCGGAACTCCCCCACTCATTTGTCCTGCTGATGTTTAGCTGCAGGTGGTTCACCCTGCACCATAAGACACTACCCTTCACTAGCCTCCTATACTCTAACTGACTCATCGCTATTGTCAATGAACCCTAAATAGGGGGTGTTGTCAAACTTCTGTAGATGGTGGGTGCTGGTTTTATACTGGAAGTCCATCATGTAGATGGTGAAAAGGAAGGGAGACAGGGTGTTTCCCTGAGGTGCCCCAGTATTGCTCACCACCATCTCTGAAATACAACTCTGGAGCCTCACTAACTGTCACCTGTAGGTTGGATAGTCCATGATCCAGGGGACTGTGGGGGCATGCAGCTGCTTCTTCAGTTCCACTTGCACCCAAGTAAGATCTCCCTAGTTTCCACGCCGGAAGGCCTCCTTCTTCTTGTTCAGTATGTCCTTCCTGTCCTTTGTGATCCACCATTGCTTATTGGAGAAAAAAAACACTGCCTTTATGGGAACAGTATGCAAACAAATACGTTTATAGTACGTCATATACTGTAGTAGATTGTAAAACAGCCACAATTCCACAGCAAGCAGCTCCAGACTTGTGTTGCAAATCTGTACTTTAATTGTGATGTGTCTCAGATTGCACCATTTGTCATTCATAAAAACAGCAGGCCCAACTCCCCTTCATCTTATCGCCTTCGCTGCTGCATCCGTTCACACACGCATGAGGCAAAATCATCTCTGTGAGTCTGTAGTTTCTGTAAAATACATGAGACTGCAGTGTCTGTATTCCCCATGGCTCCTCGTCAGAGCTGAGAGCTTTACCAGCAATCTCATGTTGCCCATGATAATAGAAAACAGGTAAAGTCTGTGCCTTCCCCTTGTGTTCCAGATCCAGACTCCCAGGGACACCATCCCAGCTCTGCCAGCAGATCGGCCAGCAACTGTGACTACGGGGGAAACAAAGGATGCAGGCCCAACAGTCGTGGTTGAGCGTAGGCAAACCACAGTCTCTCCGCATAGGTCCTGCCATCCGTGGTCAAAAAAGTATTCTGACAGGCAGAAAAGCAGAAGAAAATATTCCTGCTCTGTGCCTCGGTAACCAGAGAATGCTATCTAAAAAGTTACAGATAAAGTGAATACTTAGCTTATGTAAAAACAACAGAAACAAACAAAATACACAGGAGCCGCTGTAGCAGGCAGCTGCTCAGAGCAGCACCAGAAGTATTACATTCATCTATTTGTGCATACACACATTATTCCTTAAGTTCTTTTCCAGTATAGGGTCAGGGTAAACCTGTGGGGCAGGCTGCCGTACAAGGGGAAACCTGGATGGGAAGCCCATCCAGCAAAGGGCGCATGCACCCGAAGCTAAGCATACATCTTGAGCAGGGCAATAATGTGATTTTTTTTGTTAATTTGAATTTTTAGTATAAGACAATGTTGTAAAATAAAAACACGCACACACATATATATATAATAGCAGCATGATTTTCCTGTTGCATTCCATATGTATCAGGATCCTATCCCTGCCTTGTCCTACTCTCTCTTTTTTTCCCCATTTGGCCAGCAGGTGTCACTGGCCATCATGTTCCCTGCTCAGTCTAGTAGCCCCTTAGCACAGTTCTGCTGCGGCCTGGGCTGCCATGTGGCTAAATGGGCTGAGCAAGTGGCAGAGTACCAAACCTCTCCTATAATCATGGCTTTGAAGCTGGCAGGAGACTATCCTTAACGCTGGTTATTTTTTTCCCCTTAGTTATTTTGTAATTGCCTTGAAGTATAGGTCTTTGTTTCATATCTGTCTGGTCATTCCTGCCTGTGTCTATTTGGTTTTGTAGTAGTGTTTTGTTTCACTTGTAATCCTAGTATTAAGCACTTTAGTTCCTGTCAATTACCCTCACCTGTTCCTTGTTACCCTGATCTCTACTGTTTGTGGAATTATGCTGCATTCAATTTGAACTTATAACTTGGAAATTCCAAGTTCCTAGTTGGAAATTGCAGCTGCAATGCCCCCTGAAGTCAGAACATCGGAGGAATCTGGCTGCACCCTTTATCAAAAGAAGTTAAAGCTGTAGTTTTATACTGTTTGTTAGCACTTATGTCTTATGTGTGGCTCATTAAAACGGTCATACATAGACCGCAATCTGTGGACATGTTGCTATGGTATTTTTATACACAACATACCACATAATGTATTGTTATCAACTGATATTGCTAACAATGGCTAACATTTAACCAGGCTAGAACTGAGGCCTGTTTCCAAAAGCAGGATTTCTTGCTTAGCCGGATAACTTGTCAGATTTAAGGTAGTCTGAGCTAAATGTAAGATAACAAAGATAAAGGCCATTTAACGTAGAGTGAATTAAATCCAACAAGCAAGAAATCTTGCTTTTTGTCTCGTAATTACCAGTTATTTTGCCCCGATTACCCTCATATGTTGCATGTGTGTTTTACCTTATACACTCACCTAAAGGATTATTAGGAACACCATACTAATACGGTGTTTGACCCCCTTTCGCCTTCAGAACTGCCTTAATTCTACATGGCATTGATTCAACAAGGTACTGAAAGCATTCTTTAGAAATGTTGGCCCATATTGATAGGATAGCATCTTGCAGTTGATGGAGATTTGTGGGATGCACATCCAGGGCACGAAGCTCCCGTTCCACCACATCCCAAAGATGCTCTATTGGGTTGAGATCTGGTGACTGTGGGGGCCATTTTAGTACAGTGAACTCATTGTCATGTTCAAGAAACCAATTTGAAATGATTCGAGCTTTGTGACATGGTGCATTATGCTGCTGAAAGTAGCCATCAGAGGATGGGTACATGGTGGTCATAAAGGGATGGACATGGTCAGAAAAAATGCTCAGGTAGGCCGTGGCATTTAAACGATGTCCAATTGGCACTAAGGGGCCTAAAGTGTGCCAAGAAAACATCCCCCAACCATTACAACACCACCACCAGCCTGCACAGTGGTAACAAGGCATGATGGATCCATGTTCTCATCCTGTTTACGCCAAATTCTGACTCTACCATTTGAATGTCTCAACAGAAATCGAGACTCATCAGACCAGGCAACATTTTTCCAGTCTTCAACTGTCCAATTTTGGTGAGCTCGTGCAAATTGTAGCCTCTTTTTCCTATTTGTAGTGGAGATGAGTGGTACCCGGTGGGGTCTTCTGCTGTTGTAGCCCATCCGCCTCAAGGTTGTGCGTGTTGTGGCTTCACAAATGCTTTGCTGCATACCTCAGTTGTAACGAGTTGGTTATTTCAGTCAAAGTTGCTCTTCTATCAGCTTGAATCAGTCGGCCCATTCTCCTCTGACCTCTAGCATCAACAAGGCATTTTCGCCCACAGGACTGCCGCATACTGGATGTTTTTCCCTTTGCACACCATTCTTTGTAAACCCTAGAAATGGTTGTGCGTGAAAATCCCAGTAACTGAGCAGATTATGAAATACTCAGACCGGCCCGTCTGGCACCAACAACCATGCCACGCTCAAAATTGCTTAAATCACCTTTCTTTCCCATTCTGACATTCAGTTTGGAGTTCAGGAGATTGTCTTGACCAGGACCACACCCCTAAATGCATTGAAGCAACTGCCATGTGATTGGTTGATTAGATAATTGCATTAATGAGAAATTGAACAGGTGTTCCTAATAATCCTTTAGATGAGTGTATATGCCAAGGCTTAGGTATTAGCTGGTGAGTCGAGCATTTGTTGCATTTGTCGGTGTAGGTGCTATCGTGGTCACGATCACTAGTGTTGTCGTTTCTGGTGGAGGTGTACGTGCCCTTCATGGTGCCTCAGCTGTGTCTGTTTACATCGTGTATTGCTAAGTAAACCACTCCTACTCACATTTGAATCCCGCTCTCTTCAACCATGCCTATATACAGTGAGAAAAACCTGGATTTAAAAAATGTGTTTGTTCGTAAATAATTAATTTGTAGAAATTATTAAAATAAAAACAAAACTTATTTTTAGGCCTTATCACCCAGCCCTACCTACACTACAGACAATTTAGAAACGTCGCCATGCTTAACAAGATCTCATTAAAAGCGACAACAAAGTCATAGATGTGATGCATCCAATATAGCTTTTATGCAGATACAGGTATAATGAAGAACAGCAAACAGAGCTGAAACGCAAGTCTATTGGAGTGCACTAACACAGAACTGATTTTTCAAATTACAGTATTATTATAGTTTAAATTCCAATTATGATATTATCCTCCCAAGGGCAATGATGATATATTTCGGGGGACAGTCATCAGAATAACCAAACTCTGAAAAATTCACAGGCACAGAAAGCTGCCAAAGCCTCTCTGGTAGACTAAGGCACAGTGTAGCCATGGAGAAAATTAAACACCTCAAATCCCGTAAATACACACAGGCATACATGGAGCATCAAGTAAGGTGCTTAATGCATATGTTGCAAGTGGTCAGTTCAGCATAAGTGGAGCTCTGAAAATGAGTTCTGGCATAAGCCCCCAACCCACTGAGAAAAACAATCATACAATGGAAATAGCAGAGATGGCCCCATGAGCATTGGTGCCCATTGTATGCTGGACTGCCATAAATGTGACTGATCAGTTTCCTTTCCAGAATACGTGGCGTCTTACTGAGCGCTGGCTGGCTCTATCTCACTACTCATTGTCGCTGTCACCGTCTCCATCCCCTTCACCCTCAGCATTCAGCCCTCTGACATCTGCAACATTAGCCTCCCAGCCCCCCCCCCCCCCCATCACCCTGGCCCCACATTCCCTTTCATTCTGACATGCTGCCATTGTCAACCCCTCCCCCTCCCCAAAATTTTGCACATGCAGCACTTTCTGATTCTCGATGGCAGAGGGCAGCTCTCTGCTTGCCATAAGAGGGGTCGCAGAGAGTAGGGGCTGCTTTCCTGCCGTGTGCTTGTGGGTCACCTCGCTGTCCCTTTCTCTGATAGAAACAGAATATTCAATTATAGCCAGCAGGGGCCTGGCCCTCCTGGACCTCACAACGTCACCAGAGATTCTGCTGACAAACTGTCAGCTCCACAGCACTAAAGTGGCCCTTTAATGCCACGTTTCGCTGATCCTTATAGGACGGTGTCATCTGAGCCAGCTAGCCATAACTTACAAGATACAATTAAAACCACAGTTTATATCGTTGTAGCTCTGCATCTGCCCTCCGCTGGCTGAGCAATACCTATTACCAGCCACCTCACTCATGCTGCATTAAATTTCGCTTTGTTCTTCAAATGCAGCTCCCCAGAGCAAAGCGCTGACCTGAAAGAAACGGCACTTTGCATCCTTTGAAAAACAGTTTCACAAAAAAAATTCCCGCCAGTCTGAATTACCCTAGGCTATTGGGCTCGACTGTTTATTACCCACAAAATATACCTGTTGACTTTTGAAACAAGTGAAAATGACAAACAGAGACTATATCTGGTCATTTCTGAAAAGATGAAGAGTCATTAAACATGAACTGATCTCGCTCCTTCAGTTTCTTTTTCTGTAGTCCAAGCATATTGGCAGTTAAAACTGAAATATAAAATGGAATAGATTATAATAGCATTTGTTCTATTCCACGTACTTGTGGGGGAAAAATTGAGAAATATATATTTGGAAAAGATAGAATTAGTGTTAAGGTTAAAGTTTAAAATAGACAAATGTTAGAAAAAATTCTTTATAACAGTCATATAATGAACTGAAAACCAGTTTTACTAAATTTACTGAAAGTGAGCCAGGTTTTGCTTCACAATTAGCTGAACTTGTCTTTCATAAGATAATTTGGTGTTGGGGGTTTATTTTGGACCCAGTAATTCCCAGTATGTATTAAGTGCTAATGCAGTATCTACATGAACTAATTTAATCCTCAGGTCTCATTTTTCACACTCGTTCTCGTTGAAGCTGTACCTGCCCAACCACCAAACTCTAAGAGGAAAAGTCCACCCCACCCCACGACCCTGCATAGGACAAGCGTGTACGGAAGATGGATGGACAAAGACGTGTGTAAAGTAGACTTGAGTATTGCAGTTGGCTTTTTACTGTAGCAACACTATGTTCCAAGTAAAATCAACCAAAGAGATGAATTTACTCAAATATTTCTGTTTCCTTATTATATGATTAATAAAAAAACATAAAATGAAAACCAAAACCATGTGCACAGACCGATTTTCATCTGTCTAGTAAATGCTTCGTATTGAGTAATCTTAAGTAGATATTGCAATTTCATCCATAAAAGAAGCAAAATATGTGTGACAAATTTAGGTCTTAGTGCTTAGTAATGCATAGTATTATTATCATTTGTCAATAGGGAACGCCTAAATGACTGTGAATGAAAGAGTGTAATGTAATTTCCTTGTATTCTCAGGTATTTCATGCTCAGACACATTGTTAGCATGACAACGGGTATGAATGTAGCGGGATTTTTTGAAAAAATGATTGTTTGTCATGGCAGATTCTGGTGAAGTGTGTGGGGGGGGGTCTCTTAGGCCTTCTCCCCCCCTGGGAACCCCTGGCCTCAGACTGTGGCACGAGTAATGAGCATCGTAAGCATAGCAGCCCAGAGCGTTCAGCAGTTACTTCTGTTTTTTTGCATAGTAATTTATGCCTGATTAGAGCAGCATGTGGGGACAGAAGGTAATTTTCACTTGTGGAACTCATTTAAGTTGAGATTTAGGTGGAAGAAATGCCCTTGTTTTATTTGCATAGCTCTTTAGGGTGGGGGAATCATCTCCACAATTCGCACCGTAGTACCATAATGATGGATTGGACACAGTTGTAGTTGGTGTAACAATCACAGTTATACAACAGGCCATCCTGTGTCATCTGTACTATGGCTACAAAGAACAACACTGAAAGTCTAGAATTCTCCATTTCATCCCAATTCATTTTTACATTTCCACAAACATAAAAATTTTGCCCAGTTTTTATGGTGAAGATTGATTTTTATAAGAGAATCAGTTAAATGGCTTTTGATAAGGATCCACAAATCACTGACATTATACTGTGACTTTTCATTAGTACTGGCCCATCTTGTAAACCCTGTATCAGCTACTCCAGAGTGCCACAGTGCTGCTCTTTAAGAGAGGGGTTACATATTATGTTCTCAAGAGCAACCCTGGACATCTAATGCTTTATAAATTACCTTCAGGACGAAAAACTCTTAACACATAAACAGCACTGATCATCTGTGACTGATGGCGTCAAGCAAAAGGCAGAACCACAAGTATGGCAGCGTGTTGCATTTCGGTTTCGCTCAGAATGACCAATTTACGATGTGACAAGATGTTTATGCAGGAGGCAAGATAGTGGCAGGCAGACGCTGGAATGGCCGTAAGTCAGGGTGACTCAGGAAGGCACGATAGATCTCAGTGCTCATGGGTGCAGGAGAAAGTAGGGCGGCTCAACAGCCCACTGCACCTCAGTCAGCGACCCTGCAGTCCTCTCCGTCAGGATTCCTGAGTGGGCCGCCATCTTGCATGTCATGTATTCATTTTTTTATGTACAACAAAAAGACAAAAGTGACAGTTTGGGCAACATGTATAGACACCACAGGACTCCACCCAGAGCTGCATAAGGCTGCTAGCCAGATAGCCCCCCAGCTTTCTACCCCTTGTATCGCATCCCTAGTGAATCTGTAAGTCCTCAGCCGTTTCATGCCTCTTTAGCATATGAGTGTCTGTTGTTGGGTGAGGAGAATATTGTGTAGTTTATGGTTGAGGAGGAGGCGGGGACAGTGTGCGAAGCAGGGCCAATGAGCATTGTTGCTTCCCTGAAATCCAAAACGGAAAGAAACGCTGACTGCACACTCTAATGAACAGGTTTCGAAAATTTCACAGGCGGGGGGCCATTTCCCTTCATGTTAAACGCTGTGCTTTAACACAAACAAGTCCCATGGTATGCCGGAGGTCGTCAGAGGCATATGCTGAAACTGATGCTGCCTTTACAACACTGACATAATAATGAGGATTGCTGAATTGCAAACCTGAGGGCGAGCAGAAAAACATAATGTAGCTCTAATAAAAGCAAGTACAGAATGAAATGGAAGCAGAAAACCTCAAAGTATAGATAAAGATGGTGCAACATCTCAGTGCAGCAGTTCAGGAGAAGGTGCCTCCTTCGTCACTCGGAAGCCACACCCAAGGTATACTCTTCAAGATATACAAGAGAGTCGTCACACATCTGCTGATGTTTCAACAGCACCATCCTAACTTCAATGTGACCGTAAATGGGCGGTTCAGAAGCGTTGATTTTATGACACAGTTCATTCTTACAATTGTAAAGCGATCTGCTGCAAAACAAATGACAAAAGGACACATTACATTGACATAGTAAATGAGTTCAATGATAGTTTTGCACGGGTATTCACTGTCGAGGACACTAGTAACTTACCAGTTCTTATTACTAATTCAACATCGTCTATAACTAATATATATATAACTGAAGCTGATGTTTTGCAAAGCCTAGCTAAGCTCAAAATAAATAAATCACAGGGCCCTGATGGCATCTTACCTATAGTGTTAAAAGAGATGAGGGATATTATTTGCCGACCCTTAACATTACTGTTTCAAAAATCCTTATCTGAAGGTGTGGTACCTTCTGATTGGAAGCATGCCAACATAACGCCCATTTTCAAAAAAGGGGATAGAAGTAATTTGTCAAACTATAGGCCAATCAGTTTAACTTGTATAACTGGTAAAGTTATGGAGGCTATAATCAAAGAGAAAATGGTAGATTACCTGGACTCAAATAACATTTTGAGTGATAGCCAGCATGGATTTAGGAGAGGTAGATCCTGTTTAACAAATCTGTTGGAGTTTTTTGAGGAAGCTACTCAGGAAGTTGATGATAAGAAGGCCTATGATGTCATCTATTTAGATTTCCAAAAGGCTTTTGATGTTGTTCCCCACAAGAGGCTCTCACTTAAACTCAAAGCGACAGGTATTTTAGGAACTGTAGCGACTTGGATTGATAACTGGTTAACGGATAGGAAGCAGCGAGTAGTTATAAGAGGCTCGATGTCACAGTGGGCCTGCGTTCATAGTGGGGTACCGCAGGGTTCAATTTTAGGACCACTTTTGTTCCTAATTTACATAAATGATATAGACACCAATATATACAGTAAACTGGTGAAATTTGCAGATGACACCAAGGTGGGTGGTGTAGCAGATACTGAACTAGCGGCTCAGCAGCTACAGCGGGATCTTAATTTAATTAGTGACTGGGCTGACACCTGGCAGATGAAATTTAACATAGACAAATGTAAGGTACTCCATGTAGGGAGCAGAAATATAAAGTACAGGTATTTTATGGGACCTACTGAAATAAAGGTAGCTGATTATGAGAAAGACCTTGGTGTGTATGTTGATGCTTCCATGTCTCATTCTCGCCAGTGTGGGGAAGCAATAAAAAAGGCCAATAGGATGTTGGGGTACATCTCCAGGTGTGTGGAGTTTAAGTCAAGGGAGGTAATGCTAAGATTATACAATTCCTTGGTGAGACCTCACCTAGAATATTGTGTACAGGTTTGGTCACCATATCTTAAAAAGGACATAGCGGCCTTAGAAAAGGTGCAGCGTAGGGCCACAAGAATGATTCCTGGTCTTAGAGGAATGTCATACGAGGAAAGGTTATTTGAGCTAAATCTGTTCAGCCTCAAGCAAAGGAGACTGAGGGGGGACATGATCCAGGTCTATAAGATTCTAACAGGTTTGGATGCTGTTCAACCGAATAGTTACTTCAGCATTAGTTCAAATACAAGAACTCGTGGCCATAGGTGGAAATTAGCGGGAGAACATTTCAAACTGGATTTAAGGAAGCACTTCTTTACACAGCGTGTAGTCAGAGTATGGAATAGTCTTCCTGATAACGTAGTGCAAGCTGAATCCTTGGGTTCCTTTAAATCAGAGCTAGATAAGATTTTAACAACTCTGAGCTATTAGTTAAGTTCTCCCCAAGCGAGCTCGATGGGCCGAATGGCCTCCTCTCGTTTGTATAGTTCTTATGTTCTTATGTTCTTATTAACATTTGGTTTATACACCGTAGAGTGGAATCTCTTTCACTTCACATCAGTCTGGTACCCAAAATTCATAACATGTTATTGTAATTTTGCATTACTTTTATTTCAGTAAAGACAAGAAGCCTTGAAACTGCCAGAGTAAGAGTCTGCGGCAAAGGCCCCACACCTGGAATCTGTGAAGTAATCAGCTCTTTATTTTTAATGACAGCTAATTACAGAGGCAAAGAATTCTGCTTTCCTGTCTTGCATTGTGTTCCAGGGCCACGTGACATGGGCACATAAGCGTTGCTCTTTGTGTTTTGGATGCAGTGACTTCTCCTTATTTTACCTTCTCTCCTCGCTGCTCTTTCTGTGAGCTTCTCTCACGCTATTGAAGCTTTCATTTTTATCAAGTGAAAGCCAGAATAATAAAAGCACCACAATGCCACAGCATAATTAATGTTTTTTTTTTTTATTATTATTATTTCTTTGACTACAGCGTTGTGGGCATGTTGAGTAATAATCCAAATTAAGCTCGGAAATAGCAGGCGGGAGTTGACATTTCAAGTCTTTTTTATGGAACACTCAATTGCTCAAGTACTGATTAAAGCATATTTTTTTTCCCCAAGTCTGCTTAGCATAATGGAGTTCTCCTGGTGCAGTATCGTCTGATGCAAGTGAATTTTAATGACGCAATACCGTTGCGTGTTTTGGCCAACACTAATACACAGTGACGCATGCACTATTCTCTATTTGGCACCACACTGTGCGTTTCTTATTGCCTTCATGAGATCCAAGTTTCGTGTCTGTAAGGATTGTGGGGTGGTTTTAGCACCTCCTCATCTCATAATTCTTTAATTAGCACTGGTTTTCGGATGGGAAGCTGGTTCACCTGGTAGCTTAATGCTGTCGTTAGCTGAAAACTAATTCACAGCCTACAGCTTCTTACAGTAAAAGCTTCTTACAAAGCAAACAGTAGAAATGTGTTTTTTGTCTTTCATGCCTTTTTTTGATTTGACACTCTGTAACATTTTTATAACTTTTACCCAGGAACATGGGTGTTTAAGACAAAAATATTCATAAATATATCATACAAGATTTTTTTTTAATTTACCAATTTAAATTCCTCAACACTTAGACACCATTTCATTGCATGAAATTTCACTAAATCTGGTGAAAAATGCCTGCTGCTTTATGATGGAAGCCTTGATTTTATTCTGAAACCTACACCTAATTTTCAAATTAAAGCCAGGTCTAATTTAATGCCAGTAATTCATTAAAATCAGAAGCCCTTACATAATGTATCATGTAGACGGTAGGTTCTAGAATAAGTTCACCTTTGCTTAATTGGACTAATTATCTGTGCTGGGTATTCAGAACAATGAGTCAGTGTTTAAATAAGGCAATTCATAAAATTCCGAAAAAAGTGAGAATGCAGTGTTTATGTAGATGTGTCTCTGTGCTGAGTGTTTGATATTTCGTTTATGCAAACCTTTTTGCTTAGATAGACAATGTGTCGATAGTTATAACATGGTGGCCTTTATGCTGTAACTGAAGACAAAACAGAGCACACATTGTTCTGTAATAAACATTTAAATGTTCACCTGGTCCCGAATACAGCCTGAATATATATTTTCATGTCTGCATGAGTATATTAGGCTTTGGTCTGTTGTGCTCATGGTATTTTGAATGGATTGTGCTTAAAGAAGGGCTTTGGTTGCCTGAAACCCCAAACTCATTTCTGCTGTTGCATTTTGCCCATTTGCATCAGTCACTGGCTAACAACCTGTTTCAGGCAGCTGCTTCTGCGCTCCTTGATTACAGAGATGCCCATTTGAGTCACTGCACATTTGGGGCAGTTACACAGCCTAACAATAAAGGCATGCGTGAGAGTGGTGTGTGTGACTGTGACAAAAGCATCTGTCAAAGATGCGTCTATGAAACCGATGTGTTCAATCAAGAGAAACTGCAGTTAATCAGTTTCATCAATATACCAGTATAAAATAGAATCGTTTTTAATTTTGTTACTCAGTACCTCTTAGAATATATTGAATGTCATGCTCTTACCTGCTACACATATTTCAAGCAAAGCAAAAGAATTTAATTCAGTTTATGAATTCTGAGTGTGCGGCATGGTGACACAGAGGGTCACAGAGGCACAATGCCTCATACCTATGGAACCTGGGTTTAATTCTCCGCCCCGGCTCCCCGTGGATGGAACCTGAGCCCGGCTCCCCATGGATGGAACCCATGTCATTGTGGGGTTTCCTCCACATACTTCGGTTCAAAAAACACGCTAAGGTGAACTGGAGTTGCTAAATTGCCCATCGATGTGAACGGTGTGTGCTCTGCAATGGGTTGGTGCACCATGCTGAATGACTCCCCACGTTGTGGTCGTAGGCTCTGGACCCCCACAAACGGCAAGCACCTGTAGAAAATGGATGGATGGATGGACAGATGGACTTTTAAGTGTCAGATCATGTTTATTCACTTTTATAAAAGTTGGAACTAGATTGTTTTGCTATTTACGAAACAAAGCTACTGATGTTGTGATCAAAACAGGCTATTTTAATGGCAGTAATGAGTGAAAGACATTACCATGAATTTAACATTATGTCTTATGCCCATGGGTTTAATGTTAAATGGTCCATCCTAATGACCTCCATCAGATTCTCAGCTTTGTTAGCCCAATAGACACTACAAGACCAATAGAGTGGTATGCAAATTTTACAACAGACTGTGCAATTTTTTTTCACCATCAGATTAAAAAGATTTTCTAAATATTATCTTATTTTATTAATTGCATCTTCAGTGTGTTTTATATGTAGAGAAAAAGACTGTAAGGCTATATTTAAAGGAAACTTTAAAATGAGGAACTAAAAGATTCTTTAATGTCATTGTACAACGCAGCACAACAAGAGTGAGTCAGCAACACAAGATGAGTCGGTGTGCAGGGAGCGGGCTTATCTGCGAGAGCTCTTAGTGCCCGGCTCTACCTGCTGAAGACATTGGGCAAAAACCATCCCTAAGTCTACTCATGAGGCTAGTCAAGAACCCGGAAGAAAGACATTCCACCGGACCAGCCAAAACAATGTATTTGCAAACGTCTCATGGAAACGGTCTGCAAGATTCTTCGGAAGAGAAAAGGAAAAGATATCCTTTCATCCATTACATGCTGCTTATCCAGTAGGGGCTCATAATGCTCATCGAGCCGGTCCCAGTCAGCACAGAGTACACGCGCGGTAACAGCTTGCCGTACAGCGGCTTAGCTATCCCCATCTGGACATGCCCACTTCCGGGAGGTGTTTCGTAATTTCGGTTCAATAATCCTTGCCACCATGACACTTTCAAATTATGTACGCTTTTCCAGCTCATCAGGCATTTTTCGGCCACTACAGTTAATGCCCCGTATTTATGACGAGGATTTTGTTTACTTCAAGGTCAATGACCATTTCCTCTGCCATTGGCAGCTGTATTTATTTGTAAATGTGCTGCAGTACAGATCGGGGAAGGGGCCCAGGCTCCAAATATAGATATAAGATAAATAATGCAATGATTTTTGTTAAAGACTTTTATTATGAAACCCGATCGATGTGCTTTCTGCAATTGTGTTTGTCCGATACGTTGATAACAACATTTACGTGCATCCCCCCCCCCCCCCCCCCCCCCACTAGCCTGCCCACTCTTCCATTGTGTGGAATTGTGAAAAATGGAGTGTGCAGACAAATAATTCAGAAGCCTTGGAGTTGGTCCTGTGGGCCCGCCCGCAGGAGGACTTATGATTGGATCTTACATTCTGCAGGGGAGGGTCTCAGGGGGGTGACCAGGGTTTGGCATTCTGGTGAATTCCTCCCGGAGCCGGTTCCTTACGACGTGTATAAATCGGTGCCTGCCGGTAACCGGGGAGACGCCGTAGCCGGTATAACCCTGCAAGCCCGTCACGTAGAACCCGGCCAGAAGAACCTTTCCTGTTTCCTTCCTAATGGCTCCTCATCTCAGCTCTCTCTGAAAGAGCAGCATTCCTTTCATGTTCACATTCTGTGCGCTGCCAGTCTACGCTCTACCTCCCCCTGTTTCAGTGCCATATCATGACAATCAGGACCTTAAATGCCTGACCAGTTGGGTGCAAATTATGTCCCATAACAGTTTGAACAGAGATTTACTGTATATTCCTTTTTTTGCTCTGTGTCCCTATTTATGCCCCCCCCCCCTTCATATTTATACCTGTTGCATGTAAGATGACATCAAAGCAACTCTGATGATTTAAATGGCGCACGCATTTGCTAATGTTCTTCCCCAGAAAATGTGCGATAAATCCTGCGTGATTACAGCGCACGTTCTGTGACGGAGGCCTATTTGTCTGCCACATTTCATGCTCCAGCATTTAAATTGTTGAATGCTTCAGAAGGTTCATTATCAGTGGGACTGGGAAGTGGCCCTCTTCCTGAAGGTTCTGCGAACTGCTACATTAGGCATCATAATGGCTGGCTACACTAAAGCAATGGCACTTTAGCAGGATTCCAAGAACATTGTAGTTAAAGGAGGAATTTGTTTTAGAAGATGAAGACTCTAGCAGACATGTTTCTGTTGTACCCGCCGCTCATTTAAAAAACTCAATTTGGCTCTGAAAAGCCCTATGATTCTGTAATAGAGATTTAACCCCCCCTCAGCCCAAAAGAAAAAATTAAATCTGTCACAGAGGACACTGGACTCATCTATAAGTATTATACAGCTGTGTTTAAATTTTAGCATAAATGAGCTTATTGATGCTGCATACAGTGTACTGATGTTTTAATGAAGTTAAGGCTGAAAATACCCCCCTCCCCAGCCCACCCTGAAGGTTAAAACACCCTCTATGAGACGAGTGGTTTTATGCATATTGAATTTTCTAAGTGACTGTAAGTCTTAAAGCATCAGTAATTTATGAGGGTGTTTATATCACATAATACCTTTTGTAAGATAGCAATTCCATTCATCTTCCATAAGCACTTATCTGGTACAGGGTCAGTGCTTCCGGGGCCCAGGAAGCAGAGGGCACAAGGCAGGGAACACCTGGGATTGGATGCCAGTTAGTTAACATTTGTCAAATATAATTTCAGCCATGATTAATACAGAGTGATTTATCTGTGCCATAGTAAAGTATAATCTCAAGTAGCTTCAGTCGTGACGATTATCACTTGACCTGACTGGAATGAACATGAAGACATTTACCGTGAGTTTTTCCGGTAAACAACAAATATCCATTCATCCATTTTCTGTACTCAGTTATGGAACTGAATTGTTGTAGTACACTAAAAAAAATGCATAACTGAGTAGAAAATATAAGACTCTTTGGGTCTTATAATGTGTTCAAATAAAACGTAAACATGCACAGATGACACCAAATGTGCTAAATATTTTCCCTGGTAAACCAAGGTACCAAGTTTTATGCACAAAGTATTTTTTGCTGTAATGAATATTTTAAAGCAATCAGATTAGATTCTATTATTTAAGGTTTAATGATGGAAAAAGTTGCTGCCAAAAAAAAAAATGAACACATAAATCAGTTATAATTAAGGCATTAATAAAATAAAATACTTACTTGTTGACCACCTGGATTAACCACAGTAGCCTGACCTGTGTCCCGCCCAACACTGCAAGCACATTCGGTGCGTCTGAGACTCTGTGTGCCGCTCGTTACGTCTGCAGGTGCTTTCATAATTCCATGAGGTCATGCCGGTCGCTCGTGTCGTAAGACAAAGTCATCAGCCAGACCAGTGGCACCCAAGCTAGCATGTGCACATCACGTAGCTGCGGCATCGTGTTTGTCTTGGTATTGTATGGTAACAATTTAGGGTGTGTCCTTCTGCCCTGGAAAGTCATTTTGTTTAGAAACATTTGCAGTAAAGTTCTGCTAATGATACTAACTGCACTCCAGTGGCAGCAATGGCAGTTAATGCTGAAGTTTTTGTACATTTGTACTGATGACATAAACAACTCAGTGATCTATGTTGATTCTTTTTGTGTGTGTAAAACCACAGATACTCTTGATTCAGTGAAGGAAAAAAAAATATGATTGCTTTGACTAATTTGAATTCCACAAATTTTTTTTCAGTTAAATCATTAGAAAGATGTTCATTAAGAAAAGAAAAAAAAAATTGTTACAATCATCGATTTTTATTTCAGTTTTGCAGGCTTTCAGTATGTATGGGCAAAGTCTCACGGCGGCTCATCCACTTTGACTTCCACCAGTCTTCAATTTAGCATGCAGCTTAACAAGATCTCCTGTTAACTGAACCTGGAGTCAGCTGAACCTGCAGTGCACCACTGTCAGATGGGCAGCTTGTCAGCTGGAAGAAAAGGAGATGCACTTCACCTATATATATATATATATATATATATATATATATATATATATATATATATATATATATATATTCTGAGCATGTTAACTTTGTACCATGGCACTTCAGTCCATCAAAGGCCCTGCCAACACATCTTCACTAAATAGATTGAAATCAATTTCAGCTAAATTTCTCGCAGGTGACACATCATGCATAGTAGGAAGATTTGATTTTGTCATACATATCAAGGTCAGAATCCTAACAAGTTTCCTCATATCATGATGAGTGGAATCTGCTATCGGGAGGAAGCGCAGGCAGGGGTCAGTCGTATATCGGAGTTTTTGCAGAAATTCCATGAGAGGAGATGCTGCGGAGATCTGAAAGAGCAATGTGACAATGCCAAGGACTTCCTCATAGAGATAATTATCATGTATTCGCTGAGTTTAGAAGTCAAGAGACCATTTCCTCCATCACCGGCTGGGATTAGGCTGACCTTGCAGTGTTATTTGATAGAAAAAGCTAATAAATAATTTATACAAATTTTAAGTAAATACAGCTATAACTTTAAAACACCCTTTGCTGTCACATTAGATTATCTCCTTAGGCAAGAAAGTGCCATCAATATGTTTTTTCTTGCAAATTTGCAAGCCATATAAGATAGCATCTGTTCCCCTTGTATTTAAAGTCTGTTGTCACAAATTACAAACATAAACCATAATGTCATTTGACCACCAACATTATGTTAAAATGGAAGGTCTTGAAAAAATATGCATCTATATTCTTATGATATGCAGAAGCACTTTTGCATATAACAGAACTGTCTACTTAAGGTCTCTTCTATCCAACACTTCATAAACTATTTTTAATGTCCTAGAAACATCATGTTAACCCCACTGTTCCAGATATTTCTGCCATACAGCCACGTTCGTACTAAATGTTCTTCTTCCTGCTTAATGTCACTATCAGGGTTTTTTTATTTTTTTTTTTTATTTTAAGGTATGACGCACAGCAGACTCTTCATGCATTCCCCCAAATATTGGGGACGGATCACAGACATATATGTTTGTGACTAATGCACAGATACCACAGATAAGTGTAGGAACTAATGATTTCTGGCATGAAGTACAACTGCTGGTGACTTACATCTTCTGACTGTCAGAGTTGCAGGCGAGGGCTGGAGCCTATCGTAGGCAGCTCTGGGCTGGGGGGTCATTCTGCATGAGAGTACACTCTGGATAGGATGTGCAGTCATACACTATGAACAATTTAGAGACACCAATTAGTATTCATGTCTGTGGACTGCAGAAGGAAGTCAGAGCAGCCAGAGGAAACCTGTATTACAGGAAGAACATGAAAACTCCACACACACTCGCACAGCACGCACACACACACATACGCGCGCACACAGCACACACACAGGTACACACACACATGCACAGCGTGCACACATACACACACACTCGCACAGCACGCACACACACACGCGCGTGCGCACACAGCACACACACAGACGCAGACACACACATATGCACAGCATGCACACATACACACACACTCACACAGCACGCGCACACAGCACACACACAGACGCAGGCACACACACACATGCACAGCATGCACACATACACACACACTCACACAGCACGCGCACACAGCACACACACAGACGCAGGCACACACACACATGCACAGCATGCACACATACACACACACTCACACAGCACGCGCACACAGCACACACACAGACGCAGGCACACACACATGCACAGCGTGCACACATACACACACATTCGCACAGCACACGCACACAGCACGCACACAGACGCAGGTACACACACACATGCACAGCGTGCACACATACACACACACTCACACAGCAGGCGCACACACACAGACGCCGGCACACACACACATGCACAGCATGTACACATACACACACACAGACACACAGCATGCACACGCACGCAGCTCCAAAGCCTGGAGGAGTAAAGCAACCGTGCTGCTTACTGAGTCACCCTGTTACTCCTTCCTGGGAACTCGTTTGCAATAAATAGCCAGCTTAAGCAGTTATTTGTTTTAACTATGTTTGGTAAACAGTGATCTCATTTCCGGCAGAAAGGTTTCTGGTGAGATATTGGCGGGACATAGTTTATTCTTTTACCTATGATTATTGTTAGTTCATCAATCCATCTTCCAAGTTTTGATTTTGATATAGTTACTGTATATGTGACCTCAGTTTAAGTAAAGTTTGCTACATAATTATTTAGATACAGATAAAATTCAGTCTTTTTATACAATGACTTGGCTGTATTGTTACAGTACACATGCATTTTCCTTTGTTATGGAATTTAAAAATAAACATATGTATGTATGATCTACCTTTCTTTTAGTTATTGTGGTATTGATTCCTGTCACATATGAACAATCTTAACCCACATTAAACCAAATGTGTTCACACAAAAGACAAAGGACGAACACAAGCCCTGATAGGTGCTTTAAGCTCCATGCACACAGTGCATGGTGGTGATAATGTATGTTAGGATTATTCTTGGCTAATGCAGCAAAGAACTTCAAAGAATACATGATGAAAGAAGGTGTTTTAGAGGTCGGTGAAACAGTCTGGAACTGAGCATGCAGCACTGCCGAGGGAGCGTGAAAAAGTGTTGATGTCAGTACTATGCTAAACTTATATTACAATCATAGCCAGAATACAGGCTGTAAGATTGATAGAAAAGTCAATGTATTCTGTAGCATCTGAAAATGCTTGATAGGTGACATCATGACACATATCAAGTCAACATGGGAAAACTGTAATGAGATCAGTAAGAGATTAGCATCCCTGCTACTGACTACCCCTATAGATTCATTTAATTTTCAGCTGAGCCACTCAGTTAAATCCATAAACAAGTCTTATTATGTCACAGCCAACAGCAATTAGAAAGGTCCAATCAGGAAATTTTGGGCTAATTAAGTTTCCAATCGACTGTTTAGGATTCAGCTGTCAAAAAACATGCTGACATTTGAACTTTCGGATGTATGATGATCTCTGAGGTAGAAGAGCTCCCTCAAATGGCTCTGTGTGTGTGGGATTTCTCAGTTCAACTTTTTTACATGGCTGTGTTGAATTTTCTCTGGGTACTCCAGTTTTAGTGACTCTGCATCTGTGTGTGTGTGTGTGTGTTAGTGAATTGTGCATTTTTACCCTGTAATGAGCCAGTTTCCTGTCTCCTGTTGTCCTTTATCTATCACCATGTGCTTCCCCCAAATAAGCACTGGCTTGCCGTGACTTCAGCTCAATAGCTGTGCCCACACAGTGACGTTTCAATGTTTCCTCACACATTTGTTGAGTGTCAGAACCTATATGTATACTTCTTGTTTCCCCAGCTCTGCTTCTGCATCCATAACTTGTGCAAAATTATTTACTTTGCAATGTGCAGCTGTAATTAATGCTACACTGCATATGTGATTCTCTTGTAAATACAGTGCTCTGGTCTGCTTCTATATGCAAACATATAACCTTATCGATTATAGTATCATTATGCACACATTACGATTTCCTTAAATTGCAGTAAATGTTCCTCCTGTAAATGTACAATAATACTCTTCGAGCAGTATTAGCTCACCCATTGTGCAACAGTTTGCAAATCATTATTACTATTAATACTGCCCGTATTGATGTTTTTTGTCACATTTTGGTCAAAGTCCGAGCTTCTTAAGAGAGGTTTCAATACAGTTTTGTCAACATGTTGTACAAAAGCGTTACTGCAGGTGTGTGTGCTGGTGAAAGACTGCTTTCATTCAGCAGATAGTCTGTTCAAAGCTATTTAAGGTACCATTGCTGAGCTGAAGTGGCACAGAATAGAATCAGGCTTGTTGTTTCAGTCTGGGTTTCTATGACCTGAAAATGAGGTTTTTTTAATTATTTTTTGAATAAAACAGTAAATAAGAACCTGCAGATGGAGTGTTTTGTTCCCATGTCACCCCTGATGAACATTTGTGATTTTTCAGAGCGGCAGGTTAATTAAAGCCGCACTTTGAAGTTCCTCCCACATCACTCTGCACACCAGAGTGCTACATTTACCTTTAACTTTAATATGACTGTCAAAATCAAACTCTGGAAAAAAACATTACATTATTCTACCATAATTATTGCACATGGACCATCCGGGAAGCAAACCATTGCATGGCTTGTTGCCTTCATTCGTGATTCAGGTTCACACAGCTTCTATTGTCACAGACCTGCTGGAGACATAGATAGTCATAGCTACAGGCCCATAAGTAGCAGCAGTTTAACACACAGCGCTACAGTAAATAGGTGAACAGTGGCTCAGATGCCTGCTTTGTTCAGACTGCTAATAAGATTGCAGTGCCTCGCTTTATACTCTCCCATGCTGTTAAGGGAAGCTGACGTAACCCAAAATGTTGCGATAAAGGGTTCTCTGGCAGACGTATGAGAAGTCAGAAGCGCAGTGCAAACACCACTCATTCTTTACTTAGCAACCTGAGAAAATAGTACTTATTAGGGAAAGGTGAAATAAACAGTATTCCTATTCTTTACTATGTACTGTTACTATTTAACATTTCTGGATTTGTAGTTTCAGATTTTAGATAAAAAAAAATAAGATTGTACATTTTAACAGATTGGTCTCTTTTAGCAAGTGTTATGAATAATGTCAAAGAACTCCATCTTTGCTCGGCAATATGCATACAGGTGACATTCCTAGAGATAAAAAGTAATTTTTAGCATTTCTTTCTGAACAGCAAGAAAGGCAGCAGAAGACTGTCAAGGTCAAAGCACAGCTGAGTATTGCAGTATAATGTATTTTCCTGCCTGTTCTGCCTGTGATCTCAAGCAATTTAGAGTGAAAATTACTCTGTGTCAGGAAGACTTTTAATATATGTTCACTTTCTTCACTGCAGAGTCTGCCGTGCATTTTGTGATGAGTTGGAGGCTGGAAGTAGGCCAGTCTTTTTTTGTTCTCCGCGAGTGGGGTCGCATCTAACTGATTGAGTGGTCATGGAGAGACGGCAGATAGATGGGTCTCCCTTGTCTTTCCTTTCTCCCATTCTAAGGTCAATTAGTGCATTAGCCATGCCTGAACATGGCCAATGTAGTAATGAAGCAGATTTGGCCTCTGTCAGTGGATCTGCGTGTGAGACTTGGGCCAAATGCTCATCGAGCAGAGGCTAAATGGGATGTTCTTACACAGATGAGACGAAGGGAGCCTGTGGCCTGTAATGCCCATACATTTTGGAGATTCAGATAGCGTCCATGCGCATGTCGCCCAGGAGAACATTAGCTCTGGCTGTAGCTTTCATCAGCAGTGCTCAGGATCAATAATGCACTTCTCTGAGACATCACACCAGTTGTGTCAGCTTCCTTTGTTGACGGTGAGAGCGCTCCATGTTGATATAGTGAGCCCTATGACATGAGTCATATGACATAAACACGGTAGATATTAAGTGTATTATAAAGTTGGATAGTGATTATAAAGTTTGGATTGCGATTCCATAAATGAAAACAGATCAAGAACTTGGTGAGGAGAAAAATTAATAAATCAGCCTCAGGACAGCCTGGGTTTGGGGGGTTTACCAAACAGAAAAAGGACAGCTAAGGGTATTGGGTATTGGAACTGTCATAAATTCTCTGGGCAGGGTTAATGGAAGTAAATCAAGACGGAATACCCTGACGTATTATTCAGAAAGAGGGGCAGGCAGAGCAGATCAATACAGATGTTTCCCAGCAGACAATAACTCCAAATTCCATACTGTCAGAACGTCATAAAACTTTTAATACATGTAAAGAATACTTGGACAGCATTCCATGCAGTATGACACCGGTGTATCTATCAGGCTGCTATTCTGGGGTGGACATTTTGATATGTTGGGTGGATGGGGGTGTTGACCAAAGGGGTGAGGCTGATACCAGACCAGGCTCTACAGCCAGTCCAGATGGAGCGTTTCTTCTCTCTGTACGTATAAGAAGTTCCTTCATCCACAACCAATACCCACATCCCAATGCCGGGAGCCATACTCAGCACATATCCCAGTCACTGAAATGGTTTGACAAACTTGCTTTTCTGGAAGAATCTTATGAGGGGAAATGGACTGAATGTCCAAGACAGCTGAGGAACATGCTACTGGACCCCCGCTTGTTATACTGATCAATATGAATTAATGAGGTTTAACACCAAGCTCAAGAATGACGACTCTGTGCCTGTTCCTTCATTTATAAGAAAAAAGTCACTTGTAATTAATATCATAAGGAAAACACATTATAGTTTGCATATTCATGTACGATAGTAAATTTCTTCAGAAGCCAAACATAATTTAACTTTATACTGTAAGTCAGACATTGTTAGGAAGTCATGCAGTACAAAGGCTGGAAGAGGAAATGTTATGGATCACCGGGGCAACGGACTGGGGAAACAGGCGCTGGAGTCGGGTAAACACGGGATTTAGTGAAACACAACACAACGTTAATGACCGGACTGTGGAAACATACTTGAACACAGACTTAAATACGCAGGACTAATTAACAACAACAAGAAACAGCTGGCAACGCGGAGATTCCACACGAGGTAGTGAGCACATGGGACGAGCACTGCATGACAAAGAAAGCCTTAGAATCTGGACTGCGTGCAAATTCCCCCTGCGGAGCAGGACATGAACACACCCCTGTAAATATAAGGTCGCAGAGGAATTCGCTGAGCTCATGTCCTTTGACATGTACTGTCATTCTGAAGAAATATTTACGTGTTTGCCGTGTGCTGATTATCATTCAGAAACATCACTGCCATAAATAATAAAGTAACGTTAAACAATTTGAGGCAGCATAAATCACCACATGACCTTATTCATGTTGAATAAATAATGTTCATAGTTTGTAATTGTGAGTGCATGCTGGGGGACGGGCTGGCGTCCCATGGAGTGCGTCCCCTGTCTGCCTTTGTGAGCTAAGCTCTCGGCCGGCCCACAGTGGGTAAGTGGCTATGTAAGATGGATGTATGGATTAAGCATTCAAAGGGTGTCCAGCTGTTTCTCCGTTATTGTGAGAGGACCGTGACTGTGCGGGCTCACAAGGGGAACGTCGTCACCAGTGAAGACATTTATTCTTCTCTGATACATATTTGCTAATCATTCTTTTATTCAGTCTTGTAAGAGTGAATTAACTTACATGCGACAGGACACTGATGATGGAACATGCTGCATGTTTCACTGATTATTGCTATAGCTTAAGTGGAACTATAAAGCCACTATTCAAATAAATGTAAAAAAAAATGAATATGTTGCTGTGAAATTGTGCCTCATTGATAATGCATGAGGATGGTATGATGACTCCCTGGGTGATACCTTTGTCTCGCTCTGCCAGGGTTGGGGGTTTGAGTGCTGCATTTTCTCTCTCTATGCCGATTGAATGTTCTCCCCATCTCACATGAGATTCTTACAGTTTCCTCCTACAGTCCACGGACGTAGGCACCTCTAAATTGCCCATAATATCTATGAGAGTTATTAGGATCTCAGGCTGTAGTCATTATTCCGATGTCAGTCTTCTCCACGTGGCCACTGTGATGGCAGGTCCGGAAGTGCATGTCATTCGCTGTGGTCAGTGTGAGGACGTCTTTTTAAAGGGGAGATTGTTCATGTCTTCTGTCCACACATGCACACCAGCCTCTATAATCAAACATTATACCGTTTGTTTGGGTTTTGTGTTTGTTTAAATATTTTTGTCCACTAGTTTGCCACATATATCTACAATCTATTTATGTACCAATAATCAGTTGTCGAGTAATGTCATATATTGTCTCCTCATCTTTGTGTTACGGCCTGACCCTAGGCCGGGTCACAATATAATCTGGGGCTTGTCCGGGATCTGACCCCAGGACCTCTCGAACCCCTGGAAATTGAAGCAACTAATAAAGCTGGAGGTCGTAACAGTGTACGTGTCCTACAATGGACTTTTCCCCTTTTCCCAGTTCCCCCCCCACCCATTGTGCCATACAAACCTTGGGTGACCCAGAGCAGAATAAGCTGTAAGATGGATGGACGGTAATGAGCAGTAAATATACTGAATATCTCAAGCGGATCCAAAACTGAGGCAGCCGCCAAAAAAAAGAAAAAACCTAAAAAAAACAAACAAATAAACATATTTGTTTACTTGTTCGTTTTTATTAGGATTTTTTATATGTTAGTATATATTCTATGTATATTAATATTCTATATATTTTTGTTATATATATATTGATATATATTAAATATATATACATTTCTTCTGGTAATGATCACAGTTTCCATGCAATGCAACATGGGGAGGATATGATGCAGCAAACAGTGGTACTACGAGACGTTCAGTTAGGTGAACTAGGCCTCTGAGTGTGTCTGCATATGCGCTCTGCAGTGGGCTAGCATCCTATCTGGGGTGTCCTCCCTGCCTTCTGGCTTCTACTGCTTGGATGTACTGAATAAGCAGCTGGAAGAAGGATGAATATACAGAACATACAGTATTTATATATACATTTTCATATATATCTGAACAGTTACATTGCATTTTACATTGAGTAAAGAAAAGTGAATTCTTTGGTTCTTCATGCATTTTCTATTATCATTAGCATAAATATTAGAGGGAATTAATTATTAAGCAGTCTAGGATTTAAACATATCACTTTTGACTATTCTTACTTCTTCCTATACTGCGATTTTATTCTACACTTTCACAGTAAAAGCAAACCAAACCCAAAATGATCACAAGAAAGCAAGCAGGGATTGTAACTTTTTTTTCATAATACTGCCATGATCACTTTTCTAGTCTCTTGTTTTTCATGTGATTCATTGATAACTGAAATTGTGATCGGGAAAAACTGCCTAGCTCAATGACAGTATGTAACATTAACTGTTAAGATAGCAAGGTTCTTACATTTGTGGCCATTATTTGTTGTTGGTGTTTATCATTATACGTGTTTATGATTTAATGTTGTTAGTTATGTGTATTGGGCAACGTGATTAATGGTGTAAATCTTTCCATGCTCTTATTCATGCTCTTCACTAACTATCGCTATTGTTCATGCCTTACACAATCAGAGTAGCAATCCAGCCTCTACAGTCAACACTGTTTCCATGTTAGGCGTATAGTCAGGTGGGAATGGGGATGTATCTCAGTGTGATTGTTTGGTTTGTTTACCGGTCTGTATGTTTATGCGGGCCCAAATCAGCATAGCCTGTCTCCTGTCAGAGAGCCAGCCATTGTGTTATTGTAAAGCAATTGTATGCTCTTCCAATAAAGAGTAATAAAACCTGCTTGGTTTTCCACACATTCTTGTCACTCAATGACAAATATAATGTGTTTTTTCCGTAACACTTTCTATGAATGCAATGTCTATAAGAATCTATGAATATATTTGTAACACATTATAATGCATTCATAAAGCATTATAAACATGGCTATAAAAACACATTATACCTATTTTTATTATGCATTATGAATGCTTTATGAAGCTCTCATCGGTATAAGAATTAAGGATGCTTGTATTGCATTATCCGAAGGTATCTATACTGAATTATAGATGAGAGCTTCACTGGAGCTTGTAATCAGCACTATAATGCCTGATAACTGTCAAAAGAAGATCCTATAATGATTTTTTTATTCTTATACCAACCCTTATAATGCATTATGAAGGTATATATAGCACATTATAAGTGAGAGCTTCATTGGAGCTTATGAGTATTATAATCAACATCATAATTCCTTACGATTGTCAATTGAAGACGCTGAAGTGTTGGTTTTACCAACCATTGTAATGCATTATGAAATTAACTATAACGCATTATAGATGACTGCTTCAAGTAAAGATAGTTTCTTCAGCTGCATATTGTATGAAAAAAAAAATGTAACCATGTTGTTTGCAATATATGAAAGTTGAATATCAGCAGCTAACTTTATAATAAATGTGTCATTAAGTTATGGAATTTTACACAACTTAAATATGGAATATATTTGCATTCTTTTGAAGTTTTGATTGGCTAATGTAGGATTGTTCTTTTGTGTTAATAATGCTAATACAGCACAGAGTATTAATTGCATTTATATGAACTTGAATGTTCAACAAGTGCTATGGGATTATAAGTCTGTGAGTCACCAAAAGAGCTATGAATATTTATGAACCCTTACATATTATATTAAATGATGTAATTAATGAAGTATGTCTGTATTATTATGAAATGAGGCACACATGATTCTAGTACTCAAAGATAAACATTAAATGGCTGAGATGGATGAGCACTCCATACCACACCAGTGGGTGAGCTAAAATATGCCCAAAACAACATGGATCACAGTGGCTTCCTCCATTTACAGGTTAAAGCTTGGAGGTCAATGTTCTACTGTCAGAATTACTTATGGAGCCACACCATCAAAACACTGAGATAAACACTGTAACGAAGGTATGATGAACACAACACAGTAAAACCCCTGGGCCCGGCCTCAGGAGAAGCACAAGCCAGAGCTTCCTTTTTTTAATCCATTCATTTATTTTAAAGAGGCTACACTCCTTTTCTGGATAAGATAGATGCCGGAACTCTTTACTGCTCCTTTAAAACCACTCTTCTCAAGTACAGATGACTAAGACCTCTTGAGAGTCAGATTAAAATTATTGTTGGCTTGTTGACATTAAGAGAGGATGACATGCTGTTTAACGTTTAGCACTAGGGGACATGATTGGGAAACATTTTGCACAAAGAAACTATTTTTAGGCAAAGGTATTTGTATGTGATTTTTTTTAGTTGTTTTTGTGCATTTCTATGATTATATTTTGCAGCAGGTCCTATTAAAAGTATCCCAGTTTCATCTAAAAAGACAGCTACATTTTAAATCAGTATCTCAGTACTTCTCATTATATCTCTGTTAAGTGTCAACCAGCAGGATACAGAGCAGTTGCATGATGGCTGAGTTTCTCCATGTCATGTTTCAATGAGAATTTGTCACCGTTTCCACCCCTACCAACCTTCTTCATAAATAAATTCCAGACATCTCTAATAAGACAGATTGAACTTTTCAGGGCAAACGGAATCAGCTGGAATAAGACGCCCTTCAGCGGTTTGGCTCATGGCTCGTTTAGTTGGCCTTAATATTTACTAGATCTTGAATCTTTTCTGTTCATTACCTCTCTCCCAGAATTTTAAGTTAAAGGCATCACAGCCTTTCATTAAGCTCTGTTTTCAGAACTACAATCCTTTCCTTTGAACTCTTGTCTCCCGCCTAGCCGCGACCCTCAACAAGTCACACAAAACATGGTAGATGAAATTACAGCATGTATTATAACCATTTAGCATAAGTGGAGATGTAAGCAAAATCAGTTGTTTCCTACTTTTTTGTGAAGCCAAAAGCACATAAACGAGCTGTGGATGAATATGCTAATACAAAGAGTTTATTACATTATATTTAGTAGATAACAGAAACACATACCCATAAGGCCTTTTGAGCTTTACACGCCAATGGGAACCATTCAAACCACTGAAATGCAAAACCCAGAGCTATTAGAATATAATAATGCAAAAATTTGCAAATTAATGGCGTGTTACATCATCTGCTTGGCTTTTCACCATTCTCGCAGATAAAATGAACAAGCCGTGTAGCAAAACAATACGGCTGAAAGTTAATTAAAAAAAAAAAGTTTTGTTATTTAAAATTCAATCAATTAAATGAATAAATACATTTTATGTTAATTATTTACTTCCATCTACTGATGTTCCACTAGCAGTTTTGTTAGCCCGTGAGCTAGTGCAGGAGATAGAAAGCTGCTGGTTACTTACTGTCGGCCTAAACCATAGAAGACTTCTTGATCAAGGGTGAAGTCTTCCCCATTTTGAGGTTCCATATGGTGAAAGACCTCAGAAAGATTAAGGGATATTCACAAATCTTTGGCTGTGGACTCTGCTGCTGGAGTTTTTCCAAGTGGACAAGACAGTAGCCTCTATGCAAGTATGAGTTCCAGAAAGGGAAACTCTGACTGTTCTTTGTGTGAATCCAGCAAAATGCAGCTAAGAGTACCCAGCCAACCCAGAGAAAATTGATGAGGTGCTAGTAAGGAAACCAGCTATGGACACTATAGTCCTACTGGGAGACTTCAAAGCTTATTTAGGGAAAGATGGAGATAACTGGAGGGGCATGATTAATGAGAAGAACATCTTCCCAGATCTGAACCCGAGTGATGAACTGTTATTGCTGTGCCAGCGATGGATTGTTCATAACAAGCACCACGTTCAAACACAAGGATCCTCATAAGGGTGCTTGTTACTGGAGCACCCTAGGCCAGAGGCTGTCGTGGAAACGAAAGCGAAAGCTCATTTACATGTTTGGCACAAAATCAAAGCTATTTAAGGTGGGTGTAGGCATCCAGGAAGGGTGCATTTTATCTCTGTGATATCAAGGCACAGCCACTGCCGAAAGGAGGTGCAGTTTGTGCAGAAGTGACGTTCTTGCTATTTCCAGGTGATGTCATGCTATTGCCTTCAGCAATTCCAGCACAAACCTGTGCAATTCATTGCTGAGTGTAAAGCAATCAGCTCCTCCAAATCCGAGGCCATGGTTCTCACTCAGAAAAGAGTGGATTGCTCCATTCGGGTTAAGTGTTTACCCTTATTGACGGAGTTAAGCCGTAAAAGAAAGCTTTCGGTTTAGCGGTCAGTCTATGTCTGTCCTCACCTATAGTCATGAGCTGCGGACAATGACCAAAAGCACAAGGCTGCAAGTACAAGCTTCTCTGCAGGGTGGCTGGACTGACTTCCGGTGACAGTGTAAGAAATTTGGAGATCTGAAAAGAACTTGAACTCGAATGCTGCACCTTAGGGTCAAGAAGAGTCAGAAGGTGTCACATGGACAGCTGTACATTAACATTACTGATGCGAAATTTGAAATTTCATTGACTACCAATACTAACTGCTAAATATATTAAAAAAATGTAATACAATAATGTTTTTGTATGAAGAATCCTGCTGAAAAAAATGAGGAAGGTAATTATTTGCCTGAGAATCAAGAAGATGCTATTCAAAACACATAGAGACACTCCTGGTGCTCCTGTTTTGCATTTAAATGTTTGTTTGTTTGTTTGTTTAGGTGGGATTGCTGTAGATTATCTGCAGAGAAGTAGCAATATTTGGCATGTGAGTCAAACAACAGAATTTTAAATTCTAAGCCCATGATTGATTGGATAAAGGGACAATTCCCCAACCCCTGCCAGCATTTTAATTTGTTTGCTTGGTTGTTTTGGACCATGCTTCCAGTTCCTCACACAAAAGCCAGGTAACAGTAAATTAACTTTGATGTAGTTCTGAAGTTTGTTTTAGTCATTTTTTCCCTGTTGTTTGTTCTTTTATCCTCCATTGTTGGTTGCAAGACTAGATATTGATTTTTTTATCTTGAGCCCACAGTTCTTTTGTAATCACTTCAAAGTTATAACCGAAACATCACATTCCTATATAGGAAGAAGACAGAAGGAAAAAGTATGGAAAGCACACAGAAATTACAGTTAATATAGAAAAAATCTAGTTGTGCATTGCAATGTTTTGATTACCAGATTTTTGGATTGTAGTGAGATAATTATAATAAAAAGTTAAGCTTTAAAATCCATTTTGCAAGAACATACATACACAAGGCATTTAATATTTTCAGTGTAGATGTACAAGATTCAGATTATGATTATTGTGATTGACTTGCTTGTGTTTTCCAATACATTTAATTGCTGAAACTGCCCACATTATACGTCCACATTGAATGAACAACATTTGTAATTGTTAAATTTTTTCTGTGTATTGTGTATTTTCTTGATCCAATGTAAATACATGAACATACATATAAAAAAAAACAAGTGAATGAATCAATCATTAAATAAAGAAAGAAATTAATTAATTAAAATAAATAAGGAACCACTTGCTGAAATGTTCTCAGTTCTATATTTTTAGTTGTATTTCCTCTGAGATTCATATGAGAATGTGAAATGTAGCAGAGCGATTGCAGGGTGATTGCACTGTAATGCGCAATATATTTGTGCAGTTTAATAGCCTTGCTATCTCTGATCTGTTGAGAATGTTTACACCCACCATAACTCCCTTTAGATTTCCATATCTTTGTTGAGCATATCAGTCATGGTCACCTCTTATCTCATTTTCCCCCTGCACTGGGACACAGAATCTTGGAGCGTATGTTTACCATTCCATTTAAATAAAAAAATAAGTGGAATGTACTATTTGATCATCATCAGCAGCAGCAGCAATCATCATCAATTTATCTCCCAACATAACAGCTACACTGTACACTTTTTACTATCCGTTTTAAATGTAAACAGTGCATCACTATATTTCTGGGTACCCTACTTGAATCCCCACAGGTTTTTCTCTCCCTACTTGGGAGTTTTTTGTTCCTCTCCTCTGTTGTCATCTGGTTTCATTTCTTAGCCTTCCCTATTTTCTGTTTTTGAATTATTCTATATAATTGATGCAAAAATGTATCACAACACACCCATGTAACGCACCTTGGATGACACTACTGTGAAAGACGCTATATAGAAATACATGGAATAGAACTGAATCACTGTATAAACACTGAACTGCTCTTTTTTCTTTTTTCCATCAAATGCGTGACACTAAGCAGAATAATGTCTGACGGTTTCTAAACATTACCAGGTTAATTTAGACTTTTATAGTTGCGATGTATCTTCTTCTCTTTTTTATAATCTCACTGCCTTTTTTTGTGGCACAGAATGGCTTCAATTCAATTTGCAAACGTGCCATATGGATGCGTAATCATTGAGATGTCATTCCTAGTTAGGAATCTCCTTGACAGGAAAGTAGCTGGATCAATAAACAGCAGGATTTAATAAAGCAGACTTTTATTAAAATTGTTTAAGGCAGTATAAGTAAATATACAGCTGTTCCAAATATTTGCGTGCCTACAGAGTCACTTCCAGTAAGAGAGCAAGCAGCATTGCCTTCCAGTGAGCTCTCCTTATAATACACATCCTTCATTCATTTTTCCGGAGACAGTAAACAGATATGAGTTTGCCTTTACTCCAAATTTCGAAACAATTTATTTTAGGCCATTGATAAATTGCTCTCCCAACATAGCATCAAAATATCATTAGCGATCAGCGTTCATATGCCTGACAGTGCACTGCAATTCAGGCGGGGTGAGGGCAGTTTGAGGCTGCACACTCCCACAAGCGAACGCGATGAGCTGTGTGTGTGTGAACTAGAGGGTGGGGGCTTCAAAAGAGCCCATTCGGGGAGGTGTTTGTGATGCGCTGAAATGGGCAGAACAATTTGAGCTCCAGAACCCAGGAAGACCGTGAAGCAGCAGGGCAAAACAATCGCACGGGTAATTCACTCTATCCGCTGCTCCGGCGCATTCTTTTCGAAAGCAGAGACAGTCAGAAATGCATCGCATTAGTGCAGAGATGATAAAAGGCCCTCATCACGCTAAAGGCAAAATGCACATGGCCATTCCCTGCAGTTGGAGAGGCTAAAAATTTGATTTGCAATAAAAGCACGTGTTACACTCTGCACTCTTGAAATCAAGGATAACTGTAATAAAACACGGCGGATTTCTGTGCCCAGGAAATTGTGTAGTGTCTGGACAGGATACCATGCAACTTAATCATACCGCAGCAACTTCTTAAAATGCTGGGCCACAAAAATTCCTTATCTTATATTTTGATTATGGAAAACAACATTACTTTTTTTTTTAATCCATTAGTTTAATCCGTTAGTAATTCAAGCTCAGATCTGGGTACAGCTGCTCCCACTGTGGCGGACTGGTGTCACTGGTCTCTGTTCTGCGCTCACACAGTACACTCCCGCCAATCGGTACAGCTAAAATGGAGAATTAAAAATTATTCATTGTTTAATATTGCTTGATTTAGTGCAATAACACAATAAATAAAATTTTTATTATGTACTGAAACAAATGAATACAGTCAATCCTACAACGCATGATATCACACCGCAAATCTTTTCTTACATGACAGATATATTAGTACCGAAGTCCATTACAATGCAGAATTGCATTTGTATTTGCATGATTTTCAGAGAGAAAAGCACCATGCGAACTACAATGCCACATGGTCTTAACAAGAAACACTACTTACTCACAAAAACAGCCATCCAAGTGAACAGAAATGATGTCTACCCAGCCATAGGGACCCTCTAAACAGTCAAAGGGACCCCCTACCCAGCCATAGGGACCCTCTAAACAGTCAAAGGGACACCCTACCCAGCCATAGGGACCCTCTAAACAGTCAAAGGGACCCCCTACCCAGCCATAGGGACCCTCTAAACAGTCAAAGGGACCCCCTACCCAGCCATAGGGACCCTCTAAACAGTCAAAGGGACCCCCTACCGAGCCATAGGGACCCTCTAAACAGTCAAAGGGACTCCCTACCCAGCCAAAGGGATCCCCTGTCCCCCGAAAGGGAGCCCTACCCAGCCAAAGGGAGTCCCAATCCAGCCAAAGGGACTCCCTACCCAGCCAAAGGGACTCCCTAACCAGCCAAAGGGACTCCCTACCCAGGCAAAGCGACCCCGTACCCAGTCAAAAGGACCCTCTACCCAGCCAAAGGGACTCCCAAACCCAGCCAAAGGGACTCCCAACCCAGCCAAAAGGACTCCCTACCCAGCCAAAGAGACCCCCAACCCAGCCAAAGCGACCCCCTGCCCTCCTCAAAGGGACCCCCTACCCAGTCAAAGGGACCCCCTACCCAGCCAAAGGGACTCCCTAACCAGCCAAAGGGACTCCCTAACCAGCCAAAGCGACCCCCTACCCAGCCAAAGGGACTCCCAATCCGGCCAAAGGGACTCCCAAACCCAGCCAAAGGGACTCCCTACCCAGTCAAAGGGACTCCCTACCCAGTCAAAGCGACCCCCTACCCAGTCAAAGGGACCCCCTACCCATCCAAAGGGACCCCCTACCCAGTCAAAGGGACTCCCAATCCGGCCAAAGGGACTCCCAAACCCAGCCAAAGGGACTCCCTACCCAGTCAAAGGGACTCCCTACCCAGTCAAAGCGACCCCCTACCCAGTCAAAGGGACCCCCTACCCATCCAAAGGGACCCCCTACCCAGTCAAAGGGACTCCCTACCTAGTCAAAGGGACCCCCTACCCATCCAAAGGGACCCCCTACCCAGTCAAAGGGACCCCCTACCCAGCCAAAGCGACCCCCTACCCAGTCAATGGGACTCCCTAACCAGCCAAAGGGACTCCCTACCCAGTCAAAGGGACCCCCTACCCAGTCAAAGGGACCCTCTGTCAAACCAAAGGGCCCCCGGCCCACTGACATTTACAGACCAAATGTAAATTTAGTGATATAAAAGCCTCTAGATGAGACCCCCACCCCCATAAGAGCTCAGGGACCCTGGGTGTGGCTCAGTACGTTCACAGTCTGTTCCTGTGATTGTGATCAGATCCCAGGGTCGGCTGAGTGAAGTCGCCATCGGGCATCTGAACAAGACCTCTAACCCCTAATTGCTGACCCTGTTTTCTCAGTTGTATGTCACCCGCCACAGACCCCTCAACACCTCTGACATAATCCAAACGTCGCTGCCAACCCAGCTTACCTGATAACGCTCCTGCTTGACACTGCCACCCCCCCCCCCACATCATAACAGTGCATAGCTCATCTCTCCAAAACAAAGGGAGAGCCACTGGCTAAGCTGCCCCCCCACATCGCGTAGCACTTCTCTGCCAGCACCACGGAGGCCGCGAGTACTTCTAGGGGCGCAAGCAAGCCAGTTTCAATTTGTCTCGGCTGGGTAACTTGCCGTCCCCTCGGAGGTTGGCGCCCTCGCATGGAGAGGCCCTGTCGGTGCTTAGGGCAGGATAGTCTGCAGGCGGTCTGCAGGCGGTCTGTCCCCCAGCACGCATATGAAAGCCTGTCACGTTGTGCCTAAATGTTTCCCAGCTCCTCCCTGCACCATGCAATTTGCTATTCAACCTGTGGATGTTTTTTTTTTTCAAAAACAATTTATTCAAAGTGCATTTCATTCCGCATTTCACTTACATACTTTGTCAGAACTGACTTTTACAGTTTTTTAGCCAAGGGAAATTGTACAAAACTTGTTGATTAGCTTTAGGGAACACTTCCTTGTAATTAATGACTGATTTAATAGGCTGCCATACTCCAGCTAAAATATATATACCTATTTTCTTAATAAGAAAAGCCTAAAAATACGGTGAATTATATTATTATTATTGTTATTGTGCTTCTTCTTGTCATTATTGTTACCAAATTATATATTACAAATATGATAGAAACAGCAACAACATTTCATTCATCGGTGTCTTAACGTAAGGTGTTGTGTTAATATTCTATCTAAGCATATCTTTTCATATTATTTTGTTACGGGTCATGCCTGTATCATGTCTTCAGTTTTCTGTCTGCTTTTCGACTTCCTTATCCTTGTCTGAAGCGGTACATTTCTCATATATTTTTCTTCCTATAGTTTGCCGAGAAGATTAATCCTTAAAATACCATAAATAAAGAATTGTCTTCTGTGATATGATGTATGAGCCAGTCTTGTTTTTAAAAGAAATTCTGTTTAAAAAGGACAGAGATTTATTTATATTTAAATTATTTCCCTACAACTATAATTTCTTATGCTGAAATCCACTTAATGAGTTTTAAAAGTTTTTGCATAGCCACACAGATTTCTCGTCGTGTCATCCTTGTCCAAGTTTTAATTGCTTATATTTAATGTGATCATTTTAAGACTACTTTTAGGAAGCCAGCAGAGTGTCCCCTGTGAGTCGTTCCCCAGTAGTCTAGTAAGCAGTAAGCCAATAGCCAAATAACTGAAACTTAGCAAAAATGCTAAAAGGCTAACTTGACTACTTTAGGTTTAACAGGGTTTTGGTCGATGAGAGCACGCCTGGTATGTTTTTCGTGAGCAAAGTGTCTCAAACCGTCTACAGGGTTGCCGACTTTGTTCAGGTGGATGGGGTGATAAATCTGCCCACACATGCATGCACATTTACATGTATGTAACAGTTTTATTACCTTGTAAATAGTCTGTAGGGTTTGCAAACTACCCCAACACTTTCGATGTACCTAATTTTAGGTTTATAATCGAATAATATGGATTTGCCGATTTCTTGCTTGAGCGTGAGAGTCTTAAAGCATAATACCAGATGCATGAAGGTTGGCAACCCTACTGTATCCAGGGCAAGCAAATCTTTGTGCCAACAAAAACAGACTTCCTGGGATATTCTCGTGCTGGCCAGTATAACTCGCTTTTAGATTGGATTGCTAGCTAAATAATAAATTTCCCCCAATCCAAGCATCCTGCTTGTAAAAGGTCATAACAGGCCTCTCTGCTGAGATATTGCTTCTTTGGTTTCAAACACAGGTATTCCAGATGGACTCTATCTCAAAGGATCCTTTAAAGGTCAGACTCGAGGCACCTTTTGCCTTTGTTCAGATGACAGCAGACCTTACAGAGTTGGCATCACCTCCACATCACAGTGGAAAGCTTCCATGCCTCCAGTTTGGTACAAATGGGTGCAAAAATGTGTGGCAGCACTTTTTCGATAAGTCATTATTATTAATGGGAAACTGCTTTTGTGTGGTTCAAATGGCGAAGCTGCCAGCACAGGTAAGCCCGTCTTCTTTTTCTCTTTCACCGTTTTCAGATATGGCCGAGTGTCACCCTGGATACTTCAAAGGCAATCCGCACGCTGCCATTCTGCCCGCGGCTGCACCTGCAGAACCCGCCATGCTAAAATCCCACTTGTGTATTCTACAGGGAGCTAATGTTCCTTCCTTTTTGTTGGAAATGCAATCATGTTAGTCCTTTGAAAGTCACATTTTTTGCATTCTGCTTATGCCTTTTTGTATTATTTTACAATATAGGCAGTGTGAAGGCTTTGGAAGAGCATCACTGTAACTCTTCCACTGTAAATTAAAAATCTTACTTGTGATTTAATATTTCTTTGCGTCGGGTAAATATGCATGACCCAAACACAGCTGGGAAATTTTCAGATCATATGCTTTGTTATTTTGCTCAGTTCTCTTTAAATGCCACGCCAATGGAAGGAATACCTGTACATGGGCCAAATGAAAACAAAATCTATTCTGTGGTTTGAGGGGAAGCATAATGTAATATGTTTGGCAATTATTCACACTGATGATTCTTTAATTGGGTTCTGGAATCAGACATGGCTGATACACATAACCTGTATATGATCAGACTCAATAGTCGTTGTGCTTTTAAATCCAGCAGCATCAGCGGGTTATGAGTGACTCAGAGGGCTAAGCCATGGTGTCTGTGATCGGAAGGTTACTGGTTTGAGCCCCAACCTCAGCAGAATAGGCACATGTCCATTGGCCCCTAAGCCCCAGCTTCAGGAGGGATACAGCATGCTGGCTGACCATGTGCTGTCAACCCCCCCCCCCCCCCCAAGCTTGCTCTCACATGTCTGGTTTGTGTGTTTCATGGAGAGCAAGATGGGGTAGGCAAAAAGAAAATTGGTCCATGGAGATCTATAAAATATGACTATTCTATAAGGCTCTGCAAAAATGTACTCTACAGAGTACATTTTTCACCAACCATGCTTTTTTCAAAGCAAGCTTGCTCTAAAATATAATTATGATTAAATGCTTTCTGTGAGGGTCAGCACCCATCTGACCCCACCCTCGGTGACCTATCCCCGTTTGGACAGCAGTCCTTGCTGGTCATTCCGCCTTTCCCCCTCTCTGTCTTATAGTCCATCTCTGTCCTATGTGTTCAGTCTCCGCTTGGCCAGCAGGTGTCGCCGGCCTTCCTGTTCCCTCCTCTGACTTAGCCCTAAGTCCCTAGTGTGTCCCTCTGGTTCCCCATACCCCCATGTAGCTCAGTTGGGTGAGTGTTTGATTCTGAGACTGTTAACTCTCTAGCTTCGGGTTCAAGGCCAGCATCACCTCTTTGTTTGTATTATTTGGTTCTGTTAATTATCCTACTGTATTCCCAGAGTGTTAGTTAGTGTTTTATAGTTTTAGTGTTTGTAGAATACCCTAGTTCTGTGCGTGTTCATTGTTCCACCTATTGCTTGTTGTCTTGCTACGTTTGTGATTGGTTTATTTGCTTACAATTTACACCTGTCCCTTGTTTGCCTCAAGTTTCTGTGTGTATTTAAGTGCCTGTCCTGGTTCTATTCCTTGATGGTTCATTGTAGTTGAAATGTGCTCAGTTCCCCAGTGTTTTTGCTTTATGATTTCGTTGTTACGTTCTTACTTCTCCCATTTTGTTCTGTGCCTTCCCTGTCAAGTTCAGTATCATTAATAAACCCCTTTTGCCCTGCTGCAACAGAATTCTATGCAAAGCCACTGTTATGTATTTTTATATAAAATGCACATTAGCTTTCTTCTATTATTGAAAAGTAATTTTGGTAAGTTAAAAGTAAAGGATACCATTGCTAAACATTAACAAACTAAAGGCACTTATGCGGGCAGTAGCTAGCAGCGTTCCACATATAAAACCCCTGCTGGCCCAGAATCCTGCCTCATCCCATACTGGTTTATAAGAAGGGGAAATTATGTGCAAGGGTTCGGATAAATCAGGAGGCAGAAGTGCAAGGTCCAGAACTGCATGACACCAAATTTAGAGGAAGGGAAGTAATGGAAAATCCTTCCCCCGAAATCTTGTTAGGCCAGGCAGTAGTAGCCATTTTGATTGCTTATAAAATATGTTGTTAACGTTAATAAACTGTAGGATGTAAAAGTTAAAAAGGAATAAAAACATTCCACTCTATTCATTCCTAACCACTTCCTTAAGCTATTTTTAAAATATATCAGAACCTCTGTGGTCTTATGCATTTATTATTCAAAATACACTTCAATTTGCATAATCTTTTAATATCAAAGTAATTAGAGTTTTGTCAAGAGTTGATAACCATTTTTTCCAGAACTATAAAATTTCCATTCAAGTGAAAATGACAGATACTTCTCGAAGTGATTTTCTGCTCCAAGCGACATGTACCTGTGCAAATGTAGCTGAGTATGACAGCAGTACGTTAGCGAGGAACCTGCTGTTTACACTGCGAAGCTTCTAACCTGAAGCAATTCATCAACTAAATGATATCCCTCCACCAATTTTCCATACCCACTAATCCAGTACTGGTCATGGCGATTCTGGAGCTTATCCCAGAAAGCGTAGGTTGTGAGGCAGGGGACACCCTGGACAGGATGCCAGTCTATAGGAGGGTAGACACTCACAAACTGGTCAATTAGATACCAGTTCACCTAAGCTGCATTTCTTTGGGCTGTGGAGGGGAACCAGTTTACATCAAGGAATCTTGCATAGATCCAAGAAGTTTGCGAGAAGAGTAACGTGTCTGTTACTTGTCATGCGGTATGGGCACGGACCAGGGAAACAGGAGAAGGTCACGCAGGATTGGGGAAAGAGGACTTTAATCGTGAAACGGAGAGATAAACAGGTCACAAAACTTCACTATAAGACGTCAATGACAGGACTAGGGAAACATACTTAGACGTGGACTTAAATGCAGAAACGTAATCAGATAGTACTAGAAACAGCTGGTAACATGGGGATTCCACACGTGGTTAACGAGGGGGCGTGGCACACAGGAGGATCGGACGAGCGGGGTGTGACATTACTGGTCTTCACTGTCTTCTCATGGGTTATAGAGAGCCGTGAGCAGGAACTAATGCCACAGTCTTGGAGCTGGGAGTCCATCGTGTTTCCCACTGAGTCACCATGTCGCATGAGTTTTACTCTTTCTAAAAAAAATGCCTTATTTGGACAGGTTAGTTGGAGATCTGGATAATACGGAAATTACATGAGAGATTGCCGTACTTCACGGCTTCTTCTTGTAAATCTAAGGGAAACCAATGCAGGCACTTCAAGTCTAAAACCCTCTTTTTTCACATGTGCATGACGGGAGTATAGGAGAGCTGTCACCTTGTTTAGATAATGTGTCTTAATGACGTGAGCCTTTCAGTACAATATCACTTCTTTTTTCATTGTTTCATAACCCAAATTTTTTTGCCCTTCTTGCATGTTGCTCGAATGACCACTGCTGAAGATTGAGTCCCCTAAGAGACATTGTTATCACCGTTCATCACTTGCCGTATGCCATCAACCAAATCTGGGTCATTACTTGTCACCTCTCCGTGACATTTTCATCTTCTCTCTGACATGTACCCCACCCACGGCCTGCTTCACACACAGTTAGCTTCATACCTTCTGCTCATATCCACATCTACTTTGATTCCATACAGAATAAATATGCAGGAATTGCAAAACTTGGGCCACCTGTGCAAAATGGAAATAGAGTTTGTTTATTGAAAACTAACTTAATGTCACCGGTAAGATAATTTATGTTAAAAAAAAAAAATATATGCTAAATTAAATAAATGTGTATTCAGGTATTTGCTTTCTAATTACTTATGTTACGATGGAACTAATGTAGAATTCAGCTGTCTAAAGGTAATTCAATTATGATGCAACTATATGACACTAATTACCATTATTTACCCTCTGTAAAAGGTGGTAACCTCTATAATTCCCAGCACTTTATAATAAAGTACCATGATTTAACCTTGAGCATGTAAACAAATTCATGAGACATGCATTAACGCTTCGCAGAGAATAAAATATTAACTATTTTTTTGCAAACTTAATTAATAAGCTTTATATACATTAATTAACTGAGGGTAATAATGTCCCTAGACTGATTACTCTTTACCTATTAGCAGGATATATTTTTCCCCAAACATGAAGAAATATGCAAAACATTTTGTTTATATTTTACACACACAGACACACATACAGACACACACACACACACACACACATACACACACACACATGTACAGACACACACACACATACACACACACAGGATGTATTAACCCTATTTATCCTTCTTTCATTTTTCTAAAGCAACATAAAGGAAGGTAAATTTGACATCTGTATTTCCTCATTCTTAAGTATAGCAGATTTCACAAGTATAATGTTGTTTCAAAGGAATCTCTGCATTTCACTCTTCAAAGACAAATGGGGGTGGCTATATTTCAGAATCTTTAGGTATGCTTTAATTCTTGCATGCATATTTATGTGTGTGCATAGGTGCCTAATCAAAGGTATATTTTTTGTAATGTGATTTGCAGTGTTAATGTAATTAAATAGCATGTGATTAACGCATTAGTAATCTCACAGGAATAAGCCAAGAATTGCTCTGCAGTATTTGCATTGATGTTTTACCTCAAGGTTACTCATTTAAACATAATACATTAGAGAATTCTTATTTAGCTCTTTCTCTATATTAGCTTTTCTTCTCTTTTTGTCAGTAAGACAGGACCAAATTCCACTGTGATCTGAGTCTTATTACACTCCTCTGTGCCTCCATAACACTTGGATGGCTACATAGTTTAGCCTCTTAAAAACTCATTATTTCCACAAGATCACAGTCCTTTATCTTGGCAGCTTTACTCCTTGACCAGCTAGTCATGGGTTAAACAAGAGGGTTTGCTGAAGCAGGTCTAAATGCTGCTTTGTTCCATCCTCCTGAGATGAGGAGATACAAGACCAGGAAACAGACACCGCAGCGCCTTCTATAACAAAATCCGTACCACCTTTTACATCTTCTGCCCTAATCCTGCTTGAAATCGCAAATGCATAATTAGCAAAATTAGTTAGGCCTGTTAGCAGGGGTGTGTATCCTCCTATGAAGCATCATCCAAAAATTTGAAGCCTCTTAATTCTTCTTGATCTTGCCTTTTTTCTATCATTCTCTATTAGAATTGTCCATACGATCTCCATTCCTTGTATAATATTCCCAGAATTTTTTTGCTGACGTAGGATGCGGAAATGTTTTCTCTCTGGAAAGTGCCCCTATCCATACATCCATCATGTGGTGGCTATTTTCTCCAGGATGGCCTGATTTTATACAATTTTCCATCATATTGTGTGTCAGAACACAGTAGATATAATAGCACCGTCCAATTTCCCCCAGCGGCAATCTCTTGTAAGTCCTTTGTGATAACTAGGGAAAGCCGCAGTTATTTTTTACGATGATATAAAAACTCCAGTTGACATCTGCGTAATGTTGCAGTCTAGGGTTGCAAACAGAATCAGCCAGCAGCCGGGATGTGCCTTTTACTGCTGCCACCCCTTTATGAATTGACAAATATTCCTGCCTGGCGATGATGTGGAGCAGTTGGTCTATGATTGTGTGTCCGGCTCGCCTCGCACTAACTCAGACCCACTCCTGTCCTCAGCTGTCGAGGGGCGCCGTCCCCGAGGACGAGCTCTGCGGGCCTTGCAGGCAGATCAATGCGGCCGGAGAGATTTATGGAACCTGTCTCCGTATGAGGACCCGCCAGCCGGCCGTCTTGCATCCCAAGCGGGGGGTGGACATGTGCCAGGGATTAATCACTGCTCATAATTCAGCGGCCAGGCTTCCGTGTTTGTGTGCCGCTGGTAGGCACACGTCGATACTGCGCATTACTAAGGGTGCTGGGGGGGGGGGGGGGGATTTCACTGCGTTTTGTCTCGCGACATTCATCGGGCCTCCGTCCCAGTAAAGCGGTGTCTGACGTTCTTGGAATGAGCTCTTAGCGCGTTTGAAGGACAGTCACTGACAGCAGTGGTAGCAATTAAAGTAATAAGTGCCAGAAAAAGAATCAGCTAGAGGGATGTGGGGCTCTTTTAAGCTGAGAATAAAAGTAAGCATAGAAACCCTAACATCTTCTGAAGGACCTTGAAGAGCAACATTTTAAATATATACCGGAGTTCATTCCATCTCCAATCTCATTAAAAAGCGGCTCGCTGCACGCATTCCGTTTGCTCCGACCTCCATCCCCCGCGCTAGCATTTGGTTTACTTTTTAAAAATTGCTTATATTGTTCCATTTTCAAACACTTGCACGGCTAGCAAAAAAAGGCACTAGCCTATATGATTATGAAGGTCCGGATCATTCTTATCCCCAAATATCACCGATTGCCGTGTCGGCGGAATAATTTTGCTGGCACGGCGACGACTAGCGCTAGTGATCTGGGGGTGATTGCACACTTTAGCGCTGCCTCCACGAGTCATGGCGCCTCGACACCCAGCGAGCAGCATTCACAGTTTAAAGAACCAAATATCGGGGGAGGCTGTGGTGAGCTTGTTGCTGTGGCAACCAGCAGAGCAATTCCGCTAGTCCCTGATATATTGTTCCCTGGGAGGTGGGGGGTGAGGGGAATGACAGCCATTAAAGAACTTAAGTCCCAAGGTTCACGTAGTACAATTTCTTGGACTAAGGCTTGGCAAGGCTTTAACTCCAGCATGGCCATAGTGACAAGTTCATCTGGCTCCCATATTACCGAAAATGTACTGCCACTGAATTCACTGCCATTAATGTATCTCTATCCACTTCTGCTCCTTAATTTGACGTCGCGAAAGCAGCTGCACTGTATTGAATATGAACCCCTGGCCAATGTAAGCCCGGGTCCCAGCAGACAGGATGAAACAACCAGTAGTCATTTTTTTACTGTTATATAGTTCATCTCCGGATAAAGAAATGTCTAAAGTACTATAAAGCCTGCAGATTTGTCATTTTGGCCGACAGCGCAGTAGACAGTCCTGTCCACACGGTTAGTCCCTCCTTGCTAAAGGCAACAGGACTGTATGGTCATATTTTATCGTGCAACATAAATGAAATATATGGATTTTTTTAACGCTTTATAGCAGTTTTATCGTGCATTGTTATAGACAATCGATAAGGTTTTTAAACAATCACATCACCGGTGGGCGACCTATTTTAAAGCCACGATCACAGTGTTAGATGTCATTTTAAGCTGTCCTCTCCTCTGCCACCTCTGCCCCTTTTCCCCAGCCCTCCCAGACTTTGCCCTTGTTCACCCTGGCATATTATTACCTGAAATTATGAACACAGAATCCATCGCCTGAATCCCTACTGGGGTGGGAATATTGTCCCGCTGACCTCAAACAAAAAGCCATTTGCCCCAAGCACTTAGGTAAACAGGTAATATCCCGGCAAATAAATTTGAAGTTTGCCTGATGCAAATGTTATCCCCCCCCCACTCCCTACTCTCTATTACGCTGAAGCAAAAGCTGCCTGCTAGTCAGAACCAGCAACAATCTTAGAATATCTATTGCTTGGTATGTCTAAGTTGGGCTTGCCCCTAAGTATACTGTCTGAAACGGGATATATGCGGAATATCGGGAATACTTGCAGAATGGATATGTCTCCTGCAAATAAACTGATGACTGCTCTGTGAATATAACTTTCAGCACTGAAGGCTCTGTTATTATCTTACAGTTCAGTAACAGTTACCCTTATGGTGCTGTGTGAAATTTATGTGGCTTCTTTCTGCCTGTATGCCCCAGTCAGTGTTAAACTCCTAGCCATTAATGTTATTCTCTCTATTTTTTGGAGTCTATTTTTTCTCTTGTTCACGGTCTCCCTAGATAAAGACCAATAAATGGCCATAGTACAATGGAGTAAACTTCACTTCCATCCATACATATGTACATTTTCAGATCAGGGTCTGTCTGTTTTATTGATTATTTAACGGAATTATGCAAGATGGATGATATCTGAAATTATGTATTTGTTTTCCCGTTATATAGTGATAATCAGTATAGTTATTATTTATCCATCTAATTTTCCGTACCTTTGTGTCCTTCTCCACAGAGAAGCCTTACAAATCAGTGACACCCTTCAGTTCATACCAATTAAACATCTTTTCAAATCCACCCTGCCATTTTTGGTCATGTTGATTCTTTGGCTAGTTTTCCATTTCTTTTCCGGTCCTGTGATGCACTTGAAGGTCATTGTCTTACTGTAAAACCCACTCGCAGCTAAATTTCCAGCTGCAGGGAGAGACAGTCGTGTTTCTACTTTAAACTTTGACTTTAAAAATGGCCCCAGGAACAGAGGAACTTAAAAAGGCCCATAACAGCCATTACAGTGTTTAATAGTAGCTATGTAATTCATTTCTAGACACGGTTATTGCACTGGCAGAAACTCTGCTGGTATGCACAGCCAAAGAGTTCTAATTTGCATTGTGTAACTATAGCAGCCAGTTCTGCTCCGAATGACAGCTCTCTAAACGTTGAATTTTTCTCGGCTACATGGCATCTGAGGTCACGTGAGAGCTGGCGCCGCGTGTCGCTGAGTGCTCCAGTTTGCAAACTTCAGCCGTATTAATCACACCTGAATGCTCTGCTCAGCCACCAGTGAGCTTCAGGCTTCTGTTTCGATATTATCTGATACATGGTGCCTTTCTGGATGAGCAAACCTGTTCACACTTTGCCAGAGCCAGCGGGACCCCAACAGAAGTCCTGACGCAGTTTCGTGAGACAAAATCCCCCATAATGACATGAAAATCAATCAGTTAATACCTTAGAATACTTGCGTGCGTGGGCATTTAAGAGTGAACTGACAGATATTTCTCAGAACAATGACTGAATCAAACATTTTGCATTCGGGTCACCCTGCAATGGCCCACGGCACCATTGTTTTCTAGAATTATGCCTGAACATTTTCTAATGAAACCTTCAAGCTTGATACTGAATTATTACTATTATAACGATTCACATAAAACAGGCCACAATCTGCACACTGTGAGGGGAGCCTATCAAAACTTGTTTTTAAAGACACACAAGTGATCTCATTTTAATTAGGCTCCGCAGCCACGCATGTATTTCCCTTACTGAGCTGGTCGCAGATATATGAAACCACGCCTTGTAATTATATCAGCATTAGTAGGAATTTATTGGTTATTAAATGGAATATTTATAACCAAACTAAAGACTGTGGCTGAGAAGAAGCCCCCCCAGGGAGCAAGAAGATCTCAGTTTTTTGTTATTTTTTTTGTTTGTTTTTTGTATCTCATATATAAAGAGATCATATGATGACTCACATTTCTGGAATCTTTTGGATCTAAAAAACAGATGTCTTTACACTCCCAAAGTATTACCAGACATGTTGAATGGAATTGCAATTTCAGCTGATTTCTCCTATTACAAAATATCCTTTTTTCTTATGTGTCTCCTGTGTGTAGGTTTATAGGAGCAGGAGTTTTGCAAGATATATAAAATATGTATTTGGGAAGGGGAAAATTCTTGTGGGATGTACAAATTAAATAAATGTCTTTGATCCCACAAACAATCAGTATCTACATGCCTACTAGCAAAGAAACTGTTTTGTTGTTTGGCAGTGTGTATAATACTGTGCAAAAGTCTTAGGCAGTCAAAGGAGATACTATATAATGCACAGCTTGTCATGCGTTAACCCTTATTAATATAAAACAGTCAAGGACAATAGAACAATAAGTCATTATTAATATGTGACAAAGCAGCAGGTTAACAGACTCATGGTGAACAAAGTACTCAAACTCCAACACCCGTCGTGGCCCTCCAATAGAGGCAGGCAGGATCCTTCTGTAACATCTTTCACGTTTTTTCTTTAATACCCATCCATCTTGCAAGCTTAGCAAGCGCAGGGTGATGAGGCCAGACCCGGAGACCGTCCCAGGCAGAGTGAGCCACAAGACGGAGACACACTATCGACCAGGCGTCAATCCATCACATGTCATCAGCAATTTACAAACACCGATTAACCTAACTATGCAAATGTCATTATTCAATCTAGTTTCCTTTTTAAAATATTCTCGGTTAGCAACGATAATATTATGTGTTGCCAAAAGACAGCTGTCCTTCTCCTTAGCCGATAATCCCAGGTTCGGATCTGTGTTTAGCATTCCGTGAGGAACTGTAGGGCTCCATTCACATCCAAGGACTCCTCTTTTCTCTGTGCCTTTGAATAGGCCGTCAGACACAGTAAAGAGGGGGAATACATTAATGACTTGCTCATGCCAAAGGTTTCCTCTTAAGCTGTGAGTAAGAAAGCAGTTTGTGACCGCTGGGAAAGACGGATACGAAATGGTCCATTAAGAAATGGACTTTGTTCATAAACCACGGGTACGTAAAACACCTGAAACATTGGTAATCCTCCTATGACATTGTCGTTCCTTGCTAATTTCAATAGCAAACAGAAATAGAGATAGGGATGTTGGGGGTGAGAGTGTTTTCCATTAGTGCAGCAGCGGAGGGAACTTTACTAACATGACGCCTGTATGTAAATTAGCTGGAGATCTATTACAAGGAACAAATGGCACAATTCAGGGTAACTGCAGGCTTCCTGCTCTTTTAGGAGCAGGACGCAGGACAGCGCTGGGGACTCTGGCAGCACGAAACAGAAAAGGCGTAACAGCACATCCCCACGCAACGAGTATAGTATAACATGAAATATTAAGCGACACACTTAGAGCAAGCTTGCCCATGTCAGTCCATGAGATTTATAATTAAGAAATAAGGGTTCTGACACAGTAGATGAAGAGTAACGAGTGGCAGAGAGAATTTGGGAGCCTGACCAAAAACATAAAAGCCATTATCCATTCTTGCTTAAGGATGTTATAAAGCACCACGACTGGAAGGGGAGAGTGAAGCACGAGGACTTTTTTTTTGACAGATTACTAAACTTTTTTTCACTTGGAGTATTATTTTTCTTAAAAATACATTACTCTAAACACGGACCTTGCCAGTTGACTAAAATTAGCCCATTGCTGCATGTGTGGCTGCATTGCTAGAAAAGCACAGGGGATAAGATGCAGAATGCATAATGTGTTATATGTGTTGCTAGGGGCAAATGTTGAAAATATAGAAGATTAACTTGTCAGAACTGGATGAGGTAATTTGTTACTATTTATTGTACAATTTGTTGGGCCGTTGATCAAAAGACTAAGCAGGACTTGTATTAGATTCACTTTGCAATGGGAAGGTATAAACTCAAGTAATCATTAGTGTATGTTCAGAAACTATATGTCAATGAATTGCCACAATTCACCTAAATAAAATTGATACATTTAATTTCCTTGTTTTAACTGCCCGCTATCCCACATGACTTGCCAAGGAGAATCCTCACCATTTCATCAAAAGCTCATAAAAAGTGCAAGATTATGCATGGCATGTCAGCTAAAAGTTACTACAGCAGTGACACTAATGTGATCATGATCTCCTTTTGCTGGAACCTTCCAGGATGTTAATCTGCGCACTGTGCCGCTGAGAGGTCTGAGGCTGACAGCTCCTGTGAAACACCTTGAACAATACGGCCTTTCAGTGCCAAAAATGGAAGCCTCCCACCCTTGGCTGACAGGAACGGCAAAGCGCACTGGATGGTCTTTGGGGGGTTTAATGTCACAACGACATTAGAACTTTGTGGTCGTAAAGCACATAATGACCCCCCCATAGTGTGCATAGTCTCAGATGCACATTAGTATTTGTCCCATGATTACAAGTATATTCTGCTCTCGGTTCGATTGGAACTGATACTTTGAATGCATCCCAGAGAAGATACCAGGCTTTTGTGATCCATCGTAGCTCAACAGCAAGAAATAAACTAAGTTGAATGTTGCCTGAGACAGAAGGGAGAAGTACTGTATGGTGACCCCCTAATCCATATCATGAGGGACACTATGAGCTACTTCCGGTTTTACAAACTACTGTAAAACTGAAAGGCTCCCGTTCTCTGCTAAATTGTTTGGTTCATCTTGTACTTTTACTAGTTTGTTTCCTTGATCGAAATACTAATCAAGCTGTTTCACATTAACATTAGTGACCAATCGGCGCACAGCAAGAAGTCAGTGCCTAAGTGAAATCCAGGTCCTTTTAATTGAAATTGTTAAATTGGTAGTTTACAAACTCTGCCATGGCTCATAGTGTCCCTCCTGACATGGATCAAGTGGTCACTCAAGGGGGGAAGAAAAGGGAAAGATATGTGGATTTAATTAATTTGTTGAGATGGTGGTGTGTGTTTTGACTGTGTACCTTCGATGGCGTGGCTTCCTGTCCAGGGAGGCCCCCGTCTTGTGCTTCTAGGCATAGGCTCCAGATTCCCTCTAACCTTGTTCTGGATAGTGCTATGCATGATGGATGGATCAATGGATAGTGGATGGATCATTGGATAGATGGATGGGTGGACTGATGCATGGATGGATGGATGGATGGATAGATGGGTTTATTTAGTTCGCTGATATGGCAGCATGTGTGTTTCTTTGTGTGAATCTATTTTAAGCAATCAAGCCCCATTATTGGTGGAGACTCAGAGAGATCTGCTCCTCGAGCCCCAGGGCTGCTCTTTATTAAGGCTCTGACGTAGGAGACGCGCTGACCTGGAGGCCGGCTGCAGGAGCTTAAAGATAATGGTTAGCAGGACATTGAAAGCTAATTCTTAGTATCACACTGCTCTTTGTGACTCGGCCCTCAGCTCCTGCCTCCACACAGACCTGTGATCTGACCTTTCACCGTAGCCCAGCTCTCCTCACTCTGCTTCTGCAGGCTCCCGGATGCATTAGTCGCTGATCTGCAGTTGACCTTGCGGTCCAAATTCGCCATACCTCCAGGCTCTCAACAAAACTACCGGCCTCTTGCTTCCAGCTATGTGCAGCTCCCCGCGTTTCAGTCGCCTCCCAGTCCTGATGTTTGGACCCAGCGGCCCCTGCTACCCTCTGTGCCTCGTAGAGTAGACATGAGCACCGCCCCTGAGGAGATGGCTCTGCCGTTTCTCCCGTCATGCCTCTCAGTGCTGGGATAAGCCCCTCACCACATGCTGCCCCCCGGAGGAAGAAAACCTGCAGTGCTTTTGAAGTTTGTATTGACTTATATAAGCTTGATTATAATACCTATCCGTTGATTTTCCACAACTGCTTATCCTGGGCAGGGTCATAGTGAGCATGGAGGTCATCCCAGTGGGCACAGAGGCCATCAGAATGGGCACAGAGGCCATACGAGCAGGCACAGAGGCCATTTGAGCGGGCATGGAGGCCATCTCAGTGGGCACAGAGGCAAAACCAGCGGGCATGGAGGGCATCTCAACGGGCATAGAGGCCATCTTTGTAGGCATGGAGCCCATCTCAGTGGGCACGGAGGACATACCAGTGGGCACAGAGGCCAAACCAGCGGATATAGAGGCGATCTTAGTGGGCGCCGAGCCCATCCCAGTGAGGATAGAGGCCATACCAGTGGGCACAGAGGCCAAACCAGCGGATATAGAGGCGATCCTAGTGGGCACCGAGCCCATCCCAGTGAGGATAGAGGCCATCCTAGTGGGCACAGAGGCCATACCGGCGGGCAAAGAAGCCATCCTAGTGGGCACAGAGGCCATACCGGCAGGCAAAGAAGCCATCCTAGTGGGCACAGAGGCCATACCAGCGGGCAAAGAAGCCATCTGAGTGGGCACAGAGGCCATACTGGCGGGCAAAGAAGCCATCCTAGTGGGCACAGAGGCCATACCAGCGGGCAAAGAAGCCATCTGAGTGGGCACAGAGGCCATACTGGCGGGCAAAGAAGCCATCCTAGTGGGCACAGAGGCCATACCAGCGGGCAAAGAAGCCATCTGAGTGGGCACAGAGGCCATACTGGCGGGCAAAGAAGCCATCCTAGTGGGCACAGAGGCCATACCAGCGGACATGGAAGCCATCCCAGAAGGAAGAGGGCACGAGATGGAATGTGGCTGCCATTGAATGCCAGTGCATCACAGGGCACACACCTTTGTGGCTGTCACTGGATGCCAGTGCATCGCAGGGCACACACCTTTGTGGCTGCCACTGGATGCCAGTGCATCGCAGGGCACACACTTTTGTGGCTGCCACTGGATGCCAGTGCATCGCAGGGCACACACCTTTGTGGCTGTCACTGGATGCCAGTGCATCGCAGGGCACACACTTTTGTGGCTGTCACTGGATGCCAGTGCATCGCAGGGCACACACCTTTGTGGCTGTCACTGGATGCCAGTGCATCGCAGGGCACACACCTTTGTGGCTGTCACTGGATGCCAGTGCATCGCAGGGCACACACCTTTGTGGCTGTCACTGGATGCCAGTGCATCGCAGGGCACACACCTTTGTGGCTGTCACTGGATGCCAGTGCATCGCAGGGCACACACCTTTGTGGCTGTCACTGGATGCCAGTGCATCGCAGGGCACACACCTTTGTGGCTGTCACTGGATGCCAGTGCATCGCAGGGCACACACCTTTGTGGCTGTCACTGGATGCCAGTGCATCGCAGGGCACACACCTTTGTGGCTGCCACTGGATGCCAGTGCATCGCAGGGCACACACTTTTGTGGCTGTCACTGGATGTCAGTGCATCGCAGGGCACACACTTTTGTGGCTGCCACTGGATGTCAGTGCATCGCAGGGCACACACTTTTGCGCACACAGGCACATGCTAGAGGCTATTTAGAGACATACCTGTTCCTAAAATCCAGGAGAACCTGACTAACTAGACAGTCAATTAGGATATGCGTATTTTGCTATAACATATTTTGTTCATATTTTGTTGTTTTATTCCTGACATTGAGGGGAAGGCTATTTTAGAATGAGCTATGATATTCATCCTGCCTGCATAATTTTTTTGTAACATGTGAATCTGCTTCCCAGTCTTACCCTGATCAGGAAATAGCAGCAGACCAGTGTTTGTGTTCCCCATAGTCGGTTATCTTCTGAGGTGGTTTAACTGTTCTCAAAACAGTTCTGTTTTCATGAAATGAGCTATCTGTGCATCAGTGTATTAAGCTGTACTACTACAAACAGACAATTATTCCCTCAGTCTTTGCTTTCAAAGCGACAGTGACACTAATATCTCAGCGGAACTGATTTGCAGCCTCGTTCCTGTTTTTTTTGCCATTCTTTTGAATTCGCTCATCGTAACAGCATACTTCAAGCCATTTAAAATTATCTCCGCATGCACAAAGGAGTGGAGACGAACAAAGAAATTAAACTCTTGCCATGAGCTCTGGAAACGTGCTTTTTGGAGTATATTCCATCAGTTTCTGAGGTAAGATGTTGGCATTTCCTTCTGGAATTGAGCACGCGGCCTGCTGGCTGAAGGGACAGGGTGGATGACAAATCAACACACAGGTCTGCCATCTAGTGGCGAGAAAGCCTCGGCATGCAGAAGGACTTTCTTCGGATACGTCATACTGCCTTCAGCTCTTCATCAACACTAAGGTGTGTCCGCATGAATGTGTTTTAGGCTCTACCATTATTTTAACAGAGTTAAACTGAAGTCGTCGAGCTCTGTGTGAAGTGTTTGGGAGGGATAGGCTTTCCACAGCACCACCGTTTTTAAGACAGTCATGCCACAGCTGTTTACTTTGCCTCTTTGCTCTTTCTTCTTTTCCGACTTTGTAAAGCACACTTCTACCGAGGGTCTCTCTTATCCGAAGCAGATTGCGATTTATTCGGTGCAGGCAAGCTGAGGGACTGTCGGGGGATGAGATCTCCGCTGGCGTCTGCAAGGAGGCCCATGGCCCACTGTAAATAGCGCTGATGGATTGCTTATGGGGCTGCCCAGCATGCAACAGGGCATGAGGTGTAGGATGGGGCAGAAGACAACCACCCTGAGAGGAAACACAAGCGCACGCATAGACACACACAGATACACGCAGACACACACACACATACATACAGACATATACAGACAGACAGACCCATTCAGACACACAGACAGACACACACATACACACACACACATACACACAGACAGACAAACACACACAGACACACACAGACACACACACCAACAGAAAGAAGACCTTGCAAGTTAACAGACAGAGACACAGACACACAGAAACAGACACACACACCTACAGAAACAGGACCTTGTAGGTTCACTGCAGTGCTCCTCAATCAGGTCCCCCAGATACCTTCATCGTCACCTTGCCAGGTACATTGGGGACAGAGCTGTCTCAGAGTGTTTTTCCCTCTCCTGCCTTTGTGATCGCGTTTCAGAATAATGTTATATTTGGCTCTCGAGGCTCGATGAGACTTTAAAATGAAGCACTTCTTTCCCATCTGAACCCCTAATCTGTATCATACTGTATCTAACCAGGTACTGCAAAAACATCTCTGTTTTTTGTCGCACTACTATGTTTGTTTTTTGCCTTTTAACCTTTATTCAGAATGTTGTAAAATGTTATTTTTTATTATAGCATAACATAAAAATTGGAGTAAAACTTCATAGAAATTAAATTAAACCTCTAAAAGTAATGTAATGACATAAATGTTAAACACAAGAGGTATTAAAGAAGGCACTTTTTCACTGGCACTCTGACGTTACATAACCTTGTTTGATGTCCTTTTTTGTGACACTGCAAAACAGCAAACTCATTGCTTAGTGATGCAGCACTTTTCTGAATTATAAGGCTCAACATGGCCGCCCAGTACTATGTGGGGTAATCTACAGTCCTCTCCTGCTCTCCACCTGAGTTTCTTGGGGACAGCATATAATATCATCTGTAACTAAAGTACAAATGCAGCACCGGTTACCAGGGGAGACTCTGACTCAAGCCTGAAGAATGAGGACATTAAAGGGACAAGTCACTGCGCTGACATGCGACCGTGAAGCGTGGCTGTCCAGCACTGTCCAGCAACATCGCTTCTGCCATCGAGGAACCCCTAGAGAAGCAGACCAAGCTAATCGATGCGGATGGCTGTATTTGCTGTTTTCTGTTACCATGGTTACTTGGGTCTGGAGGGAGGATTTTCACTGGGGGGTTACCTCACCCTGGGGGCCAGTTTAACGATGCTGATAAGCATGTCCAGTGTGGTTCTGTCCAACACAAGTGCCTCACATTGGACAGAACTGTCAGCCCCCCCCCAGTGCTGGCAGGAAAGGAGACACGGATCAGGGGCCACAGCCGGCTGGCACACGGTTTGCAGGATAGTGACCTTTTTTTTCTTTTAAACGGTCAGGCCAGAGGGCGACATTAACACCGTATGATCCGGGACAGTAAAGCAGCCGCCACTTACGCCAATATGCCGACTCCTAATTGCTATGCAGAGCTCACTTGAAACAGCACCCTCGCGGACAATGGCCATTGAAGACTTAACAGAGGATTGGAGGGGGGAACAGAATGAATGAATCATATACATAACTGTGCGGAATGCCCATTGGCTCTATACGCAGCCCATCACTGTGATGAGTGAAACCTAAAATTTTTCCTGCACTTTTTACACGAGTCACAGTTAACAGGAAACCATCGTGGGGCCAGGTGAGGGGCCGCAAGGGGGGGGGAGGTCTGGTCAAACCGCAGATTTATTACAGGTGCAGGGAGCGAAAGCAGTAGCGATGAGGAAACTGGTACTGTGGGCATGGAAACGGCAAACAGACCCAGGAAAGGAAGGAACAGCATGTACCTTACATACACACACACAGACATACATACATATATACATATTTATATACATATATATTCTTTCTTGATTTATATCTGTGTAATATTTGGTTAAGAATGACACCGGAGGAAGCACGCCCTGGGACACAGCAAGCAACAAAGACGAGCATTTCCCACAATGCATCTTTTCACCTTTTATCATTATAGAAGGCTTAGTCTTTCTCTGATGCTCTCACCTCGATGCCCCTGAAATGTAACCCTACCTGACGCCTATTTTGTTTTCTCGCACATTTCCCCTTCTGCTGACAAAACAGCCTTTTACTTTGACTCCCCACCGCATTCCCACCACTCACATCGCCAAAAATAAGGTGCCCACTCCTTCCTCTCATATCCATGTCGCATGCTTCTCTCGGCTGTCCCGTCGAGGGATAGTGCTACAGTCAGAAAATAGATAGAAACGCTTCCCTCAAACACTTCCTGTGTCGCCCGTGGACGTGGCTCCGGACTTCGTCACTCAGCATCACACTGAGAAAAAACTAGCTGATTACTCAGAGTTCCCCGTTCCAGTGATGATAATGTCATTGAAGTGCGAGCAGGTGGACTGAGGAGGCACGCCATGAGGATGCTGGATGTTTTAATCACAGGAGCGTGTTTGGAGTAAGCATCTTTAGCTAAGCTCATGGTTAACGAGAGCCATGCAGGCTAATAATCCTTCTGCAGCAACAGAAGGAAATGCATTTTCCTGAGGGGAAAATATCGCTATACTACATTTAGTTACAGCTGAATGGGGTTTTTTTTTTTTTTACAACATGAACATCAACCTACAGACAGGTGGATGTTATGAACAATAATAAGCAGGAAGAATACTGCAAACACTTTCTTTGTGAATATATTAGAAAGCCCTGTGCGCAAGATAATCTTTTATACTTTGAACTGGAGCTGTGACAGTCTCTGATAACAAGGCATGCGGCAACATTTCTTGGAAGAATTATTTCTACTCTGGCAAGAGCTGGTTAGCTTTCGCGGGGGGAGACTAGGTATAAAAAAAACCACACTCCATGTCACTCTGCGTGTCCTTCAGTGACAGGGGTGTCGCACAAGGTGAACAACTGGTGCCGAGGCGGCGGGTGCCAGAGGCCGCGGCAAGAAGCCCGCGGACGCAGGGCTCCTCTGCCGCGCTCATTAACCATTTCCATTAGCCGGCTGTTAAATGAGCCTGATCGGCAGAGCATGCAGCGGCCTGGGCAGCAGCAAATTACGGCTGAGGTTGCGGGTTCCAGGAAAAGGACAGACCCTGGGACAGCTGAGAGCTCTGCGCTCCGGACGCCGCGTCTCGAAAGCGCCCAGGATAAACTGAGAGGGTCACCTTGCCGGTCCGGAACGTCCGGAAGTGAACTGAGAGTAGCGTACTATTCATACGCAGCACCCCGTGGGCAACCAAAAGGCACAGGCCTCCAGAGGCATAAATCCAGCATGAATATGTGGCCTTGAATGAAGGCGCACACCCTATATAGCTTTACACATGGGTGGGAAAGGTGACAACTGAATACAGGCAGCACGGTGCCGGGTGCAGTGACAGGCATGCAGGCAAGTGACACAGCACCGGGGTACAGGAGGGAGACAAGGCTCCACACAGCCCAAAACCACAGCTGGCTCCTGGAGATTCTGAGCCTCAGTGTGGTGGATGAGAAACTGGGAATGGCTGTCCTTACTATACTGAACGCAGTGTTTCTGCATTTGAGTGCACAGACTATTATCCTGAATAGCAATAATTGCCGTCCTTCAGGTCTTGGGGGGGGGGGGGGGGCTGGCCTGTCTTATCTTTGTTAGCCTGCTGAAGGCAGAATTAAAAAGGGAGTGAGTATTTAAACAGAGCCCGAGAGAGAGATTATGGGTGTCGGCACCCTGACGTGAGAAGCCAGCCTCTTCATGGTGAAATCCCGAAATCGTAGCTTTCATTAATGGAGATTTCATCTGCGCTTGGCCCATGGGAGGTGAGAAGGGAGGAATCAATATTTGCAGTGAACACACAGGAATTTAAGCTCATCATTTAAGCAGAACAAATATTCAAGAAGTAGCACTTTTTGAAGCCATACAATACTCTAGTGCTTTATTTTCTTTTTTCTTTTTTTTTTTTTTACCTGAGGCGATGGGTGATGTACGGAAGTGATACTACATGAATGTTATGCTTGTGCTCCATCTTTCAGCAGGACGCGTGTCTGAACATTCACATTCATTTTTCATCTTCGAGAAAGACAGCCTTAGATACCTTTCATCCTCTCCCAAACACAATTAATGTTTATTTAAAATTAGATGTTGAATATTCCGCACATCTCTGACTACTGTATTTAATCTCCATATTTTCAGCATGGCAACAACCTTATAGGGATAAACTGCAGGTCAGCACAAAAATTCAAACTTTTGCCCTGCAAAGCTGGCTTAAATGGACACGGTTTGGAGAAAGGGGGGGACCTCTCTCATTACCTCCTTCAGGTTAATCGAGGGACGCCAGTTTACCAACACCAATGTGGAATCTTAACACTGTTCCACATCATGGTTTCCTCAGAATCCTTAGCTTGGGAGGGCAAGCAGGAAATGAAATGGCCTTCTTTAGATACATTTCTGATTTCCTTCAAGGATTCTGGGGCTGGTAATGACCAGACTATGTGACGTTCTGCAGATTATGCAGCATGATGCATGAAAAACGCTTTTTTTCTTAAACTCCTGTTTTGGTAGCCAATGATCACTGACAGGTTCTGGCGATTTCTTGCAAGAAAATTGTTTGTGTTCGTGTCAGGATGTCATACAAAGCCATGCACTCTTTGTTGATATTTCACACATACTCAAGCTTATACTAGCGAAAACTTTATCTGCAAGTTACTTTTCTGTTCTCTACAGTGTATGAGCAGCTTTCTGGATGAACAGTAGTGATACCCTAAATGCATATGCGCTAACTATTCATACAAAAATGCAATCAACTTTAAGTTAAAAATTCCCATTTAGTTGTTATTGGGATGTTTTAGATGGATTGTGCATTGTGGAGAGTATCATACCGGCCGAATGAGGCATACTGTGCTCTCAGGCCCTCAGCTCTGGGGCTCACATCCTAACCCCTGCTCTGCGCCTGTGGATGTCGTGTCGCAAGTTCGCCCCATGTTGGCTTTCATTTCCTCCAGCTGCTCTGCTTTCTTCCTGAAATACACAAACATCTGTAGACTGCATGCGTGCCTTGCAGTTTGCTGGTATCCTGTCCAGGGTGTTCTGCAGTGCTTCTGGGAATAAACTTCAGATATTCTGTGATTCTGCACCAGCTAAGCAATTTGGAAAGATGGACGTTTTCCTCCAATAACACAAAAGACTTAGTCACTTATTAGCTTCAGTTCAGTTCAGTTCAGCCCATTTCTTATGAAGCAGGCCAGAGCAGAACTTGTGAGAAGTGTAGAGAATGCCTCTCAGACTTGTCACCAGGAACACATGGCTCTCATCAAGGTTAGGAGAGGATTATGCTGGTGAAGAAAATTAAAAAAATTAAAATGCAAATCAGAGGGGGATTTGCAGAGAGAACGTATTCATACTATCTGCACGTTGTATTCCGAGCTCCTAATTGGGACATTGTCTCATTAAAAAAAAAAAAATCATATCATTTCAAAAACAAATCGTGTTTAATTGCAGCAGCAAATATGATGTGCAAAGGATTTACACTGTTTAATTATTTGGAATAAATAGTAAGGAACTTCTGAATCCTTCTGTGCAATTGGGCAAATTGGGCAACAGGATTTTTTTTCTCAACTTTCCATCAAACTTTTCATGACTAATGGCCAAATAATAAAGATTAATGTATCACTGCACCTGCAACTCTACATGTAATAACCTCGGCAATGTTGTCTATCAGTGACCATGCAAACATTTCAGCATCTACAACCCAGTAAAACAGTCAGATAGAAAAAAATCACCAGGTGTTGTTTGCGCTGACAGAATGAGCACACTTAGTTTCTGAAGTAGGGAAAGTTAATGCACATGCCCCCACCTCCCCGCAACGGTGGGGGCACTATTGAAACTGAGTTGGAAATCACATAATCTGGTTACATTAGCTATTTAATACTGAAAGGCAACTAAAGGAAGTACATGCAGTTCCCAAACTTTCATTAAAATTTTCACTGATCTATGTCTTGTGACATTTTACAAATAAAGTGGAAGTACAGGCCGAATTGTGAGGCTCTGTTACAGAATTCCTCTCCACACATGGACCGAACAGAGCTTTTCGGAACTTGGAGAACCTTTCCTCTGGCCATTCACCGTCTACTGCGGCCCCTCCAACGCCAGCTGTGCCAGTCGCTCTGCCTGTTCCTAGCCGATGCCGGAGCGATACGATGGGTCCCCGGGCACTTCTGAGCTTTTATTGCTCAGTGTGAGCTGTATATCTGGCACAATGACATCCTGATGCCCAGCGCATCCTGCGATGTCATCCTCCCGCTCCTCACTGTCAGACCTTGCGAATGGGCGACAGCGCTGTTCCCTGAAGACAGTCCAGCTCTCTGATCCTAGACCCACAAGGTCTTTGATCAACAGTTGGGATGTGGGAAACATCTGATGGGACTCCATCAGCATTCCTGCCTTGGAGTTTGCTGAGTTTCAAGCCCTCGCAGTCGCCAGAGGTTGAAGAGAGCCGGAACTCCTTAAAATGTATTGGAGAGGTCTTAACCCCAATCTGCAACCAAAAACTGGCGTGCAGAGCTCCGATTGGAGGTTTACATCCAGCTCACTATCTGCACAAGCATTGCCGCCACCAGCAGCCCACCTGGTTTACACTACCTTCCTATCTCAATTTACCCACCACTGATACCTGAGCCAGCGTCTCTGTCCACCTCTGAGGTTGAGCCCATACGTCTGGGATGGACGTCTCTTACCAGCACCGAGACAGAGCGGCACACACAGAACCAGCTTTGCCTGTGCTATGGTGACTTCAACACTTCCTCCTCAAGTGCGAGGAAGTCACCGTCCATGTTCTTACATATGCTAGATATTACCCTTAAATATTCTGGCACCTGAGTATGTAATAAGGCACACATCACCAGATAGCTAAACACACTTGACTGACTTGACTGAAGTAGCACTACGTTCAATGATGGAGCATCAAGTAGTTTTCAAGCACTTGTGTGTCCGTTTAATGAAGATACAACACACCCATGTAGTCTAGTTGTCAAAGAGTAAGACTGTAAATAATATAAAACTATTAAAAATGTATTTAAATAACATGAAATATAACGAAATATGAGCAGAAATAATTTATATAAACGTAGATGAATTAATCTATTTACAAACCATGCTCCTCCAAGGATCACACAGGAAGACTGAACAATATGAAAATGACGCCTTGAATCATGCTGCTCTCTTGCTTGTGTTACAGAAAAGTGGCTAATCATGTGACTTAGATCATGTGACTTTTGCATGAAAATGCAAAAACCTAACAAAAGCAGAAATGGAAAACGTTTACATAATAGCCTATAGGAAGTGCTAGGAACACTTATAGAGAATGAAGGCATGAAATCCAGCAATTTCATCAATGCTGCACTCATTTGTCATCTGACGCTACCCCTCCAGCCAGTTGAATCCCTGCTCAAGATCCGCACCTGGACAGGGCCCCTGTGGGAGAGGGGTTCATCACCCAACTTACCAAACCCATCCTACTCCAGATCTATCTATCAGAAACAAATCAAACATTTTGATACCGAGTCTCCCTGAGACCCTGTAGTACTTGGTCATCTTTGGTTATATCAGCACAATCTCATGTGTATCTTGTGGTGAATGGGGGACATCACCGAAGGGAACACTTTGTTTTGCCACATGTCTACAAGCACCTGCTAGTGTTGCATCAGCAGAGAGCCTGAAACCTCTTCTGAGGTAGAAATCCCTCCCACATTTATAGACTTCCGCAATGTTTTTAGTAAAATCTGGGCGACCCAGTTAGACTTCGGAATGTTAGTTCTATCACTGCCCTTCTCATGCCACGGACACTCACGGTGTAAACAGAGTTAGCAACTTCCTTGGGAAAAGGAAGCCGATGCTGCATTTAACTGTCTCAAGCAGGCTTTGACTCAGGCCTCACACTCTCCCAGCCTGACCTACAGTTACCTTTTGTTGTAGAGGTGCACGAGGTGTTTTTTGCACTATTTTGATTCACGGTGGCATATATCTACCCAGGGCCAAGAACACATACGCAGACGGCCTGTCCCAAAGGTTCGACCCCAAAGTTTTTTCAAAAGACAACATTCACTGCCCAACCTACTTCGTAAAATCAGCTCCTATAAGGTGGGACTTGGATGATGAGATTGACATGGCGTTGCTGGGAGATCCTGCTCCACCTGACAACTCCCCCAACAGGCTGCATATGCTGGTCTGTTTGGGCTCGCCTCATCCAGTGGGCTCACACTTTGTTGAAGTTCACAGAACTTCAGAGTTAGTGAGTCATTGATTCTGATGGGCATTCTTCGGTAAGGATATACTGAACTACATCGAATCGTGTCCTGTGTGTAGCCAAACCAAGACCCTGTGGACACTCCCCTCAGGCCAGTTGCATCAGCCAGTCATTGATGATGTCAGACATTTCCTTTGGTCATCCTGGACCCAAAACACCTGGTGTCAGTATCTACCATGAGCTGAATGCACCTAAAACTCGCTGTTTCATTTGTCTCTGCAAATGACACACTTTTAAAGTGTCTTAGGTTACGAACCACCTCTCCCATGAGAGACAGAATCCACCTACGTACCAGGGCTGGGCCACTGGATTTTAAGGAGTGGGCACGTTAGTGAAGCAGCTCACATACAGCTTTCCCGCACTGGTCAACAACAAAAGGCCAGTGCCAACCATCGTCGCCACCCTGCCCACACCTCCAACTTGGTCACAAGGTGTGGTTGTCCACCCAGGACATTTCTCTCCATCATCCATTAAGGAAGTTGTCGTCAAGATTCATTGCACCTTTTAAGATCCTGTGCCAAATTAACTACGGTGAGATTTCAGTTTCAGTTGACTAGGGAAACTACAGAATCTCTCCAGTATTTCATGTCTCTCTCCTGAAGTTTATGCATTTCAGCCCCTTGCACCTTCTCACCACCTTGTCATCACCCCCACCACTGCAGGAGGTCATCAGGTTCCCCACATACACCATGTGGGCCCTCCTGGACTCCAGGTGGCAAAATGACCATCTGCAATACCTAATCCGCTTGGAGGGCTGTGGCCCAGAAGAGCAGTGTTGGGTCTCCACCGCAGGCATCTTAGACCCATCGCTCACAGTGGACTTTCATTGCATGAAACCCGATTTTCCAGCTGAAGTGTTGATCTTGGGTGCCTGGAGCTTCTCCTCAGTGTTACATACCGGTCTCCTACAAGCATTGTTGGGTATCTTCAGGTTGTTAGCCTTCTATTACCGTTTCGTCCCGAGAGCCTGCGCCTCCCATGTGATGTTGTGTGCTTGACTCTCCCTGATACCCAGTCCCATCAGGGTGTGTCCTGCTCCCTTCATCTGAACCAGTACGTTTCCAGCTTCTCTCATGGCTGCATGTGTGCCTACCTTACCTTTCACCCCCCGCATAGATCACCTGTCTATTCCCCCCCGAGTTTCGGTTCCTGACAATGACTTTGTCTTGCGTATTGGTTTTCTGTCTGCTCTGTACCTGGATCCACAGTCCCTGTGAGGTTCTGTTACACCAGTCCTTGCCCTCAGTGCATTTTTTTCCCTTCATTTTCAATAGGAAAACTTTAGCATTTACACACAATTCACAGTCATTTTAAACATCACAGAAATCATTAGCATGTTTAATCATTACCATTAGTTGTTCCTACTTGCTGCTTTGTTAATATCGGACGTGTGTGTCTGCAACGTCCCCAGTGGCCTTTCCGGAAGAAGACCATGTTTCCCTTTTCACATACCTACTTCTTCACTTTCTTTGTCACTCTGTAAATGGCATGGTACCACAGACAGCATCACTCATCGCTGCTCTTCCCCAACTCTCATGCGTCTAAAGGGGCAGAGGATAGCACTTGTGCCATCACAAAGTCTGCTTTTAGAAGTGTCAGTAGGTATTAATCAAGGTGACAGGTGTGATTACATTGTATTGACTGAAAAAACCTGAGTGCATGTCTATTAGCCCAAACTGGTATAGTTCGAAACGGTGCTGCTTGTCTCTGGCAGAGTATTTGAAGACAGGAAAATGCTTGCAGTTTATTCTGAATACTATACACTCGTATCATTCCACATGCAAGGACGCTGTCTGCTTCAGTCTCATATATTTTGACATGTTTTATACATTGTTAAAGCAAAATCAAAGACGACCCAGTTTATTATGCTTACCTCTTACAGCCTGAGTGAAATGACCTGTTTGATGGGCTTGATGGGGGTGCATACCTAACACAAAACAAATATACATTCAGGATCACGTCTGTCAGTCATGCCAGAAGAACCAACATCATATGACTCTCAGAAAATGCCCTAATGCCTTTTAAACAGCCTCATTTCTATACGAAATAATTTTCAACCCACATTTCTTAAAATTTCTAGGCACTGTGGGCCATAAAATGAATGCTGAGATTAAATGTAGCTATTTTGTTGGCAAGATAAAAGTAGTAACATTTAATTTCAGAGTTACATAATTTACTGCTTATTACTTCTTAAGAGATTTCCAGGACTATGGTGTAATCTCATTGTTTAAACACAAACAGAGTTTTATCTGTATTTGCCTGTCAGAGCTTACACTTCATGAACTAAATGTAAGGCAATTTGGACTTTGTTTTCAATTTAGACAATTTAACCATAAAAGCTAAATTTTGTTCAGTTCTGGCTGTCTAATTTCCCTGAATACACCCACTAATCTCTCTTAATCTCACAGAAAAACACGTTACCATACTTACTGTTTTCCTTCATACTAGATGGTTTAGTGTTGCTGTACATGGGAAACTAATTTACTCTTAACTAAGAAAACTAGCATGTCAGTGCAGAAACTAAGATGCCGAAGTATACTCAAAATAAAACACAAGAGACAAACACACACATACACACATCTTCTGTTGCAGGTGTTGCCTGAGGGAACGAGTTCTGCCTGCTCTTGGTATCAAGAGAGCAGTGCAGCAGACTGTCTCTGGCACTGTTTTTGAGAGATGCTAAGTAATGCTGATGGGCAGCCTGGCAGAGGAGGGCCACTGAAGATTCACAGCAGTTCCTGCATAGGGACTGAGGTCAACTGGAACTCACAAAGACTAAGATAAAAACCAACATAAAAAAAATCAACAACAAAATTCAAAGTGTTTTGGGGATAATACAGTTTTTTTTTTAATTGGTTCTTTCTAATTGTTTTCGTTATTGCTTCTCCAAACTAGAGATTTAAATCATGTCTATAATTCAAAGCAAAGCTGCCATTAAAACTGCTTTAAAAATGAACAGACTCATATACACTCCTCACCATTTTACTGTAAGGCAGGAAACCACTTCTATTGCTTTTTTCACCCTAACTGCTTAATATTCACAATTGTGTGAAGTGGTCATAATTTTAACCACATGAATCAACTGCCACGATCTTTAAAATGAAGCACGATGGACGTGCTATGAGGTTGAATATGAATTTTATGCATTTGAGTGCCCTTTCATGTGCAGAGCGATCTTCAAGGTACACCTCTGACAATGTAGACAGCACAACACATCCCCCCAACATGCGAGCAGCTGAGTAATTTAATGGATTGCCAGGATTGATCAGTAGTTCACTGAATACCAGAGAACTCTGGCTCCTTGAAAGGACGGCACTGCTCCTCATAGGAGGCAAATTACATGTCATTAGCTAACCTTTTTCCACATTTACACAAAGAAAGAAATTCCTTCATAACTAATAACTACAAATCTAACCGGTGCCATACAAAACTAAAAGGCTGGATCACTGCTCTTTGCTAGCTTTTGAGAGTGGAGCTGTTCGTTGCTGTTAAATGTTAGTTGTTACCTTTACATATTAATGAACAAGGTGACATTGGGAGGGGAACACTGTGAAATACAAGCTTTACACTAAGGGTTACCATTATGATAGTAGAGATCACAGATGTGTTTGTAAGGCTTGAGTCGGTTCCACCATCTGAACCTCAACCACGCCCCCCTTTGTCACTTGCTCTCCCCAGAGTACTGACAGCTGTACCTTATTCCACTAATTGTCTAGGTTATTTACCCAGTCTTGCCGATTTCCCCAGCGCAAGGAATTGTTGACCTATGTCTGATTACAAAGCAGCTCAGATATCTGCAATTCCCTTCGGGTGAATCAAGCATGGGTGGGATAATTGCTTGGAATCCCTCCTATTTTGCCTCTTGATTGCAGTTGCCCATAAACACCACCTCCGTGCAGAGTATCACGATTTCCAGAACATTCATAGCAGGATCAATGCAGCCAAGTTGCCCCTGCACAGTTCCTGGGACTTTCACGATCAGCCTGCTTCCGGGGGCTCCCTTGCCTAGGAGCCGCATGTATCCTCTCATCCTGCCAACATCCCAGGTCATGGGCTGTACATTGAAGAGGCATTGCAGTCTGGATTCATTTAGCCATCCTCCTTTCCTGTTGCTTCAGCATTCTTTTTGTGGAAAAGAAATATGGAGGACTGCATGCATGCATCGATTACGGAGGCCTGAAAGAGGTCATGACTACGTTCAGCTTCCCACTGGCCTTGATTTCTGCCACATTGGAGAAATTTAGGTCTGCATGTTTCTTCACCAAGCTCACCTCATCCGAATATAGGAGAGGGATATATAGAAGACCACATTCATCATCACCCACGGTAATTATGAATACCTGGTTATGCCTTTTGGGTTCTCTAATAACCCCTCTGTGTTCCAATCCATCATGAACACCATCTTTCACCACATAAGATCTCTTATCATTTACATTGATGACCTGCTCATTTACTCCTTTCCCCAAACACGTGTTCGTCATGTTCGTCAAGTGCCGCAGTGTCTCTCAGACCAATGTCTGTTCATTAAGATGGTGAAGTATGTGCTCCATGTCCAACATCTTACCTTTTTAGGCTACGTTCGTTCCCCAGGTGTGGTCGAAATAGATCCATTGAAGATCACCAAAGTGTCCGACTGGCCAGAGTCAAAAACCTAGAGGGAGTTGCAAAGGTTTCTTAGTTAATCTAACTTTTATTGGTGGTTCATCAGAAATTGTGGCTTTGCGGCTGCTCTCATGGCTTTTGCCCATATAACAATCAGCTGATTACCTGGACTGCTAAAGCATAGGCCGCTTTCCAGCAGCTGAAGCAAGCTTTTGTCCAGGCACCAGTTCTCCACCAGCCTGATCCTCAACTGCCATTTTTCCTGGAAGTAGATGTAGCAGACATCGGCAAGGAAGCAGGGTACTCCCCAGGAAGTTGTGCCATTCCCAATTTGTACCCTTGCCCCTTATTTTCACACAAAATATTGGTGACAGAGCATAATTATGACGTAAGTAACTGGGAACCACTAGCAATTAAGTTGTCTCTCAAGTGGAGACACTGGCCCAAGACAGCTAAGCATCTCTCATGGACCACAAGAATCTCTGAATATGTGCATAATACCAAACGGCTGAAACCTCGGCAACCTAATGGGCCATGTTCTTTGCCCATTTTAGGTTCATGGTCACCTATCATCCAGAAGGGAACAATTCCAAGGCAGACACCTCTGCCAGAGGTTTGACCTGGACTGAAGCTCCAGTAGAGACCATCTGGCCCCAGACCTGTTTCATCAGCCCAGTTAGACAGGAGCTGTCAGACAAAATCAAGCACGCCTTCCCAAATGATCCTGCTGTACCCTCTTTACCTCCTAACTGACAATATATAGCAGCCACCGGCTGGTCGCAAATCATATAGTGGGCATGTTCATTCCTGAGCTCTGGACACCTAGGCATACCGACAACCACGAAGCTAGTGAGTCGGTGCTTTTGGTGGTCATCAAAAGCAGAGGATATTTGTCTCATCATGTCAAGTCTGCTCCCAATCCAAGACCTCCTAAACACTCCCATCAGGCTAAGGGCAACCCCTACCTGTGCCCCAGCGTCCCTGGTTTCACATCATGATGGACTCTGTGACTGACATTCAAAGTTGCAAATTTGTACCATGATGCTGGTGGTCATTGATCGATTAACGATCAATTACCTCCTTCTACTACCTAAGCTGCTATCTGCTCCAAAGCCGAAGTCATCTTTCAGAACTTGTTTCAATTTTATATCATGTCAGAGGATATTGTCAGTGACCGGGGACTGCACTTCATGTCCAGGTTCTGAAGAGCATTTTGTGGCCAGATTGGGATCTCTCCAAGTTTCTTGTCTGGATGTCATCTCCACATGAATGGACAGTTACACCAGGAGATTGGAAAGTTCATCTGCTTGAACTGCCCTAATAATCAAGCAGACTAGAGTCAATGTCTCCCCTGGGCTAACTATGCGCAAAACTACTTATACCATTCTTCACTTCATCTCCCCCCATTTCAGTGTGGGTACCAGCCCCCACCCGACCTGGAAGATAGAGCCCAGTGATGAGCCTGCTGTTGAGGACTGGTCTGAGGAGGGGTCAGGTCTTGGAAGTAGTGCACATAAGCTGTCTTGTGCTGTACAACGACAGAGGATAGCAACTGATCAACAACAACGCTCCTCTGCCCTGAACAGTGGGTATGGCTCCTAAGTCACAATGTTCAGTGTTTTCTGCCTGTGCTCACCATGAATCCAGATGTCGGAGGAGCTGCCTTTAGTACACTCTAAAAAACGCTGGGTTGTTTTTTCAACCCAAATGCTGGGTTGAGACTGCTGGGTAACAAAGTTGGGTTGATTTAACCCAATTTGGGTTGAAAATCGGTCTTGATCTATAACCCAGCAGTGCTGGGTTGGGAACGCGGACGTGAAAGAGAGCACGCACGTCACGTCAACATCCAGGGACATCAGCGAGAGTTGACGGAGTTTTGCGCCGTCTTTAGAGGGAAGCCAGTGAAATTCTGTCTGAAACGTAAGTTATTCAGTGTGTATTTAACAATGTTCATAATAAATAAAACATTTGCTTTACTGTATAATATATATACACGCAAATTTTAGGCTTTCGGTCAGTTGAACTGAGATTACCTAACGACTAAGCGACGGCCGATCTCTTGCTCAGTGGACGGGAAAGCGCGCGTGACATCGTCATCGGAAGGAGCTTGGAAAGGATAACGTAAAATTTTGAAATATTACTTTTGTATATGTTAAATCTACTTTGTTTATTATTAATGATTTACTGTGTTAGATACGGTTTTGATATAGCGGAGTTTACTTAACTAATTTGATTTTGTCAGCACATCCACATAAATTTCCCGCTCTGCTTGTAAGGTACATTTCGTTCAATTCGTTTGACTTAGTTGTACATTCGACAGCAAACGATGTTAATTTACTACGAACATGTAATTTCTTTAATCCTGTAAATGGTTTGATGCAGGCGGGAATGTCTGAGCTCAGCTCAGGCTAAAGGAGGCTTGAAACTAAGCATGTTCGACGGACATTTTCTAAGCATAGTGCTAAGGCCATGGTCAGTGGTTAACTAATGCTGATAGCTTGGTGTGTTATGGTCTTTAATGCTCCTAAAGGTTTTTTAGGTGTTCTGAAGGTAGCTCTAAGGATATTTAACTTTTACACATTTTTGAGTTCTTAATGAATCTATACCATTTCTTTTTATTTATTTTTCCTTTTTTCAGATTGGGACCAATATGGCTGAGTACCTTCGTTCAGAAGAGTCCATTGAATTTTCTTATGTTCTCATGCTTGGAGACAACCACTGCTTTCAAGCCTTTGCTATAATAAATGGCACAGCATTTGAGCAAAGTACATTACTTGCTGCAGTGGACGTTTGAAATGTTTTCATATTTTAAATACATATTTTCTTGGAAGTAAATTTGACTTCAGTCACTTTATATCTCAGGATATATTGATGTTTGCACATAATTGTTAATGGGAAAGTTATAAAATGTTTTCCTATTTTTTCCTAATCTTAAATTTGTATTTTCTTAAGTTTTTTTTTTCGTTTGTTTTTTTCAGTCAGTTTGATGCCGTTTCATTATTACTTCTACATATTTTTTCAGTTGATGATTTATATATATCAGGATATGTTAATGTTTATGCACAAATTTGTATTTTAAAGTTAATCTTTCTGACTTCAGTCAGTTAAATGCTTTTTCATTATTACTTCTACATACTTTTATTTTTCCTCTACTCTGCAATTACATTGCAATTGATTCTTACTGATGATTCCTGTATATCTCAGGATATATTAATGTTTATGCATGATGTAAATGTTATGAAAAGTTTTCATATTTCAAATTGTGTTTTTCTAAAGTTAATTTGTCTGACTTCAGTCTGATGCATTGTTACTGACTTCAGTCACAGTGTTTCTGTGATACAGTTTGATACATTTTAATAGAAATTGTCTTGATGCTGAGGTGGAGATGGGAAAAATGTCTTAAATTCATATGGACACATTTTTTACATGTTTTGTCATAAATAAAATTCCATTACTGAAGTATGTATTGCTGTAGAATTGTTTTTATTTTAGTAATTTTAATCACCAAAGTTTCTAGATTAAATTTCTGACCCATTTTGGGTTACATTCAACCCAGCAGTGTAGTCATTTTTAACTAATAGTTGGGTTAAAAATCACAACCCAGCATGCTGGGTTAAACGTGTAACCCAACTTGTTGGGTCAAAATAACCCAGCGTTGGGTTAGTCCCTTTTTTACCCAGCGCTGGGTTACCAAAATAACCCAAATTGGGTTGTTTTTAACCCAGCAGTTTTTAGAGTGTACCTAGTGGATTCTTAATGGTTCAGCCCTGAGAAACAGTTTTAGAGCTCCAGCACCAGACATCCTAGACCCAATGGTGATTTGCTGATTTTTGCTGTTAGCATCCTGAGCGACCTGCATGCGCCAGCCGTGGGCACCTGGAGTCGTCCATGGGGAGGGGGTACTGTATGGATTAAGCTGATTCCACCATCTCCCCGGTGTACTGACAGCTGTACCTTACTCCCCTGATTCTCTAGACTATTTAATTGGTTTAGCTGGGTTCCCCAGTGCAAGGAATAATTGACATATGTCCGATTACTGAGTGTCTGAGATCCCTGCTTTTTCCTGTGAGGTTAATTCTCCTCTTATGTAGTTTATCGAGTGTGTTTCTCCTGTAACTTTAGCTGGTGAATGTGTGCACCAATCCCCATCTCAGTGCAAGTGTGTATCCCAGTTCTCTCATGTCTGCACGTGTTCCTGCCTAACCCTTTACCCTCAAGACTGAGTTTCTGAGTTTTCAACCTTTGCTCCTGTTTTTAACTATTACCGAAGTTCAGGAACCTAGTTCCTGGGCCACCTTGATTGGGAACTTTTGTAGTTCCCGGTTACTTTTGTGTGTCACTTTCCCACTGGACAACAGGAACTGTGGCCTTTACGCTACATATGCATGGGAAATACAACAGACTTGTAGGTTAAAATGCACACGTAATTTTGCACAGAACTACACCGCCACCCTAAAGCAATGGATAATTGTGTTTATAATTCATTAAATCTGGTCAGCAGATCAGTCTTTCGTTTTCCATAGAATAAAAATTTTATGCCACTAAAAAGCACTGGCAAGTTTCACTTCCAAAGAATAATCAAAGAACTTTGGTTATTGATCAATTTTTACAATCCAAAAACAAAAAAAATATGCATTAATGCATTTAATGTAACTGAGGTACAAATTTAATTGCATCTGCTCAATTTTTGCTGCACTACTTCTATCTCTTCTCCCTGCACTTCATCGTAAATGGATCTTCAGGCCTACTTCTAAGAACTTGTCCTAGCAGTGCTCTTCACACCACTTAATGTTTCCCCTTCTTTTTGATGGTCACTTGAGGTCATCCTCTGGTTTATTAGGCACTGCCCTATAAGTTTACAGTCATCTCTGGCATAAGAAAGTTACTTCTGCCCTCTAACTGGCTGGTTTTTAGTCATTACCAGTGTCTCCTGCTTCAACTTGTTCTTGCGTACTGCTGTCTTAGAAACCTTGAGCCTGCAAGCAGCCTGCTGCTCAGCGTAGCCTTCTGCCAGCAGAACCAGGATTAAACCAGGATTTAATAATGTAGACTTTTTAAAAATATAAAGTTGTCTCTTAATTTTCCATAGCTGTGTGTGTGTGTGCGTGCATGCATGCGTGCGTGTGTGTGTGCATTAATTAATCTAATAGTCCTTTAAGATTGTTCCAGTAACTATTTAAAAAGTTTTCATCTACAAAGCCTGATAAATTACCCTGTCATGGAAGCGATGATATTCCCTCTCATGGATTCTGCTTGGAACAGATAAAAGTGCCAAAGTTAGTAATGTGGAACACCCATTATTTCCAGGTTCAAACAGTGAGGCGTATTCTTACTCATCACTGTGAAATTACAACATTCTGTTACATAGAAAAATAAAATAGGATCACAGTAGGATGTCAAAGTTATCATTTGTAGTTCTTATGGAATATTTATTTTGCATGATAAATAGTATTATTCTAGTTATCATATCTATTAATATTTAATGTGTATATATTGTATGTAGGTATCTTTTTGTGTATTTGCATACAAACAATGATGCAAGATCAATACATATGCAACTATATATACAATAATACATTTCAATGCTTTATTACTATATTTATAGAAAAATTAACATAAATCAAAGACCTATCATCATATGGAAATTAATAATTGAATTTAATAATATAATAATTGAAATTGTTTCAAAAGTTTAAGGCTGTTAAATATTGGAAAATTACATAACTAAAAATTAGCTAATAATAAAATTGTGCATTGTTTCGTTAAGTTTGTGTATATTTTTACAGACTAGGCAAGACCTGGTACATGGCTATTTAAAAATTGTACAAAAACAATCCTATTCTTGAGAAAACTGCTTGGAATAGGTTACTTAAGTTAACCTATAGGTTTTAAGTTAATCCATTTGGTTAATATTTATATGATAAAGTTACCTTAACTGAAACATATCTGCAGGCTAAATAAATGGGATTAAGGAAAGAAGAATATAAATATGGGGTATTGCTTTATATTACCTGCACCTTCATAATGCATTCATAGAACATTCAGTGTGCCTTCATAATGAATTCATAGAACATTCAGTGTGCCTTCATAATGCATTCATAGAACATTCATAAGCAGCATGTAAATATATGATAATAATATATGAAATAAGTATATTATATGATTATAATTATATGTTGTTTGCAGAATGGAAAGTACGATAAATAGACCCTATTTTAAAATCTGAAATCCCTCTGTAAAAATCAAAACGCGTCCACTTTTCTAGTTCTCATCATCATCGTAAAAAAAAAAACACTCTTTCCAAGATCAGTGAACAAAGCAGTCCAAATAAGATAAAGTCATACATCCAAGTTCTGGCTATAAACAAAGCACGGGAAACCTTCACTGAAATACATCAGTCCAGCTGAAGAGGATAGCCAGACCTACTTTCTCCTTCTAAGGTTCAGCAAAAGGACTCACCATGACCAAATGCACCCCACAGCCCTGGGTAGCAATTTAATTGCTAGCTGCTAGCTTGTAAGGACTCAGCAAAAGAGGGCATGAACTTAAACCCATCCAAGAGGATCAAACTACATAGCAAACAGCAAACCCTCACCTACAGAGTGTACGGAAGATTTTCAAAGTAATTCAAAAACCATCTGTACATATGTACAACATGGACTCTGTGTTCTGGAGATTTCACAGTTGGTTTTGATGTCCCCTCTCCGCTGCATGTGGACTTTTCCCCATGTTTGCGCAGGCAAGTTTCTTTCTGTGGCTAGAGAACACGATATCTCTAAATCGCCCCTAGTGTATGATTATGTGCTCTTTGATGGGTTGCTATACTGTATGGAGGTGTCTCCTGGCATATGCAATGAGATTCCTGGAATAAGTCGCGGAATGCTCACCAGGGTTGTCTATTGGATAGGCAGTATTTAATAATAATAATAATCATACATTGGATTCAATTAAAAATAAATTTATTATGATAGCAGCAGCAGTAACAGTAGTCATTTTTGCACTAGTATTGAGAAGCTGTTTATGCCCAGAGATTAATGCATGATGGGTTTAGGCCACCAGTCACTGTCATTAGTCTCAGTCTTCCTTCTTATTGCAGCTCAGAATAAACAACAGAAAACAGCAAAAAGAGGCTGTTGTTTATACATGCGCAGCGAAATTTGATTTACTTCAGCATGGAGCGCTATTCGGCATCTTATTTTGTCAACGCTGATTGACAGAAAGTCACCAAATATGTTTTGCAAATCAAGTGGCTTCATCATCACTGAGAAATGTGAGAGAACACAGTGGTCTGAATTTAACTTCCTGTGATTCCATCGTCTGTGTCAAAGGCTGCCCTCAGACCTGACAGAAATGAAGCTGAAAATGTGAGTCATCGCTGCCCCATCATAGCTCTCCGCTGAAACCTCTAATCCTCCAAGCCAGGGAAATCTTCAGCAGTACGGCTTTGAGTGGAATCTGACAGATTTCTGTCTGGTTTCTTGACCACTTAGCTCATTGTTAGCAGATCAAACAAGCCTTAATAAGAAATTCGGTAATGACCACATTTACAAAGTCTGTACTAGTCCTGGTTCATCAAGACAAATTTCTGTCTATATGAATGCATTCTGAGTGTGTACTAAGAACTTAATGCACACTTGCCTCCAAGAGCTTCTAAACTGCATATACTAACTAGCACTATTTTTAAAACAGTCTGGTAATCTCTAATTACTGCTAGGTTAACACTGTTTCTGAGCAGACATCATGAGCAGCTGATAACTTGTGAAGACAGTATGGTTTTCAAAATAGCCCAGGTCTCCAGCCCATGCTGTGTAGCTCGCAGTGTGATAAAATGCTTCTCTATTGCCTATCAAGACAAGAATGGACAAGCCCCCCCGATTGGCGAATATGGGGGTGGGGGTGCGGAAAGGCAATAGAAAAGACTGGAGAGAAGCTGGATTACTTTTGTTCAGCATTATCAACCACTATATACATGTCATTAACCGATCGTTTTATTGGATTAGAATTACAGTAGAGCCTTGGAACTCGACCGCCTCCCAACCAACTGGGTTCTGTTGGATTTTTTTCAACTCTGACTGAAATCTTGGAACTTGACCATTCCTGCTAAAACTTGTATGGGTCAAGACACGTTTGATCAATTTAGACCTCAGATGGGCCGGTTGAGAAAAAACCTAACCGCAACTCCACAGAAAACTCGGAACATGATAAAAAAAAACAAAAAAAACGCAGACCTACTGGGATGCTGATGCCTTTGAATCACTGTCTGTCTCGTGGTACCTCTCCACTGAGTTCGACACGGGAAAGCTGTGTTCCTGTGTTCCATGTGAATTTTTTTGTGCTTTATCTGCAGTACATTTAGTGATACAGCAAACCAAAGAGGAAAGTAGTGAGAGTATCTGTAGAACATAAAAAGGGAATTTTAGAGAGACTTGAAGGTGGTGCACGTGTGTCTGCTCTCGCTTCGGAGTACAGGATTGTCATGTATTTTTAAGTTTATCGCTTTTCTATGTGTGCTTTTTCATGTGTGTTTTAGTTTAATATTAATTGTTAATGCTTTTTATCATTAGGTAGGTAGATAAGTTTAAATAGGCAATCATTTCTGGGTCAGGAATAGATTAAATTCATTTACATTATTTCTTATGCGGAAATGTGACTTGGACCTTAACCAAATCACAACTCCACCAGCCTTCTGGAACGAATTAAGTTTGTGTTCCAAGGTACCACTCTATGTGCTTCAGTTCTTCCTCTGATTATTACTGCAACCATTGTTAGATTGTTTGAAAGAAGTAAAAAAACTGGCTCAGTTTAAACTTAGCCTCAATGAGAATAAAACAGAGGTTGTTGTGTTTGGTCAGCCTAAAGCATTGGATAAGCTGGGCAGCTCTCTTGGAGATACTTCAGTGGACTAAGCCAGCTGTTAAAAACCTTGGAGTGATTTTTGATAGTTCGTTTAAATTTGACAAACAGATCAGCTCTGTCATCAACACCAGCTTCAGCTGAGACTCTTAGCCAAGGTAAAGGACTATTTACCAAGGAAAGATTTAGAGAAAGCCACTCATGCTTCGATCTCCTCGCACTTAGATTATTGTAATTTGTTGAATGAATGAGCGGTCCCCAAAAAGATTTGATTACACGACTGTCTGTGTGTGTGTGTGTGTGTGTGTGTGTGTGTATTATGGCATGACATTAGGTTTGAACATGCACTCTTTAAGGACATAGATGTAACTGTTGTAAAGATTGTGTTATGAAACATTGCACAAAAAATGACTGTATATGAACTGTATTATCTGTCATTAAATAAATAAATAAATAAATAACAAAATTAGTCTCAAACAAAAGACTTCCATGTGTTGCATTTTCATTCACATTGAAAGAAACTACACCAGGCTTCACAGACAGAACTGCATTGTTTCTATTTGTCAGATGGACGCATGGTTTATACGCTTGAAACCAATTAGATCAACACCATCCAATCATACACCATCCAATCATACACCATCCAATCATACACCATCCAATCATACACCATCCAATCATACACATCTACAATCAAGTTCATGGCATCATGATAATTTGTGTTTTATTATCATCTTATTATGCCATTGAAAACTTTTGGTTGACAAATAATTGTCAGCAGATAGAGGATGGATGCATGCATGGATGGATGGATGTCATGTCATGGGCTTTACTGGATGGATGGATACATGCATGCATGCATGGATGTCATGTCATGGGCTTTACCCAAATTGTGAAAGGTAATATTTCTTAAAATATTAGTAACATTGTTACATTATACACATTATAGCCGTTTCATCGTTTCATGTTAGTGTGCTTTATCTTTTAGACAGAATTTGTGCTAAGCTAGTTTTACTTGACTCAAGGAAAAGATATATGTGATTCTTTCTCCGGGTACATATTGATTGTACCAAGAGGTATTTTTCTGGAAAACATTTTGTTTGATCTTGAATTTTTTTTCACCTCTGAGAATAAATTATTTTCTTATTCCTTCTCAACTGCCCATTGCCTTCAACAAACTGAACATTAAGTGGAGATGTAGGCCTCTTCTTGAGGAGTTATTTTCCATGAATATGTGCCAATTGATATTTGTTATGATTCCAGAGGACAAATGAAAACACCAGGGATATGTCATAAAATAAAATTGGAATTTTTAAATTGAATTGTCAGTGAAAATTAAACTGCTGGTAGTTTATCGTCTTAGTTATTGTACATGATGCATTGATCCATCAGTGTTCAATAACCAGTTAACCAACCAGGGTCATGGTAACCCATGATCCATGGTCATTTGCTAGAAAACCAGTCAATCAAAAAGCTTAACACATTGTCTAGCAGTGTTTCTTGTAAAGGATTTTTATCTACTGATTTTTGAGAGAAGTAAAACATAAATAAATGTAAAATATTCAGTAAGGATAGGGTGATGGGGAAGGCTGGACATCTGTGCCAAATAAAGTGTAATATGTTCAGGATATTATATCCATCTTATTCCTAGTTAGACTTTCTAAATTAAACAAGTATGGGGTTGGAGAACTTGGACTGAATATAGGTATATGCTACAAGCCAAGCTGATCAGAGATCAGATTTAATAAGCAACTTATTAAAAATGCTTTCAATGAGAGTGAGAAAATATTAGTAAGGGACTCAATTAACTATATAAAAGTATCATCCAGTATGCAAACTGAAAGACAATCTGCTACATTAGCATTCTGGCTTTGTAAGCATTTTGCCATCTCACCTATTCATGTGTCTGCTTTTTATATAACCTTACAGGCTATATTGCAGGATTGATATAACGGAACCACTGGCATCACATTACAATAAAATGGTCTCATTGATGTGTTATGACAAGTCAAAGCCAGCTCCTCCTACAGAAAGGTTTATAATTTTAGACAAGCCTACATTAATAAGATGACAGAGAATTTAAATTGAATTACCTGGGACAGTCCTTGAAGAGTTAGAGCTGCGAATGAGAAATGATGTAAATTCAAGGAAATTATTCTCTACATGGAGCACAACTCTATTAAGAAGGGGAAGAAATGGTCTTCTGTGTATAAATAAATTCTTTTGAAATAGCTTTGGATAGAAGAAACAGTTAAAGAGAATTCAGAGAGTAATAGGGCAGAGCCCTAAAGCTGTGTACAACAGGGCTGAATAATAAAAAAGGACCAGAGGTTGTCAGTTCAGGTCCAGAGAGTAAAAGTCCAGACCAAGATTTTGTTTCAACCAACCAGTTGAGTACTCTGTGACTGTGGCTGTTTTTACTCAGTTGGTTGACTGAAACAAAATCTTGGTCTGGACTTTTACTCTCTGGACCGGAATTACTCACCTCTGAAAAGGAAGAGCTACAGGCAAGAAGAGCAGAAATAGAATTAAGAGCATAAAACAGAGTGATGCAAAAATGGTGTTTAGCAGTGATCAGTAATGGGTCCATCTCTCTTCTAAGTGTCTACAGAACCAGGCCAAAGGAGTTAAACTTCTGAATATAAAAATTAAAACAAGCAATCATGAAGACAGTAAAATATTCATGCAGATTCAGATTGAATTCATAAGTGGTCCGACAACTCTCAAGATAACATTAATTCTAGACTTTATATTCCAAGGAATGAGAATCTTGGCCTTCAGAGCAAAAACAAACAAATTATGCTCTTTTTAAGGTTAGGTTATGGCGTCAAATTACTGGATTGGTAGAATCCTTTAAAAATGTGCTTTAACGGGCAGTTTGCATGAAGCGGGGATGTCACCGCAGCCTGCGTGGAGATGGCGTCAGATGACGAGCTGTTTCACCCACCTGGGTGTCGTCACCAGTGCTATAAAGATGACTCCTGCTTGCTCTCTCAGTCTTGCCTGCACACCAGATTGTGTTTCCCAAATAAAACTGAGCAAAGTCTCTCTTCCGTCTCCGCATCCTCTTGTCACATGGATATATTTAGCATCCCAAAAGAAGCCTTCTATCCATCGCCCAACTGTTTATCCTTTCGGGGGCTTATCCCAGAATGCTTAGGGCACGAGGCGGGGGGACACTTTGGATGTGATGTCAGTCTATCACAGGACACATACTGTAGATGTACACGCTCACACATTATAGTTAGCCAGTTAGCGATGACAATCCATTACTTGGGTCTCTTGAAACTGCAGGTAGACATCAGAAGACCCTGACAAACAATGTGTGACACAGGGAAACTGCACCCATACAGCATACAGCAGAGAGGGCATTAAACCCCCAGTGCTGCATCTACAGCCACCTTTACAGAAACAAAACACATAAGCTATGAAATAAAATAGAATGGACAAGAGGCATTTTGTGATTAGAAAGGTAATAGAATAAGGAGGAAAGTGGTTAAGGAGGTGTGTGTGTGTGTGTGTGTGTGTGTGTTTGCACCAGAGGAGTTTAATTAATTACATTTAATCAGAGCTTTAAGCTTGTTGCCTTACACTATGACATTTGATGAGCTACAATGGGGAGAGTTTATCATCATTTTTGTCGTTTATGCTGTTATGTTTTTAAAACAGTTTCATTGACAGTGGCGTGTACTACAGGAACCAATCAAGTGTGAGGGCAGCATTGATCACGCACTAATGCTGGTGCTGGGATTGGCTGCAGCGGCGCTTTGGTCAGCTTTGCTTAATATTTTAATATTAATTGAAAGTGCTTTTATTTGTTATGGGTGCATTCAGGCTTATTTTACACATCTAGGTAATATATATCCATCCATCCATCCATTAGCTATACCGCTTCATCCATCTGGGTCGCGGGGAAGCTGGAGCCAATCCCAGCATCTTCGGACGAGAGGCAGGGTACACGCTGGGCAGGTCGCCAGCCCACCACAGTGTATATGTATATATATATATATATATATACACACACACACACACACACATATGTATATATATATATAAATGGCAGTGGGGGCACTGCTGCTACTTTGAAAGTCCAGACTGAACTTCATGACTTGGTAAAATGAGACATTATAACAATAAGTGTCAGTTGAATAATGGAGGAAAATCCGGCAGGGCTCATTGTTCATCGTAATGGTCATTCTGATCGTAAGACAACTCCCTGCTTTTCAATTCATACCTCCTCCACACTACAGCAGCTCTCCATTGTCAGCCAATGTAGAGTCTCTTTTTTCGTTCACCATCACATCTTTCCAACCTATTAGCGCCTCGCTGCACGTCCAGAGACAACCTCCGCATTTCCGATTGGGACGCATTTGCATTTACAAATTGCGTTGCCTGTTCCGCTCTTTCATAAGGAAGAGGTTTTTTTTGCTGTTCTGTAAGATGTCTCCCTACATGGGGATTTTCTCTGTCAGCTTTCCTGGTGTCCTATTTAAGATTTTCTCAGTCATGCTCGATGTATTAAGGCTCTCCAAGACATTAGCCTGTTCACTCTTTTCTGCAAGGGATTATTCTCACAAGACATTCAATTTTTAATGAAAATGAGTGTTATATCCCAAAACCTGGAGAGGTGTCTTTCATTCAACTGTCTTTTTTTCTAAGAGTTCAAACTTTCCTTTACAAAACTAAGTACCAGTAAAATAGATGTGAAATGACCCTGAACCTAAAATAGTTGGGTCCCAAAGTTCTATCTATCTACCTGCCTGCCTGCCTACCTGCCTGCCTGACTGACTGACTGAACTGTCCCTTTAAAATCTCGATGCTTGCAGCAGTAACATACTGTTCCTTAATAATGAGCATATAATGATGTGCAGCATAGTGACCCAGCAGATAACACTGTAGTCTCCCACTTCCAGTGTTGAGGTTTTACTCTTGACCCCAGTTCTGCGTAAGTAGGGTTTGCAGGCTCTCCATGTGTTTACCCAGGTGTCCTCCAGGGACGCCACTTATCTCCCACAGTCGACAGGTACTTAAGTGAATGGCTGGTTCTTAACTCTGAGTGTGTGCTCTGCAGTGCACTGCTTTCCCGTCCTGTCTCATGTCCTCAGCTCTCTGGGATAGACCTCAGGTTCCCCGTGGCTCTGTGCTAAGATGCCGGGTCGGCAGAGGGGCATGAATACCCTGGCAGATTAAGGGGGCCCAGCACTTCACAGGGGTCCTTGAAAATGTAACAATGAATGTAAAATTTGGCAGAAATCATGGTTACTTTTCGTCAGGGGCCCCAGAATTTCTAGGTACCCCCGGGACTGGGTGGATAGATAAACTAAGGCTTTGACTGGAGTTCCCCAATTCAGGTCCTGGGGGGGGCAGTCTGCAACACAGTTTTCAGAATTCCCTGCTCAAAAACACCTACTAAATCTGGCAATTAGCTAGTGAGCTGAATTTAGTGTGAAATCTGCAGAGTGTGCTGCCAACTCGCCCTCCAGGCCTGGGATTGGGGAACCCTGGCTTAGGCGCTGCAGGTATTAAAATGTTTTACAGTTTCTTGAAAGTTAAATGCCGGGTGACAAAGTTAATCTGTTCCTTACATTTGAAGAAGCCGTTACTGACACATGCCCAGTCTATGCAATTTTTCTATGATGTAACTTCATATAAAGATGTTATTACTGCAAGTCTTTAAATTGGCTGTCAGGATCTCTGATGCTGTAGTTTTCCATTTTAATTATGGGTGGGAAAGACTAATTCTACACTGTGACAGCCAGCTTGGAGCCAGATGGGGAGGGAAGCTTGCAGCCTTTCTAGCGAGTGTCGCTTCTGGAGTGCGGCATCCTGAGAGGAAAGCTTGTCACCCTCTTGTGGCTGTTAAAGGGGTTAGTGCCGCCCAAAATGGCAGGACAAAACCACAAGACACTGCAAGTTTATTAATAAGGCAGTGAAAATGAAATCTGACCCATTCCCAGTCCTAATGGAACCTGCTTTAAACCAGTCCTACTTCAGATTGAAATTATTAATAGGTCCTATGAGCCCAGATCAAGCTGACAAGGGCCTTAATATCTGACCCCGACATTCCTCACTGCTTTAAAATGTCTTTACATCAAATCCCAGCCAGCAGGACACACTGCCAGCAGCTCCCTGCCTGCTAATTAGAAGTCAGAAAAACACCGATTACGCAGGTCTTATTTAAACACAGGCATATGAAACCAGCAGGGACTTTAAAGCCATATGGAGCACCCAGAGACTCCAATAATCTCCGTGTTTGGATTTCACAGTATTTGAGTAAATAAAATTTTAAAATAATGTATATTTAATTTCTGCCCACTTATCTCCCACAATCCAATGATATGCAGCAATACGGCAATACGAGTGTGTGTCTGTGCCTGTGTGTGTGTGTGTGTGTGTGTGTGTGTGTGTGTGTGTGTATGAGAGCCTGTTCTTTAATTAGTTGGCAGAAATGAAACTAGAAAGTCAGGCCAGAACGTTGGGTAGAATTATAATGCACTGCCTCTAGATGACTGGTTCACTTTCCATTAGTTATTTATGGTTATGTTCTTATTGGGTGAACACAAGCAGAGAATGACGGTGCAAAAGAAGCTCACACCCCTTCAGTAACCAAAGGCTCATGGTGAGTTTTTGGCTATAGACATACTTTATATTTTATATTATATTCTTGTATTTAGCAGAAGCTTTTGTACAGACCAATGTAAAAGTGAGGTTCAGAGAGCAGGATCAGGCAGCCAGGTAACAGATTTGCTCTAATGCCCTCTGGTGAAATCACTCTGCCAGGTCTGGGAATTGAACCCACAACCTTCTGATCACAGACACAATCTGCACAGCCAACTCTTGCCCTAACTTAAAGCTACAAAGCTGAAATACTAGAGGAACGACGCTTCTACTGACAGAAGGAAAGCGTACGGGATGGAGCGCCCACTCAGAATCAAAGTTTAATAAATTTCAATATATACTAACATGCTAGGATGATGCCTGGAAGTGCCCTGACCCATGAAATATGAGACAGATCAAGGAATAAAGTACAGCACATGCCACTTGCAGCAGGTACTGCTGTATACGCTGGGGGATACGAGCCAAAATTGGTTCCACTACACAACAAATTAGTGGGACGTGTGACTGAGCTTGTAGAGCTGAAGGGGACTGAGTCAGAACTTATTACCGCTCCGCCGCCGGCGTCGGGGGACATTCCAGGTGTCATCTGGGAAGATGGGTTCTCAGGTTTTGACATGGGGCATTGGACTTGCCTGCCCTGATCATCGACCATCAATTTTTTTAGCACTTCGTTCTCACCCATGGGCTCCACGGACGCCTTCACCTCTTGTCACTAGTGTTGAGGTCCTGTCAGGTCCTCAAACTGACTGTCAAACTTCTCTCAATCCTGACTGGACAAATGGTTGTTGAAAATGAATGGATAGATGGGTCAACTCTGGCCTTTTCATTCCTAACAGTGAATGAAAGGTGAAATGATTGTGTAAAGTCTCACATATCCGGGACACTGCCGACTGGCTACCAGAGCCGACTCAGCAATAGCGCTTCTTCTCCGTTTATTCAGGGGCTGTTCTGAAGCATTGTCCTCGGTGCACCCACTACAGGAGTTTTTTGCAAAAGAAATCTTGCTGCTCAGCAAACATCAGTCCATCATCCTTAACCGCTTATCATGTACCAGGCCACAGTGAGTTTGGAGCAAGACAACATGAGGGACAAGACAGGATGCTGGTTCATGGCATGGTGCACACCCACAGGTTAATGCCTCATTTAGAGACACCTATTCACCTAAACAATGATGATTTTCGATTGTGGAAGAAAGCCAATGCAAACATGGGAGAAGACGGAAACTGCACATCCACTGAGCTGGGCACGCAAACCTAAAGTTGTGAAACCACAGTGGTCCCGGCGGAGTAAACGACAAACAACAAACAACAAATGATAAAATTAAGATATTACCTACATAAGATGTTTTTCAGAAGGACTAATGGATAACGACTGTAAAATGATAGCTACACCAAAATTGTTTTACTTTTCCTCATTCCATTAGCATCCAAAATCAAGTTCACGTCTGGCAGACAAATGCCTTTTTGTTTTATATAACAAATCTTGCATGTCCTAAATTATGAAAATGCATTTTTTACAGTTTGGAATTTTCTGCTATGAAAAAAAACATTTGATCTTATATCAGCAGCAGCAAAACACATTTCTAGTTTTCATCTGTCATTTGATGTTTTTAGAATATCACAACTGTGACCCATTGTGCTAACGACTTTAAACGAGAGACGGCGCATAATGTCAGATACATCCGACATGAGTCAGCTACAGTATATGAAGGATAAAACCTCAACTGATCATCAAGCTCACAATGAATGCAAGGAATAACATAAGAAAGGTGTGAATAATCAAATTTCAGTTGCTGTCGTCTTTCACAAGAAGTTATTTTGGTATATCTGAAGAGGATATTGCATCTCCTCTCTATATGAAAAAAGTCAAATAGGAAGAAGCAGCATGACGGTAAGTGATAACAATCCTGTGGACGAAAAAGACCTAGAGGGAACATCTAAGCCCAGTTTAATAACTGGGCCATCTAGCTGCTTTTGCTAAACAATAACGGCATTAGCGCCTCATGCACTGTGTAGTTACTGTACGGCGATTTCCAGAAGGATCTGTCATAACACACCCAGCTGTGTAACATACAGCCTTTTAACCGCTGTCCTTCACCAAGAAAACTGAAGTCTCCCCACACTCTATCTGCATTTTTTTTTTCATTTTAGACAGATTCCCAGCAGTTATTCTCTTCTTCAAGCACCTTTTAATGAGGTCTCATGACGACAAAACAATTTTACCCTTGAGTTTTTGCTTCTCTTTTTTTTAAGGCCTGAATTCCGACTGCGTCTTCTTCAGATGTCAGCGCATGATGCACTGTATCTCTATGCAGTTCCTATAGATGGCGCGGCGTCTGGTGACTTATGGCCAATAGCGCGGGATTTGTCGGCCTTCAGCATGCGATGCTTGACCAGGTCTTCCATCAGGTCCCCTGGCATACAGGATGCCATCCTGTCACCGCATCCTCCTGACTTTCCATCTGTTCCCCGAGGCTGCAGTCACACTTACGTCTTCAGATGTGCTGATTTTGTCCCTTGGAGGACAACAGAGGGGGACTGAACACCGACAGAATAAAATGACGCCAAAGTCAGTGTCTGTAACATTGACCCCCCCCCAGCAGGTCCCCAGGATACAGCATTGAACTGTACCAGATATAACCAGCAGGGGAATGACAAACCCCTCCCGCCCTGATGAAATACTGTCTCTCATCTCAGAATATACTCCCTGGATTTATGAGTTACAAACAAGTTTCTGTCTGACTCGGTATTTCCAAGCATGCTACTGGTTCCTAAAAAAAAACAACCCTATTAATCAGAATATCTTGTCTTGTGCTATAATTTGTTTTATATTTCCAAAATGCAAAGTGTTTATTGTGGCAAAATGCAAATATTTAGCCTAGAAACTGCACCCTTGTTTTATTCAGAACCCAAATGTCCCTATAGCAGCCCAAAGCGACCTTCAATCACAGTGCTATTTTAGGAAAAAAAGATTAACGGTAACACTATTCTGCGTCCAATTATTACACATAGTACTTTCACATCCCTTTAAGCATAAGGATATGCTCAGTTATTATTGCAATTGAATAAGCAGACCAGTCCTGAAATCCAATGATTTTTATTCACACATAAACACACACACGTACACACATACACACATGCATAATCTAATCTATATTAGGCAATTAACATGCTTCCGAATGACTTTTCAGTACTATTATTGACTGTCTGACATCTATTCTGACTGGGATTTCTGCTCAGAATTATAAAGGGCAGCATTTATAATGAACAACAAATTTGTAAATTTGGGGTTACTGCCTCAGGCTTACATACATGAGATGGATGTTTAGGTAGGGAAGGGGGGGTTTCTTTACTGAAAAATTTGAGGTTAGGTCAATGATATATTAAATTCATTGTGAATAGAAGGCTGGATTTTATTTGGGTAAGGTCCTTGAATAGGCTCATTCAAATAGCAAATATTTCTCTCAGCACATTAACCTGAAAACACATGCAGCTACTGAGCGGTTAGCTCGTTTGCCTGTTTTCTAATATCTCCTGCATCATCAAGGCATGTTTACAAGACGGCTGTGTATTGTACTGGGTGATATTATCTGTTGACCTTTCATTTCCCCTCTAAAGGTTTCATTTTGCTTTAAAGATAGCTCGAACCTTCATCGCCTCTTGCTGGACCCCCCCCCCCCCCCCCCCCACTAAATATCACAGAGCTGCTATATTCTGGGCTTTTAACCATTAACTACTGCGGTGCTTCACTGCAGAAATATGGAGGCTGCAAGAGAATTCATTGTTGATTCCAGAAATCCCAGGTGGACACGGGGTTAATTTGGAAAAGTGCCCCCCCCCCACCCTCAAAAAAAATGTCTTGGCATTCCGATTGAAAATAATGGCACAGACTCTCAATTTGTTCAGATTAAACATAGCCTATTCCCAAGCCGGCCATCGCTCCCTGTGTAAAGCGTTTCGCTTTGGGTGTGGGGGAGGCTTCGGAGGAGAGAAAGAATCCAATAAGTCGTTGTCTGGGAAACAAAGTGCCAGATTTGCCAGAATTGAGTTATGTTTTACTTTCACGCGCACACGGACAGGCAGGGTGCTGCTCGTACCGGCCTGCTATATGGCATTTCTTGAGAATCCCTGTCGGTGAATGAGAAGTAACTATTTTCCCAGCATCACAATCGATACCTGGCTATAGTAATCTATAAGATATTAATAGATGGAAGCTGGCTGGACGTTATTTTCATTTGCTTTGGTGAAATGGCAGAAGTGTTTCCTGTGATGGACCATCTGCTGCTGGGGAGAAAATCATTTTAAAATATTGCAAGGGTGTATTTTTTGCGGGGGCCAGAAGACAAGAACGGCAAGACTCAAGTCTGGAATAATAAATAGGATAATAAACAGTGTTGCGTAACAGAATTTTAACATTCTTAAAATGGAGCTGCTCTGCACATTGTATTCCTCCCTTTTCAAGGCAAATTGGGGCAATTACCTATGATTATGATGGTGGTAGGATAGCATCGATATACGACAACATCAGCATATACTTAGAGAAATGTATAGGACCGTATTCTACAGCATGTAGAAGGTTTTGGTGAAATGAAATTGCATTTCTTTGTTATCAAGAGAAACAAACAACCTTACAAAGGCTGACCTGCAGCACTGTTTATGACACAGTACATTCCACAGCAGAATGGTCAGTTTTTTTTTTTTAAAAAGAAAACCTTAATTCTCTATTGTATTTGCAGTGTTTACTCCATTGAGCCATAGAAACACCTTCAGACTTCTGTTCTATAGGTCAGACCTGGGAAGGAGAATCTCAGAGAGATTTAATCTACTCCCACCGGAGAGCAATGCAGCAGTGAAATAAGGAAACTATTTCTTGTTCACTCATCACTATTTTATGGACAAATTTTGCTCTGCTTGTCTGCGTGTGCCTGTTTTGTCTTGGAATTGCAGTGCTGTGTATGTATATGACTAATCAGCGTTCATAAAAAAGATTCGACCTGGCAGCTGCAGATAACAAATATTAGTCGCTATTTATGTGCTGTTTGTCATTTTCAATGCATATTTGGCTTCTGTTGTTGTTGAGGAACGGATATGGAGAAATGAAATCATTGAATGTTTTATTAATAAAATGTTGTTTACAGTTGTCAAATATTTTGCTATCAGCACTTTGTTGCTGTCCATATATGTTTACTGCAATGTATAAATTCCAGGAATTTTCCTTAACTTCCAAGATGTAAGGAATTGTTAAAATATAACATAATCTCTTTTGCCTTAAAAAAAACTTGGCAGAAGCATAATTTCATAAGGCATCCGTTCTATGGGATATGTTTAAGGTTTTGCTGAAGGGACCTTCTCGGAAAAGTGCCTGTCACATTTGATATCCCTGCTTCAGACAATGTTTTCTTTGTTGTTATGCTATTTCCCATCCATCTTAAACTGCTTATCTTAAACTGCCACAGGGGGTTGTGTTATTTTTTTTTCATTATTTTTTCCCCTGGTGTTTTTACATGTGCAGTGCGTTTGACACCGAGGTCGGAAATCTTTCTGCATTGCTTGAAGCTTTTTTCTTTCTTTCTTGGCATTACTGCTCACTTTTGTGTAATATATGTCTCCACAGCACCATCTGCTGGCGAAATATATATATATATTAAATGGACGTTTCAGTGTGAAATATCCTGTTTTTGTGTAATCATCGAATGGCTTATTTTTATAATACAGCAACTTATATTATTTGCCTCCAAGTGTTTTACTGCCTAACATTTTTCCTTTAATTTCTATTTTTTTCTGACAAGATTACAAAAATTTCTGTCTGGCTTTCATTCTGTCTGTAATTGAATAGAGCAACAACTTCGGATTTCATCTGCAGTGAATTAAACACTCATCGTGTACCTACGTACCGCACAGTATGCCCCAAGTTTGAAAGAAGGCAGCTTCACTATCACACAGAATGTGCTCTAATGATGTGTTCATCACAGACAGTCTAAACTCATTGATATACTGCCTCATTTTCCCTTGGGAAAATTTGGATTATCAACTCAGGCACGTATCAATTAAAGTGTGGAAAACAGCAGGATCAATATGCGGCTGGGATAAAATTGTTCCTAGGTGCAGTGCTGAGGTCAAAAGGACACCTGAGCTCGCACTGCAAGCCAGTCCTGTTCGAAGGATTGATCATCCTAGGAAGCGGAACACATAAGACAGAGCCTCCCTAGAATGTATAGTGCAACACTAACAACTGCTCTTGTGCGCATGACTGAAGCCAAACACTGACTGAAGCTCATAACATCAGAACAGAAAAAACAAGAAAGAAAAAATGATAAAAACACGACAAATTTACTGTGGAGCCATGATCCCTGTCCACCTCTCCACCAACTCCCTCCCTGAGATTTTGATGCTTGTTATTTGTAGAGATTGGTGCATTAATTTTCATTCAGCTTCCTGATGAGCAAGGCCTTGCACAGATGACAGCTGCTGCAGTGCGATGCGGAATAGCGCACATCATTGTGCATGATGTAAAATATTAAGTGACAAAACGAAGCATTATTTGCAAAAATATAGTGCATGAGGCATCACTGGGCCAGTAATGGAAGCAACAAGGAAGTTCAGGACATTATGCATTGGCTAAGGTGCAATTATAATCTGCATGTATTTCATGGTGGCACATCTCTCCTGCCAAACCTCGACGTATCTCAGAATGGAAATGAAATGCCCACACGGGTGACTTATGACTCAGCGGGGCCCCGAGCGTTAGCTGTGCATCATCACTGGTCAGATGACGTCAATAAAACAGGTGGACAGCAGGACGGGTCCAGATACCTGAAGGTCAAATTCCCAGCAAGGATCCTACTGATGTAACCTTGATTAAGATGTTAAATTTAAACACTAAATTATCCAGCTGTTTAAATGAGTAAAGCTCCCTAGCATAAAAGCTTTAGTTCAAAAGCCCATTAACGGCAACAGTAGTAATGATAAGGCGTTCTGGCTCCGAAGAATATTTCTGTGTGGTTTGCTCAGGAAACACAAGACAAATGCTATAAATTACTGCACATTACGGGTCTGTGTTTCACAGACCAATGTGCAACCTGAGAAAGAACTCCAGAACACACAAGTAAAACAGTTAATGTTTCAACCTTTTAATTTAAGCTATTGCTTTATCTTCTCCTTCTCCCACTTTTCCCAATTACTTTAAAGCATAAAAGCCCCAGCAAATGTGCAGAGCAATAAATTATCACTTAATTAGGGTCAGTAGCAGCAGAAGAATGTCAGCCCAAGTTTGTTTCACTCTCGTGACACATTTCATCACTGAAGGCTCAGCACTAATTGGTTTTTGCCCGATTGTGTGAATGGAACATTCCCGATTCTTAGAAATAGAACAAAGCTCGCCCTCATCAAGACATTTCATCCAGGTGGCCAACGAAATCGACCAAAACTTTTGAAGCGTTCACTCTTTAGAGTATCTCTAAATCACAGCAGGTCACAGAAGAAAAAAGGTCTAAATGAACCCACTTCTAGGTTGTCAAAGAGAAAGAGATGAGGTCTGATGAAAGGATTACATCATTTGTCTTTTGGGTCAGCTCTTTACGTTCAATGTTACAGCAGTTTATCTATCGAAAAATTGGTAAGAGTTATGGCACTCAGTTGGCAGGTACAACGTCCTTGCTCTTTATAAGCAGTCAAGGTTAAAACATAGTGATCAGGATCAGCCTTAAAGCCTGGATACACCCTGTTTACAAGGTTTTACAGTTTAGTAGGCTGTACGAATTATTAACAATGTTTTGCAACTGTTGGACTTTGGTCACAACCAAACGAAGGAATCTGAAATAAGGACAACATGGGGGCTCAACCTACAAGCACACGGCTGCTTGATTAAGTGGAATAAGATTTAATTACTTGGCAGGTTACCTCTCACCAACTGTCACACTGCTACAAAGGAGTGCATCAAATCAAGCAAACTCAACTTTGCGACTTTCAACTGCCAACAGCTCATACGGTTTAATTTCCCGTAAATAGGAACAGTTTGGAAAAGATTCACTTGCAGACCACGATCTTTGGTAGTGACAGAAAGCCGGAGCATTTTCTTTGAAGGGTGCCGGGGGGGTGTGGGGGGGGTTTCTCCTACAGGTTCCACCGCAAACAGGTGAAATTAGCACTTGGGCCAGAGCATAATGGATGGGCTTGCAGAAGCTGAGTCCCAGGGGAGGACTGGGCTGACAAGCAGGGAAGGAGTTCACATTCCGTGAGGCTTTTAACATTTTACTTAGCAGGCAGGAGAAGCATCATTGGGGCCAATCAATCACTCTCCTTGCATCATTTGAGGACGACAGCTCATGTGGTTTATATCTGTGACGACATTATTCATCAACGTGATTCTCACTAATCTGCGGAATAAATATGGGGCAGACTGCAACAAAACCTGCCATGTTGTTACATTGTTTTCGCATTCAGTACACCGGCTTGAAGATAAATTTCATTACCCATGTATAAAACATTTCGGCCAATTTAGGTGTAACTATCACCTTGTACAAACAAATTTGCTGTTATAATATAATCTTACAGGACTCAGATGTCTGTCGGTTTACACAGAATCTGAATATAGGGTCAATGTAATCCACACCAATAATATTTTACTTTGTTATCATATACTTGGCAATCAGATTCTCAAACCATTTACTTAGTTGTATTTGTAGACTGTTTCCATATGTACATGTGAAATTCTGGAACTAAGAAAAAAGAATTTTGGTTATTATAGATCACGAGCCTTGCTGAATCCCAGAATACCCTCCACAGATTTATAAAAGAAATGATAAATCCTTTATTTGCCATTAGCACAAATACAGGCACATTGGAAGTCTTCTCTTTGCCTACCCTACCTTCTTCTTGAGGGTCACAGCACAGGGTCATCCAATGTGCAGTGCTCCTGGTGCAGTGCTCCTGGTGCAGTGCTCCTGGATTTTGGAATCTCTGCTCTTGTCCCTTACCCACCAAATCCTGTGATACCTCTTCTTAACACCACTTCGCATATTTTTAAAGTTCAGCCTCATGTTATTAATTATATTATTTACATATTTTACATATTGAAAATTTTATTACTTTGCATAACAATGTTGTACCGGAAAACCGGTGTGGAAGATGGATGGATAGGTATTTTGTTAGTTAGTCTTTTTAATTACCTCTTTATTTTCTAATTAAGTCAATTTAATTCCCCACACCAAGCAAGCGTTTCCCATCTAAGTAATCAGAACCAGGGAGGTATACATTAATCTGATTCTCTGCTCAGTTTCAGTTTTCGGACTGTGATTACCTCCATTGAAAATCACCTACAGAACGTTGCTTTCTTCTCATTTTTCAACAAAAATCGATTTTCATTTAAGCAAAGTTGGACCCCTCTTAGCTCCTTCAGTTTATTTGTAGAATCCATCCAAACAGTCAAGAAATGCATTCAGCCAGATGTCGTCATGTGTCTGCGTGGGGACCAAAAATGTCGTTAAAATATAAGCATTCACCTTATACTCAAAATGTAGTAGATTTTACTAAAATTGCTAGTTATTGACTAGCTCATAACTAAAGAAATCAGCACCTGCTTCATTTCATTGTTACAGTGTATGGTTTGCGATAAGGCTAGCAGGCCTGCTTGTCCTGGAGATGTAGTTAGGTCTGGAAATGCGACTTGGGCCATAGCTCCTCCCAGTGGAGCTGAGTGGTAATAGAATTTAAATTAAATTAATGCTCAGACTGTAAGACTGGTTCCAGCTGGTGAACGATACCGTGTGACATGGCTGTAGAGGGACTGGCTGGGTGCAGTGGCGGAGAGGAACAGGACAAGGCTTCAGCACAAGGCCTTGGAAGGACTATCGCTGTGTTGCGGGGGGGGGGGGACCAAGCTCTGCCTCCCCCATTACATAATATCAATGACATGAAGGTTTAATAAATCTTTATGTACTGTTGCACTTAGCCGTCATTTTTCAGTTAGCATATTTCTCACTCTAATTGCACGAATCAGGTTGTTAATTAGTAGCTGTGTAAATGCTATTGTACTGCTCTGTCTCCAGGGAAAAACATCTGATGGTATAAATGTAAATATTGTTTGCAATATGTATTTAAAAGTAATACTGCACTTTTCATAGATGCAAGATTTTCAGATCTGCAGTTTAATGCAAAGTGGTGCCACTTTGCATGTCAGTAATCTCTCTCCTGCTGTATCTGATCTTGAGTCCTGTGACATCACTGCTCGGGTAACAATGCTGATTTTTGCGGCCTCCTGTATAATCACAGTTCATTGGCTCATTTGAATCCTCAGGGTCCATCCTTTCGACCTTTTTGAGCTCTGTCCTATTCACTCTGTAATGTCAACCTTTTGGACATCTTGTTCTTGGAAGATATTCGCAAAGTTATATAAAATTCTAGAGTATTATTACACAGCTGTTAATACAACAACAAACAACAAATTCATTTTTGTATAGCTCATTTTCACAACATTACATCGTCTCAAAGCACTTTACAGCATCCCTGCCCAAAGCCCCCAGTGAGTGAACCAGAGGCGACAGTGGCAAGGAAAAACTCCCTAGAAGGAAGAAACCTTGGGAGGGACCAGACTCAAAGGGGGAGCCCATCCTCTTGGGGCCGGCAGGGAGAGTCAAATCGGACAGATGGCTAAGTGCCAAGTCACACAGTCTAAGTCATAAAATCTGAGTCACAACCAGGGAGCAGGGAGGTGATGACAAGCTGGTATTGGTGCTCCTTCAGATCACCGGGCAACCAGTAGTTAGGTAACTGGACATACATGGAGGACGGCACAGGCAGAAGGGCGAGCTGGACAGAAGGACGTCGTGGGTAGTGGAGATGTCACATGTAGCAGGGTGTGCTGGATATCTTGATAATTTGGGGTCTCCAGGCAGCACAGCCCAGGAGGAGTAGGGGAAATAAAATGTGCAATTAGCCAAAGTGGGGGAGACTATAGGCAGTGCTAACAGTGAGGTGAGTGCAGTATGTAAGCTCGGGCAGATAAGGCTGTGGCAGCAGTAGGAGGGAGAGGCAGGCGGGAACACCGGCATGGGGGGTCCCTGAACGTCAGCACTGCAGTTCCACAAGGGAGTGTGAAGCTAGAGTGACAGCACTGACAGTTCAGCTCATCCAAAGCCAATGGCAACGATCCCCACCCAGCTCTACACCTCACACTATAGGTCTAACTGGGAGTGAGGAGTTAGCTAGAGCTAGAACTAGAGTCCCTATAGGCCAGACTGATGAAGTGTGTTTTTAGTCTAGACTTGAATATTGAGAATGAGCCTGAATCCCGCACATCTGGTGGAAGACCATTCCACAGCTGAGGAGCTCTATAGGAGAAAGCTCTGCAGCCTGCCGTAGCTCTTTCTACCCTGGGTGCTAACAGATTAGTAGTATACCCTGCGCCTTGAGAACGAAGCAAGCGCGGGGGGTTGTATGAGGCCAGCAGATCACTAAGGTATTCTGGTGCAAGGCCATTCAGGGCTTTATAAGTCAATAGCAGTATTTTATAGTCTATCCGAGACTTAACTGGGAGCCAGTGAAGGGAGGATAAGACAGGGCTAATGTGATCAAATTTTTTAGTGTTTGTCAGAACTCTGGCTGCTGCATTTTGTACCAGCTGAAGTTTATGTAAGGATCCAGACGGGCAACCAGAAAGGAGGGTATTACAGTAGCCCGGTCTGGAAGTTATAAAGGCATGTATTCATTTTTCTGCATCATGAAGGGAGACCATCTTCCTAAGCTTGGCTATGTTCCATAGATGATAAAACACAGTTCTAGTAATACTTCTTACGTGAGCATCGAAACAAAAATCTGAATCAACTAGAAGACCAAGATTTCTGACCACTGTGTTAGGTTGTGTAGGAAGGCCACCAATGTTGAGGTGGTGAAACTTATTTTGTGCAGCCTTAGGACCAATTACCAGTACTTCTGTTTTTTCTGTGTTTAACATAAGGATGTTTTTTTTCCATCCAGCACCGGATATCTAATACATAGTCTTCTAACCCAGAGAGCTGTGATGCATCATCTGGTATAACAAAAAAAATATATATATATATATATATATATAACTATGTATCATCAGCATAAAAATGAAACCCAACACCATGTTTTCTAATAATGTTACCAAGATGTAGCATATATAAAGTGAACAGTAGCGGGCCCAGCATTGATCCCTGTGGGACACCATATTTGACTTTAGTGGCCTTGGAAGATTCATTCATTAATTCATTCACATGGACAAACTGATAGCGATCAGTTAAATAGGAGCGGAACCAAGAGAAAGCTGTCCCCTTAATGCCAACCACACATTCTAGCCGGTCCAAGAGGATATTATGGGCCACAGTATCAAATGCTGCAGTTAAATCTAGTAATACCAACAGAGATATACAGCCACAGTCAGAAGCCATAAGCAAATCATTCATTACTTTGACTAGAGCAGTTTCTGTGCTATGGTTTGGTCTAAAGCCAGACATATAATTCATTCATTAGTATTATTTTTCTGTAGGAAAGAAGACAGCTGACAAACTACAACCTTTTCCATGGTCTTTGAAATGAACGGAAGATTTGAGATATGTCTATAATTTCCTAAAACACTAGGTTCAAGGTTTGGTTTCTTTAGGACGGGTCTAATAACAGCCGTTTTAAGGGGTTTTGGAACATATCCAAGCCTAAGAGATGAGTTTAACACATTTAACATGGCAGTGCTAGTCTGTGGTACAATTTCCTTAAAGAATTTTGTAGGAATTGGGTCTACGAGACTAGTAGACGATTTACAGGAGGAAACTAAGCTCAAACGTTCTGAGTGTTTTATAGGAAGGAAAGATTTAAAGGTCTCATTATTGGTAGGTATAAGACTAGCAGGAGGCTAGCAGTCATATGTAGCTATGGACGTGCACTGGATGGTCTGTCTAATCATAGCTATTTTACCATTTAAAGATGTAATATGTCATCACAGAGCTTTCGGGATTTGCGAGTTTAATGAAGAATTCTGTGTTAACCTACCCATGGATTCAAATAGGAATTTAGGATTGGCTTTGTTCACATCTATTAATCTGGAGAGATACACAGACCTAGTAGTCACTAGTGCTTGTCTATATTTAGAGAGGTTCTCTTTCCAGGCAGATTTGAAAACTTCCAGTTTAGTTGAGCACCATATGCGCTCTAGTTCGCTATAGCGTACAAACCTTCAAGGAGTTCAATAAGTTTTTTTGGGGAGAATTGTTTAAATTTTCCTCTGATATCTCACTGCCAGCACCTCCCATATATAACCCTCTAATACAATTTTAATTGCATTACTTTCGATTTTTCTGAATTTCACCACTTTATTATTTGCAGATCAACATGCTTCCAAGTTTCTAAAAATATGTTTCTTGACAGATCATTCATTTTAAAGATGGGTAGCACCCTGGACAGGAAAACATACACATTAAAAAACACTTGTATTCATATCTTTTTGGGGACTGTCCATTAATTTCTATGGGCATAACCCTAATCCCAACAAATCCCAACAATGACAACCCTAACCCCTACCCAGCTCTAACCTTAATCATAAGTAACCAAACAAAATACACTGGTATTTTTAGTTTTTGATTGCATTCATAGATTTGTGTAAAATAGAGTTTCCCCTAGTGGTCCCCATAATGTAAAGATAACATCTTTTTATCACATTGTGGGGACATTTGGTCCCTACAATTTAATATAAACATAACCCACACGCAGAGAGATAAACACCTTTATACACTAAGGGTAAGTTAAAATCGCCAATTCCTTTGACATTATTAAAGTCCATAAAGCAGAGAGGAATCCAGAAGACACATACGTCACTCCGCTTGGTTCAGATCTTTATGAGCAAATCCATACTGCCCCAAGCTAAATGAATGTGAGTCCAATATAAATTAGTTTGTGCATGCATAAATAAATGACTGTGGTGTGAATTTCTTACAGTGTATGTTTAAATATGGAAAATGAAGATTCAGTGCCCTGCGAAGGGTTGGCGCCTCGTCCTGGGTTATTCCCTGGGTTGCTCCTATAGCTTCCAGAATAATCTCTGGGTCCCAGCGGGCAAAGATTCAAATAAACCTGTTAGTAATTGGTAATGAATGATTTAGCAGTGATGTCATAACGCTGTCCTCTCATTGGCTATAGCTTAGGGTGTACATGTGACCCGGATCGATTTTCTGAATGTGACTTTATTACTGGGGGTGGTCTGCTGGGCACCCATCCTGCAGAATGACCAGCCACAATGAGTCATCCCACTGGTTCTTATCTCCAGATGGTCTCGTATCACAGTACTGGTCAGAAGGGGCACAGTTAGGGGTGAAAATGGACAGTCTTATCACTGTAGTGGTAAATGGAACGATAGCACCCCAGGAGAGGGACAATGCCTCTATGTGCCACGTCCGCCGAATTTATGTAGCAAAATTAGCTACATAATTGCCAGACAGATGCATGTCATTTGTTTGCTCTGCGCAATTTACGTATTTGCAGTTTAGCATCTGGGGATTATTGTTTATTGGTTTATTTTTGCAAGAAGGGATTTAGTATCTCGTGTTATTGATTTGGTTGTTAGTTCAGTGTTTCCCCTACCATTATATTATTTTTTTTGTTTTTTACAAGAACATTCTCTGCTGCTCAGGAATTTAAAAAAAGCCCCCCCCCCCAAATACTGATCTCAAAACAAACACAGGTCCTCAGCCACTGTACCATCTGCTCTGCTTCATCCATTCATATTCTGCTTCTTCATTATGAGGGGAACCATCGTCCATCCTGGGAAGATCCTCACACACTTTCCTTATTTCCCCTGTTTATACATGTGAGCTCTTGTTTTGCCTTTTGTTTGCCTCCATGCAGCGATCCTGATCACCAGTACAAGAAGCAGCTTGATTCCGTTTCTCGCTTTCCCCTCTGTTATGGTGTCCTTTTGGGTCATTTCAGATAATTGTTTCATTTTTTCCCCCCATTTCCGTGTGGAAATGAGAAACTACCCTAAAATATTGCCTGCTTTTTCAGATTCCAAGTCTCACACTGGCCTATACTTTATTATAATCTCTGCCTCTCATGTCGTCACGTATTAATCCACAGGTAGCATAATGGCCCAGCAGGTACAGATTTCAGATCACGCTTCCACTTCTGGGTTCACGCTGCCAGCCCCGAATTGGTGCATGAGCCTCCTCATACCACTACACCCTGAAGACATGCTGTTTACAGGGAACCAGTGTCTTCAGAATGCCAATACTGTGCACGAATGCCAGTTTACTGTCATGGATTGATTTGTAGGCGTCACCTGCGATAGCTCACTGATAGGTTATCTTACAATCATATCACCTTAAGCGGCCAATAAAAATTAATCTGCTAGGGGAATCCTGTGATAAAATCAAATTGAGTTTTTCAAGTGACTATTTTGCCTCTCTCCTTGTTTTCCCCCATTTCAGGCCGTCTGGTCTCAGTCTTGTGCAAAGAATACGCAGATGTCAACTCAGCCTTGTGACAACATCCGGAGAATCCAGTTCACTCAGTTCACCCAGGCCTTCCCACTATCCTTCCCACTGTCCTTCCCACTGTCCTTCCATACCCCAGTCTCAATAATCTGCAAATGAAATGACTTTCACACATAATTTACTGTGGATATATAAAGTTATTTCATCAGAAAACTCTGTTTTTTTTTCCACACTGACTTTTTAATCCCTTTGCTAAATAAACTGTAAAGCACTAACTTGTGAAAATGCATTCAAATAAATTAAAAAATGCATTAAAAATGTAACTTGTGCTTTCTTTTTCATGGCATGACCATACAAATTATGAGTGGACATTTGGTGCATTAAGACTCAAGGGCTTCCAGCTATATTTTCTGAAGACAAAGGAGATGTGTAGCACAGTGTGACAGGTCCGGACCAAACAAACAGATCCCACTTCCCTGGCTTCCTGAGAGGGGCTGTACATCCTGGTTTTGGTTGGGGTGTTGTATATTTTATGGGGAAAAAAGCTGCAAATAAATCACTGAATGCTCCTGGAGAGCACAGCACATAAAGTAGGTCAGTAATGCAAACGGTTTGACATGTACCTTTTAACTGAATGTCATTGAAGGGAATATGCTCACAAGCCAGTTTGCAGGGAAAAAATATAAATATCACATTTAGTTCCAAATACATGTTTTTTGTATAATTTTTTCATTTCCTCTTCTTGATCCCAGTAAACATTTTTTTTCAGCTTGAAAAGAGAGCACACGCTGACCTGAGAACAGTATGACAGCACAAACACCGTGCCCCAATCATCTTCTCCTGGTGTAGCCCTGCAGAGCATATCGATGGGATTATTTGAACAAAAGCTGTACAATTTATTAGATAGTGAGATTCAAACCCGAAGCCCTGCAGGTGTAAGGCGACAATTCTACCCATTAAAGTAGCCATTATTATGACTATCCCTCCCTCCCTCCCTCCCTCCCTTCGTCCGTCCGTCCATCCATCCATCCATGCATCCATCTATCTATCTTCTGTAGGTCTAACAAAAATAGTAACTTCTTGGGATAAAATCTGCATCATGATTCATTAAAAATGAACAAATATGAGATCAGTATTTAACTTGTGTTATTCATGACATTTCTTCACTAGTTCCTTCAGTAGTTCATAAAGGGTTACAGAATTAACAAGACACAGGGGGCAGTAGTGTCCCAATAGGTAGGGAAGCATGCTTGTCATAGGAAGATTGCTGGGTTGGATTCCCTTACCAGTGATGTACCAACGAGGTACCCTGAGCAAGGTACAACCCTCATGCACTGCTCCCTGGGTGCTGAATAATAGCTGCCCACTACCATGTCACATCAGAGGGCACACTTCATTGTTGTGTGTCAACAACTACAATTACTCACCATCACTTCACTAACAGTACATGGTACAATAGAAGTACATGCTTACTTAAGTCATTAATTGACCATTAACTAAGTGTCAGTTCATTATTAATCACTCGTAACGGATCATGTATTCCATGCAGGAACTTCAAGATCAATGTAAGTCTAAGACGTTGTGCTTAATTAATACATAAGTAATAGCATAATACTATATCATTTGTCCACGGTTAAGTAAATTGTTACCGTAAAGTGTTACTGAGGAATCTAGCTATCTTACCACCTTTGCCACAACATTTGGCAGATCTCGATTCTTAAGGATGCCAGTAGGTATTATCCCAGCAGGTATTATCCCAGCACCAGAAGTTTTTTTATGTGTAAGCTAACTGGCCTGGCATATACATCAGTGCAGATGATGTACTGATCTGGAGAAGGTGAGAGGCTGCAAAGCAAGACCATGATCACAAACTGAGACAAGGGCCTAGAAAGATGCAGGGAAGGAAACAATAAACTGAATGCAGACAAGTTTAAGTGATGAGACAGGAAGTACAAAGCATGGGGTATCAACTCAAGGCTGATGGACTCAAAGTGAATCCTGAAAAGGTGCGTGTCACCAAGGAGATGCCACAAGCCACGGGTGTGAAAGGCATTCAGCGACTGGTAGCCAAGGGTGAGCTATTAGTCAAAGTTATATGAGCACCTTTCAGATGACTGTGAGATTCTGAGACATGCTCACACACTAAGAGTCCACGTGGGAATCTCCTGAAGCAAGTGTGGAGCCACGCACAGGACTGAAACCCAACAAAGCAAAGGCAAAGGCAGCAGCCTTAAAGTGCTACGGCACTGATAAGGAGCTGACATTGCAATAAACAGGTCTAGGTGTCGCACTATCACAGTGAGGCCTTAGCGTATAGGAGCAGGGCGCTCACTCAAACTAAAAGGGGCTGCATCTAAATGAAGGAAGAGTCTCAGTCATAGGCTCTAGTATGGAGAAATTCCATTAGTAAACTTATGGCAGAGCAGTTACTGTACATATTAATCATAAGAGATTGGTGTTACGGCCCCAGAAGTATGATACTCACTTTGAAACAAGGGGACAGGGATTAGGAATCAGCCCTTTGAAGGCCTCACAGCATGGAGGAAGGCCAGAATGACAAATCCTCCCATGTGAAATAAAATGCATGGCTCATGAAAGGCTATCAAGCATTTTTCTTATTTCCATTATACAGGACAACGCGAGAAGTTTGTTATAAGTTCTTGTATGATTATGGCCACAATCATACCAAAAATACACATGAAACAAGTAAGGAAAAACACTAACCTTACACATGAACTTTACATTTTACCATATCTGATAACATATGGCTTTAGAAGGAAATACATGTTTATTGCTTGTTGTTTCTTAATAAAGTTTTACATTGCTTTTATATTAGTCTAATGAAACACGTGTATGATCTCATTTGGCTTAATTAAACTATGTTATGTTCTCAGAACACAAAGTGGATGCATCAGCTGAAAAAGCATGTTTCCTTTACAAAAGACTCATTCCAGTGTGGGATGAATGTCCATGACTCAGTCGAGTACATTCAAAGAATTCTGCATAAAAGCTAATACTGACAAAACATTCATTTAATTTGCATTGTGCATCAGTATTGAACTTTTTAATGAATGTTTGATAGAACATTAATTTAATATGCATTTTACATGAATAAAAGACATATTTATGACTTTAATATCGATTGTACATTAATGTAGGACTTATATGTTTGACAGTACATTCATTTCATATGTATTTTGTATGTAAGGGATAATGTACAGGCAGCCGGTAGTTATCGCAGAAATAAGCCCCGACAGTGTGATCAGGACCCGACGCGAAGCGGAGCGTCTTGTATCACACTGAAGGGGCTTATTTCACGATAACTACCGGCTGCCTGTACATTATCCCGCTTATTACACGGCTACTTGCCACATAAGGAAAAAAACTGGACATGAATATAAATTTGAAACATTTTATTGACATATTTGTTTTAAATTAACATTTTTAAACGATAATCTTTGTTGGCGCGGACTGATTTTAAACATACAAGTAGTACCGGCTATGCGTTATTACTTTGGAGAGGTTATTATTTGAAAAGAACGAACCTGCAAATGTCTCAACTGACCAATCAGAATCAAGCATTCCAGAGAGCCGTGTAATAAGAATAAATAACATATACTGTATGTCTAATGACACATTGAGTTAATATGTATTGTATGTTTATTTTGGGTGTCACATAAAGAACTTCTATGATTTGGTTAAAATACATAAAAGTCATACATAATTTTAAAAAATCATATGATCCTACAATGTGGAACTGGACACTGGAGGAGTTGCCATCATCTCAAATGGCACCGAGATTCAGCTCTGGGTTCACCACCATGAACAGGGACTGTGTGAATGGACACACTCACAATAATGTCAAAGAAAAGTCACACAGCGGACCATAAAACTGCTACAGGATTTGGATGTCCCACTGTCAGACCTAACCAAACGACGGACTCTGTGTGTGCATGCCGACAGTGATGCTTTGTTATTGGTGTGATGTTCAAACAAAGAATAAAATGGAAACATGGCAATGTATTGTACTAAACACAGGATCGAATGAATTTCCATTTAGTGCTTCTTTTGATGCAATGAGAAAGCTGAATTTACTGAGAGTATGTAGCCAAATAAACATTTTGAGCAATACCATACAGTTCTGCTGTGTAGCAAGTAAAGATTGTCTCCTCCATATTTCGGTTGGATTATTAAGATTTTGCAATGTATTACATCAGAAGTAAGGTTAACAGTGATTTGAAAGTCTAATTTGGTCTGCCTTTGTTCATTTACTGAATTATAATACTGTGATGTTTTTCAAGAGGCTACAGAAGCTATAGTAATGTTAATTTTTAGTTGTAGTGTAAGGATTTTACTTCACACAAAAGAGAAGAACAATATGATGTAAAAATATGCAACATTAGGACTGTTATTTTAAGTTCGGGATGGCACTGTGGGGCAGTGGTTAGCGCTGTTACCTCACACCTCTGGGACCAGGGTCCGTAGCTCTCTGTGTGTGTGTGTGTGTGTGTGTGTGTGGAGTTTGCATGTTCTCCTTGAGTCAGGTACTCTGGGGCAGGAATAAGTTGGCTTTCCCTGGGCTCCACCCCTCCTCAGAGACAAGCCTGCTCAGATCACACACATTTGTATTCATATCTTTGTGGGGATTTTCAATTGATTTATATGGGAAAAACCCTAATCTCAGCATGATGACATCAACCCCTACCCAGCTCTAACCTTAACCATAAATAACCAAACAAAATACAAGACTTTTGACATTTTTAGTTTTTTGATTGCAGTCCCAGATTATTTTTAAAAATTAGTACAGAAAAAATGGTCCCCACATCAAAATCACATGACACCCCCCCACACACACACACAGAGTCTTAATTCAGAAGAGTGGGATTCAAACCCCTGAAACTGGAGGTGTGAGGCCACAATGCTCTCTACTGAGCCACGATGTTCTTATTGTTGCTGTTTCTGTTGTTGTTTACACTTAAAGACCTGTGTTAATACTGACACAGAGAGGCTGTCCTAATGCTGTTATGGAGATTATAAATGTCTTTAATGTTGCAAAAAACAGAATCAGTCCTACATTTCTCTATGATCCCTCTGGCCCTTAATAATTATTGCTCAGACAGATGCACAGAGCAAGCCATCAACATTGCCATGCACCAGAGATGTTCACGAGTCACAAAATCAGAGTCCAAGCCAAGTCTCAAGTCTCCATTGTGGCTCCCTTTTGACATTAGTATTTATAAAAAAATTAGCCACCTATTTGCTTGATGTAACTAAATGGGAATCATCACTTGAACAGTTCAAAAGCTCAACATGTCATAGTAGCTTAGGCTTATATACAACTTCAAAGTAATCAATATTTCAAATGCCTTTGAAGTAATACATTTTTTGTAAGAACCTAAGCATTTTTCTAACATAGATTTTAAAACTAATACTTTCTCTAAAATAACATCATGATGAAGATATCCCTTGCTGAAAGCATGTCAGACTGGCCCTGCTCTAGAACCAGACCAAACCATACCATGCTGGACTCCGCCCCCAGGTATGTTGGAGTGATCTGATTGGCTAATGAATGACAATAACCCAGACCCCGTTTAGAATTAGAATTAGAATTTAGTGATCAGTGGTCATTGTCAACACACCACAGCACACAGTGCGCAACAACGAAATGTGTCCTCTGCATTTGACCCATATGTGACTTTCGTGACATAGCAGGGGGCAGCTAATTCAGCGCCCGGGGAGCAGTGCTTGGGGATGGTACCTTGCTCAGGGTACCTCAGTGGTGACTTGCTGGTGGGGGATTCGAACCTGCAATCTTTCAATTACAAGTGCGCTACCCTAACCATCAAGCCACCACTGTCGTGCTGCTAAAATAAATACATGTTAAAGTAGATCGCGATTTTCATTTTAACACATCATTCTAAAGCAAGAACTCCAGTTAATGGATAAAATCGATTTGTCTCTCAGCTCGTGTGTATGTGCAATTAAATAAATGATTATGCAAGTAACACCACGAGCTCCATGTTAAAAAGTTAAAATACTGTGTGCAGTCTGCTGCTCTTTTAGTTACGACAGAGCGGTCAGTAATATTACTGGCATTATGTTTTTTCCTTTATTAAAAACCGTTAAATCTAAACGCATGACGGAACTACACACTGCACGTGGGGCGCAATGAGGTGCGGGAGTTACACTGCATTTTGTGCCCGTCGTAATGTGTGACTCCAGGGGCGCTGTTTCGTTGGGAATGAACGCAATGTTCCTGTTCATGTGCACAAGGTCTCTGCGCAAAACACACAAAAGAAAACGCCAAATAAACAATCAGCAAATAAGATAAGAAAATTGAAAAGAAAAACTATCATGTCGTTTTAAAGCATTTATTTATTTGAAATGTGCATACATTAATGCTTTATCAGATCGTGTCCGCAATTTGTACTAGTCGCAAAACAGAAAAAGCGTGTTGTTATCGCCTGGCGTCACGCTTCTCCGGCTCCAGGTCCTATGCTCGGTTCACAGTCGCACATCCTGATGTGTTTAATGCCTTAATGGTTTGGGGAGAGTTGTATACTCAGTGCTTCACATGTGTAGAAATTTCAACAGAGCTTTAAAGACTTCAGGAGTCGCTATCAACGAGTCGGAGACTAGTCCTAGTTAAAAAAATAACGAGTAGCTAGTAGAGTAGGAATTCATTTTATGGAAATCGAGTCACCATTTCTGCCATACACCCAATTCTGTCATACCTGAACAGCAAGAACAGTTATATTTGAATGTTATTCATCGATTACAGCTCAGCAGGTAACTCCATCCAAGGAACTCCTTACCCATGGTCTGTCACCCACCCCCTGCACATTCCAACAGGCAGACCTCATTCGGTCCGAATTGGCGACTGCACCTCCAATGTGCGGCCCCAAAACAGTGGAACCTCCCTGGGATGTGTGCTGTGTGCACGCCAGCCAGAAACCTTAAAAATGTTTATAGGGGTACTACCAAAATCATTCTCACTGGGGCCAACAGCGCCATCATAGTCTGGTTTGGGTATTGCCGCTACAGCTAGAGGTCATAACAGCTCAAACATCTCAGGAACAGCTTTACCATCGCTGGAGAACAATCATTAAAGCAGGGTTATCAGAAGTTCCCACAGCATGATAAAGGACAGTAGCCATCTCCAGCAGAGAGTATTTACGCTTCTACCATCAGGGAGACACTACAAGAGCATGAAATGAAGGACCACAAGATGACAGAACACTTTCTACCCACAAGCCATCAGACCTGTGGCCCCATACTGCATCTCTGTCCTACTTATCCAGTCATTTGCAATACTTAAAATATTTGTATTACATGTTTACTCTGAATTGTATATTACATTACACTGTGTTTACTTATTTGTTGTCATAACTGCACATGCATTTGTTGTCTTACTGATTTACTGCTTAATTGCACTCTTTATTATTTCTATTTTATTTTTACGGAACAATACGCAGAGCAAGAGGTCATTGTATAATGCAACTGACTAATTACTGTGCATATGATAATACACCCTTGAACTGAATTGAATAGAACTGAATTGAATTGAATATAAATGATACATAGTCCGCCTGTTCTGATAAAAGAGAAAGAAATTTTGCCAATAACCACAAGGTGGCACTATAGATGGGACATTAATTTCAATTGTACAGCCAGTCTCTTTAGATGTGTTCTTTATGGAAAAATGTTCTGAGTACATAAGATGATTATTATTATTTTCATCACCATAACCATTTCAACAGAATTACTACTTAAAAAAGACAATTTAGATTTCATTGTACGTAATAAATAGGACACTGTTATTATATGTATTATGTTATACATTTCCATGCAACAATGGATTTAACATCCTTGATATGAGGCAGATGCTTTAAATGGCCGGGGATTTATTGACTTCTTTTATTTACCTGTAATTAGTATGTAAATGAGCTTGTCACGTGGCAGCAAACCCACCTGCCTGTTATATCTCACCGACAGTCTTTTAAATCGTGGGCATCTAAGGAAACAGATGTTAGAAGAAAAACAACACTCTACAAATCCAGGAAAACATTACAAATCAGTGCTAGACATCAAAATAATTCAACATTTTCTAATGAACTATCTGTTATAGTCTGGTATTGTGTGTGTGTGTGTGTGTTGTATAATTGTTACATTTTGGGGACCAGATTTCCCCACAATGTGATAAAAACTTTTTTGTTATTTTGACATTATAGGGACCATTGTTGATTGAATTTGGTCTTAACAATGAAATATAAACCTAATCCACACACATACACACGTTAATTAATACTGATGAGAGAAACAAGTGTCTCCGATAGAATTTTGGTCAAACCAAAGAGTGGTTGGAAGAGCACAGTAAAGTCCTCCCACTCTCTGTTTCCAAACATAATTTTCCTAATTACTAAATTTAATCAGTGGAAGTAGTGTAATAAGGCACTTTTTCAATCGGAGTAACTTACTGTACTTATACACAGGAATATGGAACATAAGCATATAAAGTTGTATTTATTTTTCAATACATTTTAAGGCTGACTTTACTGAACTGGCTTATGTAAACCCACCTTGATGAAATGTATGGTATCTGTGACAGTTTCTCCATCATTCCTCACCAAGGCTGTCCCCAAAAAAAATCAGGAAACTGGACAGAAACAATGGAAATGTGTTGTGTTTTGAGACTACAAGTGCTTATATACAGTGCAAAATATTAGTCGGTCAAAGAAAATGTTTAAGGCTATTTCTCTGAGTAGTTAATGTATATACAGAGAGTTTGCCCAGAAAGATAGAGAATAATATTAAAACATATGAAGATTAACAGTAACACGGTAAAAACTAACAAACATGTCTTCTGCTCTCCAACAAGATATTGATATCAACTAAATGGTTTACCTAATTTAATTAGTTAAATAACTATTGATTAGCTGACAGGGTACTTAGTGGTCAAGTCAACAAATACAAGGTTGTATTGGATGGTTGCTGCAAATGCTGGGGTGGCTTTAGAAGAGGCTTTGAAACAATTTTCAGTTAATTTCAGGTCCTTTTTGAGAATATATAGTACAGTGAACGAAAATGATGTTTAAATGACCTTCATATTGGTATAAACTATGAATTTTTTAATGAACACAGTTGTTTTCCTCATTTTCTGAATTTACACATTTTGTTGCATCATGAGGAGAAGGTCAATAAAGGGAGTCCTAATATAATATTATCAATGTCAATGTGAACACTCTGAGTATACATTTACTACCCAGATAAATAGCCTTATTGTACTGGGCAAAAGGATTAGGCATATTATGTGTCAAAATGTGTTAGTGTAGTCATTTTAAAACCTCTCCTAAAGTCACCCCAATATGCGCTGCAGCCTTCCAATTCACCCATGTTGTTTTTTGACTCAACCACTAGTGCACCTTGTATGGTTAATCAATATCTCATGGACTTTTTTAACTAATTAATTAAGTAAGTGAACTGGTGGTGAAATTTAATGTAATGGCTGGGGTCTCCCTGAGAATAGGGTTAAAACCGAAGCCGTGATCTTATAGACATCCAACAACATATCAATAACGTTCTAAAGAACGGAAGATATTCTTGTTAGTTTTTATAGCGTTACTCTTAAATTGCATATCTTCTAACGTTAAATTGTGGTTTTTGTTCAGAGCCAATCTACACTCACTACATGGAAAAATAGCTTTAAACATTTCCTTTGACTGCCTAAGACTTTTGTACGATACTGTATGTATTTTATTTAGCATGCTACAAATATTATCCTGCACCACAATTATTTTGTTGGAAGTATATAGAAAAGTTTACAGTTTGGAGCCATTATGAAAGGTGATTATAATGTAGTAAGTTTTCAAAAGGACCAAAACAAAACAATCACAGGACTGGAAAGCATGACAGAGAAACTGACTTTACATTCAAACCAAATTGTTCAGCTTTGAGAATCCACAGCCCTCTGTGCTGGTGTCCAGCAAGGAATAAGGTCATTCCTCTTCATGTGGGGAGGGCTGACCTTGACTCAAACAGCAAGCCAGTTGCAGGTTTTCTTAAGAGAATGAGGGACCCCTGGCCCCATCTGTGTTTGGGAAATACGTGACAGCAAGGACTCGCATATAAAGCAAAAGACATACACTTCTACCAAACATACTTTGACTTCCAGTGTTATACATATTTCTTTCAAACAAAATGTATTGCAGAATGCAATATGCTTTTTAATGCTGATAACTATACTGCTCAAATAATTTATTATTAGTAAAAAAATAGTGCATACTAAATCTAAATACACTACTGTGAGCAATACAGTAACTGGTTATTTATGTTACAGAAAGTGACTGAGATTTAACTGCAAACTGGCAAGATGTAATGAAGCATTTTTATCACATCCTGCACAGTATTGCAGTTTGTCCCTAACAATTAAATGAGTCTTGAAAACTTGATTCCACTTTATTCACTATGATTAAAATGCAACAATAAGTATAATTTCGTTATTTATGAAAGAAGTGGTTCACTGGACTAATACTATTAAATATGCATGACAAATAATCCAAATCTAATATTTATGCATATCAATTAATTAAAGCATATTATTTGAAATATATTAATGTTTTGTAGAATATATACATGAAAATCAGAAAGAAAAATGAATACAATTGTAAATGATTGTGACACAAATCCTAACAAAGTGGTATACAAATTATTTATTATTATTATTGTTGTTGTTGTTGTTAAACTGAGTTAGACTGCTTTTATATTTATAAATCCAAGGATTTTATGTCGATGACTTAATGAACTTTTAACATTTTAATCAAAATACCAGTTCACCTTTAGAATAGAATAGAATAGAAACATTTATTGCCACAAAACCAGTTTGGCGGAAAATGCGTTTAGTGCAATTTACCAGTATGTCATGCACAGGACAGCGACAAAGACTGGTAATGATATGACCATACCCTGCACTGGGAAAATAACACTACATGGACAACAAACAACAAACAAATTTATTTTTGTATAGCGCATTATCACAACATTACATTGTCCCAAAGCGCTTTACAGCATCCCCACCCAAAGCACAATGGAAAACACAAATAGCAGTAGTAGTAGTACATAAATAAATTTGAAAGTAAGTTGTCTTGATATTAACGCATTTTTGTTAATTTTATAGGCTAGCGATAACTGTATGATAGAGACAGATCCAGTCTCTCGAGAGCCTGTGCAAAGGTAAGTGATTTAAATTTATCTTTTACTAATTTCAGTTTAAATGTATGGCAACTTCATGAAGTCGAATTACTCCAAGTTTGAAGTGGAAAACATTTACAAGCGATTTCGACTTACACTAAGGTTCCGAGCCCGTAAACACCAGCATGGTCGCGCTGCTACGTTGCGTCTCGTTCGGATTGGCGGACTGTATGGATCGGAAGTGGTTTATTTATGCTAATGAAGGACTTGGGTTGTAGATATTTACGTTCAGCGGGAGCCGCCCTTCATTCACCCACATGGTTAAATGGAGGGCACGTTGGCGCCACTTTGGTAATTTTTCCCCCAAACCTTCTTCTTCTAAAAGTCTAGCGGGGGGATTAATGCACTCGATTACCGACGTGAGAGTTGTGACTCGGTGTGGCGATCGCTCGGGTTTGAAAGTTTTTGCGGTGCAGTTTTTGCACGTATTTGCCCCGGAGCGCTGACAGTAAACGGCGAGGAGCTGTGTGTACGAGCGTGTGCGGCTAAGTGAGTGAAGATGGTGGATTTGCACTGGTGAGTGCTTCACTGCGCCTATGTTATCGGTAACCTGTTGTTGGCTTTACTTGTAGCGTACGGGGACTGTTTTTTTCCCCCCTCTTCAAATGTGAGGTTTTGTAATTTTTAATTTTTTTTGTGATCCCAGGTTTAAAATCCCGGGAAAATGATGGGGCTGGCCGATATGAGCGGCGTGCTGAGAGGGGCGCATGGCAGCCCTCACCCTCCTCCGCTGATCTTGGGATGATGAGGGAGATTTTTTTTTTTTTGGGGGGGGACAAATTACTCGCGGCTTGTTTCTCCGCAGTGGTCGCCCCGAGCTTCGCGGAGGGTGCCCGGGAATGAAGGCTAGGATTAGGGAGGAAAGAAGAGATGAGGGCGTTCGCGTGTGCGGGCGAGTGGCCGGGCTGCTATCCGCCTCTTCTCCCCGGGTCTCTAACTCCTTTTGTCGCATTAGTGCAGTCGCGGAGAGAGTTTTTATTCTTTTATTTTTATTATTGACCATGCGTGTATTATTATTTTGAAGTCCGAGCGGGAAAAGTTAGTTGTAGGTTCTCGGTTCAATTGGCCGCAAGTTAAAGCACCTCCAGAACAAAGCAGCGGCGGCACATGGGGCAGGAGCAGGCCGCGGATTAAGGCGGCCAAGCCGGCCTGCTGCACTTCCACAAGCGGGGAAAACTTAGCCGAGAAGCCTGAAAGTACACAATCGGCTTTCGCTCTCGCACCGGGGGCGGCGTCGGCTGCTCTAATGCTCCGATTTTTGTTTTAAAACTAAGTGCGGGGAGACCGAGGCCGGCGCGCGGCTGGCGGCTCTCTGCTACTTCCATTTCTAGCTACTTGTTATGCTTCCGCGGCGGTCGGACTTAAAATGCCGTATTGGTGCGTGTACGGCTCAGGGAAAAGGGGGGTGCCGGTGGTTGCGAGAGGAGAGCGGCCCTGTTTTTGGCCCCCGACGGACGAACGGTGCATGTTTTGTGGGACTTGAAGAGCAGCTAACCAGGGAAATGGCTAACTAGCACAGCGCTCGCTGGCTTGCTGGGGGGTGGTGGGGTTACGCTTCGGGCGGTTTCAGCGCCACTTAGCCCGGCTTTCAAACGCTTATGTTGAAGGAGCCCGTAAACATGCGCTGACCTTGCCTTCCCTCACGTACTCTGTCCAGTTTTTTTTTTTTTTGTTTCTTGTGTTATCACAAAGCGCTAGAGTGATTCGGATTCAGCGGCGCCATGTTGGTGTGCTTCGCGGGGGTGAAGGAAGTGGGGGGGGGGGGGGGGGGTTGCCGTGGGAGCACCGCGCATGCGCTTTTCTCTCGCGCGGCCGCGTGCTTGGCTCGTAGTTTAAAACCGTGAGCTTCGCGGCGAGTCACGACTTCGTGTTATGTTTCCAAAGCCCGGTAAAATTAAATTACCTAGTATTTGTAAAAATTGCGACCTGGCATCTTGAAGCCGCCCCCCAAACACCAGCGAGTCGTGAAAGGCTTAATATGAGGAAGGAGCATGCGGTGCCATGAGGTCCCATGCTACCGTCACACCGGTGCATTTTTAAACAAAATTAATTTGTTAAATGCGCCACTCGGTCTCAACATTTAGGGGCTGTACCACGCGGAGGACTGCACCTCCCACAAGTTTCTGATAACTGGTTTTATTGACAATTTTTCTTTTTCCCTTTTAGGTCCCTTGTTAAATGTGGTAAGTAGTACTTTGGACTGCGGAAGACTTGTTCCAAATGATTGCGGATCGACTTCTCAAAGCTGCGAATAACTACAATGTGGTCTATATATATATATATATATTTTAATATTTTTTTTAGGCGGGGGGGTGATTTAGTCCTCCGTTTCCGTTATAAAAAAAATTAACATGCTTCTCGCGCTGAAGTGTTGTTGGCACGTGATTTTCCTGCTCGATTATTTAAATGAAAATGAATCTTCTGTGACAATTGTGTCACTGCAGTGTCAAAGTGCTTACAGTGCAGGTAGTGGTATGAGACATCTACTGCAGTGGAGGCACTTCTAGCACTGCTTTGACAAAGAGTGACACTGAGTGCGCCAGACCAAACTACTGCTTGTGCTAAGGTGCATCTAGTGCAGATAGTGAAGTAGACTAGCACCTACTGCCCTAAGTGCTCCTTCTGGCATAAGGGGCTGACTTGCACCCTGTGTGTAATTGGACTGCTTGCTTGCTTGCTTTTTTTTATTATTTTGCAGTTCTCTGTTAGTTTTGCATAGTTGCACTACAAGAGAATTTGAGTTGTGCAAATCTATGCAAAACTGATGGTGGCCTGCTTGTCTTCTCTATTGTTCCTTAGTGTGCTCCTGCATAGCTGAGAAGAGTGTGTGTGTGTGTGTGTGTGTGTGTGTGTGTGTGTGTGTGAGTGAGTGTGAGAAAGCACGACTACCCTGGTAGTTGTCCTTCCAGGAACTCTTTCAGCAGTATTAAAGTGCTTATAGTGCAGGTAGTCTCTTGGTGATCTACTGCAATGTGAGCACTTGAAGTACTTCTGGATGAAGGCACCAAGTGGACGCTCTGAAGCTGTTCACCTTCACTGCACTGTTCCCTGGTTAGTTTTGCTGGTTTGCATTCAGCTTGTCCTCTATTGCTGTGCAAATCCATGCAAAACTGATCATAGCTGTGAATTGCATCACGTTTCTTGTGAGTGACATTGTATCGTGGTCCCTTTCTGGACAGGTTGGGATGAGTAGCAATGCTGTTTACTGGTAAGGTATTGCACTTGTCCCGGCCTGTTGAGGGTTATGGGAACTGACCTGCTAGAAACAAAGTATGAGCGAAGCTAGTGTATTCAGATCCAAAGAACAGTGGTGCTGCCATTGATTGTGCGGGTGGAAAAATATCGTTGAAAAATCCTATGTTAAATACTGCAGACTTTTTTTCTTTTTCTTCTCCCTGTGTTCTCCTCATGTGCTTTGACTGTAATGCAATCTGTTGAATAAAGATGGATTGGGGAGGAAAAAAAACTTGACTCGGTCTGTCATTTTGCTATATAAATGTACCAGACTGGCATAACGCACTTTGCCGGTTTCTGCTGTAACATTTGTAATGTGGTGTTCATGGACTGCCTCTGTGTAATTTAATGGCTTGTGCAAAATGTGTATGTTGGCCATAAATGTACTGGAGAATAGGGTGACTTTGGAATGAAAAGTTTTTTTTCATTTTTTATTTCATCAGTACTGGAATTTTAATAGTGATCTGTTGCAGTTCTGTGCTGTAACACTGACCACTTTTAAATGTGGTTTTGTCCATTTGGGCTGACTTTTGCTTTTCCTATTTAAGTTCTGTTTAGGGTATAACCCACTTCATATACTTAGGAATATTGCAATCATGTGTTGTGAACAAACATCACTTTGCAGACCTGTGCAGCCATACTGACAGCCAGCATCAGATTTATGGGATTATCTGTAGTTTTTTTTTTTGGACATTTATTCATCACTATATGCCAACACCTAATGAAATTGTATGCATGGGTGCTTTTCATGGTATTTTTCCTAAGTAATGAACAGCTAAATGTTACTTTCAGGTCTACATTTGTAGATTTTTAGAAGGTCAAGTTTTTTTTGAAGTGCTGTTCTCGAGTAAATGGCTTTCATAATATCAGCGTGATGTGGCAGCTGGTGGTATCAACTGGAATATACTGAATATACTGGTACATCTCACTCTTACTGGTCTGTGTATATCCTCTTTCAATGAAAATATTGGGTCAAACAATACCCCTTTGCTTTTGGTACTGCAGTGTATATAGTTATACTTTATTGTAAGGGGATATTAAGGAGGCAAACAAAGTCTTCCTGTGTCTGACATTGGCTGGAAATTGTAAAAAAATCAGATTGGCTGATGGTAAATTTTCAGTTGTTGGCTAGTCTTCATTGGTTGAATGCCGTAAAATCCACGTAGTCATGGTTTTTTGTAGATTGGATCTCTGCATGTTTTTTTTTTTTCTTTTTACTTACAAATTTTGGTTTGATGTGTTAAGTTTATCTTTTGATGGAATGTGATATGTTGCCTGCAAATAATGGACACTAAACTGCTTGCTCTAATATCTAATTGGATATATCAAAATACTCACCAAAATGAACTTTGGGATAAAAATATGGATTTTTGATATTGTCAGGGAATCTGCACATACACCCCCTTCCTATCACTTCATTATTGTGTTCTCTTTGCTTCTGCTGCCTAATTCTTCATCTTGCCCTATCTCGGAAGTTGTGGTTGTAACTGCCATTGTTCCTTTTCTGTGCTGTTCCTGAGATGGAAGAAGGCACATATTTCCTGAGTGATGTTGCACATTTGTCGGATGGTCTTACGGGGATTTCCAAAAGTAGTAGCATGCTACATTTTTGTGGTGTTCTATTATGTCAAAACGTATGAATCTTAATGCTTAAGATGTTTTTGCTTGGCACCACATTTTTAATTTTAGAGCATTTTTGACAGTTGATTATAAATATTAATTTATATGTTCTACAGTGTGAGGTCTTTACTTTTTCCTTTTTTCCATAGATGGGTTGGAAGTTTTTCAAGTTGAATAATTGTGATTTGCATTATTAGCCGTATATTTTTCTTTTTTATTATTATTTTTTTTAATTTAAACTGTAGAGGGAGAAATGCCAAGGAACAGTACAAGACCTCAAGTGTGAAGTTTTTCACCATTGGTGCCTAGATAGATACTGGGGGGAAAAAAAGATTTATTTAACATATGAAATGTAGTAGTGAGCAGGTTTATTTTTAGACATTCATTGGGGGATCTCCCCCCCCTCAAAATAAAATGCCAAAGCGATTCGGTACCGCCCCAGGTTCTTTGTAAATGTAGAGGGGGGGAGGGGACACTGACACAGATTTTGATGAGTTGTGTTGGAATTTTGAACACTTCTTATTGGTTGAAGGAAGCATTGACTTTGCCATTTGTACAGGCACAGAAGTACAAGTATGTTCCTGCACACTCCTCTTCAGTCAAGTAGCAGAAGAAACGCAGCACAAGCACAAGAAGACTGACAAATAAGTGTGTGAGAGTGAGTCAGGTAGACTGGTGCCCCATCCAAGGTGTCGCACAGCTCCACCTATCCACTCTACTTCCTGGTATCGGATTCAGACCCACTCGGACTCTAAAGTGCGTTTACGTCCAACCATCATAATAAACTACAGTCACTACTGCAAAAGGTTTTTGCTAGATGTAAACAGACATTTTTTTTTCTTTTATTTCTAACCACCCGGCTACCTGGTGTCTTTTGAAATCTGACAAACTTTACGCTGTGAGCCATCAAGGTGAAATCATTGGTTGCAGCAGTCTAACAAATGGGCAGGGCTTTAGGAGTTTTCCTGGTCTGTAAAACTGATGTTAAACTGGTTAGTTACAAATGATTGACTAATTTAGGTGGGGTATCTGACAGTGGCATTGACGTTGTTCCCTGGAATTTAAATATAAATACACAAACACTAACCTGTGCAAACTTTGGGCATAAGACGTCGCCACATTGATTATAGACCTAATTTGATGATGTGGGGGAAATCTCGGTAAAAACATGGGGAGACTATTATAAAAATCTGTAAATGCAATAAAACTGAAAAGGCCAAGAGTGTTGTATTTTGTTTTTGTTACTCATGGTTTGGATTAGGGCTGGGTAAGGGTTATGCACATTTCTCGTTTTAGGTTTTCGTGACGTCGCACATGCGAATAGCTTTTTTTGATTTCGCCATTTGCAATGTTTTGTTTCGCCCAATAGATGGCTCTCTCTAACCTGCTACAGAGGTGTACAAAGCTTTATTCAACAGTCAAAATGTACACTGTGAAGAGCTCGCTGTTACAACAGCCGGTCATACCGCAGTGTGCCATAGCGAATACTGAGCGAAATCGGCAGCATTATAATACTTCTCACTTGTCGACTACCTCCTCAGCTGAGAGTTGCGGTGGCAACATTTTGACCAGGTCTGTACAGATTTACATTCCATGTCCATACTCCACCTCATTATGAGAGACCTTTAGATGTTCCCTTTGCAGCTGGGAGATGAAATCCCTCCACGTGAGTCCTGGGTCTTCTCCTGGGCCACCATCGTTTCTGGAAGAGCTGCTTTGGGAGTCATACCCCCCCACGCCCCCCTTACTGTGTGGTCATCCTCCCTGATTCTGTAAAATGCTTTTATGATGCTAAAGACATACATTGAACTTTAGTAATACATTTAAATAAAGTGTAATATATTAAATCGGTGAATATGGCGCTTGAAAAATGCGGGAGTGTTTTTTCGTCCGCTAGATGGCTCTACTCCCGAGCTGCAAAACTAAGACCGCAGAAATGGGCTGTCTGCTTCGCCGATGTGACCGACAGTTTTCCATCCCACTGGACATTTATTCCTGTTGTCATCAACAAGCCAGACATGTTTGAAGAAGTCCCCTGCCTAAGTCAGTGTCTCAATGACTGACCCCTTCCTTCTCCGTCTCGCGTGGGACACCTAGAATCTCATATTCCCAGGGGTTACGGAGGAGTACGACACATGTGTGTTGATTGCAGGGAAAGTGACTACACGTTCCATCTGTTTATCTTTTCCTCCCGTCCACAACATACTTGAAGCAGTGGGCTGCTTTTCAGAGACGCATTTTCAGGAGAAATGGAAAAGCAAGAACTGATCTGCTGCCTGGTATTAGTTTTTCCTGCTGTCTGTTTGCAAAGTCCCACCGATTGCAGTGAAGTTCAGAAGCTGTTCCACTTAAATGAAATTGGACCGATAAAAACAGTGCCTGAAACCCCTAGGACGGGTAAGTGTCGAAACATTATTAATAATAAACGTTTTCCGGACTAATCACGTGGATTGATCCGTCTGTTAAAGACTAAGCATTTTTCATCTAACAGGAGCCGTTTTTCACATTTGTCAGGCGTATCGCGCTGAAAGAGCTACAGGTTTACCTTATGATAAATATATTTGTTAATTAAATTAAATTTAGACGAAAAAGTTGCCTGGCATCCTTGAATCGGTTGAACGGCATCTTTTTGGTGAAACAAACTGCAATCGCCTGAGCTTTATTCGTTAGTATGTTTGCATATTTGCCTTGGAATATTTCAGTTGTGATAATTATGTGGAAGCTTCCGTGTGACTCGCTTAATGTTCTTTAAAAGCCATCGGTAAGTAACGCTGGCTGAGTGTAATCTACCTCTCGCCGACACAAGCCGAAGGTGATGCTTTTCTTATTAAAACTGAATTAACTTCTCCCTTATCGTTTTAACACTTCCAGAGGGTTAGGTCTTTGACAACCTTGTGTGCTGTTGAAAGTTGAGTGTCACGCCAGATGCCTAGCTGACGTTGCAACTGTTTCAAATTGTTTCAGTTTAAATACTCGGTTCAAGATAAAGGTGTTACGGTTCTGAACCGGAGACCGAAACCGAAACACAAACGTTCACGATCTCCCGTTACGTAACCGCGATATCCCCAAGCCGCTGCCGCACGGCGTAGATGTACCGTTTTTCGGTTCGCTGCCCATGTCGCCCATACCCAAATCTGCCACTGCGTATGACTGACAGACCACATTTCGCAAATCAGCCTGCTCAATATATCAGCCTGGTTCGGTCCTTGTCACCCACTTTTTGGGTGTTTTGGTATTAGATATCTTGAAGTTCCAATTCGCCATAGAGTTTGAAGTGAAATATGCAAAAATCCGAGGCTTACCTGTGGCTGAAGAATCGGGGTCTGAGCCAAACAGTGGATCTGGAGAATCGTTACATCCCTAGTTCGAGTATTTGTTTAAGACGCACGATTCATTTTTTAAAAATTCCTTTATCTCAATGGCTATAAACGAGTTCAGTATTCTTTAAAGCAGAAAACAAACAACGGTCAGTTACATAAATCTTAGGTCCTAAGGTGTCTTTTGTACCCTGATTTAGTCCAGCTGCAGGTCAGACAGGGATGTGAGTTTGCATATTTCACATCTGCTTTATCGCTTTTCTTGAACTTCATATCTTTCGAAATGCCCTGTCTAACTTATAAGGATGATTTTCATGAAGGTCATAAGTTGGAAAAGTCACAATGGTTTGTTCAGAATCTTTTCCCAGTGTTAACTTTGACTACAATCCAAATGGTGGTTTTATGAAATTTGTGGAACTATATTAATTGTTTATTAAATCAGATAATCGCAGAATATCATCTTCCTAACCAGATGCTGGTTGCCTTTCTAAAGCTGAATACATTAACATTTTACTAAAGTTATTAAGTAACTTAATTTTTTCCCTAGAAAGCCCACTGCTTCTGCAACATGGCCAGAGTATTTTAATTGGCGTATTTTGTGAAGCCCTCAGATTAGAGTAGCTACAATCCAGACAGTTATTTCAATGAAATTGTTAAAGGGTGAGGAGAGCTGGCAATCTGCCCAGCCCTTTGGCCTCAAAGTGCGGCCGGGAATCGTCATATGTCACAACAGAAGTGTCTTTGGCCACCTGACCATTTGTCCCGGCATGTCTTGACATGCTTGTTTTTTCATGGCTTTGCCCCTATCTTCACTGATTGTTGTCATAAGCAGCTTAGAGTGAGAAATCCTTATCACTTGGTTAAGTGATGGCTGCTGATTACCTCAGACACTTCATATTTTTGCTTGTTTAAACCTGTAAATGGCAAAACTGTAGGATAAGAGATATGACTACGTGCGTGTCTACTTGTTGCTGGTTTTGTACAGCAAATTGATAATCAAGAGTTTTTTCAAGTACCCTTTTCATGGGTTTGTAATGAAATAGTCTATTGAATGTGTTGTTGGAAATTTGTCATTTGATTACCAATAAAATATTAAATACCCAAAATGGTGAATTACTCATTGTGCATCACATTTATGCATTTTTTTGAATGGAATTCCCTGTGTTCCCCAAGGGAGTGATCTTCAAGTGTGTGACTCCCTCAGTCTAACATGCTGTACCAAAAACATGGAGGTGCGGTACCAGACGGCAGCCCAAAAGAATGTTCAGAATTTACTCCAGATGACCAGCTCCAGCCTGAAGACTTTAATTTCTGGGAATGTTGCTGAATTTCAAGGTAAGGTTTCCATCAGAGAAACATCACAGTATGCTGACAGCATTTTCTGTGAAATGACATCCTGGTTTCCTTTTTATTTTATGTTATCTGAGATCTAGCATTCAGTAGGGGTTTTAAACATGGTGGTCTATGAAGATAATACAGGGAGGCTTTCAATGAACCAAATCCATAAATGATGCCAGTCAAGTTATACCAACCTCTAGAGCCAAAATGTTAGAAATACGAAAATTCAGATCTGCCTTGGAATATTTCAGTTGTATTTCAGTTATGTATTTACTTAACATTAGAATGTTTCATTACTGTGTATAATGAAGTTTTTTTTTGACAAGGTCTCAGCAGTTATGCATCAGTTATATATGCGCAGCTTGCAGATCAATGTATGGGTCAGATGTGGTTGGCAGATATGCAGCCTTTGCTGTGCAGTTTGAGTTGGTTTTTCTGTGAATTTACTTGCCAAAGATAAAATGTAACTGATGGGGAAAAATGTGGATATGCTGAAAATCTTGGCCTAAGGTAATTTATATAAAATACATGTGCAATCATATATCATATCATACATAAACATAAAATTGTGAAGCTTGCTTGAATAATACAGAATAGTCATTCTTTATTCCTCCCTTTGGGGATATTTCTGCCTACACCATCTTGCTCTCCACGCACAGGCAGGTGAGAGCAAGCTTGAGTGTCTGAGCACAGGGTCAGGCAGCGTACAGCGTGCAGTGATGGGGGATTTAGTGGAATTCCATTGTCCTCAGCGGGGATCAGAACTCAAAACTTCAAATATCAGCTCTGTCATTCTCATGCATTTGTTCTCATTTTGTGAACTCTGATGTACGGATTCCTGTGAATAAGCTTTCGTTGTATGGACTGTCGAATAACTGCAATTGGAGCGTCTTGCAGCAAAGGTCTTTAATTTGCCGAATGCCACCTTACTGTCTGATAACACATTTTCATGCGTGACACCTTTGAATATAACAAGGATGTTTAGGCCTCTGTACTCTGCATGGTATTTTTGACACTAGTAGAAAAAATGATTAAACAGAAAGATGGACAGGCAGGCTGTGCTGAGGAGACATTTAATACTTGAAGCTACAGTAAAAAACAAGTAGAATAATGGGTACATGAGACAGTAATGGCACAAGCATGTAGCCGGAAGCCCAGTGAAGCCCAAGTTTGTTACCATCCATCTTTCTGCTTATAAAGTAAAACGTCGTGGTTGCTTCTATTAAATGGCTAAGGGGTTATGATTAGATTTTTGCTAGTAACAGCTTCTGCTTTATTGTATTGTATTATTGAATAGCTAGCTGTGGATCCAGACCGCTGTTGTCATCGCCACTACACATGCTTTGCTTGTTAAGGCAACTCAACCATTTGACAGATCTTTTTCAAATTTTGCAGAGGCGTTATGTGGGCGACAAGCTGGAACTGATTAAATTTTGAGACAGTTTGCCCCAATATTGAAGCAGCACTGCTGAGTAGCAGGGAAAGGAAGGTTGAAAGCAGACGACTGCAGCCCTCACCTTGTAAACACAGCCGTCTGTCGTCTAAACATATTCCGTGCTTCTTTTTGCAAACTTCAGGTGAACAGGTCCAATGGTTTTTCAAACTCTGGGGTGAGATGAGTTTCTAGATATTATGTAATGAAGTTTTATATTGTTTTTACGTTGGTTATGGAAACGGGGCATCAGCCAAAAAACGCCAGTGTTCCCCCCCCCTCCCTACAGACTGACTTACTAAAATTTAGCAGTGAAAGTCTCTGATTTCTGTTCTGTCATCAGCTTAGACTGCAATAGGTCCCTTCTGCCTTGTAACACTTATTTGCCTAGATTTAATTACTAACATGGCTGCAGATGGTGCAGTTTGTAAGAAGGGCTCATGAAAGTCTTCCTCTGGGAATAATCATATCGGTGCCCTAATGAACGCTGACCTCCGGTAAGGGAACTGCATGACTGCCGAGGTGACAGGCTGACAGCATTAACTACGCAATCTCATATCCCTTCACACGGCTTCCATGTCCTTCCCTTCTGGCTCAGAACCGGAAAACAAGACTTGTTCTAATTACCTTTCCCCGTTTTGGCCGTTTCAGCCCTGCTCATGCTGGTGTCACGTGACTTCTAGGGATGGAACAAAGATGTGTGCCTCCAAGAAAGTCTTCAAAGAGTAGACTAGGCTATCTAATTACGATTCTTAATTTGTGTTGTTATAATTTTTTTTGTATTATTAGGCCAATGACACACACACACACACACACACACACATTATCATGTTCCAAACAAGGCCGTAATATCTCTGTGTACCTTCCGTTAAAGATTTACCATCTCGGTACCAGGGTTCTTTGGCAGGATGTGGAAGAGGGAGCGAATGAATAGGTTTTTTATTTACACCACTTGTGATCAGACTGTCAATATAATGGAGGTTCGTTTTCAGAAACTGAGGGAAAAAAAAGTTGATTTTGTTTTGACACTAAGAAAAGTAGTCATGTATGAGCTATATAGCACGTGTTGAATGAATTGTGCTTTAATTTGTTAGTGATAATCGGTAACTATGCATGGGGTGACAACTATACATACTGATCCAGTTTCCAAAGCCAGAGTCTTTAGAAACAGATTTGTGCTCGATGCTTGTAATTTACAGGTTAGCATGGTTGCTGTGTGTGAGCTTTGACTGTAAGTCATCTTCTACCTGGCTTCATAACATTAGTGTACAGTAGGGGCAACAACCACTATCATGTTGGCTTTTTACAGCCTTATCTGACTTGTGTTTTAAACAGCCAGACTTTCTGCAAATATCCCTTCAGGGATTGGCTCTGGATCAATTGGCAGGTATAGAAAATGGGTTTATGAATGGACACCTACCACTTTAAATAAAATATGTCATTTGATTTACAACCAGTCAAAACCTAATAATATTTCACAGTTTGGAACAAGTTTTCTTAATTAAATGAATAAATGAGTCAATCTCCAAATTATCTGTAATTCCGTAAGGAAGTACAAGTTTTTGTTTGCAGTTATTGTGAGATGCCATAGTTACAGTTGCCATGGTACTCGTGCTGGTGCTGGTGCGCCTCTCACCTGTTGATTACCTTTTTTTCCCCCTTTCCTCTAGGGCAGAGTTGTCAGATGGCAGGTGATGTGTAATGAAGTATTCCTGGCCAGCTTTGTTTATGCTGAGAATGATGTCTGCGTGCTGCAGTAACTTTTAATTTAATAAGCATTTTTGTGGATTGAGCACCATTTTTTCAAGTTAATGTTTTCGGCTGATTATTTAATTCTGTCTAAATGAAATGATGCTCATTATAGGATCTTGTTAATATAGTTCAGCCTTTCGTCTTCTGACTCCTTAGCCTCGTTAGGGTCTTGTGGGGCTTGGAGCCTATTCCACACAGCATAGGGCACAAGGATGGGGTACTCCATGCACGGGAGCTGCCATGCTACATTTCATATTCAAACAAAACACATTTGTTAAATGCCCTAGGCTACAGTGTGTTGTGCTGAGATTAACGCAGCAGGCTGTGCAGCAACTGGGTTTGCAGCTTGTGGGGTGGTCTTATCATTCACTTATTTCATGGTCCATCTGACAGACGTGTGCATCTGGGAGGTTGCATTTCTCAGTGTGAGGGAATCAAAAGAACCTGACATGGAGAGAAATGCGTTGGAGGTCCTGTAAGCATCTGACATTGGATAGGGTGAAGAAAGAGGCTGTGTCGTCGCATTAATTCAACACCGCTGAGCACCCTGGAAGGATGAAAAGCACATTGTCAGCCAAAATTGTCCTTTTTTTATCGTCTTTGACTGAGATAACAAAGCCATTTGGCCATTCAGGAAACTTGACCATCAGGATTCTGTAACCCTGTGCATTTTGTATTCATATGCCACTGTTTTTTTGCCCTATCAAATATGGGAAGACTTTCGTGACTAATTGTTTTGGCTGGGTAGAGTTTAACTCACTGGAGAGTCTGTGAAAAGCATTTCTTTGAAGTGGCAGTTGTTGCCTGTTTCCATAGCTTCCAGGGGGATGCTGACATGGAATGTAATGTATTGTTTTCCTCCCTGTAATCCTGGGAGTTTTTTTGTTTGTTAGAAATTAATCAATGTAAATAATACCGGCAGTGCTGCCAGTAATTATGGTCGAGGGCTGTGTCGGATTTAACGAGTAAAACTGTCACCAGGGTTGAGGAACAAGGCTTGATTTCAGGTTAGATGTGCACTATTAGTACTGCAGTACCTTGAAGTGTCTTGCAAATTTGCACTCAGAGTTCTGGCTGTAATAACACAGTAGGGTGCCTCACCAAAGACAAAGCGTGACTTGGTGTGGTGCCAGCTGAGGTAAGATGGTGCTCCAGACTTTAGCAACTAATCTGTTGTGTTGTTGGCACCAGAAACATTCACTTGAAAGTATGGTCAGGTATGATGTGGCAGCTGTAGATCTGAATCTGACTGCTGATCCTGGAGAGGCGTGTTCACTCCTCTTATTATAAACGTTCTGCATTAAACTGAAGCTTCATAGGGACACATCTGACTTCAGCAGCAACAACATTTACTGCGGTGTGCTTTCCTCATGAGAAGCTATTTACAAGGATTTTTGCCAGTTACACAAAGCTTGTGGATTTTCAAGCAAGCTTTTTTTTCTCCTAACACTGGGTTAGGAATGCTATCAGATAAGACTTGGTTGTGTAGATTACTGTGCAAGCGCTGTGTTTTTGATTTGTGCAAATATAAGTCAGACCTACATATCTGGATAGCACCGATTGTTAGTCCTGATACATTGTAGACTTGGGTGGTGGGCTGGTTAAAAAAAAATCACTTATGACAATATTTTGACTGCATGTGTACATACTTTGTAAGTGAGACTTTGTGCCTTACTGTAGGTGATTCCTATCAAATGGCGAAAGCAGAGTTCCTCAAAGCAGGCCCAGGAGGTCTTCATCTTGAAATGGGCCTGGAGTTTGCTTTTGTGCGTTAACTTCACTTTTAAACATGAAACAGGTGATTAGAAATTAAAATTTTTCTTTTTTAATCAATGTACTTGAGTGTCTTCTCTAAAGAACAAAAATATCTCCATGACTATGTGCATTGTCTTACAGTGCAGTGTATAATCTAAAATCAGATCTACTTTTATAAGCTCATTGATAAATTATCATAAGTAGCATGCTGGTTCCAAACTTCAGTCCCAGATTTTCGTTAAACTAATTCCCAGCATGAGGTGTATTGCTAATTTCCATCTTCAGTTTAAGGGTGTGCTAATAATATCAAGGACTAATTTTACCAAAGGCATCGTTGTTGTAACAAGCCTGCTGCTCTGTGTGGGGAGTCCTTTTGATAAAGCCAGACTCAATTTGTTATTCCTTGGCAAGAAACCATTTTTTAATAAATTTTATTTTAGGATTTGGAGTCTGTGTTTGGAATTTGCATTTTTCTGTTGGTTTTAGTGTGCTTAAAAAAATGTACGAATATTTATGTCAGTCTAATTAATCTTCTGTATATCTGTTCGTGCAGCCACTGCAATGTGTTAAACCCACAGGCTATGCTTGTTAAAACCCCAAACTGCAGGTGCTTGGTATTCTGCATTCATGGTGATTTCAGTGGGACAGTGGGCCCCATTTGAGATCTGTTTGCCAGGATACAGCTTGGAGATTCTGTCAGAATCAGATTCGCCCTTCCGGTGAAGGAGTAGACGGACGAGCAAGTGAAATGAGGCGGCAGAGACCTTTGGAACCTGCCAGAAGCTTCCTTTTTCATGATCTCTTTCTTTATATCTCAAGTGGATCTGAGTTTTCACTGCACTGCTTTGTGGGGACACTTATTGTCCTGTTGTGAAATGAACCTTAGAAATATACACAACGACACTTTATAGGACTGAAATCTGACCATATAATTTGTTGGTGGCACTTTGTTTTGCCTCTTAGTGACATACCTTGCAGGTTAGTCTGAAATGTATTTTATAACTGTGGTGAACAGGATGACAGGAGGTCCCCCCACCCCCGATTCTGCCTCCAAAACATAAGCGCATGCTTTAGGATCCCCCCCCCCACCCCCCCGGATCACAGCTCTGAAATGCTAAGACTCACTGTTCTCCTTTCATATACTGCTGCACATGACACACTTGCACACTTGCAGTTGTGGCTGTAATATGAGTTGTGGATGCATTGTCTGCGTTTTCCGCTCATTGTCTTCTCTCTGTCTCCTGCTATTGCACCATTCTGGACCAAATCCAAATATCACCCCCCTGCTTGTGTGGCGAAAGAAAGGATCTGGAAGCTTGAAGCCTAAAATTACATTTCTTAACAATTAGTTTTCGATGAGGAACAAAAGCATAAAGTGGTGAATCCTTTGATTTTAATGAATTTGCAGGTCAAAGACCAGACAGGAAGAAACATTGTAATGAGTATTTAAATTGCAATTGTGCTAACAGACAGTCATTGTGTAACAAATGCAGGCACCTAACACCATGTTCTTGGGCTATATAGAGCCAGCCCCCAAGGGGAGAGCTTGAATTGGAACTACAGTACAGAGGAAGAATGGAACATGTGGATGATTCCCAGCTACCTTCCTTGTTTTATCTCATTTTTTGCACTCCCTGGGACCACACAGGGGTTTGCGGCTCCATTGAAACGTGTGGTACACTCGTCAGCCATCAATTGTTGCGGACAAACTAACTCCGTTTGAAGCTGTTGCAGTTTTGAAATCAATAAGCAATGTGGGATTAGTCCACAGGCAGCTCAGAAGTGTGAGGGCCGAAGTGATAGCAAATAAATAATTCTGATGGTGGGATAATCTAAATCATTTCCCTCGTGCAAAAGTACCCAAGAGTGAACCTTGCTCATTACACTGATTTCCTAATTGTGTTACCTTATTACTTGCATTAATTGGATTTCGATTTTTGGTCAGTAATTTGTACAGCTTCATAGCTCTAAACTGCTGTCTTACAGAATGCTGATTAGGAAATGAGCACCCTTAATGATCACTTAGCGATTAATAAAGTTTTCTGTCTGTATGCTTTGACTATGACTCTAGGTCCTGGTACTGTAATGGTTGCTATTTTTACATGTTCCTTTTTATGTTTGTTCTTTATGAGGACAGTTCCAGTTGCAGTTCTGGTGATTTAAACTAATGAGTATCCTACCCAGATATGCAACATGATTTTGTATATTAATAATAATTGATACTTTTGTCGATCCCGATGGGGAAATTCTCTTTATGCCTCCCCCAACTTGCTTTCCGCAGGTGAGAGCAGGCTGGGTGCGAAGGGCAGCCACCCATAGCAGCACCCAGGGAGCTGGGGGTTAAGGTCCTTGCTCAAGGACCCGCAGATGTGCTGAGGGCCGGGCTTGAACATCACAACTCCATATGCAGGGGTGTCAGAAGCATTTTGAATGTGGGGGGGGGACACACTAGCATAAAACTAATATTTTATGTTAAATGTGCGGGGGGGGTAAATGAATAATTCTTAAATGTGAGGGGGACACATCCCCCTCAGATTTAATGGCAGTGATGCCCATATCTATACTGTATGTATGATACAATTTTGGCAGCTGTCGTGTCCTGTTGTCCAGGTGAATTTGAATAAATCGTGTTTTGCTGTATTTCCACACCCTGCATTTGTTTCGGGTCAGATCCTTTGTGTGGGTCCTGTGAGGTGGCTGACTTCTGCTCCTTAGATTTCCACCTAAGAGAAGCACAGCTACAGAGGTGCCAGAAATTCACAGGGGTAACTTGAAAATATGAAATTCCCAACAACGCAACTGGGCTGTGTCTGTTTGTGTCAGGTTGCTTTTGTGTTGTTTATCATAATTGTTCGGTTTTATGTTATATTTTGTGTCCTTGCAGATCCCATGTCCATTTCTCTATGTATTATCTGTGATGATAATAGATTGCATGGCATTCTTTCTTTGTCAGAAAATCGGATACCAATATCCCTACTGTGTCCAAGCAAACACCCACATGGTTGGAAGCATGTGAAATAGATTCTAGTGACGAATTTCTGGTTGTTTTCTTGGATTTGGTGCAGTGATTTTGGGAATTGGGATAAATTGCTTATATTTATCTTGAAGTAACCCTGTGACTTGGGAGAAAGACAGACACAGAACCTTAAGAATATAAGAAATTTACAAGAGAGAGGAGGCCATTCGGCCCATCAAGCTCGTTTGGGGAGAACTTAACTAATAGCTCAGAGTTGTTAAAATCTTATCTAGCTCTGATTTAAAGGAACCCAGGGTTTTAGCTTGCGCTACACTAACAGGAAGACTATTCCATACTCCAACTACACGCTGTGTAAATAAGTGCTTCCTCAAATTCATTTTAAAATGTTCTCCCACTAATTTCCAATATGTCTTTCTTGTAATCAGCTACCTTTATTTCTGTGGAGCCCATAAAATATCTGTACTTTATATTTCTGCTCCCTGCATGGATTACCTTACATTTATCTATGTTAAATTTCATCTGCCAGGTATCAGCCCAGTCGCTAATTAAATCAAGATCCTGTTGTAGCCTCTGTGCTGCTAGTTTAGTATCTGCTACACCACCTACCTTGGTGTCGTCTGCAAATTTAACCAGTTTACTATATGTATCGGTGTCAATATCATTAATGTAAATTAGGAACAGTAGTGGTCCTAAATTTGAACCCTGCAGTACCCCACTATGAACACAGGCCCACTGTGACATTGTGCCTCTAATAACTACCCGCTGCTTCCTGTCTGTTAACCAGTTATCGATCCAAGCTGCTACAGTTCCTAAAATCCCTGCAGCTTTGAGCTTAAGCAAGAGCCGTTTGTGGGGGACAACATCAAAGGCCTTCTGGAAATCTAAGTAGATCACATCGTAGGCCTTTTTGTGATAAATTTCTCTTGTAGCTTCCTCAAAGAACTCAAGTAAATTAGTTAAACAGGATCTACCTCTCCTAAATCCATGTTGGCTATCCCTCAGAATGTTATTTGAATCCAGATAATCTGCCATTTTCACTTGGATTATAGCTTCTATTATTTTTCCAGTAATGCTAGTTAAACTGATTGGTCTATAGATTGCTGATTTACCTCTATCCCCTTTTTTTTTTGAATATAGGTGTTATATTAGCATGCTTCCAGTCAGAAGGTACCACACCAGCAGATAGCGATTTCTGGAATAGTAAAGTTAAAGGTTGGCTAATAATATCCCTCATCTCTTTTAAAGCTATAGGTAAGATGCCATCAGGGCCCTGCGATTTATTTATTTTGAGCTTAGCTAGGCTTAGTACCACATCAGCCCCAGTTATACATATATTGGTCATAGACAATGCTGTATTCGTACTAAATGGTGGTAAGTTACTTGTGTTCTCTACTGTAAACACCCGTGTAAAATAATCATTAAACTCATTTACTATATCAATTTTATTTTCAATTATAAGGCCCTTACTATCCTGCAAAGTAGTGATTTAATCTTTTAGAGCTTTTTTTAGTTAAAATATTGGAAAAAACTTTTATTGTCATCCTTAGCCTCCAATGCAATCTTCCTTTCTACATTTCTCTTGGAGTGTTATTTTTTTAAAAATGTTATTTTTTAACTCAACCTGTAGATTTAGATACTCCTGTTTTATTTTGAAATTATGTTATTTTCCATTTGTGGAATAGAGCCCTTTTCCTCCTGACTTTATTCTTAATTTCCATAGTAAACCACCTTGATTGTAGTTTCCTTGATTTAGTTTTGCTGGAAACAGGTATGAAGTCCTCTTGCACTTGCAACAATGTGCTTTTAAAAAATTCCCATGCCTCTTTAACCATTTTGTTATTTAACTACATCCAGTTTATAGTTTCAGTCTCATAACATTAAAGTTAGCCTTCGTAACATTGTATACTTTTGTTTTGGACTTTGAAAAAATAGTCTGGAAACAGATCTATTAGTTAAGTTCTCCCCAAATGAGCTTGATGGGCCGAATGGCCTCCTCTCGTTTGTAAATTTCTTATGTTCTTAGCTCCCAATTCTGGTAGCTTCCAAAAGTATAAAAAGTGGCATATCTAGGATAAGCAAAACTGTAAGGATTTTGTTTTTTTGCACTGGACATCGTGGCTAGCCTGTGCACTGGTTCTGTGAGTGCTGTCCAGAGTGGATGCAGAACATCCACGTTCTTCCCAGTTGATTTGGGTTTCGCCAGGGGTGTGCTGTTGCTCCTACTCTGTTCAATGCTTGCATGCGCTGGGTGTTGGGCAGGGTTGGAGCGGCATCTGATTGTGAAGAAAGATTCACTGATCTTGACTCTGCTGACGATTCTATGATCTTCACAGAGTCAATGGAGGCTCCGATTGGGACCCTCGAGACAGTCAGCGAGTCTCAGTATCTGGGCTTGCGACTGTCCTGGATAAAATCCAAGATCCAGGCCTTTAATGACCACTTGGGCACAGCCATCAGCAGCGTGTCTGTCTGTGGGGAGAACACGCCGTACCAGAGCATGCCCCCCAAGCTGACCTGACCTTACGTAAGGGGCTGGCTCTGTGATAATTTGAGGGTGGTCCTCTTTTTTTTTTTTTTTTTTGTGATATGATGTAATATAGTATGATAGTAATAATACAACTAATTGTAATACAGTGTACAATTATGAAATGGTTCTTCCATTATGCAAGTGATGTATAAATTGTAATAAAGTATACAAGATGTGTGTCTGCATTTATTTTACAAGGTTGTATGTGTATTTTTCAACAAGATATAAAGAATTTGCTGGTGTTTCTGCATTGGGTTTAGACCGGTGCACACATTGGTTCATGCAGCTGACAATAAGTCTAATCTCAGATTCAGTTTGAATGAAACACTATAGTGATAAGGGTGCAGCCTTTTGAGTAATTTTCTCTCACGAGCATCGGAGAGCTGGTCAAAGCCCTGTCAGCCCCACACACGGGGACCAGCCGTAACTACTTATTGGAAAACAGGCCTGGTTCCTCTCAAAGGTGCCTTTGCTTTTATATATTTATTAATGGCAGTCGAAGTATTGCTAATGCATTTAAGTCTCATTGTTCTCAGTAACGCTACAGGCTCTGTGGTTACGATGACGTTGATGCCAATATTTTAATTGACACATCGTTTTTTTTTTATTTTAATGAAATTAGTTATAATTTTGAAAATGATTATAATAAATGTTTTCCTTTAATATCATGTGTAATTATCAGAGTAGTTCTTTTGTACACTGTGCAAAGTTTCGATGGCATAGCATGACGCTATAAGCACAAGGACCTGAATCGAAAACACACCGGCGCTATTCTGGATGATATATGTTCCGTCAGAGTAGGCAAAACCACCTTAAGTGTCTGTTCGTGCTAATTAAATTACCATTAGTATGGAAAACTTTTAAATGCCTTTTGACCTTGTAGGTGCCAAATACACTCATTATTAAAGCCATAAAATCGTCTGCACACACCGCCACCGTCAATCAAAGTACAATATAACTCCCATTTCCACTCCATTGAACAAGTATTTGTGACAATGTTTAGACTAAAATTTGGTCTTGTTCTATATTAATTGACTGTGCGGGTGTGTGTGTTCATGCGCTTTGGGTGTTATCTGAAAGGAAAACGGACATTAAAAAAATAAGTTGTAAACTGAAAAAATGCAAACTAAACAAAAACATGTTGGACACTAATCTGTGAGAAGTATTGCCACACTACCGACGTCTTTTACCTTGTGTAACCCAGGGACGGATTACGGACCGGGCCAGCGGGGCCTTCTGCCCAGGGGCCCTTGGGGTGCAGGCCCAAAACAATTTGCAACGCTTATCAACGATGTATTTTCGTTTGTCTATTTTAGAGGGCATACATTCTCTGATCCTATGCCTACAAGGGCCCCTGACCCTATAGGGCCTCTGATGGAAACATGGAGGGAGGGCGTTTGGCTGCCAAGGGCCCTTGAATTGTGGTGGTGGTGGTGCTGGTGGTGGTGCTGGTGGTGGTGGTGGTGGTGGGGGTGGGGGGGGGGCCCTCGCGAACGTTTTGCCCAGGGGCCCACACAACCCATAATCCGTCCCTGGTGTAACCACAGTATCTCATCTTTTAAAAGCTGTTATGGTTAGTGAGCTGTCTGTTCCTTTATCGCCACTTCAGTGCTTAACACGTACTTATGTGATTTGCTAAAACAGTTGCATCTGGCGTGCTCCGCTAACTTAATTTAATAATCACAAGGATACGCCGAAATCATGCAGATTACTAACTTTTCAGCATCACAATACGCATCTCAATATTTTAGGCATACTACTAATCTGATTATCGAATCGTGGGCGAATATAATGTCCTTATAGTTCCGAAAAGCCAGCGTCCATTATCTAAAGTCCTTCAGTGACATACAGTTTGTGGTTGTCAATATGGAATTAACTGAAATTAAACGGTCAAGTTGATTTTCTGGTGGAAAATTAATCGTTTATTACAAGTGACCAATCGGTAAAATAGTTGATAGATTAATCAGTAGAAAAATAGTCGTTAGTGGCAGCCCTTACACACACACACACACACACACACACACACACACACACACTGAGGACCCACAATATAATAACAGACAGGCACGTATTTAGCCGATGCTTTTATCCAAACTGGTGCACATTTTTGAGAAAGCAAGCTCAGCTAGTTCTTCGAGCACCTGGGGTCTCCTGGTGGCTTTCCAGATGGTGACCTCCGGATCACCGGCTCAGCAGCCTAAACCGCTGAGCCACACGCTGCCCCCTATAGACTGCCACTGCTTATCACAGTTACTTTCCATGTACATGTACAGTGTTTTTTTTTTGTCTTTGCTCCCCAGAAATAGCTTATTCTTAATGATAATGGTTTTATTATTTACCATATCAGTTGCAATGCTACAGTGACTTCACGTCACGTCCCGATCAACTGAATTCAGACACAGACAGGTAATACAATTACCCCCCTCAAACTAACGGGAAATGGGTTAAATCTGTTGTTGACCCTTGTGTCCCTTGGCACTTGTTTGACTTTCGACAAAAATTGCACAATCTGGTAACAAAATGTGCATCTTTATAGGTGCCAGTTCCCAACAATTGTACTTTTCTAGTCTTTTGACAGCATTTGCAGAGGCAGTTATAACCCTGTTAGTGCTGAAAGCTAACAGGAAGGCTGACTGGGTGTACCAGAAGCTTCTTTGTAGTCAGGTGTTTTTTTTTTTCTTTTTTGAAGCCAGTTCACCATTTTCTGTTCCCTGTAATTACTTTCCAGTTTCATTTACCTGAGTGTGTCTGCTTTTGGGATGCTCTTTTTGACAGCAGAAAATCCTTGAAAATGTTTGAAAAATACAAGAAAATGTCTCGTGGGATTTTCTCGCTCATAAAGATTAAACTACTGGTTCAGGTTATGTTTGATTCACCTTCCTTCCACAGAATGTAAACATCTTAATCTTCGCCTGTTTCTTTCACCTATTATACATTCCTTGTGTCATCTATGGTGACAGCAATGATTTTTTCCCCTTCATTTTCAGTGATGCACTCAGTGCAAATATTACATAAAATTGTTTTATAAAGAACATTTTTAAATGTTTTTTAAAACATTTATCCTCCCCTGCCCCCTCCATGTCTGGTAGTGCCCTGACCGCTGCAAGCCCAGGAATGCATTTCAAAACTATACGTTTTTAACCCCAGATGATTTTAATTTTGGTTGAAACTTCAGAATTGAAGTCAGAATTATTTTATTTGTGCTTTACAACTGTTCTTATGAGTTTACTTCATTGCATGCCAAGAAAGAACGTGTTAAGCGTGTTGTGGATGATTACTGGATGATTTAATATGCTGCACTCCGAGCTGAAGAAGAAAGAAGTCATTCTGGGACAGGGGGCATGTTAGGGGATCCTATTGCTGCAGGTCCTGTGGGTGCAGCCCCGCCTGGGGCTCAAAGCTGTTCGGCTGTAAATCCTCACCTTCCTTTTGTGTGCAGCTGAGCGCTGACCCAGGTAATGCACTTCTGTATGTGATAGTGAGGGATGTCCCCTAGGCAGCATGGCGAGACCCTTGCACGTGTCTACCACCAATCGGAAATAAGAGACCCCCCCGCCACAAGTGTCCCAGTTTTTACTCTTTCTGCTCCCGATTGACCTCAAGTGCAAGTCTGTTTCATGTGCAGCCTGCAGAAGCACTAAGGTGTAATATCGTGTCACGTGCTTGTTTTTGCTGTTTTGCCGTTCGTCACTTGAGTTGCAGTCTGTGTGAATTTCTCTACCTTGCTGGCCAAAGTCATTTCAGTTTTGCTTGATTCAAACTTGAGGTCATGTTATTGATGGAGTTAATTAATAACATTGTATATGTAAAAAATTTTAGATCAAGCCAGTTTTATTCTAAATTCTTGTTCAATTGTTTTTTCAGTTTTAGCTGTATGGATGAATCGGATTGCCAAGGTAAAATATGCCAAGAAATTTCCGTGAGTAATATTGTGTATGATCAGGACTCCTGTTCTGTTGCTTAAACATAAAAAATTGGAATGGAAAGCAAACAAATTTTGTAATTTTGATTAAGTTAGATATGGCTCCTACGTCACTGTTTGCGGTGCCTTTTAATTTTGTAACATGAGACCTCTGGTGGCCATATTCGTCTATTGCAGTTTTATTCTCATAATGAGGCAAACCTAACGCTTCCATGTATTACTAAATTTTTTTTTTTAAAGATTTGCATATTACCTGTGGGGTTGTTCAGGCATTTTAATGACAAAAACTCAGAGCTTCACTTCTTTGCCCTTTTATTTTGGATAGCAAAAGTAAATCAGATCAAAGGAGACCTGCCAGAATTGAATTACCCCTCATCTCCCAAAATGCCCCCCTCCTGACAAGATGTATTTGGGCGACATTAAATTCCTGTACAGTGAAGTTATTGATTCTATGCTTTGTAATAAGTGAGAAATGACTGATGGAATGATCTAGAACACAGTGACTAATTGATCTCTTCCTGTTTTCTCTTTCTCAGCCACTACAGATTTTTTTCTCTCCAATACAGATTTTAAGGTGCTAAAAATTCCAATAACTAATATCAGCTGAAATAATTTAATATGGTCAAAAAATATTTCTATTTAAGCAATGTTTTACTGACTGATTCTGAAATTCAAATGACAAGTTTAAAGTCTTAAAAAATCTTAAAAGCTACATATAAGAACGCCTGTATAACTTAGTCTTAAATAACATGAACTTTCACAATGTTGAACTCTCAGAAGAGTTTAGCAAATTTAAATCCCAAGGGTATCAAACCATAAATGTAGGAAACACCCTCCTGAATTTCCTCTAGTCAGGGGGCTCCTTGGCACCTCGTCGGTGTTTAGAGACGTGGCTTTATTGGCCGGTTTTCCACTGATATATTGGTACGTCCCAATATATGTGATTCTCCAGGCTTGCTGGTGAAGCTGAATTCTGTACTTTAATGAGTTGCTTCAGTGCTGGTGAGCTGAACATTTTTGCTTCAGGTATTTGCATCGTCAGACTCTTTTCATATGTTTGCATGCAAGCTGAACTGTAATAGATTTTATTGTCCAGGTAAACATCCTTTTTTTTAATTTATTTTTTTTAGAAACAAATAGCTCATCTGCCAGGGATCATGACTGATAAGTACAGTCAGCTTGTTGTGAATCATTTCAGACCTACTGTACATGTCTGTACAACTGCAGTAGTGTCGTGCATAATATGGGCTGTTTTGTGTTTGCGCTACCAGGGTGAACAAAGAGTGCTGCTGCCAGAGGAGACATTTTATATCTACATATATGGTTGCTGGGCTTTTTGTCCTCCTTTGTGGATGCATTCAGCCAAGTGTTGGTTTGTTGTCCTGTTGGTGTCCATGTTGCAGGGTGGCGAATATCATCTCGCAGATCCCACGCGCTCCCTTTGGAAATTCACACGGTTGCAAGTTTTTCCCACTGTCATTTACGATTGTCTCCATTCATTCATCCATTTCATATTTGGTCCATTAAAATTAATCAGTAATTGTATTTGAAATTTGGTCAACACTGCCTGAATTCCTCAATTCATTGCACCAATGAGACGGTCATCAGGTGCCATCCCTTTGAGTACTGCATGAGTACTGAACGTACTTAGAAGGAATACACCTTCAGGGGCTTGTTTGTGTGAAGGAGGCTGGTTGTGCTGGATTTAGAAACTCTTTATCAGATCGTGTTGGAACACATGAACGTTTGTCTTGATGATGGATGCGGGGGGGAGGGGGGGGAGATGGAGCGAGTTGATCAATGGATTTCTAACTCACTTCAGCAACTAACCACAGCTACCCATCCCTGCACCTAACCAGGTGAATAGAATGGAAACCAGTTTGCCTTCCCTAGCTGGACTTCCTTGGCAGGGCTGGGGCCCAACCCAGGTTCTGGCTTTTGAGCAGTACATCCAGGATAGCCTTCATTTATTCTTGAAAGCACATACGATAGCGTAGACGCAGAAGAATGTGGGTTTTGTTCAGTTAAATTGCAGGATGTGCTGGCGTCCCATCCAGCGTGTCCCCTGCTGAGTGTTCTGTGCTGGATAAATGGCTGCAGAAACATTAGACTGAAGAATGTTAGTACTTTAAAATAAAAAGAGAGCTGTTAAGTAGGCAGATAAAGAATTTAAAATGGACATGACTGAAACTCCTAATTATCATTTGTCATCCCACGCAGTCCTGTGATATATACCATCCAAATAATGTTCCTTTTCATTTAGAGCAGTGTCAGCAGGGGTGCCTTGGGGGGGGGTCAGTTAGTTTTCTTCTGTTAAGAGAAGGGGGGAGGGGGCAGAATTAATTCATCAACAGGGAACGGCAGCACCTTTCCTGGGCCTTTCACCTTTGGTCAGCACCTTCATCCCCCCCGCAGGCTTCCCTGCATATTTCTCTTCACCCCTAGGTGGGGCTATTTCACTGCACTAATCGTGGTCTGGGACCTGTATGTGTTGAATGACTGTCACAGGTTGTGGCCTGCTGTGCAGGAACAGCATGTTTGTCTGTAAAGACTGAGCCTAGCAGTCTGAGTTATGCAGTCTCAGTTATCGAAGCAGTCATCGAAGGGCACTGTGAAGACCCAAGAATAAGGCACTCGGTGGACGGAAAGAACCTCCCATAACCTTCGTTCCACTGCAGAAACTGACTCGGGTAATTATAGTCCTGCTTCAGTGAATAGTGATATTCCACAACTGCTTGAGAGAGAAACAGGAGTGAAGGATCATTCAGAGGACGCCACCAGGCAGCAGTCAGGGTCCATCTCAGGACTTTCACTTAGGCTGCTCATGTTCAGACTGAGAGTAGAGACCCATGCAGAATCTACACGCTCCTGTGCAGCCCGGAGTCTGAATCTACCCCCCGACCTTTGGTGTGAAGCCGCTGTGATACCCATGGGCCACCACAGCGTACCAACAGGGGGAAGGATCTGTACAAGGATGTTCCGAACGGCTCGTGTTACGCATTGTGCATATCACTGCAGGCATTGTGCACGTCACTGCAGGCATTGTGCACGTCACTGCAGACATTGTGTAAATGTGGAAATCAGCAGCTGGAAAGTGTAGAGCGAGGTTTTCTGTACAGTGGGGGCAGTAATTAAAATGTTTAACATTCATAGAAAAGGTCAAAACTTTCTGTGTGTGTGTGTGTGTGCGTAAAATGTGTAATTTAGTCTATTTTTCCCCATATTTTTATATGAATAAACCCAACATCCGAGAGAATGAAGTATTGAAGTTTTATATACTGATACTGTAACATTTTTGAATACTTGGAAGTTTTGTTTTGCAGTGCCACATACAAAAGAAAAATGATTACACAAAGAATTAAAGAAAATGGCAAACACCACCACTGTAATAAAAACAGATCAAGTGTTCGACACAGCAGAATATTCACCCTTTGTGATGAGTCCTGGGAATGACCCTTCATGAGCCTGGGGGGTTTGGGGATGAATCCCCGAGTGCTTTGCTTAGCTCAGATGTTTTGATGACCATGGCCTCAGTTTGAGAACCCTCAGACTGATTAGGTCTCTGCACTGGCCCTGCATGTGTTAAGATCCTAGCAGGGGTCCTACAGCCGCAAAATCTCTCGCCATTCTATTACTTAGAGTCTGGGTATTTATTTCTCTGAATGTTCACTCTGGCACTGGTGGAAAAGTGCCCACAAAAGATCTGCCTTATTTGACTGTAACCTTTTCATCAATTTCATCGCAAATTAGTTTCATGGGGTTAATGTTTTGGTTGCAGGAAGGGCCTTGTTCTTGTAGATGAAGTTTAAACTGCAAGGTTTGTAAGACCCATTGGATCAAATAATAATGGTATGGAGCAGAATGAATTGATTTATGGATATTTGTGTAATTGTACGTGTTTCTCAGCCAGACTAGGAAACCTTGCTTCCTAAGTACCAGTGAGAAAGTGAGCCACCGTTAAGTGGGATTTTAATGCATGATTGTCGAGCCACAGGAAGCCATGTTGAACTGCAAGAATGACATGCCGTTTCGGCAGTGTGACCTTAATACTTTTTGGTTTTTTAAGTTGGACAAATGACCCACCCCCACCTGGAGGTTTGCGCAGACTGTCTATGCTGTGATTTGGGGTTGATCTCCAGTCTGGCAAGGCTTTTTACGGTCTCTGCCACTCCCTGTATCCTCCCAGCAGGGGGAAACTGGACGGCTTAACATCTCCTGCCAGCTATCTACCCAAACAAGATGTCAGGCTTGCAGGCCGTTTACACAAACAACATGATGGTGGCCGTGAATTGCGATTTTACAGATTTGTTGGTTTACATTTTGCATGCCTTTTCCAGGTACACTGATTATGAATGAAATCAGTAAATGTAGGCTTTGTGTTACACCTCTCCCCCGCCGTGTTCACTGAATTTTATCTGCAAGATACTGCAAAATAGTGTTTCACTGGAAAATGCTATTGAAATACTGTGTAGCATGATACAATGTCCAGATGGTATGGAAAATTAAATCAACAAAATGTTGAAATACATTGGTGCAAAGAACTATAGCCATGTTACTCTGATATTCGGGGTCATCAGCTTTGAGTTGGCTAATTGGGCTTCTGTTTCCTTACAGAAATATTAAAGAACCTCACCAGGCAGACAGAGTATTACATCAACTCGCTGTTTAACAGCACCTACCAGAATATCCCCCCAGAAGCCAATGGCCTCCTCAGGGAGCTTTTCACCGACATTGGCCTGTTTATGTTGGGCTCTGAGCTTGGCGTGGAGGTCAGCGTCTACCGTTTCTTTGATGGCCTCTTCCCACTGGTCTACAATCACCTCATCAACCCTGGTTTGACCGGCATCTCCTCGGTCAACGCCGAGTGCATCCGTTCGTACCGCCGGCCACTGAACCCATTCGGAAGTTTCCCCAAACAGCTTGCGGACGAAGTCAGGCGCTCCCTCCTCCCCACACGTGTTTTCCTGCAGGCCCTGAAGCTGGCCAGCGAGGTCATCAACACCACGGATCACCTTCAGTGCAGTGCGCAGTGCACGCAGGCCTTACTCAAAATGCTCTACTGCCCACACTGCCAGGGTCTGACGCAGAGCAAGCCCTGCATGGGCTACTGCCTCAATGTCATGCGTGGCTGCTTGGCCAGCGTGGAGGAGATTGATGGCCAATGGAGGGAGTTTGTCCGCTCTGTGGAAGAAGCATCCAGTCGTTTGCATGGCGCCCAGGAGCCAGAACAGGCCCTGCTGGCAGTGCATTTGCCCATCATCAACGCAGTCATGCATGCTCAACGAAATGGGCCCAAGCTCTCAGCTCAGGTAAGAGCATCTCTTTACAGCTCAACCTGCTCATCTTCTTAGCTTAATGTCTTGCTATTAAACACATACTGCAACCTGAACCACCTCAGTACCAGAAATACCAGACCAATCCCAAAAATATCAGTGCAAGTCACAGTTAAGGATCTCAGATTTACGCTTCACTGTAGCTACAGTGAGAATGTGTTGCAGACAAATATGCAGCAGCTCCAGACAGAAAATGCCACACAAAAAAAAAGCCAGACCAGAATATTTCCTAAAATTACATCCATGTGGTCTGCTGTAGCCGGCCAACTGGTGCAGACCACAAACAAAGCGAGGCAAGTGCCAGAGCCTCAGAAGTCCGCAAGATGCCCAGTGTGCTCCTCGATCTGTTTGAACTGCTGGCAGTGTGTCGGGAACGCAGTGGGCATCTTTAACAGACTGCGGTCTGGCAAACGTTTGTCACTGGCAGCAAACCTTTCCATAGGGTTCAATAGGGGTAGTGCTGAATTGTACCCCAGTCATTTAAATCACAAAGCAGTGACTGGGGATGAAGAGCGGATGGTCGCTATGAAATTATCTTGCTTATATGGTTAATAATTCATATCTGAAGTCCTGCATTCATATATTCGTAAGGCCCGGGGGGACTGTTTTTCCCCGATTTTCAGATGCCTTCTTTAACCTTTTGAAATTTCCAAAATCGATTCTGACAAAGGTGATGCCTCGAGGGTATATAAACTTAAAACTTAAGGGCTGTAAGTAGATTGTCCTGTGAGTATTTCTACCAGTTTAAGTGGTTTAGCTTGATTTAGGTAGAGGCTGAAATGCTATTTATTACCCTGTGGGCAAAGTATGGATTTTTTCATTCATCTTGTGAAGAATGGTGCACTGGCCTAATAATCACTTAGAGCTATCACAAGTTACAAAGCCATGGATAACCGTGGAAAGGCATCCCCCCTTCCCAAATAAAATATATTCAGTAGCTTTGTTTTCAGATTGTCATCTGCGATAAAATAAATGTATATGTGTTTATAAGGTTGTTTTGGTTCTTAATTCTGTGCCATTAAACAACATTGTTATGGGGCAGTTAGAGCAGATGCCATCGTTCCAGGCTTATGCAGAACTGTTAATGATACCATTGAAACTGTAGCTTTTGTTGGTTTTTTAGGACAGAGCTAAGTAGCGTGGTATTTGGCAGTTGCATGATAAATGTGCAGAGGTGATAATACTCATCGCTAGGCTCATCATTTGGAGGTCGTCAGCTCCGATTGTTCAAGTCGTATGATACGATCTGAAGTCAAACTTGAGTTCCCTCAGCCTGTACATATTTCAGACATGATGATTGATTGGTCTGACTCCGAGGTAGGTAGTTACTCTTTGTTTAACTCCTAAAGGCTCTCGTATCTCCTCAACACTGGCACGCTAAAATGAAGACTTTTGTCAGCATCATATAAACGCTTTTGCTCAGAGTTGTATTCCCTTAGCAGAGAGCATGGCATGAGAGATTCACACTTGCACGGCAGGTTCACAAGGTGTGCGGGCACGCCGACAGGACAGCGGGCGAGTCGGTCAGCATTCAGCAGGAGGGCAGCTCCGCCGGGGCCCCGAGACAAGCTGCCCGAAAGACTTTCAGTAGCCAGAGGAAGTGAGTCTGATGGGGCTTCACTGGGCAAATAGCTGCAGACCCATGAAGCCCATCTCATGGAGCGCAAAGCAAAAAGAAAACCAATCAATTATTATTGATGTTTTGATATTTATGATATTTTGGCTGAACATCCCATTCTTGATTTTCTTAAACTAAACACTAAATTTGGGAGACACTGTTTTGTTTTAAAATGAATAAAAATCTAAAATGAGAATGTGACACTGCATAAGACATGCCTACAGCTGAGCTACTGTGTCTCGCTATCGCGGTCTGTCGGAGGTGAAGTCGTTTACCAGTTTGGTTTCTGTCTTCAGGGAGTTTGTCACCAGTCTGAGACACTACCGTACGTTTTATGCTGTCCTGGCAGACAGGCTGTGCGTCAGCGAGCTGGCCTCGAGCGACGGGATGTCATGCTGGAATGGCGCGGATGTCGTTAAAAGGTAGGCTGGCATCTGTCCGCGAACTGCGGCCCTTGCACTGCATCCTCCATATTCCGTCTGGTTCTTGTACTCTATTACTTTGTCTTTGCAAAGTTCTCCAGTAGTTAGGTGGCGACAGTTTATCTTGGCTTCATTTCAAGGTTTAGTTTCATCCTCTTTCCGAAGAAGCCAAAGTGACGAGTATCGTGTGAAGGATCGGCACGGGCAAAATCCGCCACTTTGGTGGCTTCACGCTGTCTCCAAACTGACTGCTGTCACTGTAAAACTAAAAACTCCTGTGACAAAAATGCTTTTTAGATTGGCTTACTCCTCTGCCTGACAGGGGGAGCTTACTCCACACACTGTGGAATGGCATTCATGCCTTTTTCATGTTGGCGTTGGAATCAAGGCTGCCCCCTAGTGGACACATAAGAGAACTGTAGTGAAGTTAATTCACATGTATTAGAAGTATAAGTTGTCACCGTTTATTTCCTGCTGTGACAATCAGGCATACACTGAGATTTATTAATTTACCTGGTATTTTTAATAAATCTATACAAATGCAAAAATAATGCTAATAACATATAGTGGATGCTGTGACAAATAAAAAAAATGCTTTATTGAAAAAGCAGAACCCATATTCATGATTTAAAAAAAGAAATCCCCACACATGCCTCTCAGACAGTGTGATATCTAAATGACAACCTGTGCGGGTAGCTTTGGATTGTAGAGGCAGCCTTAACTAACTCGTATCCAGTCCTTTACGGGTCAGTGGTAATTGCATATTTCTTATACAGTGTTGCCATACCAGGAAACAGCAGAACTCTTCCCTGGGGGAACTCTCTGCTTCTTTTGGCCTGGGTCCTGCATGTATTTTTATGCTTGTTGGGACTAGAGAGAGGATGACCACTTGTGCTGTTTGTAAAAGTAGACTTTCATGTATAATAAGGGGTTTGTGCACCACACCCTGACCATGGAAGTACCTCTGAAGTTCCAGACGCCGTACATGTTGACGCTGCCTGGCCGTGTCTCGTCTGTGCTGCCTTGCATCTTGCAGCTAATTCTTGGCTGTTACAGTCGAGGACAGTCGAGGATTAGGCCCTTGACCGTCTCCAGCCGCCGCTGCTCCTTATGTCTTCCTCGTCCTCGTCCTCTGCCCTCGGACACCTGAATAACAGGCACAGTAACTGCACCTGCTGAACATTTTGCTGAGTGACGCTGAACATAATGAGCCGTAATTTCTTAATTCACTGAAAAAGCAAACTTGTGTGGTAGCGGCTGCTTTCAAAATACTTTGTGCCCTGATTCATTATTCAAGCATTTCCTTTATTTTGTAGGTACATCCCTTTATTTTCTTGGAAAATCCACTTGGAAAAACTGGTGTTCCCACTGTAAGGAAGGCTTTTGTTTTCTTCCTAACCTTATGGATGCTCCCGTATCTCTTTGTGGGCCCTAAAAGCTGTGTTATGCATCACATCTCCATGACCCAAATTCTCTGACAGGTTCGGTGCAGCGAGATGTAAATCACAGTTTCTCTGAGTCGCTCGACACGTAACAAAGGCAGAAGCTCCAGGTCAGCAGCTGGGTCTGAAATATCATCTTTGTTTTACTTTAAGTTGTTTTTTGGCACCAAACCCAAATTGGAGTCGGTAGGGTGTGATTTTCTTCTACTTCAAGCTTTGTGTTCTGCTCATGGCAGTATGTCTTTCACGATTTCTCCCTTCATGGGTCACACTATCATCTTGGTGGCACTTCAGAGCTATAAAGAGTGAGTGTCTGAATGTTAAGGTGTGTATTGCTGAAGATTTGAATACTATTTTGAATGCATGTTCCCAGCACATAACCGCACTGTTTTTGGTTTATCGTTGAATTGTAGCATGTGTATTGTTGGCTCTTATTGCCACATGCGAAGGTAACAAGAACGTTCTGGATGTCAGAACAGCACCTGTCCCTGAAGATGCCTCTGAAATGTGATGTATGACAAGTGATATCCAGTGATAGCATCGTGGCTATATCAACCTTCAGACTTTTAGTGCATCAAAGTGATGACTGTTAAACTGGAGTCCTCTAATGGAATCGGCATTAAGCAGCTCAATATCAGGTTGAAATTCGGTATTATAATCGGCCATGGAGTGGATTCATTAAAAAAATAATAATAAAAATCACATTACTTAGTTTTTCACACTGCGCTTAAAATTAAGTGTCCATGTCAAAGATTTTTATGGTTTTAAGTTCTCTTAAACCTCCTAAGTAACCGTCTAGAGGACTTTGTTATGGGACGGGAATAATGCTTAATCAGTAGGGTTTCATGTAACGTATTATGAAGAAGTAATGATACCCAAGTACCGAAAACCTTTTTTGTTAAAACCTTTCCTTAAAGAATTATACTGTATGGTCTCAAAATTTTGTCATTAGCATAAAACCTTTGAAGTATTAGACATACTTTTTAAATACAGAGACACTGTAAAATTGACATTATGAGAGATAAGGGTGTGAAATTAAAACCAACAGTGAAACAATGTGAGAGGATTCTAACAATGGGAACATCTGAAATGCCCTCATTAGGTGGGGGCGCAGGGACATAACCATAAAATCGCTGCTTCGGCCATTTTTATTAACAGTATTGCTGCCTACTGGTAAAGATAAAGCCCTGATATCCGCGTGCTTTTGAAGGTGGTGAGTGTAGAAATGTGCTCTAAGCCTTGAAGCAGCCCGTGACTGGGCACCAGTCCATTTAATATTTGACAGCAGTGACGATACCAGGCAGGGTCAGCTCTGTAAGAACTAAGCTGAGATTGTCACCTAACGCATGACTCTCCTGCAAGCCATCAAAAACGAACAGCAAAGAGAGAAAAACCAGCTCTGTTTTGGTTTTGCAAATAATTTTGTGTAGTAATTGCATAGTCATTACATAATAGGTGCAACATCGCTACTAAGGCCGGTTTTACATGAGTCATGTTTAACGAGCCGTACCGTTCACATAATAAATGGTATGAAAGCTAGATCTGCAAAGCGCTGCTGATTTGTGGGTCCTCTTCCAAAGATGAGGAGTAATGAGACCAAACCAGCCATCAAATGACTTCCCACCAGGCCGCAGCCTCTGTGGGTGTCCTGCGCTGCTGGTGGTGGGGCGCGGCGGGGGGCAGTGTCAGATGTGATTACCGTGGAAACCGTCCCTGCCGCTGCAGCATGGCAGACGCTATGCTAATGATATGCTCACGGCCGCCCTTCTCATCCTGCCCCATGTCCGCTCTGGGAAACAACTGGAAGTTGTCACCCTCTACTGATTCGGCATAATTAACAGGCAGTGTGGAAGTGTGATGCACCTCAGGAGACCCAGTCCCCCCCCCCTTCAGAACACAACCACTAAGGTTTTCTGGTAGAAACTAGTGATAAACAATCAAGATATTCTCAAACCCAATAATCCTCTTTTCGTAAGATATATATTTTAATCTAAATTAATTTGGGAAGACTGGTTTCCTGTAAAAAGGTGTTATTATTACGAATAATGCCTAATTACCATTACTGAGTAGTCCTATAATCAGATTGGTTATTGGTTTCAGAACTTTTAAAAATGCAGTCTGTTTCCATAGTAACTTTATCAGATATTTGTACATGATGTTGTTTCCTGATCTTCATTAATCAGGTGATTTTTATTGTAATTCTCTGAGAGCTTTTATTGATACCAGAGAAATTTGTTGAATGTTTCTAGGCCTGTGACTGATTCCATTTCTGATTTATGTATGCAGTATATATAATTATGACCAATAGATGGAGCTGTTTGTATTCTGTTGATCAGGAATGGTTATGCAGTAATATACAGTAAATACAGCTCTGTTGAAGAAAAAAGTGTGTTTTGTGTGTGTGTGTGTGTGTGTGTGTGTGTGTGTGTGTATACTGTACTTTTTCCCTCCACAATACAGTGGGTAAATAATCACAAGTATTATGATTCAACCGTATTTGTTTGGATGCAACTGAAAAACAAGATTTGTAGAGAGAGCATGTAAACAAAATCAGACTGTTAATCTGAAAAAAAGACGGCAGTTGTAAAATTTAATTGGAAGAACATGAGTCAACAACAGGATAAATGTGCCGAATGAAGTCACATCATCACAAAAGCAGTAACGGATCGAGACACATGTCGCTTCTAGCTGCCGGTGACCTGTGTGCTTAAGTGTGGCAGATGAAATTTGATAAAAGTCTTTACTTTGAACCCTTGTGTAGTTTTCATTCATTGTGGCATTTTGTGAAGCTTCATGATCGTAGGTAGCGGTTTTCAGCGATGCCCGCGCTCGTGTCGTCTCTTAAGCCGTAGCCCCTGTGCTATTCGCTGATTTATAAGTGGTCAAAACCTGTCATGCTTTGGGAAATGGAGCTACAGGTGATCCCACGGAATTGATCGCTCTGCGGATGTGGTGGTTGGGGGGGGGAGGGGAGATTAACTCAAGCTGAGGCATAACACTTCCAGACTTGCTAGCTAGACCAAGATTGGAGCTGTGTAAAAACAGACCAATTTCTGTACTAGAAGGAAAAGAAGAAAAATAAACAACATAGCTGGGTTAAAGGCAAAGCAGCATTCATTTCCTGATGCAAAGCTCTGACAATATCACATTTTCACTGTAATATACGGCTCCCCGGTCTGGCTTTGGATGCCTTTCCCGTAACACTGGCTCTTACAGGAGGTAGGCATGGGCACATGATTGCGTTCAGTGTTTCACCTCGCTTCATGCCAGACTGAAGCCCCCGGCATCCGGAATTGGACACGGCAGCTTGCTGGGGAAGCTTATTTTTCTAAATGCCTCGATTGTCTGGCCTGGTGGCCTCTCCGAATGCAGAGTCTGCAGCATGAAATAGACCTGATCCCAACTATTAATTTATATCCATTTTAAATACCCAACTTCCAGAGGAAATGCAGGGGAATCTGCGGGATACTAGCAGTAGTTCATGAAGTTGAACTTTGTCTGTTTTGTAGGTACTTTATAAGTTAACTTGTGTGGTCACATTGTTATGATTCTACAAGCTGCACCCTACAGCTTTCTTCTGTAAACTTTAATCAGCCGTGGATCTTGTGTGCCACTGATTAGGAGCTGGAACCTTCACCAGGATTGAGAAGCTCCATGATGAGTAATTTATTTTCAAACAAACTTAACTCAAGAGAGAATTAGAGCATCGTGGATGTTCTGGAAGCCGTTTGGACAATGGAACAATGGCCGATGTGTTCTTTTGTCACGTTTCCATAGCAGCTGTGGAGTTGCTCAGCACACGTTTCCAGCATCTTCTCTGCTGCTGATACACACTGGGTTCCCTCAAGTTGGAAGATGCGAAGGTGCCATTGCTTATTCAACAGACATTCTGCACTGAATAGCTAATGAAGACATTCATCAAGTGACGGAGACAAAAGCACTCGGCTTTTCTGCTGGGGCCCCTCAAGTGTGCGCTGCATCGGTGAAGCTTCTTGCTTTCTTGAGATTTTAATGCTTTCGCCATTTTTATATGCCGTTGACTTTCCCAGTAAGGCGCCTTTATTCACATGCATGGATTTTTATGTAGATTCTGGCTCACTCAGAAAAAATACGGGAAGAATCACAAGGACATCCCTGAATCATTTGCACTCATGGGAGAAATTTGGGTTTTAATAATTACACATCTGTTTATGATTTCAATTTCAGAAAGCCCTTTTTTTTCAGCAACGGAACTGGAGAGATTCCCCAGAGCGCGTCGTCCTCGTTTGCATGCGAGGGCCATGGCTGAGCCTCAGACCTCCGGATTGGCCAGTCGTGTGGCATCCAGGTGCTCCTCACAAGCATCTCCACAGGTCATCTGGTGAATTGTCCGGTCTTGCCACGGGTAGCAGGCCAAGAGCGCAGCCAGAAGGCTGCAGGTTTGTGGCCGCAGGCCCCAGTCTGACGGCAGGCTTCAGGATGACATCTGGCTTTGTTTGTTTGCATAAAGTATCTGGCTTTATAAACAGTAGCGTACAACTTCAAATCATTTAATAACTAAATAAACAAATTGGTTTTAACCATAATAGCAATGCAAAAAGTGATTCATTTGACCTATTTAGAGAAGTTCTACCTTCTCTAGTGCTGCCCTTCACCTGACAGGTAAGATGAATCGCTCTGGTGCAGAACAAACATGGACACAAAGGTGTATCTCTGCCTGTCACTTCTCCCTTATTGCTTTCGGCAGGGCCTTATTTACTTTAATGCGCAGAAAATGTAACGTGGCTCCCAGGTACTCGGCTTAATGCCTAGGAGGGGCACGCTTCCCCTGGCGGCCCACAACAGGATTTTCGACGGGGTGGGGGGAATAATCCAGCTGCTAGGGGCTTCCAGCGCCAGGGGAAAGCCCTCGGAGTGTTCCAGCCAGCGAAGGCCAGCTTTATCTCCTTGGCTCAGTCACGTCGCCCTTCATTCCCAGCGTCTTTACACGCAGCTGGAAACGACCTTGGGGTGGATGGCGTTGGTGAGGACAGTGCAGCGCGTTACATTAACGCGAGGTAATGTTATGTCTCGTCTCGGTTAAGCAGCGCGAGAATCTGCAGTAATGAAGTTGTGAAACGGGACGAAGAAAGAGATGGAAGCTGTATGACACGGGTCTATTTGGCAAACCATCTCCCGGCCTGTTTAATTCACTCATCAGTGCTTTAGGAAATCTTGGGTTTGCTTTGAGTTGATTGCACTATACTTGAAGCATCACATTTTATAATCCAGGCTGTAGAGATCACAGCTAACCTTCGTAGATGAACAGGCCAACTAGAAATATCCACGTCATCACGACCCTGGTCCAGTCTCCTGGTCCTTCCCGCTGCTCTGCAGTGTCTCTTCTGGACATGGTTCATGAGAGGCCTGCTTGTATAGCTGCTGCAATGTGAAGATGTAATGCCAAGAAAAATGATTAGACAGCTGTCTGGTCTGTTGTTTACTTTGCCATGATTTGCCATCTGGAAGTTATTTTTTTTCCTTCCTCAACTGTAGGCTGAGTGGCTTAATATGCTGTTATTCTTCATCTTTGGAGCACTACTTCATCTGACTCTTTTCACAATGAGTGCATCACATATGAAGGATGTATTTTCTGTGTCACCCTGGTTAAATTGTGGGTTTCTAAGCAGTAATTTGGTAAGGCTGAACTGAAAGCGTTAAGCGCTTTTCCCCATAATTTCTAATTTTAAACAAATAGATAAATAAATAATAATAATAATATAACAATAATAATAATGTTAAGAAAACAAGCTACTGTACCATTTAAGCATTAACTGCAGCTGATATCTCAGTGTATTATGGAGAGTCACTGTAATACAGTGTAATACATATTTTACAGTTTAATATTTTGAGTGTTTTTCCTAGTCAAATTACCCATCCAGCTAAGTATACTGGAGCCCAGCCAAGCAGCATAGGGCACAAGGCTGGGCCCCCCCCTGGGTGGGATGCCAGTCCATCTCAGGGCACATGCACCAGCATACATTATGGGCAATTTAGAGAAACCAATCAGCAGAACTGCATGTCTCTGGACTGCAGGAGGAATCACACGCATGCAAAGTGCAAACATGCAGAGTGCAGGTCCAATTCAAACCCACTGCCTACACACTGAGCTAATTCACCCCCAGGCAAATTAAAATCACTCAGAATCAGTGGGAAATATGAAATGCTCCAGATTTAATAATGAAAGGAAAATAGGCGAATGTTTTGATGGAATACATCACCTTCATCTCACGCCTCTTACTGCCATTGCAGTGAGATAGATAAGCAGTTCCTCGCATTAGTTATTCTGTCTGCTTGCATGCACTTTGAGACCCATAAATATAGCAGAGGATACTTTTGTGGCTAAAGAGATTGACCTGAGACTGAAGGTTGCAGGCTGTACTGCCAGAAGGTGTGATCTGGTGAGGTATCAAATCTGAACTGCTTCAGAAATGTGTCTGTTATTGATATAATTTTGGATTTAATTTGAATGTAAAATAAAGTGGCTATGATTTCTTAAACCCGGTTTAACTGGTCTTGAACTTTTTTCAGCCTTATGGATTGTGATACTCTGAAACTTCAACTGTAACCTGTACTCCTCTGAAGACCAAAACACGTGACCTAAATGCACAAATTAAATGCAAACCAGAGTGTCCTGAACCCACCTAAACCATCTGTTTTTCTTAGCTTATAGGAATTTTACTTACAGAAAAATGTTCTGAGGGTAGGATGAAACATGATTGATTCAAGGAGATAACCAATCACATGGTAGAGGACGTGGGACCAACCAATCAGATGTTGCTCTAGTTGCTTGGTCCTACCTTCTACAGTATGATTGGTTATCTCTCTGAACCTATCACTTTTTGTTCTGCCTTTAGAACATATCTGTGTAAGTAAAACTCCCATGAGCTTTTTCTGACCAACCATCATAGCTCAAACACTGGGTACAGATTCAGCCAGCTAGGAGGACTGAGAATGTTCAGTCACAGTGATAAATAACCAAAAGTTATCTGTCTTGATATAATTTGCTTTTGTTTAATTAATTAAAATTTACCGTGATGAGTCGGCACCTGTCTGGGGTTGTTTCCTGCCGGCACCCATAGCTTCCAGGATGGGTTCTGGTCCCCCATAACCCTGCATAGGACAGGCGGGTTCACAAAATGCACGGGTGGATGGATAATTAAAACATATGTCTCTAAATATCAGATACCTGAACATTTTGTATCAATCTCAGAAATGAATTGCGTCACACTGCAGCAATATTACCTGTCTGCTTACTAAATCCCCAACAGTCCAGAGCAAGTTGGATCAGTCATGAAAAGTGATCCCTCTTCATGAGAAGTGATATCACATTCAAAGGAAGGCTTTTTTTCCCTCCTTCTCCTGGCACACGATTCTTGATCAATGGGCAGTCCGCAGCATAACCCAGGGAAATCACACTGGGGGGAGGGCTGTTGGTGCTTGGTGGGGGTGGGGGGGGGGTATTTTCTGCCTGGAGGAGCTGACTCATTTGCCACAGGACAGAGCCGGCAGCCTGTCAGGTCATCGCGTATGTCTTCATAGAAAAATGGATTTCAGCTACTGGGGTGGAAGCAGACAGATCTCCGAGTGGAGATTCAGAACCCTCTAAATCATAGCAGGGATTGTGCCGGAAAAGAAACTGACCCTTTATGCGGCTGCATGAATGGGGAAATTAAGCCACGGTAGAGCGGCCTGCTGTAGGGGCAGGACCATGCGGTTCGATAAGGAAACCAGGGTGAGCCGCACTTTATCACACATAATGGGAAAAGACTTGTGCAGCTCTGCTGTTTTGAAAGATATATATAGTTGAGTAATCTTAAATGAAAGCCAGACTACAGTCACCGAATGGGCTCCTTGAAAGACGACCCCCCCAGCACAGGAGCCGAGAGCCCGGAATCCGTCATAGATTTAACTTTGGTAATTTGTCTCTTGTGATAATTTGCATGAAGGCGAAATGTATATTAAAAGGGGAAAAAAGAGTGAATTTCCAGCTGTGTTTTCACATGGTGTGAATGCCAGTCTATTTTTTATTGAAGTGGTCGTGTGCAGAAACCTTATGCTACACTGTGGTTAGGGCTGGGTAGGGGTTAGGGTTGTCATAGCTGGGATTAGGGTTTTGCCCTTAGAAATGAATGGAGAGTCCCCACAAAGACATGGATACAAATGTGTGTGTGTGTGTGAGGCAGTGGGAGGGGCCAGTTTATTGTACAGTGCAGCAATGTTACGGATAGTTGTTCGAGATTATAGGTGTAACAAGCAGGATCACAGTTTACAATTAAGGAGCACGTGTCAGTAGACAAGGTTTACTTTGTACGTCACATGATCTCCGCACCTCGGTTTCACGGGACAGCGGGCTCACTAACAGCCTCTGAATGGAATGTGTGCGTGTCACTACTGCTCCCTGCACTTGCTGCCAGTGGCTGTGTCTGCCAGTCGGTCACCAGGATTTTCTCTCGGCCGCCTGCTTGAAATAAAACATTATCCACAGAAATTTGCTTGCACACCGTACGTGGATGTCTTGATGTATATTGCTTGACGCAGAGAATATTGTTGCACAGATAGGTGTAAAAACGTGTTGTAGTGATTCTGCATCAATAGCGAAAATATCGGATGAGAAAAGTAAAATGGATGCATTGAGTATATATTGTAATTTAAAATACAGAACGTATGGAATGTGTCACTGTCAGTGATATACAGTGATTATTGGAGTGATTCTGTTGACATTATAACTGTATTGTGTCTTCCTGCAGCGTGGTGCTGTTAGAACTGCACCGTACATTAAGGTGCACCATTAAGCCCCCTCCCCCCCGGTCACTTCCTCCCCATATGGAATCCCTGCTGCCAACCATTCATTTTTTTTCCAATCTGACGGCCCTCCTTCGTCTTTTCCCCCCCGTGATCTATGGGGGTCGTCTCCCTGGCAGAGCCACTCCCGCTTAATAGGGTGGATAGCACGGCTGATGAAACGCCCAGCTCTTGCAGCCCGAGGGGCGTGCCTCGGAGCCGGCCAATCAGACGCTTTCATCTCGATGATGACCTGCTGTGTCTGCTTCTGTTTACTCTAACCCGGGGTATCCCTTAGCCAGGAGTCAGTCTCCTGTGCTCTCTCACCCCAAACAGGTGAAAATTAAATAGCTCACCTATTAACTCCCCAAAGCAGCTTTTCCACCCCTCCTATAGGTCGTAAGTACAGATAATAACTTACGCTAATTGGATTACTTACATTTCTTAGGTATATAATGAATGTAATTAACCACTTAATAGTGAATATTTGGGTCCATTTTCTGTTTTTGCATATATTGCATATTTGAATTGTCTATTGGTATAAAAGTGTATTTGTGTGTGTGTGTTTGTATGTATATATAACATTTTTTAAGATTCATTTGCCAGAAAAAAAATGAAAATTCACATTCCAGCAAAAAAAGTCATTATTAAGATGTTGAACAATGACAATTGCACCAAATTATAGAAAATTGTCTTCTTCTGCAGAGTAAATTGATATAAAAAATATTTTTCTTACATGGAGTAACATTTTGATTGTGTGTTTTTATTAGTAATTGTGAGAAAAGGAAATTAAGTTTGAAATAATGAAAAGCTTTACAAAATCACATAAAAAAATTAGTAACTCAGTCTAATAACCATTGTGGGACTTACGGTCTCATTTTGGTGTTGTGTACTTAATTCCTTAGCATTTCTGTTATGGGTATGATAAACGGTTTAATCTTTCTCCAGTGTTTATCCAAACAAAATGAAATGTGAGTCTTGGACCAAACATAAAGCCGCCTGTGGTCAGAATCTCATTTTTGTCTCTAGTAATTGCAGACACCACATGGAGGACCTTAGACATCGCTTGGTTTTGTTCTGACACAGCAGAGCTCGTTTATTTTATTGCAAAGAAAATTAAGCTGTTACGGCATTTTCTTTCTTTTTTTTTTTTTTGATTCTGCCTTAAAATTTTGGTGGGGAAAAACAAGTTTGCTTCTTTAGTTTTGGATGCAGAATGCTCTTGGCATTGTCATTCACGTATGCAACGAAAAGAGAGTTTATAAAACGTGTGAGAAATACTCAGATCTTGTGGAAAAAAACAATAAACCAACTTTCAAATGAGGAAGTCTGCAGTGTGATTCATTGTTGCTTTTCTGCAAGTGACTGCTACTTTCATTGGTGTACTGGGATTCCATGTTATTTATTCCAATTGATATCCAAATGTTTTTGAATCGCCATGACTACTCTCCATTTTTGTTTTTGTTTTGTCCTCAGCAGTTGAGGTGTGCCTAACAATGACTGCCGTTGTGGCCAGAATGTGGCAGGTTGTTTGAATAACATATTTGTGTTTGTTTGTTAATTGAGAATTGGTGGGAAATATTATACACTGAGTATGGTCAATTTAAAAGTTAACAAGGGTCAGTTTTAACATTTTTAGCTTATGGGTGTATTTCAGCCGACATAAGAATTAGTGAATTCATTGCCCTTATTTTCCTTGCTATGACATTTTAGAAAATACATACTTTTGTGCTGTAGAGGATTGAGGCCATTTTGTCCATATTGTAACTTCTGCCTGTGTTTCCCATAAGTGGTAGGGCTATAAGATGGGGACCTACAGGAATTTTGGGGGTTGTGGTTTGACCTTAGGGAGCGTCACCAAAAATGTATCTGAACATGCGTATCCTTGGATGCTATGTATTAAAACATGGTTATCACATCTTGAGACTTTTTTTTTACTCATTGATTAAGACTTAACTTTATCAGCGTGACTTTGACGGTCAGAAGAAGATTCCGCATGCATGGTATTTTGTTATACATAGCTTTGTTTCTCACACAGTAGAATCTTTGGTGGGTAGAATTTGCCTGCATCCTGTATATCCAAAATGGCTATCAGTTTGCATAGTTTGCTTTTTGTTTTGGATGCTAAGCACATTTCCTTCCTTGTTTCTCTTACTAATCGAAAGTGAGCATAAGTTTATGATCATCCCTTCCCCTGCCAATGAAGACGGAGAAAAGTTATTTTGTCAAACCAACCATTGAGATTATGAAAGACGGCACTTTTGGTGGTTCTTTGCTTATGTGAAAATTAAGCAATTAGTGAATGTGCTAATAATGGTGTTAACCCCACAATTTATTGTATAAAATATGGCACACTTCAGTCAACAGTATATCCCTATTGTGACGAAGTAATGTCTTCAATGTGGAAGCAGAAATGCTGTAAGGAGTGTGTTCCCTCGTGTGACGCAGACACGCTGTATGGAGTGTATTCCCTAGTGTGACACAGACACGCTGTGTGGAGTGTATTCCCTCTTGTGACGCAGACTCGCTATAAGGAGTGTATTCCCTAGTGTGACACAGACACGCTGTATGGAGTGTATTCCCTAGTGTGACGCGGACACGCTGTATGGAGTGTATTCCCTAGTGTGACGTGGACACGCTGTATGGAGTGTGTTCCCTCGTGTGACGCAGACACGCTGTATGGAGTGTATTCCCTAGTGTGACACAGACACGCTGTATGGAGTGTATTCCCTCGTGTGACACAGACACGCTGTGTGGAGTGTATTCCCTAGTGTGACGTGGACACGCTGTATGGAGTGTGTTCCCTCGTGTGACGCAGACACGCTGTATGGAGTGTATTCCCTAGTGTGACACAGACTCGCTGTATGGAGTGTGTTCCCTCGTGTGACACAGACACGCTGTATGGAGTGTGTTCCCTCGTGTGACGCAGACGCACTGTATGGAGTGTGTTCCCTCGTGTGACGCGGACACGCTGTATGGAGTGTATTCCCTAGTGTGACGCGGACACGCTGTATGGAGTGTATTCCCTAGTGTGACGCAGACACGCTGTATGGAGTGTATTCCCTAGTGTGACACAGACACGCTGTACTTGCTGCGTCTGAGAGTCACTCTTTCCCATAATGCTCTGTTGATTTATTGTTGAGATGTGTTTGACATCTGAAAAGGAGTCTCACGCCTCACTGTAACAGTTTTGTCCTAATACAGCCTGCGGGAGCATCTCATTTTGCACTGTCCGTCATCACTATTACCATTATTATTATTATTATTATTATTATTATTATTATTATTATAGATTGTGAACATGCTGACATGATACAGGATAGAATGAGGAATATGTTTCTCCGTACAGTCCCATAAATTACATTTGAATTACTTCCAGTCTTATGCTGTCTTATTGAGACACGTATGTGGACATTAAGTCAAATTCGGTTAAGGTTTTCATTAAGATAAATGCTTAATTTTATTTTGATTGTTGAGCTTAAAAACATTAAGATAGTAATCTATTGCATACTACCCAGGAATCAGGCATGCAGGTCACATTAATGGAATGCGTGATGTTTTCACCGCGCCCACCCTGTGTGTAATGGGTGAGATCACCTTTAGCAGCAAAGGATGATACTTTTAGGTACATTACCTGCAAGGGCGTAACTTTGGCTGGAACATTGGGGGGGTTGAGGTCTCCACCCATTACGGGGGAAACATGATTATTGGGGGGTTTGTGTTAGCTGGTTTTGATTTATTGGGGCGGTTACACCCCCCCCATAATTTACGCCCATGATTACCTAAAAACTTTTTCTAGATTATTAATATTTGAAAGAGGCTCCTGAATTATCGGTGGTATTAAATCCCGATTTTTTTTCTTCCCCAAAACGGTATTTGATCACACATTCATCAATAATCGCAGACGAGTGGATGTATCGCTGTTGTTGACGGTGCCCCAGAAATAAAATAACTTTTTAACTCGCTGATCAGTCCTACCTGTCTCTTGTAGCGTTGATCTTCTCCTGTAGGTGTTATTTATTACGCCATTATTCTGGGTAACCTGCATTTGTCAGAAGTAGTTCAGGTATTCCTTTCAGGGCGTACCGTAGTACTTTAATAAATAAATAAATGACCGATTAGGTCATGTACGAGGCTAAGGTGTTTCATAGCGGTATGATGAATTTGGTTTCTGTTTGGAGAGAAAAAAGAAACAGCATGCAGATGACAGGGTTATTATTGCATAATGATGCATTATTCTGCACTCAACTTAGGAAAATGTGTTAGTTATAGGAGTTATGGCCTGCTACCTCTTTCATGTCCCTCTAGATGATTTGAAATGTTAATATGTGGCATGTAGATAGATGGCTTAATTAAGCATAAAGCAATCAGGGACATGAGCTTTAAAACAGTTTAATAATGCACATGCTCCTTTCTGAAATGATCTCGGGCATGCTGGCGTGCAGGCAGTCGGAGGCGGTGACCGTTTTTTAAATGGATGTGTGCTGTGTCTGTACTCCAGGGCACTGACTATAAATTATGTCGAAGACCCAGTTATACGCCTTTCCAGTATTTGATCCGTCCAACTTCACGGTACGATGTGCCGTCCTTAACCCACCGTGGAGGTCTGAAAATGTCGGACCTGCAGTCTCTAAATCAGTGCTTATTGATTAAGAAGTTACTTTTTGCTTTGTATTTGTGGGTATTGTTAAAGTCAATGAAATTAACCTGAATGCATGAATGAATTTTTAATGCTTGAATGCCTTCAATATCAGAGCTTAAAATTGATATTATGCTGTGTAAACGGAGAATATGGTAACTGACTTTACAGAACTACAAGCTTTACGAAATTACATTTGCTGATTAATTCTCAAATACTAGTGAATCAGACTAAGTATCAGAATGCTTTGTAGAATAAGTACTGCGATAAATGGAGGTTTATAAAAATATATGTGTGTGCTTAAAAAATAAGGAATAACATTAAAAATGCATTTCCTATTTCCTCTCAAAATAATAATAAAAAAGCAGAATGATGAGAGTGAATTCCTTCAGCCCTGGAGCATCTCGCTTCTTTATATTTCACTCACTTTACCTTTCACAGCAGCCAAGGTCTATGCAGAGAACAGAGGGTGTCTTTCCTCTGCATGTCCCTGCCCCCCCTCCCCCCCCATTCAGAGCATTATGAAAACATTATGAAAAATGTGCGAGGGAGAGGCAGGAAAAGTGGCTCAGGTGTCAGCTATGATTAAAGTCTTAGAGGGAAGTCGGAGCAGGTTGGCGGGGGCTCCGCTATCCGCTAGCTCCGCTATCCGCTAGCTCCGCTCCGCTAAGCCGTTTTAGCCTCTGTCTTTGGCTTACAGGTGCTGCCATTAGGTTACATTTAGAGGGCTTCACAGTTCTTGATGCCGCAGTTAAAATACTGAAGTACGCTCTGCAAATGAGAGGGTGTATTGTAGAATCTCAATAGCTGAACACAGACTGAATTTCTTTTAAGCATTTCCTCAGTGTTATCATTATTATTATTATTGTTATTGCTGCGGAGTAATTACTTATGATAAGAAATTAGAACAGAGTAGAGTGATTGTTGATACGGACGTTCTAAGACAGTTATATCTTAACATCTGTATTATGTCTTTCATATGCATTGGTATGGAATGAATGATTCTTTTAACATTATGCTGCCATCATCATGACTCATCATCAAAATAAGTTTAAACATGCAAGCATCTGTATGTGATATTTTACAAAATATATATACTGCAAGGCTGCAATAATAATATGACACCTGTCTTCAGTTGAGTACCATCCTTGAAAACATTTTCACACTTTTGCTGAAATGGGAAGGATCACCTTATAGGCTGCAGTTGTATCTGTTTCTTTACATCTTGTTGGCTCAGATTTGCCGGCGTTCTGATAACTCTGGTTCCCACAGGACCTTTTTCGGTGGAAGCTGTGATAAAAAATGCCTTCCTTTGCTGCTGAGATTAGGAGGTGACAGGGACGGCAGTTCAAAGAAATCCAAAACTTTCACCAGCTTTTTGTAGATACAGTGTTCATGACGTTTCCATGTCTTTTTCACTGCAGCTACACCCTTCGGGTGGTGGACAGCGGGATTAAAGCCCAAGCTGTAAATCCGGAGGTCATAGTAAAAGGCCCTGACCCAGTGATGCATCAGATCATCGACAAACTGAAGCACGTCAATCAGGTGAGATGCTGCCGGCCTCTCGGAGACTGCAGGGGCACCAGCAAAAGCCTGCTCAGAATAACTTAAGCCCATGCAAGTGCAAAGGAAAATAAAAAATAAATGGACGTGGATCATAACCGACAAACCCCACAGGTGCTAAATGATAGCTGAGGAGGACAACAAATGGAAACCAGGATCCTGTGGGGCCATTAGGCCCAGTGACTCAATCCACTCTAATCCCACAGTCTTTAAGGACAACCGATAGGGTGAAAAATGTCAAATGAACTGCTTTGATAGACATTTTGAATTTATTCTTTTTTTTTCAGATCTTAGATTGCTTTGCAGGGGTTTCGGAATATTTGCCTGCCTTTGGTTTTATTTGTGTTGTAATGAATTGAATCCCCGAACAGGCAGTATTGAAACAGCAATCATTTCAAATGGGATTTTCAGGCCTTTTGGTGGTTTATATCTGAGCTGTACACTTCAGTCCCTCAGACTTTACATTGCATTATATAACTACATTTTACAGAGCCATATAAGTGGCATATAAATATTACCCCATTAAAATGTATTTATTTGTCGTAAACTACTTTTATTATACATACAAACTAGTGCTAAATAAACAATATTTGAACATGTATTATATTTGCCTGTAGGAACTTCGGTGAAATGCTATAAAAAATGACTCAAGTATTATGATAAATCCTAGAATGTTTGCTTATGATTTTTTTTTTTTTTTAAAAAAGATGGATACAGGATGGTTTAACTTTAGATTCCTCTGTATAGATACTGCTTCTGTTTTGTAGGAGATGTCAGTTGATTTTCATATACGTAACTGTAATCAGTGAAATAACTGGACTTAAACAATAGAATCCTTATCAATTATCACTGGATGCCATCCACACGATTGCAGGGCACACAGACTGCCGGCAATTTGAACACCATCACTAGCATAACTGCAGAGTTTCAACTGCAGGCAGAAACCCGCCTGATTGAGGGGGGAATGTGGGACTCAAACCCCCAATTCTGGAGGTGATAGGCAACCGTGTCCCCCACTGAGTCGCTGTGCCACTTGGCACCTAATGAACATCTCAAAATTTACATTCATTTAAGAAAATCATATGTGGCTTTTATTATAGTGCGCGTTTGATTGGTCAGACACAAGGTCTGTGTTGTACTGTGTGCTGCGGTCCCTTGTATCTTCTCTGCCAATTATCATGGGGTCGTTCGGGCTGCTATTTCTCAAGATCGGCCCTAATGAGCTCATCAGTTGGGCACCGCAGCAAGTCACTAACTGCCACCCTTGCGAGAAATAAAAAAGAATGAAAGGGAAAAGGAGCCAAGCCCTCTTAGGAACTAAATGGCTTTCTCTGAATGAAAAATGTGAGGCCGGAACGAGCTCTGAGGTGTATGTAATTGCTCTGACTGAAGTCAACACAAGGAACATGCCATTGCAAGACTTATTTTATAAGCTTAATGGCAGTTGTGTTACACAGAGCTTACTGCTGGCCACAGCACAGGTCACCTGTCTCCAGCAAATGGAAAGTAAAGGAGCTGCTATTTGCTGAGCAGCTGCTTTGTTATTCTTGAAGGTAGCTGTGGATTAAAGTCCATCTCTTATGCGGTGCTGGCTCAAGGTAAAAGTGACACCCCACCCCCACCTGGCAACCGCAGAGATGAGGAAACGCTGGTGGCGAAGCTTCGCAGTCGTCATGGCGTCAACGTGAGCCTTTTGTTTGGTTTTCCAGAGCTTTTTGTGGACAAACGAACGCTGTACAGCGTTGTGTTCATGCCACACTGCCGGTGTGAGAATGAAACGGCTCCCATTGGTCTAGTCAGGCACAGTAATGTGGTTCCATCCCTCTATTTACCCACCACTTGCTTAGTTAGATAGAAATGCAGGCTGCACTTGTGGAGGAGTTTGCTTATGTCTTTCTGGAGGAGATGGAGGAGAGGCATCTGGGGATAGATATGGCATCTCATTTGGAGATGCGTATGTTGTGTCATCCGGGGGTGAGTGTGCCCTGGCATCCGGGGGTGAGTGTGCCCTGGCATCCGGGGGTGAGTGTGCCCTGGCATCCGGGGGTGAGTGTGCCATGGCATCCGGGGGTGAGTGTGCCATGGCATCCGGGGGTGAGTGTGCCATGGCATCCGGGGGTGAGTGTGCCCTGGCATCCGGCGGTGAGTGTGCCGTGGCATCCGGGGTGAGTGTGCCCTGGCATCCGGGGGTGAGTGTGCCCTGGCATCCGGCGGTGAGTGTGCCGTGGCATCCGGGGATGAGTGTGCCCTGGCATCCGGGGGTGAGTGTGCCGTGGCATCCGGGGGTGAGTGTGCCGTGGCATCCGGGGATGAGTGTGCCGTGGCATCCGGGGATGAGTGTGCCCTGGCATCCGGGGAGGAGTGTGCCGTGGCATCCGGGGATGAGTGTGCCGTGGCATCCGGGGAGGAGTGTGCCGTGGCATCCGGGGATGAGTGTGCCGTGGCATCCGGGGATGAGTGTGCCCTGGCATCCGGGGTGAGTGTGCCGTGGCATCCGGGGGTGAGTGTGCCCTGGCATCCGGGGGTGAGTGTGCCCTGGCATCCGGGGGTGAGTGTGCCCTGGCATCCGGGGGTGAGTGTGCCCTGGCATCCGGCGGTGAGTGTGCCCTGGCATCCGGGGGTGAGTGTGCCGTGGCATCCGGGGAGGAGTGTGCCATGGCATCCGGGGGTGAGTGTGCCGTGGCATCCGGGGAGGAGTGTGCCATGGCATCCGGCGGTGAGTGTGCCCTGGCATCCGGCGGTGAGTGTGCCCTGGCATCCGGGGGTGAGTGTGCCCTGGCATCCGGGGGTGAGTGTGCCCTGGCATCCGGCGGTGAGTGTGCCGTGGCATCCGGGGTGAGTGTGCCCTGGCATCCGGGGAGGAGTGTGCCCTGGCATCCGGGGGTGAGTGTGCCATGGCATCCGGGGTGAGTGTGCCCTGGCATCCGGGGGTGAGTGTGCCATGGCATAGTTAGTTGAATTTTGCCCTTGAGAAGAATTAAATGACCCCTGATATAGAGTCTTAATCCCCGGAGCCACACACTGTCCCAGTAACACCACAGACAGACAGCAGGAACATGCTGGGTGGGGCTATTCAGTAAATCTGGTTTATGGGTTCAGCACCAGCATAAAGGTTAGCTTTGTGAACATCCCCCCTTTAGTACCTACACTGTCACTCTAACTTGATGCATTGTAATTCCAAGCTTTAACTTCATGATTGCTGTAACCTTTTGATGTACCTATAATGACAGGCACTAAAATAGTGTTAATATAGTCAAAAATGGTAATTTATTGCGGACTGAGAGACATGAGGTCTTTTATTGTATATGGTTCAGAGTGGATACACTTTCAAATAAAAGCATATTTGCATGAATTCATATCTGTCATACAGAGGCATCCCATAATAAATTTCAAGCAGGTGGGCAGTGAGATAAAAGTTTCATTTATATGTAAATAAAGAAAAACACAGACAAATCAATTATTCTCATTACATTTAAGCACCCTCGTGTTCTGCTGTCATTTTCATCCACCATATTCTGGTTCTGGCATTTCCATCCTTTTTCATTCTGGTTGCACCAGAACGGCCCAGCGGAAACAGAAAATCTGAATTTCAGTAAAGCTTCCCAGATGAGGCTGCCCTGATTAATTCTTTGTGAGCCCCACATCCACAATCAGATCCATCAAAAGTAGATCAATCTGGAATCCATTACCCTTTTCAGGCCCATGTAGCTCAATTTAAATCGCTGGTGATCAGCCTTTGTTTAGAGATGAATCATTTGTCACATTTCCTTACTCTCGCACAGATCAGTGACTATTTTTAATCCATTATTTATTCCCCCATTCGCTGTACATTTTCAGAGTGTGCGCAGTTAAAGCGCTACAGGTAATTGTGTCTGAGAGCCACCTTAGCTGCTGTTTCCCCAGTAGTGCTGAAATGGTGGATGACGTTGGGCCCCTTCAGACAGCCAGGGTAAATGATTGGTCAAGACAGGCCGCAAAAGGTCGTCGTCACCGCTGACAGGCGCCCTATTGCGCTTGGAAGCCAGCACCTGAAGTGTCGTGGTCTGAAGATTTTCAAAGAGGATATTTCAAATGGGTGTGTGTGTGTGTGCTGGAGCGGTGTAGCCCTCGCAGCGCGGCTGTGTTATCTAATCTCACCAGAAGTGGTACCTCATGGAGCCCTTCTGATGAGGCCTTGCTGAGTGACAGTTCGGCCTCCAGAGTCACTTTGGGGATATGATTCACAATTCATTAAGTGGAGCTGGCTGTTTTATATTCCACCCACTTCATTACTCTTTTATATGAGTTAGTGTCAGATCTCTGTGGTAACAACATGAGGTAATCTCACCATACCTTGACTTAACCCCAAGCTGCATCCAAGAGCTGCTTCACCTCATAACTCTATATTTGGATTTAAGATTTGACCTTACTGGGACTAATCGTTTCTGATGGCGTGGCTGGAATTTCAGGAACGCATCTTGAAAGTGCGTCAACGAGAAGATATGTAATGAGGGAAGCGCAGAAAATAAGTGAGCCCAGCCTACATCTTTTGATAATATTTGCATCCCTGCTGGCTTAAATCATAGCTGGACCTGCTATGTGTCTTCTTATAATAAGTCTCATGGCATAGATATCTGGAAGTAGCTATCTTCTGGCTGTACAGATTATTCTCTCCCAGTGCAAATCACTGCAATTCCCTTCAGTGTTTTTGAAACATGAAATTAGACTAGTATGTTTTCATCTGCGAGATGTAAATTAATAGGAGTACTGCTGTCGATATGCTCCTGTCACCCGTTCTCAGTGCTGATGCCGATGTGGTGAGGATGGAGGCTTCTCTTGCTAGCTAATGCTGTGAATTAATTTCCTCCGTTTTAGTGAATTACAATAGAGCAGGTCTCCCGCGGCGTCACATTGCAAGTAATCTGTGCAGCAGATGTTAGTGTGCCAAGGGCTTGACAACTCGATGTAGCGAGACAAACCAGGGTATGCAGTGAAGATTATGCTTCAGACACCACCTCACACAAATGAACACTAGCTGAAAACCCACTGCATATTATTGATTGGTGGATTTATTGAAGCAGACGTTTAGTCTGAAAAAGTAAGAAAAATCAGATTTTACATGTTATTTTTGAATCATACTTTGCTGAAGTACGAGGACATGTACATCGGAATGCTTCTTTTCACATCTTCCACCTGGCTCACTGTTGAGACGCACACACACGCCTACAGGGGGCAGTGAAGCTTGCAGTGAGTGCAGGGTCAGTCAGCGTGCATCATCTCTGGCACAATCGGGGATTAAGGAACTTGCTCAAGGCACCAATAGCGATATCTGTTTGGCAGCTTTGGGCTTCAAATCAGTAACCTTCCACTCACAGCTTCGCACTAAGTTTGCGTATTTTATGATGGACAAGGGCTTGAAAAGGGTGGTTCTGGGACACCAGTGATAGAGTACCTTCACGGAAACACATATATGGCATAACAAGAAAACTGCACAGAAATAAAGCCGTCTTGCAGGCCTACAGCTAACCTCTGCACATTTCTGACTGATTTGCTGATGGGCTTCCAAAGAGGACAAATGATGCTTAGACAGCAGTAGACTTTCCTCAGATCTATGTGACCTTGTGTGCAGCACTCAGACGTGCACCATCTGGGTATTGGGCACCCACTCAAAAATAAAAGTGGCTGAAAATTTGTGAGCTTCAACCATTTTTTTGTGTGTTTTTTGCAGTACCGTAGCTGACCTTAGCAATATTGCGATTGATGTCATGCAGCCATTTCTCTATTTTTACTGACAGATTCAATGCTATTGCTATTGTCTTTGTTTGGTTTGGTTTAATTTTAAGAATATTTCAACAGTTTGTGTGCGTGTGTGTATGTGCGAGCTGGTTTACCTATCGTTATGGGGACATAATGTCCCCATAACGTGATAAATATCCGTTTTTTTTTCCCTTATGGGGACCGGTTATAAAAATCGGTGACTGCTATGAAAAAACTAAAAATGCAAAAACTCTTATATTTTGTTAGGTTAATTATGGTTATGGTTAGGACAGGGTAGGGGTTAAGGTTTTCATAGTTAGCGTTAGCATTTTTCCCATTGAAATGAATGAGCGGTCCCCATAAGGATATGTATACCCTACATGTGTGTGTGCGCGCGCGTGTGTGTGTGTGAGTGGGAAGAGAATCTATAGAAGAAGCTCATTATTATTCAATGTAGTCAGTGTATTGTCTTCCTTATGATCTGAGACTAACACATTCAAATGTATTCTGTAGATTAGATCATTATGATTTTTTTTAAAAATCATATGTAATATGGCGCCCCGCTAGCAAAGAAATTGAATTAAATTGAAAGAAAAATGTTAGAACAATATCAGAAAAGTGCTTCTAGTTGTGTGAACCTAAACTTTGTAGGCCTTTTAGGAACCTGTCATCCCTGTTACTCAAAGCCAGAAAGCCATGTGAAAGCAGAACTGGACATAGACTAGACAGGTCACCAAGGACACAGACGTGCAGTCTCCCTGCTCTACAAGTGGGCACTGATACAATAGTACTAAAGAAAGCAGAACTGGACATAGACTAGACAGGTCACCAAGGACACAGACGTGCAGTCTCCCTGCTCTACATGTGAGCACTGGTACAATAGTATCAGCAGAGAGCCGCTCTGGGGTTTACCTCACGGCACTGTCCGTAGGAAGACCTTGATTTCTCAAGCTAATAAATGAGGATATGTATGTGTTTATGCTAATCTCAATAAATCTGCTAAAATGAACTTTTATCTCCTTAAATGTAAGCAGAATTGATAAGTTACTTTTTAAATGGTGAAATATCCAATGCAGTTTTCGCCTGTACACTTGCTACCCGTAGTTTTAGCAAATTTCAGACACAGGCCTGTTTTCTCTTTACTTGTCTGTGATCGTGAGCACTCAGCTTGTCAATGCAGACATCACACCTTAATCTTTCTGATATCACCACAACGAGGAAGACGCTCCACCTGCAAAATGAAAGCACGCCAACCGGTGGCTGGGGGCCGGAGGGGATACGAAGGTAAACTTTAGACAAGTTTTGTTTTGTGAAATATTCCCACCTCTGAGTAGCAGAATAAAAGATTTCCCGTGACACTCATAGATGTCTGGGAGCTGCTGTCAGTTTCCGGCACGTTTCCAGAACTTCCGGGACAGGTGGTGTGTATGTTATCCAACTATAGCTGGATAATGTACAATATCAAAAAAGATATGAAATCCAAGCAGAGTCAACTATGTTCAATTTCCAACAAAATGCTTTATTTAATATCTTTCCCCACATTAGAGCTCTACAGGCAATACATATATCATGAATTAATATTACCTCCAAAACCTTAGATGACATGTACTGCGTCCTGTACGCTTGTTAACATCAGAAATAATATGACATATTACAAGGAAGTAGGTGGAGAGTGATATGTAAAGTCCTTCTAGCTGTCATGTATTGTTTTGCTGGATGAGCAGCCCCTCGGGGCAGCTATTCTGGTGCTAGCTGGGGTAATGGCGAATTGTGCATTCAAACCTGCACTGCTTATCTTGACTGTGTCACACGTGGTGGCCAAGAGCTGGGGCTTCGCATGCAGCCTACCAGGATTTACAAAAAAATAAAATTTGGATATTCTCAGTTTTTACTGTTATCGTAACTGACAGACTACCAAGTGTTTTCCACTACTATTTGCCATTCGGCTGTAAGTTTACCTGTGGAACGGCAGTCTGACACGTAGCCAGTGTACTAAGGATTAAGCAGTTCTGCTGCTCCAGAAAAACACTTAGACCTGCGTGAGCTTCCTCACCAGCATATCCTGACATGTATTTGAAAGCCCTTGTTATGTGTAAGAACTTGAGGCTAAATGAAAGACCAGGTGCGCCAAACCACACTCTACAAATGTGGTTTCATTTATTAGCATATAATGCCAGATTCCTGGTGTTTGAACATTTGTCATCCATGAAGGACTTTATAAGGGAAAAAAAGAAATGGCAACTAAAACTTGGTTCACAAATTGTCGTAGCATGTCAAGGAGAAACAATATCTCTCTGTTTTTAAATGTGTGTCTGATCAAGCCGCCTTTACTGTCACAAAATGTCTACTGTACTATGCTAATGTCAATATATGCCCTTCTTTTTTGCAGTGGAGCCGTTTTACAAATGTGGAAAATATTTCACTTTATGTGAATGATGGATGGAACATATTCTAGCCTGGTGCATTTAGGCCCTCCTTTGATGTCTGAAGGCTTTTGAGAGTTTGGTGATTTCATTTATTTAAATAAGAATAATGCACTTCAAAGTGACTTGCCTTAAATACTGACATGGACTTACTTTTTCCTGGCCAGGTCTGGCATTTTATCTACAACTCTGAGTGAGATGTTGAAATATTATTGCCCTACAAATTCAAATAGCTCACTATAGTGGACTAAATAGCTCACTTGAGTGGTGTTTTTAGAGGTGTATTCTGTGGTCCAAGTTAATGGCTTTATACAGAAGGTATCTACAAAGCCATATTTATTTTTATTATTATTAAATGCTCAACATTTTGTACTGGTAATGCAGCTACCTATAAGAGGGGTAAGGGGCTGATTACAGCGCATTGCCGCCGCCCCCCCACATGACGAATCACCTCGGGGTGAGACCCTGAGTGCAGCCATGCATTGGGTGATACTGCAGCACCGCACCAATCACAGTGTGAGTTTTTTCCAGGTGGCTGGAGTGCCAATCCTATGTGAGGTAGAAATGATATGGGCTAAAATTATGTGGAACGATATTTCATTAGAATTTTTTTTTTCCTTTAAATGTTGACAATTGGAGAAAAACCCCAATATATGAATAGGACGACTTATAAAGACATGATTTTTGCAAGAATAACATAATATGAATGCATATATATTTTTCTTTTTTGCACAATTTTAAGGTCTTTGGGGCCATTTGAAGTTACTGGTTTCACTCTGCCGCTGGATCATTTTTATTACTTTGTTAATCAGTTCAGTCTCTGAAATCCTTCTTTCCTTGCTGGTATTGCTATCAAGAGCTTGGAGGACGACATGTGATCAGTACAGCCATCCTGGCTGTAGCTCCATTAATTGCACATAACAGCCTGGCATCTATACAGTCTTCTGAGATTTTTAGCCTATTTATGCATCAAGGCTGTTCAGCTGAGTCATTGCATTCATTCATGGAATGTATTGTTTTATGGAAAAAGAACCGCTTTGCTCAGGGCAAATCTGTGGGAATCATGTGTTTTGGTCACACTAGGACATTGTGATAGAAATGCATCAACATGTGAACGGCTTCATGGGTTTGATTTATGCTGCGGTGCTGTGGCGCTGTCATCCAAGCACTCCTCCTTTTCAGAAAGATTGTGTGTGTGTAACTATTTGTATATGTATTCATATACAGCCCCAGAATCAAATTAATAGTCCACAGCACAATTATTTGTTTCAGTCATTTCTAAATTTATGGGTGTGTCTGTGAATTTTTATATACACACCCATTCACACACACGTACTCCTCACTTAACGGCCGAGTTCCGTTCCTACGATTAGGCCGTTAAACCACTTGGTCGTTAAGCGAGGAAGTGCCCCTTACTGATATTTGAAGCATACTGTAGGCTGCTTGCAGGGCGTTTGAGTCAGCCATCTTTAGATATAAATCAAGTGCAAAGGCGACATTAAAACAATGCCATTTTTAGTATATTTATAAACAGGGATGCACATAGCTGGTACACAAGTACGCTTTCACGTTTAAAAGCGGTATGTGCGGTAATAGATTGTTGTCACAGCGTAAATGTGTATATTTTATGTACATTTGCGCTAATCATGCATTTTAAGCTTTATATTCTATCCGTACTTCATTTGCGGTATAAAGCTTAAAATACACGTCAATTTCTTGTCATAGCAGTGCAAATGCACATAAAATACGTGTCTATACGTGTCTATCGTCACACATATCGCTTTAACGGTTAACAGGTAGGTCTGCTTGCGTCTGTTATTTGCATCCCCGTTTCTAAATGTTTATACAGTACTGTACTGTACGGTGTAACAAAAAGAGGAAAATCAGCTCTAATATACTTAGGTTTGCATACTGTAAATGCAGGTAATCATTTTTATTTATCCTGAATAATGAAAATGTAAAAGAAACTCCAACTGGATAACTTTGTTTTAATTTGCATGTTTGCGTGACGCTGCGACGCCGTGCTGTTCTAGTACAGCGTTCAACACCGACTGGTAGGAGAGCTGCGTAAGTCCGGGAGGTCAGTAAACAGGCAGCTCGTTAAGTGAGGAGTGTGTGTGTGTGTGTGTGTGTTTTCTATAATATATTGCAAACTGCAGCCTGGTTCTTCTCCATTTCTCATTAATGAAGGGCTTCTTCCTTGCTTTATGGGACTTCAGTCCTGCTTCTAGGAGCCTGATACGAACTGTCCTAGCAGTGCACTTCACACCTGCACTTAATGTTTCCTGTTCTTTTTGAAGGTCACTTGATGTCATCCTCTGATTCATGAGAAACTGTTGGATAAGTTGATGGTCATTAGAAAGTCGCTTCCACTCTTTACCTGGCTGGTCTCTGGTCGTTCCCAGTGTCTCCTGCTTCACCTTATTCTTGCGTACTGCTGTCTTATAAATTTTGAACCTGGAAGCAGCCTGCTGCTCAACGTAGCCTCTGCCAGCAGAACCATAATTTTAGGATTTAAAAATGCAGATTTGTTTAAAAATATAGAATGGTCTCTTAATTTTTTTTCTGTGGCTGTATATTAAAATATATAGATTTATGATACCATAATCTTTGAATAATGCATTTTAGAATATGCCACTTCTGCACTTATTTTGCATAATATTTTTCAAGAGATTATAGTTCAGTTCAGTAATGATTACAGAGTATTTTTGTGCAAGTGTCTTAATTAAAAGTGGATTGTTTTAAATACATAACAGAAGTTATGACAGCAGTCATCATAATTATATGATAATCCCTCAGAGTAAATATTTGTGCTTAAGGAGAATGCATTGAAGTGTTTAGATTTTATGCAACAGTATTTATTAGAATTAACTTAAACTATTAGCTTGGATGCAGGTGATTTATGCCAGTTGCAAAGTCATTATTCATTAAGTGCGTATTATAAACAATGAATCTGAACTCTTTGACCCCATTGAGATTGGTATACATTAAACCGAATAGACACATATATTAGTCTCTGTTTATGGATGATGTTTACAGTGGTACACGGGGTAACCAGTATGCACTGTTACACAAAGCAGACTAAGTGCCAGTGCAGTTTGATATTGTCTTGGTAGGTGGCTGTACTGTTATTCTGTATAATTGCATATACACCCTTCTCCTCTGTTTGTTACACATTTTTGTGAATTTTTAGGAGGGTATGCAGTAAATCTATTTTTTTCAAGAGGTGGGTATATACCATATACCTGCATATACCCACCACTATATACCTCTGCTAAGTATTATAGATGATATTCACCCAGAACGACAGAACCAAATGAGTACCAAGAAAAACTATATGTCCATTCTTGTGAATATTTCCTCCTAAACACGTTTATTATGCTCGGAATGGATACATAGATGGGTTAGGAATGTTCTTGCTTTGAATTATATTGATCACCTAGTTTTACCATGGCTGGGCACGCTGGAAATGTGCTTCAGATATGCAGTGAAGACAGAGCGCAGATACAGCATATTTGCTGGTTTTCTTCGTTTTTGTCTGCAGTTTCAGCAGCCGGTCAAAGAAATAGGAAAAATCTGTTGTCCCATGGCAGGGATGTATGGGTGAGTACAAGGCAGTGATTATCATTCAATTACAGAAGCTTACCACTTTCAAAAGCAATGAGTGCCTTCACTTAAATATCCATATTGAATATTTTTCTTTATTGATTGTTTTATTGTCATGATGTGGGATTGTAATTTACATAAACCTGTGTGCATTTCCGTATGAGTTCTGTGCATGAAGGATGACGCTTGTCTGCAGATGTGATGTACAGACTGAAGTGTTGTGTTAGGTTGTGACTGCAGGGACTGAGGCAGGGATCCCTGCAGGAAGCAGGTGCCCACAGCTTGTTTTCCTGCTCAGGTAGCACGTGCAGGTCCACTGCGCGGAATGTGCCGGATGCAGGTGTGAAATCAGTACCGTGTGGAGATTTGTGCTGGAGAAACGCCCCATTTTCTCAGATGACTCCTTAGTGTATTGCTGATGATCTACAAGATAGACAGATGGATGGAATCTTCAGAGTGCTTCGGGGAGGGGTTGGCATTACATTTCTGTCATGGGTTGGTTAGAATTAAATGACTTTAGAGTGTCGGACGATACTCATTGTACAAGTATTGAAAGACTTATCCACCATAAGTATGCAGTGTTAAATTCACACACAATCACTGGCCAGTATGCATTTCTGAACTTGTTTTGGTGCAGCAGTCACCGTACTGTTGATGTCTTCGTGCCTTGAGAGGGACTTGCTGACATAGCCTTGAATCTGATTTCCACCTGTAAATAACAAACGATGTCGACATCTGTTCCCATTTTGTGCATGTAAAATGTTATGATTGAGGGGCTATCCTGTCATTATGTAATGCTTTGTGGTTATGATATTGGGTTGCCACCAAAGACTCATTTCTAGAGCAAATTGCCTGTATATTGGTATATGTATGTGGCCGACTAAAGAAGAGGAGACATTGTGAAAATCAGATATTTGCAACAGATTTTTTTAAGTTCCTCACATTCCTCAACAGAGAAATGTCACCGGTGTTTATAAACATCGGCAATTAACCATTTAATATAGTCAAAACTGTGTGAGATCATTTGTCTGCTTCGTATACTCTGCTAAACAGGACTGATACGATCCTGTCATGTTTTCTGATTCAGCGGCATGCGGCACAGTTTAATGCTGGGAAGGTTTAGGTCAGCTGCCTTGCTGTGTGCTTGTACTGTAAAACAGACCAGATGACATAAACAAAAGATCTGCCAGGCGCGAGCCCAGGCGGAGCCGCCCAACTGGCATTTGAAGTTGAAGCAGCACCTCCGCTTATACCCGCGCCGCTCGCCGCATGGCTCGCTGTGATTTCCCAAGGACCTGTCTGGACTCGTCAAGCTGCATGCAGCTTGGGTTACCTAACCCTTGCATTCAGCCAGCTCCTCTCTGATCTGCATCATGGCCGCTGTATGCCCAGTTTTCCACAGCGGAACAGTGGTTGAACTGGAAGAAAAAGTCTAAGAAACTAATTTAGAATTATTTATGAAAGGGACTCTGCTGCCAGACTGTTTGGATGATAGTTCTCCATCTGCCTGTCTGTTGGCCCTTCATCCGTCCCATGCGTAACATAAAGGATCTGCACAAGCTCACACCTGTCCATTCTTTAGTTCTTCTGCTGGCAACAAATTTATATGTCCAAACTGTAAACCTGTATCATCTTCACTAATGTTCCAAATAATTAATATAATGCTCTGTTTGTAGTGATGAAAACTACATGAATACTGATCATTAAATGCAGGGTTGCAAATTCTCATGCATTTGGCCTTGACATGCTTTGACTCACGCACACACAAGAAATCAAAATCAAAAGCATTGGGGTAGTTTGCAAACCCTACAGACTATTTCCGTACAAGGTAATAAAACTGTTACATACATGTAAATACATCTTTGTCTCGAATTGAAAATCTCACCCCAGCCAGCTGACCAAAGTTAACAGTCCTGATTATGCATCTTCCTTTAGTAGATCTTACTGTGTTGTGGTGGTAAAACCTGAATGTCCTTAGAAATCATATTTTAATCACTAAAAAAATGCCAGTTCAACTTATTTTATTAATGTATTTAGTCAGGAACATCTGTGCAGATTGACCGTGGGAGAGACAGACAGATCTGTTGAGAATTGTTGTTTGCTGAGAATCTTGTTCAGCTTGCTCAACAGAAAAGTGAGGGTGTTGAACAGTGGATGACCTCTCCACCACTCAGATAGATTACAAAAAAAGGTGGATGAACATAGAGACAGATGGGGTGAATTATGCAGAAACCAGACTAGTGTGGAGCCGTGTTCAAGTAACTAGTTATATATATATATATTTTTAACCCATTGCAATCCATGTTGCTAGCCATTTTTTTTGTATTATGCTTATGTGACACCTGTGACAATAGATGAATAATGTGTCATATTAGTCCATAGGGAAGCATAATTATACAAGACTTTACTCACTCATATTACTAAATAAACAAGTTCATTTGTATCTAAGAAATTATAAAACGCTATAATTATGGATCTATCCTATGAGACAATAGCAGAGATAGAGCCACAAGCCTGCTTTGATTTGACTCACAAGAGGAGGAAACTGTTTTGGTTGAATGACTGGTACAGTGTTGATAACAAGGTTGATCTTAGGTTGATCTATCAAGCTGGTAACTAGGACCAATCAATCCGTTAGGCGACTGGAGACTGAGAGGTGCCGACCTAGCCAGCTGATTTAACTTCAGTGATGTCTGATTCGTGAACATATTGCTCCTTTGAACCATTTCCTTTCAATGAGATGGTCAAACTGGTTTTCAAATCTGTAGGAATTAAACTTCTTGTAGAACCGCAAACTGTACAGATCAAAGTATTAGAAACTAGAAATCTTTGACACATTAACATTAAAAAGCACCGGAACCTTTTTTAAATTCATTTGCATTTGCTTTTCAGAGACTGCCTGTAGACATGTTGCCTTCAGTGTCCTTCCACATACCGTAATCCGTTGTGTTTGTGCTGTGTGCTGCCCGGCCACATGGTGTCCTTCCACATACCGTAATCCGTTGTGTTTGTGCTGTGTGCTGCCCGGCCACATGGTGTCCTTCCGCATACCGTAATCCGTTGTGTTTGTGCTGTGTGCTGCCCGGCCACATGGTGTCCTTCCGCATACCGTAATCCGTTGTGTTTGTGCTGTGTGCTGCCCGGCCACATGGTGTCCTTCCGCATACCGTAATCCGTTGTGTTTGTGCTGTGTGCTGCCCGGCCACATGGTGTCCTTCCGCATACCGTAATCCGTTGTGTTTGTGCTGTGTGCTGCCCGGCCACATGGTGTCCTTCCGCATACCGTAATCCGTTGTGTTTGTGCTGTGTGCTGCCCGGCCACATGGTGTCCTTCCGCATACCGTAATCCGTTGTGTTTGTGCTGTGTGCTGCCCGGCCACATGGTGTCCTTCCGCATACCGTAATCCGTTGTGTTTGTGCTGTGTGCTGCCCGGCCACATGGTGTCCTTCCGCATACCGTAATCCGTTGTGTTTGTGCTGTGTGCTGCCCGGCCACATGGTGTCCTTCCGCATACCGTAATCCGTTGTGTTTGTGCTGTGTGCTGCCCGGCCACATGGTGTCCTTCCGCATACCGTAATCCGTTGTGTTTGTGCTGTGTGCTGCCCGGCCACATGGTGTCCTTCCGCATACCGTAATCCGTTGTGTTTGTGCTGTGTGCTGCCCGGCCACATGGTGTCCTTCCGCATACCGTAATCCGTTGTGTTTGTGCTGTGTGCTGCCCGGCCACATGGTGTCCTTCCACATACCGTAATCCGTTGTGTTTGTGCTGTGTGCTGCCCGGCCACGTGGTGTCCTTCCGCATACCGTAATCCGTTGTGTTTGTGCTGTGTGCTGCCCGGCCACATGGTGTCCTTCCGCATACCGTAATCCGTTGTGTTTGTGCTGTGTGCTGCCCGGCCACATGGTGTCCTTCCACATACCGTAATCCGTTGTGTTTGTGCTGTGTGCTGCCCGGCCACATGGTGTCCTTCCACATACCGTAATCCGTTGTGTTTGTGCTGTGTGCTGCCCGGCCACATGGTGTCCTTCCACATACCGTAATCCGTTGTGTTTGTGCTGTGTGCTGCCCGGCCACGTGGTGTCCTTCCGCATACCGTAATCCGTTGTGTTTGTGCTGTGTGCTGCCCGGCCACGTGGTGTCCTTCCGCATACCGTAATCCGTTGTGTTTGTGCTGTGTGCTGCCCGGCCACGTGGTGTCCTTCCGCATACCGTAATCCGTTGTGTTTGTGCTGTGTGCTGCCCGGCCACATGGTGTCCTTCCGCATACCGTAATCCGTTGTGTTTGTGCTGTGTGCTGCCCGGCCACATGGTGTCCTTCCGCATACCGTAATCCGTTGTGTTTGTGCTGTGTGCTGCCCGGCCACGTGGTGTCCTTCCGCATACCGTAATCCGTTGTGTTTGTGCTGTGTGCTGCCCGGCCACGTGGTGTCCTTCCGCATACCGTAATCCGTTGTGTTTGTGCTGTGTGCTGCCCGGCCACGTGGTGTCCTTCCGCATACCGTAATCCGTTGTGTTTGTGCTGTGTGCTGCCCGGCCACATGGTGTCCTTCCGCATACCGTAATCCGTTGTGTTTGTGCTGTGTGCTGCCCGGCCACGTGGTGTCCTTCCGCATACCGTAATCCGTTGTGTTTGTGCTGTGTGCTGCCCGGCCACGTGGTGTCCTTCCGCATACCGTAATCCGTTGTGTTTGTGCTGTGTGCTGCCCGGCCACGTGGTGTCCTTCCGCATACCGTAATCCGTTGTGTTTGTGCTGTGTGCTGCCCGGCCACGTGGTGTCCTTCCGCATACCGTAATCCGTTGTGTTTGTGCTGTGTGCTGCCCGGCCACGTGGTGTCCTTCCGCATACCGTAATCCGTTGTGTTTGTGCTGTGTGCTGCCCGGCCACGTGGTGTCCTTCCGCATACCGTAATCCGTTGTGTTTGTGCTGTGTGCTGCCCGGCCACATGGTGTCCTTCCGCATACTGTAATCCCTTCTGTTTGTGCTGTGTGCTGCCCGGCCACGTGGTGGCTGTGGTTCACTAACTCCCCGCTCATTCCTAATGGCTCATTCAGGCGCTGACTCTATGGTGTGACCAATTCACTGGAAAGAGACAACATATAATAATAATAAGTAATCAGCAAGTTGGCAAGTTCGATTCTGACAGTTACTCGGCAGTTCTTACGAGATTCATAAGACCCAAAACTCACGTTGACCAGTGACGAGTTCTGATTATGCAGAAAGTCTGTTTGAGTGTAAAGAGTTAAAAGAACCGGTCAGTGAATATGCCGATCCCAAGAGCCTTTGTGAACAGTGTTTGCTGTGGATTTATGCAGTCACAATATAAACTAAAGCCTAAAGGCTACATGTTCTGCATGTTAATAAACTATGTCTGTGGCTTTGGTATTGTGTTTATCCTTTATTAAAGCCCATTTAGACGATATGTTTGCAAATTTCTTAAGGTACCTGAGATTTTATCAGGCAGTTTGGAGGCTAACTGTTCATTTATATTTAATAAGCTATAGCTTGCTTATGTTTTATTCATTGTAATTAGACCTGGGGCCTGTATTACAAAACTAGTTCAATCAAGTCAGGGTTAGAAGATAAGTTTCAGTTTAACGAAACCAAGCAAATGCAATCCAAGATAAATGATTTCTGTTTGTCAATATGCATGGGTGTTTATCCATCTCTGTCTTGGTATTGATAAACATTGAATATCACAATGCTGACTATCGGCAATCTGTCGAATCAGGGGCCTGTATCACAAAGCTTCCTAAACAATGTCAGGCTTCAAAGATAAGTTCCAGCTCAACTAAACCAAGCAAATTCAACCTAAGATTAACGGTTTCATCACACTGACTATCTGCCATGTATGTCAAACCAGGTTTTCTTACTGAATTTTCTGCGCTTCTGCACATGAAAGCATGTCATGTGCAACAATCAGCCTGTCACGTAAGCATGCATCACAACAGGGAGTGCAGCAGGACAGAGAATTAGGATGGTAAAATACAAAGAATTCAGAAGTACAATAATGGCAAAGAGCAACATTGTGGCTGCAGCCAAAGCTAGAAAGGCATGCTTGCAGCAGAGCTTTGAAAAGAATAACAAGAAAAGCAATGGTAATATTTTTATAAGGCATTTAAGTTATTGTAATACATTAACATTACAGAATCTATTATAAATGTTTTATTATTTCAATTAGTCATTTTAATTTAACTTGTTGTTCAGGCGTTACATACTGTAGGCCTACCAATAGACAACAGGCATTTCATGAAAGTACAAGACATATTTACTCATACTCATTCATCTTTAGCAAGTTTTTTATTTTTTAATTCAATAGCCATACCCTAATGATTTATTTTCCAAAATATCCCAGGACAAAAAAAAATAATCAGTTTTCGTTGTACTGGGTTTTAAATTTAAATTTTTTTAAAATGTAGTTTCACATTAATTGCTTGGCAGTAAAAACAAAGAACAATTGTTCTGCTCTGTGCAGATGTGCTCACTGCTCAGTTTGCAAATTATACTTAGTGCTGAAATTATAATTTATAAGTATTACCTCTGGCAAACACTTTTAGTAATGCATGTTATTTGCATTTTTTTTAAAAAAGAACAAAAAAACTGGTTTTAATTGTTAAAATGATTAGGCATAAAAAAATTGTAAAGGTGGAAACCTACGAAGATGGTCCATGTTTTAGTGATGCAACTAAACTTTAACCTTTAAACCAAGAAATAACTTAATTTGTGAGTTTTCTTTAAATTGGTATGAAATTCTCCCTCCCTGTCCGGCTGACAAAATCCAGACAAGCTGACTAATTGGTTCTACTTCAGAAGTGCCATCAGGTCTTGAATGTACAAGTGAGATGCAGGAAAATGCCTGTCAGCTTGTCACGGCTGCCTGACAAGCGACGTGAAGGCAGGATTTTAGAAGAAGCCTCAGGACATCAGCCTTCCAGGTGACACTGTAATATACCACATTACATTCCATCACATGTGTGTATATATGTGATCCATGACCAAGACACACGACACGCATGCTGCCATGTCCTCACGTGTCTGCTTCAAATCCTCACTAGCAGCCAAACAATAGTTCTGCCATAGACAGGTTAAACATTACATTCACAGATGGATTAGTTTGAATTCAGTGACAGTTATGTCTTCAGAGGCTAAAATGATTGTCGTCACCTTGGATAACCGCTATACCTTTGCTCTCCAAAACCATATTAACCATTAGCTATTTGTCAGCCATTCCCATGTAAGTTTTTATATAATATAATAAATAGAAACCCAAATTATAATTCTAAAAGAGCTGTTTGGAGCAAAAAAAGTTAATTGACAGCCAGTCTCTTTGGGTACTTTTTAATTAGTAACAACTTTGCAATAAGATAAAACACCAAACATTTGTGTTTAGTATCCCTTTGGGAGCCAATGACTACAATTGCAATTAGTAGCAAAATGACAAAAACAGAGTTGAATGAGTCAAAAAATTATGAGACTTAATAAAAAAGAAAATGTGCAGAAGATATGGGCAGGTATGTGAAACATTACTTGACAATGAACTTTTGTTGCAAAACCAATAAATATGCAATATTTTTACAGAATTAAGCAAGTGACCCAAAACTGCGAGCATTTTACGTCTTTGTCATTTTAATACTGTTTGCATCTAGATTTTGCTTAGAACTGGTAGACTCTTGTCCCATTCATGTTTAAATATGATCCACAATTAAATATAAACAGATTAATATAAGCAGGTGTTTATTAAGCTATGTGTATGTTATAGAGAGCTATAAGAAATACGAGCGTTTTACTAGAGAAAGTAACTTTATCCAGAGCATTTCTAATATAGAGTGTATATTAGGTGTATATTAGTCTGCGTCTCTCTGGCTGTTTATGTATTACAGTAACTGAAATCTCTGTTGACCCTTGATGATGCTTTTTGCCCCCTGGGAAACCTAGGGCAGGTGTGGGCAATGCAGGAAAGGAAAAGGGGGGTGTGTCAGGAAGCCATGGCGGGGTGCGAGCGGGAATGCGGCAGCCAGGGTGGTTTCACCCGCAGCAGAAAGCCACACTAAAAGCAGCAGAGGTTTGGACGCTGAAAGGTGACAGGGATCAGTAAACAAAACAAATGTGAAGAATAATAGAAAATTATAGGGAACATGAGTGTTTGCACCAGTGAAAGATACAATATAACCCCCCCCCCCCCCCCCCCATTCTAAATATAACTTGAATGTTTCATTACTTATATGGGGAAACAAATGAACAAGGACTATATTTAACATGAACATGCCACAGTAGTGAATGTGTTTTGCTTTATGCATTTTGCTGAAAGGCTATTTCACCCAACCCTGTAACAGTGGTGGGTATAATGTGCCTCTCAGACATTCAGATGTGTCAGATGTTCAACTAACCTCAGTTCTGAGGTTAATAGTAGCACCTTAAAATCTTAAATCTGCTGCCTCATTGGTGGCAAATAAAGTGAGGATGAAGGAACATTTTGTATCCTCTTCTAGACACCTGATTATAAAGCTTTGGATAATTAAGCAAGAAAAAGCCCTGAAACATTTCATGCATTTAATGAGGTTCTGTACAAAAAAGGAAAAGAAACTATTTCAGAGCAAAGGTGTGTTAGATGTTCTCCAATAGATGTCTGAAAGTCAATGAAGGTTTAAGCTTTGAACTGTATCTTTAGAGACACTAAATAGTGAAATTGAGATTTAAAAGAAAAGATCAGCTTTGTTTTACTTCAGTTCCTAGAACCATAACCTTAGTTTAACCCCAACTTAACAGAGAAAAGTTTCTTGTCCAACATATTTCTTGTCTTTATGTCTTGGAGAACATGATTTAAGTTGGAGACTGGATTTAGTAAATAGAATTGAGTGCACTGGTATTGAATTCCTGAAAATGGAGATATTTCCACTGATCTCAAGCAAGGTCTATGTATATAATTCACAAACATAACTTTGTAGGCTGTATAAGTGCCAAAGGCCATATCTTCAGGCCTAGAATAATTGACCCCAGTCCAAGAGACACCAAAACACACATTTCATGTGGGATCAGCCAATGGAAATAAAGTGATTTTTCTGTAAATACAAATGCATGAAATGCATAATTAATTCTAGTCCCGCTGCTTTCTTCTTTCTTACTGCATTTTTACTCAGCTCTATGAAACCATAATATTGACTTTATGATATAGCAGGTAACCCTTGCATGCCTTTTTGAAGAGACTTTTACTTTAACTTTCCAAGCATCATTTTAGCTTTTACCTCCAATATTTTCTGAATGACATTTTGATATTAATTAAATGACAGTTCCTTAGTTAATTATCCCATTCCAAATAGCAACTCGTGTTGAAAATACGTACTTAATTCCTACGTGTGTGTGTGTGTGTGTTTTGTCCTCTATGTGTCCTGTGATACTGTGATAAATTTGCAGCCGCGAATGGCCCATGATCCTTCTCACAATCCACCCTACAGAGGCAACATGCGCCGTTTACGAAAGTATTTCAATACAAGGATTAAATCATGCAAGACAGGTGAAGACATTGACCAGGGTGTAGACCCACATTTCTGAGCCTGGTCCTCGGGTCCACCAGACAGTCCACATTTTTGCTCCCTCCCTGCTCCCTGGCAGACAGTCCACATTTTTGCTCCCTCCCTGCCCCTGGCCAAACAGTTCACATTTTCAAGCCTAGTAGGGGATTGAGTGAATTCAGGTGCCACACTTGTAAACAGGTTATTGCCCAGTTCTGTCACCTAAAAAGGCAGTGCATAGGTGTCCCTTCATTTATACCTTTATGACAATATAAAACTTTCTTTCAGGTAAAACTATTTGATTAGTACCACCTAGGCAACACTACGTCTTTTTATGTTTATCCATATGATAGTTGTAAAGTATAAGACCTAGAGAAATATCCGTCCATCCATATTGAAGCCGCTTTTCCTTGTTGCGACGCGATGGTCCTGCTGAGAGGCTGTTGTGCAGCAGCAGAATGTGATTTGCACCACGCAGGTCTGCAGCAGCCATGCTTTCCTCATCACCGATCTCGATAAGTGCTAAGGGGGCTTGGCTGTTGAGTGATTCTGACTCCACTTAGGGGATGGAAGAGCTCCCCCCCACTCCTGCTGGGAGCAAACCAGGCGAGGAGGGAGGAAGGGCGAAGAAGCAGCTGTGCATGTGTGGCTTTGGAAGGTGGAAAAGGGTCACCTCTGACCTGCGGGCCCACGGCAGGAGGACCACTCCCAGTGACCCAGCAGCTCGCTCTGGGCCCCATTCAGTGCAGTGTTTGGTACAGTGTTTGGTACAGTGTTTCATACACTACTTGGTACACTGTTTCATAGACTGTTTGGTACACTGTATCATACTCTGTTTGGTACACTGTTTGGTACAGTGTTTCATACACTACTTGGTACACTGTTTCATAGACTGTTTGGTACACTGTATCATACTCTGTTTGGCACACTGTTTCATACTCTGTTTGGCACACTGTTTCATACTCTGTTTGGCACACTGTTTCATACACTGCTTGGTACAGTGTTCTGTAATAAACCAGCCCCTTCAGAGGCCATTGTCTGCATCTACTGACACCTGAGTCTCTTTGTCCCCCGATACCACAAAGAAACATATAGACGATAAATCTATTGAAAAGTAACCAAGCGGATATACTGTGGTAACGAACGTCAAGTCAAGTGATGTAAGAAGCCTTTTTATGAATTTTTCCCGTTCAGCACATTGTGCCGTGTATTGAATTTAAAATTACTGAACTGTGAATTTCATGTATTTCAGTCGAGTGTAGTAGTAGGGACGGCCGGATCGATATGCTGTCAGTAATGTCCATCTGCCTCCTCAGCTGCTCCAGGGGAAAGCCATTCTGGCGAGTGGCATGTTGGACGTGATTGAGAAGGGCAGTGGGGAACCGGACCTGCTCTCCAGTGGCGACTGCGATGATGAGGACGGCTGCGGTGCATCGGGCCACGGCGAGGCGGGGAAGCCGATGCAAGTAGCTGAGCGTAAGTGGGCGGCTCTCTCTGGGACTTTGAGATGTGACTGTTTGCACGTGGGGGTGGTGATGTGGCTGTGTGGGTATATATATATATATATATATATATATATAGCGCATTGTGTGTGTGTATATATATATTTACCCACATCACCACAATGTGATATGGACCTGTTATTTTGATCTTATGGGGACCATTTTTCCAGTCCCCACAAAAGGAAACTCAATTTTAGAAAGATCTGTGACTGTAATCAAAAAATTAAAAATGCCAACAGGCTACTATTTTTGCTTGGTTACTGTCAAGGTCGTCATGTTGGGATTAGAGTTTTCCCCATAGGAATGAATGGGCGGTCCCCATAAAGATATGAATACAATCATGTGTGCTTTTGTGTGTGTGTGTGTGTGTGTGTGTGTGTGTGTGTGTATGCACAGCTAAATACGATATGAATTCCATTCAATATTTTGAACGTAAGCTTCCCCGGATGAAGGACAGAAAAGATTACTACTTTTACCACTGCTTACCCAATCATTATCAGATGACTTACATTTATACATGCGCTACGCTTCATAGAATTTGCCGGCATTAATATTATATTAATTGTGGTCCCACTAGGGAATAGAATGCTCTCTCTCTGTTGCTAGGGGACTATCCTAGCAGGAAAATGGCTTCTGACTGCCCAGGCAGTTGGCACTTAATTGGCATCATTTCATTCTCATATAACTTTAATCCTGCTCTTTTCCATATATGATGAATATATGATTATATGTCTGTGCTTTGCCTTAGTTCTCCCTCACTGTGCACTTACAGTGCTCTAACCATGTGATTAATAGCTCAGAGGTCAGCAAAGCAGAACATACTGGAATGGGGAGCCCTTCCTGTTACCTGTCAATCACTCATCCCACCTGTCATCATCTGTGACAATCCAGCATTTTAGCGGCCACTGGGGAACCTGATTTTAGCACATGGCACCCCAGGATCTTCTCCTCCAATCATCTAAATTGGTGTCATCATTGGCACTGCATAATAAAGAGGCTGACCTAAGTCCTCACACTTCATAATAAAAAAGATTTTTTATGTTATCCCTGTAAATGCTTACTGATGAAACAACCGTGCTTGTTCAGTGTTAAAAAAAGGCTGAGCGATGTTTGCGATGCCCCCAAATTCTCTCTCCTCCTGGGCTCTTCGGCTTTACGAACCACGTGATTGACCACGTGAGTGACAGTGTGATTGACCGCATGAGTGACAACGTGAGTCACAACGTGATTGACCACATGATTGACAGCGTGTCACAGCGTGATTGACCGCGTGATTGACCACGTGAGTGACAGCGTGATTGACCGCATGAGTGACAACGTGAGTGACAGCGTGATTGACCGCATGATTGACAGCGTGAGTCACAGCGTGATTGACCGCGTGAGTGACAACGTGAGTCACAGCGTGATTAACCGCGTGAGTGACAACGTGAGTGACGACGTGGTTATATATATATATGTATGTATACATTAAGTATATCAATATCTAAACTCCTTTATGTAATGTATAAATATACTATCATTATTAATTCTGTTTAAATATGTGTCCTGAATTTCTGACAAGGACTTGAAAACCAACCATTTTTGTTTTCTATTCAGCTGAATTTTTGAAAAATGTATAGTTAATCGTTTTAGCGTTTTACTTGAATAACAAAAGAGTACGTGTCAGTAAAGCACCAGTGTGGTTTGTTAGCCGCACACCATGCATTTTAGTAGCGTGAGTCATGTGATGACAGCTGTCTTAGTGTGGGGACTTGAAGATGCTGGAAACCCACTATGAAGGTAATGTGAGCAGAGGCTAAGGCAGGGAACCGTTAGTGTGACTTGAAGCAGGCGACCTGAATCACAGAGATGGTCAGACGGGGCCCTGTGTTAAAATAGAGCTTCTGTGGGACTGTCCACTGATTTAAATGGAGTACAGCATGATAGGTGGGATCAAAGGATAGCCTCGCCTTAGAGAAATATAACTAAAGCTATCTCTGGATTACTGCCACCACAGTACAGGTCAGAGACGCAGTGAGGGAGTAGCCAATGGGGCCACAGAACAGAATGCAGGGACTGGACCATGCGGAAGCCAGTAAATTAAACCTGAAACCCTTCACTGATTACAATTGAGCTGGAAGTGAATTATGATTGTAGGTGTGTCCATTAGGGAGGAAAGATTGATTTCCCCTGCATGAGCAGTACTGTAAGGTTTAGGGTCATTAGATATGATCCAGACATAGACATCTGTGCCTTACCTAGGAGAATAGGTAATTGCTTTAAGAAGTAATGAAAGGAAGGTCTTTTTTTCCTTTAAATAAATTTGTTATAGTCATAATGGAAAGGGAGAAAAGTGTGTGTATGTATACATATATATACATATATATATATATATATATATATGTGTGTGTGTGTGTATGTGTGTGTATATATATATATATATATATATATATATATACACATGTGCCTATAATCAGCAATAAGGAAAGTTGTAATGAGTTTTGACCTGCATGCTCCAGCTTAAATGTGTTTGTTGGTAATAGGGATCACGTCAGTGCATGCAGTAAGGCTTTGCATTTTATAAGCGTACTTTTCGGCTCAAGGGTCATCATGCTGAACAATCCACTCAGAAAAAATAAGCTAGATAAGGCCTGGGCTTCCCCAAAATGGTTCCCAGCGTCACTTTTCCAGCGTAGGGATTTAAACCCTCTTGAGATGGGCTTTCGTTTCCATTAAAAGCCAGAACACAGGGCGTTATTGGACCACCATATTGTCAAAGAACAAAACAGATCTGAAAAGGAACAATCCGGGGATGGTTGCACCGGACAACCGCTGGAAACTGGCTGGAATGCGCTTTTAGAAAGGCAGACAAATGAGACTCAGATTATTCATCCTAAACTTTTGACAAGTTCAGCCTCTGCCTCACCCAGTTGCGGCAGCATGATTCGTTTGGGCTTGAGAAAGTAAGAGTCGTTCTCAAGACAGTCTGGCTGCTAAAATGAGGGAAATCGATTCCTTGCAACGGGATACAATGAGAGGAAGTTGACACAGCCCCTTTCTTTAACCAAGCTCTTATTAATTAATAGGCAGTCTCTGGAGGAGATTGAGTTATGCGATTTCCTGGTAATTCATCACCAGTGAGCAGAATAATGAAGTTTGAAGGTGAGTATTCTCACAAGATGAGCTCTAGCGATGCCCGGCGTTCATACGGGATACCATTAAGATGAAAGCTTTTCTTCCTCGTGTCAGTTCTGAAAGACCATGAGCGTTCCGAAGGCCTATTTATTTTTACATATGATCTCATGCGATTGGCTTCAAGGGTTTAAGGTATATCACAGTTAGTAAAAACACATAAAAAGAATGGAATGAATTCCTGAATATTTTCCAATGGATAAACCCTGAGTGAGCTTTGAAAGTCCTCTAGTTTTCACACCAGCTACTGTGTAGTCTGATTAAATCCCTTATCAAGAAATCCAACAGGTTCACAGATTATAGAATTCCGCAGTGAGTGGTAAGCTTGGCCTGATCACTGAACTGCTTTTGTAAAGGTCCAACTATTAGCCTGTTCCTGCTCTCTGATGCTTAAGTCTGTCTGCATGCCAGACTGAAGCTCCATATGTGTGCAACACAAAGAAAATAGAGCAGTATTAGTAGGGATTCCTTGTTCTTGTTCTTATTCATGTATGTTCTGAAGAACATGCCAGGAATTTTCTGCATGACATATGGTGATAGGAATTAAATACAATAATTAATAAAATAATTAATAATAAAATTAATAAATAATAAGCTTAAATAGAGAGTGCAGTTCTCACAGGTCTTTGGTCACTTGCTTAACTCTGTAACAATCTTGCAAATGTATTTTTTGATAACAAAAGTTAATTGACAAGCTATTTTTAATATATCTGCACATATCTTCTGCACAGATATTTTCTTTTTAAGTGTCAGAATTTTTTGACTGACAGTTCTGTTCTTGCCATTTTGCTATCAATTGCAATTGTAGTCACTGGCTCCCTAAGTGATACTAAACACAAATGTTTGGTGTTTTATGTTGTTGCAAAGGTGCTACTAATTAAAAAGCACCCAGTGAGACTGCCAGTCAATGAAATTTTTAACTCAGAACAGCTCCTTTAGACCTATAATTTGGGTTTCAATTTACTGCTGTTTGAATGTTTTACTTAAAACTACTGAATGTTTCCAATGTGATATATAGTTTGTTCTAAACAAAAAATAATGATTTTGTTATGAAACCAATACATTTGCAATATTTTTATTGAATTAAGCAAGCGTCCCAAGACTTTCTGTGAGCTCTATATAACTAAAAATAGGAAATGCCTGTAGTCAAACCACTGCAGAATACTGTTCTTGCTAAGTTCACAGCTTGAATATATGTAACTAGGAAGCATCCTGCGAGAAGCTGTTTGACACTTCGGGTGACTGTCTTGAATTCCGCGTCTGTAAGCCTTTTCCCTTAGAACCCACAATATGTAGATCATACACAAGCAGTCCGCCATGTCTGTAATTAAAGAGCATTAATCTGAATTTCAGATGTTATTTGGCCATTGGAAAGGGAAAAAATTACTGCAAATAATTATCTATCACCATCTCGACTGCGTCTGTGTCACTCCCGAAGATTGTGGTAGTACATGCTGTTACAGAGCCTCCGCAGTACAGAAATTTGAAGAAAGCCATTCACTAGCTGTATAAAGAAGTGCCTTTTCACATTGATATTGCATATTAATAATACATTCAATTTGGATTCTATCTATCTATCTATCTATCTATCTAGCTATCAGTTGTTGATGATAATATTATAAACTTCAGTCTCTGAAAAACATTTGAAGATGTTTGGGTGATTTTTTATGGCAGCCATTATTTCAAAATAGTTAAATTGGAACACTGTAGTCAATCCAGTAAGCTACTTTATGAAGGTATTGTACGTAGGCTGTGTTTCAATTACTATTAAGGATGTGATATAATTAGCTCCCGGTGTTATGTGTGGGGGCATGTGGGCAGTATTAATTACACAAATGTAAGTGTTCTTTTGACCTTAGGTTTCCATAGCCTGCAGTAAGTTTTTCTTCATGATTTTGTATTTTAAATAGCGGCATGTGTGTGGTATCAATTAAAAGTTCAAGGAAATTTGTCAAGCGAAATGTTTTTAGGTCATTTGGTCTAAATACTATAAATCCCAGACTGCATGTAATTTTTAGTCCATACAAAAAATTATGGATTAGAAAAACAGGGTCTGCTTAGATGTATGAGTTATGATAATTATACTTTCCTTTTTTTTTTTTTTTTTACATGTTATAAGGGTTATGTCATGCTTTGATTTAAGCTCAATGTTTATCAGTGTATTAAGGAATATTTTCATTTCATAGCCTGTATTTCTGTTGTGTCAGCTTCAGCTGATAAAACTGAAAAATCTCCCCCCGAGAATCACTAAGTGAATGTAATAGTCAGTTCCGGGTGTTTTTTTTCAGCCCAAATGTAGCCTATTGAAGTCCTGTGGTGTTATGCATGAAAACCAGCTTCTCCATTAGGCATATCAGTTTAGTGCAAAGGTATTTTTTTGCCATCTCCTCATATTAAAATGTGATTTTACTTGCTTAATCTATACAGTTTTTAATTCTTTGTTTATAGACGATGGGTGGGATATCGTGTCTTATTTGATATCATTTTTTTAAAAGGGAAATTATTCAATTCCGGTCAAATATTTATCACATCGGAGAACACCAGGATTATTTTCTGTGAAGGTATTAGATTCACGGTATTGTTGTGCTTGAAATTATTCCGTCTCATTTCATGTAAGAACATGGTTAAAAAGAAAGTGTAATAATTTTGATTAATCGACTTGTTAGTATTTAAAGAGTTTCCAGAAGTCGGTTGGTTTTCTCTAGTTGTACTGTGCTGATAAGCCCTCTAGATATACTGCAAATTGCACGGGAGTTTCAGTGAGCTGTATTTTATTCGATCTTGCTATTGTGGTTATCCAGCGGCAGGATTTACGGTGTCACTCGTCAGTGAGGATCTGGACGTTTGGACTTTTCCATAAGGTGTGGGCTTGCTTGTAGTTGCCCAGTCCGGTTATCACTCGTGCTGAAAAAATGAAGCTGAAATGGTCATGATATTAGCTGTGAGACGGGGCGGTAAATCAGGCCGGGGATGTTGGATGCAGGCCTTCCGCGTGGCGGTATTTTCCAAGGTTACACATAGGCATTGAGGGAACGCCTGGTGATCTTGTTTAGACATTAATTCATATAAATGTAAGAAAGTAGCGCTTTGCAATTAAATTCCCTTTTTTTAAAATTTCAATGAAATACATACATGAGGTATATTGATTCAATACCCTTTATGTGTCTAATGCGTTATATGAAACGCTAACACCAAGACATTAGAAAACGTTCTTATGAGTGCATAGGCTTTAATGCATTTGTGTATCTGGTGCAGTATCTGTAATGTGCTGCATTATTATGCATGATCTGCAGAAATTAGAAATCAGAAAATGTATATTTAATCACTTCCTTATAAATGAGCTTTATTCGATGGAAGGCTCAGTCAGCCGGGCAACGTTATCCGCACTTTGGTGGCAGTTCTGAGGCGATGAGAGAAAAGTGATGAGAAAATGTTCTTTAAAAAAAATTGTCCTGAGCGATCCCTTTTGTCAGTCTTTCCAACTGTTATGGAACAAACTAAAATCAGAGAATACAAAGCTCTCACATGCACTTACTGTAGCAGGCAATGACAGGATAAAATTAACTAAGATCTGTACAAAACCATCAGCGACTGTTTTAAATCAAACCGATAAAAATTCAATTCAAAGCCCAACTGACATCCTTTGCTTACAGATTTTTATTTTATTTGTTTTATTTGTTTGTCTGCTCCCAATTTTATCCATTATAGGTTAATACTGTCAGTAATGTCAGAGCCCTGTGTTATGAGTAATCTGATTTTCTGTCGCATTTAATACAGTGGTCTCACTCCCTAATTGTATTCAGACAGCAGACTAAATGGTGTAATTTTGTCCTTTCATTGCTTTTGCTTCTCTTCAGCACTTTGACCCATGTTTTAATTTGGAATTTCAGAAGGTGTCACAATTTCAGGGTGATCTGCAAATCTGGAAATAATGAATGTGACTTATCTGGTTAATTTTCACACTCCTCGTATTCTTTATATGCCACAGTCTAGTTGCGTCGTGATCATTTTAAGTTGCATTTTTTAATAAATACAGTTTTCCATTTAGCCTTTGCTGCCCCTGGCTTTTCTGACTTTGCGGCTTTAATAAAAATAGTTATTAATCATATGAATAAAGGCTGCAGTAGGTTATCGCACATAACATCCCTGTCACTGAGGTATTATTAGATCTGAAAAGTTCTGTTAACGTGATATATGTTGTATGATGAATATTTATTATCCTTCCATTCATTTTCCATTTTCGCAGAGATCGGGAGCCTGTCCAAAGCCTATTGTGTTTATGTAACATGTATTATTGTTATTTTTATCTATTCTGTTTGTTGCGCAGAATACAGACATTCACTAACCAAAATCAGAAACACAAAATAGCAATATAGATTAATGAGAACAGAAATATTTTTTAAAGGGGTACAAATAGCAGGTACTGGGGGCTGCGCAAAAGGCCCGTGTGCCGTTTATATGCTGTCTGAGGCACAGTCAGCATCCCCATCAGTACCACAGGAGCCAGGTTAATGAGCTGCAGCTTGCATGCAGCAGGACGCCTCATTTCGGTAATGAACCATGAAAAGGGCAAGTACACATCACTGCAGACCATTTTTAATCAGTCCAATTGCAGGCATGCCTCAGTCTCCTGTTAATATCGAGCACAATCAATAACTTGGGCTGGCTAAAAACCCCATCAGGATCTGACCATCATCCGAAGCAGCTCCCGTCCCCTGGAGTGGATTCGCGGAGGTCTTGGGCCACACACACCGAAGCTTCCTCTGGCTGCCACCCCTGCCCATATCACCGAGTTTCCCCGTATCGTGGAGGAATATTGTGCATTAAACCTATGGTGGATGTGTGACACCCTAAGGTGGGAGCTGTTTCTGCAAAGACACTCAGCTTATTGTGAATAGCAGTCTTCTGTCCAAAGAACCACTTGTGTTGTATAACAGATTCCATTTGATCATGATCGTGACTCAGTGCCAGATGGCGGTTCTCTTCCACACTGTTGTACAGATCAGTGACATTGTGTAGCTTTATCTACCCTTGGAGCTGAGTCGCGACAAAGGGCCACTTATGTGGTCTGACGCCAAGCAGGAGGAGCCCACCTTCTCTTTATGGAAATCATTCCATCTTGTCATCAGTAACAATAACCTTTCTGCTGATTCATAGAATCGACGAGAATCAGTGAGATGAAACTTTTACGTCACCAGACATTTAAAAGTGTTTTACTCACTATCAACACGGGAGGGTAAATTGACCCTAATTGAATTCCATTGCAGAGATAAATAAACACCTGTTATTTACTGTCTGTATTTTGTCTGTTCAGATATAACATCTGGTATAATTTGTCTTAGCGTGATCAAATCGCAGCCTTCTCGCAATGGGAACAAATGCTTATTTTGCTTATTTTTGACATGGTTATTTGAACTTTTGTTTGGTTTCATCTTTGCTCTACGTGGCATGTCAAAGTATTCTAGGGATCTTTCAGCTCTGTGACCTTAGGTATTATTGCAAATGGTAATATCAGTACTGCTAATAACAGTTGTAGTAGGAGTAGTAGTGATAATACTCAGTTTCTATCTCGGTATAGTACACTAAAGTATAGTGACGTTTTTAAGGGACCAAACATTACCACATGATTCCTTCAGAACATGGTTGCTCTTTGATCTGAGTTGATCTCATTCCTGATTTTTCATCCCGTAGCTGTATTTTCTAGCGATATCCACAGATCTGGCAGCACTTCTGCTTAACCTTTTTGATCGATGCTTCAAACAATGGCGTGATTGCTTTCACCTCATTGTGTCTCGTATCCTGGAATTTTAAACGCGATCAGGCTTCTGCTCCAGCTCAGCATGCTAATTGGGTTCAGAGTCGCTGTTATTGTTTGTTTTCATCAATTCATTCGTCAGAATGAAAAACAGTATCTCACCATGACACATTTTTGTCTGTGTACTAAAGACTGTTAGTCTGAATAAATCAGTCTCCAGCCGCATTTTAGGAAGACTGAAAATTGCTTTTTTAAATATCTAACCTCTAACGGAATACAGATGTAGATTTACATAAGACTTCCTGAATACTGATGAATCACAACAACAGAAGACAACTAAATTAGCATACGCTGTGTATAATACACATATACAAATAGTGTCCTTCCTCGTGTGGATCTATTTTGTACTGTTTTATCTTTTAAGTTACAGAGTAGAATTGTATTAAGAAAAACATCCATTAATATCCATTAGGGTTACAATGATGGTGCTTGTTCAAATGTAGGCCTCCAGGTTTTTGTGAATAAGAAGGAATTCTTGAAAGCGATAAGCTTGCATACATGTCATTTTTTTCCACATTACAGATTTGCCCAGTGGTCTAGGAACAAGCAAGAGATTAATGGTTAATTTGATCTTGTTTGATTTCTCGGCATAACGTTGTCATTGGGCGCTGAAATGGAGTGTTGCATTTATTACTATAGGAACAGTAGATTGGAGGGTGTTTAGCAGATTGTCGAAAATGAGGACGTATTCTGTGCAATATCAAAACATGTCAAACTGACGAGCCTCAGTGTCATTTTTAAACGTCATTAATTTAGAGATAGTTCATCTTCTGGAAGGCAGTTTGAGTAAAATCCTCCCCCCCCTCTGCATCCATCTTTTTTTTTTTTATCAGGAATCAGCTCAGGTTTTGCATTATCATGCAAAGACTGTTGACATGTTGTCTGTTGATATGGTTGCCAATTTCCTCTAGGATGCTGAGCTTTTGAGTTTTGACATATAGTCCGAGTAAACATGCTCATGCCTCAATTCCAAAATGATCCCTTGTCCACTTTTTGAATGTTTCCACATTTAAAAGTGTTCTTTCATTAATATTTCAGTAGTATGAATATCTCTGGTTTCTTCGGAAGTTATCAAGAATGACTTTTAAGAAGTTTCCTTTTCCCTTTTTTTTAACTTTGCCTTTTTTTCCAATGAGATGTTCATTTATATTGCCTGCCGTCAGAAGTTCGAGCTGCACAGAAGTTTTGCTGCTGACAGAAATTCCGAAATGGATGAGTGTCAGATCAGTGTCATTACCAGCCTATAGGTCTGAAGCATCTTACACTCGAGGTCCCTGTGGCTCCACACTCTCAGAACTGCATCCACAAAGAGTGTCTCTTTCCTGGGATTCCTGTTCTAATCAAGGGCAGCGTTTGCTTCCCAACCCACCCACATGTGTTTCCATTCCAGCTCTAGGGGTAGAACAGCACTCAGCTTGCTTGTTTTTTTAATGCGGCAAACTTTAAAGGCACCTTTAAAATAAGATGACAGTGCCGCATTGTTAACCTTCAGTATTTATGTAATCAACAGAGTGAAAACAAGGGCTGAAGGGTAAGTGGTATGGGCTACTTCAAATAAATGTATAAATGGCCCTGTAAATCATCCTGCTCTATGTTTATTCTCTTACCCCAAAAGCGACTTTGATATTTATAGTGTGTGACAATTAAATTTGAAACTTGAATATTTGCAATACTGCATTTTTTTTAGCTCGACATTTTTGTACTTTTCAAAACTACAACAGCCAGGCCTAATTGTAAAATAGTGCCAAATTAGACTTTATACGGCCCCATGAAGTAGTAGGAGTAATAGTTGTTGGACTGTAGTACCAATAATAGTAGCATGATTATGCTAGTGTTATTGTTGTGCTTTGGAGTTAAGTTGAAAAATTCAGCTGTACCAGTCGAACACAGCCATGATACATCCAGTTCAATAGTATCACATCATCTATTTTTGAAACACTAAATGGTTAGAATTGAGCAGTGTCCCAACCGGTTTGTAGAAAATGAGTCTTTTGACAGCCATTTCGGGGTGCTTGCTGAAGGAAAACTCATTCATGTGATCCTGACTTCCTGCCTGGCCTCCCAAATATCCGTGTCTGTTGTGCTGTCAGGGGACACAGAAATTGGGGGAGACACCGTCTGTTTGCCGCCTGTGACTCGCCAATGGGAGGGGAGATCTCGCCCGCGTTCCCGGTGACCTTTAGAAATGCTCGGGTCGAATGATTTCCTGTCACGCAGTGAAGAGCTGCGTGTGGATCCACGCTCCGTACATAATTACGCCTTTGTTGTCTTGCTAGAACATTTTTTTTAAAAACCTTGCCTTATCTAGCAGAGGTTTTCTTTTTATCTGCTTATCTTACATGCAACAGTTGATAATTGCCCAGTGCAGCTGAGTATTTATTTGTTTGTATTATTCCTTTAGGATTTCAAAGCAGCTTTAGAAAAAAGCATTTTTGTTTTGTGTGTTTGAGTTTTGTTGACGTATCCCAATGTCACATATAACCATATGGCTCAATTATTCAAGTTCTACATTTCAGATTGCATAGGTTTACACTTGCTTGAAATTACAAGGTCTTCTAATTAGAAATTGTATTGAATTACATGCATTTCATGGTTGCCAATGGATATCTTAAGATTAAACATAAACTCTTAAAGTTGGCTCAACCTATATATAATGGATACTCATAGAGTATTGTTCAAGTCTTAGGCAAGCAAAGAAAACAATCTTCATGTTGGTGTAAAGCTATGATTTTTTTGTCTGTCAAGGTTTGTTAGCTTGGCCGTTTCCAAACCAAAAGTCAACCCAGCAACCATCCAGTATACCCAAGTATTGTTTGACTTGACCGCTAGCACACCTTGTTGTCTAATTAATACCTCAATGAGGTGTTGAGCTAATTGAGCTAATTAATTAGGTGAGCTGGTGGTGACACATGGAATGACTGGGGTGCCCCTGAAGAGAAGTTTAGGAACCAAAGCGGTGTTCATCTAGTCATCCAACAAGATATCAGTGACCTTTTTACTGTTAGCAACTCGAATGTTAAATTGGGTGTTTTTTATGAGAAAATGTGCACTTACTACCCAGATAAACACTTTAAGCACCTTGACTAAGACTTTTGCACAGTACTGTATATAGCACACGTATAATGTAGTATATATGTAGATATACAGCAGCATGTTTTTGCCAATAATAGGCCAATCTTAGACTTCTTAAGTTTTTATATGTGTTATTTTCTTTCATTGTAATTTTCAGGCTATAGAGATACATTATGGCAGCAGAAACTACTGCATTCATTGTGTTGCGAGTAAATGGCGAGGAAAGTATGCTGATCTGGATAAATGGGGAGAGCTATGCTTCATAAGTGCCTGTTTCTACATAATCTATTTTCACCTGCTGTTTAATTATCATTGCACAATCATGTACTGTGAAACTTTTTTATTTTATGTGCATAAAAGACACTAAAAGTCTCAGAAACGCATTGCATTTCGGAACCTCACAAAATGTAAGAAATGTAATATTTCTCTGTTTGTTTGCCCCCCCCCCTCCTCCCCCATATCTGATTTCTGTCTCATTATCACAGGAACTGTATAAGGTCACTATCGAAATAGTGCCTTCATTTCTTACTTCTTACTGAGCTCCCTTCTGAAGGCACCCACTGGGTAGCCTGCTAGTTGTTCACACTGCACACATACACAATGAGGGCGATTTAGAGACACCGATTCATCTAAGCCCACATATCTGGACTGTGGGAGGAAGCACACATGAACAAGGGGAGAACCAGCAAACTCCACAGACACTCAGAGCCGAGCCGCAGCGGCGAGACCCGGATCTCAGAAGCATGAGCCTGAGGAGCGACCCAGTGTGGCACCATGTTGTCCTTGAGACATCACAGGTTTCCAGCTCCCAGCTGCGTTTTCTTAGTCAGGCGTCGCCCTTCATAAGCATCATAGTCATCTTACATCTGCGCATTTCAAAGTCAAACCTGTCAAAGTTATACTCATGTGGAGACATTCTTACACGTACACCACACTAAAATTGTCAGAAGATGTTGAGAAGCATGTGCCAGTTAGCTTCCCCTGTGACCCTGTCTTGAACTACGCATTGTCTAGTCTAGTTTGGGCAAAGGATTTTCATCTGTCTCTATTGATGAAGCAAGTTTTGGATAATTTTAGCTGTGGCTTCAAATTTTTATGCAGGTTGTATATGCTACATTGAATAGTGGTAGATAATGAAGTGTAAAAATGCATGAATTCAAAGTGCACAAATGAGTGTGGAAAGAATAATAATAAAAAAAAAGCTCTTAGCAAGATGAGGAGGAATTTTATTCAGCCTAAGACTTCTCAGAATCCATTGTGTGACCAAGAAGAAGCTGTTTTGTGAAACACAATGAGTGTTTTTCCCACTTCTGCAGGCTGCTTAAAGGCACACCTGATTGGGTTGCTGTAACACGCTCTGCATTCAGAGCAGCACTTATTGAGCCAAGCTTGTCCTGAAGATGTGCTGAGAAACAAAAATGCCGTTGTTGGCTGTTCTCTTTCCCTGGGCTACGGCTACCTTACCATGTTGGCAGGGATACTTATGTTTCCGTTTAGAAATGTTCAGGAGTCGACAAGCAAACTGGATATATCCATCAGTCGCTATTTGGAAAATGAAAAACAGCGCCCTCAAGCTGCTGAGCATAGCAGCTACCTTAAGCATGTGGAATGGTAAGTATGAATTAGAACGAGGATTGTCAACCTGTCCATACATGGACAGACGTGTCCCTGACAGGACGTGTCTGTGTTCCTGTGCAAAATGTTTTGATTGAGGAGAAAAAAAAAAAATATGTAGGCTGTATTTTTTAAATACCATGTTCATGGTAAAAATTGCATTTTGATCAAAATGTCCAAGGACCCTTCAGAATTTGCCCTGGTGTCAGTCCCTGAATTAGAAAACTCCCAGTTGTGGCTGTAGTTGCAAAACCTTGCATCATATACGTATTCAAATGTTTAAGTTTATTATATTGTGTAAGGTTATTGACTACCAAAATGAAGTAAAGTGTAAAATATACAGTTTTTTTTTTCTGGAGGATTACGAACAGTAGGAATGACCTTGCTTCCGCTCCGATACTGCAGAGTTAAGCCCTAGCAATAGGCATCAAACTCCCATAGGGATGCGGTGTCAAGAGATTGCCGAAGCACCAAGCTGCAGCTTAATGTACTGAATCCACACGGAGTGGAATGCTGTCTGTCTGCCATCACGCGCGTTCTGGGCCGCAATGTGACACGCGGCCGTGAGCCCGTCCTGGTGGCCGCAGGCTTCGGCCTCTGCAATCTCCATGACCGTCACATGTGAACGAATGTCGACGGCTGCATGGCAGAAACCTCGATAAGCAGTAACCGCCTCTGACTGCTGGGGCCTTATGAAATAATAGATTCCATGTGTTATTTATTTTATTTTTCCCCCCCTTTCGTTATCTGTGCTACAGCTCCTATGTCAAGCTTGCTGAGGGAGATGCAAGGCATGCTTAGTTACAGCAGATGCTCGTGTTCCTGAAGGGCGGTAATACAGAAAGCACTTGGGTCCCACCTTCTCGCCTGACTTAGAGCTTTCTGCAAGGCTGAAGATTCTCGGCGGTGAAATCAACCCTGAGTTTGCTTATGAGGTGCCAAATAACTAAATATCACTGCATTTCTTTCAGCAAAGTCATTCCCTGGTTCGGGAAATTCAGGACAGTGCCAAGTAATAACTGTAAACTTCAGTAGACTTATTCATGCATAGATTCCTTGGGAAAACACAAGGTTGATTAACAGTCTGTGGTTAAAAGGAACGGTCTGTGACCATGGAAACAACTGCTCTTCGTTTTTTTATGAACACAGACAGCGAAGGTATGGCAAGGAGTAGAAGAAAAAAAAAACACAGTAATATTCCTGTGCTTTGACGCAGCTGCACCCGGCCTGCCAGAGAATTCCTTGTCTTATCCAATACATCACTCACATGAATTTCCCAGGTGCTGTGACAATCCGCACACCTGTACGCTCCACCGACCTTCTCCGTGTTGCTGCTTCTCTTCACTGCTTTGAAGGCTTAATTATAATTGTAAAGATTCTGCTTCCACAGAATTAAAAAGAGAGGTGAACGTCTAATTTTGAGGCAAGTGTTGGCCATGTGATAAAATATGTGTAAAGTGGATTTGTTAGGTTGTTAGTTCCATACCTCGTACATTAACAAATATTGGATAAAATAATATCAATGTAAAACACTCTGTAATACTGAACAGTCGTGAGCTTACTGTATGCCGGTAATCCTTTTTTTTTTCGGCATACCTGGAATAAACAATCGCACGTTATTTCATTAGCATGCTCCAAGGAAACGGGAGTGTGCATAATTGCATAATAATGTTGAGTATGTAGAAAAATGTAATTTGCAAAGTGAAAACTGCTTTGCTCTGTCTGTTGCGTTTGTCTCATTACCCTCAGGAAAAAAAAGTCATAATCAGGAGATAATTTGTATTATGATTTCAAAAGAATGCAAGTGTAATCTAACAGAGGAATATGTTGCATTGTTGAAGGTTCGTTCATAATCTCAATGTTGAGCTTGAGTTTTTGTGGTAATCATAAAGGTATTATTAATTCGCTTTAGGGTGGTTTCCAGCAGGAAACTTGAGCATTGAGCTCAATATTAGTGGCTGTTTTCAAAAGCTAAATGATAATGTTACAGTAAAATGCAATCACCTGCTCTGCAGATACAGAGCAGAGTGGAAGTTAATTTGCTGCGCATGGTAATGTGACAGCTACGAAGTCATTGTCACCTACCAAGAGGTTGTCAGTATAAACAGGAATGGGGGAAATTACTCCTTTAATATTTCAAATTAAAATGTCATTTGCTCTTAAAGACTTAGATCCCGTACCAGAGAATAACCAGGTATACTCCTGGAATACTTTTCTTGTGAAATGATTGGCATAAAATGAAATGCGTCTTGTCTCTGCATTGCCTCTTTTTCTTTGACTGCTCTGTGCTGGACAGATTCCAAATGCCACCAACCTGGTTGCAGTCAAACAATCATGAATCTTGAATCTCAGATGTGTTACCTCGTGTCAGAGAGTTCCTCTCCTGGAGCAGGAAAAAAAGACCACAGCCTTGCACATCAGGCCGAGCAGGTATCAGCTGTGTACCTTGACAGGCCGACCACAGACTGGTCTGTTAAAGATACTGGGCTACTGGGAATTAAATCGCTCCCAGCCAGGCTGTGTCTTTAACGGGCATAATTACCCCATGACAGGGTCTTAAGAGCTTAACTTCTTGCGTTGCTCGACCTTCTGTTGAGTCACAGTTTGTCCTGAAATGGCTTTGTTTGGGTCTGCTCTATTCCTCAAATGGGTCACCGGCTTGGTCAGCCGCCTAAAGCTACCGTGTGCTGCCATTTTCACTTTACTATTTAATTGTTGTGTGAGACTGTTGATAAGGTTATTGTGACGGCCCTAAAATATCCATTAGTGTCTGAAGACGGGCATCATTTCTTGCGCCATCCTGCTGTGGTATTCAGCCCTTAATTGAAAATGCTAAATTCCCTATTTTACAATAGAAAATGCCCCTGTTTGGGAAAATGCTGAGAAATTAATAGCTATCGATCAGCACCACTTTCCCATTCTGCACCACCCTTTTTTCAAATTAGCCCAGCATTGATCCCCAGCAACAAATTTTGCTCTCACAATTCCCATCGACCCGACTGTAATATGTGACCCACAGTCAGCTGCTTATACTTCACATTATAACACCTACATCCATTGTGGTGTCATCGAGGCTGCCTCAGGAGCGCAACCATGATCTAGCCCGCAGAGGTCAACCCAAGGGCAGGATTTAACATTCCTCATGCATTTCATCCAGGGACTGTAGCACGTTTGCAAGCAAACCTTCATTATTCTGAGGCAGTTAGACCTTTATTCATGAAGCCAGGACACAAATGAAAGCTAAAGCGGTGCAAGTCATTTCTACACCGGACACATCGACAGTACTGTCTGTAGCCAGGAGGTCAAAGCAGATGTTTGATTTAATCTAAATTACAGTAATGACTGCAAAGTCACCATAGGGAGTGTTTGATTGACTGAAATTTACTATTTATTTAAGGCCTGCTTGACTTAAGGAAAGATGCCTCAGTAGCCAAATACCTTCCCCAGCGAACGTGAGGCTTGCAGTGTCTAAAACAAACCAATACCAATTATACAAATGAAGGAGACGGAAGCACTGAAGCATCACCGGGGGTGATGGATGAAATTCTGCAAGACAAGGTTTTTTCCTAGAAGTTAGATAAATAAAATAAGCAGTACAATAATATTTGTTAGCATTTAAAATAAAAAAATAATACGCATTCACAAAAATATATAATGGGCTGGGGGGAACAAGGTATTAAGCTTCTGGTAACAAGTTCTATGAAAGCCTTTGCATGAGACCTGTGTGAATCATTCAGGAATATTTATGTTCTGCTAATGAATCCTTTGCATTCTCCACAGATAATGCTAATGAGCGATGTTTGTTGTTGACATAAGCCTTTAAGGAGGCTTGCACATTTCTAAGGAAGGCATGATACATGAGCTGTGGATGGATTCCCACTATGCTGGGATTTTAAAATGATTACATATCCAGTATGTGGAATTTGTTTAATGTTATTTAATTCTTACCTATCCAATTTTCCTAAAGTGATTATGTATAATAATCATGTATTACAAGATATATGTTTGTAGGCTTTATGCTAACATGACCCTGCGGTGGGTGGGTGGGGGGGGGGGGGTGTGGTGGCCGGGTTTCACTCATATTCCTAAGGCACTGATCCAAGATAATGTTCATATTATTTGTGGGTCATCAGTGACTCAAACAGTAAGGACTGCAAGTGAATTGAAGAACCCACTTGCGTTGTACTAAACAAACTACTGTTGACACCTTAAATACACCCTGATGAAAAGAATTTATATTTCAGTGAAATCTTGAGGTTGCTACACCCACTTTGGGGGGATGGGGGAGACTGGGTCTGTTGCCCCTGGGCTCTGGATTATGGGTGGCCCAAAAGGACCGTCTAACCTTTAAATAATCTGCTGGCCTGATTTGTCAAAAATACTTATTTGTGAAAACTCTAAATAGTATTTGTGAATCACATAAAAATGTGTTATCTGTTTGTCTTCCTGATTTTAAGATTGCAGTTGAAAACAATTTTACTTTCCCTCCCTGTAATGCAAAAAATGGTTTGGTCTACTCCTTTAGCGCCAGTCAGACATACTCATGGTCTTAAAATGAAGAAAAAACGGCCAGTTTTTCAGCAGATCTTTGTTAAATATGCATCATATGCATCTAAACCTTTAAAAGCTTCAAACTTTCAGTTAGAGAAAATTTTGCACACACAAGCACATGTATTTACATGTATGTAAATAAGCTGTAGGGTTTAGTCTGTAATGCTTTTGATGTAGCTTATTTTAGGTTTATAATGGAATAGTACAGATTTGCCATAAGATTTCTTGCATGAGCGTCTGAAAGTGAGCGTCACGCCAGATGCGTGAGAGCTGGCAGCTCTGCTTAAACTTCTCACATGTGTATCCAGGTGTGGTATGAACTAGGTAGTTCATGAGTTGTATTTTTTATTTTTTTTTGACCAACAAAATGGGAATGAAAACATGATGGAGCGGGCGGGGGCTTGGAAGTCGTTTTGTCCTCAGGCATGACTAATAAGACACGGTGGGCCTCCACCCACCCATATGCACGAGTGTGAATGGAGGAATACAGTCAGGCTTGTGATGTGTTAAAAGCCATTTTCAATTAAAGGAGGCAGCGACACGCTGAATTGATTTACGAACGGATGCTTCCTTACAAGTATCATGGTGGCACCAAAGCTACCTAAGTAAAATATTAAATAAATATAAAATATAGTCTTCGTAATATTTGTCCTTCCCTATGTAGTTATGAATGTGAAGCTCTTTGTTTAGGAAAGACCTTTCACAGTGCCTTTTAGTACATTTTAAGGAATTAATGTTTATTATTCAAAACAGACAAGAATACTCTTTCTATAGAAATTATTTTTTGTCCATGTACAAAATGGCATTTAGAAAATACTACTGTGGTTTTATAAATAAAAAATTTATTGCAATAAGGTGTTTTTTCTGCATGCATACTAAGCTTTCTGAAACTCTAAACTGTGTACATAACTTGGAATAAAGGACTGTGCCAAGAAATTAAATCATTAAACAAAAAATGCACATGGAGCATCTGCTCTAAGTCACAAAGCTGTTGTCCAAACTCTCTCTAGCAGAGGCAGAAAGGAAGGTCTTGTAGATGAGCAAAGCACTAAGCCTCTGAAAATGTAAAAAGTATAAAATATTTTAAAAACATATTGCAAAATTCAAAGAAAGTCCAAGCATGTAAAACAATTAATCATTAGTTTGTTTTAGTTTATGTTATAATTTATACCTTTATTAACATTTATTACAAAGTTGTATGATGCAATAAGCAGCTCATTGCTGAGAGAAGCTTAATAGCCAGAAGAGATTTTTAGTTTGTCTCTGAAGAATGTGTTGTCTGTGCCAGATGTTTGTTTATTTATTTATTTATTTGCTGTAATTGCAATGAGGAGGCAGAACTGCAGCCTGCTTTAGCTTCACAGACGCCTGTGTTTCATTCTCACTAGAACAATTGCATTGTCGCGTCAAAATGAATGATAGCTGGAGTGAGTGAGCTACTGGCACAAAAACTGAAATTTTGATATTTTTCATTAGTTCGCATCCCCAGGTGGTATTAAATATGGGTTTGTTTGGAGGTGGTTGTGGAGAACGTGGAAGATGTTTGATTTGGTTGTCAGTTGAACTGCAGTCTACTTCTGAGTTTATACACAACCGCTTTAATAATTTCAGTGTTGCCAGGATTATAAACAGAATTTGAATTTAATAGATGCTTACTGCAGATGGATAGATATAATTAAGTGTCAAATGACCATGATTGGGACCAAATATGAATGAAGTGAAAATATGGGCAATAAATAGATTCTTTTGTTGTTGTTTTTTTTAAAGAGAGGGTGATGAAGGATCTTGTTGGTGCAGCGTCAGGGGACACGCGTTAGCACTGAGCCAAAATTGCATTTAATTAGGAAAAATTAATGCATGCAAGAATTGCTTGTCGACCATCTGATATACAGCATTTGCCAGGCTTGTTACTGTAGATTCTATGAGCAAAGTTGAGATGTAGCAGTGCTTCATTGGTGCATTGTACAAGATCCATGGAACCCCGACGACACATTGAATTGTCCCACAAATATAACACATTCTGTCAGTAATGGATGCAATTTAAATTACATCAAAACGGGCTTCAAAACCATCTGAATGCCCTGCCAAGGCTTATTCTGGGGCTGGATGTTTCAGTGGGAAACATGATAAGTTGCAGGAATGTAAACCAGAATTCCCAAAAAAATGTCTGACAGAACAATATAATAAATAAAACCTTATAATCTTCTGTGAGTTTTCGTCGTAAACTCTCTGCATATTAAATATCTATGGTTCTCTTTTGTCATGCTAAAAGGACAAATAAGCAAACATCAAAATGACTAACATGATCATGTGTTTAGCTTTTATGCAGTAAATATTATATCCAAGCAATTTAGGTGGAATTAATTGGTCAATGTGTGTTTGATGTGTTTCCATCAAAACCTGAGGCTTTGAGGTTGCCATCCACAAGTTTAATCATCCCACATACAAATTAGTTGTCAATTCTTTGTGTGGTAAACCTAAGATCACAGTTGTAGGTTCACTCTGCTTTGTTGTTGGTGTAATGTTATCTAAAATGTATTTTTTCCTTCCTCAAAGTAGGTCAGGCATTGTTCACTGTTAAAAGGATGCCGATGACCAAATGCAGTTTTCAGAACTTACGTTGATAATTCAAAAGAATCAGTTGTCACTTGGAGTCTGAGATTTCCTGACATATGTGATGAAGTCTGGGAAGTCACCAGTGTGACTAATAGAGCTACCAGCGTCCTCCTGCTGATGATAAATGTCAGGCTGTTAGCACAGAATGCTCTCGGAGTCTGCTTTCTCTTAAGATGGCTCATTTTCCTTGGAATATAATCCATGTCTAATAGGATACATGTAAGACTCTGAAGCATTTCTCAAGAATTGCTTTGAAAACGTCCTGAGAACTGAGGTTCATCTTGTCGTGGCAGACGGCACTCTTCACATGGCTGAGGTTGAGTAATATGTTTTTTGCATGAATGACTTTTTAATATTTCATCTTTTTTTTCCCTGTAAGTGTTGTGGGTAGCTTGCTACTTAAGGACACGGCCCGTAAGCTACTGGTTTGCATCCCCGGTGGAATCCTGTTGTAACCTTGACGTATCCTGAATTGCTCCAGTAAAAAAAAAAAAAAAAGTGACATTATAAATGGGTAACATTGTAAATCGCTTTGAGGGGAAAAAAGTGTCACCGGTCTGGTATATTACTGCTCAAATTCATCAGAGAAAAACCTTTATTCTGCGTGTTAAACACCTCTTACGGGGATTAATGATTTACATTGTTAATCTATATTCTAACTTTGTTCCCCCGTTTCAGAGGAACTGCTGTTTGACTTTAATTACTTTTAATTTAACATATCTTTTGATATATATTTTTTATGCCATTGAGTAGGAAATTCTTTTTTCAGTCAGTTTAAAAATTAATTTTCAGTTTGATGAGGCCGGTGTCAGTTAATGAACGCAGCAGTAGGGTGATGCTTTGGAACCTGCAAAGGGAAGTGTTCCTGTGAGCTTCCCTGTCTCTCCTCTCTCTATACATATATACCGCTCCGTGATTTTTCATTTTTCTACAAATGCCTTTTACTTCCAATATTAAATACATAATGCATACCTTTATTTAAGAGGTTACTAGACCAGCTCAGCAGGTAACTGGTTTCACATGATCACGTGTTTAGCTGTTATGTAGTAAATAATCCAGGCTTATGGTTTGGATATTCTCTCCATGTTGCATGGCTTTTCTCCTGGTACTCTGATCACCATCCAGGCTGTTCCTGCTCCCCGTTCCCTGAGCTACCTGGCATCAGCTCTCCTTCCCATGACCCAGTACTGTAGAAGTGGTCAGAAGATGGATGGATATGGTTAAATAGGATTGCACCAAAAGATTATTATGAATTTATTTGATAATGTTTTATGTTCTTATTTATCTTAGAAGTAAATTTCTGCTTCCCTTCATACTGGATATCTATGAACCTCGTTTTTTTGTCCTTCACACTGTAGCCCACCGCTTATTTTCACACCCCCCTGCTTATTTGCCATTTTCGTAGACCATTTCTTCCATCATTACCCTGTAGAGACATCAGTCCCAGCTAGGGTATTTCCCCATAGCTGTTTACTGAAGGAAACAAATGGGCCTGTTCTGAGCAGTGTTCAATGAAACACTGGGTCAAATCAGCAGCTATTATTTTAACGGCGCTTGTTTCCTGAGTCTTTCTGATGTTGCTGGGGGTGTCTCTCCCTGCCGCTCCCAGCCAACCCTTAAGCGCTCATTTGGCAGTCAGTCACGGAGAGATTGGACTCAAGCCAATGTTTTTTTTTTGTTCCCCTTGATTTGTGTTTGAATGTCAAAAGGTAATTTTCAAGCTGTTGCTAACTTCCATGTTTATTTATATAACGTATTATTTTTTTAAGGCATGGGATAATTTAAAGTTGTTTTATATAACACAGGCATAGAAAATATATCTGAAGCCTACAGGAAATTGAAAAGTGTGTGTCTTTAATGTTAATTATTGGAATGAGATTGTTTGCAGCTTTCCTACACAATATTATAAAATAATAAGTTAAATAATAGAAGAAATAGGATAAAATAGAGTACTTAAAAAAAGATTGTATAACTGGTCTCTCATCGTCTTAATCCAGTGGTTCAAAATGAGCTGAGTAAAGCAGAGCTGTGCAGACTTTTGATTGGTAATTAGCTTTGGATGTTAAGCACAATGTGTTATTCTGCTTCCAAAACACATTCAGAGCATTTCAGTATCTGTGTAATCATCATTGTTCTCGTGGGATTGCTGTTTTGCATCTGTTACTTATCAGGAATTTCTGATTCTATTTAATCTGGATTAAGCGGTCATTTAAGGTCATCTTATATCAAAGCAGTTCTTATTGACTAAAGACTGACTATATTTTAGAGAGAGACCAGATGAATTATGTTGTTACTGTTGTTAGAAGTATGTTATAATGCATTATAAAGTATATTATATGCATTATAAATCTGTTCTTCTGGTGAATTTTGGCCTTACCCATGTATTGTTACCCAATTTTTAAAATAAAACTTAATATATATTATTGAGAGGGCGGCACAGTGATGCAGTGGAGTTTGCATGTTCTCCTCATGACATTGTGAAGTTTTTTGGAGATACCAAATTGGCCGTAGATGTGCATGTGTGTGTGAATGTTGTGTGTGTGGTACAGGTATACCTTAACTTGTGGGGACCAAATGTCTCCACAACGTGATGAATACCTGTTTTTTTTACCTTATGGGGACCAGCTTCCTGGTCCCCATATGGGAAAACTCTATTTTATAAAAATCCGTGACGACAATGAAAAAACTAAAGGTTGTCATAGTTAGCATTAGCATTTTTCCCATAGAAATTAATGAGCGGTCCCCAAAAAGATATGATTACACGACTGTGTGTGTGTGTGTGAGCGCGTTTACCTATCCTTATGTGGACATAATGTCCCCGTAACGTGATAAATATCCATTTTTTTTCCCTTATGGGGACCGGTTTCCTGGTCCCCATAAGGGAAAACTCTATTTTATAAAAATCGGTGACTGCTATGAAAAAACTAAAAATGCAAAAACTCTTGTATTTTGTTAGGTTACTTATGGTTAGGGCAGGGTAGGGGTTAAGGTTGTCATAGTTAGCGTTAGCATTTTTCCCATTGAAATGAATGAGCAGTCCCCATAAGGATATGTTTACCCTACATGTGTGTATGTGTGTGTGTGTGTGTGTGTGTGTGTGTGCGTGCACGTGCCCTGCGATGGGTTGGTGTCCCATCCTGAGTTGTTCCCTCCATTGCTTCCATTGCTCTGGACCCCCCATAACACTCAATAGGGCAAAGAGATACAGAGGATGGATGGATGGATGGATGAATGGATGGATGGATGGATGGATATATTGACTGTTTTCCCATTTCAAGATTTAAAAATATAGCTTCTGAAAAGTCATTTGTAAGTTCCGAACTCACCAAAAGTTTAATTGAGACTGAGCAAAATTGACAGTAACTACTAATTTATTCATTGACTTAAGTGCTGAAGTTGAAGGGTAAAATTCATTTTTGATGACATTCACTGTAATTATTCAGACCTCTTTTCAACACGAGAACAGCGATCAGGAGGAAAAATGTGATGCTATTAAATTAGAAGAATTCTCTTTGTTTTTATTATTGATTTTAATAGAATAGCAAAAGCACAATGACTACATAACATTTATACTTGTGTGTCCATTATCTATACATTAGCTCTGTTTGCTTGTTGATTAAATTTTCCACACTCAGAAGTATGCAGTTTAAAATCTGTAAAAACAAATCATGCTGCTTTAGAATTCAATGGAAGCTTCTAGAGCAGTACCTCTGTTGGTTTCTGTTTCCCTGGGGTGTGAGAGTACACAGCACCCAAAATGGATTCAGGCGGTGTTATCAAAGGGGATGTTGTAAGTTCTCTGAATGTAGCATGTCGATCTTCACTGACTACCACACTGGGGTGGATGGGTCAGTGTAAGTGTAAAAATTAGCCGTTCATTCATTTTAATAAGCAGGTGGGTTTGGTGGTTTGCTGGTTTATATCCCTGAAAGAGCAAAGCAGGAGGCAGAGGGCATGAGATCTCAGCCCAAAACAGTCTATTAATACAGTGTCAGCCTTAGTGAAAAGAATCTGAGCTACACCTTATTGCCACAGGCTCTGAAACAGGGGGCTTAGGAAACGGATATAATAGTGAATGTTTGAAGGCAACAGTTAGATAACTAACACAAAGTGTCACTTTCAATAAATTCTTCAGACAAACTATTAAAAAACTGCCTCTGTCCATTGCCTGATGAATGTTTCAGCTATATAACAAACTGAAAGCATTAAATACTTAAACTTGTGTCAATTGTCTATTTTGTCTTAGTTTTCACTTTCACCTCAAGGGTTTCAGATGGCATGTTAAGAGAGAAAGAATTATGAACATTTTGGCATAAAAACCTAGTTGTGTTTGCCAAGAATGCAAATCTTGGCTGAAATGGTTAACAGCACACAAATAAATCTTCTTCATTCTTCTCAAATGGTCACCTCACGCCTCAAGCTGGGTTGTGATCCAGACTCAGAAGAGGGATTCTCAGAAAGAGGCCCATAAATGGAGGCAGGCAGGGATCTCCTAGGAGAAATCAGCACATGTTTCCTCTAAGAAGGGGGGACTCTGAGAGGGAGGTGTCCTGTCAGTATGATACAATTCAACACTCATTTTTTCCTGTATTGTTAAAGAATTATGACTTTTCAAAGCACACTGCAATTAAAATTGTATGTTAAACTGTGTGTGCACAGTTGTGGGTATACAGTGCTCACAAAAAGTCTTCTTGATTCACTAAAATTATTCCAAATTTCATGACAGAAATCATTACTTTACTCGGTAATGCTTTACATTAACTGCACCTTCATAATGCATTCATTATGCATTCATAGAACATTCAGTGCACCTTCTTAATGCATTTATAATGCATTCATAGAACATTCATAGGCAGCATGTAAGGATACCTTATCCTAACATACCTCAACAGCTTCAATATACATTAATGACAAACATTATACGATTATAAAGTTTGTTATCATATAATGTTCGTTATTAATGTATATTAAAACTGCTAAGATATGTTAGGATGTTGTGGTATATTTACATGCTGCTTATGAGTATTCTATGAGTCCATTTTGAAGGTGCAATGAATGGTCTACGAATGCATTATGAAGATGCAGTTATTGTTAAGCCTTACTCTTTATTAATTTGTTTACAAAAATATATATATAATGTTAGCAACAAACAGTAGTTTTTAAAACAATTACAACCTAAATTATAGTTCTAAACGATCTGTTAAAGTTAAAAAGTTCAGGGACAGGCAGTCAAATTAGGGAATTTTTAATTAGAAACACCTTTGCAATAATATAAAACACCAAACTTTTGTGTTTAGTATACCTTTGGGAACCAGTGACTACAACTGTAATTAGCAGCAAAATGGCAAAAACAGAACTGAATGAAAATTATGACACTTAATAGAAAGAAAATGTTTGCGTGGAAGATATGTGCAGATATGTTAAACATTGCTTGTCAATCTATTTTTGTTATGAAACATTTGCCACATTGTTACAAAATTAAGCAAGTGTCCTAATACTCTCTGTGACCACTACATATTATTGTAATACTATGTAACTGTATTAATAGTTTAAAGTAAACTGAAATCAATTTAGCATACTATTTGCATACTTGTGTACAACTGAGCAAACCTTATGTAGATACATAAAATCAATTATTTAAAATAACTTAGCAGTCCAGCTTGAGTTTTAGTGGTTATATGGATATATCCATTCATCCTTCATCTAGCCACTTATCCTGGTCTGATGCAAGTCCAGGCAGCACAAGACAAAGACTGGGGTCACACTCACACATGCTGTGTTATTAGCTACCCCTCCATAGTTTGAGCTGCAGTCTCTTTTGCCTTCAGAATACCTTCATTCCTTTATGCCATGGATTCTGCTGGAAAGTCACCTTATACAGTTTGGATCCTGTATTTTTTGCTCTTATAGTCTGACTTTTAGCTTTGATGAGTCTGACTTTTCCTTTCTGACTGCTCTCAGTAATAAGGTGCCCTCACCTTCAGAACCTCTACTGACCGGGTCTTTTTCATTTATTGCACCATCCTCTGTATTCTACACGCTGTAGTGCATAAAAATCCCCGGATAGATACTGGAGCCTCCCTGTCTGGCCCTGATAATCACAGCTCGTCTGGGTTGCTTAGATCACGCATATTGCCACTTAAAACCTTGTCGAACAGTAACTGAACCTGTTGACTCTGTGTGCGTGCTTTATGTATTGAATCACAGGATTCTCTGTAGGAGCAGGCTGTCAGCATTTACGTGCAGCTAATAAAGTGGTTGCTGTGTGTGTGTATGTGTGTGTGTGTGTGTGTGTGCGCATGCATGCCTATGTAATGTATTTGCATCTCAAAGTGAAAACGTATGAGGCTGCTATATCCACTCTCTTTTTTAAGAGCGCAAAAAAGAGTAGGGCAATTTATAAAACTGTCATGTACTTCACTGTGATATTTATTAAACCTCTCTATACTGGAAATTTCCATATACTTTTTTCTCCTTTGTTTCTCCAAAAGGGAACAGTCTTGTATTTATTTTTATTATTGTTTCAGTTTGGCATAAAAGATAAAATTTGTAGTAAATTGGTTTATTGTTTGAGCATTAAGGGCTACATCTTCAAGTATTAAACCACTGCTAATATATTTGTTGTAAGAATCACTAACCAATGACAGTTACTTTATTCTTTCCCAGAAGAGAGTCCTTAATGTTGTATAATCTTTAAAAAATTAAAGTTCCTTAAATCGCCAGTGTGTTTTTTTCCTTGACCCACCCCTAGAATATGACTGTGACAGGTGCTGACCTCAGCTTGGCCTATTGATCCCTCCACCAGCATCCACTGGGAGATTAGAGTCCTGGCATGTGCTGTTATTAAGTCGCAGTCCTTTATAGAACTCTGTTTGGTTCATTCACCAAAGACGGGATCCCTGCAGGCTGCTGGTAGCTGGCAGCCGACATGTTGGCGATCACTGTGCGTGATTCTGCCGAGAAGAGAGCAGGGTCATTAGTCTATGCAAATGAAGAAGGAAGCAAACTGTCCTTTGGATTTGCTGGCATACTGTAGTGCATATGTACCATATTATAATTTACCACCAAATTAACAAATTTAATTTGCTGTTAAATGTGGCCGTTGAAACGTTCTCTAAGAAGTTCAGGTCGAGTTAAGCATCATATTCAAGTTAATTATCATATTCGAACTTACTTACTATTAAGGCCCGTATCTACTTTCTTCAAATGAATCCGTAGAGTGCACTGATACTGACTTAAATCGTTCACCTTTGAACACCCTTGTGCCGTCCTTGTAAAAGAGAGAGAGAAAAAAACACCTCCCCACTTGGTTGTGATTACGTGATAGTGTCTTGATTGGCCTGCAGCACTGAAAGAAATGTATTTGTAGAAGACGATCTGGTGTTCTTGCTCGAAGGAGCTGTTTTTCATGGGAATAGTGAGAGACAGAGTCCGGAGTTAAAGCACTATGTGAAAACCTTGTCCGTTTTCTTGTATTTTGGTCTGGATTGCAGACCTGTGTTGGGATATTCATTTCAAATTGAACAATGAGCAAGATGTCTAACAATGATGCTTGTATGATATTTGCATAATTTATTTATGATTAGTGTTTAAAGTTTATTTAGTCAGACAAATAGAACTTGAAGAATACCATAAAAATAATTCATTCTATGGTGATAAAAATGAAATTATTTTGTAACAAGAAGCATAGTCAGAATCGTCTTTGGATCCATGTTATCAATACCAGTGTTGAAAGAGTCAAAGAGAGAGTTTGACCACATACCCCTTATCCGCTTGCTGTTAACCAGCCTGTTTATTAATTACTGCGGTAAGGACCGTGTCTGTGTCCTGCAGGTCTGACTTTGAAATTTAAATGTAACCAAATCGTGTAACCAATAGCAAAGCCACCTTATTTAAGTTGTTTACAGATAGGTGCCACATTATAGAATACTGCCACAATATATACAAAGTATAAGATTAGTAACTGCTATGTCTATCCCATTTCATGAACGTATGTGAACTTGTGGGCTGGGTTTTAAATGAACATCGAGACCTCACTCACTGTCACGGCGTGCTGGAACAGAAATGTCATAGTCTGTCAGAGGAGGTCTGTGATAAGCCAGCAATCAGTGTAACAGGGCATAATAACTTGGTTGTGTCTGTTGTCTCTCTGTTGTAGGTCTGTTTTAGGTTGGAGCTGCTGAGTTACAGGGACACAAATGCGATTTGAACTCCATTCCATTTTTTATAGCACTTTTCTGATGTTTCTTTTCACTCTGCACTTTCCTTCAATCCACTGAATGCATTGATATTCCCAGGCAAGGCGCAGGTCTTCCGCTGAATGTTTCCTGTAACCTGCGTGGGGCTGCTCACTGAATATGTCCTTTAATTTGTCTGAGGCCCTGCAATGGCGCACGCCGGCGTGTCACCGCTCTGTCACCTCGGGAGCTAATGCAGTCTGTGTGCCCAGTGTCATCTCCTAATCTCACATTTAGGATCTGACCCCAGGGCCATTGATCGCAGACGAGCGGGTCAGCTGTGACAGACAGCATCTCCTCTCAGGGTGATAGTAGTGTGTTTTTTTTTCCTCATTTATTTGGAAAATATAAATTCTCTCCTGTCCCACAATCATCTGTGTCTGATTATAATAACCATGCCTTTGATGATAAGAAACAGATATAGCAAATGCTTGGAATTTGTTTTTATATTTTATATTTGATATTTGAATTACTGCGCTGCACTGTTTTTTTTCCGCTTGTCTTTTTGCTATGAACTTGCATTACGCAGGGTCAAAACGATCTGAAGAATATTTAATTGCTATGGGCCCAGTATGCTAGCTCATCAATGGAATCCCTGTAAAATGCTGCCAAAACATAATCATAGAATCAGATGTGTTGTCCGTATGAAAAATGCAGTTTTGTGAATTTGCTGAAATATTTTCTTCATTTAATTGTGTGTCTGTACATATCTGTGGTGAGTTCTTCCAAGATCAGCTTTGATGGTTTATTGATCATCATTCTCATGCTCGTTGCACAGTACATACTGTAACATCGGGAGGATCTCAGCTACCTTGTTAAAGCTAGTTAATGGATTACAGACTTAATCAACCAGAGCAAGTTGTATGGCTGAGTGGATTAAGGGACCCATTGGAAGAGACTATTTAAGCATAACTAGGAACACATTGAGGCCAAATTTTTCATAAAATTAGGAGAGGACTAACTACTCTGGGGGCCCTTTGCTGACATGGGCATGGGGGCCTAAGTGGGCCATTTCAGTTATGTTTTACAACTGAGAGAGAACTAAAACAAAAGAACATCAATAATATGCTAATCAAAGTACGGGGAGCCAGAGGTAAAACTTACCAATCAGCACGGCCACCGACGGCGATGGGGGGGAGAGAGACTGGGTCAACTGACTCCAGGCCCTGGATCAAAGGGGGCCCCAAAAGGCCTTCAACCTTTAAATAATCTGCTGGCATGATCTGTCAACAATACATATTTGTGAAAACTTTAAATAATATATGGGAGTCACATAAAAGTTTGTTATTTTTTATCTTCCTAATTTTCCTTGACATTGTGGTCGCAACCAATAATGCAAAAAAGAAAAATGGTTTGGTCTGATCTTTTAGTGCTGGTCAAACAAACTCGTGGTCTTTCCAAAAGCAGCCCTTAACAGCACAGTAAAAGCAGCAGCCACGTATTTAATTTTTGAACATATTATTGTTAAACAAACCTGAGACGCTGGAGAGGTGATAAACATGGAATAAGATCTCAAAGGTTTTCAGCAGACCCAGACAGATTCAATAAGCCACTTGCGGTGGTCAGGCAGGAGAATCAGCAGCCCACTGAATACAATTGTCCGTGTATTATTTATATGTATGATTTATGTATGGCTTTTGTATGATTTATTAAAGCTAGATTTGTTTGCAGTTGTCACCTTTTTCATGTTCTGAACCAGTTTCATGGAATTTTAAGTATGGAGCACTGAAGAAAAATTACGACTTATCGAGATAATTATCGATTTCATTTGATATGAAAAAAAATATCAGAAAATATTTTACCCTATTGCCCTGCCCTAGGCTGATATCAAACATTGAAAATTGATCTACACACAATTGTTACTTACTGTATCATTAGACATTGCAGCATAATGGCGAGGGGGTGTGCGGGCTTGGAAATCATTTTGTCCCTGGGCACTAGCGAGATACATGGTGGGCCTGCTGATCGGGGCGGGGTGGGGAGGTTGTGGGAATGCTGTTGGCAAAATTTGCCAAACACAGCAGGGGCTGGGGGGGGGGGGGGGGTTATTGACCTGTCAGATCAATCTGCCAAATTTAAGAAGCTTAACCCTTTCCTCTTTAGCTGAGGCTATAGGCTGTAGCCTAGGCTAGCCTATGCCGTACTCCGCCTCAGGCTAAGGTTACTCTTAAATATCTGCATACATTTATTGAATTATTTTCCCTCCACGTCTGACCTCAGTTTGTCTACCATGCTAGTGGGACAGTTTCAAAGACACAGGAGATGATGTTATGTTAGTTTTGTATCTTTGTGCTATTTCCTTCTCCTGTTAGGCTACTTTGTGGTGGTTTGCTTGGCAGTGAAACAACATAGTTTACCACTGGATGGGAGGCAACTTTGTCTATCTGGAAAACTGTCATTAAAGATGTAAATAGCAGGCATGTTTCTATAATTTAAATGATAATATTATGTTATATCCTTAAAAGTAACTTCTGGAAAGTCTGTCTTCATGGGGTCCCTAGTTTCTGGGTCCCAGACGGCTGCCTACACTTGCCTTATGGTAAGTCCACCCCTGCATATAATTATGGGTACCAGCTCCTAGGGGTTAGTATAGATGGAACTTATTTCATTGCTGTTAATGGATTGCAAAAAATACTAAAGGTTTTATTTAACCTAGGAACTCATCGTGGATTTGATTTGATTTATTATTTCATTCAAGTTTGACAGGATGTTTAGTTGAAGGCATTTTTTAATGAATTGGGTTCATAATGTCAGGTATGGATGATAATTGCCCTTCAGGTTAAGCAGCCCTTGGGAATATCTGACCTGTCAGCCAGCGCTGACAGTGCTAATGAATCAAAATCCCTGACCTTTGACAGTCACGTTCATCCTGCATGGCTGTGGGGTTTTGTGGGTATTACAAAGTTGTCCTAGAAAGACTCGTGTATGAAAAAGCGAGGGTGACCAACCTGATGTGCACAAGGCTCATTTGTGCACCATTAAAAACAGACACCTTAATGTGGTCATAATTGTTGACAAAATGAAATACATCCCTGCTGTATTACTGACATTTGACATTTAGAGCATCAAGCCATTTGAAGTCATGTGCAGATAAGAGCTGGCTCTGGTCAAGCAATTTATGGGGAACCTTGAATCATGGCAATGAAGGACACTGTTGCTTTGCCATCTTCAACAAGTGGAGCTGCAAGGTTAATTGACTTTGCTCTAGAAAAGGTCGTTGTTGTTAAAGCCAGCCCATTTACGACGGGCAATCTTCCTTTTGTCCCGAAACAAATGTGATTTTCAGCTTGAATTAGCATCTGAAGCGCATTTTCCCTGCAAATCTCAATGTCGCATTTCGGCATCGTTCATTTCTGAAGACAGCAAGCAGTCAATGTGGAGAGTGATGTACCTTTTTGTGCATATGTAGCTTTGATTTTCCATTCTTCACTTTTCTCTCAATTTGGCTAGAAAATAAAAATCTCAGCAGATACAAATGTCCACCTCATTTTCTAAGAACTGTTGGAAGGTGCTAATACTTGGAAGGATATTATTCCTTTTATAAATTGCATTGAGAAATATTATATATACCTTGTACTGTACATTTAAAAAATCTTAATGTAGTCACAAATCTTTATACATCGTGGGTGCATGAAGAGCTGACTGTGCGTTTCATATGGCATTGAGTAGAGTACAACGGGTGGCATCTACAGCATCCTGTACTGAACATTACAAGTCACAATCAGAGATCATCTGCAGCTCCTTTAGAGCTGCCTGTTCTTTAGGCCCAACTATGGTTCTGTTCTCCTGGAGGCCCAGATATAAATATCTATCTATATCTATATGCAGATATAAATCCACGGTAGGTGGATTTATATCTGCATCCTGAATCCTGAATGACTTTATTTTGGGGAAAAAATAACATAAATAGTCCTGTTCTCCAGTCTCTGTAATCAACAATGTTTCCAAATGAATATTATATCACTTCTGAGCTTAAAATGTGTTTAGCTTTTTAAAAATGAAGCTAAAATATTAATAGCCACCAAAGTGGCATTAAGCTATTGTAGAGTTATTTAGTGTAGTTGTTTTTATCAAGAACATTTTCAAATTATTATTCAGATTTTATTTTTTGCGAAAGAATTTTGTGATCAGTAGTTCCGTAGCACCAGTCAAAAGTTGCAGGATTCTGAAATTTTTTACAGTTTTAGTGTTATTTAAGCAGTTCATGTCCAGTGAATCACTTGAAATGGTGCAAAGTTCATTCCTAGAGGTTAAAAACTTCTAGAGTTTTTTTTTTTTAGCCTAAATGAGTTTAGGTTAACCAAAAAGTGAAACATTATTCAAGTGTCAGAGTTATAAAAAAAGGCACTTTCAGGGAACCAGTAACGGGTGTTTGGTTTTCTGTGGAGATGGAAGTAAAACACCTGCAGGTGCGAAAAACACCTGCAGGTGTCCCAGCTTTTGTTGATTACAAACATACCCTCAGTCCACATAAAAACAGTGTTATAACTGTGTTACTACACCCTCTGAAGCATTATTTGCACAGTATTGCACTGCAAGAAGCAGTGCATTGCTGTAATAATTAAGGGGAAAGGCAATTAACAGATGAAGACAGATAAACCATTATAACCCTACTACATTTTTAAAAAGTGTATACAGTGGTAACTCAGAACTCAAACTTAATCCGTTCAGAACTCCAGATCGAATCCTAAAAAGTTCGAGTTCTGATCAAATTTTCCCCATAAGAAATAATGGAAAACCAATTAATTGGTTCCCGGCCAGATAAAACAAGAAGAGCATATACTGTACTAAACACATCTAAACATATTTATCAAAACAGTAATTTGTAAAGTAAGAAAATAAATGTATCCAAACAATGTGTAAAGTTAAAAAAAACAATGTGTCCTGCCCCGATCGTCCGCTCCTTCCGTGTGCCACGCCACCTCGTTAACCCCGTGTGGAATCCCCGTGTGATCAGCTGTTATTGGTTGTTGTCATTAGTCCTCTGTATTTAGTCTGCGTTTCTGTTTGTTTCCCCAGGCCGGTCATTGTATTGTCCATCTGCGCTCTGCCTGCCTTACCTGTAATTAAACCCCGTATTCCCCGATACCCTGACGGTTTGACTTCTGAGATTCAGGTCGAGTTCTAGGTCATTTTTTTTTCGAACTGGTTGGTTCGACTTTTAAGAAATTCGAGTTCTAATGAGTTCGAGAACTGAGGTACCACTGTATTTAAAAGAAACAAGTATTGGGTTAAGAACTTGCAGGTTATGAAAAATTGAGTTAAAAAGCAGAATGCCTTTCCATTAGAAAAATGGCAGATAAAGCCAAGGTATTATTGAGGACCACGTCCTACATCACCAAAAGGCACTTTGAAGCCAAGGAAACTCTGACAGGATGAAGAGCCTGGCAACTGGCACAGAGTGACTGGCACCCTAAACTAAAAGTGGTACCAGAACATTTTTGTAGAGCCATCCAATACCCACTGATCTACGCCTGTTTGGTCAGGGGTTCATCCTACAGCATGATAATGACCTAACCACCTCCAGACTATGTCAGAGCACAAAGAACAAGGTCTCACATCATGGAAGACAGAGTCTCCAGACATAAAGCCCCTCCAGCTGAATTGGGATGAACTGGACAGAAGAGTGACAGCAAAGCAACCTAGACGTGCAACACATCGGTGGGAACTTCTGCTACAGCTGTGGACCAATGTTTGATTTCTATTGTAGAAAGAATGTCAAAGGTATGTTTAACTGTTATATCTGCAAAAGGTTCAGACTTTGACTAAAAAATTGGATTAAATAGTCTTAAATGATTTATTTTCTTTAAAAAATCTACAATTATTTGTTCTAGGCTTTAAATTCAAAGTAAACAGACACTGAGCTGCATACATTTCAATAAAACTAGACAAATTGAGGTGTTTAAAAAGTAGTGTACATATTTCATCATTCAGAATCGGGGTTGTATGATCAAAAGCAGGGAAAATTTTGTGAAAACTAAACAGGTTTCATACCTTGTGAGGGTTTTTATGTAAAAAATCACTCCTGACTACATCCAGTGATGTTCTTTTTTACAGTGTATTATTCAGGTCTTGAGGGAAAAAATATGTCAGAACTGACACTGGTGAATTAAAAATGCTTATTTGTTCGTATAAACTGGTAACTGGTGTTACATAAATGGCATACTGAGCAAATATGTATTTATACACAGAAATTAAGCAGCTTTTATTGCCAAGTACATAAGAACTTTTAGTATGAAAGATACATGCAAATGTGCTTAATTTGATTCTGTTTAGATGGATAGAGCTGTTTCCGCAAATGCCTGTTAGTAGACAGTCCAAAATTAAATGTGACGCATCTACAGCACATACTGCAAGTTAGGGCTTTGCAGTGAGGAAGGATCACTAACATTTTCCATAATCACTCATCCAGTGCTGCATCATAGCTAGTCTGCAGTCTGTCACATTTATTTCAACTGCATGCATATTGATGGGCAGAAAGCAGTGACGACACACACACACACACACACACACACAGACCCGCAGCCCTGAGAATCAGAACCTTTATGCCACACTTAATGATGTTCTACAGTATAATTATAAAAAAGAATCTCCAGGATGTACATTTAACTTTTTAAATCAAATAATAATTTCTGGCATCGATAAATTTCACTTCATTTGACTTCGGTTGCTTTCGTTTTCATTACCCCAGCTACAGTGAGTATATAAAGTCTACAGCATCCCCCTAAGATGGCAGATTTTAGTGATGTGAAATAAATGTAAACCATGTCAGAGATCTTTCCACCTTTAATGTGAAAATGCAACCTATACAAATAACAGAACAAAACAAAAATAAAAAACAGAAACCATTTAGTGGGAAAAAATAACAACTTACAACTACCTGATTGTATGAGTGTGCATACTCTTATAACTAAGGATGTGTTCATAATCAACCAATCACATCCAATATCATATTAAACAGTAGTTGGTGCCCATCTGCCATCAATTATAGTGACTCTGATTGACTCCATGTAATGTTTGGCTGTTCCTGTGGGTTTTTTTCTGGAATCTTCTTGTACTGCAAAGAGTTTTCAAAGCCTGAATGGGATCTCATAAAGGTATTGATAAGGAGCACATCCCTGGCTTTGGATACACCACGAAGCACAGTGAGGACAGTCACGGCAAGCGTAGGAAATACAGCACAACAGTGACACTACAAAGATCAGGGGATCCCTCCAAAACTGCAACAAAGACATGGAGAAAACTGGTCAAGAGGCCAACAATAACATTGAAGGAGCTGCGGGAATTTCTGGCGAGTCCCGGTTGCTCCCTATATGTGACAGAAAATGTCTCGCATTCTTCTCATGTCTGAGCTGTGGAGTAGAGGAGCAGGATGGAAGCCTTTCGCATGGTGTAAACAAGCATCCAGGCCCGGCTAAATTTTGTGTCCATGTGTTATAGTCTGATGAGACCAAGATTGAACTTTTTGGCCATAATTCCAAAAGGAATGTTTCACATAAAAACAACATCAGCGAAAAAATACCACACCCATAGTGAAGCATAGTGGTGGGTTGCTTTTACTCAGCCAGAACCGGGGCTTTGGTTAGGGTTGAGGGAATCGTGAATATCTCCAAATACCGGCTGATTTTTCATGCAAAACCTTCAGGCATCTGCTAGAAAGTTGAAGAGGAGTTTCACCCCTCAGCATGACAATAGCCCGATGCATATGTTCGTACTCAGCAAAGGAATGGCCACACCAAAAGAGTATCACCGTTTTGGAATGCTCCAGCCAGAGCCCAGACCTGAATCCAGCTGAAAATCTGGGGCTGACCTAAAGAGGGCCATGCACAGAAGACACCCTTTTAATTTGATGGATCTAGAAATTGTTTGCATGGAAGACGTGCCAGGCTGATAGACTCTTACTCAAAAACACTGAGTGCTTCAACAAAGTATTAGTCTAGAGGTGTACACTCTTATGCAACCAAGTCATTGTACATTTTTTAAAAGTATTCTTTCCCCCTAAGAGGTGTCTCATTTTTCCCACCTTAAGTTGCAGTTTCACATTAAAAGTAATAAAAGTTCTGACACAATTTGTAGTTTTTTTGGTACCTTGCCATTTTAACTGGTATCTTTTGTGTCCCCTGCATATATGTGTCCATCTTCTCTTTTCCTGTCGACTTGTACCTTTGCATATATGTGTGAGGCTTCAAAATTCAAAATGGGGAGAGTTACTCTGTGCTGTCAATCACTGCTTGATTTAGTCCAATGGGAGCAGAAAAATACATCCAAAACAGATCACATCAGTCAGTGACTGACAGCACACAATAATCTAAGCCACTCTGGGTGTCCAAAGTCTGTTTTCCTACCACTGTGTACCGAAATACCCCACACTAGCTAAAATTTAACTTATGCACCCTTACTGTTTTCAACAGGGGTCAAAATATGAATAATTATCTAATTTGTTTTGTACATGCTCCAAGTTTGCCACAGTTCATAATGTCCAGCTGTGTGAGGCAGTATTCAGGTGAACGAGACACCACTGTTCACTGACTGATTTTTGCTCGTTCTGCTTAATGACTCATTTTTTCCCCACTGTTTAAACAACATTATTTTACAAAAGCAGGGATGTAATTGACTTGCCTGGAGTTTAATGATCTTTTTCATCATGTCTGGAAAATTAATTGAAGTGGGAGGCTGATACAGGCTCCTGGGTGCAGGCCGCTGTTGTATCTTTGAGTCAGAGATGCGCGCCTCTCCTTAATAATGTCTCAGGTGACTCATTTCCGCACAGATCCCCCTCAGCTCGGTCCCGCAGCCGCTCTGCCAGGAAAACAGGCCTGACAAATGGCTCGGTCAGAATTCCTTTGATTAATACTTCCTGCCCATCGTTCATCTGTTTATCGCATCATTCACATTAGACCCCGTTAACAAGACCTATCCAGGGAGACTGAGGTTGTTTCAGGTTACATAGGGGACAGACTTTATGATCAACAGGTTGCAAAGCACTGTTAATGTTATACTACAATTAATTTATCACTTGCGTTATGCAAAAATACTTCAGGCGACCTCTGTTTCATTTATTGCATTTGTGCTTGACTTATGAAGGCCTGATGTGCACCTATTAAAAAAGTCCTATTATCATTGTTACATTATTGTTACACTTAGTGACATTTGCAGAATGAAAATGCAGGTCCTTGTATGAGTAAAAATGAATTCTGAAGATCTTCCCCTTTTCGATTGTCTTTTCAATTTATTTCTCCACAAAACATAGTAATTTGGAATGCTGACAAGATGATTTCATTTTCCGTAAAGGTAGTCTCTCCACCCCAGAGTGAAAACAACACATCCTTAAATCTCTGAGATAACAAGCTGGTGGCTTCTTCAGGTTCTGTTTGATTGATTGATTGATTTCGTTATTACCGTAGCCTGTAGGTGTCTGAGCTTGGCTTAGGATACATGATGTGAATCGAAGACGTGCAGATCTTTCTTCTGAGACCCAAATTGTTATCTGGGGAAAGTGAGGAGAGTGTAAAATAGAAATGGATGGGACCTGGGATCCATGCAGGGATTTTAGTGCTAGATTAAAATACAGATTATAGTTGCAATAACCATTAATGTAATACTTTTGATTATTAATGCACCTACTGTATATCTATACTGATTTATATAGAAGGAATTTCAGCCATTTGTCTCTGTGACATTTAATTACATCAAGTTAGTTGTTGCTCTTATATATTCATGTTATATGATTGTTTAGTGTACATTTCTGCCATATATATATATATACATATACATACATGCATACATATATATATATATATATATATATATATATATCCAACATGCAGTTTTCTGGCTGTTTGTTAAAATAGTTTGGGCTCCAAAGGCCTCTGTTGGAAATATGGCAGTCAAGTTTTTAATTCAGTGAGCTTTAATTCAGTGAGCATTAATCTCGTCCATTTCTGCACTTTTCTGAGAGGAGGAAAATGAAAGATGGATTTTCTGTATGACACAGCCTGCATCCTTTTCCTTATGTGTCAATTTGTATATGATAAGGTTGCTTAGCTTTAGACTTGGCACTTTTCTGAAAAGCCGATTTACAGTGACGTGTTCCACAATGCAACATGCTATTTTGAATTCAAACAGAAAGCTTGTCCTTTAAGTCTGATCTTGTCAATATCAAGATCTTTTCTCTTTTGACAAGCACTTCAACTAGCATCCATGGTCTTGGAATATGTTTGGATGGATGGATGGATGGATTGATTCTCTTATTTTCAGCAATAACGGTATTCTGGACTTTTTTAAAAAGCTTGCAATAAGCCTTAAGACATTTGTTTTTCATAATTCATTCAGCTGAACATTTCAATGTGCTTGAAAAAAAAACATATTCTTAAGGATGTATTGTAATTAGTTACAATCTATGTCATTGATTGTTTTTTTTTGCTTTTGGCAGTGAACCAGGGTGACCACGGGCACTCTGACCGGTCTGCGGCTACATAGCCCCATACTCAGCAAGCCGCGATGCACTGTGTGTTCTGACACCTTTCTATCATATCCAACATTAACTTTTCAGCAATTTCTGCTACAGTAGCTCTCCTGTGGGATCAGACCAGGCGGATTGGCCGTCACTCCCCACACACATCAGTGAGTCTTGAGACCCATGACCCCATTACCAGTTTACTGGTTGGCCTCCATTTTTGGTAGGTACTGCCCACTGTATACTGGGAACACCCCACAAGACCTGCTATTTTAGAGATGCTCTGGGCAACGCGTCTAGCCATCACAATTTGGCCGTGGTCACTCAGATCCTTATTCTTGCCCATTTTTCCTGTTTCCAACACATCAACTTCAAGAACTGTCTGTTCACATGCCTAATATACAATGGCACCCTTGACAGGTTCCATTGTAATGAGATAATGTTATTCTCTTCACCTGTTAGTGGTTTTAATGTTGTGGCCGATCGGTGTATATTTCGGGAGAGCTGTTTGATTGCAAACTATTTAGGCTTCTAATTTGATCCAGACTCAAACGAAAGTATAGTTGGAATGGAAATCAATCCCTAGATTAAGGTTCCTGCTCAGCTCGATTCCCTTGTTTTTGTGTATTAAAGCTTGTGTGATTGAGTGTGGTTTTTGTTGACCTTAAATCATTACAATGAACCTTTAATGGAGCAGCTACTAAAGGCAAAGCCGCTTCTGTGAAAACATATTAAGTTAAAATGGCTGCCTGCTGGAATGGTACATGCCTTCAAAGCATCATTTTGCTTATTTACGTTTACATTTGGTTCCATAGCAGCACCATACAGTTATATACTTAGTCATTACTTTGTTGCATGGCTATGGGCCTGCTTATAAATTAATATGCCAAATCCAGGGCCCTTCTTTGATTTCTCTTTGCTAGTTGTTTTCTCCAAGACAGCAAATGTCTGTAATTGTAGTTTTATATTGCCTTAATTAGATGTTGCTTCAATATTTTTGATAATACAATGCTCTTACATCTGCAAAATGTTTGTTCCAGTTTCGTTGAATATACAATGTGTGTATATTCGATTTGTATTTTGTGGCAAACATGGTGGCCTGAACTGATAGCAGGTTTTCCCTGGCAGACAATCTTGTGGCTAATATAATTTTATTGGAGTAGACACTGGTCTCACTGATGCTCCTGCTGATGCCATTGTAACTGACAGGCATTGCTGTGGCAATATAAAGAATAGCCCCTGTAACTATTGCGTTAACTGCTTGCTGGCAGTACGGAAAGGGAAAAATTGCAGATAAGCACAAAATGATTATGATGGTGTGGTTAGCATCAAACTCATTGTCCATATTGCGACAGTTAGACAGAGTATTGTGAGGTGAATAAAAATGACCGTTAGAATAAATGGTGGCTCTCTTATCTCCAGTGATGAATAGATACCCTTGGCTGCGTTTGATTTTCTTTTCTTTTAATTGCAAATACAATTATGTAGAACATTCTGTGAACGAATTCGATTTTTGTTCCCTGTTTAAAGACCTTTCCTCCAATGAAATGAAAAACATCTGCTGCAATGGAATCAAGGACTAAGCAGGAGGAAAGAAAAGAATCTGGGGGACATACATCACTGTGAACACCTTTAGTAGCTCATCGCTTTCCGTTCCGTTTCTGCAAGCTTCCTGTCAGTCATCGCTCAACAAAAGATAGAAATTGAGCAAAGTTTAAAGAGATGAGTTCATGATGACGGCAGATGATTAACAGCACCACATGTTTCATAATGAACATTAGAAATATAAAACCATTTTAACCTTGCCAGGATATAAAAAAGCCATTTAACTGTGGAGCCCTATTTTTTTCCTTAATTTGGGTCAGGTTAGATTTTGCTTTGAACATGCAATACAGCCATTTTACATTGATGGCTTCAACTGCTAGACTAGACTTTCGACCTGCAAATTTAATGGGTCAATGATCCACTTAAGCTTGCAATTGATTCATTTGTATTTGGTCAATCAGATTCTTACTTAAAATGAATCATGGTTTTTGGCTTTTTGAGGACACATTTACAGCTATTGGAAAAATTTATTGTAACTTAGGTTTTAACATAAAAAGCATAAACATTTAATACTTACTTCAAACACTAAACACATACACACAACACCTACAATCACAATTACTTATTGTAGTAGTTTGTAAAAAAAAATACCTTACTAACCTATCTGTCCATCATCTAACTGCTTAACATGGTCATAACCAGGTGAACAATAAGGGCTATCTATCTATCTATCTATCTATCTATCTATCTATCTATCTATCTATCTATCTATCTATCTATCTTATCTATCTTATCTATCTTATCTATCTATCTATCTATCTATCTATCTATCTATCTATCTATCTATCATGTCTATCTGTCTATCTATCTATCTATATATCCATTCACTTGACCTACTTTAGAAAATGAATGTCGTTGCAAATTCCATTCAGGTGCAGAGTTGGCATGAAACACACAAGTGATTTGATTTGAAACATTATGACAGGTGAAAGCTGGATATATTGATTGTGAGGTGTACAGAGAGGATAGATAAAATGAACCAGAAGTGGCAGAACTGTGAAATGTGTCATGGTGTAAAAATTATCCAGAATTTGCATGATGACTTTCTTTCTATATGAAGCGGAATAAGTCTTAGCACTTAATTTTAGTTTTACATACTGTATATCTTTTGTTAAGCAAAACAAAAATCACATTTTAATTAATGATGCCCAAATACTGTGTATTTACTGTTGTCTACTGCCATGATATTTATTATTGATGATGTCACACTCAGGCTGAGTTCACACACAGACTGATGATGTCACACTCAGGCTGAGTTCACACACAGACTGATGATGTCACACTCAGGCTGAGTTCACACACAGACTGATGATGTCACACTCAGGCTGAGTTCACACACAGACTTAAATTCAAACCCCCTTCTCTTGTACTGTCCCGCTTGTGAACCCCCATTCTTTTTATTGCTTCCTGTTTGTATGTTGCACTACGGTCTTGGGGGGACGTTAACTTGTACCACTGTATACCTGTATATGGGCGGTACAATAATAAAGCCAACTTCATTTAGCTTTTTTGATAAACTTCAGAGGTAACGTCAAAAATATCTTTTCTGTAAATATGATACACCTGTTTGTGCTGGAGGACACAAAAATTAGACTTTGAAATTCAGGTAGTCAGGATAAATTATCTAGTTCAGCACGCTATCAAAAATCAGTGAAACTTTTCTTCAGTGCTCTGCTTGGAATTGAATGTATGACATGTCAGAACACTGATATCGTGGAAACAGGGTTCGCGTTACAAACATTAATTTCTTTGGGGATGCTGCTCAGATCAGATAGGATATACAGCGTTGCATTCGGATTTATTTATTTGTTTGTTTGTTTGTTTGTTTATTTATTTCAAAGGCTGTCGATAAGGGTCCATCAAGGAAACTCACTGTCAAGTAGAGATTTGTGTAGAGTTGGCAAATGAAGGGACACAGAGGCAGGTGCTTAAAAAATCAAAACAATTCAAAATAAACAGACACGTTGGCTCACAGTTTAGCTATTGAGTTTCAGTTTGACTATGAAACATTCTGGATCTTTTAAATAAATAGTGTAAAGAGTTGTGGTGCCAAAACAGGAATGGCATACAATAGGAGCAGAAAAAGAATATGTATTATGAAAGGATACATTATATATATATATATAAAATCAACTTTGTCTTGGGGCACATTGTAGCTCATGAAAATTATGAAGCTGCAGATCAGTAACGGAAGTGTGATAGGAAACCCTGAACATTTTTAAGGGCATGTATAAAACAATTGTTTCATTCATGATTCATGACCAAAATGAAAGGTCTTTCTGGTCAAAGAGCTCTATATTTTAGATCTGCTTCAATCACTTTACCTTATAGTATTAAATATGTTACAGTATTTTTTATTCCATTTCATTGATAGCTGGAGACATCCTCATGGTTCTGTACATTGTAATGGAACACCTCTTGTCCCCACCTTCCTTCAGGAACAAATAAGATTTAATTGCATATATTAAGTATTAGGTGTATGAATAATGTAGCATTAATGGACAATAATGACTAAACATTCGCATTTTATTATTTCCCATTTTTTTGTACGTATTCGTTTTTGTTGCTGGATTTAGTGATCCTCATTATATAAGAGATTGTTTCGCAGCATTTTTATGTGAGCTTCATGAAGTTCAGAAGTTTCCAGTGGAAAAGTGTTCAGTCCTTGCGTCCTTGAGTGCCCTGACATCTCTCATTGTTCTCGTAGCTCTGTTGTGAATTGTGTTCAATTTAACAGTAATCTTTGCAGAATAAATCTGAATTTTGTGCATTGTGCCCCTGCGCAGTAGTAATCTGGATCTGGATATTATTATGATGTTCTAATATTACTGCCTTTTTTGTCTTGCACTAAGGAAGACTGAAAGCAATAATAATATATGAAGTAACGGGGAATTCATTCATATTATGTTTTTACCTAACAGATATTTTTTTTGTGTGTAAAGAATGGACCTTTTATTAGAGATCGCATAAACTGAGGTTATAACATGGATAATTTCTCCTACAGTGGCCCATTGAAACTGTAAAAGTTAAAATGTTTACAATAAATATATCGGAGCACATAAGTAACATATATCTGATTTATGGAGGTTAGCAGGAAAAGGTTAGGATCAGATTTTAATTTCCAGATGAGTCTTATTAGGTTGTTTCAGCTGATACTCAAAGTAATAAGTCTAACTGATGTTGTAGCATTCTTTTTATCTAGGAGAAATAAACCGAGATCTCACTATAGTTTTTCTTTTCCTTTGGGATATTATGTAAATTCCAGACAAAACAACTGTAGCACAAATTACCAGTTATGCACGTTATCATAAAAATTGACTCACTAATTATGTATGCTTTGGTCAAAAATCTTTTCAACATGCAATTATCCTTTTGATTATGCTAAGGGATACGTAGGGAATCAGGGAACCGGGATTCGTCAGGGAATCGGATTTAGAGGCTGCATTTAATAGGTTAATCCTCACAAACAGCAGTGATGGTGTGTGTGTGTGTGTGCGCACGTGCATGCGTGTGCACACACATCCGCAGTACATTATTGCTTCTTACATATACAGTATATAAACACTTTTTTTTTTTTCCAAGGCTGAAATGAATGGGAAACCTCTGTGACCCATGCCTCCTGAATGCACCCTTTTTGGGGGTATGTGGACAAACAGGGGCTGATTGAGTGGACAGCGGTGCCATGCTGTCTGCTTGTAATGCACTTGGATCCCGTGGAGAAGCAATCACTGTGGGCTCGCAGATTTATATACGCCAATCGCCCCATGTTAGCCGTCTGCTCTGCACTGAAACAAGGGGAGAAGTCAGGAAATGAGGGAAAATTGTCAGCGAGGCCTAATGTGTTTTTAAGCTTCTTTCAAATGCGCTCTGACACATTTCTCCAAGGACCTAATTGTTATTATTGCTATAGAAAATATTAAAGCGAGTGCACTTTGAAAAAGAAAATCTGTGATTCTGAATAGAATCAATAGAATAGAATAGAATCTGAACACATGAAGTCCGCGCACATTGTCACACCTTTGTGGATTTTTGTATGATGAATTGCAAATGCATTTCTTTTTGCCATTTTTAGCATTTTGCACTGATGATGGAACCTCTGTCTAGCTGTGCAGATACAGAACCAATAGCTGAATCTGGCTTGAATTAATATTAAAACCATGTTTACTTTTTTTTTTTAATAAATACAAACTGATGTAGTTTCCATTTATAGATGACCTCAATGGTAAACAGCAGCAAAATATTTTATGCTGTATACTTTAAGTTTTTTTTCCCATTTATTAAATTATTTTGCAATGTATATTGCAACATATATAGATATATTACTAAATCCCTCCATGGCTCATTGCTCAAGTTCATAGGGGAAAAAATTACTGCATAAAGTCTTCTGACTTTAGTGACAGTGTAACGAAGGGAAAGATTGCAAAAATAATCATTAATGTCTCCTGGAACAAGAACTCTGTGACTAAGGTTGGCAGAAGCCTTGGTATTACAGTAGAAATAACATTTCTCTCAAGCATTTCTCAGAAAGCAGTATCACATGACACCCCAGAGAAATGAAATTCTGAAGGAATTGTTCCAGTGCATGTGTACAATGAATATTTTCCTCATTGCTGAGATATAAATTTAATTAACATGGGTATATATTTATGAGATCAACTGTAATATATTTGTATGCATCTATTGTACCTGTATAGGAATTTTAAAAATTATCCACAGATGGTTGTTGGGCTGTTATCCCAAATATATTTTTTCATTGCACTTAATTTATTTTTGATTAGAGTTTGTCATTGTGTGTGGTTTGGAGCTGTTCCTTTGTAAATTGTTTTGTATTTTTAAGCCACTGGCAGTTTGTTGTTTTACAAAGGTCCAGTATAAACTCATTTTTGATGGTATCAAAAAGCCAAAACAATGTTGGATGTGATCTGCAAGGAACATCTGGTAAATATTAAATCTAAGCAAATGCAACACAAACAAAACTTGCATAAAACATCCTTAGAAAGAAATTCTGAGCATATCTGGCACCAAGCGGGGGAATTCTCCCAGAGATCACATTGTGTGGTTTGGCGAGGGGAGCTTGACATCACCGTGTGATGGTTCATGTGCTCCATCAGATAGCAGAGAGTCTATTCCCCTTGGTTCTGAAAGCAAACATGAGATTTATTTCTGCTTGTTCTCCGCTCCAGCACAGACTCCAGACAAGGTGAACGATCGCAGAAGGAGCAGCACGCAGATGAAGACCGTCGGAGCAGATTTGGAATCGGCCAGTGGACACGAGACTAGAGTTGGTCTGCTGACCCTCACTCTGCTATTCATCATCGCCCATCTGTGTGGCTAAAGCCAGCAGGCTTTTGGTTCACCAGTGCAAAGTGATACAGATGGATGACATTTTATGGGGATATAGGTGATATACAACATTTTTTAAAGCTCCCCTTTGATGACTGATTTGAGGGGATGGGTTAGTAAAAGGCCATTTGTGATCATTTACAGGACAAAACGCATTCTGAGTGTTTAAATGTAGCCATGGTGAGGCTGTGGGTCTCTGTTCTTCTCATCTAGCCATAATCAGCCTGATCTTTCCTCTACATATAAATCTGCAGAATGTTAAATGTACGTATTTTAAATATTTTACAATATACTGCAAAGTACAGAGGACAGATATAAATAATCACGGTAACACAGTGCTGCAATTATTAAACAGGTATAATTATAACCTTCACATTTTTAATACATGTAATACAATGTGCTAAAAAGTTAAGATAATATCACTGTTTTTTTCCCTAAAACAAGAGTAAAATGTAATTTATATGTTGCATCTGCCACTGTATTTATTTTCAGTGGAGTAAAAAGAATTTGGTATTTTATGCATTCAAGAGAAATAATTGTCTCTCAGGGCAGGAATAATTCCATTTCTTAATTGTGTGTATTTGGTTTTCCCTGGAATTTCATCCTATTCTGCTGCTTCCAGTTCTGCATCAGACTTGGGGAAGGCGACAGCCCCCGCACCGTCGCATCTCACTGAAAAGCGGCCTCTCTGGCCGTCTGTCGAGTGTCCCTTCCAAGCTCCAAGCTGATCGCATACTTAATTACTGTAGGTTGCAAAGCACTTTTCACTGCCCCTGTGACCCTGTACTCATGGGACAGTGGTTACGACGTCGTGGCCGTGCAATGAAATTCCGCAATTCAGTGCATCACCTACAGAGGCACCCCTACGCGGCTTGGCCCTGTCGCTCTGCGTGTAACTTTCCTAATCAGGTAGAAGAGGGTAAATTAATATGCGTGTACTTCAGAGAGGACTCCGCTCATCTGTCATTCCAGGAAAGGAGAATGCATATATTTATGTTACCGCTTATTTTTAAACCTAATTTCTTTTTCTTTTATTTTTCTTTTTTCGAGTTTATTTATTTATTTATATTGATTGCTTTATTAATTATTAGTCATGTCATATTACTGTAAACACTGCAAGTTGTTACAGGTCTTTGGGCAAGAGTGTAAAAATATTGATTTGATGGGGAAAAAAATAATATAACCTTTAATATCAAATGTTTTGTTTATGTGTTTTGTGTAAGGCCTCATATTGAAAACTCCAAAATGATACTTAAATATAAGATCATTAAAAATCTTCTGTGAGACATGAATACAATGGCATGTTGTGAAATGTAGAAAATGTCATTGGAATGCTGAGTAATTCATACATTTATTTATAAGTGAAGAGTCTAAGCACCAGGGTGTAGTCTTATGCGATATCAACAATACAGAAAACAAATGTTAGTGAAGAAGCCAAAAGAAAAGTCATTTAAATTCACACATAGAGTTTAGCTACGCATAAGCGATGACTGCAAACACAAAACAGAAGAATCAGGAGAGCAAAGCAGTACAAAAGATATAAATGCTAAGTGCTTCAACGTTACCTGTAATGACTTTAAGTTATTGCATACATGCAATTATTTTTTAGTACTTTTCTTATTTTAATACTTGTTTGTTATTTTTTTGTAGGTTGAAATTATGTATGGGGAGCATGTATGGAAAAGGTCAGTAGGCTGTAATCCTTGTCAATCATTTTGTTGTTCTGGAAAGAATTTACCCTCTGCTTGCCTAGCAGGGTTGAGAAAATCTCTATATCCACAGAAGGCGTTCTGTAACACTGTAGCTTTGCACTCGGCCTCTAGGCTAAATATGGGTGGAAAAAATGCACTGGGTGAAAGTTGATTGGGAGGGAGTGCAGTGGGTTTCCTGGGTGATTCAGCAATAACAGCAGTGAGTGAGAGAGAGAGTCTTCAGTCGTGCCGTTTAGCATGGAAGGCTTCTGACCGCAAAAATGCCAGAAGATGCAGCTGCGGCTTTATGAAAGTCGTATTTCAGCTGGCAGGAATATTTACGCACACTGCTTGATAACTATTCTGCAATTTATTAATAACACACAACAAAACTTTTTCACATTAAAAAATATTGTCATGAAATAGAAACCTCTATTTGGTTTCAAGATGCAGCTCTATTGGTAATCTATATGCATTGCTTGTATGCGCTGATATTAATTATTTTGAAAATGCTAACTCTAAAAAGAATGTGTGCAATAAATGTCACTTTTTTGCAATTGTGTTCCTCTTATATCATTGCAGTTTTATTTTAATATGTTTATTTTATGGACCAATACACTATAGACAAACTATGCAATGTTTCTTAAATTTATAACTGAAGGTGTACTTGCACCACCTGTAAATGTTATACTTGAAACTGTAGCATCTTTATGTAATTCCTGTATAAAGGTTTTGATTATATTGTGACATTTTCATTTTGACAACTAATTTTTCTTGAGTAATCCTCTTTCCATCATTGTTTGACACAGGCGTTATTGCGCACTGTTGCCGTCTATGTATTCCCTCATATTTCAGCCTGAACTCTGTATTGCTTGGGAAGAAATCAATTAAAATAGAAGCAACTTCTCTCTATAAAAAGAATACCTCAGTGGATTTCTTGACTATTACAATTATTAATGTTTCCCGGTAGTATTCTTTTAATCTCTATGGACTTAGAGAAGCTACCCTTCATATTACTGTTGAAATTAAAATGTTCTTATTTTCATTCATATTCTATTGTGTGTGTGTGTGTATAAGGTGTATTACATCCAGTATTTAATTTGATTGTCTATTTCCTGCAGCGACCATCTGGCAATATTTTTGAATAATATCTTGCGTTGGGCACAGATTGCCCGTGATTGCCCGTGATTGCCCGTGCTGTATGTCGTCACCATGAGTGGGATTCATTTGCTTGTGATGGGGAATAAGCTGCTACCATGTAATATATCGTGTTTATTCTGACACCTTTCCACGCTGCAGTCATGGCTGATGCATTGCCGTCGTCTATCTTTGCACCTAGAAAAATAACCTTTATGTCACTAGAAGAGAGGGTCAACTGTGTATGGTGACCTATAATATATTAATGCAGGCTGGGGGGTGTGAAAAATTACCCTGGAATTATTTCTCTGGATAGAAAGTGACAAATCACATGAAACGATTTGCTAAATCGAGAGGCCTAGTTGCTGGTGTTGAGCATTCCTGGGTGGCATCCAAGAGGACAAGGTTAGATCCCTTCCTTGTGCAGAGCAATGTGAGGCCTCATTTGCCACCTCTGTAAGACAGAGCACCTTCTCAGACCAGTTACTTACCCGTTTAGGAATCTACTAACGGTTCTTCATTTAATTAATCCGATTTGATATCTCCTCAAGATTCATACATTACAGAAGATGGAGCCTCACTCTTCATTTACTGCAACATTGATAAAGTAACATTAACAAGAGAATGACAGCTGATCTCTTTGGGCAAATGTCACAGCTTCCTTAAATTAATGAAAATTAAGGCATTTGTAATGAGAGAATGTTGATTTGTCAATAATGTAGCAGCTGGGATGTCATTTCAATGAAGATCTTGCCCTCTTGTGTTAAACTGCATGTGTTGAACATTTCGTTTTAATACATTATTTATTGTCTTTCTCAGATTATGGAAATGGACACACTCTCATTCTCAGGTTCTTAATCTAATCCATTCATTAATTATGCTGCAATTATATGGATTAGAATAACCACGAAAATGTCATCTCCGTAGAGGTCATCTGTTTGAGATGGCTAACATCTTTGACTCATTCATCACTTGCTTTACAACATTTTGATTTATTAGGCTGAAATGGAGGAAATAAATTCAGATATTTGTTTTTAAAATTTTTCCCACACTAATGAGAATGTCTCAGTTTGCTTATAATTTGATTTTCAAATATCTGGCTGAAGTGATACATGAGATACCCTCTATGGAAAAGTCAGGTCATTGCTATCTCTCAAGGAGTGTAATAAGCTTAGTCATGTTCAATTTACATTTACGTTTACTTTTATTTAGGAGTTGTTTTTTGTCAAAAGCGATGTATGAGTGAGGAAAATAACACAATACAAACATAGACACTGTTAAGGACTCGAACAGGCATAAGTGCAGCTAGGCTGAGCTTCCTGTGAATGCTGAGGTACAAGAGTAAACAGCATTAGAGCAGGAGCTACACAACATCTGCCAAACAAAGCAGGGACCTTAAAAGGCTACGATTCAATCAGCAGAAAGTGCAACATTAAGAACATTTAGGGAACTTAGAGAGGCACTGGTCAAGTTAAGGAATTCTTAGAGCATTTAGCGGAGAAGCAAATTCACTACTTTATACAGGTACTTCACTTAATGAAATTGTTTTTGTTTATTTTAGAGAATCAGTATTACAAAACAAAATCATCAATTTCATATTGCTTACATTGAAGAAATGGGTTTCTGTTGTCCAGAACCCCAATATTATCAAGGTAAATAAATAATTAAAGTCACTTAAATTCACAGGAAAAAAGTTTCCATGTGAGCCTTGCAGGTTGATACTCTCAGTCACCCCTTAAGTGCCGTGATGAGTTGAAGGGCTAATAGGGTGACTGTGAGTCTTTACGAATGCATGCTGAACTCCGCTTGACCTTATCGACTGGAAATAAGGGGAGGAGCCAGATGCATGTTGTCTAATTTATTCATTGACACATCTAATTTGTTTGTCCACATATATTTTCACAGTCTGTTTACACTTAAAATGATCATAACTGTGCATAATTATTTTTGTGTTCTATGTTTAGATTCTGAAGGGGAAAATGATTAACTGTATGTAGGTCTTCTGGCTTAAATTATGCAGTCTCTTGTGTACAATTAGTTTTCAAAACAAAGAATAGAGACTGCATCCTTTCAATTGTAATCATGACAATAACTGTTCAGGTTGTCTCAGCACATATAAAATTGAAGCTCAATCTGGGTTTATTGCTTTCATTATACAATCTGGCATCCAGCCTGAGTTGTTAAAATGCACGGGCACATCTGGGATTCTATAAAAAGTGTGTCAACTTAACTTTTGCTCTCATTTTGTGTCACCCTATAATCAGAAATCTATTCTGTTTGAGTTCCTCTCTTCAGGCTATTCCCAGATCATGTGGCCATAGGAGGTTGACGGCTTTTCTGCGTAGAGTACGTTAGCTGCTGCTGCGAGTCGTCAGAAAGGCAATGGAGCTTCTGCGTGAGCCAACCTATCACGCATGTGGACTCAAGGCGTTCAGTATGCATGCTTTATATTTTTATCAAATTTATAGGGGTGTAACAATACATCGATTTGTATCGATATATCGATTCATCAGCAAACGATCCGATGCATCGATGTGACCGTTTTTATTTTCTGGCCTGTTCCAGTATTGTTTTCATGATCCACTCCGACGTATACATGGTCTACACCAGGGATGCCCAATACGTCGATCGCGATCTACTGGTCGATCGCAAAGGTAGTGTGGGTAGATCGTATGGCATAAAAAATAGAGGATGGATGACGCGTTCAACTGCGCCAGCTGCTGCAAGCTACCGAGTCACCTAGTTATCCTTTTTTTATTTCTACTAAACTTAAGAAAGGGTGTAAAAATGAATGGGGGAGCTGGACCAAGTAAGAAGCCTCTAGCACAAGAGAGGGTCATACGAGCAGGACATGACAGTTATGGACATACTTTTCGTTACACTTTTGTATTTGTCTGGAGAAGACTTGATTCAAAATAGAAATTATTCACCATGTTAATCTACATCCATCCAAAGTTTTTATTTTTACCTTATTGCACTTTATTTTGCTTGATTTATGGGACGTACTTGACTACACTAGATTTTTTATTGTTTACAGTTCCCAATAAAATATGATAAAATGCTAATTATATTTGCCTTTTTTAATCCATTGAAATGTAAAGGATTGTGTGAAATTACATCATTTCGACTACTATCCCCAGTATCGAACTGAATCGAATCGTATCATATGGCATCGCATCGAACCGTTGGCTTAAGGAATCGATACTGTATTGTATCGCGAGGAAAGCTGTGATTTACACCCCTACAAATCAGATCATCCCACCCACAATTCCAGGGTTTCAACCCAGTTGTCCACAAGTCCATTGGGTAGAACACCGCTGGAAACTGGGAACATCTGACAGGACAGAAGAGGACTCGTGTGGAGGATCGCTGGAGCTGAGAGAAGGGGCCGATGGCAAGGAGGCCGGGAGAAGGAGACCAGAAGACAAGAATCAAACAAACAGATTATGGGACCATAAACAAAAAACACAAAATGAGACTCCAACAGACAGGAATAAGAACCCTAAGCCCCAAGCTAAGCTCACTGCTCAGCGTATATATACCATGGAAACACTGGTTCCAATTAAGCATCTGAAGACCACCCCAATCATCCACGGGTGATGCAAGACGATGACACAGTCCCAGAAAAGCACAATTAGACCCACACAATTTCTACAAAGCATGAAAATAATAAATCTGCATGAATGTCTTAAGCTTAGTTTAGTTTTGCTTTCATTATGCTAAATTGCAAGACTTTAAAACTATGTGCAGCAAAGGGCAGAGAAGGAGACGTTATCACTACTGAAATTATGTGTGAGATGCATGGGGGTGACAGTGTTCTAATGCACTGTTTTATTTATTTTATTTTAACCAAAATACTGAGCAGCAGTGACCTCGGTTTAGGCGGCCGCACAGATGCTCCGACAAAGCTATGCTGAGCAAATAAACATTTACAGACCACAGAACTAGGAGCGGCCCAGCAGCGAGAAATCTCCAGGGAGTGAGCTGTATATCACATAAGACCATACGCTGCCATCTGTACAGTCAAACAGAAGAATGCTAAGTTATATCTTACACTGCCATAATGTTATTCATTTAAATCTATCAGCTGCGAGTAATTTTAAGAATAATTGACTCTTGATAAAACCAGCAGATTCTGTCATAAATAAAGGCTTTATCCTAACATTTAAAGTTTAAGGGTATGTAATTTTTCGCTGTGAGAAGTGTGTCGTTGAAAAGAAAAATGTTGATAGTATAACAGTAGTCATTTTAGCCGATTCATGCATAGGCCTATATTAACTATGCTGGTGCATGAACATTAGTTTAAAAGATGAAGGATATAAAACAAGACAGTCTTTACAATGGAATACTAAGAGCTTACTTTTCTAGTGTAATTTTTTTATGTATATGTATGCCACAGAACTATTGCATTGCATGTAAATGACTTTTGCAGTGGAATACTGCTGTGTTTTTACAGTTTTGTCAGTGATATTCTGAGATCTATGGGACACTTAGAAACCCACTTAAAAAGCCATAAATTAGCCCTGCTAACCTCAGTCCATGCAAAGAGAACAAATGACACAATGGTATTAAAAGGGAACACTGCATTGTCCACCGTCACTCATGCTGCAATCGCTTTTGAGAGCACTGTGAAGGATTATAGAGGAGGGGATGGCGAAATGTCGCAGCTTTTATTGGGCTATTCACATCAGTGTAGTTAAAATAATATAAAAAATGCAGAAACACAGCCCTTGTGCTTCATGTTTTGAGGATGTATTGATCCACATTGCGGTATGATGGAGTGCCCAGAGAGTGTCTGCACTGACGGCGTCTGCACTGACAGCGGCTGCACTGACAGCGGCTGCACTGATAGTGCCTTCCCTGACAACATCTGCACTGACAGGGCCTTCACTGACAGCCGCTGCACTGATAGTGCCTTCCCTGACAACATCTGCACTGACAGGGCCTTCACTGACAGCGGCTGCACTGATAGTGCCTTCCCTGACAACATCTGCACTGACAGGGCCTTCACTGACAGCATCTGCACTGATAGTGCCTTCCCTGACAACATCTGCACTGACAGGGCCTTCACTGACAGCATCTGCACTGATAGTGCCTTCCCTGACAACATCTGCACTGACAGGGCCTTCACTGACAGCGACTGCACTGATAGTGCCTTCCCTGACAACATCTGCACTGACAGGGCCTTCACTGACAGCGACTGCACTGGTAGCGCCTGCCCTGGCAGCTTCTGCAGTGACAGTGCCTGCACTGACAGCGTCTGCAGTGACAGTGCCTGTACTGACAGCATCTGCACTGACAGTGCCTGCTGTGACAGCGTCTGCAGTGACAGCACCTGCACTGATGGCGTCTGCACTGACAGTGCCTGCCAGTGACAGTCTGCAGTGACAGGGCCTGCCCTGACAGCATCTGCAGTGACAGGGCCTGCACTGACAGCGTCTGCAGTGACAGTGCCTGTACTGACAGCATTTGCACTGACAGTGCCTGCTGTGACAGTGTCTGCAGTGACAGCACCTGCACTGACAGTGCCTGCCAGTGACAGTCTGCAGTGACAGGGCCTGCCCTGACAGCATCTGCAGTGACAGCGTCTGCACTGACCCACTTTCACCTTACTGATGACCACTCTTTCTCCCCTGCTGTCTTCCATCGCAGGTATATTTGTAATACACTCTGTACCATTGCATTTGCTATTTGCACATTGCTTGTTGACCATATTCACATTTGATATATGCTTTATATAATGCCATTTGTTATTTCTAAGTTTAAACACGCTGTTTTCTCTGAGTTCTAACCAGCTTTGAAGCGCTCAGGGAATCATTTGTGGTTTTCATAGTAATGCTGTTTTATATACTCTCTTTTACAGTTCCTTCTGGAAAATTACTGTAAATCACCCTAATGCCCTTTGTGACGAACTTGCTTGTTAAAATATATTGCCATGTGACAACCGATTGATGAAGTGAGTGACTGAGTGATATATGAGCATACCTAGGTTCATGGATTTATTTTTTGAGGTTGCTAACTATTTTTTCCATCTGTAAACTGTTTGTGCTGCATATGGTGGCTAATGCTCCACTCCGCGGGATTGCCTGTGGAATGCTAAACCTCTAATCATACCCATCTTTCCTGCCAAAAGAATTATTTCTTTTTTGGGAGGGGCGGGCAGGGTAGTTGTCTGTGGTGGCCATTTTTTCCTTGCAATTGCAGCAGCAGTTCATGCAACTGCAAATACTTGAAACGCCAAGCTGCGGTGCTGTGGTCATCACCTTCCCGCTGAAGCGTCAGGTGCAGTACAGCACATCTTCATGTGCGAAATGAATATCCGAGGCTATTTTTCCCTTTTATGCTTTTGCTTTTAAAAAAGTTAATGAAGTGTAACTGCACAGAAATCCTGTCTTGTGCAAAGACTGTGCTCTTCGTGGGACCACGGCAGGTAACATTGCACTGTTTGGCGTTTATTTTTTCGTTGTTTTTCCTTTGCTGTGAAGCCCAGAGAAAAGCAGAATGCTGTATTGCATCGGCTCCTGGAGCAGCTGTGCTTTCCTGGGCGGCGTTTCCATTTCCAGCCTCTTAAACCTCTTCTTTAATGAGCAGTAATACACTTTAATTATGCATGTATAATATCCATTGGAGCACTCCGTCTGTAAACTCCCATGGACGATCAGCATTACCCAGAATCCACCTGGGAGAACACGGGGTGCAGGGGGGGTGGAACGCGGCCGCTGCCGAACTTACACCCACACAGACGACCACGTGGTAAGGTGCTTGGGTGAACAGGCTGCCTTTGAAGTGGGGGGGGGGGGCACATCTGAGTGGCCAGAAGAAACCTGCTGAGAGCACAGTACTGAGTTCGTGCAAAGACGCTGAACATGAACATCTAGGAAGACCGCTGGAGGTCAAGCATGTTCAAATGTCCTGCCAATGTGAGAATTGTTTGCAATAAAAAAGCGCAAGGTTTTTGAATATTTCCAGGCTAAATCTGACATAGTGTTTGTCTTCCTGAAAATTTTCTGCATAGTTTTTCAAGTTGGGAAAGGAGGCAGAAAAACTGGAATGCACTTTTGATTTTAAGGTGGAAATAAATTTCTCTTAATAAACATTTACTTTAAGCTATTTGCTATAATGGGACAGCTCCACAGCTGAGCATTTAAGTGGTATACTGTCGGAAATTCCACTGTCAAACAGCAAGTCCTCTTCTAGAAAATCCTCCTGGGAAATAACAGAGCGTTTCACCAGAATTTACGGTTCTTGCCTATAAGTCCTTAATTCTTTGATAATAAACTTTCAGCTTTTTTATGGAAATTAATAAATCCCCCACTCCCTATTTTCCTAGGCAGGGTAAAATATTGGTTTTATGGAAGGGAGAGCAGATGCCAAAGCAATTCCCGTAAACAGCAGATCCGAATCGCTCACACATGGATCCCAGCGGCCTCCGGACCTCAGGAAACTAACTGATAAAGATACTCAACTCACTGGCATGCTAACTATTCCGGATTTTTTGTGTATCTTCCTGGAAACAGTACTGCAGTGTTAGGGTTTGCATTGCTCACATATTTAGGCTATTCATGAGACCCCTACAAAAAGTGCAAGCTAACTGTAAGGCTGACTGTAGATCTCCGCCTTTGTGTGTCTGGAGACAGCAGTTCAGTGAATTTAAAAAAAAAAAAAACTTCTTTTTTTAAATGCAACCTTGACCAAGAGAAGTAGTTTGAAGATGGCTGGATCAATAAGATTTGTTTTATCGTTTTAAAATATTCAATCATATTTCATTAGTAAATAAACAACTATTATGCCATTTCATTTTGCACCATGAGTTCTGGAAGTTAAGCTTCTCCATATACTGTATTTCTTATGTAAATAGTGGTATCCTCCTTTGAATATTCCTTTGAATGTGCTTTAATGTAGCAGAAGAGGGTGGCTTCCCAGCTTCTCAGCTTCCCAGCTTCTCAGCTTGCACACATGAACATTTCAGCAGGTTTTGGAATCAGCCTTTGTTGTGACAGACATCATTTAAATGAGGTCATTGTTTCAGAGAACGCAGTGTCCTCTGGGAAGACCTGATCGCTTTTCAAGCCCCCCCCCCCCCCCCCCCCACTCAAAACTTCTCTATTTCTTTCATAAGCTGGTACAGTATGTGGGACTGTCACCCTAATAAAGTTAGTAAACTCCAATGGGACTGGAAATTGAAAATGGGATTTAGATTTAATTTTATTTCAGGTCCTTATATTTTCAAGGGAGTTTCTTTGTCTCCTATGCAATTATTCTATTAGTTGTAAGTCATTACAATTACAATTAGCCTGAATATTGTGCCACTAGAGATAGACTTCATGTTCTCGTCTGAGAATATCTTGGGATATTATTTGTTTTATTATTAGTCTTTTTTTTTTATTTAGCTTCTTTCGTAATTTTCACACTTTTGCAGTATTAGTATTTTATTAATTTCTCAACGAAGTGCTGAAACAAAGAGCAAAGAAAAATGTGGAGGGAAATGTATCTGTAAATGTTATAGGATGAGGTCTGGTTTTGATCAGTTTTCTTTTTCGCTCCAGGCATTCCTTGAATATATGTTAACAAAGACATAAATGTCACTTTTCAATTCAGTTACTGTATGTATCGGAAAGATAAGTTAGTGATGATGTCACCAAAGCCTAATAGGCAGGCTGTCATTATGCTTAGTGATTGGTTTTAGAGCAGGTACTGGCCTGTTTGATAGATAGCTTGTAAATCTACAAAGATGGGAATTCAATTAAATGTTTCACAACAATAATTGGCTAAAGTGTTTTATTTCAAAACATTAAGCCATTCTTAAGTAATTGGCTTTAGTTTAGCCATGCTGTGTAACTGATCAATTAAATATAAAATAATATGCAGCACCTTCAGGCCATTGGGAAACTTGACGATCTAGACAGAAGGTAGAACATTCTGGAGAAGTGTTGTCTACATGTTTTACAGGAGGCAACAACCTTGTAAGATGCCTTTGGTGCGACAGACCAAAATATCAATTTATATTAAAGTTCTTCTTTATAAGGGAATACTCTTACTGAAGAATATTTCAAGAAACTACACTGAAAGAGGCGAGAAATACATTTGCTGTTTCATTTCAGAGTGCTAGATATTGCCTGATGTTTCAAGATGCTACATTTGTTGAGAGGTCTGTCTGCTCGCCAGTATGCTTCATATATCATGATGGGTCAGTCACTAAGCATGTGGGGGGGAATCTCACTGGCTGATTGTGCCCATGCTTTGTAACATGACAGATGTGTTCCACAGCAGCAATAAAGACACAGATTGCAAAGGTTCAAGTAAATTGATGAGTTAATTCAGGAGTTATTGACCTCAAAATTCCAGAATTGCTACAGATCCAAGCTGGCAAAACCCAGTGTTTCAGTACTTCAGTGAATCTGGAAACAGTCTGCCTAAATTTTGGGGCCGATCACATCAAACATGCAGCACTAATATTGGTGATACACATATAATAGCACATTGTGCTGTGTTATGCTATATTCTACTAATTGAACACTACTGCTTCATAAGCAGTAGGAAGTATCACCAGTTACAAGATGTTAAGTAAGAAAAAAGTAACTAATTTTGCCCAAATATAATGAGAAAACATGTACAAATATGTGTCTCTTAAATGAAAAAAATCCAGTGCTTGCAGCTACTGTTATTTTACCTCATCCCAAAACCACTGCATTCTATTTTATTTAACCTTAATTTATCATCTTATTTATTTATTACTAATAGGGTTAATTATGCTATAATTAAGGTTGGCAAACATCTGTGTTGCACTGAGGCAGGAGGGAATTTGGAGAATTTGTGTTTCCTGTCAACAGTATTCAATGGGGATTAAACTAGGACACGTGCTACCATGCAGTACTGAGGGAATGATGCAATTGCAAGTGTTATGAAAGAATATTCAGCAAACCTTCTTCAACACTGTGTATTTTAAAATTAAAATGAATCTATGAAAGTTTTACTATAGTGATTTGTTTAGTCATACCTGCACAAACATTAGGAATATGTGATGCCTTAGCTGTGTTTCATGCGAACCCTGCCCAGTCCTCGTATGTCTGTGGCCATTGTGTAAATGACCCTCCATGTCTGTACGCCTTAATGTCCGGCCTCTGACCTCCCTGCGTTTCCCCGTTATTTGTGTCTTATTTAGAATTTATTAACCACATGCAGCAAATCAATTAGCCACTTACCAATATAAGTGTTTCAATTGCAAAAACTGAGGGAAAGATTTTTATCACAACACATGTGGTGTCTTTGTTTGAAATGGTGAAAATAAAAAGAGGCACCATAATTACCGATTTTATAATTACTGAGTTGTTTAGGTGAAATTCTCAGACTCCATCACCAAATCCAGCACAACTGATAGAGTTACTTTTTTTCCCAAAAGAACTGTATTGCATGTGCTTCTTGGTAATACAATGAGTACTAAATACCAATTACCAGTACAGGTTGGGAATAAATACCTTGGGGTGTAACAGAATACTGTGGTATCTGAATAAAGTACTATGATAGAAAACCACTGAAAGTATCCAGTACAACCACACTGACATGATAATGCAGTGATTACTTTTCGTAAGGGCTAGTTTGGACTATACAGTTGATTGCATTCTTATTTTATCAGCAATGCATTCTAAGCTTTCATTCCATGCGACTAACAGGGTTGCATGGTACAGGTCAGCTGGATGGAGTAAGATTTTCAATTCGAGACCAGTCTGCATACACACGCACACGCATGTACATATGGCAGAATTGACAATAAAGACTTTAACTTCACTAGATTTACATGTATGTTAGAGTTTTACTACATTGTAAATAGTCTGTAAGTCTTGGAAACTGCCCCAACTCTTTTGATGTAGGTAATTTTGGAATGAAATAATACAGATTTGCCGTAAGATTTCTTGCATGAGCGTGACAGTCAGAGAGCATGAGTGTCACGCCAGATGCATGAGAGTTGGTGATCCTGTACTAAGAATTCAATTAAAACTAAAACTAGATTAAATGTTTTTAAATCTTTCAACTTTACTGCAAGTAATCCAAAATAATTGATCAGTTAGTATAGTAATATGTAGGCCTAATGCTATTGTTTAGCATTAGGCCTCTTTGCTTGCTTACAGACATATTCTGCATGGGGGAATGGAGCTGAAGTATATGGATTCGTTCTTAAACAGAACGCGGGTCATTCCCACATCACATATCAATTGTCTCAATTTGTTAAAATTAAATTTATAAATTTTTAATTCAAATTTTTTTATAATTCATATTATTGTCTAAAATGTTAATAGAATTTCCGTTGTAGTTAAATGGTTGCGGAATAAAACAATTGACATTACAAAGCCATTGAAGAAATCAATGTAGGCCTACATATTACTATACTAACTGATCAATTATTTTGGATTACTTGCAGTAAAGTTGAAAGATTTAAAAACATTTAATCTAGTTTTATGTTATTTGATTTTAAAACTGCAACAGTAGTGAAAAATGGTTGCGGGAACATTAAATCAAAGCTATAAATATAATTTTATATTTATATATAAAGGCTAATTTTAATATAGTAGTACCAATTGCTCTGCCCAAAATTCAAACATTGTATTTCATTGTAACATTTCGTTTTTTCTCATGTTCATGACAATGACCAAATATAAGTATAGTAGCCTGTCACGTCCCGATCGTTCCGATCCTCCTGTGTGCCACGCCCCCTCGTTTACCTCATGTGGAATCCTCTTGTTATCAGCTGTTTCTAGTTGTGTTTAATTAGTTTGGTGTATTTAAGTGCGTGCCAGGGTATGTTTCGCTAGTCCGGTCATTGACGTCAGTCCTGCATATTGCTCCGTGTTCCGGAGTGTGTTCTCCCAAAATAAATCCCTCGTTCCCCCGAATCCCCACTCCGTACCCGCACTTCGTGACAGTAGGCTACCTCCATGCTTTCATAATAAAATAAAAGGGCTTCTGCAGATTTCAATTAGGTTCAAAATTTAAATGAAACAGTCCATCTTCCACGTTTTGCTTGTTGCCAAAACCGTCGAGGGCGTAACTCCCTTTTCCTTGTTGGTAAATGAATTACTGTATACTTCTTGCATGGCCACGCCTCCTTTTCCGGCTTAGGTGTCGTGGGCGTGTCCACACTGATGAGGGGAGAATATGCTTTTTGGGTTTTTACTCTTTAAGGCAGGGCTGCCCAACCCCCCTCCAGGAGAGCTTAGGTGTAGCCCTAATTTAACACACCTGATACAGATAAACAGGCCCTTCAGTATCACCTCAGTATTAGAGAGCTATGTTGAAGTTAAGCTGGTTCTCATACTGAGATATAACTGAAGGTGTGTTAAATTAGGGCTGCACCTAAGCTCTGCAGGATGATGGCTTTCCAGGAGTTAGGTCCGTCAGCCCTGATTTAAGGTCTTTTTTGACTTGAGTGCTTGATGGGCTAATCGGCTCCATAGTTTTTAATTAGCATTCATTTATGAGAAGCAAACTTAAGTCTATTTTGTGAATGCAACATTCAGAGTGAGGGTGTTGGAGCCTTGAAATTCAGGATTTCGTTTGCTGCAAAATTCCGTCTAAACATACAGTCTAGACGAGGCCTCCTGGCTTATTCTGGTACTTTTATTGTCCTTTCCCTGGTGGTCACCTCACCCCGCATAGTCAACATCAGCATTGAAATTAGTTTTTAAACCATCTGATATTTATCATGAAGTCCAAAGTCCTTTGCTGTCTTCGTTGTGGGGATTGGTTTGGCACAAAGGTTATTTGGTGCTGGATTGTGCTGTATTGCAGTGCTGGAATGTAACAGTGTCATTTATTTTTTTTGTCATTTTCTGTTTTGAAGTCTAAATAATAAATACTAGTTCACAGCTGGTTCGTAAAAGAGTATATTGTTCTAAATAAGCATCGTAAGTGGAGACTCATTCACGGGGAATAAGGAAAGGCGAGAGATGGTAGCTGTGGATTCAGGTTTCACACATTGTTGTCCACTGCAGTAACTATCACTGCATTCAGCAGACCGCCCAATTAGAAGGAATCCCTTCATACTGTAAGCCAACATAAGGCAGAGCAGAGTCACTGCTCTGCTCCTTTGGCTTTTCTTGTACTGACGTCTGTCTTGCCCTTGCTGAACTGGGAGGACTTAAGCTATCATAAAAAGCTGGCAAAGAGGCACTGAAGGATGAGCTACCTTTACATAAGGTGCTTTGCTAACTCCAAGAAGCAGATTTTTTTTTGGTTCCAATGTGAATGTCAGTTCCTGTTTGAACATATTTTATTCTAATATTGTCTGTGCCATGTTAATAATATCAGTTCTCTTTAGCCTGTGTGTGCATTTGGTGTGTCGAGTGTTTGTAATGCTTCATAATATTCAGGGACAAATCACTTTTGTTTAATGAACAGCTACATCATTAATATTGAAAATGTTTTTATACACACACACACACACACAGCAATACAAATGTACAGTCTTAAGTTGTTAGGTAGATTTTTCAAAACTGGAATCAATGCCGCGTACAGTATTAAGAAAATATGCCTGTTTACAGCTTTTCAGAATATGGATAAAACATGAAGTGGTTTAAAGTGTTGGACTGAATGTGTCTCTTAGGGCTTCATCATAAATGTAGGCTGAGTCATACAGCCCAAACTAAATCCAGATCTGGACAATGTCATCAGTCATTTATTCCCTCATTCCAGAAAGGGGAGAATTTGGCGGCTTACTTTTATTTATTGCATAAGTGCTTTTTAAAGATTTGTTCGGGTCTTGAAAGTTAACTGTTTGTGTTTGTTGGGGTAAGTGATACTTCGCAGTGCATGAACAAGCTCGCCTGTTCAGTGCTGTGCACCTAGAAGTGTGGAAAAACAGATACGGCTCATTTTCAGTAAAAACAGATAATTGCAGGCTCCCCACACGATATCCACCACCAAGCAGTGACCCAGATCACTCCGCTGGTATAATTTTGAAAATTACTGAGTTACTGTGGTGCTGAACTATTGTGCTGTTCAGCATCTTCTCATTTCATGTTAAAGATAGAGGTTATATAAATTTTAATGTATTGGTTTATTTTGCTTCTATTGTAGATTGACTTCAATTAAATGTTTTTTACTTTCTGTGCTGCATTAAAAATGCAAAATTAATCTGACAGAAATAGATCTCAGTCGATAAAATCAGCTTTTGTTTGCACATTATCATTAGAAAAATATATATCTAGTAAAATAGTCTTGGCTGCATGACATTGCCTGAGACAGAAGCAATGATTTTTTTATGTAGGATGCCTGTTCCAAAGTACAATGAAGATATTCTAACGGACAGCCAAGGGATAAAGGGCGTGAGTCTGTAAAATTGCAAATGGCAAGAATTGTCTTCACACCTGAGGGACCTTTTCTGGTATCTCTCCGCAGATTGCCCCTTTGTTTATTTAAGCAGATAAATAATCGTACTGACAGGCTAGCAGATGTACGATAAATAATTCTAGTTTAACGAGGGTGGGGGGGTGGTGTTTTATAATACTCATGTTGTGAAAGAATACATCATGAGTCTCATCAGTGAAGTTTTCATCTTGGAGTGAATAAATGAATCTTTAATGTTCAAGTCCCTGCTGAAACTTCACCTATTTAGTGTCCTTGCCAAAACTCATCATAGCTAATACAATTTCACAATACTTAAAATGATCTTTTAACAATTTTCAGACACAGTATTCCTTCTGTGTTACAAATTACTTGAATTTTCATGTGACGGTTTGTGTGACCTATGTACTTTTATCACCTATCATAGTATATTTGAGTTACTTAAAGATGCATATTTGTTTTGACTGACCTGTACGTACGGAGCTGCACTGAATAAATGATTGTGCTGCCACAGTAGAGCCCTTCAGTATATTCTTCTACATTTCATTGAGTGGTGTGAATCTTGAATGACTGTGATAACGTGAGAGAGCTCTCCTATGCAGACAAACGAATTAAACACATACAAATTCAAATTCCTTTCACTCCAAACCTTTAGCATTTAAAACTCTTCAAAAGATTTCCCTTTCAGACCAAACACAGAGAATAATTGACTTGGGCAGCTAGCCATGACTTTTGATTTAAAAGAGAGTTAAAAAAGCAAACAGCATACATCTTTAATTTCCACTTTGTCAGTTGTGCAGCCCCGTCACCTTCATTTAAGCCATTGGACCATTGCTCAACCGATGCAGCAACAGAAAAAAATTTCACACTTAAAGATGTGTCCTTTTCCAAAGCCAGTTAGACCTCCACATGGATTTCAGACAAATCACTGTGCTTTTATAAAACACTAAAATGCACCTGCCTAGTTTTGCACAATGCTTATGACATCCTGCAGTGCAAAAATCTTTTCTTCTTGAGCTGTAACATTTTAGCAAAGTAGCTATAACTATTGCTTACTTTTAAAAGTAAAAATGTTGTAGTGCACACACATAAGAAAAGAGGCCGCCATTTTTAACATATTATGCAAAGTGACAATATCATGCAAAAGAACATTTTATCCAATAAATTGATTTTTGTTAAACCCAGCTATATTTTGTGCCATTTTTAATTTTAGTTTCATGGTCATATTGTTTTTTTTCCATGTGTTTCACCTGATTTTACAGCACAGTGTCTTGGGACCTGAAGCTCTTCACAAACAGCTCAGGGCTCAACCTTGGACAGAATGGCAAGCTATCATAGCTGGCACAAACACACACGCGCGCACACACACACTGTGGGGGATATAGAGACACCAGTTCACTGAACTGCGCATCTCTGGACTGTGGGAGGAAACATGGGAGAACAATGGAACTGGCCACCCACACGGAGCGCAGAGGCGGGATTCAAACCCTCAGCCTTTAAGGTGTGAGGCAACAGCACTGCCCATCACAGCGACTCCAGAGGGGGGCTTGCAACAAAGGGCAGGCTGGGAATTTGCTAAAATAGCCCCAATTTGAGATCGTGTGGCGAAACAGGGGTGGGGGGAATCCTCCTTGGTATATTTTGTTGATAGTGATCAACGTGTGTTATATGATTCCAGCACATCTTTGCTGCAGACAGTCCGTTTTGCCTTTTGGGGAAGGAAGACAAGCTGAGCGGGGAAATCCCCATACTTCTCCACGGCCAGGCTGTGCCTGCACCAGCTGTTCATTTTATAGATTTATTAGTGACAACACATTGCATTTGTCATTATATAAACACCTCCTGCGTAAACAATATTCATTATAGCTTATCATCAGTGTTTTCCTAGCTAATAGCTGGACCTACAGAAACACTAATCATACTTATTAATTACATTTGAAATTTTGGACTTTTTGCTCATTGAATATGACAAATCGTCTGTAAGTGCATGTAGTATGAAGGGAATTTGACAAAAAAAAGATTTTAAAGTTTGTGCATGTTGTCAAGTATAAGCATTTTTCCCAGTAGTAACTAAACATAAAGCTGTAACCAGGATTAACTGTTTTTTTTTTTTTTTTTTAACACTCAAGTCTGCTTTGGTCCAACTCAGTCCAACATATATCTGAAGCTTTGACCTTCACTGTCAGAGTGAAGCTGCTGGTTCTAGCAGCTAATCATGATGCCTGTGTGGCTGCAAAGGGATGCAGACCCGTCTCTGATGCTCTGTCGGAAGTGAGCGTTCCCCTAAGTGGCCTCCTGTTAGCATCTACTTGGCAGGTAGGTATACAATCATCACCAGTCAAAAGGCACTTCAAGGGATCTGCAGGTCACTCCTACATTGGCTAAGGCTCATTGTTCAAACTAACAGGCCTTGGATAAAAATCAGACACATAGCAAACGAAAGAAGTGCTGTCAAACTAAAGAACTTTCACATTAATTCAAGTTTTTCCAGAAAACACATAAAGCTGAATCTGAAGCAAAAATGGATCAGAAAACGATATAATGTTCTGAAATGCGTGAGCAAGTCATCAGCATGATCTTAGACTCTGGCTTCTATTTGGCTATCTGCATACAGTACATTGCTTATACAGTATACACCGATTAAGTTCATCTTTTTAGTAATTTTTAAACACATTCATCACCCATTATAATGCATTCATAAATTATTATAAACATGGCTATAAATATTTATAAAAGGCATAACACATTATAGCAATGTATATTATGCATTATGACTGCCTTATGAAGCTCTCATCTATAATGCACTATAGATACCTTTAGTTAACCTATTATCTAATATAGGGCCTGAATGGAATACTGAATGGAATGACCTGTCATGATTGATTAATGATGAACAAGCGCAGGATCAGTATGTAATTAACACTTAGTTACTGTTTAATTAATGCATTAAGTAAACGTGTACAACTACATTATTCATGTTCCCTCAAGTAGAGTGATTTTAAGTAAAGTTTTACCATTCATCTTATCTCATCCTTATCTCATCCTATCTTATTTAATCTTACCTTATCTCATCTCATCTATCTTCTATTGCCTTGTCGTGTCTTAAAGAATTAGTAGAACAAGGTCAGACTCCAGAACCATTGATGTTGTGGTGAGTCCTGAATCAAGCAGCTCATGCTTATACCATAAATATTGAGTTAAAGTACTGCACTGTGAATAGGGCTAGAGTTATACAGCGAGTGTCTGATCAATAACTGCAGGAAGCTTTTGGTTGCAGGTATTCTTGCTAAAGGCAGTACATTGTGTTATTCAATATATGGGTGAGATTTCTTGGGAGCCATGGATGTGTTTAAATATATCTACTAAAAAATTTCAGCACTCAAAATTCAGGTAATTTGATGTGCAAAAATATAGAAATAATTATGTGGAAAATTACTGGGGAGATTTTTAACAGAACTATATTAGATCAATTTTACATTATTGATCCATATTCATTATCATCATGTATTTAACAGGGATGTTACCTTTGCGGCTTTTGGTTATCAGTAAAGCCTTTCTTGGATCCATTATTCTTCATGCCAAATGCTAGTCAGTTAGCTGAACAAACAAACAAACAAACAAACAAACAAACAAACAAACAAACACATTGAATTAATCCCAAGCCCAATGTAAACCTTTGGAAATAACTCCAGTAGCTGGTTTCCTTTTGCTCAATGGGCCGTAGAATAACATTATTGTGACATTTTTTCTGGCACTTCAGTAGCTCTAGAGAACAGCAAACAAAATTCCAAACTCTTACTGTAATATAGCCTGATTCACTTTACACTATCATGCACCAATCACTAAAATTCAGGTATTTAATGAGACTTAGTCACCCACATTGATCTTTTAACTTCCTGTAAACTGGGCAATTAATAACAGGTAGCAGAGGCTCACAGAGCAGTGACACAATATGAAATGTGCCATGACTGCACCCTCCTGCAAACAAAACTCAGCATCATTCCTCTAAGAGGCAGCCATGCAGCGCCGCACCGGTGCTGTGCCAAAGGCCGACCCAGTGATGCAGATCTCCACCAAGGCCTGAAAGACAAATGCCAGACTGGCCTCATCTGTTCCAACAGGCTTTTGGCTAAACGCTTTAAGCGCTTTATTCCCAGAGGGGTCCTTGCGGCAATGTTCATCTGGAAAAAGTAAGTGAAGGTCAAAAGTAACTGCCAAAACAAAAATCCAGGGGTCCATTAGAAACAAATTACACAAAAAGTTGCCAGGACAGACCGTGGCAACAGTGAAGGCCTTGTAGCTGTTCACAGTCCAGAGGATCTATCAGGAGAGCCCAGCGGACCAGCCCGGAGTCTGCTGTACAGCTGAAACACTGCAGGCAAGTACAGCGACGAAACACACGGACCTGAATGTTGTTGGTTCCCGATCCAGTTGAAGTCCTGCTGTAGTGTCTCAGGCAAGCGAAGAGGCCATGTTCCTTGAAGGATCTATGAATAGGTTCAATTTTAAAGCATTTTGGAAAGAAGAAATTAAAATATTGTTTAAATCTTAAATTGAACAGTGATCACTAACAGCAACTCAGTCTATAATATGAATTCAACAGGTGAGGTTCCCCCTCATTCTCTGATCCTCCCAATGTGAAAGGAATGGTATTTATACTGTACTTCTGGGAAATGCCGGAGCTGGAAGGCAGCGGAACATCAGTGTAATCACACTAATCTCCAAGATTAGGCATCACAATGACACAATGGGGGTATCCTGATATTAGAAGTGCATGTTTTTCTTTAACAGGAATCTGAGACGGAAATGTTACATACAGCACTAGCTAAAGTCTTGGATAAGTGTAGCAGCATGATGACAGTGAGAACGTGGGGTGTGGTGGCATGCCTCGCAGTGGGCGGCACGCCTCGCAGTGGGCGGCACTCCTCGCAGTGGGCGGCACGCCTCGCAGTGGGCGGCACTCCTCGCAGTGGGCGGCACGCCTCGCAGTGGGCGGCACGCCTCGCAGTGGCACCTGAGAAAGCATGGCTCCGCAGAGGAGAGCTGTGTTGCCTCTGTGCTGCTGGCTGTTGTAGTTTATTACTAAAATCTCATTCTTCTCTATAATAAAGATCATCTCCAGTGTGATGTATTGTGGGATAAAATGGCTGCAGAAGGAGTTTGCAGCACTGTGTTATTTCCAGCATTAATGTGGCGCCGGTCTGTGTATCGGGCTCATGCAGTGTAACCCAGTGATGCTACCTGGCAAATCCAGGGGCATAAGGAATGGGCCGCTAATGATTACAAGACGTTGTACCTTGTTCTTTAGTTACACTATCTGCCAATGGCCAAGCAGCAGCAGTCCATGAAATTCAAACCTGAGTGCCTCTATATGCATATTACAGTGTAGCACATTTAATGAATTGCTATCTGAAATATAAACATTGGATCTCTGTTTTCAGTTTGGCAGGTATTTCAGGAGGGATGGTCACTGCCCAAACACACAGGTAATCTAATTTATACTCTCCTATAGTTTGATGAGCTGTGAGACATGGCTCAGGAAAAACTGTAATTGCTTTCTGAAGTCAGATAGTTCGGGGCACTGGTGGCCTGATGGTTAGGGAAGCGTACTTGTAATCAAAAGATTGCTGGTTGAAATCCCCAACCAGCAAAAATACCACTGAGGTGCCCTGAGAAAGATACTGCCCCCAAACACTGATCCCTGAGCACTGAATTAGCTGCCCCCTGTTATGTCACATATGGGTTAAATGCAGAGGACATTTCATTGTTGTGCACTGTGTGCCGTGGTGTGTCAATGATGCCAACTAATCCCTTTCACAGATCAGTTAGGTAACCACCTGTGCCAATATAATTACACTAACAATTTGCAGATGTTCTGTATTTTGATGAATAAACAATGTATGCATTTTTTTCTACAGATATAAATTAGGATGCATGTTTTTTGTGAACAGGTATTTTAAATGAAAATGACTTTTTTAATTTGGAAAAAAAATAGTTTTCTCAGTGTAAATGGCACAAAGTCTCGTACCTCAAGGCTTGAGAAAATTCAAAATGAAGATTGAGATGGGAAGCATTTCCCCGCAAGCCTGAAGCTGACAATGAGAATGCTTAACGGGCAAGAAGTCATGTAATAATGAAGAGCAGTTTCAATACGAAACAACAAACATAATTTCATATTGAAGCTAAGTAGTCTAAAGCTATTTATTATTTTATTGCATTTTTTTAAAATCTGACACCAAATGGAATGAATGCCACTTGGAAAAGGGGTGTAATTTGTTTTGTAGGGTAACAATCTTGCCTGTTTCTGTCACTCCAAGCCGTAAAGCCGTAATCACTTTCAGATGCTGGTATTTCACATGATGCTCTGCTTTACAGATGCTGCAAAACACTTATGAAGCAACCCGGAAATATTGATAAATATCCATCATCTTGATTGTCAAAATCATTTCTTTTTAATTTAAAAAAATGGCAAGAAGCATATGAAGGAACAAACACTGTGGTACTGAATGCTTTAATGCCTTGTTTGTTTTTTCATTGTGAAAAAAAAGTAATTTCTTCCCCATTGGACCACAGTTTTATTAGATGTAATTGAGTGCTGACTTTTAGACACGCCATGATTCACTCGTCACTAACACTCGTTTGTAATTTGGCAGTCATAGTTTATTAATTTGAATGGTATGTAAAAGTGACGGATGAAACAACATGTGAAAGATCAAGGCACATGGGATTACTGTTCTGTCATCGCTGCGTAGTCCATGCAAACGAGATTCAGTAATAAGCTATGTGAAAATGCTTTGGCTGTGTTCAGAAATTGGCGTTAATTGCGAATCATTAAATTGTCAAATCAAAAAATGCATATATGTAGATTCCGATATTCTGCTTTCTTATATTCCCCTTAAACTGACTGGCACTGATTTCTAGTTGGATGAATCAACACAACACTAAACTGTAGCACATGCAATAAAGATGTATTTAGCTCTGTGTATCCTGACCCAAAATAAACTTGAACAAATTAACATTACTGTTTGGTTTTTCCAAAATTTTAATAGAATAATTAGGTACAGTATGCCTTACTATAATCTCATTTGCCTGCAGTGACATATTATGTTTTATGCATGACTCGGAACTAATGCAAATCCCCTGCCGAAGAATATGCATTGCGCTTGTTTGAAGCTAAGATCGCCAATAGCTTTGTAAAATAAATAGCTTTGGCTCAAATCCTCTGCCATTGTTACTGAGTTATATGTATTCACATGCAGAGAACAGTTCATTTTGCAAAGACATCTCTTGAAACAGGACGGCCATTCAGACTACTAAACATGAATTCCCCCGTATATATCAACAAGCACAAATGTCACAAGATGAGAGGATAAAAGGACACGTGTAAAGGTGTGACAGGAAAGCAGAATGTCATCTTCATAAGCAAAAATGGGCTGTTTCAGTGTTATCCTTTAATGTACAGTAGATTTACTTGTGTTACCTGTGATTAAAAAGTGCACACTTATGTAGAAATGTGGTAACAAGAAATCTGTCTAATATACTGTAAATAATGGCACAAAGTCAGGGGTTTTTCCCTCTGGCCGTCTCCAAATCCCAGGCCTAGATATCCAAAAATAAACGGCTGAATCCTCGCAGTTACCCCACCTTCCACAAAACCTAGTGGTCATGTTAATCTGTCCGTCATGTTAATCTGTCCAGTGATTGTAACTGCTGCATCATTTATAATATTTTTTTTTCTATTGCTTCCTGTAATACATCTTTTCTGGCATTTGAAAAACAGTCCCAACAAACTCTGAAATTATTTGCTATTCTGTGTATCTGCTATATATTGAACATAGTCCTCCAAAAGGAAATTGAGTTGAATCTAAAATAAATATTGAATCATGTAATATTAACAGTATAAACTGAGAATTTCCACAATGGGAGTTGCACACAACACCATTCTCTTGTCAACATCAATCCACTGTTTGATATTTACATATTTTGGTTTATTTATTGTTAAGCTAATATAATAAGCTGCATTCCTGTACCTTTACCAAAGCACACACAGTACCCTTAGGTACTGTTAGGTATTCATCACCACATTATGTCAGACATTGAGAAAGGTTCTGAGATTTCCCTGCTCATGTTGGTATACTGTTAAATCACAATTAGAAGTCTAAAGTATCTAACCATTAAATTAAAATTAAAGCTGTCATTTGAGCCTGTTTTGTACAAACCATAATCACCAATTTATAAAGGATGACAGTTGTAGATGATTATAATTTAAATGTATCATATTTATGTGATGTGTGTCTGTCTGTCTGTCTGTGTGTGTGTGTCTGTTTGTGTGTGTGTGTGTGTGTGTGTGTGTGTGGCCTGCCAGTTGTAGAGAAGAAGCAGGGTGGAGCCTCAGACGATCAGCTTTTAAGGAGGCTCTCCTTAAATCATAGCATTATATAATCTGGATTTATGTATTTACTATTTAGGAATTTCGTCCAGCCAGGTACCTATTGCCTAAATATGTGGTTGGAAAGGCACTAGACTCAAATCCCTTTTGCAGTATAAGTGGTTGGAAAACAGTTGGATGGAATATACTCCATTAATATTATGTTGTAGGTCAGTATGACATAAAGTGGATTCCACATTTAAATAAGGCTTTTGTTTTTACCAGTTTATAATAAGTTGAACGGGAAAGACCATGGCTCGTTCTTCTATAGTGGAATAATGCTTCATGTAAAACTCTTTCATTTTAGCTTTAGAACTTCATGCAAAATTCATGTTTCTAATTATTAAGCCCCAAGACATCATTAATTCTCTCAAATGAGTTATTTTCATCCCAGCAAAACAAACACCTTAAACCATTTTAAATTTTTAATAAGAAAACTTAAAATAGTCCTTTCTGTAGCAGTTTGCATAAATTAACAAGTTAGAAAAAGTTCTGAAAGCCTTGTTCTAGGACTTTTTCCAGCTGTTGGATTACGTTTCCCACATCTGTTCTGTTCTGATGAAAAAACATATGCGATGTTATTTATGAAAGCATGTTAGCACATTTCACAACATTAAGTATTATCATGTGTTGGAGAGTTTGCATTACAGAATCATAATGCATTGGAGACTCATACTCATTGTGGACTCCTTAGCGTACAGGAAGACTAACTAACTGAGGAATCTGTGATTGATGGTGCTCTTTAAATTTGGGTTAAAAGACATCCATACAGCTCTGAACTCATCTGAACTTCGCTGAAATGTTTGCTTTAAAAATATGTACGGTTTGTAGTGAAATATACCAGAATAATAAAAACTATGTAGTAATAAATAATAAAGTTAACAATTGAGTATGGAAATAACTGTGGAGATGGATGAATGCTTGGATGGATGAGAGACCACTTTGGGTATTTACAAACATTTATCTTCAATAGTTCATGATTTTTTTTTTTTAAAGTAGCTTAAATTAGACTTAAAAATACGGTAACAAACCAGGGCATGCTGAACGTGCTAAAGTTTGTGGAGTAGGACACATGTACAGTATAAAGACATGAGACGTGTCACAAGCCTGTGAAGGAGCCCCTCATGAGATGGGCTGTGTCTGCGTAAGCCTTCACAGTGCTGCAATCGTCATAGCTTTAGAGAAAGAGAATTCACATGAAGTCTAATGTAACATGATATCCCTTATTATGTACAGATATCCATCATGTTGGTCTTTTGGGGGGTGGAGGGGGGGGGGGGCTCAGACAGATGAGGGGGGTAAACCCCTGATGTCATAAGATCCCTGCAGCGGCCATGGAAGACATTGCACTGGAAATGCTTGTGTGTTACTGTGTTCAGTGTGAATCGGCTTCGGGGAAACACGTAATTCCTTCTGGCATTCAGAAACTACTTACAGTCTCTCAGTCGCACATCTAAGGTGTTGATATATTCTTATGCATAATAACACACCTGGCAAGACAAGAATTATTACAAAAATTTAATTAGCATTTATGTGTTACCTTCTCTTAAAAAACGCTGACATTTGGCTTCTTAATATTGGTTTTAGGGTATTTGTGTTCTTAATTTTTTTTTTGTCTGCGACAAAGGTTAACAATAATAATTATGTTTCCGTTTGACTTTACTCATATTTTATGATAAATGACTGTCTTCCAACCATAATTACATTAAGCACCTAGGAATGCCTTCTAGCGTGCTTTGCTTAATGCATGTATTAATAAAGGAACAGATGCACGACAAAGCAGGAACGAATAGATTAAATTGTGATATCTATCACAAAGAACCGCTATTGGCTACATTTTCCATAGAGAATAGTCAAATCAATATGGTGCACATTGACTAAACGTTGAACCACAGCAAGTCTTCCTTCAAATCAATTTCATATTACCTGGAAAGGCCACCTGTCTGCTTTGGGTCGATGCAGAAATTCAAGGTTTGTTTGCAGAAATTAGTGCAGAAGCAAAATGCAGAACAAAGACCTTGAGGCAAATGCAGATTCACACTCATTATATCAGTGTTTTATTTACTTTCTGGAACAAGAAGAAACATCTGAAGGTGTATCTGAGAGTATTATACCTTGTGGTGTGTAACATCTTAGTAGGTATACAAAGTTAAAGTCTTTTAACTACGTTATGGTCAGGAAGTGGTTAACATCTTACATCACCACAATTTCCACTTCAGATGTAATATATTACAAAGGTGTTATTGAATGTTTATATTGAAGTTTCCATGCATCTTCCTGCTGCTTCTCCAATACAGGCTAATGGGTCTGGATCCTATCCTGGGCAGCGCAGCCTGCAAGGCGTTTGATTCATACTGAAACTCACCGAATATAAGTGTGCTGCTGAAACGTGACATCAGAGGCCGGTGGCCCTAACTTAGTCATACTGCTGTTGATTGTGCATTGAATGAAAATAGACACTCATGTGGTTACAAAAGGTCTGAGCTTAATGTGCTTCACTTGGAATTCAAATTTTTCAAAGCATATTTCAAGGTTGGAGGATCTGCTTGCATAATTGATTCATGTATCATTGATGTTTTAACTCAAATGTCTTCAAATGCCAAGAAAAAAAAACTCTTTCAAGATATGATTTTACTTTCTACCTGCAACGTTATGCAAGGTTATTAACAATATTGTGCAGTCATGGTCTCAGGAAGAGGCTGTAGTGTTATTGTAAGTAGTGTCTTCTTGGTGTTGCTGTTCATGGGTGTTCCCCTAGAGGGCAGAATGATTGACTGAATGAGAAATGATTGGAGGGACTGAAGGAGACCATATGGGTGTGTTTCTTGGGCTTTCACTCCCTCGGTACCCTGCTCATGGCTATGGCCAACAACAGCCGTTTGGAAAGTGATAAAAGAAAATATCTGATATGTTATGTAGGGAACGCAATAATGTTAATCAACATCCGAGGAGTTGCTAGACATTCTGGGCTCCCTGACAAATCATCACCTTGGGGCCCTTGCCCCCTTTTCATTATGTCATTTTATGTATTCTAGGGCCCCTGCAAAGTGCTGGGCCCCCTGGATCTGTCAGGATATCCACACATCCCTCCGATGCTCCTAGTCAACATACTCAGTTTTGTTTTTTTTTTTTTGGTGAACAGAGGCTTTATTTTTATTACGTGTGCAGTACTGTTTCTGTGATCTTGGATCAATGAGAATTCATCTGTTTCCGTGAAGAAAAGAACCAAAAGGTCTTGTCATCTTCTAAACCTACATTACACACCATTTTGATCTCATCAATGAGCATGTCCAGGCGTAACAGCGCACAGTATGTTCCTGCTCATTAGTATCTGTTCTAAGTTTGTTCTAACTGCAACTCTGCTGTCAGGATAAAAAAAAAAAAAACTTCTATTAGGTAGCTTGAAAAGGTCATGAAGGTTCGCTGAGAAAACAAACACAGACTTCAAGATCAACTGATCAACTATAACTAAATTTTTCCTAGAATTTTAGTGTTAGTTATTGCTGTTAACTGTGTTAGTGAGGCTCCCTGTGCTGCTGATGTACTGTTCTCTTTATTTCGCTGATTTTATACAGATCTATCCAGCGACATGCAAAGAGCAGGAGAGGCCATCGGAAACATCCTAAGGTGAGATGTGGCTGGAAGAGAAAAATCTGGCATTTGGGCACAGTGAATGTACCCCAGGAGAACACCAGTCAAAACTGCAGGCAGTAAGCACACCGCTATTAATGAATAGTAGTGGGAGGAAGTTAAGTGCTCATAACCAACTCTTGTCCTGAATAGAGGAACATGCATAGTTACCATCCTGTGACTGCGTCATACTTACACAATGACCGTACGACCCTATGTCTCAGCTCTATGGTTGATATTCACTCCATCCCAGCCAAGACTACATATATAATGAAAGTACTGTGCAAAAATCAGACAGAGTTTAAAGCTATTTCCCTGGGTAGAAAGGGAATATTTCCTGTTCATCATTAGAATGCATGCAAATGAACAATAAAACAAAACTTGAATTTCTCCTGTTCTCCAAAAAAGACCAAAAGAGCAGCACACTTAATTAACATAATTAGTTTAAAAAAACGTAATAAGGTATTAATTAGCCAAAAATGGTGTGTTAGTGATCGAGTCAACAAACACATCAGGATATTGAAACGCGTTACTCCAAATATTGTGATTGACTTCTGGAGATCTTTAGAATTTGTTAAGCTGACACACTTTATCTGATATAATACGATAGTTTTACACAAATATGAAAACCGGCCATCTATCTTCTATTATAGCCACTTGCCTGTAGCAGGGTTGTGATGGTCTGGAGCCTATCCCAGAAGCCATGGGTGCAAGACAGGGAATAACTCAGGATGGGATGCCAACCCACCGTAAGGCACATAGTCACAGTATGTAACATTTGTCATAATGGACAATTTGACAACTGCAATTCAACTTGGCATGCTTTTGGGCTGTAGTGGGGAAACCAGAGGACCTGGAGGAAACCCCACGAGGACATGGGGAGAACATGCAAACTGTAGCCAGGGCAGAGACTCAAATCCCAAAGGTACCAGGCAAAGATGGTAACCACTGAGCTACTGTGCAGCCCAACATAAAGATCATGTAAACACAACATACATTTTTTGTAAATATTCTTAGATGTATTTTTTTAATATTTTCTGTAAATATGGTGTTTCTGCTTCTAGCACTTTTTCACAGTATCATATTACTTTTCTACATTTCATTGAGTGCTTGTACTTGTTGCAATGGCAATAAAGTTGAATCTAATCTAATCTAATCTGCACTTAACACCCATCACTATCACTAGCAATAAAGTGAGCCTACAGCCTGTAATAGGAAGCATTGGGCACGAAACAGAGGGCATCTTGGTGGTGATGCCACCTCACTGCATTCCTGTCCTATGTGTTCGGCGCCGTTTAGCCAACAGCTGCTGCTGGCCATCCTGTTCGCTGTCATTGTACTAGTACCTTCAATTTTTTCCTATTTTTTCCTATTTCTCCCTGGGCTATTGCATAGCTCAGTGGGTTGAGTGCATGGTTCTGATCCTATAACCATGCAGTCGTAGGTTCAAATCCAACGTCTCTTGCTTTGTTTTTTGTGTTTCAGTTTTGTTTATCCTATTTGTGTCTCTGGTTTAATCCTGTTCTGCTTGTGTCTGTGTTCCTAGTCCCTCCTAATGTTCGCCTTCAGTTGTGTGTCAAAATTCCTAGTGTTTATTTTCCAGTATGTAATGTTTCCTAGTTTTGGCATTTGTTAAACTTCCCTAGTTTCTATGCTTGTTAATTGTTAGTTAAGTTTCTCCACTTGTGGCCTGTTTCCCTGCACTGTGCTCTCTGGCTAATTGTCTTGATGATTCACACCTGCCTTTTGTTAGTCCTCGTGATTTGTGTATTTCAGTGCCTGCCTTTGCCTTGCTGCTTAGGCTGCCATTGTGAATGATATTGACCTGTGGTAAGTTACGATGAGTTGCTTCATTGTTCTGCTCCTAGTGTTGCTCTTTGCCCATCGTTGTTACCTTTTTGATATTTTTGTAGTTCTTGTTCCCCCCCCCCCCATGATCCTTTTCTGTTGTAGTTTATCCATTGTGTTCAGTTTCTCCAGTAAACCCCTGTGCTGTCTTGGAGCCACAAGGTGGGTCGTCACCTTTTCCCACCTGTGCAATGCCGAGCTGTAACACAGTCATGCACATACTTTGGGCATCTTACCAACACCAACTCACTGCAGGTACATAGTCACACGCATACTATGGGCACCTTGGCAACACCAGCTCACTGCGGGTACATTATCACACGTATACGCCACACCCTCCGGGTGGATAGAATAGCAGGTACAGTATGTATACTGTATCTGTATACTTCTCCATAGTACATCTGTATATTTGTCCTTCTGTATAGCAATATAGAATATCTGTATATCTACCAAACTTATTTGTATATTACTAATGCTAATTTATCCCCATCATTTACACTGCCCTTATCTGCTCACTTAACATACTTGTACATAAACTCCACTTCTGTACATACTCTCTTAATTGTGCAAATTGTACATACTGCACATATTGCACTTGCTACTCTCTGCACTTCTGATTAGATGCTAAACTGTATTTCGTTGCCCTTTATTTATATATGTGTAATGGCAATAAAGTTTAATCTAATCTAATACTATGAGCGCCTTAGTAATACCAGCTCACTGCAGGTACATAGTCACGCACATGCAATGGGTGCCTTACCAGCACCAGCTCACTGCAGGTACATAGCCACGCACATTCAATGGGTGCCTTACCAACACCAGCTCACTGCAGGTACATAGTCACGCACATACAATGGGTGCCTTACCAACACCAGCTCACTGCAGGTACATAGTCACGCACATACAATGGGTGCCTTACCAACACCAGCTCACTGCAGGTACATAGTCACGCACATACAATGGGTGCCTTACCAACACCAGCTCACTTCAGCATTTCTAAGGTAGAACATGCAAAGCAACTAAACCCACAGCCCCGGTAGTCTGAAGAAACGGCAATTTCCCCTAAATCACCTGCTACTGAGTATCATTTAGATATATATAATCTTTTACATTAATGCAGTTAATACGTCTTTAATATACAGCATGTCTAATTTTTGTCAATATTTTTCAAATAATTACCTGTGCACAAGGAGTCTGCTTCGTTTATTCTGCTATTTTATAGTCTAATAGCTTCTCATTTATCTACTTCTGTCATGAGAAAATATTGATCATAGCAATTATATGTTGAAATATCATCCTAATATATTCATCACTGGGTAGCAAATGAGTCAATTCTTTATATTACCAGCTGTTCTGCATACTCTGCTTTCTTCTGTGCATCAATCTAATCTGAAAAAAAACACTCTATTGAATCTGTTGATGAGATATTTTGCCCCTTACACTATAAAGGGAAACGAATCAAACAAGGATCCATGTTTTCAGATTCTGGCGTCTCTCCCAATGGAATTTCAGAGTGAATATGACCCACCTGCACATAACCTTAATTCCCTGTTCTCCGTGAGATACAGAGCGGTGATTCGAATGAGGAACTGAAAACATAAATTACGTTCAAATGAAATCTGTCTAGAGGGCAATGCTTGCTTGACAATATTGATTGAGGAAGAGTGGATAAATTCAACCTCTTTCAAATGATCCTATTCATTTTTAATTAATATCCTCCAGCAAATGTACCATGGTTGGGTTTTGACTAAGTTGTCACTTTGTCAAAGTGGATATGGTGAACAAATGTTCTATATATTACATTATTAAGGCAAATCACTTGCATGCATTTATCATTTTGCACAGTTATGTTTTCACTCCAGTTTAATGAATTGTGTTGTATATTACAAATATATTTATCCCATATCCCAGTTCATGTTTTGAATTTTGAAAGACATTTGTGTCTTCTCCAATACAAACATGCCATGACATTGATGATTCAGCAGTGATGCCTTTTTATTGGATTATAATGCCAGAGTCGGGGGGGGGGGGGTCAACATCATTGCCTGCAATGTAACTCTTACAATCTATTCAGTGTTATAATGAACTTCAGATAATTGGAAATCCACAGAAGCATCCTGTCTACTAAATTACTATTTGTGCTGGAGTCAATCATCTGGATTTCATTTTCTCTGAGGGTAGGGATAATTGGATTAAGGTTGAGATGTGTGATAATTTGAGCATGCATGATTTTATGAAAGCACTTGTCTCAGACCACCGGCAAACTACTGTTCGAGAAGACATGTTACCAATAAAGTCCTGTTATTCATTCCACAATGGAAGCAGACACCACCAGCTTTGTCAACCTCCTGTCCCCTTGCTCCTTCAAAGCTCTGGTGTGATTCATTTATAAAAGGCAATATTATAATAATGCTATTCTTTAGGTGGCATCCGACTCTGTGTATCTGAGTTTATAACAGTATAAACATATTTGATATTTAGTGATTAGGAATCTCGGTCCTGTTTCTAAGGTAAATACCAGCTTGTGATGTAAGATGCTCTACCCAATGTATTGGTAATAAGCACTGTTAATAAACATTGCTAATAAAAACCATCAGAAGTTCTCAGCTTTTGAACTGCATAAAGGCATGTGTGATAATTCCAGTCTCTGGTTGTCATGAATCACCTCCTGCAGTTTTGATTGTGAGGGCAAAAGATATATAGAGGATATTGTTAATATCTCCATTGTTGCCAAAAGGTGAACAAAACAAGTAGTGCAATATAACGTCTGAAAATTATTGTAAGGAGATTATAAAGCTAAGCTATCATGATCTGCATGGGAACAGACCCATCACACATGAGAAGGGGCATTTTATTTTGTTCTGAGATATGAGGTTGCCAAAATGGACAGGGCTGGGGTCAACACAACAAAGCAGCTGGAAGCAGATGAGAAAAAAATGTAAGCATTGTTGCGGTAGAGTGGAAAAATACAGAAATGAATGCCCGCAGGCTTTGGAAAAGTGAATGAGGAAGATATGGGTGGCAGTTTAGTAGGGGCAACAGAAAAGCAGAGGGAAGCTTTTACGAGTGATGTGTTTAAGTGCATCTTATTGAGTTTGAGTCAGGACCGAGTCCAACAAGGGCTTAGTCCACCTAATTGAGTCTGAGTCAGGCCAGAGTCCAACAAGGGTGGAGTCGACCTTATTGATTTTGAGTCAGGACCGAGTCCAACAAGGGTCAAGTCCACCTTATCAAATTTGAGTCAGTACCGAGTCCATGAAGGGGCATGTCCACCTTATCCAGACAGAGTCAGGACCGATTAAAAACAAGAGGCGAGTCTTATTGAGTTTGAGTCAGGATAGAGTCCAAGGAACTGACTGAGTCGAGGAAAACACAATTCTATGCTATGAATCTGAGTTTGAAACTGTAAATTGCAAACTAAATGTATAAATATTTATAAAAGAAAAGGTTGAGCTATTTTTCAGCTAAAAAATTAATTATTTATCAAACACAAAGGTAACAGAAACACACCTCCACTGCATTATGCAGTAATTATTAAATTCATTGTAACAATTGTATCTTGCTGAACAAATTAAAAATTTGTTCTGGAACCAAAGAATACACATAAAGCCATACAACGCTTAAACGTTGGCTTTTTTATTTAGCAAACATTTTTAAAACACACACACGACGTATGTAAAGATGCATACAGACACACACTATGTATCACTGTGTAACATATCTCTTATGCTTGGAACTCTCCACACTACAACACCAACATAGTGCTATTCAGAAAAGGACTGTGAGCATTTTATGCTTCGAATACACACGATGGGGTCTCATTATCATGGGGTGATATCATTTTTACAACTACCTAACTAGGAACTACCATCAGCACGCATAACATAATTGATTTTAAATTAGGCTCCAGTTACTTAATTTAAGTATATACTGTAGATAATGTTTAATGTATTTAGTATGTGACTCAGCGGGTTAAAAATTGCTGGTTTGATTTTGTTCCCAGCAGATCAATCACAACACCATTAGACCCTTGAGCGAGAGATCGAAGACAATTGTTGAACATAGTCAGTAGTTTTAGGGACTTTTAACAACATGATACTTTGGATATATATTCTTCAAAAATTATTGAAGGGGACCCCAAGCTGCTAAATTTTATCACCAGGATTTAAATAAAAAGTCAAAATACAGTATAGCACGGTATAATGTCTGGGCGTTATAAGGGAATAAAACATCGTTACCACCCCAGGCTGAACTGAACCTTCATCAACTGTGGCCAGTCTCCCCTAAAACCTTTAAACGTAACTTCTCCAGGGACGCTGACTGATTATGTCTCTCTGGAGACCAAGGTCTGAGATGTGAAAAGGAAAATTTTAGGGATTGATAAAGTACAGCAATAATTATTATTATTAGACATTAGCTAGCTAGCTGAATAGCTATCACTAGATTACTATGTATTTTTCTGAACATTTGACCAGCCATTGCCTCTTGACAAACTGAATTCACTAGCATTAGCTTACGTCATGCCAGCCACCACAATTATTGATACTTTGCAATATTTGCATTTCACAGTGTGCTTGTTTTTACCTGATGTATTGCAGAGAAACTCCTTGTCATGGCCAGACAGGTGACCACGCCCCCCTAGAGGGAACACGGCTGTAGTCAGTTTGGATGTTCTTCCCCCGCAGCATAAAGGCGGTCGAGCCTGATAGGGCAGTGTGAAGTATTGTTGCCATTGTCTGTAATGAGCCTCACTGCCTGCCCCACCTGCCCTGTCTACCTCGCTCTCTTTTCCTGGATCCCTCGTCTTTCCAGGTCCCACCTGTTCCTACCTCTCGTCCTTCCCGTTCCCCTGTATGGTGTGACTTCGTAGGACTGACCACCCCAGTTTTGACTCCTCCACCCCGTCTGGTATTTGACTATGCCTTCTGCTTCAGTTCCTGCTGTTGGTTGTGTTGGTTATTGTAATAAACCAGAGGTCTCGCGCAGACTGGGTCCTGTCTCCTGTGTTGGCCCACGGTCTGACGCTCCTTATGGTTTATGTACACAAACCGGATAATTGCTGACTTGGCAGACATGATGGGGACATGAGTGGTTGTGGGCACAATGGTCGAAAAATATTGATGCTAACATCATAAATCGGGAGGGGGCTAAAGCGGCATACAAGTTGCAAACATATGCTATGGACTCAGATGGACGTGGGAAGGTTTTTCCAATCATGAGTGCTTGAATCTGAGTCAGGACTAAGTAAAATTTACCCAAGTGCATGATGAGACCAAGTCCATTTATATGTGGACTGGAGACTGGGCTCGAGTGCCACAACTCTGGCATCTATATTTAATAACAAAGTTCATAGAGACAATGAAACACCTCCTCTATTATCCTATAGAAAAATGCTTCCCTTGATTCAAAGAAGTTCAACCCTTTCTTTGTATCAGTAGTTTGTGGGAAACACCATCCTTCAAGGAACAAACAACAGGAGTCTAGTTGTTGAAGACCTTCATCTAGATGCCTATCGAGGACAGTGTTAACAGGGTTAAGTTCAAGCATCTGCTCTTCGTTAATGGTACTTTTCACAACTAGTCTACATGTGTTTTGTGGACCTGGAATAGGATACAATCGTGTCCGTCGGGGGGATCCAGTGGGGGGTTTGGTTCGCATTGCCAGCAGTAACTCAGACTCGTTCCCAGTGGGTGTTGGATCATCTTCTATGGACAGGATTTCTAGGAACAGTGACAGGGCGAAGGGTGTATTTGCTTTTTGCAGATGATCATTGTTCATTGAGCAGTGACCAGCAGCATTAGGGTGTTTTACAGTCAAGAGGGGAGTGGCCAGGATGAGGGTTTACACTCTACATTGGAGGTTGTGGTTCTCAACCAGAAAAGGGTGGACTGCCCTCTTCTGGATGAGAATGAGTTACTGCCTCAAGTGCAGGGGTTTAAGTATCTTGGGATGTTTACGAGTGATGGAAGGTTAGAGCGGGGGATTGACAGGTGGATTGGTGCAACGTCAGCAGTAATGCGGATGTTGTACTAGTCTGTCATGGTGCAGAGAGAGCTGAGACAGAAAGTGAAGCTTCCAATTTACTGGTCGCTCTACATTCCTATCCTCACCTATAGTCATGATCTCTGGATAGCAACTGAAAGAATGTAATTGTGGATACATGCATCTGAAATGAGTTTCCTTCGCAGGATGTCTGGGCTCAGCCTTAGATGTAGGACATTTGGGAGCTGCTGCTCCGTCACACCGAAAGGAACCATCTGAGGTGGTCTGGGCATCTGTCTAAGGTGCCTCATGGATGCCTTCCTGAGGAGGTGCTTTGGGTATGTCCAACTAAGAGGAGACCTCAGGGCAGATGCAGGACACATTGGATGGATGGTCCATTCTTCTTACCAAAGGGTAGAACTTCTTGTAACCTATGTTTTGCATTATCCTACTATGTTCCAGGTTCTTAATATTTTTAAAAAGTCTCGAAATGTAATCCAAGGGTCTGTTAAACAACTCCTCTGTATATGCATATTCATGACGCCCTCATGAATTATGCAGAAGGTATACAGATCGAGACATGTAAATGAATAATGCAGAACACAGACCTGCAGGGACAGGTAAGTTGGAAATTGAAAAAATAACCCCTAAACCTTAAAAACAATAATTTTGTTACTTTGGAGACATTTTTAAATCCTTTTTTGAGACTAACCACAAAGCATATTGAGTACTTTATGTTCTTGATAATACCCTAACTACCACAGTTTAACATGGAAATAGTCTGGTGCACACACTCATTCTTCATGCACCCTAGGACATATAATTGCTTACATTGATCGGTCAGGGGTGCTAGATTAAAATGGCTGATTCTTTGGGGTATCCTGCAGTAGTTCAGTGGACAAATGTTTTGTGAGATATATCTCATGTGGAATTTGAGCTGCAGGAAAAAGTCTGGGTCATTATGGGTTTTATCACTCATAATTCAGTGTGTTATGGACAGCAGTGACTCAGAAAATGTGGTGTAATTCACAGCAGACAGGTCCCTAAACACAGAAACCAGTATCAGACATACTATTGATTTTTTCCCCATGTCATTTAGCATTTTAATCTGTGTTTAGCTCTGTTTCTTTTTAGATTAGTTTCTGACCATGGAAGTTGCTCTCTGTTGTGGTTTAAAAGCAAACGGAAAGGAATTATTTTAAAGTTGTATCCACCAGGTAATTTGAGGTTTCAGAATATCATCTTGCCAATCTATATTTTGTCTTTCCCTCCCACAAGTGCCGGGTGATCCTAAGACTAGAACTTTCACGAATGTGTCCTCATGAAAAGGGATTATGGTGCATGTCAAAGGGGGAATTCCATCTGAAGATAATAGCCGTTGTTTTGTGCATAACTGGGCCCTTTTACGAGCATCCAATAGAAACTGTCTTGTTCACAGTAACATAAACAGTGAACTGGTCCAGCCCATTTTCAGTATCAATGCCAATATTTCTGGTCATCTTGTGTCAATCAGCTGAACTATCTTAGTGTATTTTTTTAGTAAGAGTGAGCTGCTCACAGCACCTGCTGATTTCTGAATTTCTAGTGCGTTTCCCCTTTAAGAATATTCTCTCACATCAGCCTAATGTATGTCCGTAATAACTGCTTAAATCTAGTAAAAGGTTTCGCCTGAGTGGGGATATAAAACAGATGGGAAATTTGCTTTGTATTATTCTTTATGTTGTATGTGAAGGAACTGCAGCATTGCTCTGCAGGCATGGTGTAATATTTACTGTGGTAATATAATGCATAATAAGCTATTAATCAGGCTTCTTACTTCATGGTAATACAAAGATCTTTAATCTACTGATACCAAATGAATTCCCATAGTGCAAAATTGCATGAACTCCACTGAACAGAAGTGATTCCCCCCGTTCTCTCAGAATGTGTCAGTTGCTGCATCGTAGTTGTTGCCTATTTTAACATATCCTGTTCCACAATATGGCATGATGCTGAACTGTAATTTGCCTCTTATTTCCCAGCAGAGTGAGGTGCACCTGAGTAAACTTAATGAATGATGTGCCTTCCGTGATCCGCGCGCAGACAGTCCTATCCCAGATGCTTAGCTAACACATTACATAGTGCGTATAAGAAGCTCTCTGCCAGCGCCAATGGCTCCCTGCATTGGAAGTGGAGATTTGCAGCCTGCTTTTGGTTGCACGGCCTGTTTGGTGCAAGTTCACAGCCTACAGTGCAGAAACAGTACAAATACCAGTGGCCTGTACAACGAAGCGAGGTTACTGGCTAATTGGGGTAACTTGTCAGATTTAAGGTACCACAGTTTAAATGGACTTCATATTCGTTCACTTGCATTTTGCCCAGACTACCTTAAATCCGACAAGTTACCCCGATAAGCCAGTAACCCCGTTTCGTGGTATAAGCCACAGGGCTTCATATGTTTTCGTACCTCTGAACCAATTCAAAAGGGATCGAATGGCTTATTTTTTTTTAACTAGCAATTTTTAAGCAAGCCAAACCATTTTCTAAATTGAGTGAGAAAGAATAAACAGGATTATTAAAATTTAGTATTTATGCTGTGTATTATAAGGGTAAGCAAATTCAACACTGTAATCAATAACGTTTACGGAACTGAAATGCATCGATAATGGATGGATGGAGGTTGGTGATATTTAAATTATGAAGTTGTAATTACTTATTGAAACAGAGGTATTATAGCCTGTAAATTTGTTAATTATGAATACAATGAAATATTCGTCAGCGTGTTGCTTTTGATTGACATTTCTGTATATCCTTTCAAATTTCCATTAACATATAACTTCTGTTATACGAAGAGTTGCTAACGTAGAGCACAGCCATCCATATTGTCTGTTATTCTCTTTGACACATGTAGGTAATGGAAATCTCAGGGACTCAGAGATGTTGCATCTTGCATGTCGTCCCAAAATGTGATGCATAAGCTGTATTTTTGATTCCCTTGATTTTTTTTGTAATCATCTTAGTATGATGTGGATTTTTCCTGCCTGTCTGACTCGAAGTGAGGTGTGGTAGCTGAAATGGGGAGTCATAGACCATTCCCTCTGCTTCAACAAAACTAGAGTCTGTCTCTGAAATGGAGAGTCATAAACCATTCCCTCTGCTTCAGCAAAGCTACAGTTTCTCTGAAATGGAGAGTCACAGACCATTCCTTCTGCTTCAGCAAAGCTACAGTCTTTCTCTGAAATGGGGAGTCACAGACCATTCCATCTGCTTCAGCAAAGCTACAGTCTTTCTCTGAAATGGAGAGTCACAGATCATTTCATCTGCTTCAGCAAAGCTACAGTCGTTCTCTGAAATGGGGAGTCACAGACCATTCCCTCTGCTTCAGCAAAGCTACAGTCTTTCTCTGAAATGGGGAGTCACAGACCATTCCCTCTGCTTCAACAAAGCTAGAGTCTCTCTCTTTCATTGGGTATCATCAGCCACGTCGCAATCTCCTGTTTGCACTGACAAGACCCTGAAAGTTTTTTTGAAGTGATTCTACATTATGTGTAGCTTTTTGTGGGACCAAGGCTCTGCATTCGTATTGTAAGTGAAGCATATTGTGAGTAATAAGCTGAAAGCTTCGCAGCAACAACGAAATGGTTTCACTGGACTAATATCTGCCTTCAGATGATTGCCATAGACTTTTTTCTACTTATAACTGCAGGACACTTCTGGTTTTCAATTTTCTTTACGTGTAAAAAATCCAGAATCATGAATTTACCTGTTTTGAGAACCCCCCCCCCCCCCCCCACATGGAGTCTGCAGGCAAGCTTCAGTTAAACACTGGCGTTCGTTGAATTAACGACCATGTACCACATCAAGAGTATATGGTAATTGAAAATGCAATATTTGTATGGGAAAATCAGCCTCAAATTGTTGGTTTCTTTTGCCTCTCATAGCTAGAAGGATGTAAATTAATTGGTGATTCAGCCTGTCTGTTAATGCATGTACTTGCAGAATCATGGATTCCGATTGAGTGTTTAATGGTAATAAACTATGGCTGTGTGAAGTATGTAAGATGCGAACATGCTTACATTCTGCCTATTTTCCTCTGTTCCCAAAATCTTTTAAAGGCAGAATTAGTGTAGTGGACCATATTCTAAGCTATTTTTACATGGTCCCAGAAAGACTCGCATAAATATATGTGCATATATCAGCTATACACATACAGTATATATAGAATCTGAATTAAAAATTGAAATATCTGTGAAGAAGGCTGCATGCGAGTGACTGATGTGTAAATTGTGATAAACACATATAAACATTCTTTTTATGTGTGCATAAGGAGAACCTTCACTGAAGACAGTCTCTGGAAATTGCTAGCCAGTCATGAGGAACTGTCTCCAAGGTGTTTTTTTTTCCAGAGGAAGAGAAGTAAGGACATCATCACTGAGGTGGGTCAGCTCACTGAGTGGCTTAGAAAGGCAAGAACAGAGCTTCTCCACTCCAAAATCACCTGTGAATCCTCTGCAGAAGAATAAGCAGAAATGGCTCATAAAAACATGCCCTACGAGCGCATATTCAGGGAGCAAAGGCATTATACATCTCGGCAGTGTAGACGGTTGATTTGTTCTGACAAAGTGCTAATCACCATGTTCTAGGCTGAAGCATATCTGGGCCCTGTGATGACACCCCAATAAATGGAACGCCCTTCCTGATTGGTTCCTGTCGGATCCATCCTTGACTGTCATTCCCCTGTTTGACCAGCTGGTGTCGCTGGCCATCCCGTTCTGTGTTCCCCTAGTGCCCCTTGGTTTTAGCTCCTAATGTGTTCTCGCCAGAGTCCCGAGGCCACAGCCCACTTAGCCCATTTAGCCAAGCAGTGGTCCAGGGAACAGGAAAACACATTAGGAGCTAACAACTAAGCAGCTAAGAACGGGGTAGCCAGCAACACCAAATGGCCAAACAGGGAAACAACAGACAAGGCCAAGACAGATCCTGACAGGTTCCAATAGTGGCATTAATGATGTGTAGTGCTCATTTGCTTTGCGTGACCTGGATCCACTTCTATTAAAGGACAGATGTAATGCACTCAGTCCCATGGTGGGAAAGGAGTATTCTAGCATAAAAGTATGACGGACCACAATGCACCTCTGAAGACCACTACCCAAGGCATTCTGGGATGCCCCTGAGTGGAACTGACAACAGTGGTGTCCTCCTCCACAAACTGGCATAAATTACAGGCATTTGTAGTAGGGGAACAGGGTCAGAATCCCAGCAAAGTGTCTTTGGACTGTGTGCTTCTGAAACACTCTCATCTGTAAACTCCTATACTCAGAAATTACATCATGTTTTACTATTTTTTTCCTCCCTGTTGTAGCAACGGCCCACTCCTCATTTCATACTGAATATTCTTTTTCATGATGTTTTATAGTTGTATATTCTTTAATTTTGGAAGTAATACATATACAGTATATGTATCCACATATATTGCTGAAGTAATTCTGTATAAGGTCCCTTTCTGGGATTTGAACCGACACGAACTGGATTACACGTATAGGTTCTTAATTACCTGCCACTGCACACTGTTCTACTAGCATTTCTTGTAGAGCACTGGCGGATCAGAAGTCCTACAGACAGCAAACCCAGACCTATTTTCTCCCTTCAAAGCTAGTGTTATATGCCATAAACTGCGGTTATGCTTGACACTGTGCCTTATTATTGATTCTGCTGAAGGTCTCTTTTTTTTCCTCCAGTCCTTTGTTAAGGGAGCACTGACTAGCCTCTGTTCTGTATATCCAAACCACCTCAGGGGGTGCTTAGTATTTCCACGCTCAGTGTTCAGTGTGTCACACTCCTCACGTGTGAGGCAGCCACACCACTGGCCAGGAGCAGTGACATTTACAATAGGTTTGGCCAGCCGACTCGTCCACCAGGTCACACGCAGCCGAAGGCCTCATCACTAGAGTTTTTGGTGGGAGTAATGTGTGTGTTTGGGAACTGGGGGGGGGATGAAGTCCAATGTTATCAATACAACACAGAGGAAAAAAACATGGTTTCATCTTTGCAGTAAAAGCCTGAGACCTCCTGAAAGAAACGCATCACACAGGAGTGTAATCTGTCCTGGGGAGGGAAGGCAGTCTCCTGTCAGCCCCCTGCAAATGAGTTCTGCCAGTGACGGGAATCCCGTTCACTCTCATACGTGGCCGTTCTGCTTTTTTTTTGGTATTTCTCTATACTATAGCATCAGATAACACACCTTACACGCAGTAATTCCCGCAGGCCTATAACGATACTGAACGCTACATGTAGTGATTCAGCATTTGACTGGCATGGAGATGACAAAATACTGAGTAAGAATGAAAAACAAACAGCAATTCTGCTGAACCTGTCTTCCCAGTATCCCATAATGCTAACACTACACCAGAACTTAAAAGCAAAACTGTAAAAATTTCTAAGAGTCAGCTCAGCCACTCTAGTAACAATTTATCTATGTGGCCCCTTCAAAGAAAAGCACGAGACATTTAACACACATTTCTTTTTGAAAAACAGACAATGAAGGCTTTACTACATAATACTATTTACTAGATACTGTGGCTTGGTGTTCTGTACATTAATATGAGGAAGTCTGAATATCTCAGACAAATGATCTTTTTTTAATATGTTTATTGTAGCCATATTTGACATACTTCCAGTGATCTCTGAAGGCTCATAAGACTGACGTGAGGAGTACAAGGGGAATATACAGCTAAAAACATGAAATGCCATGAAATATGTCTCCCATAGGAGTACCTATCTTCCTGTTTTGAACATGTGATCATTACATCTTCCAACCCATTTTACAGGAATCAGGGCGATGTGAAATGGAAACTCCACCCAGAGAGAAAGTCCCGCATGAGCATAACTTTGAGCAAAGGAGTGTCAAATCAGGGCACGGACGAGCACGGCGAATCCCCGCTGATATATACACTCCGTGGGCAGTTAATTAGGCACACCTGCTTGTTAATGCATACGGCTGCAACTGAATACACACAGCACACATAAGCAAGGTCAAGAGATTTGATTTTGGTTTGGCTAAGCATCGTATGCATGGATGTGCATGATCGAAGCGGCTCTGAATGAGGTGTGATTGCATAAGCGTGGATGTGCGTGATTGAGGCGGCTCTGAACATGGTGTGCTTTCATACAATATGCATGGATGTGCGGGACCTAAGTGGTTCTGAACCTGGTGTTTTTTCATGTGCGTTGATGTGCCTGATTGAAGCGGCTCTGAATGAGGTGTGCTTGCATAAGCGTGGATGTGCGTGATTGAGGCGGCTCTGAACATGGTGTGCTTTCATACAGTATGCATGGATGTGCGGCACTGAATCTGGTCGCCCTTCATATGCGTGGATGTGCATGATCTAAGCGGTTCTGAACTTGGTGTGCTTCTTGGTGCCAGATGTGGTCAGTTCAGCCTTCAGAAGCAGCTGCCCTCCTGAGATTTTCTCCTGCCATAGTCTCTACAGTTCAATGTAATGGTGCAATAAACAAAACAATAAAAAAACCAACATCCAGTCAGCAGCAGACCTGTATGTGAAACATCTTGTTAATGAGAGAGGTCAGAGGAGAATGGCCAGTTTCGTTAATGCCAACAGGAAGGCCAAAAGTGCAAAAGTAACAGCTAGATACAGCAGCGGTGTGCAGAAAGGTTTTGGTGATTCACTTCTGGAGAAAAAAAGTGGCTCCTGTCTGATACTAACTAGGTGTACCTATTAAACTGGCCACTGAGTGTGTATTTGTCTATATTTCCATTGTGCAATTTGATTGGACATGACATCAGGACACTGTTGATTTTCTGTAAAAATGACAAAACATGGTCTTGGAATCTGTTATGCCCATGAGACAGATACAGAACATTTTTCTTACTGGGTATACCAAACTCTCAATGAAACGTCTGAGTGCAGTGTTGACAGTGAACTTATTTCTGTGCAGTGTCCAGTGTTTTTTTTTTTTTTTTACCACTGACATGTCGCACTGGATAACAGGTTTAAAAGTAGTGCACTTCAGCTTCAAACGTTTTAAGCTTTTCTCCAGCTTCATGTTAGTATTTAACCTGGCACAATAAATCTGCCAGAATGGAACAAGTAAAACAAATGATAGACAATGCACTTATACATGCCCCGTGGCCATGACCAGAAAAGGCGTCTGGAAGATGGATGAATGGATGGGAATGTTTGTGTGGAGCTGGGGTGCAAAAGAAATAATAATAATTAAAAAAAACACATTTCGGAGCCATCTTCTTATGATTTATGAACATTTAGGTTGCCAGAATTAAAATAGGTTCCTTGCTTCAAGACGGCCAGTTTATTTGATTATTGAGAATAACAACGCAATCGGTAGATTGGTGAATATTTAATGACAACACGTTGAATGATGAAGTCCGCTCCGTTTCTCTGATAGCGAGCGATGCTGATCTCCGGACTCCGTTCCGCGTTTTGCCGAGCGCTCGGACTCGGTGCCCTGGCAATGCTCGCCGAGTATATCTGGCTCCGCTGGATCCCCGGTTTCCTCTCATAGATGTAATACAGTATCTCCGTATGTGACAGAAGTTAACAGGACACTGCATGTAGCGGTGCCTCGCGAGTCGGATTTATAGGTCTGTGTCGCGAATTTCCAAATTAAAGACAGGAGCCCGCTTCACTGGTGGCAAAGTAAAAAGTGTGGTTTGTGACTGACAGATATTTTCCCAGTCTGCAGAGCAAGAAAAAAAGTGGAAAGGCACTGAGCGCTATATTATCAACAGAGCTACGGGGGCTGCTCTGCTGCCTGGATTTGCTTGAACCTGGGATCGTTCGTGGACCAAATACGGATTTATCGAAGAAGTGCACAATGTCGAGAATGCAAGCCGTTTTTTACACTTTCTCGGTGCTCTCCCTGTCTGTGGGAGCAGATGTGAAAGCACGGAGCTGCAGTGAGGTTAGACAAGCCTACGCCGCTAAAGGCTTCAGTCTCGTCAATGTACCACACCAGGAAATATCAGGTAAGCCTAAAACGTGTACATTTACAGGGCAGCCCTCGGAATATATCCGCTACAGTCCAGAGCGGTATATTTATATACATCTTTTATTTATTTTTTATTTATTTATATACATTTTTTCCTGTCTCACTTCCTTTATATTGATTGGTACCATTAATGTGGTTACTGGTAAATAAATATACCCGTTGTCATCATATACGGCTAAAGAGAATTCGTAGGGAAATTAAATACTAGCAATAATTCAAGGGCCGTTAAACTTGTCAAAACTTGACCATAGTAGTTAAAGGGTTCTTCACACTCATCCGCAAATACCTAAGCGCACAAATCTATCTCACATCCAACAGACGTGACTGATTATAGTATTATATGTATATAGGCTACTCATATGTTTTCATAAATGTTATAGGCTATATATTGTCTACGCACTGTTGGTGTCTACCATAAAACTTGCCCAAATATGGTTTTCCGAACTGTTTAATATACACGTCTCCCTTCCTCTAAGATGCCGATTAAGTGCCAGGATGAAATTATTGCAACCAACAGTAACATTTATATACTATAATGATCTCGATGTAAAGGCGAAGGACGAGACTTTGGCCAGAGCGGCTCTTCCGTGGCGTAACTGCCGTTCGAACGAGATCCGCTCCTGCTTAATTACTTATGGATTGGGCCATCAATGAAACTCTTGATCTATCTATGATAAGCGGAAAAGGTTAATTAATGTACTGTGGGGTAAAAGTATAAGATAAGACAATAAGGTTGGCCTACCGCAAAAACAACATTGATCTCAGCCTAAGCACCAAAAATCAGGAAGTCACATGTTGCTTGTGTTGCTTTTTCGATAACATTGATTGAAACATTTTTGCTACCCAGTGTGACCAGAACAAGCCAACAAAGTACTATATACAGTCAGTTTACTGGAAATGATTTTGGAGACATCAACAGAAATTATCGTAAAATTTTAACTATTAACTGTAGCTTGTTGGGAAGCTGTCAACTTTAACAAGTTAAAATAACTTTGCACAACAAATTTAAACTGTTTAAAGCTCCACATAATTCGGTAAAGCACTGTCGAATACAAATGACATACTCAGTTAAAATTAAAAAGTATCCACAATAAACATCTTTCTGTCTACTAAGAAAATCTGGCAGGCCTTTTCCTTTATAATTTGGTTTGATTTGGGGGGAATTAATAATATTAATATTAATAACAGACCTACTAATAATATCATGTGTAAGTTTTACCTGATAATTACACAATTTTATTCCACAAGTCAACTTCAAGGTGATGAGATACAGAACAATGACCTGCTTCTGCTCTGTTATTTTATTAAAGATTAAAAAAAAAAAAAAAACGTCGTTTGCTTGTATGAAAATACAATAGCGTGAAATTATTTAGTCTAAATGTTTAAGTATGACTATTATTCGTGAATATAAAAGGAAGATGTATATTATACTATAATACAGAGTTCGTAAATATATCACTTTATCGCGAACATTTTTTTCCAAATCTGCCCGCCCTTCTACAAGTACCTAAGTCACGCCATGGATCTCTTTCATTGTTTTTAAGTCCGAATAATCTCAATTGACCTATAGATTTATAGTGATTGTAAATGAGTAACATTCATACGCTTAATATAAGTTCTGCCACGTTTAGGAGTTCATTAACCGGCCGGAGTCCCGTTTTCCATGAGTCATCCGGAACGATGCCCCGTGTCCGTTAGAGGGCTCTGTATCCGCGGCAAAGGGGCCGCTGTCTGCACTCGCATGCGTGAGATGTACAAAATTACTCATGTTAGTTTTAAAAATTTCATTACCATTTGTGAACAAATAGCAATTCTCAGATATGCATGCGCGTGCTCCATTGTGGAACTAGATTTGCGTTTAAATGATTAATAATGAGAAACCTGGAGACCGAAACTGGTTTCTAATACAGCCTGCGCTTAATGCGGTTTTTATGTTCTTTTCCAAACGCTTCACTTACAGTTAAAGGAAATGGATAAACGAATAAATATAGCAGAAATCTTTCATGTGAAAGGGGTAGCAACTGATATTTTAATTTTTATGATATATATTTTTATATAAAGCCTCTACCTTCAAAGCAATTAGATGGATCCTCTTAGGAAAGAGGGAACCAGATGCTGATTGTATTTTATCTGACATATAGCATCTTTTAGCAGCCAGTTAGCAGCAGGTGCTTCCCTGCAGGTGTGATTCCTGGGTTAATTAAATAATTAGCATCCCATCATGCTTAGGGCCATCTATAAACATTCTGGAAAGAGCTATGTGCCCGTGAATGTGGGCACAGTGGCTAAGGGAAGAGATAGCGATGTCTGTAGTGTAGTCTGAGTTTAGCTTCACATATGGCAGGGCCTCAGTGATAGACTGCTCTGGGTAATTAAGCAGTATTAATAGTCATAAGGTTTGCCTGTGAATCTGTGGGAAATATATCAGCCGTGGCCCAAAGTGTGTATTTATAAACTGTAAAGTGCATGTAGTGGTTCAGGATGCAAAGGCTCTGAATTTGTCTCCCACAGATATTTTGTTAGATACAAAAACTACTAGTTTTGAGATTGAACCTGTGCCCAGTGCTTACTGGGGCTGATGTCTGGCAGATATTATGCAGTTTGAGTCTAATGCCGATTTTCAATTTCACTACCACATTGAATGTAAACCATTAAGGTGAAGTCAGTAAACACACCTAAACCTGAAATGCTTTTTTTTTTTTTTTTGGAAATTAATGACTTTTTTTGCCTTTGGCTATGTAAGAGTAACACAGAGGTAATTACAGGAGGCTGACTTCACAGCCCAGAATGCCTAAATTAGTGTCCTCCTTCTGTCATCATAATTAGTTTTCACACACCCAAAATAGATGTTAACATTTCACGCTGTGAGTTTCGTTTTTCTTTTGTATTTTAAACTGTTTACTCATATTTCAGCATGATAATATTGGATTTATCAGCAGCATTATTTGAAAGATACATACTTTTTGGCTTTAATGCCTTTCAGTAAAGCAAAGCTGTTTTTTTTTCACTTGTGAAAGTAACTAACTCTACCTTCTAGTTCACTAATGGAGGTTAGGATGTGAATCGATGGTGTCCCATGCTGAGAAAGTCAACAGACTGATGGGATCTGTGCGCTCAATATGTACCGGTGTGGTTCATTCTGCTGTAGTAGCACAGGGGAGAAGGTAGTTACACCATCAATGAAAGCTAGTCAGTCTGGTACTGATGGTATATAAAGAGTACAGAGGGAAATTACTGGAAGGTACCAAGGCCGTTCCCATTGTGGGAAAATTACAATGACAAATATGCTGATATAACAAAATAGATGTATTCAGAACATTCGGGTATTTCTGCTTAAATACTCGGTTCACAAATAGTACTTTTCTTATTAACAGAAAAATCTATTTAATGTCATATAGCAGTATGTCATTTTTGCATGCAGTAGTCTGCTGTGGAAACATGGAACTGAAGTCGGAAGGCAATCAATGCATCAGTAATCAAGGGCGTCGTTTATAAGATCTTATCTAGTTGCTGTTCATAATTTGCAGTCTGATATTCAGGAGAAGGGGCTTCAAAGTATTTCCCATTTTAAATGTTCTTTAGTTCATTATGTAAAGCAAAAATGTGAGTCTTATTCAAAGAAAATTGTAGTGGTAGATGTGTTTTAATGAAACGGCAAATAATAAAATCTATTTATATGGCATTTGAGGAAATTGGAAAAAGTATGATAGCTGTTCTGATAACTATAAATTTAACAGCATGTAGATGTGTGCTTGATATATAAAGCATGCAAATTTACCGTGGTTGGGAGTATTAATTGGCCAAATACTGTTACCATGAAGAATATTTCAATTGCATGGTGAGTGTACAGAGATGAGCTGTTTGGTAACCTGTGCCGAGGCCAGCAACACAGAGATGAGCTGTTTGGTAACCTGTGCCAAGGCCAGCAACTCAGAGATGAGCTGTTTGGTAACCTGTGCCGAGGCCAGCAACACAGAGATGAGCTGTTTGGTAACCTGTGCCACGGTCAGCGACACGAAACCCCAGGGTTACCGGGGCTCCAGAAAGGGGGCCAGCACAGCTCAGTACTGAAAGATCTGAAATTACAAACACTTTTCCCACTTATACAAAGATGGGAAACCCACTTCATGATGATCTATGCTGAGCTCTGTTGCTGCATTTTATAGAAATTCTGCATTTGTCTGATTTTGTATGGAATTAAATAAACTTAAATCTCACTGTTTAACAATTTATACATGAACTTATTATAATTGCACTGCCAGTATTACATTTTCTAAAGGGTTTTTTACCCATTTTCGCTTTAATGTTTCAATGCCATTATATATTTGCTTTTTAAATTGTTAACTTTAATTTAAAATGAAACATATAATGTGCTGCATTCTCTTGACTAGAGTTTCAATGACCAATTGAGGAATGGATCCACTTGTATAATTCCCTATAAACCCTCGGTAATGATATCGGCATTATATTTACAGCACTTTTTTCCTGCTGCCGTAGCTGTGAGGGAAAAGCCTTCCGTCTGCAACTGATGAAAGTGACACTGATGTGACGGTCTGTTAATATTAAGTGTAAACTCTTTCAGAGGTGATCGCAGCTTTTATTATTGTATGTGCAACTAACTGGAAAATTGACCTTAAAAATGGCATCTGTTAAAAGTGTCCTTTAATAAGTAGAAAGTTGCATTTTTAGCAGTTTATTTGACACATCCTTTTTCCTAGAGGCTGTGTAAATCTCTCACTGGTTCATTCAGTGTCAGTGTTTGATCCATCAGATGAGAAAATACGTACTCTGATAGGAGTATTGTGTCTAAGTACTGCAGTTTTTTCTGTATTCCTTCCTCTTGTGGTCTGAAATGCATCAAACTGCTCTGCATGATAAAACAAGTCATACCTCTCAACTCTAGTTGTTCACTTTTGAGACGCTCCCTAATTCACTTTTATGTATGCGTCTATAAATGTTAGGGCCCAATCTGTTTTAATGGCAGATTTACTTTTCGGGCAATAGTTCACTCATCATTATTAGTCTAAATTTTATGTAAAGGTTATGCTAATCATAATTACCCAATATCCTGCATTCTCCCCTTGGTACCCATAATTGCTTGATACCCAGGCAGAAACCCTGATTCTTGTCTGTCACTGGGTAGAGGACAAGGGGAGAGACGTGCGTTCAGAGTTAATGCCGATGTTTTGGTGTCAGGCATGTGGTCAACACATTGCTGTTAGGTAGACCAAAGAATAGCGTAATTCTCCCTTGATGACCTTTTCACGCCGTGATCCTTTCGTAGTCCCACCTCCTCATTTTCAGTCTTGTCATTCTGCAGGTGCGCCTGAAAATTTGGCCCTCATATAAAGGCCAATTGTTTAATAGCAAGTCCACCTGTTTGCGGATTCTGCAGTTAAATGATTGAATAGCCCAGATCTGTGTTTCTTTCTTTGTCTTTAATCACCCAACATAATGAAAAACTCAGCCTCCTACAGCTCTAAATGTCACAGCTGAATGAAAGGCGCTTGATCATAGTTAGCAGTAGGCTGTTCTGGTTATCCTGTGCGCGAGGTAATGAATGACATCTGCCTGTATTTATTATGCAGCACAAAGGCATTCTGTTACATGATATCTCTTCCTGTTTATAGCATTGCGTTGAACTGGTACACAAAAGCAGGTGTGTTGGTGATTATCGTTCCCTTCATCATTTTCGCTTGCATTTTAATTAATTTGAAATGCAGGTAAATTGAACATGTTATACAATGAGAAGAAGGGGTGCAAAAAATTACAACCACAGAAAAGGAAAAAATTGTAATTAATGCGAGAGGACACATTTTTCATGCATAGAATCTGTGTGCGTGTATTTTTATTTTATATATTTCATACATGATATTAACTTTCATGTCTCTTTTTCTCATAGTGTGGCAGATGTCGGATGCCTTTAGCGTCAATTCTCAGCCATATGATGTGCAGGCTAAGCGGTTGCGCTGTAGTTTAAGGCCATAGTCTACTTTGATGCAGCATTTTAGTAAATATAATCTCCCCGAGGCTGTGAATCACATTCCTGAGAGAAAAGGTGACCTCTTTTGTAAAAGGTTTGTTTTGTCTGTGCAAAGTATGCAAGTCAAATGTGGTGAAACTAACTGACCGTTTCGATTATCACGGTAGCTGGGCTGCCTTCCTGGGCAAACAGAGTTTCGGTGCCTCATTTTCTGTGGAACATGTTGACCACACACCCAATTGTGTAGGTTTAGGAGCACCAAGAATCTTAACCACTTGGAATTGGTCTGCTATTGCTGCTGATACTTCACCTTAGTCAACTTATTAGAAGGTCCTAGTTATAATTTAGAAAATTTTAAATGAAGATAAAAAGAACTAAATGCCTGCATTTGCTGTTGCAAAGTATTGCCTGATGCAGTCGGGGTAATGTGCTGCATTCTGTTGATGATGCAGAAAATGAAGTTAATCACATTAGAAATGCAATTCCTCCTTCATTCAGGGCGACCCCAGCACAACATCCACCATAATCCTGTCTCTCTTCTTTCCTCTGCCTTCCCGCTAAAAGGCAGGATACTGATAATGGTCAGGCAACTTATTTGAATGAGGCTGCCCTGAGAAATATATTTAAATGTTATTAGCTGTAATTCAGAGGGTATTTCCATTAAAGGAGCAGAGTAGCTAGCAGGGGTAGGCTGTGTGGCGCGCATTCAGATTTTAAGCCGCTTGTGTATACATCTTCACTGTCTTTGGTGTAAGACATAATTAATGCCGTTATGAATGAAATACACCCCATCTTCCTGATTTACATAATATGCAACATATCTTCCTGATTTTCTTAACATAAACCCCATCTTCCTGATTTACATAACATACACCACATCTTCCTGATTTACATAACATACACCACATCTTCCTCATTTGCATAACATACACCACATCTTCCTCATTTGCATAACATACACCACATCTTCCTCATTTGCATAATGTACACCCCATCTTCCTCATTTGCATAACATACACCACATCTTCCTCATTTGCATAACATACACCACATCTTCCTCATTTGCATAACATACACCATATCTTCCTCATTTACATAACATACACCCCATCTTCCTCATTTACGTAACATACCCCACATCTTCCTAATGTTTTATATAATATACACCACATATTCCTAATTTATATAATATACACCACACCTTCCTGATTTCAGATTTACAAAGGCGAAAGCGCTTTCAGTCGGCAATAGGGTATGCAAAGCAGTGAGACACAGCTCACAGTCAGGTGCATTACGTGGTCACTGCTATGCAGAGGTAAGGAAGGTTCCTTACACCATTTACCTTCAGTTTATTAGCCAGAGGTGAGAGTTTGGACTTCAGTGCCTTTAGTGTGCTGCTCAGTCATCCTTTACTCAGAAGTTACCCAAGTTATTAAGGACATGGCTGGGCCTGATCCAGGGAGGGTCTTATTTTCAGGAGCCTTGCCCAAAGTGCGTAACAGCATAATTCCTAGCTTAAACGTAAGTGCCACTGGAATGCCAGGCAGCTATAACGTCAAGTATTGTATCGTTTGAAATTCAGTGAAAATCATTATTCACATTATTATATATATATATAAATTCAAATTCATTCACTTTTATATCACTTATCAAAACTTGTAGCTGATGACTTTACCGCTGAAGGAAATGACATGGAACGCGTTGAGGGTGCTGGGGGTGCTGAGAGTGTTAGGGGGTGCTCAGGAGTACTGGGGGTGACACAGCTGCCGGGGGTGCTCTGAAATGCTTTGGGTGCTGGGTGTACTGAGAGTGTTAGGGGGTGCTTAGGGGTGCAGGGGGTGCTCAGGAAATGTGAGGGGGTTCCAGGGATGCTTGGGGAATGCTCAGGTGTGCTCAGGGGTGCTGGGAGTGTCCAGGGGTGCCACATACTCAGAACTGTAGCCAGGTGGCTGACGTGAGCATCACTTTGTGGTTACTGTGGTGAATTACAGTTGGAGTTTGTTCTACTGTGAGGAATTGTTTGCACCGGCCTGGCCTGTGGTCCTGTGGTCCAGGTGTCAGAGAGGTGTGCTTGTCTAGCAACTCCTCCTAATAATTTTTGTCTCATTTTCATTTTTATCTGTGATTCTTTTCAAGCTAAAATTAATCCATCTCATGCATGCAGTCAGCTGTGATGCATTGAATGTACATTCCAGGGTTGATCTATAGTCTACTTTCAAACTTCCCTGTTGTCGTTGTTTGTTGTAATGAAGTAAATTTAATCTAGTGACCAAAAATTCCCTGCATTAGAGAAAAGACTCCAGGAAGTTAAAAAAATGACTGTGCTGCATTTCTGTCACACTCATTTGTGACTTGAATTGACGCATCTCATTTGTATTCCCTGATTGTGAAAGGTGGCATACAATGAGAGACCCTCTGCCGGACAGGATGGACATACGGAGAGTCGCTAGACAAAAAGAAAATGAAAAGCCACACAAAACGAAAGCCATGTGTACATGTTGTGCTTTTGCCTATTGAACAATGCTGGGTGTCGGGCCTTTTTAAAATTCAGTCTCTATAATACATAATTGGGGTTTTAATGCCTTCAAATAACCTTTACATAAATACTTCAGAAAGTAGTTGTTGCCTCGGGAGGACTGTTGCGGAATGCACTCCGCTTTTACCTAATTAGCACTGGCATCTCAGAAAGCCAGGCATCGTACAGGCTCCAGACTAGACAGTTACATGAATATTTATCTTTCAATCCAATCCCACCTCTGCCCTCCTGATCATATCATGCTCAAAGTTAATAAAACAAAGTGGTATTAATTACAGCCAGAATACTTTGATTTGCATAAACTGATTATTTTGACAGCTTTGGGAGAATCCAATTTGCCCAGGTTATTAGTGGGAAGGAACGACATTTTTGACTGGGTTAGAAACTGGAAGCAGGAAGGGAAATGGGTATAAAGACAGTTTTGCTCTATGTAAACTGCCCACCTTTTCTCTGCCGTTTCTTGGGTGTCGATGTTAATAAGTTCTGTTCAGAGCTTCCAGTTTCACTCTAGAGGTGAGCATGGTTTATTATTGTCTGTTTCCATCCTTTAGGAGATTCCGTGACTCACGTTATGTCCCCACTGGAAGTGCAGACTCACTGCTTGTGTCGTTTTCCCTACTGTCTCAAATATTCCATTTCCCAACTAACTTCATTACAGTTATGGATATTTTTCATGTTTCGTTGGATGCTTTTTTTGATATGTTAGCATGCATTCTGACTTTCACCATCTGGAGTACACATCCAGTGTGTTTAACTGGTCTTTATCTGAGGAGCAGACCGGCCCATATCTAAGGACTGCGTCTGCACCGTAAGTCGGCTCTAAGGGTTGTGGTATCGACAGAAATGCTGCATTAAGCCAGGGCCATGAAGTACTTTTGGCCAAGTGGGGTCTCTGTGTCCAGCCCGCAGGGGCAGGTAGACCTGCTAAGAGGCTGTCAGCGGCCTGCTGGAACATGCCGGCGAGAGCACTAGCAGAGCAGGCCTGTCAGGCTGCAGACCTACTGGGCTCCCGGCCGAGCAGAATAGCTCCGGCTCCTGTGGCTGAGAACTGGGACCAACTGTCAAGGAGTTTATTGCATGTGGACCCACCTGCAATCATGCAGAACCCTGAGCTGGGGAGCCAGGGAGCCATACCTTTGCCGGCAGGTGCCCGGATCCCGGCCTACCTTTCAGTGAGTTCGGGGGCCGAGGGCGTTCGATTAAGGCGGACTCGCAGGGGAACGTGCGCCGTAAGGCAGAAACGCGCCTCACCCTCTGTGTTGCCTCCTCGCTGTTAGTTTCTGCAACCATTAAAGAGTGTCAGGAGAGCTGAGGGTTTGGGTGTGGGGCATATACAGAAAGGCATCTAGCGCTCTGCCACTGCTCATGTATTAGCAGCTATGGCTAATAGCAGTTTACATGGTTAGCAAAATTTATTTATACAAGTGACATGCAATTGAAAGCAGGTTGAGACGTTCCCCATGGTAGTTGGGGTTAAGGGCCTCTGTCAAGGGTGAAATTTCTCTGACAACCCTGGGATTTGGACCAACAACCTGCTGATCCCGGGCACAATGTTGTAAACTGCTGATCCACGCACACTCACACAGGAGTCCCTGATGTTACTGTGGCCAATCATGAGATGAGTCAAAGCACAAGCCTTGCGTGTCTCATTTTGGGGAGGGGTGGGTGGGGGGGGGGCAGGGGGGGGGCATCAGGATGACAAACAATCTATGAAGCTTACGCTGTGCCTAAGAGACACGCCATGCTAAAGCGTTAAGGCACCTTTTCCTGAGCTCACTTGACTTGCACGTCACTGCTCACCAGATTCTGGTTTCACTAGGTGGGGGTGGGGTGGGGTGGGGTGGGGGGGCAGAAATCCAGCACTGTAGTGTCCAAAAAGGGTGGGGAGCAGAGCCGTGCTTTATCAAAGAGGGGAGATTAACTGTAATGACAGACCAGAGTGGTAAATATTGGTTCCTGGAACAGAGGCACGCGGGAGGCATCTGTAGCGGACCAGGGCTGGATCTTCTGGTCCTTCTCTCTGCCAAAATAGATCCATTCGAATACTACCTACATCTTCTCCCCATTAAGCATGGCCACGAAAGCCAAATTTCTGCATGACGAGCTTTTTCAACAGGCCCTTCCCTCTCCACTCTGGGCAGAAACACTACACCCCCCCCACCGACCCCCAGAAGAACACCCCGGCGTCTCGCTGAGTCCAGTGAAGCAGTGCTTCATGGCAAATTAACAAACTGCGACAGATCGGGGAGCCAGGAAACCCGGGAGTCCACAGCTGTTATCGGAAAGCCGAATCCGATGAGGACTCTGGCACTGTTTTGTCTTCCATCCCTCCAATAAAAACGCTCCTTTGGGAAATGGACCTTCCAGCGTAAAGGAGGACGCTGCACTTCACACGTATCCCACCGGTCGCAGGGACCTTTCCGTTTGCTCCAAGCGTACCTCTCGATATGCTGAAAGCAGCGTCGGCAACTAGGGAACAAAGACCACATCATTATCATATTAGGTCATAGTCAGTCACTGCTTAAGTGCACACTTGAATAAATAGATATGTTTTAAATGTATTCTGGCAAGCATGAGGAAATGTCTGCTCTGAAGAGTCAGTGTGATACTGCTCTGTTGGTCCACGATCACTTTCCCCAGCCCTGCATTAATAATCCTAATTTTAACTGTATGCAGAGCTAATCTTAGATCAGCAGTAAGTTCATGTAGATTTGTGCAGTATAATTGCTGAGGTCCACTAATTCTTCTTTGGCACCTCCATTCGGGTTTACCGGTCTCTGCATTCACTGCAATCCACCAGAATAACCATCTTCATTAAGGTGTAGTTTTGCTTAGGAGCGTGTGAACCTTGTTTGCTTCTTGTGTGATGAATATGCAGATGTTTCTGAAGTGCACCTCTGGGCCATCGTGGTTAAATAACAGGAACGTGCTGAGTTGGTACAGGTGGGTGTCTGGTGGACGTTTCAGTGACAAAAAGCAAATGGCAGCCAGTGTAACGATTCGAAGCTCTCAGTCCAGTTAGGAGCCAAAGTGGGGTGAATGATGGGCAAATCAAGATTGATCAAAGGCAGCAGAGAGGAATTTCATAAGCGCAAAGAGTGTAGGTGTGCAGCTGTGGATATACAAAACATCCATCCATCCATCCATCCATCCTCGAGCTGTTTATCCATCCTAAGAATGATGAATCTAAGGCCTATCCTAGGAATGGATGCCATTACATTGCAGAGAGTTCCACCTTGAATGCTGGCAGGTGTCCACTTCCAGGAGTTAAAGGGTTCCAGCCGTTCTCTGTCCTTCCCATTCACATGCCCAGAACATATAACACAACCTGCAGAGAAAAGACATGGACTCATTAGGAAATTTTAAGGTGCAATATGCGGTTTAATCAGGTTTGACTGAAAGTCCGAGGGATTTCTAGCACTTTCAAAGCAAATAAAACCTCATTCTGCAGGTCAGAATCATTCAGAAAGAAAGTAGGGATGTCAGTATTCCGTGGCATATAGCTGTGCAACGTGACTCATTTAACTATGGAAATGCAGACAAGGAAGAAAGCCAGATGAATGTGGCTCGGAGACCTGAGACTAAAGAAACATCTGCAAGCTTTGGAAAGCAGAAATCTGGGGTGACAAATTCTAAATTATTCGTGCGTCTTTTTAAAATTTAAACCAAAATACTTTTAAATGCTAATATAGCAGTATTTATGCTGGTTTTGTGAGTTCCGGAGCGTCTAAATCAAGGAATTCATCATTCTTTCCCAATTCTTATACGTTCCCTTTTGTAGGTTTTTTTTTTTTTTTGCTATGGCCCAGGGGAGTGAGAGAGAAGAAAAATGGGCGGCTGTTTTATAAACCTCAAAACCTCGTCTGTGGTCAAGGGCATTAGTAGATCAGCACCTGCCTGATGTTTTTACGAGGAAGTGCACCTGGCAGTTTGCTGTAATGGTGTTTAAATTGGAAGTACAGAGTACTCTATAAAAAATAACTCGCATTTCCAATGCTGTTACTATTTCATATCCTATGTGGCAATATATTAAATAAATATGTCAAAGCATTTTCAAAGTTATGCATCAATTTTTCACCCCTGGAACGATACTGCATAATCTGATTCTCTCGTCATGTGAGCCGTCCGCACCCCCATATTCAGTTTCCCGGCCTCTCCCACCTTTTGTGAAGTGGAAGTCGTTTCAGGATTACTTTCTGCTCCAGTTGGGCTTAAAGCCAATATCATTGTTTAAATATTATTCTCCTTTCATATGCATGGTGGTGGAGATAGGACGGATACTCTTTCTACATTCATTTACGTTTGTCCTCATACTCCCGTTGGCTTTAAAAATTTAATGGCGTGTGAATTTTCCATCTGATGTGCTGCCTTTTTTTATTTCTGGGATGGTGTTTTTTTTTTTCTCCTACTCCTTCTCCTCTGGGGGTCTGGGAAAATGTCAGTTTGCATATGCAGATGTGTCGCCTTCCCAAGCTGCTTATGCGATATGCTGTACTGTTGATGGGAGAGCATGTAGGATGATTTGCTGACAAATGCCGGCACTCAGCAAACAGGTAGAGCAGCTCACCTTCCATGCGTTTGTAGGCTCGAGACAGGAGACGGAAGCCTATTATTATTCTCTCCCAGCTGCCTCCCTTTACACAGATACAGCTCATTCATCCATCTTCCATCAGGGACCTGGAGTCTGTCTCAGATAGCACAGGGTACAGTGTTGGGGTACAACATGGGCAGAATGCCAGCCCACCGCAGGGCACAGGGCTGGGGTACACCCTGGACGGGATGCCAGTCCATCACAGGGCACAGGGCTGGGGTACACCCTGGATGAGATGCCAGTCCATCGCTGGGCACAGGGCTGGGGTACACCCTGGATGAGATGCCAGTCCATCACAGGGTACAGTGTTGGGGTACAACATGGGCAGAATGCCAGCCCACCGCAGGGCACAGGGCTGGGGTACACCCTGGACGGGATGCCAGTCCATCACAGGGCACAGGGCTGGGGTACACCCTGGATGAGATGCCAGTCCATCGCTGGGCACAGGGCTGGGCTACACCCTGGGCGGGATGCCAGTCCACTGCAGGCCGACTATCATACTCTACAATTAACTTACACACCAGTTAGCCAAACTCTGGACTGTAGGCAGACACCAGAATACCATCACGACAGCTGTACAAAAATGGGGAGCATGCAGACTGTATACACAGGTTGTGGAGATGGGATTTAAACCAACAACCATGGAGACCTGAGCCGCCACGTCTGCCTAAATCTCATCTGAGTGTATAATATTAAACTATAAAAGTAATCTTTGGCGATGGCAGGCATTCATATTTATAAGCAAAATAATAACTTATTTATAAATTATATTTATGAAATCAGAATGTCAGTAGTTCAAGTTGTGTTTTTAATGCTAGAACGCACTCAAGATATTTTCTATAGAATTTTTCTTCTGCCAACAGTTTTGACATGAAAATGTACTTATCAGTCAACACTTCCTTAAGCCTAAGTAAATCATTTCAAGTAAGAAAACATCAAATGAATGACACGGGGTAAGCTTGTTGCGGGTCATGTCAGATGCATGAGTCTCTAGACAGAAAACTACTGAGAAAAAAATATTATTGCTGACCTCTCAAACTGTAGTGCAAATAAATACAGTGATGACCGTCAACTTGTTAATGAGCCATTACTGGCCTCCATTGCTTCTCCATTTCCAGTAAACCCCTGCAAAGTGTAAGGGGAGACCCCGCATCCAATTTGGGAGTCTTATATCAAATGGAAATAATCTACAGTGCCCAAATTTAAATGTGGAGAAATACCTAGTCTGAAAACTATTTATAAATAAAGAATTTGTTGTGGGGGCCGCATGGTGACTCAGTGGAAGGCACTGCTACCTCGTGCCGCTGGGGGAGGGGGTGGAGGTTCTGATCTTGCCTTGGCAGGTTCTCCCTGTCTTTGGTGGGTTTCCTCCTACAGTCAGGAGACATGCAGTTAGGCTAATTGGTACTTTTAAATAGCCTCCGGTGTGTGTGTGTGCCCAGTGATGGATGGGCATCCCACCCACGGTGCGTCTCTGCTGCCTGGGACAGACTCCAGGCCCCCTCCCAGGACCATGACTGCCATCAGCATTTGGAGGATGGATGGAATTTGTTGTGAATTCCGATAAGCTTCTGTAACATGCTCTGTGTTTCTGTGTGTGTGCATGCGCCTGAGCAGGTATGCCTTACCTTATGGGGACACAATGTCCCCACAAAGTGATGAATGCCAAACTCAATTTAATAAAAATCTGTGACTGCAATGAAAAAACTAAAAATGCAAAAACTGCTTTATTTTGCTTGGTTACTTATGGTTATGGTTAGGGCTGGGTAGGGGTTAAGGTTGTCAGTTCGCGTTAGCATTTTTGAATGAATGAGCAGTCCCCATAAGGATATGTTTACCCGACATATGCGTGTGTGTGTGTGTGTGTGTGTGTGTGTGTGTGTGTGTGTGAATTGAATTTGCTCAGAATGTGAATAAAGGAAACCGTGTCTTTATTTCCGCTCATGATTACTTAAATTAAGTGCATAATCACCTCATGGCACATTACGAAATATTCAACACAAACAGCTCACATTTCTGCTTTCATTCTCAGATCCATCGCTAATTTTCTCTTCCCTGTTATGTTAAATTGTATTGATTTATCAAAGATGAATCAGAACACAGTCTTTGTTTTGAGGGCTGGGGATGAAAATCACACAGATTTTAAAATGTAATTAATTTAACACCTTTACTTTGTGGCATTGGTGAGAACATCAGTGACTCTTGACTGGTGTCTGAATCTCCCTCCCTTAAACTCGGGCGAAATTATAGTGGAAAATCTTAACATCTACTGGCTGTTAGCTCTGCAAAAAGTCACTAGGTCATGCATTATTAACATTACCACCTTTGCGGTCAACCCCACCATGAGATTAACGTGTGCTGTCGCATGCATATTTGCTCTCGTATTTAAGCTGCAGTCTCTCGCTGTCTCTGAGACACGTTTTAATTGGGTTACTCCTGACACATTCTAAGGCACCTAGGTGACCTGAATCGTGTCAAGCTTTCACAATTTGAAGCCTCTTATGGCATCACGATATGCCAACCAAAAGCTACAACTTTTACACCTGGGCAACTTAAAACGTTTCCATGGTAATTGCGCATTTGTTTTGTACTGTTTACCTATTTCTGGAAACCGGTGCCTAATTTCATCAAGCGCGTTATGTTCCTGTTGTGTACCGATGTTTATGGCTCTGCAGTCACAGTTAATAAGCAGCACAAATGCGCTTCTATGCACTACCGTACATGTACAATTCATTTATGTGCATTGTAAGTACGCCGTGTGCACATTCTCTAATTGCCTGTTAATTATCTGTTACCAAAAATGATAACTACAAGAGTACCAATATATACTCTTTCATTACAAGACCTGAGCGGAAACTGCACCTTTTAGTGGAGTGACAGTCCAGCAGGGCACGGTCTTTATTGTCTTTTGATTTAGTGGGGTTACAGAGACAGCTCAGCTCTGCAGTGAATGGAATAAGGCACAGTGTTCCATCCGTCCACCTGTTTATCCTGTCAAGGTCATGGGAACCCCGTTGGTGTAAGATGTAATAAGTGTGAATTTCCCTTTTCAGGCCACCAAAAAGGGGAATGCTTACCCTTTTAATTTCTACATTATTTTTCAGTGTTTCTTTTCATTTTTGTTCAAAAGAAAATAAAAATCTACTTCCACGTTGCCACTTACATTTCGCTGTTCATTTGTAAAATGTCCAACGAACGTTACAATGAGAAAGGTGCTTCGAAGCGATGGATGTCGTGTCTGCGGTCTCCTCAGTGATGCCGACAGGGTGCCGAAAATGTGCATTTGCTCTCATATGGTCAAACGAGCTCGTTAATTGCATTTCGTTCGAAATGCTGCACAATATATTTTTGTGGCTATGCTTGCACACATCTTTGGGCAGATGCTGGCGACAGAGTTTATTAAAACTTATCAGTTAAATTAGAAAATTACTGAAAGTTTGGAATTGGATCCAACAGAAATAGCATGAAAGCAGAAGCCATCGTATTATGAAATTTTGTTAAATTTGAATAATATTATTATATACATACAATAATATATTCCCCAGTTCATTTAGAGATACTATTTTGTGGCTGTGTCTCAGTTTTATTTTCACATAATGGAATATATAGTTAATTAAGACTGACTTTTCTGTTAAGTTTCAGTAAATGCAAGTTTTATGGTTTTCATTCCGCCTTGGTAATAATGTTTTTTTAAGAATACAATTTTAACAATTTTATTAGCTATTCTGGACCAAATGTATTTAACCTGAGATTGACATTAGCATGTACATTAACCCGGGAACCGCAGAAGTTAATATGGGAACCACAAAAATGGTCAGACTTCGCTTTTTCCGGAAGTCAGTCCAACCCAGCCATTAGTCTCCAGTTTCCCTGGAGAAATGAATGATTTCTGAAACTGAAGAAGAAAATAGAGTGGAATCAAATGAGTGACTGAATGGGGGAGGGGGGGTGGGGGGGTGGATAATCTGATAACAGATCAGTGATTGTCCTGGATGTGGCTGTCCTGCTCTATTCTCTGCGAGACTTTTAGAAACTCCTGACAGATAAAGCGGTGCCATATCTACAGTATATGCAGAGGGTTTCTGCATCCTTTCTTGTAAATTACTGTATGTTTTCACTAGAATAGGGTAGGAAATATGTATCTTAAAGAGAACATGACATGGGTCATCAAGAAAATGCAGGAGAACAGGCTGTTGTCTTGCTTTACTTTGCAAAACTGGATTGGTCATAATGAGGCATTGAAATCCAGCACTTAGCTTCCATTATAACTCCAACAGCTGGGTCGCTTAGTTGGGTTCTGTTATTATGAACATTTTTCACTCATCCTGAGACCCAGACCAGGATAAACGCTTGGAAGACGGATCGATGCTTTCACTCATTTGCTAAACCATTTATTTTTCTGCTCTGTCCCTAACCTTATATAAAATGCCACAGCTTTTGCTGTAAAAACCATAATAAGTAATGATAACACTCGTATACCCAAGGTTTTACTCTCACGGCGGCACGTTTGCTGGAACAGAAGCATTAAGTGTCTCCCTGCTTATTGCTGCTTCAATCGCACGTCTCTGGTTTTACTGTTATTGACAGAGCAGGACTGACAGCACGCCTCCGACCGCAGAGCCCCCACGTTTTATTACCACAGAGCAAACGGGCACCGTCGCTGTGGCTCTTTCCCGAGCCGCCGGCTCCAAGTTTGGAGGAGGGGGGGGGGGGGGGCACCAGAGGTTCCGCTATCGCTATACCCTCGTGCTAATGGAAGCAAGCACCCCCCTCGCCCCCCCTCCCCAAAAGTAGGCCATAAATGACGAGTGAAAGATAATGATTAGTGAAGGCCTTGGGGGGGTCTTTCTGGCTCAGTCTCTCCACCAGCTGCTACCTGCCTGACTCTGCCAACGTTCCGGTTAGCGGGGCGGGGGCGGCGCGGTTCTCCAGGCTCGCAGGGCCCTAGCCTTTATCAAACGCTGACGACAGCCACTCCGCTCTTCCCGCGGTCCATCTTATTCCCTCTCTTCTTTGCCTGGAGTTGAAGCCAGGCGAGATCAGACTCCATTAGCAAGGAGTTGGGGACGGATGCAGCCGGTGGCAGTTAGTGCGGCGCAGCCCCATCACCCGGGGCTAATGACGGAACTCAGGTGTGACGTTTAAAGGTCTTCTGGGGGCCCGGAGGCCTGGACTGTGTCCCGTTTTGACTGCCTTTGTAGGGACACGGTTTTAAAAAAAAAAAAAAGAGAGAGAGACAAAACACAGCCATTGTACGGACATCCCGATGAAAGAAAAATGCCTTTACACAACTTCATTAAAAAATGATTAGAAATGTCACGGTTGATCTATTTTTGAATTTTGTTGGAATGAGGTTTGAAATCATTAATTGCCTCAAAATTACCCACAAAAATGCCAGCATGTTGCATGTGTGTGCGTGTGTGTGCGTGTGTGTGCGTGTGTGTGCGTGTGTGTGCGTGTGTGTGCGTGTGTGTGCGTGTGTGTGCGTGTGTGTGCGTGTCTGTATAAGCATATGAAAGACTGCATGATTTTCTGGGAAGGACTGTGTTAGGTGACAAGGATTGATTATAAATATACCAATTATCTTGCTAGGCTTGTTTTTTTGACACGCTTCTGTTTTTCCTTTGTATTCGTTGTCTCTGCTGCTTGGCAGAGTTTTATCTTCTGTTATTCCATGACTGTACATTGCCCCTTGTAATACTGCAGTTGCGAGTATTCTGTGTGCATGAAAACTCCCAAAGCCTCACAGGTATTAGTACTGTAACATTTTAATGGCCCTCACGCCCAACTGCTGAACGCATCCGGCAGGTTAGCTAACGTCTGAAGCCTCGGTTGGCGGCCCCCTTACGATACGCTCGTGCCGAGCCTGCCGGCGGAGTCTAACTTCTAATTAACGCTCAACGAGGTTTCGGTGGGCATCTGAAATGACTCGCGAGGCCGTCGCTTTACAATAACGAGCCTTGAATTACGGGACGGCGGAGAGCTGCGATATAATGCGCGATGCACCTTGGGCCTGCGGTGGGATGCTTCGCAGGATGATGAGCAGAAATGCCATTTCAATTCTCACTGGCCGTAGCTCTCGTGCCTAAGAACCAGTGGACCATAATTTAAATTAGTCCAAAGTTATTTCTCTCCTTTTTTCTCTCTGAAGGTGAATTGAGGAAGCTTATGAAGCCCAAGGCCTCAGCACTGTTATCTTAATAGTCCTCTGCCACTTCTTCTGTTTAAATTCTATTTTATGTATTGTTAATCTTAAAGTCATTACACTAGTTACCCTAGAAACATTTTAAGTGGATTCGGTTGTTTCAGTTCATCTTCTGAGTTTCTGTACGCGCTTCAGGTGCTCACTGTTACAGCAAAGTTGTATCAAAGGAACAATTATTGAGGAATAAAGATTGTAGTAATGCATGCTATCTTGAATATTATTATTTTCTTTGTAATTACTCCCGAAAACTCATTCCGTTGTGACATAATTAATTTTCACTCGGGATAATGCAGTATATTTGGCTTTTACAATCCTTCGATGTTGAAACGAGATGGATGTTAAAATAAGCAAAACAGTAACTTATGCCATTGACCACGTCTTTTGAAGCGGCTGTAAGGTACTTACAGTAGAATATGCGTTTAGCTGTGAGTGTAAGACTTGCCCCCGGTCTGACGATAGAGAGATCCTGCATGATACAGTGACGGCAGGAAGGGACAGGACACGGGTTGTGAGTATGGGAGCGGATCCGGGTGGAACAGGACAGTGGGGAGGAATGAAAACAAAACACCGTTTTGGCATCAGCACAAGGGAAACACACCGGAAAACAAAACTGCCTGACTGAGTTCTGGCATGAGGGTCTGATTGTCTGCTTTGTGGCTGAGAGGGGAAAAATAATTATTTTTATCTGATTGGTAATTAAGGTGAAGTGAATGACTGCTCTCATCACCTGATTCACCCCAGGATGTGTACGCCCCCCCCCCCCCCCTTCTAGCAGTGCTTTATGTACCTATGTTATACAACGCTTGATGCCGTTTAGAGATAGTATTAATTAACAGTTTTCATGTTGCTATATTCTTTGTTTATCGACATGTACTGTTATGGTTGCTAACAGATGTTTCGATTCCTGTTTTCCTTCTTTCTTAAAAAATGGCCCCTATGGATGCCTACAGCCTAGCAATCACTTTGAAGAATCCATATTTCCTCGGCTAGCAGCTGATGGGCTCCTGTTGGATTGTAAGAAGACCTTGCAGTAGAAACACTCGCATGCATATACATATATAAGTACGCTCACACACACACACGTTGGCGTACCTATCTAAATGGGGAAATCCCCAATCCCAGTCACAGCACCCTTAACCCTTAACCCCTACCCAGTAGGTATGTATCTCGATTCTAAAGTCACGGTTCAGTACGCTTTCAGTACAGTGGGGTAAAAGATACAAATCATAAACTGCTTCTTTTTTTCCTTTATTAAACAGTGGTTTACTGAACAAAGTATGACTGTCTTTTTTAAATAAAAAATACTGCTGCAAACTATTAATAAAAAAGTAACGTTACTTATAACTAAATAAAATAAATATTCTTTCAAGTAAATAAAAATAAAATAAATACCCATTAAGGCACACATTTAGAAAATTAACAGTACCTGTACAAATACTGGTTATCTTTGTTAGCCATAACTATGCAGACGTGAATTGACGCGGCTTCATCCGTCCCCTGATGTGATCCCCAAATGTGATCTATGTAAACCCACACAGACACACAGACAGACACAGACACACACAGGCTCACACACACGCGCACACATACACACGCTCACACACGCACACACTTATTAATGTCAAAGCCGATGATGGTATTTGGGGTCATTCCAAAGTTATCCAAGTCTTAGGCTTCGGGGCGTGTGACATATGGTTGAGCGGGGCTTGGGAATTAGGCATCTAGTTTGGATTGATTTAAGTTGGTTGTTTAAGTAGGATGTTCATCATTCCAGATAGATCCCACAGGACACTGTTACGCAAGATGTTCTGGAGGTGAAATGGAAGGTGGCAGAGCTGATGCTGTGATATGCTACCGTTTGTTCTTCCACCCCTGTCTGTAAATGCTGATAATGTAGAACCCAACGATAAATGAATGCCGCCGTTCTGCTACTGGGAAATCATTCCAAACAGTACCTTGGGTTTTATTTGCCTAATAGTGTAAGCGGGCATATGGTGCTGCTCACAGTGTGTTTATCTGCACGGTGATTGCCTTTGCCATGGCGATCACTGAACACTATGATACAAATTACATGATGGTAGTAATTATTTTGTCTTTTTCATTATTGTTAGCAGGGCTGCAATTTAATTCTGCTCATAGCATACTAGTAACAAATTCTGGGACTGAGAGATGCTCTATGTACCTGGGATTCTTATAGAAGGTCTGGACACAAAGCCTATTAGCTTGAAGGTGTCAGATGAGCTGAAGAAAAATCATGGCGTGGACACAGTGGTACACAGTGAGATCCATAACCAGGTTCATAAGCTGCTCTTGTATGTTGGAGAAGCCTTTTCTTTCCTTGGGGCACCACTCGACTACGCTATGGGTCACATCAGTCTGATTGAGGTCTTCATTTGAGTGCCAGACCACAGAGTGAGAGTGGTAGCTTGTTCTCCATGCTGAGGAGAAAAGAGTTTTTTTCTGCTGAGGACGGGTACTGCTGTCACCTGCCTCTTCACTCTGCTGTCCGTGGTACTGAATTCGGGCTTGTTGGTAGATCAGCCTGCATCCAGAGGCAGACTGCAGCAACATCCTTCCTCCTCGAACGACATCTCAGAGCAACCATAACTGCAAGGCTCCAAAACGTACTAAAGTGAGTCAATAACATTGCATTTACTGCAATCAACCAGGGAAGATGAAAATGCAGGAAAAGCGTTCCCAGGTGCCTCGGTCTGGGCCTGCATTTATTTGCTTAGCCCATAAACTTTTCTGAAGGATCTTCACACTTTCCCCCTTTAACATGCCTGGATATCTTTATGCAACCTGAAAAGCTGCTGCAGAGACTGAGACCGAGGCGCTGATTACATTGCGGTGGGTTTCCAAATAACCTTTTTCAGGTGACGTCCTTAACCGCTAGGCTGAGGGCGGCTCCGCACGCAGCCGCACGGCGCTGGTCGTCACGGCGTTGCTTTCATTTGTCTTCCAGCGCAAAGGCCTGATTATTAGTCATAAGGAAAAGGTGTTGCTTTGCGACACTCTCAGCTTTCCTAACGAGCTGTTAGGTTAATTCCGCGGTAGGCGAAAGACGGAGTGAACTTTCTTTGTGGGGGAAACATCTGCCTGCTCCAGATCCGTTCCACCCATTTGGCCTGCAGTGTGAATTTTAATAAGTTAATGGAACGCATGAGCAACTGAAATCAATGGAGAGAGACAGCGCATTAGAAGCACAGGAGAACATGTTTGGGTGGTGCGTGAGTAATGCTACTCCGCATAATGAGCCTGTCGCGTCACTCTCCTGGGCTGCGTGGGGATGTGGCCCCAGCAAGGGCGTATCTGATGCCAGATCGATGTTATCAAGGGTAATTTATTCAGCCAGAGTGTCTGCTGCAACACTAGCACTGAGCGTGGAGGTTTGGCGTGGTGTGAAAACATGAGTCGCGAGGTGGGACTTCTGTAACGATGGCCTCAGTTCCACTTATTTTTAGTTACAGCAGAATGACTCTTCTGCCGGGGGTGTTTGCAGGTAGGGGGTGACCCTTCAGGAGCGGGAGGTCCGCAAACCACGTCACCCACAGGATGTCCCTTCTCCGCGTGAACCCTTTCCACCCTAAGCCAAACCAGTACAAAAAAAACCCAAAAAAAACACACAACAACACTCACCTGTATATATCTCAGGCATTCCACTTGTGTTTGTTTGTGACATATATAGAATAAAATTTTAGAATTGTAGATTTAAATATTTGCCTTTATTTATGAGTTTGGCACAGGCAGCAAGGGAAGGGGATCTTCAGCTACCATTATAAATGTGTTGTAGGCCCCAGTTGCTAGGTACACTAATGAATACTACAGAGAGGTAGTCTAACTCTTCTGGCTTGGATTCTTGCAGTGGCTTCCTGATTTTCCCCATCTCCTCTTAATGCCAGTGGACCGTCACTTTACAGGTACACAGAGAAAATAAGTAATTTCGCATACCAACATAGAGAACCAACAACTTATGTGACACAGAGCATTTGGCAATGATTCAGCTTGGTGGTGATTACAGCCCTGGTGGCGATTTTGCTGGGGCAATGGGTTTATTGTATCTACTCTTTCAGATAAGCCTTTGGATATTTAATGACCAATATGAGTCAGGACCCTGGATAAGGTCTTCAGCTGAAATATGAGAATCTACTTTATCACAGTTCGTTGTCTGGAAAAAAACAGCCTTTTCTGAGAGCCTGTGATCCTTCAATCATCCTTTGCTCCAAGGATAATTTCCAGTTCCGAGTCTGGAATTGCCATAAAAATGTTATTTTGGAAGAAATTGATTTTTTAACATTAATATGCATATAAAATGCATTCAAACATAAGGATTTTAGTCTGTCAGGAACACATTAATATTCAACCGATTTTCTTAAAAAGAAAGCCTACTTGGATGGTATAAATACGCTATCTTGTTCACACCCTGCGAATCCCATTGTATACGAAGTTACATAAATGTGAAGAATGTGTCCCGTGATTTCGGCCATGATGATAATTTATAACAGAGCCCTATTCAGTGGGAGGGACAGGTCATCCGCTGAGTGCCTGCGGTATGAGTTAAGCCCCGATTTTCTGCCGGTGTTTTCCTCCACTTTGACAGAGGGATGGCGCATATATCATGAGAACGACGGGTCTCTTTGGGCGAAAATCCGCCATAAACAAGTCGGCGCGAGCTGTCTGGTGGAGCCATCAGCCCGCGCGCGGTGCTTTAGCGCCGCGCGTGCCTCCGCCGTCATCCAGCAGCGGCGCGCGCCATCCCTTCTGATCGCTACCCTGTCAGTCTTTATTGGAGGACGTCCGGGGTCCGGCGCGATAAGGTTATTATAAGATATCCGCTATTGATCCGTGGGCGAAATTCTTGTGTGTATAGCAGCAAGGTGCATAAAATGCACATAATACAAACGTCTAGTGCAAGACAAAGACAAAGTGCAAAGACGGACGGTGCACACAGTGCAAACAAGTACCCAGTGAACAAAATGAATATCCTGAAAACAGAATATTGTTCAGCAAATAAATGGAGATTTAAAAAAAAAAAATGGTATATATGCAATTGAATCAGATAGTGCCAGTCTGCATTAAAGATGCAATGCTTTTGTGATGTGCTTTGCCTGGGGGTGGCCCTGGAGATAGTGCACAATGTCTGGGGGAGATTCTGTTTTCCCTGCTCGCCCTTGCCCTAAACTATAGATTATCAGTCAATAAGGACGAAAGAAGGGAATAGAAATAGTACAAATTGCCGTAAGTGAGTATGAAACGCAGGTTTCCCATATGCGGCATACGGGAGGGTGTGGTGAGCGTGAGCCCCCTCCATTATTGGGCCTGCTTGGTGGTGATGCTGTGATCCGGAGGTTCTGCCTCATGCCTAACTTAATTACAGCATTGGGACAGGCAGGAAGTAATTGCAACTCAAGAAGGCAGGTCAGGTACCTGCAGATGTAACGCTTAATAAATGCATTCTCCTCATTACTGTGCTCGGTCTCTGTATATTTTCAAGGCTTCAGTGACAAATTTGTATGCCTGGGCACGGCTGCCTGTTAACAAGCAGAGTCTTAATGCGACGTGTCCTAACCATAGCATGAACCAGCAGCAGCTTAATGCCATCCGCTAGTTTATTCGGATAAATTTTCAAAAAGGCCCCTGATGTTTGTAGCCTTCAGATAAAACAAGTGCGGGTTAATTTCATGAGCACCATCCGTGCATCTTCCAACGAGGTTTATCCAGCGCAGGGTAACAGTAAGCCAGTAAGTTTGACTTTTCATTTTCCAACAGGATCACAAATGTCAGAGTTTGGTTATTGACCTCAATTAACTTTTCTTTTGACTGTTATATGTTCTTGTATTTTACAGCTAAGCAAACTAAATATAATTATTGTGATATACAGTGGCATTTTATATATTAATTCAAGTTCATAAACTTAATTAAGTGTTAAGGTTAGGACTGCATCGGGGTTAGGGTTGTCATTGTTGGGATTAGGGTTATACCCATATAAATGAATGGAGAGTCCCCACAAAGATATAGATAGCTGTGTGTGTGGAGGGGGGTGGGGGCTAAAATGAGCTTGAGTGAGTAAAATTCCGAAAACTCTGACAGGCAGCACCCTGGACGACTCACTAGTCTGTCTTGGGCCTTATTAACAGCAGACATGGAATCCTCCTCCACAGAGCGTGATTAGGAACTAGCTACATTTGCTATATAAACACAGCGCTTAAACTTTTTTTTCCCCCAATTTGATCATTTATTGTGTACGGTAAAATATAGAAAGTGATCTGTATTTTTATCAGTTATTCTTTTCCCATTTCAGTAATAAGAGCTGAAATTGCACAAATACGGCGCATGCTGAATGATGGAAGCAGTGTAATGTTTAGTTACTTGATCACCATCGGTCATGCGGAGTATGGGATTACAGCAATTTCCCTTAGCCAACTGTTATTTTTCTGCCTGTAATGGGTGTCTGCCACCCACAAGTACCACAGCAAACAACAACAGGGATGTAGGCAGCACAATCACGCTCATATTACAATTAATGAGCCTTAAGATTTAGGCACCAGAGGCTTGCATGTCTCCCTAAATGACAAGCATAGAAAAATGTATTATCTGTAATGTGAAACCTTTTGCAGTGCACTTACAATGCTTTTTTCTTTTTTTGTTTCCTCAAATTTTGCCTAATTGAATGTCTAGATAGTACAACATTAACCTCTGAGTCTGCTCTGAATATTGAGCGACTGAAGCCTTGAGACAGATTAGGTTTGTAAAACAGCCCTTAGTAGCATTTTAAACAGAATTTTTCAGTGTGGGTGCCTGAAGGTGTGGTAGTGTTTTGCTTTTTTACATATAAGTTTCGAATCCCTTTAGGAAAGGCATCCATTTACTTCCAAATACAATGTTCATTCAGTATGATATTCATGCAGCACAGAATTTTTTTCTTTTGCATTGTTTTTTTTGGACCATAACTACGTCAGCCAGTGGGTGGATGGTCTGTCCTCCTGTAGAACTCTGTGATGCCAGGCTGAATTTAAGGCTCCTTCAATGCCATAGCATCCATCCTTATGCAGCCAAGTACCCTCAAACAGTGACACTATCACCAAGGTACCTGCCAGGTGACCTGGGAACCTTACTGTGCAGTGTAGTGTGTGATTTTTCACCAAGCATAATGGCTTTTTGTGAACCACCCTCAAAGTTTTACTTGAGGGCTATAAGTGCGACCACGGTCTATAAGATGAAATGTTTTTTTCAGTGGGAAATACAGTGACCGCAGTATCAGACGGCTTACTTTTTTGTGATTATTTATTGTTTACAGCTTAAAGTTTATCAAAAGATGTTGTTGTCCTGTCTTTTACCTGAAATCTTAAATGTTCACTTTATGAGCTTCATATATGACTTTTGACACCAAAATTATTATCATGTTCTAATACTTCATTCTATTTGCAATATAAGCTACTTATATGCTTGAAATGATCTCTTTGCTCTTCAAAAAAAAATCTCATGTATTGAAATATAGTCTTTTGTTCCAATTAAACATCAACATGAAATTGCCAGATACCGCATTTCAAGATCGTGCTGAATAAATTCAGGTTCTCAGCAGCTAACATCTATATGCGTTTCGTATGTAGCACTTTGTATTCATTTTATGCTGCTATAAGGGGGCGCTGTATTTTCACGTGAGCAATGCCATTTTAGAAATTGGGGGGCGGGGGCGTTAATATTTGTGAGGTCTGTATACTTGTGCATTAACTATACACACACATACATACATACGTATTCATACATAGACATACATATTTTTACAAAGACAGTAAAACTTAATTATTGGACATTTTTATTTAACCGCCATGTGTAAGTAAAAGGGTTCATGGGAAGGTAAAGACATCACAATACACAGTGCAGGCAAAATGACAAGAGTTTATTATACATTGTTGTACAGTATTAAGCATTAACATGAGCTTGAGCACTATACGGCGATCACGTAAAGGCATAAACTAATAACTCAGAAAAATAACAGTACAGACAACTTTTAAACGGCACAAACTATGGAGACCGGTTCGGAGGCAAATGGGGGGCTAACTTTACAGCGGAGTCACGTGACTACGTAAATAAGCAATATCTGCACGGAAGCAGCACAACGAACAGTTTTAACGGCACAAACGACTGCGATCGGTTTGGTCGAAATCAGACGCAAATGGGAGGGGGGGCATAAGAACATAAGAAATTTACAAACGAGAGGAGGCCATTCGGCCCATCAAGCTCGTTTGGGGAGAACTTAGCTAATATCTCAGAGTTGTTAAAATCTTATCTAGCTCTGATTTAAAGGAACCCATGGTTTTAGCTTCCACTACAATAGCAGGAAGACTATTCCATACTCTGACTACACGCTGTGTAAAGAAGTGCTTCCTCAAATTTGTTTTAAAATGTTCTCCCGCTAATTTCCACTTATGGCCACGAGTTCTAGTATTTAGACTAATATTGAAATAGTCATTTGGCTGAACAGCATCCAGACCCGTTAGAATCTTATAGACCTGAATCATATCCCCCCTTAGTCTCCTTTGCTCAAGGCTGAACAGATTCAGTTCCGCTAACCTCTCCTCGTAAGACATTCCTCTAAGACCAGGAATCATTCTCGTAGCTCTTCGTTGCACCTTTTCTAAGGCAGCAATGTCCTTCTTGAGGTATGGTGACCAAACCTGCACACAGTATTCTAGGTGGGGTCTTACCAAGGAATTATATAAGTGTAACATCACCTCCCTTGACTTAAACTCCACACATCTAGAGATATAACCCAACATTCTGTTCGCCTTTTTTATTGCTTCCCCACATTGGCGAGAGTGGGACATGGAAGCATCAACATACATACCGAGATCTTTCTCGTAATCAGCAACCTTACAAACATTAATATCTCAGAAACTAAAGCAGCACAAAGGACAGTTTTAACGGCACAAACGACTGCGATCGGTTTGGTCGAAATCAGACGCAAATGGGAGGGGGGGCAACCTTACAAACATTAATATCTCAGAAACTAAAGCAGCACAAAGGACAGTTTTAACGGCACAAACCAGCACAAACGCAGCACACACAATTGCGATCGGTTTGGTGGAAATCAGACACAAATGGGGGGCTAACTTCACGCTGCTGTCACGTGACCATGTAAACAAACATTTATATCTCAGAAACTGAAACACCACAAACAAAAATTTTAACGGCACAATCCGGCACATACGATTGAGACCAGTTTGGTTGAAATCTGAAACATATGGGGGGCCAACAGCAGGTGAATCACCTTCCTGAGAAGAGGATTATCTTCTGTCAGGTCTTTAACTACTTAAAAAAATGTGTACTGATTCCCAACAACTCCATTAAATCCAAACAAATGAAGGCCAGATTAAACCTGTGTGGGATACAAAAAGGTGCCTTGAAACCAGGATGGAATGAAAAGTGAAGAGTGACAGGCAGCCATGTATGAATGAAGGATCAGAATTCACATCAAAGTTCTAGCATTGGTTGAGATTTGTGATCAATTTTAAGATTATAGTTGCAAAAATGCCTTTGCGAACAATGACTTATTGTTATCTTTGTTCAAGACTAAATGAACAATTGGCAAATCAGATCATGCTACAATGTTCTAGTATGCCTTTTGCGTGCTATAATGGACAAGTTTGGGTGAGCTTAAAAACGTGGGAATGTTGAGATTTGTTGGCATTGCAGCCCTGATAATTTTCTGAGCAGCTCTTGCATTAAAGAGCACCTTAATGTTACCTGCAAGCTGTGTTCTTTACAGCTTTAGTGAGAAGCATGTTTCTTGGTGGTGAGGTGGCCTCACAAGCCTTTCGTAACATTCACTTGGTCACTGCGTGACACGGTGTCCTGTGGAAGCTGCTGGCACTTCATCTGCGGACAGCGTGACGACGAGGAGGAATGGGCTGACATGCGTAATGGAGAGCTGTGCTCTGCCGATGACTTGGAGGGACCGTCACGTTCCTGCCACCGTCTCCCCCGCCCCATCTAAGGGCCAGTTCTGGGCCCTGCCCCCCAAGGCAGGAGCTTGACAGAGATGAATGGTGTGTTGCAGCACCTGGGCAGATGGAGCTCCTGGCTTTTGTTTGCTGCCGCAGTGTCGATACCGCCATTTGCCCGACACTGTGAGCAACAGGTTCTGATTTACAGGTGTTTCTCCTCTCCCGGTTCCGAGGAGCTGGATGTTTCCAGAAATCTCCCATGTGTCCGAAAATCAGAAGCACCATTTGGAATGCCGAGCTCGGTCATTAGCATGAAAATTTTCATTTACTCTCTGCTGTATGGATTTTCTGTTGTTGTTGTTGTGGTTGTTGAAAATACCAGCAGTATGATGGGCCCTCGCATGACCTCGCACCCAAAAACAGAGAATACATTGGGGGGGGGGCATCTTCCTCTGTTACCTCCAAGAAAAACCTGATTTATTCCCTTACACCTGCTTCCTGTTACTAAATGTAATAAATGGCTTAATGAGAACGACTTTCACCAGGCAATGCTTCCAAAGCAAATCCGTTTTTAACTGATCTTACATGATAATTGAGAGAACAGGTCTGCCTTGTGCTGACCTGTTTATAGAAGTGTTTTGACTGTTAAATCTGGAGAACTCCGCTGGTATTTTTCACTACTTCACAGCGACTTCTGCCTTTCTGTATATCATACAGGCTGTTGTGTAGCTTTTTCCCCAAACTGAAAATAGCATTACCAAGAGGGTTTCTTTCTCTACTTCAAGCCTCACTGCATGAATACAAACACCTTTTGCCTGCATGTACATTAATTGAGTGCATTTGTGAAGATAATGTACTTGACAGCATGTAGCAAACATAATATGATTCAATTTAAATATTTAAGTAATGAGAACATAATTTTGCAATTATAAACTGAGCTGAAAAGAGGAAAATTATGGATTTCTCTAATGTTAAGGAAAATGCTTGTCTAATTATAGCTGCTACTAATTACTTAAAATATGCTTAGTAATGATGGTAATATACGTAATTTTGGTATTAACTATGTGGACTTTTAAATTAATATATTAACATATGTACTTGTATTGTTTGTTATGGTAATACACTCCTGGATTAATTGTTGTTTTTTTATGTAACGTTTTCCTCTGTGTCCCTGTTTTCACAGAGGATAAAAGTCATCAAACTTCACATTTAGATAAATGTCATTTGCTGTGCCTTGGAGACATAGCTGTTTATTTCCAGAGCAGAATGACCTCATGGGTCATTCAGATAACCTTCTGTAAGGCATGTTACCGTCCCCAATAAGGCCTTTATCAAGTGTTTGTCAATGCTGCACTTTCTATTTTGAATTGTTGCTCACAGAGTATGTAAATAAACGGATAACACTTTAAAGCCTGGAATCATACCTCACACAGATTTCTAGATTACAATTAGAGTTTCAGTAAGTCTATTTAAAATTTAATAATATACCTCTACATATGACACAGGAAATTTATGAAATATAAACAATTCAGATGTGTAAAAAGTTACAATATTTTTTGTGATTTTTATATAACATTTCAAATGTTCATGTATGTGAAGAATGATATTTTTATAAAGAAATGCACTCTGAGCCATAATGGGTGACACTGTGCACGGAAATAGTTTCACAAGACCGTTTTTTTGCGAGCATTTTTTTTTCATTTAAAAGCACCCTGATTGAATGTTTACTTTTGCGACTTTAGTGCTAGCAGGGGACTAACAAAGACAGACTTTACTCGGAGATAAACCTTTGTCATCGACTGATAAATGAGGCCGAGGGTTGGATCTAGCTGGGGAGCGGCGGATGAATTTTTCTTTCCTTTGTGTTTGCGCACACACACACAGGGAGTATGCCCAGTCTGATGCACGCGTGGCACACACACAGGGAGTATGCCCAGTCTGACGCACGCGTGGCACACACACAGGGAGTATGCCCAGTCTGACGCACGCGTGGCACACGCACAGGGAATATGCCCAGTGTGACGCACGCGTGGCACACGCACAGGGAATATGCCCAGTCTGATGCACGCGTGGCACACGCACAGGGAATATGCCCTGTCTGACGCACGTGTGGCACACGCACAGGGAATATGCCCTGTCTGACGCATGCGTGGCACACGCACAGGGAATATGCCCTGTCTGACGCATGCGTGGCACACGCACAGGGAATATGCCTTGTCTGATGCATGTGTGGCACACGCACAGGGAATATGCCCAGTCTGACGCACGTGTGGCACACGCACAGGGAATATGCCCTGTCTGACGCACGCGTGGCACACGCACAGGGAATATGCCCTGTCTGACGCACGCGTGGCACACGCACAGGGAATATGCCCTGTCTGACGCATGCGTGGCACACGCACAGGGAATATGCCCTGTCTGACGCATGCGTGGCACACGCACAGGGAATATGCCCTGTCTGACGCATGCGTGGCACACGCACAGGGAATATGCCCTGTCTGACGCATGCGTGGCACACGCACAGGGAATATGCCCTGTCTGACGCATGCGTGGCACACGCACAGGGAATATGCCCTGTCTGACGCATGCGTGGCACACGCACAGGGAATATGCCCTGTCTGACGCATGCGTGGCACACGCACAGGGAATATGCCCTGTCTGACGCATGCGTGGCACACGTACAGGGAATATGCCCTGTCTGACGCATGCGTGGCACACGCACAGGGAATATGCCCTGTCTGACGCATGCGTGGCACACGTACAGGGAATATGCCCTGTCTGACGCATGCGTGGCACACGCACAGGGAATATGCCCTGTCTGACGCATGCGTGGCACACGCACAGGGAGTATGCCCAGTCTGACGCACGCGTGGCACACGTACAGGGAATATGCCCAGTCTGATGCACGCGTGGCACACACACAGGGAATATGCCCTGTCTGACGCATGCGTGGCACACGCACAGGGAATATGCCCTGTCTGATGCATGTGTGTCGCCGGAAAAAGGGGGAAAGACTTTGATGTTGAACCCTGGTAACATGAACTAAAAGGCCTTGAGCTTGGGGGGGTGGGAGAGACTTCATGTATATAACCATCTCGTGCATGTTTCAGTTACTGGGATCCTACGGGTTTATATGTGTGTGTGTGTATGTAATGCTTTTTCACCATAGACAACTTACTCTCATGTTCATCAAGCCTGTCCTTGCTGGGAGATCAGTGTTGACATGAAAGCCTTTCCCTCCAGTGAGGCAGGAGGGCGTGGGGTGGGGGGGAGGGGGGGGGGGTGCTGTGGGCTGGTAGAGTCGTACACATAACCAGGCCGAAAATCACAAGGAACCATTTAGTTAAGATATTCAGGCTTTGTGGTGGTGAGCAATGGTTTGTTCTGAGGAACCCACACTGGAAGCGGGATTCCTGATGCCTTAATCAAAATGACTGACAGACCCATGGCCCCCGCTCTTTGTTAGAGCCCCCCCCCAATAATGGGGCCCCATCCCTGTTCAGAATAATGTGCGTCAAAATTATGAGCTGACAGGCAGAGCTCGGTAGTCCTAAACACAGCGGAGCATTGTGCAGCTGGAAATAGCTTTGAGTCATACATTACGGGAGGCGGTGCCTGAAATCGCTCAGACGGCTTCAATTTGTCGAAATCTAAAAATATAAATAATTGAGAAAAAAGGATTCAGCTTCTTCGCTAGCACCAAAGGTATTTCAACTTCAAAGAGAACATTTTGAGCTGTATTTTTCACCTGTTCATTCAGACCGCGGGGTTTATTGCGCATGTCTCCGCAGGATGAGGGTTTCATGTCATCATTACTGCTGTTTTATGGCATGATGGCAGTGCAGCTGAATGCATCCTTTGTTTTTTTTGCCACCTGATTTGTTTGTTTGATCAATCTACAGTGACTCCAGTGTTCCCATTAAGATAGTATGTGCTTCACTGAAGCTGTTCAAGGGTACAGTACAAGTGTGTGCCCCCCCCCCCAAGGCAAAGCAAATAGTAAAGTTGCATGGCTTTGTGAAATACATACTATGTGCTACTTTACCTCCTGTTAATTTACAGACTATTTAGACAGACACCAAGCATTTATATGTGACATGGTGGTGCAGTGGTTCACACTGTTGCCTCACACCTCTGGGACCCGGGTTCGAGTCTCCGCCTGGGTTACATGTGTGTGGAGTTTGCAAGTTCTCCCCGTGGGGTTTCCTCTGGGTACTCCGGTTTCCCCCCACAGTCCAAAGACATGCTGAGTTACTAAATTGCCCATAGGTGTGCATGTGTGAGTGAATGTTGTGTGAGTGTGCCCTGCGATAGGCTGGCCCCCTGTCCAGGGTTGTTCCCTGCCTCGTGCCCGTTGCTTCCGGGATAGGCTCCGGACCCCCCGCGACCCAATAGGATAAAGCGGGTTGGAAAATGAATGAATGAATTGTAACGAATGTACCTGAAATGTATTTGCTTCTGAATAAGTAAATCAGTTAAAAAAATCAGTCTCTTTACATTACCATCCCATACTGGGGAAGTGGTGATGGATGGATGGATGCCTGTATTCTTTTGCCGAACTGTTCTTTGCAGTCTATTTACAGTGTCACACAAAAAATATGGCGACTCTATTGTGTGGGAATAGCTGATGAAGGAAGATGTGGTGCAATCGCTCAGGAGATGAAAAAGGCAATCCTAGAAGGATAAGTGGCCTTGTCTGTTTAAATAAAATTGCTGCTTTTGACACATATTGCACGATGTGCGGTGTTACTTTTAATAATATATCAGGAAGGACTGAATCGAAAAACGTTCATCATAGTGATCTGAATGAATTTGGTGAATCCTAACTGTATTTCTTATATTATGCTGTGTCCGTGGACTTGTTCACACCGTATTAAAGTAATTTACATACAATTTAGAAAAGGAGACCTTGAAATGTATCTCTGTGCTGATGCAGAGCGTTTTGTTAAAACCGGAACACGCGGGAACATTTGAAACGAGAATCAAACACGCCGTGGAGATAGATACGGGACTAAAAGGTATCATTTCGTGAATCTTGAAAACATGCATAAAAATTGCACACTGGTCTAAATTGGTCTAATGGGTGCAATGATTCGGTGCTCTCTGAAGAGGTATGATTTTCTTTATTAAAAAAAATTCACATGGCTCACTGAACTTCACTGCACTGCTGTTGAATGATGCATACATCCATTAAATAGCATTCTAATATAAAAACTCCATATTGGGTTTCTGCTTGTCTTCAGTAATTGTTCAGCTGTCCTTTAGCAATTCCCTGTTTCCCAGCCTCTCCGCTTCCAGAATACAAAAATAATTACGAGACTAGAGGAAAGAATTATATAATTGACCGACCAACTGAGAGTTGTCAAGCTGTATATGAAAGTTACAAACTGCATGAATATTATCCTCATAACCATCTATTTATTTATGTATTGACTATTTTGTGTTTGTAAGTCTGGTGGTTCCCAAAGGATAATCATTAAACGGGTGGGTAATGATGTCTGACATTGCATCAACATTTTCTTTGATATCGCATCATCGAAATCAAAGGCCACCGCTCACCTAAGCGCCAACTCATATGTCATGTCAATGTGATCATTAGCAGAAGCACAATCTTAATGTCGAAATAAATGCATGCAATTTGTTTGACTGTCACTTTTTTAAAGATTACTGGCCAAAACTGGTTGCTGTTGGGGAAAATTGAGCTCGCTCGGAAGTAGGCTTTCTCAAACAGATTTCGGTTTCTTTTTACAGTTGTTTACTGGAGATCATCTTTTCCTTTACAAAAGCATTAAAATCTCCATAGAACTATATGATCATAAATCTATGGACAAAAAAGTCATGGCGATGTCACTAAAATAAAATGGCGAGCTGGACTACAGGAAGGAGAAAACGCAAACGTTGTTAGAAAGAAGACCTGGTAGTGATCAGTTCACGCTGCAGAACTCCACTAGAGACTATAGAGCTTCCTGCAGGATGGAGGATGGAGTTTGCTTGTTTTTCTGTCCCACCACTTAATTATGCAAGACTTCTGAAAGGCAGTAGGGTCACTGTGCCCCCTCCCACAGGGAACAGGAATTTTACTGAGTGAATGAGGCGGCATCATGTCTGTTTAAATTACTGTGTAGGTTTCTCCAAGTAAATACTATAAACCGGAGATGTGAAATGACCATAGAGAATAATGTCAGCGGAAGGATCTCATTTCTTCCTTCTGATAATTAATCCGCCAACCTTAATTCAGGGTATTCATTGATAGATTATCGTGTGACAAAATCCACAGGACATACCAAATTACTCTAATTACCTCATTCCCTGTATGTATTTAATTATTTAAAATTGCTTATGCAGTGTGAGATGTGTTTGCTACACTGTAGATATATTGCCAACTGCTGCATGTGGATTCTTACTGGATGGATGTGTTATTTACAATTCTGTAAACATCACTCTGCCAGACTCATCAACTGTCAAGAATTTTTTTTTTCTTTTTTCAAAAAGTATACGTAAGGTTTAGGTTCCTAGATCCCCTTTAATATTCCTCTTTTTTCATAATAATTCAGTTATCCATCTTCTAATAACTTATCCTGGTCAGGGAAACCCTGGATAGGGTGCCAGTCCATCGGAGGGCAGGGGGCTGGGGTCCACACTGGACGCAATGCCAGTCCATCACAGGGCACAGGCCTGGGGTACACCCTCAATGGGATGCCAGGCCATCACAGGGCACTCACACCATCAGACATTATGGGCAACATGGAGATTGCCTAGCTACATACCTTTGCCCTGTATGAAGAAGCCCTTATAATTCCAGTAAATATGCAAATTCCATACAGACTCACACAGTGGATCCAAGATTTTCTGGCCCAACTCAGGAAGTGCGAGATGAGAATGCTGCCCACTGAGCCACCTCTGTTTTGCTAATAGTGCCTTTTCCTGCATCAGAAGCTTAACTTTAAATCACCTGCTTTAAGTCTGACATTTTATTCACACAAATAAAGCATGTACAACAATCTACACCATCTGACATTTGCTGAAAAATATCCAGGTGTCATTTCCTTTTTTATCAAAATCCACTTACAATATGACTGAATACACCATTCAAAATGCATTTCGTTCAGTTAAATTTCTTGATTCCAATAAAAAGTAAATAAGTCAATTTGCCGTTTCAAGTAACAAGAAATAAGAGGCCTTTAAGCCCTCGGCCTGCGCTGCTCATGCACGGGGAGTCGAAGGGGCATGGACACCCTGACAAATTCGGGGGGGCAGCACTTCACAGAGGCCGTTGAATACATAAAATAATATAATGGGAGGGTCAAGGTGACATTTTGTCAAGGGGGGGGGCATAGCTACTCCCCTGTTCATGTGCGGATTCTTTCTTTGTGAAGGGCCGATACGGTTAATATAATTTAATCAGGAGCATCTCTGGAGATTAATGAGAAGACAGGGGCTAAACTTTAAGTAGGATCTAAAGCGACCCCCCCGCCACACTCCCCCAAATCAGCCCTAGCGATGCCTTTTAATTTAAAGTAAAATATATAATGACATACAAATATGCATAAGAAACATATTGCATGTTTTATTACAGGTAAACATGTAATCAATGCAAGTTACGCAATATAATACAAAGTAAAAGTACCATTTTATTAAACACAGACAGCACCCCCACCGCCGATGGTAAAGTGTCCACCTCCGGAAGAATCGATTGACTGCAAGGAATCATCATTTCCCTCAATACAGAAAAGATGCGGTCATCACATTACAGCATATCCCGCAGCAATGACGTGCAGCTGTAGCAAAGGGACAGACCCATCATCTGCTGTCATTCTCAGTCTGAGACGATAAGCCATAGACTCAGGGGAGGTACCGGCTCCAACCCTAGATCTTCAAACGTTTCCTTTTAAAGTATTGCCTTTGTTTGCGTTATCGCCTATTGACCTGTAAAATATACAACCTATAAGCCGATAACTACTTAGGGTATTTATTTATGGGACTTCCGCAAGGTGGTTTGGGAAACTCTGGAGGGCTGGCAGATCCTGGCAAATTTTTAGAAGAAAACCCGCATAAAACTAACATTTTGTCCCCGTCTCACCTGCCCCTTACTTGCTGTACTGCCTGTTGCCTACTTCTGTATGAGTTTGAATTCAATATCAATATCTTCCGAGCAAGGATACACAAGTGCCCATAAAATGCCAACAGAGTTTCTCCCACCAATCGACAACTGGTATGCGCCTGACGTCACAGCAGGAGGAAGTCACTGCGCTCACGCTGACTGAGGAGCAAAAAACTGAGGCAGTTTTACCGTTCAGCTTGAATGCTGCAAAAAAAAACACATCTAAAATGAGAAAGAGCCGACATGCGATTGATTGTACAAATAGATTTAACAAGAAATGTCTATGTTATCAGAAAGCTAAATGAGTAAGTATCAGACGTGGATTGGTCACATATGACTGATACCCGATCCGTCAAATATGTCTTTTTCGGCGCCCTGACCCTCAGTCAACTTATATATGAAACGAACGTGAGAGATAGGATTTCAGACACAGCGGCATAAATAATTGCTTTCGTTTCATTGTAATGCATTGGCCGGTGTTCTGTCATAAAATCCTACCTATCGAGACGTGCTGTCTAGCCTTTCTGCGCATGTGCAGTTCCACCGTTTTGGGATTAGGGTTAGGTTTTAGGGGTTAGGGTTAAGGTAAGGGTTTTAGGGGGTTTTGGGGGGTTAGGGTTATCGATTAGCACTACGTTAGCATTTTTCGACAAGGCAGGATAAATCGACAGAACACCGGCAGTGCCGCCTAGGGCGCCGTTTCCTGGGGGGCGCTGATTTAGCCAATCCATCTAGCTTTGTTTCTGTCACTGGCTGCTTTTAAAATAAAAGGTGAATATTATTGGCCTCTAATAACAAAGTATGTCAGCTAGAAACCATGACTGGCAGGAACGGTGCAAATTATGAAGCGAGAGTAAATAAGGCCGAACTACACATGCTGTACAGCTGGCGGGGCTTTTTTTTTTTAAATCAATTTTTCATTAACTAATTATTCAGTATTTTTATTATCAGCAGCCCTACCGATAGCTGACCCCCCAATCCATACATATTTGCGTTGTGAAGCTATGTATTTCTTATACTCTGTCTTCTCGTTAATACAGAAAATTTAGCATTCTTTGCCAAGTTCAAGGTAATATTAACTTTTAACTAAATTACCCGAGAATGATGTGTGTGTGTGTGTGCGTGTTTTCATGACGTAAAGTTTGTTACCTCTGCCAGTGTGCTAAAACCACGCACTGGATAATGGTCCTGACAAGGCTCCTAACAAGGCAGTTAATCGTGGCACAAGGAAATATTTTGGTTATTTACCCGGACACACACAGAAATCCTGAGACAAACAATTCTGACCAAAAAGCTAAACCTATGTTTTGGCTCTCTGATGAGATTTTGAGTTGTATCTTGTTTATCAATGCTTGCTTTGGAATGACCTTGTTTTCTGTTGTAAACTGAGAACCCAATATCCTTTATTGGGTCTTTAGATTGCTAATTTATGAGTTCTGCTTGACACCATTAAAACCATTAAAAATTCCCACCTATCAAGCTCAGTCATGCACATTTTATGCCTAGACTACTACAGGGTTAGGCATGGCTGTCTCACGTGTTTACCGCGATATTCAAAGGGCACTCACCATTAAATATTGTTCTCTCCATGTATAAATGGTTGGATACATTTAATTAGAAGACACTGATTATATTTTTTTATATCCATAGTATTCCTAATAGATACATGAGAATATTGACTAGATCCTGTCTCCAGATTTTTCTGCGGTGATATCCATTGCCAGTACAAGCAGGATCATAGACCTGTGTCACCTGAACTTTCAGGAGATAGTTGCAGATCATCATAAATATATTAAGGATTAGCACTGGAGATGTGATTCTCAAAGAGAGGATCGTCAGAGCTGGGTAATACATCAGTATATTGAGGAATGCACTAGTTTGGCTGCCATTAAAAGTATCATGATGCCTTATTTTGCAGTTGAGAGACACTAACACTGTGGGGTTCCAATCAGACCAGACTCGGTTTCGGATTCAGTTCTTTTACAAGGATTATTTTATAATGGGCTGTTAGTGGGATTTCGTGACAGTAGCTCTGCAGTGAGCAGGTAATGGTGAAGTTCTGCGCCCTGGGCTTGATTAGGTGGGTCACATGTATGACTGCGTGGGAGGGGGGCAGTAGGCTCATGATCCGTGTCTGCTGAATATATGCTGAAAATTAATGAACCAGACTTGAGTTCCACATCTCTCTCCCTTACTGACACCCGTGTCATTTTTCATGCCTTAAAGTGGTGAAGTTTATTGATTTGTCAAGTATATATTCACGATTTCTTAAAAGCATGTGTCGTAAGCAGTTACTGTAAATTCTGTTGAAGAGAGAATGACAGATTTATTTAAATATCAGTTTCCTGCTACGTCTGTATATATTTTTGTAGCAGAGTCTTGCCAATTTTCTTACCGGAGGGCACTGGGGATAGGTGTAACATCTAGCATAGGAAGTGAAAATTTATCAGGCGTGAGTGTATCTCCATGGGGACGTTATAACCGACCCGTGTGATGTTTTCACAAGCTAACGGATTTAGTGACCTAGTTATTCTTTTCAGGTTTAGGTGGTAAATGAGGTGCAGTTCGGCAAAATGGTGAAGAAAAGTGCCAGTGATCATGAAAGACATGAATGGTATTAGTAAGCGCAGGACTGAGACCGTGGGAGGCGATTGCAGTGCCTGGGAATTACATGATTGTTTTTGAGGTTGCTGGGGCGAAACCAAAACATAATGTCATTTATATATATTAGGGAGAACTAGTGACAGTTGGGATTAATCAAGATGCTGAAGGAAGCCTTGACTTTCCCTCTTGAGAAGATTATAGCTTGGTCATCCCGCCCACATCAGCAATGCAGAATACTTAACGTGTCCCAGAACATCTCATTCCTGGGCTCTGCAGGCCGCAGCAGCCAGAGAACGCCCTAACCCTTTGTCCCACGGTTACTTTGTTTGTGATTGGGACTCGTATTCTTTCCCTGCTTGCCATTAACGTTGGTTGCGGTGTTTTCCAGGTGAGCACCTGCGCATCTGTGCGCAGGGATACACCTGCTGCACGTCGGAGATGGAGGACAGTCTGAGTCAGCAGAGCAAGCTGGAGTTCGAGAACTTGGTAGATGAGACAAGTCACGACCTGAGGAGCACCTTTGTGTCCAGGCACAAAAAATTTGACGGTAAGGCATCGGTTTTGGTTACACATGGCTTCCCCTGTCAGCCCATAAACATTTCAGCATTAATATATCAGACCATCTTGCCAAAAGTCTGGACCCGAACACTATTTCAAAGGAAGTCCTACTTGTAATTTCAAAAAAGGATATCAAATTTATGGTTTAAAGCTGTTGTGCTCAATTGCTATAATTTGTAATTGTTATAAAACATTTTAACACAGATTCCTTAAATTAGCCCTGTTCCTCTTTGTCTCATTCATGCAGCCTCTGAGTTTTGAGGGTTTAAATCTTAGGTACTCCCTATTCCTGCTGCTGCCTGCCATGACCATGATGCTCTCGTGTGAGGCAGCACTTGATGAGCAGCAGTTATCATTAGACTTGCTTTGTGTCAGACTTACTGTAGAAAGAAAAGCCCACAGAATCCAAGATAGCCTCTCATTTTGGGTGGGGGTCGAAGGTCACGCCTCTCAATGTCCATTCCTGATTTAGATGAGGCCACTATGGCGATCAGTAAGAATGCACCGATTCTGATAAAATGTGCTGCATTCGTATCCATTTGCCCGCACACGCATGTATGCGAAGTTACAAATTAACTATGAGATGGTTTATTTGTGGAATTGTAATTATTTTTGCGTTTTGTTATCAAAAGAAATGGGTTGAATTTTGACTGAAGGTTTTTACATACCAAAGAGAACCAATTCTTCTCCACGTAAAACAAAAGTAAGGGATCTGTTTTCTTAATGATGCAGTATAATTTACTATATTTAATAAAGCTGTTGCGGCAGGTTGTGGGGTTTATGTCTGCCAGATGGGCAGGGTAACAACTCAGGTGTTAAAGAAAAAAAACAACTTTATTAACAAAAACCTGTGAACATTAAACAGGAAAGACAAAAGATCCAGAAAACTGACAGTTCTGAACAGAAAACAACACAGAAAGCTCAAGTTTCCAAGTATTCCGCCAAGTATTCGCCCTCAGTATTCTGCCAAGTATTCGCCCTCAGTATTCTGCCAAGTATTCCCCTTCAGTATTCCGCCAAGTATTCGCCCTCAGTATTCTGCCAAGTATTCGCCCTCAGTATTCTGCCAAGTATTCCCCTTCAGTATTCTGCCAAGTATTCCCCCTCAGTATTCCTCGCAGTACTCCCCCAAGTATTCCCCCTAGTATTCCCCCCAAGTATTCCTCCAAGTATTCTCCCCAGTATTCCCCCCAAGTATTCCCCCCAGTATTCTCCCAAGTATTCCCCCAAAAAAATCACTGAGGCACTGAGCTTCATGCTGCAGGCTTCTCCCTCTCCCCACCATGTTAGCTCTGCTTTTACCTGGTGGGCGTCATAAATCCCGGTGTCTGTGGGCACAGGACCGGTGATCACTCTGCCCCCTGCTGGCCTGCACCTTTCCAAAATAAGCCTTGAAGAGTATAGAGCAATTTGGCTCACAGCCAGGCAGGGTACTGTGAGTAATTACTCACGACAGTGTGCTGTTCATATATGTGCTATTTGTTCTTTGAAGTCAGATGGGCACATGATCTCTAATCTGTGGATACAATTCAGAAACCGTGCTCTGTCATGGCACCCAGTGAAAGCAGCTCTCCCCATTCACACACTGACAAAAATGTATTAATAATCAAGTCATGTCTTTGTTTCAGTACAGAATTGAACTATGAGATGTATCCTATTCACACGAGGCCTTCGGTTGAATTAATATATGTGGCCCATCCACTGTGCAGTGACAAAAAGGGCATCAGTGTTCTCAGGGATCTCATTCCATAATGTGGTTGTCAAAATGTCTTGATCTGTGATCACTTCTCTCCTTATATGTTTAATGTAATATTATGGTAAGGTTAATTGCCCATTTTGGCCCCAGTGTACTTGCAAAATCTCTGTTTTTTATTAAATCTCTTTTATTTAAACATCACTTGGGGGTGCGCTGATATCTGAATTGACATTATCGATTATTCCTGCAAAACATCTATCAATAAAATGTAAATATATGTTCATGAGTGAGAATATATTTATACAGCTTATCTTGCATTTCCGTTTACCAGCAATACATAGTGTAGGTAATGTCATTTGTTAAGAATAGTACTGTACAGACTATAATCTCCAAAATTTGGTTCACATGTTTTTGTATAACGTCAGTTTCTGTGTTGCAGGGCAGAGATTCCAGGCAGAAAGCTTTACAAACTAACGCAGGTGTAGTACGTGAAAGTCCTTTATATTGTGTGTTTTCAACTCATTACACAAATGCAAGAACTACTCAAGTCACCATTAAAGTGCTTTTTCAACTTGAAACAGGAGCAGGAAATATCGACCAAAGGAACAGCGCAGTGGCAGTGGTCATTAATTTATAACAAATCACATAAAAACAATAAGATAGGAAGCTATGTTTTAGTATGCTCTCGTTGCTTAAAGGCATGTTCACTTTGCTAAGGTGTAGACGTGTGTGCAGTGAATATGCAATGTGCCCCTTCTTTATGGGGAAGTCGGCTTCTCGCAGAACGGCGAGGAAAAAAGGGGGTTGTCGTGTGTTTATTTTTTAATACGATAGCACAATTTAGATCTGGTGAAAATAGAATTAGTCGTAACTAGCAATAAAAACTCTTTCCACACACATTTTTCAATTATATCAATATATCTGGGGGAAAAAATCTAAGGAAAAAACATTATTTGAAAATATTGATTATCTTCCCAGCCTTATTAAAGATCTTCTTTGTGGATGAAACAATATGTGAAGATTTTGGTCTAGATGGCCTGGATGTGGGCCTGCTTCTGAAAAGGATTGATTGGCCTGCAGGATCTCTCAGCTTATCAGAATTTCTCAGGACTTCCTTAGGGTAAAATTTGATCGTCACAATTTTATTAACACTTGTCACAGTGCTGCAAGTTTAAGACTATAAAACATATATTCCTAAAGAACTAGAGTAAACTTTTTTTCTTGTTTCTGTTCCTGAGCTGGCAGTTTATAATTGTTTTTTCTTTAATTTAAGACAGATGGTTGAAGCTATTTAATTAAATATCGCGTATATAGCATCACATGTTTATTTTATTTGACCACTTGAATCAAGTTTTTATTAACATTAATTTTGTATGTTATTTCTCCTGAATGAATACTTACGTTATGTTAGTGTCTTGACATGTACAGTAATGGATCCATTGTAAACAAGTACCTTTCTCTAAGTAGCACATGCCGCGCAGCAATTAGTGTGGAAGTCGGCACAGGATTTAAGCCCAGATTTTGGCAGCTCAGATTGCTACATTACAGAATGCCATTTTACGTATGGTTCTGCAGAGAAAATGCGCCGCCTTTGTAAGTGAGTGAGTTGTAAAACTAAGCCAAACTGACATTCTGCTAATCAGCTTAGACATTATTGTTTACAAAGAAGTGTAAGTGATATGACAACGCGGAGTGCATGTTGTGTAGATGCTCATTTCTTGGGTGTCGTAAATATTCCCTGTGCTGTGTGTTAGTAAAATGCTCGCTAAGTCCGCAGGACACCCGAAAAGCATTCGAATATTGTCTCCTTCAGACTCTGTTGGTTTACCGTGACCCCCCCCCCCTACCCCGCACCAGCACCTAATTTCCCCATAGGCTGTTTGGTGTGTTTTTAAACCAAAGATCTTGTGTCCCCATTTTCCCCCAATGAAAAGTAACCTTGGGTAGATTGGGTTCTTTCACACACCATCACCCAGCTGTGATGTCTCACCTGTGGCAGTTTCCTGGAACTCGTCAGAAGTCCAGCTTTGACCTGATTTAAATCGCACTGAAATAGCTTCGCATCGCCTGCATTAGATAAATATGAGAAATCACTGAGTGTTTGAAGTATCAGAACAAAGGCACCTCAATAACTGTTAACCCTGGGTTGGCTACATCAGGCCGCATTATGAGATCAAATCAAACCAATCAAATTAAAGTTTTATTTGTCACATACACAGTCATACAGTATGTATAAGCTAGTGAAATGCTGGTATGATTTGCTCCAAGACTTTAGCAGCATAGGGACATAAAGACATAATAAACAATAAAGACAAGATTATAGATAACTACAGACAACTAGCAGTATGTGTAGATGAGGCAGTAAAGTGGTGTTAGTAGTGAAGAGTAATGAATAAATAAATAAGATCAATATTTGCGTTCCAGCTGTGCAAGGAAGGGACAAGGGGTTGTGCATAAGTAGTGCTGTAATGATGGCTCATGAGAGTTTAACGTAAACAAAAATGTTCTGTGGGCAAAACAAAAAATGATTGGTTCGGAGAGATAACCAATCAGATTATTTAGGAGATGGGTCTAAGCAGCTAGAGGAGGCAGGGCCAAGACATCTGATTGGTTGGTCCTGCCTTCCATAGTTGCTTGGATCCACCTCCTCTACAACCTGAATGGTTATCTCCCTGAACCAATCATTTTTCGTTCTGCCCTCAGAACATTTTTGTATAAGTAAAACTCCCACGAGTGTAATGTTAGAGGGAAATGAACAGTCCTAAAAGTTGTCTTCATTTAGGATCCATATCGCCTGGGAGAGGAAGCTCTTCCTAACCCTTCCACTTGCTGTTGTTATCCAAAGCTAACTGGACCAATCCTTCCTCCTGGATTAAGGACGGTTACACCAAGCTGTTTGTTTACACCTGTATGCATGTTTCCTTACCAGCAAGCACTATTAAATGCACAGCAGCATAAAGAAGAGTCACACAACTCTTTCTAAACTTCTTTTCACACTGTCCAAGTCTGCTGCTGTAAACCAGTTCCAGTTGACTGTGAAAGTTTTTATGGTTCTGCGCCCTACTTGAGCATTATGATCCCAGTTTATGCAGTATGGCAGTGAACCCGAAACTGTGGAGGGCCCTTAGTCTGTCACTGGAAGCCTGTTCTGCTGTAATGGACTGTGGATCCACTACTGCCTACACAACTCTATGCTCCTCAGAGGCAAGAACTTCTCAGCATAGTGGATGACCACCCCCCCATGAAAGCCCACCGATATGGGTCTACAGAGTTGACTCAGAGGAAACACTGAAAGAAGACGTTCTGAGACTTGAGAGATTTAAATAATTGAATTCTACTAATGTACTTTTCGCACTAAAAACCCCTTTTTATCTTTCTGTCTGACGTTTGAAATGTGGGCTGTGGAAAATGAATTAAATCTGGTGAATAACCCACTTCCATCGACCGGCTGAACTGTAAAAGCATCTCTTGAACTTCTTTTTCAAAGGCACATAATGGCATCTGTGTAGGCCTGTTCAGATGGTAAACAGTGCGGAAATGTAAGGCTAAGGTTTTTCAACCTTTTTTTTTTTTTATTGGATTCCCGTTTGGCAAGAATGACCAAGAGCATGGGCGTGGATCTCAAGTCACCATATCCGCCAGTTAGCCTGGTCAGGATGACAGGGCGGTGTGAGCTAACGGCTCTAGCCTCTGAGCCACTGTGCCGCCCAAAACAACAGTCACTAAACAATGATTTCTGTAGTCATGGAAGATTTTCTTGTACATCAGAGGCGGTAAGGAGTGGAATGTATAAACACAGTGAAATGATTCCCAGTGAATATATTCATTTAAATAATTTCAAGAGTATTACTGCCGTATCCGGAAAGGGTTATACTGTAGCTCTGAATAGTCTTCCATAAGCACTTCTCCAGCACAGTGAGCCTGGATCTGATCCCAGAGAACGCCGGGCAGCGGGAGCCCAGGGTGTCATGCCATCCTTCACAAGGGCATGCGTTACGGGCAGGTTGTAAAGAAACCAGACCACTTAAACCGCTTGTCTTTGGACTGCTCGGAAAATTCTTACAAACGGGATGAACTTGCAAACTCCCCGGACTGCAGGTGCAAGGCTGCGAGCGCTAGTCGCTGTTCCTCTGTGCCGTTGACTACAAGAATATGCTTTGCGACTAAAGGACATTTCATAAAGTGAAAGGTAAAGGTGAAGTGGTTGCAGAATATGGTTTCCAGCATTTCATTTGTTGAATCGCTGACAATGAGGCACCATAAGTGGTGGTCGCTGCACAATCTGAATGATACAAAAGAGTTATTGACTTAAGAACGTAGTGATTCTCCAAGGTAAAACTGGGTCCATAAAAATGAAAGACTTTGACAGGGAAAAATATTAAAGTCTCTTGCCTAAGAAGCAGCCCCACCATAATGTTAATGATATGAAATGAAAAGGGTAGAAGAGACATAAACCAAATATCTGTTTTATCACTTCAATGTAAAGACCATTAACCACAGTGTAAAAAATAGCAGGAGCTGCACTTGGAAGACATGCCCCCAAATGTTTTATACGGTTCCTCTTGTCTACAAAAGCGCAACGATACAATGCTGCAAGAACTCTGCACAATGTCCATCCTGTTTGTGTCTGCTTGCATCCATTACAATAGTAGACAACTTCCTGACAGAAAGTTCCAAATAGTCCCTGTAACAAATAATCTAAAATGTTGAACAAAACAGATTAATGCAACTCTATGCTAATGTCAGGTTTATAATTATTGACATGATTGACACTAAATGGTTAGAATTATTAAAAGAAACACCAGGAAATTAATTGATTTCCTGTGAAGACTATAATGGCTGTGGCGGTTTTTTTAAGAAATCTGGCTCTCTGCTTATGAATCCTCTTGTGATGTGTGTCTGGGAGTATTGGCTTGCGTGGGCCACTGAAGGCTCCCTTGAATTTGCACTGCGTGGAAAAAGTCGACATTTGCCATGTGTTGCCAGTAATGCTAGTGTGTTACTGTTTCGAAGACGATAGCCATGGGTGAAGCAGCAAAGTAATTTTCATCGGGGGGTCGACTTACGTGCCCCAGAGTCATAATGCCTTGGCATTAGATTGGATTCTGATGGTTCCGTGATGGACCTGGGTGGTTTTGCTGGTGTGCCGTCATTCCACACTTCCATCAGAAACTGATGAATGGTGAAAAGTTACCTCTCTGGTCAATGAACTGCATCCCATTGATTCCACACTCTCACGAAAAGTTGATGCATGGTGAATAGTCACCATCCTGGTCAATGATCTACATCCCATTAATTCTACACTTTCATCAGAGGTTGATGCATGGTGAACAGTTACCATCCTGGTCAATGATCTACATCCCATTAATTCTGCACTTCCATCTGAAGTTGATGCACAATGAAAAGTTCGTCCTCTGGTCAATGAACTACATCCCAGGATGCATCACTTCTTTGCTGTTTTGGATGGAGGTCTTCCCAGAGAATACTGCACTACTCCACATTCATTTATTTATTGTCAATTGATGATTGATCGCACAGAATCACACTTGATTCTTTGTCATCAATCCGCAAGAGCACATTGTGAGGGGCGGACTGGACACATTTAGGTGACACATTCTTTTCACCTTCATCTGTGCCTTATTAACTCTCATTTTATAAGAATGAGTTCTGTTTCCTGTCAGCCGAGAAAATGTCCAGACCTTGACTCTTGAGCACACACTTCACTGTAGCAGTATTAAGAAACACACATAATCTTAGGCAGTAGGCCTTTGTCTGACACACAAGTGTATTCATGGATTTATGCAGATTCAATGAAATTTATCCTAAATGCTGTAGTGACAATTTGAACTGTTCATTATGTTTTTACAATTTTCAATTTCTGCATGTTTACATTAGTGCTCAGTTTTTAAATGACCTTAAATAGATTTCAATGTGATACAATGATGTCATCATAAATGCAAGTCTCAACTGCTTGAATGAACTGATTTTGATATATGACTGATGCTTCAGGTGTTGCCATGGTAGAGCTTGATATTTCTGTAAGTAATAACATAGAATTACACATGAATTTGGGCAAGTTTCTGAAGCCCTCAGCAACAGCAAAAAGGAAATGGAGCAAGTTGCTATCAGTATGTGACATTCCCCTCATTGATCATTTACGGTTGATGTGACATTTTCCCCAATATCACAGCTGATAATAACCAGTACTTTAGGAAATATAGTCGGGAGCATTTTATTTATGGATACTGAAGTTAAACTTGCAGAAAATGTTCATGCATCTTATGTATGTGCAGTTGTATCACTTTCATAATGAAAATTAATTAGTCAGATTCGCACATGGTGATTGAAATGTATTTTATTTCACTGCAATTAAACAGGCGATGCCTGTTAATGCAAAGACACCCAAGAAATTTGTCTTGAACTTATTTGAGGAGTTTTCTTTCTGTAATTAAGTCTTCAGGTATATGACCTGGGAATCCAGGTTTTTCATTCATGAGAAAAAGAAATTGAGTCCAGTTGTTTTATTTCTGCCTTTCAAGAGAAACATCATTTATTGTTAACATTTCTGAGAACAACTCATCTAAAATTCACCATAGAATCACTAGAAGTTCGTACATTCTTACCCTGCTTGCAGATGCATTGGCACATTCCAATTGATTACATAACAAATGAAAGCAGGCTGCTATATGTCGATGAACTTCTGTGCTTTGAAACCCAACTCCCATGTCAAAATTTCAAGCTCTTTTTTTACCTGGCAAAAAAAACCAAAGTAATTCCTGGAAATGTACCTAAATAAGTAAGTGTTGTTTTGATATGCTTGTGCCGGGTGAGTGGATGTCATAAAGCAGCCTGCTGCTGCAGGAAATGGGGTTTCTCCTGCACTTTAGCTCATGGCTTGCGGCAGACTGGACCTCAAGGGAAGAGCTGCCACTCTGTAATTCCATCAACGTCAGGATGGATGCTCGACACAGGGCCTGACGCTGCAAGTCAGCGCCACCTTGGAGATTTCGGGAAATGATAAAGCTGGCCGAGGGTCTCCACAGAGGAAAAGCAAAGGCCAGACAAGACTGGTTGAAGTAAGATTTCATTTTTGACTGTTGGTTATCTATTTATTTGAGCACTTTTTTGACGTGAGTTAAAACCTGCAATTCCCTGAGTCCTGGCTCTAAATCAGTGAATTCCACAGATGACTGTTAAAAACTGATCCTATTTCTGCTGAAGTAGAATGCATTCCTGTAAGAACTGACTTCTCACCATAATAATGGCATTTCTTAGTAGTCTTTCTTCTCCGCGTAATTGTCATATTAATGCAATGCTCACTGTTACTATTATTAGCTGCAAATTGCCGTCTTCGAATGATGAGTCGTCTTCAGAAAACTTAGTTGGCTTAGCAGCAGTTGTGCAGAAAAGTAACTACTCACAAGATACTACAGTAGCTTTAATTTGTGAATCTGATCGTGCCAATCTAATTATATATACCTTTAAAAACTGCAATGATATACAGTATGTGTGTGTGTCTGTACACACACGCATACATGCATATATATGCATATCATCTCTATTAGTAGATGACAGAAAACCTTAAAACTATTCTTGGGCTATCAAGTATAGCATCATTACAAACATATGAAATATATCTGAAACTGGCAACCTTTAAAAGCCTTTCAGATAAACAATAGGAATTCAATACTCTCAAGCCATCACAAATTATGCAGGCTGACTTTAGTAGATTTTCAAAGAACTATTAGATTTGCCTTCGCAGAGATACTTAGGCTGTTGTGGAACTGATATCGGTTGCTGATATACCATAAAATATAATTACATTCCATATTGCCCTGTTAGCGATTTGTCCTTACTACGCAGGGAAACTAGATGTGTTCTTTGAAAGCTGAACGTTATTGAGATGCAATGTTGGGAAGCAAAACCCTGCAGCAACCGTGCAGCTCCAGGGACAGCAGCAATATGTCACCGTACTGGGGAAGTCACCGTTTTCACCTTGCCAGTGAGGACATTTTTAACGTCATAAATTTGTGCCATTTTAGGTTTACAGTGCAACAACACTACCAAACGCAGGTGTTTGGAAAAAAAAAATGTCATTAATAGTTTAATTGCATGTTGGGTTAAGAAATAAGTAAAACTACTGTACAGTTGTGAGAAAATCTTGTGAACCATTTGAAATGACCTGAATTTCTACAAGCTCATAAATGTGATCCATTGTTATGCCCTTACACCGTGATATGTTACTTAAAGTAATGATTTTGGTGGTCAAGGAAATTGATGGAAATGTGATCCCATGTATATATTAACTGCTGTAACTTCCTTTATTAGTTGATATCCTGAACCAAAATACTTTCTGTGTTTGCTTGCTGGACATGCATAGCTGCTGGGGAGTATGTTGGCCCATCCCTGTAGGCATCATTTAATTACAAACCATGCGGAAATCCACATATTTCAAGTTGTTCTTGTAATTCCATAATTCCACTTTTTTTTTCTTTACGGTATATACATGACATATGAAGGATTGTGCAGGCAAGATTTAGAAACGTTTTTATACTTTATGTACCAAAAAAGAATGATCTGATCATAATAAGAATAATAAAAATAATTTTGTTATTGACAACATTATTACTTATATTATTTTATTGTTATTATTTTTTATTATTATTAATATTATTTAGTCACATTAGCTACTTAAACATTTCCAGTCGATCATGAACTGAAATCTTGTACATATTTTGCATTTGTCTGTGTGATATCATGGGGCATGATGGGTGTTCTGCAGAAAGCACCATCAGATTTATACTGCTGATGTCATCTCCTAGTTTTTGCAAGGTGCAGCTCCCAGGTTCTGAGGGTAAGGAATGGATCTGAACAGCTGTGCTTGTCTGCTGATGTGTGTGATGTGTGTCTGGCATCGGAGAAAAGGAGCTGAGTTATATTTTTATTTCTTCTCCAGCTGGGTTGCTCATCATGTGGGCGTGGCTGACTGACATGAGCCCACTTTGAGATTCTAGAACTGTGTCCCACGCCCTAATATTTGGGGATTCATTGTGGTTTGTTTTGAGACTCAAAGGCCAATTATTACATCTTCAGCATATAAACCATCGTACCATTTTACGTCTTTGGTGGTTGCCATTTGCGTTATGGGAATGAGTGTATTCTGTGTCCAGTGAATGAATCATCTTATGCCAACAGAGGTCATTAAGTTGCACTCTGGATACAGTTTAAGGTCCATTTCCAGCAGTGGTTAGTCATTATGGATCTACAGACCAACATGATTTAGAGGCCACGTTTTTTTTTCATAGATATCAGTAACCGATATCACTTCGGCTTCTCTTTAAATTCTCGCCGCTTTAAAGTAACAGTCTCTGAAGAACTGTCTGCTTCATGAGTACCTGAACCATCTTGCCCAAGCCCAGGAAATGCTCAGCTTGATGAATTAACCCGCATGACCCTGTGTGTAAGCTGTCACGGGGATTTCAGAGAGATCCACAAGCAAGGTCAGGATGGAGCCAGAAATGCGATGTAATGTGCTGCAAAACAGCTGCACGGCGGTAGACGAAACTCTACTCTGAAATGGAGCTGCACCCTGACAGGTCGTTTATTCTTGGAAATAAATTTTCCATGTTTGTTTTCTGGAAAGGAATTCCATTCTTTGTCTAAAATACAATTGTTTTATACTTCTAACTTTATACGTTTAACTTTACTCTGCATGAAAGTTTTCATATTATTTCTCTAGCTGGCTTCAGTGCTTATACCTCTTTACAACTGATGCAGGGCAGACAGCACGACAAACTGGTCAAGGCCGTTTCCAGCAGACGAAATTTGGATGTCATGGAAAACATTTTCCCAGAGTTCAGTGGTGGAGTAAAAGGGGTCATAATGAAGGTTTGCTTGATCGGTGGATGCTTGCACAAAGATTATTGTAACACAGGAATCTCTCGAAGGCTTCCACGGTGTGCAGAGTCAGTGGCTTGATAATCTGTCGATGGATGATTTGCTATGAGTTGGCGAACAACCTGTTGGCGCCCAGGACTGCTGTTATGCTTATTGACAAAAAATTGTGTTGTTCTAGTAATAGTGTAATAGTTGTTCTTCAACTTGAAGCTTTAAGTTCATGACAGTTAATTTGATAGATCTATTTTTTTAATAATGCTTTTTTCAATTTGTCATACCATTGTCTTCTTGAGTATGAGGAGATTAATAACTCTGATGTCTTATGTGGTATTAAAACAAAGCAAAACAATCAAAACTAACGGGCAACCACTCAGTTGTGAAGGTTATGTGTTTATGTTTACTGCACTACCACCAAAGTAATATATGAAATATACGGTGACATAAATCTATAGTGTTTAGTCTTAACACGCGATCAGTGTTATTGCCATCGATTTCACCCCCCATGTCTATACATCCTTAAATAAAGTACAATGTGTTTTAAATCTTGAATATTTCATCCCCTTTCTCCTCCTACAGTTTATCTTAAATTGATTTCTCATCCAAGCTTTCTCCATTAAAAACAGACATTTATTAGTTTTCCATTACCGTCATCACTCTTCATCAGGTAGCACTTCTGGAATGCATTCAATTAAGACCATAATTCATCAAAGGTCTCGGCATGAAGCTCAGGCTGCTGCAGTCAGGGCTGTGAGGTTAGAGAGACGAGGGCCGGCGCGGTGATTTGAGTTCAGAGCACACTGGCAGTCAGGGCTGTGAGGTTAGTGAGAGGAGGGCCGGCGCGGTGATTTGAGTTCAGAGCACACTGGCAGTCAGGGCTGTGAGGATAGAGAGACGAGGGCCGGCGCGGTGATTTGAGTTCAGAGCACACTGGCAGTCAGGGCTGTGAGGATAGAGAGAGGAGGGCCGGCGCGGTGATTTGAGTTCAGAGCACACTGGCAGTCAGGGCTGTGAGGTTAGAGAGACGAGGGCCGGCGCGGTGATTTGAGTTCAGAGCACACTGGCAGTCAGGGCTGTGAGGATAGAGAGACGAGGGCCGGCGCGGTGATTTGAGTTCAGAGCACACTGGCAGTCAGGGCTGTGAGGATAGAGAGACGAGGGCCGGCGCGGTGATTTGAGTTCAGAGCACACTGGCAGTCAGGGCAGTGAGGTTAGAGAGACGAGGGCCGGCGCGGTGATTTGAGTTCAGAGCACACTGGCAGTCAGGGCTGTGAGGTTAGAGAGACGAGGGCCGGCGCGGTGATTTGAGTTCAGAGCACACTGGCAGTCAGATCAGCAACATCCCTGGACGTTCCGGTTTGATTGGGACGCGGAGTCATACGTTAGCAAGCCGCAGATAGGCCAAGTCTCTGCTCAGCGGTGGGGGGGGGTCTGCTGTGTGGACGGGCTTCTGGGTGGCTCTGGGTTAAGGGGGACAGCTGGGAGGGCTTATGCTCTGGTCGATGGGAAAGTTTGAGGGCTGGGTTTTACGATAAGGGGGCCCGAGGTGTCTGGGAAGCCCTCCCTCCCTGGAAGCCCTCCCTCCCTGGAAGCCCTCCCTCCCTGAACCTTTTTGACCTTTCCCTCCTCACTCATTCCCAGACCTCCACCCGCTTGTACACACTGCTCTCGGTTTGCCTTGGACGTTGCGGTGGCTGAGGGAGAGGCTGAGACACCCGGAGGTTTTCGTTAGTAAGACGTGACATGGCCAGTTGCGGGCAGCGATGCTCAGTGCCACTGGTATAAGCAGCGTGACTGTGGATCAGCTTCACAGGACAGCAACAGCTGTTTCACTTCATTCTGTGGAAGTCAGGAGGCCTGTGCAGGGTGCACTGGAGTACAGTGTGACCCCATGCTACTTTTATGCAAGATGCATGGATGGATGCATGGTGGGCCTATATTTATGTATATGTATTTACGTATAGGCCCACACACACACACACACACACACACATATATATATATATGAATTTCTACAGTTTTGAGGGCAGTAATTTTAGAATGCTTGAATAAGCGATGTCTCAGCTGTTCCACAAATACATAAGACCAGCCACTTCCCTGCCACCTCTTTACCATTGGACATTAGTCAAAAGCTGTTTGTCTGAGACTGAGACGCATTATAATCTTCTCCCCGTGGTTCAGAGTGAAATGAAATGTTTAAAAAAATTGCAGTTTCTGGAAGTGGCACAGTGCTGCAGTGGTTAGCACTGTTGCCTCACACCTCTGGGACCTGGGTTCGAGTCTCCGCCAGGGCTCCATGTGTGTGGGGTTTGTATGTTCTCCTGTGTTGTCGTGGGGTTTCCTCCGGGTACTGTGGTTTTACCTCACAGTACAAAAACAAGCTGAGGTTAATTGGAGTTACGGAATTGTCCCTAGGTGTGAGTTTGCCCTGCGATGGGTTGGCTCCCTGTCCTGGGTTGTTTCCTACCTGAAGCCTCTAGGATTGGCCTTGTTCCTCCTGCGACCCCGAATAGGACAAACACTTACAGGAAATGGGTGGAAATTTAAAAAGGTCCTTTAAGCAATGCATGTGCGTAGAGCAAACATCCAATACACCCATGTGCAGTTTGACTTTACCACTCACACGCCTCCTATCGCTTAGCTATAGCTAATTCACAATTGAATGAATGAATTAAGTGAGCTGGTGGTGAAATTTGAGTTTTACACCCAAAGCGGTATTCGTCTATCCATACAACAAAATATCAGTAACGTTTTGGAGAATAGGAGAAATTCTTTCTCATTTTTAAATTATGTTACTGTTAATTTACATATCTTACAATGTTAAATTGTGCATATAAAGTAGGGTGTCTAGATATTCTATTTAACACAGAGATATGCGTGTATTTCTTACTTCTAATTTCCCCAGTTCCTCAATCAGTGGGCTAAGTCAGGATGACAGTATCTAAATATGAAATATGAAACCATTTCAGTTATGGGTCACGGATCGCAGGCCGTATTTCCAGTGTGGAGCTCCATGCCTGTAGTACAGTACGGCGTGCCGCACTGGGCTGTCTACACTGGGGCTTTCGCTAGGAAGCACCTGTCTCAATCTTGCTGCGTGGCTGCCCCCATACATATTAAACACTGTATCTCTCGCTGTGCTGGGTCCCCTGAGTCTCACAGGTAATTTGGGTTTAGAAAATTTGTACAAGATCATTAGTTATAATTTCTAAGGTGCAGCAAAGCGCGGCAATGAGGTATTGTGAGGGATTAGATGGAGTCGGGAAGCATCTCTGCCTCTGTGATGCATAGATAACATGGGTAGGTGCTGATGTTAATTGCTGTTGCAATAATAAAATTAATAAGTCCAATGCAATATGTGCACAAGAAATTATGTAATTTAAATGGAAAAATGGAAAAATACTATATAATTATAACAAAGTATTAACATTATATGTTATACAACAACATTAATTAACCAATATTTTTTAGTTACTTATTATATTGTAACGTGTTACATTAGGCAAAATATCTATTAGATCAATTTCGTAAGCATACTGTAATATAATATTCAAGGTAATGTTTTTGAATGGCATATAGATGTACAATTAATTATTTTTTTATTTATTTTATTTTGATACTGTTAGATGTAATCCGTGTATTGTGAAATAATCTTTCCAGGTCACATTTCCATGTACGACAGAGAGAAAGCCAAAGACCACAGCTGTAGGAAATGCCTAATGATGGATTTAATTACTTCTGTTCAACTTGAAATATATCTGTAGACCACAGGCAGGAGATAATAATGCAGCGCAGCCTCAGATCATCAGACGGAGGCAAATGAGTATCAGTCAAAAAGTCTGAAGGGTAAAGAGATGACCGAGAGGCGGGGCGATATCATTTATGGAGTAGGTGAATCATTGCTCAGAAATAGAGCAGCTTAAAAAGTAATGCATTGATAATAATCTTGTTTAAGCAAGCACATTGTGGATGGCAAAGACGTTCAAGAAACATGCCATTTCTAGGGGTGACCTATGTCAAAATAAAATGCTGTGGCACATGAACACATCTGACTTATAACTGACAAATCTAGAGGCACAACAGGGATTTGTGCAAATTTACAAAAAAATGTTTTGAGAGTCATTCAAACAAATGTTAGGTATCCGGCCTGCATTTATATGAAAATCACCTGCGTGGAACAGAGCATTGTGAAACATTTTAAAATGCATTAGATTTTAATGGTATTGATTGGATTGTCTCTGACAGAGCTAGCCATGTGACCACGGCTCACAATCACATTTTCAGTAGCGTATTTCGGGGTTCAGTGCATTTAAGTTGCGATATTCACGTAATGCTCTTGCCATGTAACACACCAGCCAATAATTTATCTGAAGGACTGAGGGAGGCTTTTTGCACGTGGCCTGTTCCCTGTGTCCTGAAAAACTGAAAAGAGGACATGGAGCCCCTGCTGTAGCATTAAACATTGGTTTTTATCTCTGTGGATACGAAGACTGACATTACACCAGCCTCTACTGCATTACTGAAGATGAAGGTATTACAGTGGGTCCCAAACAGCGTGTGTGTGTGTGATTGGCCTCATTCAGTGGGGTGACCAGCTCAGGAAATCCACATTCAGAGGAATTTTGAATATTTTTCCAGTGGTGGTGCAAGTATATCATCAACATATTGAAACATTTCGGAAGGGAAAAAAACAGGAACATATAGTATATGTTCTTTGCTAATACATATATTTTAAATTCCAAACAGATTTGTGATTTTTATGTGAATAACCTTCATTTTGACCTGCTGTACAGTTTTGTGAGTACTGACTTCGGACATGAGATGTACATTAAGAAGCAATTTGGATCGGTTCCACACAGTGGAGAATTTAAAAAAATCGCATTTTAACATAAAAATCTCGGGGCTGGTTGCTGTTTGTTACACATTTGATATATATGCATGTGACCGTGTTTCCACAGATCGACGCTGATCAGTAAGAGAAGATGAGCTTTCTGTTCATTCCATGCCATGTTTCTCTGTTAACAACATTAATTTTGCTAGTTTGTATTTTTTCTAAAACTAATTAAAATAAAAATTATATATATGTGTGTGTATATAGACCAGTTTATATGATATATAACTATTGATTCAAACTATCGCCTCTTAGGGTAGAACGTTGTGTCCTGAGCTATCATAATTCATCATAATCCGTGCCCAAGTACTGCTCATAACAATTATAGTGTTAATAGCCATATTGACTGTTTGTCAGTGATGTTATTCACCTCACTGATTAACTGGGCATTACTGGTAAATCTTTTATTAATTGAGATGACTGAAAGAATTCAATGCCATAAATGACTATGAAACAGAGACTTAATCAGGCTTGTGGTGATGAGGTGAAATTAACTCCATCTTGCACAATATTCAAACTCTTGTGCGAGAGTAATACATTAAATTTCAGTAGAATGTTTTTTTTTTGTGAACTTCTTGTAGGAAAGATCAAATTTACAGATTTTCATGCAACGTGTGTGACGGCTGCTTATGAAGCTATTAGTTGTATTTGGTTATCAGATAAATCCTCATTCACCAGTGTGTTATTAAGGGTAAGCTATGTGCAGCCGCTAAGACTGCAGGCTGGGGCTTTGATGGAGATAGCTTTGTGTTAGCAGAAGGCTAATCCGCAGAAATGATTGGAACTGTATTTGCGTGCGGCATTGGCCTGCATTGGTGTGGACACTCCCTGCCCCCCCCCCCGAAATGGAGTCTTCCCGCGCTCTGCCAGAGCCTGTCTCTACCCACAGCGCCCGCCCCCACGGGCCACGCATGCAAAGAAGCCTCTGGCGGTTTTCGAACTCGGAATTTGATTACCACGGTAACTGGTGAGGGGGATCGATATGTGGCGAGGGGCTGCCCTTTGTCAGGTCAGAGATGAAGGCATTAAGTTTGGAGGTTATTAACAGCAAACAATGTTTAATTGCAGTCCCTAAGCCTCAGTCGATCGAGCAGCAGAATTAATCTTGACGGACAAGTTTTCTCTCATATGTTTTTTTCCATGTTAATGCTGTTTACTATTCAGCGCACACACACCTTTGGAGAATCGCACGCCCACACAGCAGTGGCGGCCATCGCTGGGCTAATCACCGAGCCAGCTCTGCGTGTGGCGTAGGCTGGCATCTTCACGGCAGTGACCAGAGCTGCCCACGCGCCAGCGAACACAACGCTGCAGTGTCAGGCAGGTCGGCTGTCTGTAAGCCATGCTAAAGTTCATGCTGCTGACAACTACAGACGAATCAAACAAAATATGAATAAACAATCGTGTGTGTGTCCATGCGTGTGTGTGTGGGTTATGTATATATTACATTGTGGGGACCAAATTACTCCACAGTCTAATAAGAACCTGTTACTTTGACATTGTACCATTTTTTTTCTGTCCCCACAAGGGGAAACTGAATTTTATAAAAATCTGTGACTTCAATCAAAAAAATTAAAAATACCATAAGTCTTGTATTTTGTTTGGTTACCTATGGTTATGGTCGTCATTGTTGAGATTGGGGTTATGCCCATATCAATGAAAGGAGTCCCCACAAACATATGAATACAAATATGTTGTTCTGAGATAGTGGTCCAGAGAAAATAGCCCTTAAGTTGGACAGATGTGACCAAAACACTGAGATTGTCTGCAGAATTACATTTCCATCCGTCCATCCATCTTCCGTAATGGCTTATTCCATGCAGGCCTGTAGTGATTATCTTTGTATGTCAGGTAACATTCATTGTCATTCATAATGATAAACATGAATATGAAAAAAAATATATGGGGTATTTTCTCTTTAATATCTGTTACTGAATATTTACTGGTGTTTAACTCATTTCTGATGACATTTCTGTCCTATTTTAGTCGTGATAATTACATTGCTAATAGTTTGTCTATATTTATGTTTCTATTTTGCTACATGCAACCTGTTGCTTGTTCTAATCTGGCTACCCAAGGGGCATGCATGTCATTTATAGCAGACATGCAGTAATAACAGGCCACACACGGGCACTTCACAGAAGACATGAGATCCACCTGCTCCCTGTCATAACCAGGCAGCAGGAAAAGGCCTCCGATGCAGATCGGCATCTGCTTTGAGCTTAATAAAGGTAACCCTGCATTGCATGCATTAAATGCAGTCGACTCCTTTGGCTCCGCCCCCTGATAGGCACGGCAGATGATTAAGCTGAATATCGCCAAATCTTCCTCTCTAATATGTGACTGGGGCTCTTCCTTCATGGCCCCAGGACACTCCCAGCTTCCACTTTCTAATAGACCAGGGGTCTCAGCGCTGCGTTATCAGCCTGCAAAGGAGATAATTGGGAAATGGGCCGTCATCGTGCTCTGTAGTATATATACTGTAACACAAAAGGGGAGATGGAGCAGAGCGGAAGACGTTTGACAGTAGCGGTTGGACCCCTGAAATTGAACCTTGAAGCACGGTGTGTAACTCTGACTCGCTCCCAGTAAAATATCATCTTTAATTTAAATGGATAAAGTTTGAAATTTTGAGCCCTTACTTTGAGAAAAGTAAGTTAAAGGTAGAATTAATAACCTTTATTTGTTTAAAGAATACCTCAAAGTGTAAAAACTTCATAATCTGTTGCATGTAGCATTTCAGATGAAGGGTTTCACGGAAGCAGAGGCAGAAGAAAATGTGATCAGGGGAGCAAAAATGAAACTCAAACAAAGGTTGAGTGTGTAGCAGAAATACCACTGGAGTGGCATTTAGGCAGCACCTGCCCTTTTGTTTTCTTTCATCACCTAAAGCCCTGGGATGAAAGAGGCGCTGTAAGTCAGCAGAAGTAGCCAGCGCCTTCTAGCTCTAGAAAGGTCAGTGATGATCAGTCCTTGATAGCAGACGGGGGGGTTGTTAACTGTAATAGCGATAAACGTGGTGGATGCACCCAGAGCAACTTGAAGCACGAATGCCGGCACATATATAATCTTCTAAGTGCCTGTCCTGCTCGGGACCATCTGGACCCTAATCCAGGCAGGAAACGGGGAGAACATGCAAACTCCACATACAGTGAAGGTGGGCTTCAAACCCTCAGCCATACTGGTGAGAGACACAGCGTCACTCATTTACACCGGCGAGCCAAAACATTATGACCGTCCCCATGTGACAAGAATGCATGCCAAGGTGTGGGATATACTGTAGTAGACGGTGAGGTAACATTCGGTACTCATAGTCCACAGTGACGTTGAATGCAGGAGAAATGGGCAGCGATAAAGATCTGAGTGATTTTTATAAAAGCCAAATCGTTATGGCCAGATGACTGGGTCAGACCAGCTCCGAAACGGCACGGCTTGCGAGGGGCTCACGGTCCAGTGTGGTAATTTTGTGTCACGACCCACAATGCATGGAACCTTGCGGCATATATGTCAATATACATATCAGTCAAAAGTTTGGACACACTCACCTATAAAAAGGTTTATTTGTACTATTCTACATTTTAAAATAATTATCAAAACTATCAAATATGTGTATTATACACTGACCAAAAAAAAAATTGTTGGGGGAGGGCACTCAGAAGGTTGCTGGTTCACATCCCCGGATCAGTAGAGTGATCCCACCATTGGGCCCCAAAATAAGGCCCTTAACCCCAGTTGCTCCAGGGACTGGCTGACCCTGCCGTCTCCTCTACACCAGTGCCATGAGGTGGCCTCCTGGGATGGTTTTCCAGCTCTCCTGAAGGAGGTCCCACATAAATGCTGAGCACTGATTGGCCGCTTTCCCTTCACTCTCTGGTCAAACTTCTTCAAAGCCATTTGTACTGTGTTTAGTTCAGGTGGCCAGGTCATGTGATGTGACACTGTCGCTCTCCTTTATAGGCAGCTTGGCGTGTCCAAAATTAATGTAACTGTAACAGAAATGTTTTGCTTGACTGCAACGCTCGTGCAAAGCTGCATAAGAATGTCACACTGTCGTTTCATGTTTTGTCGTATTGTTTTTTTGCTACTATCAGTAATGACAAATGAGAAACATCTCCTCCTGTTGACATTGCATTTACAATGAACGGTTGCTGTTTCAATTTAATTTCCGAATCCGACATGCTCAGGGGGCAGTTGGTGCATATGGAACTGTTAATTTCAGTGTTTATTTACTCATCAATGGCCCAGAAATGTAAATTCTGCTTCACCAATTTCCTTGCAATATGCAAATTTAGTTATTCTCTCTTTTTTTTGCAGTTTATAAGTAATATTGGCAGCATGTGCTGTAAAAATGCCATTATTCAATTTTGAATGGCATTTTTGTAAATACCAGGAAGGATATGAAAATTGCATGTTGTTGGTGGGGGGGGGGGGGGGGGGGGCAGCATGGTGGTGCATTGGCCTTACATCCCCTCCCCACCCAACCCTGCGTAGCATAAACAGCTGGAGGATGGATACTTTGTATCTGTTACCTTATGTTGCATTTTGAGTTGTATGTCCACTGGGTTCAGAAGCCATAGCTGGCTTTCTGCTGCGGCATGGAGAGTATCTCCTTTGTTTCTCCACGACTCAAATCCTCCCACTTGGAGTGACTCACTCACCTCTGTAGCGAAGTCCTGTCCCCATGGATTTGTTGAGATGACACCCCTGAAGTTAATATAAACACAGCAGGATTCTCCATTTTCATAAAGTACTTTCAAGTTTGAACAACCGTATACATCAGATTGTCATGGTATTTTTATGGAATGTTGTGATCTCTTTTCACTCACCGCACATATTATGATTTATGTTTCTCAGTAAAAGTTTTAAAAATGTTTGAAAAGCACTTGATGGTGAGCTGTCTTGGCACGGTGCTCTTTATAACATCATAGCAGTGTAGCTTTATGGAGTTAGACTTATGTCAGGAAGAGATATTGATGAGATGATAAAATCCGATGTGGATAAGAAAAAATATCTCTATAAAAGTAACGAAGCCATTTTTTTTCACCTGAGAAACTGGAGCAGATCTGGGCTTGAATGCAGCTGAAGCTTCCAGTGTCACACTCACAGTCTCATACTGTATGCGGCTTTTTCTCAAACAGAATTAAAGGCAGTTCCTGTGCCAGTGTTTTCTACACTTAACATAGACCTATTTTTTTTTCTTCGGAATGACTTCCAATCACGAAGAACTCCCACCTTCAGTTTTTTTTTATTTGTAATTAGCACAGTTAAATGCAGTATTTTCCTTGTCATTGTTAGGTCACTGGACCCTTATAGAAATGTACCTCTTTTTAATATCTAAGGAGACCAAACATGTGGTGTTTTGCTGTATAAAATACCCTGATTTCAGGCATTATCTTTTCATATTTATAGGAGCAATAGCAGTATTCAAGCCACAAAAACCAAATATAGCAAATTTATGCACTGATTAATAAGTACCCTAATTAGCCACGATTCATGATACTGTCTGAGAGACAGGTTGTCAGATTTTTATTATGGAATAGCGATGTCAGAGCGCAGCAGACAGAAGCTTAATTGCAGTGTTCGTGAGGGGAAATAACATTATAAAATTTTTACGGACGTTGACTAGCACCGTCCTTCGGAATCAGTCACTGTAGGCGTGACCAAATCAGCAAACACCGGTCAGATTTACTGCAGAGCTGGGGGCGTGGCCACAGAACTGGGGGCATGGCCGTTAGCCTTGGGGGCGTGGCTGTATACCTTGGGGCATGGCAGTAGACCTGGGGGCGTGGCAGTAGACCTGCAGGGTGTGGCCATATACCTTGTGGGCGTGACAGTAGACCTTGGGGACATGGCAGTAGACCTGGGGGCGTGGCAGTAAACCTGGGGGCGTGGCTGTATGCCTTGGGGCGTGGCAGTAGACCTGGGGGTGTGGCCATATACCTTGGGGACATGGCAGTAGACCTAGGGGCACGGCAGTAGACCTGGGGGCATGGCCGTATGCCTTGGGGACATGGCCGTATGCCTTGGGGACATGGCAGTAGACCTGGGGGCGTGGCAGTAGACCTAGGGGCGCGGCAGTAGACCTGGGGGTGTGGCCGCATGCCTTGGGGACATGGCAGTAGACCTGGGGACATGGCAGTAGACCTGGGGGCGTGGCAGTATGCCTTGGGGCATGGCAGTAGACCTGGTGGTGTGGCCATATACCTTGGGGACATGGCAGTAGACCTGGGGGCGTGGCAGTAGACCTGGGGGTGTGGCCGCATGCCTTGGGGACATGGCAGTAGACCTGGTGGTGTGGCCATATACCTTGGGGACATGGCAGTAGACCTGGGGGCGTGGCAGTAGACCTGGGGGTGTGGCCGCATGCCTTGGGGACATGGCAGTAGACCTGGGGGCGTGGCAGTAGACCTGGGGACATGGCAGTAGACCTGGGGGCGTGGCAGTAGACCTGGGGGCGTGGCAGTAGACCTGGGGGCGTGGCAGTAGACATGGGGCCGTGGCAGTAAACCTGGGGGCGTGGCAGTAGACCTGGGGGCGTGGCCGTATGCCTTGGGGGCGTGGCAGTAGACCTGGGGGACATGGCAGTAGACCTGGGGGCGTGGCAGTAGACATGGGGGCGTGGCCACATAGACGGCAGCGTGATTGAAAGCTGCATCAAGATGCAATTTCTGGGTTTGTTCCTCTCATTTCATGACCAGAAGAAGAAGGCCTTTCATGTGTTTCTGAGGAATGCGGCAAAGCATTTGAGTCTGCAGACAGGGTATGGAAATGAATGTTCTCTTTCCGCCTCCTTTACATCTGCCCTAATTGTAAGGATGACATTTCGCGTCTGCAGTACCACATAGCAGAGGAAGCCAGTTCTCTGAGCTTCCAGGCCATAGGCTTGAGTGCAACTCAGGAGCAGGTGAAAAGACAAGCGGGAAAAGACAGCATGTGACAGAACTGCCGTGTTGACAAGAATTATCTAATATCTGCAAGTCCTTCCCAAAATGACATCATTCTCTGTGTGGTGGTCACCTTTGCTTTCTTGTTTATTTCGATGAAAATATGTCACAATTTTAGGCTTGCATTCTTTTTTCGTTTCTTAATTGTAATCATATAAAAACATGTTTTTTTCTATCGCCTCTGTTAAAATTCTACAGCAGACGGTCTGCAGTGGGGTGAAAACTGGAATAAATAATTACATAAGTTCCATAATTTCTTCCCCTAACCTCGCTGCCTTCCAGCAGTCAAAAACAAATGACCTCATCTTCAAACAGCAACACATTTACCTGAAAAATGAAAGCTGATAAAGGGATGAAATATGTCCCCGCTGCCTTTAATTCACTCCCATCCTGGCCCAAGAAGCTGCCTTGTCCACGTATAATTAATTTTTCAAGGTCAATTATTCCAAAGCTTTAAAAAAACACAAGAGGAGAAATAAATTATTGTAGAAAGAAAACCCTTCAACATTTTCTTGAAAATGTCTCTACTAATGGGCCCCCATCCGAGGATGATATCAGTACATAAACTTAACGTTTCATTCTTCTATGTTTGTGCAAAGATCTATTTGACTTTAACAGTGCACTATTAACAACACGAGTACCAGTACTCATCTTCTTGAGAAAGACCTGACAGTAAAGGAACTGTTTTGCCTGAACAAAAGAGGATTTGTCTCGTCATAGGTGTATGTTTTTTTTCTGCAGTTTTTGTGTGTTCCTCTTCAGATAAGGTGTTCTTCCTCACGTCAAGAAGCATTAAGTGCTCCCATAATAACGTATCTCCTCCAGGCAGGAAAACAGACTGACCCACTGACAGATGCAGTGCACTGTAGGTACTTGCACAGAGAGAGCTGCAGGGGCAGAATCTGTCTGCGCTCTACAGCATCAGACATTGGGGCATCTGAATCTCATCTGTTTACTTAGCTGGGACACACACAGTGAGCACTGAGGAAGAGGGTGGTCTGACTGGTTCTGAATACTGGGAAATCCAGGCAGATTTGATTGGTAGGCGAGGCTTGTTGTGCTGGTGCTGCTCTGAGGTTGTGTTATTGCTGCAAAACCCATGTTGTGTTTGCTTTGAGCCTTTATAATTTCTGCTGAAAAGGAGTGTTTTAAGGTATAATCAGTCTGAGTGCTTATTCAAACATTCCTAAACATCCATTTTTAAAAGTTATTTGGAATTTTATTTCACTTGATATATTCAAATGTGAGATTTTGATTTTCACATATTTAAAAGTTCAATCAGAAATGTATTGTGTTTTTTTGGTACCCTTTTAAATATGTCATTAATGGGCAATAATGAAAATTTGGCTTATTCTGAGAGTTAAATTAAAATATAGAGATATTGGATAGCGATTGGAGGCAAAGCACGACGGGGAGGTCCTGCCTTTCAGACTGCCCTGTCATTAGGGCTCTCCGCTCTGTCCCACCATGGTCCTCCGAATAGTAACGGCTACACATCCGTCTGATAAAACACCAAGGGATTGCAGGTGCCGTCATCCTGGTGGGACCCTGCTGGCTGATGGTGGTCATGTTGGTCGTCTCACACATTGGTATTCCAGCACTATCCTGGAGCACCCTGCTGTCAATACCATGGGGATGTTCTAGTATAAATCTCTAAAAGCCTTACTGAAAGCATTGTCCTTTATCTCTACCTGGCTTGGTTCCCCATTTGCCCACTCAGAGGTCGCACTCATCAGCGAACGTGCCGAGAAGCTGCTCAGCAGCCTCCCCTCCTCTGAGAAGCTGCACGTCTCCAAAGTGGGAGGCTTTACTGTAACTGTTGTGGCTGGTCTCTCCCACCCAAGGAACAGTCTGCTCCGAAGACCTACTTTACAAAACCACTGCTGGTCCATCAAAGACCAAAACAAATCAGCTTTTGAACTGTCAGTGCCATCTTCCTGGTCGGGTACCCCCTGAACGATTACACCCCACTGTACTCCCGGAATCCTCACACACACTAATTAGACTTTGCTGTCTGGATGGAATTCATTGTAGACAGATTCCATGCCCATATACTGTACTCTTGTTCTTCAAACAATGCTAAGACTCTCTCTATCTCTCTCTCTCTATCTGTGTGTGTGTGTGTGTGTATATATATATATATATATATATATATATATATATATATATGGACAATATTTTGAAATGCATACTTGATTTGCGTACGTCATACATATTTAGTTTGGATACTTATGGTTAAGCTTAGGGCTGGGTTAAGGTCGTCATGTTGGTATTCCTGGTTTCCTGGAATATCTATCCCCCTACCCAGGGTGCAGGATTGGATACGAGGCTGAGCTACAGCCTGGACTGGGTGCCAAACCATTGCAGGTCGCATGCTATGTCTGCATGAAACAGGCAGACCATGTAAACGCCACACACACAGAGCAAAGGTGCTGGCACTGACCACTGTGCCAGAACGAGCTTTTCTTTGTTTTTTTTTGTTTTGTTTTGTTTTTCTTTTCCTTTACTCACTGTGAAATTGTGAACAGTCAATGTTTGTAAGATTGGGCTGCATATCTAATGCAGGAGATTGCATTTCTTGAAAGTGTGGTTTTTATAGTACTTTATATTGGCAATTTATCAGTGCTTTGACTGGGGAAAAACAGGTGCCAGTACTCACCTTGTTATTCAGTACTGGCAGATTAGAGGTGCTGGTTCTCTGAAGAGAAAAACAAAGAGGTTCTGGTACTGCATGCCAGTGAGTACCGGCTCACATCAAGCACTGCATTTTATAGATTCAATCCCTTTCAAAAGAAAATAGATGATATTCCTTTAACAGCGCTTCTGTTGAATATATGCAAATGTGGGATCTTATATTGTCATTAAGCTTTCTCTTAAAATGTGAAAAAAGTGCTCGGTCTTAGCACACGTAAACATCCACATCCTGTTGACGGGTTTATAAGCCGCACAGTTTCCGCACTGCAATTACAGGAATCACACAGAGGGTATTAAAATGAAACGTCACAAATGACACCTTGCGCATCTGCATTTATTTCTTCTGTGACATGAAAGGAAGGCCTTCGAGTTCATTTATGTCGGCTATCTCTGGCTCAACCTCTTATTTGAAGTCGCTATTCATTTCTGCTCGATCGACTCGCGGCCCACCCCCACGGAATAACAAATCGGCTGCTCTGTATCCGTCAAGCTGCCCGTGTCTTTGCGCCAGGCGGCCCGCCACCGCCGAGGAGGCGGCAGATAAGCCACCGTGAATGTCGCGCCGGGCTGTCCACTCGCCAGCCTTGCCCGCTAACAGCTTAAGTGCCGTGTCTGCACCTGGAAACAATTCATTCTTCACGTTGCAGTGATCAGGGTGAAACGTTTCCATGTATTTGTCAGTTGTGCTTGATGTTGATTTGCAGTCGCTCAGAGCTTACACATATGACTCTGTTGTACATGAGACCAAACGTGCTGGGTGTTTCACTCAAGCATATACATGCCTATCTTCTCAGACCTGAGACAATCCATCCATACATCTCTCCATCTATTCAGCCCATATCCTGCTCAATGTTGTGCTTTTGTTGTTCGTGCTGCATGATTTTTATACATCTTAGTTGTTAATATGTTGCCTCCTACCTGCAAGATTATGGGTTCAAATCCCACTGTGAATTGGCATGTTCCCCCTGTATTCTGTGGTTCTCTTCCCGTAATCCAAAGTCACGCAGTGAGCTGAACTAGCGCCTCTAATCTGCTTGTACTGTTTGCTGTTGCAGTGTTGGCATCCTGTCCAGACTGTACCATGTCCCATATCCTGCACTAGATCATTTGTTATGGAAGGCAGATCAATATATTTCATAGATTAGGACAATTATAGTGTCCGGTCTCATGCGCTTAACGCTGAGATGTGATATTTTAACAAAATCCTCAGTGAAAAAAACTGTGAAATAATTGATAGCATTCTATAATTTAATCAGTGTAACACAGATGCTGTCTAATGGCTTATAATATTATGATGATAGGGCAGATAAGATATTCCATCTAAAACATTTTCACCTCATTCCTATGACACAGTAACTAAACGTTGTTTTGAATGTCCTGACATTACTAAGCAATCGACTTTCTAGTGAGTAAACAAAATGTAAAAAGTATGTGTCATAATTAATAGCCCCTTGCCAGAACACCTGTGTTTTTATGTGGTTATTCCATTTCACTTAAATAGCTGCTACTTTATGAAGCAAAGAGCTCCTCTCTCACCCACAAACAGCCACTTTTCCCTGTACCAAAGCAATCCAGTCATCTCTCAGTCTAACCCTATCCTCCAGCTCCGCAATACAGAATCATTTTTGTGATGAAGGGACTGGGAATTGATCAGCCGGCCCTACCGCTCTTCCCGGGACGCATTTCCTGCACACGTTACTTTCTGAGATGCGTCTTCCAGCCTGATCATGCTGCTCTTGATAAGGGTCACATGGATTAATGGGTGGGGTTGGGTGGTAGGGGGCAGGTTGGTTTCCGACAGCCCAAAAAAATTGAAGGTTTCATCTAGAAGCATTAAAGAGAGAGCATCCATTCATGCATGTCGAACTCGTCAAAGCCCTCCTCCCCCCACGTCTGTCATGCTGAGAAACCCACTGGTAAGTGGCTCCCTCAAAGCCTCCAGAGCCAGCTCTCCCCCGCATCCCCCCCTCCCCCGCCCCCAATTGCACACAGCCCTCACACACACTAGCATAGCCTGGTATGAAGCCTGGGCTGAGACAAATTACTAGTGTGACCCGGCTCCTTATGTTGAGAAAAATGATTTGCTCCCGTGGAAAAAACGTGTCCCCTCCAGAGGAGGCAGAAGAGCAAACTGACCCATGGACGGACTCCACCAGTGCATCATGGGTATTCAGACAGAGCTGCAGGCTCTGTCCAGCATCCATCATGAGGCACAGGGCTGTCTGAATGTCCCTCTCCTGTTTACTTAGCTGGGACTCACATGACGGCTGGTGAGGGAGATGTTTCTGGTCCTGCCTGTATTTCCGGGAGTATTAATTTCATGCATTACGGGCTATGTTGTAGGTTACCTAACGGTTAAAGATATGAGTTGGGAAGATGACAGCTTTTACTAGTCGACCTACTGCCTTGTTTTGCTTAGTGAGGCATTTGGTGGGATGGGATCTTTTTCAGATTTTGTCCTACATTTTCACCACAAAAGGTAGCTGTGCAGATTTTCAGTGATAAAATTTGCGTTCCAGTAATTGGTTTTCTAGTTTTTGTGTAACAGCTGGTAGTTCAGAGTAAATCCCAGTGATTTGTCATCACATGCTTTGCTTTTTTATACAGGACCAAGTCATGACGGGAATAATCCTGAAAAGGCCAATGTGGACGTTTTTAATAACTATCATGACATAAGCACACCAGCTGACAGGATAATCGGGAAAAAAAACCGTGCCAGGCTGATGCTGACGTAACATGAGCATTTATCTTTTTGAAAAACAAGACACCCACTTGTTTGAGTTGCATGTAGTACAATTTGCTTTGGGCATCACACAGTGATGAATAAAACAAGCTTAAGAACATTTTCCTTGTAATTCTCCTTTAACCTACATTTGCTAAGTATGTATCTGTGTATTGTTGTAATTAAATATGCAGCGTTGGCTGGGAAATGATTTCAGGAGAAGCTATATGACGTGTAAAATAGACGGAGGGGGATTCGCAATGGAAATGAAAAACAGGAAGGGAAAGAGTTAAAAAGACACAGCACCATTCTTTCTCATCTGTGTGTGTCTGTGTATATATATATATATATATATATATATATATGTGTGTGTGTGTGTGTGTGTGTGTGTGTGTGTACGTTCTCCAGTTAAAGGGGTTCCACTAAATGGTGGGTCTGAGTGAAGATTATCATATAAATCAGTCCCAAACAAGCACAGCTGTGGTCTGGTTCTGTGCCTCTAACAAGGTTGTGATGTTGCTTTTGAGAGCAGTTTGTGCTTCGGGTGCCTGCCGGATCGCTGCAGGGAGGAGTGAGGCCCCCCTCCTCCTCGTTGGGACCGTTGCTCGGCAGCGTGTGGCCTGGACCCGGACACCGTATGACGCCCACCGCTTCGCGACAATGAACCGTCTCATACAGTAATTCTGCTCCACACGACCCTGTTTTACACATTATGAAATTAGCTGCTCCGCGGCAAATAAAATGGCGGCAGATATGGAAATTAAGGAAATAAAATCCCGCGCTTATGTTTTTAAGCAGCTTGGTTCCAGAGCTTCTCCTAATGAGAAGGCCTTGGCTGGAACTGTGACACATTCAGCAATTAGTAATTACAAACCCTTTTTTCAAAAACAGCTTTGTAACATATCGTGCACGTTTCCCCTCTTTTTTAGCGCCAAAAGGCTGTTGTATCATGCTTTCATAGAACAGATGAGACGCGTCAAACCTTTAAGCGTCGTCTCTAGCTGCAAATCATTAGCGTCCGACCCAAAATAAGCACCTCCACATCCGCTTTGAGGTTACGTGTTCAAGGGAAGCCTAAAAACACTCAGAGACACTCTTTGAAAGCACGGGCAGATCATGTTCACCCCTCAGAGACGACAGGCCTCAACCGTCTGACCAGGAGTAGCTGCTCGTACGCCGGAAGCGGACTGCCTGCTCTTTGAAGTTATTTAGTGTGACCATCTAAGCTAACCTGGGGCCTTAATGCACCTTACTGGCCCCAGACGGTGATAAACACATATCAAAATATTGATGCTGAACTCACAGTGGGTGTTTGCTTTGCTCAGAATGTCGTGTGTTTAAACTTCCATTCATCTTGTAGTACCGGATCGCGGTGAGTCTGGCGCCTATCCCAGACAGCAGAGAGCACAAGACAGAGCTTACCCTGTGCGGGATGGCAGTTTACACACACACAGAGCTTACTTAGCTGCACGTCTTTGTGCTGCAGGAGGAAATCGGCAGAGCGCGGGGAGAACATGCAAATTCCATATGGGGCAGGGGAAGGATTCAAACTGGCAGCACTCAGTGCCACTCACTGAACGGCCATGTTGAAATGATGAACGCGAAGCATTAATCAGCATATTCAAATGGACGTACTGGGGCGAACGTAATGCTGGGATTAGTTGTTAAATGACAGGTGCTTATTTTAATAGATCGTACTCAATCAACCTGTTTAAAAACTGCTCCGAGTGTCTGGTGATTAGTAATGTAAAGTGAATGAATGTTGCTGTTAGTATTGTTGCAACCAGACGTTACAGACAAACCACATAAAGAATTAATAATTTCCTTTCCCATGGGTCATTGCAGTTTCTATTTAATGAATTAACCATATTAGGACACATTACCTTGCAGGAAATGTATTTTTTGGAGTGAAAATATCTATAACTTCCAGAATTTATTACTCATGTAAAATGCAGTATTTATAATTAGAGATTTAAATTCGCAAGTACATTGTTACTTTCTCGTTTATCAGTTTATGGCTTGCCGCAGAGACACGTGAACGTTGTCTCGACAGATGTTTGTTTCATACTACTGTGCCTTCAGGTACAAAAAAAATGTGCTCAAGTGCTGGACAGCAAAAGGTCTATAAAATTAGGAAAAATGTGAAAGTTAATGGCTTGTGTGTGAAATGGGCCTTTTTATTCCCCTGCTAGGGAAAGCCTTCTCACATCAGTCCCTAGAAGCCTCTAGAACAGATGTTTTTAGTTTAGGAACATCGGCGGCGGGTGAAGCTCACCCCACTCTCAATCAAAAGGCAATTAAAAATGCTGGAAGACATTAATCCATGTTTATCCATATAGTCTTTGCCTGCAGTTCGCGGGACCAGTTTGTCATAGTCATAATGTGTCCTTGGGGCACGGGACTGTGCGGCACAATGACAAAGCCGTCACAAGGTACAGAGAAGCAGATGGCCTTTTCACAGCTGGAAACGTCGCCGTGTCCCCTGGTTGTCAAGGCTGTCAAGGCCTTAGTGATGTAGGGAGATGCATGTGGCAGAGTTACTTTTACGAGTCCTCGTGCTTCCTCACTCCTTCGCACCATTATTTTGGGTTCCCGTTCCCTCCTAATATCAGAGCCCCTGTAAAAGTGTCAGCTAACCAGGTTTACGAAGTGTCTCGTCGGGGGGTTTTATTTTAAAGTAGCGTTCATATTGTTACTAATGCTACGTCATTGGAAATGAATTTACAGCTGATAAATCTGCACTAGCTACCTCAGACATGCATATAGAAGCAGCTCGTAGCTAGCAAGATGTGTGCAAGTGGTCCGTTTTCATCTTCTTGTGCGAGCAACTCCCTCCGCTAAAGGTCACTCTCTGTGGTCTAACACCATACACTCTCTTTTCAGTGACAGCCTCACTGTGAAGAAGGTCAGCACCTGGTAGATTAAAGGTCGTACCAGATTGCAGTGCAGTACTGTGACATCTCTGTGACATCACTCAGCACAACTGAGTTTTCTGTATGTATTACCAATATTATGATTTTAATATTTTCACTTTTGCTGGGAGTGATGGTGGCTCATTGGGTAGCGCTTTTGGGGGCACGAATTCCATATCTATTCTGTGTGTTTGGAGTTTGCCTGTTCTCTCCATGTTTCCTACAGGTTCACCGATTTCCTTTTTCAGTCTAAAAACATGCAGTTAGGATATTTGGTGTCCCTAAATGAGTGTGTATATGGCCCACGATGTACTAGCATCCCATCCAGCGTGTACACCAGCACTTTACCCTGTGCTGCCTGGGATAGGCTCCAGGCCCCCATGACCCTGACCGGGATAAGAGTGACCCTGACTGGGATAAGGGCGACTCGGACCAGGATAAGAGCAACCTTGACTGGGATACGAGTGACCCTGACCGGGATACGAGCGACCCTGACCGGGATAAGGGTGACTCTGACTGGGATAAGAGCAACCTTGACTGGAATACGAGTGACCCTGACCGGGATACGAGCGACCCTGACCGGGATAAGGATGACTCTGACCGGGATAAGAGAGACACTGACCGGGAAACGAGCGACCCTGATCGGGATAAGGGCGACCCTGACCGGGATAAGGGCAACCCTGACCGGGATAAGGGAGACCCTGACCGGGATATAAGTGACCCTGACCGGGATAAGGGAGACCCTGACCGGGATACAAGCGACCCTGACCGGGATAAGGGAGACCCTGACCGGGATACGAGCGACCCTGACCGGGATAAGGGAGACCCTGACCTGGATAAGGGCAACCCTGACCGGAATAAGGGAGCCCCTGACTGGGATACGAGCGACCCTGACCGGGATACGAGCGACCCTGACCGGGATAAGGGAGACCCTGACCGGGATATGAGCGACCTTGGCCGGGTTTAGCGAGACCCCGACTGGGATAAGCAGTGAGAAGATGAGCTCTTATTGCTGCTGCTTTTGGTTACGGACTGAATCTAGCATTTCCCTCCAGTCTTGTCTTGTTTCCTTGAGTTTACGCCAAGATGGGATTCAGATTTGCCATCAGTAAATCTGTAAATCTTTAACACTACTCTTTCCAGCCTTGTTTACTTCTCCCTCTGATCCTGCCTCCATTGAAAATGCAGGTTTTAGATGTGATATTTATCCATGCATTTCATGAATAATGGTTCTGCTCTAAAAGTTCGCTAAATGGGCTTGGGCGACGTAGCTGCATGTAGCCTGGGATGTGACATTTCCATAATGGATAAACTACGCTGAAAGCATGTGCCTGAGAACATGTACTAGTCTCGTCAGACCTGCATCCGGTGGCAGATCACATAGTAGGTCTGTTATAAGCTAAAAGCTATAAAAAACACAGAAAAAGCTAGAAATAAAAACGTGTCAGTGCATATTGAAAACATCCTTATGTATCACTCCATTCCAGGCAAGAAGGCAGAGTTTCACCTTAGCTATTGCTATGGTCGCTCCAGGCAATCCAAGTCTGCACCTCACATTACTATGCAGTATATCTTCTGCTACACAACCCTGCCTTAAGTTATTCGCATCTTTTGTAGCAATTACCACTGCCTGTGAGAAAAAAGTAACTTGTTAACGACACGTGGAGTTGTCACCATTTTCCGAGTTACTTCAATAGCTATATAAATTTGCAAATGTGTAAGCTATATCAATGAATTTAGATTTAGCTTAGCTAAAAATAAAACGTAAAAAACAATCCCATGAATCTCACGTTAAAAGACTTCTTTTGGCTTTTGCCAAATAAAAACGGCTTTATGATTGCGGCTGTCAGTTCAGTCCCAAATGTTTGTAAACATCTGGTGTTTGAAATAAAAATGTTTTGCGTCTAAAAGGTTGTTTTTTTTTTTTTTTTTTATTACCAGATGCCAACAGATGCTGTAACAGCTACTACCGCTGTCGTGAAACATTTTTTAAGCTGTGCACCTACACTATTTTGAGACTTTTTAAAAACTGTGTACCTAAAATTAATAAACATATAACATAAATGACTTTTAATCTACCCTTTGAGTTTGTGCCTAAATTGCAAGGTAATAGAACAACAACGGTATAAGGAAAAAAACAAATCTATCATTTCATATAAATACATAAAACTGCACCCTGAAGTCTGTTAACGTTATACATTTACCATTGTCCATCAATGGCTCCCGACACATGAACAGACACACTTGACACAGATAATCATTTCAATCAGTTTAGCCAACACCTCAGTAATCTTTTGTCTCAGGTTTGCATACTCAGGAAAAGAGCAAAGATTAGTGCTGAAGTATATCACAACAAAATGAAAGGATGTCCTAGTTCACTGGCTTTTGCAATAATGTGAGAAAACAAATTACTCTGTACAAATATTTGACCTCTCTGCCACGAGCGATATGCTGTCCCACTGGAGGGTGCGTGCGGCCTTCCATTTAATTTAGGCTTGTTGTCCCTTATTATTGAAGTACTCTTTTCTCCCTGTCTACCCTGGAAATTAAACAGAGCTGTCAAATAACAATCACACGTTGAGGGAGCAGCAGATTTTTTCTTTTTTCCCTGTCATGTTGTTATGTACGAGCTGCTGCGCTGTGATTGATGGGATCCTATGTAAGCGTCTCCTGTTATCACAGTGTGTTGCGGCAGAGTGATTTAATTACTTGACCGCTGCATTGGTGCTCGCCGCTTCTGCACGATAACGCCACCTGCTTCGCCTTCGGGATAAATCCCCATCCAAATCTGTACGCTCGAGCGTCGTGGGAACGTTTCGTCCCAAGGTTCATAGGGTCTGAACCGCATTGTGTTCCGACTAAACAAAGCGGGTTACTATGAGTGTCAGTGTAAAGCATCAGTCACCCGGCCAAGGAGCTGCATCAGTCATCCCAGCTAAAGTGCTTGGCCTCTCCCCTCCTCCCAGCCGCGATATGAAGGGACAGGATGGGGATGGGGAGGGGGGGAGGGGGTGTCTGCAGCGACTCCGGTGTCACCGCACGTAGCCGTCTGTCCCTTTGAAAACGACGTGTCAGCTTCGTGGCGAGTGAGCCAGCTGCTTGTTGACCGGCGCGTCTTTGATGACAGCCTTGATGGCTAAGTGGTGACACTGTGTGCTTTTAGCCTCAGTGTGTATCAGAATAGCTCCCATGTAAGCTGGAGGAGGCTGCTATGCATCAATCAATGACGTTAACCTCCATCCAAAGCTACCAAACTTCGGGCCCCAGCTGTGATCATTTTCCATAACCCCTTATCCAGTGCTGGAGTGCAGTTTCAGCCTGGAAATGGTGAACTGTCCCAGGAGGCCTACTGCCTGGGGCTGCCCCCCCCTCCCCCAGGACAGACTGCCAGCATAATACTATTCTTTACTTAAATTCTAATTTTCTTTGACATATACTGATTTGCTGTGGTTTATTAAGGAATAACTTATAAAGCTCATTAACTCATTTTATTATCGTGCATCGTTTGTTTGCAAATTGGTTTACTTTTTTTGTTCCATATTTTTCCATCGGCTTCAGTTTTAAGACTTTACATTATTTCTTTATATTAATGACACCCTGACTGGAATAAGCAGGTCGAAGATGGACGGATGGATGGATGGATGGATGGATGGATGGATGGATGGATGTAATAACGAACGCATATCGGGCAGAAACACTAAGAAGGCTAAAAAGACTGAGCCAACGAGCATGGAGCTGTTCGGCTGTCAGCTTGATGAAAAGCGGTGGGTCGCGGGGTTTGGGTTGGCGACGGCGGAACGAACAGAGAAGGGAAATGTAAAAGGCGGGGGGGGGCGGGGTCCAGTTACAGAGCCGGGGGTAGAAAGGCAGCGTAGGGTTTCATGTGCCCAAATAGATGTAAGCGTACAGGCAGATGCCTGGGCTGCATCTGTCTGCTCGGGGTTAAACCAGGACCAGCTGCAGGGAAGGAGGCTTGAGGAAGGAGGGAGACTCACAGAAGCATGTGGGCAGACATGCTGGAGGTGGAGGACAAGGCTTTAAGCTGTTAATCACAGCTGCTGGAAAGTGCGTGTCTGTGTGTATTAATAAATTCATCAGTATGGGATAATACTGCCCCAATAAATTATGCACTCCTGTATTTTTACAGGATTCTATCCATCCACATGTCCTGACTGGTTATCCTGGTTAAGGTCGTGGGGTACACAGATATCTAAATTTTTTCAAATATTTTGATTTAACCTTGTGTGTATAAACGTTGATTTGCTTGATGCGTGATTTGTTTGAAAATGCGGTTTGAAATGATTGGTTTTATTGTGCAGTCCTGCTTTGGAATTTTAAGGATATTTGCATTTTATTCATTCATTACTGCTTGTATTTTCTTGCCATTGATCCATTTCTCATAAGCGCTTATCTAATCAGGGTCACAGCAACCCAGCCTGAAAAGGCGGGATACACCATCGTAGGTGTATGGGGGTTTGTAGACGCTGGCGTTCGTGACCTGCGTTTGTGACACAGCGGTTATAACGTTTGCGTCTCCTAATGGGACTTTCAGCTATATCCTTGAGACGGGCATTTAAACTTAGTTATTTTAACGAGTACCTGGATATCTAACTAGGTGCCTTTCCTAGTGCCACCCTAGACTGGGGCCCCACTGGAAAAGCTACCTTCGGCTGGTAAGAGAAACTCATTGCCCACAACCTTCAAAGCACCCCAGTTTATGTGTTTGCATGGAGCAGAGTGTGTCTAAAGCTATATAAGGGGCCCTGAGTTATATAAATCAGAGTGTATTTTAAGTGCATATAAATGTCTATCTGTGGCAGGCCGTCATAGCTTTCACATGTGGAATAGTCTTCATGCATAAGTGGAGCACCCCGACATGCGTTAGGAGAGCAGACTGCGAGCGAGCTTTCTGTCTGAATCACGCAAGTTCTTGTTTGAGAACACGTGGGTGGATAAGTGGGAGTCTGTCGCTTGTTTAAGCGAGTGATTCTCATACAGAATGGCACACAAAAAGCAGGAAGATACAGGATTCTTCTTGCTTTGAATACTGATCTTCCCTCCATAAACTTCCATAACAGAAAATAATTATCTTCAGTCTGGCAGTATTGGGGAACCTAGCAATGCACCTTCCCATACTACTGGATCATTGTCCTCGAATCAATGTCCTCAAGAGCTTGCAGGCTCTCATTAAGTCAGACCTCTTAATTAGTGGAATTTATTGAGCTTTTAATTGAGCTAAACTCTAAATACGGTATTGTTAGAAGGACTTGTAGCTGGCCGGTCGGAAAATACTAAAGCCTCTCGATGATGCCAGCATCATTTCATATAAAATGATATTTTATGAAGGATTGTACTAATATTTATGTTAATGATTGACTCTAAATGTTCTGAAATTAATAGGTGAGATCATCATGGCTCCAGTTATAGCCCGCGCCAGTGGTTGGCCGATATATATCAGCCAGGCAATCATGATGATGCTTCTTTTTCAAAATAGCACATTGGCTGATCAACACAGTCATTGCTGGTAAGAGGGACGTTCATGTAGAATGGGCTTTTAATGGCGCTGTATCCAAGCAGTGATAGCCCCCCCCTCCCCCCCATTATCAGTGGTGCCTGCAGAGGATGCACTGCAAACCTTGCATCTGCCTGAATTAATTTTCTAGTTTTCCATGCTATAATGTGGCTATACTAACATTTAGTGTGAGGCTGTGTAATAAAATATTGAAGTGTTTTGATGTTTAGATGTGATTCACAAATGTTAAAGTTGGCCCCTTGGCTTTGGTAACCTTACGTAAATGCTATAATTTGAATCCATTCACTGTCTTAATAATTAATTATTATTATGGGGAGCCATTTATGATTTTATGGAAGAATTAAAAATTAAACAAAGGACTTGTGGATTTCTTTTTCAAAACAATGGCTGAGGAACCTTTACTTTTAAAAATTGCACATTGTAGTCAAAGGGAATTGTTATATAAGTGCATGTTTTGATGCCAGTGAAGTTGAGTCTTTTACAAGTTCTGTGAGACTCTATTTTCACTATATCCAAACCCTCATCCACTTTCCTGTCTGACTTGTCGTTCTTGATTGTCAAAGAACGTCATCAGGTTGCCACATTTATTCTCACTATGCAGTCTCCAAGAAACAAAAAAACAGGTGAGACGTACAGCACTATCCTCACCATAGCTCGATTCCTTACCATAGCTCGATTCTTTACCGTAGTTCGATTCCTTACCATAGCTCAATTCCTTACCGTAGCTCAATTCTTTACCATAGCTCGATTCCTTACCATAGCTCGATTCCTTACTATAGCTTGATTACTTACCATAGCTCGATTCCTTACCATAGCTTGATTCCTTACTTTAGCTAGATGCCTTACCATAGCTCAATTCCTTACTATAGCTTGATTCCTTACCATAGCTCGATTCCTTACTATAGTTAGATTCCTTACTATAGCTAGAATGCCTTTACAGCAAGTTCACACCAGAGTGCTCTTCATGGTGCTTCAGAGAGATTTTGTGTTTAAACAAATTCTGGTGAACTCATTCATGAGTGCAAATAAATAATTTTTTTAAAGCACAGTATAGCCCAGTGGTCTCAAGCTCCAGTCCTGGGGGGCCGGAGCCCTGCACATTTTTGGGTTTCCCGTCATTTAACACACCTGATTCAAGTCCTTGTGCTAATTACCACACAGCTCTTGAGCTGAATCACTTGTGATGGAACAGGGAAAGAACTAAGCTACACAGGGCTCCGGCCCCCCAGGACTGCAGTTTGAGACCCCGGGTATAGTGTGTTGTCTTTCCAGATTTCCTTAAAATAGCACAAATCCCAACCAAATGCAACATTCAGGTCAATTGTTGTTGCTTCTCTTCATGGGAAGCCTAAATGAGTAAAGGAGAATGTTGACTTTTATATGTGTGTAGGATGCTTTTATGAATTAGTAAACTATCCATATATGGGCGTGATTATGCCATGTTCATGGTAAGCCATGCAGTGAGATATAGCTGTCTTCAGAGACATGCACATTTGTATGGAATGTATGCAAATTATTTTGGTAACACTTTACTGTAGGCCATGTTTTTAGTATATGGCTTTAAATAATTATAAAAAGGCATAACACATTATAGCCATTTTTATTATGCATTATAACTGCCTTATGAAGCTGTCATCTATAATGCACTATAGGTACCTTTATAATGCAGTACAAAGCCTCCTTAATGGTTATACTGAGCATTATAATACATTATATCTACAGTACATTATAGATGAGAGCTTCATACAGCATTCATAATGCATAATACACGGCTATAATGTGCTATGCCTTTTGATAAATATTTATTGCCATATGTATAATGTTTTATGAATATGTTTATAAATTACTAAAACATAGCCTTGAGTAAAGTGTTACCATTATTTTCTTTGCAGAGCTGAATATATTCATAAAGTTATCCTGTTATTGTGATTTTTTTATTCTGCTCATCGCATTTCTTATTGGCTGCATTTAGGTACAATCCAATCTCAGCCTTGCATTGCCCGTCAGGCACTCTGCTCTCTAAATAACCTTATGGGCACTGGCCCTTGAAGAAGCCGTATCAGTCAGCCACTAGCATCGACAGAACAATACAGGAATAATTTAAATATCTGAGAAATCAAAGTCTTGAGTGAAGGAGCTCATTGAGCAGAGCAACGCGAAAAGACAGGTATTTATTTTCTCATTATTTTAAGAGGCATTGCACACACTGCTATTCACTTGGGAGCGACAAAGCCAGAAGACATAGTGCTTGTGAACAAACAAAACAATCTGAAATGTTATAAGATATAAATGTTTATAGGTCTGCGTCCTTGTGGGTGTTTTTGATTTATTTAGTTTTCCCAAACCAAAACAATGGTTTTGGAATTTTTTTCATAAGAGGAGAGTATTTATACTACTGTTCTATCCAATCCATCTGTCTATGAGATCCTCCTGCTTGCACTTCAGAAGTCCTGTACCACTCTGAGGTCAAAGGAACTGAGCAAAATCCATGTTTAATGTGCTTCCAACGCACAGTACGGAACAAGTACTGATGCAGTCCATCTGCATCATCACCAAAGGAGTTTCTCTTCCTGGTGCAATTTCATACACAAAGCTTGGAAATTGGAATGTGCATTGGGAAAATCCACAAGCAAATCATAATTGCATGCATATCCTGGGGGATAAAGTCTGTTGTTCCCAGCTGTAAATGTAAAATAAAACCAACATTGTACAAGTTCTTATCTGTATATAATGGTAAATAAATAATGATAAATATTTGCAGTAAAAAAATATTTCTGAAAATCTTTGGTAAATATGGCTGCTTTCCCAGGCTTAAAGTAGGCGTGACAGACATGCGCACACTTTACTCGTGTGAGACTCTGCTCTGCAGCTTTTGCTATTTCATAAACTACAGCGTGTTTTATAGTCTGTGTGTCCCTGGAAGGCGAGTTTCGAATCTCGAGTGCATTGTACACATGCCTCAGTATTATCAGTCAGAGCAGGCAGAAGTGCCGTGCAGGACGATTATTCAATATGCAACAAGGCCTCTGATGTTGTGGGGGGGGTAATGATTTTTGATGTTTTTATACATAGCTGTATGTCTTCCGTCAGTGTAGGAAAACACATGTAATACCACTCAGATATTCCCTGTATTTCCTGCTGTAAGCCAGAACATTGTTAGAAGAAAAAAAAAAGATTCCATGAAGCAATTGATGCCATAAAGTATCATTATGATGCCAGACAATAATTGATAGGGTGACAAACGTTATGAAATATGCATGGCGAGACACATTTTCCCTATAATCACAATGAGCGGGTGGCTCTCTGTCCTAAGTCATTCGCCTGGAATGACTGAAGGCCGGCCCAGTAAATGGGTGTCATTCTTTGATGGGCTAATCAATAACCGCAACTGGCTAAATTATGACAGTGGTGTTAGTGGGCAGCCACATGGGCGCGGACCTTCAGCAGCTTGCTGAATGCTGCCTTGTCAGCAAAATATCGCCGAAGACATTTATGAAGTCATTACAATAAACGGCCTGTTGAGACTTTATTGTTTGAGGAGACAAATGACCCTGGGTTTTGCATTCCAGTGATTTATCGTCTCAAACTGTAGGATCATTTTTTAAATATGTCCTGTAGTCCTTTCCAGTTGTTTTACTTTTCTTTAAGAACTTTTCTCACTTAATGATATTTTTAGATTACACATTCAGAAATCACTTGTCACTAAGCTATATCATGATTTAATTTTGTGCGTTTTGTGCATGTGTTAACTAGCTACAGTATGAAACTCTTCTCACATGAAGGGCTAATAGAGTACTTCAACTTACAACGTGTTAATTTGTTCCTTTACAGAGATAGCTTTAGTCTACAGTGAACCGAGTAAGGCCCTTGATATGATTACACACTACGTGCAGGTAATGATACCCAGAATTAATTCTGTGCTCTCAATTAACCGAAGTGAAGCTCAATTAATTGTCACGGCTGAAGACGCTCACCCCTGTTACTTATTTTAAGTACCTACATGTAGTTTTTTTCCAAGCTATTATACCTTGTGACACACAACTTAAGATATAGATGCTTTTGGCTGGTTGAGTCATGTGTACTGAGTCATGTGTACTGAGTCATGTGTACTGAGTCATGTGTACTGAGTCATGTGTACTGAGTCATGTGTACTGAGTCATGTGTACTGACACCTTGATTCCCAGAGGAACAAGTTCCTTAATTGAACCTGCAGTTGGCATGCTTGCAAGACAACTTGTTGAAATGGTGAGAGATTAGTGGGATTTGACAAAAGTGCATCAGTTTAGTTTTTATTGAACTGTCAGCAAAAGGTCACAGACTGAAATCACAAGTACAAAATTCTGTTTGGCTCCTATGGATACGTATAAGAGCTCTTTGAATCACTGATCATCTTTTTTAAAGTCATTTTTCTTTAAGACTATTTATTTGCAGATGTTTTATAGATAGTTTTGCTGAAAAGAATCATGACATAATTAGAATCACGTTGAAATGCAAGATATTAATATCCATGGTAGTTTTTTCATATGTACATTTGCATAAAGAATATGGGAAGAAAAGTGTGAATGTTATCAATGGTTAATTATTGAACAGCCATGGACCCCTTCTTTGCTTCTCTGGAGGGCCGTGTTTCTAACAGTAGTTTGATGAAATATTTAACGCAGCCTTTTGATTAAGACACAACAAGCAGTTGCTTTGTCAACCTCATTTTCAGCAACTTTCAATAAATAAATAACAGGGGAAGTGTGCTGTTTACAGTTTTTTTTGTATAATTTTACTGTGCATAATAACTGTGCTAGAGATTCTTTGAGTAGAATCACAGCAAGCATTGTGAAGTATGTAAGGACCAGACTATTATTGCCTGGAAACCTACCTGCAATATTTTTTTCTCAATGCAGCTTTTTATTCAAATCAATGCCTGATTATAATGGCCATAGAAATTTCATTTTACATAGAACCACATGAAATGAATTGCTTAGATTTCTCTGGATTTCGCGGCAGGGAAAACATCATGGAATTTTTTGTAACATCGAAGCTAAGATGGGGGAGGGTTTGCATGGCCCAGTATGAAACACCTGACTTAATAAGTGATGATGTAATCACGGGCCTGTCCAATGCAGTGAAAGTAGAATACGTAAGTAGGGATTTAGTACTCTTTAATGAGAACACTTGATACACTTGTTCAAATCTGGTTCAGTGCAGCTGGAAAGATCACTTTTGATAAGTAGGCTTTTTTTGTGGGGGTGGAAGTCCAGTAAAGTGTAGCCCCTAATATTTTAATTTCAAAGGCATTGCTAAGCACTAATGAGCACTTAAAAAAAAGAAATTAAAATTTAATAAGACCCCTTAGATTTGCTCCAGTAAGTCACTGAAGTGTTACATAAAACGAGTGATGCGGGGGGGGGGGCGTCATTCGGTAGTAAGTATATTCTGAAAGTGGCTGAGAAGAGTCAGATGACCTTGACAGATACCGCTTTCGACTGATAGGGAATGCGTGTTACACATGATGGCAACAACTCAAGTCTCAGAACCATGACTTCTCTTTGATAGAGGACATACTTTTCGGCTGGGACTCGAGGGTGTGGGTCTGCTCCGACTTTGGTGGCTGTACAAGGCGCTGGGAGATGGCAGCCAGCTGAAACTGATGATTAAGTCTCCCCATTAGTGAAATGGGGGCAGACATCGAAGGAATTTCTAACAGGAACTTATTTAAGTTTAATCAGCTGCTGAACATCTCGTGTCTCTGACCCCATGAAAGGTGACCCGCCCTTCAGTGACAGCATATGGGAGAAGACATTACCACCTCATTTAAGTTACTGGTGACAGAGAGCTGGTAGATTGCCACCTGTAAATACGGAAAGCAGGACAGAGGAGGTAAAAGGAGGAACTGAAGGGCACGAGGCTGCCATTGCTGGTCTGTTTAATGCCAAGGTTTCCTAGAACGTCTCCGTAGTTGGTTTGAAGAATATGCTGCAATTACAGGTAGTTCTTTGAATCCCAACACTTCGAGTATTTTGCCTGTAGAAATGCTTACATTAACTGGCCAAGGTAACAGCAGTGTGTTATGTATAAAATTTTAATATTGCTGTTGTGTTTCAGTAGAAAAATAGTTTTCAGCGCAGTACTGAGTTCCAAGAATGTGACAATAAACAGGTTCTTGCTTGTACATGAATGCCACTGAACCTTCCTTTCATTTTTATTTATTTATTTCTTTTTCAGTTTGCGGCATGCTGGAGTTCCTCTTTGACATTGTCACAGTGGCAGACATGTTTCCAGTCAGAAAAGATGATATTCTTTGAGGTTTAACCTCAAGACAATCAATTAAAATAGGGGATCGCTACCAAACAAATGCTCAGTGACTGCATGGTATCATGCTGAAATCGAGGAGGACAGAGACGGATCAGCCTATTGGATCTTCCCTGTGTCCTGGAATCCCACATAGAAAATGCGATGGTATCAGTGCTGGGAATCAATCACTTTTTCTAAATTTTATTAGCCAGGAATTGGTGGCATGGAGGCTGGGAATTTGAATCAGGAAGCCGGTTGTATAGTAAGATGTACGTAGGTTACACATACGGCTGCACAGTAAGAGGGTGTCCATTTTACTGTCATCATTACCGTACCCAGACACAGCATGTCAGTGTATTAAATTTCACCAAAATTATATGTAAATTAGAGCTAGCCGAATGTTCGCAAGTTAGGAAAAGTACATCGACAGTATCATGTCACTTTTAGCAATGTATAATTCTTGTAATGGGTCATACCCATTAAATTAGGTTTTGACAGTTATGGTATGACAGCTTGCCATATGCAATATTTAGCTAATATTTAAAATTAAATATTAGTAAAGGTAGACATAATCTGTAGCCCCAATTTACCATATATATCTACTGTACTTAATGATGTAAATTTTCATGACATCACTACATTTGGATGATAAAATTACCTTAAGTTATGCAGCAATATACCAGTTAATTAGTTATGTGCTTAATCTTAATGCAGCTTTTCTCCCCTTTTTGTTACATAAAAACACTTTTTAGCTAATGGTTTGTGTACACGTGTGGGCAATAGCTAGTGCTAACAACATCCACAAAACTCCTAATAGTCTTTTATAACAGGACTATCCCTGCTTGATCAGCCATGCTGAAGGACAATTCAACACGTTGCAAAGAGTTCTGAAAAGTAGTGTGGGATAATGGATATTTCTTGACAATATCCTGCAGACCCTTGTGGTTTCTTCTTATTGCTTTCCAAAACAAATAGCATTAAGCCTTTGAGCACAGAGGAGAAGGTCCTCTGTGTTTCATTAAAAGGCCTGTCATTTACTTTGAGCTGTTACACATTTGTGAACCGGCGAGGTACATCTGACAGACTCGCACAAGGGACGGATTTCCGACGCATTCACTGTTTACTCTTATTTAGAGCACTGTCAGGCGTAAAGTGTTATTTACATGACAGCGCTGAAAACGTACTGTTTACACTGGGTGTCTGATGTAAATGTGTGTCATACGAAGGTGCTGACTCGTTGTAAGGACAGCAACCCAGAAATGCAGCAAAGACGAAATCAACTTATGCTCATGAGTATGAATAACGTAAAAAAATTATAAAGTTGTCAACCAAAAAAGTCACAAAATATCGCCACAGATCTGTGTGGTTTTAGGAGTAACGAACCACCAGCATGTAGCCTGCATCTGACTAGGTGTGCAGGCAGTAATACACAGTTTTGCAGTTACATCCTATTGAAATTCATTAATGCTGAAATGTTAGTATTACCTAATGAGCTTTCAGAAATCATCAGAATTCACTGAGCTTTGGATCTGATACTTTATGTGTTGTATCCCTGTCCTCTTACACATTTACACTGACACACAGGGAACTCAGGTGTGTTGTTAAAAGCCTCATTGCCGCCATTTAGCAAAACTGGAGAAACACACAGCTGTTCCCCCAGGGTGAATGATGTGGGTTCGTCCCTCCCGCATCACCTGTGAACCATGTTTGACTGGAGCGTGAAAAAAGGATTAGTGTTCTGATACATCGCGCAGGATAGTCGTTTATAACAGCAGCGGTGATTAAATTCTGGTAGCGTTTTTGTTTCCCTACATGAGAACCTTTTCATTAATTATTTATGTTGGTAGTCAGGGTGTCATTATTTTGGGTAGTTAATTATTTATGGTTGCCCAAGACTGCCTGTTGGTAACGAAGTTATGTCCTGCAGCAGTGCAAAGTTGTGAAATGTTTGTTCACAGGCGAAGCCATTTCTGTCTGTCATAATAGTTGAATTAATTAATGTTTGCAAGATGGGGGGGAGGTGGGCTACACTTTTAAAGTGACAGGATGTGTCTGGTTCCCACAGTGCTTGCTAAGTAGTTTGCCCAAAATATAGAAGGACAAGAGTGACAGGTCAGTGTAGAATTACAGACACTGCAAGTCCTAAATACTTGCATCGTGAAATCCAGAAGTGAATAGCAAAACGGCGAGTGCTAGACACTGACAGCGCTGACTTAAAAATAAATCTGCACGCTCACCACTTAATGTTAGTAACAGAATCTGATGTAAATACCATATGGACAGGCAGCGGCCTTTCAAAAGCCGATAGCCAAACAGAAAAAAACGATCCCAAATTTTACAGTGAGGAAATATTCATAATTACTCTCTCATTTATACATAAATCAAAGAACTGCGTTTGGTGTTTTTAGTGAAACTCAATCCCCCTGCTTTAGTTGAAATCTCAAAGCTGGTAAAAAAAATAATAAAGTACAGTGGTACCTCAAAACTCGAATTTAATCCGTTCAGAACTCTGGATCGAATCCTAAAAAGTTGTGATCGAATTTTCCGCATAAGAAATAATGGAAAACCAATTAATTGGTTCTCGGCCCAAAAAAATTACATCTAAATATGTAAAATAACCCGGATAAAACAAGACGAGCATATACTGTACTAAGGACATCTAAGCACATTTATCAAAACAGTAATTTGTAAAGTAAGAAAATAAATGTACCCAAACAATGTGTCCTGCCCCGATAGTCCGCTCCTTCTGTGTGCCACGCCCCCTCGTTACCCCCGTGTGGAATCCCCGTGTGATCAGCTGTTTCTGTTTGTTGTCATTAGTCTTCTGTATTCGCGTTTCAGTTTGTTTCCCCGGTGTTCTGAGGAGTTGAGCTACCTATCGAGTCCTGCTATCGAGCCTTTCTGCATATGTGCCGTTCCACCATCTTGGGATTTGAATTATGTTTTACGGGTTAGGGTTAGGGTTAAGGTAAGGGTTTTAGGGGTTTTGGATGGGTTACGGTTAGGGTTTGGGTAAAAGTTAGGGTTAGGGCTATCGATTAGCACTACGGTAGCCTAACTCGACAAAGTAGCTCAACTCAACAGAACACCCGGTCATTGTATTGTCCGTCTGCGTTTTGCCTGCCGTACCTGTAATTAAACCCCGTTTTCCCCGATACCCTAACATCTGCGTCTTTGTCTCCGTTCCGTCCGCTCGGCACAACAAATTTATTATAATTAAACGTATTAATGGTTTATTATTAATATTAAAATTAATAAGAAATCTTTATTTTTAAATGTATTTTATTATATAATAATAATTACTGTTACTGTCTATCATTGTCTAAATGTATTTTTACAGTCTAAACATATGTATTCAGCTAGTGTAAACATACACGATGTTATCACAGCGAATGCGAAGCTGAGACTGAAACGTTACCCTTTGTTTCCGCTGAGAGACGTGCCGCGTGACTCATTTCCCCGCGTGTACAAGTTATCTTAGGTCGGCGTTCACGGTTTGACTTCTGAGATTCAGATCAAGTTCTAGGTGATTTTTTTTCGAACTGGTTGGTTCGACTTTTAAGAAATTCGAGTTCTAATTAGAGGTACCACTGTACTTTGCAAACTTTAAAAAAATGTTTATTTCTATATTAAGTGAGATTGTATATAAGTAAAAATGAAAGCTAATCTTAAAACAGTGGTTAGGATTAACTCCTGGTTATTATCTTTAACATGGTCTGTTTTAATGAAATAAGTGGTGCAAAGCTTTTTAAAAACACCAATTGAATTTGTATTTAGCTTATAATATAATGAAATCCATATTTATATATAATGATAAATTAATGTACTACCTCTAATATGTCTTTAATATATTTATAATAAATGATATCATCTTTTAATATACAAATACGATATGTGCATAGCATTCTTCAGGTTCCAAAATCAATTTATCGAAAAATAATGCCATGATATTGGTGTTATCTTTGCCTTTGGAGTTACCTCTCCCTCTGACAGCTTTTTTCTGTTTTCTTTTTGTTTGCCTATGAATCATTTCAATGCAGAATTCTTCCTGGAGCTCCTGGAGAACACAGAGAAGTCGCTGAACGACATGTTTGTACGGACCTACGGCAAGCTGTACATGCAGAATTCTGAGGTCTTCCAGGACCTCTTCACGGAGCTGAAGCGCTACTACACCGGTGGCAACGTCAACCTGGAGGAGATGCTGAACGACTTCTGGTCCCGGCTCCTAGAACGCATGTTCCAACTGCTCAACTCCCAGTTTCAGTTTAGCGATGACTACCTGGAGTGCATCAGCAAATACACGGACCAGCTGAAACCCTTCGGGGACGTGCCCCGGAAGCTGAAGGCCCAAGTGACGCGTGCGTTTATTGCGGCGCGTACCTTCGTCCAGGGCCTCATGGTTGGCCGGGAGGTGGCCAATAGAGTCTCTAAGGTAAGATTATGACAGAAAGATCTCACTTCTGCTCTGGTACTTCCTTCACATGTCAAAATCTGATGTGACCTTATATGCAGAATCGAATCGCTGCGCTTGGGATGAACAGCCTTATGCTAGGCCAAGTGCTAATGATAGTCTGTCTTTCTTCTGCATGAAGATTAACTTAATGCCTTTGAAGTCTTTTGGAGCACATCTGCCATACAATATTAATTTGCCATCTGACTCATAAGGTGTCTATGGTTTTCTTTTTAGGAGTCCCTGAGCTAATGAAAGTGTTTTCTTTTTTTTCCCCCAACTCTGGCTTTCTTTACAATTTCTAAGCCCGTATCGATAATAATTTGAAATTCATTCCATGCACTGAGTACCATGTTCAGAGTATAGCTCTGTTTCATTGGCTGGGAACAGTACTGTGCATTAATTAAAAATGCTAACAAGGATTTAGCTGTACTAAGTAATAAAACTGATAAATAAATATAGTGACAATGTTCTGGCTTATTATCAAAAACAATAAAAATAGCTTATACCTGAAAGATTTAAGTAGCATTTTGCTCGTAAATAGGTAGCTTTCAGATTGCTGTATAAGAAATTACTGTATTAATATCTGACATTGCTTTAATTGATGCACAATTGAGATGTGAATACTCAAACTAACATCATTTGAATCACTTGCCTGCTTTACATTTGCCTTTGAGGTATGTGTGCAGGTACGCTTGTGGTTTCAGAGCCCTTTCACTCCTGAACCTCCACTCTATTTCCCCAGTGTATTTTTAGTGGGGAAGAAGAATCCCTTTGATTAATCTAATCGGGAAACAATTGCTCAGTGCGTGTTTTACATTTATCACCGAGCCCATTAACCGAGACGTAAGTGAATGTGTACTGCCAGCCAAACACGGCGTCTCCGTTAGTATTCTACCGCAACACATCAACCCATGTTGACTATTAGTAGCAATAAAGCTAATTTCCTTGCAGATGTGTCTGGTTCTGAATACAGGAATGGCTGCAGTATTGAGACCTCAGCCTTGTGTGATTTCTGTCCCCCTGTGCTGATACTTATGTCAGGGAAGACAGGCGTAGATGTCGGAGCGCTGTGGGCCATTTGTTCTGCTGCTTGTCTTCATTTCTGCAGCACGTCGAAGACAAAAGCCTGCAACGTCTAACCCACAAACGAGGAGGAAATTAATGGCCCACGAGCGTCATTTTTGTGATGCTTGTTGTCAGTGTCTCCATGGTCTGTCTGGGCAATTAATGTGCCAATCCCCGACTGCCTTTGTAACACTCCATGCGTCATTTAAAATTTCGGAGCTCTCTCTGAAATGTCTCGCTATTTCAGAGGTCTTCAAGGTCTTTGCATATAAAATGAAGGATGTGTGTGTCTCCGCTTATAAGTTGCATGTGCCTCTGAGAGTACCCGGTACAAACTGCCAGCCGACATGACAGTAAGGAACGGCCTTTTGATGCATTTTCCTGTGCCATTTTTCTCCGGGGAGATCAGAGTCGGCACAGCGAGGACGTTTCAGAATTATGTGCTTTTCATAGTGAATGTATTGATCAAAGACAAACGTTCATCTGGAGCCAAACGAAAAGCTTTTTAATCATATTGTTTTCATTCTCTGCCCGCAGCAAAATCTCGACCTTTTTTTTCCATTTGTTGAAAGTTGGTAGTGACAGCGAATGGTTCCTGCTTATCTCGGAGTATGGGGCAGGCCTAGGGGCACCTGAGGGTGGATTACGATAAATTACCCCCTTCGGGATAAACAAAAACCTTTTGGAGTCATACTGAATTTCCTCCACTGCCTAGAAAAGCCACATGTCAAAGCAACTTTCAGACTCAGGTGTCATCTCACATTTTTACAGGTCATTTAGGAAAATTATTTACTTTATTTTTAAGGAATTGTTGCGTTGTCTTAATGACTGTCAACTCAAGATAGCATGAATGTACATTTCCAGAACAACAATGAAGAATATTGGACATTTTTACATGTTCAAGCCTCAGAATAAATCCATAGAGAAAACACTCGCCTTCACCCGGGCAGAAAAGTTGTTTTTCAGCACGGTAAATATTTTTAAATATACAAAACCTCCCCTCTGTTTATCTGGCATGTGATGCCAACGTACCAGATGTCGATGCAAGCCTCAACATAAATTGTCACATATTTCAACTTAACTGTCTTGAGCCATTAAAAAAGATTTTTTTGAAATTCATTTCAAACTTTTTAGACTATAAAAGTAGTTTTAGTATATAATAAAATGGTATTTAAAATTTTATTTATAGTATGTCTTGCCTGTTGTTGTTAAGTCAATGGAGCAGTGATTGTATATCTTAGAAAATGCAGATAGGTATCCAAAATAAATCAGCTGTTATGTTATATGTGGCGGCTCCTCCATCTGCCACAGCTGAGCACTGTCCACCAAATGTGTTCTGCTGGTGGTACAAATGTCCCCATACAGCTACCAAGCTGAATTAATCCGCTCTCACCTTGAACCTTCTTGAATCTCAAAGCTCCATGTCACAGCCTTCATTTGCTTGTCTTTTGTGTAGCTTACGCCTTATACTATATTTGCTAATTAGAGTTCTTAAAAATAAAATCTGTTGAGCCAGTTTGCAAGCACTGAAATTATCTTTTTTCAATGCAGTTGATATGAAATTCGGGTGAAATACCAAGCATCCCACAATATAGAAAATCTGTATTATATGCAAAATTGTTTCTTGCATATCTCGATTGTTTCTCCTCTTTGCTTAATTGTTATTACTGTTATTTACAATATAATCCCTGTCTTTTTATAGTAAATATATAGCTGTAGGATGACATGAATAATGCATTAGATACCACCATGCCTGCTTTGTTCGGCAGTTCCACCCCACTGCGCTTCCCAAGCTGCCTGTGTGGAGTCTGCATGTTCTCCGCATGTTCATGTGCTCAGGTCTCCTCTGGGAGTCCCAAAACACACCCACTTCGGTGAGTTTATGTCTATAAATTGCCCATAGTGTGTGGCATGTGCCTTGCCAATGGGCGTCCAGGAAGGAGTGACAGGCTCACCTAGATCCTGTATTGATGAGTGGCTCAGCCGTGAAACAAGCATATATGGGTGGCTGTATATCTGTCAGTTTCTTGTCTTGGTTTTTTTATTATTTGAGATTGCAGTTGTCACTGGAGGCAGCACGGTGGTGCAGTGGGCACTGGGGCCAGGGTTTGAGTCTCTGCCAGGGTTCCATGTGTGCGGAGTCTGCATGTTCTCCCCATGGTTTCCCCCCACAGTCCAAAAATCATGCTGAGGCTAATTGGAGTTACATGTGCATGTTGCATGTGTGTGTGACTGGTGTGTGAGTGTGCCCTGTGATGGGTTGGTCCCTGCCCATAGGCTCTGGACCCCCCACAACCCTGAATGGGACAAGCGGTTACGAAAAATAAACAGATGGGAACAATTGTCTTTGACCTTAAAAAAGTGTAGCGTTTTTGATTTGGTGGATATTGCCAAGGACACTAATGTAAATGTGGGAAGGTGAAAGTCTAAAAATGTGTACATTTTGGTTGTGTCACCAATATTATTTCTTTGATGGATGGATTTTTAAAATTGCGCACAATATTCAGTTTTTAAGCTGCTAATTTGTCTCATGCAGTGAGGTTATTTGTGTCTTTAGGTGAGAAGGAATATGTTGTTTTGGTTAGTAGGCTTGTGTTCACAGTTACCGTATGCCAAGCCGTATTGTGATCTCTTCCATGCCTTTTATTAATAACCTGCATGTTTTACTGTGTTTTCAGAGGACACAAAATCCAGTCATTACAGTATAATTATATTATTATTAAAGACCAATCACCATCATCACACTGTTAAGATGCTAATGATGGTCCATAGGTTGACCAATACACGTCCAGATCGATGAGACTTTAAGCATCTTATAATGCAACAAACTAATTATATTGATTGCAGTTTTATTTTGCATTTGCACAGAAATATCTCATTATGTTGAAATGGCTGTGAAGTGTAGGGTCTTTTGTACATACGGCACGATATCATTTTTTATATCCTGATCTCGATATTGATATTAAAATTTTGAGTATCTGCCGATACCAATCCATTATTTTCCCCCTTTATCAGCTACTAAGCATTAAATGAGACATCTGTATCAGTACATTTTGATTAACCATGCACACTGTCTGCATTTAGTACTGTAGTGGCATTGTTTGCGTATACTAGCATAAGAACAGGAAAATATAAAGGTGATGTTACTCAAACAAATTCCACAGCCAACATGATTTACACAGGTCTGCTTCTTTGTTTTAATCAGTAACAACTTTCATAAAAATGAAGTGCAAATTGTACAATCTGTTGCCAAATTAAGTATAACAAAGAAATCAATCATAAAAATAACACTGTATACCCAATTAACCATTTCTAGTGAAATAGTAGACTTAAGTCTAGTACAAAATAGCATGGATACAGCATTTAAGTAGTAATCAACCAGACTTTTGAAGGAATATAAGTCTGAAGACATCTAGTTTGTATAAGTTTCCCTGTGTTCAGACTTAAGAAAAATCAGCATTAGCCTTGCATTCACGCACTCTGCAGTTTGGCTCTTGTCTTCCTTCAAGGTAAAGTACAGTAACGGTAGCGTGACAACTCCGACGCATGCGTCCTGCTAAACAACGACTGTCACGTGACTCACTTCTGTTCACCGCGGTAAGGCTACGAGCATTTTCACAATTTTTCAGGTTAGATTTATCTCTGGTTAAAATTTGGATCGGTTTCTTACCCCGCCTATACCCGATCAAGCGTTTTTCTCCGGTACCGGCAGAAATTCATTCTGGTGTAAAAAAGGACACTTCCTGGTAGAGGTGATGTTGAAGACCTGTCGTAAGGGCGGAGGTTTTGGGACTTGTGGCTCATAATCTGTAAGAATTTATATTAGGCATCTGTTCTCTCGCTTTTTGGGGGGGGAGTTGAAAACAGACTCTAGTGTCTTTCAAGTGAGAAGACCATCTGTCTGGCCATCTTCTGCAGCCCCCCGGCAAAGAAATACTGACAAATGTCTGTTATCATTATGCCTCCCCCCCTTGGGACTTGTAGCCTAGTCTGCAGTAAGCTGGCCAGACATTCCGCAGTAAAAAATGCCAGCCCTTCAGCGGTGACCTCATCCAAGCATGAATAACCAACCAAATACTAAAAGGATAAAACGATACAGATTGGGATTATTTTACTTTACGTGCTGGGATTATGATTTTATCTACGATTAAGTTCAGAAAATCCCCAAGATTAAAATGGAAGTGCTCTTTTATATTTCTGTTCTATCTTTTATACTCAGTTCTCAAATCTCGGAATAGGTTTTAAATTACTGTTTGATGGTGGTTTATAATCTACACCAATGTAATCTGTAGGTAAGAAGGTCATCTGAAATTTATATATATATATATATATATATATATATACACATACACATGCAAAATGTATGCATGTGTGTATGTATATATAAAGGAATCAGACTTTTCTGTATGTCAGGCCTATTGTGAGCTCATTTCCCGCTAAATGAGTCGTGTGTAATTTTAGGGGGGTTCGAAATGAAGTTCACTCCTGTCTTTGGCCTGATCTCATATCCATGTCTTTTAGTGCCACTGCCCGGGGGGGCGGGGTGGGGGGGGGCTGTCCTGATAGCCGCAGTGGCTGCTGTTCTGGGCCGCACACAGCAAGAGGCTGACAGTGACCAGGCCTCCGGGCAGGTTGGACTCTGTAGGTAATGAGGTGCATTTCATTCATCCATAGGCGGATGTAGAAATAGCCTTAATAAATTAGACTGAAAACAGAAGCAAAGAATGATGATTTTATTTTGCTTTTTAATTTCACTAAAAATTATTCTGCTTTAAAAGGCACTTGCACATCCTAGGCCACTCTAGTGCATTTGATTCATTTATACAGCAAAATATATTTTATGAAAACAGTGCCAATCGATTACCCCACCTGAGGCTACAACACCAAGGTCTTTGGATTAGAAGTTTTAACCTTTTGGTTGTAATGCATGAACTGCAAAGCTTTCCCTGCTCTGATGAAGATGAGGAAAATAAGCCCCACCACAGCTGTCACACCGCTCAGGCATTTAGGCAGGCCGCCCAAGTGGTCTGTGGCAAGGCCCCCATCCTTCCAGGTCCTCCTCTTGCCACCCTGGCCTTGCTGGCCTCTGTGCTGCACAGATTGGCGTGAGCAGGTCACCATCGTCCACGCCGAGGTGGACAGATGGCTCCCGGCCCTGACGGACTTCAGGGACACTTGACGTTTTTTCATGTGCTGTGGACAGCAGAAGCCTTTGTGGCGCCAGATGTTGTATCTCCAGCAAACTCTTACTGTCGCTTGTTAAACACATAATAATATAAAGAGTTCTCCACATTGTTCCTGAAAGTGTGCGGTTTTATAAGAGCTTAAATACCGTCGCTGTCAGCTTCAGCTAACATGCCTTTGTAAGACCAGGATTGTTTGATTGCATATGTTGAAAAGTCAGCAGACATCAAAAGATTAAATAAGTAATTTGGGTAACACCGTCTACGAATGCCGTGGATGTAAGAATCTATGAAAGCATTCACAAACATCATAATGCATTCCTCGCGTAAACAGAAAGATACATATTGGTGTCCTTGATGCAGTTATTTTGTGATAGCTGGATTATCAAAAGAAAATTCTTATAAACTTAAGTCTTCTGTGTATATTTGAATAGAAAGTAATAAAATGACTCCTTACATAACCCCGTGTATATTACCTTAATAACAGCTATACGAGTATTACTTTCACAAGTTCAGAAAATACAATTATTCATTTATGGGCCCAAAACTTCAGAGCCGTTTCGTTTATATTTATATTAATTTATATTACTGCATTTGAGTAAAAAACAATATTTTTTTCTCCATAAAGTGTTTAAATAGAGCTGGAAATTGTGTTTATTTTATATTACAGGATGGCTGTCCAGATTGAAGGTGACTCTGATGATTGAACTATCCAGGTATTTTTAAACAAGTGATCAATTACCTCATTAAACTTCACATAGACGGCTACAACAGAGTGCCTGAAAAATGGAGGAAAAAAAAAAACAACAGGAGAAAATAATTAATAGGTCAATATTATTGCGTGTCCCAGAGGTGACATGGAAGAGTAATAGTCGCTGTTGTACCACTGGACCTAAAAATGGTTCTTGCCAGCTGTTATGTGCAATTTGAGCAGACCTGCCTCCGCCTGGGAGGATCCCATATGACCACTTCTGATTACACTGGATGCCCACAACCCACAATGCACTCCATCCGCATTGAACTTCACTGAAGGACTTAAGTGCCGGACAGTAAATGCTAGAGAGAAGAGATCTTCTCCGCAATGTTCTCCTCAATGTCCTGGGCATCATTCCAGGATCCGCATTCTCCAACGTTTCTGACAGTTCAGCTATTATGACATTCTGTGGATTCAAAATGAACTGATTGACAGTCTTGTGAGAGAATAATGAAACCTTCCTACATTTTGTAAATCTGCATGTCAGTAACTGGTATCCAGTCCACAGCCTTCAGTCAGGGTTTCTCCACTGTTTATGCCGTGGTCTCAGAATAAATAGATTGTATTGAATTAAGTAATTAGCTATCCTGTGGGGTTTTTTGTGTCTTATTGTTAGTCCAAGGTGTTCTCTAAATTCTCTATTTTCTATATACTATGCACTTTAAAAAAAGGCGTGTGCTGGAGTTCACACGTTTAAAATATGACAATTTTGGAATTTTCACCAATCCCCAGCATACATTTGACAGCAGTAGAATTTAATACAAGAAGATCACCAATGTTCACCAGTGGTAGTATGTCTCTTCATGAAGGATAGTTTTGAAAACCAGGTGTATCCGAAATATTAATCCATTAATCTTCCATTAATCATTTAATCTAGTATAGAGTCACCGTGAGCCTGTCGCATGTCGCAGGAAGCACAGGATACCCTATCAGTGCAGCACATGATCACATACCCTGGGAATAATAGAGAAAATGGTTCACATGTATTTGGACAGCAGGGGGGTAGCCGGGCTAACCCGGGGGGTTAGTGATCATGGTGAGCACCTGCTGGTCGGCACGCCCATATAACCCTGCCTGGCTCAGACAGAAATGCTCCATTACCTGCATGGTGAAACATGGGGGTCAGATGCAGAGCCATTTGGGGGGCAGGTGGGTGTGAAGGACAATGATGGTAGGCAACCCTGATCCTGGAGCGCCGGTATCCAACTGTTTTTCGATCCTATCTGGTCTCTGATGAACCACAGCTGATCTCAGGCAGATAGTAACTCATCAGGTAGGATAGAAAACCTGCTGGATACCAACACTCCAGGATCCAGGCCTACCCCTGGATTAGATGTTGGCAAAGGTCGAACATTACCCGCATGGTTGGGAAGGAGTCTGACCTAGCAAATGATGGAGAGGTATTGGCTAGATAGATTCAGCTTTACCTCCACACATAGTGTGGGCTCTGCAATTATGGGGCTGGAGTCTCTCCTACTCTGGAGTTCCTCGTGGAGAATGACCTGAGCTGGGTATAGGATACTCACAGGCTGAGGGCTCTGCAGCTGGACGTGAGAGTGGCCTCTGTATGAGCTGCCAAAGAAAGTCCTCCGTGTGTGAACCGAACGGCGTTCAGAGTACCCAGCCATCTCAGAGAAGATGGTTGAGGAACACTGCTGAGCTCCTGGGAGACCTCAGTGCTCACTTTGGGATCAATGGACATACCTGCATGGCCTCCAAGATCTAAACCACAGTGGTGAGCTTTTATTGGACTTTTGAAAGCCGTGCTGGAACACAAGGACATTTATAAGTGTACCAGTGCACCCAAGGTCAAAGGTCACGATAGACTATAGTGGTGACACCTGACTTGATGTTGTGTACTTTAGTGTAAAAAGGGGCAGAGTTATCAATTAATCACCACGTGGTAGTGAGCTGGATTTGGTGCCTGTAGTGGAGGTTAAATGGACCACGACGACTCAGAGAAGTGGTCAGGGTTTGCTGAGGATGTCTGGCTGAAGTTTCTGTGTGAGAGGAATTCACCTCTACAGCTCTAAGAAAAACTTCTCCCATGTCCCAAGTGAGGCTGAGGACATTCTGAATGGAGCCTCTCAAGGCCTCAGTCCTCGACTATGCTCATGAAATGTGGGTAATGACAAATAGTATGATTTCGCGAGTACAAGCAGCCACAGGGTCTCTCCCTCTCTCTGTGCCGGGGTCAGAGTTCAGAGATGGAGAGGGACCTCAAAATAGAGTTGATGCTCCTTCAGATCAGGAGGAGTCAGCCATGGGGGTGCGGCCGTCTTCTAAGGATGCCACCTGGACGACTCCCAAGGAAGCTGTTCCAAGCATTGGACTGAGGCTTCAGGGAAGACCTCGGACATGCGGGAGAGATTATATCTCCCAGCAGGCTTTGGAAGGTCTATGGATCGCCCAGAACGAGCCGGAGTCTTTGGCTCAGGAAAAAGACATCTGGTCTGACCTGCTTAGCATTGTGACCTTTACCAGGAAAAGCGGAGGGAAAATGATGATTGTCGTACAGTACATAGCCGTCTGGCAAACCTGTCCCACCCCAAGGCACGAGCTTTTGTTTCCCTTTAGTCACTGACCGCTTAATTAGCTGTAATTATCATGTGTCGTAGACCACAATTGTGTTTACTCGCCAGATCTCCACCGGGTGCACTCACCAGCCACAGTTAGTTTATTTTCTATACAAGAGAAAAGAGAATCACACTGTCCAACAGGAAAATTTCTGTAGTGGGTGTGGAGATTACATTTATTTTAGGCATTAACTACAAGCCGCCTCCAGACTAGATTTTGCCCTTTCATTCTCTGATTTATCCGTGAGGGATTCGATTGCTTGATGCACGAAGTGCAACAGAAAATGAAGTTAAAAAATAGACAGGATGCTTGGCTGAATCTAACTGGCATTAAAAAATGCACAGTCACTAAATAAGTTATTCTTGACTGTATTTTCATCTACTGATGGTTTTGGTGCCAAGCTGAAAAAAGTACACTGGTTTGATCCAGTCTCTATTTTTCTCTTTTCTCTTAGGAAAAGAGGTGGGAATTCTTAATAAAGATCAAAAAGGTGAACACATTTTCATCAGCCTCATTTCAGGAGCTTGTTTTTTCTATCTATTTTTTTGATAACACAGAAAACCTCTTTTACTGTAGGATGTTTGCAACACAGTGAAAATTGATGATGAAATAAGCATGAAACCACAGGCAGAATCCCAGCTTGCCATAGATTTCTACACAGTTCGAAAAATATATTCGGAAAAAAACATGCCTGACACATTACATATTATGCAGCGCTAGACTTTTAAAATGGCAGAGAACATTGAATGAAGCTTCAAAATTCAATGCGGTCTCATACGAGGGTAGCTAATCGGAGTCATACAGCTGATATTATAGCCCACTGGTCTTAAGAAGGGGATTTATAACCAGCAGGGTGGTATTTGTGTAAAGAACAATTCAAAGACACTGAAAAAATGTGTATATTCAGTATTTTGTGAAATATGTCTGAATATGCTGAGATGACAACTAGAGTCATGGCAGTAAGTGCTTTTATAGCCAGACTTTAAAATCACTTTAAGCAGAAGCAGATATCGTGCTGGGCAACTTTCAGGATCAGCTTGCTCGTGTATTTACAATCGTATATGAAGAAAACATCTCGATAAAATGAAGAACTGAATGAAAGATGGCAGTAAAGTGCAGCGGATCAGGCATGTCCCTTACCTGAAGTGGGGAGTGAATCTTATTTACTGTATACCTACTCTCTGGGTTGGATGTTAACATTCTCATTGCCACATTCTTGGCAGTGCCAGCCTTGACGACAAGCCCATGACATTTCAGATGGACTTGGGCCCCTGGGGTCAGATGAAGATGCCTCTAAGCGTGACACTTTTATCAAAGAAGCGTCAAAGGGGGAGAAGAGATGTGGCTCAAGTATGACGACACAAGTCAGGTGTGATCGCCGAAGGGCCCCCCCTGGAGGCAGGTGTCTGTTGTGACCGTTTTGCTGGTGACTAGTCAATGTTTTGAGAGCCGTCACAAGTCATAAACTCTGCAGCATTACCAGACACAAACATCAGCTGTCTTGGCACAATGTTACAGGAGGATTTCAAAAAAATCTCCAGAACATCTTAACCTTAGCAACAGTTTCCTTGCGTAAGGCTTCATCTTGGCCTTCGTGGGGCAGTGTTCCTGGTCTAACACCATTCAAGGGCTGCCGATCTTCTGTCGAATAGTGAGGAGAAGCTTGTGGCACAGGATTGGGCAGAGAATCTCCGGTTAATCGGCTTCTGTGGTGCGGCACAGGACTGCTTCAGCACCACGATCAAACGGGAAACCTGACGGAGCTGAATGACTCCAGTGAACAAAATATAGGAGAACAAAACTCCAAACCTGTAACCAGGAGGCTCTGAAGATTCAAGGCAGCAGCTGAAGTAAAGTAGCACATGCTAATTTATCCCTCATCAACAGGAAAACTCCCCAGTGACCTGACCCCACCCCCTTCAAAAATCTGATTTTAGCTCATTTTGTTTCTATATGGCACACTTTCCAGCAGGCTTAGCATTACATAAAAGCTCCTGGACTATTGTGTCCGCGTCTTAATACTCAGTCTGAAATGTATGTAAAAATGAGCAGAGAATCCCCAGGCCGGAGGCTGTGTAATTTACAGCACTGAGTGTTGCTTTGTTTCTCCTCCTCCTCTGGTTGCTGTTCCTTACATAAGCTTATTTGATTAAGATACCTCCATTGAAACACTGTGCAGCAATTTGAACAGCATAATTACTGGTGCAAAACAAATTATAGGAAATAATAATGAGCAGTGAAGCATCTTTCTAAATATGGTAAATATGGTGCTGCAAGCAGCGGATGAAGCTCCAAGACAAGGCAAGACTTTATACAAGCTTATACACACTTTATACAAGTGTACATTCATCTTATTCATGAAGCATACAGATGCATGGTATACCAGTTAATGTGTTGGTAGCAGCAGATATTTGTTAAAAATCAAGATGTCAGCATCAAACTGATGCGTCAAACTTTATCATTATTCAAAGGTTAAAGATCTAAAGACATAATCGAGATGATTGCAACGTAGAACGATCAGCAGTTCTCCATAGTGGAGGACGAGGGATTTCATCAGTTCATTCACCACTTAGAAGAGATCTCAAAGTACTGGTCCACAGGATGGCTTGGAACATTACATTTATTCATTAATAAATTAATTGATTATTCGTTTTCCACATAATGAAAAACTATGTAACATTATTCTGCCAATCACTACCCCACCCCTGCCTCATCCCCAAGATCTACAGGGGGTTCAGCGGTTAGCTGGTTATCAGTATCTGCGGTATTAGGCAAATATCTAAAAAAATATGCCATTTATCGGTATGTGCAGTATTCGACAAAAATATATTGGTTATCGGTATTTGTGGTATTAGGCAAAAATATATTGGTTATTGGTATTATTTGCGGTTTGAATCCCACCTGCACTGTGTGTGTGAAGTTTGTGTGATCCCCCAGTGGAGTTTGCATGATCCCCCTGTGGAGTTTGCGTGATCCCCCTGTTGAGTTTGCGTGATCCCCCAGTGGAGTTTGCGTGATCCCCCTGTTGAGTTTGCGTGATCCCCCAGTGGAGTTTGCGTGATCCCCCTGTTGAGTTTGCGTGATCCCCCTGTTGAGTTTGTGTGATCCCCAGTGGAGTTTGCGTGATCCCCCTGTCAAGATTGCGTGATCCTCCAGTGGAGTTTGCGTGATCCCCCTATCAAGTTTGCGTGATCCCTCTGTGGAGTTTGCATGATCCCCCTGTTAAGTTTGCGTAATTCCCCTGTTGAGTTTACGTGATCCCCCTGTGGAGTTTGCGTCAGAAGACTGACATGTCCTGTTGTTGTTAGGGATGCTTTCTATAGGACACGGTCAGCGAACAGTTGTGATGCTGCTATATTTAAACAGTATCATCCAATAAGCAAACTGTTCATCTACATTCATCAGAGAGTAAACACACTGAATTCATGGAGGAAACAAAAAAATTACCAAATAAAACAAATATCTACCAGTTGTAAGTGGTATTCCGTGCAATATTATCAGAGCAAATGCACTTATTAAGAGCAGAATCACTGAGTAATTCACATCCATACCAACCATGACAGAGAATAAATTTTATTCTACTGTAACAGCCCTGGTGTTGTGTTCCAAAACTGAAAGTGGAACCACGTAATATCTTTCTCCTTCTTATACAGTGGCATAGATTTTTTTGAGTTTATACAGTACAACACTTGTCTTCATGAAAAATATTGCACTCGAATACCATACCAGATTCCACAGGTCTTAGCACACCATGGATGATAGCAGTGTGATATTGTCTTTTTCATCCTCTGCAAATATCCTACATGTCCTACATTAGAAATGACCCTGGCAGTTGTGTGAAGTGATGGTTGACAGTTGACACGGTGAGTCATTCTTATCTTCTGCGTCAGACCTGATTTTGCCTGTGTCATTTGTCCACTGTTAGCTAAACTGACTTCAAAGACTCTGAAAACTGACTTCTATCATGCTGGTATCTACTGAAATGCTAGCAGGCAGTGAAGCCAGGTGCAATAAAAATCTCCAGCTCAAGCTCTGCTAAAAATCCGCCCAACGGAAGCTGAAACTAGCCCAATATTTAAAATCCAAGTATACTGAGTCTGAAAGAAATAAACCAGTATTTTACACACTGATTACATTCAAATGTTATAACATTTTAAAACCATGGTTAAACACAATGATGTCACGTAGACGGATGCACTCTCTTTTCCCAGGGTTGCCAACTTTGGTCAGTTGACTGGCGTGAGATTTTATGCACACGCATTTACATGTATGTAACAGTTTAATTACCTCATAAATAGGCTGCAGGGTTTTGCAAACTACCCCAACACCTTTGGTGTTGGTAATTTTAGGTTAATAATGGAATGAAATAGATTGTCCGTAAGACTGCCTGCGTGAGAGTCTGAAAGCTTGAGTGTCGTGCCAGATGCGTGGGAGTTGGTAACCCTGCATTCCTTGTGCGTCTGTCTCTGGCTTTCGGTGGCTGTAGCGATTCAGTATTACTCAGGATTAGGAGCCTCTTGCATTGATAATAATTAATTTCTTTGTTCCCTTACAGTCCGCTGCCGCGGTACATTATGGGCGGGAAAACAGCGGACCTGGTAACTCTGGTAGCAGGACTTGCCTTTTTGCTAACACTAGCAATCTCAGTACCACTGAGAATGGAGAGGTTCTGTTGAATATATATATATATATATATATATATATATATATATATATATATATATATATTTTACTGAAAACTGGACTTGTTTGAGTTTGCTTTACTGACTATGCTAATTATGAAGTAATATATAGGATTTTTTGTTGTAGCTCTTTCACTGTTACGCTAATGTCCTCTTTGATTTGTTAAAACTTTATCAGAACAGCCAGTAATGGGAAATCCATGACCCAAGGTGGATCTGATACCACTGACATTACAAAATGTGTTATATTAACCAAATATTGAGGCTTCTATTAAACTACTGTGACAATGAAACCTCAGCATCGATCAGAAGCCTGTGATGGTTTTAGCATCATTTGATTTGACTGGGATTTGGGACTAATGTGAACTTAGAGAAAGGTCTACATATATAGAGGTGGGAGCCTCGATGTCCTTTGACCGTCTTTTCTGAGTTCATGTTAAAAGCCATAACAGAAAGACCTCTGCAGGCTTCCGGCCCACTAAGAACTCTCACCAGCCAACAAACCTCATAACGGCAATAGGCTGTCAGCAACATCCAGGAAACTCTCCATTAACACAGATTTACAGAGAAGATTTGCTAGACTGTGATTATTTTCCAGCTTGAAGGTTAATCCCCTTTAAGCGATGTTTAATCACCCTTTTGAACACTACAAATCAATGACTAGTGCTCTATCCGAATAAGGATTCTCTTGACAAAAAGCCTGTCATCTGTTAAATGTCCTGTATGACTGTGCAACCTGCACAGGATCAGAATGTTTCGCAGATAAGTGAAGTTCTGCCTCAGCTGTATTCCGAGATCAGCGGACGTTACGGCCGTGTCGCCAGGCTCCCCGTAAATAACTCGTTCTCCCAGAACCGCTAGCTGTGCTAATTCGTCTTTTATATATACGTTTTCCAGCTTGAGCAAGAAGTCATGGATCAACATCACGGCCAATTCTGATGGACATTTTGATCAAAATTAAAATTTGACCACTTACGTGATTTTTCAAAATGTTGCCTGAATAGTTTTTAACATGGACACAGACAAATCTCGCCATGCACACGTGTGTCTGTGTAGGGGCTGGTTGTCAGTCCCTGCAAGGAAGTCTGTTGTTTCCCTGTTGACTTTTTATACCCTGAGAAGTTATTTGTTATAATTTATTTGTTGTGTTCTATGGCTGCTTGATATAAGTGGAGGTTCTTGTCACTTTGGTGTTACTGAGACATATCTGTCCCTGGAGTTACTTTTAATATCATAGTCTATTGACAACCTTTCACCCTGCAAGCATTTTTTGTATTGATTTGTATTTTGCAAGCTTTCTTCAATTTCAAAGTACATGTGTGTACATATGCAGCATTTTTGTTATGTATTTCTTTCTCCAAGGATCCCTACTGGAAGAAAACATTTTATTTTTTGTCTTTTTTAAGGTTTACCACCAGTGTCTATGTTTGCCATTATTTTTCTAACATAGAAAGATGGTGTCCTTGGTTTGTGGAAAACAAGGTTGTCTGTATATGGGAAAAATGTTTTTTTTTCCCTTTAAAGTATTTATGTAAATATTTGTCCAGTTTTATGTGGGATAAATTCAGCCTCTTTTTGGGTGTTTTGTAGCCGTAGATTAACTATCCCATTCTGCTGCTCTACCACTTATTCATCCTGTAGCCCTGTGGTCATGTGGTGTGGTGATTTTCAGGGCTGTTTGAGCCCATCTGGTTAGCTGAGAGGGTAATCGTTGGCTAACTGACTTCCATGCCCTCTGCTCAAGCACAGCAATTTGGCTCTGACTGTGCAGAGGAAAGCAGAAGGAACCCTGAAGGCTCTGAGAGAGAGTTAGTCATGATCTGGTGTCTCACGCTCCGCAGCGATGGAGCCAGGAGCTGAGCTGCTCGCCATGATGCCGCCATCGTCGTTTCTTTGGTTACTCTGCGGATAGCTGAAGGCGTGTTGGATGTCACTCTTATTATGCACTCAGATGTTGAGGTTAGATCAAGACGTCACCGTTAGTCTTGTTTTTCTGAAATCTGTTTTATAGATTCTTGGATATGTGGGTATTCTGAAATCTCAAAAAGAAGGAAAAAAATGTATATATAGTGTTTTAACCATGTACAGTACTGGTCTGTTTTGTGCTGCTCAAATATCTGTCAGTGCTGCCATCTCCTGACTTCCTGCCTTTGGCAGCTGATGTCTGTTGTATACGAATTGAATCCTTTCTCAAGGCATCTGCCCGGAAGCCGTGGTTTTCCTGGATTCCGCGTGGAGGTCGTCGCGTTCCAGTGAAGGGAGTCCCCGTCCAAGTACCATTGGTGGTCTTTGTTCAGATATAACCATAATCCCTGCCAAAGAAGTGCAGATCTTTACTTTATTCATACTGCCTGTGTTTGATAATAATTTGAAGTGAATGACCTGACATCTTTTAAAAATCATTGTTGCTGTTGGGCTGGGAATGCTGATATATGATGAATCTAGGAAATAAGTAGGAGAAAGTAAGAATACATTCCGGAAATAACCGGTTTAATAATACAGCTAGTTAGTTTCATAAAGCGGAAACTTGCAGCACATCAGTAGACTATAATGTCCACTTTAAGTGAAACCAACTTTGTTAGCAAAGCCATGGGTCAAGATAATGGAAATAGTTTACACTTCTCCCGAAACTACGTAATTTTCAATGACAAGTTTGATTGTTCTTGGTTGCTATGTGCATGTGTATGTATATATATATATATATATATATATATATATAAATATATATATATAAAATCAGAAAGAGCACTGACCCCCCACACACACACACACATATATATATATATGTGTGTGTGTGTGTGTGTGTGTGTGGGTTCAGTGCTCTTTCTGATTTGATATTTAAGAACAGTGTCTTCAGGTATGATTTGCCAGATACTGCTCACTCATTTTCAGCAGAAGGTCCTCTGAAAGCATGTCTGAGTGAGGCTTAATGAATTTAATTTCTTTCCTCTTTTTGGATTCTCGCTCAAAGAGTTTTCAAGGCACCTACAGCATATCTGAAGCAGCCCAGCTGTCCTGTCTTTATATCAGGATATGTGAAGCTGTAAGACTTACGGCTACAAGCATGGTTTCAGGGCAAAAAAAAAATCTGAAAAGTTTGGTTGTTCCCCTAAAGCTATTAGGGTTGAAGGCGGAAATTTGAGCTTTTTAATTCTTACTGAGCTACTCTTAGCATTAAGCTTTTTTAAAAATCTGGCACAAGTTAGTATTTTTTGCTTTTCTTTTTCAGAGTGTTAATATTTGAGTCATGGCACATTTCACATGTATAAGCAAATATTTACTTTTTAAAAGCACAGCTTATATTTAGTCGCATGAAGGACATTGAAATTTTTTACTGTGCCAGGTTATTTGAAACTAACTGTGATTTACCTTAATACTTGGTAATGCGATAATAATTCACTCAGGAAAACACATCCTTGACACTAGACACCCATCACTGAATGTGAATACTGGATTTTAAAAGGTAACTGAGTCCTTTACATTTCCAGCAGCTGCCCTGCTAATGGTGTGAATCTCCTGCAGTGGACGTTGACGGACAGTGACACCCTTTGACGGACAGTGACACCCTTTGAGGGACAGTGACACCCTTTGAGGGACAGTGACACCCTTTGACGGACAGTGACACCCTTTGATGGACAGTGACACCCTTTGACGGACAGTGACACCCTTTGAGGGACAGTGACACCCTTTGACGGACAGTGGCACCCTTTGACGGACAGTGACACCCTTTGATGGACAGTGACACCCTTTGAGGGACAGTGACACCCTTTGATGGACAGTGACACCCTTTGACGGACAGTGACACCCTTTGAGGGACAGTGACACCCTTTGACGGACAGTGGCACCCTTTGACGGACAGTGACACCCTTTGATGGACAGTGACACCCTTTGAGGGACAGTGACACCCTTTGACGGACAGTGACACCCTCTCATTGGTGTGGAAGATCCTATCTAAACACTAAGTTCCTGGAGTGAGATGCGCAGAGTAGCAGAGTACTGTACATGTATATAAAAAGACCGTAAGAGTCCACATTATTCTGGGCGTGTGATGGCTATAGCCAGGGACCCACTGAGCTCACAGAAAGTCTTGGTACACTTGCTAAATTCCATAAAAATATTCCAAATCATTACTACTTCATTCATTTATTTACTATATATATACAGAGAGAGAGTAAATGAAGTGACAATTCGTATCTGATATATATATACATATATATACACACACACACACATATATAAATAAATATATACACACACACATAGACACACATTCACATTAGACACTGTGGTACAAATTTCGCTGGAGTCGATTTGTTTAAGAGTCTGACAAACTTTATTACCACAAAGCTTTGGGGGAACAGACACTCAGCAGTCTTTCATGCGCCTCGTGATCTGCTCCCCGAAGAAGTGCATACATCTTTTATAGCCAAAAACGCGACAGTTTACAGACAGTTTGGGGAGGGGTCAGATATCTGTAGACATCAGTTACTTCTGATGAACTTGATCCATTATCAGGTAAAGGCAGGGTTGAGCTTTTCATGATCGCTCTTGTGATTACATCACCCTACTCAAACAAGTTCATCTCACTTCCCCTTACGTTCCTTTAGTTCTCTTTTCCTGAGTCTTGACTCCCAATATAGACACTCTTCTTATAAATGTTTACTGCAGCAGCCTTACTCTTGAATCAGGTCTGTACCTTTTTGCAAAACAAGCTCTTATTCCAATGTATGTTAGTTCCACTTACCTAAATGAAAACCTGTTACTTAAGCAAGCTTTGCATTATATGTTTAGTATATTAAATGTTTCAAAGCAAAAGTTAATCATTACAATCATCATATTTGAATCTACAGTGTTATTATAAGTGTTATTAATAATTACTGATTGAATCTGCATTGGATTTGCATAATCATGCATTTTTCTTCCACAACACAACCATAAGTATTAAAGTTAAATATTCAGGTACCAATAAATTGAAATGCAAATTATATGTCAATGGGCTTTTGTTATGAAACCAGTAAATTAGTAAACTAGTAAAAAATAAACACTATTACAGAGTTAAGCAAGCATCCCAACACTTTCTATGAGCGCTGTAGCCAGATATTCTGGGCCCCCTGACAAATGTAATTTTGCTCCCCTTGCTTGGGTTTGAACTTACAGTGTGAGAAAATATTGGGCACCCTGAGTAGATTTTGCCTAGCAGGGGGCCCCAGCGGTGGATTTTGTGGCCCCAGTAAAGTGTCGGGCCCCATGACTCTACCATGTTATTCATGGCCTTCTGACACACCCGATTATAGCCAATAGCCTTAGCTTCTGAATGCTCCCAGTTCATGAGTTTAACAAATTATTTTTCATGGTCGGTCGCCTTTATTAGCCATATATGAAAACTCCTGCTCTAACAGTGTGCTGCAGTAATTTGCAGAACTATCATATTCCTGGAGATCAAGCTGTTTCCAGCTCCTTCCTCTTCACAAAACAGATTTGTCGCCTTTTTCATTTTCACTCTTAGCTTCTGTTGTGGACACTGTAGTCAGTCAAACAGATGACGCATGCAGTAGTGGACTCATTGTGGCCAAAATGCCTGTTGCCTACAAAACCTAAACTCTGATCTGATTGTTTCCCCTTTATCTAAAAATGTTTTCCCTCTGACCAAGATTAGCAGTTTCAAGATGGATGGATCGTTGCACAAAAGTGTTTTTTTTTTTTTTGGTTTTAGTTTATTTCTGGATGTTCTTAAGTCTCCTTGGAAATAGTGAATAAAATTGTGAAAATAAGACTTCAGAATCCCACAGGCAAACCCAGCGTGTGACAATGCATAGAATTTGTGACACGTGACTCAAACTAATTCCCTCCTTAGCAAACATGAGCCGCTTTTCTAAGATGCTTTCCAGCTCTAATGCTCTGTGTGACTCGTTTCCAGCTGGAGCTTTTCAATGCTGTACAGTGTGTTTCTCATACATTGTTTGGGCCACAAACAAACTGCCTACTAGAATCTCATAAAAAGAAAAGCAGGCTTTATATTTGCTTTTAGGCTTTAACATTCTCTACTGCCATCCATACTGAAAACCCTGTGTACAATGTGACCAGACAAACTGGACTGATCTATGAAAATTTAGACCATTACATCTGACGACACTGAGACAGCCTGTATAGGTGGTTGCACAGTAGTAGTGTCCCATCACAGTCTGGATCTCTGCACATGAATGTACAGGATCCTTTCCAGCTGCTAATGAACAGTTGACATAACTTGAATATAGGTGTCCTTAGTCCACTGGTACTAACTGGAGTCAAAGCATGACAACCTGTATGCTAAAGTCAAAGAGGTTGCAAGTAGGTCCACAGGGGAATGCTTGGCAGTAGAGCCTAAGCAGGAGTAGTATCAGGTTATCCGGTGACATCCCGTATGCATTTAATTTTGTGTGGTTTTGTGCACCATACATGATACAACTGTTCATTATTTGTAAAGAATTGGATCTGTAGCCTGAGTGAGCCAGGATGAATCACAGCTGTGTTTTTCTTTCTTTGTTAAACATATTAATCCTGGGGAAATGTCAATGAACAGATTTGTTTTCTGCTAGAGAGCATGTCATCCCAATTTGAGGCTATCACAGAATGCCTTTGAGGTCGACATATCTTGGTGAATCAGCTTCAAGCATATTTCTTGCTCATATCATTAAAATTTTGAGGAATTAAATTTTCTTATCACGCTTAATGCAAATTGCTTCCTCAGTCTTTTGCCTTTGCTTTATTATTAATGAAGTGACTGTGTAGTTATTTGAGGGGGGGGGGGTGGTCTGGGCTGCTCCACTCACTGTCCTCTTGCTGATTACTGGGTATTGCTGGGATTATGGCTGCAATGACATTCTGGATTTCTCTTTGGGGCCAAAAGTTCAGAAGCAGCAGAATATATTGTCATCCTTTGGCAGAGGGAGGGTATAAATTGGCAGGGGGTATCTCAACCAACTACTGCAAGAAGCATCTCTCAGGGCTTTGAGAGTGGTAGTTGCAAGCAGTCAGAGATGCTGTCCTGGCTGAAAGCAGAAGAAGAAAGAGGATTGGTAGGGACACTCAAGGGAATTGTGGTACGGTAGATCATCTGCTATTTCCTGGCAGACTTTAGAGAGTTTTCAGCACTATAAACAAGTGAAACTGTGGGGGAAAAGGGCTTTCAAATTAATATTTAGACATCCCCAATCTGGCATTCAGAAGCTGATAAGGCACATAGCGTGAGTAGGGGACCTTTGAGGTACAGATACATTTTCACTTAGCATGCGGCCATGCCCACTGTGACGCCTCGCTGGAAAGTGCATAAACTTTAAAAGTCAAGTCAAGCTGCGTTAATTTTGGCAACGTTGACATTTATAATGTAGACTGAAGTTAAAATGACCTCCTTCTGGTAAGTCACGTTCTGCAGAAGCTGCCTGTGCACCATCAGCTTACAATCAGCTTATTACACAGTTAGCAGCCTAACTGCCGCTATGTTACAGAGACCATTCTTTTTATCAGAATAGTTTCCCATAAATGTGTCATCATTGGCAATTATACAGTTTAGAAGTGCAGATATGGCTGGCATTTGTCATGAAACCTCTGGTGACCATGTTTTGGTTTTCAAAAAAGAGGACACTGGGAACGGGGTGGCAGCCTGGGGGCAGACGGACACCCAGGGTGGGGGGAAGGTGGGGCCTGGGTTGGCACTGTGCCAGTGTGTATGGGGTGGAGGGTTTAAGTGGCTGACGAAGGTGTCCACAACCATGCAATGTTACTGAACTTTAAAAACATTAATAACTTTGCAGGTCATGCATCCCGACCAAGACAGAAACATGGGAATTTTTTTTCTGTAATTTATCTGTGAATTTACATTTGCATTTGGGATCTTCTTTTAGCTGTTCAGGATGTCAGTGTGCTGCAGGCGACAAACAGCCTGCTGCTCTGACTCTTGGCTGTTGCTGTGGTGCTGAGGGAAATGACTGAGATGCAGTTTGACCATTGTTTTTGACCATTGTTTTTGACCATTGTTTTTGACCATTGTATATGACTGACCAATGGTGGCATGCAAGAAGGAAGGACCCAAAGAGGAAGGTAGAAAAGAAATGCAAAAGCACACACAATGAATGGCGACTGTACAAAACAAATGCTAAATCGCAGGCATTTTTGTTGATCTAGAAATCCTGGCTTGACATATTTTGTTGGTCCCAAAAAGAGGACATGCCCGGGAAAAAGAGGACGTATGGTCACCCTAATGAAACCACATAAATGGCTTCACGTTTGCATGGCTCTGAGTCATCCAATAACAACGGCATCATGAGATCGATTTCTTAGCTGAACCGAAGCACGTGCTCTGTACGCCAAGCTTGTTCAATGAAATAAATAGTTTATGTGAACCGGAAAGTGTCACTGCAGAATATACATGACATTTCTTGATTACTGTTGAAACTAAACAACTTTTAAGCAATCAGGTGAAAAGCTTTAGTGTTTTATAAGGGTCTCTCATAGCATGCAGCATAAACACTTAAAAAGCTTTAAAAAGTTTGGCAAAGGTAAAGAAAATTGGAGGGTGAAGTACCAACTTTGCTGCTGGGGTTTGGCTGAATCCCGTGTATCACATTCCTGCCCATCTCCTCCCTGTCATGGCCCTAACAAGCCACGCCTATCCCTCTCGTCTTGCCTCTCGTTCCTATTCCTTGCGTGTAAATCATTCCCAGCTGCCTCTCTTTAGTTCCCTCATTAGTCCTGTATATACGTGCTTTCCAGTCCTGTGATCCCCAGTCCAGTCATTGACGCTGAACCGTCTTGTTGCCTGTGCCTTTCCTACTACCGCTCCTCCCCTTTTTTATCCTCCTGAATCCAGTTTATTTCCAGTCTCTGTTCTTTTGAGTTCAGTAAACCCTTTTTGTTTCCCACAACTCCGGCCCTCAAGTCCTTCATCCCTCCAGTCATGACGTTAACCTGCTGAGAGTGAAAAATGCTTGGACCTGTGCCCAGCTAAGTCACACACAAACAGCCAAAGTTATTAATGTCTTACTCTCTAAGGAGCAAATGAGGTGGCCTGAGTACAAACTTTAAGGCCCAAATGGTTTCCTGGCAAAAGCCACCCTGAAAAGTGGGATGAGATCAGAATCATAGAGCTATTGTTTGTTTATATTGGTAAATTGAATTATTGAACCATCTGAACATATTGCACGGTAGTTTAAGTTTCGGGCACCAGCGACCGGAGGCAGGTCTGAAGCATGTGGATAATAAACAAGGTCACAAACACATACACCCCCCCCCCAGACAAAGATCACAGATAAATGTTAAGGGGCAATACAGAAGAAGTGGTCCCTCTGAATTATGTGGAATTTCACGCGCGGTGGGGTCCTGCAACAGCTGCACAGAGCAGAGAAGCACTTGATGAACAGCAGGGCTGTGCCGTGAAACAGGGCCCAGAGATGTGCCCTAAGAAGCACCACAAAGCCTGCAGAGGGAGGTGGGACCCGCTAAAGCACAATTTCAGATACAACTGAAATCATACTTATTCCGTGATCCTGGTTGTGTGTGTGTGTGTATACACACACACATACACTGCTCACCTGTTTTGTTGGATCAACTTCCATCCGTGTAGCTATGGATAGGTTCTTGGATAGGCCTCTGGTCTGATCTGCCTTTTCACACAAACTCTATAATGTTTGTGTGTGCATATATATTACATATACAATTTTCCACAAACACAGTATACTTAAAGAGATATTATACCCTATGATTATACATATATAAAAGAATTGAACGCTGTGAAATCTTAAGTTGGTCAGGCATTAATTCATTTGGATGAGATTATCTTACCGACTTACAAGGCAATTGTTTTTGGACTCACAAAGTTATCTTGATTTCCTGTTTTTTTTTTTTTCCTTTCCCTAGATAAGAACCCAGTATTCCTGTTTTCCATTTGTATGCTCTACAGGCTTATCTGGACTACAGCCAGCATCCGTGATAAAGGGCTGTTGATTCCAAGTTAATTCCGTCTGTGCCAACTCGCATGGAGTAAGCAAAATGATATAATATGGTTTTGTCATGTTGTAAGAAAAAAAATCTCAGATGTGCATTGAACACATCACAAAGGATCAAGGTGCACGTAATTCAGCGTTTATTGTTTTTTCTCTCATGTTTGCATGACAATCTTCGTCCTCTGAGCAGAAATCTGTTCACTCCTTTGAAATGCCTTTAACTCTTGCCAAGTGGAGTCAGTGGCACTGTGACTTTAGGGACTATTTAGTTTACTGTTCATTCTCTTTACACTGTAACTGCTTTTGGAAGTCGAGTCGGTCACGACAACAGGACGGCGTTAGTGAACATCAGACATATGTAACCAGGTCCTGTGAAAATATATGCAGCAAGTGTCAAAAATATGCCCTCAAGAAAATTCTTACAATGATGAAAACAGAGACTGTCAGTAATATAAATAATAAAGGTAACAGGAAGAGACTATGCTGCATTGTAAGAATTAATGATGTATACGAACAGGATGTGTTTTAAGCAGAGGGAGGTACTTCAGATCCAGAGAGTAAAAGTCCAGACCAAGATTTTGTTTCAACCAACAAGTTGAGTACTCTGTGAAATAAAATCTTGGTCTAGACTTTTACTCTAAGGACATGAATTACTCACCTCTGATTTTAAGTTATATATTGTATAGACCTACTGTATACCCTCCATTTTTCTGCTATTTCTAGTAATATTTCAAATAATTTCTGTTATGAATTGTTTTCATAATGACAGGTAATTTGCAATCAAATGATTCTTGTTTTGGGTATTTTAAAAATAAATTGCAGTATTTTATCATCCATTTTCCTAGAGATATCCTTAGAAAGTATTGATTGGTCATTGTCACAATCGCACTAACAGCTTTCTTTGTAAGCCATATAGCGCTCTGAGACCATTAGGAAGCAATGGGAATAGTGATTTCCTGCACTCTCTTCACTGTACTTCAGCTTCTGATGTCCTTGTAGCCGTCTGTAAACATTAAAATGATAAGACATTTTGTTGTGCTGCAGCCTGTGCACTTCTTTACACTCTGCTTTCTTTAAGTGTAAAAAAAAAAAAAAAAGTGTAGGCGTTCAACTCAGTTTTGAACATCCACAGTCCAAGGGGTCACATCATATTGTTCTCTTCGTATGCAGTATGCAGTGTACACCTTTGGCCGTGAGGGATATGGTCTGCCTGCACTTTATATATATATATATATATATATATATGTGTGTGTGTGTGTGTGTGTGTGTGTGTGTGTGTGTGTGTGTGTGTGTGTGTGTGTGTGTGTGTGTTCCTTATAAGGGGAATATCAATTTAATAAAAATTTGTGACTGCAATCAAAGCACAAAGAATGCCAAAACTCTTCCATTTTGTTTGGTTAATTATGGTTAAGATTAGGGCTGGGTAAAGGTTATGGTTCTCATTGTTGGGATTGTGTGTGTGTGTGTGTGTGTGTGTGTGTGTGTGTGCGAGCACGTGCATGGAATGAGAAAAGAAAAACGATGGGCAAGATTGAGTTGTACCCTGAGTATGTTACTGAAACAGTTCTGGTAAAATCCCTCGCTTAGGGAGACAATTGGGGGGCCTCATGAGACTTGGACTGCAATCACTGTGGTCAAAAGTCAGGGGCTGTAACTATCTCCCTGTCTGCTGAGAAGAGTTTTTAACCTTCCCCTCATCTTTCAGCTTCCAGGCCACGGCGCACAGATGTCAAGCAAGATTTTTCACATTCTTTGCCAGAACGACCTCTTGCATGCCATCGCCTACATGTTTGTCATGTCCATCATGTCTACTCAGCTTCATAAAGACGTGAAATGAGCAGCCTGGTTTTTCCCTCGTGGTAACCCTCTCCTCCATGCCCCTATAGGTCAGTTTGATCCCAGCCTGCATCCGAGCCCTAACAAAGATGCGGTACTGCCCTTACTGCCGCGGCATGCCTCAGGAGAAGCCCTGCCGCAACTACTGCCTGAACGTCATGAAGGGTTGCCTTGCCAACCAAGCAGATCTGGACCCGGAGTGGAACCTCTTCATCGGTAAGACATCTGGTGACTTGGAAAGGCCTCTTCTATTGGATTAAAATTGAGCTGGAAGTTTTTTTTTGTTTTTTTTTTTGCAGCTAGGTTTGTTTTTGTTCTTTGTGAGCCTCTTTAGCGTTTATATTGGCTGTGTAATGGGCATGAGCATTTTCTCAGTTCCGGAATGTTTGGAGATCCTGGTCCACCGATGACTATAAAACACTGGTACCTTGTTGTTTTTATATGGCTAAGGATTGTAGCGCTATGGCTTAGGTAACATCTGCAAACCTTCCTGTTAAACACTAGGCATCAGACGTACAAATACGCCAAAATCTCTGCTAGTTTATTCAGTCTAAACAGTTACAGCATTGAGAAATCTGGGATACGTTAAACAAACCAGCGATAATCCCATCACGGCGCGTTAGTGATTGATGCTTCAGAGGTGCCTGACAATACGGGCCCACTAAAAAAGAGCAGACGCGACAGTGTGGCTTCCCCCCCGAGAGCCGCCAGAGAGGCAGCGGAAAGCTTTCTGGGCTGTCTCTCAGGTGTGAGGAAATAAGCCGAGTTTCCGGATAAAACAGCCGTGTCTCGCAGCATTGCCTTCTGCAAGTGGAAGGCTGGGCGTCTGCATTCATTCTCCTGTTTGAATTTTTAGCCAATGTAACCTGGACTGTCTGAAATAAAGTAAGCTGTGGAACAGTGAGACGTGCGTCTGAATGGCAGAGGAAACAGGGCCTGTGTATGATTGCAAAGGGTAAATACTGCATATTTCTTCTTTGGGTTTAGGAATTAAGAAAAAAAACAGAGCAAATGTCAAAATAGATCTTTGTAGAATGTGTTTCATTATTAAAATGGCTTTTCACTCACTTTAAAGATGTGTAGCTTTTAACTGACACAAAATAAACCTTGGGAACATGAAGCGATGTTTCTCCAAGCAAATGCAAGCATTTCATCAAGTATACAATGAAAGTTTTCAGCCCCGGGTCTGCTCTGCTACATAAATTTTGTCACCATTGTTAACATGATGAATTAAATGTCATTTTCATTAGTTTTGAAGACCTGACATTTCATATTCATTTTTACCCCTAAGGATTTTCAATTAGTAAGTGGTACACCCACAAAGAAATATCGATTTTGCTTTAGGAGAGCAGTTCCTCGCTTATGAGGGTGACAGATCGAAGACCTCGCTGAGACCATGTAATGTACGTATTATTTGACCAGTCGCAAAAGGCCCAGTGCTTTCTAAATATTATTACATGCAAGATTTGACTTGTATTTCCTTGTAAATGAAACACGGATTCCTGCCACATCATTCACTTTTAATGGGGTCGTGAAACATCCGCCTGTAAAACTGCCCCTGCAGTTTAAGCTTCGACAGATGTGTGAGTCACATATACTGATCTATTTCTTAAAATGCTGTCACGTTCTGTGAATGTAAATTGCGGTTTGGGTAGTATGAAGTCTTCTCTTCAGAATCAAATGTGGTTCGTGTATAAGATTTAACTAATATATCTACCCCAGTCTTTTCACCAAGGGTGTATGTTCAGTTTAAACATCAGTAGGGACCAAATCAGTCTGAACCCCCTGTCACATAAACACGGTACTTCACCAGTATTAGTAAGGGACATGTCCTTACCATCCACACAAAAATCTACGGCCTTGCTTCTCACATGTGTTTGAATGCTGGATTTTTTTCATTAGAATGGGTGACACCCACATGCATTAATATATTATATACAGTTTCTCTAGGAGTGCAGGTCATATTGGATGATTAAGCTGGAAGAGTGAATTCTAAACACCGTTTAGTTACACTTTTACGGGAACCTGTTAACAGTGCCATTGCTGCTGTACAGGACCTCGCCCGTCCTCCCCCTGTTTGTGGCTTTCTCCTGGCAATGTGCCTCTTTTCCGTCCTCCTCCGACGAATGACTGACTGTTTTGCCCTTGCCGTGACTCTGGCTGAGTGAGCTGATGTCATCACCCAGTGTTAGAGTTAAAGTCGGCTCCAGACCCTCCGCCAAGCTTAGGTGAAATGATGAAATGTTACAATGTTACAAAATGTGTGCTGTAGCAACACTGAATTAAAAAAATCTCTTCGTCATACATTGTACATTGAATTCATTAGTTTTCTTCACTCATTGGAAGAATATGCACTTATATTAACTTATAATTTTGCTTTTTTTTCCCGTACAATTTCGCACCTAAAACTGTGTGCAGCCACTGCAGTTAAGAGCTTCCCTCAGCACACCGGCAGGAAGGACCCCGAGCAGAATCTGAAACTCCAATTTCAAAGTTAGAGTTCGGCTCCAATCCCCAGGGAGGTGCTCTGCAATCCTGGCCCTGGTTAGACAGGCGGGTCACCTTCCTACATCATACCGGGGCGGGGGGGGGGGGGCGGGGGCGGAATAAGTGAAAAGGCAACCGTTTCTAAATGTGACAAATTTCACATGGAGTGTTTTCAGAAAACAAGAATGTGTGTGTAAACTGCATGGTGCGATATGAGGGTTTTTTAAATTCATTTTTGTTAAGATAAACATCTTAATCCGAGATCACCTAACGAGCCAGAGGCTGTTTTTTGCCTTATCGGTCAAAACAGGGAAAAAAATAAAAGAAAGAGGACAACAGTGGTTATCTCCAGGCACGACACCTGATCTCGGTGTGGTTATCTCTTTACAGCCCTTATTTACTGAGGATGAGAAGTGACCCACGGGCTGCTTTAGCGAAACATCGCTGTAATTAAATCTGCTTATTCATTCCCCATTAATCTGACCCTAATTCATATTATCCAGTTTCCTAGTGCGGCTGCTCTACTAGCGAGATGGGGAGGGATGCTGACGCTGCTTGGGAATACAAAAATTCTCGGGATACGGCTGTATCCCCCCCCCAGAATGGGGCGGGAATATGGCTGGCTCGTCCTCTGTGAGACTGAAGGAGTAATTTACTGTCAGATATTTTAATCATATAATTAGGTCAATTAATAAAACTCAATGTGGCTCAGTGGAGAGCATTGTGGCTTCGCAGCTCTCGGTTTGGGTTTAGAATCCCATCTGCGTGTGTGTGTGTGTGTGTGTGTGAATGTGTGTGTGTGCGAGTATTTGGTTTATATTACATTGTGGGGACCAAATATCCCGCACAGTGTTAAAAAAATAACTGTTATTTTGATGTTGTGGGGACCATTTTTCAGGCCAAAAGTTTGTGAATAGAATAAAAAACTTATGATTAGGGTTAGGGCTGGGTAGGAGTTATGGTTGGCATTGGGTTAGTGCTATGGCCATAGAAATGAATGGATGGTCCCCAGTATGTGCGTGTTTCTGCCCTGTGCTGGACTGGCATCCCATCCAGGCTATACCCCTGCCTTGGGTCCAGTGCTGCCTGGGATAGACCCCTTAGCCACCCTGAAACCATGACCAGGATGATGGTTACGAAAAGGGATGGATGGATGGATGGATGATTCTATCCAGTTCAGCTACTATATGCATTTTAGTGTTTTGTAACAGAACTGTGGACGTGGAATTGTTTTGCCTGCTGCTAATCTGCCATGTTTTAATCCCATTAGATATGAGTGTGATTAACATTAATGAGTTTCTAAGACCTTTATTAGATCCAGAAGGAATACATTCTTAAAATGTACGCTGTGATTGCATGACGATTTTAAACGGCTATGGGTTTGGTTGTGGAATGTGCTTTTGTGTATTTGTTGTCTAGGCCACCGTAAAAAAAAAAGAAAAGAAAAAGAAAGTACAATTTGTTAAATGTGGATTCCGTGTTTGAGGAGCAGGATTCCGAACGGGATCAGATGCCCACAACAGCAATGACATTCCTTCAGAAATCCAACAAGGAACCAGCACTGCAGCTCAACCACACAGGCCACAGAAAAAAGGGCTGGACGCTATAAACCTCTGCCAGAGCAAACGACTGGGAAAGGCCAGATTTACTGTCCTTTTAGCAAGTGCATGTCTAGGTTCAGCCTGGTCAAGGCTATTTGATTTGTTTATCCAGAGCCGTATGCAACAGCGGGCAATGTGAAGTCTCTGTGACTGCAAGCAGGCTCTGTTCTTTTGTTATTTCATTGAAAGGCAACAAAATATATGTTGTTTTGCTTCAGGCTTGTTTTTTTGAATACTTCTATAAGAGAGACCCATGTATTATTAAGATGGGAGGGTACCTCATGAAAGTATTGCGTTGACATTCGGAGAGCAGTGTCGTCTGCATTCTTAAAAATGTGGAGAATATACCTGAAGGTTTCCACATGTCGTCTTTATATCTGTGCTGTGACACTAAGGCAGTGGTATAAATGCTGGTTGAGTCAGCTCAAACGCCTTATGGAGAACATGCATACATGATCAGTAGTGACTAGGTGGCTTCCATTGTGACGTTTTAGATAAAAGACTGTCTGGCAATATTGACGTTATCCTTCATGCTGTGCATGATTATACTTCCTGAATCTTACCTCCTGCACACTATAGCCATCTCATATCTTTCAACCGTATGATGTTAAGAGCAGTACATGTCAAGGTGTGGGATGTATTAGAGGGTAAGCCAGCATTTGGTACTTATAGACAACATCTTCAATGCTGAATAAGTAGGCAGGAAACCTGAGACCTGAGTGACTTAGATAAGGGCCACATCATAGCAGCCAGAGGACTGGATCAGAGCAGGTCTGAAACGGCACGGCTTGTGGGCTCACGGTCAGCCATGGTGAGGACCTACTGAGAGCGGTCCGAGGAGGGAAAAGCCACGAATCTCTGACAGGATGTTAGGCAGCCAGTGTGAAATGTGAACAAAGGCTGTCCTGTACATACCAACAGAAGGATTACTGTAGCTCAAGTCGCACAGAATTTTAATGATGTTTACGGGAGTAATGTGTCACCATGCACACTGCTTCAAGTCCATTTTGGCTCATCGTTGTATACACAGTCTGGACACACCTACAAAAAATCATTTATTTTTCAAAGAAGATAATGACCCTATGCACACCTTGAGGTCAGATAAGACGTATTATCTTGAGAACATGGAAAGAGACAGAGTGCTTAGACAGAGTAAGGACAAGGTAGCCAACATCTGCCCAGAACTTGGGGAAACTCCTTCAGGACTATTAGAGAAGCATTTCCGGTGGCTACAGGACTTTTGACTTGTACTGTATATAATTTTTTACTCATACAGCTGTGACATTTACAACACATACAGTTTTGATTCCTAGGTCATCTAGTATCTTTAGAAGCAGAAAAACTGTATAGTATCAAAGTTGTAATCCATCCTCTTATTCATTTCATCGTATTTTCCTGGACAGGATATCACCCTAACCTTTCTCAGTCTCCTCGAGCAATTAATAATTTGCTATTTAGAGCAAACTATAGCCTGTTTTATAATCTTATTTTCACTAGTTCAGGCTACAAACACTGACAAACCGACTTATTCCTAATAATAATAAAGTCCAGCCTGTTTTGTTTTGTCAGTGTCACACTAATGGCACCATAGATCACAGTAATATATCTTAAAGTATATCTCAAGTCCTACATAACTACATCTACTTCTTGTTCAAAATCGACCTGCTTGTGTAAGAGACATTACACGTATTTAAATACAGAGCATAAATACAAAGTCAAATGCATTTTCCAAATTAATTTATTCTTTCACAGATATCGCAGACTTCTATAAATATAACAGTTATACTAAATAATACCTTTTTTGTGTAACATTTATACAGAATAGATTTTAAGGTTTAGGGGAAGATTATGTGACCACTATACCATATGGTTTTGCAAATATATAAAAATATAAGTACAGTAGCTTTTATAAATTCCATTTAAAGAAATTTCCGCACTGCCTGTTCACAAAAAAAGCGTAAAGAATATGGTGTGTATTCTGGTGGCGAGAGGCGTATCTGTCTCTCATAGCACATTTTCCAGCATGATAGCTCTTGATTTAATTCTGGGACTCTTATCTCAGCTAGAAATAAAAGAGCTGATTAAAAGTTTCAAAAGTGACGCCTCTATTAAGCATAATCACATTTTCATACAATCACATTTTGTTTAATTTGTACCTGAAAGCTACTCTGATGGTAAATTACCTTATTAATAGTAATAATAATGAAAGCATTTCTTATTTATCACCAGTTAATTGCGTCTGCTATTATTAAATTTGCTTTACCAGTATGTTCTGGTAGGAAAATGGCATATAATAATAAAATAGTATATAATCAAGTACCAAATAAATACTTAAGTAATCAATTTTTTAGTGTAGTTACAATTTATTGTATATTTTGCAAGAATTTTTGTTCCATGGTTGGTTGAAACACAGAGTACTCAACTGGTTGGTTGAAACAAAATCTTCATCTGGATTTTTACCTTCTGGACCTGAACTTTCCACCTCTGAGGTGGGAATTGTGATCCAGCTACCAGGACCAGGAGAAGATCAAAGCAGGAAACTGATTGTACACTGGATCTGGCTGATGCCTCAATCCATTCTCTAGCCTCCTGAGACCCAAAGAAAAATTTTAGGATATTTGTGTTTGGAGGAAATAAGACATCTTACAATTTAGATTTTTTCTAATTTATTTTTATTTTTAATTTGACAGCATGTTCAACAGGAATAAATATGTTTTCTTACATCAGTGAAACGATAGATGCAATACAATGTCCACTACAATGGACATTAATGAATGGGTGGGGTCTCAGGAGGATAGACCAGGGGTTCTCAAAGTCCGGATGTGGACTAAGTTAATCCAAGTTACCCAACCGATAATGCACCTTATGAATTAGTATGTTTAATGTAAAAAGGCTTATCGCGTTTTGAAGTGCAAAAATACAATGTAGAACCATCAATGTAGAACTTCACACCCACGTAACTCGTCATATCCCCCCCCCCCCCTATATCGAAGGGTATTGTTAATTCATTAAAGTTGGTGAAATGCTGTTTTGTTATTGAAAATTGTCCTGGACGTCTGACATTTGACGCGCACCATTGATTAGATAGTTTGAGAAGCCCTGCTCTAGACTTCGTCGGATGCCGCCTGTCTAGCTTGATGATCTGTTATCTCAGGGTCATTTGGCTCCTACTGAGTGATTTATCTGAAACTAGAAAAAAGCCTAAATACACAATATTGGTAAAAGTAGAGGTCAACTAGGTGCAGTACAAGAATAGGCCCGGTGAACTAAACTAAGAATGCATAATAAAACGATTAGAGGTAGGGGTGTATATATCCGAGAGGGAGACCAAAGGCGCTCAATAAGAAAAGTCGCCATGGAATGGCTAATGGGCGTAATCACATGCATCGTTAGGGTTGCGCTATCGATTACGCAGCTCACAAACAGTTCTGTAGACAGGGTACACGCTTCACTTAACACCTCTGCCTTGGGGAGCGTTAAGGTGTACGTTCTTCCTATACACTTAAATATATCAAGTTTATCATGTATTCAGTCAGAAATAGAATCAAAGAGATGAGCTGCTGTATAATTCTATGAAATACGAGCCCTGTGTGAAAGGATTCTGCCGGCTTTTGCTGTTTTTAAATTTTTCATTGAATTCAAACGCACCAGCTGTTTATTATAGCATTGATTTTCTTAGTGAAAACATATTCCAGGTAAGACAGAAGATAGAAGGGTAAAAGAAAACTGAAGTATTTTGCATGCAACACATCTTTTCTTTGTGAATTTAAACGCAATAGCTTGTGTGCAGAGACTGGGAGCTTGATAGCAAGCAGAATAATTTAAGTCCATTAATTAAGTCCAGTCGGGTGCCGACCACAGTTCTGATATTTATTTCCTTATTCTTAGAGGAGCTTAGCACCTAGGCATATTAAACCCGGTAAATATATAAAGCTGAAGTACATCAAAAGCTTATTGATCAAAAAGTCACTTTTAGCTGATTTAATTCCGCCGAATTCAGGTTGCTCCCATGGTACTCTATTTTTCGTGTAAATATGTACTATATAAATTATATATCAGTAATCTGATTTCACAGTGATTCTTAGTTTATAAGGAGAGCTGTTTTTCTGCATCTAAAATCTGAAAGCTCTTTATTCTGTAAAGCCTGGCTTCCTTTCCCCTGACTCACTGCGGGCATGAAAAGACATCAGTCAGATACAGGCGGGTTTCTGCCTGCGTGAGAGCAGTGATGAAGGTGGTACGGGAGGAGCTCTGCAGCTCCCTGTGACCTGCAGTGGACGGGGCAGCATCTGCTTCGCTACAGTCAGCGTTACTGGGGCTAATAGGGCCTCGCAGGGTAGTCTGTGCCCCTTACACGGTGCTTCAGGGTCACCACTGGGCACTTGGCTACAGAAGTACTCAAGGACTATTGATGGACAGGTTAATGATTTTAATATTTTATACAAGAACTGGATGGTTTAATTTTTTCCTCCTTATGTTGCCTCGTTAAGAGCCATGGAGCAACTGTTTCGTAATTGTATGAAAATAAACTGAATTTCATTTGTAGAGATTAATCCAATCACTGGCAGAATATCAGGGTCCAGCTGTTTCTCAGCTGACATAGTCGGTGATCAGAGTCGTGCTTAAAAATGAACTGAACGCTGATTCTTTCACATGTAATCTATTAAAGCTATTCACAAGTATCATAGCCTCTGATATGCAGAGAGCAGATACCCACATAGAGAAAAGGCCGGGGCTCCTGTAAAGGGCAAATTATTTAATTAACATAAGCCACCCATTAGGAGATTATCATCTTCATTAATATTTGAATGGTCGACTTTGAGGAATTATTGAAAAAGGGAAATTACACAAATGAAAACCTTTTTGTTCGCCGGTCATTCTGCCCTCTAGAAGCCAAGAAATACTTTCTAGAGAGCAGTTTTTACTTAAGGCCATGTTTTTAGTGGTTTATAAACACATTCATAATGCATTATATTGCATTCATAAAGCATTATACACATAGCTATAAATATTTATAAAAAGGCATAACACATTATAGCCATGTGTATTATGCATTATGAATGTTTTATGAAGCTCTCATATACAATGTGCTATAGGTACCTTTATAATGCAATACAAAGTATCCTTAATTCTTATACTGACCATTATAATGCATTATAAAGGTACCTATAGTGCAATATAGATGAAAGCTTCATAAAGCATTCATAATGCATAATACAGTATATAATGTTATAATGTTACATAATGTGTTATGCCTTTTGATAAATATTTATAGCCATGTTTATAAAGTTTTATGAATGCATTATTTGTTATGAATGTGTTTAGAAATTACTAATAACATGGCCTTAAGTAAAATGTTACCACAGTTTTTTCAAAACAGCAGGTGTTCCTGAACCAACTGATTTTTGACTTATTTACATATTTAAAAAAAAATTATTTTTCATAAGTATATCTCTAGCAATGAAATGGTTATGAATAATTTTAAATACTTTTTTGCAAAAATTTGTTGGCTAGGAGTTAGATATAGAGACTGTTTATGAAACTAAAATGAGTACATAAGTAAACAGGCACAACGGTTTTACACTTGAAGAATGAACTCACATGACTTTGCTCTTCTGGGGCTCCGCCGCCTCCGAGAGTGCTGACATTTTAAATCAGAAAAGCGGGCGCGATACGGCACATTCACACGCGCGGCGCCGGGCCGCTATCGGCACAGCTGAGTCCTGTGCAGAGATAAGTCCTCTCTCTTTCTCGCTGGCGCGCTAGCAGTGGTCTCCTACAGCAAACACCAGGTTCTTCTTTGAAATAATAGCACGAAATCAGCCTGTATACCCGAGGACTGGACCAACCCAGAGACAGTGTGTTTTACTGACACCAAATCTGCAGCGCAAGATATTTCTCTGGAAGAAACTAGGGTAAACTACACATAAATATAGCATTTATTTTTACGTAAAAGTTATCCGCACTAGTGCAGTGTAGTTTTTTACAGACCTAATCAAAAGGAAGAATGCATCTTGCTTCTGTTCTTCTTATCTGTCATACAGCTATTAGACACGTTTCCAGAAACTGGAACTCATCGTTGTAGTTTTGTACTTAAAAAAAAATCCGCTTTTTACAAATGCATTTCCGCCTCGTAATTAAACGCGCGCCTCATAAATGCCCACTGCCTCAAGTAATGTCTAATATCAGAAAGGGCATAAGGTTGGGTACATTTTTAATCACCACATAATGAAGCTTTAAAATTTCTGATCATGGGGCGCGTAATATATCTTTTATGTTTTTCGTGTTTTCCGTGGATTTTAATTACCGTGAGCTGTGACGAAGTATTTAATCATGCAACCTTTACAGCTTCATTGAATGATGTTCTTAAAGGTCGTTTAAAGAAACTATTCATCAGAGAGCCAGCCTACGGAGGCTCTGCGTGTAATAATATTTGTACCGATAAAACGTGACAGAACATCAGTTCCGGGATAGATGTGTCCCCCTCTGATTATGCTGACATGTCATTATCATTCTTCTTGTTGACAGCTTTTTCAGACGGAAGCAGGTGACCAGCTAACCTAGCTTATGTATTCTCCTGGTGTGTCTGTGGTCAGCAAGCTAGCCTCATAGAAGACTAACACGCATGTCTTTGGGTGACATCTTACAGTCTTGTTTTCCAGATTGTAAAGTTTTAATCTAGGCAGCAAAATGGCAATGAACACTTATTTTTATTCGCATGTAAAACCTGGTTTATGAAGTGTGGAATTCAAAACAAGCAACATGCCACCACACAGCAAAGGGCTTTCTCAGGAGATACCTGCCTACCTTTTATCATCCCAAAGGTTAAACTTAATGCCCTGTCTGAGTAATGGTAGGAAAATTTCACCACTGAGATTTATTTTTAGGGGAAATGTAAATGGTTTTCAAGTAGACTGGGGGAAGCGTTTGTCTGTCTTCTTTGCAGTGCCGTCATTATTGCATCTAATTGAGATATAGGCCTCTGTTGTCCTTTGTTGACTCCTTTGTCACCACAGTGTAAATGATCTGTATTGATTTTGTTTGCTCATTTCTTTTTAATTGCAAGGTTTGTTTTACGGTGTAATTATACCTAACCGCAGTCTCGCGATTCACCAAAATTCAAGTCAATAATATTTCCTGCCCTGCGAGAAGACTCCCTCATGAGTGGGATATAAATAATAGCCACCCCGAAACACCAAACCCCCCCAGGTGCCGTAATCGGTGGCTGTGCCCGTGCGCTCCAGCCGCCACTGATGACTCTGACCCGCCAGTGTTTTCCTGTTCACAAGGAGACCCATTCCTTTCCCTGTCGGTCAGCAGCTGAGCAAAGAGCTTCCACCTGACACACCTGCACCAGCAGCCTTTTATAAATAGTTTTCCTTACGAGAATCCTGCTGTCCGAAGGCATCAACCCAGAAAACGGCTTTAGCTACTTAACCCCCCCCTCCCCCGGCTCGACATCACCTGTCCTACACGACACACACCCACTTCAAATTACCTTGCACCGTGTAAAATAGCTGATAGCTTTTATTTCCGTAATCTGAAAATTAAATCTCAGTGACGCTTCCCCTCCGCTTTATTCCAGAGCCTGAAATTGAGCAGTTGTGACAGCCCGTCACTGCTTGGGCTCCTGTTGATCTTATGACGGGTCCGGTGATCGCCGGTGGCGTGAAAGCAGACCTCAGACCAGCATACAGATGGGACGAAACGTGAATGTGGAAATATAATTTCTGTGTGCTTGTATAATTAATGTGGGAGGCATTGCACGGGGGGAGCTAATGGTGAAAGCTTCCATTTCGGCTCTCAGTAGGTAAGCTGAGGTGGATATTGCTGAGCAAAGAGAAAGCAGACTCAGAGCTGACTTGGCTATTTTAAGAGCTGCCTAGCAAAGATGCGTCTGAAGCACCGTTCCTGTGTAATTTCGGTCAGTGTAATAGAGCTAGACCCTGCTGTCCTGTCGTTATTAACGCGGATAAGCAGGGCAGTACCCTCGCATCGGCCACCATCCGAGAAAGCTCGTCAGCGCAGTGATCGATGATCAACACGACACAAACAGTGGTGTTCGCGAGGTCTGAAGACTCGCTAAAAGCCAGCAGGCCTGGGGGGCTTCACTGAATGGATGTTTGTGTCGTGAGCCATAAAACATGAAAGTGATGCTGGGTACCCACGTACCTGAAAGTGTTTCACCAATATTGACTTTAAAACACAGCGGTGAAAATGAGAACAGGGCCCTGCATTCTGCCACACAAGCTAATTATCCCTGTTGCTATTCGGCCGACACAAACCGGCCAAGTGTTATGACTGGAGCCGCAGGTATCCATGAGCGAAATGATGAGCTAACACCTGCCATTTTTAAGGGGGGGCCTGGGGGACAGGGTGTGATTTCCCAGTTCTCCTCAGATCTTTATTGTCAGTCTTTCGCTTGGCCTTGTCAAGTGAGGCCGCTAGACTGGTAGCGATTCAAAGTCCCAGGCTCACATTACCAAACTCATGTGCCACAGCTCATAATGGAGACACTCCACAATGCTGGTCGCACTTGATGAGTTTCGACTGGCTTTTCAGAGTTCAGCCTCATGGTGATTTAACCCAGGGCAACACTTCCTGGAATTGCGCCGACACCACACCCGAGATACGAATTGCTTTTACACGTTTTTTGCTTCTCCCTCACAACGCGTATTCAGTATTCCCTTTGAGGTCGCGAATCCGAACAAGTTTCTATATTGCTCCATCCTTCCAAATGACTGAGCGGCTGATAGTGTCAATGACAAATATGGCAGGTATGAACAAGATAACCTGTTCCTTCTTGTCAGATAGAAGGGGGGGGGGGTTACTTGCGGATGTTTGCTGCAACCCGTGTCTCTAATCGGTGGTTTGTACAAAGACAAGGGTGCTCCAGCTTGCCATGTCGACCTAAATTCGCAGGCGTGGTCACTGCCTCATCAGCCCGAGTGTCTTTTAACGGCAGCTTCTCTGGTCAGGACAACAAACAGTGGCCCGTGTGACACGGGGATTAGACGGCAGGCAGCACGATTATTCAAAAGTTTTCCTTTTCCGGGATAGATGAGGACATATTGAAGGACTGGAGTAAACAGGACACAAATGTACACACAGAGACAGATAAGACAGGTTTGTGAAGGAATAAAACACAGACCAGGACAAGCGTGTAAATGGCGGTTATGGATCTTGCCGTTAACTTTGCAGTCCCGGTTATGGAGCCAAAGCAAAATATAACACACCGATATACACAAATTATCGAAAATTAGTGTGACAGGTGGAACAAATCAATACAGGTGGTCTAGGTCACCTGACTCTCCTTCCCAATACGACCTCACCTCCCTCACACCCTCCCACGGTGATTTCTTTTTATTACCTTGATCTAAAGTAGAGGGTAATTAAAATGTTGCCTGTACCCACCCCTTTAATAAGCCTGCAGTTTAGAGAAAAAATAGCTCTGTTCTTAGGCTGCCTATTACTGAAACGAATAACTCAGGTGGTACATACAGTAACTAAAATTCAAGTGCCTTACAGTTAAATATCAAATGCTTGAAATATTCCTCAGGTTTTCTTTCAGAGTTATGTGTGACGTAGGCTGGATGCCATGTCATGTCATGTGACATATGGCATAGGACAGAGCCACCGTTCAAGTCTTTGCATAAAGGATCTGGTATTTTTGAGCTAGTGCATTCTGCAGAACAGTTCTATATGAAAGTCTTAAGCAGTCAAAGAAAATGTTTAAAGCTATTTATCTGGGTAGTAAGTGTATATTTCCTCAGGGAGAAAAAAACATAATTTAAGATTAGGACTGCTTTTATTTGACTTCCATTTCACTTAATTAATCAGATAACCTGATGAGGAATTATTTAGCAGAACGAGGTGTGTTAGTAATCGAGTCCACAAATGCATGACTACATTGAATGGTCACTGCAAATATGTGCTCATCAATCAAAAAATCATTTTCGTTGATGATATTAAGGGACGTTTCAGTAATCTGTTTTTGTTTAGTCCTTATATTATTGATTTGGTGGTATAGTGCACGGTTCTGTACCCAAGCTATTCACCAAGAGTAGCCTTCACCTGTCTGGTTTGTTAAAAATGAAATTCCACAGGTGCTTTTCAACTTTATTTCTTTGCCATTAATGAAAAAATCACTAAAAAATGAACATTTTTGTCCTGAGTATTGACTATTTTTTTTCTGAAATATATATATATACCCGACTGAAGTGTACAAGTCAATAAACTGAATTGTACTTTATACAAGAAATTGTCCACTTAGTAATGTAAAAAGATTCAGTGGTTCATTCACTTTATATCAGCTGGCTCAGGTTATCTTTAGTATGTAACCTGCTTTCATCACAAAGGATTCAAAAGTAGGGTTTAAAAATTATTCAGTAAGTTTTTTATATACTCAGGTACATTGTCAAACGTCCAAGAACTGATAGTATAAAGCTTTTAATTTCACAAACATTAGGTGACTCACCACTTTTTTGCTTCCAAGTCAGATGCATCAAAGTGATAATTTTGTAGGTTGCAAACTTTTCACACCGTGTAATAGCTGGTGTGAATAGTGTGTGATTAAAAGGAATGTGCAAATGAAAATAGGACGGTATTAAAAGTGGATCAGCTGCAAGTGACAAAGCTAATGTTAGATTCATTTAAAATCTTCACCCTTGAAGCTCACCCATAAAAACTCAAATGAAGATTCTGAATGTTCGTGCAGCTATTTCCTGCTAGACCTGAGGGTGAAACAGTAACAATTAAATGGATCGTCACCTATTGTAACACATTACTTTGCTCTCTAGCTCTGTTGGACCATGGAAGCTTTACATGTGCTTCATTTCACATCAGCTAAATGGGTTTCTTTACTTTCTGGTGACACTTTAAAATGGTCTTAGTAACCGCTGTAATTTAAATCTGATGTCGCATGACTATTTGGGTAAGCTGTTTTAACAACCAAGTAATTCAATAATTAAATAATTAGAGTTACAGATTTTATTTTCATACGCATAAATAATCAAATAAGAGCATTTGATTTTTATAATAGTCCTTGAGTTGAGATTTAAAAAAACAGCCTACAAATTTCATAAAGTATGAGATAAAGCTTACATGTAACATTTTGTCAAGTCTTGAACACCGAGTGAAATTTTCTGAAATTTTTACAAGCGCAACAACAATGTGGGCATCTCAGGGACGGTTCCCGCTGACACGGGAGTTTCTGTCGGTTCAGGGAGCGGTGAAAATGCTCATGGTGGAATTCCACTAAAAGACACTAGTGTCTACGTTTGCAGTCATGCTCAGTTATAAAGTCAATTATTTCACCTGACAGCCATTCCTTCACATTCGCATAGGGAAAAAAAGTGTAGCGGTGTTGTGCATAGGCTAATTTGCACCTGCTGGGGCATTAATAAAAGCTAAAATATTAGAATCCATCTGCAACGCAACACCCAGTGCTGACTCAGCAAATGTGACCCCCAAATGCTTATGTCGACATCCAGCTTTTGAAGTGAATCCAATTCAACACACACTTTTCAGGTCCACCACTGGAACCATCTGAGAAAATAGTCTGTGTCATATCAGACCGGACCGTGGCGTCTTTCACACTGTACCAGCTTCAAAAACCCACAGTATGTGCAGGAGAATAGCTCAGGACATCTTAGGGTAGAATAAGGTGGGTTCAGCCATTTTCTCTGCCCTCTGAAAGCTGTCCTTTTCCACAGTGGTGGAACCGAAAATGATAAGCAAGGACCTGTCTAACATTATCTTAAATGTATCTTTAATGTAGATTTTCCCAACGTGTTTGCCTTGTGACAACAGAATCACTAATATACTTCTTACGCATTAATAATGAGCAATTACCAGCGTCACAGGTACATTCAGCAAAAATCGATGGCGTGCAATTTTGGTGTGAAGTCGTAGTGACATGGGAGAGAAAAGGGAAACTTTCCAAGGAGGTGAAAAATGCTGATATCTTTCGGGGGACCAAAAATGGCGTATTGCTGCAAAGATTTTGGGGCAGCTCTGTGGCATGTCTGATTGGACAATACATTAGCCACTGTCGCACTGAGTACATTTTTAAACGCTTTAATCACATATTGAGCCGATGCAGGGGATTCCTGGGTAATGCAAAGGAGGGACAGGAGGCTTTACCCACAAGTATGAATCTGACAGATGTATCATATAAAAGCATGTATTGCATCAGTGTTTAGAACAGCACAGTAAATAGGCTTAAATAGCTGTTTGCTTGCGTGATATTCTCCGTGGAATGCTTCAGTACTTTGGCACATGGGGCTTAGTTAATATAAATACTAAGCCTTGCATCCCTGGTGATCCGTAAAAAGCCTCTCACGGAATCTCATGGAAGCTATTTGTGAGAGGTTTGGGGTGGCATCAAAGGTACATTAGTCTGGGATGCTGTATTCCCATTATACGTGACATCTGCTGGATGAACTGGGAGTATCGTTATCAATGTCAGAGCAAAGACGTAATAGTCAAACCTGTAGTAGCTCATATGCGAATAGCTGTCAGAAACATACTGCGGGTTTATTTTACATTAATCCAATGTAAGCAAGTCAGCTGTGTTGTTGGAAAGGTGCTTTTAATCAACCCTCAAAAGTTGCACTCAGGTATTCATAACATGAAACATCTTCTCTGTAAACATTGTGTGACTTGATTTTGAGCATGGTAATCTAATCTAAAAGTTTGTTAAAATATATGAATAGTGTTCAAGTTCAAAGAACTGTAGTTCAGTGATCTGACAGCAATAAACCAGGAATAAATCAGAAATCAATATTTTAATCAAAGAGATAATATTTGGCCTTAAGAGTCTGATATTGATATTCTCTCATGCTGGCAGGTTTCTTTGGTGATGACTGGAGGTGAAGGTTAACGTCACAAAAACATCAACACTTAATATAATAAAAATAGTTTTTTTTTATCAAAAATATTCATTAGAGTGGGGAGACAAGGTGGTGCAGTCATTAAGGCTGTTGCATCACAGCTCTGGGACCTTGGTTAAAATCTCCACCATCGTTCCATATGTGTGGAGTGTGCATGTTCTCCCCGTGTCATCTTCAGGTTTCTTCCAGGTTCTCCAGTTGTCCCCAAACAGTCCAAAAACATGGAGTTACTAAATGGAGTTACCAAACTGCATGTGTGAGTGACTGGTGTGTGAGTGTGCCCTGTGATGGGTTGGCGCCCTGTCCTGGGTTGTTCCCTGCCTTGTATGTGTAACTGGTGTGTGAGCTTTGTTTTCAAAACTTTTTTGAATATGATAGACTGTGCTATTGGGTTATTTTTGTTTTGATAGAGTAAGACAATTTGGTATAACTTTACTTCATGAGCAAAAATACTTAGTAATAACTCAGTTACTACTGAAGTACAAATTATAAACAAATTTAGTTGCTACTTGAGGTGTCACGATTCAACCTAATTTATGATGAACAAACATGAGATCAGTATTTCACTTCTGTTATTCATTACTTGTTCCTTCAGTATTTCCTTAGTAGTTCCTCAGTAGTTCACAAAGGTTAGAAACGTATAGTAAATACTTTAGATATTTGTGACACCATTCATTATTGATTTATTAATATTACATGTGTATGTAACTAAGAGTTAGTTTGTGGTTAGTAATACTATAATACTATACTATATTATTTGTGCCCCGTCCAATGTTAGACAATTCCTAGTAGTCGGTAACAAAAAGCCATGAAAAAGTAAACAATATATAATTCACAGATTTTAGTGATCATCTTCTAAAATAAAGACATAATATACCAAAACACAATGAAACTTTTCCCAGCGATTAATTATGGTGTTATGTTCTACAGAGCAGTTCTCAGACACTTCTCTATTCTTCACTCTCATAATTTACAAATAATGATCATTAACTCCAAGACCACATCTTAATGGCAGACCTCATATCCTGCCTAATTCCACCACCTTTCCAAGTCTTTCCTGTAAAATGTGACCTATTCAGTAAATGTATTCACCATTTGCCAAATGATTTTTTTTTTCTCAAAGTTGGTTTTAAAAGGCAATTTGAGTTACATCCGGAAAGGCTTTTTATAAAATGGTAGATTAGGCAACATCAGGAAGCCAAAGAATTCTCGTATTACAGTAACAAAAAAAAAAAAGAAAAAAAAAACATCTGCGAATGCAATCACCATGTTGGTTTGTGTTTTTGTGGTGGCGACGTGTTCCAAAGTATGCGAGTTTATGATATGAAAATTGCTGTTCACTGAAAGAACGGGTTTTATCAAAATATTTGTGGTACGGTTTGTTAAAACAACCATTGCCTCCACCAACAAAAGAGTTTTAGTGACAGTCATTTAAAGTGTGTCTTACGTTTCCCATTTCCTATTAGTAATTATATCCTATGGAGTTTGTGCTTTGCTGTGTTGCATTTTAGCCCGTGGCTTCATCAAAGCGGAGTAAAATAATCTTTTCTGTTTTTGCCATTGCATCTCCTCCCAAAATAACAGATTATGTCCTGTAACTAAAACTAATTCATATTATATATAAAAAATCTTTCATAAAACACATTTATATGAGTAAGTGCCTTGCACTTTATCCTTTCAATAGCAGGATATTACTGTGTTTTATTGGGGCTGTATAAGTTAAGCACATTTCACAGGGGTATAAATTGTGCATGTCCCTCCTTGGGCCTTCTGCCACAACTGGATCCCAACAAGCTCCTCAAATTCTTTGCTAACATTCTTACCAAAAGAACACATTTGAATCAGCACCAAGCGGTGTCACCATGCCAACTTAATCCAATCATCCCTAAAGCAGTGTTTCTCAGCTCAGTCCTGAGTCCACGTTTTTGCTCCCTCCCTGTTACCGGCCAGATAGTCCACGTTTCTTCCTTCCCTGCTTCCTGCCAGATAATCCACATTTTTACTCCCACCCTGCTCCCAGCCAAATAGTCCGCGTTTTTCCTCCCTCCAAGCTCCCTTCTGACACACGAGTATGTTCCTCTGTGAAGGTCAGCAGCAGACAGTAGAGCTCTTTGGTGTTCTGGAGCAGAGCATGTGAGACGGTTTCTGCTTTTTACTTTCCTTACACATTTGGCTGCAGTATAATCTTTCCTGTTTTTGTGCCAGCTCTTATGTTCTGATAGTAGTCAAATAGTACTCCATATGAATATATACATGTCAACCTTTGTGTGTGTGGTATTGATGAACTGAATTAAAAGAGCTATTAAGATGTTATTTATCAGATATTTCACCCTGTTCTCATGAGGAGCCGTTCTTGAGGTGCTAGTAAAACGGAGGTCAACATACATATATATATATGTTGTACACATATATATGTACACACACACACACACACATACATATACACATACTTACCCTTTTTCTAGGACATGTTCCAGGATCAGAGGAACGTCTGATGCTGAGTAGCCTTCAGGACTTGAGTGCCACTCATAGGGGTCTGTGCTGACCCAGTTTGGCCTCTCACTGATCACGGCCATCTAAGGTACTTCAAAGCAGCTGTCGCTCCAACGGGGAGTGTCATGTGGTCTATGTCCCCCAGCACTGAGGACAAGTGTTTTATCTGCCTGGAACATTCTCCATATGTGGCAAGGAAGACCTTTCGTCTTTCGGCCTTCCGATGCATCCCTCGCTTTTCCCACCCATGCACTGCTTAATGAGGACATTGGCAACCCATCCACACTCAGCACCAGTCTCTCAGGTAGGACCACTCTCTGAATCTTTAGGCAGATATGTAGGTCAGAGAGTGCGTGTCTGTCACAGCATGTCAGCGTGCAAACGATTAAGAAGGCAACTCTCCTGTCTTCCAATAAATCGAAAAAAATCAATGTATACATACACAAGTGACTGCGGACATGTCTGTCTACACTCTGTTTTTGTGTAAAGCTTGGGCAGCCTGGATTTTATCTTCCTGGGCAGGTTATTGAATTTTATTAAAGTGAATGAAAGTTGGTCTGATTACTTGTTCGTAGCTGATTAAACTTTATGATGCATGCAGAAAATCTTATAGCCTTGATTTGAAGCCGTGTTTACAACCATCTGAGTGTAAAAATCAGCAACCATACAGGCTGTTTATCACGCTTACTATAAGTTCGGAGTTTCCTGTCCTTGAAGTGTTACTGAAGCAGAAATGGCAATTGCCTGATAGAGTATTTTTTTTCTTTCCCAGGTATCATTGTCACATTTTTCCAGTTTTGTCATCTGTGCAAGACTGTGAAAACAAAGAAAAGTATCCCTCTGTTGTTAATGTGCCTCTGGTTGTTTATGAAATCCTATTGCATTGGTCTAGTAAAAATTAATTAAGGCTGCTTTATATGTGATTGTTATTCAGAACTTTCCAAGAAGGTAATAAAGTTGTCTGACACTGAGGCACTTTGAGTTGGGGTCATTACCACTAAGGATAAAATGAATTTTGAAAAGGTAGCCATGAAACACCACCCCCCCCCCCAACCCCAACACTCCATGCACCTTTCTGTGTTTTCAAGCATTCTGATAAAATTTGCATTTCTGCCAATTATATTATCCTTTTCATGCTAAAAAACACTGTGCCGTCATCTGTGCAGAACAGAAAGTGAATTCTTGGTAGTCTGTGCCTCGGCATGCTGCAAAATCTGCTCTTGGACGGGTTAATTTGGATTACAAGGGATTAGCAAGCCTGCTGCACATGAAGGCTGTGTTTGATTTGTCTGATAGGTCCAGTGTTAGATTCTCAACAAAGTTTCCAAATAACACAAGGAAAACAACAAACAGATGAAGCCCAGATGAAGACATGCTCTCCCATTTGTAATCAAAAGGTTATTTTATATATGTGATAATATCCATTTTCTGTAACCACTTGTCCTATTCAGGCTCGTGGGGGGTCCGGAGCCTATCCTAGAGGCTACAGGTGCAAGGCAGGGAACAACCCAGTATGGGTTTACGACAGGAAGCAACAAAATTACTACATTAATATTAGTACATTAATATTTTGATATATTAGAACTTAATACTCACCTATTTATAGGTGGTTGATTTTCCATTAAGAACGACACAGAGCTAATTGGAAGGTATTATTTTATTTTCTTCCGAATGAAGTGTGCAGTCCCAGTTTCTTCAGTTTTGCATGTTGTTTGCATGTTTTTTTTCAGTCAGTTTTCAAGTAGCTCCACACGGCTGAAACGTGAAGGTGTTTATCTTTTATCTGTGAAAGAATTCCGGAGTATGAATTTGTTGTATACAACCTCTCTCATGACTTGAGAGATGAAGGACTTGAGGGCAGGCATTCGGGCAAAACCAGAGGGGTTTATTGAACTTAAATGAACAGAATTTGGAAACAGACTGGACCGTGAGAGATCAAAAACCAGAGGACTGGCAACTAGGAAGGGCACAGACAAGAGGAGGGTTGAATATCAATGACTGAACTGTGGAACACATGACTGGGAAACACGTAAATACGAAACTAACAAGGTAGCTAACAAGAGGCAGCTGGGAGTGATTAACATGAGGGTTACGAGCAAGAGGTAAGACAAACTAGTAACAGGCGTGGCTTGTTAGGGGCATGCTAGGGAGGAGACAGGAGGGTCCGGTTGACGTGACAGGCAGGATGTGACAACCTCCTGACTTGAATGACAAGACATTTTTAGGTATTAAATGTATAGGTACTTTAGGTCACCAAGCAAAGGTTTCAAGCAGAATTATATCAGATATGTATTTACCTGACAGATTAATACGTAATTCTTTTAGTAATATGATTAATAGCTTTTCTATTTTTTTTTTAAGATGGATGTAAGCTGTATTTGCTACTTCCAGTAAACAGAATGTCCTCTTTTAAAATTGTGATTTTTTTTCATTAATTTTAGGGCCCATAACCCTGCCCAGGATAAGCAGCTGGATGATGCATGGTACCATTTTGGCGGCGTGTGTGAAAACAGTACAGTCACTGCTGTTTTTTCCTACCTTTTTTTCGCTATTTGGGAGGAGGGCTTCTTCCAAAAGCATCCGTGAGGCAGAATTTTAGCCAGGAGTGCGAGTATTTCTCTGAGAGCTGACCGTGATTAAATCCAACCAAAACAAACAATGTAACCGGGTTCCAGCGGCCAGAGGGGCCTCTCACAAAAAGGTCATTTTGCACCTCCACAAGAATCCAGATGTCAGCCTTCCAGGCAAACTGCATCCCTGCATTGACATCGGGATCAACAGTGAGACCTTTTCACGGCTGCTAGCTTCCCCGGTATGCTACAGTAGTCAAGGTCAACAGTAAAAGAAAACACAGACATATGAGTGAAGAAAAAAAAGCACTAATATCCCAACTAAATCCTTTTAGTATTACAAAGTCCACTGTAAGTGCATTATAAATGTAACACAATTTAATGTATTTCATATGTGTGAGGCGTGAAAAAGTTTAACAGACTAAACTGCAGTTAGGTTTCTAACTAACTTTGTGTGAGAATCGCTCCCTTTTGGAAGGCAGACGTGTTAAAAGGTGATGGTGCTGTATAAGGCTTTTCTCTTTGTGGGGTTGCAGTACCATGAGCAGGACGAACACTAACGCAAAACAAAGAAACATGCAGGCAATGACAGACATTTTAACAAGAAACAAATACATTTACTTCCATTAAAATAAAGTGTTCTGACAAATTATAAAAAATTTCCAGACCTAATTTTTTCCCTTGTCCTAACCCCTAAAGGAAACGAAACAGTTCATTTAGATTGCCACAGAAAAAAAGAGGGTCACATTGCTGTCTTCCAAAAGGTTTCCTCCTGTTGGATTCTGCCCTGTGAATGTGGGGTGAACGCAGGAGGGATGGACATGAAAGCTGTAGAAAAACAGGTACATCAAATCCTTGCTATGCTCTTTGGGAAGATCGTGCTTACTCTCCCGTTTCTCTGGTTGAATCTGCTAGGAGTGGGGGGGGGGGGGGCAGTCATGGGGGGGGGGGGAGTCGGGGGGTCAGTGTTGTCATGATGCGCTATTCAGCCGCGGGTACAAAGCTGGGAGCTCTTGTTTGCGCCCTATCTTTCATCTCTGCCTGTCTTAATGCTGGAGAGAGCCCCTGCCATCCGCTCACCAGCTGAGCCCGCTGGGCTGCTCCAATAAATGTTAACAGTCTTATTTGCGGCCCGGCCCATCGCCACTGGTTACAGCCACCCTGGGTGTCTGCACCGTCCACAGCCCCCCCCACCCACGAGGCTCACAATGCCACATCCCCATAAGTCTCCTCTGTCTGTGTTGACCGGCTAAGCAAGAATTCTTGCTTAGCTGTAACAGGTCCTTGGTCTTGCTGAATGACTTTGCGACTTTGCTGTCGGGTGTGACGTCACTCTCAGCTGCGACATCCCACCTCAGAGGTAAATGGAACGCAGCACCAGATATTCCGCTCCCTTCCGACCATGACGGTCCCATCGCAGCAAGACAGGATGCTGTAGGTCCGCCCGAGGTTCCGCGTCAGCTTGCGACGTCCTCGCTCACTGCTGCCGTGACGGTTTTCTTTGCTTTCCTCATTAATGCACATACTGCAAAACACCAGCAGATGATGGTTTATTTATAAGGGCATTTAACATGATGATTAGATTAATTGCAATCTCCAAGGTCTAGCTAATAAATATCTGCAAGTACAAAAAGGCAGTTTTTATCTGTTTCCTATTTACATAAATGAGGTTTATGTTACAGTATGTCAAAAAAATCATTTTTCAATTATGGTATATTTGAAATGCGGTTTTTATTTATGCGCAAATGCCAGTGTGAAGAAGCACAAATGGATTGCATATGCATTTAAATAATTATTATTAATTGTACCCTGTAATGTTTGTGTTAGTATGCATGAAATCACAGTAGCGATGGCGTTCCCGAGGTACGGTGGACGATTTAAAGGTCCTTTGTAAATGTAAGCAACGGCAGGGATACCTGGAAGGCAGATCGGGAGAGGAAACTGGACGGAAAATGAAGTAAATGAAGGAAATTTGCCATCGCCCGCCCATTTATGGGACCGATTCCCCCAGAAGGCCGCTATGGTAGCCTAGGCGAACAGAGAATCGGAAAGGCGCTGGACTGTGTGCGGCATAACAACGATGCGCGAAAGCCGCTTGTTGCTGCGAGGGGAGGAAGCGGCGCCGGTGACGGATGGCTTTCAAGCACAGCGTTTATCCACAAGGAGAGCGACTATCTGGGTTTCTGTGTTTAAAAACGGCCGGCGGCTGCCTTGAACCATGAAAAGCACGACGCGGTGGTGCTGTCCGTATTGCAGCCATTAAGGCTGGATTTATGACTTTCTGTGCGCTCTCGAAGGTCCATTTTTAACCTGTCATTGAATAGACATTCACCGCAGCGCTGGGCTGACAAGAGAAATAACGGCATAGCTTGAAACCTGAAGCTAGCCTCATTAATTAAAAGCATTTAGATGTAAATTTTTGAAGAAAAAAAAAACTAATGAAAACACTGAAATGAAATTCAGGATACAAAGTTCGGGGTCACCGAGTAGAAATTACAATTTTTTTAAAAGTGTAGATATAGACTATTAGTTTTGTTCTCAGATAAAAAGAGAGCAGGAACTATCCAGAGGAAAAATGTTTAGTTTGAAAGTAATGTTTTTTTTCTTTTTTAACAGTGAGAAAAGTGATGTTTTTTCTGCGAATGGGCTTCCTCTGTTTCTGTTAAACAAGGCGATGCTCTTTTGCATTATTCAGCCGATAAAAAGCATTTTCCAGCTGGCTGAATACGTCCCTGTTATTTTTTCTCCAAAATGTCCAAAAGAGGCATTGAAATCACTTATGCTTCAACATAAGCAAATTTGTTTCTAACGCGTATTTATTTCTGTCCATTGCTAGAGGATGCGTGTCTGTCATTCTGTAATGTATAACCAATTATGACCAACCTTTAATGACACGGCTGCACTTTAAATTGCGGCTGCCATCTGATAATGCACTATTGAGAGGACGCATACTGCTATATGTATCTGAGAGGCATGCAGGACGCGAGTGCTTGTTTGCCCCTCCTGTCTGAGGTTACCGTCTGATTGATTGAAGATGGGCTAATCATTTTTTTGTGGTTCCACACCACAGCACAGCGCACTGGCTTTGTAACTGAGCCCTTGGCTGGGCTGATATCCCCGTTTCCCTTGCGAGGCCACGGTTCAGATGTCTGGCGTGTTAGTCGGCACAATTTGAAAATACACACCGATGCCTCCCGGTTTTATTTCACGCAAGTAGCAACAAAATCATCCCAAGGTATGCAGCCTTCTGCGATCAGGCCATGTATTTACTCATATGTATATTACACGATGTTGAAGGAGGTTACACAAAAATTGTCTCATTGTTTTATCCTGTAACCAATTCTCGCATATCGTAGCCGATTCCACTAAAAGAGTGATAGCTAAATAAATTTTATATTGTTATACAGAAATTCAGACAGATGAAAGATAAAGTAATTTGCATGTGGTGGATTTGAATATAATACTCTGACTGATGCTGATTGTTATCCAGGAATCCGATTGTTTTGCCTCTGATTCTCTGATTGTTTCATCATTGGCAGACTGACCTGACTGTGTGTATGAGACTCGTATCAATAAGTATTCCGCTGAGTAGAAATAACTGGAGATATACATGAATAGAGGATTCAGCTGCACTAGAGAGGGTACTAGTTTGTTAGATTAGCATTGTCTTCATAAATACTGTACCTATGCTCAAAATGAATGTCCTCATTAGTATTTTTTTTAGATCTGCCCCAGCCAGGGTTAACATTTATTCACGCATTTGCCTTCAAAGAACCCATTTCCTGCCCAAAACTGCCTGACTTTATTCTGTATGAAAACAGCGTTATTAAGATCCAGGTTGGCCTTTCCTGACAGCCAGAGGCCACGAATGATTATTTATTTGTTATTTATTTTGTTGGAATTTGTGGAGTTATTTCTGTTGTTTACCAATGTTTATACATACATAGATACATGCGTGTGGAGTTTGCATGTTGTCATTGTGGGGTTCCCTTTGGGTACTCTGGTTTTCCCCTCAGTCCAAAGACATGCTGAAGTGGATGGACGGATGGATGGTTTGATTTTTTTATATCGGGTAAATTGTTATATTAGTGTTGCTGTTTTGTTTCGAAAATCCTAAATTTAGCCATTAGACACTTAAGTCTTTAAGTTTCACCTTCTGAGCACCGGCAGGCTTGCGATTCCCGGTTGGGGAGACACACAGTTTCATGCAGAAAGGACGGGCGGCAGGGAGGCTGGGGCTTTCCCTCTGACAGCGCTCAGCACAGGAGATGGGAAAGTCAGCAGTCACGAGGAGGATCAGTCTGCATTTTATGAAAAGTGCTTCCTTTTTGTCCTCAGGGAGAGGCCTGTTTATGAGTAGATGGATTTACACAGGGAAAATGTGATGTTTGAAATAACTCCTGAATGGATTTGAGAGCAAATAAAATTGCTTTATTTTATTTGGATCTGAGCTTTTGGCAGTTGGGTCTTTTACAGTTTTATGGCTGGATCAGAATCTTTTCAGAATGTTTACTGTACATTTTGCTTAGTGCATTAATGTTTTTTTATTACATATTGAATAAAATGTGTCATATTGTCTTAATATATGTGAAATATTTACTGTCAACGAAATTACTTGTTTTTTCTTCCAGCAGTCATAACTGAGACAGAATCATCAGTAATTTCCTTTTTTTCCCTGAGTTTAATTTTGGCACCAGTTTGCAAGCAGCAGGATGTGGGAAGTGAGAAAGCATGTTTAGTGTTTTAATTCTCCACGTTATACGAGAACGAACCTCTTGCTGGCACAGACTCCGGAGCGGGTCCCATCTCCAGCTCTGCCTCCCTGCAGTTCACTGACGCTCTCCTCACCTCTCTAGCCCACCATGGGATGACTTTAGTCCCTTGTTAATCTCCCTCACCCCTGTGTATTGCACTAATAAGACCTCTCGGGACAAAGGTTGTGCAGGCTACCTGTCACAGTATCTAAACCAGCTACTTGATTGCACTTGTATTTTTAACTGAACAATAGCTACAATTAGGGATGATGCAAAGAACATCTCCGATTGCACAGACACTTGTATTTACATTAATCTAATAATAACTGGCAATACCTGTGATTCCTCTGTGCAGGAGTGGTCTCGTAAAAATAAAATAATATTCTTCTATTCTTCAGCTCAGTTGGATATAAGTTGTCTCTCTGGGAAGTGTCATGAAGCCTGTTTTATTTTTAAAAATTCTCCTTTTCTCTTTTTTCATGTTTATGACATTTTTTTCCAGACAAGCTCGGGGAGGTCATCCAGTTTTCCTGTGCCAGAGAAATGTTTTTTATAGTCTAGGATGTTAAATCAAATTTAAAAGGAGGGAAATGAGAAGGAAGGCTAGTTGAAATGTCACCGTGGCAACACCAGGCTTTTCCCTGACACACAGCTGGCGTCCGTCAGGTTGAGGTCTGCTGACCCTTGCCAGAGGAGTGCATGCATGCGTGTGTGCATGCGTGTGCGTGTATGCCTGTTTGCATGCCTGTTTGCGTGTGTGCAGGGTCCAGCTCACCATCCTCTCTGCCTCCATTTTGTCAGATGCCCTGTTGCTTGTGGCGGAGAGGCTGGAGGGACCCTTCAACATCGAAGCCGTCATGGAGCCCATCGACGTCAAGATCTCAGAGGCCATCATGAATATGCAGGACAACAGCGTGCAGGTGTCCTCCAAGGTCTGTCTGCTGACCTTTGCTTTTAGTTCTTCCTTTCATGCTTACATTGATGTATGGTTTGCCTGAAATATTTTTTTTTAAGTTACTGTTGCTATATTAAATGAAGGAATCTTACATTTGTATTCTGACAGCATTGACCTACCTCTGCTTGATATACTGGCTTGAAATCCTGATGTATCGCTGCACGTACCGCTTAATTTTTGATTTGGCAAGTAGTTGCCGAGCAGTTTTGTTGCAGCATGTAGACAAAAAGAGAGGCTTGCTGATGTGACGATAAATGTGACCGTGCCCTCCGGCCGTGCCGCAGCTTTCGCTAAGGTCATGTTGAAATACGACAGTTGGTTTCTCGTAACAGAGCTGGTGAGCTTAGGCCACGCCCACGTGCGCGTTCATGGTCGCCCGGCATTTCCTGAAAGTCTGCGCGACATTTATACTATGTGACTGAAGGATGCTGCACACACGTCTGTAAAAGGGGGATTTCGGCATTATGTGAATATAAGTGAATATCATAGTTTTTGAATATCATAAGTTTTATTACTGTACAGTGCGCATATTACTGTACCGTGTTTAAAACAATATTAGAGAATCCAATTTTTTGGGGGCCATTTGGGACAAATATAATTTTTTATAAGTTCATTTTTTAACAATACAGCACACAGCATTTTATGTGTATATCTGAGTGATTTGTCAAGGAGTAGCAAAACCTGAAAGCACATTTTGGTCGCTTTATGTCACATGTTCCTAGAATCCAAGAAATGTAGAATTTATTATTATTCCTGTCTAGTGAGAAGGATAAACACAGTCTGCACATGACGAAAGTGAGCATTAATGCAGAACTGGGTAAATGGCTTCGTTCAGGCTCCTTGTGCACCATGGTGTTGGCGTGTCCCTGATTTGCGATCACGGTGGCAAATAGGTGGGCACCGCTGGGAGGTGGGACCCCTCATGCAAAAGTCACACATATCATTAAACCACTTCATCATCGTCTGGGCTGGAGACCAGCGGAGTTAAACTGGTGGCATCAGACCATACTGGGAGGGCAATCAGATTTGTGTCGACTAAAGGTTAAGCTCACAGACACCTCCCTGGGGGAGGGGGGGGGGGGGGTGGCTTTTAAAGAGCTACAGTCTCTGTCATTTAACCTAGTGCTTCCTCTCTATTCATGGGAGAAAAAAAAAAAGACGAACCTCAATTTCTCAAGACCGGGACCCTTGAAATTGCAGTGCAGCAGCTCGCCACAGACACGTGTTGTTTGTGCTGTATTGAATCTTCGGTCGTGGTTCACAAATCAGAGTGAAGTGTTAGGAATTGATTTGTAAGACAGGAATGCTAGCCGTGCAGAATGGCAAAGGGTAAGTATCAGTTCAAAGGGTATTTCACGGTGTCTCTCCTCGATATTTAGAAGTCTTTGAATCATGAACTCTAATATTGTTGCTAAAACTGTGGGTAGGAGAGGATTTATGAGAGAGAGCACCAATATATGAATGTCATGTGAATCATCTGCAGGCAGAGATAATATCAAATCCCATAAATAAAATTGAAATCTGCAGATTCGGTGTGCTATCACAAGCCATTCTGAAACTCAGCATTTCACAGAACTGATAACTGACGCTATCTACACTCTACTCCGTGGAGATTCGCTTGAATGGATGAAAAGGACCAATCACACATTCTGTTAATTCCCATGTGACCGGCATTCATTCAGAATGGATCAGTATGGCCCCTGACTAGTTTCCAGATGAAAAGTGGATCTTGTCTCCCGAATTTTTCTTGTACGTTTGTTTTTTAGCAGACGTCTGGAAGTGGAATGTTTCTTTCGACAGAAAGTGTGTGCGTTTTAGTGATTGATTAATTTCAATCAATTTAAAAGGATGTTATTCATATAAACATGATCGCACAGAGATGAATAGGTAAAGCGTTGATCAAAAAAGACTTTCAGTTCTTTTCCTTTTTTCTGAAATTTATGACCCGTGTTTGAGGCCCGAACTATATTGAAAACATTCCTCAACCTGAAAACGAGGAAACATGCTGAATGGCTCCATTCCGGGTGGTAACACGCCTCACCTTGCCTTGCCCCTCCCTGGGCTCTGCTCGGCTCTGCTGATATGTTTGCAGAAGCAAAGTCACGTCTTCCCACTGCTTAGCAACTGCTTCTGCTTCTTCCTCTAATTGCAGGTCTTTCAAGGATGTGGGCAGCCAAAGCCTGCAGCGAATGGCCGCTCGAGCCGTGGCATCTCGGATGTGTTCAACGCCCGCTTTAGACCTTACAGCCCAGAGGAGAGGCCCACCACAGCGGCCGGCACAAGCCTGGACAGACTGGTAAGTGAGCCCGCCCCCCCCTTTAGTGTTCCCGCGACATCTGTGCAGAGCTGGGTTTGTGTCCCCGGTGACCAGCGTGAGCAGATTCTCCTGATTAGATTCGCCGGATCACCATCTTATCCTCCTGGAAACCTGGAAATGGGTCCTTTGTACCAGTCACCTGGTCACAGTCACTATTGATTTTGCAGACATTGGGGTACATTGGTTATACCTTGGGGTGCAATGCTGTGCGTCAATAATTTTCCATCCATTGTTGTTCTTCCATATTTGTGTACGCAGAGCGTCTCTTCTTCGGGGAAGGTCATAAGTAAACAGGAGCTGGGTAATGAATTTCCTTTATTACAGTTTCAATTCTGACACTCTAAAGGAACTGATGTTTTATTCACCGTCCTCCAGTCATTTGACGAACAAAAGGAAAATATTTTAGAGGCATGAATGTTTAAAAGGTGCTTTAATGCATTCATTTGTTCTTTTGATGCGTTACGAAAGCTCAGCCCATAAAGGAAGCGCTGAGGGAGGTCACCTGACTGCTTTTCAGTGGAGTAACATCGTCTGTAATATCTCAGTTCTCTCTCTCTATCATGGATCCCTTAAAGCATCCTTTCACTGTGAGTCAGGTTTGCACATTAGGAGAAAGCTCTTCTTTCCCTTAGCAGTGTTACTAATTTTCTCCTGCTGAAGAAACTCGCTCGAAGATACAGCAAACACCTTCTTGGGACTCAAACAATAAGTTCTCAGCTAACCTGCAGGTCCATAACCCCTGTTCTCAAGTAAGACAATACATAATGCCCTGCAGTATAAAATAAACACCCATTTCATTTATTTTTTTCATAAGTTATGAGTGAAAGGGTATGTTTGGTCTGGAATATGTGGCACAGCTATTGTTTGGACCAGATTAATGTGCTTTTGTGCATCTCAGGACTTCCCTGCATCCTTATGAAGATCATTCATCTTAGATAAACTGCTGTCCTGTCACGCTCTAGCATCCAAAGGGCCACGTGACACCTACAAGTAATAAAAAAGTTTGTAATCCAACCTCAGAGTAAAGCAGTGCTTGTAAGGTAAATGTCATGCTCCAAAGGACCTTTCCAGCATAAAATGGCAGTCTCAGTTCTTTATGTTTATTATATATCTCTTTTTTTTTTGTAAATTCTTTGTTCTCACCAAAAAAATTCACCTCAAATGAAGCTGATGAATCCTATCAGCTTGCTTTTGCTACATACGTCACCCTGGGTAATTCAGTCAACATGCAAAGGTGTTCCAGCTATACCACCCGTAACAAATCTGCACTGGGCCGTTTTTCTTATTACTGTGAAAGACAGCGATGATATGTCAGCAGCTATGCCACTTGCAGTTAAAACTAAGGAATCCATATGGGAGACCAACTGGGAAAGCTGGGTTGCTGCTGGAAGAGGTGTTGGTGTTGCTGACAGGTCAGTCCATCCTGTGGCCAGTGTGGATCCCGATGCCCCAGTGCAGTGATGGGGACACTGTGCTGTAAAATGGTGCCGTCCTTCGGATGAGAAGTAAAACTGAGGTCCTGATTCTCTGAGGTCATAAAAGATCCCTGGGCGTCTTTCAAAAGATTAGGGGCTAAAATTGCCCACTGTGACCCATTCAAATCTGGTCTCCTAATCATCCACTATACCTAACTGGTGAATTCTCTCCTTCCCCTTCACCACCTTAGCTACTGTGTGGTGGGTGCACTGGTGCAGATTGGCTGCCATAGCATCATCCAAGTGGGTGGAGTGACTCCTTATTGGTTTTTAAAGTGCTTTGGGTGTCTTGAAAAGGCCCCTATGATTACATTTAAGTGTAACATTCATTCCTAAATGTCTGTACCAAAAAAGGTAGCAGACCCTCAGAATTGCACTTGAAAGCTGCATCACTTGGAGCCATTTTCTTTTTCACCGATCTGGTGGTTAGTGGGGGCGGTATAGGAAGTCCTTTCTTAGAGATCGACCAGTAATCTCCACTTTTGAATTGAGTGACAGCAGCACAGATCTATGCTGAACAGGCCCCTATGATTGTGTGTGAGATGGACATGTACTACATTGTACCCCAAGGAAGCAGTGGGGGTATAAATCATTACATCCTGTTTCCCTTCCTAATGCATATATGTCGTATTCATGTTCAGGTATGTTTCCTCCCCCTTTCTCTGACTGATGCGTCTTATTTTCTTTTTTTAACTAAATCTCCCCTTCTTCTTTTCCTTCTTTTTCGCTGCTTACCAGAGGAAGGTCTGGACCACAATGCAACACAGCGTAAGATCCGAACCCTTCTTCCGTTTTATCGCGTAACGGTGCCATCGCACTCAGTCCGTCCTCCTCTGTCCTGCTCCCCTTTCGGTTCTCTTTCCCACACTTGGCCCGCAATGCTGCTACCGTGATTTTTTTATTGCTGCAGTTGAATATTTAAGAAGCAGAGAAGCTGTTCGGAGAAGTAGAAATGTCCAGCTGGTCAATTTTTAGCCTCAGTATTAGCGGAGCATCGCAGACATCTGGTGAATATTATCAGATGTTCCTGGCCTTTAATTACAGCACTAAGTGTTCGGTATCAGGGTACAACAAAGCATCTCTGCCGACTGGGTTCAGCATGGTTAATTACTGAATCTCGAACATTTGTTTTCCATTAAGAAACACTTGGTTTGTTAGAATGTTATTTATATTTTGGCCCCTTCCGGTGCATTCTTTTACAAATCTCTGCCGCCCGTTAAATTAGTTTGTAAACAAGGTCAGCTATATGTGGTTGCCTGTTCTCCCCCGTGAACCTCGGGCCTGGTCCCATAATGTGTATTAGAGGCACCCGCAGTTAGCAGGGATGACACACTCAGCGGGCAGGGGCGGGGGCCCCGTGTGCCTCGGCGATGGTGGCCGGGGGGAGCACCGGGCAGGGATATCCCACTGGGAGATTGGGGAGGGAAATGACTGAGTGACAGAAGTCTCCAGAAGAAAAACAGAGCTCCAGACTAAAAAAATAAAGACACCATTAGTCACACACAGATGAGTGTTTTGGATATCATCCATTTAACTGCACACATATTAGACCTTTTTAATGAAAATAAAGCTTTAAAAATATTTGCTAAGCAGCTCTGTTTGTCTGTTTCTAACATTTCTTTATGGAAATGTCATTATGCAGGGTTGTGAGGATTAGGAGGCTAAGACAATCCGTGCAGTGACTATAGTGTAAGCTGTGTGATTATCATAGGACAGGGGAAGCCAGGCCTTTCATTGAAGCCATAGTGTACGCTGTATGATTATTGTAGGACAGGGGAAGCCACGCCTTTCATTGACGCTATAGTGTACGCTGTGTGTGATTATCGTAGGGCAGGGGAAGCCACGCCTTTCATTGACGCTATAGTGTATGCTGTGTGTGATTATCGTAGGGCAGGGGAAGCCACGCCTTTCATTGACGCTTATCTTCAGACTGCATGTTTCACTGCAGTTTTGAAGCAGTTCCACTTGCTTGGGATCTTACGGTCTAGGAAATGTTGGAATGGTGTTACCATTGTTCTGTAATTTTTACATAACAGGTCCTGTCAGAAGAGAAATTCGTATACCAGTTAGATGGAGAGAAAAGCACTCAGTCACATGCAGACAGTTTCTGTCACTTTTTTTCTTTACATTTCGGATGGATTAACTTTCCTTAGTTACCCTGCTGGAGCAGTTTTGACCAAATATCTTTTTCCAGAATACTGGGCAGGGAACACTGCCTCAGCTTATGTCTTCATATCCTGTAACAGTACAAAAAAAGCACATCTTCAGATATTAATTCCATAGAGGGAATTAATGTTGATTGATGCTAATTTTCCCTCTTAGCTGCATATCTGATGCCACAGTCCAGGGCAATTTAGCTGATGCTTTTTCACTGGAGGAACTCAGCCTGAATAGTTTACCTTCCAACACTCTTCTGGAACATTCTCACTGCCATTATACCATCTGCCTAGTGCCAATGGCTCCATCATGTCACTTGTATATAGTAAATGCTTAAAAAAAACCTGCTAATGGAAGAAATCAGTGCAGGCATATGGAGAATTGTGGGTGGAAAATGACTGTATTTTGGCACATAGGAGCATGAGGTTTATGGTCCCTTGACGGGTGTCCAGTCAGTGGTAAAAACACCAATGAGAAACACTCTTAACCTTTAGGGATCATTTGTTTCTGTAGGGGTGATTTCAGAAATGCACCGCTTTTGTCTGGCCAGGTGTGACAGTCCTTGTTTATTATTTATACCACAAAATGTAGATCACATTTGCCAAAGCTATATCTAGTCAAGCTTATATGCTCCCTTGAAGAAAGTAATCTCCTTGACGGTAAAGATTATCAGTCCTTAAATACTTGTAGTAGACTACTAGTAAGCTGTATGCTTGATATGAGCTTACACGCTATTTGGTAACACATTACTTGAGGAGGCATAAATAACATAGTAACTCGGTTACTACTCAAGTATAAACCATGAATAAATATATTAACTGCATGAAAAGCATTTTCTTTGATTACTGATTAATGATGAACAGACATATGATTAGTACATATAGCTAACACTTTGTTTCTGGTTAATGAATACATTAAGTAAGAGTGTAATACCACATATTTTCTCCCACTGAAGTAAAGTGTAACCAGGTATTTGTTATTTAAATGATTATTTTCCCTCTCTTAGGCACAGAGGGTGTCCTATAGGGAAGGTGTCAGTCATTGTTAACAGTTTCAGATCTCCAAGCCTCATTTAGGGACACGATAGACACGACATTAAGAGTTACTGAGCAAAGTTAGCCAGGGTCTGGATGTGTTCCTCTGGCTTGGCTTTTTCCAAGCCAGCTCTGCGTGTGTGAGAATCCCAGCGTCGGCCTCCTTACCTCTTCATGCTACAGCATAGCATCATTATCCAGGTGGGCAAATCTGAAATGGTGGACAAAATTCTGTGGTACCTAATGCATTAAGTTCTGCTCATTTTTTGTGATAAACCCTTAATTCTAACCAGCGCTGCAAGCATATCAAACCCCTAGATGTGCTGTTCCCAATGGTGGGACTGGAATCTGACGAGCTTGAAATATGCCCAGTATATCCACAGACTAACAAGCGCAGAGGTCCGGTGGCTTATCTGCTTACAGGACTGAGGGTTTGTCTAGGAGTTCACTTCTAAATCTCCTACGGAGAACTTTTGCTCTTCAGCAAGACGCCCCCGTACCTTCAGCAAATACCTGGCCGTACAGATGCAGTAGCGTGAGGTCAGGAGGTGAGTGCATCAGGGATCCAGACTTGGAGAAAAATGTGATAAAAGCCACTGGATGTCATAATCTAAACATGAGCACTCGGGATATTGAAGTATATTTAACAGGGCAGTACTCAACACCTCTGCCCGCTGACACCTGCCCCCACCCATATTAGCATCCAAATTTCATAAAGCTACCCGTTGTTCATAAAACTCTCTGGGTCCTTCTTTCAAATATCTACACAGGTGCCTGCACTCGGAGTGGGAAGTGCCACACAGGCTACACAGGCCTGTTCTTCCCCACTTTCATTCCCACTGTTTGTGCAGCATCAGCTGAATAATTCAATGGCATTATGCGGAGTGTGAGCGCAAAGTAGCACTGCGGTAGTGAGGGTTTGGTGCGATGGCTGAAGCAGCGGGGGCAAGGGTACCTTTGATCACGAGCGTGTCAATGTTCATCACCGCCTTTGCTTTTGGGGAGGTCCATATGGGCCCGCTTTGCCTTTTGTCATAAACTATATCTATATGTTTAATTTTCTGGTATAACAACCAGCCTTCACACTACAGTATGTGAAGTTTGCTTTCAAAAAAACATGAAAAAAAATAATAACCCTCTGTCTGAGGGGATACCAAAGGTGAGAAGAGCGAGTGGAAGAACATCAGGCAGCCGCTGCTGTTATTTCATGCAAGGGTTTGTCTTCCACATGAATGTTTCAGGTTCCCACATGGCAGAGCTAATAACACAGGCCGTTATGTCTCTCACTGCACTCTTCAGCTCACTGGAAATGCAAACAATACAGGCAGAGATATAACAAAGGGTGTTGGGTAACCCATGGATCTAACAGGACATGACTGAAAACGTTCCATGGGAAAAAAACGTTCCATGGGAAATCTGAACCCTCCATTATGGGTGGAGAAGCCATAGCAGCCAGAGCTCCTCCAAGCCTTCCACAAACGCCTGGTGGAGTCGTCACACCCAAAGGGCCGCTTTAAATTTAATCTCCTTGAACCTTGCAGTGAGCATGTCTGTCCTGTTGAGGAAAAAAAAATCCAAGTCCTAGGAAACCAGCTCCTCAGTGGTTTTGGGCCACTGTGACATGCAGTGCAGATGGCCGCACTGGCCGGTGACAGTGCTGTCAGAGAGCCCTAGCCTTTTAATGGAAGTAATGGGCTTGAGTTGTGCCAGAAGCTCAACACCAGCATGAAACGAGGAGAAAGCTTACACCGTGATGGCAGCCAGAAGCACCTTGGTCCTCCAGCATCTCACCGTCGCACCAGTCCTCCCTCCCCCTGGTCTCCATTTTCAGGAAATCACGATGCTGTAACCCCATAGTAATCAAAATCAGCCAATATAACCCCTTGGACCCCATTAAATGAGTGGAGACTTCAACACCCCCCCCCCCCCCACACTCGCACCAAAGTCATGCCCTTGCTTTCAAAGCTCCATTTTTGCTTAAAATTCCCTTAGGATTCCTCGTAAACAGGTTCAGAGCATGAAAAATAACCTCACATTGAATGGACTGCATGCTGAAATCTAATTCAAATAAATAAATGATACAAAAATAACACCAGAAAGTGCTAACAGTACAGTTTGTCACTGGGGTTTCTCCTCTGACTGAAACTTGCTGCTCGATCCAGGGGACGGGTTTGACGTTGCAGGTGCAACTGTAAGCGCTTGCATTCTGAATGTTCCACTGGATGGCAGTGCTTCCAGTTTTGGTTGGCACTGCTTGTAGTACACAGCACAGGTCTGTTGCGTGTCGGACTCTGCCTAAGTACCACAGCACCACAAGCTCTTTTTCCCTCGTGTATCCACAATGTCTCCTTTATTAAAAGATGTTGTTTCTGCGATGTGCATTTTTTTTTTGGTATAGATTGTCCATTCTTAAAAGCCTATCATATGATTGATTGGAATTGCATTCATTTCTCTGAAGTGACTGGCTATTATGTGCAACCAATGTTCCTTATTGACAGTTTATTAAAGTTTCTCATTTTCTCATCGTTTATGTTTTATTTGACGAGAAGTGTACGCATCATTTATATCACCCAGCCATAATACACGTATCAACCATTTTCCTATATTCCTACATGCACCGCGACATCAGGTATAAGTATCAGCTTTTTGTATATACATGTATGTACGCTGTTTAGTTTGTTAACCCCTAGGACTGGCAGCACATTTTCTTATAAATGTAACGTATTGGCATCATATTGTTCACACAGTATCAAAAGAATACATGATTCACCGTGAATGATTTTCCAGTCAAACTGGTGTATAATAAAAGTTTATCTTCAACTGAATTGGAATTTTAAAGGTAGCATATGGGTTATTATTTAAGGCCTGCAAATGTGAATTTTTATGTAATAAAATTATGAACAGCTTCTATTCAGTCCTATTTCAGCATAGTAATTTTTTCTTCGAATTACATTAAGGAATTAAAATGAAGTTTTTTTTTATGGATGTGCTTGTTATTCACAGGAAAAGCAATTAAATAGCTCTCAGATCTATTTGGTACGAGGAAATATGGCCCTTTTGTTCTTACAGAAGCTTCGGCAGGTAAATTTATTTTTTCTTGCTACCACAATGTTTTAAGTTTGTTGGCTGGTTAAGAAAATAATTGGGCTGACATTTAACAAGGAATGTGCACCCTACTTCCGACATAAATGTGGTTTAAATGGATGGGGTCGGCTTTTTCATGGAGGGGCTGCCCAAGGCTTTCCAGTGCAACTTTTCTGTCACACGACGGGGACTGTGCCGTCCGATGATGGTTTGCTTTGCGGCTGCCGTCCCAAAATGTCACTGCAGACTCGCCATGATGATGAAAAGAGCCATGCAATGTTTTCATAAACAAAACAATTATGTTTAATGACATTGCGTGTAAACGGCAAATTTTATTCATTTCTTTACCACAATCTGTATCAACAACAACACACAATGGTACTTGTGCCATATGTAAAAAAATATTGTATTTATCATATAGTTCTATTAATTTTAGACATAAAGCAATAATAGAGACAATATCGATGACTTTCTTCACCATTAAGGTTCTCATATGCCATCCTGGCATACAGTTGTTTGTGAGCTACTGGTCAGATTTTAATTATTGGTAAATTATAGCGGGACCCAGTTCATTTTCGTCTGGATGTGAAGGATGTGGCAATCAGGCACACAGGAAGTGGAAAGCGAACGTTTACTCCATTTCCTGTCTTGGCCTAAACCATTGGTTGTAACCACCTAGTAAAGTTGAGAATCTTATTTAAGTCACTCAGTGTTCTTTTATTGGTTTATGTTGCAGTGTAATGGCACTGAGATATTATCCTGCATGTGGTTTTTTTAGTCACTCCCGCCTGCTGCAGTACACAAGTAGTGCTCCAACTGGAATATAACAAAACTAGCTGTTTATTCCCTGATGTGCGACTACATTATTAAAAATATTGGGCTAACAATGTTACATATTTCTCTGAGAACCAAAGCTGCATTTTCACAACAATAAGAAATGAAACAGTGGCATCGTGTTTAATCTATACCCTTGGCAATACTAAAGATGCAAGAGCTTTCCTCTATAGCACCATAATTACTTCTGCAAAAAAAGGAAAAAGTAAACACGTATAATTAAGGGTGTAACCTATTTCCTCTGTACACAAACAACGCGCAATTGCAGGGCAAGCTGCTAAACTCCTTCTGCACTCTCAGGAAGGCTAACGCGTGTAACCAAAGTCAAACTCCGAGGAAGACAGGAAACAAGCGAAAGGTAAATATAGTTCATCAGTGAACTGGATGCTTCTCTAGCCCAGTAATCGATCCTGATGTGAGGGGCTGTTAGGAGACTGAAGGTTAGCCAACATTTGCTTTGCAGCAGAAGTCGGTGTGGTTTAGCCGTACGGAGATAATCCCTGTTTATGCTGTCAAATGACCATGCAGACAGCAGATGCTGACCCGCTTTTACAATATTTTAACCCCCCCCCCAAGGTTAATTGCCTGTGGACTCTTCCGACATGCAAATTTTGAGCCTGTTTTCCCTTCCCGCAGAGGGTATTGAAGTGTGCCTTTTTCGTATCGTGTTATGACCCCTCTTTCTGTAATGTTACGGCACCTGCACCGGTCTTGCAGGGGGTTGTGTAGTTGATTAATGGGGGATATTAATCAGGTTGTGCCCAGCCTCTGCACCGAACAGAGAAAGAATTGTAATCACAGTGATGAACTTAGGAATGTATCGCCGCCCACTCCGCGCACTCCGCGCACAGCCGCGGGGCGATGCAGGCCTGGCCGGGGCGCCGGCTACTTTACACATTAATGTAGCTTCTGCTGTCGCTCAAAGCAGAAATAATTCAATCCAGCTGAGCCATGAAGCTCTTGGTGTCACCAGAACCTTCTCCCATCCCCTGAGTTCACCTTAGATCAGGCCGCACTAGAGAACGGCCATTTTTAACTCCCAAGCCCACTAGCTGGGCGGACCTCCCTCCCCGATTCCCCACCCTGTGGCCTTTAAATGGCCAACCTCATAAACGCTTTTTTACTTTTCTTTTTTCTTATGCTTCCTGCATGTTTACCTCATCTGTTACAGTCATGTTTGCTTTTAATCTCCTGGGGCCTGAAACATGGTTTATCTCACTTTCTAGCACATTCTGAGATTGTCGAGCAATGGGCTGAATCTCAGTGCTTGGCTGATATCGTTGGTGGAAATTGCGTATTTGTTTCTTTATTCCTTCCAGGCTATGTCTTCAGACTTACAGGATTAAAGTACGTTACAATGATGTTAAAATACATTTCGGTGACGTTAAAGTACATCACAATGACTTCCCCACTTCTATACCCAACAGTGTGTTCCTGGTTGAAGTGCTGAATATTTACTGTGTGTGTAACCAGGGAGAGGCACCAAGGGCAGTGCTGTTAAGCGTAGCTGCTAGAAGAGGGTTTGCCTTGTCTGCCACCAGGCAGCTCATTGGTTTATTTTTGTTGAAAATTGTGCTAAATAACCTTTAGCTTGAGCATTTATACTTGAGTGAATATATTTATTAAAAGTTTGTGTGTGTTTGTATCAGGTGACTGTGTTGCAGTCTACATCCAATCGATATTCTCTTTTTATTTTTAATGACTTTCTACATATTTTGCACCCGTCTGTAAAAATGCACACTTAAATTAGTTATCATTTTTAACATTTAATCTTCTACAAAGGGAAACTTCAGACAAGACCAGAGGGTAGCTTTATGCCTTAATTTAACTACAGAAGAGTATTTGGATCAATCTGTGATTCGGCTCTTGAAATTCTTCAAAATGCATTTCAAGAAGCGAGTGGGCGTGAGCAGGCAGCTGTAGGTGCAGCCGTCCTGGGACTTTGTGCAGAGCAGCAAGCGTGGATTCTGACAGCGACAGTAAACACCTACATCCAGCATGTAAGACACACGGCTCGCGGGGCACATGTGCCGCACATTGACACGATTTACAGATCGAATTCCCATAAACTTTGCACTCAGCTGAGACGACATCGCTAAGACGTTAGCCTCTCTCCATGGTTGAGCGTTCAGCAGGCCGCACTGTAAGCTAATCTCCCCTTTCCGTCATCTTGATAGCGAGATTTTTCCGCTGCTTGGTGAAAAAACCCCGGGATTCCCAGCTCTCTCAAAATATCATGGCAAGCTGTGCATCATGACAACAAAACAGGATTTTCCTTCATATAATCCTGCTGTGTTTGATTGCTAGAAAAAAAATCTCTACCCACCTCTTACAGGTTGTTTTTTTCAAATGTATATCAAGTTGCTTATTGTGGTTTCGGTGCTCATTATTTTATGTTAAGAATTTATTTTTATATGGAACTTCATGGCACCCTTTTATAAAAATATATTGATGGTTTGTCCCTTGCTTGATCTGGCATCTGTTTGTTTGCAGCCCTCTCCCTCTCGTGCCCACTGTGACCAAAATCACCGCTTCCACTTTACAATCATGCAAACTGCCAAACCAGAAGGGCATTTTATATAATAGTTATGTAAAAATGGTTGAATAAACATACAGGATTGACAGAGGTATTCAAAATATGAATGAGTCCTCCGGATTAAGATATTGGTCCCACCATTTTTTCCCTGCTGCGACTGCTTTCTGTCAGGCGAAATGAAGACAAGCAAACTCAGGGCTAAATCTATCTGTTTTCTTTGGTGTATGCCACTGCACTCAGATTCACTGTAATTACACAGAACTCTTATAACAGAAGTTGCATTTTTCTAAACTTCGGTTTACTTTTCTCTTTAACTCCATTTGTTTTGAGTGGTAATGCCACAAATTCCACCGACTTTTTTTAAACAGTAAGAACACAGAATTTTACAGCAAGACGTGTATGTGAACATCCTATACCACCTTATTATAAGAGCTTTCAAAATAGCTGCTGAGGAGGTTCCACATACCGTTAATTTGGTGCGTCTTTAATGCTGAAAAGGTACCGTTAATTTGGCACATTCACTTTGGGAACCCAGGCCCCGGAACAGAAAGTGCAAGTTTTCTGTTATGGATCGCAAAGCTGTCTGTCAACGTTTTACAAAGTAAAGTCTCCAAATAACTAATTATGTCCTCTGGAAGATCTTCATTTAGCTGTAGCAAATTTAACTGAGTTACAACCAACCCATTTCCAGATCATAAAAACATATAACATATGTTATAACAAAAAGACAATGCAGGTTTTTACCTTTTTACTCTTTCTGATCGGCCATAGTTAATAGTAGAGTTTTTAAAATTAAATTAAAACCTTGAATTTCTTTCATGAGATTGGCCCTTTCGGTGGCCAATCAAATGAAAGCTGAGTGAAGCCAGCAGAGACTATCTGTCCGTGTCTTAACCACGTAGCCCAGGTAGCGGTGATGCACAAGACAGTACAATCCGACACGCTGCTAAATCCCAGTGAGGCATTTATCGAGGCAGCGGGGCGACCCAGCACTGTTCTGCTCCGTGTTTCGGCTCTGGCAGCTAGGCCCAGCCGGCCAGCAGCAGACGCAGCTGCCACCCTGAAAAAGAATTGGGAAGAGCATCCAGAGTAATATTTCAGTGGTGGCCTGTTTTCCCCAGTGTTACGCCTGCATTTAGATGCCATTAACTCCAAACCACATCCCTTTAACACCATCCAGTGTTATTATACTTGCCATTGGATTATGCATTAATTAATTGATTTATTTCGGCATAGTTTTGGAGTATTTTACGCATATCTGTGTGTAATTGATATTTGAAATAGATTTATTTACCCGTGCGGAGGCCATCTGTGTGCTTGGTTATGCTCATTTCACAGAGGAGAACCCAGCTCAGAGTTGGCTTGCTTCTCTTCCTTTAGATCGCCCTGTTGAGGAATTCTAGAGTACGGGGCACGCGGGTTTGGCCTGGGCAGCCCCGCAGGTTGCGGATGACAAAGACGGACAGCTGGGGAAAAAATAACTGCGGCTTGGCTTGGTTAACAACGGCGCAGACCGTAGAGTTGTTGTGTTGGGCAGGCGTGGAGTTGCCGCAGGGGGTGAAGTAATGTCAAGGTACGGCTTCCAGACGCTTGGCGAATATCAATCATCACGGCGTGCGCTATATTTGCGCAGCACAGTGGCCTAGTTTACAAGTCGAAACAGCGGCTTCTCAACTGCATGTTCCCACAAAGTGACACATGGCTGTGGATTGCCGGCATCTGTACATCATCACAAATTTAGGCCACCATGATCCGTCCGCCTCTCTGTAGCCTTGCCGTGCTTCAGGTTGTCGCCCACATCTTCCGAATATAAAATGGCTTTTTATAGATATTGGCAGTTATTTAGTACATCCACTCCTTCCTCCATATCGCTTTATCCAGTACAGTGTACTGGGGACACCTTGAACGGGATGCCAGGCCATCACAGGGCACGAGGCAGGGGGACACCCTGGATGGGATGCCAGGCCATCCTAGAGCACAGACTTCCACATGTAAGGACACAGATTGCAGTTTATCCAGCTGCCTCTTTCTGGGAGAATGTGCCCACACTGGACACACAGCTGGGGACAAGAATCAAACCCCAGTCCAGGACGTACAAAGCTGCTCTGCCACACCGTTATTTAAAGGGGTGGCAGTATGGTGTGGGTCAGTATGGCAGAGTAGATTCCAGGATGGCCAACTCTCTCCCATCTGGCGTGACACTCATGCTTTCAGACTGTCACCCTCACGCAAGAAATCTTACAGCAAATCTGTATTATTCCATTATAGACCTAAAATTAAAGACATCAGAAGCATTGGGGTAGTTTGCAAACCCTACAGACTATTTGCAAGGTAATAACACTGTTACATACATGTAAATGCGTGGGCATGTGTGTGCAGAAAATCAGCCAGATGACCAAAGTTGGCGACCCTGAGCTTCTGCCTTGAAGACTCATTTCACTGTCTGAGAGTCGATTTAGGTGCTAATTTTGCTGTCCACAGAGGAGCCTGAGTGACTGGTGGTCTGTCCCAGAAGACAGGGGCAACAGTAAGAGATAGAGCTCCTCATAAGATGGGCATAGAATAAAATAGGATAGAATAGAATAGAATAGACATTTACTGTCATTGTTTTTAAAAAACAACAAAACACTGTTTAGCATCTCTAGGATTGTCAGCATAGAAAATGACATAACAAATATAAGTATGAACAAACATAAATGACAACACAGTGAGGTAGTAACCAAAGTACTGCCAAAAAATGCTGCTCGGGTGTCCAGTGAAATGTTTAAAGTGTTTCAGTAACATATGCATCATAAAAAAAACAGTGAAACTGTTAATGAAAAAATAATGAGAGGTAAAACTTGAGGTCTTGAGCTGCATCAAGCCCTTCTGTCACTGAGGTGTGGCACTGAGGTCCTTTGGTCAGGGACAGGTGACAGGAAGCTGTGTAGGACAACCTGCTGGGTTGCTGGGCAGAGATCACTGCTCAGCTTAATGCCTGGGCAATCTGCCGACCAGCAAGCCCGTCTAGCTGGTTTCTTATCATTTATGGACATGAAATTGGATATATAAGTATAATGAAAGACCTTACTCTGATATCTTTTAGTAGGATACTTAAAATTTCTGTGAGAATATTTAGTGAGAAAGTGGGAATGTTTAACTACATAAACAAAAGCGTGAGTCAGTCTGAAAGATGGAATCAATGAATGTAATAATAATATTAATAATAATAATAATAATGATGATGATGATAATAATAATGATAATAGTAATAATAATAAAAGTATTATCGTCATTCCTCTCTTATTGGTCTGTCCGTACCTTGTGAATACAGGAAACAGCTGTATAGTGAGCTTCTGGTGTTTTTGTAGCTGCCGTTATAAATTCCCTGCCGACTAAGCATTCGCTCACAGGGCTGATCTTGCAGCAGCCGCAGTCCCGGGTCGAGCCCCATGGAGTGTGAAGCCAGAGATCACGTCCCCATGATGTGTGACACTGTTCGCAACTCCCAGGAAAATTCATTAGCACTTCCAGGGGTGCGGAAGTGACAACCTGGGGCGGCTCTGTCAGGGTCGTGCTGATGTCGCTCTTCACCCACTACTCCTGCAGTACTGCCTTTGAGGGTGTATACACCCTGCTCTTAGCAACCTGGGAGCTGTGTCCGGGAGGGGCTAATCCTGACCTTCACCCACTACTCCTGCAGTACTGCCTTTGAGGGTGTATACACCCTGCTCTTAGCAACCTGGGAGCTGTGTCCGGGAGGGGCTAATCCTGACCTTCACCCACTACTCCTGCAGTACTGCCTTTGAGGGTGTATACACCCTGCTCTTAGCAACCTGGGGGCTGTGTCCGGGAGGGGCTAATCCTGACCTTCACTCATAGTCCTGCAGTACTGCCTTTGAGGGTGTATACACCCTGCTCTTAGCAACCTGGGGGCTGTGTCCGGGAGGGGCTAATCCTGACCTTCACCCACTACTCCTGCAGTACTGCCTTTGAGGGTGTATACACCCTGCTCTTAGCAACCTGGGGGCTGTGTCCGGGAGGGGCTAATCCTGACCTTCACCCACTACTCCTGCAGTACTGCCTTTGAGGGTGTATACACCCTGCTCTTGGCAACCTGGGAGCTGTGTCTGGGAGGGGCTAATCCTGACCTTCACCCACTACTCCTGCAGTACTGCCTTTGAGGGTGTATACACCCTGCTCTTAGCAACCTGGGAGCTGTGTCCGGGAGGGGCTAATCCTGACCTTCACCCACTACTCCTGCAGTACTGCCTTTGAGGGTGTATACACCCTGCTCTTAGCAACCTGGGGGCTGTGTCCGGGAGGGGCTAATCCTGACCTTCACTCATAGTCCTGCAGTACTGCCTTTGAGGGTGTATACACCCTGCTCTTAGCAACCTGGGGGCTGTGTCCGGGAGGGGCTAATCCTGACCTTCACCCACTACTCCTGCAGTACTGCCTTTGAGGGTGTATACACCCTGCTCTTAGCAACCTGGGAGCTGTGTCCGGGAGGGGCTAATCCTGACCTTCACCCACTACTCCTGCAGTACTGCCTTTGAGGGTGTATACACCCTGCTCTTAGCAACCTGGGGGCTGTGTCCGGGAGGGGCTAATCCTGACCTTCACCCACTACTCCTGCAGTACTGCCTTTGAGGGTGTATACACCCTGCTCTTAGCAACCTGGGAGCTGTGTCCGGGAGGGGCTAATCCTGACCTTCACCCACTACTCCTGCAGTACTGCCTTTGAGGGTGTATACACCCTGCTCTTAGCAACCTGGGGGCTGTGTCCGGGAGGGGCTAATCCTGACCTTCACCCACTACTCCTGCAGTACTGCCTTTGAGGGTGTATACACCCTGCTCTTAGCAACCTGGGAGCTGTGTCCGGGAGGGGCTAATCCTGACCTTCACCCACTACTCCTGCAGTACTGCCTTTGAGGGTGTATACACCCTGCTCTTAGCAACCTGGGGGCTGTGTCCGGGAGGGGCTAATCCTGACCTTCACCCACTACTCCTGCAGTACTGCCTTTGAGGGTGTATACACCCTGCTCTTAGCAACCTGGGGGCTGTGTCCGGGAGGGGCTAATCCTGACCTTCACCCACTACTCCTGCAGTACTGCCTTTGAGGGTGTATACACCCTGCTCTTAGCAGTCAGTCGATAGTAATTGACAGATTGATCGCCAAGACACCCATAGTCAATGGTGACACTCTTACCCCTCCCTGCCCACATGAGGCCAATATATCTCAGATATATCAAGAGGAGGGCCCCCCCCCTCCCCAGCAAAACATACTGTTGCAACTCAGTAGCTGTCACTGGGAAAGACTTTGGATATTAGTGTGACTTTTTAGTCCACAATCTAAATTTCTTATTATTTTTCAGTGTATTATTATTTCAGTTCATTCGTATTGAGAATAAAGATCTATTATTGTCAGTAGGTATCCTCAGAAATGTATCTTTAGCATTCTTAGCTGTCACAGTATCTTTCAGCCTTTAGAATTTCTTTGATCATTTCATGTTGTGTGATTTTATTCAGTGTGATATCAGGGGATTTACTGCCTGCTCATGTGTCTTTCCATCTTTCCATCTCTGGAAAGGCTACAGACCTTCCACAAAGACCTTTTTTACAGGACTAATAAGCTATCAGTCCCGGCTGTACGGTCTGTCTACCTCTGGCTCTCAAACTGTCACCTGGGAATGTCCAAACAAGCCCCTACCTGCTTCCCCACCGAAGATGAGTGCAGTGCACAGGCCGATGCCGACAAACAGCCAGATCATGGCGTTGCACTGTTGTCCTCCAGCGAGGCATAAGAGCAGCTGATACCTGGAGGTAATTTCCCCACAAGTACCATGTCATAAAACTGGCAAATTGTAACCCTTTGACCAGTCTCCAGCAGAAGGCGCTCTCCAGCTCCCCTGCTTTGTCCCCCCCCCCACCCCCCCACTTTGCCAGTGAAGCTCTCACCTACGGGGACATCTGGGAGCTGAAGGTGTGGAAATATCAACCATATCTTCAGGGCTCTGTTTAAATGATCCCTGCTCAAACTATAGCTAGATTATGGCCGTTTTTTCGAGTCCATTTAAAACGGAAAGGTTGTTTTTAGGGCCTCAGCCAGCAGGAGGACAGAGTTTATAGTCTGTAAATCTCACTCCTCCGGTATAACAGCGGCTTGTCGCCGTAATATATTCAACAACGGAAGAAGTACGTGTCCAACGCCCTGTTAAGTACTTAATTAGTCACGCTTAACTGTAGCAAGCTGAAGCCCAGGTGTTGCATTACATTGATGTCATGCTTTGATGTCTTTTACGTCATCATCTTTCTCTCACCATTGGCTGGCTCCATTCCTTAGTCCTCTATGATTGTTAGTGATTGTAACGTAAAGTCCATTGGCTTTTTATTTTTTTAATGAGAACTGAAATAGGAAGAGTAATAAGCCCGCAGTTGAAGAGCTTTCGGTATTAATTAGATTAATGTTTTTTTTTAGGTAGAGAAACATAGTGCCAAGGCAGAATCTTTGGCAGTGGTTCTTAAATCATCTGTTAGCATATTTACCTACAAAGAAATAAAACGTGAGAGTCTGATGTGTGAATATGCTGGTGCTGCTGTGATTTTAGAAATAAAAGAGGGAAAATAATCCAAATAAAGCGTGACGTATTAATGCCCTCTTCTGTGTTGGCAGCTGGTCGCGATGAGAGAGAGACTTTTTGAAAAAGGAGCTGCAGACTCACTGAGCTTTTGTGTTTCTGTGTTCCTGTAAATCCCGTTTTGGTGTGGCGGAAAGCTGAGGGAGAAATGAACGTTTTCCTTCCATCCTGAGGTCAAGTGGAAGAGATGGGAACGTTCCGTCAGATTCCACTGCAGTGGCTTGGTGGCTGGTACCCGCAGCCTCACACTACCAGGGTTGACAGTGCAGAGCCTGGAATCCATTGGTTCTGTGTTTGTAGAGCTGATTTCTCCGTGCAATTCCGTTTTCTAACACAGAGCAAAAGCAGGCAGTTACGTGAATCAGTGTGTCCCTGGCATGTATGTGTGTCTCCTGCCACATCCTGTGCTTCCCCGAATAGTCTGTGGGCTCCCTTTTCCTGGACTGGGTAAGTGGTCACGTAAGATGGATGGATTTTGTAACGTGAATTGTATTTCATACACGGGTCTATAGATTTTGTGGTGGAGACTGCTACAGGGAAGCCATCCAGTGAATAACTTTCCTTTAAAATCCAAGTGAATCAGTGAAAGGTTCAAGGTCTTACCACTGCTGCAGGACACTCATGCAGTGATGTTTGACTCGAAATGTCAGATGCAGCTTCCTGTGGTTCTCATTGTCTTCTGCCGCTTTCCTGGGAAGCTTTCCTGCATTTCACAAGTTAGGATCACTTCAATTTCCGATTGAAACATAGAATATACATGCTACACAGAGCTGACTCAGATTTAAACATTCCTGTCGCCCTACCGTGTAACAGCTGGCCAAACTCTTATGAGTTCTGTTCAAAGACAAATACAAAAGGCAGCATTTTTTGTTTGTGTTTGTGTTGTGTTTGTCACAACATGTTTTCCATAAGGAGTGGGTGTATGATTTAGGGAAGAGAAGGGGAAAACGTGACCAGACCTGAGTTTTGAGATATTTCCACAGTAGTTATGGAGGGGTGTGTCTGTCCTTAAAGGTATTACTAATTATAATCATCATTTTTTGGTTTAAAATTAAGTTCTCTTAAAGTCTAGTTTTTAAATAATTAAAGATCACCCAAAATGGCCTGGGTGTGGACTAATATGGTAGGGATTGAATAACACTGTCATTTTTGTTTAACATGCAGATCTATCTAGCGGACTGTTTCTGAATTGCACCTCAGGACACTCACAGTCTGGTTTGCCATATGTTTTCATTTATTCCAGTTTAAGTGCCTGACAGGCATGTTTATAGAAAGTGAGTTACATAGCTTTCCAGCTTACGCAGTTTTTTTGTGTTGGGCATGTATGTTACAGCAGTGCTACGTCAAAGCACCACCACTTCAGAAAACAGTGGCTTTCATTTTAAATTGATGTACACTTCTCTGCCTACCTTCTCTGGGATCTGGACTGGGTGAGGAAAAATATTCACTTTAGGGTTCTTCAGCTTTTAAACTTTTAGCAACAATGCGACTCCTGTCCAAAAAACAGTGACTCAGCCTGTTGAGTCTTTGACTCAGTGGAGCCACGCAGAAGCTTCAGCTTCTCAAAGCCCCACAGATCTCCTGGAACTCTGCTCAGCAGCATCAGGTAGGTGGGGTTCAGAGCTTTGTGACGATGCCAGCAAACAATGATATAAAGGCTGACAGTTTTCGTGTGGGATCCAGTGCTGCTGCAGTGAGGACGCCAAGTTGGTAAAGTTTCTTTTGCTCTGTTCATACTATTTGACTACGTTTCAAGGTCTTGGCCTGCTATTTTTATTCAAGGTCAACCAAGTTTTAGATGAAAGAGTTTGTGTTTTAATCATATGTTCCTGTTCAGTATATAAAACAGTTACCAGTTAGGAAATAGCATTTAAATAAGGGAAATTACACTGACCTTCATACACAGGTGTCCTGTGGCGAACTGGCATCCTGTACAGGGTATATTCTGCCTTGTGTCTTGTGGTTTGTGGAATAGGCTGCTGCTTCAGTGCTATCCAGTAACAGATAAGCATTTACATGCCTTTAGTTATCAGATTCTTTTATACAGTACAAACCGATGTATAATTGAGAATGCAGGGGCAGCCGGTCCCGGGAGCAACTGAGGTTAAGGGCCTCACTCAGGGGCCCAACAGTGAATTCAGTCTGAGGTTAAGGGCCTCACTCAGGGGCCCAACAGTGAATTCAGTCTGAGGTTAAGGGCCTCGCTTAGGGGCCCAACAGTGAATTCAGTCTGAGGTTAAGGGCCTCCCTCACGGGCCCAACAGTGAATTCAGTCTGAGGTTAAGGGCCTCCCTCACGGGCCCAACAGTGAACTCAGTCTGCTGAACAGGGGATTTGAACCAGCAAGCTTTCGATCACAGGTACGGTCCTAACTCATAGCCATGCCCCTCCCCACGAGGGGGGCTTGGGAAATGGATGGAGTTGAAGCTACACGGTAAAAGTCAGTTTGTGCCAGATTGGCAGGTCATACAACTAAATTTACAAATAGCAATTTCCCTGACAGAAGCTCTCTCCCATAAGGTTGTGGAATGGTACAGTAACTACTTGTTATTCAATGAGTCATTCCATTTGTTTTTCATTAATTTCAGTATAAAGCACATACGCGTACCAGAGGTTTCTTAAAGACAAATATGTCACAAAATCAAGCCAAATAAAATGCGCAGAAAGGGAAAATATGAATATTATCTGGGCACACTGATAATTCATGAGTAACCTCACCAAGTGAAATTCTGAAATATCGAATTGTATCAAAATTCAAGTTAAGTGACTAAAATGCATTAATCGTTGCCACCCCTTGATAAGGACATAAAGGTATGGTGTAGTGTTCCTGTTGGCCATCCAGGATACTTCTATAGGACTATAGCTGCAGTAGATTTGTTCCAAAATACATCTTCTAAACCTTCTCAACACATCCAGCACCAAGTAGCAGGGAGACTCTACAGATCACAAGGCACAGCGTCATCATAGACTGTCTTTTATGTTTATTTTAAAACCAGAATTTGAATCTGAATGCAAGTCCATGTCCTTAACCCTACAGTACCTGCTGCCCTCCATCTGCTGGCCCATATTTCACTTCCCCTGCCACATCCTCAGGAGAGCGGCACAGGCAGTGGGGCAGCCAGGATGAGCTTGCCGGAGAGGCCTGTGGACGGGGAATACTGGCTTTGCTGGCGCTCGTGAACACTGATGTGAGGGTTTGCCGTTCTGGACGGGTAACCCTGGAGCAAATATAGGAAATAAGGCAAACTTCATTGATGCATTGTAAGTGACATGGTTACGCCGGGAAGCCAGCATTTAAATGGGCCTGAGCGGGCCTGTTGGTGGGCCCCTGGGGGCGACGCCGTGGCCACGTGCCGCGCCCGTGCTCTGAGCTCTCCCCGAGCCGCAGAGCTCCCAGTGTAGCTTGGTGCTGCTGCCAGAGACGCTCATCTACAAAAGGAGCTCCTGGTCCCCACGGTGACGGCCCCATGGTAGCTGCTGGAGGTCCCAAACAGTCAAGACAATCGGAGGGAACAAAAATGAGGCCACTGGGAAGCAAGGAAATAAATCTGCTCTGAATAAAATTAAAAGAGACATGCGGCAGACAGATAGAACCAGTCCCAGCCACGGCAGAGATAAACGGACGGCGAGTAAGGAGAGATTGCCCTGAATGCGAGTGGCGGTGGGGGTCCTGAAAGCAGCCCCCACGCCACGGAACTAATCATTAACAGCCCGCAGAAAGTGAACCAGCCTGCTTTTAAAATAACCTTCTGTGAGGAAAGCTGTGTGGTTTAATAAAAAAGCATGCAAACGATGCAGCGAGAATTCCCAACACGGTGAGACTATGCTAATTAAGAGGCAGGCTGCATGCATGTGTACTGGATCACGACCGCAGGTGAAACAGCTCCATGCATTTAACAGAGGATGGTTGCAGTTCACAGCTGTGTGCGTAATGCAGGATTATCCCACGTAACGACCGTCATATTCGGTCATTTGGCACAAGGATGTGTTTACGGTTATATGCCGTTTCATATTGGCTTTTTAAAGAAAAAGATGGATATTTTGGTTATACATCACAGAGGGCGCTACGTTCATAAAATAATGTCATATGCAAAATCTCCAGTGAACAAAACGCTGTGCGTCAAATGAAGATGATTAGATTTAATTACGTTCCTTCAAACATGGCAGCCGCTCACTTTGGTGGGGAAAGATAAAAAGGTAAATTAATGAGTGAGGAATCTGTGTTTGTTTGTGCTTTTTTTTTTTAATAGTGAGGGTGTGCCGGCATGTATGTAAAAGTGCCCTTATAAGTTTTGCTATAAAGCTGATCAGGAATTTAAGTGTGATGTTGTGATGCTCTTTTAAAGTCCATACCCAAATGGCTTCTTGTACCAATAAAATAAGGATTTATTCGTGGTGTGAACCTCCAGAGCTGCTCACAAGGCCAACACATTGAGCTTCCGAAGTCTCATTCTCAGTCATCATACATCTATTATTACCTGCAGGGAACGAGGCAGACTTTTGAAAGGAGTGTCAAAAAAAAAGAAAAAAAAACGTCTGTCAGCTTCATAAAAGCTGACTTGATAGTCACTGAAATGGCATCTGAATTGTATTGGACCACTTTGGATTCTCGGCAGATGTTGCTTCAGGCCTTCAAGCGTTATGGTCACCAAGGAGCCCCTTCTTGCATCACCTGGGACACAGTCCTCCCCAGTGGTCCATCTGATGCCCATCGCTTCATTACAGAAATCACGACCCATGCCAGACAACCTCCTAGGTCCTGACATCCGGAACATACACACAGTGCATCAAACACCGGCCTCTTTCATTGTGGAAACCAGCAGACATGACTCTGAAAATAGATTGCTTGTGTCTCTTTCCTGCTTTCATCAGCTCCTTGAGTCTGCTCTCTCAGGCGTATGGTTGAAGTGTCTATCACACTGTCTATGATGTTCATTAAATTTCCTTCCTGAAATACTACATGGGGCAGCTCTAGTCCTTGCAAATATTTCTTGATTTTTTTTCGTGACCTACTGATTTTATGTTGTATTCACAAGTCTTCTCAATGACATGGACTGTCTTTATGACTCCTCCACGATAAATAGAGCTTACACCAACTTCTACTGTCTTGTCAACTTTATTCCACTTGCCGTCAACTCCTATCCTGGGGTATGTGACCCCCAACTCTACAGGTATTCACAGCTACCACCTATAACAATGAAATCCAATACATAATATGTTCCTGGCCTAATGGATTTTGTCAGTATGTTCATAGACGACATTTGGCCATTGGTGGTCACAATACACTTTCAGTAAAGTGAAACATTCTCTTGTCCTAATTAATAACAAGGCTGGAAAGTTTGTGGGAATGTTGTATGACGCTAAGATGTTTATGAGTCTCATATATGAATGTCTGCTTTCTGCAGTCTGTTCCTTTGGTGTATCTGTAATTTTGTCAGTGTTAAAAGATTGCATTTGGCCGTCGGAGGTCACAACACACTTTCGGTAAAGTGAAAGTTGAGGAATGGGCAATATCACATGTATAGAGTACAAATGATCTGAAACACCATTCAAGTGTAAAAAACTGTGATAATAGTGAGCGATAAACTCCTGGCACCAGCTAAAACAAAAATATACAGGCACTACACAGACCATGCAGGATTTTCTATCCAAGAAGCTCATCCAATATTTATGGTTCCTTCTTAATGATGTTTACTACAAGAGTGTTTCACACCATTGCATCTGACTGCAATTAGACAGACCTCAAGGTTTCCCACAGGTATCCTTGCCCCCCCACCCCCAGCCCACCCTCGGTGCACACACTGCAGTCATCACTGCAGCCATCACTGCAGCCATCACTGCAGGAACACTACGTGCTCTCAGTGGCCTGAGAGAAGATATCTTAGACCTACTGTTTAAGTGCTTGAGTTTATACCACTTTTCTTCAGTGGACAACAAAGTACGCCTCACCATAACATCCCTCTTATTAAAGGATTAGCCTGTGGCCTCTTTTTAATTTTTATTTATAATTACTTTTGACGTTATTAGCCGTTAGTGTCTTACGGTAATCACAGCTGAGCTGTAAGTAGGGGGACTTACCAAATCCATACATAAAAACAACATCCACTCTTCAAAGAAATGTCATCTGCTAGCGGACATAATGGGCCGGTGTATTAAACAGTGTGTAAGGGGACCCAGCGTAATGTGGGTTTGGACTGGATCGAGGGTCGGAAGTGGTTTGTAGTTTGAGGCTCTAGGGAAGTGGAAGTCTATAGGCAGATAGCTCTTTAGTTAAGTGCTAATATCACTTCTCGAGTCACCATACCCTTCGTTAAGCATTAACGCTGAAGAGTAATGGACAAGATTATGAAATTATTGTCATTATTGTATTGAAATGGAATCTTTTGCATCACCGATTCGTGGTACGAAACCACAAAGTCTTTCATTAGTTGGCCTCGAGCCACTCTGACCCGAGCTTAACCTAATGGCATAAAAGCAAAACACACTTATTCATTCATTCCATGCATTTAAAAATTTTTGTTTAACTTCCGCAGCCTCAAAAGCAGCCACAGACTTGGCTTTGATTGAAATTTAATCTGCCTCTTTTCATCATCAGACCCCTCAAATGAATAAATGCTGCAGTGTCCCACTTTATTGTTGGTCTTTGGGGAATTCCTGACAATCCAGTGAAGTCGCCCCATTCTTGTAAAACCATTTAATGTTCTCTGGAAGCTTCCCTGAGATTATGACATTTTCATGGTTGTTATTGCCACAGCTGATTAAAACCGTATTGTGGATCGCATCCATACTGCTGCTTTTCTGGTTTGATTCGTAAATGTGGGTTCCTGGTATTCCGCTATATTTTCTAACTCCAGTGAACGTTCTTCTCAGCACGGAATGACCCCAGTGGCGGTCAGGGCAGACCCCGGGTTAATTCCGGGCCCTGTGCAGCTTGATGGACCCATGGCGTCATCCTCCATTGAAGTCCACCTGCCACGGAGCCTCCTTTTAAAATTTTAATGTTAATTGCTTGCAATTTCTGCTGGTAACACATGAACCATCAGCCTCACTATGCATGACAGCATGTCTCCTGCACTTTTCTCCGTTTTTCTCACACTCTCCTCTATCATTTTCTCTTTTTGTGCCTTTATTTCCCAGCTCTCCCATCATTCCCTCTCTTTTATTCATTTTTTCTCCATCTATCTCTTTTTCTATCCTGATCTCCTCCCCTCTCTTGTCTATTATCATTCTATCACATTCTTTTCTTTTCCTATCATCCTTCCTCGCTTTGTGCTTTTTTTTAAGCATCGTTTCTCCCCTCTATGCCTCATGATAGTACTCTCGTAGTGGTGTAGTGCCATCTATTGGCCGTAGAAAGTTAAATACTTGCGCAAATTTTTAAATCAGGTCATTAATTAAACATAAAATAAAGAATTTTTCAAACGACCATTATGGAATTGAGTGGAGCAGTAATTCAGTGTCTAGCACTGTGCCGTTATTCCTCTAGGGAATACGAAGGTTGCATGTTCTTAACATGTTCAAGTAGATCTCATGCAAGTGCAATTATGGAAGACAAATGGATGTTATCATGTTATTCTACTTGCAATGCCCATATCTAATAACACATACAGCAGAATGGATGCAGCTCCGGGTGTCCATATCCATGCTGGATAAGGGACTTAAAGTCCTTTTTTGTTCTCCTTACTAGTTTTGGTCACATGGTCACTCAAGCATTTTAACAGGGTCATTATAAAAGACCTCTTACCTTTGAAAGGATACAAAAAAAAGTTGACATGACTAACTTTGATGCCACTGAGTATTTTGTGGGGTTTATGGTTATGGTTGGGGGGTGGGCTGACATTGTCACACACCCCCTGGACCTGCTGAGCCCCAAGCCAGTGCTGGCTCTGTCCAGGTGGAGGTCAGTGACTCTGGGAGCCTGTGGGCTGAGGTGTCTGTAATGGGATTACTGCATCACAGAGGCCTCCAGCAGGACCTACACTCATCGAATCAAAAAGCCCAAGCAAAGGACATTCTGTGGATCACCATTCATGCAGTACCAATCACGCATAGCACCAGAAACCTTTATGCTTTACTTTAAATATTCGGCTTTAAAAGCAGCGAGATACACAGAAAACCGCCCATGTTTTAATCCTCTGAGTCTTTGAATTGTGGTTCCCTTGCTGTTTTACACCCATTCGAGGTCCACTTTTTAGAGTGATTTCACTCCCATTGTTATTATGTTCTTAATCTCCCCCATTTCTGCCCCTTGTCGGCTTCTTGAAGCCCAGCTACTGCTGTGATCTCAGCCTGGCATTTCACGCATGCTGTCGTATTCAATGGCCGCCACCGAAAGGAAGGACAGGGGCGGATTTACGCTAATCAGGCCGCGCTGGGGATGCCGCGTGTCGCTACGGCGCTGGCGCGGCCCTGGGCCGCCTGGCCTGGCGGTGTCCGCACTGTCCGTCAGCACATCTGGGGCCCAGAGGCAGCCGGCAGGCTCTAATCTGACAGCCCGATCGGGGGTGTAACGGATCGCCACGCAGGGAGCTCCCTGGCTGCCGCAGCGCTGATAACCATCGGCTCTGTCCTGCACTTGATTAATATCAATTAGCACTACTGTGAAATCCAATGATAAACAAACACGGCTTTCGCCTACAGTGTCACAACTTGTGTCCGCAAAACGGTTTTATCGGGTACGAACTTCCTTATCAGATTAAAGGGATCTGAATAAGCGCCGTGTGATCCGAGAATTACATCTTGGGAGATTGGCTCGCTAGCGCCGTTAATCTTCCCGGACATTAATGTAGAGATAATCTTTCAGAATCGGCTCTTTTCTTCTTCGGAATATAAGGGTCGTTCCTCAGATTGTCAAGCACCTTCTTGAGAGCATCTTAAGTCCTCGGCAGTATTCATTCCTTTATTTTGCATTTCATTACGTTGTTATGAATATTACTTTTATGGATTTTACGTAATTTGCATGAATACTTTTTGTGTGTCAATATCAAAGCACGTCAGGTTTACGCAATAAATAAAAATAACATCTAGATGTGTTGATTAATTGAAGTCATTAAATTAATCCAAAGTAACGACAATAAAAACTTAGAGTCGAGACTAATGCATGCGATAGGCACGGGAATTGGTGAATAAAAATTGCAAAGTGAAATAGCGTAGCGGTGGTGATGGTACATTAGTAAGCTATGTGGTAAATAATAGATTCGTTTTTAAAAAGTGTCAGCGCTTCCTCTTAAGGGACAGAAAACAGCGCTGTTCTTAGGGTCGTCCTTGTCTCCACACTTGAGTAATGATATCCTGCTTAGCTAGATGTTAATACAATATTCATGAGTGTCTCTTCGAAGGCAAAGCGGGTGGGAATCTGATCGTTCCTGCGGCCACAATGTCAGCAACTGCAGGCAAATGCTAATTGCTAATAAACAAGCGCAAACTGTGGCTAAGGCTGCGTTTAGCATTTGGGGCTCCTTCACCTCAGGCCCCAAAGCTTCAGGAGAAGCCTGGAGCTGTTACATTGGGTCCCCTTACACACTGATCCCCATAATGTGATGATCAGTATGTATATGATAACCATTTTTAAAATTCCTTTCCAGCATTATAACAATTCCATGGCCTCCCGTTATAAGCATCCCGATGTTGCGCGTCTTTACAGGTGACTGACGTTAAGGAGAAGCTGAAGGAGTCCAAGAAGTTCTGGTCCACCTTGCCTGATGGCATCTGCAAGGAGGATGAAGTCACGGCTGGTGTGGCCGATGATGACCAGTGCTGGAACGGGCACACGAAGGGCAGGTAGGGTCGCCGCGGGGTCTCCCCTGACCCTAGCCCATGGTACGGCGTAAAGGGGAACTTGCAGGAACACAAAACTGCAGCATCGCAAAGAAAGGAAAACAAAATTCCCAACATTTCCTTGTTCCTCCTCTCAAGAGAATCATTGCACTGAACTAAATATAGATCTTTCATCCCTAGAGAGGAAGTTTGCTGTTTATTTGATTTTTTTTCCTTCTATTTTTTTAAGAGACATTGCAGACTGGGGCTAATTGCATTAGCAGCAGAAAATATTGGGCAAACGAGTTTAAATGCGGTTGCAATCCATAAGGGACAGGCAAATTACACTGATTAAATTTCCAAATCCATTATTCCGTCTTTTGGAGGAAAAATATTTAGAACTCTGCTTATTTAGAAGCAAGATAAAGATATCATCCAAATCTCCGTGGACTCATTGAATTTCTTTTCAAGCAAGCAGATGCATGCTATTAACTGGTATATTGTGCGTGTGTGCTGCATTTTTCATTGTTACACAGTCAGGCTTGTCATCTGTTACATGTTGTCTTTAAATACATTTCAATTCAGTATCCAGAGCCATGAAGTAACAAGTCAGGGATGTATTACATTGTTTTTGCATACGGGCAGATTGAGGTTTATATTCGGTCATTTTTTAAATAGGCCGACCCATAAGCTAAGTCTCTCAGTATCATCTTTTTAAACATCCATCACTAAATGTTTATTAATGCACAGTTTGCACCAGGTCTGCACTATCAGGGATCCATTCAGACCAGTACACAGTTCCGGGTCCGACATCCCCGCGATAAGCCGCACCCAGGGCCCCCACGCCCGCATGGAGATCGCTTTCTGTCAGTGAAAAGTACGATTCGTCTACATGTGGCACAGAAGATGGCCTTCTCTTCTGGATCTTTCCCTCTAACGTTAGTTATGAAGCAGAAACCGTTGTAAAAATGATATTGTTCCCCACAGTATAACCCTTCATGCAGTTTTAATATCAGCAGATGGTGTAATAAAAGACTGCTTCATCTGCGCCATGTTAGCTTAAGTTCCTTCAGTTTGGTGTGAAAAATAAGCATTTGGTGTGTTATACCGCCTTGAGGTGCGAAATTGAGAATTAATTTAAGGTAGACCTAGTTTTGTCACATCGTTCTCTTATGTAGAGTAATATAAACAGCCGATTCAAGCCATGTCAAATGGATCGGTGCACTGGACACGTGTCATACAGCATTGGCCTTTTAAAGTTATAATAGCAGTAATTGTTCAATTATTGAGCAAATTCTTGTGACACATAACAAATGACGACATTTAATCTATTGCATTTGTGTATTGAATGAATGCATTGAATTGGTAGCCGTCAGACATCTCACCTTGGGCATATAGATCCCGGGGAGACCCTGGAGGTGAGGTGCTGTCGGTAAGATTTGGGGGGGGGGGGCTGCTCCTCTCGTGAACATTTTTAAAAAAAAACTCTCTGAGGATCTGTGATGCACATCGTTTGCAGGTGTCTGGGAGCTGCTGTGAATTTATGGGATTCTTCCGGAACTTCCGGGAAGGGTGCGATGTCTGACTTGTTGTTCTTCTTAATCCCAGAAGTATTCCAAAATAATTATGAAGTCGGATTTTGACAGTGAGTACTTAGCTATACAGTAGAGTGACACCCCTTTTGTCACTTTTCTCTGCTAGTGTCCAGAATTTGATTTAAGTGTTCAGAACACTGCTGCAGACAGCAATAAATTCTATCGCTAAGGGCACCTCAGGATATGCTACACTTGATCCTTTCTCTCCCCACAACTAGGTGACTTTTTGGGAGAATTCCCCTAACAAATCAGGCATGCGGGAGAGCACCTTACGTTTTATTGAGTCTGTCGGGTTTTATTACCAAGAGTGACTTTGTACCTATCGGGAGCGCATCGGCAAGTTGCTCCGATGTTCTTCATGAATTGTTTTGGTAACGGCTTAATGAATTGTTGTTCGCCTTGCCATACGTACATCTGCGATGTTTAATAACCTGGCCCATCAGCGGTGTGTGTTCACTGAAGTACTTATTTGGTCTGAGCAGAAGAAACCTTTTCCATTATCGTTTCATTACCCTCAACTGTCAAGTTCATTTCCTGGCAGAGCCGGACAGCTTCACAGAAGTTTTTCTTGTACCTGTTTCTCGTCGTGCAGTTAGCGGTTGGCATGGACATTACGGCGGACTTACGACCATCATGATTTAGGTTTATAGGCACTACTCTGTTTTATGCTGATCAGTCAAGTGACCGTAGCTGTCCCTGCCAATGAGCACCTGGATTTGTGCCACCCGTAGGTATTTCCCCGAGGTGTCCAAAGATGGTTTGACCAACCAGATAAACAACCCTGAGGTGGAGGTGGACATCACACGGCCTGACACCTTCATCCGCCAGCAGATCATGGCTCTGCGAGTGATGACCAACAAGCTGAAGAATGCGTATAACGGCAATGACATCTACTTCCAAGATTCCAGTGAGTCTCCTGTTCCACTGGTCATGATGTGGCCCCCAGTATTTGTCAGTGGGGGGGGGGGCTTTCTCAATGTTTTATCAGTGTTCTGAATACGCAGAACTGTTTGCATGTGGAGTTAGCTAAACCGCCTCACACTAAATATCTGTAAAAAGTTAACCTTGTCTAATTATTTTATATGAAAAACATCGCTGATTGGTGAAATATAATTAGTGTTTTTTTAATTTAATTGAAATCTACTAAGTATTCATTATGACTGCAGAATTAGCAGACATGCAGACTTCACAATTTGCTAGTTAATTACAATTTGCTATTTAAATAAATTAGACATGTAGCATTTCATTAAACTGCAAGCAGGAATTTCTTTTTCTTAATTGAAAAGGACTTGCTGTTTGCTCCATTTGGCTTGTCTATCTTTCCCCTCTTCAAGGCCAATCTTATCCTGCAGTACTAGGCCAGCAGGAGCAGTGCATGTTTAATAGCTATAAATAAAATAATAATTAATAATAATTAATAGCTGTATTGATCCTGCAGCATGGCAGGTGTTTTCCTAACACTGCTGTGCTATGACTTCAGTCGGCGAAATGCTGCTTGCTGGAACTCATCGCCCTCTGATTGCTGTTGCTTGCAGGATCTTTTTCACCCCATTCCTCAAAGCAAATATTTAATTGTTAAAATTATGAACAGAATTTTTGGGGTACATTAAAGACAAGAATGTATACTGCGAGTGGGAGGAAGAGGACAGACTTGTGTGGAAGTTCTCAGAGTGGCACTGTTGGCTCATAACTGCGGGGTTTGGGGATTAAATCCCACCTCTGTGTGTGTGGTGTTTTCATGCTTTTTCCTTCTGCAGCCCAAAGACATGCAGTGAGGTTAACTGCCCATGGTGTGTGTGTGTGTACTTGTGTGTGCGATGTGAAGGACGGACAGCCAGAGAGTTTCTCAATACCAGAAACGCAGAGATCGTACTTGTGGTCTTGGCCAGACAGTCAAGAACAACCTTGGGGCGCAATGAATCATGGGACTTTTTTTTTTTTTTTGCTGATAATGCAGCCTGTGTATCCTTGACATTTGGGGTGGGGCAAGATCGACTTCTACTGTCCTCTGTACTTCTGTACTTGAGTATTGCACCTGGTCTTCGGCAATGGAAGCTGACATAAAACCGGGTACACAAGAACACAAGCATGGCCAAGTACGCATATTGAAACACCCCCAGCCTAGAGTGTACAGTCCTTGATGGGTGTTATGGCCCCTCATTACTCTGTGATGGATAAAAGATGGACTAATTGATAGTTTGGTCACAGAAATCTGTGGTCTAGATGCCATTTTGTGATTAGGCCTCATCTGGAGTCGCTGTAAACATCCACAGTGGCAAAATGACAGCTTTGTGTGAAGCGTCGAGACAGCCGTCTCAGGGCAGGATTTGCGACCTTCAGACTCCCCCTCAGATACACTAATCCAGCTGTGGGGAAGGGGGATATAAATCCTGTATTAACCAGAAATTAAAGAGTGTGAAGAGATCAGCCAAGAAAAGCCACATATCATGAACTCTCAGCCTGTTTCCTCTTATAATTTCTTTTTGGATCAGAATAAAAGTCTACAGATATTTCAGAGTATTTTAAGGATAACTCCTGCGATTCTGTGACACACTTACAGTTGCTTCCAGCTGAATAATCTTTATTAGTGCTCTTTAGTAGGGGAGTTTACTTTGTAATATCAAGTTTAGTATTATTCAGGATTTGACAGCATCTGAAGTACGTCAGTGTTAAAAAAGAGGTCTTACAATGGGAGAACAGACTCTTTTGTTTAATTGTCAAAGAGTAGACTGTAGAAAAACTGACATTACAGCTCCCTGCTGGACACCCCAGTGATGGTGCAGAAAAAGGTCCATATGTCACACTGTGCCGCATATACCCTGGAATGCAGCTTTGGTTTTAATTCATTTCTCGCAAATTCAATTTTAACTAGTTAAATGCCAATTTATGATGTCAGGAATTTAGTTTTAGTAAGTCAAAATGACTTGTTGATATCAGAAATAAAATTTTAACTAGTTTTAACTAATTTTAACTACATTTTCTGGTATCGGGAATTAGTTTGTAACTAATTATTTTAATTATAATGTTACAGTTGAATTCCTGATATCTGAAATTTTGATTTTAAGTAGTTAAAATTGGATTATAACTAGTTACAGTTGAATTCTTGATATCAGAAATTAGTTACATTGAATTGAAATGAATGAGAAAAAAACATTTGAATCTCACTAGCTAAAATAGAATGTCCGATATTAAAATTTAGCGTTATAACTAATTAAATAGAATTTCTGATACCAAGAATTTGCATTACAACTAGTTAGAATTCGCTTTGTGATAGAAATGAATTAAAGCCAAAATGACATGCCAGACGTATACTTACCTCTTCCATCATTAGGAAAATAAGTAGCAGTTACTGTAAGGTGCGGACATTGTATCGGGAAATCGCAACGGAGGCCCAGCTACTCTGCCTGACATCCTGCTTATAATTCTTCAGTTTTGTACTGTCTTTCACACTGGATGTGATATAGTGTGGGCTATCTGTGGGCTTCTGGGAAGGCGAGTGTGTGGGCGGCCGGGCGGCTCTCAGCGCCCTGTGTCCTGTTACCCCGCAGGTGACGAGGGCAGCGGGTCGGGCAGCGGCAGCGGCTGCACGGAGGCATGCGTGACGGAGCTGCAGCTGGTCAGCACCAAGGCCCCTGTGGCGGATGACGACGGGAGCGCGGAGCAGGCGGCAGGAAACACCAGCGCCGCCAGCGCCCTCGGCCCCTCCCTAGCTCTGGCCGCTGGCCTCGCCCTCGCGGCTCTGGCCCTGCAGAGGCAGTGGAGATAATGGCAGTTGGACTGCTGCCTCGGACAGCAGGGATTTGCTGTTACGCTCCCCAGCAACCAGGACGACAACCCTGGAGATCCAGTTAGAGGAATTGGTACAGGAGGGTTCAGACCTGCTTCTTGCTTTTCCTTGTTTTTTCCTCCCCAAAGAATGCCAGGGAGCTCAAGAGGCCTACTGTGACAGGCCAAGCCGCTTACGCCACCTTCCATGACTGCGCAGAGATGCTCTCCGGGACAGCGTAGCGTTTGAAAACGTTTTTGTGAGAATTAAATAGGTAAATTCTTTTTTTCTGCACCAGAGGAGATACCAGAGGTCTTACGGAGAAGCAAGGGGCCCAGCACCCCCCAGCACCCTCCGAACCTAACACAGAAACGTAAGGGGAAAAAATCATACGCAACACTGTGAGAATGCACAGGGACGTCTTAAGTAAAACCTACAGTGATATGAGCTCAAATACCAATCCTTTTAAATCCTTTAAGTTAAAACCAGGCAAAGTATCATTTAAAGAGCTGAACAAGATACAAAAGTACATGCCTATTTCTGCAAAAAAAATATATTTAGAATTCAAAGCAGGTGGGTATTCTGATGATGTATTTTTCTAAATTTGCACAGATTTGATGTAAATACATGGATTCATATATTTTAGACGCTATGAAAGATTACTCATCTTTTAGTAAATGGGAGCTCATATCTGATCAGGTCTTTACTAATGACTACTTTGTGCTCCTTTAAATGCAGACGCTGATTGGTTTTCTACCTTAAAAGAATATGATTTGTGATGTTTTCGTTCCCTGAGCAGTAAAGAGCACCATCAGAGTATAGCATGGTAATAGGCAGGTCCATCATAAGGCTGCTTTTTGTCTGGACGTGTTACGAATTGAGGCAGAGGAAGTGCAAGCTCCCATAATGCACCTGGCTGAAGCGTTTTTACAATAAATGCAGCGAGGTGTTTAAGCTCCTCTGCTAATGTCATCCTGAAGAAAGCATGCTGATTTTGTCCTCTTCCCTGCTCCATCCCCTTCCTGTCGACATGAACATGCCCAAAGCAGTGGTCCACATGGCAAACGTGATGGCCGTTTAATATGTGTATTTTTTTAAAGAGGAAATGTCCTGCTGAGAATCTGAGGAGGCCTGTGTCTGTTACTGAACAGGAGCAGAAAATGTATTTCTCACTTTCTGTCTGGTACTTTATCATCTATTTTTATAATCTCAGATTCTGACTTATATCTATTAGCTCAGGGTTGACATGTCTGTAAACATGCAAGGTGTATTGTCAACCTTTTCGTTTGGCCATTGCCATTTCTGTGTTTGTCTGGATTCGTTTTGTTTGGTTTGTCGATCATCTGCTAAACTGGCTTTCATGCCGAGGCTCACCAGCTTTTCCAGACGTGTTGAGAAGCTTCGCTCACCTTTCCTTACCCCTGACTGCAGGCGGGCAGTAATGCTACTGAATGGGGGGGCCGTTTCGATCTCTGTCTCCGTGCATGACCACGACAACTTTACGGAAAACAAAACTTGCCTTTTTTTGTGGACAAGTTTCTATTAAAAAAAAATAAAGTTAAGCTCTTTATGTAAGATCCATTTTTTAGGAAAACACATTCTTTAGAATGGAACTGAAATGGTATGAAGGGGAAAAAGAAAATAATTTTAATAAAATGAACTATATATGAAATGTATGAAGTACCACAACAAGTGATAATTTAAAGGTATTTTTGCAGTATTAATTATTCATCCTCCATTGTGTTTAATGTACGAAGCTTTTATAAATGCGATTTTGTCGCCAAAACTAATTAAGAAATAGATACTTCTTTTAAGTCTTTTAAATTTTTTTATATATCTTTGAACTGAGAACATGTGTACTGGTAAGTGCTTACTGTCTCTATGGAAACAGCATCTCTAGAAGGTAAGGATGTTTTTTGTCAGGAGGGGAGGTTAACAAGATTAGATTTTGTATGGAATTTGTTACAGCTGCTTTTCTGGGTCAAATTACCAAATTATTGCCGAAAACATGACGGCAGGGTTCAAGACGTATGAAAGAGACACTGCGGCAGATGCTGCTGAGGGCAGCGGGGTGCTGGGAAAGTCGAAAATGACACAGAAATGCAGACGTGGTGGCTGCAGATCCACTCCTTCTTAAGCTCCCCCCCCCCCCCACCCTCACATTTCCTTCCAGGGAGGGTACAGGGCCCTTAGCGGCTTTTGAAAATGAGAAAATTCCTGTTGCAGCGCAGACTGGCTTCAGTGAGTGACTTGCCATGGGTTCCTTGACTGTGGAATGTCTTGAATTAGTGAAGGAGGCTTTTTCTTTAATCTCAACTGAAAGCCAATCGGGAAACTGAAATATCAAGTGGCTGCATTCTTTACACAGACACGTCTAAAACGCCCAGCAGGTAGATATCAATCATCTGACATTGGTACACACCCTCCTACCTATATGTCTCTATGGCTAAAGCCCACCCCACCCCCCCAAAAAAAACGGTTCATCGTATGTGTTGTACAAGCTTGCTTTGTAATTCATTTCAGCCCCCCTCCCCCCCATTGTCTGAATGTAAGACATATTATAAGAAGTCATACAGAGGAATATTACATGTTTAATCATAAGAGATTTTATTCCACTTGCATTGCGACAGTGGGTCTATGATGCTGCGTCTTCAAACAGCTTTCTATAGAAGATTTTAATGTAACGACGACTCGAGATGCCTTTTACCTTTTATTTTTTATCACTGCACTTTGTTTTAGATTGCTAACTTTTTGTCTTGTAAAAAAAAAATTTAAAAATGTAATTTTTATGTATGTCAGCAAAAAATAGCCATGCAAAGCCATTTCAGTAACTTTGTTGAAATTTGGTGATGAGATCCATTTGACCATATTTTACTGGAAAAAAAAAAAATCTATGAAATCTATAGTATCACTATCTGGAGATTTAAAATACACCTAAAAATGCCGGTTGTGGTTTTACATAGAATATGAGTGGCACCGAACAGATCTGCCTTACAATTTTTTAAAAAATGATTTACATGGTTTGCTTTCGGGTTTTTCTTACTCTTGTATACAGAAAAAAAATAACAAGGTGTGCAAATAAACATTTATTAAAAATAACCAAACTGTTTCCAGCAACTTACATCCTTTACCAAAGGAAAACTCAGGCATTTCCAATTCGTACCCGACTGTCAATCACCACTGATTTTCATCACCATTTTTGAACCCACTTGAAAATAAGATGGACTGACATTTAGTTCAAACTAAATATGTAGCTAATCAGTCATACATATTTACCCTTGAATAACTATTGCAAAGAACTCATTAAATGCCAGCTTAATTGCTTTGTACTTAATTGTCTTGTACTCGAAATTGACTACAATTTGGAATTACAATCTCACTAGACAAGACTAGATTTTTTTTAGTTCTTACTTTTTGTTTTTTATTCTATTAATTAAACGGCAGCTTCTGTTTATGGTGTAGGGCGAACTACCTGTAGTCGACTGACACATAAGATAAAAGCTACTGATAATGCTACAGTGCAGTTTCTTCAGAAATATCAGCCTAATTTTCATCTTGGTAGCTGCACCATTCGCCTGCTCTGATGTGCCGCACAGTCCACACACACTAAGCCTCCTCGGTGTACTTGGGGCTGAAGAACTCCGCCTTCATTAGCGGCTCGCGGTCCTGGCTCCTCCTGCGGTGGAGATAAAGCCCCAGCAGCAGGAGCAGCAGAGCCAGGCCCAGAAACATGCCACCAAGCGTGGAGCCCAGAACCACAGCTGAGGGGCTGCTGGGGTTGTCTGTGGGACAGAGAGGGGGGAAACCAGTCAGACCAGTGCATGCCTATGCTCTACATTTTCTTTCTTCAATAAGGGATCTTTAATATTCTATTCCAATTCTTACAAGGAAAGGGGCTGTATGGGAATAGAGAAGCATTTAATTCATGATATTGGATCTTTTTTTCAACAGAAACCATAACAGAGGAGTAAAACAGAAAAATGACATACTTCTTTGTCACCTATAACAATTCAGTTACCGACTTTATGTGGAGGATTTAAAACTAGGAAGCTGAACTAGTTTGGCAGACCTGCGAAGTCGACGGCGTAGGAATATCCAAGTTGCTCCGACGGGAGGAAGACTTGCTCATTGGTCATGGGTGGGAAGAAGGGAACCATGTTGTATTCTTTGTTATGACCAATAGGAGCCATTTCCACAGGGAGGCTGGAGTCGGAGGGGACAGACCGCTTCATCCACTCGTTGAAGATGGCGTCGGTGAAGGTGTGCAGCACCTAGACACACGGGCCAGACATGCATAATAGTCCTTTGCTCTTATGCTTCACCATTAAAATTAAGAATTCTATCCGATATGGAGTTATTGTTTAAAAAAACTCAGATCATTTGACGTAAGAGATTCATAATTTATTAAAAGAAACCACTGCAAAGTAAAACAGGCACTTTTGATGGCTGACCATGTGGATTCCTCATACCAAGAAGATGGGGTCATTGGCCGCAGAGTGAGGCAGGGCACTGGTCCCATTCAGCAGCGAGTGAACGAGGTTGTGGAGGTTGGAGACCGTGGAATCCACCATACCGTTAGGTTTGTCATAACCCTCCAGGGTATTCCTAAATGGAGCAGGAAAAATATTCCCTCCAATTCCTTCAGAATTTCCACACACATAGTAAACCATGCTATTATCATTTTCAAAGCGCAATATCGCATCTTGCCACTAGGTGGCAGCAGCAATCAATGCTAAACTCACAGCTATACATCTAGATTTTGAATGTTGATGCATTTTGTTTGTTTTCTTCCAATGAAGTTAAACTGTACACCTGAGATGAGGCATGTCACCTGAAGCTGGATGTGGAGTTAGTGAAGTAGGGGGGGCTGTCAAAGTTTTTCACGCTGAGGCAGCTCCGGACGTCATCCATGCTGGGCAGAGTGACGTTATTCCACGGCAAACCTCTCCGCAGGGAGCCCTCGCTGGTCCCATTACAGAGGGTCACCCGCTGATTGTAGTCTTCCAAGCTACAAAGTAACATTAATACTAATATCTTCCAAGCTTAAATACTCATAATGACAAATTTAAATGCCTCATCGTTTTAGCATTGGGGTATAGAGAATCGATGTTTGTATTGTTAGTGATTCTTGGGGGCCCACGGTTCCTTACATACCTGTTGCAAATCACCCCCCACTTGGAAAACCTGGACTGTGGACTGATGAGGGAGGGATCGTCGGTACTGGTCCCCCCCAGCAGGGAATCAGTACACACATCACACTCGCTGTGCCCCGTTGCAAAGTTCCAGTACGGCAATGCAAAGTTCTCATTGCTCGTTAGTTTCTGTGGGGGGGGGGGCACATGCAGAACACTTACCATTCTGTGCAGGATTTGGACATTGCAAATAAACCAAAATGAAAGAAAACTAACAATAATGAACACTGCGATCTTATCAAGGCTGTTGGCCTGCTCTACACCCTGTTCTGTCTGTGATAATGAATTATATTCACCATATAAATGCATTAAAACTTCACATGTGGTTCCTTTGAGGCATGATCAGACCATAATAATGGAGGGATGCCATTGTGAGGAATATGCAGCACGAATGTGAATAAAAATAACAGTGCTGGTGGTCTTTTAAAGTGCTCGCTAGTCGAGATAACAGACGGCGTACACTTGTATCAATCAAAGGGCCTTATGTTAAGATCCCCTCTCAAGGGAAAAGAGGGAAACCGACGCCAAACTCGCCATCAGAATCACCACGAGTTGCACAGCAGCACCCTGTGTCACTGTAATACCGGCAGTGATCTCGTGTTCTTCACTAGCTCTCTGAATACACTGTCTAACTGCAGAAGTCACTGACATAATCACTGCTATTTATTTACACTTTCTCCCTGCTGTTACTATCCTTGTAGTAAAAACTTTCTGTGGGGCTCTGAAGCTTTGAACTGTGTTAGCATTGTGCTCTTTATGAACAGCAAAAAACTCTGTCTATGACCTGGTCTCCTTGTCCAGTGTAGCAGCCACAGGTCACATGGTACCTGTAGGTCTCTCTCCAGAGACAGCAGATGGTATCTGTGCCAGGTGATAAATGCAGGCCCTTTGTGGGAAAAGTCGATGGCTTTAAATGGACGTCCCGGCCCTGTGGAGTCAAAGCAGGCTGGTACATTTTCATGTAGTGATTATTATAGCATTTCCTCTAACTTCCCTGTGCTATCACACGTAAATGGGAATAGCATGGAAGCCAATGTTAAACCTCCTAAACCAGTGTTTCTCAGTCCAGACCCCCAGAGAGTCCACATTTTTGCTCCCTCCCAGCTCCCTACGAGACAGTGACTAGGGATCCTCGAGGACTAGAATGAGAGACACTGTACTAAACATTTTTATATCAAAGGTTACTGTTTATCTGGCCTAATAGACACCATTTCCCCAAAGCCTGTTTCCTCCTCAGTGTTCACCTAGAAGTGTGTCCCTGACGGAGTAGTAATGCTGCCACACAAAGTAGTCGTAGATGGAGACGTTGGTGAACTGCGGCTCCGTGCCGTTGGGCCCGAGGAGACCCAGCCAATGCTGGGTGGCGACCATGAAGTCTGGGTGTGTGGTGCTCTTGGCCAGGTCCAGCGCGTCCAAGAACTCCTGGCGCTCGGCGGGACTCAGCGAGTGGATGTTCTTACGCACCACAGGGATCTTTGGCTGTTGGCAGTTCGGACCCGTCCAGCCGAACTTACACTCTCCGCAGTTAGGACCCGCAAAGTTTCCTTTGGGGGAGAGAGACAGACAGAGAGGGAGGGAGAGAGAGAGAGAGAGAGGGGGGTGGAGGAGGTTTCCACATATCATTCAGCCCTTAAAATAACCTTGTTTCACTTTCAGCTTCTCTCACTTTTGTAACACTAAGTAATTAATGCGAAAAAGACTGCACACTTTCTGATATACTATTTTGGCTGCTCAACAATTTGAATTTGTCCTCAATGGTTCCCACACAATGAAAATCATTCATATTAACAGAGCTAAAGCAAAATGTAACACACCCTCATCCCTACTCACCGAAGCACATGCAGGTACGGTTGAAGAACTTAAGGGGCCACCATTCGCGGTCGTCGACGTTTTTCAGGTTGTAGGGCCCCCCCCACGGCTTGTTTACCACCCGCACGTTGCTGCACACGCCCCGGCCTGACATCACGCCGCAGATGTTTGCCGGGTTGGACCCAAATGCGGGGCAGCACTCTTTGGATAGGATGCCCTCCACCGTGCTGCAGGCTCTGGGAAACTGGGCCCCAGTCCAGTCAGGCCTCCCCCAGAGGCACAGCAGAAGCAGCACCACTGAGCTCTTCATCACCGCCGCTTCTTCCTCCAACCCAGAAAAAGGCGTTCACAGAGATTTCTGGGAATGACTCAGCTAATCGGTTCCTCCAATAAGGCAAAAGGGCTGATGTTACGTTAGATGCAGTATCAGACCATTTTCCTCAGGACATCCAGAGAGAGAAGGACCAATGTCTCTGTCTGAAGATCAGGCAACAAGGGCCTCAATTTATACGGGTCTTCCAGTGCTGGGAGGATTTGGCTGTGGGTCTTGTGATAATCACCTGACAGAGTTACTCTGATCCACGTGCCTGACTAAAGCGAGGCTTGGCAGGAAAAAACGCAAAAATACCACCCATATTCTGTGCAAAGCTGCACCTAGTTCCTCAGTCCCAATGCATTTAACTTTGAACAAATTACTTTAATTTACTCTTGAAACTATTCCAATTACAAGCTACAAAAAAAATTACAATGTCCGTCATTTTAAAAGCTAAATGCACACAACCCTGAATAGAACAAGCGGTTACAGAAAATGGATAGATGTATGGGTGGATGGATGTATGTATGGATGTTGCATCATGTTATACACTTAAAGCAAAACAAACAGGCGCTCTTATGCAGTTTCACTGTAAATCCTGCTTTAGCACTATTATGTGCTATTCAGGTTAAGTACCTTGCACAAGAGAACAATAGCAGCCCTTACGCAGAACCTGAGCAGACAAATTTCATGTCCTTTGTTCCCGCTGCTTTGTCGTAATATCAGCGCTGTATGTTTCTTTAATCACACTTTAACAATGATTTCCCATCTGCCAACCTGCCTGCCACCCGCAGTGTACTGACAGGCTCGTATTGGCATGTTGGCATTGATGAAGGTGGGCTGTTGGACGTGGCCTTGGGAGCATGTGAGTAATGTAAGCTTATCTCCATGACTACAACAGACATGTGACTGCACATGATCACTGATATAAGTTGATATGATTTCGCAGTGCCTCGGGTGGTAGCACTGTTGTGGGTTTCCCTCATGTCACATGCATTTTTTATGGGTTCTCTGCTTTGTTCCAGTCCACAAACATGCAGTCAGGCTACCTATAATTGTGCACAGTGTATGAATAGAAGCTTTCCCAACGATATTCTGGAACCTGGCCCCGGTTTACAAGTCCTGGGACCTTTATGCTAAATAAACATGAGAGACACAAAAAGTTCATAGGATAAACTTCACACTCAATTTCGTACAAAACTACACCACCACAGCAAAAAAAATGGAGAATAAATAATTTGCTTTGTTAGTTATTGGGGGGATCAATCGCAATCAAAATGGAACACAGGCATTTATTTATATTTCATTTATATGACCCGCGACTTGTTCATGATTCTTATTAAATCAGGCCAGTAGATTGATCTTTTGGTTCCTGATAAGTACTGGCACCAGTGATCATATATGGAGACACAAGCAAAAAAAAGTATTAATTGATACATTCAGTGTAATTGGGCTACAAAAAATTGTTCCATCTGCTCAATTTTTACTCTGCTACACATTTTGACCAATCAGCAAGCTGTCGCTGTAAGTGCCTTCCCAGTATTTCATGTTCGAAGGGAAAGTACTGAGTCTGGAGTTGGTACAAAAATGGGTTCTGCAACTGCCTCAGAGGAAATACAATCGGCCAACATCCTGCGGTGTGAATGCAGCAAAAGTCCCTGGTTCCAGAAAAAGGTTCTGGTTCCAGAAAGAAGTTCCTGTGTGTGTGAAATCGCCTCATGAGTCTGATTGTGTTTATGGGTCCTGCAATAGACTGGCCCCCCATCCAATGTGTACCACAGGGTTGCACCCCCAAAGCCCCCACAACACAATCAAAATAAACAGTTGGAAGGTGGATGGACCTGCTTGCTTACAATGTACATTCATTAAATTTTACCGTCTCCCAAAATGTACATTTGGGCTGGCTCTCCATTGGCTCTCATGAATAGGACAGAAGTTTCTGTCCCAACGAATAGAATCTGCTGGAACAAGGTAAGACTCTTCTCTCAGAAAGACGAGCATAAGAAAACAATGTTGTGAAGTAGATCTGTGACCTAAGGCGATTTGCTATGGCGTCTGAAGACCTGGGCCCCAAGCTGGGGGGGCGGTCAGCGATCACCATGTGACTGATATGGTCACCAATCTCACCACACTCATCAGTTAACAGCATAACAACAGGGCCGAATGAAGGGGATTGTGAGACACAACATATATGAATGTCTTCTCTCACTTACCATGTCATTAACATTATATGAGTCAACATATCATTACCATTGTAGTAATAATACATTACAGCTTCATAACACATAATAACATACATAGGTTTTGCAAATGGACATCACATAACAAATTATGTTCAGTTTTTAGTTCTAAAGTCATCTTGTTCTGAAGTGCTTCTTGAATTCTTGTGTTTAAATCCTTTAATTGTTTGCAGGATAGTTAGTGAACCGCTTGACCATGAGAAGGACGAGCATTTATACGACAGGTTGACGAACAAAAACAAAATGTCTTCACTAGTTCTGACATAAAGAATGTCATTTTTGTATACGCATGCACACAAAGTTAAGATCAACATGGAAATTTCAGTTACTTATAAATACTGGCAGAAAGAAGTTGTATGTTTTGCATTGTTTTTACAAGAAGAATGGGGTTGAAATATTAGTACAAATAACACATTTGAATAACTTACTGATTGACTAGAATCAAAATACTCAACATAATTACTGTATATTCCCTGCTTAACGATTCTCTTAATACTGTCAAAAAATATATGAAACCACAAACAGAAAACACAAGCAGGGCTCCTTCAGGAATTAGGAGTATTATGGGCCATTCTCATGCTCCGCCAGAATTCCTAAGACAGTTTTTTCCTCATGCCCAGCAAAAGGGATTAAGGATCTTAGTAAATCAACCAAATAAGTTTATCATTGGTCAATGAATTGTGAAAGGAAAGGCTGTAACTGTAATAATCCTACGCCTGTATTCTGTAAATGCAGAACTTACATACTATACAAGAAACTGCATCATTAAGCACAACTTTTTCCTAAACAAAGTAAAGAGCCAGGCCTCTTTTTACCTATGACATCACCATGACATCATGACACCGCTCCTTTCAGACATAGATTATCATTCAAAGAAATTCAAATATTAATCACAATTATACTATACATCACTGTGTAATCTAAATGTTCCCAGACTGTGCTTTTCAGGTTTTCTGTATTGCTGCATTCTTCGTCTAATTCACACGTACACAGACCTCCTTGCTGCCAAGAGTTTCACCCCTTTTTTCCCCTAGCTCAATAAATATTTTAAGAATTTACGTCATTTTAGATCAATTAATTTAAATTAAATTTTTGGCCAGAATGTGATATTGAGGTTAATTAAGAGTTTTTCTTATGAGATTCACCACATCATCTAGCATTTCAGTCTCTCTCTCAAATATTTTGTGTTGAGAAATATATGTCTTTAGTACCCAATAATTTCTATAAAATGTGTCTTTACTGAAGCTGCTACCCCCACGACCCGAACCCCGGACAAGCGGCAGATGATGGATGGATGGTGTTATAAAGGACTATATTTAGTTCATGGCAAGCCATGAGTTCATTACTCTCAGACTAACAAAAGAAAACTCCACCTTGCTTTGCACATTGGGCTTATTTTGAGCTTGTTTTCAGAGGTGAGGTTGCTCGTGAGACACTGGCAACGCTGGGGTCACAGCACAGGTTCAGTCGGTGTGCAGCAGCCCCAGGAGCAATCAGGGCTTAGGGGCCTTGATCAGGGGCCCGACGATGCCATCAAAATGGGCGCAGAACCTTAAACCGCTCCACTGCACCCCCCCCGCCCCCCCAATAAATTATAAGCTGCAGCATAACAGTAACAACATTCAATTCAGTATTAAGATACCAGTATTCAAGACCTAAAAACACTAAGCATCAACTTTAACTCCTTAGGTTCAACGTTAACTGTTATTCTTCAAATGTAAATTTTAATTTTACTTAATGTACAGGACACATTAAGTAAAAATAACTTTACCTGATAGGGCACAATACTTAGTACACTCAGTTACTACTGAAGTACAAATTATGAACAAATCAATAACAAATACAGTTGCTACTTGAGATAAAAGATGCACCCTGATTCATTAATAATGAACAGACATGAGATCAGTATTTTACTTGTGTTATTCATTACTTCTTCCTTCAATAGTTCACAAAGGTTTACAGAATTAACAGGTATAATAAATATAGTAACTACTTGGGATGCAAGATGCATCATGATTCATTAATGATGAATTAACATGAGATCAGTATGTAACGAAGACTTATAGTTTGCGGTTAATTAATACATAAGTAATAGTATAATACTGTACTATTATTTGTGCCCCGTCAAGTAAATTGTTACCATTTACCAGTTGCCAGTCCATCACTGCAGACCACTATGTGATCTGTAAATAATTATTTACAACAAGGAAAATTAACGGTGCTGTTAAATTAATTTTACTTGTAGAACTACAGAAACGTTCGGCTTTTCCAACCAACTTCAACCTTTTCGTCAATGAGTGTGTTTTACGGCAGTCCCAACACGTGTCCCCGTGCAAGATTCTTATTGGTTTAGAATATTACAAGGCCAGGAACGGCCCGTTGTGATTGGACAAGAATAAAGTCAATTCTGATAATGCTATCTAGGTTTTTCATAATTGTCATACCAAAGCTGAGCCGCTGCGACATGCAATAATAATAATAATAGTAATAATATTTTTATTAATGAGTGAAATGATGTATTTGGGAGCTGTGATTGTCTTGTTTTTCTATTCGCATTTTGTTTCCATGGCGAGCGGAAAAACGGTGACCGGAGTGTTTCGAAGTGATGCGGCAAGAGAACACAACGGACAGTACATAACAAAATTTCTGTTTCATGGTAGGTGCATATCAACCAAAATGTTTACCGTACCTGGCATAACTAACCAGTGACCTAACTAGTGCTATACAACGTTTATCAATGAGTCAGTCCTTGTGTGGACGAAAAAAAAGAATTTCTTGCTGAATTCAGTTTATTAGAAATGTACCATGTTGAACTGGACATTTAGCAATCATTTGAAATTATCTCAAGAAAATCCACAGTACTATCATAGTACTACATATTTATCTACGATGAAAAAATTTATATCAACCTATAATCCTGTATTTGATATATAATTCTAAAACTGTCATGTGCCAAGAAGTAATCAGATTATCCACAGTTTAGTTAAATCTTAAATTAGAATTTGCCCGCTTATATCAGGTTACTTTAACTGAAAACCATGAGTATTAGCAGAAGGACAGTTTCCCTTAATTCACTTAACTCAAATATGGAGGCCACATTAATCGCAGTATTTTCAAATATCTAGAATCAGTGAGTCCATTTAGGTCATTATTAGTCTTATTAATCTGTTTCAACCCGAATGTATGTTTCGGTAAAAAAAAAAAAAAAAAAACGCACTACTGTTTGTATATATCCATAAAACTTTATATGTGAGCATATATTGAATTAAAATCTGTATCGGAGGTTTTATATAGGTTTGTATTACCAGAAAATACAAAAACCTTATCAGTGTAGTATGAAAGAAAAAAAATCCAGAACACTCTGACTCACTGAGTTCGTGACATTCATGCTAGTGTTATGAATGTAGTTTTTGGTATGAGTTACCGAGAGCTCATGGCACAGTGGTAACCTTTCCCAAATGCCATTGGCTCCTTCCAGGGGTTAAACGTTACCGCATTGCAGAGCGCTCGATTAAAGTAGGAAAAACGCCAGTATGTAATTCCTAAAGTGAAACACAAGGTGGCACTAAATAGCCGCATTCAATTTCGTATGCCGGTGTTCTGTCGAGTTGAGCTACTTTGTCGAGTTAGGCTACCGTAGTACTAATCGATAGCCCTAACCCTAACTCTTACCCTAACCCTAACCACCCAAAAACCCCTAAAACCCTTACCTTGACCCTAACCCTAACCCCTAAAACCTAACCCTAATTCCAAGACGGTGGAACTGCACATGCGCCGAAAGGCTCGATAGCACGTTTCGATAGGTAGCTGAACTTGTCAGAACACAGGCAGGGAGTTTGAATTCAAAGTTGGGAGCATTATTTTATTTTATTATTTTGCGATTAAGGCATCGGAGAAAGCGATTAAAATGTTATGCATTATGTAGAAAGACTATTTAAGAGTAAAAACAACTGTGGATGGGTTGCATGGTGAAAAGCTTAATATTCTTGTCCCAAAATCTGCAGGAGACAACGCCCTGATGGTCTACAGGCTGGAGGATGTGAGCACAGCCGTGCAGAAAGAGGCCAGGCTGCTCCTCTTCCAGAACGTCGAGGGCCTGAACAACCTGAGCTGCGCAGAATACATCTCCAGTGCCAAACTATCCAGTGAGTACCGAAAAGCACCCAATCACGTACAAAATTACTTCTTAATGTCTCCATTATCACATCACTGGATTGCGAAGTTTTTGTCTGTCTTCTGTAGGTAGTTAACACCGATACCGATTTTATTTTTAATGTTTACTTTGTACCTAGAGTAACTACAGGACGTTTCATCAAAATAAACCGATATGGAGCATCACAGAACAGCTTAAACTGAATAACTAACAAGCACTATTAGATAATAAAAAATAAACGTTCAGTGTTTCAGTTTACAGTTTTATACATCTGCCCATCACCTTCCCGTCACTCCCCACCATTTGTTATAAGTATGTTGCTACTAAACACCGTGGCTGCCAATTTAAGCCCCCCCCCCCGTCATTATATAATTCAATTTTTCCTTCTCTCACTTTGATTTCACTGTAAGTGACTGAGTTGCGCCCGCATGAAAACCGGAGCGCCATTAATTTTCGGATGTCTAATTGCAGCGCGTGGCGCTCTCCGTCCCCCCCTTTGTGGCGGAAACAATGCCGCGCGAGCTTGTTAAGAGCGCGCGACGTGCGTCTCCGTGCACGTGCCATTGTCTGGCCAAATGGGAACTGGGAGCGAAAGGGCGGAGGAGGGGGCACCGCTCGGGTCCTCATGTGCGGAAAATGCAGCCCTCCCCGGCTACTCTTAATAGCATTTCAAAGGGTTTTACGCATATGAAGGTGACGCCTAATTTGCGAAATGATCTGCCGGCTACGGCGCTGAATGCCCCCCCCCTTTTCTTAATAAGTATCTGAATACTCTTTAAATTGCATTTTGTCTCCGTGCCACATTTCCGGGGGTGTAGCGTATTGTTAAGAAGAAAGACACATATAAAATGGTTTTTGCTTAATTAACTATAAAGGGGGCTGATACTTTGAGAACTTCAGAAGTGTACTAACTGGATAGTACTTATGAAAGCCCATTCGCTTAAATCTGCCGTGTTCTTCTCGCACGTTTCAGTACAGCTGCGACTACCGTATCCTTAAATACGGAGCAAGCTCTAGCATCACGGCTGCACATCACGGATGTCTGACCCTTTCTCTAAATACTGTACGTGCCTGCTGTTCCCAACCCAATCTAGCGATAACTATCAAAGCCTCCGGGGCAAGTTGGCCAACAAAGCTGATAAAATATTCAACAAAGTGACATGGGCTTTGATTACCTCCTTTCCACAACAGAGGACTGACCTTAAAGTCACTTTGCAGGTGGACCAGGGAATGTTAACTGGCTATATTTATACAAATTTATAAACATGAAATATGTCCTTTAAAATACTGCGTGAAAGATATGAGTTAAATATTGTATAATAAATGTCAGTGCATGTAAAAATGACATTTTGACAAGAGCAGCTGTGTAAACTTTGTCAGAGACCGATACAGCATGTGTGTGTTTTTAATTTTTTTTTGTTTCCCTGCAATGAAATCGCCTGTATCGCCGCTTTCCCAGTTACACTCAGTGCAGAGGAGCATAACCAGACCATTCCTACGACGGCCGCCTCTCCGCGGGCGTGGCACATCCTGTACGCCGATCGCCATACCTGCCAGGTGGGTGAGGGCAGTGGTGGGGGTGATCTTCGCTTCCAGATCGTGCTCCTCAACCCGGATTCCGAGGGCAACCCGCTGGACCACTTCAGCGCCGAGCAGGCAGGTCAGTCGGCCCCCAGTAGCCCCACTGCCGTCGGCATCATCGGCGTCCGTCGTTCCGCCACTTCGAGGTCGTCCTTGACCGTTGACTCCTGCAGGCCTGCACGGCTTCTACCTGGCGGTGGTGCTGGCATACTTGGCGGCGGCCTGCATCTACGCCCGCCCACTGTGGCAGGCCTTGCTCCGCGGAGGTCCGATGCTCGCCGTGCTCAAGGTTCTGTCCCTGGCTGTGATGCTGCAGGCTGGCTCGGCGCTGTCCAATTACGTTCACCTGTCGAGGTGGGAAACCGGCAGGGGGGTCAGGCCCAGTACAGGTTTACACCTCCTTCTGTACTGTCGCCGGCCTGCCGCTACTCCTCATCTGCCTCTTATACCACCATATGTGCTGTGACTTTGTAACAAAGAATTATATAATTAAGTAATTATATAAAGCGTATTCAAATATTGTCCTTTAGGTCCTAAATCATACTTATTTCAAGTCTCATTAAGTTTCATTGTAACATGTGTCCTGATGCACATGGTGAAATTCTCGTGTCACGCTTGCACAGGAGCGGACAGGTGCGTGGCGGGGGTGGGGGTGGGGGGGCAATAGGACCAGAATCAGTGCAATGAAGGGCAAAACTGCAGTGCCATGATCGTGCTGACTGGGATAAAGTTAAATCTGAAATAAATTTTTTGAGATGCAGATTTCCCCTGTATGGTTTGCACCAGCTCTTTTCCATGTGTCTCCCTGGCTAAGGTCGTCGTAGGTTGTCTGCGTACCTTAAGCAGCAGTCGGGGGCTTCCTGCTGCTCCATAGGTCTGATTCCATGTGCGGCCAACAGGCGTCTCCTGTTATTCCTGCAGATTTGCGGGGGATGGCTTGGGAGTGCCTTGGATGGGCAGTCTGGCTGAAAGTAGGTGCCTCTTTGCCCGGCTCTATGACGCCGTTTCGCCCCGTGCCCTCCCTCCCTCGCCCCGCGCCCTCCCTCCCTCGATCCTGTGCCCTCGCTCCCTCACCCCCTCGCCCCACGCCCTCCCTCCCTCGCTCCCTCCCTCCCTCTCTTGCCCCGCGTCCTCCCTCGATCCCGTGCCCTCACCCCCTCGCCCCGCGCCCGCCCTCCCTCGCCCCGCGCCCTCCCTCGATCCCGTGTCCTCGCTCCCTCACCCCCTCGCCCCGTGCCCTCCCTCGCCCCGCGCCCTCCCTCGATCCCGTGTCCTCGCTCCCTCGCCCCGCGCCCTCGCGCCCTCCCTCCCTCGCCCCGCGCCCTCCCTCGCCCCGCGCCCTCCCTCGATCCCGTGTCCTCGCTCCCTCACCCCCTCGCCCCGCGCCCTCGCCCCGCGCACTCCCTCGCCCCGCGCCCTCGATCCCGTGCCCTCACTCCCTCACCCCCTCGCCCCGCGCACTTGTTCCCTCGCTCACGCCTGTCTGTTGGCGACTGCAGTCTGCGACGCTGCATCCCAGGTGCAGATGCTGTTCATGCTGCTCAGTCTGTGCACGGGCTGGACCCTGAACAAGACCAGGAAGCCCCAGAAGCCCCTGCAGTGGGACGCCTCGCCCGCCTCCACCGCGCTCGCCCTGGGAGGGGGGGCTGTGCAGGTTGACCCACCAAAGCATCTCTGACACCCTGCTTTGGTTGGGGTCAAGATGCGATGGATACTTGAAATGTACCTTATGTTAAGCAGCTAATAAGTAAAATAATAATCATAAGTACTTCTGTATAAGCTGTGTTTTGCTGGTGGTGCGCAGGATTTTTCCGGATGATTTTTCAATTTTGCCTGCAGGGGGCGCTGTTGTTGTGGGAGCAGTTTGAGGATACGGACCATCACAGTTTCCACACGCATGGCAGCGTGGCCGGCATGCTCCTGCTGGCCCTGCGTGTTGGCCTTGCTCTGCTGCTCGCTGCTATCCTTTACCAGACGATCGCAGGCGAGCGCAGTGCCATCAGGAAGGACTTCTACCTCGGCTTTGCGAAGGTGCAGGCTGAGGTTCCCCTTAATGCTGCTGTTTCATTTTATGATTATATTTATAGACAAATACAGGCATTACAAGAAAAGTCTGTGGCAATTAAGCACTACAAAAAAAATTGCAGAAGAGATTTTTTTTTTTTTTACTTTTTACAAAACACTTGAAAAACTTGAAAACATTCACTAGATGGTATGGAGCTGAGTTGGGGATCTCTGCTCATGTCCAGAAGGTTATGGGTTTGAATCCCGTGTCTGGCTGATTACTGCTATTACCACTAAGGCCCTTAAATCCTACAGCTCCACAGGATCTGGATGCTGACTGACCCTGTGCTCTGATTGTGTCACTTTGGAAAAAAAATGATCTACTAAATGAACACAAAATCATTACTGCGCCTCATAAATGGACCTATCTTTAAAGGACATTGATGATATATCCCCAGTTAAAATCCTGAGTTTTGCTCAGATATTGCGCTACATATATGTGACTGTGAAGCTCCTGCTTTTAAATGCTTATTCGGCGTACATTCTGCAGTATAATTGCATGTGAAGCCTGATTGCCACTGACGGTTTGTTCCGATCCGCACAGGGCTCTGTCCTGTGGTTCCTGTGTCACCCAGTCCTTGTGCTTCTCTCTGTAGTTTTCAACGAGCATCAGAGGGAAAAGGTGAGAACGGCGAACCCGTCTGCCCCGTGTCACGTGTTCCTGTCCGTCTACCCTAAACACACCATGTTCTTTATTCGTTCTTGAACCTCAGGTTGTCACCGTGGGCGTCATCCTCTGCCAGTCCATATCCGTGGTCATTCTCTACCAGCTGTTCCTGTGCCGCACTTATTACTGGGAGGTCTCGGCCCTGTCCTCCGTCTCGCTGCCTCTCACCGTGTCCCGGGGGCCCCGGAGTTCTCATTAACCAGGTGGGGAGGGTAGGGCTGGCAGTGCAGGTGGGTGGACACTTCAGCCAGGGGCTTCCAGGTGGGTCTTCGCTTATGCCGGGGGGGGGGGAGGTCTATGGAAGCATCGTTTGTGGGGAAATACGGCATCAGCAGCACTGGGATGGGGAGCAGCCAGCCGTCGCCGGCCCCTTCATCGCTGGGAACCTGGCAGCCTGACTGTTGGACTCTTATCACTGCAGGACTGAAGCATGGGAATTTGCGAGGGGGAAGCACCTGTGAAAATGCAGGCGAAGCAGCAGAGGTGGGGAATTTCACCTGGAAATCTGTAAAAGATATTCCTCCGTTCTATGGATTTGTTTAACGTGGCTGCATTGCTGAAATGTAAAATTAAGCGTTTGCGGTGTAGATATCTGTACACTGTGTATGTGGATATTCAGCAGACAAAACGGGTCGTTGCAAATTTCAGGCCTGGAGAAGAAGAAGTTGGAGGAAAAGCAGGGGAGGCTGGAGAGCAGGTGGATTTGCGTGTGTGGTGGCGCGCTTTCCCTACACCGGGCTGCCGATGAACGATGCTTCCGAAAATACAGCCGTGATAAACAAGACCTTGACTGGGTAAATCACAGAAAAGCGATGAGCGTATTATAACTTAATGAACCCGATTATTAGTTGGCATAGTTAGGGAGGGAAATGCTGCTCAGAGGACAATGTGGGGGTGTTCTGTTACAGAATATCTTTCATGTAATAATGCTGCCCATGAAGAATTAATTAAAAGAGGTCATGCTTACGCAGTCATAAGAGGTATTGTTCAGATGAACGTTTGCCGGAATAGGTGCCCGTTAGTAATGGATACATGGATACATTATTACCATGGCAAAAGAAGTATTGTAGTTAAACAGAAAAACCTGAGTCTACTACTTGACTGTGAAATATTTATGAAATTAAAACCAAAATATAAATATTCTTTGTTCAAGTGTGTTGATTTTTTTTGTAAATGTTGTTTATAGATATATTGATATTTGCACACATTACTGAATATCATTGTACATTGACCAGTAAAATCCACCTTTCTTGAATATAATTACACAGTAGCAAACAACCTCCATTTGTCAAATACTGCATTTTGATATCGGCTAGTAGAAGCTGCCCATTTTTAATTTGTCTGTCGGCCAATAGGAGTCACTCGTGTTGAATGCAGTTGTAGATCTGCCTTTAGATTCTGCTCATGTAGGGTCATGACGTTTGAAGGAATTTTGATCAGAGCCTCTGCTGTTATTACTTATCGATTGATGGATTGATTAATTTTGGGGGGGGTTATAAACAGGGAGTGGCTATAAAATAGTTGCATGAGACGCATCTATGAAATAATGGAAAACTGGCATCTAATTTGTTTACTTTTAATACTATCTTAATAATTCTATTAATAGCTATTTTAATACTCGGGGGTCTGTGCATGCAAGCTGTCAAAATTCACACAGCATGGTCTTTCCACAGAAACTTAAGAGGAGTGTGGCAGATGTTGGTCTGGAAGGTTATGGTGAGCTAATCCGGAGGTATGTAAGGTATGTGGGTATAATGGGCAGGGGGGTGATGTACTGGGTGGTCTCTTGGTGTCCCGGGAAAACCGCTCTTGTATGTGGGCATGAAAGACACGGATGTCACTGGAAATAAAGCAGGAGGCCTCGCGTGTGCAGAGCGAAAATGTGCACTCCCAAGCACAGCCAAGGAAAATTCTCGGTAAAAAGAATTAAATCCGAGTCTCACAACATACATCTCTGGAGGATATATCAGCATTCAAATTAAATTGATGTTCCAATTTGAAGGTGAAAAATCCTAATTTGTACTCCAACCTACTCTAAATGTTCACTGGAAAACGAGATTACCGCTTTGACTTGTAAAACGCTCAAGGTTACTTATTTTTGAAATGTAAATTGTGTTATCTTCAGATTTCCGTGCCAACTGACGGCGATTGGCAGGGACCCACTCTTGCAAGATGCGGCGTTTTAGCTCGCCGCGGAGGATTCTATAGATCGTATCCACGTTCGAAGGCAAGAGGCACGTGCAGGACACCCGTGTTATGGCGGTTATGGAACACAGCGCTTCATTTTTACACAGAAAAAGCAATTAAAAGGTACATAAAATACCAGAAGCACCACCTAATTAGAATTCATCGACACTGTTAATGTGACGATGACACTTTAGTGGCGTCTGTGACCATGTAACCATGAGTCTTCGCGAATAAATATTGTGCGCTGCCCCATCTTACGGCCACCCGTCAAGCGATAAAGGACATATAGACACAGACATTGCTGTTCTACTGACTCAGAGAACAAAATGGGCTCCCCCCCCCCCCACACCCCGTGCCCAAATCGGCGTGCTGGATTGACGGCTGGCCCCCCACCCCCTTGCCATTCCCGCCCACTACCCTGGCAGCTTACCGATTTACATTCCGGCATAATGCCTGCCTTAGAAAAGGCACAAGGCGTCCCTGATAACTTACAAAGTGCCACAGGGGTAAACTTCACAAGAGAGGTTTTGGAGCTATTTACAGCATTCAAATCCTTCAAGTGCTGGTAGCTCGGGGAAGAGATCAGGGCTTTACCGTCGATGCTCCCCGCACAAAACCAGCACAATGCACGTGGGCCGCTTGCTTCCTAATTGCCAGACGACATGAGCTGTAAACGGGCTGGATCCTGCTGCACGCGTGGATCCGAACAGGGATCTGGGCTCCCGGCACCCGGCAGACGCACTGGGGAGTGCCATTCAGTCAAGGCAGACCTTATGAGGACTCAAGGAGAACATACCTTGAAAACAATCAAAATATAGCATTTTATTCCCCCTTTAAAACTGATTGTGATGCTTCACAATCATGTCTTAAGTATAATGCATCACCAGCATTTATTTCAATTGCATTTCAACCCAGCTGTTTGTGAACATTACAGATGTTAAACATTTATTTATTTCTGTCTGCCTGGATTAATAGTGTCCTAGACTCATACTAGACCTGTACATGGCATAGAGGCGGGACTTCCTGCATCTGCGCCTGCTTCTTCCTGCTCACCCAGCTGAACCTTATCACGGTCCCAAACGCCTGTAGCATGCGTCCCTGGTACAGGAAGAGCGGCAGAAGCCACGGCGCCCCCTATCCATTGGCATGGTGCATGGCAGGAACGTCGCCGCAGGACTTTAACGCCTGCCAACGTCCAAGTCGGTCTCTCTTTATTGACATTGTGGGCAAGAGCACTTGGAGGATTAGGCGGCGTGGGGCCTCTCGATCTGTCGCAATGGGGGGGCCATCCCAGCAAGCCCACCTCAGGCACGTGCCCCCCCACCCCCCGGCTCCTGGGAGGCATGCGAAGTTGTCACAAGAAAGTGCACCCTTCAAACTTTCCAGCACTGCTGGGAATTCTATTTTCCCCCAACAAAGAGTTATACATATTTATACAGGCCCAAATGCATATATGAAATGTGGGGGGGGGGTATTTTTTTTTTTGGATTTGCAGAGGTAAACTATATGTAAATGCCACAAAGTAATAGACTTGTAGTGCAAATCACACCATTTTATCTTTCATTTTGCTCTCGTACCCCTGCTCCCCCCCCCAAAAAAAAAGAAAAAAAAACATCCACCCCTCCTCTTTCCTCTGGCTTAAAGGTGCATCAGAGATATGCATTTAAGCATATTCAGAACACGGGGCGTGAAATTAAATGTGTGGCAGAGTGAGAAAAATATACAGACGCCTGAGATGCCTTAAAAATAGTCATTTATGCAGATGGAGAACAGTGAAATCATTTGCAATGGGATGACCCCCCTCTCCAAGCACTCCCCCACTGTTCTTCGCTAATCTCACGCTGTATCTTCGTTTTTCATTGAACTCGCCAGTTTGCCGCTAAGCAGCCTTGTAGATAAGTGCTAAAAGGAGGCGACGGTGGGATCTCCATGTGCCCGTTTCTATTGCACTCTCACCCAAGGCAATGGGCAGAATTTAACGGATTCCTTCCAACATATGTTTTTGCCAGATAAGTAAACAGTGTGTGTCGGAAATGAAAAAAAAAAAAAGCATTTGCAATTTAATGACATTACAGCTCCCAGCTTAGCGGTCCGTGCTGCGAGGCGAAGAGCAGGGGGACGGGAGGCGCGAGAATGGAACCGGGTGTCATCAGTGGTATTTTTTTTTTGCCCCCTTCTTTTTCCTCGCAAGGAGCACTACCGGATTCTCCCCTTTTCTTTTCATCCGCCCTCCTCCTGCAGCCCCTTTCCATCCTACCGTCTTCCCTGCCACTGCCTTTAGTTTTCACCGCTTTTGTCGGGACAAATTCATCCATTATTTTATGCTGAGAGGAGAAAAATCCTTGCCTTTGTCCCGCCGCCTGTCCTATTGCCCCGCCATCAGATTTCCGCCTCCCCTAAAGACCCTGCCTTGCTCCCAGCCCTTCCTGCCCCCCCCCCAACTCCCCCCCCCCCCCCCCCCCCCACTCACTCAGCCGCTATCTGGCCTTAGAGCTCAGAATAATGAACTAATGCTTCACTGTTGCCATAACACTCAGCATTAACTCCCAGCTGCCTTCTCGGAAAGTGTCTAAATAAAAAAAGCTGAAAAAAAAAAACATTTGCCTTTACGTTTGAGAATAAGTGGAGACCCATCCGCTTGTAATTCTTCGAATGATTCTGCTCTTCCTTTCTGGTCGCTGACAGCTGCCTTATTATTGTGGACTAATTGTGCAGGAAAGCAGATTACGGGGACGCCGGGGTGTACTCCTTGACCATGTGCTAATGTGATGACAAGTTTGGGTCCCGCTTAGCGAAAAGCGCTTCATGCCAGAGAACTTTTGGCAGCGGTTTTAATCTGCCTTTGGTATTAACTCAGTAAACCGGCTTGTTTGAATGCGGATCAATCGGCTCGCCCATTATTTTTACAAGGGAGTATTATATAGGAGACCATCCCCGCCGTTGATCTCTCATTAGCTGTGCGACGTAAACGCACCGGCAGCCCCCCTGTAAGCGATAAGGGGGTCCGGCCCCCCGGATGGGCCCTCCCCCGCGTTCCGCTCTTCCCACGAGCACTCTGCCCTTCCTCTGGCCCCGTCACCGCTCCTGTCTACCCCGGACGGCTTCGGCGATGTTCTGCCCTGAACCCCAGCCCCCGAAGCTGTCCAGCGCATCAGGGGAGACAAAGGGCTCCTGTCCTGGGAGCCAAATCCGACGACTGGTGGAGTCTCTGGCCGCAATGTGCACACGCTCCATTTGTGCTCAGTCTGGCCGTAGTTCAGGGCAAAACATGGAGGCGACTTTGCCAGACTGCAGAGTACGGACGTCTGGACCAGACAGCCATTAGACGCTGGAACGTCATTGAGTATCGCCGCTGCGGAGAGGGAGGTGAAAGGTCAAGTTAAAAATCGATGGCAAAAGATGAAAGGTGTTTCTTCTGAAATACATATTACCTATTGAAGTACATTAAAATTATATATATATATAAATATATAAACATACACACATAAATATATGTGTGTGTGTGTGTACCTGTGTGTGACATGTCACTTTCAGTGCTTGAACTGAAAACTTGCCTTATTGTTAACTTGCTCTGAGTGCTTCGGACGCCATGACATTCAGATAAGTATCCTGCATATTTCAGCACCTACAAAGCTGTGAATCCCTCTGACGGTGAGTGAATCAAACTGCCGAGACTTTTTCAAAAATTCACCTAGCTCACCTAATCACTACTCCCTAACCTGTCTGTTTCTGCACACAGAAAACTGTCTACATTCTAATACATGGTAATATTTATCTGTGTATTTGGAGATCAGTTTAAGGCACACGTGCTCATGCATGGTGAATGATGTCAGAGTAAATTCAACCTGACAACATCTTCTAGTGACTTTGCATTTCTGAAGTGTCCTACATACATAAATCCATGTCTCATTAAAATGCATATATATGAACTATGCATATTTTTAAACATGCCACTCTTAATGAAAAATCTACAACTAAAATCTCACTGTCTTCAATGAAAGGGAAAAGTTTTCGCACATAAAATTGTTATTTTAAAAGTTGCAGTGCACGTTCTGGTCCTGACCCATAAACTCCAGTGGGAATGTGTTTTCACCTGCCCCATTTTAGCTAATCAAAGGCAGCCAGAAGAGTCTTTTTCACGAGCCACAAGGATGCGTTAACAGAGTCACACCCTGCACCCTATTAAAGGCAAAGATAAGTAACCAGCCTTCTCTCTGCACTTCACTGATTTTTTTGCACTAGTCAAATGGCAGCCTGGTCTAGCCTAACATGTGACAGAGTGTCTCAAATCCTGGTAACACAATTTTTTTCCCCGAAGAGAACTGAGGTTATTGGAAAAATAAATTTAGTAAATATATCTTTAATGCTTGTAGCATTTCTTTCCCTCCACCTGATTCCACAAATTTTTAAGTGATGCATCAGTTCACTGGCTTCCTAGTGGGTGGCCAGCAATCCCAGAAGGACGCTGATCTTCACTGCACACTGTAGACAAACATTTTTTATCATTTTAAAAATCCATCAGGAGAACACAGACCTTCAGCAAACCAGCATCCTCATTACTTAATGAGTGCTAAAATTAGTTCAACCAAAATTATTTTAAATGAATAAAAAAAAAATATTAAATTGGAGGAATTTCCCATATTTAATTCTATGCTGAATTTATCTTCTTCAACATAACAAAGAAGCCCAGTGAAAAATTACATTAATCAATTCTAATTAAATATAACAATTAGTGATAATTAGTTAATTGATAACCATCATTCCCTTCATATATAACAATGACCATATTGCATTACAAATGACAGAATGTGATTTTTTTTTTCTGTTTATGGTTTTCTTAATATAATATACAAGGGAATAAAACACTGCATATCTGATAGAAGGTCTGACATTTATGAAAATTAAAATAATAGCAGAAATAATAATAGAAAATAATTCAGCAAGCAAATGGGTTTTTCGAAGATTTTATGTGTTGCAGTTTATAAAGAAATACTGTATAATTTCAGACAAGGCCTCTAAAAATAAAACTTAATTCTGTGTTTATTATAAAACAGAACTGTTTTACACACAGCACATAATAATGAGCGATTCAATGCAGCGAAGGACTCACAGTTCACAGGAATTAATCTTTTGGTGTATATTGCGTGCGTGCACATGTGTGCATTTGTGTATTTTAATCTAAGGGACACACAAATGATTTTAAATAGCACCCTAAGGATGACTCAGGCACGTTCAACTGAGCATGTACAACCTAATTAATTTATTAAATCAATTAGCAGATTTATATCAAGAGCACTTATAAGTTTAACATACCGGGATGCCTCAGGAGTCCATCGTTCAAGCCAAATACAACTAACTTCAATAATTAAAGGAAAGAGCCATATAGTCTTGCATCATATAAATTAAATAAAAATTAAATATAATGAAGAAACCAGATAAATCATGAGACCGGATTCTTACACCTGGACGACATCAGAGGTTTTTGTTATTAACCTCTTCGTTAAAAAATGTCCCACGTTAAGTCATTAATTAAAGAAAAACAACTAAAATGGATTTTTATTTTCCATTCATGAAGATCACTGTTCCACCCTCAGCAGAGCTGCGTCAACCAATTCAGTGTGCTGCCGTTCACAAAGGCGAAACCCTAGTTTTCTGTACTCCACAGTGGAGGCTGGATCCTTTTTTAGGACATGGGGATTAAGGGGGGAACGACACCGCATTTGGCTATGATCGCCTTTGCTGCCGTTGTTAATTAAAGCAAGTATGGAGAATTTTGTGTGCAAAGCCACGATATCACTATGCAGTGAGTGAATCCCAAATAAGGCTTTGCATAAAATAATCCCATCGAAATGTGAATAAATAAAGCATGTGAATTAATGTAGGCAAGTTTTTCATTTAATAAACGCTGCAAGAAACAGAGGGAAGGGGGGAAAAAAGAGCTTTACATCTCACTTATTTTGAGTGGAGTCAGGAGTGTGATCGATTCATTCTTTCCTATTAAAGGTGCAATCTAGAACCCTCCAGATATGCAACGTAATAACCACCAAAATAATCTCCTTTATTGATAGGCACATGCAGCGGAGTTTGGGCCAATTTCCAGGTACTTATCTATTGCCTGTATCCTGTCTCGTGGAAGGATATAATTCTTTGTGACTGTTCTTCAGGGCACCAGCACTTGAAGTTCATTAGTTCTATTTCTGATAGATATATTTTGCCCTAAAAACCAGGGAATTTAATATGAAAGCGGCGACAATCTCCGCCAGGGGATATTTGACGCTGGAACAAAGCGCAGTGCCGAACTTGGGAGTTCTTTACAGACATACACCAACATTTGCATTTCTCTATAATGCAGGAGCAGTACAGTGAATTGTCGTGCTATGTACTGCGTACCCTGGGCCTTTTTTGGTGGAAACCAAACACTCAGAAATTGCTAAAATGAAACTGCCTATAATACCAGAGTCATTAAATATCTAATTCAGCCAATCATAGTGGTGTAATTACACTGTGGAATACAATGAAGCGGATGGTGCCTCGATGTTGACTTCAGACGTGTAGAGCAGTGTTTCCCAACCCAGTCCTCGGGAACCCACAGACGGTCCGAATTTGCTCCATCCCAGCTCCCTGCCAGAGAGTCCACATTTTTGCTCTCTCCCAACTCCTGGTAGCAAAAATCGTGGCCTGTCTGCGGGTTCCGGAGGACCGGATTGAAAAACACTGGTTTAGAAGAAGCGTCTGGGCTTCCGGCCCCCTGCTTCAGCTCTGGTATTCGACACAGCGATCTGATCATCGTAATTAAACCTGTGTAGGAGGAGAACCACCTTAATCCCTTTTTAGCATCAAATAAACACCTGAAACATCTAATGCTTCCAGCCAAGGACGGCTAGCATACTCACCATGGCCCCCATAAAGGGGGAGGAAGCTAGGATGATTCCAGGGATCCCTGTCATTCGGGGGCCCTAAAATTCAGGAACATAATTGGATTGGTCTGGGTTGGGGGCCAAATGTAATATGCTTTCAAGGGGGCCAAAATCTCTAGCAGCGCCCCAGATCCTCACTGCTTTTTATGCTGATCCAATCCTCCATAGTTGGATTGCTTGTCTTGCAGTACAAACCAAGAAAAATGCCACGGTCCTACTCATTCGTTTAGATATTCCTTCAAAACAAAAGTCACACATTTGATCTAACAAGCATGCCCTCGTCAGTCCTGCCGAGATCTTCTTCTGGGTTGTACATGCATACTGTGCACCAGACCCTAGGCTATAGTGTCATTTGAGTTCGATGCTGGTACTCTCATTATTTCCTGCTCGTAGAGTTTTAATGGGGGGGGAAATTAGGAACCCAGAAACCAAACATGGAACCATTGAGATATGGTTCCACCAAAGATCTACCGTATGTCACCATCTCTTTAATAAAAACTACAATCAACATAATATTCGACTCTGAACATTTCAGTAATGGGTGCACACACAGGCTGCATCAGCCAAAAGATGCACATTCATTCAAGGCCCATATTGACCACAAAAATCTCACCCAGCAGCAAAGAGCAAAGGCAAGATCTGAGAATATCACCTGTCACAGCATTAGAATTATCAGGCCCTAACACATCTGTCAACAGTTAATACATTTTTTTAATCTTTTTTCCCTGACATCAAGTGCATGCCTGTATGTTTTACGGTGAGTTAATTATGGAAGTGCCTTTCAGGCAACAGAAGGCGCTTATGCTGTCAGATAGAGAACAGAGCATTTCTGCATTGGACTGGTTTCTCACAGCTAAAGTGCTGTGTACCATGAGACCACTGTATTATCAAAACAGAATAACCCAGTAAAACCACAAGCGGTCTTGGACCCCAATATAACATTCCTATGTTTCATTTGTAATCCCTATGTTTAACTGCAGTGAAAACCTACCATGTTTATTTATAGGCATGTCACCATATTTTTCAGTTCTAAATTTTGCAAAAATATCACTCAGAACTAAAATGAGAAAGAGGTAGGCATCTCTTTAACCCTCCTTTATACGAGTCCGGTGCGATTCCTGTCATTTACACTGACGGCGCGTTCTGAATTTCACAATCCCGGCGTAAATAGTGACCCCACTTCAGATTTGCACAGAGTGAAGAAAACTCCTCCTCTATGTAGGGCACCTGCTTCCAGATGGGTGGCAGAGGTACATCTGATGCATAGATCTCAAGGAAATCCCTGAGACATTTCCCAGAAGGATCTGGGAACTACAGGTTGACACCGCTATACACAACTTTGCACTGGTCCCTGGGGCTAAAATGAGTAATACCTTAGAATATCAAACCGAGTCCCCACAATCATTTTAATTGAAATATAACTCTTCAATTATTTCATGGTATGTGTATATATATGTATATATATATATATATATATATATATACACACACACACACACAGAATGTGATATATTGAAACACAGTTTTAATAGAGACCCCATAGAGACCTGAAGGAGATCTCAGAGTGGGTGATGTGTGCATGTGTGTGTGTCTGCGCGTGTGTGTGCGTTCATGTATATATAGGCTTTTTAATTTAATCTGAGAACCCTGAGGAATGCGACATATATGGTTTTAAGGCTCTGATTTGCCACGTTTAGGTGTCGGGGTAAAGGTGCAATGTGAGATAATTTAGGTGTATCTCCTTCCCGCGAGCCTACAGAAATAGGAAAATGTAGCAGGACCCTTTTCTGAAAATTACAGGTACTACGGTACACAGAAGTCATAAACATTCGCGATACACACCTATGATGCAGCGATTGCTCCAGGAGTGGTTTTATACACTTCGATTATCCCAAAATGAAATGGGGAGGGTGGGGGAGGGTGCCTTTGAGGGTCTTCACAGAGAAAGCAGCCCTCGTGACGGAGCCCGACCCGCTGTGCGGATGCTCCGGTGCTGATGGTCGCTCCAGAAGCAACACTTAAAAGCAGGCGGCCGCGAGGCCTCGGTGCTCCGTCCCACGTGCTGCTGCGTCACGCGCGGGGCTAAATGCTCACCGAGTCTTCTAAGGGCTCCTTCAGGCCAATTAGCCAAAAAAATAAAAATAAAAATATTTATAGTGCTTAATTAATTGTCCCATTTTCTTAGATTGTCCTCTTATTTTTGTTTTTTTATTTCAACATTTGGTTACTTCATGCTTTGCCATATTTTTCTGTTCCTGGTGTGTGGCGTGACATCTACTCGTGATTACAGGTTACGAAAAACAGAGATCCAGCGGAGACTAAAGAGCTGCAAGCTTGGATCGAAAATAGTTGTGGCGGAGCTTGGAGCGACAAGATAAAATAATGTAATTATATTTAAACTGTATACGGTGTATTTATTGACAGCACCACTAAAGTAAATTATAAATAGATCAAAGGCAGGACAATTAAACATATTAATTAGAAATTATTTTAATGTTTTTTAAGGACTACCAACTTTGTAGGAATGTGTAGCTTTCGTGCTGTTGTGAGATTTTTCATGACCATCAATTTCAAACTGTTGCTTGAGTTTTTCAGAACTCAATATACATGTAAAGAAAACCCGCTTTACATTCACCAGTTACCTCCAGTTATCATCCCAGCTGGGGAAAATCAAATAACTGTATCAGAAGAAGAAATACCCAAGATTTTGGGGACTTGGGAACCTGGAAGCTAACGGATACTTAAATTACCCCCCCGCCACACATACACACACACACACACGCGCACACATACACACAATTATTTCACCTAAATTTACAAAAACATTACAGCAGTGTAATATTTATGACATTATTTATGGAAACCAACATATTACCACTTTTGTTGTATTTATCATTTATTTGTTTCGTTATGTGTATCATGGGTAGATTTTAGCAAAATAAGTGTGTGCATAAAGAAGGAATCACCGACAACTCACTGTAAAACAAGCGAAGTTCATCCACGTGACCTGCGTCATTTCTCGAGACACAGCTGTTACAGATGTAGCCGTGGCATAGCGACAGTGGCTGGTGCTGAAAGACAAACTGCGGCGCGGGGGGGGGCACGGGGGTCTTACATCTGATTTTAATCATGTAAATACATTGGTATTCGGGGCTCTGAAAAATAAAGGAATTCATTAATATTTGTTCAAACTCGGCTTTCAGACTGACTCCCTTTACAAACTCGCCATTCAGTCGTTATGTTTACATAAAGGCCCCTTTTACTCAACAGTAAGACATCGAGGAACAACTTTTGTTAAGGGTAAAAGTTAACTTTATTATAAAAATTTAATTCACACTTCAATTTTCCTTATCTACATCTAAAAGAAGATACCGGCTAATTACTTGTATTGCCAAAAGGCCACTAGACACGGACCTGAGCACGACCTACGATTGCCCACCTTATCCTTTATCAGGCTGTAATGAGGACAGACTGCTAGGGTTCAAACTACACCTTCAGTGACGGGCTGTGCTGTAATATTAGGGCCGGACGTATCTGAGATAACGGCTCTGTAAGCGGACGTGGTAATAAGTGGTTTTACACACAGATTTGTGGGGTATCTATTAGCTTCCAATTGACCTCAAAGATGGTTCCACTTGACATGTCACAAATAACGTTTGAGCTTGGTAAATAATTATTTAAAAATCAGGTAGAGTATAAAATCTTATTTTATTGTGTTCATAGTTCAGAATACAGAAAAATCTACTAATAGCTCATTGTATATAGTTATTCGTCACATATAAAACGTACTTTTTGTGTGTGTTTATTATTGGTTATTATTTTAAATGCATTTAAAAAAATTCATATAGATTATGTATTTTACGTGTAATCTATATAAAGAAATTATATATAAATGATTTTTTGTGTGAAACCATCTGCTGATATTATGATGTGGCTCGCATTGTTGTTTCTGTCTAGAGCAACTTAAGACATTCACCAAATCACACAGCTGAACGTTTATTTTACTGGGAAAACATTAGCAGGTGCCTTTCCAGAATGTTCCAGCAGCAGGATCCAGCCGGGAGAGCAGCTAGCAGATCTCAGGTTATCCTGTGCAGCATGCTTCTTATATGTCTGTGTGCCACACGTCGAAAATGTTATTGAAGTAGTATCTAATTATTAAGAGAGACTGTGATATTTTACTGAATTGCTGCACACTTTGTGGAAACAGCTGTAGGGAATCCCTGTTTATCGCGGCTGGCAGGGACTAGCCGGCTTCGCGGCTACCTCAGCCCTTAATTACTTTATTATTAAAATAAAATCAAAGTTTGCCTGCAGCTATGAATCAGGTGCCTAGAGAAAGGTACCAGAGAAACTGCAGACTCTTTAAGTCCCCCCCTCCCAAAAAGAGGCTCTCCATCCCAGATACAGAAGCATTTGCCTCAAGTAGGTGAAGCCGCTGATTTGTGATCCTTCGTCTCACTTAACCTACCTGCAGTAAGGGCAATATACTTGATTTCATAATTTCCCAAGACTGAATGTGCCACGTCAGAAATAAGCAACTATTCTTAAAATTATACAATAAACAAAGTCGCAATAAACATTCCAATAAACTGACTCTCTAATTGATGTAACCCTTATTTCTTTACATTATAAATGCCCATATCTTATTTGAATTTTTTGGATGAAGACATTTTAAGCACATGTATTTTAATGTTAATTGTTCTTGAATTTTTCATCGCTTAGCCATGAACAGTCTGCATGGGTCTGACGAAATTACTTTACATATTAAAGACTGTTGGTCACCTGTTAGTTAAGTCTGACTTTAAAAAAAAAAGCATGCTTGGATTAGTATTTAACTTACAAAGAATGGACGGTTTTGTTTTTAAGTAATAATAATAAGTATTTATAAATAGTTGTAAAACTGATTAGGCTTATTAATTTATTTTCATTTTTATTACTTTTATTTTATTTCGTGCTGATTAACATAGTCCAGTTCATCACTCTCTTCGTGAACAAAGAAAAAAGTAAACTTTGTTAGACTTGTACGGTCAGACTCTTAATCAACAATTCCTATTCACAAGATAATCGTGTGAACAGCCTTTTCCCTTGTTTTGCCATTTTTAAAAAGTTTTCTTACTCAGTCATTTGCATGGTTCCATCTCCACCTTCCCATTCAGTTCCCTCGCCGCGAATGGAAAAAGCATATCTATTCAAAAGGCATTTAGTTTATTTCTTTCTTGGCCGGTAAACCTATTCATCAATTGTTCTGCCTTGTATATTGCATTCTAATGCTAATCTGGCGTGTTAAATATCTTTTTGTTCCCCTTTTACCGTTTTGTCATTCAGGTTATCCAGTTTTGGTCACCCATTTTATTTATTTATGCGCCTGCTCCTATTCATGCGCTCATGTATTTTTTATTATGTTGTTTCGCTGTCATGCAGTGTCAACTCTCTCTATTGAATGGGGGCTACTTGAAGGGCTCGGGGGGACAAAGCGTGTACACATTGCAGTGCTATTCACTCCGGCCAGCTGGATCGGCAGTGTAAAAAAAGAAGAAAAAGAAAAAGGAAAAAAAAAACCTTGTGAAAAGAAATCCTCTACAATGGACACAGAAGAAGCACACAATGCTAACAGTTTTTCAAATACCACTGATTGCTTTCATCACAATGAGAGAAAGCAGCCGTTTTTTGCTGAGCTCCACTTCAACAAACAATCGCACAAAAAACTCCCAACCCACGTTTTGTTCGCCGACAAAATCTCCTCGACTGTCTAAACGCTCCCACTGAACGAAAAGAGTCCTTTCATTCCTCCCCTTCCTTTCTTATATAAAAAAGTAAAATAAAAAGGGCAAGATGATGCTGAGGAGGTAGTACGTGTTCTTTCATAAACCTGATGACCTTCGTGGTATTTTAGTCAGCAAATAACCCCTGCATGATATTCTAGTATGTTAATGTTAGATAAGATACATAGCTTAATGTTGTATAACCGTGTTTGCCACATCTATAAATCGCCTATATTGGTGTCAGAAGAAATATTCATGCAAAGGTGAAAAGTGCGGGAATTATACAGGATCCTGGCAGGCGTATGGCGTGTCTGATTTTTTACGTTCATAAAGTTGAACAGAACATCTTGGTAAGCTTGATGAGCAGCCCTGCGTATTTAAAAATGCGAGTAGATCGTAAAAAAACGGAGCTCAGATTTTGAACAGTATATTTCCTGACTTTCTCTCTTTAGACTGCAGCGGAGGAAGTGAAGAAGAAGAAAAGACGCGATGGGCGCCTGACAATGGAGAATGTAGCGTAGTGAAAAGGTTTAATTAACCGTGTCGGAGATAATTATCCCTGGACAGTCCAAATTAGTTTTGCATAATCGGTCTGATCCATATGAATTAACTTCTTAATATAATTTATCAAGGGAATATTCAGTGCGTAATACATCGTATACTTTGTCATTAGGCCTGTAAAGCATAAAAACAGATATACTGACATACACACAATTATTTAAAATACACTCTTTTCACTGGCATAGTCAGAGCCCCCTTTTTCCCAGACACCTTTTATCTTCGCGTTTAAAACGTGATAAATCTGTTTTTTTGGCTTCCTGTTACAATGGTTTGATTTAGATTACGAAGTAATTCTATGCAAAGCCTGAACAAAAGCGCCCTTTGTAGTATACCTTACACTTCACCTGGTCTGACAAAGTAATGCCAAATTAAGCAAAGTCTTGTTAGCAATTCATCAAGAACATTTCCCGCTCGCCTTTTTCCTTTTCCCCACGTGTCCGCAGTGAATGCAATTCTTAATATACATTTTTTTAAAATAATAGAAAACAAAGTCTTTTTCATTAAACTCGTTTCAATATACACACCTTCTTAAAGAGATTAAATATGACTCTTTAGATATTGCGACAACTAAGTGCAATAAATGTCTTTAAAACCAGCATATTTTACACAAAACTGTTGCGGTGACTTTTAGTGCGCATGTTCCGTCAGCGGCCACTTTATTAGGTAGTCCTACATAGTACCGGTTAGGATCCGCTTCAGCCTGTCTGAGAATGTCTTCGAGGGTGGACAGTTTGTGCGGCCGGAGATGTATTTCTACACACCGTTGTTGAACTGAACTGTATTTTGACCTTGTCGTTAGCATTAATGAGCCTAGTAATTCTCCCCTGATCTCTCTTATTAACGCAGTGTTTCCCACCCACAGAACTACCGCTATCTGTATGCGTTTCGTTTATTGCATCAATATCTGTAAACTCCAGTAGTTAAAATGCTGGAAACGTCACACCCGGCGTCAACAATTAAAAGACGTTTTAAATTACTTAGCTGCACAGTAACTCTTGTCTTATAGATCCATTAACGATTCGCTATTTATAAGATCAGGCGTTTGCTTGCGTTAACTAACAGGTATACCTAATTAAATGGCAGTTACGTGTATATGCCGCTTTTAATGAATAGGTTAAGAAATTAATTTGTAGCTGGGAAATAAAAATGGAGTGTAGGCCTGTATCGCACACGCACTACAAGTTTATTGTGCAAATGTTTCAAGACACGTAAAGTTCTCTTTTAAATCAACTTGGTCACCATAATGCGTCCACTAAACAATAAATAGTACAGACATCTATATAACAGTATTTGGAACTTAAGATGTGCATTGTAAATCTAGCAAAACAAATCCACTCTGGTCCAGGTTCTAACTGGATCACTAAAGGTATGGAAACTAAACCATTCGACTTAATTTATCTGTACACATTTACACGTTTTCAGTCAGCCTGTCTGAAAACAAAGTGATCAAAATGACACTCATCGTGGCTAAGCCGTTTCTCAAAGTCCAGCTAAATTCGACGTAAATTAATTAATAATTGGTTGGATTTTGAGCACTATCACCATTACCAAGACCCCTGAAAGTTCAAAACTATAACGTGACAGTCAACGATTCCGGATTCGATTAGTTTAACAGACATTGGTAGGTGCATTGGCAACAGGTTGAAATATGTACCATGTCGAATCAGTATTCACATTGAAAAAGGGCACGACTGCAAGCTGTACAACAATTAATATGATGAATGCACAGCACATTTTTCAATTAATAGTCATCATTTGTTCGCTCTCTCTGGGATGTGGACATGTGACGGTTGTAAATAGTCTTCTAAATATTGTTTTTCTTTAAAAAGTGCCTTTCATAAAGGCATTCATTTATATACATACACATGTGACACTAAAACGCGTGTGTTGTATCACATGTACAAAATCTTGCATGCATCAAATAAACAGTCTCACGTTCTGTCTCAGTACTTTAAAAATGATCTATGTCCAGCGTATCATAATGCTGACGCGTACGCGGGGTAAGGTTCAAGCTGCGGTTTGCCCATTCCCGGTAGCAAAATATAAGCCAGGGGTGGCTGCAGAGCCGCCGGGGGCCAACCTGTACAGTTACAGGGAATCATATAGCTAGGATTGCCCGGAGAAGGGTGGGAGTGCGTGTGACTCCCGCTGCCGACTGTTCCTGTTCCGGTGAAAGTAGTGGCAGCACCGGGATACCCAAGCGGGGAGGGGTATGGAAATGACGGCGGGGAGATATCTGTCATCTTCGAGCCGAGATCAAAGAACGAGTATGGGTTCGTGGATACAGACGGATTGAAGAAGACTCTCGCCGCTGCAGCAGCGGCCGCCGCCGCCGCCTTATCCGGATTCCCCAATAAGGACTCGGAGAGGGCTGCCCCAGACAAACCGCTCGCTTTCAGTGCTTCGTGATCTCCTAGGTTGTAAGGCACTGGAAAAGCAAACTTCTCCTTCTTCATTAAAGTTTTCGGTTTCCTCCTCGGTCTGTATTTGTAGTCAGGATGCTCCTTCATATGCATAGCTCTCAGTCGTTTCGCTTCGTCTATAAACGGTCTTTTCTCGGTCTCCGTTAACAGTTTCCATTCCGCTCCTAGTCTTTTGCTGATTTCAGAGTTATGCATTTTTGGATTCTCTTGAGCCATTTTCCTCCGTTGTGCACGGGACCACACCATAAACGCATTCATCGGGCGCTTTACGTGATCCGTAGGTTTAGACATGTTCATCCAAGGCACTTTCCCCCCCAGTCAAGGTAAAACTCCGTCAGTGTCACCTTACTGTCAACTTCCCTTGAGATCTCACTATAATAATAGTCAGTCAAAGAAACTCAGGCAAGCTGCGTACAAATGCTCGTCGCATGTAACTCGATTTGTCTTGTAAGGAAAGCGTAACGCGTTTAATTATCTGTCGCGATCGCGAATGATTTGACTTACTTTAAAGTTTGTTTTTCATCGTGCTGTTTTGAAACGTATCCGCTTGGCTGAAAGTCCACTACAGCGAACAAGTTCCGTCTATATGGAAATCACTTCACCAAAGTTCAGCTGCAAGACTCATCCAGGAAATTCAAAGAAAAAAATGCACAATACTGAATAAAGAAATGGGAATTCTCTTGTATTCGCAAACATGAAAGTGGTGAACGAGTTTTCTTCCGTAACCATTCTCTGCCAAACGTTCAGCTCCTGCATCCAGCGTATGTGTAAGTGGTTGATATCTCTTGCTGCCCCACGTGAAATAGTCCCTTGAATAGCTGGTATACCATGCCCCCTCGGAGCATGCGCAGTGCGTATCGAGGTAAGTGACAATACTACATGTGCTATAAATGTTCATTCAGAGAAAAGGGGGACGGAGAATGAGCGGAGTGACGAATAAAACATAACACATAGCGCTGATCTGCTTACATTGTACGACAGGAACACGCCATACCGTATTAGTTAATAGAAGGTGAGGATATAGGTGACTGCCGGTATGCGCCCATTAAGGATAGGCTACTCTTTGCTTCAACGAGTAAAATGATGATTGGAGGTGACTGAACCTGTTTTATATTTATTATTATTATTATTATTATTATTATTATTATTATTATTATTATTATTATTCGACCGGTATAGGCCTACTACACTGCCTTGCAAGAGCGTATTCTTTAAATAAATCATATTAGGCCTAAACATATTTTTAACAAATCCCTTGATGTCTTTTAAAATTAAATGTATGTATTAATGCAACGATTTTTTTTAATCAAAATTATATTTTAGGAAAATAACAACGACTACATGCGAATTACTTACCTTCATGTAACATTATAAGAGTGAGTTTTGATTTTATAGCAGCGGTTTATTGATCACATTAACAAGAAATAATCAGTATCTGACATTGGTTGTACTGAAAAAGGAAGCTTACGGTAACTACTGTTAACTAAATATCTATCCGAATATTCGACAGATAAACTAGAAGCCGGCAACCTGTCATGTATCTAAATAGCCTAGTATATGCAAATTCATTAACGTTATATGAACAACAGTCGAGCGGTTCTCAGTCCAAACGCAATTTATAAAGAAACATGGAATTGCTTCAGAGGAAAGTGACAGGGCGAAAATACTGGTGGTGAAATACAGATGTGACAGAAATGACAGTTAAAAGCCGGTTTTTCTATTAAAACGTGCCTGACGTGCTGAAGAAGAAATATTTTGGCGAACCCACCAAAAAAGTATGATGCTACAATGTGACAGTAGTAGAAAAAAAAGAACAAGTGGCATTTAACGTAGTAAATTTCAAAGTGTACTGCGCATGAAGCACAATAAATAATTCAAAAAGATCATATGCACAATAGATTTAATAAGAACGAACTTAATAGAACCTGCTGAGAATATGTACATTAACACACCATGACAAACAATAAGCTAAGCGCATTTCTTTGGACCGCTTTCACATTTAATTTTCATTGAATAACTTTATTCGGTGCTTAAGAAAAACGGGTATAAAATTTGATATGAAAGTTGATTTGCACACTTCATTATCTGACTACATATATGCTACAATAGTAATGCTTTAATTCATACATATTCTCCGTTCAATCACGCCCCGAACAATTCATACATTTAGCTCGACACTGAACAGCATATGTATCGGGTGTTACTCCTCTTCTCAAGGTTGTGGCTGTTCCGTTACCAGTAACATGGACACGTAATGTTCTAACCGCTCCCCAGTGGTTAAACAATAATACTCACACTGGTTATAAGGTAACTACATTTTCCTCGCAGGTAGATGCAGCGTAAACACTCCGACACCTCGCTAATGATAGTTTTTATGCTTCTGGTTTTAAATGTTATTGATTTCTATGACATTCTTATACAGAGCGACTCAGACAACTGTCATTACGGCTCACAGAAAATGCACATAGAAATACAATGACTTCCACGGGATTGATGCGATTATTGTTTTTATAATGATTTTTTTTAAAACAAACATCAACATCATGTTACTGAATATTAAATCTCGGTGGCGAAAATCACGATTACCCTCTTACTGCAACAAAATTAGGGATTTTATTTAAATACCTCAACAAAGTACGGCAATCCGTGTGTAACAGTGGACTATATGACGAAAATACTTTATGGGAAAGTTAAAGATCTCTTAAAAAAACAAGAAGAATGTGTTTTATTTAGTAGCATGTGAAGCTTTTATTTCTTCAGATTTGTCTGTTTATTCAGCCAACTGAAATACGTGGTAATAAAAGTGTCAAACTGAACACAATTCTGGCCCGTTAAATTCAATGTAGATATTTTACATTAAATGTTCAATTATTAATCGAAGAGTAATTGTGAACTGGCCTTAATATATTTCACCTTTTATTTATATATGACGGCATATAGCCTAAGTAATGAATAATAAAATTGCTTTACAGGTGTTCATAATACCCCACTGATTTCTAAATTAAACATACAGATGTTTACTTCTCCCTACGTGTACTGCTGTTTCAGCGATTATATACCTTATCACCCAGGAATCTTTCACGGAGTTCCCGTCTCGAAGAGACTAAGCGACCCGTAAGGCTCGCAACTTAAATCTTCTTTTACCAAGGAAATAGACCGGATCGGCTGAAGATCACATTTTACTTAACGCGGAGTAAATCTGGGCTCAGTTTGCTGTGAGGAAACAAAGTCCATTTATTTCTGCATCTGGTACCCAGTCCAAAGTTATTAATAAATATTCAGCATTTATACAGTTGGCTGTGGAAATACAGAGTAGGTGCACAACATGTGGTTAGTAATTTTGAGAACAATTAATTGCAGGAAAATTCCTTCACAGGCACTATTGAGCGCAAATACACATGATTGAATATAGAAAATGGTCATCCGAGGCATTAAGGTATTGCTTGGTGTAAAACGTTTGTTTTTTTTTTTACCAACTTAAGTAGCCTACGGCTGAAGAGAAAGTTTAATAAGGTCAGAAAAACCCACGATCGGTGCTACTATTGCGGTACAGAGTATCTTCTTTTTGCTGCCGTTAAAATGATAGAGCAACCTGCCGAGAGGGCGGGTGTTATGAAAGGTGCGGTCGCGGACTGAACAGGCGGTGCATTTAACGCTAATCATCTGTGAACAGGAGCTTCCACCGCCTTCCTGTCTTTCAAAGTTCGCTTGTCCTGTATTCTTCATTGTGCCGCCTAAGCATAATGCTGGAAAAATAATCTATGCACATAATTTCAAATAACGTAAAAATGCGGGGGGAAAATAAATGACATTGCATTGTTGATGATAACCGAATGAAACCGTTTTTTAAAAAAAAAACAAGAAAAGGCTTACATTATTTTCAATAAAAAGAGCACAGACTGGGGAAACGCGAAAATACGAGCTCCTATCAACAAATATGTAAAGTCACCGTCCGTATTCATTAACGGAGAGGCATTTTTTACCTTTATCATATTGAACAGATTTATTGAAGAAGGGGATTTATTCTTCTGAATTATAACTATTGTACTCCACAAAATAAATTTCACAGTTTGTTGGAAAGCATTTAAATACACATTAAAGGTGAACTCAGCGGCACATTATATTATATATAATTACTTGACCAGTTCACAATAGCTTGTAGGTGAACCATGACCAATTTATACAGTGTATGTACCGAAAGACTAGCCTACCTTGAAATGCTCAGTACTCAGGGAGATAAAGGACGCTGAATAAGCTTTTAATTCAATTAATATTTCATTACTTTAACAACTCTCCGATATAATTAATAACCATGTTAATAACTCTGGGCTTGTTCATTTAATTATATATTACAAAATTTCTTAATGCTTAAATGTATGTACAACGCTTAATCACCAGGGTGAGGACAGTGGTGCGGAGGTAAAATCGAATTAAACTTCAGAGGGACTTCATAAAGACATTTCCATGTTGTTTTCCATAGAGCGGTAACTGGGGGATATAGTGAGGACGATTGAGACTATTTGTCCTATGGATAAAAACCGCGGCTTTGAAACATAGAGGGACTAGCCAGCGCAAAGAATTCAATTAAAATGAACGTCGATTTAACGCAAAGTTAAGGCATTTGACTGGCGCACTCTGCTATGAAATTTGTGCACAATGAAGACCGCACTGTCGGGCTTCTTCGCTACCAAACGCTCCCATATAGGGAGTTAAAAGGAGGATTCCCGCCGATAAAGACGCGCTCAATCCGGAGCGGCGGAGCTCAGCTCTGCCACCCAACAGCAATACCGGAGCACCACGTGATTCTCCTTTTCTAAGTCCGATGACACATGATGTGGCCGGTCTGAATTTTTTTATACGGTGGTCAAGACCAAAGACTTGCTGAACTGAATACTACATCACTAGTCACAAAACCGTACAAATGAACTATTTTTCGTTAAACACTCTAATCGTCGTAGAAGCACTTCACTGTAAACATAATAGACAGTCCTTTTACATCCCGTCGTTGTCATCAAGAAAGTAGGCCTATATAAAGGTTTAGACGATTGGCACTAGGAAATACCCTTTGTTATGATTTCAGTGATGCCAGGCAGCACATCCATTGCTGTTTACTGGCGTACCCCGGTGCGGAAAAGGAAAAGATCGAATCATTTGCACACAGGAAACTGCTTTCAAGAACAGAGGGACGTCCACTGTCTGCGCTGGCTTTTATCCGCAGATCTTCAGATTATCTTCTGCCTTTTCTTTAACACAATGAACTAAAAAGGCTAAATAACCACATGCGAGTAAGAGGCATTTTAGACCACGGGACTGCTGTTTATTTACTCAAAGATTAAAGGATGTGCATTATCAGAGACAGCTTAAACGGGGTGGGTGGAGACTGAGTTCACCTCCTGCGCATTTTGGAAAAGTCTGCCTCACGGACAGCAGCTGCCTTACAGAAGAACTTCGTCGTTATTTATCAGCATAAAGTTGATATCTTGTTTCCATCTATTATTTTCCCTAAACGAGAGTGAGGGAAAATGCTAATTCAACCCAGAAGGAGTCTGCCTGTTTAATATTTTCTGATAGCAAATCCATTTTCCGCACAGATTACTAATATCTTGGATTTAGGGTGCTGGATGTAAGGGCATTTCTGTGCATGAATGCAAAAATTATGCAAGGTGTCTTGTATGTTATAATTAATGTAGTCATTCTGATAGTTTAATTGGCCCATCTTCGTATCAGTAGGAAACACATATTTGTTTGATATTTTGCTGAAAATGCAGCCATGTCTGCGGTTCTTATGGAATTAGAATGGTAAGTCAGTCTGGCACCAGATTTCACCGTGAGTATTTTATCAATACTCCCTAAGTGCTAAAATTTAACCACAATTCATTTACAAAAGAATGCAACTCATTAATTAGGGGGGAACAACAGTAACAAGTCATTCAAACAAACAAATAATGCAAAGAATATGGGTTTGGTGGGTCCAGAAAAGGAGATCAGCTATTATAAGGAAAAAATAATATCACACAATAAATCATATATCTATAAATTTGTCCTGAAGTTATGCAACATAACTTGTTCAAATGTGGCAATTATGAATACAAGACAGTTTTGCTAAAAGTATACAAAATTAAACAGAATCAGAAGTTTAATATATTTAGCATCTTATTTCATTTCTTATTTTTTTCAATACTATATTTACATGAAAAGGAATTTCATTTAATGCTAGTTTTTGACATGACAACCTGAAAATTCATCAGTGTAAACAAACTTTCGTGAAATATGAGAAAGACAAGGCGTGTGTATTATTATGTAAAAATGAAAGGGCTCTAAATAAATCCGACACTTTCTGAACAAAAAAAGAGAATCTTCAAAAACATTCTATGACTTTAGCACAGTGACTGTTTTAGTGAAATTGAACAAGCTCAGAATGATGTCTTTATATGCTGTAATAATTCTAATTACACAACCTTAAATTTACCCCAGGGATGAATTTGCTGTCTTTGTTTCAGTGAATGTGGACTTGGGGTGGCAAAGAACCCCCCCCCCCCCACCCCACACACACATTTTTACCTTGGAATACCAGCTTGACTAAAGATTAAAAAGCAGGAGAAAACGTAAATCGCTTGTCTTTTTATATATTCCCAAAAACGACTGACTGTTGACTGAATCAGATCAGGGATCTTCTGTGGCAGATGTATAATTCTGCATCCCTTAGCAAAGACCTTCCAATATTTGTATCATATGCAGGATGATTGTGTCTTCTGTAATTTATCAATGAAATTCATGTATCGTGTACGGTATACGCATGGTTGTTTTCACTGCGATGGACCGGCATTTCATCCAGGGTGGACCCCAGCCTTGTGCACTGTTCTGGGATAGGCTCCAGGGCCCCCCATGACCCTCACCAGGATAAGCAGTTTCAATGGTGGATGGATTGATTGATTCCACACCACAAAATTGGCACGGCTGGGTAAGCTCACTCTTAATTCAAATGGAATAAATAGGATAATATGAAAAACACGATGACGAGTAAAACACAAAGCTCATAATGTAAAGGCTGAAATGCTGAACCTCAGCTCAGTCTAGCCGTCTTCCTCATCTTAATCCTCCTCCACCAGCAATATGTCTCCACTTTGAGACATCAGCAAAAGCTAAACCCACAAAACCTGCTAATATCAAGATGATTCCAGAATGACCTCCAGAATCATTTGTCAAAAGTCAAATTGTCTTTACGGTGTTGTGATTTCTGTCCTCACCCAGAAGGCATATATTTAGTGGTTAAAAGTCTCGCTCTTTTTTTTTCCCTTCAATCCCAGAAACGTGGTTAAAAACAGACAGTCAGTTATGTCCCTCCAGGCTAAGACTTTAGCAGGTGATAGAGTTTATGTAGCATATAACTGGTGCATTATCGTCACCTCTTTTCAGTCATTATACCTTCCTTATCTCCCCAGAATCGCTGCAGAGCCCAAATAGAGAGCTGTAATTATGCAGTCAGCTACCTGATAGCACCTATTCTATCAGTTTTATCACAGTGGGTCTTGCCGTTTCATCACATGGACAGGGGTGGGGGGAGGAAACATAGCCTGTGGCAAAGCCTCTGATAATTCATCGCAGAGATACATTTATAGTTCCCGTGAATCAGTGAGAACTGATGCACCTTGACAATTTTCCATCCACCCTTCCCCGCATCACACCCCCCTCACCACAAAGGTCGCTCTCCTGCCATCCTCGGCGAGACCCTCTGCCTCTTTGTAGCTTCAGATCTCAGACGGCTTCGTCGCACGGAAAAGCAATTCAGTCTCTTCACACCCCCGGCGAAGATCTGACACACAGGCACCTACTGTTCCAGGGCCTATCGCGCCAGTGGCTCCCAGCCTTTCGGGGCCGCACTGATAATCTGGAGCTCCTGACTCAACCTTAGAGACAGAGAGAGTTTTGCCATTTCTCATCTGTTCTTTTAAGCTTCTGCTAAATACACCTTGAGTCTAAAGCCCCGTTCAGACATACACTGCCATCCTGAATTTTTCTAGACATTACCGGAGGGGCCGTATGTGTGAACGCAAATGTCCGAATCAGTCGTGCCGGGCATTAAATGTACTTTACCCTGCCAGCATCCTAGTGCAAAGTCTGGGTAATTCCCAGTTGACCCCCAAGGGCGGACGGAGCAGGAACAATTCCGGAGAATTCACCACAAGTAAGTTGGCGTGTTGACGATGTTCCTGTCATGCGACTGGTACAAACACAGAAGAATACAAACATCTGAGGGCAAAGCGGATGGGTTATTTGCATGAAGAAGACCCTAAAGCACATGGCTAATTGGAGAGGTGACAAGTATAAGGAACTGTAAGTAATGCCTTAAAAGAAAAACACACCGATTTCCGCAGAGTACTTTTCACGTCATGTCCTGTCTCCTGCTCCACCTAAGTGCACCATCATCTAAACAACACAAAGTAATTCTAGTAGGTGTGCATGTGCATGATACTGACAATCTTTCCTTGTGTACCACATGTGTGAAAGGGTAACTCCAGAAAATGTCTGGACCTGATCTGCTGGACAATGTGTGAAAATGGCTTAAGAAATGTTCCTTGAGTGCTCTCCACCTTGATGGAGAGATAGAGAGTTTGCGCTGACTCACAACTCCTGTCTGTCAGTCATGACGAGAGACATTGGTCCACGTCTTCTACACCTATCGTGCTTAGACGGACCCTGACAGGCCTCCACGCAAAATGCCTTCAACGTTACATGGTTCTATGACACTTCTTCATTTCTCTTCCTGCCAGAAAAACCTCTTGTGGTTTTTATCACCCTTGTTGTGTTGCGTTCACCCTGTCGTTGCCCCCGGAAGGGTAATCACCAGATAAACCTGCCATCCTGTGCAACATGGATCTCCTTGCCAGTGCAGACAAACAGTAATATCACCGGAGTCTTAAAGTGACCGGCTGAAGACCAGGAAGACTTTCGCACAAGATAGCTATTCTGCTACGTCTGCACTCACATGCAAAAAGGCAACATACGAAGAGGACCAATACCATAAAGTTAGAAAGTGCGTAATACATTTTCTGCCTGGACGTTTTTGCAATTCTCCATTTTTGACTAGAATGTGATATATTTGTTGGCCGTAATTTTTAATTAATCTTTAACAAAATATGAAACAAAAGCCCACTGTGACAAAACGCCTTTTGGTATCTCAATCGGAACAAACAATTACCTTTGCCTATTGTTTTCTGCTGTTAGTTTAGCTTGTAAACATGATTTATTAAGAGGGACACTGCAGGCTGAGCTGAGATTTCAGGAGGACGAGTGCAGTGTATACAACCATCCCTACGCAGTCGTTCCCATGGCCTGGCATCCTGCAGACAGAGAGGTACAACAGTGTCTGAAAAAGAAAATCAATCTTACTTGAGGAGATTAAATGACCAGGATAATAAACCATGTCATTGAGACAAAAAAAAACCCTTTTCAATGGAGTGGAATAACATTATTGCTGCAGATGGCTCCTTGTTGTACGTGAATGTTGCATTTCTCAAGGCAAACCTACTGATACAAAAGACAAAGAAGATAACAAAATGGAAAAAAAACAACCGTCCCTTTCTGCTGACATTCCCGTGAAGAGCTTGGTTGTGGACTCAACATGCTTGCTGCTCATCACAGGATCATCACATCACTGCCGTGTTTGGGTACAGGGGTCCCCGATTTTACTAAAGGAAAAGATCTGCATGTGTTGTGGTGACTGTGAAGTTAACTCAGTCCTAAGTTAGGAAGTACATTGTTCAAATTCCTGCAAACAATGTCTGCAGTCTGTTTTGCAATTAATAAACCATCCCAACGAAGCTGTAAGCTTGTTTGTTTGGCTTTTAGAATGAATGCCAAAATTTAGGCTGTCTGGAGGACTATAGATAGTAACTATCACCTGATGTGGTAACACTTAACTTGATGGGCTACAAATCATGAACAAATATAGTCATAATTTGAGATAAAAATGTGTCACAATTCATTAATGATAAACAAAAATGAGATCAGTATTTCATACCTGTTACTCATTACTTGTTCCTTTAGTAGTTGACAAAGGTTTAGAGAATTAACAGATATAGTAGCAAATATAGTAACTGTTTGGGATAAAACATGCATCACAATCCATTGATGATCGAATATGACATAAGTAGGTAACTAAGGTTAATGAATACATAGGTAATAGCGTAATACTGCATTATTTGTGCCTCATCAAGGAAAGTGTTACCCAAGGTGTGTGTGTGTGTGTGTGTATGGGGGGGAGGGGGTTGCCGAATATTCTGGGGTGGTGACAGGTCATGTGATGAGCACGCTCATTCACCTCTGCTTTATTACTAATCGTTATATAAGACAAACATTTATTTTCTCTTGTCAAAGAATAACGACATCTGACGTCCGCTTTGTTTTTGTGTTCCTCCCACTTCCACTGCTGAAATGATTATCTGCAGGCTTGTTTTCTTCTTCGCTGTTTCGTTAACCCACTGCCAGCAGCTCTTTCCTCTGGTCCCCCGGAAGTTATGTGACTCGGACGGGCCTCGTACCCGCAGCCAGTGTTAGGATGCCCTGTCACTCGACAAGTTTTCGGAGAACAAGTGAGTCTGCTGATCTCCCAGAAACAAATGTACAGATAGAGGCTTGGCAGCTTCTGCTCCCTGAGTAGAATCTTCTCTGCTTCATAGGGAAGGTCTATAAAGTCCCCGTCAACAGTGTCACTGTGGACACCAAGAAACATGTTACCACGTCATCACACGTTCAGATCAACTGAATCCAATTAGTAGTCTGTTATAGCGCATGCAGCATTACTGGTGTTGCGACCAGGATGTTGTATGGCAGAGAACAGAATGATAATTACAATGAGGTATATTTGTTATCTCAAAGCTTGTCCTTCTGACGTTTGAGAACATTTAGGCAACAGTCATGGGCTGAAATTAAATCAGGAGTTCTCTCTGTTTAGGTTTTGCTGTTTGCTGCTGTCTTACCTGGTAAAACCCAGCATGACTGCAGAGTTCCACCCAAAACCTAAGCAATCCTGATCGCTCGTTATGAATTTAAATTGTCCCCGTTTCCAGCTCCGCATCTTCCAGGACGTGTCACAGCAAAGATAAAAATGGAGCGGCGTGATCAAACTAATCCCACATTTCAGTCCCCCCCCCTCCCCCTCCAACCCCCCCCCACCACTGCCATCGGTTATTTGAGATCCACGCCCAGACTTCAGAGTGTGATTCCACCCTGCTGGGGGGGTCAAGTTGAATCAATAGGTTAATCCATATATTTCCTGTGTGATAATTACCACTCGAAGCTGTAATTACTGGGAACACTGATGCACTCCTTAGATTTTGTACTTAGTGCGGTACTTTACACACACACTACATTTATAATCAAAATAACAATTCGTGGAAAAAAGTTGCATGTCTCCGAAAAGAAGTGCACGAATGTCTTTCTGAATGTAAAACAGATGAGTTTAAGGGCCACAGCAGGGCTTTAACTTTCTCTCTCTCTTTTGTGGACCATCTCATAATCTCCATCTCTATCACCATTGAACTTCCTGCACTGACTGCTATAGTCTGCTATGGAAACTGGAAGGAAAAACAAACCCACATTAAAAACAAACTTGAAGACAGAATGCGATGTTCTCCCATGATACAGAAAGTGACACGATGAGCTTCCTAATCTGTGATTTCATCCACTTTTTTTTTTCCCCAGAAACCCCAGCAATCCCACAATGCTGCGGGGGCATCCTCCACTCAAGTCTACGCTCGCAGCTGGTGCTGCTGTTGCCGCGCGTGCAAATGATGGTTTGTTGTATTGAGACGCAACAAACAAGCACTAACACACGTCGTGTGTGGCGGCCTGCTGAGCCACAGGTACTGACTGGGCAGCCGCTGCTGCCGTTCAGATAATCACGGTTTAATTGGGTGACAAGAAATGAAAACTGTGTCCACATTATCTGGGATTATCTCTCTCTCCTCTGGCCTGCCATCACCTGAAAGAAGCCCATCTATCAGAAGGGAGCAGGCCAACACCCATCATCTACAGGAAGAGCTTGTCAGCCGGAGCAAGGAGCAGGGTGACGAGGTGGATCAGGCAGCCCCAAAAAGCTGGCCGATCCCCTTAAACACACATTAGTCTCCCAGACGCACGTCTCTTCAAAGGCCCCCAATCGATACGCATCATATTTATGCTAAAGTGCCACAGCGGGAGGTTCCATGGCTAGAGAAGAGAGTGGACCTGAACCGTCACCATCGCCCAGCTTGTGACTGCAATTCGTGAATAATTACTCAGGAAAAATAGCAACAAAATGGCACTATTCAAATGTCTCTGTAAGGCTGTGGGTGTGTGATTTTTTTTTCTTTTTTTCAAAGAATACCGTAAACCGATTTCAATCAGCTGACAAACAACATATGTCACCTGTCTGTTCTCTCAGAATAATCACGAGGCACAAAAGAGCAGGCGTGCTTACACAACCAACACTATCCAGTTCAAAGACAGAAGTCTTTAAAAAAAATAACAGAGTTCGCCTGTCAGGCTTTTATCTCTTTTACGTTCAGAACTGTTTAAGAGCGCCGTAGACTAACAGGACAGACGCTGCAAAATTGTTGGAATAGTTCAATTCCTGCGAACACCAAAGCGATTACGGAAACAATATCGGACAGAAGAGGTTTGGCGGATGAAAACGTTACGCGCAGAGGTGGCCGAGACAAGTGCAGAAACGCTGATTTCTTTATCTGCTACCCAGAACTAATGTGTGTTTTTTCCCCCTTGCTGTTGCTCTCAGAGTAGCCGTCATCTGCACAGGGGCCGTTTCTTAATCCAAAGCAGGCCCCGATTCTCCAGCCCCAAAGTAATAAACACTCCTGGCCGCTCTGGGGGCCCCGCTAGCCACCGAGCCCCCACCCCCCACCCCTTTTGTCCAAGCCATACTCAACATTAAAAGCCCCCCTTTCAGGACCCATGAATGCATTTCATTTTCTCTCAAAGAACTTTGCATTGATAGCTGAAAAAAAGGGGAAGGTTGTTTAGAAAAGGAAGGAGAGACAATGAGGGGGAAAAATGAAAGCTTTCGGATTCCATTATGGACGCTGCACTCCATTCTTCCCAGCTGTTTATACATTTTCGGCACAATAATACATCCTCCCGGTAATATGTTGCCCCTTCTTTCAGCTCCGGTATTAAAAAGGCCTCACGTCGGCCCGAGTAATAAATCCCCAGAGAAATGTGGGAGAGACGTGGCTGCTTGGCATTTTGTGGGAAGATCAAGGTAGGGCACAGAGACCAAAAAAAAAAAAAAAAAAGAAATAAATGAAGAAATAAATAAATAACCGGCATTATTCTCCTCCTGCTTCTCCACAGCGACAGGTGAAAGGGAAAGACCTTGCCAGAGTGCCACGTAGCAATTCAAACTCCACAGCATTGTGTACATATTTCAGGTGTGCAGATCGTTAGAGAGAGAGCAAGAAAGAGAGAGGGAGAGAGAGAGAGGGAGAGAGAGAGAAACAGACAGACAGAGAGAGAGCGACTTTTTTTTTTTTCTAAAATGGTCTGAGGGACTCAAATCTCCTGGCACACAACGTCTGCACTGGAGTGCTTTCTATTCAAAACGCGGTGGGCGACCTTGGTTATGCGAACACAGAACACTGGAAGGTTATAAAGGATATTGAATGCTTTTAAAGCAAAAGGGTGCACTCATAAAACCCCCAAACACGATGTATGAAAGTAAAGGTGCTCTTTGTGTCTTAGCTGTCGCATTTTCAATAGTTTGTTTTTTCTTCAGTCTGTGTCCCTGAGCTGGTCTCAGATAAAATTTCATATTATACAAATATATGTGTTCCTTTCTATGTATGTTTTATATAACATGGATGACAGCACCAGGAAAGACCTGTATAGCTTAAGTAGACCGAAACGCTACCAAAAAATGGCTTAACGCTGCTAGTTTTACACTACGGTAATATGTTTTGTGTAGAATAAGGTCATATGTAAGATTTAAAATGTGAAATATCTTTTTTTCAGGCATGATATGGCTGGTAACACACATTTACATGTAATACATGCCTGGATTACTGTCACACTGGCAGGTCTGAGGCTGCAGTCCGGATCCCACAGAGGTGACTTTTGTTCATTTTCTCCGTCGCCCCAGATATTACCCAGCATGCCACACATCCGACACAGAGCCCTTTAACACTCCTGAGCCGTGCCAAGCCGTGCCAGGCCATGCCAGGCCGTGCCAGGCCGCTCCCAGCTGTACGGTAAGGACCCATATTTCCGCAATGTTTCGTGGGAAGATTTTGACCCTGGTCCACGCCGGGGCCCGATAGGGCCACGCTGACATCTCATTCCGTGATTGGCTGAATGCCATGCAGTCACATGGTGGAGGAGAGCCAACGATGTTTCATTTGTGAAATGTCTACAGCCATCTTCAGAAAAGACAGTTAATACTGAATATTTAAAAAATTGTACTAAGTATATAGCCATTTGTCTTTGTTCGATGGATGTTGCACCAGTGAAACATAACCAGAGCTGGACTGGGATAATATTTCGCCCCGGGACTTTCGGGACCCCGACGGGGTGAAGTGTTTTGCAGAAGATAGCCCATAACTTTCCATAACTTTCCACAGCAGGTATATAATTTGCCAAATAATAATCCAGTGCTGGTTCTGTTTGCACCAGTCCATTCTCTTGCATGAACTTCACTTTGAAAATACAATACAGCGAAAACTCAGACAATGACTGAAATTCAACCAATGAGTAAAATTCAGCCAGTGACTAAAATCATCCAGGCAATGAAATCAGCCAGTAAATAAATCATCCAGGGACTGAAGTCAGCCAGTGACTAAAATCATCCTGTATAATGAAATCAGCCAGTGAATAAATCATCCAGGGACTGAAATCAGCCAGAGACTAAAATCATCCAGGCAATGAAATCAGACAGTGACTAAAACCATCCAGGCAATGAAATCAGCCAGTGAATAAATCATCCAGGGACTGAAGTCAGCCAGTGACTAAAATCATCCTGGTAATGAAATCAGCCAGTGAATAAATCATCCAGGGACTGAAATCAGCCAGTGACTAAAATAAGCCAGTGACTAAAATCATCCAGGCAATGAAATCAGACAGTGACTAAAACCATCCAGGCAATGAAATCAGCCAGTGAATAAATCATCCAGGGACTGAAATCAGCCAGTGACCAAAATCTGACATCAGACTCTGGAGCAAGATTGAACCAAATGTTACTGGTCCAGCTGTCTTCCAAAAGCAGCTTTGAGGTGGGCTTAACAACAAAGTTGGACATTTGGACCCCACTAATTCATGCCCACCATCCTGATGGTTGCTGACGTGCGTTCATGCCTAATCCATCACGTATTCACTGGAGTCCCCTGGCAAGCCGGCCAGATTCAGGAGCGAATGACAGTCGACAGAGGTTCAAATTGTGACTGTTGTTCTGACTGACGCCGTAAATGTCATAATCCTGAGCCCTGTCTACTGCACCTGCTGGGACCCATCTGGTAGCAGCGGGTGCCTGACCATATCCCTGTCACTTAGGGGGCTTTTCCACCACACCGAGTACAGTACTTTTCATACAGTTCTTTTTCATTAATTTCCGGTCGAGTACCAGTATCAAAAGGTCCTGCACTGAAAGTGCCAAACCAGCTGGGCTACTTCTTTGGTATGTCAGTACTTTGGGGTGGGACTTGAAATGCTTCCTTTGTCGCTCGGTTATGCAAATAGCCTGCCGCTGAAACGCAATACAAACGGCACCTTGAACACAGTCGCGAACTCAGAAATAATGATAAACAAAGTAAAAAAATGCTATTTGGTCAAAAGAACATATACAACAAAAGGATCTGGATGGTATGACGAGAAATTACAAAGTATTTTGTTGAATATACTAATACAGCAGGCATATAGCATGTGGCGCTAGCGATGTGATTTTGTTGTAATAAATACTGGGCTATTTATAAAACAAAAAGGAGTGCATAAATTTCTCACAAACCCATCTTTAAGTGATTTAAACAGCAAGGATGAAAATGATTATGATTATCTTGGAGAACGTATGCAGCGCTCATGCAAAAGCAGCGGAGGTAAACTTTAAACTGATTTTTAAACATATAGGAATCTATAAAAGGAATAATAATTAAAACTGCAAAAAGTTTTTTTTTCCTATGACAGAGTAAAAATATTTAACCTTCTGCGCTATAGTGTCCGTACAGAACTGAAAGTAAGAAAAGGCCTTATTTTAATATAGCTGACTAAGAATTGCATGTGCATAGCATGCGACGTCGGTATTAATATCACACATCATCCAGTACTACTACAGCCATTTTTTAAATTCAGTACAAAAAATCCTGCATCACACTGTGATGTCATTCACCACCAGTACCAGTTTTTACGGCAGTGGAAAACCAGCACCTTGAAGTACTGTACTTTTGGTACTTTCTCTAAGTACTAAAAGTTCGGTACCTGGTGCGGTGGAGTGAGCCAGGCCTGCCCGGCCTGGACTGCAGCCCGGAACCAGGTGCTCCACTAGCGCTTTTCCACTAGCACCATGCCAGTGCTGTACCAGTGGAGCTGGTTCCCCGGTGGTATCACAGAGCTCTTTCATTTTAGCCATGACTTGCCACAGACCAACTGCAGAGAGCTGCTATTTTGTACTTAAGTTAATTCAAAACAGCTGTTGACAATTAATCAGGATAATTAGAATGTTCTAGAACATTGTGGACTATTTGCAATCGGTATGTATAATTTCAGACATGTTAATAAAACATGGAAATTATGTGTTTTTTCATTAATATCTCTAGCACATTGTTGTATCATATTTTAACACATCTATGTCCTTTCCAGTCAGAACCTGTTGGTTAAATAACAAATCACTTCAAATCTAAATCTGTCAGGGGTATGAGTAATTTTGGGCTTAACAGTGAGTTTGTGTGTGTGTGTGTGTGTGTGTGTAAATATCTAAAACCTACACTGCATATATGCCTTCTGCTCCGGAAGAGGAAAGTCTTGGATACACTGATGGCACAATGAATATATGAAATTAATTCAAATAAAATGCTTTGAAAAGTAAATAACCGATCTGGCTATCACCGAGGACGGAGGTGATGTTGCCACGGAGACGGGCCACCACGTCTGACGGACCGGCGTTAATCGGGAACCGCTCCTGAATGAAATCACCTCAGTCCAGTGGGGGGGGGGGGGGGGAGCGACCCAGCTAATGAGACTGCAAATAGGGTTTGATCAGCGTCCAGCTTAATCTGCAGCAGACGCGGCGTTTGGGGGCAGCCAATCAGACGCGGCGTTGCCTGCAGGTGCCGTGGCGGAGACAGCCTGTCGCCCCGGGGAAGTGCGGCGGGGGAATAAACAGGAAATAAACGCAGGCGCCGGGGAGAAGGGAAGAGCTAATTCCCCCCCCCCCCTCACATCCCGCTGCAGGGCAGCCCCTAATTACCCTCCCTGTTTAGACAGAGAGCCTCCCACTCAGCCCATTCCCTGGCAAGGAGGGAGGAGAGGGACCCCAGGGGCTGGGCACACCCCTGGCAGGAAATGCCCAGCCGCTGGGGGGGGGGGGGGGGGGTGGCAGTAGGGGTGATGCTGGTGTGCGAATCTGCGCACACAACTGTGCGTCCCGCCGTCTCCAGGTGAACTGGAGTGCATTCACGCTGCTTTCCAACCACCCACCCCCACTGCCACACTGCGCCCCCCAGGGGGCTCTGACGTGTTAGCTGCACGCCTCATTTCTTTCAATTAGGCCCTAATGTGGGGGCCACAGACGCCGCCATGGGCAAGGGGCCAAACCCCTCTTATTGCGTGCGGCGCATGGACACACTGACGCTTCGTTCGTTAGCGACCAGCGTCACCGCCGCCCCACCCCCCACCTCAAACGGCACCAGAGCCAACGGTGCCCCGACAACACAGGGAAACACATGTGACACGATTTCCTGAACATCCGAATTTATTTAGCATGTATTAGCCATAGCTTGTCAGAGAAAGGGCCCTTCCAGAGTGGGACTGAGATTCAGGAAGAGAAGACAAGACCTACACAGCATACAGCGACCTAATCATCTTCCACCAGCCATTTATTAATATATATATATATATATATATATATATGTGTGTGTGTGTGTGTGTTTATATATGCTCAGCAGCTGTAAGATTTTAATCCATCAACTCGTCAAGCTGGCAGATTACCGACTGACTATTTATATTTGGTAAATACACACATCGAAACACAATAAGCACTTTGCCATGTACAAATTGAAAGGAGTTTCCTGTGTGAAAATAGCATTAAATTAGTAATCAGCAGGGCACACTGAGTAAAAACGAAACAGGATCCTTAAAACGCTGTAATTACAGTTTTGGAATGACATCAAAGGTGGGCTCTTTGAAGAAATGTGATCCATGAAATAAAAAAATGCGCTTGACAACGGAGGATAAAGGCAGGCATGGGAGTAAGGCACCTCTGCCTAGCATGCGTCAGAAAAATCGCAGGGAAGTAGCGATGTATGAGTCTACTTTCATTTGCCAGCAGCAACATTATCTCTGCTCCGCAGAATTACAAAAGAATATTCCTTTGTAAATGTATTGATTTAGCACAGCATCTGAAAATAAAGCTCTTTTTCATGTTTTAAATGAGCTGCTGTTTACCATTGTGCACATCCCCCCTTTGGTTTCAAAGCCAATTAACGGTGCACAAAAAAAGGTTAGAACGGCAAACCACAGCGTCTCACTTTAAGCCCTTTCTGTCCTTTGTCCTCCATTATTGCAGCAAATTTTTATTTAATCAGTGCTCCCTGATGGTGCCTAGATGTGGGAAGGGGCAGAGGACCCAGGGCAGGACCGTGAGGTACAGCGCCTGTCAAGGACAGTCGGGCAGCCCGGGAATCCGAACCCAGCCGCAAATCAAATTACATCACTTGACACTTGGTAAGTGATGGTGAGTGAAAAACTTGTCTGCAAAGGGCTGCAACAGCAGCGACTAAGGAGTGCTGATAAAACTGTAGTGCAAAAACACAAAAAATGGTAATAAACAGCACTGTTACATGTAAGAGTGCAAATTAGAAGTAGTGGATATGGATGACAGAATAGATTCATGGTCCTGATTCCAGCATTCTGTTTCCAGTAGAGCTCATTTTTCTGCTTCCAGTAGAGCTCATTTTTCTGCTTCCAGTAGAGCTCATTTTTCTGCTTCCGGTAGAGCTGATTTTTCTGCTTCTGGGAGAGGTAATTTTTCTGCTTCCGGTAGGGCTCATTTTTCTGTTTCCGGTAGAGCTCATTTTTCTGTTTCTGGTAAAGGTCATTTTTCTGTTTCCGGGAGAGCTGATTTTTCTGCTTCCGGAAGAGGTAATCCTCCTGGAGCTGGCTGCTTCGGGCCTGACGGCAGCAGTGTGCGTAGTTTGTTGCTCGGGCGACTGGGATCCTAGATGATTTTCCAGGTTTTCCTTAGGCTATAGGGTAATGGGTCTCCCATGCTACGGAGTCGCCCTCAGAGATTTGGGATTCATCCCCAAAGAAAAGTCCACTTAATGCAGAACAACCAGGGCCCAAATGCAACTGAGACACCTCAAGAAAATGAAACGAGAGCAAACGAGAGAAAGTAATAGTGTCACGAACCAACAGATTGCACCGGATGAGGCACAGAGACTGGTCATGGTCCCGCAATTAAGGTGTGTGGCACTGTTAGTTTTTATTTGGCAAAAACAGGAGAGGGAGATTGTGTTTCATTATGTGTATGTCGCTCACAATGCGCAGCATTTGAAATGGAAAGACTTCTATTTCTAAACCAGTGTGAAATTTCTTACGACATACGACCCCATTTCCTAATGATCATTATAGAAAAAGCAGAAGAAGATTGCTGGCGTTGTCTGGGACACAAAAGCAGCATCCAAGCAGCTTCTCAAGAAAAAAAAAGTCTTTCAAAAAATCTTATAGAAGAAACCGCTTTACATGAAACATTTCAATGAAAAAGCTGATGTCTTGTGGGTAGCATTAAATTGTGCAATATTTCAAAGCCATGGTGTGAAAATGTATGATAAAGGGTTATACCTCACTGGCAGGACAGAACACTGTGGATGATGTGTAAATGAGGGCATTTCTGAAAGCTTCACCCCATTTACAAGACATTCAACTCCTGCTGATCACATTTTTTAAGCAAAAAAAAAAAAAAAAACATTTGCTTATTAATTAAACACTCTGAATGGACAAGAAACTGGATCATCAAATGACTGACATTCATAAAACAGGCTGTCAGTTCATTGCCCAAAAAAAAGCATAATTCCTGAAAACAAATGCGCTTTCCGCTGCAATCTGAAAGGTGTCCTCAGCATGAACACAAAGATTTGGGGCCTTTTACACAGCATTTCATGTGACCTTACGTAACGCTAGCGGTGGAAATCCTTGACATGTTGGCAGGGAAAAGCCCGAGTCTGCTGAATGGCAACAGTCATGCACACCCCCTCACTCCCACACAGCAACAAACTGTCTCAAAGAATTAAACACATTAGCCAAACCAACACAGGCCTGATCCTGTACTTTAATTCAGCCGCGATTCCTTTTAGCATCATAATGAATCGGTGGCTGTATTTAAAACCAGGGCCCTTTGTCTAGTGAGTCCCAAATCATCTGCTGGGAAAGATATTTAAACTGTAATTCAGAGCTCTCAGTTTGACTGCTTTCGGCCCCGTTTGTCTGAATCGCTTCAACTTGGCCATGTGGGTTGTCTTGTTCATTGACTGGGGAGACGATGATGACATGTGGGTCCGTTTCGATATCTGCATTACAACACCGTTATGTTACCCCCTGTCCTGCTCATTTCATCCCCCAAACCCCGGAAGCAGTGCGGCTATTTGAGTTGCTCCGTTTCTGGCATGGATGAGACACAACTTCTTGGGTCCACAGTACCTACATTTTCCGGCCGTCAGCCGTTATCCCCCCCAGATGGTGCTGACACGGTGCTCAAATATGCTTCTCTTCCTTCTCTCCTCACTATTCTTTAAGGCAAACCTCAATCCTAAAGCACAAATCATTGAAAACCGTTCCTACTCATCTCCTCTCTAAGTGGAGTGAGAATCTCTTTAAACGCCAAAGTTTATTTGGGAATAATACAATGGAATTCAGGATATTTTTCCTTTCTCTGCACTTGGTATCCTGCTCTGCGTCATGTTTACTTAATTTCCCCGGATCCACGGTGGCTGCTTGCTGGACCGGAACATTCCAGCTGCCTCCTGAACATCTCATTACTTTCTCTCTCTTTTTTTTTTTTTTTTGAAATATCAGGCTTGTATCTTCTTGATAAATAATTCCTACCGGTATAATGTATCAGACTAAAACATATTTTCGCCAGACCACAGAGGTTAAAGTGCCAATATCACCTTTTTTAATTTTTCAGCCCTGAAGACAGTGAATTTCCATATATAGAGTGACCAGGATACGTGGCGAACACAACCAATCAGGGTAGGTTGCTTGGTGACACATATTGCTGACAGAGATTGGAAATGAGGCCTGCTAACCTGTAGGCACCCTCCCCAGGGCCAATCAGCCTCTCACGGCACCGTCGCATTATCTAGCGCTGAAAGGAATTACCATCCTGAAGTTTTTATCTCAATCGTTGACAAACATTGCGCTGTAATGCAACTTTGCGGAAATGCATTCTTGTTCCACTTTCGGAGCCATTTATCTACTTGAAACCTGGGAATAACTGTTGCCATGGGGAATGATATTTGTAACAGACCACAAAAGGGTCAGAGTGATCCCTGTGTGCACTAAGGCTCTGTCATCATTTCAAACTGAAATGTTTATCCGTGGACAGGCGTGGAATATGCATCAGAAAACCTTTCTGGGTGTCTCCTTTTTACGTTTGTTTTGAAAATTTAAGGAACAGAGCAAGTGTCAGCTTCCTGCATTTCACTGAAGCTACTTCTCACAGGTGTATTTGACTGTAAAGTGACACAAGGGATTCGGACTACAAACTACATACATTAAATACGGCTCAAGATTCAGCTTCACGCCACTAAGACAGCACAGCATGTATGTCATTATCGTGCCATCACTTTTCTATCACCATGTGGCAGAATTTGGCTGTAAAATCGTCTTCATTAAAATTCAATACAAATTTTAACCACAGGCCAATATTCCATTACTCTTTAACCATAAATTAATGCTCAGACAAAGCAAGAAGTCAGTCGAATGAAACTATTATCATGATGGGGTTTTGCCAAGAAAAGAAACTTTGAATCCTGTCATACGAGGCCAGGGATTCTGGCGTGTGAGGGAGGCCTGTCTTTTTCACGCCGTTCATTGAGGGGGACAGACAATGTGCCGATGGGGTTGTTCAGAGCTGTGAAACAGGAGACCCTACGCACCCTCAATACAGCTCTCAGGAAGCAGTAACAATAAATCAATAGACTGTCACTCCCAGGCAGGAGAACCATGTAAACAAATTAAAGGGAACCCAGAACAAAGCTGATTGGTTAGTGACTCAGCAGGGTCTCCTGTGACTGGAATGTTATTGTGGCACTTGCTTTCACTGTGGGGACCCGAGCAGCTTGTCCTGCCATTTCTGCACTTAGTTCCTTTAAGTTTGATCCCCCCCCCCCCAGCACCTTTCATCTACAATTCCAAAAACTCAAAACTGGAGGAAAAAAAATAATTTAGGGATAGAATGCTGAGCACATGTCAAAATGCCCGTGTTAAGTTAAAAACAGCATTCAAAACCATGGACTGGGGGAGGAAAGGGTCAAGGGGATGTTTGTAGGTAAGATCTGGAGAAGGAGAGAGAGTCATCGCTGCATTTAAAGGGCGTGGAGTGGATGCCTGCTAAACAGGCACCATCTTGACCTCCTGTTGCATAACAAAACTCTACCTGGAACAGAACAAGACAGGAAAATATATGGGACACTGACTACATTGTGGGCCATAAATATAACAACAATAACTTATCATACTTAACCACTCTGGGAACACAAATTTCTGTGAATCAGACCCGCTGTAAATGCTATTTACGGATGTTCAATAATGAAATAGAAAACTGGACAACATTTTTGTTTTTTTTACATTTTTCAAAAGAAAATTTGCCGTGGCTTCCCATTAAAAGTAAACAAAATTCTTTACCTAAAATGCATCAGAAAATCACGAAAATAAAACAGCCTACAAGAGCTTTGTCCAAACAGTACCGTGACAGAGCTTCGTGTGCATCTCTTACTGTTTCTCAAATTATTCTTGAATTTCCTTTATTCATCTTTTCCAACTGTTTGGGGGGTGTGGGGGGGGGAGTGAAAAAAATAGCAAAGCAAGTGCACAAATACTGATCAAAGGTTCTAAAGGGGCCAGTGCAACATCTACGCAACCCAGGAATTTTTTTTTTACTTCATTTGCAAACTAATGATTTAAGCCCCAACAGTCTGTCTGGGGTCAGGTCTTGTGTATTTCGGATACGCTTGGCTATTAGCATCACTGAGAGCTTCAGATGTGTCAGGGCCCGCTCCCCCTCCACTGGTAGTCACCTAGTTTAATTTCCCTGCAGGCTTCAGAGGGGCATGAATTCAACTAAAATCACATACTGTTTTGTTGGCAGTCCTTTGTGGCCTATAATGAATCTAATGAATATAAAGAGAGAGAGGGAGGGAGAGAGGGAGGGAGGAGGAGGGGGGTAGCTGGGCGACAGAGTACGTCCCGGCCAAGCCGTGCTACTCCGGATTGCCGATTCGTGACCCACAACAATAGGGACAGAGGCAAGCTTTTTTTTTTTCCTGAAGGGCTTAATTTGCCTTTGTGTTTTGGCTTTTGTCACTTTTCATGAGGGAAACTTTTAGAGTCACCAGTAAAAGAGTAACTGCTGACCGCACTGGATGTCAGAAACTGGAGCGGCTTTAAGGCGAAACCCCTGACCAACGGCGAAGGGAGGCTGAGGGGAAAGGCAGAGTGAGAAAGGATGGGGGTATTTGGGAGGGGGGCTATTTGGTATCATTCTAAGCTAACCCTCCATAGACTCCCCGCCCCCTCAGCAGAAACTAGGGCCGCGAGTTGCCCCAGTTGTCAATGTAAGCCACATTAACAGGCTGCCACAGGAGTGCCAGGTTACGGCGGTAATTAAAGTGCAGGCCTGGTGGCAGTGAGGCGTCGCGGCCGCCGGGGCCGGCGAGCCAAAGCCCCGCGGAGTCAGCGAGGTGTGGCCCCAAACAGCCGCGCCACGGCTGCTGGCGACCTCGCCCGGCTCCTCAGGTGGCGTGATTGAATTAACAGGCTCGCCGTCCGGTCCCAAGGTGGGCATTCAGGTCAGAAACAAGCGTCTACCGCTGGCAATCCTGTGACAAAAGACAGCCTCCTTATCCGAAAAAATGAACTAAACCTGACAGCAACTATTTGACTTTACATGAAAAGTGTTGGTGCAACAGCTGAAGCAATTGTAATGACTAGCATACCGTTAATGTACCTATTAGTGTACATTGTCTTGTTATTCATTTGCACCATTTAAAACCCCCAAGCAAATATAAGACATGTCCTGCGATGGACAGGTGTCCTGTCCACTTACTGTCCCTACTACCAATAAACTGTACTTTCTGGAATAGGCTCCAGGGACAATGGGGTCATGGAAAATGACTGCATGGGTGGATGAAAATGTCACAAACCACAAATAAAATATAACAAATAAATATCACAAATAAACCACAAATAAAACAAATAAAATATCACAAATAAACGACAAATATAACAAATAAACCACAAATAAATATCACAAAGAAAAGTTTAACAGAATTGGTGATAATACTGATATGAATACCATTTTTCTCCTTGAAAAGAGCTTAAATAATTATTCCCCTGGCAAACAGAAAAGGCTTTGAATGATATTTGCCAGATTAAGTGACTCCCGATTGGCTTTACCCCTGATTCCTTCTGTCCTGGCCTGAGCTGTTTTTTTTAAAGATGGCAGGATTTCATAATGCTGCTCCGTCCTAACGTTTCGCAAAAATAATTCAATAATCTTAGTTCACCACTTAAGCCAGGAGTAAGCAAAGAGAACAATACATCTTTATGGGTGATATCATAAAAAAAGAAATATTTTTTAAAAACTGTTGGAATTAAATACAACAAAATTCAATGAAATAATCTGATAAGTGGAGTCATGCTCAGCACAGACAGGTCACTGACGGACCACATTTATCACAGTGGGCCTTTAAGATCGTAATGGAGCTAGAGATTCCTGTCACCACTGATCTCGTAGTGCAATGCGTTACTCACGTGTTTGTGGTGATGCTGGTGTAGGAACTGTCTTACCAGTTATATAAAAGTATAGCACATACAATTCTTTACAGTTCACAATACTTAGTCATGATAACTATGTTACTAGCTTGTTATCACAATACTGTACTTTTACTTGTTATTCTAGAGTGTACTCTTTCTACTTATATATGTAAAACGTTTACTGTAGCCTAGGTGTATAGTAAGTAAGATAAAGGTTTGTGTAAGGATACTCTACTGGTGCCTTTCAACTGTCACCAAGAACTGAGCGTGCCCAGGCTATACCCGCACTGTACCCGCACTGTACCCGCACTGACATAGCCCTGCTTACAAGCAGGACCTAAAGCGTGACCCAACCAACCAGGTTGTGTTACCATCATCTGACTGGTCGAAATGCATGAAGATACTGGTGTTCTGTGCATTGATTATCTGAAGGGGAAATGGGCATATTCTATATATCATTCATTATTAGTAGTATCGCACATTGCAATGCATTGATGCATTCCCGATACTTCGGATCACACAGTGCACACAGTGAATAAGCATGTCTTTGTTTTTATGTCATCATCGCTCTTGCCAAGCCGACCCTGCCGCAGTGGAGAACCGGAGGGAGCCGAAACTGCGCTGGAACTGGTCTCTCTTCATGCTATGGACTGAGTTCAGCCTGGTTCCAGAATGCCAGTGGAGAAGCCCCAAAAGATGTTTGCACAACGACGGTTAAAATGGTCATGAAAAAATATGTTTGTGGTCAAACAGCTTCACTCTGAAATAATTAAAGAAACGCAACCTTTAACTGAAGTAAATTTATTCCAAAAAAAGTACCCTTAGCGGGTATTTTTTGGACAAAATCACATTTGGCGCATTCAGCCAGCACTTTGTGTGACCTCCCCTCACCAACATAACTGGCCTGAGTCAGCTCCCATACGCATAGATGGGACTGAGGAACACAGATTGAGGAATCTGAGACCATCCCTCAATACAGACTCGTTCCAGATCCACACGGTCCTTACAGGTCCTCTCTAGAGGACTCTCGTCCCCAGCCTGAGGTGCTCAATGGCGTTTTGGTCGGCGGACTGGGAGGGTCACTGAACTAGCTTTGTGTAGATTTGGAGGTTTTGTGTTATTGTCCTGCTGAAAAATCCAACCATGACCCCGTTTCAGCTTCTCAGCAGCTGCAGCCAGATATTGATTTAAAATCTCCTGGTACTTTACGGAGTCAACGGTACCATGTATCTTAACAAAGATCCCAGGGCCTTTGTAGAAAATCAGCCCCACTATATGGAAAAACATTTTATAACAATAAATTCTTTCATATGAGCTGATAATAATAATCACTGATATTATTAAAGTCATTATTTATTTCAATGCTCTACTTTTGGTTAAAATTCCAACAGGGATTTCCATTAGGCAGAACACGAAAAATGACAAAAATTAAACAGACTTCAAACTAAAATCTAATGCTAACAAATACTTTTTTTCTTATAGGGTGTAACATTAGAAAACACCAAAAGTATGGTTTGTGGCTGTTTAAGGGGATCGGTCTGACCTTGCTGGTGTTTGTGACTGTACCTCAATGTCGTAGGGTGTGTGATGTAACCAGGGCAGCCCCCTCCCCGAATGACTGTACCTCAATGTCGTAGGGTGTGTGATGTAACCAGGGCAGCCCCCTCCCCGAATGACTGTACCTCAATGTCGTAGGGTGTGTGATGTAACCAGGGCAGCCCCCTCCCCGAATGACTGTACCTCAATGTCGTAGGGTGTGTGATGTAACCAGGGCAGCCCCCTCCCCGAATGACTGTACCTCAATGTCATAGGGTGTGTGATGTAACCAGGACAGCCCCCTCCCCGAATGACTGTACCTCAATGTCGTAGGGTGTGTGATGTAACCAGGGTAGCCCCCTCCCCGAATGACTGTACCTCAATGTCGTAGGGTGTGTGATGTAACCAGGGCAGCCCCCTCCCCGAATGACTGTACCTCAATGTCGTAGGGTGTGTGATGTAACCAGGGCAGCCCCCTCCCCGAATGACTGTACCTCAATGTCGTAGGGTGTGTGATGTAACCAGGGCAGCCCCCTCCCCGAATGACTGTACCCCAATGTCGTAGGGTGTGTGATGTAACCAGGGCAGCCCCCTCCCCGAATGACTGTACCCCAATGTCGTAGGGTGTGTGATGTAACCAGGGCAGCCCCCTCCCCGAATGACTGTACCCCAATGTCGTAGGGTGTGTGATGTAACCAGGGCAGCCCCCTCCCCGAATGACTGTACCTCAATGTCGTAGGGTGTGTGATGTAACCAGGGCAGCCCCCTCCCCGAATGACTGTACCTCAATGTCGTAGGGTGTGTGATGTAACCAGGGTAGCCCCCTCCCCGAATGACTGTACCTCAATGTCGTAGGGTGTGTGATGTAACCAGGGCAGCCCCCTCCCCGAATGACTGTACCCCAATGTCGTAGGGTGTGTGATGTAACCAGGGCAGCCCCCTCCCCGAATGACTGTACCTCAATGTCGTAGGGTGTGTGATGTAACCAGGGCAGCCCCCTCCCCGAATGACTGTACCTCAATGTCGTAGGGTGTGTGATGTAACCAGGGCAGCCCCCTCCCCGAATGACTGTACCTCAATGTCGTAGGGTGTGTGATGTAACCAGGGCAGCCCCCTCCCCGAATGACTGTACCCCAATGTCGTAGGGTGTGTGATGTAACCAGGGCAGCCCCCTCCCCGAATGACTGTACCTCAATGTCGTAGGGTGTGTGATGTAACCAGGGCAGCCCCCTCCCCGAATGACTGTGCCCATATGGGGCCACCACTGCACGCTGCATGTAGCTATAATCACAATACGACTGCGATCAGAGAGTGGAAATATCAAGCTTATCTATACCATACAAGTAACTTTACTTACAGCATGATCAAATATAATTGCTGCTTTTTTTCAACAGTCAATATTAATAATTATACTTCTTTATATTTTATCACCATTCTGCCAAACAAATAAAAGCCAACTCCATTTTTCCTTATAGATTTGCAAGAATTAATGAAGTCCACAATTTTCTGAAGCACTTGGAAAATTTGATTTAAATCACGTGTCCACATCGGTGTGTTTTTGAGTCTGAATATGGTCACTTGCTTTCAGAAATAAAAGACACGCTCCATGTGGAAGCTGTCCATGGACATTTGGGTTTATAATAACCTTCTACTGATGATAAAGATCTTTCCCTACTTTTCCAAGTCCGTGGGCTGAAGTCATGGGCATATTTAATCACACATGACTCCTGCATCGCTCCAGGTATCACTCACAATCTTTTTTAAATTCCATATACATTGTTCACTTTAATGGGTATCTAATTTGCGTTATCAGCTTTCAGGGCACTAAGTAATAATTTGCATGGCTGCCCTAAGCAAATATGCTTCCATAAGCAGCCCATAGAATAGACTTTGGGATGGATAAAACTCCATATTGGCCATGCCCCAATGATCAATGCTTTTAGAAAAAAAATAGCAACTTGTAGTTCGGTTTATGGGGAATACTGAAGGTGACAATTGCCAAGGAGAAAAGGTGCCTGTGGATCCCCCCTCCCCAAGTTCTTAAAAATCCCCACCCCTGCGCACTACAAATGTGTCTTATTGCTCCTCTACATAAATCCACATACTTCCTTAAATGTCCCCTTATTGTCAGCTTCTCTTCTAGAAATATCCACATTTTGGCTGGTGATGCACAGACTGGTGCATCAGTGTGCCACCTTTTGCTCCCTCCATAACGTAAAGCCCCCGTCGCTCCCCCCATAACGTAAAGCCCCTGTCGCTCCCCTCATAACGTAAAGCCCCCGTCGCTCCCCCCATAACGTAAAGCCCCCGTCGCTCCCCCCATAACGTAAAGCCCCCGTCGCTCCCCCCATAACGTAAAGCCCCTGTCGCTCCCCTCATAACGTAAAGCCCCCATCGCTCCCCCATAACGTAAAACCCCCGTCGCTCCCCCCATAACGTAAAGCCCCCGTCGCTCCCCCCATAACGTAAAGCCCCCCGTCACTCCCCCCGTAACGTAAAGCCCCCGTCGCTCCCCCCGTAACGTAAAGCCCCCGTCGCTCCCCCCATAACGTAAAGCCCCCCGTCACTCCCCCCGTAACGTAAAGCCCCCGTCGCTCCCCCGCAATGTAAAGCCCCCGTCGCTCCCCCCATAACGTAAAGCCTCCCATCCCTCCTCTGTAGTGTAAAGCCCCCGTCGCTCCCCCATAACGTAAAACCCCCATCGCCCCGACTGTGATAACCACCTCCAGCGGGCTGGAGGTCAAGGTGATTACTTAGGCCTGCCAACTGCACGTCAGCCCCCTCCCACTGATAACCTCTCGTCTTCGGCTGCACTGACCGCCGGCTCCCCCGCATTTATCTAAAACGGCTTTCTGACATAAGAAGGGGCCTCGCGGGACACATCCGTCGCGACCCCATGTCAACAAAAATCAAAGAGGATGAGGCCTGTCTCGCTAAAGCAGCTCCTCAGGCATGAGTCTCTCACACCACCCAGGGTGCAGACGGTAATTATGCCCACAGCAGTATTTATACATGCTAAATGTCTTGGTTTCTCTGCGTTCCCTGAAACATTGGACTTTTATCAGCGTTAAATGTGGGAGGGACTCTAAATGGAGAGATAAGACCACAGATCCCACCGATGCTCATTAGCTGGTAGCTCTAGGTAACGGTGATGAGCATCTGCGATTTGCCTGGTGTGAGAAATCAACAGGCTTCAGCTCTATTAACACGCTGTCACATTAAACTGCTAAATGCTAACTAAGACTTAGGGGAAAACAAATAAAGTTACTGCTTATATTCCTGCTTATTGAACATACTTTCTTAAACAAAAGTCTTTCAAAAACACTGGTGTACGAGGACTTTTACTGTGAAAAGTCAGATTATAGTGTCTGTATACTTTTGAGCCGTGGTCACAAGATCTCACTCCCCAGCTGAACACACGGAAGCATTACAGCCGATCCCGCCCCAAGTTCAATCAAATCATTTCAATATATAATACAAACAGCACAGCACATTAAAACCCCTGTCAATGGAGATCGATTCTAGCTGAGACACCAGCTAAGGACTCTGATTAAACCAAAGTCATGAGACAGCCCCTCCCCCCATTTGCATCCTGCCAGTAATCTCCACTACTTGGTCGAATCATAGTTAATGCAAATATAATATCAATGCAATAAGTATAAATAACTTTGCAGTGCTACGGTAGGAGGCCTGTCACATAATCAATACAAGCAAATCATGTACAGCATAAGCCTGATTATCCAGAACACTGTGAATATTAATGTGACCATTGAGATCAATCAAGAATCCGAATACATTATGTGTGGTGAAGGGTTATAGCAATGGGCTAATGTTCTTAGCATTTCTTTTGCATGACTGACCAACGGCTGGCAAACAGCCAAAATGGCTGAGAATGTCCCCCATGAACCAGGCACCGCGTGTAAAAAGACGGTATTGATGCTTCTCTGAAACAGGACCGACATATCAGCCCTGGTTCAGTCGGTTCTCCATCCCATAGATGGCTTTGCTACATTCAGGATAGTGACTTCTCTGCATCCCCAATACAGCAACCAGCATGACAGCATCCAGCATCCATCCTGCTAGAACATCCATTCAGTCAAGCGCATTATTTATTTCAGCAGTAGATGTATTTTTTGGACATACTAGAACTTTCCTTGCTTATGTCATCTCCCACTTAATGAGAAACTAATCCAGTCCAGTGTTTTGCTGATTGGCACAACACCAATGGTTTTTTCTGGGATTTGAACCCACGGCCTTCCGAGACGTACACTCTTTCAACCACTATACTACCTGCTATTTGGATCCTGCCCATTTCTGTGGAAATGTAAAGTTTTATTAGATCAGACTGATCCGGGGTCCATAGCCTTCACACAGTATGTCCACATGGCAAAGCCTTCTAAGATAAATATCTCCAGTTATTTCCACAGATATGTCAGATATTGAAATCATTGCATTGGGGGGTGGGGGTCAAGTGTACTAATTTTATTTCTGTTAAAAGTGGATTTTATAAAAATGACGTCTGGGGATGAAAAATGATATTCCCTGGGCTGGTATCTGACACAGAGAACGAAAGTGCTCACCCGATCTGGGTCTTACAACTCGGAACCGTCTCACACCCGCTGGCGGAGCCCCGGGGGGCACGGCAACGGCAGAACTTAATTAATTGTCCTGCCAGGGAGTGCAGGACGCAAGTTGGCCGGAGCATCTGAATGAGCCCCCACCCAAGGAGACATTTGGCACCTGGCGAACAACCGGCCCGCTAGACGTGCTGTTTCTCTGGTCTGCCACTGGGTCCCAGGCTACCGGGAAACGTGAGCAGGAGCAGCTTCAGATCTTTCCGGAAGTGCACCAGCCAGCCCGGGGAGGGCTCAGCGAGACGAGGAACCAGAGACACCGGAAACAAACCGAAAACGCAGGGAAAAATTAAATACACAAGGAAAGCACACTGCTGTTTGGCTCCGTAACTGTTCACTACATGAGTGAGGCATGGAAAAAACCTGATATTCACCCAAAAATAATGTTTTTAATGCTTTAACACCACCAACAAAAACATTTTTTACACAGACAAGCATTTAAACGAGCCCCGCCTTCAGAGCGGGAATTCTGTCAAAGTTCACATGTGCCGCACTAAGGAATGCCATGCAGTACGTGCGTCAAAGGCTGCAGAGGGTCTAAGGAGTAAACGGGATAGCATCTGGAACCTTCCTCGTTTCCAAGCCCCCTGGGGGCTGGCTGTAAATTTGCTTGGCAGGAGAACACTTCAGGCGGAGAGAGGAAAAAGTCAAGCACACCAGATCTGTTGACAACAATGGGACGCTATCTGTTACCTCTTTAACATGTAATCATGGGAGTGCGTTAGAAGCCCCTTGAATGGAGTGGGGGATCTCTGCATACCTTTGTAGAGACCCTTTTGAAGCGGGCACGGTGTAATCCTCACAGCAGATATCTCCTGCCTTACAGGAGCCATCTGAGGAGAGAAAAGCCAGTGCTATCGGTTACTCCCCAGGAGTGAGGGACTCAGGCAGGAACATTGTCCCAAACAGATAAGACAGGGGACCACAGACACAATGGCAGTGTTTGCTCAACATACCCACTCTTGTTCTTTTTTCAGTCTTCAGGCCCTCTGAAGTTGGTCTTCATTCTCATGTCTCCCAAACATCATCTCCATCCTCAAGAACGACACACACACAAACAATCTTATCGTGCCGCTGTCTGTGTACCAAACAAAACACGGATTTCTCCCAGGTGTTGTGCATAAAACACCAGTTCACTTCACAGCGTGGGCTCATCAGACTTAACCGGGGGGTTGGCATACTCACTTCCCAGCGATAAAAGCAGAATGAAATTATAAGGCTTTGAACAGGTGGGAAAATGGGAAAGTACAGTTTTTTAAAACCACTGATGTCTTAGATAAATTTTATTTGAAATTACAAATAAAAAAACAGCACAGTATAGCTCTGCAGAGTGGTATTGTCAATTCCCGTCACATATCAGACTTTTCAACAATGGCGTATAAAAATAAAACAATAAGAAAGACATTTTTCAATACTTCTTTAAGTGGCTTCTTTGTCGAAGTTAGCCAAGAGAAGCATGTTCCGCTTATAATAAAACGTCCAGTGGCTGTAGTGGACAATCAAACCGTGTAAATGCTACTGGCAGCGGGGTGCAGACACACACCCAGCCCGGTCCCAGCACAATGTCCCAGTTTATGTGAGCGGCGCGGTCCGTGGGGAGTTTACAGCCACGCTGTTTACCGGCTGAGAAGCGAAAGCACACATCAGGAATCACACGGCTAGCATAATGCGTCTCGGGCCTCAAAAGCAGACCAATCACTGCGCATTAAGGCCGGCCGGACAAAAGGCAACAATGGGCTTGCATAAACACTATTTACAACTATTCACGGCGAATTGAAGAGATGGGCGTCGACTCAGTATCGCGGCAAAGCTAGCTCATTGTGCGGAGGTGAAAGGGAGCCTAATGAACAGGAAGCCTCATCCGAAAGAGCTGACAGTAACCATACAACAGCCACATTGTAGGTCTGCCATCAACCCTGTGGGTCTCCACATTAGAAAAAATGAGGGGGGGTTAAATTCAGCTAAAGAAGCGGCGAGAGTTTGGCGCAAAGTGAACAGGCCTCTGCCACAGGCGGGACAGACGCCATCTGAAGCGTCTGCAGAGTCACCGGGCTGGCATGCAGAGCTCGGGGTACATCAGGGTGCCCTTTAAAGTTCAGCTGCCCCCAGTCTTGACTCACTTAAACCCCCCCCCCCCCCCCCCACTTTCTTCGGAGGTTCCCTACAGCTCCTGACACCTCATTAAAGTCACGGCGGCTTCATCAATCCTGGCCGCCGAAGCTTCTCCAGCTCCGTCGCCGCGGTATAATGCGAACGGCTCAGGCAGCACCGCAAATGCGGGAACCTCGCCGCATTAAACCAGATCGCCAGCAGTCCGACATGTAGGCTTCTGTTTTAGCAAAGCCGGTTCCCAACACAACCACACACACACACACACAAACCTGCAACCATGTCTTTATGGGGACTGCTGATTCACTTCTATGGGAAAAATGCTAAGTTTTTGCATTCTTAGTTTTTTTATTGCAGTTACAGATTTTTAGCAAATTAAAATCCACAACGCACGCACGCACACACACACACACACACACACACACACACACACACCCAAAGCCTCACTGACAGTCCACAAAAGGGGTGACATCACCCATGAGCAGCCCCTCCTTACGCTCAGGGCTGTAAGTTACCTTCTTTAGCGATGAGGTCAGCCTCTCTTACCATTTGCGCACCTTTCCCCTCGTCTTTCATGGCTGAAAAGTGAAGGGCGTTTTGCCAGTGTGGGGGGATGGGGGCACATTTGACGTGAAGGCTACTCTGTGGCTTAGGGATGGATTGGGCCTAGCGTCATTTTTATTTTTTATTTTTAGTTTCCTGTAATTAGGTATTTCATCCCCTGGCTACTACACATTACACACCAACAGAGCTGCTTCCCCCCCTGCTCAGCAAAGTTTATCATGGGAGACTCCCAAGCTCAGCAAAATTCATTATATGGAACCTCTTGTTCAGCAAAATTTATCGTGGGGACCCCCCACTCAGCAAAACTTACCCCGCTCAGCAATGGTTATCGTGGAGGATCCCCCTGCTCAGCAATGGTTATCGTGGAGGATCCCCCCGCTCAGCAAAGGCTATCATGGAGGATCCCCCCGCTCAGCAATGGTTATCGTGGAGGATCCCCCCGCTCAGCAAAATTTACTGCAGGGGACCCCATAGTCCAGGGCTAATTGTTATTGCCAGCCCCCGCCCTCTAGACCAACTACAGGTCTGTGGTCATTTGAACACCGCCCTACACAAAAGCCAAAAACCACACCGCTGAAATGCGAGCCTGCTCCTTAGCCGGGAGTGAGATTAGCAGTGTTACCTAAGAGAATCAGAATGTCACACGGAGATGACACCGTTCCCACTGTTCATCCCATGAAATGAACAAGATAAGGTAAATCACTCACCGAGCGTGAGCAAAGGCGAGGGAGCACAGCAGTCCGAGTCCATCATTCGAACCAACATTATGGCCAAAACCACCAAGTGTGAGCTACAGACAGGTACCGTCAAGACAACCTCAGTGGTGCAGGTTAGACTGGGGAGTACATCAGCCACTGGGGGGCTTAAGAAAATGCTGAACCGGCATGATACTGTACAGAAAATGACTCATAGAACATATTTTCAAAGTACAGTAACGGCAGTAAAATCCCTCCTTGTTATAGCCTACCTTGCCCTTGTGTAAAAGGCATTTTTGCGTTTAATTAGTGAACAAGTACATAGTCACCTTGCCGGATCTTTTTTTCAGTTTTGCGACAAGCCTTTATGCGTCATTTATCTGAAACTACCATGATTCCAAGAAGAAAAAAAAACAGGTGGTAGGTGTGGAGAGATAAGAAATGCAAAAATACTCTGAATATCAGATCGTGCATTTCTAAAATAACAGCTCAGAGAGTGATCGCATTTTAGGCCGGCGGAGATACAGTATGAAACGTCCTTGTTTACGTTTCTCACCAGACCTAAAATAGTCATGTCAAGCGTAGGAGAGTTTGTCTGATGTTCAGTTTGTAGGCACATGGAGGGTGGGGGGTGCTGTTTCAGACATCCCGTCTTCCTGTAACCCCCTCACATTGCCAGCACGGAACAAAGGTTGCAAATTCGCTCGTCCTAATCCTGCCACAGCCTGTCAAAATTTCCTTTCCCTGCTGTCTCACTAGATCTACCTGGGAGCGGGGAGATCCAGGCCTGATCACAGGTCCCACCGCTTCTTCACTTCAAGGTCTCTCCCACCTCAGTTGGCTTCACAAAACAAAAACATATTGGGCGCGAGATTTTTCTGTTCAAAACACAATTCATTAATCTTTTTTAATTTGAAGTTTTGCACCTGACGCTTTTCTCGGAAGTCCTCACTCCACTTATCAGTCAACTATGGCACACTTGAGAAACAGGCACCGCACCTCCGAATAAATCACTCAGTAAGTAGGCCTATTAATCCCGTATCAGAGCCTCCACCTGTATTTTACTGAATTCCTACACGTTCGATCGCGCAGATTATGTTCCCTCATTTCCCTTCGGTTTAAACTACTTTGGCAGCGCTGAACGCCGCATCAGACCCCAAAATGCCATTATTATTATTATTGGGAACAGTGGAGGTATCAGGTTAATGATACTTATTGTGCAAAGTTTGCTGTCGCTGTACTTGTCGCAGATGACATGGGGGCCGATCGGGGGCGGGGGATATGAGAAGCAGATCGCTTCCCCGCTTATTCCCAATGCCGGGGCGCAGTCTGCGGCGGGGCTGCTGAATACCGCCGGCGCTTCTGAAGCGCACGCCGCTACATCTGCTCCGGGCCGCTCCCTCCCCGCGGTCCTGGCCAGCTGCCCTGACTCCCGACACAAAGTAATCACAGATCACGGCGTTTAATCACAGAAACAAGCACTCCAGAGGACCGCCGTGTCAATATCCCACTCTCTCATTATCTGTTTGGATTGCACATCCGCACTGTCAGATAAACAGAGTGGAAAATTAAGATTAAAAATATGGTAATTTCATTTCAGGCAGGAGGGCTCCACATACCGGCCCATTATGCTATTGATTACCCCTGAATTCAATTTCTCTTTCAATGCAAACTTTAATCTGTGCGCGGCCCAACAATCCGAGCCCCCTGGGAGCATTTGAGAGTAAGTAACCATTTAATATGACGCTAAGAGAAAAATCACTGCCTTTAATGAATTGTGTAAATCACTCAGCTTTAAAAGACCGTATGGCCCTCAGCTCCACACACACCCACCCCCAACCGTCCGTTTAACAAGTGCTAAACGCCGCTAAGAAGGATAATTGCGCTGTAGGTCCGGGACAAAAACAGGGCTCATCTCGCAAGCTGCATTTGAAAAACAGCTCCCCGTTTTTCCATTGGCTTTGTCAATTACAGAGGTCAGTTTATACGTACAAACACACATGCATATTTACTGGTGTACTATAAACACAATGCAAATCTTTCTTGCATTATTATTTACTGATATGACTTTAATTATACGGTACGACCGTGTAGCCTGCTGGATAAGCGGTTATTGAATGTGGATGGGTGGACTTAAATTATACCTCTAAATAACAAAATATAGACAAGAGGCTACTTGGAAAGATATAAAATACACAGAAAAAAGGGGGCAATCGTTTTTTCTAACAATGACTAGTTAGCAGACCGCAGAGGTGTCATTACGGAATGCACCAGATGCACGTGCTGTGTTTTTCTATCTTTTTTTCTGGGTGATCTGACAAACACTCTTACTGTCCACACTTGTAATCATCAATTACCCGCTCTTCTGCACGCAAGTGCTTATTAGGGAGATGGGCAGTTTTCGCCGGGCGCTGCCTGACGTGTTTTCTCCGATGCCTGTCAGATCGGCCGCGGCGTATGTGGCTTTAACCGCGACGAGAGCCATGGACAGCAGCGGGGGACAGCAGCGATTTAAACGGGGGGGACTCAATCCCAGTGCTGTGTGGATTAATATTTCTCATACGATTTACCTAACCGGTCTCAAGCGCAAATATTCGCTACTAAACACATTTTTTGGAGCCAACGTGATTAGCGATATACAAACCATGCAGCTTTCAAACGCGCGACGTAACAGCTCTCTGAGACTTATAGGAAGCTGGATGTCAGGAGAGGTCAGGCACTCTGAGAAACTTGCATAAAGCATGAGTGACCAAGTGAAAACCTTGATTTCCACAGCTGTCAGAGGAAGCACTTAAGGGGGGGGGGGGGTACTTCAACACTAGAGGAGAGTGTATTTGGAGCTCTGAACCTGAATTTCATTTTTAAGGTGTCCTACTAATGCATCTCTATGAGCAGCATAGGATACAGCTAGATTTCTGAGTGCGACGGGCCAAGGGACAATGAAAACACTTCTGCTCAATGCTGAAAACATTCATTATCAGTAAAAGACGTGCACATGTGACAGAGAGTCTGTGAAATGAGGCCCCATTGTCTTCCTTTCTTTAATTCCCCCAGGGATCTCTGATGTCACGGTGGAGAGGCAAGCCCATTCACAGGGATACAATGACACGTCGAGGAATCGAACAAAACTATAGAGGGAAGACAATTATCATCAAACGTCCAGTGTGTTGTACATTTTCTCTGCCATCATCTGGGAATTTAACGTACAATGTGTGCGGAGCCTGGTTTCACATAACCACCTTCCCCCCATTTAATAAAAAAAAGTCATTTGTTTGTATATTAAACTTATATTTATCTAAGAACAAGCACTTAGGATAATCTTTTCTTGAAATAATCTAAAGCAAAGCTTAATCACTCCAACCAGAAAAGATCAAAAGAAACAAAAAACACCTGTTTCTTACGGTCAAAAAAAGAGAGAGAGAGAGAGAGAGAGAGAGAGGGTCAGCAAAAGAAAACTGAGAAAGGAGGAAAACAGTTAGGAGGAATATCAGATACACTACGAACTCGCGGTTTCTCATTCTGCACGCATAAAAGAGACGGGGGTCAGTATCAGATGATTTAATGTATTTAAACCTTGACTGACAACTATTGAAACTTCACACTTCATTCCTGGAAGGTCTCAGTATTCAGTAAGTGCTGCTGGACGGTTATGGGAGTTAGGGTAATCTGATCTGAGACGAGCGGCCTACAATAATGAAAAGCATCACAAGGACTCGAACAATGTCTGTACCAGCCTTTACTGTGCACCGTAAGGTGATACTAAATAATAGGACGCCGTGCCAAGCCTTTGAAATCAGTATTTTACCAATTTCTGTCCCTTGCAGCAGAGATACAGGCTCCCTGATAAATTTGTAAGCGGGACAGAGGGGGAATGAAGCGATGCCCGATTTTTTCATTTCACAAAAGGCCTGTTTGAAGTTGCCATACGGTATCTGTGTTTCCTTACTGATGTGCGTAAGAATGGCACTGAGGGATGAATACCCTGTTGTTATCAAGAAGACCGCAGAAGGAAAACACATCACAAATCAATTTCAGGAATGGGTGAAGGGGGGGGGGGGGTCCAGCAGAGCACTATTACAGTAACCCCCCCCCCAGAAACTTCTTCCCAAGTACTCGCAAAGTTAAACTCAATATTCCTTTCAAAGATCACAAATAACAAAAGAGACTTTTTTATATTCCAATGATATACTTCAGAATAAAGCATCACAGATATTTTCTGCGATCGCGTAAAATAATTATATTTGGGAATCTACCTCATACAATAAGCACAAATTTAAAAATGAAAAACTAAACACAGGTTCGCAGTGGCCCAGCTGCAAATATTCAAATTAAGCATCCCTTCCAAGCCTCAGTGATTCGTAATTCCATACATTTATGCATCCTAAATAATTTCAATTAGGATATCAAGAACTGGTAAAATCTTTCACATGTGGACAGATATTTACAGATCTCTAAACATCCCTCCCCAACCTGCTCCTCCATGTTGCAGATAAATGCAGTGAAAACATAATATTCAGTCTGTTTTCTCTGGTCCCTCTAGCATAAAGAGATTACATGGACATAGTAGCAGTGAAACCTGGACAGACTGAACGAACCTTCAGTTTACAAGGCGACAGTTGGTTTAGATACCGATCAATTTGCTCTAAAAATGATAAAAAAATGAATGAACTCACTCCAGAACAGCAGGGTCAGTAATGAAAGCAGGGGAGGGGGAGGGGGTATGGAGCCTCCACAGAGAGAAGGGCGGGGGGGGCGAGCAGGGAGGCATGGGGGGCAATTAGGGCCAGAGGGCAGGTGGATGGTGCTGACCTGCAGGCCAGCAGTGGAAGTGCACATTTTAACCCTGACAAAATCACTGTCCATGTCACACAGATGGTCACACTCGCGTGGCTGTTATGAAATTGCCATTTTCAGTGGGGGCGGGCATTGGGAGGGGGGGGCATTAGCCAACGTGAAAACAGTCACTGCACCTTTCAAAATGACCTGTCTGATGGGGGTGCTGTGTGGCTCACGGGGTTAGGCCTCCATGATCAGAAGGTTGTTGGGTCGAATGGCGTCCCTGGCAGAACAGTCACATGACCTTTGGGCCCTTGAGCAAGGCCCTTAACCCCAGAAAATGATGTGACTCCCAAGCTTCATTCTCAATGGTGTGTATATATATATATATATGGATGTGTGTATTCACAATGTGACAGTATCGGGGCCAACTTTTTGGTCCCCACAAAGGGAAATTCAATTTTACAAGAATCTGTGTCTTGTATTTTGTTTGGTTACTTATGGTTAAAGTTGGGGCTGAGTTAGGGTTAAGGTTGTCATTGTTCAGATTAGGCTTTATACCAGAGAGGTGAATGGAGAGTCCCCACAAAGATATGAGGACAAATGTGTGTGTGTGTGTATTTCTCAAAGGACAGCAGTAAGTGATATGCAAGAAGAAGCATTACAGTCCACCTATGGCGAATAATGCATCATTTAATTTGAAATGGTGAGGTACAGAGAGATGAGCTCCCCCCCCCCTCAGCACCACAGTTGTTTCTCCTGAACCTCCATCATGGAGGCCGAGGAAACGCCCCATGAAAGTGTAAGCACAGCAGGATGTCCTCGGTGAGGGCGGTTAAGAGGAGGGCAGCCGGTTGAGCACGGTTATTTGGACCCCAGAGAGGTGGTCGTTAGCCAGAGCCGATAATCACACCTTCCCACATGGTCAAGAAAATAACGTATCATTTCAGCTGTCAACAGGGATAGTGGCCCAAAGGCCTGCAGGAGGAGCAGCGGCAAGGAGCCGGTTGCAGAGACTTAGCAGCCACAAACTTGGAGATTACATGTAGGGAGCTGTGTAATGCTCATCAAGTCATCATGAAACTGCAGGGTTTCCAGGTCAGGCCTAGGCGCTACTCCTAACAGGCCTAGGCGCTACTCCTAAACACCCATAGGCGCTATTCCTAAACAGGCCTAGGCGGAAGTCTTAAATAGCCATAGGCATTACTCCTAAAGCGCCATAGGCGCTACTCCTAAACAGGTGTAGGCATTCCTCCTAAACAGGCCTAGGCGCTACTCATAAACAGGCCTAGACACTACTCCTAAACAGGTGTAGGCATTACTACTAAACAATCATAGGCATTACTCCTAAACAGCTTTAGACGTTACTCCTAAACAGTCCTAGATGCTACTCCTAAACAGGTATAGGTGTTACTCCTAAACAGGCCTAGACGTTACTCCAAACAAGCCTAGATGTTACTCATAAACAGGCCTAGGTGCTACTCCTAAACAGGCATAGGCATTACTCCTAAACAGGCCTAGATATTACTCCTAAAAAGGCCTAGGTGTTACTCCTAAACAGTCATAGGTGGTACTCCTAAACAGCTATAGACATTACTCCTAAACAGGCCTAGGTGTTACTCCTGTTTCACTGTTTCAGTGTCCTCCCTTCTTTTGGAAATGTGGCAGTCATCTGTTCTGGCCATCCATTAAGGAAGAGCAGATTAATGAGCAGCCTGACACAATGGGGCACATTTTATGTAGGGGGGGGGGGTGTTTGCTCATTTTTTGGATGTCAAAATGGTGATGGATTCCAGACGCCCAATATCAGGCTGAGAAGCAGTCTGGGGGCATTTGACACATGGGCAGGTGAGGAATGGTCCCGGCTGTGAGGCAGTGCCGCACCTCCCCCCCCCCACAGCGCCAGTCCCGCTGGCTCTGGGCGGAGGGGGAGACAAATGCCGCCACAAATGGAGCTAATTGGCACCTCGGTAGGCACTGGCTCCGCAAGGCCAAAGATCAGGTGGCAGGGGAGGCACAGGATGGAACTGGGGCCCTCCTCCAGCCAGTCCACAGCAGGCGTGGGCAGGGGTGAGACCGGGGATGGCGTGTGCCAGGCTGCCACATGTGCCAGGAAGGATACGGTCACGGGCAGAGTGGCAAAAACTCAAACATCGCCCGTGCTCCACGGTAAATCTACAACATCCTGCTTAAATATCATCCAAAATGGCAAGGCAGTGTGACATCCAACCAAAACCACATCCTGTCCCAGTCTGCACATGTCCGGGGAGACGGCTTTTCTGAGTTTTCACTCAACAAGCACCAGCAGACACAGAGAGGAGCCATAACTAACCAACAGATGCTGAGAGGACCCACAACTAACCAGCAGACCCAGGGAGGACCCACAACTAACCAGAGACACAGAGAGAACCTACAACTAACTGACCACATCTAAGAAATAAATATACATGTCCAAGCAAAGATGGCTGCCACACCCACAGCTAATCAGCATGATTCTGCTGTTGTCTAATTAATTTCTTTACTACGGGGCGAAAGCATGACGACAGACACTAGTCTCTACATAATCATCTTCTTGTTCCTGCAAGAAGTTCCTGATCAAAACACTGTTTCTGGAGCAGGTCCATCCCTGGGAGATTTCAGCTCGTGTTTAACTGCTGAGCTTCAGAAACAGACCCAGACTGAGCTGTCTTTGATTCTACGCTTGGTTCCAAATAACCTCCTGAGGAGCTCAGTGAAGAGCGTTCAGCCTCTGGGAGTGAAACAGAGGAGAGAGATGGAGCGAAGCGACGATGCCGAGTGGGGAGCTGAAGGACGGGGCTTTGCTGGCCTTCTGAGTACCGATACTCAGGGCAGAACCGGAGAGCTAACCAGACCCCTGTAAGCTACACGATTTTTGGGCTGAAACCAAAACTGTCAATCATTTACTGCAGCAGTAAAACATTCAGATTTCCTGCCGATATCTAGCATGAAAATCTGGATAGATGTTTAATCACCATCACTTCTGCGTGGCCTCGTTCCCACTACTCTGCTTTCTTCTCATTGTTTAAAACGTACAGTTAAGGGGAATTGGTCACTAAACGTAAGAGTGCGTGCCCAGCCGGAGACTGGCATCCCATGGTAACGGTAACCATGTGCTGAGTAAGAACTTATGGAAGATGGAAGCATGCATTGATGGTTTAAAGATGACCTCAATGTCAGGCTCAAGTACGAGAGATTGAGTGTGAATGCAGTAGTGGGGAAACGCGAAACAAATATTTATATATTGTACTTAACTCAAAAAACTAAAAACGTAACATAATGTTGAAAGAGCTTTATATAAAAACAAGTCAGGTCTTGGTCTAAAAAAATGAAAGCATTCCATTCACTTAGATTAAGAGGCCACAGGACAGCCTTGCTCAAAGGAAATTAAAGTTAAGTCATCGCCATTTCCTTCATTTACGAATATAAAGAGATGGACTGTTTGGGGCAGCTGTTGCCTGTCCGATCGCGTATTTAGGCCAAAACGCAGCGTGATCAAGGTCCAGGAACACAGAAGAGAGATGAGGTGAAGATTTGAGGCTTTGGTGTGAGCACAGCGCAAAGGGACACTTCACACCTGATCCTCACTGCTGGGATATGCAGCCCTGGATGGAATAGCAGCTGAAAAGGCGGGGAAAAGCGAACAGCCCTCACTCAGAGCCACTAATGCAGAAAAATAACAAAACTCTGGTGGTCTGCTGAGTGATTTACACGCGTCGCGCGGGAAGGTCTATTAACCCGCTTGGCTGGAAGCGGAAGATGCCTCCAGGATGATGGGTGGATGAGGACGGGTGTGTCTGTTTACATTGTTTCCTTATAGTTTAATCAATGTTATGCCGAAAAGTGAACATGTCTTAGCCTCACTATCTCTAAGAACGGCTCATTGTTATAGCGCCTTAATGGACGGAAACATTAAAAACATTGGCTGATGAATGCTGTATGTCAAACTCACGGAGGGCCAGGTCTGCAGAGCGCCAATGGGAACGCTGTAAATCAGGTCCAAGGAGGGTTGGGTCTGTGAAGCACCAATGGGGACGCTGTAAATCAGGTTCAGGGAGGGCCGGGTCTACGGAGCACCAATTGGAATGCTGTAAATCAGGTTCAAGGAGGGCCGGGTCTACGGAGCACCAATTGGAATGCTGTAAATCAGGTTAAAGGAGGGCCAGGTCGGCGGAGCACAGACAAAACCACACACCTCCCAGGCAACAAATGAGAAACAGGAGGAGATGTGGGAGCTGTCACCCGACACACTATAAACCCGCAGATACTGCCTAAGCATTTAACGTCACACTGTCCTGAATGGCGACCTATCAATCAGAACCATCCCTAAGCAGAAGACATACACATAGCTGCAATCTGCTCAAGCCGCTTTATAAATGCCACAGAATCACGGTGCAGCAGAAAGTCTGCTCTTCTCACCCGACCCGCCTCGTCTCTCTGCTACTCCCAAGCCCCAGTGATGCTCTGCGGCGCCGGATTCTTTTGTACGAAGCTGTAAACTGAGCTTCCCTTCATCCTCTTTGCTTTTACATTTGCAGTGACTTCCTCATTATATCCTTACATTTACCAGCAAAGTTGTATAATACTGTAGGTCATATATTACATTTTTTCTCAACTGCTTTGCAACATTTCTCAAACGACAGTTAACATTTGCAAACCAACAAGTGAAATCCCCACACTTCTGCTGAAATTTCCAAATGTTTTAGTACATGTATGCAAATGGTTTTGTACAACTGGCATCATTTGGCACAATTTTCAGATGTTTTAGTCTTGTTGGTCAAAAGAGATAACGTAGTTTTCCATAATTTTACACCCAAAATTATATATGTATGTGATGTCTGTGTGAGGTCTCAGTCATCCAAGACATGATCATTTTAAGGGCTTGAATCGAAGGCAACTGGACTTCTTTTTCAATTTCATGAAGACGTTTCACCTCTCATCCGAATGGCTTCTTCAGTCTGATGGGGAGTTTCAGGTATTTATCCTCTAGTGGGGTCGTCACCTTGAAAGTGGTCGTTGACACGCCCTGCTGTCCAACAGGTCATTAGGGTCACTTGGGGCAAGGTGTGGATCAGGGTGTTAAACCTGGGTTCCACCTGAGCCAAGGTGTGAAACACTCATAGGCTGCCCCTCACGTTTGAATCGACTGGGGAGGATCTCAAGACTGCGATATAAGTGGATGATAACTGGTGTCTTAAACCTCCAACTCTGTTCAGTGATGGTCATTCCAACTGGACGTAGAGAGCCTCTTTTACTCCTCTCTCAAACCACCTGTCTTCTCTGTCCAAAACGTACACATTTGTATCCTCAATGGAGTGCCATACGTGTGTGGAGTGGTTGCTTGGTCTCTCCTATGTATAAGTCCAAGCATTCCTCACTGCATTGTACAGCATACACCACATTGCTCAGCTTGTGTTTAGGCGTTTTGTCCTTGGGATGAACCAGTCTGTCTAAGGGTATTGCTGGGTCTGAAGTGCACTGGGATTTTGTGTTGGGAAAAAATTCTTCTAAATTTCTCAGACAGTCCTGCCACATATGGGACGACAATGTTCTTCTGCCTGTTTTGTTCCTTATTGGTTGATGCTTGAGGTTCATTTTCATGTCTCTTCGCTGCCTTGATAAAGACCCGGTTTGGATAACCACATGTTCTAAGTGTCCTCTTGATATGTGCCAGTTCTTTTTATTTTCCTCCTTTCTTGGAGGGAACCTTCTCTGCCCGATGTTGTAAGGTCCTGATGACTCCAAGTTTGTGTCCCAGAGGTTGATGAGAGTCAAAGAGCAGGACCTGATCAGTGTGTGTAGGTTTTCTGTAAACTTCAATGTCAATATATATATGTATGCCATCATCGTGTGAATTACCACATGCAAAACAGTTAACCAAGCCTTCAAAACGATTTTAAAATATATTCCATAAATTGCAGTGATACAGCATTGTTGTGTTTTTGCTTCCCACAGTACAGGATTTTGTTGTCATTTTGTTGTTCTTGTATCGCCATTTTGCTGTTATTGTGTTATACAGTGCTGTGTGAATTTTTTGTCCGCTATTTTACTGAGGTCTTGAGGTCTGAAAAATTCACAAGTGCTTTCTAGTGAACTTTACATACTGTAATATTGAAACTGGTGTCTGACATGAATAAGTATCATTTTGCTACAGAAGAATGATCAGTCACTGACAATGAGAAAGTGGGAACCAATTATTATTCAGCATTGTGGAGCTCAGCAGTAGCAGACTTACACTGACATACTGACAATATATCCAAGTATTTTGGCTCTCATGGTTAAAAAAGATGCTGACTGTATTTTTCATTGTGGTGACACTGACTAATTAATTGGTGGAATTATTTGCTTTTGAGACAAGAGTTAATTGTTTTGCGTAAGTTACAGGCTTTTGCAGCTAATCATAGTGTTGTAGTATCTGCATTAATTGTTCAGAGAAATGCTCTTACGCCTGTGAGAATGTTAAGTATGTTTCGTGAAATGTGCCAAAACAATCGAAAAAAAAACCTGTAATGACAGAGTACATTATCATATGTACTCTATCATATATTATATGGCACTGTACAGTACTGTACTCTCTCTTGAATGAAAAGGATCCCAATGCTTTACTCTAATTCTCTAGAGACGATACAGCAATGAAAAAAAAAATTATCAAGGGATGATGGCGCAATAAAAATCATGCGTTTTACACATTTTTATAACAGGTATAGCAATAATGTGGCAACAAATGAGATCAGCAGGAACGCTACAGGCAGGTTGGATGACAGTTCCACCGAGACGCGCGGATATGGGGACAAAGGGAGATGAGTGACACACTGGGCGTGACTGTGCTGGCGGATTTCAGCGTGTTACATCCTGTACTCGCTTGATGAGCAGGTTGAAACTTATGAACCATTTAATTCTGGCATTTTTCCAATTTTCTTTCAGACTGTGGTAAACCGGGGGAAAGTGAAACAGCACATACTGAAACAGCGGTGGAGATCCCCTTCCATCATAAAAAACTATGCTGCATTACCGCCAACCACCAGAGGCGGCGATGAAACACCCTCAGCACCCTTACTTCCAGTGCTTCTGGCCGCCCAGCCAGTCTAACAGCATGTCTTTGGACTGCGGGTATAAACAGGAGCAGCCTTAGGAAATGTGCGTCACACGGGGAACATGCGGCCTGTACATACACAGCGGAGCTGGTGTTAATAACTAGCATCCATGTGAGTTCTTCACAACTTACATGGAAAAGAAAACAAGCTGATTTGCTACAAGGTACAGAACACATATCAGGATGCATAAAGTCAGGGAAGAGTCAGCAGAAGCTAGAAGATGCTGCAACAAATGTCACCTATTGCACCTTCCCGAGTAAATTTTATTGTGAATGATAAAGGAATAAGATAATAAAAAGACATAAAAGTTCACTGGCCCTGGGCGGCTTGGTAAGGTGCCACAAGAGCCACGACAGCTGCTCTCTCCTCTCCTCAGCTCCCGTTCATGTCTGCATGCGCAAATATGAACGACTGTAATGGAGGGAGTTTCAAACACTTAACTTTAGGGGCTGTGTGGCCTCGGAAGCTGACACTCTGGCGGACAGTGACATCCCAGCAAAAAGGCACAGCGCCAGCGATGGAACGGAGGGCAGGGCAGAGGACACACTCAGTATGGGGTACTGGAGATGCCAAGCTATCGAACAACATGCTGTTGGATTGTGGGCAGAAACCAGAGTACTGGGCAGTAAGCGAAGACACAAGGGGAGAGGATACGAGCTGCACGTGCAGAGAGCCGGGGGGTGAGAATCGAACCCGCAGCCTTGGAGACATGAGGCAGCAGTGAGACCCACTGGGTCACCACGTCACCCCCCAAAAGCCACTTTATTGGGGAGCAGAACGTTATCTGGAGAATGGGATGATAGCTGCAATCTGCCAGGGCCGTGACAAAACCTTTTAAAAACGTTAGGAAAAGCTACCTGCTGTGCCCAGTGTAAATAACGGGAAAAGAGAAGAAAATAGGTTGTGATTCTGTGCGCGAATTAGGTTTATATTACATTGTGGGGACCACAATGTAATAGAAACCTTTTATTTTGATGTTGTGGGGACCATTTTTCAGGTCCCCACAAAGATCTGTGAATGCAATCAAAAAAGTAAAAATGCAGAAAATCTTGTATATTGTTTGGTTACTTATGTTAAGGTTATGGCTGGGTAGGGGTTAAGGTCGTCATGTTGGGATTAGGGTTTTCCCAATAGAAATGAAAAGAGAGTCCCCACAAAGATATAATTACAAATTTGTGTGTGTATGTGTGTGTGTGTGTGTGGGGGGGGGGGCACTAAGTCTAAGCAGCTTTCTGATGTTTTGAGGGGGTTGAGAAATAATCTCCTGTCACTCACATGCTTCTCTCTTCAGCGATCATCGATGGGATTGCCCCCCCACCCGACATAAACCCATGGGGGGGGGGGGGGGGGAGACTTCTTAAAGCCATGTCATAGCTTCAGTGAGCGGGAAAACGAGCTTCACCTATTGCGAGGAAATCATTCTTACTGCTTGTTCTTCCCCAAATTCCCGACACGATAAGTGAGCTGCCTCCATTTTAGCCTGATGTGCTTCTAATAAAACAGACAAAAGCCCTGAAAAAGCCCCCCCCATAGGAACGAAGGCCCCTCCGGTCCCAGAAGGCAAACCACGGCTAAGCACAAGGAAAGATCTTCAGAATGCGGTCAAGAGGAACATGGACACAACCTTTACACAGAATGACTTCCTGCGACAATACCAGTGTGACAAGGGCTTTGAGCCAAGGTTCTCTTTCTCCATCACAGCAGAAGATAAAGCACCTTTTTAATGCTCTTTGGTGGTGGACAGAGAGCAGCAGAAGCTGCCTGACGTAATGAAAACTTATTAACCGCAATCTGAGTTTAAATGGAGGATTGAGATGGTATGGCACCTTCAAAATGGCCTCCAATTCCGTTTCTGCTCTGAGCAGCTACACTGGGATGAGAAGCTACTAGCCGTTCTGGGAGAGAAAGCGGCTCCTCACTGTCCTTAAGGGACACCCTCCGGAGACCAAACCTGGGCCCGTCCAGCCACATCCCCTCATCGCTTCACCATGACAACCCCGTCGTCGTTATGGTGAGAACTGGAGGTGAACTGGAGGACCCGTCACGCCCCATAGAGGCATCTCAGTACTGATGCCCCTCCTAATGAAGGGCTGCCAACTGTCACGCATCTGCTGTGACGCTCACGCTTCAGACTCTCACGCTCAGAGAGGAAATCTTACGGCAGATCCATATTACTCCACGATAACCCTAAAATTAGCTACATTGAAAGCGTTGGGGAACTTTGCAAACGCTACAGCCTATTTGCAAGGTGATAAAACAGTTACATGCGTGTAAATATGTCTGCGTCACATTGAAAATCTCACTGCAGCCAGCTGACAGAAGCTGGCAGCCCTGTAAGTATCGGCGAGCAGCTAACATATTTCATGTTAAGGCTCGTTTCCATCTGCTTTTCATGACAGTTAGAGGCAGTCAGTAATGCACACGGCAGGCTGATGTCAGAGCAGGTCTACGGTTAAAAACACAGCTTTACTGCAGATGGAGCCGTCATGCATGAAGCCTGAGAGGACAGAAATAATAGATGCCAGTCAAGATATAGGTCACACTGAGTTGATAAAACTACTTTTATGTGTGTGTACTCACACTGGCGGGGGCCAGCAGTACATAAACAGCACTTTACCTGCAGCTCTCGCAGGGGTTGGGAAGTTCAAGCATTGAGCAAGTTCTTGAGCAAACCTACATCAAATATTTGCTCTCCAGTCTTGCTGGAGAAAGACAATGAGCCTTGTCCAACACTGCCAGATGGTATTAGCTTAGCAACACCCCTACCAAACAATGACAGGAAATATGGATCTATAATGACTGATAATACATGTTTTACATACCCTATAAAGCGTTTAATACCTGCTTCAATATGGTTATTACAAAAGTCAACAGGCAAACGTAACTCCTGGAGAAAAGCAAATATGCATGAGCTCTCTCAAAGACACATACTTCTTACGCAGCGATAGCAGTGAAAACAGAACTGGCCTGGAAGTCCATATAAATGCCAGCCTTTTGTCTGTGGCCTCTTTTCAATAAATCCTCTCGTCCCTTAGGGTTTTAATTCCCGACAGGAAATGAAAAAAAAAAGGTTAACGATCAATTGAGAAATAAAGGGGGTTTATGATGAAGGGGAGGGGGGGGGTCTCGCTCCAGACTGACACCCATACTGTTGGCTGCCATTATCTTAGGAGCATTTGGTAATAAACCGTGAATGTGAAGTAGGGTTAGGGTTAGGGTTAGGGCTGCCGTTTTGTTTCCCTGGTCGCTCTGCCCCCTCAGCTCCTTGGGCATCAGTCCTGAGGCGTGGCGGTGGGCTGCATTCCCCCCCGCCTTGCCCTGCCTGTTGGCATTTCAGCTTTTGTTTTGAAGATACCCGACCAATATTAGCTCTTGAAGAAGCAGTAGCGTGTCCACAGGCTGTGCGCCCCCCCCCCTCGCCCCCATGCTAATGACCGACGTCGCCTCACAATGGCCACATTTACATGGCCGTCCCTCCTTTTGTCTCTCTCCCAAACGGACGCGGACACAGAAAGCCACTGGAGGTGCCCCCGTGTCCTGGGGGGGCGGACAGGAAATACCCAAGGAGGAGGAGGAGAATGAGGAAGGGGCCGCTGAGGGATTCAAACTGCGGGTGATGGAAGCTGGAGACCCTGAGGAGAGTTTGTGTGTGTGAGAAAGAGAGAGAGAGCAAGAGAGAGAGCGAGAGAGAGAGAGCAAGAAAGACAGCAAGAGAGAGAAAGAGGGGGAGACCGAGAGAGAGAGCAAGAGAGGGAGAGCGAGAGAGAGACAGCAAGAGAGAGAAAGAGGGGGAGACCGAGAGAGAGAGAAAGAGAGAGAGATATATCAAACAGGATGGGCTGGATTTGGAGTGGGGGCACTGGACTTTACAGCATATGGCGATGCTCCAGTCCCAGGTGAAAAACTCAGATGAGGGTCAGATGACAGCCTCCCACCAAAAGGGGGCGATCTACACTGCATCACCCTGCAGTGGCTGTCACCTCAGCTAGAGGCCCCATCACCTCTGCAGACAGCTGGCACAGTGCCGTAGACGGCGGCCTCGGCAAACCCAAACTGCAGGCTACTAAATGACGGGAAGGTTTGACGTGCCTCTTAATGGCTTCCCGATGCAGCCAAAAACCTGAGTGAAGACCCAGAGTTCCTGCAGGAAGAGGTGGGAGATGCTGCTGTTTGGCCGGACCGTGTAGCTGTGGGTTTGACGCCCATCTTTGTACATGCAGAGACAGGGAATTCTGTGGTAAAAGCACAATGCAGCCAATTATCTGCTATCAGTCCAACTATGACCCTGTGTACTAATTTCGCAATTTTTAACCAATAAAATGCGCAAGTATTTAAAAATTGCTCAGAACCTCATGCCCCATCTGAGCACAAACCAAATTTATCTTTGAAAACACTGGAAGGTTCAGAGCAAACCAGCGGAGCCATTTTCAGCTCAAAGACGACACTGCAGGCGAATGGCCTTGCCACGTATGACGGCGTTTTACGATTGATTTTCAGTTCACTTTGAGGCTAATGGCATTTGGCTTTGCCAAGGCTGATAATCCACGGCACATTTCCTCGGCACAAAAGCTCTCAATCCACGTTTTTCTTCCTACGTGAAAGTGAGTCAAATGGGAGCTTAGTTTCAAACCAGGTCCTTTACTCTGTAACGAATGTAAACACTGACATAACCCGAAGGACGGGATATGGTTTCTCACTGAACATTGAACTTCCAGCCTGCAGACCAGCAGCAGTCTCTGGTGGCACTGGAGTTTTCAAAGCGTGCAGCCATCACTAGACCCTGTGACTGAGTTTCACTCCCAGGTGATACATCCATAGAAAGATTTAAAGACAGTTGTGTTACGCTCTTAAGGTACAATGATTTTACCACAACTCTTACTCTACCTTTTTTTTTTTTTTTTTTTTTTAGAGATTACATGTACACAAGACAGCTGATAAAACTCAAGCCTCGAATACTGAGATTAAATACACCCTGACTCTCTCTCGGGAGAGGGAATGATTTGAATCGCCTTGTAACTTTCAATGGTCTCGCACTATCCTTCAGAGATGAACATTTAATTTAGCACCTTAATTGCTGATGTTATCGGCTGCGGGGTGTGTGCGCGTTCAAGCATGATCACGTTGGAAATGCCTCCTAATGAAAAGCCGCAGCTCAGCAGATAAGGCGGTATTACCGGCCCCGTCGCCGCCATCACCACGGAGAGCGCGCCCAGCCAAGCCGCCGGCGCAGACTACTGAGCACGACTGATCCCGGGACTTCTCGCCAATTTCAATCTACAGTAGGACACGCTGGAAAGATCCCCGGCGTCAGTGGAGAGGGCACACAGCGACGCCCACCTAGCTGCATGTTAGCATTAGCGGACGCTAACACGCACAAGCAGACCCAGGGGGTTCAGATGGCAGCATCTCTGGGGCTACAAGCTTAAACTGTGCCCCCAGGGCAATGGGTAGGGTGGTGCTGTTCGGCAAATCACCATGAAGGGCCATCCAGCGCTGAGTGTTTCTGGTGCCCCGCATTTCCTGGGACAGGCTCCAGCCTAACTGGATCCCCTGAATCGGTCCATCTATCGAGCTATCTTCCAAACACTCACCCAGCTACGCATCATGGGGGGGCTGGAGCCAGTCCCAGACAGCACTGGGCACAAACTGGGGGAGCACCCGGGGTGGGATGCCAGTGCATCACAGGCCACACACACAAATACAGACACAGACAATCCAGGCAATATTGAGACACCAGTTTTGACTGTGTGAGAAAGTAGGGGTGTGTCAGACTCTTGTCCAGACCCCCGCCTGAAGCCTACAGTGAACCATAGTCAGCATCACTGCGCTGTAAGAGATGTAACTGTGCTGTAAAAGATGTAGCTGTGCTGTAACAGGTGTAAGTGTGCTGTAAGAGAAGCAGCTGTGTTATAAGAGATGTGCTGTGATATGTAGCTGTGCTGTAAGAGACATGGCTATGCTATAAGAAGTGTAACTGTGCTGTAAGAGACGTAGCTATACTGTAAGAGACGTTAATGTCCTATAAGAGACGTAGCTATACTGTAAGAGATATAACTGTGCAGTAAGAGTAAGAGATGTAACTGTGCCGGCCCGTCATAGATAAAGCAGCAAAATCTGTCTAAGCAGTCCCGCCAACATCCTGGTATTTCAGTGGTCACAGTCAGGGTACCATTTGCTATTTCCTCACACAGCTCAATGAGGGGAAGCCCTTCAACCCCTGCGTCTCTGCCGGGGGCGGGGGGGGGCGGGGGCTGGCTGGCGTTGGCACAGCCCTCTGCGATGGGATCGCTCTCCCCGCTCCGCTGGCTATCACGCGAGAATCACAGAAAGGCTGGTCCTCACCACCCACCCACACTACACACAGATCAGTGAGATAGCAATAAACAAGAATCATCAGTGCCCCCCCCCCCCCAATACACACTCCCTTCGGGGCCTGCCCCCCCCAGGAAGAGAGCAGCCTCAGATCCACAGCCTGCTGCACATTAAAGTGGATGAAAATCTTTTGTATGTAAACAGTTTAAATAACGCATTACCCCAATTGCTGTTTAGCAAGAAACAAGAGGCTCTGCAGTCATGCAATTCAGCCATTGGAGCAAAGCAGGCACACTGGAGTGTCCGCCAGCCATTCACGTCCCTGCCGGCCTAAATTGCTTTATTTTCTAGGCGATGTTATCGTGCCTTTGATGTCCAGGCGAAATTGGAAAATTGGAGCAAATTGCTGTATTTGTGTTTTGTGCCCCTTGACGATGGCGACCCCCCCCCCAGCTACAATACGAACAAACAGCACATAATTAAACATCCCCCAGGATGAGGGCAAGTCTTCAGCCATTTTGTTGTCATTTTTTTTTATCTTTTATTTGGCGACAGAGAGATGAGAGAACCATTGGCAAGGATCGCACTGGGAAAGACGAACTTACAAATAAAAATATCCGAACGGTGGGAAAAAAATGGCAGCCATTGGGCCTTTTTTTTTTTTTTTCCTTAAATGTATACGCGGCCAGCGCAGACACAGAGGTGGGGGGCAGGGGGTCAGGCACACCAAGGCAGGAGAGGGCAGCGCCACTCGGAAGCCGTGACGATGGCGGTGACCCCGGTCTTTATTCCCGGCCCTTTATCTCACTTCGAAATGCCCAGATGCGAGGGCCGTTCTCCAGGAGAAGTGGCTGAGGACGCCTCCTCACATTCTCCTCCTTCTTCTGGGCGCCTCCGGCTTCATAAAGCCGCAGTCGGTGTGTTTTGTGCACCGTGACACACTCGCCGGTGGTCTCAGTCACTGTTTACATCGCTGGCTGAAGTAGCCTCGGATTAGGCCTTTGTGCTGCGTGAAGAGGTAAGAAAAGTCACTTATTTGTGCTCAGCGAAGCTGCGGCTTTCGCCCCTGTTTGGGGGGCGGGGGCTTTGAAATGCACTCTTTCCTATAAATCACTAGTCTTTCACACTGGGCAGTTGCGTCACATTTCTTGCATCTAAGTGCGCAGTGACTTTCAGCTCACGTCTTCCCTCTCTCACGCTCACACACACACACACTAACAGGGGTGAGACATTTTATTCAACATGGAACAGAAGGATAAACCCAATAACAGCCTTTCCGGGAGGGGGGGGGGATTCCCTCACACCCGACGGTGACCCCCCCCCCCCCTCACCCCAGCATTCAGCTGGGCACTTCATGCTGACTCAGCCCTTTAGGGTATGTGTGGGGCCATGAAGCTGACATGACACCGGCGGTACCAGGGGGTGGGGGCTGAATTCCTGCCTCCCACTGTCTGAAACATGCATATGACCATGCATACTCACAAATACACCACACACACCATATATACACCAGCCCCTGTAAGGATACATGTTAATACTTCTGTAATAAGGGGATTCAAACCTGCACGCAGGTGCACGCCTGCAACTACGGAAAGATGGACAGGTGTTTGCTGGCTTTGTTCCCCATTCTCACACCTCTCTATCCAGTGTATATCTATGTTATTGAATACATACTTTTATTGTACATTTAAAATAGTAGTTCTATGAAATATTTTTCATAGAAACCAATAGTATTCCGTCCCGGTTGTAAACAACGCGGTGGTGACATTATACAGAAACCCGGAAGTCACAGCTAAAGTAAAGCATTCAGTAAGCGGCGTCTCAGGGGAAAGATGAGGGGTCATATCGTTACTTGGTTCACATTAAAACATTGACAAATCGCTCACAGGTAAATAAATAAATAAATTTGCATTATTTATTTTGTTGAGAAATAAATTAGGTTCTTTCCAGTTATTAAGCACACTTTCAATATTTGTCAGGCTTCTATTTTTAGAGCCATTTTGCGAAATAGACTAGATTTAGATTTTAGTTGTTTGTTCATCAACAATGACCTGTTTTAAGAGCAGTGTCATAAACTGATTTTAAAAATGCTGTTGGCAGACAGAGTGGAGCGAAAGGGCTTCATGTGGAAGCTGCTTTACTGGATACAGGTATGGGAATAATATTGTTTTCTCTTTATTTTGAGACTTTGCAATAATGACAATGTCTGTACTGAATAGGGACCATTGTAAATTTGCAAACAGGAAAGGAAATGCTGTATTTGCATTTTGTATAGAACACACTGTTTTAATGAAAGTGTTTGTAACGTCTTACATGTATATATTGCGTATTGCCATTCTGTCAAAAAATTTTGGGATATGGTTTTTGATTCATATCACCTAGCTAAACTTTCCCCCCCATGACAAACTTGGGCCGGTCCGTCAGGTTTGTTCTGGCGCCAGCACTGGTCCATTGGCGTGATCATTTGCTTTCAGGCTGATTCACTGGATGGCAGGAGGGGAGCACATTATTATGAAGCGGTTTTGCAAACAGCTCGGCCAGTGAGGAGTGGACCATTCAGGGGGGACATCAGGGTCTGGGGCTTCTGCAGTCTCCCAGCATCCTCTGGCACCAACCTTCCAATGCAGCAGCCAAGCAAGGATTTAAAGGTCAAGTCCCCAAAAAAGCCAACCCCCCCCCCCTCACAAGAGGCTTTTAATTGACATTTTTGTCATTGTCCACAGGGATAATAGGGGAGGAGAAGAAGGGGCGCTCTTTTCAGAACTCTAAAATGTTGATAAATGAGGGACAGAGGCAAAATGTGACCACGGAGTGAGACCAGCCCCCCCCCCCCCCCAAACACTTCAGGGGGGCACCTTGGTGGGGCTCTCACAGGGCCCCTGAGAGCCGTGGGTCCTGCACGGACAGCGCTACTCAGATGCAAATCCCCACACAGAGGAGTTCCCTCCCCAGCGAGAGAGATAAACCTGTTAGCTCTTTGTTTATCGAGTTTCACTTTATTCTCCTTGACAACCATTTAAACAATGCCTGTTGGGAAATGTCCCTCTGAGAATGAGCCACAATGGTCAATATCAGTGGCCTTTCTGTCAAGCTAATACTTTCATAAAAAGGTGGTGGGTGGGGGGGGGATCTTCCTTCCTGAAAGAATTAAAGAACAACTCCCACAAAAGGCACCTGGCAAACACGGTCAGAATGGGCGCTGGACAAAAGCACTTTGTCCCAATGATGCCACCTTTGTACCCTGCACAATGAACCCCTCATTTTCCACTGGTGGGACAGACCACTGCGTATAAACAAGCTCCATCATGCGCAGAGCCCACCCCCCCCCTCCCCCGTCATGAGCACCTCCACTCTGAGTGACGGGCCCCAGGACGCGGCCCCGAGTCGCAGCTCTGCCCGACGCCCAGCCCTCAGTGGCCTGTGGAAAAAGCTTGGGGCAAAACTCCGCCTCTGAAGGGGTGGAGACACGTATGACTGACATAAACGGGCACTGGGGGACCATGTCATCGACGTTGGGGGGCTGACAGGAGGAGACATTCATCACAGGAGGGGTTTGACCATAGAGAAGACGAGAGATACATGTGTGTGTATATGACCGGGAGGGAGGCCTGAAACAGTGAGAGAGTCTTCTGGAATTCTATTTCAGAAACTTTCCCAAATGTCAGTCACCTCTCTGCTCTACCTGCTGCACTATAAGAAACCAAACTGTGGAGGAACTAAATATCTTTTGTCACTGTGATCCTTTGTGGCCCCGTCACTGAAGCCGGGCTTTGTTCTCCCGGAGACTGGTATGTGCCACAAACGTCACTTCAGAATAGCCGAAGGGGGGGGCTCAGGTCTTTTTTTCAGTTCATCTCTGGCTCCCCCCACACCCAAGCCTGAATGCTCCCTCCATCTTGGTGCGGAGACATACAGGCTGCCTCCTTCAGCTTCCTGGTGGCTGGACGAGTAGGCATCTCCGGACCCTTCCTGAACAGGGGCGGGGCACAGCGACCTCCACGCCCCCCACTCTCTCTCTGTTACCCCGCTCGCTTTCCCAGCCCCTCACCCCCCAGCAGATTAACTCCCTCACCTTGTCACCCCACCTTCCTAAAAATACCTCCTCCCTGACCCGCTACCCTCTGTCCATGGCTCTCTCTCTTCCACTCTCTCCCTTTTTCTCTCTATCCCTCTCTCCTTCTCTCTCTCTCCTTCTCCCTCTCCCTCCCCCCGAGTAGGCTGTGCATGTGCTTTGATGCTGGGTGACACGCCACACCCTCCACCAGGCTGCAAAGGCGGTGGTAACTTGGGGGGGGGGGTGCGATGTGCAAGAAGAAGGCCAGCGGGTAATCCTGGAGTAATTGTTTCCAGATTACAGGAGCCAGCCCAGAGTGCAGGCCCAGCCAGGCATGAAATGGCCTTCTCACGCACCGCCGGCCTCCTCACCTGCAGGGGAGTCTGCCGTTGCCCCGTGCCGATGCCCCACGCCGTTGCCCCGTGCCGTTGCCCCGTGCCGTTGCCCCACGCCGTTGCCCCACACCGTCTCCAGGCCAGGTGACCCGCACCAACGCAGAGGCCCGGTATGCAACAGGAGCACAGACAGCCATGCCTGAAAGGGTTTGACTGCCGGCCCCACAGAATATATACACTTATCCTACAGAAAAACGGCTTTGATGTGCGTTTAAAGCCAGAAGTGAAGTGTGTCATTTTCAACCATGCGTTATTTGACATTCACACCTACTGAATTCTGCTACTGAACTTTAAAAAAAAAAATAAACCTCTCCTGAAATTAAAGGTAGCCAGGCATCTCACCGCAGAATCAGGTGCGTAAACACTAGAGAGGAACCAAAATTTAAAAAAAAAAACAGCCATCAATGTTCCAGCTTAAATCCAAAACAGTCCCCGCCTGGCATCTGCAAACACAAAGCCGCATATTAGCTTTGAACGTTCTAATCCACGTGCTAATTTGCCCGTCCACGGAGCCAAAAGGTATTCAAGTGTGCAAATTTCACAACGTGGAAGATTTCTGCCCATAATAGTCATTCAACGGCAACTGAAATTAATCACAGTTACCTAAGTGGCCGTCATATGCATAGTGTGTGTACACTCAGGACAATATCAGACGGACAAACGGAGCTCTATCTAAGCCAAACAATGGCTGATTATGTGGCCTTCATCGCACAAAGCTCGACCCTGCCCCCAAACTGGATACGTTGGGGACCCTTTTGTCTGGGAACAAAGACAGATTTAAACCGCACTACCTGCCATTCTGTCCTGACTGGCAGTGTCAATGACGTTAATTGAGTTGCCTACAATCTTCTCAGGTGTTCATTATCCACTCTGGGCTCTGCAGGTGTTCCATCAGCTCTTTATTGTGGTGTCTTTAGAAACTTTTTTTCCCCTCTTTCTTTCCTGGGCCTGGTCCCAGGGCACATGCGATTACAGCGCAGCTGCTCCGAGACAGAATCTACAGCGGGCCCCAGGGCGAGAGCATGAGAAACCCGCCGCTATCTCCACACCTTCAGGAAATGGTGACACCTCCCCCCCAACAGAGGGAAGTTCTCCTCCCGCATGCCCAGGAGAATAGGCACCAGGGCCACACTGCAGATCACAAGGCCTCCAGGTCTGTGCCACGCAGGCAGGGGGGTTAAGAGCAGGCCTGACTCTGTATCTCGGTCGGCTAAGTGCAGGCCTGACTCTGTATCTCGGTCGGCTAAGAGCAGACCCGTGACTCTGTATCTCGGTCGGCTAAGAGCAGGCCTGACTCTGTATCTCGGTCGGCTAAGAGCAGGCCTGACTCTGTATCTCGGTCGGCTAAGAGCAGGCCCGTGACTCTGTATAACAGTTGGCGAAGAGCAGGCCCGTGACTCTGTATAACAGTTGGCGAAGAGCAGGCCCGTGACTCTGTATAACAGTTGGCGAAGAGCAGGCCTGTGACTCTGTACCTCAGCCTCAGTTTAGTGTAGGTATGACCCTCAGCACAGACACACACAGGATACATCTTTTGTAAACCTTAACTTTACTGTACTCTACTGTAAATTTTAGTTATGATTTATGAATTAATATTAATAATTACAACATAAATAAATCAGCAGGCAAGAATACTATCTACCCACTAAATAGCAATCTCATTACCTGAAGCTTTGTTCGGGCGTTAGCATGGTCCCAGCTGAAAAACATCATTATTCCATCACAGACCACCCAGGTAGTCAATTGGAGCCAACTTGCAGGATATAAAATAAAAAGAAAAAAAAAAAGAAAAATCAGCACTGGTATCAGCAGGTTACAGCACTGGTATCAGCAGGTTACAGCACTGGTACCAGCAGGTTACAGCACTGGTATCAGCAGGTTACAGCACTGGTATCAGCAGGTTACAGCACTGGTATCAGCAGGTTACAGCACTGGTATCAGCAGGTTACAGCACTACAACAGACATAAACTTTCTTCCCATCAACAAATACACAAAACTGTTAAAGTCACAGGGCAGTAGTACCACTTTAATCACTTTAAGTGTCTACTTTCTCTGGGGGGGTCATGGGTCTTATTTTCAGATACTCCTCGGTAAACATTCATCATGTCGGAAGTACAATGGGGCCATGGCTTGTCTGCCTGAAACAAGAGATGTTCGTGTCAACCTGACAATGTCCCTCAAAGAGACGAAGGACTAAAGGCAGGTTCAATGGACCGTCAGCAGAGGAGCGAGGAAGGTCAAGCCTGCAAGCAGTCGAGAACGGGGGCCTTTATCAACCTTCATACCAGCTCAAAGCGCTGCCGTAAAATATCCACAGTAATAAACTGATAAATGCAAACAAGTTTGGGTGAAAATGTGTCATCTTACAAGCAAAATAAAGTTAAACTCTTCTTGGGAGTCAACTATTCATCATCAGGGCTGCAATGAGAGTTGCGCCACATGACGAAATGCCCTGAAATCTTGGGGTAAATCAATCCCAGCCTGCGAGGGCAAAAAGGAAAAAAACCACGGCAGGGCAAATAATTCACCTAGATTTTTGGTCGCAGAATTACACACTGCGACTGGTTACCATCACCGTGGAGCCGAGCACCGCAGAACCAGGGTGAGGATGAGGAAGAGAAGCACGAGGAAGGGGGCACATGCGGATGGAACAATGTGGGTGCTGTCATGGTGACGACCTCGGGGTCACCCTAGCGATGACCTCAGCAACCGAGAAGCAGCTGTAAGGCTTTACTCTGGAATCTACTGACGGACGAGTCCCGGGTTCTCCGCTTAAATTCACATCCCTCACCATGCAGTAAGCGGAGGGAACGCGAATCAGGAACAGGGGCTCAGTGTTTACAAGCAGGCCGCCATCGCAGTGTGCCAGTAACCAGGGCCCCCGTCAGAGCCAGGCTTGATGGCCCTTGTCTTAGGACCTCATACCTCACTTCTACGCTGCATTGTGAAATGCCCCCCTTCGTATTTAGCTACCGGGGGTGGGTTGGGGGGACTGTGTGCTTTTGCCTCTCGAGGTTATTGTTCGAGCTGCTTTCGAACAGAAATTCATGGCCAGCAATCGGAGCACACATCCTCCGCAGGTGTGTCACCTGCCGTTTTCTCTCAGACATGCAACACCCCCCCCCCGCCACCCCCGCCACCCCAAAAACAATCGGCTACTAACTGCTGCAATTACCAGCCCGTCACGGCTGTGGCCAGTGAGCCAAGCTGCCGCTTCACGGCCTTCCGGCAAAACACTTCGGCAAGCAAGATGTCAGCTCCCTGAAAAGCTCTGACGGCACGCGGACTCCCCGTGGCTTCAGAGCGACTCGTGACAATGGCTTCAAACGCCCCCGCTCACAATCACGCTTTATGTGCCAAACATATAGACTTGTAAGGATCTCACCTGCGTTAGTATTTACCGATTTGTCATGGGCTGGAACTCCAGGTGAGATCTGCACCACTTTTTGACTTTGGGGAAAAAAAATTGAAGGGGGGGGGGGGGGATTTTGAACTCCTCCTGGCTGCTGAGGCCCCCCAGGTGAACGCATTAGCCGGCACGGCTGCCCGATCAGAGGGCGCGGAAGTGGAACGGCGGGATCCGGCTGGAGCGGCTCGTGTGGCCAATCGCGGGGCTTCCTGTGAGTGCGCCGATAAGCCCGGGACCGCGAGTCATGCCGCGGCAGGGGGGCGGGAACAATGCTGGGGGGGAGACGGGAAGAGGGGGGGGCAGTCACCGGACCCACCTGCATTCCTCTCTCTGCCCACAGGTACAACCTGCACCCTCCTACTGCTCCCACTAATACATTATAAATCGATTCTCCTCACCCAGGCTGGCAGCTTCCTGATTCTCCTCCATCTCTCTTTCATGCAATTAATGGCAGGCGAGCGACGCGTCAGGGAGGCCTATCAGTCACACGCACACACACACACACACACACACACACACACACACACACACGCGTGTACCGGGCGCTCCGTGCTCCCTGCTAGCAAAGAAGCCGAGAATGAAACGAATGAAGAAAGAAAACAAAACAAATGGCCACACGTGTGACCTGGCTTTTCAAGATTGGAAGTTATTCCAGGAGTGCCACACATACGTTTAAATGGTGGCCGATTCACTTTAAAAGCCGCAGAACGGGAGCCCCGTCTCAGGCGGCCCGGTCCCACGAGGGCCCGGAATGTTCTGTCACGGGAGAGGAACCGGCAGAAGCTGGCACTGCGTCCGGGACGGGCTTTAGTGTACAGTCCCGGTGGGGATTAGCCCACTGAATGGCGACGAATTAATGGGATCAACATTAGCTGAGAAGATCAATGCCCTCAAAGTGGTTACGTATCAGCAGAGGGGAACATAGACTCATCTCTGTGTTTAAACAGCTTCGCAGCAAATTACAGCAGAACCCCCTTCAACGTGCGTGTGTGTTCGGCGAACATCCCACAAGGCAAATAACCACGCACACAGGAAATGAAGAGGTAGTGGCGGTCGGGGGTGGGGGGGGATAGGGGGAATCTGAGTGTTTTGGACTGTGTGACCTGCAATGGATTAGCATCCCGGCTAGGATGCCCCCCCGCCTTGTGGCCGACGCTGCCTGAGGGGCTTCTCTCACTTGATCCGGCTCAGGATAAGCAGCAGGATGATGGATGGATGGACAGACGGACAGATATCGCAGTACTTCCAAGCGCACTGGAATGTTTCGGATCCACACGACTAGCGCATCCAGCACAGAAATAAACCTAGAGTGAAGGAAACAGAGCGAGGTGCTGAGGCGGGGAAATAGCCCAGGTCTAAGTCGTGGCCATGCAGCACAACAGACAGTGCTTACGTGTACAGGCTCAGCAACACAGCACATGGGATTGGCGCCGCCGCAGGGCCAGACTGGAGACCACTAAAGATCTACCCCATATATATATATATATATATATATATATATATATATATATATATATATATATATATATATATATATATATATATATATATATACACGCTCAAATGACTGCAGCCTATCTTGCAGTGTATTAACGATATTGACGAAGTTGCAGCTTTAATGCGAGTCGTGAACCTGAGTTTTACTGCAGTGCTGTGAAAACTTTAAGTCTCGCGTAGCTTATCCTTACACCCCCCCCCCCCCCCCTGCCACTGCATAGCGCTGGACCGAATCCTCGTTTCGGTGGCAATTAAAAAAGAGGCAACACAACTCAACCCAACCAGGACTCTTACTCAAGTTTCCAGTGTGGACAGGCAGCAAACTGCCCTTTTTCTGCACGCACTTTAAGGAGATTTAGGACAATGCGCCACGAGCAGGTTAACCACGTGAGCCAATTATTCCTTAATGATATGAGGAGATTCATTTTCAGGAGGGATACACGATACTACATTTACATTTACGTTTACTTTTATTTAGGAGATGTATGAGTGAGGCGAATAGCACATTACAAACACACATGCTGTCGAAGATTCGACTGGACATACTAGCAAACACTTTTTATAATGGACATTCAGTTCAAAAACTTTCTATAACGATTTCACATTCAACATCTGGTAGTTAATGACACATATGATAACTGGATGCGAGTCATATTCACAATTAGAGGAGATATATTACACTGAATTATTTACACTGTCATTTGAGCTTTGCGATGTTATGTGGGATATGTTGCTGTAAGTCTAAATCATGCCTGTATTGGATCCCGGAACCGCTGAATGCTTGGTTCACTGCTGGTATGTATTACGGATGCAGGTAAGTATTGCTCCCACAGATAAGCCCCCTACACACACACAGACAAAGCAGCATACAAGTAAGAAAAACAATAACTAAATGTGCAGTACTTATTTCAACTGACAGCAAAACCACGGCTAGATTTAGATCAAAAGACAAAAGCAACACCACTTAATCTATAATAGGCTTTATACAACAAGAGGGAGGCCTACATAAAACACAGCAGTTTTAGTAGTCACTTTTGACCAAAGAAACGCACAAGTAAAGTAAACCACATATTAAAACTGTTAAAATAGGGTGACCAGATAATCCATGTCATGGAGGACACTTTGAGCTACTTCGGGTTTTACAAACTACTTTCAAATTGAAAGGCTCCTGTGCTCGGCTAAATAGTTCAGCTCTTCTTGTGCTTTGACTGGTTTATTTCCTTGACTGAAAGACTCATCCAGCTGTTTCACATTAGCATTAGTGAAACATGCATGATTATAGGAGACTGACCAATCAGCACACAGCAAGAACTCAGTGCTCAAGTGAAATCCAGGTCCGTTTAATTGAAATGGTAATTTACAATACCTGTACTAGCTCAGAGTGTCCTCCCTGACATGGATTATCTGGTCACCCTAGTTAAAATGCAAACTTGCCCCAAATATCTATCTGGGACCAGGATGACCCAGCATGAACATCCGGAGAGGGCCTCAGCTGTTACGACATGCCGCTGCAGAGGGCGCAGGCTGATGACCTCAGCTGGCTGCTGTCATGACACACTGCTATGGAGGGTGCAGGCTGATGACCTCAGCTGGCTGCTATCATGACACACTGCTATGGAGGGCACAGGCTGATGACCTCAGCTGGCTACTGTCATGACACACTGCTATGGAGGGCGCAGGCTGATGACCTCAGCTGGCTGCTGTCATGACACACTGCTATGGAGGGCACAGGCTGATGACCTCAGCTGGCTGCTGTCATGACACACTGCTATGGAGGGCGCAGGCTGATGACCTCAGCTGGCTGAGGTACAGGCTGCTTATCGCCTTCCCTCTGCTCCTCAAGCACACGAAGCACAGTGCTGACAGTGAAGAGGCCCTGCTTTTGTCTAAAGGCCATGGAATGGGGCACCTCCCAACTGCCCCACCCCTATTACGGCCCCCCAGAGTCCTGCCTGCTCAGTCACGGTGTCAGCTGCACAATACTTCCTGACAGCTCCTCGGCAGTCATCAGATGGCCGAGCTTTGTTTTATTATACTTTTACTGCCCCATAAAACGGTTATTTTACACTAAAAAAAAAACAGCAGTTTCACCCAGTTGGCGCGTCGTCACCAGGCACCCACATAAGCAGCCCGGTCGCTAGGTACACTACAGACATCTGAGAGCAGGCTGGACATTTACAGACGTAAGCTTTACAGTAGCATAACAAAGTAAATTGTTAACACAAAACCTACATTCCTTGCGACTGCGCCCAAACATCACTAACAAAAGACTGACTGTGTACTATGTATCCATCTAGTTATCCAGTTCATGGATACTGCAAGCCTGGAACCAGTCTCAGAAGGCACCGGGCAGGGTACACACCGGGCAGGGTACACACCGGGCAGGGTTCACTCCGGGCAGGGTACACACCGGGCAGGGTACACACCGGGCAGGGTACACACCGGGCAAGGTTCACTCTGGGCTGGGTACACACCGGCCAAGGTTCAATCTGGGCTGGGTACACACCGGGCAGGGTACACTCCGGGCAGGGTACACAACGGACAGGGTACACTCCAGGCAGGGTACACAACGGACAGGGTACACTCCGGGCTGGGTACACACCGGGCAGGGTACACTCCGGGCAGGGTACACTCCGGGCAGGGTACACACCGGGCAGGGTACACTCCGGACAGGGTACACACCGGGCAGGGTACACTCCTGGCCGGGTACACACCTGGCAGGGTACACTCCGGGCCGAGTACACTTCGGGCTGGGTACACTCCGGGCAGGGTACACTCCTGGCCGGGTACACACCTGGCAGGGTACACTCCGGGCCGAGTACACTTCGGGCTGGGTACACTCCGGGCTGGGTACACACCGGGCAGGGTACACTCCGGGCAGGGTACACACCGGGCAGAGTACACTCCGGACAGGGTACACACCGGGCAGGGTACACTCCTGGCAGGGTACACTCCGGGCCGAGTACACTTCGGGCTGGGTACACTCCGGGCTGGGTACACACCAGGCAGGGTACCGGCCCATAACACAAACTCTGGGCACTTTAGTGACACCAGGAACCTTGCCCTTGTGATATGAGATGAATGTGCAAACCTGCACTCAAAAAGTAGGAATGATGTTTCATCGCCCAACCCTAGAAATGTGAGACCACTGAGCCACCCATTATTATTACAGTTACATAATATCTGATGATAACAAAATTCAAATATTCAGGAAAATTACTAAACTGTGTCACTGTACCTGGTAATTAGCACATCTGCACATCAAACTACTAAATGGGCTGACATCAGTAGACTTTGACTTACTGTGTGACCAGGAGTTTGTGGAGTGGTTTACGAAAGTTGGTAAAGATAAAAGTATCTTGCAAGCAAGGAAAATGTAAATAATTTTTTCCTCTAGCCATCTAGACATCCATTCACATAGACAAATAGAAACTGTTGTAGAGATTTCTGTTTGCACTTGTGTCTTCTATTAAAAGAGAACACTGTACAAAGACCGTCATCCACAGCAGCACACGATGGCAATGCCAGAGAACTCTGCTGAAGTGTTTACTGTTATAAGATTACACACACCTGCTCACTCACCTCTGTCCAAACAACTAAAGCCTACTAATCGATAGGTGCCTGAAATAATCAAAGGTTCCTGGCATGACTCACAAGGCAAACGAAAGTCAACAGCGCGATGCAAAGCAAACAGGGCCGCCTGTCCACACGCTACTGCAAACACCGCTCAATCACTCACCGGTTTTCGTTTTGTTCTGGCTCACCCTCAGTAGCCCTCGCTCGGGATCTCGAACCCATCTGGAGCCATGGATGAATATATTCTCGTTCCGCACTGACTCCTGAGAAGTGGCTGGCCTCTCGGTCAGGCAAGCACCACCGTGAGTGCTGTCGTACAGACTATCGGGCGCTGAAGCCCTACCATTCATGCAACCCAGGAACAGCGCGTCGACAGGCGTACAAAAATAAGAGCGTGAGCCTGCCCTCCATCATTAAGTGAGAGAAACTGACGACTTTGAGAATGAGGGCATTTTCTGGTTTGAAACAAGGACAGGTGACCCAGGAAATGCTGTAATTATGAGTAAAAAAAACTGGAACATCAGCATTAAATCTGGTTCTATACATTTAATCCATATCAGGCCAGAATTCAATGTGAACTGGAGACCCCACAATGCTCTGTGGTGTGTTGTGCTTAAGGTGTGACCTGCAGCGCTGCGTTGGTTAACGCAGACACATTGATGGATGACTGAAATATGATACCAGACAGCTACCTGCTGCTCCACACGTTGTAGGTCAGTAGTAACAGTTGAGTAAATAGCTTCTGCTCTAAGATTAATTTTTCCACGACACTTAACCTAGAAAAAAGAAATATATTTAATTGTAATAAAGTGATTATGAACAATGCTGTGCAGAGTAACATTAGCTAGTTCTTTCCATTTGCTGAGTGCCAGGGGGCAGCACGCCGTAATCGCCCTATGACAGCGATCACTCGAACTCACGTTGTTTGTGATGCGGGTGCTTTTCTGTAAAGCCATCTGCTCTGAGACACCCAGGTAGAAGTCGAGCGCAGTGAAACATCCCATTTAGATATTTCATGTAAAGACACCCTCCAATGACATAAAGCATAATCCGGAAAGTAAAACTGCAATTTACAAAGGGGCAGCCTTAGCATATAAATACTGAGTGCGGGAATTTAACAGCTTTAAGGTTAAATTACAGAATAACCAACATTAAGTACAGCCCAATATCTTTAGCTCTTGGTAATGTGATGGACAAACAATATTTTTACGTCGCCCTCTTGTCAGTTTTCCTACCGTTTTATGAACTATTTATCCCTGTGTTGACACAGGTACCCAGGTAGGTCTGTCTGTAAGCTACACAGCAAAGTTATTGAAAACAGATTGTGCATGAGAAGATATTTAAACTTAACTTCCTTACTGAAAGGAATCAGTCAAATCAGTCAAGTACAAAGAAATTCCTGCTTGCACATATTTAATGTATGTCACTGTAACCGTGTGTACGGAGGTTTAGGTTACTGCAAGAGAAAAGTTTAAAACCAAGCGTTGTGTTGGTCTAACCCCAGCCGTACTGTAATTGTGTGCTGCCCTCTAGTGGCAGAATACAGGCAGGACAAACCGCCGGCCTTTAAATGGGGGCCATCACGTTACAGGAAACAACACGCGTTTAATCTCTGTTTCTTTCTAGGCAGTCTGACGAAAAGTTGCAAGCTGGCTGCGAAACACATATAGTGTACAGTGACTGCTTAAGTGGGGGCCAAATATCACCTGAGCATAAGTCACAGTACGAACTGTGACTCAAGATACTTTTATAAATGACAATACCAGTCGCAGCTGAGCCACGGGACGACGCGCACCTTCTAGCAGCGTCCGGTCCGGTCCGACACACAGAAATAAAATCCGCATTAATAGAAGAGACAGGCGCCTGATCGCCATACGTCCTTGGGCTCGGACATACGCTGTAATTAGCAGATTAGTCTGAACAGCGAAAAATGTCAATATTACACTAAATGCATGTACAACGCTAAACAGTATTTTGCATCTATTACTCGTCGTGGCTTGACGAATTATTTTATTAGAAATGTGTATTTCCCAGGTATACAGTACGCAACGCAATCATATAACTACGCGACCCTTCTGTCATATAGGCCCATGATTTTACGCAGCAAAACAGCCATGTTCACTACAGAATTACTTTCAGTAAACACAATACTTATCATGTCCATTGTATTCTCTGATCACTAAATGGCTCCATCGTCTGCATATATTTAACTTTACTTTAAACACTTACTTTAATCAGAGCATTAAGTGGGATTAGAACCGAATGAAGCAGATGTTGATTCCGGATCTGAGCTTTTTCACATAGCTGCCAGGTCCCGCTTCGTTTGCCCCACGTTGGTTTATACAGATTTAGGTGCAAATGCCTTATTGGAAAACTTAACAACCTTAGAATTAAATACTGCCATTTTAACGCATGAATACAAATTCATGCTTATGTGTTAAAGATTAAACAAAACTGTGAAATAAAGATTTTGGAGCTAATAAAGTGCGCATTAAGCAAATCAAACAGTGCTGTAAAGACAAGGTATTGGAAATGGAAATTAAACGTTGACATTACCGGTCGCCCAGAGAAATGGTTGGGTATGAAAAGAGCGGATGCCCTCCTGTGGAAGAAACGTGACAAGCGCAGAAAAACATTACATTACCTGCGCTTCACCAGAGAGTACCCTTCTAAAATATTTGCTTCGTTTACAATCTTTGTGAAATAAAATCCGAAATATATAAATTATTTTTTTCTTAACCAGGGCTTGTCAATCATATAGGCGGCCGCCTACGGCACCAACTTCTGAGAGGGCGCCGACTTGCCAGCCTATTTCATGCCTCGGACGGGGGCGCCGGCGCTGATGCTCGCCTAGGGCGCCTCACCGGCTAGTGACCGGTACTTTTCTTATCTACCCTTGATCAACAAAAAATAGAAAATTCAAATTGTAACAGTACAATGAATAATTAACAGCAAGTATGGACTGTTAAAATTGTGAATATTTCGACAAAATTTTAAGTAAAGTTTAAACTGTTAAAATTGTTAGAATTTCTGTGTTCAAATTTTAAAATTATTTCTGTGATAATGTTATATCACAACATACCAAATTGGATGATAAATAACTGATCAAGAGTAATAGCTATTTAAAATTAATAATTTCCATATTAATATTTAAACAAGAATTTTTGCCTGGATGGTTTAAATAATTTCAGTTTGCTGTAAACGGCACACAGCAATAATACATGAACAGGAGCTGCCCCCCCTTCAGCATGAGGAGATGCAATCTGGCTCCAGCCTACAGCTAAACCCTAGAAGGAATGAAAAACCAAGAGGTTCAAGGAAACAGGAAGCCTGGATCTGGAGCCCAGAGTGTTGGTTGTTCCCCTGTAACCCCCAGGACAAAGCAAGACTTTCACTGGACGTGTAAACAACAGCCAGGATCAGACACCATTAGCCTTTAAGTAAAGATCACAATCTGCGTAAGATCCAAATTCTCAGCTCTTTACTGAAAAGCCTCAGAGATCTTAGCAGGAAGCTGAAGTGCTGGTCTGCTCTGCTGTTTTTGTTTTTCCTCCATGTGAGGCAGTCCCCTACCCACCCCGGAATGTACTATACACACGTCATTTACAGACCTGTTTAAAGGAATTCCTCACACAATGAACTATTCTTAAACCTGTGAAAGGCTTCCTAGAGTCTCATTTCACAACCCTTTCAGCGTGGGTGGAGCAAGGACTTATATAGAGAGCATATGTATCATATATACAGTATGTGTGTGTCTGTTTGTGTATGTTAGGTTTATATTATATTGTGAGGACCAAATGTACCCCACAATGTAATATAAACCTGCTTTTGACATTGTGGGGACCATTTTTTCAGGTATCTACAAAGATCTATCAATCAAAAAACTAAAAATGTTTAGTTTGGTTACTTATGGTTAAGGTTAGAGCTGGGTAGGGGTTAAGGTCGTCATGTTGGGACTGGAGTTTTCCCCATAGAAATGAATGGAAAGTCTCCAGAAAGATAAAATTACAAACTTGTATGTGTGTGCATGCTTGCGTGTGCGTGTAAACTTATTCATCTGGGCAGTAAGTGTATGTTTTCAAATTTCAACATTACATAATTGAAATAACATGAATTTATTATGTTCTCCAAAAGGTTACTGATATCTAGATGAACACAGCTTTGGTTCCCAAACCTCTCCTCAGGAGCACGCCAGCCATTCTGTGCATCTGTTTTCTGTAACACAACCCAGGATGGGCTACCAACCCATCACAGGGCACACTCACATTGGTGGCCCTGTCTCTAATCGTACTGTATGTTCTTGCACTGGTTCATGGCTGTACACTGGTGGCCCTGTCTCTAATCGTACTGTATGTTCTTGCACTGGTTCTGTATGTTTTTGCGCTAGTTCATGGCTGTACATTGGTGGCCCTTTCTCTAATCGTGCTGTATGTTTTTGCACTGGTTCTGTATGTTCTTGCACTGGTTCTGTATGTTCTTCCACTGGTTCATAGCTGTACACTGGTGGTCCTGTCTCTAATCGTACTGTATGTTCTTGCACTGGTTCTGTATGTTCTTGCACTGGTTCATGGCTGTACACTGGTGGCCCTGTCTCTAATCGTACTGTATGTTTTTGCACTGGTTCTGTATGTTCTTGCACTGGTTCATGACTGGGCAACACTCTATTGAGCCCCCTTAATCTTTTAAAAGTCAAAAGTCTATATTGTGAATTCTGCCATATCTACAGGGCACACGGAAGATTGAAATGACAGTACTCTTAGACACCAGGGTGTGTGCACTAACAATGACAAGCAAGACAGACAAGCAAAGAAGATAAAAGTATTCAAGTATATACATGTATGCAAAAATAAAATAAAATTCAATACTTTGTGCAAAAAGATGTAAGACAGAGCAAATATGGTGTTGTTGTAGGTAAGCAAGCAAAGCAAAGTTAAGTGACTAGCATGGGATATGGGGGGTGTATAGGGGTTACAGTCCAGACTTTGGGGGGGGGGGGGGGGGGGTTCAGCATCCTGACAGCTTGGTGGATGAAACTATTGAGTAAATCTACTGTGAAAGAACCCCCCCTCAGTGAAACATACCAAGGGGGCCCAAGATAACATTTTACCAGGGGGGCGGCATCACTAGCTGTGCCCCTGAGGTCAAGTGATTTATCATGTCTTTCAACTAAAATTAATTTTTATTAAATACTAAAATAATTTATCTTTCTGTTTCAGAAACTGCATCTTATACATATCAATATTTCCAAGGGGGAAGCTTTTCTTGATCCAAAGTATTGACTAATAGACCCCAAGTCACAGAAAATCGTGTAGATTTACAAACATTTACCACTAGATGGATCCATAACGTAAAATCAAATCATCATAATGCTAATTTCTATTAATCGGCGCCCCAATTTCTTGGACGTAAAGACTTTTGCATCTCAGCTTTTGACTTGATTTCATACCTGTCACGTGTCTGCACAGCCAACCATAACAGCATGTTTGCAGTTTCACTATGGTGGCATCAGACTTTGACCACAGGACAAACCAAGCACGTTAATGTCAATGTAGCTGTGGAACAGGAACGCGCGTGTGAAGGAGGGATGGTTAATGTGCCACCAGCCTGCTGGTTGTGTGGAACTTTCCTGAACAGTCGGCCTAAAAATCATTCATGTCCAGCAAAACATATTCCTAAGGGGAGGAAAAACTTATAAGCACATACAATAAGATGAAATTATACCCAAGAGCTGAACTACAATCCACATGGTAACAATTTCAAATAATAATAATAATAGTAATAATAATAAAAAATAATCTACCATAATACATAAGAGCATAGAGATCACCACTAATCTTTACGCTCTTTTTCATCTACAGTACCTGTAACTATCCAGAACATAATGAAGTGTAACAAAAAAGCTTTCAGCTAATTTGTGATATTTTTCAGATGTTTTTGACTCTTCTTGCGAGGAAATTTGGACATAGGTTGATGCCATTTTCTTTATCCTTAAATCTACTTTCATGCAGTCCATAGACTCCAGTCATGTCTCTAATGTCTGTCTGCAGAGTGACCATATATGTATCTCACTCTCTCACTCTTTCTCTCTCTCTCTCCCTCTCTCTCTTTCTCTCTCTCTCTCTCAATTCCTCAGCTGGATCTTTGTTACTAACCTTGTCCATGTCTACACATTGACCTTTCCTGCTTCTCCATCCCCTTTATCGTGTGTCCAGAAGTGACGTGTCGGTGTGTGTGTGTGTGTCTGTATATGTGTGACTGCTGGTCAGTAGGTGGTGATGGCTAAGGACCGAACCCTCCCTGCTGAATATGTATCAGTCCAAGACACATTAACTACCAATGTAGTGCCACCTCATCCACGAACAGTGAGCTACCATCCAGAAGCCCTCAGAGAGCTTCCAGCAAGTTCCACATCCTTGTGGCCGTCTCCAGTACGTTGATAATCCAAGCAGTGTTCACTGCTCTTTGGAGAACAATGAGTTCGATGGGAATGGAAATCCTTGCCTTCATCATTTCTGTATCTGGCTGGATTCTCATCTCGTCCACCTTACCCACGGACTACTGGAAGGTATCTTCCATCGATGGCACAGTCATCACCACAGCCACCTTCTGGTCCAACCTCTGGAAGACCTGCGTCACAGATTCGACGGGAATTTCAAACTGCAAGGATTTCCCTTCCATGCTGGCTCTGGATGGTTTGACATTTGCTTTTCTTTTTATACATCAGAGGATTCAAATTTTAAATAATTTTTGTTTAAAAAAGTGATCATCCTTGTAACAGTCACAGATCTTTCAGTTTATACAAGTAATTCATGTTTTATGCACTAGAATCAGAGACGTGTAATAGTATGTTTTGGATGTAAGAAATAGTCTAATAGTCTAAAGCCAAGTCATCAGAATAACTTGAATCAAAGATTTAATTGTCGGCAAAATAAAGTGAAAGCTACGTATAGATTTTTGGATAAAAATAGGACTGTGTTTCCGACGGGTTGGGGGGATAATAAAATTTGTTTTATCGGAAAGGGGCACCCAGGACCTGACAAAGCATACACTTTCAGTCGTTCTGACAAAGGGATCCCCCGCGTCTGGGAAAGTCTATCGTGTCTCTATGTTGGTTTGTTTTGTGATACCATGGTTATCAAGGCACTGCGTCAGACGGCATCGTTGTGTTAAGGTTCACTGTTGTGTTAAGGTTCACTGCTGTGTTAAGGTTCACTGATCCCTGCTCCCTAACTCCCAGTCATCTGTCACGTCTCAATTAAAAACTCATTACTTTCCAAGAACCTGCAGCTCCTCCGCGATGGTACTTTATTAGCGATATTAATGGGAAGGTACAGTGCCCGTAAGGCTACCCCCCCCCCCCCCCCGGATCGTTTCCCGGTGTTAAATTGGTGCTCATTTGCTCTTGAGACCCCTTTGCCTCTACGCTTCACTTATTTTGGGCGGTTAAGCAAACCCTGTGAGAAAATTAGAAATTAGAAATGACCTCTAGCATGTAATTTTATTAGCTCTGTAACGAAGCGATGCACAAATTACTGTTTTGTGGGGCAGAATTTTTACATATAAATACATATACCATTTAGCAGTAGGCCTACATGCAGTAACATGTCCCAGGTCACGAATGTAAGACAAACAACAGCTTTCAGTTTGTACTACCATGATCTCATAAATAAATCATACTGCTACCGCGTATGGCGTAGCCTATGTATAGTTCCCAAAATTATGGAAACACGTCAAATTTTTAGAGATTGCAGAACTTTATTCCAGTGACTTATTTAATCGTCCAATGTATGATACTTGTAAACTTTTTTTTTTTATTGTTTATAGACATTACCGCCAATATTCGTGTAGTGATTTAGGCTATTAAAGCGTAATTCTAAAAAAAGGTGTTTCCACAGTTTTGGCCACGAGTGTGTATACTGTAGTACATGCAGCCTGTAATTTATTACGGTACTAGGCCTTTTAGTGTTTGTGATTTGGAGAATGCACTTAACAGAAAGGCTATAATCACGCAACTTAAACCTAAGCGTTTTAAGTCGTATTACGTGGATGGGGCGGCGGGTCCCGCAGCCGCACAGTAGCGCAGTAAGAGCGGATGCTGCCGGGACTCTGTGAGGTGGAGGGACGCGGGTCCATGCGGTGCTGAACAATGTCTGCTCTGTCCCCCTCCCCTGCTCGCATTAAGGGGGCATGCCAGCGTGACGGCATTTGCTTTCATTTATTTATTTTATTCCCGCCATGAATGCGCACTCCAGACGCTATACTTTGACACCACAGCAATAAAAACCTTTTAAAATTTATCCGGAACATCGGCATTTGTCTGATCGCTATGTCATTGTTATATTTAAGCTTTTTAAAACTAAATGTTTGTTTCTGGTAGTTTCGAGGTGCCAAAATGGTTGTGTGTCGTTTTGCAGAGATAATAATCATATTTGTTTCATTAAGATGTATGATTGAGGCTGAGTAAAGCTCCGCGTTTAACGTACATTTAAAATATTCACGCCCCCTCCTTCTGCCCCCCCTCATACTACTTGTTCCATTCAAGCTGAATCTTCCCCAAACTGCACTCACATTGTAATTCATTGTTACCTTCATAAAATAAGAAAATCCTCAAGTAAAAGTATGCGTCTGGAATTTCCTATGGAAAAATTAAGTTATTATGGATCCTCTCCCATCCATGTCCCTTAACAGCTTACATCCAGGTGTGCAGAGGACTTATGATCTCCTCCGTTTGCCTCGGCTTCTTCGGATCCATCTTCGCGTTGGTCGGCATGAAATGCACCAAGATCGGCGGGGCTGACGGCAGCAAAGCCAAGCTGGCCTTCCTGGCCGGTGTCAGCTTCGTGCTCACTGGTGAGACGTTTCGGTCGTTTTGCTATTTTAACGTCCATCCTTTGTATCCAATGTACTGACAGCGATCTTTCTGCAGGGCTGTGCTCTTTGACCGCGTGTTCCCTCTACGCTCACAGGATCACATCCGAGTTTTTTGATCCGATGTTTCTTGCACAAAAGTAAGTTATTAAGTATTCGATGAGGTTTACAATTCAGATAGATGGAGGGACATTGCAAAAAATAAGAGTAGTTTTGGTCTATTTAAAATTGAATTAAACATGATACACATGTAAAGGCTAAGGACCACAAAAGATGTGTACGTTCATTTAGCAAAATATTCTCAAGTCATTAATAAACATATTTCGAATAAACTCATTGATCTAGTCCAGTTGTTTTATGTAGTTGTATGTAGTTTTACTTTTTAATAAGATTTTCCAAAGCAAACCGTGATCCTGATTTCGTGAAAGTTGTGGGCAGGTCTTTCCTGCAGTATGTTAATTGTTTTCTATGGAGTTTTATACGGACACATTGTGATCGCCGGACCCCAAACGCCTGGCTAACCACCGCATCGCTGTGCCCCCGTAGGTTTGAGCTGGGGGTGGCCCTCTTCATTGGGTGGGCTGGCTCAGTCCTCAGCATTATAGGGGGCGCTATTTTCTGCTTCTCCCTGGCAGGGACCTTTAAAACAAGGTACGTCTGCTAGGGGTGTCTCTCCCCCATACCTCCAGCTGGGTGTTTAATTAAGATACAGTACATTGAATGTGCACCCACAACCTTCTCCTATCTGACCACGGTTTTAAAGCACTGAGGTATGTGTGCTGATCCTCAGTAGTCTTCCTGTTAATGCAGTGAGGCCGCAAAGCACAGATCCGGCCTGGAATGGCGTTTCCGGAACTCTGTGTTGTCGTACGGAATACGGAATCTGTCTGTCTGTCTGTCTGTCGAGTTCTGTTTCTGTGTATTAAATGCAGGGAAACCTGAGCCCATAGAATAGTTTACTCATGGATACTTTTTTCATTGACGTTGATATAATGTGACACAGACATCTGCTGCTTCTCAAATATTGTGTCAAAATAGCAGCAAAAAGACACAGATGTGCCACTGAGTGACGTCCTCTGCTGAGTGTCAGAATCACCTTGGCCTGGGTGACCCTGGGGGGGTAACAGAGCCCCCCCCCCCCATATAACTGATCCAGTGAACTCTGGCACTTTGTGACACGGCAGAGCAGCCTGTGAGTTTCTATAAGGCATGGACTGGTTTGACAGTCATGTGCCATTATAACTACAGTACTACTCATTAACTTTTCCAGTGCCTTTCTGAGGAGGCAGCTGGAATTCCTCCTGCTGTATGTGTTCCTTCATGCTTGGGAGACAGCAAAGCATTATTAGGCCAAACTATATAAAGTGTATTATTACCATTGATTAATCTATAAGAAGGCAGCATTTGGGGGTGTTTTCTGGTGGGAACTGTAGAAGCATTTTTCTGAATAATCTGCATGAAATATTATTAAAATATGCTGTTTTTTATTTAGACATGTAAATGGTTTTTCAGTAGTTTCAGACAATTCTAAGACAAATAATAGTGTCTCTTCTGGCCTTACATCCCTCTCCAGTCGTGCAGAATACTCTTACAGTGGGGCTACCTCATTCGGCACGTCACAGACCAAAGGCGTCAGCAAGCACCCTAACCCATCCAAGACCCCGTCGGACTACAGGGCCACTTCCAGGCAGTTTGGGAAGAACGTCTACGTGTAGTTGGGGGGGGGGGGGGTTGGGGTGCGGGAAGGACAGCGAAAGCGGACGGTCGCTGCTCTGTGCCGACAGCAGACGACACTGCAGGGGACTCAAGATGGATTCTCTTGCCAGCCAAAGACACTGGATCCAGTGTGACGGAAGAGGTTTACGCGTCAAAGGGGGATTGGGGGGCATTTTCTATTTCATCCAAAGCCTTTATGGGACTCCCTACCGCACTTTCATACATGATCCAGAAAACTGCAGTGATGACGGCCCCTTGGAGGACACTGGGTTTCTGTTAGGTCTCGTCTGGCCCGCAGTCTGCCTGCTTCATCGTTAATATTATTATATTATTATTTTCTTGTCTTGAGTGATAACCAATGAACTGTAGCTAGGAAAATGCAGTTTTAGTTTTTTATTTTACTTAATGTTTAGTTATATCAGGACTACTTTATTTCCCATGTATATGAAAATAAAAATTCTATTTAGACACGTCCAATTATGTCCTTTCAAAACTATTAATCACTAACTACTAAAAATTCGTCTGAACAGTCACTAATGAGTTATTTCTCCATTATATGTTTGTTTACCAACTCAGTAATGGCAGTCTTGAAATCATTAAAAATATTTTGACGTGACTTTGATGGCAAAACTCTTTTGAGTCCCATATTGTTCACATGTATACACGTACATGGATGGATAGATTGAATTTGCATGTCCTTCTGAGATGGTATTCTCTCCTGTTTCATCAAATTCATATACTCTCTCCTTTCCATCTGCTCTACAATATATAATCTCATACCACATAGTCACCAAAGCTTTTCCTTTCTGTTTAGTACTGGCTGACTAGGATAAGAGGTCAGAAAATTAATCGAGATATATAAACAAAATATACCCGCATTGTATAAATGGATTTAAAGGTGGTTTGGCAGTGACACAGTGCATTCCTTAGGTCACCTTCATGCATGGCCTCATTAAGCGGCTGGTTACACTAACAGCCATCTATATTCTGATTATTGTTATTTTAAGGAACATGAGGTTAAAAAAACAATGATCTAATAGAACCAAGAACCAGGCCGTAGAATAACAAAGGAAAGGAAAATCTGTCAGAGTTTTCATTGATACAGAAAGAAACAAAAGTAGTTAAACAAATGAGACCTCAATAGTTTGATTCGACAGGAGTGTTTATTTGTTGGAACAATTTGAATGTGTATGTGAAAAGTGATTTGGCGAAGCCCGTCTCTTGGTCGCCGGCTCTATCGTCCCTGAAGCTGACAGATCTGGCTGGGCGACTGGGATTAAAGCCAACCCTGGACTTTGGGGATCCCATGGGGTGAGTCCGGGTCCCATTTATACTTGTGCTTAACTGGGGAGGGGTTTGGGATTCCCCACGATAAACTTTGCCGGGCCACATTCCCGTCAGCCATCCTGAAACCGATACCCATCTACTGGTCCCTCATGGTGTTCATCAGAACGAAAAAGTTAAAGATTAAAAAAAGGAAGAGTTTGTTAATATTTCATGGTTGTTGTGAAAACGGAATGAGTGAAGCAGCCTAAGAGCGCATGGAGCAGTTTCTCAAAGACATTTGGCACTGGCCGAATCACCATATTGCTTCCTGTTTTGTAAACCTGACTGGGTGTTCACCACGCGCTCTGTCATCCTTCCCCACCTGATCATCAATGGAAACCCGAAACCCACTCTTCCCTTTAAAAGTCCTGCTTCTGGCGATGTCCCGGGGCACTATGAGAAACAAGCCTCGATTGTCCTGTCCCGCGAACAGAGAGAGAGGCTTGTTCCTTCCTTCGCTTTAAACGTTTATATAGTGGAACATTTGGTAACAGGCTTCTTCTTGCTGGCTAATGAACTTTTCCATCGGGCGTGCAGGTGTTTCAAGCCTACTGTCTGTCCACCTTAAAATGAAACACTGTAATTAAAGTCAAAAGAGAAGTAATTTGCTTTATTAAATAGAGCAGTATAACTACTTTACTATGAATATATAATAAACATTTGTGTGTGTGTGGATTATGTTTATATTACATATATTACAACCCTTTCAGCGTGGGTGGAGCAAGGACTTATATAGAGAGCATATATATCATATATTCAGTATGTGTGTGTGTGTGTAGTGTATGTTTATGTTACATTGTGGGGACCAAATGTTCCCCACAATGTAATAAAAACCTGTTATTTTGACGTCATGAGAACCATTTTTCAGGTCCCCACAAAGATCTGTGAATGCAATCAAAAAAACTTTAAAAAGTCTCATATTTTGTTTGGTTACTTATGGTTAAGGTTAGGGTTGGGTAGGATTAAGGTCGTCATGTTGGGATTAGAGTTTTCCCCATAGAAATGAATGGGGAGTCCCCACAAAGATATAATTACAAACCTGTATGTGTGTTTGCGTGAATATTTTTTTTTTATCGCTAGAGGCTTGTATACATAAAAAGTTTATGTTCTAACTGAAAGCATATTTATCTGCTCTTTTTACAAACCTAGTTCAGTTGGGCCTGGGTTAATGTAGCCCTTCCTCAGGAATGCCTGCAGAGGGCAGTAATATTTTTCATAAGAGATCATTGTTGTTTTACAATATTGTAAATATTTCTCAGTATAGCAACTTTGCATCCATAACAGGTTTATTAAGGAATCGTTTTTAAGCCTTTAAAATGGTAAAATATGACTTTAGTCTCATTTTATTGTCTCTGGGGTAGGAAAAAAAATATGTTTATAATGACAAAGATGGGAATTACGTGTAAGGCAGCAACCGGAGTGTTTGCGGATTTTACATTGTTCTTAAAAAATGAAGCTCAAGATGGACCTGGAGAGCATTTCTGTTAGGATTACAGTAATTAACGTAAAAAGTGCAGCTGGTATTTATGCTTATTAATCACCAGAGGCGCTGAGACAGCAGCAGTCAGCGCACAGAACCCCACTACTGTCGGCACTCGGTCTCCACTTTCCAGTGGCACTGGAGCTCACTGCCTGTCATAGCTGAGCATGAGACGAGTTAATAACCAATAACGAAGGCAGTGGATCGAAACAAAGCCCACTATCGGCCTCTCAAAGCACAGATATGCTGTTCAGTGGTCTAGGAGTTAATAAGATGCCTCAGACACTGGGATTTTACGTCCCGTTAGGTCACCCCCACTTTGTGTGGCTCTGAACCTCAAAATAAGAGTTAGCTGAAAGCAGCCTGTGCTGTCACTGCATGCCCCCCTGGCTGTCTCTTGGTTTTTAAATGTTTACAGTAAGGCTCCTTCATATTCATACAAGACCCATATACTAACATTTGTATCAATTTCAGAATACACACTGTGTACTATACAGTGTTTAACTTTCTTGGAAAGTGATCAGTATGTCATACCTGTCGCTGATGTCATATCTGTCCCTGATGTCATACCTGTCCCTGATGTCATACCTGTCCCTGATGTACTGATCAGGTAATTGAACTTGCTCTGGGATGGTGGCAGGTGGAGCCTAAAACCATCACTAGTGCTCTCGACCATAGAGCTCAGCTGGCTTTCAGTCAGAGCTTTGTTTTATGGGGCTGAATGGAGTAGGTCTGTTTCCTCTGGGACTGTCGGTTATCAGCGAGTACTGGCTTGGTGGCTTGGAGCTCAGGGGTCTTGCTGGGTTTCTGGGTAGCCGGTGTGCTATGCCACCCATGTCTTGTCTTTGGGGTTTTATCCTACGTGTATGTCCTGGTTTTTCAGTTCTTGCTCCTTTTAGGTTCTCTAGTTCCTGGTCTGGGATCGTCAGCCCTCCGCTATTGACTCTGCCCTCTGGTTCATCTCATCCTGGAACTGTCCATCCGGACAGCAGCCCAAGTCCCCCTCGCTCCCCGTTTCCAGCAGTGTTTGGACTGTTGGTCTCAGGGTGCAGAAGACCTGGCATGATGGATGGATAGTCGGCCCAGGTTGAACTGTTTGTCATAGACCTTGGTGTTGAAGGCCAATAAATGCTTGAAACCAGTAAGCGCTTATGTCCACCTTATGACACAGTAGCCTGCAACTAAAAATACCTGTGATGCAATTAACTTACATTAAAGAAACAAAACTGCAGAAATAATAAATTTTATCTCTCTCTCATTCTGTGCTCATTACAGGTTAATGAAGTCAAATCCCTTTTGTTAAAAGCCTTTGGTTGTAAACTTTGTATTCGTTTTATAAAACAAGTTGCACCTTCAGTGACATTCCCACCAGAAGGGCAACATGCAGTTGCCAGTTTCCGCATGCAGAAACTGGAGTTGCCACATGTATGTAATGTAACTGATGCATTAGCATTATTTTTTGCTGAGTCGGCACATTTGATCAGCCATCTGGAAAGCAAAGGACAATAGGTCGCCTTTCTCTCTCAGACTGCTGCACAAAACATCAGGCTGCTTTATTAAGGTGGGTCCTCCAAAGAACTGGGAGGCAGATAATGGGCGACCTCTCCAGTAAGTGCACTGGTCTGCTTCCAAAGTGATGAGTTGCCGCCCAGCCCAGTAATGGGGTAGCTACATGACCCAACAAACAGCCAGTGTCAAATCAAGGTACTGGCTCTGTTAAATTGGGGGAGGGGGGTGAGGTAGAGGTGAATAGGCCAAGACGTAAAGACATGCATGCTTGGTTGAACTCATTTTCTGAGGTGCGCCACTTTGGGCCAGCGAGGTCATCAGATGACATTCCCTGAGAAACTTGGGCGGGATTCAGCCTCCGGTCCCCATCTCCACATGCTAACATTTAGCCTGCAGAGTACGACGGTCAAGGAAGCCCCTCACTGCCAAACCTCAAGCTATTGCAAACACGTCGCCTGATTAATCTGTTTATCGTAATTTAATCTCAGTTTATTGCAAGTATTAATCTCAACTGAGTAACTCATTGGGCTGTATCATCAGATGGTGGCTCATTCCTGGGCCAAGTAAGATAATGGGACAAAGAGCTGAATATTAGATTATTATATTAGAGCTGCTTGGATGCCTAATTGTGTATAGCCATCATAAATAAATACATACATACATATGTACAATGCACAATGCATGCAAAATGAGCTTAGTAAAGAAAACCACTCAAGAAAACTCATAAAGCTGTGCCGATCTCATGTCTACTCTTAATATTTAGATTCATAAGGAAAACATTACCTGAATATGTAGGACAATAGTTCCCGAAAGCATATGGCAGACTTCTGACAGAATTTCATCCTGGGAAACCAAACATGCCAACTATGCAAAACTAGCCATAATAAAATACAGTGGCATGGGGGCAAAACACACCATCCTCACTGAGAGGAGGATCCTGAAGCACCGCATGAGGACAGTGAGAGAGAGACAGGCAATGAGTGGCGGAGGTCACCCCAGCCACGGCCGAACCCTTGAGAGTTGTCACTTCTGGGTAGGTTTCAGCTACCCCTCCCCGGGAGAGCAGTTAAGACCCCTGTCGCTCATCCAGCCATGAAGTACAGGACAGCGGTGACGTACATGGAGATCGGCTGCTTCGTGGTCTGCCTGCTGGGGTGGGCCTTGGTGTGTTCCACCCTGCCCACTGAATACTGGAACATCTCAACCCTCGACCAGGGTGTCCTGACCACCGCTAACTTCTTCTCCAACCTGTGGAAGGACTGCATTTCTGATTCCACCGGGGTATCCGATTGCAAGGAATTCCCATCTCTCCTGGCGCTTGAGTGTAAGTGAAACCCCCTTCATTTCCTGCTCTGCAGGAACGGAGTCGGGCTCATAATGAATTTGTGATAACAGCTCGTTTTCTGTTCTTTCATGGCAGTCGTCTGCTAACTCTAAATGTGACAAATATGCTGGTATTTCCCCCAAAACACTGGTCTTTCATTCTGCCTGCCTCTTTCCCCAGTGGGAAAGGGCAAATAGATTATCTTGGGGAATTTGGGGACTTTACTGGTCTAGGTGTTCCTCCAACATTTTGCAAAATCATTATGGTCCTGAGTTCTGTGCTGGCTGTGGCTTAAAATATCGTGAAATTTCATTCGAAATCACCATTGTCATTTAACATCTTTACATGATGATAATCAATCAATTTCAATGTCTACTTTTTCTCACTGTACACTATCAATGTATTAAATATCATGAAAACTGCAGTGACGGCAGAGCCACAAACAGGATTACTGATGGTGTGAGGATTTGTGGCACTGTAAGTTACAGAAACTAATAAAACTACAGTTGTATGAATGGGTATAATTTTTGTTTGAGATTTAAGCAACGGCAAAGAAGGTTAATTTCAAATCAACACAGAACTGTTTGATATTTGACACAAATAACTAGGTATTAAACAAATGCAGCTGTAGTAGTTGTGGACATACAACTAGAAACACAAGAAAAAATAAATAACAGTATAACTTAAATGTGAACCTTACAAGTTAATGTTCATTTTCACATGAGATCTATCCTTTCATCTTGCAGCTGCTTGTCCAGTAGAGGGTAGGGGGCTGCGCCCAAGAATTATATAATAGTGTATAATAGTATGGAGAGTGAAAGCTGCAGATTATATTGGCAATTCAACCAGCAGGGGGTGTGCTTTTCCGCATAGCCACAGCTCACAATAATCCAGTTACAGTGCAACTTTAAAAATGTGTACCTGGTTATTGAGTGCAATTGGGATGTGGAACGTGTGTGCCCCCCCGTCACTAGTGAACATCCACATGTGCCGAGCTCTCGTCATCATGGCCATCATACTGAGCTTCTTCGGAGCCGTTCTCTCCCTGGTGGGAATGAAGTGCACCAAGATCGGCGGGTCGGATGTTGCCAATGCAAGAGTCACTTTCGCAGCAGGAATAAACTACATGGTTGCAGGTACGTGATTCCCAGAGTAACCCCCCCAATGCCTGGAGTATTCACACTAAGCTAATAGGATTCCCTTACAGGGTTCTGTGCCATGATTGCATACTCCTGGTATGGAAATAAGATCCGGAAAGAATTTGTGAATCCTAATTTCAAGGCCGCAAAGTAAGTAAAGCTTATCATCTATCTATCTATCTATCTAATCTATCTATCCATCCATCCAACTGCTTATCCAATGGAGGGTCCTGGAACCTACCCGGTAGACCAGGCCAACACACAGCTCAAAAAGACCTTAAATAGTATAAGTCTGCCGTTGACTTCACCCTAACAGATGCATTATGGGTTTTTCTTTTTACAGATTTGAACTTGGAGCAGCTCTCTTCGTGGGCTGGGGGGGGTCCTCTCTGCTCATCATAGGAGGCTTCATTTTAAGCTTCTTTGCCAAGAAGGAGGGTCTGAGGTGCAGGTATGGTGATGCCCACCGCGAGCCGGAGGTACCGGCCGTCTCCTCCTGGTCCAAGACCCACCCTGAGCTCTGTGCCTTTCTCTCCCCGCACTCCTGTGCCCTTCAGATCCACCCTCCAGCCGGAGCCCACGCCCTGCACACCAGCTCGAACGCGGAGGACCACTATAATATCACTGGCATTCAAAGAGGCGTCCGAGGGCAGAAAGACCAGGGCCACCATGACCCCCAGCAGAGCCCCCACTGACACCTACGTATAGCCTACTGCACCCTGTCCCTGGCTCAATAAGGGAGGGGCTTGTGTTTCACTTATTTAACCATTCACACTTCATCATATGACATCACCACATTAATTAAAACCAGTATTTGCTGTTAAGCAGCAAGGTGCACAGATTTCTAGGGTGTCCCTGTTTTACTGCCTTTTGCTTAGGGGCACGTCATAGATAAAATATAGGAATATACTTATATATACATACATATATACACACACACACACATATATATATATGGAGCAATGTAAGGATGTGTCTTTATCTTGTGATGAAAATGATAATGCCAACTACAAGGCTCTAACCAGCAGCTTTCCCATTACAGGGACAGAGGCTTAGCCTGCTGAGCCACACACTGCCCCCTGATGGCTGGAAGCCTTGAGTTTGAAAATGAGAAAAAACAATGTAGTGATGTCATACAATGAAGTCTGTGATTGGCTGAAAAGCAAGTCCCTCCCTTGTTGACCCAGGACACATCGAACTCTGTAAAATCAGGATGAGAGCAACCTGTATGCCTTCTGCTCTGTGTGGATGCACCTGTGGATGTTCATTTACGATTTTTCAATGTGATATATTTTTAATGCGTGAAAAATACAATTCACATAAGAATTGAGCTGAACAGTTTACACTATTACTTGTTGTGGGCAATGACAAGAAAGACATTTGATTCTATTAAGGTAACACCATTTAATATATGAAAGTAAGTGTGAAGTAGATATGAATAATTGTACATGCTTAGAAGCCCAACTGTCTGTTTGTGGTGGGTATTTTCTTCCCAACAAAAAAAAAATACTTTTTTTTACATCATCCACAGCTAAAAGACAGTCACCACAGATGTACTAAATACCAAATGACTTCTTTGGTACAATTCAGGGACAATTCAAACATTTAAATTAGATTTGAAATTAGACCTCTGTTCAGGACTGCAGTAACACACCATACTCAGTCCAGCACTACAAAAATAAATCAACAGTTCAAATTAAATCACAAAGTTCAGGATCTTTTTCCAAAAAATAGTGTGCAAATATTATCTATACAAATCAATACAACATATTACAATTCACAGTTTGAATTTACATGTTCACTCTGTAAATTATTACTATCTAAATAGATGGCTTGTAGAAAAAAACAAACAATATTGCATAAATAGAAAAACCTGCTTTAATCATTTCATAGCAAACTAATTTTCTACATTTTGATCAATACTGTGTATGTGTTTACTGGACACATTCATATTTAATATATTTTGAATTTTATGGATATGGAAAGTCACACGTATAACAAGCCCTAGAGTACTAATACAGAAAACAGTAATGTAACTTCTTGCTTAGTAAAACACTGTATATATTTATTGGTATGTATTGTGTTTATGAAAATTATATGTTATTATATGAAAATCTCTAGGAAACCTGAACAAACACTTATCTGAAAGGTGCATTAACCTGTAATGTATTGCAGCATTATGAAGGAATATGAAAAGAAAATATCCGTAGGCTAAAATGGTTTGGAGAATTAGCCCTGCTCTCTGTTATTCCATTGACATCAGGAGAGGTAGCCTTTACATAGAAAACACCGAAGCACCATTCAGTGGCAACAGCCGTAAACATGGACAAAGGCAATGTGAAGTCAGCTCTGGGACGGTGTACACATACCCTAAGCATCTCTGTATGAGGGTATGTACACGCTAAACTGTGCAGCGCATAAACAGCTGTGCACCTGTAGAACGATTCATTGTCTAACTAATGAAGTTCCCTTTAATGAATCGTGTTAAAATGTAGCCAGTTAGATCACATAATGAGGACATTGATAACCTGCGGTGGTTAGTTTAGTCTCTTGTTTTTAATACAGTCCCTGCTATCCTCACCACTCACATTTTGTCATTTAATAACCAAATAGTCTACATATTTATTGTCCTTCATAGAAAAATGCATCTAAGACTCAACAAATATAAAAATAAAAATAACAGCCATCTATTTGCAATATTCTAATTTTCTTCTACAAATAACATTATTAAACAGGCACAAAGGATAGTGAGGTACATTTCCAGTACATGTCACTGCTGCTGTACCTTAGAAACTTGTTCTATTGCGAAGGAAGTCATTTACATGAAGGTAGCTGGTCCCTTCATCCTTTGATAATAATTACATTGCATCTGAGACGCTCCAGTCACTGACTGTCACAATGCTGCTTTTCATGGTACTGGGGGTGTCCACATCATTCTGACCTATAGGGGAGTAAGACAATATGTGTCATTTAATATACACGCAATGAGTCCAAATATTATGACCATCCCCAAGTGAAGCGAATAATGTTGACTGTCTAGTAAAAATGATGCAAGTCAAAGTGTGGGACATATTAGACCGTAAGCAAACATTCAGTATCCATAGTTGACATGAGGAATGCGACTGTGGAATGTACAGGGATAAAGATGAGGGCCAAATCATTAAGGCAAGGCGACCGAGTCAGAACATCTCCGAAACGTCAAGGGCTTGAGGGAAAAACCAGGAACAACTGACAGGGTGTTTGGGCGGTCAGGAGTAATCAGTGTGAGAAGTGAATGAAGGCTGTCCTGTGTGGTATGAACCCACAGGACTACTGTGGTACAAATGGCAGGTAATTTTGAACATGCTACCCCCCCCCCATCACATGTCAGGAAGCATCCTGCCTAGAAACAGTAGAAGTGTGGTTCCATCTATTCTAACTGCACTTATACCATTGCTAATTTATTTTAATAACATTTAAATATTCGTATATAGTAAATTTAAATAATTTTATTTATTTCTGTAGCTTTGCAAAATACTGCTTTCGGGATATTTATATAGTGTACAATCTGATTGCACAACATTTTCGTTGTTTACACTATACGTACTGTCTTTCAACCTGGTCTGTTTGGCACTATATGTATGTTCGTCTACACTATCTCCTTGCTGCTGTATGCACCAGAATACCCACTGGGATCAATAAAGCAATGAAGTCAATCTTAATTTTATCTGGGTAGTAAGTGTATAATTGCTCAGGGAAAAAAAACATTCAGTTTACTTTGCTACATAATTGAATAAGGTACTGATTAGCCAAACAATATACGCTTGTGGTCAAGTCAAAAATACACGGGTATACTGGACAGATGCTGAAAATACTGGGGTGACTTTAGGAGATGTTTTTCAAATGGCTGAGCTAACACACTTTGACAGAAATGAAGTCATAGTTTTACACCAACATGAAGCATTTTCCTTGCCTGCCTAAGACTTTTTGCACAGTATTGTACAATTCATTGGAATAGCTGTTAATGAATTAAATATAGTGCAGCTTTCGTCATTTTCTGCACTATTCCACAACATTTATAATGCTTCACAGTAATTATATATCTCTCCTCCAGTAGTACCTTTGTGTGTTTTTCCCAGTGAGGAGCCCCAGATGCTGGTATTGCTGGAATCAAAGCTCTTTTTCACAGGAATGTCCTGTAGCTTGGGTGCTGGTGACTTGTCCTCCAAAGAGGAAATATCCCAGTCGTCATCGTCATCTTCATCCGTTTTTGAACTCTGATAATACAGGGCAGTCAAATCATTTATTCTGAGTTTGTCATGTGTGTTTTTATCCCGGAGTGCCTTCAAGTTCATGATGCGTTTCTCTTCAATTTCCAGGGCAACATCACCTCTGCCAAAGTTCCTTCTAAAGCAGAAAATCTCTCAGTCTTTGCCACAGAAGCTCCTGTCAAACCTTCCCCTACATCTGTGCTGGTCCTGCGTTTTTATACGTGACCCAGAGCATGGTGGGATGCCGACTGGTTCGGTTACTGGGGAGCCTCACCTGTGTGGTGGCACCAGTTCTCTAAACACTTCGCATCCCTCATTCACTCCATGTGTTTCCTCCAAGCAGGCAGCCACCGGCATTAACCTGATTAACGCGACAATGATAAACAGAGCGACTGGCAGAGATGGGAGACCCGGTACCATCAGGTCACAATCATGACCTTCAAAAGCCTTACAGCAGACCAGCAGGTTTTACGGGGTAAAGCTGTATATAACAAGTGGTACTTATTAGGCACTTTCCTACTGCAGGAACCTTTTTTTGCAACACAAATCTTTATCAGGAACCAATTCTGTCGCATTCACAGCACAGGAACTCGGCCCAACTGTAGTTCCTGAATCTTTTTTTAGTCCCTACTTCGGACTATTTACTCTTCGCCTGACCAAGTACTGGGTGGGGCTTATAGCAATAAACTTGCTGATTGGTTAACCTCAAGCACCGGCTCTAACTTGGAAGTTAAGAGAAAGAAGAGAGACAGAAGTAGCTGAGCAAAAACTGAGCAGGTGGAATAATTTTCGTATCTCAATTACATGAAATGCATTAATACCTTTTTTTCTTTCATCTCCATGTTTCTACATCTGAAAATTTGATCGTCAACTAACATACATCTGTTTAATATTGCTGGTGCAGGATAATGTTAAATTACTTTTTTTCTGTGGAAAACAAACAATCAATCTGCTGGCCAGATTTAACTTGGAACTTGAAAATATCCAACTTTTCCCAATATCAATATATATCATGGCTGAATCTCGTATTTATGGATTTTTTTTCTACAGCTCAGCTGTGGCATGAGTTGAATAAAAATCTGCAAATAAAAAGGAGCGAGATCATGAATGTAACGTGATACACAAGAAGACAGGACGTGATCTGCAAATGTACGAGATACGTTTCACGTGTAAAAATAACTTACTTAGATCAAAAGACACGAAGGACAAGTAAACTTACAGAGGCATATGAAATTAATACCATTGTGGTCATTAGTTTGAGTTTTTTACAGACAGCATAAATTAGACTTCAGGTAAGAATGTCTTTTCCCTGTAGTAAGAAATGCACAGATGCGCATTTTGAGAGTATTTAACTTACAGTATATCACATACTGAATGTACTGTTACGTCATGTTCCTAAGGTCAGCAACACAGCTGATCTTCCTCACCTTGAGTTCCTGCACGATATTACTCTTGTCCGGTAAAACGTTCACCCCTCCCAATGGTTTCTTCACCTCACGATCTGCAAGTTTCTTCTCCAGGTCCTTAGTCAGGTCTTTGACCATGTGACCTTGCCGGTTAAAGAAATTTAAGTGAGCGAAAACTATTTGTGTACACCGAGTTAAAAAACAGTCACAACACTTTTCAGTCATAAAAAACCAAGTTCTGGACCATAATGGTGCTTTTCCACTGGCATACAGGAACCAGGCCGTGCCCGATCTGTACCACTAAGAGAGACTAGCTACAGCGCAGTTCCAGCTCGCTTCGGTTTTCCACTGCAGAAGGGTCGGGTCAATAAAGGCCAGGTTTGGAGAGAAACAGTAACATAAAACCAAAGATAAGCTTATTTACTGTTCACACAATGTATGTCACAACTTGCTATGTGCTAATTTGCACTGGTACGTCTGTGAGAATCATCGTGATTTGCAAGTATGTAACGCTACTGGAATTAGCATGAACTTGTTTAAATTTGCATTATGAATCCATTCCGTTCAGCCGGTTCTATAGTACAGTGGTACCTCAGTTCTCGAACTCATTAGAACTCGAATTTCTTAAAAGTTGAACCAACCAGTTCGAAAAAAAAAAATTACCTAGACCTTGATCTGAATCTCAGAAGTCAAACCGTGAACGCTGACCTAAGATAACTTGTACGTGCGAGGAAATGAGTCACGTGGTGCATCTCTCAGCGGAAACAAAGGGTAATGCTTCAGTCTCAGCCTCGCATTCACTGTGATAGCATCGTGCATGTTTACACTAGCTGAATACATATATTTAGACAGTAAAAATACATTTAGACAATGATAGACAGTAACAGTAATTATATAATAAAATACATTTAAAAATAAAGATTTCTTATTAATTATTTTAATATAAATAATAAAGCATTAATACATTTAATTATCATAATATTGTCGTGCCGAGCGGGGACGGAACGGAGACAAAGGTGCAGACGTCAGGGTATCGGGGAATACGGGGTTTAATTACAGGTAAGGCAGGCAAAACGCAGACGGACAATACAATGACCTGACTGGGGAAACAAACTGAAACGCGGGCTAAATACAGAGGACTAATGACAACAACCAGAAACAGCTGATCGCAGGGGGATTCCACACGAGGTTAACGAGGGGGCGTGGCTCACGGAAGGAGCGGACGATCGGGGCAGGACACATTGTTTGGATACATTTATTTTCTTACTTTACAAATTATTCTTTTGATAAATGTGCTTAGATGTGTTTAGTACAGTATATGTTCTTCTTGTTTTATCCATTTCATTTTGTGTTTAAATGCTAAAAAAAAACAAAAAAAACACATATTTAGGTGTAATTTTTTGGGGCCAGGAACCAATTAATTGGCTTTCCATTATTTCTTATGGGGAAAATTTGATCACAACTCGAACTTTTTAGGATTCGATCCGGAGTTCTGAACAGATTAAATTCGAGTTCTGAGGTACCACTGTACTTTTTTTTCAAATTTAAAAAAAAAATTTTAAGTAGAAGGTTGGATGTTTTCAAGTTCCAAGTTATCGGGAATGCATTAACATCACTATGCAGTGTTTCCCCCAGCACCCCGCCCCCCCAACGGCACCTCCCGGCCCCCCTTGAAGGTCAAGTTAATTTTATTTAATTTTATTTTCTATATAGCACCAGATCACAACAGAAGTCATTTAAGGTTACCTTTCCTATAGAACACGTCTATATATTGTCCTTTTATTAAACTAACTAAATAACCTTATATTATTTATTTACACAACAGCTTGTCATTTTTGAACACGGTCGCGCGTTTACAATTCTTTGCTCTCTGTATCGCGCATGGCGGAGTTCCGCCCTGATGCGCGTGCACATGGGTGAGCACACTCCCACCAGCGGAGAGAGCGTGCGTCGGAAAATATGTCGCCTCAACCACCTGAAAAGCAGACAAAAATATCTGTGTTTTTTTTACTGCCGTCATTAAAAGAAACACATAAACACCATGAATCCTGTCGCTATGTGTGATACTACTAATAATGAATAATGTATAGAATATTCGCCCTTTTCTTCACATAATCCAGGTGCAGAACACCGACATCTCTATGCATTTCGACCAATCAGGTGGTGATGACATAGCCAGCTGAGTTTAGTCACGCTTTTGGCCTAGCTAGTACAGGTACAGTTCAGTTCTTGGTGGCAGTGGAAAAGCACCATAAGATACACAATATGACAGGAACTTGCATCCCTCTATCCTCCAACCACTGACCCTAATCAGGAACATGAGGGGGGGGCTAGAGCTTATCCCAGGCAGAACAAGGCCAGCACGTACACTGGAAAGATGCCAGCCCATCAGACTCATGCAAGATAGGCAACCAATTAACCTAATTCTTTGGACTGCATGAAGAACCCCACATAACATGGGGAGGGCACACAGGTCGCAGCAGGGGCACGAGTCAAAGCAGAGGCATGAGTCAAACCCCCAACCCTGCAGGACACAACTATAATTCTGAAATTAACGGGATGGCCAGCGGCAGACGACCCCCATGAGCTCCTCACTCTTAGTCGCCTTCTCTTCTCTTCCTGTCAGCTGCTTGTAGCTCTGCAGCCTCTGCGGGTCGATCTCCTCCATGTCACTTCCTTCTGTCCAGTCGGTGTCACTCCCAGCGGGCGGCACATGGGCTGCCAGTGGGCCGCTCACGCTGATCACTGCGGGTCTGGGACCCTGCAGCCTCCTCTGGGGGGGCTCTTCCTCCTCCTCGTCCTCCTCAGAATCCTCATCCGAGCTGAAGGGAGGAGTTCTGGGAAGGGATATCCAATTAACGAGTTCTACTCCAACAACCAGGGCGTTAAGCAAAATGATCGCTAAGTGAAAATCACGGCAGCCTTGAGAACTGATTGGAAAATGAATTTTTATTACTGTTGTACTTGTGAATGGTTGCTACCCAAGGTAATCACTAAACGGAGAGTGGCTGTATATTGAATGAGATGCTTATCTCACTTGCATCATTCTGATCCATGTCCAACGCTATCACTCAGAAAATGCCCCTTGCTTAGCCGGTACCTTAGCGTGGAGGTCTTGATCAGAGTGCCCATCTTGCCTCGAGGGGCTGGCAGAGGGGCGGCGTGGAGCCTGGGGGCTGTCTTTGACACCACCTGGGTCACCCCAGAGGGCAGGCTACTAGACCTGGCTCTCATCTGGCTCTCTTCGGAGGAAAATCAAATCAAGAACTCTGTCATGAGCAAACACAGTGTGCTGTTTCTTAAATACAACACAACTGACTGCGTTTAAAGCATAATGCCACCCAGGACTGACCTTCGACCGGCTGCTTGGCCCAGGTGCGGAGTTCAGGTGCCGAGTCTCCCTCTGTTTCCCTCTCTTTCACCCTTAGGGACAGCGAGCGGAAGACGTCTTCCCGAACCTTCCGGCACTCTGGGAACCGCCCTTCCCGTTTCTCTCGTTCAAAGGACACTTTAGCCAAGGCGTTCTTCAGCTCGCCGTTCGACAGTCTATTGGCCTCCTGAGAAAAAAAACGCATGTAATAGAGACCGTGGCTCCAGCACGTGAGCGTTAGATACAGGAAGTCGCTTACGGCTTGAATGCCAAGAGCTTCAAGCTTTTCCGCCAGAGTCTGCTCCAGGATCGGCCGCAGTTCCTTCTTGATGTTTGGGTTTTTCCTAAGGATGCTTATTGACGACTGCCGCGTCAGTTCCGCCTTCTTCTCCGAGACGCTGCTAGAATCTGTGGAAACGTAGCTTGGTCACCATGGAAACGATGCAGGGGAATGCGCCCGACTCTCTGTGCAACGCTTATGGGCCTCGCCGACGGGATTATCTTGCTCATTTCCCCCGTTCATACATTCGCATGGAGATACGGATGTGCAAACACGCCACAGAAGGAGAAACAGATGAGGATGAAGGACAAAAGCCATGATTTTTGGCGACTGCGATCTGAAGCGTTTGCCACGTCAGTGACTTTGATGCGACTTATGTCACGTGGCAGAGACGCTGTGGAAGGACACATCCATGCAGAGGCCATGCAGTCCATACAGCATGTAGCCCGTTACCTTTATCCTCCTCTGAAAGCTCCTCTATAGGATCCAGTTTACGGACAGAAGCAGACTGATCTATTCGGACAGTACAAACAGATCAGACAGGCGGTAATATGATTTTCATAGGACTGCTGCACCTAAAACACACTCTTATGTTGTTATTGTCATTGTGCAAGTGGTTTACATAAGTACAATGAAATTTACTGAATGTATGACTACAAATCCCTGATGAATTCATGACGACTGAACATCCAGAATTAGTATCTGCTAGCTTAACGTGTGTTTCTAGCTTGTAATGAGTTTGGTATGAAGAGAATAATTGTTTTTATTACAATTAGTCTTCGGATATCATTACTGTAATAAAATAGTAAATATTAAAATACTGAACAGATAATTGATACAATGCTGACACGAGAAATTCCCTTAAGATAAAGAGCAGCTTCGATTTTAGGAGGTACAATCAAACTTACCATGTGCCTGTGACTTGGGCTTAGGCTCAGGAACAGAAGAAACGACTGAAATGTAGAAGTCGGGGACAGGACAGGTTTACACATGTGACATGTAACTCGGCGTTCAGAAACAAAACCTACAGTCTTAAATGTTTAAGCTGGAGTCTAATCGAAATGAGCCAAATGGTGATTGAAGCAAAACAAAAGTAGATAAAAGTTATAAGGGGCAGAAAAAACTGGCTTTTACTGGACTGTTTTAGTCATGAGCAGGTGAAAGTTTAATATCCTACAGAGGCAGTAGTGATACCTGTCTGTTCTGCTGCCCTCGTCGGGGGGAGGGCTGTGAGCTTTTTCATCTGCAACGTAATAAGGAAAAAGACAAGACAGAACGTAAACATCAAGTGTATTAATCTCTTACTGGATTCAAAGTAGGGCTGCACAATTCTGAAAAAAATATGAATTTAAGATTCTTTTGCTTAGAACTGAGATCACGATTCCCTATAATGATTTTTTTTTCTTAATTTTAAATGTTCATTGCACTCATTAAACTGCAAAAGGAAACACAACAAAACATGTGATTGACCCAGGAGCGGCAGATTCTGACAACAGAAAGGAAACATTCAATCAGGGTAATCAAAACAGCCACAACAAAAGTGCCATGCAGTACCAAAAGTGCCAATGGGGTGTTTTGTTTTGTACTTTGGGGACTTGAAATGCTGTCTTTGATGATTGGTTATACAAATAGTCTGCCTCTGAAACGCAATACAAACGCTGCAGACTCAGAATACAACGATAAACCAGGTAAACAATAAAATAATAATAATAAATGGATTTGTGGACAAATGAAGTGACCCAAGCTTTAACTGCAATCTGGTTGGAAGAACCAGAGATCAGGATAGCATAAAAAGAAATAAAAGTATTTTGTATAATATAATAGGGCAGCATGGTATTGGAAAATATCTAAGTAGTGGAATGTGATTTTGTTTTAAAAAATATTGGGGTATTTATAAAACAAAAAAGAATTCAACATAAATATCTCAAAAACCCGTCTAGGAGTGATTTAAACAGCAAGGATGAAAATGATTATGATTGCCTCGGAGAACGCATGCAGCACTCATGCAAAAGCAGTGGAAGTAATCTTTAAACTGATTTTTAAACATATACTAAACAATCTTGAAAGGTAATACAAATTTTTATTGCAATACTTGATCATTTTTTCCCTATGACAGAGTAAAAATGTTTCTGCAAAACTTAAACTCCCTGTGCTATAATGACTGTGTACAGAATTGAAAGGAAGAAAAAGCCCTAATGTAGCTGACTGGTAGTAAGAATTGCACAAAAGTAAGGTACTTGGTGCAGTGGAAAAGTGCCCTGTAAAGAGAATGCAGAATTATGGGATGCTTGAGACTCTAAGGAAAAGTAGGAACGCTAGTTTTGATCCCTCTGATGTGATATGATGTAGGAAAGCTGTTGTATCCAAGATTAATTGTGCAGCCCTAAGTCAGACAGAGCCACTGAGTTCCTGTTTTAATTTAAAAAAAAGGTCAACTTTCAATTTAATAAACTCTGAAGTTGGTGCCAATTTTCATTATAAAAAAATCTTGATTCTGTGGATTTATGTTGTAAAATGAGGAAAGATTTTTTTTTTTAACTCAGCGCTAAAAAATGTTCCATGTCAACGTTATAAAACCTCAATATTAAACATATATATTTTGATTAAATAATATTTTTAACCCGTTTTGATTGGTCCAACTAAACCAACTATAAAAAGACAGAATCGTCCCATAATGGAAATAGTGGTGTGATAATTATGCTCATTCAGGATTTCCTGAACAAGGCCTGGTGCCTCACACCACTTCCTGTCTCCCTTCTCTCCCCAGGATGTCCTGACCTGCTCCCTCTGAGACATGATCAGCTCCCGTTGCTCCTGCAGCTTCCAGTCCAGCTCCTCCATCCGCTTCCGGTTCCTGTCCTCCTCGCTGCTGGCAGAGTGACGGAGCCTGTGTACATCCCCGAGAAGCTGAGAGACGAGGCCCCGAGAGAAACAGAAACACAGGTAAGCGTGGCTCTGCTTAGGAAATAAAATCTAGCTTGTTTGCTATTAAACTGGTGTATTCGGCCTTTGGACGGACATTCATTTTAGAAGTGTTTATGATTGCAGACAGAATCTACTGGCACAGAATGGCCTTCATAGATGTCACCTGATTCTTTTCCTTTTCGTGTGAGTCCTGAAGCTTCTGCATTCTGGACGTCCACCTATCTTCCTGCAAAGTGCAAGCAGGCTTTAATGGCAGGCATGGGATGTCAGCGCTCCACGCCACGTGCTCCACGCCACGCTGCCCAGACCTGCTTCTTCAGCTGCTGGTGGAGCTTCTGGATGTCCTGCTGGTGCTTCTCCCCAAAGGTGCCTGTCAGCTGCACCTTCTCCTCCTGCAGAGCTAAAATGTTCACCCTCATCTTCTGACTGGACTCCTCCATTTCAGAGACTTGCTAATCAAAATGAACAAAACGAACAAAGAAAAGCACTTAACGACCCATAAAAAAAGTAGCATTTTAAACGTGGATTGTGTGTAAAACTGTCATGATTCACGGATTTATATATAAACTACAACAAAGTGTGAGACGAGTCCTGAAATACAGCAGCTGCTGGGTTTTCGAATCAGGCAGAAAGTAACATTAGAAACTGTACGCTTTATACATATCTGCATCACTGCAAGCTCAAAACTGAATAATCCTGTTACATCCTATTGGCACCATAAAGCTGTGTGTTTTCTTCTCTGCACTTTGTTCAAGTGAAAAATGTTTCAGGTCCTTACACTTTGCAGAAAAGTGTTTTTAGCAGACAGCTCCTTGGCCTCCTTGAGAAACATCAACCTCATTTCCTCCATCTGCGCTTTCTGCCGTTCCTTCTCCTCCTCCTTCCACCTCTCCAAGATCTTCAGCATCTCTTCTTCCTTGGAGCGCTGACTCTGCTCCTGAAACATCAATGGCCATTCATTAAATAAGTGACAGATTCCCACAAGTTAATATTCACTGTAACAATTCAGATAAATGATTGTTTACAGTTGCCCTAATTCTTAACAGCTCAAGACAACTTGCCAGTTTTGCCCATTTCTACAACTGTTTGCTGTAATATATAAATTATTTTACTAGAGCAAGTCAGGCTAAGCACTTTGCTCAAGGGTCTCTCCTGAGACTGGAACCAACAACCTTGTGGTTACAGTATTCTGTACTTACCTGAGAGGCTTTGGTGATGTATGTCTGCTGCGTTTCTAGTTGGGATCTGGTCAGAGTTAACTGTTCCCTCAGCTTATTGATCTCCTCCTGCAGTTTCAGCGACTGCACCTTCTTCTGGTTCTCGGATAATAATTCTCAAAAAAAAAAACAAGTAACAAATGACCAAATAAAACATCAATATCAATGCACTCAAAGGTATATCATCTGACAACAACCCCATCCAGCCATGTAAAATATTAGGCTAAATTAGATTAACATACTAAAATCCATCCATCTCCATTTATAATTTATTCACTTATCTAATCAAGGGGCACGGACACCACCAAGCTCTTTAAATGCACTTTACAGAAGTGATAAAGGACATACTGATATCATACTCCTCCGGATGTCGCCTCTGCATATGGCTTTGGAGAAAAGAATAGTTCATGAAGGCTTTGTCACAGTGTTGGCACTGAAAGAGAAAGGAAGTCAGACTTGACGAGAAGGGCAAGCTGGGGGCACTGAGTTTTCTAATAATTTCAGTGGAACGCATTTTCACATGTGGCCTGAGCGCTACAGGTCAGATTAGGGTGTGAACCTGAACACTGTGTACCCTGAAGGTTGTGACAGTGAGTCCTGAGCACCAGGAGAGGCGAATCTCCGCAGAGCAACCATTAGCCAGACAAGTGTCAGATATGGTGACCGATTGAAGAACCTGAGATTGGGAACGGACTGGTGAGAGCAGTACCTAAACATGTATTTTCATAAGGAAAAGGAGACACGACCCACTGTTTATATGAGACATCCAAACTCAGTTGGAACCCTGACCTAGAACAACAGAAACTGACAAACCTCTCTACGGTAACAGCAATCCTTCACCAGTAATCAGACCTCATTCTTACCGAACCTAATTAAAACACAGAAGATGCCCTGGTTCCTGTCTAGGTTTCTCGGGAACGACGATCTAACCCTGACACTCCACCGTGTATCCAGCGTCAGTAGGAGCCACGAAACGGTCGCCCTGACGATCACGCAACAGTCCGACCGCAGCTACACCTCCTGCCTGACAGCCCCTAATGCATCTGGAGCCCAGGATGGTACTTCGATTCCCTGTTAGAGACAGCGTGGCTAATGTTAAACCAAAGTTATCTATGAGATCAAACTGGCCGTCCAGAGAATGACGTCACAGGGTAACCCTTAAGACTGTGTGTCTGCGTGAAAAAGACACAGTCTTCTGATACAGCTTCTGTTAATCTTGTGGATCGTACAAAACAATAAGGAAGAAGACGGCCACAAATTCACGGACATCCTATCCCTATTGTCTTATGCAGGTTTATTGGCTAAACAATACACTTTTCTTTCTCAGGTTCTGCATGAACGAACCGGCTTTCTTTGCAACCTTAATCCCAAATGGCACAAAGCACTTGAGCCCTTGCTGTACCATCCTATTAATTATTGAGCTGCACAGGGACCAGCCATCGCCATTTCTGTTTTGACTCCTCGCCTAGCAACCGAGCCGCGTCACGTTACGGCTGAGGTTATACCTTGGCAACGGCGGGTCGTCGCTGACAGCACGTTCGACACACACGGGAAAACAAAGGCTCCCCAGCCACCAGCACACGCATTGTTTGCCGTTCCAGCGTCGTTTAGCTGTGATTTGAGGTCTCTGGCGAAAACAAACCTCCGGCTTGTTTGCAGACATGCGTGGCTTTATCAGCCACTCTAGAGGAGCCGTCAGGAAAAAGCTCGGCACGTGGCGATGGTGCTGTGGCAGCACAGCGGCCGAAACACGTTATCTTGCAGAAGTACGGCCTGGCAGCTGGGTACACCCCCTTTATCTTGGCCACAGCACTGCTGGCCCATTACATATAAGTGGATTAGCAACCATTGTCACCACCTTACACCATCTGCTCTCTTTAAACCGGCTTTTACTGATGCAAATAAGTGTGCTGATGATTACCAGCAATAACTCACATGTAAGCACCACATTGTATTTCTGTGTCCTCCCTTAAGCATCGCTAATCACTATATGCGTTTCTTTACGACCCAAGACCAGCTGGATTGAAATCGGCGCCATTGTTGACTTGAAGAACAATGGCGGAGGGTGATGATGGGGATGTATCCACCCGCCACAGCAGCCCTACCTTATGGAAGCTGCCCATGCCAGCATTGATCATGGACTGCTGGGAGGAGATGATCTTCTTCCTCTGCTTCAGCTCCTCCTTCATGCTCTTCATGTCTTCCGCCCGTTTCTGCAGCTGCCTCTGCAGCTGGTCCCTCTCCAGGCCCGAAGCCTGGAGTCTGTCCTCGGCCGCCTGCAGGCTGAGGGTGAGGTATTCCTGGGAGTGCAGCAGGTACTCCAGGGTGAGCTGGGCCAGCCGGAAGAGCTTCAGCAGCACGGGGTCCATGGGACCCTGGCAGTGGGGGCAGCGCTCGTGCTCCACGTTGCAGAAGGTAATGTTGGAGATCTGCTCCTGCAGAGTGTGGAAGTCCAGCTCGCTGGCCACCCGCTCGACATCGATTGCGCTGATCCGCCGCCAGTCCACGCTCTCCCGCCTCAGCCGGAACTTAAAGACAGGCATGGCGGGGGGCCCCAGCGTCGCCGACACCCTACACTGTTGCCCAGAGGAGGGCTGACTCTGGGGGGAGTTTAGAAGGGAAGACATCCCTACAGAGGATTGGGTTCCTGGAGTCTCAGACTGAAGCGGGTAGTACACGTTGTTGAAAAACGGCTGAAAATACAAGCATACGACTCCCAGTTATAAGACGTCCTCAAGCACACGCAGCCACATCTGCAACAAATACCATTTTAAAAATGGCTGCACCGCAGAATCCACGACAACGACATATTACAATCCTGTCACCAGGAAAAAAACGAGACGTGAACGGAGAACTTAAACAGACATCTGCGACAACGCGTGAAAGCAAATGGCAGCTTCACTGCATCATGATCATCAAGTGCATGATGCTGTCAGGCAGACCACCGACGCCTTACACATGTTACGAATCCGATCGGAGCCGAAAAGCACCCTTACCATGTCTTTACCGCGACCGATCGGTCGGGATGCGAGAGAAAGCAACGCGTCTTCCCCTTCGGCGTGTCTCCGGCGTCAGCCATCCACGGAAACACCTACCGGGGCGTCCCTAGCGTCACCATGGAAACGGAGGGATCCAGGCGCGGGACGCGTCCGAACCCGGGACGCCGAATCTGCAACTGGGCCCCCCGATTTCCGTTATTATTCTTGTGTTGCTTTAAAATGCATCACACGTTAAGCATTTAGCAGGCGATACACACCAGCAAATAAAAGCGAGAGACTGGCGTCGGTGCCCAGTACCCGCAGGAAAACCGCCGCCCTTTCGATCAGTGACAAATGACGATCATTAAAGCACAGCTGTTTAGTCTAGTTATGTGGCTACTGACCAGCTGTAGCCAAAGAAACAGACTTGTGATCGCATCAAGGAAATACAGTTAAAACTAGATGATAGGTGCTTAACGGTGTCGTTCAGAAATTCCTGTAGGTAAATGTTAAATGTATTAATCATTAACGGCTATAACCGCACGGACTGTGCTGCACATTTATACCACTGTTAGCTCCTATGCTGGTGCCCCGTCTGTATTTTATTCCGAATCAAAATATAGATGTTAAGCCAATGTGGGGTTATTCGCATCCTCAAAAGTCAAAGGCATAGAAATTATATATATTTATACAAAGGTCATGCTATTCTTCTTAGAAACAAATCTCAGAAGCCACTTAGAAACCACAACTTGTGCAGACTCGGCCTTCGGATTTTATCTACCTAAACATCTCAAGTTACTGTGCTTTTCCCAGAAAGAGCTCAAGTCGAGACAGGCTCTCTGGGCAAACAAAGAGGGGGGCACATGTGGAAACGCATGCAGCGCAATGGTGCTTTTAAATTTTTTTTGCCACGTTTAAAAAAAGCAGAAAGAAACGTAAAAAAGCGCAAACGCCGATTTACCGCGGTGTAACTCATCTGCATGCAGGATTCAAAGCTGGATCCGCAAGTACGCGGATGTTGGCAAGTTTGCCAGACAACTTCCAAAGTAACGGAAACGGCTGGCTAACCGGTTGCTACATATTTACCACGACTGAAGGGTTTCAGAAATACTTTAGAAACGACGTCTGAGGAAATAATTAAAGTTAACGTTTTGACTTACCAGCGATCAGATTTAAATAAGCAGTTTGAAGTTGGATAAAGCAAACTGGTGAACGTGCTGTCGGTGTCCCGCTGACGTGGGGGCGGCATTCCTCAGGCTGCTCATCATCGGGGGAGGGTGGGGGGTTAAAACTTCAAGGATTTAGGATTTAGGGGTGGGAGTGGGGATTGGATCAGGCTACGTGAAAGATTCAGAGGAGCCTGCGCACCGTCTCCCCTGCCCCCATCATATATCAACAGTGTATATTAATCTTACTAAGCCTAAATGATTCAATGCATATGCATATGAAAAGTTTATTAAGTGTAAGCTAATTTAATTTATGGATTTAGTATGTTAGTATGTATAACTTTTTTTCTTTTAAAATAACTTTTTAAATAAATGTCACGCTTTGTCACATGGATACAAAAGCCCTTATATCACCCTCATTAATATTACATTAATGGATGCGGCAAAAAATATATGTTTATTTAAATCGGGGATAATGGTTATGGATTCATAGTGAATCAGAGCAAAGGGAAAATGATGATTTTGTCCCAAGCTGAAAAACGCGTTTTGTCTCTATCTACTGGCGTAAGACGGTACTGCATACAATAAATAAATATTCTCAAACGACTTAACTATTTAGTTGGTTAGATGCACACTGCCCAGATAAATACAGCTCTGGAAAAAAAATTAATAGACCGCTCCGTATTTTTTTTTTTTTTTTAAAAGCTGCATTTTTAAATCCAGGTTTAACGATGGTTCTGCTGGCAGAAGACTATGCTGAGCAGGAGGCCGCTTCCAGGCTCAAAATTTATAAGACAGCAGTACACAAGAATAAGGTGAAGCAGGAGACGCTGGGAAAGACCAGAAACCAGGCAGGTAGAGGGTGGAAGTGATTTTCTAATGACAGAGATGACCATCAACTTATCCAACAGTTTCTCATGAATCAGATGATGACATTAGGTGACCTTCAAAAGGAATGGGAAACATTAAGTGCAGGTGTGAAGTGCACTGCTAGGACAGTATGTATCAGGCTCCTAGAAGCAGGACTGAAGTCCCATAAAGCAAGGAAGAAGCCCTTCATTAATGAGAAACAGGGTAGAACCAGGCTGCAGTTTGCAAAAAAATATATATTATTCATAGACACACACCCATAAATTGAGAAATGAATTAAACAAATTCATGTTCCAAATCTAAGGCCTTGTTTTCAGTTTAATAATCGCTGATTCTGATTGGTCACAGAGGCTTCACAGCTGGGAAATCAGCAGTGCTCGGACCCTGAGGACTGTGGTTTGAATAGCCCTGATATATAATCATTTGAACATCAAAATGTCATTTAAATGCATTTAAGACTTAATAAGTATTATTTGATATGCTACTGGAAATTAGTCAGACATGCAGTGCAGGATGGTGAGTTGATCTTGACTCCATGGTGAGTATTTAGACCAGACCTGGACATCAGATGGCCAGCTGACCTATTTTTATAGGCCTGCACAGTCATGTCCAGTCTTTTGTCTGTGTCTTCAGGCATCTCAATGTCATGTTCAGGCTTCTCACAGGAAGATCATTACAGGACTGTGTTGCTGACGTATCTCACCTCCAGTGCGAACTCCAGAAACTGTAGAATGTACGTCTGAGAAGTGATATTATAATACAATTTCTGTTTTATCAGAAATCAGCAAAATTCTGCAACATTTAAGGAAATTCTGCCATTCATTCCCTGATGTTTTTTATACAAGTCAGATCGAAGAAAAAAAAAAACCTGTGAGATTATGGCATTGATCATGAAACACTAAAATTTTTGATAAAAATGGAATGTATGAAAGCATAAAGACTGCCAGGGTGGAAATTAGGTTTCTACAGTATGGGCTTGATTATAAATGTCCTAACAGATATTGGAACTGTCACGTCCTGCCAGCCTTTCCCTCCTGTCTGTCTCCTCCCTAACGTGCTCCTGATGAGTCACGCCTGTTACTTGTTAACCCACATTAGTCTTAGTATTTAAGTACCTGTTTGGCTTGTCAGCCGCAATCTGGTCATTGACGTCGAACCCTTGTGTTGTCTGTGTTCCTCGTTCCACGCCTCCTGTTTTTCATCCGTCGTAATCTTGTTTATTTCCAGTCTCTCTTCTTTTGAGTTCAATAAATCCCCTTTTGTTTCACTACAGTGCCTGCCCTTGAGTCCTTCATCCTGCAAGTCATGACGGGAACATATCTAGATAATTTGTTTATAATTCCTAACAAGAGTTTTTCAGTTGCAAGCAGAAGCTCCTTTCTTAAACACTGTATGTAGGAATGACATTCAGGAAACATGAGGACAGTTTAGAACTTGTAATAACATACACCTGATAGTCAGTGTAAGAGCCTGCAACATACCCCAGCAGGGCTGATCAATCCTATAGCTAACATTGGTGCCGCAGATGATCATCATTATTATATTTTGGTATAGGCTACAGCGAGGGGGGGGGTGTCCCATTGTATACTGTGCCCCTGGTGGGGGCTGTATGTGACAGCAGTGATGCTCGTCTTGGGTGCTGCGTGAGTCACAAGCAACCCTGCATAGGACCATATCTTTAATATTCTGAATTTGCTGTAAAAGACATGAATCTAGTCTTCACTTTTACATAATGTTTACACGTAGTTGATGTTATTACGGTTAATTAAATTGCAGACATAAATGTCTACTCCTCTATCTTTTCCGGTGAGAAATATCTCAAATGCATCCATTCTAACCATTTTGAATCCCTCTTCAACATCTTTCTGTGGTCATTATTCTACACAGCCTTTTAAAAACATTTAACATTTTTTTAAAGGAGGGTACAGTATTCACTGTAGGCCTCATGTTTACTCATTCAAGAAACTCCTATTATTCAGTTATTAGTGCTTGATGAGACATTATTGAAAATAATGAATGGATCGATAAAAATCTCTAAAAATACTGTCTCAAAAATAAAATATTTGTCAAAGTTTAAACCTGTCAACTCAAAAAATCTGTCTTTCAAGCAGCTGCATAGTCTGACGGAATTCACAAGCCTGGAACTTAATTGCTGCATTATAGGAGTACAGCAAATGCATTTAGAACAAACTATTGCACCTGCAGTTCAAACAAGTTTCACTTCTGTCGCAGTACACGTCAGACATATTTTCTAGGTCCCTAGATTTTTTTCCAATGTGCATTTCTAACACTTTATACGTATGATTTTAGAAATTATAAGTTACTGAAACAAATAGAATTAACTAGATTTATAAATAGTGATAGTCTACTTCATTGACCCCTCCCCCTTTGGAAATTGTCATTTTGCCTATTCCATCTCGCTCCCCATGAGACACCCCTCGATACATTTATGAGACGTACATTATTAATTAGTAATATGTCGTAGTTGTATTTTTAAATGGAACAGGGAAATGAAATTGCACCTAATGTTTGACAAAGCCATTAATTTACAGTTCCACTTTGTAAGGCGATCTAAATTAACTGCGGACTTCGGGAAGGAAACTGCGCAGTCGTTTTGTAACATTCCACTTAGCATCGTCATCTTCGTTACTTTCAGAATCAAATTTAAACAGCCAATTTAAGTGAATAGTACGTATCTAAGAATATCCTTTAAATATTTACAGTTTATGTCTATTTACTAATTCTAACTTCGATCCCCTCCTCCGCACACACAAACACACTTCAGACGACTAACAAAGTAGCACCTAAATGAACACACAATACATTAATATAGATTCACAATTTTTATAGTTGGAACACGTGCAACCTTCTGTGTTGGTTGACATCCAGTATCATCACAATGTCTAAAACCTTAACTGTGAGTAAATGTCTTGATGAACATGTGGCTGTTTTCATAAAAGACCGGGACCATCCGAAAGCATTCATGATTTCTCCGTAGACGAAGAGCCCCCCCGGTAATACGCTAAGGGTCAACCCTGCCTGGGCAGTCTGCCCCCAGACCGATGGCCGCGCCCCCGCTAACGGGGCTCGTGCTGCCGTGGCTCTCCGCGGTGGGAGGGCCGGCCAGCCAATGGGAGCGGCCCACGACCGAGCGAGCGGATACGAGCGCGACTTAAAGGCCGTCGGCCGGCTCTGCTTCGGGGCGCTTTGCGTTGGGAATTGGGCTCATCTAGGGGACAGTCGCGCTTCTTTACGTCCGAGTGCATCTCTCGCAGCAGACATGGTTTCCGTAAAGCCCGTTGCACAGAAACTCCTTAGTTATGTTCCGCTTGTTCTTGTTTTGATTGACCTCCGCTACGAAGGTAAGTTCGTCTAAGATTCCCAGGCTGAGTGAAGGCAGCTATAGTTTGCTGTGAGGCAACACATATGCAGCTGTGTGCTTTGTAATGTATCTGTAAGCTGTCGACATTTTGCTTTCTGCAATGTACAGGCCTGCAGCTAGCTGTCTGGGTAACTGTCAAATGTAGGTGTGTGAACAATGTCCCATTCAGGAAATCAGTGGGATCTCCTGACTAATATGAAAATGTTTGTAAACAAATTCTTTCAAAATCGTAGTCTGCGTAACTTTGTGTTCTTTTGCATGAAATGCGTGTGGAAGTGGCGGTGAATGATTTTAACAGTCATTACTATATATTACCGTATGTGATTAATGGCTACTAGTGAGCTAGAGAATGAGATTGAACGTTTATTGCGATTAGTTTAGCACTTATACTGGATCGTTGTAAACGTAAACAAAGTTATATTGCATGATTATTAAGTAACGATGACTGACAACGTTATGTCATTTTTAAACTTTTTATTATTCCCGAACAGTATGTCATGGCAAACGCTGTCATAAGCTCGGTTAAAGACTGTACGCAGCAATGCTGTCAGATTCTTTTCATCTCTCTCCCGGGACATGCCGATAAAACAGCTGGTTTGTTAGAATTGAAATCCATATTAAAAAGTGGTAATATGTAATTTTTCTTTTTGCGGCACTTCGTAATGTCCTTAATTAATTAGGTTAATAATCGAAGGATAAATTGTCGAAATACAGTTTGTGTTGGATTTAGCCCTACTGTTGCTACATCTAAAGAGTTGACATTGCAAGTTTCATTTCAGATAATTCCCTTATGGGTGGACCAAACATTCCTTTTCAGGTCTGGCCAAATATTTTGCGCGTCTGCTAGTCGAAATTTCCGGGGACAGGCACAGTACTCGTTCTGTACATTCCTGATACAGGCGTGCGATTTTTAGGCAAGCGCGTAACCTGTTCAGATCACGCTGCTTCCGGTCGTGCAGGAGCGCGCTTCTGTCTCAGCCAATCGGCGAGCTCCATATCAGCGTATTTACCGTATTATACAGTGTGATGCGGAAACTCAGAATATGTACAAAGAATTTATCTCGGCACAGATAATTATGGATCTCGCAAAATACAGTTTAGTGATCATATGATTTTTAGATGCCAATTAAGAAATTTGATTAAGCTTTATGTGAAGGAAAATTCTGTGTCAATTATGACTTAAGTGGGACCTGCAAAAGTTTGCTGAGTTGCAGCTTTCAGAGGTGTGGTACCTGAACAGTTTAACCTGGGTCTCATTGCAGGAGCAGAGTGTACGAAGAGTGATGTGGAGAGCCACCTGGAGATGGGGAAGAAGCTGCTGGCAGCTGGCCAGCTGGCCGATGCCTTGTCACATTTCCACGCAGCTGTCGGTCTGTAGCTGGACACTTCTGGTTTATAGCCTCCCTATTTGCAGTGTGTCCAGGGGGCGGCTGCTCAAAGAACACATATCGATTTAAAAACGCATGGCATTTGCATGGACTCATGTCCAGAAGCATTCTAACAACGTACATAACGATATTTTCATACACATACTTAGTGTTGTGAAGAAGTATTAGGTTTCCTACTTGCGTATGTCCCACACTGGTTTCAAATCTATAAACAAAATGTTGAGATGGGAACCTGAGTAAACGGCACATTTTTAAAATAAGGGAACACAGTTATCAGGAGGCAGCAAAGCGTCCCCACACCATCACTATCGTGCTTGTATCATGTTATTATTGTGAAATGCTATCTATGCGTTATGACAGCCACAACAGGACATCTGTCTTCTAAAAAGTTTTACTTTTTGACTTGTCATTCCTTAAAAAAAAAAAAAAGCACCTTGGTGATCCTCATTTTCTTTTCTTTTTTTTTTAACAAATGTAAGATGGGGACAGGGGTTCATGTTGGTTAGCAGTGGATTCTGTCCTGTCTTTGGCATGAATACCCAGTCTCTTATGGTTGAGCCCTAAGCACTGACCCTGGCTAAGGCTCGAGTGGCCTGCAGCTCTGGGGTATTAATGTGTATTTTCCTGCCTGGGGAAAATGTTGGCAGCCTGGCCATGCCAGGCGAACGTCACCAGTGATCATCTTTTGGAGATGACTGAGATTTAGCCTTGTAGGCCCACCGGGAATAACCCAAAGAAATAATGTGGGTCTGCCCTCCTGTGGGCCCACCACCTGCAGGGGGGAACTGTGGAGGTCAGGTGCAGTGTAGATCGGGTGGCAGTCATAGGCAGGGGCCTTGGCGGACTGATTGTCAGACCTGGCTTTAGGTACATGGAATGTAACCTCTCTGGTGGGAAAGGAGCCTGAGCTGGTGTGGGAGGTAGACAGATACCGTCTAGATGGTCAGGCTCACCTCGATGCACGGCTCGGGCTCGAACCAACCACCTGGAGAGGGGCTAGACTCTATTGCACTTTGGACTTGCCCATGGTGAGAGGCGCTGGGCAAGAGTGGGGCTACTTATAGCCCCCTGGTTCAGTGCCAGTGTGTTTGGTAGTTTTCCCCAGTGGATGAGAGGACCGCCTCCTTTCGACTTCGTGCTGAGGAATGGACTCTGATGGTTGTTTGTGCGTACGTGCTGAACCCCAGTTTAGAGTATCCAGCCTTCTTGGGGACCTTGGAGGGGGTGGTGGAAGGCACCCTGTCCGGGGACTATATTGTTCTGCTGGGGGACTTTAATGCTCACGTGGGTAATGACAGCGAAACAACCTGTAAAGGCGTGATTGGGAGGAATGGCCTGCCTGATCGTATGCCGAGCGGTGATCTGTTGTTCGACTGATGTACTAATCACAGTTTGTCCATAACGATCACCATGTTTGAGCATAAGGTTGTTCATAAGTACATCTGGCACCAGAGCGCTCCAAGGTCGCAGTTTGATGGTCAATGTTGTAATTGTATAGTCAGATTTGTGTCTATGTGTTTTGGATAGTCGTGTGAAGAGAGGAGCTGAGCTGTCAACTGATGAATTGGATCCAGTGGTGGGGTAAGATGGCAGATAGACCTGGTAGGCCCAAACGCATAGTGAGGATGTGTCTGGAGCATCGAGCAGAGGCCCCTGTCCAGAAGATCTTCAACTTGCACCTCTGGCCGAACTTCTCTCCCAAGGGGGTCATGAGACATAGAACCTGAAAGGCCAATGGTCTGGGACTTCATTGCTGAGGTGGCATTGCAGAGATGTAGCCATAAGGTTGTCCGTGTCTGTTGCGGCAGCAGTCCCCGGACCTGGTGGTGGACACCAGCGGTAAAGGGAGCTGTTGGGCTGAAGAAGGAGGCCTTCAGGGCTTGGTTAGCTTGTGAGACTCCAGAAGGAGAAGCCAGGTACAAGTAGGTCAAGTGGGAAGTGGCTATGGCGGTTGCTGAAACAAAAAACTCTGGTATGGCAGCAGTTTGGTGAGGCTATGGAGAAGGACTTTCGGTCGGCCTCAAAGGTTCTGACAAACCATCAGATGACTCGGGAGGAGGAAGCAGGGCTTCGCTAATGCTATTTATAGCAGGAATAGAGAGCTGCTGACCTCAACTGGGAATATAGGCTGGCGGTGGAAGGAATATTTAGAGGATCCAAATGATATGCCTTCGTTAGAGGAAGCAGAGCAGGAAGACTCAGAGGGGGACTTATCCATCACTAGGGCTAAGGTCACTGAGGTAGTCAAACAACTACTCTGCTGTTGGGCTCCAGTGGTAGAGATTTGCTGGAGGAGTTCTTGAAAGCGCTTGATGTTGTTGGGCTGTCTTTGCTGACTCGCCTCTTCAACATTGTGTGGGTGTTTGGGACAGTGCCTTTGGATTGGTAGGGGTGATTGGGGTGGTGGTCCCAATCATTAAGAAAGGGGACAAGAGGATGTGTTCAGCTGCTGCAGGTTTCATGGTAGCTTTCCCAACCAGTCTACATGTGTTTTGTAGACTGGTTGGAAAAGACATATGATCGTGTCCCTTTGGGGGTCATGTGGGGGGAGCTTCAAGAGTATGCGGTACGTATGTATTCATCAGGTCCTTGTACCAATGGAGCGAGAGTTTGGTTTGTATTACCAGCAGTAAGTCAGACTCATTCCTGGTGGGTGTTGGTTTCTACCAGGGCTGCCCTTTGTCACCAATTCTGTTCACAACTTTTATGGACAGAATTTCTAGGCGTAGCTAAGAGGCGGACGGGGTCCAGCCCGGGGGTCCTCAGGATCGCATCTTCGCTTTTTGCGAATGACGTGGTCCTGTTAGCCTCATCAGCTGGCAACCAGCAGCATTCACTGGTGTGGTATACAGCGGAGTGTGAGGCGGCCGGGTTGAGGATCAGCACCTTGAATCTTAGGTCGTGGTTCCCGACAGAAAAGGGTGGATTGCCCTCTCTTGGTGGGGAATTACTGCCTCAAGCGAAGGAGTTTAAGTATCTCGAGGTGTTGTTCATGAGTGAGGGGGAAAAAGGGAACGGGAGATCGACAGGTAGATCCGTGCTACGGCAGTAATGCAGGTGCTGTACCGTTCTGTTTTGGTGAAGGAGCTGAGCCAGAAGGCAAATTTCTCCAATTTACCTTTTGATCTGCATTCCTATTCTGACTTATTGGTATGAGCTTTGGGTAGTCGCTGAAAGAATGAGATCATAGATACAAGCAGCAGAAATGAGTTTCCTCTGTGGGGAGTCTGGGCTCAGCGTTAGAGATGGGGTGAGGAGCTTGGATATTTGGGCAGGGCGCAAAGTAGAGCCGCTGCTACTCCGCATTGAAAGGAGCCAGTGTGGATGGTTTGGGCATCTATGTAGGCTGACTCCTGGACGGCTCCCTGGGGAGGCGTTTCGGGCTTGTCCCTCAGCTGGCCTGGGAATGCCTTGGTATTCCCCTGGAGGAGGTGGCTGGTGAGAGGGAGGTCTGGGCATCCCTGCTTAGACTGCTGCTCCCAACCCAGGATAAGTGGTGGAAAATGGATCGATGGATGGCTCAGTTGCTGGGGTTGTAAGTAGGGGGATAGTTGTCACTTAAAAAATGTGTTTTTACTCAGGTACTCATTTTGTCTGAAATCATTTAGTGTGACAAATATGCAACAATGGAGGTAATCAGTAAGACACTCTTTGTGGTACTGTCAAGTCTATTGCTTGTTTTGTCTAAATGTGTTTGAAATTCCCATTGACTGTCAGTATGTGCTTAATTTTTGAACTTTTTTCTTTAGATGGAGACCCCAAGAACTATATGGCATATTACAGGAGAGCTACAGTTTACCTGGCTATGGGAAAGTCCAAATCGGCACTGCCGGACCTGAGCAAAGTCATTGAGCTTAAACCAGACTTTACATCTGTAAGTAATTCTGTATGGCGTCTAGCTAAACATCATGTAGACGTACTTCTTGTTCCTGCTCTGAAAGTATTTGGAACCCCTATTACAATCCAGTCTTGTCTTTGGGAAGACGTAATCTTAAATGCAACCAGACTGAAGGGTGTTTCCTTAATATACAGTATGTAGTTGGGGAACAGTGATGACACCAGACCTGCTTAATGCGCACATGAATGTATGCAAATGTTTGTTTGCGTACACAAGTCTGAATATTTTGTGGCTTATGTAAGAGATGGGGCTGGCTGTCTGGTAATAATTTACAGGCAACAAATGGGATATACCTGTAAGGCGGGAGTTGATCTATCATCTGTTCCATTAGTGTGTAGGAGTACACTTTGTGACGTGACGGGGGGGGTACAATGGCGGGGGGGCTTGGTGGACCTGTAGCTTGGCTGGTGTCGCCTAGATATGTTATGGCAAAACTGTCTAATCTTCCCTCAGTTTTGAGAAATATTTATGCTAATTGGTTTTCCAGTTTGTAGTCAATGATAAAATTAGCAAGCTTCAATACCCATGTAAATTACCCACTCCTCGGTTTGTATTCAAATATTTGGATACGGTTTCCAAGTTCTGTTACACACAAAGAAATGGGGGAGGGTCGATTTGCAAATGATCTGTTGCATAATGGAATAATGCAGATTTAAATATTACTCAGTAATTGCTGGGAATGTTTCGCATTTCCAGTCACTGTAATAGTTTTGGCTTTGTTATTTTGGGGAAATGAGTGCTTTAATGCCTGTGCTAAATTGCTTCCATAAAATGTACAAAATGTGCCGGATAAACTTATTGCACCTATCAGTGTGCTGTAAATAAACAGACTGAAGGTTTTGTGTTCATTACCGCTGTAGTGATGTGATCTGACTGTAAAGAGCTTCCGCTGTTTAAATCACAGTCACACAAACTGGTTGTAGTTACTTTTTCCGGGACGTGACACAGGAACCGGCCTGACTACTGATGCAGTGTGGCGGCTCTTGGGAGCGAATGTAATAAGGATGTGTGAAAGCGAAAGCTGAAAATATCGCACCTTGCTAAGTCTGAGAATTATTGCGTTTTGATTGCTTCTCGAATTGGGCCTGGAACCTACATTTTTAATAATCTTATGAACTTGGGTTTTTTTTTATGTGTAGATGTGGAAATGTGTATCCTGATATAACTTAATCACATTTTCTAGGCGAGACTTCAGAGAGGTAACCTCCTGCTGAAGCAGGGGAAACTCGACGAAGCAGAGGATGACTTCAAAAAAGTAGTAAGTAAGCAGAATGGGGCTTTCCACCACGAACCAGTTTTACAGGATAAATACAGGCCAGTGACTGGCTGTACGGCTCGTTCCTAACTTGGCCGACCCATGTGAAGTTCACTGTTACACCAGATGATGTCAGTATGAACCAGCGAAATGGTTTCAAAGGCTTGTACTACGGTGGTTGCTTGCCTGAAGAAGAAGGGGAAAAAAAAAAAAAGGGGAAAATTTTATAAAGTGATTTTGGTTTTATTTGATATTCCGTGGATATAGTGGTCAGAGTAATGACTTTGTCTGCACTGAAATTCCTCTCCCCTGTGTTGTCTGCCAGAAGATGCCCATGTATTTTTAATTTTTCTACTTCTAGGATAGCAGGACAGCAATCTCTTGCTAATTTATGTTTAACATTTCATAGTTTTTTTTTCCATTAATATTCTTAATTCCAGGTTAATGCTTGTCAGTCTAGCGTGCTCCCTCCCAGCCAATAGGAATGCAGCACCACATCTCTCAGCCTGATCCTCAGCTGTGGTTCACTGCTGCAGCTACCCATTAATAACAGTGCTGTGTATGTTTAAGGTGTTATGCAGGTTTTGGATGGGCCTGCAAATCGACAAGCACAGTTTGCAAGGTAGAAAATGTGTACTGCAGGAAATTTATTTTGGTGTTTTTATTGTTTTTCTCTCCATACTAAAACCAGGATTTAATCTCCCAGAAGATTGGGGGGGGGGGGGGGGCTATGCGATATTTCCCCAATGTGTTTGAGTGCCTGTCGCACGGTAGTCTGTCCCTGGACTGCATGCTTTGATTCGGCCCGCTGAGACGTTGGCTGGCCGGAATGCCCTGAGCTTATTCATGGGCTCCCTGCAAGAGCTGAGCTAGCAGAAAGCACTAAGCAGAATGCCAAGGCCATTTGTAATATATGCCACATTAGCTCAGAAAATATGACTTGTCATAATGGACTTTCATTTGCGAGTGGAGAGTGGAGAAAGAAATTCCTGGTGGTTTTTTTTTTTTTTTTTTTTTTGGATTTGAGTAGGTATTTGAAAGGGGCAGCTTTTGGCTGAAAACCAAAAAGGTCATATGAAAACCAGGTAAAGGTCATATTTAAAGGCTCCCTCCCACGCCAGAACTGACACCTATATTACCACCCTGCATCGCCCCCCTCCCCCCCCCCCCAAAAGCTGAAATCCAACCCCAGTGACAAAGAAGAGAAGGAAGCCAAAAGTCAGCTGGTGAAATCAGATGAGCTTCAGCGGCTGTTGGCGGAAGCTCATAGCGACTTTGACCGGAAAGACTACGATACAGCCGCTGCCCACCTAGACGCCATCATAGAGGTGAGCGACCTATGTGTGTGCCCCAAACTGTGTTCTCACCATGGTTCCCGGCGCCTTCCTCCTGGCCGTCCTTCATGCGTGCCGGGCTGAGGGTCTGGCTTATTAACGACCTTCGGTACCTCCTTCAGACCTGCGTGTGGGACGTAAACTCCAGGGAGCTTCGGGCGGAGTGCTTCATCCAGATGGGAGAGATGGGCAAAGCCATCAGTGACCTCAAAGCCGCGTCCAAGCTGAAGAGTGACAACACTGAAGCTTTCTATCGGCTCAGCAGCATCTACTACCAGCTGGGGGACCACGAAATGTCACTCAAGTAAGCCCATGTGTGAATGTGACACTCTCGTATGAAATGGCACCAGGAACTGGGCTGGCATGCAGTGAGTTTTATTAAACCCCTGCATCCATGGCAGATTGTAACTGTACTTCATTTGCTGAGGGGTCTGTTCATGGCTGCGGTCCATTTGCAGTCATGAGCTGCAGAAATCTGGCTCCTCCGTAGCATTCAGGCCATAACCCAAATAGTGGAATATAGCACCGCAGGTATTACAATGGCTTGATTGACAGGACCTGCTCATAGTTGGTCGACTTCAATGTTTTGTTCTTGGGTAAACAGGCTTGAGAAGCAAGGAGAACACAAACAGGGTATTGATGGTGCGCTGTCACATGCGCTTAACTTCTTCCAACTTGAAATAAAAACAAAAATAGACCCACACACACACTGGCCCAGTTACCTAGAATGTTCCGGAGCTGCGTATCTGAAGACTCTGTGCCTTGCTGTGATTCTGCTGGGATTTGTGGGGAAGGAGAACTTGAGTCTCATCGCCGAAGCTATGGGATTTGGGGTGAAAATAAATCCTCAAAGCCCCCCCCCTCCCCCGGTGTCCTCCACAGCCCCCCCACACCCGTGCAAAGAGGACACATCCTGTACAGCCATTCAAATGCCTGCACGCTTATGGGCGATTTTCGTGGAGATGGTTTGGGGATTAAATGGTACAATGTGTGGGGGGGGGGGGACCTCCCATTACAGGCTCCCGTTTAAAACCTGTTTTCAGCCCCGTATCAGACTACTGTACCTAATTCCTCAATTCCACTCCTCGTAACTACAATCGGTGATGCTTACATTAACTGCACCTTCAGAACACCTTTATAATGCATTTGTGCAACATTCATAAGCGGCATGTAAGTAAACCATAACACACTAACATACCTAGCAGCTTTTAATATACAATAACAATAAATGAAAAAAAACGTATTCCTAATGTTTGATTAGTGTGTATTATTGCTATTAAGGCACAATAGGATGTTACTGTATACATACATGCTGCTTATGCAGTATGAATTTTCAGCCTATGTAAAGCATTACCCTACAAGCTAATTTAGGAGAGACAGTTACACCTGGCTCTGGCAGTATGAAATGCGTTCATTTTGTACAGATAATACGCACGTCTACCAGGTGGAGAAAAGTAAAAAAAAAAAGTGGCCCGATCTCTGTACAGGTATCCTGTCCAGTCGTGTCCGAGCGCATTTACATCTGAGATCGATGGTAAATAATGCACTCTGATGGAGAGATGCCTGGAAGTGGGTGTAATAGGACATCAGCGGGTATATCGCTTAGTGCCGTGTTTGCCAACCCAGTCCTCGGGGAACCGCGGACAGCCCACGTCTTTGCTCCCTCCCAGCTCACAGCCAATCAGGAACACCGAGTACCTGGTGCAGGCGCACTGGGAGCTGAGTGGAAGCAAAAGCGTGGACTGTCCGGGGTTTCCTGAGGACTGGGTTGGGAAACACTGGCTCAGTGCATGCAGGACAATGGGCAGCGCTGCCAGCTGTGTGATGGCACACGGTCCATCTCCAACTCCTGATGTATGGTAGTGCAGTACAGGTACTTTATTCCCTTACATAAAAACAAAATGTAATATATAATAAATATACAAAGAATGTTGCCATATGTTGCACTGTCTGCTCCTGTCGTTCTCCACAATTTATGCCTTAATTTAAGTACCATCTCTTTTCATCATGAAGTGCTGTGATTTTATATTTACATTATTTGCGGTAGAGTGCTGTGTGATTATTACAATACTTTATTTATTTAATGCCTTCCTTCTGCCCTATAACAATTGAGATACGGCCAAATCGACTTGCATCTGGTGGTCCCGATTCCAAATGCAGACACACATCAACAGATTCCCGTACTTTTGTGATCGCTAAGTGCAGTTCATATGCAAGATGCAGTTGCATGTAATTTATGTGCACTCATTGTTCTTGTTAACGTTCTTGCATATCTTACAAAATGTTTTTTTCCTAGAGCGTAGGAAAGCAGCTCCCCCTTGTGGGGCTTGCTGGGTATGACAGAATCCATGTTCATAGCTTTGCCTTGTGGCTGCCCCTTCAGCGAGGTGCGGGAGTGCTTGAAGCTAGACCCCGACCACAAGCAGTGCTTCAGCCACTACAAACAGGTGAAGAAGCTGAACAAGCAGATTGCGTCTGCAGAGGAGCTCATCCAGCAGCAGAGGTACGGCCCCCGGTGACCCCGGCTTCTCATTGGCTGAAATCAGGATTTCTGTCCCAGACCACATCACTCCCATGGCTGCTTATCCAATAACAAACATCTCACGCTTATGTGTGCCGTGATGGATTAGAGGCGGGAAAGGCAGACCACGATCAGACTGTTTACCCACGACTCGTGCTGAGGGAAGTCTTGTACTTTTAATCATATATTCTGACCAGTATGTCGTTGCGGTTCACTGCTCTCCACACTGTGACCTTTCATTGGGACTGACTTTTTTTTTTTTTTTGTTTTTGTTTTTTAAATAATATAATATAGACACAGTGGTACCTCAGAACGCAACTTAATCCGTTCAGAAGTCGGGTTCGAGTCCTAATAAGTTCGAGGTCTGAGAATTTTCCCCATAAGAAAAAATGGAAAACCAATTTTATTTATACACACACAGACAGACAGAGTGAGTGCCATCAGGTTCATTAGGTCTAAGCAAAGACTGGTTTCTTTCAGTGTGTTTCCTTGCCTGTCGGAGCAAAGGGCTTCTTATCTTTGTGGATGCCTCAGATGGGCTGCAACACACACACACACACACGTTTCTCTCAAATCCAAGCACACACATCTTCTCTTTTCATTTCGTTTCGTAGTTCTACCGTTTCATCTATCGTACATTAAAGTTGGTCACCATGGACCTGAACACTCTCCAGAGTTGGTAATTTCCAGCTAAGCCAGACGATGCTAAGGGCCCGTTCTCCCATGGTCAGGTATGAAGATGCTGCGAGCAAATACGAGTCTGTGAAGGAGACTGAACCGGACGTGCACCACTACACGCATCTCGCCAATGAGCGCATCTGCCACTGCTTCTCCCAGGTATGATGCTTGTTTAGGTTTTGTGGGTAACGATTCGTCATAGTGCTTCGGTTTGACTGATTTTCCGCATGTCGGGGGCGAGGGGGATGTCTCCGCTCACAGTTGTTCTGCTTCAGAGTCAGCAGGCCACGGAAGCCATCGAGGTTTGCAGTGACGTCCTCAAGACAGAGCCTCACAATGTGAACGCCTTGAAAGACAGAGCTGAGGCCTACCTCCAGGACGAGCAGTACGAGCAGGGTGAGTATAGAAGATAACCCCTCACACACACACTTCTCCCCTCGTTTTTCAGTCTTTGGAAGATTTGGGAGCCAAATTTGGGGTTGGTGACAGCAAAGGTTTCATCTGAATTCCTCTCCAGCCAAGATGGTTTTAGGCTTGTAAATCTTGTGCATACTTTTCCTGGTCTGATCTTGCCAATAAGTACAACCGATTGGGTTGTGATCTGCAAACGAGCCTGCAAAGCTCTAAATTATGAAACGTCCAATAAAGCGCAGCTAGTTCTGAGAGCAGAATCACTGCTAATTGGGCTTATTTCACAGAAACGACTGTTATGTCCGACGACTGGATAGGCAGTTTCACAAAAATGTGACTCATTTTGAGAGCTGCAATCAAACAACATCATTAAATCCAATTCCAGAGTGGCTGCCGCATTTTTATAGATTGTTATTCAGCGTGGAAACGTGAGTGTGCACAATTATCCTGTCACAGAAACGTGTCTTGTGTGACTGGAGACGGCTGACAAGTGCCCTCGTCGATTGTGTAGTTTTAAAAAGCCCCCTATATATAGATGCTTCCCCCCCCCCAGATTGTTGAACACTCAAACCCAGAGGGAGTGGGGGGGGGGATCACTTCATGAATAGGGAGTTATACTTAGAATGGGTATAATAAGTTCATAGAAATGAAGGAATTGGGTTGAACAGACTTGTCATCTCGCACATAAAAATAGCAGTGCACGAATTGAGAGTGCTGGGTTTTTCTCGCCCTGCCGCAAACTGCACGACCCGTGTGCCCAAAACACATGACTCTATGGTTCATTGTCAGGGGGCCTTTACTACCAAGGGGCGAACGTGGTTCCTGGTCTCCACGCATTTTGAAGCAGTCTTTAATTATGTCTTTGTGAGGACTCTCCATTCATTTCTATGGGGGGAACGCTAACGCCAACATGACAACCTTAATCCTACCCAACCCTAACCTTAAGCATAAGCAACCAAACAAAATACGAGACTTTTGGCATTTTTATTTTTTATTTATTTATTTTTTTGATCATCTTCACAAATCTTTGTGGGGACTTGAAAAATACGAGACTTTTGGCATTTTTATTTTTTATTAATGTATTTTTTGATCATGTTCACAAATCTTTGTGGGGACCTGAAAAATAGTCCCCACAATGTCAAAAATAACAGGTTTGTATCACATTGTGGGGGACATTTGTCCCAATGTAATGTAAACCTAATTCGCTTGCGTGTGCGCACACACACACGCATGCGCGCACACACACACGCATGCGCACACACACACGCATGCGCGCACACACACCTTCCTGCCTTATTTTTGGTTGCCTTGTCTCACTCCCTGTAGCAATAAGGCTGTTTCTCAGTAACCCACTGAATCGTCATTTTGTAACATTAAATAACTTGTATTTGGCAGTTGACTTTGTCCAAAGTAATGTACAGATGAGGATGAGAGAGCAGGACCAACCACTCCCTGGAGCAACTGGGGTTCAGGACCTTGTTCAAAGACTCAAGGATGGCATCACACTACCAGCCCTGGGATTTGAACCAGCAACCTTCAGGGCGTAGTAGAGTCTTAACCCCACAGAGCTTCAGACTATTCACATTAGCTAATGTCTGCTGCTGCTGTTTATTAAACTAATGAATTTACAGGTTATTGGCTATATGCACGTTTTGGGAGACTGGATTAATTCTCTATAACTAAGATCTGAATCCATTTCAGTGCATGGATCCTGCAGCGTAAAATAAGTATTGTCCCATTCTTCCTGTTTCCTGTTTTTCGCCAGTGCCAGTTGAGGCAGCAGTGGGTCCACGATTTCGCTCCCACTGCGATCATATTTGCTCATTAAGTCCTAACGCTGACAGCATCTCGTATCGACTGCAGTTTTCGGTGTTAATCTGTAGACCCGCGGCGACACACGTTGACGGGATAAGAACAATCCCACACAAACCTCTCGCTCCCACTGGTAAATTGGTTGCGGTTTGCATGAGCCGCCCAAGGCTGATGGGTGAACGGGCCTTTACTTGTCTCTGCAGCCATCCAGGACTACGAGAGTGCAAGACAACACAATGAGAATGACCGCCAGGTCAAGGAGGGACTGGAAAAGGCCCAGCGCCTCCTCAAGCAGTCAAAAAAGAGGGATTACTATAAGATCTTGGGAGTGAAGAGGTATGGCATTTCCCCGATGGGTCCTTTATGCAAAGGAGGAAGTAAAGCCATATACGGCTGGACATTTTTGCTGTAGCATTTCAGCTACTCGCTGACAGTTACTGCATCGCGGTCGGGCGTGGGACCGGAAAGTCTCCGGCTTGGCACTGTGCCCGCCGCCGCCCACTGTCCAGGCCTTGAAGGCAGACGTGGCTCAGGTCTGCCATTAGCTGAGCCTCTCCTGTCACTGCAGAACTGCTCAGAAGAAGGAAATCATGAAGGCGTACAGGAAGCTAGCACAGCAGTGGCACCCAGATAACTTCCAGGACACCGACGAGAAGAAGAGGGCAGAGAAGAAGTTTATCGACATCGCCCAAGCTAAGGAGGTATTAACTGACCCTGGTAAGTCCCTTTCACTCATGGTTTCAGGTGTATGGGGGCGCCGGAGAGCAATTACCATCCTCTCTGAACCTGACGTGTAAATCGGTTTCCCTCCCCCTGTTTATTATCACCCCACCCTAATCTTTCCAGTTTAGTATTATAGTCTTAGGAGGCATTAATAATGTTTAATAACGTTTAACATGAGTACTGGGCTTTACTTCCAGTCTGGTATTTGATTCCCTGAGTAATCTTTGTAACTACTGTCACACTGTTCTTAATTTTTTTTTTGGCACAAGATAGAGGATAAATATTAAGTGGAGAGAACCATCCAAGGTGAAAGTGTAGATGTTGTAGGAAATAGTTGCCTGGATTCTGTCTTTAATGTCTCATGAAAATATGCGAATGGAAGCTGTTTTTTTATAAACGCCTGGTCTTTAAAGTGACCAGCATTAACTTATGTCCATAATCATGCACTCTTGGCCAGAGCTCTGTGCAGGTATATAGCTGTATCTTATTCCTGAAGACTAATGAGAACTTTTGAAGTTCCTGAAATGCTTTTTAACTTGTTGGCCTTAGAGAAGCGGGTGTGAAATGGATGGATGGAATAGTTTTTGACGCACTGGCATATCTGTCAAGTTTTGGATTTGAAAATAAGGGAAATTTTCCGGCACCCACCGCGAGCCACCCCACCGCCCCAACCAAGCTCCAGTATCCCTTACATTCTAAGACATGTATACAAGAAATCTAAAATAACCACTTGTCATTTACATTTTATTTTCATTACACATTTTCTTTTAATTCCTCATGTTCACTCATGTGACTCTCTGACATTCACTAATGACTTATTATACAGATTTGTTGCAGACTTTGTATCCTTGCTGAAGTCGTCACAGAAGGTGAAAGTGACATTGTTTTTGGCACACAGCATTGCCATTTTAACCTCCGCATTTATGACCTGGTTAATGTTGTAAATGACCTGCAGACTACTGCTGGTGGCAGTTCTCGCGAGGCTACTGGCAGTTCCGTTTGGAGAGGCAGAGGAATTTTTTTTTTTAAATGATATTATAATACGGGAGATTTACGGGACGGCGGGAAAGAGGGGTAAAATACGGTAGTTTCCCGGCCAAAACGGGAGACTTGACAGCTATGCGCACTGGTGGTCCTTTGATTAACCACAGATTACTGGTAACATCTCTGATCCTGTAGGTTTGACTCTGGCTGTGCATTTTTTTTTTATAGAGATGAGGAGCAAGTTTGACCAGGGGGACGATCCTCTGGACCCTGAGAGCCAGCATGGGGGGGGGCCCCACTTCCACCATGGATGGGACGGTTTCCAGGGCTTCAACCCCTTTGGTTCGGGGCCCTTTTCGTTCAAGTTCAACTTTAACTGAGAGCAGAGGTGCTGGCTTACGCCAATGAAGGCCGCACTTCTGTCGGCCTGTAGGGGCGGCTCTGGAAAGTGGACGTGCGATGGGAGCGTGGAGGCTGAGAATCCAGACTCTACTCCTAAGGAAGGCCGTTGACCAGAATTGCCTCAGTAAATATCCATTTATGTAAATGGGTAAAGCCTACAAAAATAGTCTCTTGTCCTTGATAAGGGCACTTTTCAAACTAATAGCCTAACTGATGACAATAGTCAAGGAAGGACGGCAGTCCGTGTGAACATCGGTCTTCTGGATAATTCCTTCTATGCTATAAATGGACGCAATGATAGAGCTGATCTTGTCTTGTTTCAATTCTGAATGTTTCTGTAATTTAAAGAAACAGGTCCTAAGATGGCTTTAGTGACTGTCTTTGAAACTGTCTCTTTATTCTGACCACTTTTTTTTTTTTTTTTTTTTTTTTTACAAGCAAAATTTAGTTTCCATCAGTTCCTTGAAGTGATTTGTGTACATAACTATTTTTATATGGAATCATGCTGAATTGTAAATAAAGATCTATTTATGCTTATTTAATTAAAAGGCCTCACCCTTATCTGGCTCTTCTGTAGTCTCTCTCGCTACATAATCAGAGCCTGTCTTCTGAATTTTGCTTATTGGCACCATGTTGGGAGAGGAGCGACTCCGTCCTTCTCCCTTCCTCACCAGCTGGCCTGCGGATTGCGGATCGACAAACTGGCCTATTCAGCCGTTCGATGCAGGTACCCTGGAGGTTAGTCTTTGGTACAGAGTAGGTTAGTGCGTCGTAAGATCTCCTTTTTGAGGCCCAGATTGTCCTAGAATGAAGAATGACTAACAGAATAATGGCATCTTCACAAAAACTCTGTTTGCAGGTATCTCTGTATTATAGTGCTGTATTGAAGCTACCGGCACCGTACCCAGCGGGTTGGAGACCCGTCAGTAGCTTCTGCGTGCTTTATGGACCGACCGCTCATGGGCACAAATGCCGTAGGCCAACAGCTTGCCAGTGCTGCCTGCTTTTAACGACACAGTTCAAGTAAATTTAATTTGCTACGCTCTCAGAAATATTAAATGGGTTTCCGCTGCTGATATCGCTCATCTTTCGTTTAAGGGTCTCACTGTGCTGACGGTGCCAAGCTTTGTTTTCACGGCGCCAATTAATCACGTGAAATCAGACATTTTGGAAATTGGCTCTCTTTTTGTGTTCCTCCTGTCGTCGAACTCGTGGGCACCTTTTGTGGAATCCCGTAATTGATCAAAAGACGTCCCGGCTTTGCCACTGAGCCAGTGATAAAACGGGGGCTTCTGGCTTTAATGCTCACTGCTCAATAAACCTCGGCTAATGAAACATTCCAGGTGTCGTTTCCTCGAACGTACAGCAACAAAGTGAAGCAGCTGCCTTTGTTCTTCACAGATCAACACAATGAATGAATGGTGTGTGATTGTTCTTCTTCCTCTTATTTAACATCCTGCACATCCCCCTCCCGATTTCCACCAAGCATTGTAATAACTGAGGTGTGTATGCCATTTCAGCAATAGCATTTATGACTTGTACTGTCTTTATTTGTATATGCTACACGGATTAACAGCCATTACGTAAAATGTTGAGGTGGGCTTACCAGAGCTCAGGGCTCCAGGCTTTTCCAGTCGGTCATCATCTCTGCATTCAGGTTAAATGTAGTCCTGATAATGTAATACCACAATCATATACCCCCAAGATAGCAGTATGGAGACTCAATGCCCTGTGGTGGAAAACAAGCAGGTAAAGATTGCTTTCTAAGCTTGTCATCTTCAGTTTGCTTTTCTGTCAAGAATGTGTGAGTCTAATTACTTTGCTTCCCAGTTCATATTAGGAGCCACCAGTAGGTGTCACTGCTAATAGGGGATCAAAGTGGGTTCACAACACTGCATTTACAACATGGCAGGGCTGATTCTGCCTTTGATAGAAGCACAAGTGAAATTTGTTGAATCTACGTGCATCTTCAGAATTTGGTGATCAGTGTAAAAAGCTGTACTGAAATTGATCAGAACAGAATTCTGCAGCAATCATTCAATATTTTAGCTTTTAAATGGTTGAAGCTGAAGCTGAGGGCCTGAACAGTGGTGATACTGCGGCCTCTGGGGTTTAGCTCTTATTCCTGCTTTGTGTGGAGCTTGTACCGTCACCAGTGTGCACTGCGGGTTTCCTCCAGCTACTCCAGTCCCTCATGGTTCACATATGACATTAAGCTGGTTTCTCAGCATCGGCCCTTCGTGTCTGACTGTCTGTCCTGCTTTGCACTGATATCCTTTCCAGTGATATCCTTTCCAGTGTTCTCCCCGAGAACGGCCTTCCCGTGACCCTATCCTGGATTAGCAGTATGGATGAAGTTTATTCCAACCGTGGTGTCACTGTGTGAGAGCATGCCGGTTATTTGCATGTGGATGCAGAACGGGAACTCTGTGAGCTCTGCTGCCTCGTGTCCTTCAGGCGGTAACCTAGACTGAGTGGGTCACCAATACTAAGGCAGGATATGCCTCATCCTATCTGATAATTTACTGGACAGTTACACCGATACCAATTACCCTTCTGCATTAGCAGGTTATACTTATGTGCAATATACAAGTAAGTAGCTGTACGAATCATGTGCACAACTTCACTACACGAGAACCAGTGTCCCACACATTCTCATACACTGTAAAGAACTCCTAAACTATCGGCCTCCTTCCATTAAGATGAATATCTCCTGCATGCAATGTAATACACTAGCTTGCTCAATTAGTCAAAGCATGTACTGGTCACACCCTTTGCGGCTCACTTCATGAATCACAGTGTTCCTTCAGACTGGGCACCAGTCAGAATGAAAGATTTATCACCCTGTTTAAGGCCCTGGAAGCTTTATTTTTTTTCTACCCTTCCTTTGGCTCTGCTGTGGTTTACATTCAGGAGACCTGCTGAGGTCCAATGGGATGGCTGCTGATTCCAGTCAGGCGTGGTTCTTTGACATTGATGCTCCAGCGCTAATCGTCTTTTGCCAGCTGGCGATTGGGCCATATTTATGGCGTCGGCATGAGCAGGAGCAGACCGAACAGGCTATGGCACCACACAAGCCCTGTTGCCGCCTATCAACACGGCGCTGGCATTTCACACAACCTGCCAAAGCTGTATCACCTGAGTTTTCCCCCAAAGTGTCCCTGCTTCCACTGCTGATCCGTAAATCATTGTATATAGGTGCTTACCTCTGGATTTCTGATCTCCGAGCACTTTGAGGTTCAACAAGTACTATTGCTATTTATTTGTACAGCTTTTTTCAAAGCTTTTTATTTCAATGCTGGTGTTACAGAAAAGCTGCAAGAGAGTGATATGAAATTTATTCCCATACCGAATATATAGAAATACCCAACAGAGCTGATCAGAGAAGAGGATCTACTGAACTGAATTGATTCAGGTGTGTGAGTCTATATGTATATATTTATTGTGTGTGTATGTGTGTAAAATGGGATGGACTATGAAGACGGGGGAAAGAAGTTTGTTCCATCGGGGAGTTAGTCTGTGATTCATTTCCGCTGCTCTGTCGTGAGTCCTTAGTGTCCTTAGAGAGCATGTCTCAGAGCAGCAGCGTCATTGGCTGCACTCTGTGTGACATTACCCACAATGCCCATGGAGGTCTGCTTTCATAGCTCCCGCAGGAAGATGCAACATAAATAACCATAACGACACTTTGTGGAATAAGGAGAAGGGCCACTGTGTTCCGGAATCTTCATGCATGAATATATGTATTTTTATATTTGAGAAATGAAAGCGTTTAGGGCAAGGGTAAAGGTTTTCTGTTTTTGTATTTAAAAGCATTAAATGGCAATAAAGATCCAACCTCTGTTGTGAAAGATCATGTTTGATTTCAGAGGGAAAGGCATAGAGGAAGAAAGTAAAACAGCACATAGCAGATAGACTGAAATTACCGAGAACAGATACACCTTGTTGACATTCTTATTAGTTATTAAATATGGATGGAGCCTCATGGGTGCCACAAATCACTGAAATTAGGCACCTTGCCAACAGCCAAAATGACACCACGACACTAGACATTAGCACTAGAATAGAAGCTTTGTCATTCTAAAACTAGGAACTCACCTGTAGTCAATTAATTATTATTTCTATGACCAAGCTTCAATAAGCTGCAGGTATAAAAATACAATCAAGAAGAAGAAAAATGAAATAAAATAAATACAGATGCTCATTGGTCAGATCCTGCCCAATAGTAGCTTGAGTTTGTGTAGTTTTTTTCTGGGAGGGGGGCTTACCTTTGCACATAAATGTCTAAACCAATTATAACAGGGCAGAACCCTTGAAACTCATGGCTGGCGTGATTAACTGCTGTTGCCTAGTTTATCCCAGCCAGTCCCCAATGTGGCCGCAGCATCCTCACCTACCCGTCTGAACAGACTGCTGTAGGTCTGCTGGTGCATTCGGAATGGGGTCTGAGCCTTTTTCACCATCGCAGACTGCGAACGGATGACCAATGAATACTGACCATGCAAAGACTGACATAAGAATGATTTAAGATATGAAATAAGTCCAATTGTTAGAAAGGCATAATTGATTGGAGGGAACAATGAATTCATCAATGTACAGACAGTCATATTCAGTTATAATTTTCTTCATAAAAATAATTTTTCACACTGGATAATGTCCCCAAATTCACTCCAAGTCACAAAATCCACAGTATGATAAAGTCTTTAAAGAAGTTTCTGGTGCAGTTGTACAAAAAAATGCAATTTAGGGTCAATGGTTTATACAGATATAAGCAGATATAAGCAGAAACACAGTAATGGGATTAAGAATTTATGCCACTAATATAATCTTAATGTGCACATTTAAAACACTGCTAAATCATAGTACTAAGAGTTACAATATTGTATAATTATTTTTACCACAGGATAAGTGCTTGGAAGACAGATGGATAATAATAATAATAATAATAATAATAATAATATGAAGAAGAAGAAGAATAGTCATCATAGTCATTGTCTTTCATTATCATAAGTAGCGTGGAAACAAGAAATGTTGTTAGGGACCACATAATACAGTGGGTCACACTGGTTTCTCATGCCTGCAGGTTATGGGTTTCAATCTCACCTCATCTGTTTGTGCAACCTCATATGTTTTAGAGGGGAAGACAGAATACAGCAAGCCGTGTCTCTTCTGGATACAGATGTGGAAATTAATGAATAGTTCACACATGGGGAGTGCTCAATGCCGAAAGGCTTAACACAGCCAATGGGGAAAAATCCAAAATCCATGCGTCAGCCAAAAGACAAGACAACGATAGAAACCGTCAAAACTGCAGGTCCATGACTACGAGACATAATCAGAAAACCTAGACAAGAGACTGGAAGCTTGACTAAAATGAATCACAATGAGAGTCAATATGTTAAGGACCGGGGGGGGAAGTGGTTAGCACTGTTCCCTCACACCTCGGGGACCTGGGTTTGAGTCTCCACCATGGCTCCATGTGTCGTTGCATGTTCTCCTTGTGAGGTTTCATGCTGAGGTCAATTTGAACTACTAAATTGCCCATAGGGGTGAGTCTGCCCTGTGATGAGTTGGCACCCCATCCTGCCTTGTGCCCCTGGGCTCCAGACCCCAAAGATCCGGAATAGGACAAGCAGTTATAGAAAATGGATGGATAGATAGATGGTTACTCATGACATTGTGTACAAATGTTCTTCCCCTTGCATTTCTAATATAACAAACGGAATATTTCAGCTGGAGGTTTGCTTCAGCTCATTGGTGGCGATATCCTGATGGTCTAATGACAATTATTTAGTTTGTGTAATATAGAGGCAACATAAATTCTGGCTGGGATATTAAATAAATATACATGCCAAATGTCCCCCACAATGTAATAAAAGCCTGTTGTTTTGACATTTTTGGGGACCATTTTTCAGGTTCCCACAAAGATCTGTGAATGTGATCAAAAATGCCAAAAGTCTAATATTTTGTTTGGTTACCTATGGCTAAGGTTAGGGCTCGGAAGGGTTAAAGTCATATGTTGGGATTAGAGTTTGCCCACATAGAAGTGCATGGAGAGTCCCCACAAAGATATAATTACAAACTTGTGTGTGTGTGTGTGTATATATATATATATATATACACACACACACATACACACACACACAAATGATAACAGATTTCAGCAAAGAGAATAAGCTAGTAATAAACAATTGTTTTTTCTTGGGGATATCTTAGTTTAAGGTGAGAAATATATATTTTAAGGAGGAAATTTCAGGTTGAATGCAAAAGTAAAGGCACAGGTCAGCCTGCGGCGGGGTGTATCACACTTACCAATGTGAGACGTGCACTGCAGGCTGGCTTTACCAATGTGAAACGTGCACTACAGGCTGGTTTTACCAATGTGAAACGTGCACTGCAAACTGGCTTTACCAATGTGAGACGTGCACTGCAAAATGGCTTTACCAATGTGAGACGTGCACTGTAGGCTGGCTTTACCAATGTGAGACGTGCACTGCAGGCTGGCTTTACCAATGTGAGATGTGCACTGCAGGCTGGCTTTACCAATGTGAAACGTGCACTGCAAATTGGCTTTACCAATGTGAGACGTGCACTGCAGGCTGGCTTTACCAATGTGAGACGTGCACTGCAGGCTGGCTTTACCAATGTGAGACGTGCACTGCAGGCTGGCTTTACAAATGTGAGATGTGCACTACAGGCTGGCTTTACCAATGTGAAACGTGCACTGCAAATTGGCTTTACCAATGTGAGACGTGCACTGCAAACTGGCTTTACCAATGTGAGATGTGCACTGCAGGCTGGCTTTACCAATGTGAGACGTGCACTGCAGGCTGGCTTTACAAATGTGAGACGTGCACTGCAAACTGGCTTTACCAATGTGAGATGTGCACTGCAGGCTGGCTTTACCAATGTGAGACGTGCACTGCAGGCTGGCTTTACCAATGTGAGACGTGCACTGCAAATTGGCTTTACCAATGTGAGACGTGCACTGCAGGCTGGCTTTACCAATGTGAGACGTGCACTGCAGGCTGGCTTTACAAATGTGAGACGTGCACTGCAAACTGGCTTTACCAATGTGAGACGTGCACTGCAGGCTGGCTTTACAAATGTGAGACGTGCACTGCAAACTGGCTTTACCAATGTGAGACGTGCACTGCAGGCTGGCTTTACCAATGTGAGACGTGCACTGCAGGCTGGCTTTACAAATGTGAGACGTGCACTGCAAACTGGCTTTACCAATGTGAGACGTGCACTGCAAACTGGCTTTACCAATGTGAGATGTGCACTGCAGGCTGGCTTTACCAATGTGAGACGTGCACTGCAGGCTGGCTTTACAAATGTGAGACGTGCACTGCAAACTGGCTTTACCAATGTGAGATGTGCACTGCAGGCTGGCTTTACCAATGTGAGACGTGCACTGCAGGCTGGCTTTACCAATGTGAGACGTGCACTGCAAACTGGCTTTACTAATGTGAGACGTGCACTGCAAACTGGCTTTACTAATGTGAGACGTGCACTGCAAACTGGCTTTACTAATGTGAGATGTGTACTGCAGGCTGGCTTTACCAATGTGAGACGTGCACTGCAAACTGGCTTTACCAATGTGAGACGTGCACTGCAAACTGGCTTTACTAATGTGAGACGTGCACTGCAAACTGGCTTTACCAATGTGAGATGTGCACTGCAGGCTGGCTTTACCAATGTGAGACGTGCACTGCAAACTGGCTTTACTAATGTGAGATGTGTACTGCAGGCTGGCTTTACCAATGTGAGACGTGCACTGCAAACTGGCTTTACTAATGTGAGATGTGTACTGCAGGCTGGCTTTACCAATGTGAGACGTGCACTGCAAACTGGCTTTACTAATGTGAGATGTGTACTGCAGGCTGGCTTTAGGGCTCTTTTATGAGAAACGTTACTGTTGAATTTGTGCTTCTGAAAACTCCATCCAACTGTGTATATTTTTCCCCTCCTAAGGCACTGATTTAAAGAGGCCATGTGCGTCCCAGTAAGTTGATTTTGCGCATTTGAGAGAAGTTTGCACTTTTTTGTGCCGTGTTCAGCTTTGACCTGCCACATACAGTATAATGCACTCTGCAGCTCTCAGTTACCGGCAAGACGGACGAACTCCACAGCCAGGTGAGAAGATCCCTGTAGCCCCAAGGCCATGCTTGCATGGCCACATGACTAACGCTTTGATAACTTATTCCAGCTTCTGAGCTCTGCTTTATACTTGCTGGAGATGTTCTCCAATTTTTCTAAATGTGTCACATGGCATATTTTCCAGTAATATTTTGCAATGTAAAAGTCATGTTCAGGGATGTTTCTAAACCTGGGATTCCCTAAAATAGCGACCATTTGCCTTGATAACAGCTTCATAAGCAGACATGCTGCATCTTCCAGGCTCTCCCAAAGCAGAGATGCAGAAGGGCTGCATCCATACAAGCTCTATGGGACTGAAGTCTGGAGATTAGAAAAGCCCAAGTCGTTACTTTGACTTTTTACTTTGTCCTTAACATCATGTCTTGGGCCAGAATTGAGAGGTTTGTTTTGGGTTCTTATCTCACTGAAGAATGAAGGACTACTAATTATTCATAATCTTCATAGAACAGCATACCTTTGATCTTTGTTAACCACGATGGTTGTGAATTGGTAACGATAAACTCTGTCATTTGCAAAGTAACCCAAGATCATGACACTGCCTCCGCCATGCTTGATGGTCATAATGACATGCGTTGCATTTTATAAATACATGGCAGGTGAAATATTTACATTTTTGGCTCTTTAGGCCATAGGACCTACTGCCACTTCAGTTAATAGTTTAAAGAATAGATAATTATGGTTTCAAACAAGTGTACTCAAACTTTGATTAAAACTTTGTATTTAAACTGAATTTCAGCAATTTAAGAGTTAATTTTTCATAGTTATAAAACATTTAAAAATGATAAGACAGCACTAATGTATCCTCTGATGTTGATACAAATTTTGTAACATGACTGAAGCTCTTCCTTGGGGCTTGCATTGACTCAAAGAACAGAAAGATGAAATCAATGCTGAAACTTATTTTAAGTGCATGGTTTAAAGTTCCAAGCTGAACCGTTGCAATTTAATGCTGCAAGCCAGATCTCTTTAATGTTCTCGTCTCCTTGGAAGGCAGAAAGCTGGCGGCAATGAACACACATCGTTACCCATCATCAACCACTGTTAGAATTATCAGTGAGAAGAATAATAGAAGTCTCTCGGGAAGGGCTTGACACGGCGCAAAATCTGAGCGTCGGTGATCTGGGTCTAATCAATAAGAAAAGTGCTTCTTACAAAAACCGAAGGCATAGAATGACCCCTGTGGACCTGTGACCCGGTACAGGGTCCTGCGATTACCTAATATCTGGTTCTGTTTTCCGGCGAGGGGTAAACAGTCAAAAACACAAGCATGTGCCAATAATTTCCCGTGATTCTCAATTCCTTGTTTGCCATTTTTAACACATTCTCCTTTGGCATAGTGGGTGTTCAAACAGCGACTCAGTCTGATAGGATGGGAAACTAGATGAAAGAGGACAACCACAAAGCAGAAGACAACCCACAGACTCTTTCATCATGCACCACAAACAGATCCATTCCTTTAAGGGTCACACTGGAGGTAGGAGATGTTATCATGACAGGACAGAAGAGGCAAAAAGTTTTTAATGGAGTCGTGCGGCAAAGTCATTATTCCGGAGAAAGGGGAGAGGTGCTTCTTGAGAAAGCACGACTTCATGGGGGTTTGGTTTGCTGTAGGAAGGAGCATCATTATTCTGGAACATGGAGAGAAAAATAGAGTGAGAGAGAGGAGGAGGTGAACCTTGGTGGAAGATAAAAAATAATGAAAGTAGTACAGGGATGTGGTTGGCCTTCAAACCAACTGTGCGTGTGGGCGCTTCACCTCATGAAGTTCTCACATAAATGTCCTGAGGCCGCAGAAAGGAAAATTCCAAGCATTGTTCTCCTTATCCCCCAGGACAACTGTGTCACTCATATTACTTGGGAGAAGGAACTTGTTACATAATCTGTGTTCGTGCGAGTGACATTGCCCCTTTAGACTGGCAATGTGGGATCCCAACAAAGTTGACCTCTAAGCTATACTATAGCAGAAGTAATACACATCAAAGTCTCAGGGGACATTAGATGTACTGTTATGTTTTTGGATTGAGCTCTGTGACAGGAGTTGATAAAGATTCTGTATTAAAAACGAAGTCTTATTTTGACTGGCCCAAAAAAATAACCATAATTAACTCATGGTAACAATGATGTGTTTTGGCAGGTATAGGCTTTAATTGCCCTTCCTGTTTATTCCAACAGTCAATTATTCATAAGGTACTCAATTAATCTTTTAAAGCTAAATATTCCTGAGAGAGATGTGGCTCAACCTGGTCCTTAGAAACACTCACACTCACCAACATTGTAAGCAGGATAGACTCTGGTGGAACCTGAACACTCTCTGTACTGCAGAGAACATAAGATGTGAGCTGCAGCATGGCTGAGGTATCACTGGGGCACTGTCACTGCTCGTAACATGTGTGTGTTCCGTAAGGAACTGGGCTGTGCTCCATAAGGAGCTGGGCTGTGCTCCGTAAGGAGATCGCTGTGCTCAGTAAGTAGCTGGGCTGTGCTCAGTAAGTAGCTGGGCTGTGCTCCGTAAGGAGATCGCTGTGCTCAGTAAGGAGCTGGGCTGTGCTCAGTAAGGAGATCGCTGTGCTCAGTAAGTAGCTGGGCTGTGCTCCGTAAGGAGATCGCTGTGCTCAGTAAGGAGCTGGGCTGTGCTCAGTAAGGAGCTGGGCTGTGCTCCGTAAGGAGATCGCTGTGCTCAGTAAGGAGCTGGGCTGTGCTCCGTAAGGAGATCGCTGTGCTCAGTAAGTAGCTGGGCTGTGCTCCGTAAGGAGATCGCTGTGCTCAGTAAGGAGCTGGGCTGTGCTCCGTAAGGAGATCGCTGTGCTCAGTAAGGAGCTGGGCTGTGCTCCGTAAGGAGATCGCTGTGCTCAGTAAGGAGCTGGGCTGTGCCCTTGCATTGCAAAGTCCTGAAAATGGATGGGCTGATGATGAAGGACCAGTAGTTAATAATAAACTCTCTTTACTTATTAATTAGTAACCAGCAAGTGTGAATGGCCTTTACTGGATCCACTGGGTGGATGAAGAAGTTCAGAAAGCCAGAATATATCAGTTCTCACTCTTTTTTCGTGGTGTCCCATCCATCTTGGATGCACAGATAGCCAAGTCTGCTCTACCAGATTAAACTAAACATGTTTTTTTTTTTCATATTATTGGACGAAAAACAGTTGAGCTGTACCCTTGAGATTCTCTTCTGAGAATGCATGCTGCAGCCATCTGATAAAGAAGCGCTCAGTGGGGAGGTGAGTTCACCTTCACACTTGCTCTTTTTACTTTGAATAACTGACACTCAATTACAATAATCTGCTTCAAACATCAAGCTCCGTTTGAAGTCTCCCCTGCCTGCTACACCTGGCTTTCTCCACGTTTTTCACTGTGTCTCCTAACAGAAACTTAAATATATAACACCACAAGTACTGCTGAAGCATAATGTGGCATAGTTTGAATAGTGAAATATACTGTAGCTCTCTTCACTGTTTATTGGTCATAAATATGACATCACTAAATGCATGACTATAGATATTTTACCCAGAATGCACTGGGAATAACTGGTGATGTAGATTTGCCACCAGGTTAGTTGCACTGGTACTAGGCTCTTTATAGTGTAAATATGTAACACCACTGTAGGCATTACTCATGTGCGAGATGGGTGGGACATATCCCCCCCCAAAATTCAAAACAGTGCCCCACCCAATATTTTCCAGGATATTGCTTTTAAAAATATGGATAAACTTGTCGGGAGAATTCGGTTCTCGTCTAACGTACTGACTGAGGGGAAAAAGCTTTTAGCCGATGATTTCAGTTGCATACTCATAAACTAATGTATACTGTCAGTATTGAAAGGCACAGGTAGCCCATACATAGGTACAGTACATTATAGGAGCTCATGCAGGATAATGCGAGAGGATGGATTTGACTCAGTCACTGTCACCCTCAATACAGAAAACAGTGATGCCCTTGAATGCCACCCTAGAAATGCAGTAAACAACACAAAATACAGTAGTCTGCGAAAGTCTAAGGCTGCCAAAGAAATGATGTTTAAATGATCTTCTCATTGGTGTAAAACTATGACGTTATGTATGTTGAAGTGTGTTAGCTTAGCTATTTCCAAACCTCTCTTATACCCATGTATTTGTTGACCACTAACATACATTGCAGAGGCTAATAATACCTCATGAAGTGATTTAACAAATTAACTAAATTATTTAAGTAAGCTGGTGGTAAAATTTAACAAATATATGGACCAGCTGGGACACCCCTAACGAGCCTAAGCTACGTACCTCCAGCTACCCTGCAAGAGGTACCTTTTGTAGAACAGAAGAACTTCTTGTTCATTTCCATATATTTTAATGTTACATTTTTATATACACTTACTACATAAATAGCATTAAAAATGTTTCTTTGATGGCCTAAGTACTGTATATATTTACACTTTGTTCCACATAGCATAAAGAGGGTATAAAATACTAAAGAAAATTAAAGAACAAATGTAACCTACTTACCTGGTATCACAGTGCAAAGGAGTTGCACTACATTGCAGACCAAGGAAACACCTAGAAATTGTAAAGACCAGTTTTCATACCACGCAATCGTGACACAAAAATTTGATGAGGCGCCAAGGAAAGTACTGTATGAGACTGAGGGTAAAGTGGAATCTTCCAGGACTGTTTACAAAGTTCAGTCTGTTTAAGCAAGCCCAGACTGACCTTCTCGAGTACTGGAAGACTCCCCCCCCCCCGTGTTCAACCCAAAGTTTTGTCCTTGGTTTCATACACCACTTGACAAATTTCAAACTTGCCCTCCCAGAATGTATGAGTTAAGATTCCCCACCTAAACAAGACTCCCAGTCCATACGAATAAAAATTGTGTTTTCATCTTCTTTTAGTTTGATGACATTGTAAAACCGCAATAAAGGCACCACAGGACAATAGAAATAGGCTCAGAACATACAAATGTGTCTGTATGAAGACTGTAGGCATGAGCAAATCATAGATAGATGCAACCATTATCATAAATGGATTATCAATGTACCGGTCTTTTGAACCAGATGTAGCAGGTACTAGTCAAGCTTTGAACCCTCAAACTAAGTATATCAGCTAAGTCATTTCAGCTGGCCAGCAGTATAAATTAACGGGAATAATATGAAGTATGTAAGCTTGAGACAACAATCGCTGGCCAAACGAAGACAACAGTAAACAGACATAGAACTGTACGAGTTATACAAGTGAACACAAGAATCCCACTGAGGGAACGTGCAGCCTAATCGAGGATGGGTTGACCTTTTCCTGCTCCACAAAGGCTGAGCAGAAAAATCAATGACCCAGAGAGATGCTGCAGTCTAAGGCCAAACATTGTGACGCACAGCGTGATCTTCACTGCGGCGTGTGCGGCATTGTGTGGCTGGACTGGGCGGGTTGCAGGCAATGGGAATATTTCGACATCAAAAGACAAATTCATGTTTGTATGGGTGCACTGCAACAATACACTGACACAAAGAACTGACTGGCTTTAGATGGCTGGTCTTTGAACTTTATAAACTTGTATTGTGTTCAGATTTGCCTAGATGCGCACCAATCATGGCCTGCAGGCCATGCTGTCTACAAGGCTGTTTTTGAACATCTTTAGCCTTGTAAGCCATTGTGCAATAATTTTCCATTTTTATTTTTAAAGAGATATTAGTTCTGCTTGAATTTCTGTCATATTTGAGGTCACACCTAGCCAGTCATTTGTCTTCCTTTGTGCTTGGAATGTCAGACAGGAAGAGGACCCCATCAAAGGGGGAGTGGCATGTCTTTATGAGAGGGCAGAGATGTCTCTTTTGAGGCCTTCTGGTGCCTTTATAGTGTAAGCCAGGATTTCAGGCACAAAACCAGACACCTATTAAAATGATTGGACAGGGAACTGTGTGGCCCACCAAGTCAATCAAAGGCAAAAACACTTTCATGCTGTATAATTTTCAACATTCGTATTACTAAAAGCTCTGAACAAATCTCCTAACAAAGGAAAAACAAGAAGAACATCTGTATAATGCTTTTGACCTTGTTTAAAGTGTATAAATGTGACATCAGGTAACATATATTGCCCCAAATGTTCTCTCCTCACAAATAATCAAGTTACAGCAAACCTTGACAAACATATTCCCTTGTAAGTCTTGCCCACTGCAGGCCGTGGGAATGTTTTATGCTAGCATGGCCTGTCGGTAGCCAGGAGGATGCTGGGATTGTCACTCAGCCAGAGTTTAGCGTTCTGAAAGGCAGCACAAAGACAAAAGCAGAGGTCATGCTCCCCAGGAACTACACAGCAAAGAGAACATGACAGAGCAGTGACAGCGATTCGCGCTCAACTGTAACATCGGTGTATGCAAATGGAGCATTCTGGGATTGACGCCAGGACAAAGCACTCCTATTATTCATTTCCCCTCTAATCTGTCATCTTATGAACAAGAGTGGAAGCCCCTCTGGCAGCAATTGTGTAGGAACAGCACTTTTCCTTAAAGCTAAAATGAAATTGCAGCTCTAATTGTTTGCAGGCCACGGGCTGTTGGAAGATGACCTGGAGCTTCACTTTCCCAGTTAAGCAAGGCAGAGGCCACTTGTGGGAGACAGGAAGCCCCGCGTCATTAAAAAGGGACAGTTCCGTACCCCAGAGTAGCCAGAAGTCAGCTACACATGGGCTCATGAGACCCCTTATGCACTGACCAAAGGTGGAATGTGAACCGCATCCGCCATGATAAATGTTCACCATCATTGTGCCCAGGGAAGATTAGAGATTGCTATTCCTCTGTGTCCTGCTTGGTTCAGCAGTTCTTCTTACTGCATCCACATCAAACCTATTCGGTTGACAGACAAAGAACAGAGACGTCAATTTGGAGACTGTGGTTCCCCGCGGTGTCGCATTCATCGCTGTCATCGGTGAGCAGTGCAGGGACTGTCTTGGACTGGTGAGGAGCCCCCCCCACCAGCCGCCCCCTCAGCCCCGCCCCCGTTATGCCCTCTACTGTGACTGCCTCTATCGCTGGAGCAGTCCAGCGCTAAGCGTGTAAGCCTATGAGTAATGTCCCCGCCAGGATGAAAAACAACACCACATGTTATCTTCACCTGAGGAGAGAGGGAGGAATCTCTGAATCTGGAATGATCTCATGGTAGCCCAGAACTAGTCTGAATCGTGGCGCATTTTGTCAGATGGGGGAAGGAACTCTAGGTGGTGTGATGCAAAACAACAAGCTGGAGTAATGGAAGAGAAATGTGAGCAAAGAGCAATGAAGCCGCTGTAGATTTTCAGTATGTTGACAGGAACCAACAAAAACTAACCAATAAAATATCTATTCTCGGTTTTAAAAATGCAAGCGCTTCATATATAAATAGTTAAAACAAATGAATAATGGTCACGATCTAAATCTGGTCAAAAAAGTGATTCAGTCATTTTCAAAAGACAAGGACAATAAATGATCATCTGCAACAAGAACCGATGGCTCTCACAGTGAGGGGCTTCGATCAAGCTGTTCCTCTATTTTTAATCATGGATTGAAATATTCAATTCACATACTCAGTTGAAATAGCCTTTCTGGGTTGTTATCCAGTACCATGGGGACAGCTGGAAGCCTTCTGGTTTGTGACCATACAGGTAAATATCCCAAACTGAAAGACGGGCAATTTGATCTTTGCAGTTCTATTACACTACATCAGCAGCAGAAGGAGATTTGTGCAGATGTTTTGGGGAAGAAAACACTTCCTTAAATAAAGAGGTGTGTATATATACACACACACACACACCACTGAACAGTTCTATAGATTGACATTGTATTTTCCGACTACATATTTATATTTGCCTTCAAATCTCTTAAAGAAAACAGGAGAATGTACAAGTTTTGAGTGAGTCTGCTCTGGTCAAAATTAGATTGCAGGGAAGTCTAAATGTCATCTTCTGCTCCTTGGGTTGCAGCATCTTCTTCAGCAGCAAAAAATGCCATCTGTACGAGAGCCGTCTTACTGGCTTCCACAGATGGCAGGTGTGCTTCGGATCGGTGACATCACGGAAGACACAAAACGCCCTCGCGTCTGGCACTCTCTACGGCCGCCGGGGAATCTTCCAGAGTGGGCGGTGAGGGGGACATCACAGAGGTTAGGGTTTCTTAGGGTTAACTGTGACACCCCCTCCCGCTCCCCCATGCCTCTCCTGCTATGTGGCATCTCGGTGTCAAACGTAAAATAATTTGAACTCCCTTTCAATACCTTGGGACAGGAATGTGTTACCAAGCCTTCACGTTCGCTACGGTTTCCATAGCGATGTCACTGTGACTCCGTGTGAATGACCCTATCCTTAAACATCTGTATGCCCATGTAGAGATGGAATGGTTTAATAATGCTGTATGCAATAACATGTACTGTTATTCCTGTAATACAAAACACCATCTACACAGATGGTGAGCTGAATCTCTTATAAAAAATCTCCTCTTGATTGCTTTAGCTTCTTTACATTTGTGATCACAGTTCCATAATTTCCAGATATAAATCATGGGGCCACAGAACGCGCGATGAACAATTGAAGAGACATTAATTGCATAATTTATTTGGACACCACTCATGTCCTGAAGATTAAATGGGCTCAAGTGAATTTTAATGCTTTCCTATAATTCAGATTAATCACATGAGTACACAGTTTACATTGTACACTTGCTCAATGAATTCTGTTTTAACTCTGTTTTGGTTCCCTTTTCCACAAACATCCAATAAAAAAAATCATTTAACCAGGTTCTATTCAAAAATTCATAAGGCGTCATAATATTTTTACATGGAGATTATATATGTTGTGTAATAACGATAAATAATGTAGAGTCATCACTCATAAATGCGTCACACCTCCAAAGGGAAAATGAAACATGTCTCCTGCATTTCTGTTCTCTCCGTCTCACTCCTCCGCTGTGAGTCTCTGCGGAACCGGCTTTGAGCGCTCAGTAAATGTTCCATGAGCCGAAGAAAACCCTCTGTAAGATCTGCGGGGATAATTAAGAGGAACCCATGGCACATAATAAATATCTCCTTTTCCGCATGCTCCGGGAAACGCGAGCTACTGAGCCGGATCAGAGACGCAGCGTGAGGTGTCGGTGCTGAGCTTTTTGCACTCTTCAGCAAATACTGATAAACTGGTGGGGGGGGGTGGGGGTTATGCTGCCTCCTGAAAGTTCACATTGCAATTATCATTGTACTTTCCCTCCTAATTGTTTGACTGAAGTCATTATTTGCGCAGGAAATGACCTAACTGACTCTAGCACTGAAGACTGGCATCCCTGATCAGGGTTTGATATCTGTCCTTGTACTGTGTGTGTGAGATGGGGGTGCCATTAATAGCATGGAAACCCTGCAAGACTGAGGGGGCCCAGATGGAGAGAGGCCCCTGGCACAGCACAGGAACCTGAGGATGGGGGCCCAGGGTGAGTTTATTTAGGGGGGGGGGCAGGATTTCTGTCATCACCCCTGGTATGTATTTTGTATATCATACTCATGTTGACGTGGGTAGTCTGGTTTATGCATGCAGTCCAGAAATGTGAGTGAGGTGAATTGGTGTCTCTTTCCTTTAGTGTGTGTCAAAGTGCACTCAGTGCTGATCCGGCGTCCCGTCCAGGGTGGTCCCTGTCACAGGCGTCCCCTTCTCTGTGACCCTGCACTCACCCAGTGTGTATAGATGCGTGTATAGACGTGTCACCTAACTGGACAATGTTAATTAGTTGCCAAGTAAAAATTTAGGGTTAAAACCTGTATAACTATACAAGCCGCTATGCAAAGTGCCCAACTTTCTGCAGAGAACTGACATAGATTTTCTTGGTCACCCAAGAAAAGCAGCACTGGCTCTCTCTGGGTTCGCCAAAGACACGTGGTTAAGCTAATTTGTGCCTGTAAAATGTCACCGGCTTGTGAGTCTATGCGTGCGCCCCATCCAGGATACACTCCTGCCGTGTGCCCCCTACTCCCTGGGAGGGGCTCCTGACCCCCCCATAATCCTGTCCAGGATTTAGAAGGGAGCTTGATTTTCATACAGTATGTTACTATACTGAGTGTATCTAAAGCCATACACTGTCCAAAGTAAAAATGCTTGCACAAGCAGCAAAGTAAGTTTTAACTATCTAGAAAATGTATGATGTTCACTATTTGTCACTGAGACCGATACATAATATTTTCATTCAATTTTCCCATGACAAGGATCGCATACCGCTCTGTCTTTATTGATATATGTTTGTTTTCAGCCTCATTGTCAGTCTAAGCGATGCGTGGTATTTTCTCTTGATGTAGAATATATTTCTTCCTTGGAAAGGCAAACACTGTGTATAATTAAAACGGGTGACAGCTTCTAAAATTCTCAGGCAAAGAGCCACAATGCAAGTGACACCACGTGACACATCACCTTTAATGAGCAGATGAGTGCATTAGTCAGCGTATGTATGAACAGCACAAGCGCCAGACCTCCTCTGGTAACAAATCCCAAAATGACTCTTTGACATTAAGTTAAGTGACGAGAGCTGGAAAAAAAACTCTCAGATAGCAACAGGATCCACATGGTTATTATTTCTGAGCAAAGGGGTGTAACATAATTCCGCAGAAGCAGAAGAGGATGGCCATGTCCTTGAGGAACCCCCCCCCCACCCCCCAGCAGACCTCCTCTGGTAACTCCCCTAAAAAGACTGCACTCTTTCAAACAGATTCACTGCCCTTAAGCAAACAGATTCACGGCCCTGACAGCAGAAGATCGCCTTGCGGCAAATGATTAATTAATCAATTCGCTCATTTAACTGCTTGGAGAAACTTTTAAAGATCTGGGTTAAGCATTGTGCTGAGCGCAGCCATTCTCAGCCTGGAGGCTGACAACCCGTTAAGCCATTAACCCGTTAACATAGACCAGTTTGATACAGGGTCTCCGGTACAGGAGCTCCATTTCATGCTGAAATAACATGCTAGAATGATTCACTTGTTAATTCTGAGGCATATACACTCACCTAAAGGATTATTAGGAACACCATACTAATACGGTGTTTGACCCCCTTTCGCCTTCAGAACTGCCTTAATTCTACGTGGCATTGATTCAACAAGGTGCTGAAAGCATTCTTTAGAAATGTTGGCCCATATTAATAGGATAGCATCTTGCAGTTGATGGAGATTTGTGGGATGCACATCCAGGGCACGAAGCTCCCGTTCCACCACATCCCAAAGATGCTCTATTGGGTTGAGATTTGGTGATTGTGGGGGCCATTGTAGTACAGTGAACTCATTGTCATGTTCAAGAAACCAATTTGAAATGATTCGAGCTTTGTGACATGGTGCATTATCCTGCTGGAAGTAGCCATCAGAGGATGGGTACATGGTGGTCATAAAGGGATGGACATGGTCAGAAACAATGCTCAGGTAGGCCGTGGCATTTAAACGATGCCCAATTGGTACTAAGGGGCCTAAAGTGTGCCAAGAAAACATCCCCCACACCATTACACCACCACCACCAGCCTGCACAGTGGTAACAAGGCATGATGGATCCATGTTCACATTCTGTTTACGCCAAATTCTGACTCTACCATTTGAATGACATTCTTCCAGTCTTCAACTGTCCAATTTTGGTGAGCTCGTGCAAATTGTAGCCTCTTTTTCCTATTTGTAGTGGAGATGAGTGGTACCCGGTGGGGTCTTCTGCTGTTGTAGCCCATTCGCCTCAAGGTTGTGCGTGTTGTGGCTTCACAAATGCTTTGCTGCATACCTCGGTTGTAACGAGTGGTTATTTCAGTCAAAGTTGCTCGTCTATCAGCTTGAATCAGTCAGCCCATTCTCCTCTGACCTCTAGCATCAACAAGGCATTTTCGCCCACAGGACTGCCGCATACTGGATGTTTTTCCCTTTGCACACCATTCTTTGTAAACCCTAGAAATGGTTGTGCATGAAAATCCCAGTAACTGAGCAGATTGTGAAATACTCAGACCGGCCCGTCTGGCACCAACAACCATGCCACGCTCAAAATTGCTTAAATCACCTTTCTTTCCCATTCTGACATTCAGTTTGGAGTTCAGGAGATTGTCTTGACCAGGACCACACCCCTAAATGCATTGAAGCAACTGCCATGTGATTGGTTCATTAGATAATTGCATTAATGAGAAATTGAACAGGTGTTCCTAATAATCCTTTAGGTGAGTGTAAACTTTCCTTTATTATAAACGTCCTGACCTTTAATGAATCCCTGTAACCCCGCACAGTGGAACCTTGGAACTCGAATGCCTCTTAACTTGACCAACTAGAACATCGAATAGGTGTGTTGAATTTTTTTCGACTTGTATCTCAACCGAAATCTTGCAACTCGACCATTCCTGGTAAATCTTGTATGGGTTGAGACCTGTTCAACCAATTTGGACTTTGAACGGTTCGGTCGAGAAAAATCTAGCCGCAACTCAACTGAACACAGACCTGCTAAGACTTGTAGAGATCGAGACGCGTCTACAAAGGCAAGTGGACCCACTGGGATGCTGATGCCTATGAATCGCTCTCAGTCTCACGATAGCTCTCCATCGAGTTCGACATGCAAGACCTGTGTTCCTCTTTTCAGTGTGAATTTTTTTGTGCTTCATCTACAGTACATATAGTGATACAGTAATCATGGCCCCTAAGAAAGTGAGCAGTGATTGCAGCAAACCAAAGAGAAAAGTAATGAGTGTAACTGTAGAACTTAAAAAGGAAATTATACAGAGACTTGATGGTGGTGTACATGCATCTGCTCTTACTTCAGAGCATGGGACTGTCATTTACTTCATGCTTATAGCTTTTGTATGTGTGATTTTTCATGTGTGTATTAAATTTACTTTGATTGTTAATGCTTTTTATCATTAGTTAGGTAGGTAGATAAGTTTATATAGACAATCATTTGTGGGTCAGGGACAGATTCAATTCATTATTTCGTATGTGGAAATTCAACTTCGACTTCGACCAAATCGCAACTCGACCAGCCTTCTGGAACGAATTAAGTTTGTGTTCCAAGGAACCACTGTACTTGACATGTGATTGTAAGGTAAGAGACTGTCTTTACCAAGACTGAAGATTGGGGTGTTTTTAATCACTCCCTAAGCTGGGTAGCAGCTTATAAACCCACATGTCCCAGTGGGCAAATCAAGGCGCATGCATCTTTGTCTCATAAATCACACTGTGCAAACCCAGAATTCATAGCGGATGGAGAAACGACAGGGCGTTGTCACAGCCAGTTACGTGGCGGCGTGTTTGTGCTACAGGCTGCCAGACCACTGTCTGATTTCCAATCCCATCTGTTCCAGTATAGCTCTGCTAACTGCTGGCGGCTCCCATGAAGGCACGTGTCCCAGTAAAACAGCCCAACGTACAGTAACACATAGGGGACCTTCTGTACCTTACATGCATGTAGAGTGACACCTCCCCCTCAGTATACACTATACAGACAAAAGCATTGGGACACACCTCTTATTGAATTCAGGGGCTCTATTTTCTATAAAGACCAAACCATGTGATTTAAAAACCTTTTCAGTGCATTATCAGCACGTTCTGTAACTAAAAGGACAATATGGATTGCTGGAAATGCATTTCAGATACTTAGATAAGTCAGGTGGAACATCACAATACAGCCCTCAGAAGGTCGCCGCGTTCTTTGTGGCATGTTGTACGTTGCGTAACATTGCCATGCGTGATGGATGCCTGCTGGACACGACCATAACTGTTAGTTCCACTTTGCACTTTCCGCTTTGCCCTGGGCCGTCTAAATACAGCCACAAGTGTTTCATTCAGGTCCGTTGCCACAGGTACACTAGTAATCAAAGGTTTTTGCACACACCAAGATTTTCTACATTTGCATGTTACTCACTTGACATTTACTAAAAAATACACTCAGTTTTCTTTGCTGACAAATAAATGTACAGCATGTTCACCATCTGAGTACCTTTATTAGCAAGAAAATGTCATCTTTGATTCATCATCATGGGATGGGATGAAACGGTTAACTAGTGCATTTAAAGTTAAATGACAGCCTAGAACGTGACAGTAGAACGTGACAGTAGAACGTGACTGTCCTCACCTGACAGCCAGCTAATAGCAGGTCAGACATGGACATACTTTTACATACTCTTTCCATATTATAAAGGAAACTTGTTCTTGTCATTTATAATCGTTCACTCAACCGTCCAATGCTTAGCAAGAACAAAAATTCTGCAGTTTATGAAATAAATGGAAATGTGGTAAAAGCCTAGCGTGTGCAAAGTCTTTTGACTGGTAGGGTGTATAAAATCAAGCACCTGGCCATGCAATCAGGTTTACAAACATTTGTGAAAGAATGGACCGTGCTCAGTGAATTCTAGCATGGTACTATCAGAGGATGCCACCTTTGCAACAAGTCAGTTTGTGAGAATTCTTCCCTGCTAGATATTTCATGCTCAACTGTAAGTGGTATTATTGCAAAGTGGAAGTATTTAGGAACAATAGAAACTCAGCCACCAAGTGACAAACCACATAGAGTAATAGTGCAGGGTCGCCGAGTACTGAGTATGTGGCGAGTGTGACAAAGTCGGCAGAGCTCTGTTGACTCAATAAGTGCAGAGTTCCAAACTTCCTCTGGCATTAACTCCAATACAAAACACTGTGCATCAGGAGCGTCATAGAATGGGCTTCCACAGCTGAGCAGCTACATGCAAGCCTCACATCACTAAGCGTGATGCCACGCGTCAGATGCAGTGGTATAAAGCACGCCGCCACATTTCTCCGTCTGGCAGTCAGATGGACGAGTTTGGGTTTGGCAGATGCCAGGAGAACATTACCTGCCTGACTGCATTGTGTGGTGGAGGAGGGATAATGGTATGGGGTTGTCTTTCAGGGGTTGGGCCTTTAGTTCCATTGAAGAGAACCCTTAATGCTTTAAGACAGTTTCCAACTTTGTATGAACACTTTAGGAAGGCCCTTTCCTATTCCAGCATGTGCCCTAGTGCTAAAGCAATGTCCATAAAGACATGGTTGGGTAAGTCTGGTGTGGAAAAACTTGACTGGTCTGAACAGAGCCCTGACCTCAACCCCAATGAACACCTTTGCAATGAACTAGAATGTAGATTGCAAGCCAGGCCTTCGTGTCCAACATCAGTGCCTGACCTCACAAACGATCTTCCGGATGAATGGGAAAAAACTCCCACGGACACACTCTAATATCTTGTGGAAAGCCTTTCCAGAAGAGTGACAGCAGTTATAGCTGCAAAGGGGGGACCAGCTCCATATTCATGCCTATGGATTCAGACTGGGACGTCATAAAAGGGATGAAATTCATGGACAAAATGAAGGAAAAAAACAGATGCCAGTACAGACAGTCTTTGCTTTACTTTGCTTTGAACATTAATTCTGGATTCGCTGGTGTGCATGTCCAGCCTGACTGAGGCTCCCAACCCTCTCATACTCAAATCAATTAAAAAAAAAAAAAATATATATATATATATATATATATACACACACACACACACACTTTTTTTCATGTTACAATAAAATCATTACATTCTTCATCCTGCAATCTTTATGAATTATTAAAAAAAATAAAGACCTTAAAATCATTTAATGAGCACTTTTATTCCCTTAAATATAAAATTACTCAATAATTATTGAAATATTGCATTGCTAAATTAATTATAAAATTCAAAATTACATTAAAATTATAATAGTAATAACTGTTGCATGAAAAATAATCTCTTCTCTCCATTAATTTTCCATTTTCACTATTTCCCATAAATGCAATATCATCCTATTTCCTTTAATGCTAATAGTAGTACTAATAAATTTAGTTCCTCCCAAGCATTCTGTCGAACTCTGTTAGTGCTCTTTGTCCATTAAATTGGCAGTGTTGGAAATGTATCGTCACAAAGAGGGCAGGCATGGATGAAGACACAACAGGATGCAGGTGCGAGGTCCAGGTGTTTACTGGCCGACACACAGGGTAGGCTACAGCGACGGGTGACAACGAATGCGGCAATGCCCAGTGTAATGCGAGTAATGCTTGACACGCCAGTTCGGACCCAGGCCCTTACATATAAAGGGTAAGATACAGGTGCAGCACATGAAAGCAGGCAGGGCAGTTAGCAGTTAATACACGCGGCAGAACTGACATGCACAAATGCACACATTTACATGCAGTCAATATTTTTAGACATATTTTGTGCTATAGAGCTATCGATAATTCCATCCATATGAGTGCAATTAAAATAAGCATTCCCTTAATTTCGATATATGCCTTGTCTCCGGTCGATGTTTGTTTCCAAAGCAAAGTGATTGGATGCTTCCTTCTGCTCCTTTCTCCCAGACAGAGGTCGACTGGCGAGGCTGCCTAGATCTGGGGTCTCTGGCTGTCCTTTCCAGGGGCTTTAACACCATATTGGTCCGTACCTTCTATAAGCACAGCCCATATTTCCTCAAAGCAGGAGTAGAGAGACACCCAGCACTGAGCTCTGGACCCCAGATCAGGACGAGAATGGCATTGGGGGGTGGGGGTCTTTGAGGTCAACATCTCCCCAGTCAAACTGCCCCGTTGAGCAGTTGGGTACACGGAGATGATCCCGAGGAGGTCCCGCATCATCTCGCCCCACCAGATGGCCTCTCCGCGCCCCCAGCCACGCCAGAGCCCAGGTGCCACTGTAACTCGGCAAAATTGATAGACGGGTAGAGGGGTGCCCGCTGGGCCACCAGCCTGGTGCTCAGCCTCTTCTGTCCCGCGCCGTGGCATCAATCAGCAGCTCGGCGCCAAGCAGGAGAGTGCCTGCGCTGGCCCCCGCTGGCCCCCGCGCCCAGCCCCGCCTCACAATGTGCCGGTGAATGCTTCATTTTATTTATGACAGTAGTCATGCCATCACAGCACATGCATCTCTCTGACAACCACTTTGGATGGTTTTAGGCAATTTCTCTTCATTTATCCTTCCGGTCATCTGCCCTGGTTTTACACGGCACTTAAAATAAAAAAATTACGAAACTATTTACATTTTCTCTTAAAGAATTTTAAGCCATTGTGACAAACAGCATATTCCATATTTGTGGCAGTTCTCTCTCCTCTGTGCACAGCGTGCTTTGAGGCTGGTAAGCATGTGACCAGAATGCTGCTCACAACAGATGTTCAGAAGCTGTGAGAGAGAGAAAGAGGCTTGCCTTGGGTTGGAGCCTTTGGTATGCAGGTGAATAAGAATAAAAACTGCCGTAAGACCCACTGCCTGAAGAGGAAATGCACTTCCTGGGATTTGCGCCACCTTCCGGGGCCACTGCTGAACGCGCAGGGAATGCATCATTTCTGCAGTGCTATTGAATACCCATTGCACCGGATGGTTCGTCGATTGCAGGACTTGGGGGCCTGTTGTGTTACGACACCTGGTGATAAACAAATCCGGGAAGGAGGGGCGGTGAGGCACACATGCAATTCGCTGAGAGACGCTGTTATTGACCCATAAAGGGGTCCATATCCTCGCTTGCCTCACTGCATGATTATAAAAGCTGTGGGGGAACGATTTTAGTGGCCCCAGACTCAATATTAGATAGGATTAATCAATGGCTTTCATTACCCATTTAATTAGACAGTTTTTTTTTCTGACACATCAAAACCAGTCATGGATATGAATATAGTTTTTAAGGCTTGTTATTGGTTTGCTGGAATTTTCCTCAAGTGAAAAGGAATTAAATATTTATAACCTTATGTCAGCTTGAGCAGTCTACTTGAAATATAGAATCAGTAGTTATATTAGCTTTCAAGCTATAGTCAGCTGGAAATCTCGTGCATTTCTCAAACGCACTGCTGCAGTCAACTGGAAATCTCGTGCATTTCTCAAACGCACTGCTGCAGTCAGCTGGAAATCTCGTGCATTTCTCAAACGCACTGCTGCAGTCAGCTGGAAATATCGTGCATTTCTCAAATGCACTGCTGCAGTCAGCTGGAAATCTCCTGCATTTCTCAGATGCACTGCTGCAGTCAGCTGGAAATCTCGTGCATTTCTCAGATGCACTGCTGCAGTCAGCTGGAAAGCTCGTGCATTTCTCAGATGCACTGCTGCAGTCAGCTGGAAATCTCGTGCATTTCTCAGATGCACTGCTGCAATCAGCTGGAAATCTCGTGCATTTCTCAGATGCACTGCTGCAGTCAACTGGAAAGCTCGTGCATTTCTCAGATGCACTGCTGCAGTCAGCTGGAAATCTCGTGCATTTCTCAGATGCACTGCTGCAGTCAGCAGGAAATCTCGTGCATTTCCCAGATGCACTGCTGCAATCAGCTGGAAATCTCGTGCATTTCTCAGATGCACTGCTATATCCATCTGAAAGCACAACTATCCCTGGTATCTCAGAGGGGGTCATCTTAATAACTAATTGGCTGCATCAACTCTCAAATCAGCATAAGTGTTCTGAAAGTTGTTGTGTCCACCAGTTTCCATCTTAAGATTTGGCGAGACAGGCCTGCACAGAGCACCTGTGGTTTCATCAAATTGGGGAGAGGCAGAATGGTGGAGTCGTTCACGTTCATCACATTCATTCAAGGAAAACGCCCATGAACGTCCAACGGAGGTCAAGAAGATTCAGCTGGTGGCTAGATCTCAGATTTTATTTAAAGATTCATCAGAGAGCCCTGACACCTCAGTTCCTTCAATAACAAATCTGACGGACAGTCCACTCCGCTGTCAGACACATTTAGGATCACTTATGCCAAGCAATGTTTAGGAAGCCAAAGAGAGAGGAGCAGGCTATGGTCACCAAAATATTTAAAGGGGAAACAAAAATATGGGTTCTTAAGAATGTCCGAACAGATACCACGCAGATCCGAGTGCCCGTGCCAGAGACAGGACCTAAGTGCCGCTGTTTCCGCACATCACCCTAAAATCCTCTTCAGCTCCGTCTTCGTCTGTTTCACTGTCTTTACTAGAGCTGTGAGTGCAGGGTGGGGCCCAGATACAGTCAAGCACAGGTCAGAAGGAGGTGGCTGGGGGGATCTGGGACCCGGAGAACCAGCCCGACGACGTCTGCTCTGCGACGGCACGCACCCAGACGAGGCCGACTTTAGCCCCAGCCCGACGACGTCTGCTCTGCGACGGCATGCACCCAGACGAGGCCGGCTTTAGCCCCAGCCTGACGACGTCTGCTCTGCGACGGTACGCACCCAGACGAGGCTGACTTTAGCCCCAGCCCGGCACCATTGGCTCCACTATCCGTTGTGTTCACGAGCGTGGGGGGTGCTAACTGCGCCCGGCCTTGCCTGACTGGCCACACTGCTGTCCTTCACGTCGCAGGCCAGATGAGAGGCGTCTCCAAGGCTTCCTCTGCAGACCCTCCCGTTCCGGCTGGGGCACCAACGAGCTCGAATGCCCTCATTCTAACAACCCACGTTGTGAACAGAGGCAGATGTGCTGCGAATTTGTGACTGTGTTGGTGTTGATGTTGTTCTTGTAGTGACCACATGGATCAAGCTGTGCCCTTGCTGGACAAACGAATCATCCCTGCATGTATACAATCCAGCATTGTGACAAAAGGCTTCAGGAACAATGGGGAAGAATAACTAAAGAAAATGAAAGATTTGATAAATAAGACCAATCCTAATTCAAAATATGAAACAAGTAACAATTCAAATATATGAATAGATACAGATCTGGAATAATGTAATAATAATAATAATAATAATAATAATAATATTAATATTATTATTATTATTATAACTTTAAGACTCCACCCATAATCCTGTGGTGTGGAGGTTGGGCTGTCTGTAGCTCAGCAGGATTTTAGAGCAGGTCTGAATGTATACAGATGCAAAGTAAAGGACTTAGTAAGACAACCAGTAGGTGTGGACTGGATCTCTCAGGTTAAGAAGTAAAATTGTATATATAACATGAGGCACATACACCCTCAAGCACATTAATGATGTTAATTTAGACATAAAATATTAAAGTAATTGTATCTAGCGACCAGCCAAGAGGCTGGAGTGGTACCTTTGGGAGACCATGAGCAGGGTAGTAAAATTATGAATGATATGAATCTGAATGGGTAGTTCCACTTTACAATAAGGCTTCCTTTTGCCTCTTATAAATGGTAGTAACTCATTAATAAAAACATTTAGACCTTGTTTATGTCTATTAATGATTTACAAAGTGTCCATTTTAAAATCCTGATTATAAGCTATTCATACACCCTTCATAAAGGTAGTCTGATTGTAAAGTGGTAGCAGTAGGGCTCCTGTCACTCAGCCTCAAATGATTTTTAAGAGTTTGGGGCGTATTTGAGCATCGCTTCACCTGCAACGTGGGGATCACCGACTTGTGGCAGGTGTCACACAGCAACACAAAGTCATCCCTGCCTTGATAGCAGGGCCGTCACCCTAAATCTGAGGGCGTTTCACTCTTAACAGGCTTGTATTCATAAAGTCTGGCATCCCGTAAGTCTAGATGTTTGACATTGAATACCGCTATAAAAATAGCCATGTCAGAAAGTAAAATAACATCCCAGCAGGTTTTGAATCATTTGACAATCATGTCTGATGCTCTTTGCTTTTAAGAGACCACTTAGCCAGTTTTATACTGTAATTCATGTTTTTAGTGCCCACACTGCTGTTCAAATGTTACATATGTGCTTTGACTAAGTAACATCAGAAAACTGTAAATAGCAGTTTATGTTTTGTGTTGTGTACCAGTTCATGACGGAAATGACATTTTCCCTCATAAATGCAAGTAAAACAAAATGTTTGGCAGCTGAATCCCGACTTGTCTTGTACTTTCCAGAAACTCTGTGCTGGAATAACACTCACCCTACGTGTAACCCAGATTATAACGTGAGGTGTTTTTTAGATAGAGCAAGGTGATTCTGGATGATTCTAGGCCCCTACATCAAGTTTGAACACCCTTTAAATGCTTTCTTTTCTTTTTAAAGAATGATCAAATTGTGAATTGATTTGAAGACATTTCCACCAAACTATTTGGACCCATAAAACAGGCTTTGAGGTTCTTTTTCACATATAGCTCACATATCAGCAACTGACTGAAATGATGGATATCTCTTATAATTAAAGTCAGATCTAAATTTATATCATTTTAGGAGATAAACAGATGGTCCCTTACAATGATGTAATTTCCAAGCGTTCATTTGCAATATGGCCATTATTCCCCGATTTAGAGATATGCTATAGAGTTTTCAACATCAATAAATCACTTTTTCGAACTTAATAGAACAAATCATTTTGGGTTTCATTTTCATGTTTTTCTCAGGTGAAGAAAGGTCAAGAAATTGTGGCACTTGGATGAAGCATTTAAAACACAATTTCTATTAAACTAGTAACAAGTGTCAGATAGTTTCTGATGTTATATACATTAGAGATAATACTCATTTTCTGTCGCAGAGATTTTGGTGATATGGCTCAATGCGTATGACCTTTATGAACGACTCATTTGATGTGTCTCCTACAGTACCAGTATTTTACTAACAAAATATTTTCAAGGCCTGATTTACGGCTGTTTAATACATTTGCCCGAAAATCCATATGTTCCTATTTCCATTTGTCGTTTTGCTTCTGTATCTAGATATGGGCTGGTATTGAATGAAAAAAAAAAGTTATTTCAATCATTCAGAGTATTCCTCTAGGGAACTTCCTCAATGTGTTCAGCGTAGATAATGATTTATAGGGAACGAAAGAGAGAATCTGGCTGTAGTACACCATGTGTTTCATGCTATTCAACAACAGTCCACTCCCCAGTGGCCTGTCAACATTCGCAATAATCCAGATGGTCACACCATAAATCAAATCCCCGCACTCAGGAAAAATAACCCAGAACTTTGTCGACAGATTTTCTGCTAACTGATGGACAGCCGTCGGACGTTGGCTGATACTGACTCTCTGTAGCCCAGTGAGGAGTTCATCGCTTTTATTTCCCCCTCAAAAGAGACACCACTAGACTAACAGTAGACATTTAATTTTCCTTGATCAATATATGTATGTGTTTTCTACATGATGGCAGGGTGGGGGCTTGTGCAAAAGCAATTATATAAAGGAAATCAGGGCATTTTTGCCAGCTTTGTCCAGGTGCTTTTCAGGGACCCCTGTCTACATCACTACAGTGTGTGAGTGTTTGGCTTGTGAAGATTGGAATCCCAACCAGGGAATCCCCAGCCCTGTATCTTGTGTCCCTGGCAAAGGCTCCGAACCCACAGCAACTCGGTGCTGCTGAGTAAACAACATGGAACCCATTAAAGCTGAGAAGCAGCCAGTGAAGCAACGTGAGGAAGGAACGGCGTAATTTATCACATACTCTTAACCTGTAGGGTTTTTGTTTTAAGTCCCAAAAAGGACTCTAGTGCTCTAATTATGGGTTATTTTTGCAGGTCTGCAAACCACATACAAATGTTTAATGTGCATTTTTGCAGTAGTTTAAACTGTAACTCTGAGCCCAAAGAATAATATATGAACATCCACTTTTTATAGTGTAAGACAGTCAGACCAGATAGTCATCAAAATTGGTTAATGTCTCCTGTTATTCTCTCCAAAGAGGCTTCCCAGAGGTGATGACGGCAACAGGAAGTGCATTTAAACATTTCTGAGGCTGTAACTCCTGAGCAGGAGCCCTTATGAGGAGTCTTTGGTGAGAGAGAACAATGTTTTTACTCAGGGGTTACGGTCTACTTTTATCACAGTGTACCAGCCAACCACTTTAGTTTCTGGGAACTAATGTGGAAAAAAAGGTTTTGTTTAATGTACAGTCTAAAGGCAAATGTTGCGAGAAGTTTAAGATCATTAAGAAGATAAAAGAGAAGAAAATAATGTCCTCTGGAGAAACCTCTTAGATGGTGATCTGAAATGCATTAGCATGTGGTCTGTCTGTCTGTCTACTTCTTTTCCCTATGTTAAAATCTTGATCTAGGTTAGTTAGATCATATTTTATCGCAGATTAATCACCTATCATGACCCTTTGTTTCTTCTTCATTGTTTTCTTAATAAGTGGCTTTCCCAAATGAAAGAAATATTCGATGCAGTTCATACTTTGAGATCTGCTTGTTTTCTTAATTCGATCCCGAGGTCCGACGTTGGCCCTTAGCCAAATGGATGATCTGTGAAAAGGCCACTGAGGCATTAAAGCTTCCCGTTACCCCCAAACGCTTTGGCTCTCATCAATTCTCCACGCTGAGCTTGTCTCCCTGCCATGTAATTACTAGTTAGCATCTTGTCTGCAGACATGACTAATTTCATCAGCAGCACTTGTTATATCTATAGTGTCCACTAGGAAGCTATATATGTAAATGTCCACTGCCCTGTCCGTTAGAGTGACACCAGGGGGGACAATGACACCCCTGATGGTGCACTGTCAGGTCAGGGCATTTGAGTCCACATCATATGACCATGAATTATAACACCTTTGGCATTAGCCTGATTTGCCATTAGCAGTGTCTGTGCTGCAGTTTGGATATTCTAATGTGACTTTCCCAGTTACTCCTGACTCATGCTGTGCTCATCAGTCTCTCGAATGCATCAGGTGCTACATGTAGTCCGAAAGGAAGGATGTGAGAATGGAAGGTGTCGTGAGCAAGCAAGAGCTGTCTCTTCCAGTGCCACACACCAATGAGAAGCCTGCAATGCATTTCAATAAAATGTAATGTACTCATGATTTTTGTACTTCCTAAGATCCCAATCCATACTGGCATTGTGGCCCTGGAATACGAACAAATGATAAAAAAAAAGTTCAATGTACTGAAGGAAAGAATTCCGATATTCATGCAATTGATGTATCCGTTACTGAGCTCATCTTGTGATCTTTCAAAGTCTGCATTTTGTGCTTCAGTTGTTTGACAAATCTAAGCAGATCATAGTGGGTTATTTTTTTCATGCCAGATTTCATTGAGGTTCCCTCCCACAAAATGGGTTGAATATTTTCATTCTGCAGCTTGTTTCCTGTGCTGCTTCCGAGGAATTGTTAGCAGAGAAAGACCCAGAGATGACATTTTCACGGCGCATAGCTAACTTTATATCAGAAGTTGAGTAAATGAATATCATGCTGTGAACATATGCCGTTGTTGGCAGAGGAATTAATGGATTTCTGTAATGGAGTTTTTATGTGACTTTCTACCATTCTTCACGCGGGGTGTCAAACCTGTGAAATTCATTGAGAGATTCCTACGCAAATACAAATGAAAAACAAATTGTGCAGAATTATCACACATTATCGTATCCATCAGTACATGTACAAGTCGGGGATGACTTGCATGAGCACCATCAAAGGATGACAAATTATCCAAACTATTTTGTTGTTACAGGTGTTTCTCTCATGAGTCTGACAGCAATGTCACACCGTTCATAGTCGGCCAGCTCGCTTCAAAAATCGCCCCATTGTCATGGATCATCTATGCATACACATGTTCATTTAATACTGAAGATTACTCGGCAATTTCTGGTTTGTGGTTATTTAAAAAATTACCGGCAATTCTGTTTGATTAATACCTCAGTGCAGGGATCTTCACAACCTTTAAATTAATTCAGCGATGCTGTCAGTCTTCCTTACACATCTGTTGGTTTTAAACAACTGAGAGGAGAAAAGAATTTCTGTCATAGATGGTCATTCAAAAAATACAAATATTGTTCCCCCTCCACCATGGGAAATGTAGAGCAATAGTTAAAGAACAGCCTAGTATTTTATGTTCAAAGGGAAGAAACTTCTAGTTCTATTTAAAATCTGTGGTACTGTTGTATTTTTATTAAATTGGAGTGATTCCAGACATAACAAAGGGTGTGGTGTAATATAACGGCACAGGGGTTCTTTTTACCAAACCAACAAAGAAAGGTGCATTTTTATCAGCCCTTAAGAGGGTCTCCATGATAACGGTGCTCAACAGGCAAAGGGAAGGCCACTCCCAAAAATGCTGACATTAACAGGAAGGCACATGTGCAAACAGACTGCAGTTCAGGGTACATCTGTGATAGGTAACATGGACACGAACAATGTCAAGTTATCACACGACATTATAGAGCAGGAAGAGGAACCACCTACAACTGACCATGACATTCTGATCATTCCTGGGACTCTGTGGAGATGTGCAAATGATCTTGTTTGACAGCCAGACGCTGTGTCCTGCTTCATCGCACCTACCTAAGAGTTCAGCCATCTTTGACAACCCGAGAAGTCTTCACACCTCCAGGCTTTTAGTTACTGTGGTGGTTTCTAATTTTGATCCCAGTCCCTAAGGGTGTTCTCGCACTAGTGCACAATCTGGGGTCCAGTACTGTGAAGTGCTGGGGCGCCATTTTTGGCCTTGAAACGGTGTAGTTTCTTTGTAGTTTCCAGGGCTGTAATTATTGCACACCACCACCCCCCTTTGCAGTCGGACTCTGTACACCAATGCATCGGAGTCCATAACTGGGAGGACGGTCCTCAATTCCAGCAGGCACAGCGAGTGTTATGGCTCTGTTTGTCCCCAGACGATTAGCAGCTCCACCTGAATCAGTATGAAGAATCCAGTTGGAGTTAAAGGCTGTGGAGGTATGTTGGCTTGCTGCCTCACGGGCTTCTGTTTCTGGGATCATACCCAAAGGATGGGGCCACCAAGGCCACTAACTCTCTCCCAAATATCTCACCCGCTGGGTGTAACTGGTGCCCGCCTGCGTCGCTCAGCAGTATCCCTGATCCCAGTGCCACATGGAGGTTAGGAGAGCAAGCTGCATGGAGAAGTTGTGGCTGAGCCTTTCCCTCAGCCATCTCTCTGCAGAAGCAAGAAGGTGGTTGTTGTTTTCTCAGTGAAATGTTTGAAGCTGGGGTCAGCATGGTGGTGCAGTGGTTAGCACTGTTACCTCAGCTCTGGGACCAGTGGTGAAGTCTCCACCATGGCTCTGTGTGGGTTTAGTTTGCATGTTCTCCCTGTGTCATCATGGGGTTTCCTGCAGGTACTCTGGTTTCCCCAAAAACATGCTAAGGTTAGCAGGAGTTACCAAATTGCCCTGCGATGGGTTGGTGCCCCATTCTGGGATGTTCCTTGCCTTGCACCCATAGGCTCTGGACCCCCTGTCACTCTGAATAGGACAAGTGGTTACAGAAAATGGATGGATGGATAACCCTTAAATACCGCCTCTTGATACAGTGGAGCTTCTCACAGCCCCAGTGTAACAGAACATGTCCTTCCCCAACATTTAGCAGTTGTGTTCTGGCCTTGGACCACAAAGAGGTGTCACTGAAAGACGCATCTCCTCACCCCTGTCCAGGCCCAGGAAAGCAGCCGTGAGTGGGAAGCCAAGCCTTCCTGCTGATAGTGGTATGGTGTGACCTCTGGACCAAGGGCAGGCACACTCCTCCCAGCAGCCAGATCCACACCTTATCTAGCACCAGATCCGGAGCCTGCTGCTCCTTCAGCTGCTTGCAGGTGGATGGAGCTCCAGTGCCAGTAGAAAATCCATTTCCGCTGCCGTGGCTTGTGTGGCCAGTGGTGGGGTGCTCCGTTTTTACAGCACAGGTACAGCACTAAGACGTCTAGTCTCATAATGCACTTGGAAATCAAATGTCTGCAACTCTGCAATCTACCTGGGTACTTGACTCTTTAGTGTAGTTGGAGAAACCAGATGATGTGAGCTCAGGAACGGCGAGTAGTTCACTCAGGATCAGCCTTTAGTGCTGCTTTACGTTGCTCTACATACATCTGGAGCAGGCCAACTCCTTCTCAATGTTTACTCTGCGATGGTGTCACTCGTATTCCTGCCATTTGTTCAGGAATTATAAAAGTAAGCTGCATGCATGGCTCTGATGAATGCCAACCATACGCAGCCGGTCCACTGGACCGTGCCAGGCAAGTATACGGTAAACAAGCAGCACGAGCCTTGCTAATCTTTTTAAATTTTTTATACAAAATAATAGAGGCCCCACTGAATGCTGGAAAAATGCTTAACATACGTGTAACATGGTGTTAGCCAGAGTTGGTCTGTCACACTTTTGCAATTCAGCTCCTTCAAGAAGAAATAATAAAAAAAAAAAATGCTGATCATCCTGAGATTCTGCACTGCAGTCATAAGTCTTTCTAGAGAATTTCCCTTGAGAATTGGAATTTTATGGTTTATTTTATGATTTACTTTAGAAATGAACTACCGAGGCCTGCTGCAAATGGATCTCACAGACGTGATACTACTGGGCCACTAAGAGTGTAGCTGTGGTTGCTGTTGATAATCGTTATTGTTTTGCTCCCGTCAGCCGATAACCAGTTCAGTTTCTCCTTCGCTCAGGGAAGAGAAGATAGATTATCCATGTTCTCTAAAGCCCACTCCAGAAACTGCTGGATCACAAGTAAACTTTGGGGGGTGGCAGAGGCGGAGCAAATGGCAAATGGTGGTTAGCCATGACAGCAGGATGCTGAGTCATCTATCCCTGCCTTAGAGATGCACACAGCACTGTCCCTCGCTGCCGAACTGTCATCGATATCACAGGAACTGGCCTGCAAAGGCCTGCAAACTAAAGAACTGCTCACCCGCTTGAAAAGGAGAAATGATAGAGAGCTAGAAACAGAAATAAAGAGAGAATGAAAAATAAATTTAGCAATATAGCATGGTGGTTCAGGGGTCAGTGCTATAGGCCATATATGCACGGTTATGGGTGTGATTTCTGCACCCATTGGCCTGTGAGGTTCACGTGTTCCTGCCTCAATCTGGGATTCCTGCTGGCTTCCCCTCACAGCCCAGAGACATGTGGCTCCTGATAACTGGCTTCCCCGCCTTAGCATATATGTGCTTCTGCATGCTGCGTATCAGCGTCTCGTGCGCCGCCAGGACAAGGTTTACGCTCATTCCGACTCTGCACTGCAAAGGCAGTTATGAAAGAAGCATGCATATTACGCAAATGTTCTGCAGTTATTGATATATCCTCCTGATACCCAAGAGAAAAAGTGTCCTTCAATTTTAGGTTTTTTGTCTTTTGAAGGAAATAAGACATCTTACAATTTAGTAGATTTTTTCAAATTTATTCTTATTTCTAATTTCACAGTACGTCATCTTTAGTGTACAACAGGAATAAATATGTTTCCTTACATCAGTGAAAAGATAGATGCAAAAACAAAATGTCCACTACAATGGACATAAATGAATGGGTGGGGTCTCAGGAGGATATATAGACTGGAATAGGAGGGAACATGCCATTTGTATGGCATGGTAAGGATGACATGGGGATGTCATACTGGACTTAATGGTTGCTGCCACTTCTTCCTCTTCCTCTTCATCACCGAAGGATTTAATAACTTCAAGATTTTTTATTTTCGTTTTTTGTCCTCAATGACTCAGTAATGTTTGCCGTGGTAAAAACTCTCTGCAATTTTTCACAATGTAACTGCAGTATTGAAGAAATGAAGACTTATCCAGGGTATCATTAACTTTGTTCCCCTTCCTGGGATGCTGATGTTCCAAACTCTGGCTGCTTTAACCATTTTAACTTTTATGAAGCTGTTCACCCTAAAGCTGAGCTATTAACGTAAAATTGTGCGGTTACTTCCCCTGAATGCTGTTACAGTTTCATTTTTGGGATCCTTAAATGAGACCCATCATCCCAGGCACAATATCATTTCAATTAACTTTTTTTTCTAAGTGTTCTTCAGTTTCAGTAAAGTACTGCATTTCTTTTCTTGTTTCATGATCTTCAGTTCCTTCCAAGCAATTAAACCGGATGTGAATTTATATATGCTGTGTCCAGACCTCTCTGGATAACTCAAATTGTGCAAAGCACATACAGTAATTGCATCCATTTTCCTCACTTTCTACAAATGAATGAAAAAAAAAAAAACATTCTATTTTTCCTGGCCCCATGCATTGCAATGCAACTGATCACATATACCCAAATGCAAAAATAAATAAAATAATTAATTAATAAATCATTCCCCGGACTCCCCAAATTAATAAAAAGGGAAACTTTGGCTTGTTTAACACCCAGGTTACGGTGACTTTCAAAATTAAACCCAAGCAAAATGGCATTTAAATAAGAGCAGCTTTGAGCCCTGGCTGTTTCTGGAGAGACAGGTACAGGTACGTCCCTAACAGCGGTTGCTCTAACTTACTCTTCCTCCTATATGGAGTATATGGAGTCCTGTATTGGCCAGTAGGTCACACTACTGCAGATGCTATTTTAAACCAGCCCGGGTGGGACAGGGGGGGGGGGGGGGCGGGGTGCTGGTTCCAGGCCGGCCCACCCACGCCTACGGGAGTGTTTGGGCCTGGCAGAGGCCTCTCCGGTGCCTGGGGTGCTGGAGGAAGCTCATTTTCTTCCAAAGCCCTCTTTTCCTGGTAGAATAGGGGGGGGCTGGGATTTTTCTCATACAGTGCCAAGCCTTGGAAAGTGGAGTCACAGCCAGCTTAAGACACTGGTGATGGAAACTGGCCCCCCAGTGTGGCTAGAGGTCATGCAGATGGCCGGGGGGAGAGAGAGACCCCTCCCTGGTCTAATGTTACATCTGGGTTTAATGCCCAGCATCAGCATGTTTCAGCTTCTCCATGCAGCAGAAGACCCCAGACCAACATGCCCTTACCACCTAATGCTTCCTAAGCATCTTACATTAGCTTTAATGTATAGAACACAACACAGCATTCAGAATATGCCAGCCTTGCTTTGTGTCACTGTCGGCAGCTTCATTTGAAAGCTAGTTAATGAAGAATTACACAACTCCTCAGAATACCAAAGTCCGAATGACTTCCAGAATAACTAATCAATCCTGACCCAGGAAGACTAGGAATCGCCAGGATTTATGTCACTATACTAGATAAACACTATAACAGATCAAATATTCTGGTTTGTTGGTCTACTTACGCTACCGTATGGGGTCAGGTTGGTCCTTTCCTCTAGCAATCAGCCATGACTCCTGGGTTGCTGGTCATAATGTGGTCAGCAGGTAGCCCTCTCTGGGTGGCCATCACCGGAGGACGATGTGGCACGGGCAGGATGCTCGTAGACTGTGCTCGCCATTCTGTTCACCGTGCCGTGGGTTTGGAGCCGTCGTGAGGGGGGCGATCACGGCCCCCCTCTGGGGAATCAGCAGCCTCCAGTTAAGCTTTATTTTCATTCCTTTCAGTCCTTGTGGGTGGCTCTCTGGTCCTCCGTTGGGGAGATTACCGGTGCCGCTTTGGCGGAGGGCGCTGCATGCCATTTGCTCGGCCTCCTGTAGACCCCCATTTATGAGTAGCTAAATAAAGTCCTTTATGCTCAGTCGACTCCTTCACAGCGCCTGTGTTTGCAGTGTGCTATCTGCCTGGACAAGAGTATCAGATAAACATGTAAAAATGTGAATATGTAAATGTGACTTATGCCCATCCGGGTGTCTGGGGCACCCTGCCAGACCTATGGGGCCCAGAACTTTGTAGAGGCCCCTGAATGCACAAACCCCTAATTCATATGCCCCCCACTCAGCTCAGTTCTACTGGAGGACCCTCCCCCGCTCCGTGTGGGGACAGTCAGGCCCAAGGTGACATTTTGTTAGGGGCCCAGACTTCCTAGTTACATGATTTCCTGATGCCGATATCCCTGATCTGGATAAATACTATTAGGAGATGGATGGATGGATGGATGGATGGGATAAATTAAGTGTGAAGTATTGTATGATGTATCACAGCTACATTGCTCGAACATTTTAAATTAGTCGATGTTGTGACATGTCATGAGAAAATTTAATCTGCCAGTCAACTAAAATATATGAAAATACATCACAGGCAGCTAGACTTTGTCTCCTCTTTCAGGGGATTACCCACAGAAGAATTCTGCAGAGCGACCAGGGAAAAGGGATCTTCCAAGGAATGCCGTCATTGGTCTGGCATTCAAACAGAGTCAGCGCAGTGCGTGAATTATGGCCCGCGTCCCATTTACCAGCCTCCTGTAAAATGTAATGCCCGTCTTTTATGTAATGCAGTGTTTTCCATTTATTAATATGGACAAGGGATGTCGATAATTTATCTACAAATCCAAACCTAGACATATGGGTCAAACAATGGGTGAAATTATGAATTTATGATGTAGTTGAAGTCATTATTAATATGTTTTGCTGCTGCAAAAATAGGCATTTATTGCGTGAATGTCACTCTGTAATTGTGAAAATGCAACTTTATTGCAAATATACTCATCTGGAAAACTTTGTTGCTCATTAAAGAATTTTTACTAGACTTGCAATCGATTCATTCTTTTTATGCTTAAAAGTGTCACTTTTAGAGCAAAATAAAAGGAAGCTATATAAATACAGCAGAAGTGCTTTACCGTCAGTCTTTTTCTGTCCACTGCCTCTGACTTTATTCAGGAAAATCATTGTGAGGAGAAAAAACACTTAGCGGTCACTATATGGGATACACCGGCTTGGAGCCTCCTCATTAACATGGTATTTCTGTCCACAGAACTGCCACTGACACCATATTCTTTGTTTATTGCACTATTCTCAGCAAACTCTAGACACAGTAGGTCCTGGAAGGTGGTTGTTTCTGAGATGCTGCAGACACCACGTCAGGGAACAGCAATCACGCTGCATTCAGAATCAGGCATATTCACGCTGTTTTAATGCTTAGTCAAATGGCAAGTGAGTCTCCTGACCCGGTGTGTGCTGCATTCATTCAGCTGCAGCCACATGATTTGCTGTTTGAAGGAGCAGCCCGTCTCCGTTAACAAGCAGTTGGACTCATTACACTGGTCACTGATATTTCTTGATCCTGTTGAAAAAAAATCTGGAGGCATTGCAGATGGTCAATACATTTGAAATGCACCAAAATCATACTGCCTTTTATTTATTTATTAATTTAATTTTCATAAATTATTGCTTTTTTATTTTGACACTTGTTCTCCATTCGAATCACCAGTGTTCAAACCATTGCATTCATATTTGCATATTGTTTTAAATCAAAAGTCTGGGACCCATCCATACCAGGTTTGTCTAACCGCATCTCCCTGGGCTGCAGGTGGGAATCCAAATAGCCAGAGAGCCCTGAGATGAATAAGGGGAGAACATGCAGCCTGCACATGGAGAGTGAGTGGCGGGAGTCGACCCCACGACCCCAAAGGTGTCAGATTTCCACCGCACCCACTGAGACGCCATACACCCGCCACTGACTGTGTCTTCAGTTTATTTATTTTGATTTCCTAGTTTACAACCAATCCTGCCTGATCTGTGGGAAAAAAAAACACGAACGTACTCCAGGACCCCTTTTCATATGCCGGCGAGAAACTGAAAAGCAGTTTTAACAGCTCACATTTCCTGAACCCGATATCGTACATCTGTAGTTTGTGTTCTGACAGGACGCCGAGCAGCCTTTTAGGTTTATGGAAAGAGTACAGCACCAACAAGGTGTAGAGCTTTATAAAATCCAGCTAGCAGCCAAAGGTCACACTGATGCAACTGCTAAAGAGGAAAGTTACTGTCATAAATTGCTTCAAAATTCAATAACATCAATAATAGACTTGCTTAGGCAAGAATCCATGACAGACAATGCTTATTAATTCTTTCAAGTAATAAAATCAGCCACGGTAGTTGATCATGATTAATCTGTATCTTTTCACAATACCGGGGATTTGTGGGAAAATTTGATTTTGTAGTTGCAAGGAGATTTAAGGGATCATCCTTATGATTTCAAATATTATATATATATATATATATGCTCTTCTGGATGAGCTTAGTACTTAGTTCTGCTTAGTACGATTTCTGGTCGCTACCTCGGCCGCGCAGCAGCGTAGCGTCCGTACTCACAGCATCCCAGTTGTACTTGCGTATACCCTTAAACATATATGTTCGAAACGTAACTCATTCGTGAGTGGAGGAGTGTCTGTATATCTTTGTGGGGATTCTCTGTTCATTTCTATGGGGAAAACTAATTCCAACATGACAACCTTATCCTCTACCCAGCCCTATCCTTAGCCAAATGTAACCAAACAAATACGAGGCATTTTTGATTGCATTCACAGATCTTTGTGAGGACCTGTAAAACAGTCCCCACAATGTCAAAATAACAGGTTTTATTACATTGTGAGTAAAATTTGGTCCCTACAGTGTAATATAAACAACTCGCGCGCACACACACACACACACACACACACAACCTAATTGGGTAAAAGTATTCGGACACCTGGCCATTACACCTAAAGGAACTTTTATGACATCCCAATCTAAATCCATACGGATCAATATGGAGTTGGTCCCCCCTTGGCAGCTATAACAGCTGTCACTCTTCTGGGAAGGCTTTCTACAAGATTTTTGAGTGTGTTTATGGGAATTTTTGCTCATTCATCCAGAAGAGCATTTGTGAGGTCGCACACTGACGTTGGATGTGAAGGCCTGGCTCACAATCTCTGTTCTAGTTCATCCCAAAGGTCTCTGATGGGGTTGAGGTCAGGGCTCTGTGCGAACCAGTCAAGTTCTTCCACACCAAACTCACCCAACCATGGCATTATGGACCTTGCTGTTACGAACTCCAGGCATAGTGTAGGAAGAGAAGGTGACGATCCACTTATGGCTCACAGGACAACAAGGGGGTTTATTGAAGAACAGAACACGCTAACAAAAACCAAAAGGACTAAGAATATGTTAGGGAACAGAACTTCCAACACACATTAACATGATCAATGGCTGACTAGAGAACAAAGGGCACAAGCACTTAAATAAACACAACAAGCAAACAGGGCAAACAATGGGCAGGTGCAACTCAATTAACTAATCAGTGGAGGCAACAGGTGGAACAATTACCAAGTACTGGGACAGGAAACCTGGCAACAGGTGGAATGAACAAAGATGATTACTGAGCTAATAGGCTTAAGACAAGCTAGGACATAATCTGACACTAAGAACAAGTAAAATAATTATCACGAAGGCACTAAACACAAACCAAAACACAAGGAGAGCAAACCATGAGAAGGAACTGAGAACTGGGAACAGAAGACCAATGTTATAAACACTAGAGAAAAACAACAAAACCCCAACTAAGCAAAACAAAACAGGAGAGGCTGGTTTCAAGATTCCCTCAAACTTGCAACCCACAGGTTCAGTCTCCGAGCCACATGGTCAGCTCACTGAGCTACACAACGGTTTAGGGAGCAGGGAAGGCACACGGGGGAGTAAGACAGAGGAAGGAACTGGATGACCAGCAACACCTGCTGGCCAAATGGGGACTGAGCATACAGGACAGAGAGGGGGAAAGGCAGGATGACCAGTGATGCCTGCTGGCCAAATGGGGACTGAGCAGTGAGCATACAGGACAGAGAGGGGGAAAGGCAGGATGACCAGTGATGCCTGCTGGCCAAATGGGGACTGAGCATACAGGACAGAGAGGGGGAAAGGCAGGATGACCAGTGATGCCTGCTGGCCAAATGGGGACTGAGCATACAGGACAGAGAGGGGGAAAGGCAGGATGACCAGTGATGCCTGCTGGCCAAAGGGGAAAAGGGTACTTTTGGGGTACTTGATTTTATACACCTGTGTGTGTGTGTGCATAAAGCTTTTGACCCTTTTACTTGCTTTTAATAAAAATGCAGTCTGTACAGAGATGAATGCATCAGTGTTACTTATACACATCTAACGCTCATCACAAAAGACAGAACCGAAAAGAAAATGCAGTGTCATGATTGTGTCTGGTTTCCGGGGTTGCCAGATCAGTCCCAGTGTGTGAATGTGTGTTCTTCCTGAATGTTGTCTTGGTTTCGCATGGTCTATATTCGCTCATAGCACACTGATTTGGGAGAATTCTCTGCTAATAATCCCCTCCCTGCTGTAATTAACATCGACATATTGCTTTTAAATCAAATGTACAACCTCATCCCTCAAAAATGGCAAATTACTACTAATCGGTGCTCATATCAGAATATTTGTGGCGAAAAAGTTTATACTTGAGCATAAAGACAGCAGTCAACACTGAAATTCATTTCCTTTAAGCAGAGACCAGAGAACAGTAAGAATGAGATGGATGAAACAACAGCAGTATTTTTCCTGAGTAATCAAGTATTAAAAGTACCACAATAAGAGCAGAAATATTAATGATTCTGTCTTAAAGCTATTCCAGAACATCTGGCAAAGGTATGCCAGTTGTCAATTTCTTCCACGTTCAGGGCAACTTATGTTTATGCAGTGTGACATGAAATGAAAATCGGACCAATTCTGTGCACCTGTTAAGCTAATCAAATTTAGATTACACTGGATTGTAGCATGCTCCTGGAGGAACAGGAGAGTACTTTCCTAGGTTTTATAATATTAATTTACTTCACAGAATAAGGCGCAATAAGCATCACTATAATTATTTTGCATGGTGATGCATGCAAAACAAATGTAGGCGTGTGAAGGATCTGAATTTGAAGTATTTTAATACTGGGAGTTGATTGCCAAACGAACGTAAGGGGAGGCTCTTTAATGCACGTTGCACCTTATTTAATAGCTAAATAAAGAGTCCTCAGCACGGATTTTCTGCTTATTTATAAAGCCAAACTTCCTAATTGCAAATGAAACGCTGTTGTTCTAAGGGCTTGAAAGACTACTTGAGCACCCTGTCAGTCCAATATGGTGTTTTTGAGCCAAAAATATTGATTTAGTTAATTAAATTTGGACTTTAGTAAGGACCTTTCTTTGCAAAATAAAATAGTGACCACAAAGTATTGTTACATGGTTGAAATGAGGCTTTGGAACCCAGTGCTGGGCAGGATTAATGCATTGCTGTCATATCTAAGGGCATGACACAGCATCACATGAAAATCCCACTCTATCTTGGATTTCGATGGTTTGTTGGCTTGTGAGTCTCTGGTAAGAGACATTACTGTTGAATTTTTCAAATTAATTTTTGGCTCTTCAATCACCACAGAAAGAATGCCATTCATTGCCACTATACTCAATACAAACCCAACATTTCTATGGCCGATATCGTCCATATGATTCAATATGATTCGAATGGAGAACAAGTGTCAAAATAAAAAACAATAATTTATGAAAATTAAATTAATAAATAAATAAAAGGCAGTATGATTTTGGTGCATTTCAAATGTATTGACCATCTGCAATGCCTCCAGATTTTTTTTCAACAGGATCAAGAAATATCAGTGACCAGTGTAATGAGTCCAACTGCTTGTTAACGGAGACGGCCATCTCCACACAGAACAACCTAGACGGATAGATAGCAGTAAAGCACCTCTAAAACATATGTTTTTTTCAGTTTTTGGGTAAACTTTCCCTTTAAGAGGTGTGTCCCGATACTTTTGTCGATACAGTGTATGTCTGGGTCTCAAGATTGTGTGTGTGTGTGTGTGTGTGTGTGTACCTTGAGATGCACTGTCCCTCCTGAGCACACCGAGGTAAACCCTCTGGCATTCCTCACTCATCACAGCTACACAACAATAGCAGTGATTGCCGGCCAGCATGCAGGAATACGCAGCTGCTGGCACGAGCCGCTGTCCCATTAATCAAACTATTGTAACCCAACTCAGGTACAGTGCGGCTTGATTAGCCTGCTTGCGAGGTCTGGCCGGCAGCTCCCACATGCTGAGTGCCGCCTCGCCGCTGGATCATCTCCTGCAGGCGTGTCTGAAATCGCTCGGCTGCTTCTAAACCTCAAAGCTGGACTGGCTCCAGAAGGAGAGCTTGAGGTTCGACATGTGCGACCAAAGCTGCCTCACACACGAACATACTTTAGCTATTTCTCATAGTCATCAAAACATGCTAATAAATATACTGCTGCTCACCATCATCATCATCACCATCATCAACATCATCATCATCACCACCGTCATCATCATCACCACCATCATCATCAACGTCATCATCACCATCATCATCATCATCATCATCACCATCATAAATCATCACCATCATAATAATCATCACCATCATCACCATCATGATCATCTCCATTATCACCATCACAATCATCTTCGTCACCATCATAAGAATCATCACCATCATCATCATCATCATCATCATCATAACCATCACCATCATCATCATCATTAGGGACTTTCTTCACACAACTGGCAACTGGTCAAATGTTTTTTTTTTTTTTTTTGGTCTGACCAAAGAAGTTCTATCGATCTACGCCTATGCCTGCAAATAAACTCACTTTGGAGGTGATGTAATAGTATAGCAGCACAGAAATCCATGGAAACCTTTCACCTCCGTCTCAAACAGCTTTCTTCCCCACATTTTTAATGGTCAGCGGAACCTCTTATTCACCACAGTTTATCTTCCGAAGCGTCACTCCACGCAGTCATGGGAGAGATCATATATCATTAAAAACCACTTATGCCCAGGTGAGAAAAATGTTCAGCCAGACACGGTCATGGCTGTTCTGCGAAAATACTCTACACTGGGACACCCCAGTGCTACAGTACCTCACCATGCTCCCAGGAAACTCACTCGCTTATCCTGAGGCAGAAAGCTTTGCCATAAAGACAATTACTTTATCTGTTTATAAATTGATGTTTATCAGATTTGCGCTTCTGTGGGGAAATGGAAAAAGTCTGGCTTTCCATATAAGTGCCAGGGTGCCAAGCTGTGGTCGATGGAGGGAGCCCAAGGTCAGGTGCAGTACAGACAAGCAAAATGATGTTGTAAGGGGTCGTCAGTAATAAGTGACCTCTGCCTTTGCTAGCCGCAGTGCATCTTGAGGCCAGACAAATGCTATTTATAGTTTCCCTTCTTTTCTTCCTTCTTAAACGACATGTCAGCAGAGGATTGTCCCATATTTTTCACTGGCAGATTCTGGGATGAGGAAGAAGGCTGTGCAACGTGAAAACTGCATTGCAACGTGGAGCATGGAAAATATAGAAAGAGTGAATTTGGTGATTGGGACGGGGAAGGACAGTGGGGCTGAAAGGGAGAAGAGACTGGAGAGATCCTGCTAAGGACAGCTGTAGTGTGAGGGTGCTGACATGGCATACTGGTTTGAGGCTGAGCCGGTTTGAGGCTGACTGGGTTTGAGTCTGAGCCAGTTTGCTCTTGTGCTGCTGCTCTGCTTCTTGCTCTCCGTGATGGTTTTCATGTCCCCCCCAGACCTCCCTCATGCAGTTCTCCTGCAGTTTCTCCTCCATCTTTGCATTACTGTATATACTCCTCCTTTGCCTCTTTCAGTCAGACCCTGAGTTCCCCCAAACATGCTTCAGCTCTGCCCAGTCTCCTTTCTTTGAAGACCCTCTTTTTCTTGTTGAGTAGCTCCTTGACGTCACTGGTAATCTATGGCTTGTTGTTCGGAAAGCAGCAAACAGTTCTGATGTGAACCATAACATCTAACCAGAAGTTAAGGTAGCCAGTGCTAGTCTGTGACCCCCTCTTGGTGAGAATCATTGCAGTTCTGGATCTTCATAGCTATTTTGCGTACAAGGACAATTTGTTTTGAAAGAAGAGTCAATAGTGATAAAAATGTATTGGTTCATGTTGCCAATCTGTGTTTCTTACTGTATAAATGGCTGTATTGAATGTTTCTCATTGTGTTTACTCCTAGTGGCTGCTGGGGGAATTACACCTGTGCACGATTAGGATCCCTTTGCTTGAACCTTTACAGGTTACCTCATTTTCAAAGGACTGTTTGCACAATGATTCGGGAATGAAAATTCTGGTGCTGCTGATTGTTTTGCACGAGACATCTTTGTTTATAAAACAGAAATAACCAGTAGGGTCATTTTCACATTTCTTATGAATACATTTCTGCTCAGTACTGTGAGCAGCACACAGCAGCAAATCCCATTTTCCCCCCATAATCCTCGGGGTGATCTTCCACAGCAAGAGGCGGCCGGTGCTGCTGCTTTTAGCACCTGTGGATGGCCGCAGTCCTTAGAGGAGCTCATTGACAGTTTACTTTCCATCAAGTCGGGCCGTCATCTCCACGGCGACAGCCCCCCCCCCCCCCTTCACTCCCGGGGCCCCCGCGGCAGCATCTGCAGTCTGCTGTTGGCTTTGCTGTGTCCCGACACTGACGAAGGCCTCTTTTCAGACTCAGGGCTCTTTGGGGGCTGTTACAGCACCTCAGCGGCTTCCGGCACCTTCTCCTCCGCCGGTGAACGGCAGATCCCTGTGGGGCCATGGCACAGGGTCCCTAGGTGATGTCTCCTTGACGTGGGGAGAGAGAAATGTACTGCAGTGCAATGAAATTACCAGGATGAAAACAAAACAAAACAAACAAAAAAAAACTGGCAGGAGACGACAGAAGGGGGGGGGGGGGGCAGCTTCAGCGACAGGCAGCCAGCTGGTGTGTCTGGATGACTCCCCACACCATAAAAGGCATATTTACTAAAATCTATTATTTACAGACGATCCCCACTATCACAGTACAGGGGGACAGGGGTACCTATTAACCTTTTAACCAAAATATTTTCCAAGTAGAAATGCAGAGGCATGTGAAGGAGGACCTCCTGACATGACGAGAGGAGAGGTTTAGGTCTGGCATGCGCTATGCTTGAGAGAAGGTTTAATTACCAACAAAGCTATAATGATACACCACTTGGGAATCCTTGAAGCTATATATAAAAACTGAGAACTATTATTATGATACTGTATGTTCTGACTGCTGATTGGATGACTGGTGCATCTTCTTTTTTTATTTATCATCAGGCAATTTGCTATGAATAGACCAGTCCAGGGCTAATTCTGGTCCCAGCAGCTTCACGCTCAATGCTATATTCTGGAGAGCAGAACAAAACTGACTTGTCATCCAGGCCAGTCGATAATCTGAGGTGCAAACGATGCCATTCCGGAACTCCAAATGTATGTGGACTAGCTGACTTTTAATTCCTGTGAAAATACACGAATGTGGGAATTTCATGCTATTTTGAGACTGGGGTTCTATTCAAAGGTGATGTGGAAACTGGGCATGGTGCAGGTGGGGAAAGGAGATGATGATACACTAGTGGCTGCAAGACAAAGAGGGGTTTATTGAGGGAACTAACACAGAGGGTAAAACTACAACACCAAAAGGAACATGAGGGGCCGGAAAACAAACGGGGAAAAAGACTGAATTAACTAAAACTATGAAATAAAGCACAAGTAAGAACCTAAGCAAAATCACGGGGAATAGACCACAGCAGTAGAACACACAGTAACGTTCACAATGGCAGACTGAGGAGCAGAACACAGGCCGGCACTTAAATAGAACCAGGTAACCACCTAACGAGAGGGGAGGTGTGGATCATGACAATTAACCAATCAACCGAGACACAGAACAACAAGCAACAGGTGGGGCTAGTTACAATAATGGAGACAGAACCAGGAACTCTAACAATCAGAAAACTAAGAACACTAATCAATCCTAATAAACAGGAAGCTAACACTGGTAAGGGGCAGAATACTATAAAATAAGAAGTGGGGCAAACCAAACACAAGAATAAAGGCAAAGACGGAAACAAAACACTAGGAATAAACTGAAATAAAATTTTAAAACAGTTGAGACTGGTCTCAAGTCAGCCTTGAACCTACAGCAAAAGGAAACAGAATCTGAGCCACACACTCAGCCCACTGACCTATGTAGCAGTCAGAGGAAAAGAAAAAACACACTAGGGACTTAGGCACACTGGGGCTGATGGGCAAGAAACAGGGAAGAGCACAGGATGGCCAGAGACACCTGCTGGCCAAAACGGGAAGGGGACACAGAGGGCATGGTCGGACGGGGGCTGACCCTGACAGAAACAGCAAAAATTAGTCCCTCTATGCAAGGATGCTGAATCCATCGTAAAAAAGTAATTTTTAAATGCTTTATCAAAATTCTGCCACCATCACTGAAACTGTAGTGTATGAATACATTTGTAGTTTCTTGAATGCATTAAAAATGACAATACATGCATTCTAAAGGGTGACACGTTTGTTCACGTTATTCCCAATTCCCTTAAATAAAGATCCTTTTTGATGCAACCGTTTGAACAAGGGAACTTAGTAACCAGTATGGATTCAGATTCCCTGCCCTGTATCAGCATGCATAACATTCCAAGCTGATGTTTATTATACTGCAGGCAGGCTGGCCATCTCAATATACAGTATCAGTGCCCAGGTGCTTTCTCACATATGCATGGCATTATGGGAGCAGCCGGCGTCCTCTCCTTATGGAAGTCCCCATAGTTTCTACCCAACTGCAATCAGACTCATGAACAATCAGTAACCTGTGTCACCTCCACTGCTACCCACACATATATTTCTGTCTCTGTCTCTATTTATTCCTGTGATTTTGGTCTTATTTATTTACTGATTTATCATTTACTTTATCAGTCATTCACTTGTCATCCTGTTGTCTATCCGTCTTGTCTATGTTCACTGTCTGCAGGAACACATGCAAGCTGTCACGCCCCGCCGGTGTACCGGCAATGGGAGGCGGCAGCCCCGACCAATACCAGGACTCTATGTTGGATATAAACCCGAAAACACTGCAGCCCGGTGCAGGTATTGTAGATGAATAGATACAAACTGAGCATAACTTTCCTTGTCTTTCGTATAGCTCCGTTCCACCCTGCTTGCCCGACACTTCCTGCGACCCATCTCGACCTCCCTCCTGCCCTTCCTCCCCTCGCTCTTACTCTTTGTGAACCCCCCGTGTGCCGTGTCTGTGTCACCAGACGGATCTCCTGGCTCTCGACCCATTTGCCTGCGACCCCGACAACGAATCCGGATCCTGACCTTCCCGATCTCCTGGTTTTCGACCCTGCCTGTACGACCACGATTCTGCCTGCTCCAAGTTTATTGCATTGTGCAATAAAGACTCTGTTAAACGTCCCTCTGTTGGTCCTTTCTGTTGGTCCGAGTACCTTGTACATTTCATTGTACAAGGTACTCGTACTTGTACACATGACAATAAAAGAATTGAATTGAGTTAAGAAGGACCAGCCAGCCTTACGCCTTTAAATTCACAGCACAGAAGGAGCAGAGAGCCTACTGGGGGACAGCTGCTGGTTTATTAAAGTGACAGGAGTCAATGAGGACAGGGATCCAAGGTAATCTTGTTAAGGGACAGTAGATGTGGCACAAAACTTGAGGATGTCTAAAGGTCACACTATACCAAGGGCATAATTACTAAAGCAAGAGAGCACACCTTGAATGGGATGCCAGTGCATTCTGCGACACAACCTCACCAATGTCTACCACAACTGCGTATCTTAGGGCTGCAGGTGGAAGCTGGAGATTGTCATGCCCTTTGACGTTACACAGGGATTCCCTTCCAGAGTCTAGCAGCAGCTGGAATGCTCCCTCCCCACCTGCCTCGGAAACCGGTAGAACCAGTAACTGAACACCTCCATCTGTCACCTGAGTCAATGAACAATCATACCAGCCAGACGTGAGATCATCCGCATACTATTGCGAGTTACAGCAGTTCTGTCCCGTTATACTGCCCTGTATATTGCCCTGACCCTTTTCTGTCTTTCACAATGACAAATCTAGCCTAGCCCACTGACTATTGACTATTGATGAAGATTACCTGAACACCCACCTGTCCCCGGATCCTGAGCCTTGCCCTTTCCTTTCATTGCTCATGAAGATTGCCTGACTGCTGCCCGTACCTCGACCACGATTCCTGGATTACGTTTTGCTTTTCTGTCTGGATTGCAAGCAAGATAATCCCTTTCAGCTGCCTGATCTGCAGCAGTATCCTATTTTTTTTCGCGACCCTCTCCGTGACAGAAGATCTTGGACCTTAGGATGGACCCTGCAGATCAGCCTAACCTTCAGAAACTCATCGAAGCTCTGGGTAAGCAGGGCACTTTGCTTGGATGTCACAAGTCTGCACTCAGGGCGATCGACGAGTCCCTGGAATCATTTAATGTCAGATTAATGGAGCATAGGTACAGCATGTTCTTTCTGGTCATCCTACCACTATCTCTGCAGTCAGTGAACCACGCTGCACCATAAGGAATGTCGCAGAGGGACTGAAATTTTGGGTGCCTTCGACTCGGCTATGGTAAACTCTTTGTTACCTCCCCCCTAACCAATGCAGGAAGATCGGACCCATTTATCCCTCACTGAACGGCAACGACGATGGGCTTCCAATGCTTGCCTGTAAAATGGGCAGGTGGGACATTATATTGCGAACTGTCCAGTAAAAGGATATACCCACTAGTAAGAAGGAGGGCCCTGGTGGGTGTAGGCCCAATTTTCTCCTCCTCGATTTGAAGGACCTTTTTACCGGTGCTATTATCTTATGGAGAGATCCAGCAGCCCTTAGCCACCCTTGTCAACTCAGGAGTGGATGATAGTTTCATAGACACAACGCTTGTCCACCAGTGGAGGCTGCTAACCACTCCCATACAGACGTAGCTGGTGGCTCACGCTCTGGATGACCAGATAGTTAGATAGCCACCATCACCCGTGCTAACTCCAGGTGAGTCTCATCATCGGGGGTAATCATGTGGAGGAGATATCCTTTTATATCACTGACTCACCTCAAGCACCTACATGTACAGTGTTAGGCCACCCTTAACCTGGAAGAAGGGAGCTATTTGGGGCTGGAGTCCTTTTTGCCATGCTCAGTTTCTCCACAAAACTCTCCCTTCAGTGTTCCCTGAGGAGAAGGAGTTATCTGACCTGTCTGTAGTTCCTGCGGACTACCTGCCCCGGAAACAGGTACTGTATTAAGCAAGTCATGGGCTTCCTCCCTACCTCCACATTCCCCTTCGGATTGCATAATTGATCTCCTGCCTGGCACCTCACCCCCTAGAGGCTGTATGTACTCCCTTTCTGTCCCTGAAAGTAAAGCGATAGATGACTATGTTTACTGTGCTCTAGCATCAGGTATAATTCAGCCATCATCATCTCCAGCAAACGCTGTATCCTTTGTGGAAAAGAAGGACAGGTCCTTCCAGCCATGTATGGACTATTGCAGGCTGAACCAGATTACAGCCAAGAATCAATACCCTCTACCTCTGCTATTCTTGGTCCTTGATTTACTTCATGGTGCTAGGTGGTTAACGAAATTAGACTTCCGGAGTGCCTATCACTTTGTTAGGATCCACGAGGGGGATAAATGTAAGGCTTTTAACACACCCTCAGGACACTATAAATACTTGGTTATGCCCCTTGGTTTGACAAATGCACCGGCAGTATTCCAAGGGTTGATTAACCCTCTGGGGTTGAGTATGTCGTCGGCGACATCGCATACTTTTCACGTCTATTTCTGTTTATATCTCGCTGAAATCTTAATGTAGAATCATGAAAAAACGCTGGCTAAATCCGTAATCTGTCTTCTTTTCAAAACGTCTATTGTCGGAAGTATTAAAGTTTTTAAAATTAGGTTAAATTGGCAAAAAAGTAAACCATGTCATCTTACTTTGTTTTACCTGCATCGGGGGCGTGTAATTCCGCTCTCACCTGAAGATCGCTATTCACATTCTAAATAGCCGCATTAGCGCGTATTCAAATCGCATTCGCATGGTAATTTGATGGACAGCGCAACGGTGAAACGCGATCCAGATACTTCCCCGTCAGAGCCATAAAAGGGAGGTAGGGACGTGGCCAGGTGACAATGGCTCATTCATACACATGAAAGTTGCTACATATTCAATGAAAGGAGCCAGAAATAATGGCATGAGTTAGTTTTTTCTTATTTATTTATCAAACTGAATGTTGCAACTACACCATTTAGTCATCTTCATGTAGCCAAGACTTTGGTGATCAGATATCTGGGATCAAAACAAACTGCCAGCATTGCTTACTGTGTACTTTTATAATGTTTCTGCAAATGTTCCAAACTGCATTTTGCAATGTCTATAATTTGATGTCAAATTACAAACTTAACAAAAATCTGACATATTTACTATATACATTAAAATAAAGATGAGTGTAATGGCAAAACAAATATATAAGAAATAATTTATTTGCCATGAATTAAGTTTATGATATTTGAAGAAATGTGTGATCATGCCCCAGTCAGTGAAAGTGTGTTTCCTACCCCTAGAACCCAGAGGGTTAATGACATCCTCTGGGACATATTAGACAAGTTTGCTTTCATTTACCTGGATGACATTTTGGTATTTTCTCAGTCTGAACAGGATCACGTCCTACATGTCCTTGAGGTTCTCCAACGGTTACTTGTAAACAAGTTGTATGTCAAGGTGGAGAAATGAGAGTTTCACCATCAGTCAATCTCCTTTCTCGGGTTCATACTCAGGGAGGGGTCGTTCCAAATGGATCCAGGTAAAGCATTTTCTGGGTTTTACAAACTTTTACAGGTGTGTTATTCAGGGATATAGCAGCATTGTTGCCCCTCTCACAGTGCTCACCTCTACCAAAGACCATTTTCAGTGGTCCCAGGTGGCACAACAAGCATGCCTGGACCTTCGCAGAAGTTTCACCTCGTCCCCGATTCTTCAGATCCCCGATCACTCTCGGCAGTTTGTAGTGGAGGTGAATGCTTCTGGCACTGGAGTAGGGGCTATTCTTTCCTAGCAACATGTGTCAGACTTGTGCCTTTTTCCCCATAAGTTAACACCAGGTCAGGTCAGGTCAGGTTGGGGAGCATGCGCTGATGCAACATGTTGCTGCACCCACCACACAGCGAATCTCCTTGGGATCCCGTCCAGCGATCCCCCAGGCAGATACATGATCCATACAAACTGGGCACTTCTGCAGGAGCCTCCAGCATCTGCCTATGAGGATTTGATCGATTTCCTTCGCCTCACCACCAGTATTGGAGTACCAAGTCCAACAATGCAGCCCAGGGCATTGAAACCAGGATCCAGCGACCCACAGCCCCTGACCTTTTGCAAAGTCAAGGAACAATCCTCATTGCCAATCCTGTTAGTGCCAGTGGTTGCATTGAAGTCACCCATGACCAGAGGAATGTCACCTCATTGGTACCCTTCAACCACCAAGCGAAGTTGCGAGTAAAATGTCTCCCTCAATGAGACATCACTCACCGCGGTCGGAGCATACACTGAGACAACAGACAAGACACCTAAGGAGTGCCTTAGCCTGAGTCTCATAATACGCTCATTGAAAGGAGTGACATCAGACACCATCAGAATGAGCCGATCCGCTACAGCAACAGCTACTCCCTGAGTATGGCAACCATCAGACCGACCAGACCAAAAGTAGGTATACCCACCGACAGAGATATGGCCACTTCCTGGTCTGTGTACCTGAGAGAGCACTGCCACCGAAACACGGAGTTTGCGAAGCTCCCCTGACAGCAGAGGAAGATGGTCATCTTGCTGGAGAGACAAGACGTTCTTACCACACACCTACCCAGATAGGTTATTTCAAACTGGGACCCAAGTGCCACCATGCAGCAGGTGACGCCTCAGCACCACACCAGCCCCAATCCCCAACAGGCCTGACCCCATTAGCTTTCCGACAGTTTCGACACATTTGGGGGTGGGACCCCCCAAAGGCTTTCCCCCATCCCCTTCATGGTGTGTGCAGCCTTCCTGCAGGTGGCTGCAGCAGAGCTACTCCCGCAGAGAGCAGAAGAGTATCGTGCTTGTTTAGATCGAGCAGTTGTAAGTTGTTTTACGGTGGCTGGAGTGCCAATCCCGCCATCAACCCCCAAAAAGTTGTTTCCCTGCAAGTTGGAGGACCACTTGCAGGACCGGATGCAGTTTAACGTCATACCCAGGACATAACTTAACACCAGCCGAAAAGAATTACAACACTGGCAATCGTGAGCTCCTGGCTTTGGATGAGTGGTGGCAGTGGCTTGAAGGCACTAAGGATCCATTCTTGATTCTAACAGACCAAACGAACCTTGAACACCTGCAGTCGGCAAAGCATCTCAATGCACGCCAGGTTAGGTGGTTGCTATTGTTTAATTGTTTTAATTTCCTTATCACCTTCAGACCAGGCTCCAAGAACCGCAAGCCAGAAGCCCGGAGTAGAGGACAGTAAAGGGATGGCAGAGTTATAGGCGCATGGAAAAGTATGACAACTGAAGCAGGTCACGAGCTCCCGTTCTCCGTGTGGGTCAGAAGGTTTGGTTGAATACTAGGGACCTTCTTCTATGTGTCTCGTAAATTGGTGCCCAGTTTGTTGTTCCTATTCCCATCACCAAGGTGATTAGTCCCTCTACAGTTCATCTTTGTCTTCTGGATCCATCCAACGTTCCACGTCTCCCTCCTAAAACCCCATGTGATCAGTCCCCTGGCTTCACCTGCATTGCCTCCTCCACCTCTCAGGTTGGTTGGTGGAGGTGAAGAGTATACTGTACGCCGCTTGCTGAATGTTCATCACCGGGGTTGTGGACTTCAATATTTGGTGGACTGGGAGGGGTATGGTCTGGAGGAACGGTCCTGGGTTCCGGCACGGCATGTACTAGATCCATCTTTCATCTCTGACTTTCAGCGCAGTCGTGCCAGGGAGCGCGTTTGTCCACCGGGTGGCGGTCGTCGGGGGGGAGGGGAGGTGGGGGTACTGTCATGGACCGCTCTGAGGAAGCTCCTATAACATTATGTGGGGCTTATCTTCCATGCTTTTGGGGTATCCTGAGAAGGGAGTCTAGCAGTGGCTTGAATGCTGGTAACTGTACACCTCCCTCTGTTAGCTGAGCTCCTTCTGGGTTAATGAACAATCATACTTATTCATGTCTGGCATGCCATCCAGACGTGAGATCATCCGCATACTATTCAAGCAGTTCTGTCCCATTATATCCCTTTGCCTGTCTGTACCTCTGCCTGTCCCTCTGACCGTTCTGCCTTTCCAACGACAAATCTAGCCTAGCCCACTGACTATTGACGAAGATTACCTGAACACCCGCCTGTCCCCGGATCCTGAGCCCTGCCCTGTCCCTTCATTGCTGACGAAGATCGCCCGACTGCTGCCTATACCGTGACCATGATTCTTGGATTACATTTTGGTTTTCTGTCTGGATTACAAGTAGGATATTAAACCCCTTTCACCTGCCTGATCCACAGCAGTGTCCTCCTTGTTTATGTGACTCCGACCATGACAGGAGACGCCTGGAGAAAAGACGGTCAGAGCAGAACCTACAATCCTGGGGGCTGGAGTTAACTGAAGCACCTGAGCCACCATACCGAAAGGTCACAACAGCAAGTGACAGTTTGATACAAATCATACAATGAAGAAACAAAGATGTAGTAAAATTATTTAAAATTTCAAAATAAGAATTAAAAATGTAATATTTTTTAAACATGCATTGACCTTATATTCCCTAATCACAAGCATCAGATGCTTGAAATGGTAAGTAGAGGCCGTCCCCAGGTTCAGAACATCCGACTTATGGAAAACTCATACTTAGGAGCGTACTACCATGCAGGGGCAATGTGATGCTCAGTGCCAGTTCAAGTGCAGCCTCAGTCCATCTGTGGATCCTTCAGCAAGACCCTTAACCCCCAGCTCCCTTGGTGCTGCTATGGGTGGCTGCCCTTTGTGGCCAGCTTGCTCTTATCTACAGAGAGTGAGATGGGGGAGGCATGAAAAGAACTTCCCCACAGGGATCAATAAAAAGTATCAGTTATTATAAAGCCTATTGTATTAATAATCCGGTTAAATACAATGATTTTTAATAATGCACACACACAATACTTTGTTACGCTCAAGGTAGAGTACAGTACCCTATATCATTATTTTTATTGTTGCGGTATAATTACTTTGTACTGTATTATTATTTTTCCACCTAGAAATTTGACTTAACGACAGACTTAGGGAACGGATCTCGTTCATAACCTGGGAACCGCTTGTAAGACTGATAATGTTTAAAAACCAGCATTCGAAGAAAAAAAAAAAACTGAAAAGAAATGTTCCAAAATATTCCATATATGCAGGTTCAGTAAAGGAGGCCGCTTGCTATTTCACTGCCAGAAGATCTGGTGGACTTTCAGCCTGACCCACCAACTTCAGTGACCCCCCCCCCTCCCCCAGATAGAACTTGTGGTGAGCCTCTGATGTCTTGGAAAACACAAGGAGATCTGTATTTCCAGCCCACCAAGACACACATAGACACAGACACACAAACAAAGAGAAAAATCACATGGCCTGCATTCTAAAGCCATCTTTGCTCCTCAAACCAAATGACTTGAGAGTAATCAGCATGTTATGATTTACACAAAAATGGCCTGAAGTAGGAGCTTCAGCTTTGGAGTGAGGTGGAGATACAACGACAAGCGTACAACAAGGTAGAGAAATCCCATCTCTGATCTCACACAGACAGCTCCCTCATTCTACCCAAACCTGACACTACTTTGAAAACAAATGATTCACAGGCTTACTATGATGCAGAAAGCCTGGTCTTTCAGTCTGGGGTCTTAATACCAGGAAGCAGAAAAAAAAAATAACCAAGAGCAGCAAATCCCTTTTCAGAATTAAGCTCCACCTCTAGAGCACAAGATGTGGAAGAAGATTGCATAAGCACATATTTTAATTTGGCGCGAAGCCTGAATCCTTGCACCCACCCCCCCCCCCCCATCCCCCATCCTCTGTCCCCCCCCACACACACACTCGGTGGTTAATGTACTGTTTTTCAGCTGTGCATATGAATGGTGAACCTGAGCCTCATTGTCTGCAGTACAGCTGGGGGCAGAGAATGCCCTGCTCAGCCGCTGCCTTGAGGAACCCCATCAAAAATATGCAGTACCTTTTGATCTCTGAAGACCTTCACACCACAGTGCTCAGAATTTCACACCCCTCAGTCACCCATCTCACGGCTCATAAAAACAATGGAACCTTACTAATTACAACAACATTAAGTGCTATTTCCAAAAATACACATAATGGAAACAATGACATCACCAGAAAGAAAGCTTAGATAACTTTAAAAATAAACCTGGGATTGTGGGATTCAGGGAGGAAAAATTAAACATTGGTTTACCTTAAAAAAAAACTTTAGTCTTTATTAAACAAAATCTGTTTTACTGTTATTCAGATTCACGGTGTGAAATTTATAAGGTGGGATTAAGTATTATATCTGACCATCAGTCTTCCATAACTAATTGCTTCTCTAACAGAAGACATACCTGCATGGCTATGCCACGCAGTACGTCACCCAACCAAATCCACAATATAGGCCTAGTCGTCACAAATCAAGGGCTCTCCTTTCTAAATGTTCCCCTTACAAGTTTGTCTACTACTTGTTCCATCTTGCCGACGTAGTTTACCTGTTATACTAAGCATTTCCAAGGAAAAAAACACATATGTTTATGCCAGGAAATACTAGAAGAACATCTTATATGGGAATTTGCATACCCTGGGTTACATCTAGCCTGCAGTCCTTCCGTCAAAAATGTTAAGCACAATTTTATTTAAAAATCTGAAGTTTTTCCTTTTTTTCTTTCTAGTGCCATTGATGCTAATGGTAATGGGCAACTGAAAACTTTAAACGATGTGTATGGCACTAACCACTTAAATCAAGTGATTAAATGCACGTTTGTTCACACTGGCATTGCTCGTTTATAATCATTGTGTAAGGTTCAGCTCTGTACAGAATACAAATTTCTCTGCTAATTTAAGTAATTAGAGTCGGCCTAATTGGTCCGTATTCCATTTGTAACAATTAGATGATTGTAAGTGTGATTTCTCTGAATTAAAAAATCACTGAGTAAAAGCAGCTCCTAAAACACAGGGCTAAACCAATAAAGAATACATTGAATTAAATGCTGCATCAGTTCATCAATTTCCAACCGCTTATCCAGGACAGTTACGGATTGCATATTATATATAATATAATATAGTATAATATAAGATGTATTAAGATTATATAAACCTAATTAGACCTGTGTTAGACTACTTTTATTCATCTTGCGGAAACTTTTGAAAATTTTATTTGGAAGTATTGTGAGGGAGCAAACTTAGCTGTATTTTCTGTTTCATGCTTTAACACCTCTTTTCATGTGGTTTAAACGCGTTTAAAATAAATAGATATATGTTTCGCAAACACACTTAAAAGTGACATCGTTGCTGCTTCGGACTTTATAGGATGTCCAGAGTCAATCCCGATTTCGTTGTGCAGGCGTACAGGTTGGTTTTCGTTTGTGCGCGTGCGTATAGGTTGGGTTTTCGTTTCTGCGCATGCGTAAAGGTTGGGTTTTTCGTTTGTGCGCATCCTTATAGGTTGGGTTTTGTTTCTGTCTACGTGCACACGAGCGTGTGGTTTTCTTGCGACCAAAGATCTGCGGTTCCTATAGAACAGGGAACTCTAAATTTCACTAAGTGGGTATCCCTTCCCAGGGAACGCTCTGCCTTACGACCTGTCCCTCCTCGCATAGGCTATTTCGAATCACCGCCACCCTAATCAGAGGAGAAGATGTTATTGAATATTGATTGATATGCTCTCTTTCTATATATACTTTGAACACAGGCTAACATAAAAACCAGAACATAGTTGCTGACTTAGCTGTCTAATTATAGTGCCCACAAACAAAATCTGTTTGTGCCGCCTAATTTATCATCAATTACCCACTGGTCATGCCGTAGGGACATGGTCTTTTGAACCTAGGATATGTAGGCTACTTATATTTTTTACGTGCAAAACTGCTTGGTGTGTAGCTTGTCCCCCCAATTACACAGTAAAACCAGCAAGAACCGGTATGCTATTATGAGTAATACATCCTAAGATAATGAAAACCTTCTGTCCATTTATGATAAAGGCTATGACACTGTAGCCCCAATTTTATATTTACATTACTGCTTTTTCCACATATATTTTCCTACTATGAAAGCAGGATCCTACGATTTTTAACTTTAAAATGGAAACGTCGATGATTCCTACTTCCGAAGGGGGTGGATCTCTCCATGGTGCTGAAATGTCCTGCGACTCCCTTTCAGCGCCAGTCTGAGCGCCACAGTTGTCCGAATTGCACACAGCCGACTGCTGGGAATTTGATGTCATAACTCCGGCTGTTGTATATAGATCGTGTTCTCGAATTTGGTAGTTCCACGTCTGCTCTTTGGGTCACAACAGTATACTTTCGCTTTTAAAATGTGATTTTTATTTAATTGCTATTGGTTTGCTTTTGCTTGCGATAAAGAAGTGAACAGCGTGCTGCTCGCACTTCCTTTCCGATGATTTTACCAGTCCCCACACTACTGGGATGCTGGGTAGCGGTTACACGCTGCAGTGACCGAGACTTTCGCAGGCTCCCGGGGAAATCTGCGTTTTCTGTCTCTTCGGCCGTAATATCTGAATAGAACGATATTTGAAGTTGAAGGCTAAAGTTGAAGTCAATTCGTCAACCAAGAAGAGCTTTTGAACGATCTGTACTATTTTAGTGATTTACGTCGTACTTCGGGAGAGGATCTCACTGGTACGGGCTGCAGAAGCGCGTCTCTGTGATGCGCGCCCCTGGATTTTATGGGACTGGGATAAACGTGGCATTTCTGAGACGCAGGAACTTTGTGCTTTTGTGTGTTGGGCGATGGGAGCGTTATGCATGTTCAGCGTAAAATAGTTTACATAACGTTATATTTTTGCCGGCCGAAGGACGCGTCGGCTCAGGATGTCGGATGGCTCGCTTCAGGTGTAAGCTCGTCCTCGGTACCCCACGGACACTCCGCTTTTACAGATGGACAGACGCCGGGAGAAGTAACGCGTCGCAGGATTTTTGCACCGTCTTGATCTGCTGTATGCATGCGTGTTAACCGAGGTAGAATATTACTGGGAATTGCATGAGCTTTCACGTCTTTAATATGTGTGCCTTCACAAGAAGAGCTGCAAAGGATACCCCAGCCCTTGTTTGATATTTTCCTCGGCTAAAACAACACCTGATAAAGACATATGTTTGTACATATCGCATGTTATTTGTTTTTAAATAGGATGAAAAGTCTTTTAGATATTCGGGTGTCACTCGTAGACGTTTCTTGTTAGTGTTGTAATGCTGATGGCATAAACCTTCTGTTAACATGGATGATAAATCCAACAAAGTGATCCTGCTTCCAGTTTTAGCTGTTCTTTTTGTGATGATCGGGTACCAATATATATGTCCTGCAGGGAGTAACTCTTGTCCTCTGAGGACAGGGGAAAAGTTAACGGGACTAAGTCCCCCGTCCGATGAATATTCGTCAGCTGACGATCTATACCGAGACCAAGAGCTGGAAGATGATTACCCTCCTAAATTTCAGTCGAAATTTAACTTTACGGAGAGGGACCTGGACCGTCAGGTGGATTTCAATATCAAAGGAGACGACGTGATCGTGTTCCTGCACATTCAGAAGACTGGCGGGACCACCTTCGGGAGACACCTGGTCAGGAATATCCGCCTGGAGAAGCCGTGCGACTGCAAGCCGGGCCAGAAGAAGTGCACCTGCTACCGGCCCGGTAAAGAGGAGTCCTGGCTCTTCTCGAGGTTCTCAACAGGCTGGAGCTGCGGCTTGCACGCAGATTGGACCGAGCTCACCAACTGCGTGCCCGATATTATGGAGAAGAAAGAGGCGCAGAAGAACCGAAGGTAGGCTCTCCCTCCACATGTCCCTCGGCAAGCGTGAAGCCAGCGCTTACTGTTGCTTTAGTCGTTTAGAAACCCACGTCGGGTCTTTCTGTGTTGTGATTTGACGTCCGAAACAAATCATGCTGCTTAAATATGCCTAGTATTCAATGTCACGTCAAATAATGCTGATATATACTTTTCATTACCTTGAGATGATTTTAACAAGGGGAAGTAGAAAAGTTATTAGTTTGTGATAATTTGCAGGCCTAACTGAAACGATAATCAGATCATTTTCATTATAAATAATTATGAATAGCACTTGGACGTAAGACTTTTTCGGTTTATTGTCGCATTTCTAGCATGTTTGAATTACGAGAAATCTCTGCCGATTAAATTGCATTTCCTTTTTCATTAGTGTGTTGGAGAACCAGTGAGTTCAAGCTTCCAGTCGCAGAACTGATCGGAAATGAAATTGCTGCGCATTTAGTCACGTAATAGTTAATGGTTTTGGGTGGGGATGGTTATACAGGTTGCTGTAGCGCCGGACAGAGGCCGCTCTTTCATCGCCTTTGAAAGACCCGAGTAGCTACGCTTAGATTTGGGGCGCGCCAGACTTCACTGGTCGGACATTAAAAGATAAGTGGACAAGGACGGCAGTTTTAATTAACTGCATTCTTCGTGGCTTGAAAGTGCCTCAGTCATAAAGCAGTAATACAATAAGGCCCGGACTCGGTCGCTTCTAGAAAAATTGGAATTGCAATATGAAATTGCACTTTAAGACTCAACAGAGCACAACAGAGCGGACACATCACAAAAATACGAGTCTGAATATCTCTTTATACAGTTCTTCATGCAACTGAAGTTACTGGGCAGATTTAGTTCTTATTGTATTAAACCTGACTAAGTATTGAATGAGTTTGACAGGTGCTTCTGATAATATTTAACTTGTGGAAATGTGAGTTTGTAGATAAATGGTCAGATCATTTTATCAGCGATCAGTCCATTTTACCCAGTGAGTGCAGAGGGGTGTGCGTGTGTGTCTGTGTGGGATTCCCAGTAAGTGGCGCCTTGCAGCAGGTGCATCTATAACGGACTGTTCATTTCCAGGACGTGGTTTACCAGCCATTAGGCTGCCTTTCGGTGACGGTCAATCTGAATAGCGAGAAATGAAAGCACTCATTTGGAATGAAAATGGAAAATGTTTGCTTTGACAGCGTCGGGTGTATTCAGCCACATGGCTGCCAAAGTGAGGCGAAACATTTATTAATGGTTAGGTCTGTGACAGGTTAACCTGTCCTGGAACTGGCTATTAACAATGACAGTAATTACCTGGTAATCAATTCATTTCAAAATTTCTATTCATTATAAATGGAAACTTGAAATCTGACAGTCTGGCTGATTCACGGCATCTGTAATCTTCTGCTGTACAAGTGTTTACCTAATAACATAAATTAAATTATTTTAAATCACAATTAGTCTTTATCACCAACAGACAGGATCTGATATTTGTATATAATCCATACAGATTTTAGATGTACAATATTTTGGCATAAACACATTTTGCCAGTAGATTTCCTCTTTATTCTTTAGTTACATCACCACTTTACTCCAAGCTAGACCTACTTTCATTGTACTGATTATTCTACAGAAACCGTTCAGTTACACTCCTCTGTCTCCCAGGATGTTCCTAAAAATCATACCGTAGTGACGCTAAACTGTTTTGACTTTATATTCGCTTATCATCAAAATAGGTACAACGGGGACGTCATTCTGGACAGTGGTTCCTGCTTAATCAGCCCACAAGAAACTTGCAAAGAATTAACTCTGTAGAAACTGTTGTTCTCAGACGACATTCTCATCGCTTTCAGTGTATTTTCACACCACTGTCTCCCCCAGCTTGTAATTACTGGGTGAAAATCTCTGGGGGTGGGGGTGTGGTGATGGGGGACATAGCTGTGAGTGAGCGTCACACGTCTTTGCACGTGGCTTTAAGTGTTGTCCTCTTTCCAGGCCTCCCCCTGATTAGCCGCCGCTGTTATGCTGAGTGGTGCCAACTCCGTAACGATGTTGTGACGGCCATCTTTTCTGGAGTCATGTGGAAGACAAAAACCTTCCACAATTCACAGAGGGTGACAAATAGGTACAACGTCGAAGGAGGTGGGATCTCAGCCACCAGAATTTGTTCGTATTGGTGAAGCAAACATTTATTATTCATTTTCAGGTTTGCCTTTAATGTTAGGCGAGCACTGATTATTTACATTGTCCTTTCTAAACACGGCGACGCGATTATACTCAGAGACACTGGTAGCACTGTATTGTAGTAAAATGAACCAAATGTAACTCTGCCAGCAGAATCATTACCAACGGTGAAATTACCAAACAGATGGTAAATGGAAACCAAGGACTGGAAAATTTTTAAATTCCAGTAATCACAGCAAATTTCCTATTGCCGTAGCAGAATGTGTAGGGCTTCGCTGACACACGTATCCAAAAACACTTAGTTTGAAGTCTCTCCTCCCCCCCCCCCCCCCATTTAATGATCTGGTTTGTACCGGGAGGAGGTCGGGTGATCGGGCCATTTTCCCAGTTACAGGTCACAGGTCACCCTGAGTTATTGCAGGTGACTCTGCCTCTATGTGCCTCTGATCGGAACCCCACCTCGTGGCACATTTACTAGGTACCCAAGCCTTCTCCCTCCTCCACTGGCTCTCAGTACCTAGTAATCACCCCACCACTAGACTCTCCTCTATTGCCAAATTCCAGATAAATTGCTGGTAGTACTCAGCTTTTATTTAACTTTGCATTTGCAGTGATTATCGGTGGTATTTTGGGGAATCCGCACATCAGAAATAACCCCCATTGGAACAGCAGCTTTTGGATAATTTCCGACTGTTAACTGACATGCTGCAGGCATTGTGATTCTTCTTCATTGTATTTTCAGGGAACAGAAACATCATTTACATGTTATTGATGCTCTGTCAGAGGTTCCCGCTGTCCTCAGGGCTTGGTGCTGCACCCAAAGCACCCTAACTCCTTATGGTACTCCTTTAGTGCTCCCAGCTGTCACCGAAGCACCCTCAGCTGGCCGGGGACCGGCGTGCTCACCCCGCTTTAGCCCCCACAGTGGTGCTCTCCTCGTCTTATTGACCAGGCTCCAGCATAATTTATACAGCTTTTCAAACTTGAGAATATTTATAGCTGCCTCTGAATAGGAACCGCTGGGAACAAATTAATCATTCCTGACATCACCTTTTGGTGTACTTTAAGTTATATGAACATAAAAAAAACGAACAGAAACATGTTCCTGGTGTAGGATCAGCATCAGTGGACTTACACACTGGTGTATTTTTAACTGCTAACAGCGACGATTATTGTTATAAGACATTGATCCATTCTTCTTAGCCACGTACCCTAAACAGCGTTCTGCTGGATCCCAGAGCCTATCCTGGAAAACTCTGGGCACAAGGCAATGCATACCAGTCCGATAGGTCCCGCTCAATAGGTTTTGTCGACTGGGGGACCAAACAGAATTTCGTGGGGTTCAAACCAGTGTTTTTATGCCGCAGCTCTGTACCTGATGCACACACGTGGATGTCAGCCCAAACAGTCAGAAACACAACCGCATGCTACGGGCAGTTAGGAGATGCGGCGTCACATGACCAGTGTAAGCCGACGCAGACATGGGGAGGACATGCAAGCTCCGCACACGCAGAGGGAGGTTGGTTTGAGATCCACAGGCACGGTGCTACAGTGTGACAGCCAGTGTGTCCCTTGTCAGTGAAACACACACACAGATATATAGTGTTAATGCATAACTCATACTGCATGTTATTTCAGAGGGTTCAAGAGGTTAGTCTGTTATTTTAAAGATAGATATATTATCTGATCCATGGAGTGTCATTCGCTGTTTATTTTATGCTGCTATATGTTAGGGACCTTCAGGTGCTGAATAAAATAGTCTGTCTATCCAACTGGCATGGAATGTAACTGGCCATTACGGGTTTAAGGATCAGTACATGAAATGTGTTCTTGGTCCCTTACTAGTCAAACCAGTGATACTTTTCCGTGGGTAAAAGGTGTAAAGTAACAGGGGCAAGCACTTAAAATGTGTCCCGTTGCCAACGCGATGTGCGGGTCATTGCATGTGTCGGTAGCAATAATGAGGATTTCTCAGCTGGAAAAATACAGATTGTTTTTGTTGCTATAGAGCGAGACTGGGTCACCATATAGAAATATGAGATACTGAAGGCATCAGAGGATGTCCATTGTGTTTGTGGCTTTCCTCTGCATCCCTTCTGTTTCATTCATGTATGTTAGCACATTTGCACGCAACCAGTGTCTGTCAGAGGGTTGGTTTGAAACGCAGGAGGGGGGTGGGCTTTTCTCAGGAGGGTGGAGCTTAAGGGGGGCAAGCCCATATGCTAACATATTATCATTTAAATAAGGTAAGTTTGTTCTGTGTGTGAGAGCAGAAGTGTGCCGGCAGCAGAGGCAAGGCAGCCGGTGGCCTGGGGCCCCAAGCTGAGAGGGGCCCTCGAGGGCCGCCGATTACAGAGTACATTGCAGCGACAAATCTGCTTTATTTGTGTTTTCTGTTTCTCATAAAAGTCAAAATGAAGCACTTATGCTTACTAAATTCTCTTTGTTGACATAATTGATTTAGACTTTGAGCTAAAATAATGGTAATAAATTCCACCGTGTTGGGGGAGTTGGGGGCTCCCCTTGATTTTCTTGCCTAGGGCCCCCAGAGTCCCTAGAACCGCCTCTGTGGAGGAAGGCGGGGGGAAGGAGGGAGACCAGGAGCAGTGAGCGTTGTCTCTGGGGGGGTCACAGCTTTACTTAAGTGAGATATCACATATTTAAACATTGTTTAATGCACCCACTCATCATCCTACTTGGGTGTTGTACAACCCACCCCCCATTCTAATCTCCAGAGTCTCTGTTTCTGTTTGATCAGGGTTCACTGTGTGTGTGTGTGTGTATTATGTTTATATTACATTGTGAGGGCCGATTGTTCCCCATGATATAATAAAAACCTGCTATTTTGACATTGTGGGGACCATTTTTCAGATTCCCACAAAGCCAGGTGTTCTCCACAAGGATGACCTCCTTTCAAAAGGGCCTGGTGTGCCAAAGCAGATGAGTGCGACCCCTGCTGGTCGGCGTCCGTCATTGTGATGCAGAGGGGAGAGTTTGGCAGGAGCTCGAGGCAGAATGCATCACATCGGGATGGGACTGAAAAAGATGCCGTTGCCAACCCTACCTAATAAACAAGGTCCGAGGCTCTGTGGCGCAGCCCCTTTTTATCATCAATTGATTTTACGAGGCAATAATTGGTAATGGCCTCCTCTCTGCAGCAGCTGTGCAATGAACAGTGCATTGAAACAACATAATAGAAACATTTGAGATGGTGTCGTTTTTCTGTGACACGGCGGCCCCTTAAGAGACACCTGCTAAACAGCAGTCAGCCCTGCCAGAATGAAGGAGCGCCGGGAGTCACTGCGTGCACGAAGTCGGCAAGATCTACAGGAAATGCAAATGCTTTCCCGGTGACCCATATTTCCTGCGGAGAGTACCATCGCCAGCACTGAAGTGTAATCTTGACAGAATGCGAGAAACAGCTGAAAATGCACTGTGCGAGTGATGTAACGTCGCATTGAAATTTACAGACAGGATCTGATGTTTTTTTGTGTGTTTTTATCTAGTCCAAGAATCCTGGACTGAAATCATGCATGACAAGCTTCCTTTCACCAGATCAGCTACAGAGCTTTTATTCATGATGCCGAATTAATCAGCAGCAGCCTTGAGAAACTATCCTGGCATTTCCTCATGATTACACGGTGCTGTCCTCCTCACCTTCATACCTGCCTGCATTCTGTGCTGAATAAGGTATGTAAGCAATGAAATAGTGTCACTTCGATTAAAAACATGGAATTTACTGTATTGCACATCAGAGTGGCTCTGTAACAAAGTAATACCCCTGTCCTTACAAAGAAGCTAAAATATGGTTTAGCAGAAGATTTATCTTGAATCTCAAAGTGCAGATGGGGTTTCCGAGGAGCAGATGATGAGGCCAAGCGACTCTGAGAGAAATCCAGATGAGCTTAAATCGCTTTAAGATGAACGTTAAGCATGTGGCGCTTTAAGTGTTTATGAAATGAACAGCTTCGTGCAGCCTTTCCCTTGGTGTGAGTCTCTGTAATGAAAGGCATCGTGGGTCAGTGTGTGAGCAGATGGGAGTGATTGAAGTTCAAAGCCTTCGTTTATTCAGCCACGAGCTTTCCTGTCGTCTGCCGCACGACGAACACTGCTGCCTTCTTTTTTCCGCAGCCAGGAACGCCTGACATACCCAATTAAATCCAACGTGTGCCGGTTGTTCCTTAAAGGCCTAATTCAATCAGCATCAAGCCTTTCTGTTAAATAACTCAAAATATTTGCTCAGCAGCCCCAAAGCGCACCGAGCCACCCACAGCTGAAGGCAAGCCGCTGAAATGAAACAGGCAGTGCCGCACCCCGTAGCATCTCACTGCACCTTGCAGGCAGTGCCGCACACCGTAGCATCTCACTGCACCTTGCAGGCAGTGCCGCACACCGTAGCATCTCACTGCACCTTGCAGGCAGTGCCGCACCCCGTAGCATCTCACTGCACCTTGCAGGCAGTGCCGCACCCCGTAGCATCTCACTGCACCTTGCAAGCAGTGCCGCACCCCGTAGCATCTCACTGCACCTTGCAGGCAGTGCCGCACCCCGTAGCATCTCACTGCACCTTGGTCGGAAAGAGGCGCAGTGCCATGTTCTCCCACGGCGTTTCTCGAGCTACTGCGGCATTTCACTGGGACTCACTGGAACTCTACACGCAGATCTTTTCACACTGTTCCCTGGGGGGGCGGGGGGTGGTGTGGAGGCTCGGTAAGCGTGACTCGCTTTGCCGTGAGCAGGGGCAGTCACCTTGACTCGCTGCGTGATAGGCCCCCCACTCTCTTCCTTCACATGGCGACGGATGGGCGCTATAAGAAAGCAGTGACTCCACCACAGCCCACCTGGGGGGTTGAGGGGGGGCGCGGTTATGCCGGCTGAGATTCCCACTGGGGCTTCTATAAAATGCTCAGTGGACCTATTTACAGATGAGTGCCTGATTATTTTCTGGGATACAGTAGAATGGAGGCTGTGTGACCTTGGTTACTGTTTGTCATAGGGGTTTGAAGCTGCTTCATATGTCTGATGATATCCGAATGACTATCAACAAAAGAAAGGATATTTATTGTATGTTTAAAGGCAACCAGGTTTTATCACTACTGCTGGGATTGGGGGGCTACCATCTGGCCTGCGAGGGGGGGGTCATGTGATGACATGGCTTTGCTTTCGCTCGCCTAATCCACTGGAAACATCAGCGTGTTCCCCCTTCCTATAAAATGAAATAATCAGAAATTACCTACATTCTATCTCTGAGCGGAGCAGACAGATAGATTTTTTTTACGCAATGTCATCTATATTGCAGAATGACAGACTCAGCACGTATTAAACACTCTGCAAAACTGCTGTCACGCAGCTTGAAAACTGTACCTTGTTTTTTTGGTTATAATTTTTATATTTTTAGTACCAGGCTTCCAGTATTATATCTGTTACATTCTGTATCATGCAATGTGTCACAGCAATTTTTCAAAAAGGAAAACTGAAAAATTTAAGTAACCAGGCGCTAAAAACAGTAGCACAATACAATGTCGTCAGTGTTTATGTTCATAGAAATACTTGTCTGTAAATAGTCTGTAACTCCAAACAGTAACTCTAAGCTGGTACCTGTTCATTAGCGAAGTCGGCACCCTGCTGCAGACCAATCAAACAGATTGCCCTTAGGGCTTCTCCGTAAGTGTGTGCTCCGCTCCAGTATGAAGAATATAAAGGATTCCCGACCTCTTAGTTTCAGGAGAATCAGCGTAATGAGCCATTTTCTGCAGTGATAACGGCCCATTAACACTCCCGGCTGGGTAATACCCCTTGTGATATTTCACTCGGAGCAGCCAGTGCCCGGAGGTGTTCAGTTACCGTGCAGTGCTCCCACGCCACTGCCTGGGCCGCCGACTCGAGTCCCGCCAGTGCGACCCGCGCTGACATTTCCCAGCAGAAACGGCAATCATAGTCTGGGGCTCGTTTCAGCCCTAAATGCAAAGCGTCAAACAGGCTGACCCCATTCCTGTAGTGTAGCTTCTTCAGATGCTATCAGGCCCACCGTACTCTCCAGATTACCTCCTGCTTTTGCCAGTCCTCACTCATTTCATGCAAATGATGTAACGACAACAACAATAATAATAATATTAATTAAGGGCATTAGCTATTTACACTTAGCATAGTGTAGTACAGTACAATATAGTACAGTGTAGTACAGTACAGTACAGTATATCATAGCATAGTATAGAATAGAAGTATAACATAGTATAGTATAGAAAGTCACACGTGTATGGGCCCTTAACCCCCAGCTCCAGGGGTGCCACACATTGTCTGAATTCCAATGTGCCTGTACTCAAATGGCAAATAAAGGATTTATATTATCATTTATAGTACAGTATAGTATAGTATATTATACTATAGTATACTATGGCGTGGCGTAGTGTAGTGACTGGTATGCTGTCCTGCCTGGTCCCCTGTGCTTCCTGGGATAGGTTACAGGCTCACCAAGACCCACTTCTGCATAAGTGTGAGATAGATGGATATTATGCAGTGGCTATCAGCTTTCTGGCTGATGGGGAAAGCAGCGATTTTATTTAACCGGTATTGTGGCGCTGAATAAAATGCCTTGGTTTTATGATGGGGTCAGTTGGGGTAATGGGGGGAGCGTCCCAGAAATAATATTCATGTGACAGTGTAAAAGGAGGAGGATGATGGCTGTGGTGGAAGCCCACTGCCCCAGCAAGCCTTTCCTAACACAGGGGCTGCTCATTCATTGGACGTGCTGGATCTCAGCATCAGTTTCCTGTCTGGGGGAAAACCTCAGAACGAGAAACATACTGGCCAGCAGCTTTCCATTTTCAGAGCAGCTTGTTCGGATGGATTATACTCAGGCCACCTGGGTACACAATTAATGCAATAAGCCATTAATTTGATAGGCTGTAGCACAACCGTTAACAGGAAAATTCATGGACTGGGAGCAACTACGTGTGGGAATGAGAATGACCCCAAATTTTCTGTACAAGATACCGCTAACATCATACATAGCTGTGAACTCAACACCTGGGCCTGCCCATCATCATCGTTTCCCCATGAATTCAACATCTGCGTCTTGCAGCAGCTCCAGGTCAGAGAAACAGGCTTCAGTCACATTTCTGATAGCTGCCTTACAATGTGGAATTTGGAGGCTGTCTGAAAGAGATTAGTATTATGCTGCCGGTATTTTAACCCGGGGTGGTGGGGGGGGGGATTAAAATCCCGATTAATAGAGGATTAATAGAGAAATCTCTGGTCACAATGCGTCTAAGACAAAACACCGTTTATGTGATTCATTTCCTCCCATTGTGTGATGGAGAGGCAGAGCTTTTAGGGATCAGACGTCTTGCCCAAGCAGCAGAAACAGCTGCGTAGATGAAGTCAGCTGTACAGGTTTCTGAAGCCTTCTGCGTAGTACACCCATTGTTACTCATAACCACTCAGTGTATGTCAGTATTGTTACTCATAAACGCTCAGTGTATGTCAGTCAACATACTCTGAACCCCTATATACATCACTCATTGTTACCCTGAAGCCCTCTGTGTACATCACCCATTGTTGCCCTGAACTCTACTGCATATGTCACCCATCGTTACCCTGAACCATTCTGTGCATGTCACCCTATGTTGCTTTGAACCCCTTTGTGTATGTCACCCATTTTTGCTCTGAACCCCTCTGTGTACATCACCCATTGTTACTCTGCACAAGTCACCCATTGTTGCTCTGAACCCTCCTGCACATGTCACCCATTGTTACCCTGTGTGTACATCACCCATTGTTGCTCTAAACTCCTCTGCATACATCACCCATTGTTACCCTGTGTGTACATCACCCATTGTTACTCTGAACCCCCCTGCATATGTCACCCACTGTTATTCTGAACCCCCCTACGTACATCACCCTGTGTTAATCTGAACCTCACTGTATTACCATACTATAACTTAGACTAGGTTTAGGTTTAATAAGTAGGCTTAAACTTAGGTTTAATGCCCGAGGATATCCAGGCTGCACTCCATTGGCCTCCGTCAAGAAGTCCCCTGATCCTCAGACTATGATAGTCGTTCTAATAGTTAGTAGAAAGTCCAGCTAATCTCTCCGTTGCCCATAAGTGCATACTCCTCCTTAGTGACCAGTGCTTGTTAGTGACCTGTGGCCCCCTGCGAGACTGTACTGGGTTAGCCATTGCATGACAGACGTGCCTAACACTCATTTTAATTTTTAAATCAAGCTTTAGGTCAAACTTTCACTGAAGTTTTCCCATTTGCTTTGTTGTGCTCTTATTCAGCACAATATTGTTATTTAAAGTAAATTTATTTTTGGTTACGTGTGTCAGCATTTTTAGTAGCAGAGGGCACAAAATAAAGCCAAAAGCAGTTTACAACTACTCACACATTCAGAAAGTAAACTGATTAAAGGTCTCCCAGCTGCATGGTGGGACTCATTGGTCTTCAGTAGATCTATGCAGTAACCACCTTGAATGTGGTCTGGTTTTATTTCAAGCTTTCACTAAACCACATAAGTAAAATGACTGACTTAGCCGAATGTGCCTGCTTCATTTTCTGAACTTACACTGGTATAATAGGAAAAGGAAAATATGGACTTCAAGACCTTAGTTTAAAAAGCTCCTGTAGCTCAGCCAGTAGAGCAATGCAAAAGTTCTGGATTCAAATCCCAGAAAGCACCACCCAAACTGCAACCCTTCTCTCTGTGGTAAGTTGCTTTGGATAAAAGCATAAATGCCATTCTCGTTTGACAGTTAGCTTGAGTAGGCTATGTACGGTATTCATGCATTGTCTTTACATATAATGGCTGGATTCTGGTAACTGACCAACCAGCAATGAAGATCAGAACTGAACATATTATTCTAAGTAAAAATTTTGTGGTTTCCAAAGGAGGAAATAATCAGATTGATGATCTCCTGGTCCTCACAGCCACACTCACTCAAATAAGATCGAAGGAGGTTTCTTAAACTTTTAAAAGCATTTCTCACTTTGTCTTTTCAGTGAAATGGTGACCATTGATTTCATATTCTTATCAGTAAATGGTAAGTGGAGATTATAGCCCTGTCAGAAACTTTACTTGTAATGGAAGGCTTGTGGGCAAATTGCTGTAATCTTGACTTTCACAAGTCTGATAAAGTATTTCTCTTAAAGAACAAAATAGTCAACTGTTTTGTTGATCTATTTTTCGAGCCATACCGTAGACTTATTGTCGGGGTTCTTAATTACCATGGGAATTAAAGCAGACGCCAAGGTTCAGGTATTTATTTTGCTAAGAATTTGTCTTTCAATGTGTAAAAAACTTGAGTGTGGACATGAGCTTAAAATCTTCTACATATATGTATGAATGTAACACCAAACATGCATCCGCTTGTCCTATGCCTATCCTGTAAGCTACAAGCACAAGGCAGGAAACAACCCAGGACGGGGCACCAACCCATCACAGGGCACACTCACACACCAGTGACTACTGGCAATTTGGTAAGACCCGGTTCACCTGCATGTTTTTGGACTGTGGGGGGGAAACCCAAGTACCCGGAGGAAACCCCACGATGACACGGGGAGAACATGCAAAATCCAACAGGTGGTTGCCCTTTGTGGACAGCTTGCTCTACAAAGAGCAAGTTGAGGTGGTTGCCCTTTGTGGACAGCTTGCTCTACAAAGAGCAAGTTGAGGGAGGTGTAAAAAAGAATTTCCCCACGGGGACAATAAAGAATTTATTATTATTATTATTATTATTATTATTATTATTATTATTGCACATGGAGCCACAGTGATGATGTGAACCCTGTTCCATGAGGTGTGAGGCAAAAGTGAGCCACTGTGCTGCCCACAAGAGCTAATAATCATATTTTATTTCATTATTATATTAAAGTTTCATTTAATTTTATTATGTGCCTACTGGAATACGGTCAATGCTGATTGTGGATCTGCAGCATGTGAATGCCGTTTTATTGAAAGATTTTCCAATTTGATGGCCTTTGCGATAGACTTGTTTATGAGTTACGGGAAAAGGCCACGGAGGCAGTACTCCGGTCCAGGAGACTGACATGTTCTTATCTTTACCATAGTTACATTCAAAAACAAGCAGTTTTCATCGGCCTGCATATCTCAGACCAGTAATCCAGAAGCCTCAGGCATCAAGCCTGATATATGAAGCCTCAAGAAAGGACGTGAAATAGAAATTTAGCAGATGGAAACCAGTCTGTGCGCCAAATTAATTTCGTTGAAAGCACTGATGCATGAATTATGCGATCTGTGGTTCAGGGCTGGGGGCGTAATTAATACTGTACAGCCTTTTTAGAAATATTGTTGCAGATCCTATTGCAAATCTAGCCCTTTTTGTGTTGGCTGTGTCACCCTAAATAAGTGAGCTGATTGTGATGACCATCTGAAGCAAACGATACTGTATATACCTGCAACGTGTCGAAGTTTGTTTTCGTTTGTCGGTGGTGCAAGTTTTCTCTGAAGCTAAGGGCAAAGGCACTTCCTGATTTTGCTGAGTTCGATGTGCCCCTGGGCCAACAAGGGAGGGGTTTGCGTTTCACTTTTTTTAACCAATCACAGACTTCATCATGTGACATCATCGCATTAGTTAAAACTTTTCTGTTGAGTGGCAAGGTGCACAAATTTATTAAAGTACCAGTTTTATTGTGTTTGCCTTGTTTGCTTGTCACTTCAAATGAGGGGGGTGCCACTAAAGATTTTGGGCCCCTTGAAATCCTATCACACTGGGCCCCAACCCAGACCAATCAAATTATGTTCCAGATTTTTAGGGCCCCTATCACTCAGGTGCCCTTGGAACTGTACTAACTTTACCCTCTTTATGCGACCCTGTAAATGAGTCAGTTTGGGGTGTACAGCACACTCATACCAGAAAGGAATCAACTTATCCATTTATAAAGGCAGTATAAGTTAAGCTTTCGGCCGCTGGAAGGTGATGTTTATCCTGCAGTGGGTCTATGTCTGCTGCCCACTGTTCCTGGTGGCTACTACTGTAGCTGTGATTATCTGCCACCACTGCAAAGCAAGAAATCAGATTAAACTCCTGACAAAATAATTGACTGTCCACTGACATAGGAAAAGCTATCCCTATTCTTCTCTAATGCTGGCCCAATTTCTATTCTACTTCCTGTGACAGAAACTAAAATACACATGGACAGCTACATATCAGACCCATAATTCTCTGCTATGTATTTTTTGTAATATGGATCGACCCACTACACACTGAAATACAGCTGAAATGCAGACAGTCCTTATACATTTAGGCAGGCGTTCCCCGGGTTACGATGGTCCGTGTTAAGATATTTCGACTTTACGACGGGGATTCCAGTTCCATTCTGTTCTTCACTTTCATTACATTATTCAATAAATTACATGAGATGTTCAACACTTCATTATAAAATAGGCTTTGTGCTAATGCGTTTGCCCATCTGTAGACTAATGTAAGTGTTCTAAGCATGTTTAAGGTAGGCTAGGCTAGGCTATGAGGTTTGTTGTACTGTATTAAAATGCATTTTCGCCTCACGATAGCTTTGTCGGAATATTAACCCCATCGTAACCTGGGGAGCATATGCACTTGATAATATTATTCATTGCATGAGGTGTTCAATACATTTTTGGGTTTTGGTGCAAAGTTATACATTTGTATTTTAAATTCAAAGACACCAAATTCTTACTTATATTTATTGTTGCTTTATGCCATCATTAAATGTTAAAACTGAATTGTGTTCTTTCACAGATCAGACTACTGAACCAGTTTAATATAACCTGTTAACATGTTTGATGTAACCGGCTAATCAGTGCTACTCTTCTTCGAATTGGCTGAAGCTGTTGCATTTATACAGATTTTTATGTGTGGCTCAGTTAATTTGTGTTTTACTGCACATCTATAAACCAAATCACTATAAGTCCCAGTGGATTTTTAACAAGCTCAAAAACGGTGTAACGTATAGGTGATAGGTCTTTCAAAATAACGTTAAAGAAACATGACAGTTGTGGCAGGAGAGTTTGCAATAACTGTGTTTAAAGCTGTTATTAATGCACTGAGTGTGAGCCTGAGAGAAGGGTGATAATTGACGACTTGTCACGTTTCTATCCCTGGCATTTTCTAATTTGCAGTGAAGGTTCCTATTACCAGTCTGTGAGCTGGGAGGTGTCAGGAAAAAATGTGGAGAATTCTTTTTGGAGATTTCTTAGAAGAAAATTATCAAATAACTAGTTTGGTTAATATATATCCAGTAACCTGAAATAGTTAAGCTTGGCAGAGATAAATCCCTTTCACACACACACACACACACACATACAGGTTTTTATTTATATCTTTGTGGGGACTCTCCATTCATTTCTATCAGCAAAACCCTAATCCCAACAATGACAGCCATAACCTTAACCATAAGTAACCAAACAAATACAAGACTTTTCAGTGTTTGATTGTTCTCATTCTAACAAAACCAACAGCTGCAGATTCTCAGGTACTTCTGTCTCCAGATCAGAAGATCAGGGCCTTCCTCCTAGAACCTGAAGCTCTGATTTAGGTAGAATTGGAGGTACAGTGTACAGTAGTGGCCCAAGCTGTCATCTTTGGTGTTGTGCAAACAGTCTAGACTTGGTGTTGAGTGAAGCTGGTTCTCTCATTTGGTCTAGGCTGGCTGAGAAGGCTGCAGTGTCTTTCAGCCTTAAGCTCAGCACTTATGTTTCTATGGGCTTGTGGCCTGAAGCCAGTGTTAAGATTAAGCGCAAAAAAAAGTCAAATTATCGGATCCATTTTTAACTTGCTAGAACTCATTTGACTAATGACACTGGAAGCGTCTGGATGCATTAGGCTTTATTTGGGCTGTGTGCTGTTTAATAACACACAGTGGTTTAGTATAAAATGTTTGTATGGACGTGACTGTTATTGACTTAATATTATTAATTGGCATCTAATTACCAAATATCTTTCAACCACTTTCCTTGAATTGTGTTGAGCCTGGAGCCTTTTCTAGGAGCCCCCGGGCGGGGGGACAGCTGGGACAGAAGGCCAGGGCATCCCAGGACACGTCCCGTCCTCTCAGGGAGGGATGCCAGGTCAGCCACCGCACGCCATTGGCCAGCAGGAGACAACCGAGAAGCAGAATAAACCAATAAAAAACATGCAGACACCACATGCTGGGAAGGGGTGCAGCTCAGATCCCGATCCCTCCCTGTCTGGGGCAACAATATTATCTAATTACATAGATTAATGTACAGTTAAACATCCAATATAAAAGGATAACCGGATGAACTAAAAAGGGAAGTGTACTTGAAATGGTATAAGACATGTCCTGTTCCTGTGGACAATTTTTAACTGATGTTCTTAGCTTTGTGCATAAGTACGGTCATATGGATAATGAAGCACACTGTGGTTCACTGCATCATCGGCAGGGAAGTCTGTGAGCTGCATAAATGTTAAACTGTACCTTACAGCAGCAGGGACTATGCCTGCTTCGGTGATTCAGCGGGCTGGGTCTCTGTGCCTGCGATCGGAAGGTTGCCGATTCGAGCCCCAGTCGTGGCGGGACAGTCACATGTCCGTGGGCCCTTGAGCAAAGCCATTAACTCCCAGCTCCAGGGGTTGCTGCACCTTAGCTGACCCTGTGCTATGATCCTCCGGCTATGGAGGCGAAGAGAAGCATTCCAATGTAAAGGATTAATCATTGACCTCACCTCTTGGATGTTTGTTGATGAACATCCAGTCAGGATAGGCCGAGATGATCATCAGGATGAATTAGCTCACCATGATGGCAATCCATCCTTGCAAACTCAGGCTGGCACAGGTCTCTTCGGTATTGGCCCGGTTACGGAGAAGCGGTGCGATGGCCGGACAAGCTTCAGGAACGCTCTCAAGAGAAACACTCCCTGAGGTTGGTAAGCGGGACTAAGCTGCATTGCATAATGCTGTCCTTCATTTTTATTGTCTTACACTAAGACATAAATTAAATTTCTGCTGTAGCGATCATACTAAGGAGAACCTCCCTTCTTCCAGCGTTGGACCTGCAGGATCTGCATGCTTCGCTAGAATATATTTAATGTAAACCTAAAATAAAGATGTCATTTAAAAATACACTGCTTCTCAAAATTCCTAAATAATTATAGCACTGCCATCACAACCAGTTAGGGGACTGTTTTGTCACTGCACTCACTATTTAAGACTGGTTTTGCCTGTAGGAGCGTACCCTTGTTAAATATGTAGATGACATTTTTTTTAGGTGGGAAAATTGGATTCATTGATCAGACTGTGGCTTCTTTGTCTCTTTCTTATCATTTTCAGGATCATTTGAGATGCCTGATTTCCTGGGCAGAGTGCTGGTAGCAGGATTTAGACATTCTCTTTGCGTATTGTCTGCTTAAGTTGCATTTGAGTTATAGTCACCTTGAAAGCTCTTTATGTTGTAAAAATGTAGGCTTTAACCAGACCTAGAGGCAAAGTTCTTGCTGCACTTGAAGTAAAAGGAAACATATGCATTATATCAGAGATCCCCAAATTCTTTTTTCCCCCTGTTGATTCAAGGGCTGTTGGCTTGGGTATTTCCATTCTCATTTGTGCATTGTCAAAAACATTTTCACGGTTTGATGTGCAAATCTGCCGCAGGCTTTGACAGCGACGTTACATGATTTTCCACCAAGAAGCCTTAAATTTCTGTGACATTCTGAAGCAAGACACTGCTACCTAGAAACTTTAATTTGAAAAATTAATCTTGGCCATTAAAATTAAGCTTTGAGCCTTCAAACAATGTTTTAAAAATCTATAAGCGTTTAATGGGTCATGGTGTATTTAGAGAATGGCACTGTTTTAGGTCCCAATAAACTGCTTCAGACGGTCATTCTCTCAAGAACTATTGCAAGAAAAATTGGGGCCCGTCTCTGGTGTAATAGGTATTGACTTGGAATCCAAAGAGGCAATGAAATTACATTGGCCATTGGAGTAACTTGTCGCTTTATCACCGTGCACCAGCAGGGAAGAAATACTGTATAGACTGGGAGCCGTAATACGGCACGTTAACCTCATGTTAAAGACTCCAGGTCTGGAGACAGGAGAGAGCCCTTCCGGGACCATGAGCCCCCCCCCCCGGACGATCTGACCAAGCCATGAACGGTAATGAGAAAAAGAATTAAATGGCCCTCAACTCTGAGAGAAATAGCTGTGATTTATTTTCCTCTTGCAACTGACTGACAGGATAAATTGCACATACCACACGTACACAATAGCCTTGGATTTAATATTAATAGTTATAGTTAATAATTATTGTTAGTGTATTATTTTGTAGGCCTACATGAATCTTGATATAAAAAGCATGACTTCTTTCCAAAGGCGTGTTTGTGTGGGTATATTGTCTGAGGATTCCTGTCTGCTTTATTCTCCCATTGCGGGGGCCTTATAGCCCCCGGATTCCTTGCACCGCATCGCCGTAGCTTGTGTGCAGAATTTACAGGCGTAACGCAGATTCCCTGACTGGCCATGAGCAGGCCCATACCTTTCACATAAATACATCTTTTTCATTTTAATTTACATTTTTGGTGACAGCTGAATCATTTATGTCCCTGCATTGAGGAGGGGGCTATACAGTGACTGACAAAGTATCAGTATTTTTGCGCTGCTAGATTAATGTTGGTTTAATGCGGCACTAAGTTGCCATTTAAAGTTGTTAACGACATAAGCAACAATCAACTGCGAAAGATATAATTGTCCTGAATTCCCTCCCGGGATAAACCATGCAGTACTGAAGCATTTCAGAGACTCTTCCCCTATTTTACCTTTGTGTCCCCAGAGATGCTGCGGTTATTTGCTCAACCTGCAGTATGTGGTTCAAATACACAGTAACCCCGTTATATTTGCGCTCATTTGCCAGTTGGCCGTGAGCAATTAAAGGGGAATGTTTCCCACTTACCGAAAGATTGCAGGAACTCAAACATTATGCGTAAGCCAAAAATAATTCTGACAATGATCTGGGTCACATAAAATCATATAATATATAAATATTAGTGATATGTAATATTTGTTAGTATAAGTGCATACTACATCTTTAATATTAAAGGTCTCCGCCTGGGTCGGCTGCGCATCTTTGTCTCGACGACCAGCCTCACTCACGTTCGTTGTCTTTCACACGGTGCAATCTCGCGTGTTTTCACAATAACCTTTAAACTTTTCTATGCCAGTAATTTGCATTTTTAACAATGGGTCCAAAACGTAGTGCTCCCAGTGCATACAGTAGTATCTTTGTACATACACGGGCATTATTGAGATGTCTAATATATTATATAAAAAGCTCTAGATAGGAAATGAAGCAATTTGACATGCAAAGTGTAGAGTACAGTACAGGCTGGCAGGCTGTTACGGGCTGAGGTTAGGGGGCCCAAGATTTATTCACTAGTTTTTATATTCATGGGGACCTTTGGAACGTAACCCTCGTGGATGTGAAAGGGTTACTGCACTGTGCTTGAACCGTGGCTGAGCTGAGCTTCTCACTTCTCCTGCTGCCGTTAAATGTTCTCAGCGTTTGGACCCTGAGAGAGTTACCCTCCCCTGGACCAGCACGGTGCCCTGCTCTCTGTCACACAGCGTTTGGCTCCTTAGCAACCAACTCTGGCATCAATGGGGCCCACTGTAGGCCCCGCCCAATCTGTCACACCTGGCTGACCTCTGTGGGTGGGGTCACGTTGGGGAAGGTCTGGTCCTCCTCTAGGGGTGTCGGCATGACGGATGGGACTTACCTGGGCGAGGTGTCGCACCGGGGAGAGACGGCGGGGTGATTGATGGGCCTGTTTACTCCGTCGCCATAATCTGCCGTCCGAAGATTTCAGCGGCCTGGCCGTGTCTATAAAGCACCCCCCCCCCCCCCTCGCAGGAGGATTCAGAAGCTGCTGCAGTAAATTATCCATAAGCGTGTCTGAAGCCCAAGGAAGCAGAAAGTCAAGCAATTTACTTTGATGCTGAAATTGCTGTGACCTGTTTTTTATTATTATTATTATTATTATTACATTTTGCTGGTGCATCTCTGTGACTTTCAGCTTCTCCTGTTGGTCACCAAGCAGTCCATTCAAAATGTCTTAGGACGCTACGCAGCTTGGAGGCGGCGATGTGAGCAGTGGAGGTATCACACCCCCAGGGTTGTGGGATTAATCCCCGCATTTGCTCCGAGTTCTGTGGAAATTGGGTCCTCTCCATTGGATGCGCCAGTCTCCCTCCATAGCCCAGAGACATGTAGTTTGCGTAAACAGATATCACCAAGTTGCCCTTGCCGAGTATCCCCTGAGATGAGCCGCTAACTCACAGAGGATGTGTCCTGTGCTTACTGGTATTGGACCCTGTATTGGTTGCGGTTCTCAAAAATAGATGGTTGCAGTTCAGGATGTTAGTGGCTACACCTTATTTTTACGGTTTCCTGCAGTGTGCTGATTTTACGATGCCTGGTGTTCATTGCATCCCATTTAATTATCCCCATGAAATATAAATGACAAACGACAAGGGGAGAGTGCAGAATAACATCAGTCTGAAGGTTTTCTCATCAGCCATTCTACACAAACTTCCTTTACACTCTCCTACACTTTTCATCATTATGAAACCGAGAGAAATGAGCAAATTGCAGCATAATGGGTCAAATCTCATAAGGCGTTTGTGCCCTGCTGTGCAAAATAAAATGCTGCATTTCCATAACTTCTGTTTTCTGCTGGGATGACACGATTATACCCGCCCCTCCATGACAGCTGAGAATCATTCATACGTTACGTAGAAAACATGAGAATATCAAAGCCATGTCAAGGTTTATTTAGTAAGACACAATAACTGCACTTTTAGCTATTTTTATGGCCTGTTCTGCAGTGTGGTTGGTTAGAAAGGGTTATATTATATTATAGAACATGATTTCATAATTTTTCTCCAGGCTTCACTGCCTGTGGCTCTACTTGTAGTGGTTTCAGAACAAAACTATGATATAGAACATTAATCTATCTTCTAGATGATTTCCCATGTGCAAAGAAGAGATCTTGACTTTCAGAAAGGGTTCACCGATTTCAGGGGCACGTGGGGCGAGGGTGTAGGATCGGAGCGGGGGGGGGGAGGGGGGGTTTCATCCCTTAACCTTTACAGCTCCATCCATCACCCAGAGGAAGAGGTCCAAAGACGGTGCTTTCTGCAATGTTCAAGGTTTCATCTCGCCGACAGAACAGTGTCGACCTAGTGACTTTATCCACACTAAACTTTTCTCATATAATATATTGCTAAGCAACTATTACTTGTTGACAACAATTTATAGGATGATTCATGTTAGCTGACTTAATAGAATATGAAAAAACATAATTATAGTATATGACTATAATTATATACACAGGACATGAGGCTATGGGGCTGAGACAGCAGACCCATGGGGGGGGGGATGGCGGCTCATGGCAGGACACTGTGTGGCTCATGTGGAGACAGCAGGTCACCTACCTGTAGGACGAAGCCCCACCTCACCGACAGAGGGAGGTGTGATTCAGCCTCGCAGATGCTATGAACCTCGTCCCACCGAGCCGCTGCCTGGTTCCGACACTGTAGTGTTGTCTGTTATATTCATATGTTATGCTTAGCTAAAGGCGAAGCTTCAGATGTTTAATTCACATTTGTAGCTGCTGTATGATTGTATGTGTGAGTGTATATGTACCCTGCAATGGACCCGCCCTCTGCTGACCCCCATGAACCTCACCACGATACGCACCTAAAAGATGCATAGATGGATGGTATGGCTTTGATGCACGTTGTATTTTTAAGTTAAAAATGAAAGACTAACATATGTAACAAGGATCTTTGGTACTTGATCTCATGAAATTTCAATATCTGCTCTGAGATGCATTATTGTTTGAAGCGATTGATGCCAGAAGCGGTTGTTGTGAGTTCTGTACACAGTCTGCATTCTCTTTTTTCCCTTTCTGATTCTGCTGTAGTGTTGCATAACTGCTGTAATGCTCAGAAGCTTATGGAACAACAGCACTGAGTATTTGGACGGCCCCGGCGAGAGACAGAGAGAGAGGGAGAGACAGAGACAGAGAGAGGGACAGAGAGAGAGACAGAGACAGAAGCCACCGTGTAGGACATCCCAGCATGGCTGTAAGGAGATGCACCACAGGGATGACAATGCTAAAAGCCATTTTCTTTAACAGCTCAGTCAGGCGAGAGGCGTGAAGCTTTTAATTCAAAATGAATTCACACTCACCTGTCGGGCGGATTTAAATGTGTGTTCTTACTCTTCCGCAGGATTGACTGTGCGTTGTTTCGGCCGTGTGGGGGGCGAACGTGCTACTCGGGATGTGAACATTGCCTTCTCAGGCGTTGGGTGTTACGGCCTTGGTCCTAATTCATCCTGACAGCTCTTCTACCAAAAGGAAGCATAACAATCCATTCAAGGGAGGAAAACGTCTTTTTGGGACATAAACAGATCTTTTTAAAGTGTACTAGACTTGATTTCTTTGGATCTGTTTGATTTTGTTACACTGTTTCTGGAACGAATGCTTTTCTATTAAACATCTAAGCCAAAGCTATCATATTTATCACAAATAAAGGTGGTGTACGTGCCATAGCTCAGCACGAGTCATAGCTCAGCACGAGTCATGGCCATTCAATTCTATGTTAAGTTCTTAGTTCAGCCAGGTGGGGAAAGGCGCTATATATATATAAATAGACGAAATCAAACTCAATACTCCGCCCACATTTCAGTTTATTTCAGAGCACTTCATAATGTGTCATTTTACAGAATAATGTGTCATGTTACAGAAAACGGCATTTTTTCTTTTTTTGTCAAATTCTGTAAGAATGAACTGACATAGATCATTGTGCGCAATTTATGCTCCCCTAGGGTGCTTAGGGTGCATGACCTCTCAGGGTCCAAGTTCCCAGTGTGTCACTGGTAGCTGCCACAGTCCTCCAGTCAAGTTCACAGCATAAACATTTAGTCCAAGTCCAAAAAAATTTAAGGTTCTGGGTTTGAATCCTACAGCCGGCAGAATAATAATTTCACCAGAAGGTCCTGGATTAACCCTGACTTCTCCAGGGTCACCAGCAGACTCTGTGCTCTTAACTCACTTGTATGTCACCTTGGACAAAAGCACCTGCTAAATAAATAAATAAATAAATGCTGGCTCCGCCCGGACTGCTGGGTCCGAAGATCTCTCCTGCTTTCCTATGCAAAGGCGACCTGTATGAAATTAATTATTGTCTCCGATGCTTATAATGGAAGAGAGAGGCCTGACTCGGGCACTTTAATGTATTTTAATCTTGTACCGTGATAAACCTTTCCATGTCCCCCCCCCCCCCTTGTTCAACTCAGCACAGCCACTAATAGCAAGAGAATCCCTCTGAGATGGTTTGTAGCGAGTTACTCCCAAAGGCTCAGGGCAAGCGGAACATTTTTTTATAAGCTATCACAAACAGGCACTTGTTTATACGCTAGCTTTGATGAATTGCTTCAGCTTTCGCCTAAAGAAGACAAATGACATCAGAGGGAGGAGAAGTCCTGCTGATTTTAATTTAGGTGTCATGTGCAATCACAGCTATAAACATGTCTGCCTCTCCCGTCAAATGAAAGCAGATCAAAGTCATACAAGAAAAAAACTCCCAACAGCGCTGTGTTGCGGAGTTGAGCTTTGTTGTTTTGTGGCGTTGCTTATCCACGGCGGTATCTCCGCGGGGAACAAAGGGCGCGTCGCCTCTGTTGAGCGGGAGCTGGCTCCTCGCCACGTGACTCGGCGCAGTGCAGTTCCCGCCGTTTTTTTTTTTTTCGCCTCCAGTTCTATTGGCCGACCCCAGGTTGAGCCGCAGAGTGCTAAGTGAGACCAAGATTACAGAAGAGACGTCCCATGGCTGCTAGCGATGCGCGGCGGGGCGAACATGCTGACATTTACCCAGTTTAAGAGGGCCGCCACGCAGCAGACAGCAGAAACTCGTCCATGTCCTCAAAATAGTGCCTATCAGGCGGCAGGGGTGGGCAGGTCCCCTCCTAGGGGACAGGGCGTTACACTGTCAGCCGGGCAAATGGCGGGGTTAAACTGAAAAATCAATACTGCCAGTGCTCGGATGTCACAGCCTGAACACCTCGCCCCCACTGGAGAGGGGCTCTGGTGACAGGACTTGGCCGTCCTCGGGGACAGTGACAGGAGTCCTTCAGTGTCCAGCCACCTTGGAAAATAAAAACGCTGAGGTTGACGGCTTCCTCTGCAGCCTGTAAGTAGACAGCTGCTGATGGGGATTGTGAGCTACGTGAAATATGGGCCCTTAAGGAGCTGGAGGTGGCCACCAATATACTGCTAGATAAAATCCCAAATTTCTGCTGGACCCTTAAAAACACTCCTTCACATTTTACAAATCAGAGAAATTTATAGCTGTTCCTGTTACTTTACATAATATCATGTTTGAAGAAAACACTAATTAAAAAAGGAATCATTCACTTTGTAATTACATTTTATTTGTCTTTATTTGCTCTGTCGACTCATAATTGTGTATATTTGGGAGCAGATTTATTTATTTATAAATGCATAAATTTAGATTCACTTGAACTTACTTTAACAGCCGCTATTCAGTCCCTGTTAAGTCCTGTCACCAGTCACTCACACATACATGGCAGGGAATAACCCAGGATGGGGCACCAACCCATCACAGGGCACACTCACACACCAGTCATTCACACACACACACACCTACGGGCAATTTGGTAACCTCAATTAACCTCAGAAGGTCTTTGGACTGTGGGGGGGGGGGGGGAACTGGAGTACCCAGAGGAAACCCCACAACGACACGGGAAGAACGTGCCAACTCCTCACACGTGGAGCTATGGCAGAGACTCTGACCCTGGTTCCAGAGGTGTGAGGCAACAGCGCTAACCACTGCACAACTGTCCCATTTTAATGATAAATTAAAAAGAACCGGTAGAGAAATTATTTTTAAGGCGCAGCACAGTGTGAGGGCTGCTGCAAGCAGACGTCTGAGACTGCCCATGGACACTAAGCCAACACTGCGAATGGCTTCCTGATTAAGTGGCATGTCATTCGCAGAGTAATTGCCTTAATTAGCTATTGAACAGGTTTCTGGGTTAACAGGACGGTGTTGGATTTCATTTACTAGCAGGAGTTAATGACTTCACTCCTGTCTCCCCCACATTTCTCAAAATGAGTTGATGAACAGTTTTGAAGCAACAGATCCCGTGTTACTACAGAATAAATGTCACACTTGAATGAGCTGTTTCCGGTGGCGGCTTTGTCGCGAGCCCGCCATTCATCAGCAGCGAACGCAGATAAGGCTGTGTGTAGCTACGTGGCTCAGGGCTGACATCATCCTCAACAGCAACCTGTCCTTTTTCGTTTATCTACATCTCTGCTAATCTGTCAGCAGCGGGGATGAAAATCGAAAATTCAGTTACCATGCAGTATTGATATGATCAATACAAATACAACAACATGACGCTCAAGTGTACCACAAGAGTTACACCAATTTTAAACTGAGTGATTCTTAAAAGGAAAGCCTCTAAATATATTAGGTTCTTCGAGTCTGCCACTAACATGATCACATATTTTTCTTCATATTTATTCATGATACTTACTAATACACATTCATTCTCATGACGCAGCTAGATACCGTTGTGTTTGCGTGTTTATCTGGGTATTTAAATACGTGCGCGCACGCGCATGCACGCGTGCTGTCGTTCTGTTCATTTTACGGATCGGGCTGTAAGAGGTTCGTCATCTGGGTGCGTTTATTTCTGGGCAGCTTAAATTGTTTTTTTTTGCCGTCATACCTTGTGTCAGATGAATCACGGTCACTGCAGCTGAATAGGGATGCGAAGGGGGAGGAAAGGCCGCTCGCCTCCTTTGCGGGCCCCGCGTCGCTTTTTTGCGGTGCCCCTTTTTATCCCCGCGCCCCCGCTGCGCTCATAGCCGGCGCCGTGGCACCATGCCCTGGCAGAATCGGTTTAAATACCCCTGCAGACTCGCCACACAGGACGCTGAAACCACAGCTGCGTTTGAAGCGGGATTAAGCTCGTTTCGGCTATAATTAAAGCAGCAAAGCCCCAGCATCAGACGCATTTTACTCAGACAAGATGATATCGGAAAATTTAAAGGAGCAGCAGCTCGCAATAATCGATCTTGCTACTAATGTTTTAATGACGAGAGGCACATTTCGGGGAACCGAATTACACTGGATGGATTATCTTTTTTCCTGGGGCTGATAACCCCCCCAGAAAAAAATAGCCCTATATTAAAGCAGCTGCTTTTCCCTTTGACTGAGTGGCGCATTGTACTGTAGGGTTAGTTTTTTGTGGCAGTTGCAGATCCATAGGAAGTTTTTTTTTCCAGTCATTAGTGGGCTATGTCTGCACCATGAAGCCAGTGCTGGTGACAGAACTAGAGGGTGGGGCACGGCTGTGGATGTTCTCCACTGAGAGGGCACTCTCCTTCAAGTTCTTCCCCTGCATTCATCTTCACAGTACGGCCAAAATAAGTTTCAGTTTGAGCCTGTTATTAATCAAACCATTCTTATATTGTATTTCAGCCTGAAAGCAGCATGTTCTGTCTACTTATCAGATGCATGAGGGTTAATGAGACCTTTCAACTGGTCGAAACCCGATGAAAGCAGAACTAGCTGTAGGTTTACCTTCCCTGTCCAATTCAGGACATCCCCTTGTTAGCATTTTTGAAAGGTCAACGCTTCCATGAAGAAGCAGAAGCATTAAGCATGAGAGCAGAGGTGCTTTTAGAAAAGTCTTATCTGTCAATGCCGTTCCAGTGTTATCACTCAGAAAGGACGATGTCGAGAGCAGCCAGCGTCCCAGGATGTCTCTTTTTTTCCCCGACCTGTCAGTCGAACCACATATTGGGGTTTCTTACGGTGATGTTAGATTTTTTGGGGAAAGCGGATGCATACTGCGAAAGTGACGCACAGGTGGCATATCTGAAAACAAAGCAAAAGGCTTTGGCCGCTCTGTGACACTGTGACGGCCGACACCAGGCCGGCACAGGGCAGGTGTCACCAACCATGCGAGTCCAAGCAGCATGCAGCGTTTATAAGGGCGCAGCGATTCGCAGGATGCCCACTCGCATCACGGCGAGATTGCGGTGGATCCGAGGCTCGTCGCGGATGGCAGCTGAGTTTTGGTCGTGGCCTCTGTCAGGGGTTTTCGGGCTGGGGGAGAGGGGAGCGGCTCCATGTGATCCCATCTAGCATACATTTTCAAGCCCCTTACCATGAATCCCTACAGTAAAATACCGGACAGGGAAAATCACGTTTCACTTCAATTCAGATTTGTCAGTTAAGCAACAAAAATTTTGTTGTGTGAATAAGCTGGAAGCAGGAGTTCATGAAGCTGAAAGTGACAGGCTCTGGGGCCGAGGAATGATTACCAGACATGGAAAAAAGCAAAACGACTGCTGTGGTAATCCCCCGATAACCACGTAACACCCTGCTTTTTGGCTTTTTTAAAAATCCTAATTAATTGTAGGTGTTAAAGATTTATCATCTTTATCTTAATCTCGGTCATAAAATGCTGATGTTTCCGTCATACCTGGGGGGGAGGGGTGGGCGGTTGGATTTGAAGCGCCAAATTACAGCAGGGGCTGCCGTGGTAAATTTCCAGTGTCATGTGACCAGAATGCTGCGGGTTCAAATTACTAGCAGCGAGGCTCTTAATCCAAATCATATCATGGAATCCATCTGTGCATAAAGGGGCAGCATTGCGATCTACAGCAGCAGCTCCCGGTGACACCATATGGTGCACAAGTTAATTATTTAATTGGTTCGTTTTGTAAGGCTATTAGTATCACTTACTGTAGACAGGATCTCTACCTTCATACCATGTGCATCATGGACTCCTTCTAGACAGAAAATCGATACAGCACTAGAGCAGAGATAGGCATACTGTAATACACATCTTTTGGTTCTGACTCTGCCCCCCCCCCCCCACACTCACACACAATAGTGTGGCATTAGTGACGCTCCAGAGGAAGCTGTCAAAGATAGACAGACTTTCGGGGCATATTTTTGGGGCAGCCTGACACGATCCCAAACCAACAGATTACGGTTTATGGCTAAAGAGGTCGGGAGGGGGGTGGGATTTGATTCTAGGAGCATCGGCTAAGGATGACCCTTGGAGAAGAGGGCTTACGGCTGGAGGGCACATGCAGGAATAATGGAAACATAACAGCATCCATCTGTGGTTCCATCTGCCGTGACGGACACCGCGGCCACAGAACCAGGGGCCCGTCCAGCGCGGGTGGGGGGGGGGACTCCAAGCAGGGGCACGTGACACTCCTGATATATCTGCCTGGGTTCTGATTTCATATCTGCCCAGCACCCATATATCTATATACTGCTGATCACTGCTGGATTGTGGATCATAACCCAGCAAAAAGAACAGACTAAAATGCAAGAGCACCATTATGGTGAGTAGTATAGCAGTGCGGCAAGTATCTGAATAAATGAACAACCCGAATGATAAATTCCCCGCATAATCAACTCAGCACTAGGCATCCGGAAAATTCCCACCGTCTTTGACTGGTCTCTCCTATACTTTTGAGCTCCGAAGCCCTTACTTTAAGAATGAAGAAAGATATAAGTATTGTCTTAATATGAGCCTGCGTTTGGTCCTTACAAAGTTAGAATACCTAATGAAAACAGCTGCATTACAGTAATATTTCACTGGTTATTTAATTAGGTACAGGTTTGTAATAATTACAGATGTCACAGGCTGGAAATTGATTTCTGCATTTCAGAAATGAGATCTGTAAGGAGGTCACCATCTCGCGAAGACTCTGCTGTCCTGTTTTGCTTTATCCGTACTTAGCATTAGCCTGGGCCAGATGCAGAGCCAGCATGGTCAGGGGTACAGCGGCCAGTTGGTTCCGGGCCTGAAACGGCCCATTCCTCTTGGCATCGGTGGCCTGTTGCTCTGTGGTCTAATGAGGCCCCCAGAGAGAGAGGGGGGACGGATTTAGCGAGTGGCGGTTAGGCACACTCACACGGCTGCCACGGCGACCAGCATTCGCGGGCTTCCACTTCAGCTCCTGTGCTCTTTATTTTCTGAGATAGGGCAGTTCTAGGCTCCTCATCATGATATATATCTTGTGCCCTCCCCCAGTACAGGCGGGGGGCTAGGTTCCTGCCGTTTTTGTTGAACATTTGCAAGATTCTGGGATGGAAACAGACTGGATGTTTACTTACAGCAGTGTGGGCTCCATGGCCTTCCGAGAGGATATAGTGCCCGATTCCCTTGAATATCTGCACAAATGAATGATTCGTAACGAAATACATTGTCTTGTGAAGCAGGAAATGGCTCCTTTTGAATGAACAACCTCAGCAAAGGGCTGTGTGACATGGGTTTCTGACAGATAAGCAGTTTTCTTATTGAAGTTTCAGAATACAGAACTGCTTGTAGGTTTCCATAAAGCTGTGTCAGCATTGTGTGTTTACTCCTGTTATTTTCCAGTATAATTTAAGACTGTAATTCCTTGTTTTACGTGCATGAGCGTTCTGCTGTTTACTACAGTAGTCGGGGCTTGGAAAATGTGTAACTGAAATAGGGCTGCCACTGACGACTATTTTTCTACTGGTTAATCTATATCGACTTTTTTTTTTTTTTTTTTTTTTACCAATTAGTCGATTAATCTAAACGATTATTCCCCCCCCCCCAGAAAACGGTTTAATTTAATTTAAGTTAATTTTATTTTGACAACAAAAAACTGTTTGTATTGCAGGACTTTAGATAATGGACGCTGGCTTTTCGGAACTATGCGGACATTATTTTCGCCCAAAATTCGATAATCAGATTAGTAGTATGCCTAAAATGTTAATGAGATGCGTATTGTGATGCCAAAAAGTTAGTAATCTGCGTGATTTTGGCGTATCTTTATGATTATTAAATTAAGTTAGTGGAGCACGCCAGATGCAACTGTTTTAGTATAGATCACGGAAGTGATAAGAACTGACGTGGTGTTCTGTCAATATATGCTGCCTTGTCAAAAAATGCTACCGTAGTGCTAATCGATCGCCCTAACCCTAACCCTTACCCTAACCCTAACCCTAACCCCTAAAACCTAACCCTAATCCCAAGACGGTGGAACTGCACATGCGCAGAAAGGCTCGATAGCACGTCTCGATAGGTAGTATTTTTCGACAGATCAGTGGCGATAAAGAAACAGACAGCTCACTAGCCATAACAGCTTTTAAAAGATGAGATACTGTGGTTACACAAGGTAAAAGACGTAGGTGGTGTGGCAATACTTTTCCCAGATTAACGTCCAACACGTTTTTGTTTGGTAAATAGTTTGCATTTTTATTTCAACTTTTTTAATGTCCGTTTTCCTTTCAGTTATAGTTTAAGATAACATTGGGTGAAACAAATCGAATGCGCACGAACACACACATCGAATCCGCCAATCAACATATAGAATTAGCCTAGAGCATAAATATTTTCAACCAACACGTATTCAATGGAGAGCCTAAGGTAGCAGGCAGAAAACATTATGGCTTTAATAATGAGTGTATTTGGCACCTACAAGGACAAAAGACATTTAAAAGTTTTCCATAATAATGGTAATTTAATAAGCATGACTTAATAGACAACACATAAGGTGGTTTTCCTACTCCGACGGAACATCGATTCAGGTCCTTGTGCTTAGCGCCATGCTATGCCATCGAAACTTTGCACATTGTACAACTAAACTACTCTCATAATTACGCAGTGATATTAAAGGAGAACATTTATTATAATTAAGCATATTTCGAAATCATAACGGTAATTTCATTAAAATAAAAAACTATACCTCGATTTAAAATATTTTTAGCGTTGACGTCATCGACTACCTCGAATAATCGCAGCAGCCCTAAAATGAATCCAACTGGGTTTGTATGACGTTTCGCTCGTTCGCCTGTGTTTCCTCCACACAGGATTTTTTTTGTATTCCTGAGAAGTGCACAGTCCTATTCTTTATTGGTTCCACCAACAGTGAGAGCTATCAGGCGCATTTGTGTTTTGGATGCTTTCTGCTGAAGTAACTTTTTTTGTACATGCTCTGAAAATAGTCAGCAGCACATGGCAAAGCCATTTTTCCTGTTCTGTCCTCCAGAAGAGGCAGTTGGGGAGACTCCTTGGATCAGCAGTCTTTGGGACTGGAGCCTGTATTTTTGACTGTTACAGAACCTGCCGACCTCACTAATGATGTGTGTTTGTGCCATCCTTTTCATCTGTTAAACAGGACACTTTTCCTCTTCTTCTGAGTATAGCAGAGCGGTGATGTTGAAGGGCTTTCCTTCTGTTTGTGGTGTGGGTCTGTTTCTTCATGGTGTGTGTGTGTGTGTGTGTGTGAGAGAGAGAGAGATTGAGAGAGTAGGCAGGACGGGGGGAATCTGTTGAGCTGTGGCCTCTTTCTTCAGCTCTGTGGGCCAGCGAGTATCAGCCAGGTACCCCAGAATAGAGACCAGATTATCTCCCACTCACAGGAGATGAGGCAGGATGCCTGCTGCTTTGCGCCATCCTGGGGGCTGTAATGCATGCCGCACCCTCCTGGGGGCTATAATACACGCCGCACCGTCCTGGAGGCTGTAATACATGCCAAGCTATCCTGGGGGCTGTAATACACGCCGCACCGTGCTGGGGACTATAATGCACGCTAGGCCTTCCTCGGGACTGTAATGCACGTTGCGCCACCCTGGAGGCTGTAATACACGCCGCACCGTCCTGGAGGCTGTAATACCCGTCCTGGGGGCTGTAATACCCGTCCTGGGGGCTGTAATACACGCCGCACCATCCTGGGAGCTGTAATACCCGTCCTGGGGGCTGTAATACACGTCCTGGGGGCTGTAATACACGCCGCACCATCCTGGAGGCTGTAATACATGCCACACCGCCCTGGGGGCTGTAATACACGCCGCACCGTCCTGGGGGCTGTAATACACGCCGCACCGTCCTGGAGGCTGTAATACACGCCGCACCGTCCTGGGGGCTGTAATACACGCCGCACCGTCCTGGAGGCTGTAATACACGCCGCACCGTCCTGAGGGCTGTAATACATGCCGAGCCATCCTGGAGGCTGTAATACCCGTCCTGGGGGCTGTAATACACGCCGCACCATCCTGGGGGCTGTAATACCCGTCCTGGGGGCTGTAATACACGTCCTGGGGGCTGTAATACACGCCGCACCATCCTGGAGGCTGTAATACATGCCACACCGTCCTGGGGGCTGTAATACACGCCGCACCTTCCTGGGGGCTGTAATACACGCCGCACCGTCCTGGGGGCTGAAATGCACGCCACGCTGTTCTGAGGGCTGTAACGCACGGCCAACAGAGGCAGCGTTTGTTTCTTGACATATGACTACGCAAATGTACAATTTATGCCTGGCTTTACTCTCAGCTCCTATTCCAGTAATATGAATGCTGCCGATTTTAGCAAGACTTATTGTGAATGATGACTCAATAGCAATCAGCTAATCAGCACCATTATGTTTCCTCAGAAAGACAAGTTCAATGTTTGCTTAGCGGATTCTTTGGTGTACATTCATTTGCAGAGTGTACCTTTTTTGTTGCGGTTAGCTTTTGCACTGGGATGTGATTGGTTTGTAGTAATTTAAGGTAAAGACCTTTGTAAGATGGCAGGTGGGAGCTTTCCCAAACGTTACTATGATTTTTGGGCCCTTCTGCTGTCCGTTTCCCAGTTTTCAGGTCCTGATGTATTTGCACAGGTGCTTGAACGTTTGTGTGTTGCCTCAAGATAAACTCAGGGAGCACAGGTGTCCTGCTGGCCGATAATTTGTGTAATTTCAGTGTCTTTTGCTGTGACTGTGACCATGACCCGCAGGCAAAGTCAGGCCGAATAAAGCGAAGCAGGTACCTCAGAGACCTTGGTCTCTGCTCGGCACTAAAAGAGCACCAAAGACCTTGGCTTTAGCCGTTAATGCGAATGCCATGACCTTCATTGTCATTCTCGCTCGTTAAGATAATGACTGACATAATGTGACAGGGTTCAGCCCCCCAGGTGAGTAGTCTTCAGTGGGGAGAGAAGGTCTGGTTTTAATAGATGAGTGGAAGGAGACAGAAAGGCAGTGCCCTGCTGGGCAGACACAGTCTGCAGGTCCCTTTTCAGAATGAGACTGGCTGAGGTACTTCTGGGGGAGATGGCTTAGCTTTCTGTGTGAGATGTAAGTTGTGTAGCTCATGCTAGACGAATGGGTTCTCTGTTACAGCGGTGTTTTGTGCTGTAGTTGCGATCCCAACAATGGCTTTTGCCCTGGGGGTGTGATCCAACACCCTGCATCGGGGTGCAGTCCCAGCACCCTGCATCTGGGGTGTAATCTCAAAACCCTGCATTGGGGTGTGGTCCCAACATCCTGTATCGGAGTGTAGTCCACTTGAGGGCAACTTGGCACGACCTGTGTTCACGACCCAGACGCCATAGATCACGATGTCCTTCACTGAGGAAAGCAGGAAGCTCAGAAGCTCGGCAGCGGTGGGCGAAGCTGGAATCGGCCCCTTGCACAGACACCGCCATCTCCCCCTGTCCAGCAGCCAGTAGACGGAGTCCGCTGTGCACAGCGCTGGCTCCCGCCTCCGTCCCCCGAATTAGCAGCCGGGATGGGGCCAGAGAAGGCGGCCGCAGCCCCCTGCTGGCTGTGTGCCCTGGCAGGAGAGGCCACCAAAAGGTCTGCAAGTTATGTCCAGAATTTTAAAAATAATCTGCTGGCCATGCAGCAGCCTTGGGAGTGTCAGGTGATTCCAGTTACTGGGCCTCATTCCCTGATTTGGGTATTAATGAGTAACCTGCAAGAAGCCGCAAACCCCACCTCATCCGGTTTGTTTCCTTTAAGTCAGTTTTTTCATTTTCTTTTATTCTGTGCTGTCTGTTCGGCTCCTTCCCCATCTTGCCCCCCCCCCCCCAGAAAAGGTCACCGTTGTTTCACATAAAGATCCTGTTTCCTGCCTAACACCATATCACCTGGTTCTGTCCCGAGTCATACTATCAATCTGAAAACTCCTTTGCATTTATTTCCTGATTTATTAGGCATATAACCAGAAGGCTGGGGATTGACACTATGGTTCCCCTCTCCAGTTTGGTAGCAGCTGCCTGAGCTTTATGGTATTTTGCATGATACGGCAGTTATTGCAAAGCGTAATGCAACAGATTTCAATAGTATCAGCGCAGCCTACGGGTCCCAGGATAATTAGGTTTGTACAAAAAAAAATATTCCACCAATCTTTATATTGAAGGTTGTATTGTGATTGAAAATGATTGTCCTTCATAATTTATATGCACGAAGCAGCCTGAGATGTTTGATTTTTTTGTGTTTCCATTCTACTATTGGTACAAATGAGCTCTTGTAACACATTCAGTTCTGACATAAAACAACAGTACCTCCGAGAAATGTCCACTAAAAGGCCTCATACAGTTCGGTCCCTGCAGGGGTCAGCACCAGGGACCCGGAGAATGGTATCCGGGAACAGAAAACCTAAAGTGATATTTGGCAAGGCCGAATGAAGCCAGCAGAGAGTAATCCGGTTTGTGAAATAAAGAGAATAAAAATATTAATTCAGGCACAGCCCCCAAATCCCCTGAAATAACGTGCTTAGGAGTTAAACCTTCTTTTCATGCGAAATCCGGAATCTTCCATACAGAAGCAATATAACGACATCAAAGGCTGACTCGAAATTCACAGCTACCGAACCGACGGGGGAAAGATATGCCCTCATGTTCATTCTGCGGTAAAGTATATCACAGGGCACAGTGGTGTTTAAGGCAGGGATGGTTTGGGGGGAGAATATCCACAATTGGCACAGCGGAATGCCTTTGTAATCGCTGTTCTGTCCGCTGTGAGTTTTATTTATCCACAGGTCCCATTCTGTTGAATGTTATGCATGAGTTTTGTGTGCACCGGTATGACCTGGGTCACTCAGACCTGGGGGCAGTCAGAGTGACGAATAAGGCGCTCTTAATTTGTGGTTGGAATTTTAGAAATGTGTTGGATTTAGCAGAGATCTTCAATATTTCCTTTAGAATATTCTGGAAAGTGTTCTCTCCATGGTTGTCCACTAAGTTATCTGGTTGCCTTCTCTGGTTCTAAGAGATGCAGCTTGTCTAAATTTGTTTTTGTCAGTAAAATTGTGTTTTAGTCACTTGTGTGCGTGTGTGTGTGCGTGTGTGTGTGAGTGTGTGTGAGTGGGTGAGTGCGTGCGAATGTGCCATGCAGCTGTGTGAGTCAGCGCAATCCCTGTGACTGTGTGAGTGCGAGGGTGTGCCATGCAGCTGTGTGAGTCAGCGCAATCCCTGTGACTGTGTGTGAGTGTGAGGGTGTGCCATGCAGCTGTGTGAGTCAGCGCAATCCCTGTGACTGTATGTGAATGCGAGGGTGTGCCATGCAGCTGTGTGAGTCAGCGCAATCCCTGTGACTGTGTATGAGTGTGAGGGTGTGCCATGCAGCTGTGAGTCAGCGCAATCCCTGTGACTGTGTATGAGTGTGAGGGTGTGCCATGCAGCTGTGTGAGTCAGCGCAATCCCTGTGACTGTGTATGAATGCGAGGGTGTGCCATGCAGCTGTGTGAGTCAGCGCAATCCCTGTGACTGTGTATGAGTGCGAGGGTGTGCCATGCAGCTGTGTGAGTCAGCGCAATCCCTGTGACTGTGTATGAGTGCGAGGGTGTGCCATGCAGCTGTGTGAGTCAGTGCAATCCCTGTGAGTGCGAGGGTGTGCCATGCAGCTGTGTGAGTCAGCGCAATCCCTGTGACTGTGTGAGTGCGAGGGTGTGCCATGCAGCTGTGTGAGTCAGTGCAATCCCTGTGAGTGCGAGGGTGTGCCATGCAGCTGTGTGAGCCAGCGCATTCCCTGTGACTGTGTGTGAGTGCGAGGGTGTGCCATGCAGCTGTGTGAGTCAGCGCATTCCCTGTGACTGTGTGTGAGTGCGAGGGTGTGCCATGCAGCTGTGTGAGTCAGCGCATGCTCTGTGTTGAACTGGCATCCCACAAAGTGTGTTGCTTGTGCTTTCTGGGATATTCCAGATCCTCTGTGACCTCGCTGCGGGTAAGTAGTTACGGAAAATGGATGCTGGTGGTGCAGTGTGAGCGTATATATGTATATACAACAGGCCTGGTGTCATAGGGGTTGGGGGGGGGGGGGGTTGTGTTTGGGGTTGGTCTGTGGTCAAACAGATTATTCAGGTCCAGACCCACAAGGTACAAGTTATTATTATTATTATTATTATTATTATTAAATGAATGACACACCTTAATATTAGGTTTTTTTAAATCTACATTAGCTAACAATTCATATATTATCTTTTTGTCAAGGAGACAAGAAACTCGCAGATTAAGATCCAGTCACAGAGTTCAGTCAGAAAGCTGGGGGAAGGAAGATCGGGCAACTGTGGAAAATCCAAAATCATAGAACAAGGAACAATTACAATTACAAAAAAAATGCTCAAGCTGCAACTTGTGGGGAGTGATGAGACTTTGCAGCTTGGTTAAAATCTTGGGTGTGTAAGTAGCCAGGCTGGTATTACTCCAGAGGGTAACCAGGTAATGGGATTAACCCATGGGTATTCCGGTGAGCCGCAAGCAGCGGCACGTCTGCCTTGGGGAGGCTGAAGTTTATGGGGAAGTGAATCATCATCAGCCTCACTTTGTGCCTTTTGGTGTAACAGCTCCGGAGCACCCAGAGGAAACCCCACAATGACACAGGGAGAACAGGCAAACTCCACACACATGGAGCCATAGGAAACCCCACAATGACACAGGGAGAACAGGCAAACTCCACACACATGGAGCCATAGGAAACCCCACAATGACACAGGGAGAACAGGCAAACTCCACACACATGGAGCCATAGGAAACCCCACAATGACACAGGGAGGACAGGCAAACTCCACACACATGGAGCCATAGGAAACTCCACAATGACACAGGGAGAACAGGCAAACTCCACACACATGGAGCCATAGGAAACCCCACAATGACACAGGGAGAACAGGCAAACTCCACACACATGGAGCCATGGCGGAGACTCGAACCCGGATCCCAGAGGTGCTGACCGCAGCGCCCCCATGCCGCCCCTCACTTATTACTTTTGTATGGACAGGGTTCTGCATTCTCTTAGCTTGGCTTTGTATGAAATACTCTGTATGCTGGTAAATGCCAGGCAGTCAGAGAGATACATGGGCCTCTTTTTGTTGGGTATTTCCACAAGTAGCATTACAGACTGACCGGAGAAACAGGACAAAAGTGAAGCAGAAAAATGTGGTTCAGCTTTTTATTGAGGTATAAACATCAATTCTGTGACAAACTAAATGAGTGTTTGCAAAGACTATCATCCCACTGATATCTGTTAATAGCCAAGAGGTCGCTGTTCCACTTTCAGTTCCAAATTAAAACAAAACTGTAAATTTAATGTTTTATAATCTGTATTCATTACAGGTAAGATCTGTGTTAGAAAAGAAGCTAATTTTCATGAGCTGATCTATATAATACATGCATTTATTGTGAGACGTAGCACCTTACAGTCAGCCCTAAAATGAGCAGTGACATGACTGGATCGGGTTTAATGTGTTCCCGTTTTTTAAGATCGAGTGCTTTCTGTGCATATTTGAGCCAATGACTTTGTAGAAGTCAAAGCGTGTTTAATGAAGTGTTTCAGCCACCAGAAAACAATGCATTATCGTACTGCATTAGAGTAACAAGTCCGCGGACGTGCTTTTTGCCACTATTTAACTACAAATAATGATACATTTCTTCTCTTGGGTGATGAATTCTGTTTTGGATATCATTTTAATGTCTTTGAAGAGGCATCAGTACAAAGACAGCATACAGCTTGCACATGAGCTTTTAGATGTGACATGGTACACATCTCTTTAGCTACCTATGATCTTGATGCAGATAAACTAAAGTAATTCAAGCTTCAAGAATTCAGCCAGGGCCGACTCTGGGTGTTCTGGCGCCCTATGTGAGATTCTGCTACACGCCCCCCATCCCCCAGAGTAAGAAAAAACTAATTTTGTCAATTCATATTATATTAAAAATATTTCAGTAGCACAGGGTGTCTGGCTGCTAACTAGCTAGCTTGTATAGAGAAATATCAAAGCTAGTGTAAATAACTGTACTGTCACAGAATTGTATTGTTTGTTCTACCAGAAGTATTTCTTCTGACTTTTTTCACTCACTCTTTTGCGCCCCTAATCGCATGCCACCCTAGGCCATCGCCTATGTTGCCTATAGGGCGGGCCAACCCTGGATTAGCTAACCCTGGATAAGCTTTAGATTGTCAGATATCAGTCTCAACTTTATTTCATCAAGTTGGTCATTCCTGCTCTTAGATGTTTTTTTTCTTGGCTGCATTAAATATCTCTTAATATACTGGTTAGATTAACATTTGAAATACTTCTTAATATAATTTGACATTCCCTTTGTAACACCATCCAACCAGTAACATAATTTATATCAACAGCACCTTTGATGATTTTGTGTTGTTTCCTGGTCTTAGTTACCCCTCTCCACCACATTCTACGCTGTTAAATTATAAATTATAGAAATCTATTGTGCAATATCAAGGTTTTTAAAAAAAGATATCAAATTCTCGCAGTTGACTTCCTGTTCGATTCCGCCACGTTACGCAGGTTCCTCCTATCAGGATTCAAGATGCTTCTAAAAGGTTGGAAAATTCAGAACTATAGCGAAACATATAGGATGTTAATTAATGCATGAGGCATTTCCATTTACTAAATGTATATAAATGATGTATTTACATAGTTTTACATTACATTATGTTAGGCTTATATATTCCTGTAGAACTTGTTGAGTCATACATTACACTCTCCATTACATGGCCTGTCTGTATCAAGCATTAAACAGTCACCTTAATGGTTGTGTACATATCTTAGGGAATGTGCTCCCTGTTCTGCTGAAATGCAGCCGTGACATAGAATGTGCAGCAATACAGATCCTGACAAAAACACCTTGGAACGCAGATGGAGAAATGGCAGAGATACAGAGAAACAGGGACCAAATGGTTACTGGCTGATGTGAGACAGCGGGGAAGGCGAGTCTTAAGGAAGATGTGAGGAGAGAAGCGGAAACAGTAGAAAAAGCTACAGACAAGCAGCTGGGCGTCGCCTAAACCGGCCTGCAAGGTCAGGAACATCATGCTCTGCTTGGACCCACAAGACCAGAATACGTCACTCGAGGGGTTTTATAATTAACATCTCAATATTTGTTTTTTACTTCAACATAATCTGCTCCATTCTAGTTAATCAATATGTCATTACTATGTAATTAAGCATGTTGGCTATTGGTTTTATTGTGATGACCTGATTAATGATGCAATAACTCATTGGTTGATTGAAATGGGTCCTTTCCCATTCAATGAATTATCACCATTTAATTTTGATCCTGAGGTTGATTAACTTAATGAATAACTTATTTATTGATTGATTTGCTGTTTTCTCGTGTTTGCATATTGCTTATTATGGTCGAGAACTCAAAGTTGAAGAACTCAGAAAATGAAAAGAAAAGACATGAGAGAGACTAAGAAACGGAAATGCAACTTAGAAGGAAACGGGAGAATAGAAGAAGGGATTCGAAAGATCAAACGGAACTTCTAAAACTCCTTGCTCCAAAGCAAACTCCTTGCTCAGGAATTATCCATTGAAGTCAGCCTAGATGCCCGTGTATCTCCCCATATGCCTGCCACACCACCAGGGTATCAGGTCTCCCTTCCGGAGCACGTCAGGCCAATGATCACAAAGCATTCTATGCCATTACCCTTAATATGGAGGAAGACAATACAGATACTGTCTGGGTTACTATGGTTTCGACTTTACAATGGGGATTCCAATTCCATTCTGTTTTTCACTTTCAGTACATCATTCAATAAATTACATGAGATAATTAACATTTTATTATAAAATAGACTTTGTGTTAATGATTTTGCCCAACTGTAGGCTAAAGTAGATGTTATAAGCATGTTTAAGGTAGCCTAGGGCGAGGCTGTATTCATGAGGTCTGCACAACATGAAAAAGTTCTAGAGAAACATTTTTGGCCGTTAGTTCATTAAAGTTACAAAATGAGAGGAAAATATGTGAATAAATGTTATTCCGCATGGTAATGCAATATCCTCATACTCATCAGATGGTGATTGTTGTGAAAAATTAGATATGAAATGAATGTTGTCATAAACCACGCACGGTATGTTTTTCCATTAAAAGGCAATGTTTGTTTAATCATTCAGCATATTTCACTCAAAAAGAATCTTTCAGTTCTTGGCAAATATTCCACCTTGTTTTCATTCAAGCATGCTGTCCCTTGCTGTTTCATAGTCTAGAGACCCTGTAGCTAAAGACTTTTGTGCCAACATTTATTTTTTATATATTTTAGGTAACAAGGAGACCTGCGTTCTCTGATCCGAGTGAACAATGTAAATCTGAATTGGTCCTGCTAGGTACGCAGCTTCCAGACCTTTGAGAGCTTTATATGTAAGTGAAGGAACTTTTGAAGTCTGTGCTTTAGCTAACAGGTAGCCGGTGGAAGGGACTAAAGCGGCACAAGAAATTTGTTTTGTTGTTTCTGTCATTTAGGTTTTCATTCACAACATCCCTTATATGTCACATTCGGCTACATAAAAAAGCGCAGACAGGTATTTTCTCATGCCCCAGTCGTGCCGATCCTCTTGTGTGCCACGTCCCCTCATCTACCTCATGTGGAATCCCCGTGTTATCAGCTGTTTCTAGTTGCGTTTAACTAGTCCAATGTATTTAAGCGTTTGTTTGTGAATGTTTCCCCAGTCCGGTCATTGACGTCAGTTAGTTATCCATGCCTGTTGTGTTTCCCCAAAATAACCCCCCCGTTACCTCGACTCCCTGGACTCCCCATCCTGCCCCCCGCTCCGTGCCTGCGAATTGTGACATATTTAAATGCAGTGCGAATGGGTTCTTAATGTCTACTGGAGACAGATCACATGCAGTGCTGACAGAAAAATATCAGAGTTTGGGGATAGAGGTGTGAGGCATCCTCAGGTTATTTGGGAGCGATATTCTGTGATTTTGTATGGATTGTATGCAGTTGCAATTAAAGTCAGGATTGCTGGGTCTGGAGTGTATGAGCCCTAGGATGGTTGCTGTTTTGTTGTGGAGATGTTTTGGTGCAATCGAATGTTAATTAACCACCATTTATCAGTCATTCTGAAGTAAGAGTATGGAAGAGGCCAACCCTGATCCACACAGAAGGACAGGGTCTCAGACGAGTATAAACTGATGCTTTGGATTAAACGGAGTGCAACGTTTGATCTTTTTCAAAGCCTAGTTTTGCATGTGGAAAAAAGAGCTTTAAAGATTTTAGGCCACATTCTGAAGATTTATGTACTGATGTCGTTTTTTTTTTTATTCCTTAGCTGTAACTAGGAGAGGAGAGACAGGCAGATAGAAGCTGTATGCTGAGCTGTTGAGTACAGAGCAGGGAGTATGGTGAGACATGAGGCTTGGGTACCTCCCTGTCTGTGTTGTAGCGCAGTGTCTCTCAGTCCGGTCCTCGGGGACCCCTAGACGGTCCATGTTCTTGCTCCTTCCCCAAATGCGGCCTGTCTGGGAGGGAACAAAAACGTGGACTGCCTGGAACCCCCGAGGGCTGGGCTGAGAAACACTGTTCTAGTGAAACTGGCGGTCAGTGCTACTGACGGTTATTACCGGCCTGGACATATTCCTCTGAGTGAACAGGCTAAAATACAGCTTTCTCTGTGGGGGGTGCCGCAATGGGGTGTGGGGGGGGGGGGGGGTGGTGTGCCACAATGGCCTTACCCAGTTTTGATTGTCCTCTGACTCCTTTCCAATGTCGTGTGAGGTGTTAATTTTTGGACCCGCGTATGATTTCGTAAGGTTCCCCTTGTCCTTCTCCTGCCACTGTCACTCACTTATCTTCGCTCCTCCATAAGGGATATTTTCTGTTAACATGCTGCAATCCCACAGCAGCGAGCTGATCCTGAGCGCCTTCCCCGACGTCCCCTGCCTTCCCAGCCACGCCTTCTGCGGCCTGGGCTCCTTGTAGCTTCCTGTCGTCGGTGATTTGGATACAACAGGACTGGGAGCAATGCCCAGACTGCTGCCTCTCGCCTGAGCAGGGGAGTCCGGCTTCCGGGTCCAGCGTTAGACAGCTCGCCCAGTACTACAGGAGAACGGTCTTCTTGCTCTGCCTTGCATACGCCGCCGTGCTTCCTCAGTAAAATCATCGAGAAGTCCTCTACTCTCAAAGCCTTTTTAGTAACAGAGTGAGGCTAAAAATAGCTAATGCCAGATGGCTTAGGAAACACTGCTTCACTTCAATTAAAATAATCAGACAACTACCCATTAGATCAGAGCGTTTCTTCTCACTTTTTTTTGTCAGATCTGTTATTTTTCTTATTGTTGCTCGCTTCACTGAAGAAAAAAATCAGGAAACAGTCAGTCATATTTAAGCTCCTGACGTAGCACTGACATTTAGAAGCACTTATTAATGTGGTTATAATAGGAATGTATAGAGGAGAAATCTCTTTTTCATCCATCTTCAGAGCTCATGAAAAGGGTTTAGCAAGGTAAGAATAGGTCATGATGGTGAGTGAAGTCACAGGCAGAGTTGTCCAGGTCTGAGCGCAGCCTGCAGATAACAAGGACCCAATCGACAGGCTTTTGCCATGGGTTCCCCAGATAATACCAAAGTGGGAGAGAGACAACAAGTGGCTTTAAGGGGGGGGGAGGGGGGTCCAAGCCTGAGTCTAGTCATCTGCTCCATCGATGACCCAGAAACAGACCTGTGCTTCTCAGGGGAATGGCGGCAGTTAGCGAGTGAGATTAGCAAAGAGAGAATGATTGGCAGGTAAAGGGCAGAGCGCAATGTAGACCAATGATGAAAGGAACAACAGGCTGCAGAACTGAAAAGACATGAGCATTGAAATGGGTCAAACCCATTTAAGACCGTAAATCATTTGCCCATTTTCCACTGGGTTTAAACACAGAATTATGGACTCCTCTGCACACTATACTGTATATTGGTATACGTACCATTATTTCTGATCAGTCTTACTTTGATTTTTTTTATGGTAATTTTTACATTAGCTGCAGTTCCAACTGAGGTCAGTGTTCTGCGAAGCTTTGACAGAAATTATGTAAATAGCCCAACACAAAACAATGAGACAGCACATTTAATAAATACATCAGGAGTAGTTTTTGACAATAACTGCTATAGGTGCTGTTTCGCCCCCGGCAGAGTCGGCTGCCGTGCCGGTTTGTTCCCCTGTAACTCAAACCTCAGCCCTGATTAGCGTGCCGCTCCATCTGCAATGGCAGGTTAGATGCCATAACCTGATGGTGTGTCCAGCAGCTTATCTCTGCTTCTGGTCTGTTCTTCTAGGGCAAACATTGATTTTAAAATGGTGTGAGCGATCTCTAAAAATATATATATTTTTTTAAATGAATGGTTTGGGATAAAGTTAAAGCCTGCAGGTCTTGGGCAGTTGGATTTGAGTGGAGGTGACTGATGGAACTTCAGCAACCTTCTATCCTGGCTTGCTAATATATTGCGTGACCCAAGACTTGATTATTTTTTAATTTCTTGAGAGTTTCTGGCATTGCAATCTAGATTAGTCTATTGGATGTCACATACTGGAATCAGCCTTCAAGGTAACAGCTCTTAGGAGATGTTGCTGATGACTTCTGAAGACATCACGCCTTTGTTCTCCTCCTTAAAGCTATATGAAAGAAGCCCTATGTTTCATTTGTCTCGTAAGACCACGATGCTGGTACAGAAAACGTGTCAGCTTGTGGGTAAATTTCTGAAATGCCTCAGCCGGATGATTACCAGCTGGCAGGAATTATCCCAGAGAACCTACGGCTTTTTGGTAGTAATGCATCTCTGTGCTTTCATCACTATTGACTGATAAGTGCTTTGTGCTGATCATAAGTACAGCTGGTCAATGGCAGCATCTCCTGATGTGCGGGGGTGGTTTACTGTTACCAGGTCTGTAAGAGTGGGGAAGCCAAGTGGCCGGGGTCCACCGAACATGATACGTCCCTCGGAGAATCTAGAGTGCTTGCTCAGAAGGGCTAACCACAGACCTGGTGGGAATGAAGAGCGGCGATGGGAAATGGGAGACATCAACACCTCCGGCCGATGGGTTAGAAATTCCCTGGTTTGGCTCATTGTAACCCAATGGAGTAAATAAAATAATGAAGTGTAATGGTAGCACCAAATGATGATCGACAGCTTACAACCCCCCCCCCCCAGCTGGGTTTCTAAAGGCTGTGTCTCTGTGCACTACAGAGCATATCTCAGCCAGATTATGCAGATTTAGTCCAATAATGAATAATATTGGGAAAGATATTAAAACAATAATATCTGCAGTGCTGATCCGGTGATTAAACCCAGCCACAAATATACCTCAACAGGCACCTCTGAGGGAAACACTTAGACACTGAAATACCAAATGAGAATTTAAAAATGATATCTGATGCATTCGATTGCATCAATCTGTTTAATAGGTCGATTAGAGTAAAATCAATGAACACATTCCAATGATAACTGGAGACGAATGAAAATGGCTCTTACAGATAATCCATACAGCTTTGAATAGGCACAGTTGCGATTCTGCTCGGCGTCCGGCTGTAACAGCCACTGATTCATCTTCGTATCACTGGGTCGACACTCGACAAAGTAATTAGCAGATGTCCGTGCTGCTGAAAGCCGTGGAACAAAACGGCAGCGGTGTCCTTCTGCCGAGACGGACCGGAGAGGCAATTTCTGCAGGAAGCTAGGATGACGTAGAATCTCACACAAAAAAGCATGTGATCAGCAAACCAAAACCAGCAAAGGCCAGTCAATTCACTTCTATTTCATGCAACAGATGTAAGATGTTTAGTAAGAAATGACCTAAAAATAACCATTTATCATTCGACATAAAATCGCACAGTTGCGATTTTAGATGAGGCGGGATTTCAAGATTCAGAGAGGAAGATGGTAAAGGCTTGTTCTTCTGAAATCCTTCTGTTAAGGGGACCCAGAAAAAATGTGCACATCTGTGATATTTATGGTGCCAACCACAAACAGCAGGGCTGGGATGGGCAGCAGTTTAAACACTCCAGATGTAGGGTTGGGGCTGGGGTTTCGAGGTAGGGTCCTCCCCTGCGTCACCACAGACTTGGGGGCAGCCGGCTAGTGTTTCCATTTGCAGTTAAGTGTGACTGAACTGACAGACTCCTTTGTCTGAATTTGGGACAGGTGTCGTATATGCATGAGAGTGTGCATGTATGTGTGTGTTTGTGGGTTTGCACAGATCACATTTGAGGACCAAATTGTCCCCAAAGTGTAGTAAAACCTGAAATTTCCCTACTTTTGGGGACATCTTTTGAGGTCCCCATTTGGATAACCTCAGTTTTATAAAAATCTGTGAATGCAATCAAAAAAGTAAAAATGCCAGAAGTCTTGTATTTGGGTTGGTTACTTATGGTTAAGGTTGGGGATGGGTAGAGGTTAAGGGTGTCGTGATTGGGATTAGCGTTTTTCCCATAGAAGTGAATGGACAGTCCACATTTAGATAGGAAGACCAACTTGTGTGTGTGTGTGTGTGTGTGTGTGTGTGTGTGTGGGTGGGTGGTTGCATGAGAAACAGCAGGCAGCAGAGGGCGCTAGAGTGGCTGCCTGTCCTGGACGGAGGAGATTATTTGATTATTTCCAGAAAGCTCCTGTCTCTCTGGGAAACACACCAGCTCAATCACATGGAGACATTCCCAGACATAAATAAATTCAGGGGGTGGGGTCAAAAAACTCTCCCTGTGTAGGATGCTGTTCTACTGGAATTCATGCTTTTTACATAATTCAGCTGAGATGCACCCTGCATGCCTCTCTGTTTTCTCTTTGTGGGGGCACTGTTTAAATCTGATTATCTAGCTCTGTTCTTAGTGGTTTGTCTCAATAAAATGCAAAAAAATATACAGGAAACATGCCAAAACATCTCGGTTTCAAAATTAGTATCAATAGGAAAATACTTCCTCTTTATTCTTCTCTGGCTGGTTATATATCAGATAGGTATAGGTCAAAATGACATCTGCCTTGGATTCTTACCCACAAATCTTGGCAGCAGAGTTCAGTAGATTGCCCTTGCAATGAGTCATTTTTATGGTGTTATTCTCTAGTTTTAAGGGTTTTCGTCTAACCAGCAACTACTAAAAAATAAATGCTTATTGACCTTACCTGGTGGGCTTTACTTGTACAAGGTCATGTGATCCATAAACCAGGGTTTGTAGGACGATCCTGGTTCAAGCACCAGAGTTAGAGCAATGGGAGGCGACAAAGAGCCCTGTTTCTAACCCCGTAATGCTAACAGTTGGGGTATATTTGTGGTATATTTGGATACCTATATATATAGGGGTATCTTTGGCACCTAGTGAAACTTTCTTCAGCGGCAATAAACAGTGGCATGTTTTGCAGGGAGTATCGTCTATGTCGCTTCTGTGTTCACAGGCATTTCATATTCCGAGACGACTTTCTCATGCAGTGTTTCGGAAAATGATCCCGCGTCTGGCCTTTCATTAGGCAGTCAATGGTCATAGCGAATGAAAATGGTGACACAAGTATTGATCTCTGAATTTTTGTTTCCCCTCTCAGGAATCTCTGAGCCAGCAAAGATTCATAAGGGTCGACGGAAAGCGTGTTAGGCTCATTCGACGCTCACTGAAATTGATGGGCTTCTATTTACATAGCTGATAGATAGTTCATTTAACTATGAACCTTTCATCTTGGGTCATACCTGTAAGGGAGAAAGATTTGGATCGGGGATCTCAGATCTGGGTTGAGAAACATTGGTTTAGATGATATTTCCTGCGTACTGTGCTGTAATAAATTATGTCATTTATTATTTGTATTTAATTCTTTATTTTAAAAGGAGTAAATGCCTACCTTTAGAACACAGAGCTTCATGTACCTGAATACGGTGAAACTGCTAATGTCTGAAATAAAGTTCCTCATTTTCTGGTCTGTTACCCCCTTGCCGCATTTCCACGGATCTGATTCCGTCCTGAATACATGTGGCAAAGAGCCAAATTAAAGTCATGTTGCATATCACATTAGATCACATCTGCCTGTTTACCTGTGGCATGCAAATCCGTTGGGTTTTGCCACTTGACTAAATTTATCGTGGTGACCACCTCGGTTTAAAGAGGCCCCCACCTTTTTTGACACCTCACTGTTATCACCAAATACTACATTTTTAAACTCTTTATTTCACTGTCTTTCACTTGTGTGCACATTGTATTTTTCATTGCTGAAAGCGCTCTAATTGATGTAAGTGTTTACCCTGATGCTAGGCCGTTTGTTAGACTGATTGCTCTTTCGAAATGCTAGGTGTTTTATGATAATGTTTCTTTTTAGGTTTGTATTCTTGGTTTCTTAATGCATAATTATATCACCATTCAAGGTTTCATTCATCAAATATCTTCAGAGCTTATTTAAGCAATGTGTTATTTTGTGATAATTTTTTCCTTTTACCTTTCTAAATTGCTTTATAACATTTGTCTTAAAAGGTAACCAAAGTTAGGCCAGTTTCAACTGGCACATAACACGTACGCGGTGTTAGAGAGTTAGCTTAAAGTCAGCTAGAGGTCCCGCCTTCTACAGCTTTGAGGTGACTCTACATGAAAGACCGCGTTTCATCTTGCAAAGTGTAACCTTCATATCAAGGCAGAATCTGCCCACTGGAAGTTAATAAAGGTTTTTCCAAAAACTGCAGCAGCCTGTCACCCGCAAGGAACCGTTGAAAGCGTGAGAGACATCGTGACAGGCTCCACAGGGCTGCTGGGCATCTCTTCGCTGATCACATGACAGAGGTCCACACTTGTAGGACTAATAAAGTCCCTCTGCGGGAGATTCCATGCCAGCAAAGGGCGAGGGGGGGGTCCCCACTTACTTTTCAGGGCCTTAGCAAATGGAGCCAACTGTTAGGTCTGCTGCATGGCTAAAAAACTGTGATGCAGGTCTGAACCAGCTTGGTTTTCCACAGTGAGAAGCTATGAAAGGCTGAACAGAGCACAGACCCTTTGCTGTACCGTCACAGGACTGCCCCGAACGACCCATTTCCCAAAAGTCACCTTGTTATTTGCTGCTGTTAGACTCTATCATCTTGTGCCATTTCACTGTGCATTAGTATTGATTTGACATGTGTATCATCAGGGCAGTTGTTCTAAACTTCCATTTAGGTATCTTGTTGCACGTATGGACACAGAAAACCTGACCCTCCGTTTGCCCTTCACGGGATTCGGCAAGGTCAGACGTGATGGATGGAAGCACAAGCACAGCCTTAGGTCACCACAACAACCAGCACGTCTGAGAACCGGTGATCTGAGCCAGAGATTCTACCCAGTGATCCCAGTCAGTAATCCTGCCAAATAATCCGAGCCAGTGATTCTACCCAGTGGTCCCAGTCATTAATTCTGCCCAGTGATCTGAGCCAGTGTTACTAACCAGTGATCCCAGTCAGTTATTCTGCCCAGTGATCCGAGCCAGTGATGCTAACCAGTGATCCCAGTCAGTAATCAGATGTTTGGGCATGGGACGGCAAGTTGTAATGACATCAGTCGTAATGACACTGTTCTGTCCATAAGGCAGGGGTTGGTAAATTCTGGGAGATGGATGAAGGGAAATGGATGGTTCTTCTGAAAGCCATGGTCTGGAGGGGGGGGGGGTTCCAGAGTAGAATAGGAGACAGGGAGAGGGCCCAGCATCCACAACATTAGCGTGGGCCTGAAGTGAATCAGCAGTGCACTGGCAGCTGGGCAGTGCTGTCCCCGAGTTAGTCCAGCGAGAACAGAAGCTCCTTTAAACAATCGCCTAATGGGGCAGAATGCTGTTCCTGGCGGCCAGATTGCCCTGTCTCCAGAGCTGGGCCGCGTCACTCGCCGTTCTTTTATAATCGCTAGGAATTCTGCCATTTGCCAGCCGCTTAATTCCTTCATTGCTTAAAGCGGATGCATGAAAACCATTTGAAAAATTGCCGGTAAACACATCCTGTGTAACGCTTGAAGATCAAAGGGAGCTTGGGGACGATTTTGCAGAGAGGAGGTTGCCCGCGTCCGCTTGCCGAGCTCTCGCTGTGTGGAGAGCCCGTGTTTGCGATGCGGCCCCACGGCACTCGACCCCGGAGACACATCTGCTAAATATTACATTGCAGCGCAGACGAAGGCGCTCAGGGAGCTGACCAGCGCTGCACACGCAATGATGTGATGCCCCGGCATTTTTCCAAGGCAGCCACTGCTCATCTAAATGCCCGTCTCCTTCGTATTGCGTAATTGCAGCAAGAGCGCATATATCGCCCAGTCACATGATTTATCCTGAAATAGTGTTTTTAGCTTCAGGAGTGCAGATGACTCTGATGTATAACATTACAAGAAGAAAATCATTTATATGCTTATTATTTACTATATTATCATTACTTATATATTGTGTCCATGGCTTAATTTCACAAGACAGTAAATAAACATCAAAATCAATATCTTCCCGAGACCCAATAAAAAAAGTGTTCGTCAATTTTAGGTTATTTGTCTTTGGGGGAAATAAGACATCTTACAATTTAGATTTTTAATTTAGATTTAATTTCACAGCATGTCCTCTTTAGTGTACAACAGGAATAAATATGTTTCCTTACATCAGTGAAAAGATAGATGCAAAAACAAAATGTCCACTACAATGGACATAATGATTGATTTGGGTTTTTCTGACTTAGAAATCCTATAGTTCTTCCAAGTACCTCCAGGTGAATATGATCCAGTTTTCCAGCATCATTCACAACTGAAGGCTTCATGCAGGTTAACGTGCCCTCTGATGCTCTCTTGTATCCTTCGGAGAATTACAAGGAACATACACTGTCAGAGAATCTCACTGTCAGCCGTCGTGAGGCTGAACGGCATGGAGGTAAGTAAAGACAGCAACCAGGAAGTTACTGATGTCACAGATCTGCAGATTTTCCCAAAATGCCAAATGTAATAATAATGATTGATACTTTTATCAATTTTAAAGCTTTACCTTGCAGTTATCCCTTACCAGAAACTGCATGGGAACTGCAGCAGTGTCTACCCTTCTATGGTGAGGGTAGGTTTGCACTGAAAGCAGTAGTTCATGAAGAGAGATTCCACATGGGATACAGAGGCTTGCTAACGCAGTGAAGTGTTATTGGGGTCCCCAGGGTCACCCACGTATAGAACAACTAGGGGCTAAAAGAGCATGTATGTACAAGGTGCTTCCGATTTTGCGAGATGCAGAACAGAAGCATGCAGGGCATAAGCAATCTCAACTGTTGTGAAAACAAGAAAAAAAATCGAGTGTGTCATGAACTAAAGGAATCGAGGATACACCGAGATCGGACACACATAGCCCGCTCATAAAAAACATGTAACCAAAGGACCCTTTCGCACACAGGATGGGCAGTTTTGGGTCAACAGTCCACTTATCAGCATGTTTTTGGAATGGGGGGGGGGGGTCACGATTCAAGCACCCAACTGTGGAGTTTTGAGACTACGGTGAAACTTGCAATGCCACCGTTATATATTTTAGTCCTTATGACAAGCAAATCTGTTTATACCTCTGTAACCCAAGGAATTCAGTCATCGCAGTATACTGGATAATTAGTGCAACTTCATTTGAAGCCAAAGATTAGTATCTGATGCCTGACGGGTTACCGGCATCGGTCTCTTAGCCTCGGGATTCCATTTTCAGCTGGTTATGGGGTTTAAGCCCAGAACCAGCTGCCCATCACTTACTCAGACGTGCAGTAGGCCTGAGCCTTCCTTAGATTTAAATACTACATTCTCCCACTGCCTCAGTTTTTTTCTTTCTTTTTTATTACTGGAGTTTTCCACAGCTATTTCCATCGATTTCAGTGCCCGGGCCGACCGCAGTTCACTTTCCAATCAATAGCGACGACTGCCTCATTTGTGAGCTTATCTGGGTATTGGCTTCGAGGTCCCGCGGAAACAAGCCCTGTGAGAATCGCGGCCCTGGAGGGGTGCTCACACCGCCCCGCCAAAATCATCAGTTCTGAATTATTAATAATTTGTTGTTATATTAATGCTTAACTGAATCCTATTGCCGGCAGCCATAGCAAAAGCCATTATAATAATATGATATTATATGTGATATACCCAGAGCAACACCAATCATGTAAGACATGACAGGGTGTATTTCTTACATTTGATGTTCTTATTGATAATACAGGGCTCTGAGTATCCTTAAGTAATGCACATTCCAGCTATATGCCCCAGGGATGGAGAGACCCCACTGTTCCGCACACCTCCATGGTAGGGGTCGCTACGCCTTCCCGTGCCATGCTGGGCACCCTCATGCTGGGCACCCCCATACTGGGCACCCCCTGCTGTCCAAAGGCATGCAGTCAGGCTGACTGACATCTCTAAATCGCCCCATAGTGGGTGCATGTGTCTGTGTATCCGCCTTGAGATGGCTCGGAATTTTATCCTGGCCATTCCCCAGCCTGGGATAGGCTGCAGGTCCCATCTGACCAGAAGCAGGATGGATGGATGGATGGATGGATGAAGAGAGATGCAGAAATATTAAGCTGTGTCCTCTTTGAAATAAACTGCGCTAAAAATGACCTCTATCATGCATTCTTATTAACTTCACTCATGACATATTGTACCTGAGACCCAGAGTGGAGTAATTCAGGTACGAAGAGTCCAGAAGAACAAGATTTTGTTTCAGCCAACCAGTTGAGTACCCTGAGACTGTGACTCTTCTCAACCGGTTGGTTGACTTTGACTCTCTGTAGCTGACCTCCGCTATGGGGATGTCAGAGACGTACCAGTTAGGATTATTTAGAGAGATATGCATCCATAAGGCCTGTTAGTAATCAAGAAAATAACGATCAAACTGAATGTATGTGCTTATGCCAGATCTGGGGGTTCGTTTTTCTTCTTCAGTTAGTTTTTCTTCTTTAGTTTGTTTGTCTTTGTTTTAGCCTTGGCGCCTTCGTGGGCATCCTCTCACTCCCAGTGCGCCAGGCAATGTGTAAGTGGTCGACTGTATCCGCAGGGGAGATGCCAACTTCTAAAGGACTCTGACTGTTAAGGAGGGATAACGCCGTCCTCATACTTCTTCTGTTTTGATGGTTCATCTTACTTCTTGGACCGATTGCTTGGCCTCTTGCTACTTTTTCCACAACACAACAAAGAAAGATAATCATCACTCCAGTCGTTCCTGCCTTTATATATGGCTGTATTTTCATCTTTGTTTTGCCATTCATCTGGTTTGGGACTCCCTTACTTCATGGCCTGAAAGGGTCAAGGAGCCTCCCTCACTGAAGGAATGTGTGTGTGTGTGTGTGTGTTTTTATCCACCAGTATGGGTATCATTTATGATATATATATATAGACACACACACACACATATTTCATAACTCATATATATATATATAGACACACGCACACACACATATTCCATAACTTCTCATATATATGAACTGGGTATGAACTGCTAATGAGATCAGAAATTATATGTTTCTCCAAATGTCCTATACAAAAGTTATGAAAAGCAATTAGCATGTATTCCTGTGGGCTGTGGTAATTAGTCTGGCTCCATTCTCCTTTTTTTCTTTGAACTGGACAGTGAGCGTCATTACGTGCTTGTTCTCTTAGCCCAGTCATTTATCTGATATAATATCACACACGACTGGCACGGGCTGCACTACAGCGAAAGCAATATGTGCAACGGTCACATTATTTACATCCCAATACATCTGCTGCCTCAAAATGACTCCTGGGGCGTCGGTTTGCACGTCATGTGATAAATGTGCCGTCTTTGCCTTCGTGCAGCGGTACAGTGTTACTGTCCTTGCTCGGTTTCATCGTTGCCCTCGTCGTGTCCCTGAAAATTGAAATAATTAACCAAACACTGGTCCAGTGCTGCTTCCTATTTGGCGTCTTTCGAACGACTTAAAACAAAGAACAACAAATAACAGTTTACAGCGCAATGGTCTCCCCAGGCAGCACAGGGCACGAGGCTGGGGGGGGGGGCTTCCTAGCATTATGTTTGGTTATCCTTTCATTTCCATTGTATCCCAGTAACACCATGCTATTTTTACATCAATATCCAGTAAGAAGTATCCAACTAATTAATTACAGACCATAACCTCTCATGTTACACTGGCGTTGTGGAGATTCATACTAGCAGCGTAGTTTTGTAAAATGCAGTCAGACACTTGGCGTCGGCTTCCGTTTGGTGCAGCTTTCACTTTGCCACCAAAAAGTACAATTTAACATCGGGTGTGAAGTGTAAAATGTGCCTCCATGCACTTTTCATGTACACAAGGAAAGCAAATAATTCACAAGCACTCCCTCAATTCTCTGGAACATTTTCACAGGAATAAATAATCAACTGCACATCAAAGAGGGAGACAAGGTTTTTCAAGTAAATAACAGATTCAATATTAAAAATAATATTTCATAAATGGACCTCAGCTGTTTGTAACTGTTCTTACCATGAGCTCTTCTCACTACTAAATTGAGGAGAAAATTTCTAAAACTCAGTCAGGCGACATGATACATTTTCGAGGTAATATTTGTGAATTTTTGAATTTTAATGAAAGCTTTTTGTTGGACTGCATGAGGAATGAGGGAGTTTTTGTTCCCAATCCTGTAACATGATGAGGAAGCCTGACTTTAGGCCACTGACGATGTCAAATCAAAAAAAAAAATGAACAGGGAATTATCCAAGTAGATGATCATATGTTTAAACTATATCATGTGAAAGGCTGTTCCCTGCATAATCTTCGGCCAGCCAGAGACTGCAGTGTGTGACAGTGTGATGAGCAACCTGGATGGTGGACCCAGAGATGGAGATGCAGAGTTTGGACTCCCGACCTCCCATGTTCAGTCTGACTCCAGCTTCTGCCAGATGAACAGGGATCTTCCATCCACACAGCTAATCTGACATTTCAGACGAGCTGTTTATTCAGCAGGAGCGACGGGGATCTTTAATAATTCTGGGAGCTAATTCTGTTTGCTTCTTCAACGTTGTTTGCTTTGCGTTCGGCTCATTTGTTTACTACTGCGGAGTCGGTTGTAATCATTAACGTTGTGAGAAATCAAATGATTTCCCTTAAGATCAAGAAATGCATAATTAGCGTGATGCATAACCAAATTAATGCTAAATTAATTAGGAAAATGAGCTCACGGTTGGGAAATGGACAGTTAAACAGAATTCAAAGAGTGAAGTCTGTAGTTACCTTGTTGTACACATATTACTGACGGATCTATATTAATGAAATTGATTTTTAAGCTTAATCAACATGTCTATTAATGCCAAATGTTGAAAAATGTTTACAGAGATATTTGTTTTTTTATTAAATAAAAGAGAATTTTTTGAAGCCTTTTGCACAGGAAGAGAGACAAAGTATCTTATTTCACTGTCTGCTGCCTCTTTGTCTCTCTCGCTGTGTCTCTGTACGCACTGACTGTGACTGTCTGCTGCCTCTTTGTCTCTCTCACTGTGTCTATGTACGCACTGACTGTGACTGTCTGCTGCGTCTTTGTCTCTCTCACTGTGTCTCTGTACGCACTGACTGTGACTGTCTGCTGCCTCTTTGTCTCTCTCACTGTGTCTCTGTACGCACTGACTGTGACTGTCTGCTGCGTCTTTGTCTCTCTCACTGTGTCTCTGTACGCACTGACTGTGACTGTCTGCTGCCTCTTTGTCTCTCTCACTGTGTCTCTGTACGCACTGACTGTGACTGTCTGCTGCCTCTTTGTCTCTCTCACTGTGTCTCTGTACGCACTGACTGTGACTGTCACCAGTCCAGGGGTCAGTGGGCCACTTTCCACCACATCTCTGCTGACCCCACAAAGAGCTCCCCCCACAGACAGAGGATGGAGAGGCAGGCTGGGGCTGGGACTGAACGGGAAAACAGCCAATGTGACAAATGGAAGGAGGGCAGCGATGCATCCGGGGGGGGGAGCACAGTGTCTGTGTCATCTCTCTCTTTGTTCATAACTGTCCTGGGGGGGCTGTTACAGGGGGCAGGTTCACAGGGACGGAGACGTGAGTAAACAGCTGGTCAGCGGAGTGGGATAAACGGGGATTTTCCCTAACAGGGTAACACATCTGCTTTGGTTTTCCGTGGAGGAGCGGCTATGTGTAGGGAGGACATCCAGCAATCTAGAGCAAAGTAGGTGAGTGGCTGCTGAGATGGCTGGTCTCCTACATCTCTGCTGGGAATGTGAGAGAGCGGCATACAGGGCAATAAGGGACTCAGAATCAGCTGCATTTAAGGATGCTTTGGGGGGGGGGGCTTGCTTGTAATGAGAAGAATGTGCCATCAATCAAGGTGTCAGTAGGAATTTGAGGTCGCAGTTGGCTGGAAGGGAGAGACACATCGCACATTAACTGAGGCAGGAGCTGCTTGCAGGGCCAGCAGGATAAACTAGAGTCACGCCGCATTGTACTATAAACATCGGTGCAGGACAAAGCAGAGCAGACTGGGATCATCCACGGTCGGGGAGGTTTGGCACAGTCAGCCATGTTTGTACTGCACAGCCGTCCTGTAAGCAGCATTCCGCAGGAGATCCCTCATAAACGGGTGACCTCAGACCAGGCCTTAAACCATGGTCAAACCGTTCATCCGACTGAAGCTGAAGACTTAGCCCTGAAGCAGTTAGCATGTGTCAGAGCTAAAGCAGAAGAGCTTTACTGAGCCCTCATCTGCCACCGTGTGCCCAGGTTCGGTCCCTCCACATCATATCAGCCTCACGGAGGCCCGGGGAACGTGAAGGTGGCTGCTCAGGCAGCTGTAGTTTCTCTCCTCTCACTGCCCTACAGCAAAGCCCGCACTTGGCAGGACGCCCGCGGGCTTGTGGGTGGAATCGAGAGAGTAGCCATCTCCTCCAAGCTCTGCTACGTCGGAGGAGGTGTGTGTGATTCCCTCTCCTTTCTGTGTTGGCGTGGAGACCAGTGATGCAATCAACTCACTGTTCCAAGTTGGGAGAAAATGGTGGCGAGTTGTAAAGATAAGGAGAGATATGTGCCGTCAATCTAGAAAATAATTGCATATATCGTTTCTTATTGTTACTGCATAGTTTCTGTGACGTAGTAACAATGGGATAGCATGAGCTTATAACACTGCATAGTCTGTTTCTGTGACGTAGTAACAATGGGATAGCATGAGCTTATAACAACAATGTTTATTCACAGTGACAGGGAAGTCATTAATGGTGTCTAGTTTTATATCAATAAAGCACAGATTAATGATTACTCAGAGTTTGTAAATAATACAAAAACATTTATTCTGAGAAGAAAGATGGAAGTAATAGTGGTAATTACTAAAATCTACCTAATTTTGTGACCTGTCAATTTTGACGTTGATGGAAAAGATGGTCTTTTGCCGGATTGTGCAGATGTTTTTAAGCACCCAGATCTAAAGAGCCCTGGTGTTTTTCCTGTTCTTCTGAATTACTGGCTTGAGATTTTGGTCACCAGTATGTTTTATGTCTCCCTTTTCCTGCCTGTTGTGGAAGCAAAGTGTTTATCGACTTGGTGTTTGGATATATATACCGCTTCTTGCTTTTGTTCACCCTCTCGTGAAGGATCGTTTGTGTAGTAGGCCTTGGCCTCACTGACAGACTCTGTCCCTCTCTTGATCTAGACCTTGAGTCAATATGTCACTCCAGGTCTTGTCAGTGTCTCATTGTGTGTGTGTGTGTTGGGGGGGGGGGGGAGGTGTGGTGATTAGGTAATAACACTCTATAGGGGTGAACTTCTTTGCGAAATGTGTCACTCCGACACTCGAACCCTCACCGTCACCATGAACGCCATCCTTCTGAACAGATTAGTTTCTCTTGAAAAGAGATTTCAAGTGTGGCTCATAAAATCACCATGATTGACTTTGATTATAGTCCAAAGTTCGAGCCATTTTCCTGGAACTTAGCACAGAAGGTTTTGCTTAACAGAACACCGATTTCTCGAGCCCCATAAGCTATTGCCATATCTTGGATGGATGTCACTCGTTGGAGACGGCTGTCTAACATCTGAGGGGACCGAGGAGCACCGGTGCTTGGAGGAGAGCCAGACGGCTCATGTATTCAGTCCCCAATCAGAGATGACAGCTTCCATCTGGTACGGTTCAGAGTTCTGCAGAATCCTTCGCACACCAGGGCGGCTGGGTGGTGTGTATCTGAACAGGGGAGCCTCTGTCCCAGGATCAGTCAGGAGGGGTTGGGCAGGGCCTTTATTGTGTGGTGGAACCTGCCCTGCGTGCCTCACTCAGAAGCAGGTCAGACGGCCGGTTCCGCTCCTGTATGGCTGTCCCACCGAATGTCGCTTTCCTCGGGTGGGGAGTGTCAGCGACAGACAGTGTAATGGGGCCTCGGGCATCGAGAAACACGCTGACGATGACAGGTGGCGGGGGGGTGGGCCGGGCCGGGCGGGGCGGGGCAGGAAGCAGATATAGAACTGTGTAGGCAAGCACAAAGTGGGAGTCCCAACTGGAAGGAGACAGCTAGGGTGGGGGGGGGGGGCACGGGGGGTGCAGGGCAGGGTTAAAAAAAGACAGGAAGTTTTCTGTGAGTGCTCAGTCAGCAAGCTGGGGTGAGAAGAAGCCCAGCCGGGCAGCGGACAAGGAAGGAGGCCGCGGACCGAGCAGGGAAGCCATGCATAATTACTGCCCTTTTATTTATAACACCCTTCATAGGGGCCACATTCAGCAAAGCAGTGCAGCCATTAAGCACAGTGATGCATATCACGTCTGAAATGTATTAAAGGTAATTTATAATAACTTAATGCCCAGCTGAATTGTAATGCATCTATGGGGGGAGGGGCAAAAGCGCCCCCTCTAATCACACAGCCAAACCGCAAGCGTTCATTTTCATTATTGATCTAAGTGTCGCTGCCTGTAACATTCCTCCCACCTGAGCTCATTTTTATCACATGGGGGGGGGGGAATCTGCTGCTTTTAAATGTTAGTTTAGCTGATTAGTTAGCATTTGTACTGACAGTCTGCATTTACTCATTGGTTTAACATTATTTCAAGGTTTGTCTTCAGCAGTTAGGTAGTTCTTGTTTAGTTTAAGCAATTTTTACAGTTAGCATTTAAGTGATAGCTTGTAGTTTTTTAATTTTCCTCTAAGATTTGTATTGAAATGTTAGCTTGCAATTCATTTACAGTTTAGCTAGCTAGCTAGTCAGTCAGTTGGTTAGTTAGTTAACAGTCCTCTGGAATCAGGACAGGGCCCCTCTTGCTTGGCTAACAATCAGTCTCTCTTGAACCTCTTACTGAGCGTTGCTAAGCGATTGATTTCCGTCCTTTTGTGGCTGATCGCTGACAAAGACCGTCTGTCTGATTTAGTGCTCCTCTCAGGTGATGTTCCCCTTTACATCTTACAGTCTGCCTTCAGGTGTTAATTAATGGTTCATTAGTTTATGGGGAGGATCTAAAGCGCTGTAAGCGGAGTGGCGTTTCACACACAGGCGCTGGCCAGCCGTATCACGCCGCCCCGGCTGCTGGCGAGGGCCGGAGCGATGCTGAGCCTCCTCCCAGCGGTCGGACGCGATACTGAGCCTCCTCACGGCGGTCGGACGCGATACTGAGCCTCCTCCCGGCGGTCGGACGTGATGCTGAGCCTCCTCCCGGCGGTGGGACGCGATGCTGAGCCTCCTCCCGGCGGTCGGACTCGATGCTGAGCCTCCTCCCGGCGGTGGGACGCGATACTGAGCCTCCTCCCGGCGGTCGGACGTGATGCTGAGCCTCCTCCCGGCGGTCGGACTCGATGCTGAGCCTCCTCCCGGCGGTCGGACTCGATGCTGAGCCTCCTCCCGGCAGTCGGACGCGATGCTGAGCCTCCTCCCGGCGGTCGGACTGGATGCTGAGCCTCCTCCCGGCAGTCGGACGCGATGCTGAGCCTCCTCCCGGCGGTCGGACTGGATGCTGAGCCTCCTCCCGGCAGTCGGACGCGATGCTGAGCCTCCTCCCGGCGGTCGGACGCGATGCTGAGTCTCCTCCCAGCGGTCGGACGCGATGCTGAGCCTCCTCCCGGCTGTCGGACTCGATGCTGAGCCTCCTCCCGGCGGTCGGACACGATGCCGTCACAGCTCTGCGGGCGCTTCGTCCTTGTCCTGTCCACGGGTGACCGGCTGCGCCAAAAGTGGCACCGAGTCGAATTCCGCTCAATCTCCTGCTTGGCCTCCCAGTCAGCCCCTGCGAGACAGATCTTTTGTTGGGCACAGGGAGGGAAGCATAATTAGGCAGGAGATTTTCCATGTCTGGGTGGCGGAATTAGCGCTGTGTTATTAGAATTCCTCCTTGGGCTAAAATTACAGAAGATCAATTAGACCCGTAATGAAGTACTGAGGGGTTTTTTTTAAACGACAAGACCCGATACTGAGGATTGCATATTTGATGTGTCCCGTCAGACCTAACGCCGGATTAATGCTCAAAGAGAAACTTCAATAATTACTTGAATAATTACAGTTTCATTCATACTAATATGTTTTGTTTGCTCAAACGATGCATTTGTATGTATCACGGTCAGATTCCTTTATGGCTTACAGGACATGTTGATCCTTCCCAGGGAGATGATGCCGGTCTCCAAGCTTTCCGCCCACTGCTCTCCGAGGTCCTGAATCAGGCTGCCTGACTGTATTGCCTGATGCTCCTCACTTGTGATTTTTAAATTAACAAAAAATCCAGAATACTAGAAGCACCAGGATGTTGTCGTTGTGTTCTGATGCACCTCACTGGTCTTAACAACTAAATACAAACCAGAAGGTCACTGGTTCAAATCCCATTGTTGCCAGCAAGACCCTTCAACCCCAACTGTCTGATCTATGTCACTTTGTGCAAAAGGGTCTGCTAAATAGACCGAATGTAAATTCCAAGTTTGATAACGGGTGACTGTGGCTCTGTGGTGAGCAAGGGAGCCATTACGACTCACCTGAAAACAGTGTTTGATATGATACTGAACTGGCTGCTAGAAAATACTGAAGTGAGGCAGGTGATGCTGTTCTCCAGGAGACATGATTCTGATACGCTCGCAAACATCCATCCATCATCCATAGCATTTTATCTATTACAGGGTGGTGCTGGGCCTGGAGGTCAGGCCAGGAGGCATGATGCAGGAGGCAGAGGACGCGCTGCCTGGGGAGGCTGGCTCTTTGGGGCCCCGTGAGAAACAAATCATAAGGTGTCAATCCATCACATTGTCATGTGCCTGTCTAACTCAAGGAAATGATAAAAATAATAAATTGGTGCTTTTCTTAAATTATAATTGATGAAACTGCTGTTTTCCTTGTACCATTTCAACACAAAAAAAGACTATTTCTAAATTTGGTGATTTTATTTGCAGTATTTATATCCACCTTTTTTAGTTTTCGGTCATCTAGGAAAAGCCCATCTCAGTTTGAGAGCTCCTCCCTGAGGCCGTCAGGGGGCCAGTCCGGCATTTCGGAGCCCCCCCCCAGGCACTGCACACTGACCAAACACTCACTCTGTGGTGTTAAGTGAATGGCACGTCCGCTCTGTGAAGCAGCCCCTCTTCTGAAGCACTCCAGATGCTTTCCACCTGCCTCCCTTGCTCTCTATAATCCCAGGCCATCTAAATTCCCAACTGCCTGTCATGGGATCAGCATCTATTATCTGCCTCCCCCAACCCCCCTCCCCCGTCCACTTGGCCCAAACAAGCCCAGGACACGGCTTCCGAGCTATCATCGCAAGTTTAACAACTTTGTTTACATCACAATTGCTCTATAATGTTTATATGTCTATATTATATGCTCGCAGCACCAAATGATGAGATAAAATATCACTGGGCACATGAAGCGATTTACGCTCTGATTGTTCCCTCTCGTATTGCGTTTAACACCAGGCCATTGGTCAAGTCTGAGGATGCTGGGTGCTGTCCAGTGCTTTAGCCACAGTGCTAAAGTGAACAAGTCAAGTCAGGGCCGGATTGAGAGCATTAGGGCCCCTGAGCACCAGCACTGATGATGTCACATCAGAAAGGAACGGTGCTAATCGGTGACTCACAGAAGGCTTTTTAGTCAGTGCTGCTGAAAATATGTATTAGATATTAAATGAAATTTGTTAAAAGACCTTAGTGAACGGGACTGGGGGGTGGCGCTAGCTTATGGAGGGTCGTCCTGCCTGGTACCCCCCCCCCCCCCCCAAGGATGTGGTGCCCTTAGGCTCATGGCCAAATGTCCATATGGTTAATCTAAGGTCAAGCCCTGAACGCCCCGCAGTTACCGGAGCCCCGGCATCCTAGTAGGGGGTGTTTGACGTGTCCCTGAGCTGCATGTGTGGGTCACTTAGCCATCACTGACAGTCTGGGGGGGGTCCAGCATGACGGAGAGTATGGGGCGCCGTTTGCTCAGAGAGGCTCTGCCAGACACACCCGCAGATGTTAACACACTGAAAAGGCTGCATTTTTTTCTCCAGTGCTTGAAAATATTCATAAACAGCCCTGAGCCGGACCATAGGTCTTGTGCCCTAGTACTGGGGTACTTGCTTGTTTATGACTAAGCAAGTTTCTCCTCCAAACAGCAGTCAAATTTTAGGCACAACGTGCCAGAAATAACTGCTAAAACAGAGGCCCTGTGCAGCATTAATCATTTTTTATTAGCTGAGGGATATTACTCTGAGACGTGCCCAAGGCGTAGTGTCAGGGGAAAGGCAGATTGGGCGGCTGCGGGGGAGTTAATGTCAGACAGAGGGAGGTGCTGCTGTGTTTATGACCCATATATAACACAGGGTTAGCCGAGTGGAGAGGGCCGGCACTGGAGGACGTCTTAGAGGGGTCGCTGAGACATTTCCAATTTTATTTCTGCAGGGCTGTTTCTGCCCAGGTCAGGCATGGAGGAATTTGCTGAAAGATATCTGCGAGTCAAAATGCAGGGGTGAAGGGCTTGGGAACAGAGCAAAGATGGCAGCAGTGAGGAGGAGGGGCTAGGGAAGGGAGTAAGGATGGCGGGAGTAAGGAGGAGGGGCTAGGGAAAGGAGTAAGGATGGCGGCAGTGAGGAGGAGGGGCTAGGGTAAGGAGCATTGTGGGGAAGGGCTCGGTCTTTCTTATTGACATATATTTACAGCCACTTTGCCGCAGCCCCCCCAAGCCCTCACATGCTACACACCTGTCGCACGTCAGTGATCACATGACAGAACGTCCATCGATACTGACGGTCGATTTGCTGTAAGCTGTACTTGTCACTTAGTGTGCAGGAACAGGGTCACTTTACCATGCAGCCTTCGTGTCAGGCTGGTGTTGTATATCACCCATGTTTCGGTTATGTGTCACTCATATCATGCACACTGGAAGCAGCTGCATCAACATTGCCATCCTTGTCGGAACAGAGAGGTGATGAGAGTATGTGAATCATGATGCATGTTTGAGGAACAGGAGCAGAGGCTGTGTGCATCTGCGTAGATCTACTGCCTCCTGAGAGGTCTCTGATTAAGCAGAAGTGTGTGGTGATGCTAGCTGATGCATTGCAGCTATTTTGCTGGACAAAGTGAGAAAAATCTGGAATTTCACTTGAGGCTCAGTGTACTGTGGAGTGGGGGTGCGGGGTACAGAGGAGGTCTCGCGACATCATTTGGCAAACAGCGGGGTGCAGCGTGAGGAGGGGTACCAAATCGTGGAAAGGTCAAAGGTCAGTACTTTCTCCGTGGCTGCTGATGTAAGCTTGAGACTATTACAGCAAAAAGGCAAAACTTGATCAATTTCATTGGCTGTTACTGGAAACTACACTTCAGGTCGCACCCTTACCGCCGAGCACGTGTGTGCCAACCGCTGAAATTAGCTCTTTGGGAGGGCATTTATTAATGATTATGTCGTCTTATGTTTTTGTAAGATTTACATCTCTGTTGGGACAGGGAGGACCTGGAAGATGGAACGGGGAGCTGATTAGCACAGCTGGAATACAACAAACATCCAAAGCAGCCATTTTGTCTGTCACATGGCAGGAAAACTGGGAGCCAGAACACAGCTTATGGTTTCTCTCTCTCCTCACAGAAAAGGCAGCTTTATAACCTTAACAATTAAAAACCGACTACAGGATCGTACAAGGGCTCGTCCTACGACCTGCCCCAATGTATCCATGCCCTGCCAAATGACTAATCATTTGGTGTCACTACAATACTGTGTTACAGGTATAATAACAACAACAACAGCAATAACAACAATAATAATAATAACAATAATGATAATAATAATAACAATAATAAAACAATAATAACACTAGTAATTATTACTATTATTGTTCTTGTTTTGTTGTTGTTATTACTGTCACATTTCTTCTTAGCTCAGAGAGGCCCTTCCGAGTCAAGCCGACCACAACAGCAGTATGATGCCGGCAGGATTATCTGTACCGCAGATTTCCTTCCACTTCCTATCCCCCTCTATTTAAAGCCCTACTGACACCTGTATGTTTGCTGGCTTTGTCTGCCCCGTCTCGACAGCCTTAGGATCCACCTGTGACCCGCACAGAACCGTGAACCTCGAACTGCAGGCTAAAATAGGAGCTTTCGCACCCCGGGGGCTAAAACGGAGGGCGCCTGTGGCTCACCGGACGTCTGAGGTTCAGGAAAAAGCACCAAAGATTGACATGAAGATTGAGCAGATGCGGTGTTACGCTTTACTGTCCATCATGTCTAATCTCTTCAGCCCATTTGGGGGTAATATGTGTGTTTCTAGACTGTCAACAAAGGCAACACTGCAGAATAGTATTGTTTTATGAACATAATATCAGCATTTTTTTGTTGACACATGATTTTGGCTGCACCTGTAATGCATCATCGTTTATATTGTTTCCTGTGTATCACAGTGATTAATTGCTACATTTTCACTGCCATATGTACCTGGTCACACAATTTGTAGTTCATAGCTATGACCCCTTAAACCCTTTGGCCAAGTAAACACAAATTAATTGCAAAGGAGATGAATTTAATTAAAATTGGAATTTAATATTTAACAGCGGCTCAGTGGGTAGCACTCCTGACTTGCAGGGGGGGCGTTTCAGATCTTGCCTCTGCTCTGTGTGTGGGGAGTTTGCATCTTGTTGTGGAAGTTTCCTGCAGTGATCCAAAGACAGGGATTTGGGCTAGTTGGCATCTTTAAATTGCTCGGAGTGTGTGGCTGTGCGTATGTTTGTGCCCTGGGATGCTGCCTCGGATAGAGCCCGGGGGCGCCAGTGACCCCAACCAGGGTATGTTATGGATGGACGAGTATTTGTGCTAATTTCCTGACGCAGGGGACTGTGACTGAGAGTGGACGCTCGCTTGCTGTGACCAATATCGGCTGTTATGCGCGTGAGCAGTCAGCTTCTGGGAGGCGGGCAGCCCGGGGGCTTCGCTCAGCGACCGCTGACCATGTCCGTGCCCCCATGCGCGTCCGCAGCCGGGACTTTGTCCTACCCCATGACTTCTTGAGTTTGTGGACAGAGTGAGATTTCTCAGAAGTGCCGCTCTGCAGGCCCTGGCTCTACACTCCCGTGTTACTTTTGGCGTCGTTTGAATTCTCTCAGAAGCATTTTGGTAATTATTTTGATGCTTCATTTGGTCTTCAAAGGCCTTTCTTTCTCTGCTCAGCCAGCTTCTTTCTGGAACCTCATGATACATTTAAAAGCCATATTTTAAGTAGATCTGGGTTCTTTTAGAGTTGCACAAAGCTGTTGTCTGAAAGTTCTTGCCATTGGTTTATGTTCATGAAGGGAATATGATGACCGAGGGAGTCATCTTGCTGGATTGCCGGGGAGGGGGGGGGGGGGGGGGGTCAATCTGTGTAACCAGGCTGTCAGACATTCATTAGCTGGCACGTCCCCCAGGCCAGGAGTGGAATCCGAAGCAGTGGTTATGTGGGTTTTTACCGCCCTCTGCCAACTTTGATGACCAGTCATTCCCATAACCGAGACCTCACATGCCACATGTTCCCAGTTTGTCGTGCTGGGGGGTCTGTAGTCACCCTGGTTCTTTTTCTCCATCTCCATTACAATTGATGTGAAATTTACCCAAACAGTGACAAATCTGCATTTTATTAACTTTTCTGTTACTGTAAGTGTTACCACATTGTAGAAAACATTATCTCTCTTCACAAAATTACAGATGCTGGGATTTCAGTACAGCACATCCAATGATTACTAAATGTTTATCTTATGTAGGCTATACAGATTTAGCCCGTTACATACATGCTTTATGAACACCATAGTTATACATACTATAGATACGATATACAATTATGTTTATAGTATATACAGTATGTTATGTATAATAGGCCCTATATATAGTATTTATATACTTAAATACGCTACTAAGCATACATACAAAACACTTATAAACCCTGTATCCTAGAGCTGTAACTGCAGCCATTCATCATGCAGAATTTGGTTGCATCATTTTCGATTCGGTGCATGTAATGAAATGAATGAGCGCATTTATTGACACGGGGAACCTAAATTCACAAGTAGCTGTTCTCAACACGAAGACATTATGCTAATCGTGGCTGTGAGCTGCGTTACTGCTAATGCTGGTTACTGCCAGTGATAATCAGTGGTTTTGGGACATTGTGGTTTCCAAATAAATCACACCAGCACTGGGGAGATTGTAGTTGTTAGGACCAAGACTGTCTGTTGGCTCTGCTATTCCGAAACGGGGTATGTTGCTGCAAACACATCCTACATGCTAACTCATTTGAGACGACATCATCCGAGGGTGTGTGCGACCGGAGCAGAGCCGGAAAAGGCTCTGCAGCTTAGCTTCCCTGTGGCATTGAAGGCGCTTTTACCAGGAAATTCAGACTGGGCTGAAAAATAACTGTGGGCTATAGGGGTGTTTATCGCTACAGGTCTGTGGTCGTACTCGGTAGTAGAGATCACGCAATTTAGTTTCTTTATGATTGTTATCCTGTCATATTTTTGATTTTTAAATTTATTGTATGTACAGTATTTATTTTTATATCGTGCTAATAAACGTCTCTTAGTTTTTTAATTCATTCATATCGACAGATGCATTGCCTTTAGTTTACAACTGTTCCTAATTGCTTGTCGTTTTAATAATAAGAATTTTCAAAATCAATTCTGTTTCCCTGCCGTACTGAAACTGCACCGAACCGTAACCCCAAAACCTGCACTGACTTTGGTGTACTGTTACACTCATACTACATAGGCTACTCTAAAAACCCAGGAAATGGTCATGTGATATGGTAAGCTGGTCCTCGGTGCCTTAAGATCCAAGCTGCGTTCATACGCTCAGAAAGTCGCTCTTGGCTTCCTACAGTGTCGCCCCATCATCTGCCGATGCCCCCCGCAGGTGAACTCTGTCACCGTCTGTGTGTCACGTCAAGCCCCACGCTGAGCGGCGCGACGTGCAAATGAAGAGGCTCGTCACCCGTTTGTCACTTTCCCCCCGGGCGACGCGTCGTCCCCAGCTGAAAAGCCGCTTCCCGTTCCCCTTTCCAGACCATGAGGTCAGGTCACTGCACTTCCATTTCACTGGCACAGAGGATTAAGGCTCGTTTGAACAGTACAGCCACTTAGCGTTATCTTTTAGATGTCACACCCTCTAGGTGGTGGATAACACAGCCTGCTCTCTTCTGAAACGTTCAACCCGCCACACTCCGTCAAACCGGCGTCGGTTGCCAAGGTGATTCATCTTCATGCTCGCCTTTCAGTCCGATTAACAGGTCTCCCTCAACACCGTGCCCATCGTCCTTTTTTAACAGGCCAGTCCGAGGGCACCTAAACGCGAGGACCCGGCCGGCAGCTCAGGTGTACCATGTTCCTCCCTCTCAATGATAATGGCTTTACTAACACCGAGGCCTGGAATCTTGCCCGAGCGATGGGGCCACGCTCTGCAGATTCATCACATCGTCCGTTATTTACTCACTTCTTACTTAATCCGCCCCCCCCCCCCCCAATTGCCCAGCAGTACTTTTAATCCAAAGTGACTCATGAATTTAACACAATCAAACATCTGGAGATCTGAGCCGAAGAGAGTCTCAGTGAAGGTGATTCGTGGCTTCAGATCCACGTTCCTGACCTGCCAGCTACAGTACATAGTGATGAGAGACTGCTGTCATGCTTTACATGACATTCAGCAAGACAACGTAGGGTAAATCGCCTTCAAGAATGAAAGTTTTGCCCCGATCCCCATTATGATGTGTGTACATTAACCTTTTGGATTATTGGCTTATGCACTATAAATTTCAACAGACAGGGAGCAGATCATTAGTCAACTACAGCTGGTTATGGAACAGAAACTCACTGCTGATATCTGATTGTTTAATATCATGCAACTTTATTTTAGGTGGAGAGATTTTTTACGTTTAATTCCAGGATGAAAACACGCATGAGGGTTGAACGACGCACACATTCGGACAAAAGTGGTGGATAACAGCTGCTGAGAGAAGGCTCAGTGCGGGGGTGATTATTAACGTGCGGGGGAAACGCGAGCACGAGATCGGTCAGAGTTCCGCGTTCGGATAATTACGCTCCATGAGATCTCCTTCAATACTGTAATAATGAAAAAGCTAATGTTCGTGCACAATAATACCGCCGGCCTTGGAAGTGCGGCTAATGATCTCAAAATGGAATCGCTTAACTCTGCAGGCTGAGTACCTCCGTCTCAAGCTGCCGTTACATCCTGCGGCATGTATGTCTTTTTAATAGGGGCTTAAATTGCCTTCATAGCCGGCGATTTTGAGCGAACTTGAGACCGGGGGTGGGTGGGGGGTTGAATTTCCACAGTTGCTGGTTGAGGTCTATGCTGGGGGGGTGCGGGGGTCAGAGCGTCCAGAGGATCAGCCCAGAAGGATGTCACTTAGATGCACAAATATCGATGGCTCCCCCCAAGCACCATCCATTAAAGCATGTCCCTAATGTTGTTATCTTTTTTATTTCCGTGTAATGGTTATTGCATGCTGCACATGTCCCGTACACTTTGCAGTCGGATTCTGTATGATTTATTCATTATATTACATTATTCACCTGCTCTGCAGACACTCTAATCCAGACTGACTCGGTAGCCCGTGTCGAAATCCGCCCACGTGGCGGGATCCAGGTTAAGGGCACCAGCTTGGGGTACCACATCAGTGCTGCTTCTGGAGAATCAACCTCCCTGCTCCTCACCTGCAGCGGCGGCCGTCGGCCTCCAAGCCCACATGACACTGCAGAGCAGGTACCTGATCACCTCAGATTTCCTTGTGATTCCCGGCCCGAGTCGGTGATCGCTCGTCTGCTCCACCAGCCTTTCATTCATTTCGGCAGAATGAAAGTAATTACTCCTTTAACACAGGCATTTATTAAGACGACTCAGGAAACGCGGTGGAGACACTGAGCGGGAAATCTGGATGCTGCCGTCGAGAGGCAGTGCAGACAGGCAGCTGCTCGTCTGGTTTATTTTTATCGGCAGGATAGATTCAGTGTCAGTGGTTTCCGCAGACACCTCTGAGGCAGAGATCAGACACATGCAGACGTAATACAGGATACAAAGTCAGCTGCTCGGCCTGAAAGCGGAGACTGCCGCGGGACATGGGAGAGCTCTTTGCCTTTCCTTACATGCTTGTTATATTAATGCGGCTCATTGATCTGCGCTGATGCTGGTTTACAATTGTCCTTGTGTCAGTTATCAATTGCTACACAGTTGGCTGTCCAGGTATGTGATAGAACACTGAATCAATCTATCTATCTATCTATCTATCTATCATCTATATATCTATCTATCTATCTATCATCTATCTATCTATCTATCTATCTATCTATCTAATGTCTGTCTCTTTATAAACAGGTCTGCCCCTCATACCTTAAGGAATCTTCCGGGGTTTCGTATTCTCCAGGGGGTGGGGTGGGGTGAGACACGTGTGAACATGTGAGAAAGCCATGTGACTAGCTCACATGCTGTCTGGGCGAGCCTGACCTTCCTGGGGTTCAGTCTGAATCACTGTCACCCGGCATAGATAACTGCCTGTCGGAAGAGGCTAGATGGGAGGTCTTTTGTAGCTGCATTAATATGTATGTGTACAAAGAGTACAGTCTGCATGTCCTTCAGACCTGATGCATCCTAGCACACATCCTGTTAATCGCCTCATGTTGAGTTAAAACAGAGACCAAATATGGCCAGATCGTCTGATACAGAGTATGAGAGATTCCTTGCCTGAGCAATAACACCACACCAGGTCGACAAAAAGTGCAAACGGTCTCAAAAAGTATAAAAGACGAAGCAGTTTTCCGAAGTGATTGTTATTTTGGAGAAGTGACTCACCAGCTCTGGTGATTGTTTGAATGTCCCTCATGTGTGTGGGACGCGGCTCAGGGACGAGTGCCGGTGGCTTTGTTTCTGGTGTGCAGTGTGAGGCTGTCAGAGAGAGGGGGCGCTGAAGAGCAGAACTACTGTGTGACAAGCTGATGTTCTAACCCGAGCTACACTGTTTCCTGCTGGCAACACTGAGGATTAGTTAAAGGTGGGAAGATTAGTTTAAGATGATGTTCCAGGTGAAGGAAATGGCATCAGACCTTGGTCCTCCAATTACTACATTTTTTTTTTTTTTTCACCACTGACTTACTGCTAAACTGGGAAATAATGACAGGAAATAAGCCGGAGACCAGTGCAGTAGGCAGAGTGGCAGCGAGGCTGTGTAGGTGAGACCAGGAAACAGAGCAGCTTTCGCCTGCGTTAGCAGAGCAGCAATAAAATGGGGAGACAGGAGAGGCTATATATCAGCGGCTGATTTCCCCTGAGCCCCCCCCTTCCTTAAAAATTAGAATTTAATACATTTAACAGTGGGCCGTGCAGAGGCACAGCGAGTAGCCCCCACTGCTCACGCTTCCACCGTTAGTGGCTTCCATTCCCACACCCAGGTGTCCTACCGTGCATGTGGGTTCTCTGTGCGTGTGGGTTCTCTGTGCGTGTGGGTTCTCTGACTGTTCTGGGTTCCTGCTGCCGTCCAAACACACACTTAGGTGTAGCGGAGGTGCTCAATCGCCTGTAGCCTGTGTGTGTGTATCTGCATGTGTGTGTGTGTGTGTCAGTGCGCGTGTCTACATATGTGTATGTGTGTGTCTGAGTGTGTGTATGTGTCTGTGTGTCTGCATGTGTGTGTATCTGCATGTGTGTATGTGTCTGTGTGTGATTGTGTGTGTATGTGTATGTGTGTGTTTTCCTTGTGATGAACGGACACACTTTACAGAATAAATATTCAGATTCTGAGGCAAATATGCAAATCCAGATATAAATGCTCGCTGTAATTTAGCGTTTGAAGTCATGTTCAGCTTAAGTAAATGTATATACATACATTTTATTTACTGTATATAGATGTAAACCTCTCTTTTAAAATTTGAACCAGTAAGTTGGTTCATAATAATACTGCAGCAGACTTAATTGGAAGCAATTCCCTCTTAATGTTTCCCAAGCATTAAGTTTCCAAAATAATCAGAATCACTGCAGTATGGATGTAGCCCAACCACCAAGACAAATGGTGGCTGGCTTCCCTCCTCTCCTGCACCCTCATTCGTATTCCTGCCAGTCAGACGGTACGCTGTGTAGATTTTACACTGATGTGGTTCGGCGAGTGGGTCACTTAAGAATTCAAAAATCAAATCTGCCACTGTGATGCCATTTAAACTACTCATAAAATATGTACCACCTTCCTGAGATTCCTGTCCTTTTTGTAATTTTGTTTCCAGTTCAGGAAAGTGAGTCTGGGGACTGGTGATTTTCCTGTTGATTCAGCACCATGAATTGATTTGCTGAGTAAAATTCCATGCAGAGAGTCCATGTGATGGAGGGCTGGGTCCTGCTTTGCATTTCCCCAGACAGTCATGTCACTTTTAACTGTGCAGGTGTAGCCGCTTGCTTGCAGCTCACTAAATACATGAATACCTGTGTAATGCAGCAGTTCATCTATTGATGCAGTGTGGTTTCTCCCATCATACCCAAGTGCATCCCCTTACCCGTATGAATCCCCTAACCCAAGTGCATACCCTTACCTGTGAGCATCCCCATACATGTGTACATCCCCTTGCCTGTGAGCATCCCCTTAGCTGTGAGCATCCCCTTACCCGTATGGATCCCCTAACCCGAGTGCATCCCCTTACCTGTGAGCATCCCCATACATGTTTACATCCCCTTGCCTGTGAGCATCCCCTTACCTGTGAGCATCCCCATACATGTTTACATCCCCTTGCCTGTGAGCATCCCCTTAGCTGTGAGCATCCCCTTACCCGTATGGATCCCCTAACCCAAGTGCATCCCCTTACCTGTGAGCATCCGTATACATGTTTACATCCCCTTGCCTGTGAGCATCCCCTTACCTGTGAGCATCCCCATACATGTTTACATCCCCTTGCCTGTGAGCATCCACATAGCTGTGAGCATCCCCTTACCCATATGCATCCCCTAACTCATGTGCATCCCCTTACCTGTGAGCATCCCCATAAGTGTTTACATCCCCTTACCTGTGAGCATCCCCATACATGTTTACATCCCCTTACCTGTGAGCATCCCCATACGTGTTTACATCCCCTTAGCTGTGAGCATCCCCATACATGTTTACATCCCCTTGCCTGTGAGCATCCCCTTACCCATATGCATCCCCTTACTCATGTACATCCCCTTACCTGTGTGCATACTATTACCTGTGGTCATTTCCTTATGACCAGCACCCCTTCTGAGAATCTAAATGCCTAAAAACAAACCGTCATGATCATCTCCAAACACGGCCAGCTCAACAAAACAATCGAAGGACAGGGCTACTTAAAATGCACTAGTGGACCATTGAAAGCAGTGATCAATGTGAATAATGCCGCTTGCATCTTCTTTGAATTAATTTGTTTAAAACTCACCTGAAATTCTGCATTTGTAGACAGACGACGGCTGTGCAGGGACTTTCTGTGGAACACAGGTACTTTAGAGTGTCTGGAAGATCCGCTCCCTGAATTAATTATCGTATTATTGACATTTAGGAAAACTTATTCCACCTCAAGGTTAATAGTAGAGCTGAAGTTGAAGTAAGATGGAACGGTCCATAGCTCTTCCTCCCAAATACTTTGCCCTCATTCTCATTCTTTAAAAGCAACTTCTTTTGTCTCTCTGAACATTTAATATTGGGCTGGTCTTTTTGAGGAGGTGCTTAGATGTAGCATCGTTATACGAATTAGAGAAAGTCCAGTAAAATGGCATCCAGCCTCCTTTGATTCCTTGATCGGGAGGGTGGAGTCTAGGCAGGGCTGGGGGAGGGGAGGGGTGTTGTTTTGGTGGGGATGGGGCGGGGTGGAGTCTGGGCGGGGCTGGGAAGGGGTCTAAGTGGGGCTGGGGATCAGGAAGGGTGGAGTCAAGGCAGGGCTGGGGGGGGAGGGGTGGAGTCTAGGTGGGGGTGGGGTGGGCTCTAGGCAGGGCTGGGGAGGGGTGGGGTCTAGGCGGGGCTGGGGATCGGGGGGTGGAGTCTAGGCAGCGCTGGGGATCGGGGGTGGAGTCTAGGCGGGGCTGGGGATCGGGGGTGGAGTCTAGGCGGGGCTGGGGATCAGGGGTGGAGTCTAGGCGGGGCTGGGGATCGGGGTGTAGTCTAGGTGGGGGTGGGGATCGGTGGTGGAGTTTAGGCGGGGCTGGGGTGTAGTCTAGGCGGGGCTGGGGGAGGGATGGGGTGGAGTCTAGGCAGCGCTGGGGATCGGGGGTGGAGTCTAGGCGGGGCTAGTGGAGGGGCGGGGTGAAGTCTAGACGGGGTGGGGATCAGGGGTGGAGTCTAGGCAGGGCTGGGGGAGGGGTGGGGTGGAGTCTAGGTGAGGCTGGGGGCAGGGTGGGGCGGGGTGGGAATAGAGCCTAGGCGGGGGATGGAGCAGGGACTTGGGCATCAAGGTCACACATTCTCTCACATGTTTAATAATGAGACACAGCTGGATGACACCCACATGTATCCAAGGTATATTTCAGACACCCACAGCCCCATTTTATGTTCAGGTTTTGAACAGGATATTACGTAATGTGCGATTGTGTGCACTGTACAGTGGGCAGCAGGCTTCCAGGCTCACTGCAACAGGCTCCAGGCTCAATCCCCCCCTTCCCATAACCCCACACATCAGATAAGTAGTGATGGATGGATGGATGCATCTAGAAATTAACACGCAATTTTGTCTATTTACACAATGGGAAGGATTTAAATGCATCTTTAAGCCACTGTATGAGGCGTACAGAGGAATTACCTGCCTGAAGATTAGTGACAGGAACCAAATTTTTCACAGAACAGTATCTGAAAATGAATCTGGTGCAGTCAGGCACCTACAGTGATTATGCTGGATGCCAAACCCACTCAGACCTTCCCAGTACTTCTTCGATGCTGGCCACATGGGGAAGCTTCCCGATGCAGTGTTTTACTGGGCCGTCTTCTATCATTATTCACCCCCAGGAAGGCAGACTCATGATTAGACATCCCACGAAACTGAGCAAGCTCCGTAAATTGAAGTCACAAAGTCATTGTAAGAATAAACTGTTTGATGTCACATAAACGAATTATGTGTAATGTCATGCCGGACGTTAGCCAGTTTGTAATAACATTTGGTCGGCCGTCTCGCAAAATGCGTGCACAGGATCCGAGGAGAGGTTTAAATGCCTGACTGCAGATGGATCTCAATTGGGTTTGCTAATAACATGATGCGGGTCAAGTCAACCAATCGGGGGGAAGCTTCATCTCACGCTGGCTCTGGCTTTCAGGGACACCTTTAGAGGGGAGGCTGGGAAGTATGATTACATCAGTCCTGAGCATCACTGTATGATATGCATCACTGCATAGAAACAGCAGCCAGGGCGGGAAAACTCGTCTGTCTGATAGATGTAGCGCACGATGACAAAATCAGCCTTTGCGTTTCCCTCACACAATGACGTTTTATTAATAGATTTGTCTACCAGCTGTTATTGCACAGAAGCATATTTGGTGACACAGTGTTCACAGGCGAATGCTTCTCTGTTAGAAACAGGAGATGAAATAATCAAACACTGATAAAATCTGTCCTTGGCATTTCAGCAGACAGAAATTGATGATGGAACAGGAAGCGGCTTTCATAGTGAGCTAGCGTGATTTCAGCGAGGCCGGCCTCCCCATCTCGCGTTATCAATGATACAAGGCAAGCTTTTTCAAAGACTCAGTATCTCTGCTGGCCTCAGTCGGCATTACTTTGGATCTCATAAATGATCGGTTTCCATGGCGAAACGTAGGCATTTTTTGAACTTACGTGATTGATAGTGCATTATTTGATTTTTTTTTCTGATTTCATAAGGTTGTGACTCAGCCTTTCACTTGAGATGCATTGAGCCATTTTTATCTGTATGACAGCAAAAGCCAATCACATCATTTCACTCAAAGAATACTCAAGTACTCAAGACTTGAGTATTGAGTCACAACGGATTCACAATGTCTTCCATGGAGCTTCAAGAAAAGGTGCTGGATAAGCAGCAGATTAATTCCCAGGGATGATGTGGAACTTTTTCCAGAGTATCAGTGGATATTTACAGTGGTGAAGGCTTTGGCATCTATATGATAAAGATCATTCCGTAGCCTATCCCCGTGCCCCCCCGCGGGACACTCCATATATCACAGCAGCATTCGCAGTGCACATTTTCATTTTACCTACAGTGGTTCTATAGGTATCTTTTGGGACTCATCGATTGTACATAAGTGTAGCAGAAGGCGGATCCAAAGAGACAGTGGTCCAATGGAAATGAGATCACTTACATCGAGTCTGCAGCAATTAGTACATAAACACTTTGTCGATTGCTAAACTGGCCAATAATTGTTATGGTAAACTCTCACTAGGCAAATGTCATCATGATGGACAATTTCTTTTCATCTGCTCCTTGGACATATCAGTAGCTCTGCATGTTATTTAATGAAAGTATCATTACAACTTTGTATAAGACAGAAACTTCCATAAAACCCCCGAACATATAATCAACACAGAGTCTCTGAGGATCTTAAATGCCCCCAGCAGGGCACTGTGACTTGGCCAAGGGTAGTGATATACTGTAGGTGATACCCCTCCCTGTTCTTCACACAGTCACTCTGTCCTCTAATCTCTCCCTCTCCTTCATCACCTACCCTTGCACATTTGCCCCCACATCGCACTAAGTTGTGTTGTATTCATTGTACTTCTGTCTTATAGTTTCGTCGAGATTTCTATAGTTGTATATTTACTGAATGTTATTATATTCTGTATATTTTTAGAGTATTATTTGTCTAATTTTATGTGGCACAGTTGGGGAAGCTACCAAAATAAACATTTCAGTGTACGTTATACAAGCAGCTCTGCATGTGATAAATGAAACTCGGAATTTAGTTCCGTGTTTTACTCCCACACCCTGACGTCTGCTGTTTGCTTGCCCAGGCCTGCTTCCCCTCCACTGGGGAGGCCAGTATGTTACTTTGGGAGAAAACACCTCTACAGGGTTTAAATCAGGACCAGGCCAGTTATCTTTCCCGTCAGTTGCTAACACAGTGAAATCTGTTGGATTTCTGGGGAACTCGGAGGCTGGTCCTGTGCTTTACATTGAGTTTTGTCCCTTTCATCTCCATCTTTTACTGTCAGAAGTTTCACACCCGTGGTGTGGCCTCAAGTGAGCCTTCTGATTGGACAGTTGGGTGACAGGCAGAGTTGTGATTGGAAAATGCGCTGGTTGACACATCCATTTGAGGATACTAGACGGCAGGAAACATTTTGGCTGGAAGACGGGGTGCTATTCTGATTGGAAGGTCGGGCGACTCAAACGTGGGCCAACGCCTGCTTTGCACAGTGCGGCCATGCGGGGCACAGGGACGCTGGGAGACGGCAGGACGGGGATCATCTCTGGATGCCGTCTCCTTGGTAGTTTCTCTGGCTGCATCACGTTTTGCAGCCCTTTGTTTTCTACTTACCTTTCATAATTGTCCATCAACCTTTGGTATTTAAGTTTTGTATTTACTTAGATCTACTCTGCTGTTTATTTAATTCTATTTGTATATTTAATTGTGTTATTTTGTGAAAAACTCTAGCACTTTATCCAGCGTGTTTCCTACCTATTGCCCTGTGCTGCCAGACGTAGGCCTCAGATCCTCCGCACTGGCTGAGTGGATGAATGATGGACGAATCTCCCGTGTTACATTAAGCATCACCACAGCATATGCCTTCACCGAAACTCTTTTGTTTATAATTAATTGGGAAGGACCTTTTTAAACTTTAATGGCCTTCACCGCCAGGCACGGCAAGAAAGCTGAACTATTATTATTCACATCTGACAAAGTGTTTACGGTCATTACCATTTCGGTTTGTGACATTTGATGCTCGGGGTCTGACGAGGTCTGTTTGTTCCTATTCCCTCTGATCCTGGAAATCAATGCTTTGTGGAAGCGCATAGCACCTCTGACTGGGTAACTGTGTGCCGGGTTCGGCTGAGTGAAGCCGATGATTAAGGCTGAGCAGTGAGCAGGAAAGAATGGCCTTAAAAACTGGAACTATGTGGGAAATGTGACATGCATGGGATCTGAGCCCAGAGGATTTATACCCTGCAGTGTTAACATAGTTCTGTGTTCAAATCTACCAGTGAAGCCGCACACATAGACTCCAGTGTCATCATACTGGGAAAGTAGCGAATGTACAGACTCCCATATATTAGGAGCATGATGGTAATACTGCGGTGAAAGGGACAGCAAAGTACATTTTTGAATGTGTATCTTTATATTTTTTATTACAGATTAAAAAATGACCTGAGGCAAAATTTCATGATTGCATATACACAGGGGTGGATTAAGGTGTACAGAGGCCCCTAGGCTACAGTAGTCTGTGGGCCCCCCATCCCCGCCCCCCTCCGCGCCAATGGGGGCCCCCTTGCAGGCTGGCACACGTGGGGCCCCTAGGCTTAAGCCATATCTAGCCTGTGCATTAATATGCCCCTGCATATACATGTTAATCTGCACTTTTTTGTGTGTGTTTGGGCCCCAAGTTTCGGGTTAGCATCTGTATGTACTGTATGTAGTTCATCTACTGAGCAAAATTACCGTAAATTTACTTAAGGGAAGTTACGCTAAGGAGACGTCCCTGGGAAATGACCTGAGCTATCGACGCTGGACTAATGTATCTTTTCATGATCCCTCCACGAGATTGAACTGAAGCAGGTGTAGGCTCGGGGGGGTTAAATCAGGCTCACTTAGACAGTTTTGAAGTTTCCAGCTGTTTCTCCCAATGCAGTCCCCAATGTTACGCGCAAACAGACTTTTTCCATTCACGTCCTGATTCCACCTGCAGATCAGTTACATCATCAATAAATCCCAGCAAGACAGTTCCAGAGACCTGCACTCCTACCCAAGATGTGACAGAATCTCCGCCATGCTTCCCAGATCTGATGTGATTGGGCTCCTTTTTAGCTCCTCTCCGCCCATATTCTACGTCACCGTGGCCCCCTCCTTTCCTGAGACAATGCTGGCCATATTTGTTTTCCTTCTCTAATTCTAATATATTCTTTCTCTCCTTAGAACCGACATGATGCTTGTCTCCCTCAACGTAGGGCTTTTACTCTCCTGTCAGACTCTTATTCACAGAGTGAATTGCTTGGGTTTCGCCCCCCCCCCTGCTCTATGGAGGTTCACTTTGTTATTTTAGCCTTATCTTTACACCCCCCAGTGGTGCTTCTGTCGTCAGCCAGCCTCTGTCTTCAATGACATTCCTCCTGTTGTCTTCCTGTCTTTCATTCTCTTCTTCCTCCATTGGTTTCTTTCTTCCACATCATTGCTTTTCTGATATCCAGTGGTTTTAATTTATTTTTTATTTTTTTGTAGGAGGGGGCAGTAATGGACAAATCTTCGACGTAATGTGTCAGATCTAAGACAAAGATACAGAATACCGGCACACCACAGAGCAAAAGGGAGCACATGCCAAATCCTCACGTTACCCTCGAACAGGGATTAAACACAACTAATCTCATCATTCTAACATGGACAGTCATGCATGCCAAGGAATATCAAAGCTTATTAATATCACCTCTTAATCATTTGACCTGTAATTTGTTCCACCAACATTCATTTTGTATCGAAGGGAACATGGCAGTTTGTTCTTGGGTCTCTTCAAGTTACCAAAATACCTTAAACGTTCATTGCTTCTCCAACTGCCAAGAAAGGGCACAAGTTCCTCTTTTAACGGTCACCAATTTTGTAGGATGGGGACGTTATCCTGTGTGGATGCATAGTCACACCGCAAAAGAGCATCCATTGAGTAAGAAACCTGTGTCTCAATTTCAGGGTTTGTCCAAAGCCCGAAGGAGTGGATGGAAACTGAAACTTCATAAATTTAACAGGATGCCTGTTCTCAGTAATAACTGGATAAGTACATAGTAAAATGAAGTGCTACATTGTAAAATTAAGTGCAAATCATCCAGTTAAAGAATGGATTTGAGATAAATATGGACATTATTAAATGTGACACAATTCTTGGGATTTATCATTTCATAGGATCTTGATTTTACTTATTAGTTGTCATCATTATCTACATTAAATACAGTTCTGGGCTCAGTCAAAGAAAATAGCAGTAAGTTTTCTCAGAAAAAAAGACACAGTTTAACATCAGAACAATTGACAGTAACACAATAGAAAGTAACAGGGATGTATTGTGGTCTCCAAAACGTTTCTGATATCTTGTCGGACGGCTAGATCAACACTACTTCGGTTCCCAAACTTCAAACATTCTTTTCTTAAAAGTTCATTGCTTCTCCATCTGCCAAGAAAGGGCAGAAGACTTCCTAAGACTTTGCATGGTACTATATGTGGTACAAGAATAGAGTTAAACTGTTTAAATAGTCAATTTGTATACACATTAATTAGAAGATGCAGTACTGGCTGTAGTGACTCCTATGACTTCAGATTTGAATCACTAGTATATTACATTAAATTCTTAACTTTGAAGATTAGCCAGTGTGCTGCTTTACTTTGTGTTTTTGTGTAGAATGGATGCTGAGTCACAATCAGCAGTCATGCAATACGACTGTTAATCTTCTCTGACTCTGTGTGGAGCCATTAAAGCATTACAGAGGGGCAGCATTTACATTTTTTAACATCCAATTGAAAGAATTCTGCATAAATAATACAGTCTGACTTTCTTCTGTTTAGTTTTTTAATGCTCCTGTATAAGGAACTGGGCTTTGGTAGATGGTGCCCTTGTGTTGTGAAATCGTAGAGTTTATTTTCAATTTACACAGATCTCACCTCAAAAAGAGGTGGAATTATATGAGTGGAATAAGAATCAACAGGCCAGTAGATCGCCTTCATTATTATTTTCTCATTATCCTAATTAATGACACATTTAGCACATTACATTGCAGTCGCTCGGTGGATCCTTATACCCAGAGCAATTTATACCTGTTTAGACCAGTTTACACAACTGAATATCATAGGCTACATCAAGGCCACTCTTGACCAATCAGCATTAATCTTATTCTTGCTATTTTCTTACGGCCTCTATTAACCTCTACTCTGAAAAGCATCGCACGTCCTTCCCAGAACGCGTCAAACTGTGTGTCTTATTAGAATGTGCCAACATTCAGTATTTAGCTGGTATGGCTGAACCAAACCTTTAATTATTATAATGGCACTCCCCGGGGGGGGGGGGGGCTGTTCTTTTCCCCACAGCTTGGCCTTTTCACAGTCTGGTGGTTCAAAGTTCAATAAAAACAGACACAACATCTCAAGGGCATGCGGCGATGGACCTGCCCCAATTAACCAGCCAAAAACAAAAAACAAATTGAATATTAATGTTTGGCCTCAGTGACCAGCATGAAAGAGGAACTGTGTATGAGTTTGTTAACTTTTCAGCCTGAAGCAGTTGGAAGGATGGTCATTTTAAAGTATACACAATGCACCAAAATGCACCACAATGCACCATTATTATTAAGTGTAACTAATGCCTTGAGTGAACAGTCCTATAGAATCAGGCCCCCTTTGGCCCCCATCTGGACCACCGAGGAGGTGACTGGAAGTGTTCGCGGTCCGCCCCGTCGGTACCCACTCATTTCCTGAACAGCGACCTGAGCCGAAATGCACCGCGTTTCTGCGGATGACTTTCTGCTGTCACAGCCCCGTGGTGTTGGGAAATTATAACATGTGTATTTTGCCATTGTTGTGTCTTCCTTTGAAACTTATAAGACGGAAGCTCGACTCAACGGAACTTAAAGAAAAAAATCGATCGTTGAATCTGATTTCTTGCTTGATGTACAGTTTAATGAAATGCAATAGCTTCGCCGTCATGCACCAGCATTTAAAGTGACCGTAAATAACACGGATTAAATATCGTCTTGCAGCGTCCCGATAAGTTCAGCGTGCAAAAAGGCGTTCCTGCAGGGGCGAAAGCCAAGTCAGGCTTCATCATTGCTCGTTTAAAATTGAAATGTCACACTGGAGGCAGGACAAAGGAGCTTACATTAAATCACCGAGCTCCACTGGAAACAGTTTTAGGTTGAGTTTCCAGCACATCGAACCATGAAAACTATTTTTGAAAAAAACACCATCACTATGGGAACGCCAAAGCCGCACGAGCACGAGTTTCAGTGGTATTCGATTCCCCATTTCAGTCCTTTATGGACCTGCAGCCTTCTGGTCTTATGAGTTCTGGCGCTGTGATGCCTTATATTTTCTGTGGACGCGGTTTAAGGCCATACGGAGCCAATGAATATGCCAGATCATACTGCGACTGCTGAACATTCTGTTTGCGAGGCCAGTTGTTGGTTCGTACTTTAAACATGCTGAGAGAGGACGATTAGGTGATGGAATGAGGTGACATTTATCCCGTCGTAAACTTATGGAAAAGTTTGCCTCCGGTTTTGGGCTTTTCCGAGGGATAGCATATCTCTGTAAAGTGGCGGGGGGGTGAAGGCGGCGCAGTGGTGCCCCCTCCCATGCAGTGCCGAGCAGTGGAAACAGCCTGAGACCGCAGTGACCCGCCGGCTCCCTTACAGAAGCCAGAGGGGGCGACTGCACGTTTCTGAAGTGCTGACCCAACAGCGCCAGAAGCTGACACCGGTGTGGCGAGTTTCGCTTGAGTGGGCGTCAGACGCGGCTTCGGCTCCGAAGGTCAGCCTGAAAACAGTTACCGGGTGCCTCCGACATAGCCAGCCCCCTGACGTAGCACTATTTATAATGTTCCTTCTATCATAAGGTAGGGGGCAGCGTTGTCAATAAAGATTTCGAGTGTGTAACGGGCATACCAAAATCTTAATGAGAGGCTTGTTAAATCGGACGTCCTGATTTCGCCTGGTGATTAGCTTCTTTAACCAATCACAGGGGGCAGTCTGTAGCTCGCAGGCTAAGCCTCAGTAATTGTGATCAGAAGGTTGCTGGTTCAAGCCTTATTATTATTATTATTATTATTATTATTATTATTACATTGCTCTGTACAGCCCTTGCAGATGAGCATGTTCCTATGTTTTGTATCTATAACATGTCCTTTAACAGAAGGCAGTAACACAGTAAAACAGGGACACCCTAGAAATCTGTGCACCTTGCCGCTTAACAGAAAACACTGGTTTTAATTAATGCGATGATGTCATATGATGAAGTCTGTGATTGGTTTAAGGAGTGAATGCAAGCCCTTCCCTTGTCGACCCTAGGACACGTCAAACTCAGGCAAAATCAGGACTAGATTGAACTAGAAGAATATTGTGGATAAACAAGTTATGCAAACAAAAGCACAGGAAAGGAACTGAATCACAGAACATACGTCCTGAATCTCTGAAAACCCAGACCTGGGAACTCAAAACAGCTTTAATTTCATAACATGATGCGTACGTATATATAACACAATGCGGTGAGATTAGCTCCAATACTTTGGTGCGTGGGTGGAAGATTTCACGTGTTAGATCCTGTGCCTGGAGATACAACATGCCTGTTTGTTTACATGTTTCATTAATCAGTAGATCAGTTCCTTAGCTTCCTTAGCTTTCCCCGTTCTGACGTGTAACATGATGCACTTTCTGCAGTAGCAAAGGAGTCACTCGCATTTCGGCCTCCATAAAGATCCCCTTTCTGCACTTTCCCAGACTCTGACACCCTGATCTTCAATTCAGTCTGCCGCCTCCTCCACCAATCCCCACCCCCCTCCCCCGCCCAACCCGGTGGAACACCAGCAGGCGTAGGCTACATTTCCAGTTTCCGGCTCTGGTGGTGTGCAGTCACGAGGAGTGCCAGCGACCTGGATCTTTGTCATTAAAGTTAATTACAGGCAATTAAAGTGTGGGGGGGTCTGAACAGCATGGCTGCCTGGATGATCTGCATCACAATGGCCACCCATCCCAGCCTTTGTCTTCTGCTGTTTTGGGGGGGGGGCTGAGCCACATCCCCACACTGACCTGTGATAACGCACCTGTTTATGTCCTGAACCGTCAAACCCTCCATATTCAGCCCGTCTCCTGTGTGGTCCGTTTGGACACAGTCAGCTGCCTTTCCCATGTTCCGATTCCAACAACAAGTAGTTCCTCTTCCCCCTTATTTTCCTGCCTTGCGTGTGCTCATGCGCCTGGGCAATCTGCCCGTATTCATTCTCTGCATGAGCCACGTAGCAGAGATGGGAGTCCGGCACACTAGGAAGAGTCCGGTACCAACGGGTTCCCATGTGACAGCAGACGGACATAAAATTATTCATGGTTAGCGTCAGGGATGACCGATAATTGTATTTGTGTAATGACCTCGGTCTTGTACTCTTAACGAATGTCGCCATCGTTTAAATCCCTGCCCCCCCCCCCCACCGAAAGTAGTTGATTACATTAAAATGAAACCCCCCATCTCCCACCCACTTCCTAAGCAAACAGACCATCATCACCTGAATCCTGTTCTGCATGTAGCTTAATAACTCTTGTTGAGCGTGTCGCCGAATCATTCGGCGATGGAGGACAAGCCAGCAGGGGGCAATGAACGATGAGCAAAATGCAGAATAAATACGAGCATTTGGGTTTGTTTGAGACGTTCTGGCACCGAGGAACCTAGTTCATCAGACCCCGAGGCTTCCGACAGTATTGCTGTCAGCAGTACGGCAGACCAAATATATAAAGGGCTATCTTGGTCCAATTAAAGGGATTTACGTGTTGGATCACATCAGCAAATGGGAACCCAGGGATTTATACAAGAGAAGGTCCTGAGAGACAAGGACAGAGCCTGCTGGGTGATGTAATGAGGATGGCTATTTATACCTGCCTTTCCCGTTGCCGTTCCGCTGGAGCCACACTTGGGCATCGTGTGAAGGAGCCGCAGTTGCAGTTCGCGTCTCCCGGCGCCGTGTGAATTCCCCTACCGTAAATGCATCCCATTTACCAGCCATCTCAAGCTTTTTTAATGACGGTGAAATACGTAATGTGCCTCATAAGTGCTCAGCGTCCACACCTGGAACGCTTACCTTAATGTGTCATTATTCTATGCAGTGGAAATGTGGTACATGAGTATAAATGGCGGGGCTGTGTGGATCGGGGGCGGGCGCCGGGCATTTTAATAAAACGCTCCTCGGTCTTCTGTGTGGAACCTGGTTGAGCTGTACGAGCTGGAATGAGAGCCGCGCATCCCAGAGAGCTACAATATGGCTGGCATTTATTATTAATCTGTGATTTGCCGAATTCAGCGGCAGCTCCATGCCACAGCAGCTTCCAGAACATTCAATCGTTACTCGCTGTTATGCTGCTTTTCTTATGTGATTCTAGCTAAGAAACGGACCAAATTATTGACTTTGTGTTAAACCATTCCCATTGGTCTCTGCAGTGGTTTCTGCCATGACGGTGTGAGATTAGAGCCTATTGCGTATGTGGGCGTGTCACCTGTGGTCCGCAATCACTGACATATATCCGAGTGGGGAGTCACCGCAGAGACACGGCGGGAAGGCCTGGGCTTCCGGTGGCACTCTCCGAAGGATGTATCCCGAAACGACCCCTCTAGGCTCTCCGGGGGGCATCGGAGGCATTGGCAGGCTGCGTCTGCGTACCCTGAGACAGGCTAATGAGGAAGCGACGCAGGCGGGAAGGGGGCGGATTCGCTGGCAGCTGACGGAGCGCTGATCCCCTCCCCCGCCCAACCTGTCGCCCCCAGCGATGCAGCGGTGCTGCTCTTTGCAGTTACTCGTCTAAACGTCGCCGCCTGCGCCCTGCGTTCTCGTTACCTCCTGACTCCGGTCCTGTCACGTTGTCGGGATCACGGGGAACACGAGAGCTGTTTCTTTGAGCTCCTGTTTCCGTTACCCTGCCCCGTCTGCATTCATTCTCTAATGGCAGGAATAAGCTGGGAATATCTCTATTCCCTTTGTTATAATAACCTTTTAAATTGCATTAGAGACCATTTTAATTCAGCTATCTGTGTCATATATTGTTAATTACTGTACAGATATGCCAAGTTAGATATTCAAAACAGATGTTTAGCAGAGTGGAGTATGTTTACCCAGTGTGCACCTCTGCTACTCTGCTAATAACTGTCGTATAGAGGTGACTGGAGGTGGCAAACTCTAGCGCCACCTATAGGTCTGTCTGCTTCATTGCTCTTGCCCCCCCCCAAGAACACTGCGTGCTCAGGCTCCTGCAGCCGTCGCCGTGGGGATTTGTGGCTACTCGCACTCCCTGTTCTCGGTCAGCAGTATCCCAGCCATACGTGTCACCCAAGGACAATCGGGTTGTCCTCCAGGGAGCGACCTTGCTGCCCCAAGGCATTGTGGGAAAGCATCCCCGGTGTCTTACATCTCACTGGCTCTGAATTACAGGCCTCGTTGATCAACAGAAACCATCAAATTAATTTGGACAGGTGCCAGCCATCATCTTTCAATTCCAACCACCTCCCCTCCCCCAGTGATTTTCCCACCCCCAATTCATTGCAATAGGCTGGAGAATTTACCTGGCAAATAACAGAATCACAGCTCCTCTATCAAACAGCGATCTGAAATCAATCCAGTACAAATATAATACGAGGATACAGAAGTCTGTTCAGTACTACCGTCAACTGATCTAAATTCAGTCAGCGAGAGTACAGCTAAGGATGCTTGAAATTATTTAAAGAATAAACATTTCAGCATGTAGGAGTGTGAAAGTGAATCATGTACGGGAGGGGCTGCCGCTTTGCCGCAGAAAAGGTCAGCCGCCCCAAAGTGTTGGCGAAGCTGGCAGCTTGGCGGAGTTGGATGAGGATCCTGAGCGGTGCGTCTGTAGCAGATGAGACCCGCGATGATGGGCTGGCCGCAGGGAGCCGGCTGTCACCCGCCAAGGCAGCAGGCTGGAATCAGAACCCCGGGAGAGGAAAATAACGGACGGCCCCTAATCGCGGTTTCTCCCGGAGGACGCTGGGATGTGCCGGTTTGTCATTTTCGGGAGGTAGCGAAGTTTGCACGCGTTTGCAGGTCCTGGTTGATAAGGTCAGCCCAGAACTCCGCATTTCTGCTGTCATGGATCCTTCTCGCAGCTAGCGCTTGGCTGTTATAGCATTTGTAGTAAACGAATAAGAGCCTTTTAGGCTATGGTCTGTGTGTCACGTTTAGAAGCAGCCCTGCAGCACCGGTGTGCTGCTAAACACCGAATACGGATGATTTCCCTCCGTCCACGTGGCCGCTCTGCCTCCAGCGTGCCGCTCTGCCTCCAGCGTGCCGCTCTGCCTCTGTGGGTTCACTCATAGACAAAACCTTCTAGAACATTTTGAGTTTAGCCCTTAAATTTGGTATTTTTTGTATTTGTCAGTAAAATGATATGGCATTACCTTTAATTAAAAGCATCCCTTTCAGAGCACAAAGTGTCAGAACTTTACATCTCCATGAGCTGTTCATATGTTAAATTTAAGAGTTTAAGAACAAGCCCATGCCTCATAATCCTGATTAAGGGTTTAGCGATCGGGTTAAGCTGGCTTTGAGTAAGCGGTGTTCAGGCACAAAAGTGAACATGATTCTTCCAGGGGCCATGACAGACTTCATGTTTCTACAACATCCAGATTCGGTTACTGCAGTAAACATGACAGCTCCAATTCTAACATCAGCCCGACGCAGTAGGAGCGGCTCAGGGAAGTCGACGGGCTGAACAGCCGTCCATGTTGGTGTAGTGATGGGGAGACAAGAGTACAAGTCTGTGTGTGTGTGTGTGTGCGTGTGAGCGGGTTTACCTATCCTTATGGGGACATAATGTCCCCATAAGGGAAAACTCTATTTTATAAAAATCGGTGACTGCTATGAAAAAAATAAAAATGCAAAAACTCTTGTATTTTGTTAGGTTACTTATGGTTATGGTTAGGGCAGGGTAGGGGTTAAGGTTGTCATAGTTAGCGTTAGCATTTTTTGCATTGAAATGAATGAGCGGTCCCCATAAGGATATGTTTACCCTACATGTGTGTGTTTGTGTGTGTGTGAGTGAGATAGAGAGAGGGTTCATATAGGCATAGGGATGCTAGACGTTGTACCTGCAGTGTGTGTGTGTGTGTATCTGTGGATTAGGTTTATATTACTTTTTACCATTTTTCAGGTCCCTACAAAGATCTGTGACTGCAATGAAAAAAGTAAAAATGCCAAAAGTATTTTGTTTGGTTACTTACAGGTTATGGCTAGGTGGGGGTTAGGGTCGTCATGTTGTGATTAGAGTTTTCCCCATTGAAATGAATGGGGAGTCCCCACAAAGATATAATTACAAACCTGTGTGTACCCTCAGAGGTAATGCTGAGGTTAGAGAACTGTAACCAACAGCCTGTAAATCAGGCAGAGGAAGAGTACTGAGTGTAAGTAAAAACATCACAAAAGATGTGATGTAACATATGTGTAGCTCAGAAGGTTAGAGATCACTGCTCATGTTCGGAAGGTTGTGGGTTTCGATCCCATGGTCGGCAGAGTAATCATGTCTCCACTGGGCACTTGAGTGTGATCGTTATCCCCGGCGGGGGCGCTGGCCAGCCCAGGTCTCTGACCCTCAATCATATGTCACTCTGCACAAAAGCGTCTACTAATTATATAAACATAGGTGTAAGTGTTGAGGCGAGCTCTGTGAAAATGCCCGTGGAGATAAAAAAAACGCTACGGCTCTGGTGTGGATTCAGAGAGAGGTATGCGGCCAGGTCTGGCGGGAGCTTTCATCATGCCCTACTGATAGATCTCCAGCCCTGCAGCTACCAATCCATGTGGATGCCAGACTAATGATTGTTTTAAGGACTTGCGTGGCCTCAGCCGGGTGGATTTGGGTGACAGGCGGTGTGGGATGTTCTGCGGCGGCTGTGAGGGTCACATGATGCCCATAAAGGTGTTCTGCTTTTCTCTGCTTCTGTTCACCTTCCGTTAGTTGTCGAATTGAGACCCTTGTTTCCTGTGTCTCTGCCACCCCCTGTAGGAACTTCTACTACATCACGCTGCTGCGCGACCCCGTGTCACGCTACCTGAGCGAATGGAAACACGTGCAACGAGGCGCCACCTGGAAGACGTCGCTGCACATGTGTGACGGCCGCTCGCCCACGCGGGACGAGCTGCCCACCTGCTACCAGGGCGATGACTGGTCGGGGGTGGCCCTGTCGGAGTTCATGGACTGCCCCTCCAACCTGGCCAACAACCGGCAGGTGCGGATGCTGGCCGACCTCAGCCTGGTGGGCTGCTACAACCTGTCCTCCATGAACGAGAGCGAGCGGAGCCGGACCCTGCTGAGCAGCGCCAAGGCCAACCTGAAGAACATGGCCTTCTATGGCCTGACCGAGTTCCAGCGCAAGACGCAGTACCTGTTCGAGCGAACGTTCCGCCTGTGCTTCATCTCGGCCTTCACGCAGATCAACAGCACGCGCGCTGCCGCCGTCGACGTGGCCGAGGACGTGCGCCGCCGCATCGAGGCCCTCAACGGCCTGGACGTGCAGCTCTACGAATTCGCCAAGGACCTCTTCTTGCAGCGCTACCAGTTTGCACGCCAGCGGGATCGCCACGAGGAGCGCATGCGGAGGCGTGAGGAGCGGCGCCGGCTGCGTGAGCAGAGGGCCTTCCTTGCCAAGCACCGCCAGGGGGCGGAGCCGGATGGGGCCGAGGTCACCACCACCCAGGACTATGCGAGTCAGGTGGCATGCTGGTGATGACATCACCGCGCCGAATTGCAGCCCCTGGAGGAAAATGGGGCTAAAAAGAGACCAGCACTACCTTTATCTCTCTCTCTCTATTTCTCTCCCTCATCACACTCTGTCATTCGTCCCTTTTCACTCACCTCCAGTGTAATCTGGTCTCTGATGTTCTCTGAAACACCCCAAAGTCGCCAGTCCTGTGGCTCGCACAGTAAATATACCTTGGAGCATCTCTGTGGTGTCTTAACGTTTAAACTGGGCACACTTAATTGGTTTACATATTTCTGTGTCAGAATTCCCGCTGCAGCCATTTGGCATTACGGTTATTATCATGCAAGCGTCTTTACATACGACAAAGGAAGATATACCATTAGATACAGCAAAAATAAGCTGAACATGTACTTGTAATAAGAATTTGAAGGACTGTGGGTATCAGGCAGGATGCAGGCAAATATCTAGCCAAAAAAATCCCATTCTTTTAGGTGAATCAGGATAATTGTAGCTACATCTGTTGTTCGTGTTTGTGCGGCAAGTTTCATAATGAACAACGAAAGGAAAAATTTAAGTCGGCGTTTACCTCATGAAAAAAGAGAACAAGCTTAATTCCAGCGTCTAACTCGCTGTGTAAGTATGAGGTCCACACGTAAAAACATCAGTTTCACAACCTGCTATTTTAAGTTTTCATTGATCGATATAATTATGGGTTAGAGTTTACAAGAAGCAGAAACACAAAGAAAAATTATGTGTGGTAGCAATTCATGAAAAAAAAAACCCAGCGCAGACCTGAAATATTTAGAGCAGCAACCCAGAAATGGGTGTCACAAAGATAAAACAGAGTCAGAATCTCTAGATGCGACATGTACATTTGAAACAGGTACTTAGTGTCAGCCGGGAGGTTCTGCACTCTGAGGTCTTTAATCTCACGCAAGTCTTTGATGGCTTAAAGACACGCATTGCAGTGTAGGTACGTTTGTCTTGTATATATTAAGGCACAATCCGAGTGCAACACTTTCTCATTTATTTGCAGCCTTTGAGCTGCTGTAAACATTGCAAATGGAGGCAAGAGGAGACATTGTGGTTCTCGCTTTTAAAGCCATTCTTCTCAAGTGTTCCTTTAGGGCCATTTTCAGTAGTAAAACAATGTTGATGACGTGCTGATATGCAAAAAACACCTGAGGGGGGCCTAAAAAATCTGACACAGTTTAGTTTAGCAGGTCTCTGTCTCACCTTTTGCAAGTTCCTTCTTTTAAAATGCCTAACTGTCCCGAATGACCCCGCAACACTGGCATTCTGTAACGTGTCGTCAGTGAACGAAAAGAATGAAACGTTAAATGCCAGCCTCGCAAGGCCCCCTGGAGAATCTGTGACTTTATGGTCCCAGGGTGTGTGCTTAGGCGTCTCATCTACCTTCCCGAAATGACATATGTGGGATGAACCTGCAATGGAAATGGCGGAGAGAGGCCTGCGGAGATGCCAGGGGATCATTATTGTTATTATTATTTTTATTATTTTCTTCTTTATTATGGTCATGAAATGAAGGTCGTGTAAAGTGCGCTTTGTACCCCTTGAAGCCCAGGATTTTCCGAAGAATCTGCTGCCATGAATAGACCCCTCAGATGCTCGGAGCCGTGGAGACTGGGCGACCGCCGGCTTTTGTTCCAGCACCATTTGCATTATATTAGAGTTAATTGCCACTTTCACCTGGGTCACGCGTCTGATTTAGCTATTTCAGGAGTTAGGCTTGGTGTGTGAGAGATGGCAGATGCCCTGTATCGCACTACAGGGGTGGCCCTTCTGCCCCATGCCTGCCATGCTAAAGTCTCAGAGATTTACGTTTATTTTTGTTGGTTTTTGTTGGTCTCCTATCATGGAAAAATCTTCACCCGCATGAAGGTCAAATGAGGCATAAATGTTCCGATTCAATTTTGCTCGAAAACAATGCAGATTTCATTCGAGTTTTTCAAAGAAAGTAGAGACCTTGCACAATTTCTATCCCCTCACCGGTGAATTTTAGGAACATGCTGATATCCAGGTAGATGCTGACAATATCCCTGGTAAAGATGCTCTTGTTTCCAAAACAAGAAGTTTGTGGCCTTGTGGATGTGTATCTATATATGATAACGTGTGTTTCTTCATGTCAGTGTGGTCGTCTTCCTGCTTATGTGTGCCTATGTGTGTGTGTGAGAGTCTTTGTGTGAATGTGTCATATCTATTGAAAAAGGGGTCTCGCAGGCCGAGTTTCGTAATTTCCATTCTTCCATAGCTGGAGTTTGGTTCCTCGGAGCTACGACGGAAAGTTCCCAAAGAAGGATGGAATTTTACACACCTGATACTGTCACCACACTCTAAATGTTTGGTCTCTAACGTAGGAAGCCCAATACACATAGTCTAAGCCGGCTGCAGCCCCGGTGAATGCTGTCAACAGACAGGTCAAGGGATTCACCACATTTTGATGAAGCGATTCCAACACAAGGTGCTTTTTCCTGAATGGTTGGCATCAAGATTTTGTTACTCATGTAATCTGTGTTTGAGATCCACCTGGAAGACATGTGGCAGTTGCCTCTTTTCTGGGGGAAAAAAAAGTAAAAAAATAAATAAATAAAAAAACATGTCTATGTTAAGAACACATTCTTCAGATATCTACGGTGTGGCCACACAAAGTTCGGCCATTTCAAAGTTATGTGTGAGTCTGTATGTCCGCATCTAAATGATTGTTATGTATACAAAATGGAGGCCCCAATGCCACTCAGTGTTGCTACTTATATAAGTGATTCTTCTGACATATTTGAAATGCTGACTGGATCAAAATATCAAAGATGTTATAAATAAACAAAGAAGGAGAACATCTGCAGATGGTCCTCGGTGGTTAATTGGAGCCTCTCAAATCACATGGAACCAGCATTTTTTACTTGTCTTGTGGAAAATCAAACAAAACAATTGTTTTGTTAAAAGCGATTCCTTAAATGTATACATTTAATTTAGAAATCTTCTAAATCTCATCTCAGTCAGAAACATAAGGGTTCTTAAAGAGACAGGTTTCTAAAACCGTTAGAGGCTCTCTGTCATTATGGATGTAAGGTACATTTTCACTCTTTATATGAGACAGAGAGACCAGACTTTTGGGTAGAGAGTGAAATGTCTGATATTGTACATTTGCTTGGCTTGCCAATCCACTTGTATCATCAATAAAATCTCCCATTCCATCCTCCACTCTCTGTGTCCCATGGTTCTGCCCCAAACGATGAGATTTTCACTCCCGGTCCTGGTCTTTCCCAGAAACTAATGCTGGCAAGTCTTCACAATAGGAAGGCACAATGACCCCTGGGGTGAAGCAATATCAGGAATGACCCTTACCCACCACGTCAAGCCAGTGTACGTCAGGATTACATCCGGGATGACACAAAGGTCACAGTGATGCAAGCCTCGACCTCTGACCTCCCGTCCACTAACAGTGATGGTGCAGGAAATTCGACTAACTAGATGTAGACAGACCTACAATGAGAGCAGTTTCAGAGGATGCTGCTGGGCAGAATCGGCATGGAAAAGAACTGGGTCACTTTGGTCAATTAACCTTGAAGAGGTGAACAGAGTTTCAGAGGGAAGAGGTTTACCCAGGAGTTAAGAAACTTTATCTGGAAAAATGAACTCGCTTACCCATAATACACCTTATTACGGGAAAAAGCGCATCCACAAGCATTAGGATGTTTTGTTTTCACTGAAAATAGCCAAGAAGAGCAGCTGCCTTTTTAAAAAAAAGTGTGAAACATCATAAAAACTGATGTATGGTAGTTTGATGAATCTGCTGTCCTGCGGTCAGGGCTGTAAGCGTAATTGACCCTTTATATGTCCATCCTGACTGTGTGCTGTCACTCCAGTGCATTTAATGCATCCTAACACTCCAGCCGCCATCATACGCAAGAGCAGCGCCATGGTCGGACATGCGTGGGCGGCACTGTCGTCCCCCGCAGGGCCGGGTGGCAGAAATGGCAGCAGATCGTGAAAACATCCCGAAGCGAACCAGAGGTGAAGCTGCCACTGACCGCCGCTGACGCCTAAGACTCAAAAACTGCAACAAAAAGTGCTGACGTATGTGGCTGCCTGCCTTTTTTTAGCTTGCGAAGTGAGCAGAAATACGATTCTGCAGAGGGGACCTTTCACAGCCGTAAACAGTGACTCACTGTTTCCTGCTCAATCCCGGGGTCTTGCGTGTTTCGGGGGTCTCGTGTGTTTCGGGGAGTCTTGCGTGTTTCGGGGGTCTCGTGTGTTTCGGGGAGCCTTGCGTGTTTCGGGGGTCTCGTGTGTTTCAGGGAGTCTTTGTCTTGGTCTTCTGCCAAGTCATTATCAAAGCTGATTTTGTTAAATACAAGAATATATTCATTTAGGGCTGCATTCTTGAAACAGTACACTTTACTTTTATTTAGGAATGTTAAAAATTCTCAGATTAGATTTGCTGTAATATCTGAAACATTATTGAAGTTCAGCAGAAGTGAGTAATGAATGGCTCATTGTTGCCTCAGCCTTTCCTGAGGCTTCAGCCAGAAAATAAAATGTGTAGCAGCTCATCTTTCCTACTTCTACACCTTTGGCCAAAGAGACAGCACTTACACCGCAATCGAAACTCCATTCTCCTGCTCTTTTTTAGGCCTAGAAAAGGAATTATAGAAGATTAACTTGCAGTTCACTGATAAAAGACAAAACAGGTTTTACTACCTTGGTGTCTGGAATTATGGCTGTGTTCTTACAGAAGACCCAAATATGCTCTTGAAATAAATGAGGAATGCAAACCATGGGCATTAAGAGATGGTTTTGGAGTATAGTACACATCACAACTACTGCTGTATCCAGCACAACTGACCTCTCAAAATGTTTTTCAATGCAGTTTTATTGTTGATTTGAATCCTGTCAAGTCTTTCAATTCCTAAATCCCAGAAGACCCATTCTGTGCAAACCTGCTCCTCTCCAAACACTAGCGTGACGTTCACCCACGGGAAGCTATAACAAGACATAAAAACTGCATGGAGTTTTAAATATTTAACGTCATTGTACATGGAGAACTGAAAGCCCTTATGAGCGTCATTCCCTCTGCGAACAGCGTACAAAACTCTGCGCAAGCTTATGCTTTCTGACAGTTCTTAATTTACAGGGGAAATCTCGAAAGTTGATTAATGTTACAGTTCAAGGTTGGTAGCAGTTTTATTTGCAGGAAAAGGTTTAAACTGCGATATAAAATCAGGATATTTGAGAGGGATCAATTAAGAACATAAAAAATATTCAAGTAGAAATTGAATATATAAAAGCAGACAATGTTAAATAACGTGTGTAAGAGCAAAACCACATGGGATGAGGCTAGGAGGAAGGGCCAGGGAGGAACAAAAAACAAAATCAGTGCTGAGTTGTAGATATCGTGAAAGGGTGCATGTTCTGGGGAAGAACAGACACACACACACACACAGGTTTGTAATTATGTCTTTGTGGGGACTCTGCATTAATTTCTATGGGGAAAACTCTAATCCCAATATGATGACCTTGGTCCCCACAATGTAACATAAACCTAATCCCCCCCGCCCCCCACCACACACACACACACACACACTGCAGGTACTACATCTAGCATCCTTATGACCAATCTGTATGGTTCCAAATTGGACCACTGTGAAACTAATTCTTGATCAGGGTGTGTAATAGTAGGCTTTGTTCTGACAGCATGAGGTAGCATTTTTAATGTTGTATTACAGCTCACACTCATGAAGTGCTGAACACTCTATAATGATATGGTTTATAGTGATGCAGTGTATTGTGGGTAATTCTTGCACTTTTACTTTCCATAACTGCAAATAAATCCAACATAGGCCACAGGCACTCTGGAGCCAATCCCAGGAAATTCAGTGGTACGATACTGGACTCCAGTGGACACCAGTGCACAACCACACAGAACACGCAAACCGTCACGGGAACATGCAAACCGTCATGCAGAGCCGGGGGCAGGATGAAGTCTTCTAACTTTGGAAGCACAGTGCTCCCTGCTGAGGTGACATCCCTGTTGCCTGACTGTTCCTCCTTTGATGGTGAAGATCTCTTCACAATGGTGTGACTTGGTCTTCATCAAAGGTTTGAACTGGCTGTACCTCCAAAAAGGTGAAGATGCAGGTGTCGCATTAAGCAAGCACCCCCCTCCCCCACACTCTCAACCAAAGGATACCTCAGCAGTGCCCCCTGCTGGACAGGCATCTCTAATCTGCCCATAGTGTGTGCAACAGAATGGACAATACAGGGCTATGGCCTATGCAGGGCACAACCCTGTGCTGAGTGCATGGTCAGGAAAGTGAAGGAAGGATGGAAAAGATGGTTTAAAGAAATGTAACTCTACAGAAAGACTTAAAGGGTAATGTTCATTAACTGCACCTTCAAAATGCCTTTTTAATGCATTCATAAGCAGCATGTAAGTATAATGTAGCACCCTAACATACCCTGACTGCTTTATATACATTAATAACAAACATTATATGATAGTAACAAACAATATAATCTTATAATGTTATTAATGTATATTAAAGCTGTTAGGATATGTTAAGATGTTATGATATATTTACATGCTGCTTATGAATGTTCTATGAATGCATTATGAAGGTGCACTGAAGGCTCTATGAATGTATAATGAAGCAGCAGTTAATGTAAAGCATTACCAAATTAGCAATCAGTATTTAAAAGCCCTGCATAACATTTAGCGATGTTAATTTCTACCTCTGTGCAGTAAAAATTCATTGATGCCTGCATCCATTTTCCATACCATGTATCAGTTGTTCCAGGGACTGACTGACCACTTTCTCAAAAGCAAATGTTTGTCACTTTGGGTAAAAGTGGCTGCTCAGTAATAAGCGTAACGTACCCGTGCAGCATAGGGTCCCAGTATATCTAACCCGATAATTAATATATGATTAACGGTTGCCCTATTATGCCATTTCTTTGATTTTCCATTTTCATTCTGGGTAAAATTGTCCCAGTCTCCTTGACAGGGGCGCTGGGTACTGGGTGAGTGGAGTGGCGCTGCTCTCCACCATTACCGCCTTCGTCTCCATTCAGACGCCTGGAAGCTCATAGCCATTACATGTGATTATTTTGCTCTGGTGGATCATAATGGATCAAACTCGTTTGCTTGGACCCTATAATTACTCTCATTTGCCTCTGTGGACGGAGCGATTGGACCTGCTCTTGAGGCAGGGAAAAGGCCATTTTTTATTGAGGTGCTGCCTCATTGTGTATCTTTCAGAAGAACGGAGAGATGTTCTCCTGCATCTCATTAAAAGGGGAGAACTGCGGGCAGATCTGTCAAGGCACATGTTTAATATCCGGGAAGCGCCTGGTGTTGGAGAAACAGAGCATCTTTTAAGTGTCATATATTTATTTATTTTTCTTATTTTTTTGCTGAAATGGTAGAGGAGGAACGAAGATCCTTTATCGTCACGGTTGCAAATTAATTTTTGATAGGGAAACTATCAGATCAAGATCATGAAGACAACTGATTCATTCTGCGTTACATAAAAGCCAGTGTCTCTCAGCTTCATTTGTGTCACAAACACAAGTTACATTTTTGGTTATAAATTATAAAAGATCATAAAAAATATACATACTGCACACTAAAACTAAGCATATGGATATTACTCTCTTTTTTGCATTTTTATAGGCAGTGGAGCCAGCTGTTCTGTCTTGCATTGTTTGATTTTATGAAATGAACGTGAATTGCATATCAAAATCTTCTTTGAATGTAAGACACAGAGCCGCTCTTTGGTGTCATGCTGATGACAAATGTCAGGCACAGGTTTGGGGCTCTGCAGGCACTGCTTATCATTGCAGTCATACACAGGCATCTCAGTGATCTGCAGCTCAGCTCGAGCATAGTGAAGAAACGCTGTAGATCTAAAAATAATAGGTTCCCCTTGTAAGGTGTGATGCTTCTCACCCTGGCATTACACTGACATCTACAGCTGGTTCTGACTCAGCCGCTCTCGCCCGTTGCCTCCGGCACGCTGAGCTGGAGAGCACGAGTACACACACCCGCAGTCCTGTGATGTTCACAAACAGGAAGTGACACGCTTCATCATGTCCAGACCATAATACTGAGCCTCTGACACCCCCGCCGGATGGGGGGAGGGGTCACCCTTTCTCCATTGTTTTGTCAAAGGCTTCAGCAATAGGACTCCACATAAAAATTGGAGAAGTAGAATTACTACTAGGCAGGTAGCACAGTGCCACAATATGAATTTTAAATTAATTAATTTTTATATATCGCCTCTCACCACACAATAACCCCAAGCCAATTAACAAGAGTATGCAGTGGTAATGGCGAAATGAAGCTTCATGAACCATTTGCTGTATTTTCTGACCACACTAAATGGTGCTCTCCGTTAAAAAAAAAAAGGTTGAAAGCATCACTGCACTTCTTGTTCTATTTGCATGGAGTTTGCACGTTGTCCCCATGTATTTGTGCAGAGTTTGCATGTCGTCCCCATGTGTTTGCATGGAGTTTGCATGTCGTCCCCATATGTTTGTGTGGAGTTTGCTAGTCATGGAGAAAATGACACTTCATGAACCATTCGCTGTATTTTTTTACCCCACTAGATGGTGCTCTTGCTTTGCATGTCCTCCCCATGTTTCCCAGGTTTCCTCCTGCAGTCCAAACACATGCAGTTCAGCAAATGGAAATTGCCCATAGGGTGTGAGTGTCTGTGCCCTGCAGCGAGACGGCCGGCTTTCCACCCAAGGTGTCCCAAGCTGCCTGCTGCCCTGTGCTGCTTGGGGGAAGCTCCAGATGCCACAGGACCCTGGGAGAAGCGCCTGGGAGATGGAAGCATGCATGGTAAAGACAGCTTCCAAGCCCTCTGCTAAAATACTCAAAAATGACCAATCGTGCAAAATCTATCAGTAAAGATACTTTGCAGAAACCACACAAACAGAACAACTGAAACTGACTGATGTCACTGTCTCATCACCATAAATTAGAATTTAATTGCAGCTGCACCGCGCACCAGGTTAGAACCAACATCCCGCTGGAGTTGTATAATAAAACCTTACTGGTTGCAGCCGCATCCTTTCAGAGCACCACCCGACTGTTCTTGGTGACGTGTGTGAGCAGCCAGCGGCAGACGTGCAGCCGGCATGCGGTGCATACCAAGGCCGGCCTGCCTGAGCACACACCCGCCTGAACCGCTAATTATGTCCGGTTGTGCTACCAGGCGTGGGAACGGCGCCCCAAACTGCAGCGAGTGACGAAAGGCTGACGCCACCGAAACAGGGAGACGCGGCACACACAGAGAGCCTGGCGCCATTAAAAGGAGCTGCCGGGAATAGCGAAGGTGCCACAGGCCAGGCAGGATCATGGAAAGTTGCAGACGCTGTTCCTGTAAATATCCAAACAGCACTGTGCCTTGATGTAATTGAGAGGCCAGGAAAATATCAGTCTTTGCCCTCTTCCTGTGATCTGAGGAGGCAAATACAGAATCTCATCCATCCACCGATCATCCATGACCGTTTACCCAGAACAAGATCTGCAGGGAGCCTGGAGCCAATCACAGGGAACACAGGGCACTGGGCAGGCGGATACGGGGCTGGAATGCCGGTCCACACACTGCAGGCCATTCAGATATACTACCTGCGGCTTTTTAAACAGCGGGAGAAAACTCACAGGAATACAGGGGGACATGCGAGCTCCACACACAGAGAAAGGAGGCCCAAGGGTGGCAGGTTACACTGCTGCTATATTACTTTAATATAATTTCTTCATTTTCATAATGACTTCATTGAAAATGCAATAATAGTAAAATTATAGTAAAATATACTGGTATACATTTATTGCATTGTTAATTTTTTTATTGATCTCCAAAAAAGGGATAAAATTTTATTGCTGAAAGCTTGTAATATTAAATATGAATATTCTATAGCTTTAATTATGAACGTCTTTTCCTGGTTCCAATTACCATGGAGTTTATCCCTCAAGTTTTGATTTGAGATCCTAGTGGTGGGGCGTAGCACCACTTTCCGGGCCCCGGACACAGTAGTGTGACAGGCAGATAAGCAGAACTTATCCTGTAAGTTATTATTTATTTCTACAATAACAGAAAGGATTGAAATTAAAAACCAGAATCCAATTAATTACGGGGCCTTTGGAGGGCCCGCCCTCTAGACGGGGCCCTGGTTAGTCAGGCCCTCCAATTAATTACGAGGCCTTTGGAGGGTCCGCCATCTAGACGGGGCTCGGGTTAGTCAGGCCCTCCAATTAATTACAAGGCCTTTGGAGGGCCCGCCCTCTAGACGGGGCCCTGGTCAGTCAGGCCCTCCAATTAATTACGAGGCCTTTAGTGGGCCTGCGCTCTAGACGGGGCCCTGTTTAGTCAGGCCCTCCAATTAATTACGAGGCCTTTGGAGGGTCCGCCATCTAGACGGGGCCCTGGTCAGTCAGGCCCTCCAATTAATTACGAGGCCCTGGTTAGTCAGGCCCTCCAATTAATTACGAGACCTTTGGAGGGTCCGCCATCTAGACGGGGCCCTGGTTAGTCAGGCCCTCCAATTAATTACGAGGCCTTTGGAGGGCCTGCCCTCTAGACGGGGCCCTGGTTAGTCAGGCCCTCCAATTAATTACAAGGCCTTTAGTGGGCCCGCCCTCTAGACGGGGCCCTGGTTAGTCAGGCCCTCCAATTAATTACGAGGCCTTTGGAGGGTCCGCCATCTAGATGGGGCCCTGGTCAGTCAGGCCCTCCAATTAATTACGAGGCCTTTTATAGGGTCCGCCATCTAGACGGGGCCCTGGTAAGTCAGGCCCTCCAATTAATTACGAGGCCTTTTATAGGGTCCGCCATCTAGACGGGGCCCTGGTCAGTCAGGCCCTCCAATTAATTACGAGGCCTTTTATAGGGTCCGCCATCTAGATGGGGCCCTGGTTAGTCAGGCCCTCCAATTAATTACGAGGCTTTGGAGGGCCTGCCCTCTAGACGGGGCCCTGGTTAGTCAGGCCCTCCATTTAATTACGAGGCTTTGGAGGGCCTGCCCTCTAGACGGGCCCTGGTTAGTCAGGCCCTCCATTTAATTACGAGGCCTTTTATAGGGTCCGCCCTCTAGACGGGGCCCTGGTCAGTCAGGCCCTCCAATTAATTACGAGGCCTTTTATAGGGTCCGCCATCTAGACGGGGCCCTGGTCAGTCAGGCCCTCCAATTAATTACGAGGCCTTTTATAGGGTCCGCCATCTAGATGGGGCCCTGGTTAGTCAGGCCCTCCAATTAATTACGAGGCTTTGGAGGGCCTGCCCTCTAGACGGGGCCCTGGTTAGTCAGGCCCTCCATTTAATTACGAGGCTTTGGAGGGCCTGCCCTCTAGACGGGCCCTGGTTAGTCAGGCCCTCCATTTAATTACGAGGCTTTGGAGGGCCTGCCCTCTAGACGGGGCCCTGGTCAGTCAGGCCCTCCAATTAATTACAAGGCCTTTTATAGGGTCCGCCATCTAGATGGGGCCCTGGTTAGTCAGGCCCTCCAATTAATTACGAGGCCTTTTATAGGGTCCGCCATCTAGATGGGGCCCTGGTTAGTCAGGCCCTCCATTTAATTACGAGGCTTTGGAGGGCCTGCCCTCTAGACGGGCCCTGGTTAGTCAGGCCCTCCAATTAATTACGAGGCCTTTTATAGGGTCCGCCATCTAGATGGGGCCCTGGTTAGTCAGGCCCTCCATTTAATTACGAGGCTTTGGAGGGCCTGCCCTCTAGACGGGCCCTGGTTAGTCAGGCCCTCCAATTAATTACAAGGCCTTTGGAGGGCCTGCCCTCTAGACGGGGCCCTGGTCAGTCAGGCGCACCATTAGCTGCGGTCCGGCGTCCCACTCTGGGAGAATTTGAAAGCGTAACTTGTTCACAAACCAGAGGCAGGAAGAAAGGGCTGTGTGATGTCTGCCAGATGTGAGCAACGCCAGGATGTACGGAACATTCATCCCGTTTGCAGGCCGGGAGGCTCCGGACAGGTCGATTCCTTTAAGGAGCCCTCAGAGGACTCTGGAAACTACAGTGCACCATGTGATGTTATGGCGTCAAGTGCGAAGGGGTCTGCAGGGCTGGTTCAGCGTCACGGTGCTGCGGCGCCTGTGGCTGGTCCTCCCGTGAGCCGACGAGAGGCTCAGCCATCAATGCAGGGCTGCTGGTGGTCACATTTCCCGGAGGAATGACCCTTAGGGATGGGGCCCAGCTGGCTCTAATGAACCAGAAGCATTAAAAAGAGCCAGCTGAGCTGAAGCACATGAAGCTGACAGGGGTGGCAGCAAGCGCTACTGCAGGCATAAGCCCCCAACCCCAACTCAGCTTCATGCCAATTCACTGTCTTTGTTTCCAATGGCCACTTGCTAATATAGTTACTAATGCAGTATAATATATAACATGTGATACAGTAAAGCAAATTATACTGAGGGCTAGTTAGTAGCATCTTAGTAGAAGCATCCTTCAGGTGCCTGGAGTAGGTCAGCCAGAGGGTACTTGCTGTTTGTATCTCTCTATCAACAGATGGCTTTGCCGCGCACGTATGCGGCAAGATGGGGGCTCGCAGTGTGAGTTCATGCATACGGTTGTCAGGTCGCCTCACCACGCTGAGTAGGACCTCTCGTGGACGGGGATCTCAGCCCATTCTTCACGGTGAAGTCTCATCGCAGGGCTGTCGCTTCTTGGTGTGAGTACGTCTCCATTCGTTCTCTTTATTCGGCTCACACTGATGATGGATGAGAAACATGCATCTAAGGAGTTATTTACCCCTAGACTGTCACCTTCTGCTGTGGATTCAATTGCCTAATTAAACAAGCTTTTAGGAAAAAATGGGTCAAATCATATCAAGTCAAATATTAGCTCTTCTTCCATGGATGGATGGGAATCATGTCTAATTTTTATATACTGTGTTTATACTGTATTGAAACGTATTTACAATAAGCATTTTAAGAAAGGTTTGCCTGAACCATGAGGAAGATATGAGAATATATCCTAAAGTGTATACAAATATGAATGATAATTTCGTTAATACAAAAATCATAGTTTGAATTAGGTATAGGTTTACACTTTCCATGGCAACAATTCCAAACGCAGTATGAGATTTGGGATGAATTAAGATAAGTGACACACTTTCCGCCAGTCGCTACGCAGGTGTCCTGGCCGGAGTCTAAATGTAGTTCAATAAAATGGAAATTGTGACACCTAGTGGTGGTATTTAGAAACTGCGGCCATTTTTCTCACCCCGTAAATACCTGAAAGTGTACATCACACCAATACTGTTAACTTCCTTAATTAGACATAAAATGATTATTGCACTATTCACATTGTTTTATCCAAAACCCGTTATAGAAAAATTGGCATAAACATTGCGAGTAGCTTTTTTTTCTTTCTTTGTTTTGTATTAATTAGGATAGGTCATTAAATGTATTCTGGTCCTAAATCACAGTTTCATCATTAGTTGCCCCACAGACTCCGCTTCCATGAGACTGGCCTCAAATCACCTTAAACTTTAAAATGCGTTTGTCATTAGGAGGAGTGTTTAAGTAAGATCTGTTAAATTAATCCCTCATCAGGACAATGCAAAACTCAAAAGCGGACTTAAATATTGCCAGGCAGCACAGGACACAAGGGTCAGGTGCACGTGGATGAAATTCCGGTCTGTCACAGGGCACAGACTCAGTCACAGCTGACAGACAAGTTAGAGATTCCGCTTCATCCTACTGCAAGTGTTTGTACTGCATGCGGAAATCGGCATGACACGCGGAGGGAGACTTGCGGACTGCACACGCGCAGAGCGGAGGCGGGATGCGGATACTCTATGCGAAGGCTTGGGTCAGCAATGCCAGCAGCTTAGATTTCCGATTCATTATTCATAATAAACTCTTATTGTTTTTAAATCTTTGAGTATTTTTAAATATAACATTTACATTTACATTTAACCTTATCTTAGGGACATTCGTTTTAACAATTAGCCAACTAAGTAAAAATACTAAATTTTTCAAAACGTTTCTCCAGCTGATTTACTTTAAAATAAACACACACACACACACACGCACACACACACACACAGTATATATATAAACCACATAACGACAAATAATTTACACCTCCAGATGGCGCCAAAACTCACGCGAGGTTCCCGTCTTTTTCCCATTTTCGCGGGGTCTGTCTCTTTATTTTCAGCGGAGCATCCCACCTCACCTCATGGTTTGTGTGCACCTCTGTCAATATTTGTGTCCTAAAGTTTTCAGACATATTTTTAAAAATATATTTTGATAATAAAATTTAACGACAAACTGTGCTTTTTTGCCATGGTGGAGGAAAGACGCTGCCTTAATATTTGGTGTACATAGTTTGAATTCAGTTTCTTTATATCCCTTTTATTAGCAAAAGTACAGTTTTAGATTAAACTTAAATAGAATATAATCAGAATCAGATTGATTATGGAGAGTCATTTGATTTTTGCCAATCTAGGGGGAATTTGATCATGACTTGAATCAATCTCTGCAATTCACAGGCAACATTAACAATTCACAAACAGCAATATCAGTCTCAAAGCATGGCCACAAACGCAAACATGCCCATTGTTGACGTCCTAATGAGAAGTCAAGCTATCATTCATGGATTTTTTAAATAAAATTAAAAGTGCATGCATCTATTTCAGGGCTGCTTCCTGACAGCAGGCCTATCTCCCATGGGCCCCAGCCCCAGCAGGTCTATCTCACATGGGCCCCAGCCCCAGAAGGCCAGCGAAAGCCTGGCCGTCAGCATCCACAGAGCCGAGGTGAACGAGGCTTTTGTGCCTTGCCGTTGCATATTGATTAATCAGGGGGCAGCTCCTCTCGGTGTTGCTCATTCCTTCGCCAGGCCAGCAGCAGCCCGTAGGAGCGAGGTGGGCGATCTCGCTACAGACCGCACTTTCACAGCGACCCCCCCCCCCCACCTTCGCTTCAGCCACAAGCCCTGGAAGAGCGAAATCGAAAGCAGCACTTAGGCATCTCCTCTCTCTCTCTCTCCCTCTCCTGCTGCCTCGCACAACAGCTGCTATCGCCACCACCAGAGTCGCGGCGTCCGGAACATTCCTTTATCAATATTCAGCTTGTCGACGGGGCCAAGTTCTGTTACTTCAGCTGGGGGGGTGGGGTGTCTGGGCCGGGAGTGAGATGAACACTGGCCCCTCCCCTGCACAGGGGTGAGTGCTCGAGGTGAATGGCATTTTTTTGTGCCTCTTGAAACGGAAAAACTCACGCACACATTCACACACACACACACACACACACATGCATACACACACACATATGCACACACGCGCACACACACGCATTCAGGAAAAATAATGTTGTGAGGGAATACTCTGCGGGATCCCAGGAGCTCTGTGGGTGTTCCCCAAACTGTCTGCCTACCTCGCTCAAGCCGTTTTATTAGATTTCAGGTTGGGCGGCAAACAACAGGCTGAAATTGTGTTGGACTGCGAGAGAGGCGGTCGGAGCCATTATGAGCTGAGGGGCACAGAGCCCCTCTTCCTGCCAGAGCCTTGTAAAGACCCCCATACCTGTCACCAAAATTCAGGTACAAACTTACAAACCCTTGCTACCGTACGTTGAGATACGGCGCGGCTTCCGGTGGGCTTACGGCCGCGCTCCTCGAAGCGGCTGGAAATGCTATGGCGACTGTTGGGGTCAGGAGGCTATGAGTCATATAAAGGCCATTCTGGCATTTCCGGAACATTCTAACCCGGAGGGGCTCATGACATCAGCGCGGGCTCTGTTATCGTTAGCAGCTGCCCAGAAGCCCCAACGTTACCATCTCCACGGAAACCCTGGGCACACAAAACACCATAGCTGCATTAGTGATGTTTTCATGTCGCTGTCGATACGCACAAAGCTCGGCGCTATAAACATGGCATTTTTCACGGAGCCTATCATTACGGTATGGCGGGATCACCGCGGTGACTGCATGTATGATCTGCTACTCCAATGGGGGGTTACGTTAGTGGGTGATTGACACGGTAATGACAAAATGACAGGCTGTGGTGCTGCGGCGGTAATGTCAGGAGTCGTGCCACCCCGCTGCGCCTCACGGGGCCCTTTCTGCGGCTCCTTTTAATTGCGACTGAGGCAGACGGTGAACCGTGATGAGATCGCGCGGGGGGGGGGGGTGCGACGGTGTGATGATGCGTCTGCCGGAACATGCCCCCCCAGCTAGCGCTGAGCTGTGCCGCGGCGGGAGGGGAGCAAGGAGGCGGCTGTGGGCTCCGGAACGCGCCCACTCAACCCGGCCTCCTTATCTCGCTCCTTCAGGCCGAAGCGACACACTGCGCCTCCTCGACTCCTCGCACAAGTCCCCGAAAAGCCATTATACTCCACCGTCTTTCCGCCACAATTCAGCGGCAGCTTCGCCCTCACCCACGACAGCCAACAATCGGAAGCCCTGTTATGTCACACTATAGACGGTCAGATCTATGAAGCAGCTAACAGGCATATAGAAGCCGGCAGAGGAAATGTGCCCGATTTAAATTCAGCTTAAAATCCATCGGTAGTGTGACTCCAGAGTCATGCGACGCTCAGCCTCAGCCTGCACGAGAACGGGGGCCAACAAATGGCCGCCTGCGCCAGTCTGAAATCACAGATCAACGGGACGCCTCCCCCCGCTGCAGGCTGCAGCGAAGCCCCCGCACACCCACACACCATGGAAGGCTCCATGCATTCCAAGCATATAGTCTCTTCACACATCATGGAATTTGAGGCACGTCGTTTGCATCTCACATGGGCCTTCTGTGGGCGGGTGCAGGTCGTATAAATGCAGTAACTGCACGCCATTTGCAGTGGATTGTCCTTTGGATGCACGTGGGCTTTTGAGAGCTGGGTAAGGCTGTAAGTCTTTGCAGGAGTTGGTGCCAGGTTAGGTGGCAAAGCTGGAGGGCACGGTGTTGCTGAATGCTGCAGAGGGAACTGCAGTCAGCACATCATTGCCAGCCAATCCCCTCAGGCACTCTGTCTGTTTTTTTTTGTTGTTTTTTTTTAAACACCACTCACCACAATATGAGGCTCATCACTCCAGACATAGCACTCTCAATTCGTCGAAAGAAATATGGCCGTCTCCCTCGACACATCCGCCAGCTAAAGAACGAGAAAAATCCATGATTCACGGTTTTCCCGGAAAAGGGGGGAGGGGTGCGGAGATTGACCGGGTGAGAGGCAGCTGCACTGCGTCATCGTCGGGTCACGTGAGCCGTGATTTAAAGGCCGTGTGCAAATGCTTCCTCCAATAATACCCATAATGCTTTTCAGTTTCAGGCCTTCATCCAGATATTAATATCCATACGGCCTAACACAATGCTAAGATACAAGTTGCTATGGAAAAACAAAACTATTGACGTAGACAGCTCTAGAGCTCAAAATGGCTCTATTTTCTGCCAACATAACTGGGTGGACGGGATGAGGATGTTCAGCATTTAAGCTATTTCCCGCTGGCGCGGCGCTCGTCACATGCTTTCCGTTAACACCGATCTGTTCGCCACGTTGCTGCCCTGCTCATGAGTTTGTTTTCCCTCCGGTCTGGGAGGCAGCGAGTTTACTGGGAGGGAGGAGAGGGAGGTGGATCGATTGCTGTTGTGACGAACGCGTGGGAATGACTTGGACTGACTCAGCGAAAACTTATATAATGCAGCGGCTGAGTCTGTTCGGAACATGTCGCCATGGAAAATCTGATCGGCAACGAGGCCAGCGTCTTAGGGCATGTCGCCGTGGCAACACACAAGGACTCTTTGGATTGATGCTGTTCTTGACATGCGAGTGTGTGCTGAATGGCGCATGGCATCCATGCCATGGCGAATGGCGAGGCTGATGAAGCCCACTGCAAGGTCATCACCTGCCCTCACTGTAGGCTCTGTGTTTCCCTGCTGGCCCCCCCTCCCCCACAATCGGACATTCCCAGGTCTAACTCCGCTCTCTGCCAGATGTAACAACAGCAAACATATTTAATCCTTAAAAGTCCAGAGTTAGATCAGAGGTTAGAGATTTTTCTGGCATCTCTCTCTCTCCCTGTGACTCTCCATCTCTCCCTCTCTGTCTCTCTCCCTCTCTCCCTCATTCTCCCTCTCTCTTCCTCTCTCCCTGGGTCTCTCCCTCCCTCTATCTCTCTCCCTCTCTCTCATCCTCTCTCTCCCTTTCCCTGTGACTCTCCCTCCCCCTCTCTCTCTCTTTCTCCCCGTGTCTTTCACCCTCTCGTCCCTCTTGTTTTTTCTGACTGGCTCGCTCACCCACTCTCCATGCCTCATGCAACAGCCGTCGCCAAAGACGTCACCTCCTGAAAACCACGTCGGGATGTCAGGGCAAGAAATCCTCCGGCATGACCAAAGACGTCCTGTTGGTGTGGATCCAAACCAAGGGGAAGTGAGGTATGCAGGGACCCAGACAGAGGAGCTCTGCTGTTCTGACACATAACGCCGCCCTGTAAATGTATCAGTGCCTTGGTAAAAATCACACCGAATGGCTAAAGCACGTGAGAGGCAGCAGGGTAGGAGCTGGATGAAGATGTGAACAGTCATCCTCAGTTGCCCACAGCCTGGGATAGTACACATGCTAAAATGCCAGCACCAGACCAAGAGCTCAGCATAGCTGTCTGGGAAATGTGAGCAGTTTCCCATCCAAACTGCCCACCCGTTTGAAACAAAGTCAAGGAAACCTTCTCCACAAAAGCTGTAAAAAAAAAAGACATAAATCCCAGATGTGTGGCAGCTAGTTGGATCTGGAATAATATTCGTCTCATCATCGTCTCAGAATAACCAGTGTTTGTCCTACAAGCACATGGTGGCAGCTTATTGACTTTGTGTGGGTTTTTACTGAAATATCAGTTGTGCATCGCATCATAGAAAATGCCAAGAGATGGGTGAAGATTGTGACAGAAGACAGGAAATTGTGGAAGAACGCTGTGTCTGTGGTCGCCATGTCAACATGACAGCACCTAGTAAATATTACGTCACATCACAGTAATAACGGTTTGGGAGTAACGTTTTCGCGGCATGTCATTTCTATACGGGGACATGCCACTCAATCAGGAGATGATGTCAACGAATTGTAGCGTGAGGAGTACGAGCTTTATCCCCTGGAGGCTCCCCGAGCTGAGAGCATCGCATTAACGGGCACGTGCTGCATGGCTGTGCACACAGGTCACCATCGTTCGACAAGCATCATTTCCATAAAAATCCTCAAGTTCAGGCAAACCCTTCACCACCAAATCACCAGTCATGACCTCTGCTGGTGAAAAATCTATGGGCAGGTTCTAAGAAACAGAGAAAACCTGAAGTCGCTTTTGTAAGCCTGTCGCTGCCCAGACTAATCGAGGCTAAATGTGTTTCATAAGTGTAGTTAAATTATAGCTAAATTAACTGCAATCAAAGTTATTTTCTATTTTGTTGGTACGTCAGACCACAGGTGTAAAGTCCTCAGAAAAGTATTTCATTTATGAAATATTAATGGCAAGCTGCAAAACCTCATGCTTTAATTACTGCCTGCTATTTGTGAGCATTTAGCAAATATTTACTGCAACCTGTCAAGGTGTCTGCAAGAATGCCCTTGGAAGAGACAGCAAATGAAAACATGTGACATGGGGATTCAGGTGGAATTTTATTTCATTTTTCTCTGCTTCAGGGACAGATGTGAATAGTGTGGGTGGGGGGGCAAGATGGAACTTTTGAGGGGAAATTGGCGAATGACGGCACTGAGCAATACACACGCCCCCTGTCTCATGCTGCTGTCTACAATAATGTCAGTTGAGACCTTGTGATATAAGCAACCTATTGATACTGAGTGCTGCTTTTATGTTGTGTTATGGTTGTTCTGAACTTGTCGGATTGGTAAAGGTGAAGTTGGAGGGTTGTGAAATGAAAGCATAATTAGCTCATTTCCAAAATGGTTTTGCTAGGTTTGGAATTTTACTGATAACATCCATGTTTCTGGCAAAGGAATGACGTGAACAGGAGGGGTAGCTTGAGAGGTCGGAGGTTAGTGCTGGTGTATTGAAGATACTTAGTTTGAGCCAGGGGTCAGCCTAGAACTCACGTGTATGTGATCTGAAGGTTATTGGTTCAAGTCCCATGGCCAGCAGAGTAATGACTGCATTGAACCCGTAACCTCAATCACTCCTAGAGTGCTGAAGCTGCATCACCTTGGGCTGTGACACCCCCCCCCCCAACTTGCTCTCTGCTGCATATGTATCTCTGTGTGAGAGCAAGACAGAATAGACAAAAGACAACCCCCCCCCCACAAGAATGAACAAAACAACTATTTTCACATTATCAGAATATCCAGATTGGAAAGTACCTTTCGTTCATTTTCGTACTTTGTGCATTTCCTTCAAATAACCGTGAGATGAATTTCCTTGAAGGTGGCAGCATGACGAGGAAGAAAGTGACCTAACAGTCCTGGAAGGTAGCCGGTGCCTTTCACAGTCCGAACGGAATAACAGAAAATCAATACTGATGGGAATGCAGAAGGATTTGACTTTAGCAACACAGGAATATGACAGCAGTCCCTTAGCCCAGGGCCCAGTGTATCTGAGGTGTACGTAACATATCCAGAAACTCCCATGAAAAAACACAGAATTAGGAACAAAGTGCAACCATGTTTACCTTTCTGTAGTCTGCACAGATTCTCAGAGACTGATATTATGGGGCTGATCGAGTCACGTCTGCAAAGTTTGCATCTCTTGTATCATTTTTCTGTGTCTGAGCAGTTGATGTGGGATGGATGTGGTGCCCTGTGAGCTACCAGGAATCACAAACACATCCAAGACTGTTTTCTGAAATCACTGTATCGGAGCGACGTCCAACACAGAAATGCAAAGAAGTTCTGCCAAGTCTCCAGTGATTAGGAGAAAGTGAAGCTCTCATGCAGGCCCTCGCTAACCAGCCAAAGACATCTATCACATCTCTCCATCTCCAACATCACAGGGCATTGCAATGTTATAGCAGTTTTTGTGATGGTGCTCCAGACTAACTAAGACTCTCATTCTCAATGGCTTTTCACCAAGTGTCTGTATGAGAGAACAGCCAGCAGGATTAGCTGATCGGCCTTGGAGAGGTTCTTGCCTCACCTGAGTGTTCATCTAGTGGACTGTGATTCTGAAGCACTGCATGCAGAGGCTCTCCGCAGTCGCTCAGTTTCTGCAGAACACAGTTTGCTGTTTATATTGTTAATCCTGGCAACATAGCAATATGTTACTGTACCATCCAGGAAACAAAAACAGCCCACTTATTTGAATTAGATAATCAATGATATGTGATGCTTGTAACAGGAAGGACTAAGGAGCAGTGTCTTTCTGGGACTGGGGGGTGATAGCGGATGGGCCAGGGTCTGCACACTAAGGCGTTTCCAAACTCTCTTTACCACTGTTCTTGTGAGGATGACATAGTCCACCCACCAGCTACAATATGAGCTTCACCAGCCAAAAGGGCCCAGCAGATGAACGTCCAGGGTAAACCTTTGATGCCGTTATTGTCAGGAGCCTTTTTTGGAACTCTGGTTGCTAGTAGTGTGGATTTTTAGATGAACAACTTCTGAGCAGCAAAAACAGACAGAAGTGCTGTTGATATATTTAGAGAGTCTGGTGTTGCTCTTTGGACGTCTGTGACTGAGTTTTTGACAGAGGCAAACTTTTAATGTCGTCCAGATTGTCACAGGTTCTGACAGTCGTGAGAACATGAGACTGAGGACAAGGACCAGGTGACAAGCCTGGAGTTCCCTTCTATGCCTTTCCTCTTTAAGGATAGACAGGAATACGGCTTTCAGAGAAGACATTCAATGTGAACGAGATCGCATAAAAAACCCACAATACTCAAGGGCACTGCGGACAAGTCTGCCCTGGTTTCCAGTGAACAATAAGCAGAACCTCTGCCCCCCCCACCACCACCACCGTCCCGCAGTCACTAACCCACTAGGAACAAATTTCATTACGTTAGTCACATCCAGCACTATTCACATAAGCGTGCATAGTATTGGTCACTATTAATAAGGACTGGTAAAAAATGGCCAGATCTTCTTTAAGAAAGAGTATTTTAACTCTGAAGCTGATATTGTGTCGGCTTTAGAAATAACAACTTTATGTGACACTTCACTGTCACCACTAGGTGGCTTTCACATATTCTGGACACTGTTTTACAGCATCAGGGGCTGGTATCATGAAGCAGGATTTCTTGCTTAGTTCGATAACTTGTCGGATTTAAGGTAGTCTGGGCTAAATGTAACTGAGCAAACATAAAGTCCATTTAAACTGAGGTACCTTAAGCCTGCCAAGGTATCCTAGTAAGTCAGAAATCTGGCTTTGTGAATATGACGTAGAAATACACAGCCGCTAATATGGCTTATGTGAGCACGTTTATCTTCCAAATAAAAACTGTATGTCAAAAAACCCTGTAGTATATGATGAAGACCTGTGATTGGGGCAAAGTCACATGACAAGCACATTTATTCGTGTCACATGACCCTTATTACCTGCTGTGGTGCTGCCTTTGTTCTTCCTCTTGCCCTTATTACACACCCAGACCCTTATTCCTGAGCCCGTGCCCAGCCCCAGCCTTTCAGAGGCCTGACGCTCATTTGGTTTCTTTATGTTTCCTTTGAGCTCTTGCCAGGATGGCTGTCTCTGCTGTTCCTCCCCCCCACCACCACTTATATTAAGCCCAGATCCACTCCCGTCCCCAAATAACATCCCTATTCCCTCCTCCCCATCCCGTGTCATAAGGTTCTGTTCCCTTCCTTTCTGGTCTTACAAACGCTGGTCTGTGTAGTCAGTTACAAAAGGCCACTCATATCATGTTCTGTACTATTTAAAGGACACCTGCATATTTTAAAGAATGTAAGAGCTGCATTTGAAATTGCTTTAGAAGAGGAAGAGGAATTAGATCACGAAGGCTGGCTGTGTCCTGTGACGAGGGCATAGCATCACTAGTCTATGCAGGTTACCTTACATTCCCCCCGCCTGTTTTTCATTGCCTTGCGGCTTACAGAGAAGAAGCCAGCATGATGCTAGAGCCAAATTATTCCAAAGTCAGCAGCTTCTTGTTCCTTATTCAGAGATCCACAGAGCCTGGATGTCTGCACGGGAAGCCTTCGAGAATTCCCTGGACGCTCACCGTAAAGTGCATCAATTCTCATGTTGAAAAATGTTTGAACTGTGCTGCTTGGCCATGAAACCCCTCTTTCGTCTACAGCTCCCGGTCTCTGCAGCGAGCGCTCGTCCAGCCTGTCCCCCGGCTCCCGGTCCTTGGATCTGTACGCTTACCTTGGAGTTTGTGGTGACAGGAGAGGTTTGACACATTCGAGGCTGTGTGATCGGCTTGTCATCTGAGCCCGCAAAGGGCATAAAACAGGCCGGGCTGGGCAGTGTGTGTGGGCCCCCACCGCAGTGAGGAATGCCTCTGCTTGCAGGACTCCCTGGTATGTGTGCGAGGGAGGGAGGACTCAGCCCCACTCTGGGTCACTGGTCATCACAACCATCTAGGGCCCATGGCCGAACAGGAAGCCCATGCTTGTGTCTGCTTTCAGGCATGTTCACACTACTAACTTTAACGTCACTGTTTTGTTTTTCAAACAGTTTGCATTAATTTGGTCATGGTTTTTTATTGGAATATTTAGCAGAAACAAACATTATTTAAAACAAAATTATAAGCAGAGAATTTCACCTGAAATTGATCATATTTACATATTACACCAATTACAAAACAAGCACGAATTAGATTTATAAACATTTTTTAAATTTTTATTTGAATAGTTTTTTTTTTACTTAGAATTCTAACAGAACAAAAATCATTGTTTAGAAAGGTAAACAAGCTAGAGAAGTACCATTTCTGAACACGTTACAAAGCACACATATAACCTGCATGAAGGGGGGGGCTGTTACGTCGGGACACTGTTGCAGGTGAGTCTGTCTGTGTGTGCGAGCTGCACAATAAACTCCTCCTCATTCCTGCTTGAAATTGAATCACTGCACATGACTGTTGCCCTGGGATACCAATGAGTGCAGGCACAAACAAGAGTCTTATAGAATAAAATTAATGGTACAATAAAGTCATTTTCATTGATGTTCATTAATAAACAGCGCAGTGCATAAGTGAATTATACACTTAAACTCAAGAGCTGCTGTTTCCACCGAAGATAAATAAGAGATGCATATCAGGCTTGGTCCAACTGAAATGAGAAGGGACCAGAGAATTTACAGTTAGAAATAACATCTAGCACTACTTGCTACTTTCACTATCCCCTGAGATTTTCTACAGTTTACACATTTTTCTCTTGCAGTCACAAATATTTCTAAATACTGTATTTTAGGACACATGCTATATAGTCCACAACCCAGGCTAGCTAAGCATTTGAAAGATGGACAGATGGATGACATATATATAACCATACTGCCTGAATTGATTGGTGGAACGTAGCTGCCAGTTTTCATAAGCAATTCATGAAAAATTTCGAAGTATTTAAATAAACATTGTTACAAGAGTGAGGATTGAAGGGTCCTTATGTCACATTACATTATTATACGCTGTCAACAAAGTTTTCTAGGCTTAATCCTTGAGATTCTCTCGCTGACATACTGCATATATGTTTTGGAGACACGATATCCCTCTGCAACACTAATCAGACAGAAGGTTTTCTTTAAGCTGAAATATTAATATACTGAATAAACTCAGGGTATGAATATATTTCTTTTAAAGCAAATTAGCATATGTCACATTTATCCGACTAGGTCCCAGTTCAGCAAAACCGTAAAAGGAGGACTCTGCACCAGGAAAATGGGTTACAGTAACAGATTCACGTTCACTCCTGCCGGAGTAAAAATATCTACTGTGGTCACATGAGTGCTTAAGGTAAGTTCGGCCAGATAGTGCACACTTCACGAGGATAACAAAATACAATGACATGGCTGTGATATTTACAGACTATGTCCAGGTATACGTTTGCTGTAAGCACTACACTGTCTAAGTCATTGTGACTGACTTTCTATAGAGCTAGACTATAGCCTGGGGCAGAATAAAGAGCTGTCGTCCCCACTGTTCAGCTACTTACCAGGGCGTTGCAGGAACAGCACGGTCAGGTCCATTTGCACATGGGCCACATTTGGCCCAGGAATGTTTTCATTACAGCCTCCCTTCTGGAACAACAATACTGCTCTCGACAGAGCAAAACTGAGCACAGTACAGCCTCAGATACTCAGATCTTTTGCCCTATTAAGGTCAAACGAATGATGACTCATGCTTAAAACTGCTTACAATGACTGTATACTTCATTTGTGCTGTTAGGTGTTAAGTGACTTGTTGCTGTACTCTGTGATGTCCTTCTGCTCAAATAATTGGCTGACATCACTGAACAGTGAAATTGTGGCGTTTATCACTTTATTTTTAGCAAATACCCACAATTCAAAGCTAGACACATGCCCAATATCATTCCGACAAGTGGTTCAACTGCGGTACGTTTATTTTGAATTTTACATTTCTATATAGAAGTTCATTTAGTAGCTGATGCAGTAGCTTTCATTCATTCATTTGCACTTAAGCCCACTAACAATCCCTCCCTTTACATATTTATCAGTTCTTATCTACCTGATTGACTGTAATTTTGCACAGCATCTTTCAAATACTGTTGCACTTTGTGTCCTGTCCTTCTTCAACTGCCCTGCGTGCCTTTAATTGCCCCTTGCGGACAAATAACTTTATTTGAATTGAATTGAATTGAATTGAATTGAATTAGTGGGTAGCACTATAGACTCACACTCCTAGAGTTTTGGGTTTGAATCCTTTTGTTTGTGTGTGTGTGTGTCACCTGCTCTGTTTTCAGAGTTCCTGTGACAGGCAATGTAACCCTCTTGTGCATAAGAAATAATTCAATTTGAAAGTATGTAAACAAAAAAAATTATTCATGATTGAAATGATATAAGTACATTTTAATTAGAATGCACAGTAAAGGCAGATATTTTTATGATTTAATCACTTTTCTTATGATTGGCTGTCAGCTACTAATATACAAAGATGATAAGTGTAATTACTGATTCTTTTACTTGGCTTGAAAGTAAAACTTTGAGACACTGCTTAGTTAACCAAAACCATTTCTGCTGGGAATGTGATTTAGGAAAAGTCATATCACGCATAACCGTTGCCCCAACATTTCACACTTAGACCTCAACTGGCATCCCAAGATAGCACAAATTATTGCTAGCAGAATCAAATCAAGACAATCACCTGGGCTGAAAGGATGAATTTAATTCTTTTTTTTCTCCTTTAAGAAGAAATCCCAGCATCAAAACAAATTTGGCCAGTTGTGCTCAGTCCTGCTGGGGTTCATGAGTCCATGTTCTGATAAGAAGTGTGGTTTGCTCTTGATAACAGTGGAAAATGAAACACTAATAAATGTAGGAACAGTCCAGTCCCACATATTACAATAAACCATTAAGGTGTTCATCGCAATGTGCTAGACACAAACAGGAGAATATTAATGGAAGTACAGTGCTGAAATTTGGGGTGAGGTCTTAATGTGTTATCTGCCATCAAAGGCTGCAGGACTTTCTTAATCATGGACCAAGGGTTAATGTTCCATTCCTGCTCTGCCTTAGAAAAGGTGAGAAGGGGATATGAAGGGAGAAACAATGCCGGGCAATTAAATGACATGCTGGTCGATGAAAGCCTGGATAATGAGAAGACACTGTTAACGAGTGGGCGGCCCAACCGCTGAGGCATGACCCCCCCCCCCCCCCCCCCCACACACACACACACACACACATACACATACACACCGATGCTGATTTGCATCCCACCTCCACCTAGTGGGGGCTGGTGCAGAAAAATAGGAAAGTCGGGCCCTGCTGACCCAACCGCTGAAGGCATCTCGGGGAAGGAGGAAAGACAGGCAAGGGAGGCAGGTAAGTAGGTAGGGGTTAAGCGAGATGCTACATCAGCTATCGAAGTCTGGCATGACACTGCAGCGGATGCAATCAGAACCCAAGAACGGGCCGACTGCAGAGTATCCAGAGTGTGCCAGACAGTCTAAAGCTTTCCATACATAAGCTGTTGACTAGCGCTGTTCTCCACATGATTGCATTTAGACCGCGCACCCATTAAACCCATTAATGTGATCCAAACGGTCTCTTTCTCCCATTAACCCACATCAGTTCACATACTTTTGTGTACTGGCTGGTTGGCATTAAGGGAGGGGGATCGTTTAAATATAGAACTTGGAAATTTTATGTCAAGTCTCAGCCTGGTCAACATCCTTTTTGAGATGTGTGGTAACTGAACGAAAGTACTGAGATGTGCAGTGACTAAAAATGGTAAGTAATTGTATCTGTATACATACTGTAGACTCAAAACCACTTTATATCATTCTCACATTTTTTAGCATTCTTATCTATTTCTGGGGCTGTGGTAATGTTTTAGTAATACCTTTTTGCCTATCTTTACTTAATTACAGCTTTGTGCTTTTGTCAACGCTGTAAAATGCTTTAAAAATTCAAATTATATGAATCTTCAAAAAAAAAACAACACAATACACGCCATATTGCATCAAATCCTCATTGTGTCAGTATACGAGTGCACATGCATGTCTTGAAGCTTCATTGACTTAATGACTATTGCATTTTCTTTCGCATTTAATGGAAATGTCTTATTCTTAAACATAAATTACTATTATATTATTATTATATTATATTAGTAGACTATCAACATTAACGTAGACGTTATGTATTTTCTTAAATAATAGGTATTAGGTGTCCGGGGTTTTCAAAATAAAGAGCAAGTCCGCTTATTAACTCGGTGTCCGATTAAAAAATCAAAAGTCGGCGAATGCTTGGACAATCCCAGCGCGCCACTGAACAAAACGTGTTTGTTACGTCACGTAACATAAGTGTTACTGTTACGTGATTCGCGTAACTTCGTTTAAAGGAAAGGAACCACTCTTCGCTTGACTGCAAAAAAGGAAAGTTTTCCCTTCCCTGCTGCGCAACGCCAAATAGGCTACACCTACGCAGCGACCACCCCCTTTCGCTGACTTGATGCGGATCAAATGCTGCCCCAACCGAAGACTACCCTCATGGGCTCCGCGAAAACAGTGCCCAGGTTCAGATTCAATGGAACAAATCTATGCGCATCTCGATGCTTTTCAGACTAAAAAAAAAAAAAATCTTCGTAGTGATGGCAATACCGGCGTCTACATTGAAAACTGGAGTTTTAAAATTGAACTCAGATTTTGCCTATTTTATCTGAGCGTGTATTACAGAATGTATGGTTGGCTATTGGAAAATTTTCGGAGTCCTATTTGTTCGGTGCTTTAAGAGGCAATTATAAATTAGGCATTCATATTATCCGTGTTCTTTCTCCTTTCGATTTGACTTTTCTATAACGCTACCAAGGGGAGGGTTGTATATTATCTCACAGGTCAAATATTATATATGCATGTATACATACAAACACACAAACTGACCACAGTCTCCACGTAAGTTCGAAAGGTGCACTTTAACACACGAGTAAATATCAATACGTTTTTATACTTTGGTGCTAGTGATCAAGGCTCCCGGTGGATGAAAACCACGGGATGCGTTCAGTAAAGCCCGAGAGTCTCCCTGCTGTTTCCTAGGTAACAGGCAGACCCTTGCCCTTCCCGGGGCTCCTGACATTCGCTTGGAAGCTACCAACACGCAATACTTCGTGGGGGTCGCACTTGGATTGTATTTCTATAAAGTGATTTTTTTGTACAGCTGAGGCGTCGGTTCGCACAAAAACAACTAATTGTGGGCAGTTTTGAATTTAAAAACCCAGCGGGTATCGTGGACAGATACGTGTAGATGCAGTTATGGAACCAATTATAGTCGATGTCTGGCCAACCCCTTCCAGTAAGCCTTATTTTTTACGAGCTGTCAGAAGGTCTTGTCGCTCGTCCAGCCGTAGCGCAGAAAGAGGAAATAAAGCAGGCGCCCGTTTGCGGAATGTATTTCGCTTTAACTCACCAGAGTGTTTCTTTTTAATGAACAGTAGGCCTTAATTAAACAGTTTTTTATTATTTTAATTCTAACTTGAAGTCTTGTTTTCGGCAGTTCGGTGGGCCCGAGTCGGCTTCTGGCTGCGGGAGACTATGAGCAGGTGATGAAGGTGAGGTGAGGAGTTTCCTGCGCGGTTTCACCAAGTTACCGGCGGCAGACCTGGCGCGTGTGACAGGACGGCCGCCCGCTTTGTTGTTCAGTCTCTATCCATTATACCGATACGTTTCATTAATTTCTGCCCCCTCCTGTGCTTTTTGACGGTCGGGTTACCCCGCGTTACTGTACCCGCCGCAGTATTAACCGCCCCACCGGCCTGCCGGCGGCTCTCCGTTTCTGGACATTTAACGTTAGCGAGCGGATCGTGATTCGGCTTCTTCCGCACGGAGGCGCGAGCTGCGGCGCGCGACTAACCGCGCGGCCGCCCTGCACTCCCGCCTCCGACGGTCCGCGGAGGGCCGGGCTGCCTTCACCGTCGGCTGTGGGTTCTGGTCGCTTCCTGCCGTTATGTCGCACAGGAACGAAGCTGACCTGCAAGTTTTTGTACAGAGGCGATATGCATATCGGTCTTAATTCGACAGGTACCTAATTCGCGATGTTTGTTCTTATGGAAATGGCTACAACTTTTATGTTTAAATACAAGTTGGTGATAAAAATTCAGCAATAAAACCGATGTCATATATGTCCTGTCCTGGTTGACAAGTAAGGCAGTGAACAGTGACCGTACTGGTTACCTGTACGCCATTGCGGACCGGCTAACAGCCCTCCGGGTGTAGATAAAAGCCCATATTTAGAAGGCATAATACGTGATTTAATAAAATCTGGGAATCCTTAAAGTATGACATTGCAGGTAGCTAGAACACGAGTGCGCTTGATGTTGCGGTATTAGAGGTTACGTCTGTCTCCCCCTCGCGTTGCTTCTCTGAGATTCCCGGATTGTCGGCCAGCAGAATTAGTCATGAAGTTTAAAAGTTCTGCGTATAAATATTACCTGATTTTCGTATTCTTCATTGTTTTTCTTTAATATAGAGAAAGGGTAAGATGGTTGAGTACATGCGTGATTGTTATTTTGCTTTGCCATTGTAATGCCGTATTTAAACCACAGAGAATGGTCAAACTACCGTCAATTTTCGGGTCCGGTACCTTATTTTCTGAATATGAAAGAATTTAACTTGAAAATTGCCAGATAAATTATGGAAACTAATGCTTTCCGTGTCTTTGTATGAATTTTTAGGCAAAATACATACATTATACCTACAAGTCATTGAAATTTAAGTAATATTACTTGCAGAAAGCATTAGTCACTGATATTGATTCAGTTAGGCATTTCTCTTCTGCGGCTGGATTGCACATGCGCCACAGATCATTGATAAACATTTGCAAACGTTTTGCAATAATGTTACGCAGTTGACCGGAATATTAACTTATTTGCCCATGCCTGGAATTGCTGATAGTGACTGGTATGGAAGTGGACAGCTACTAAGATGATTTTGTAAATCTCAATAATCTTTAATGCATGTCTGACCTAAATAGAACATAATTCCATTATCTGATTTTCAGGTCTGTTGGCCTGAAAGATTTCTGTATGGTTTTGCTGACAGGTATACAAATAAAATTTATGCCTCCCATTTATGAGGTTTATTTTTTTTTTTAAATGAGGGAATACTGTTTTTAATGTCTGTCCTAAAATCTAGAGCAAATGAATTTCCTTTCTGTATAACAATATGTTTTAACTTCTGCATAATTAAAGATGGCCTTTGTCATTTGGCAGTACAGTATTCACATTTTTACACGAGATTACCCAGCTAAGTACACACTGCCTGACAGTCACTGTATGCCAACATTTTCTTTTTATCTGTCAAAGGACAGCTTACACAAACAAAAAAATGAGCGTAGTGATAAGCATAAATTCTTAATGGATTTCTGTTATTAACATTCAGCAGTGGAGAGCGTTAAAGATTTTTGGATTTCTTCATGTTTTCGGTGTCATTACTTTGGAATGTAAGATGGGCGCCTGTGTTGGTTGTGAATGGGATTAAAGATGATAATCTTGCAGCATTTTTGTTTGGATTTGAGGGATTCATATGCTGGCTGTCTGCTATCATGTTCATTGTCTTATGTAGGTTATGCATATTGCTAGACACAGGTGTGATGCAGGTAAAAATGTGTTTTGTACACTACAGACATACTGTTTTCTAAAAATTAAGTTTTTTTTTGTTAGCTTTCTGAAATTGTTGCCTTTTGCTTTAAGAACTTAAGTTCAGTGTGAATTTAATATTCGATCATTACTGACTTTTCTGTGTAGTCATCTTAAATAATGGCACTTTTTAGTATATTGTTTTGTTCAGAGAATGCCAGCAAAAATGTTCCTGTTTGCAATTTTGTACATCTGGATATCAATGCAAAAATTTGAATTAGTTGCCTTGCCTAGATCTAATGTGCCAGACTTTTAGGACTGACTCCCAGTGTTTCGGAAATAAACTACTTTCTTCACTCTTACATGCCCATCAGATACATTTGTTAATTGGTCACTGTGAAGGAAACCCTTTTGGACATCGAGTACCATTTTGCCAGACTTCCTGAAGTTGTTAGACACTGTAATATTGGGATTTGCATTCTATACATTATTAGAGCTGTAGGCACCATTTGGTCAGGAAGTACTGTTGCGTATTTTACCCCAAGGAGTCCATTTCCTGCTGCAGTTTAGTACGTTCAATATTGGTCATACTTCTTTCATGCAGTATTAAACCTTATAAGATCTGTTATCCCTTTAAGTATGGAAGTTTATATGTATGTATGTATGAATGTGGGGTGGCAGAGAACTGGAGCCTGTTCCACGCAGCACAGGGCACAAGGCTGGGGTGCAGCTGGATATGATGCAAGTCTATCACAGGGCTGTTTGGTACATGTGTTACTAATTTTCTAAGGGGTTGTTAATATCGATGTTGCATGTGATTCTTTATGCACGCTGTTCAGATTGCTTCAGTAGTTAGTCCTCTGTAAAATTTGTGGGTAAAATATTTAGCTGTCTACCTGTTAAAGTATGGAAACCACATTTATTATGTTTTCTATTTTGCTTCAGAGGTCTAAGGTTTGGTGGTGGCATGTTAGGTAGCACCATTGCATCATAGCTCCATGGTTGGAGGACTGAATCCTGCATACTCTCTGTGTTTGCATGTTCACCCCATGTCATGTTGGTTTCCTCCGAGTCCTTCAGTTTCCACCCACAACCCAAAGACGTATTTAAGCTAATAGGTGTCTCTAAATCAGCTGTATTGTGGATATGTGCTCTGTATTGGACGGATATCGCTGCCCTGTCCTCTATGCTGCCTGGGGAAGGTTCCAGCAACCCCCCACCTTCCCTCATGACCCTTTCCAAGATATGTAATTGGAAGATGAATGGTTGAAAGGTTTAAGATTGGCTTGTTGGGTACTTTCAGTTCATTTTTTTATTTTCTTAGTACAGTATGTCATCCATGTTAAAATAGTCTGTATCCCATTGCTCATGACCAGATGGAGTGGAACTTATCTCCTAACAGACTGAAATGCACATATTGTTTACTGTGGCCTCAAAGCCTCAGGAAGGAACCCTGGAAGAAAGGGGAATTCTCCAAATGTTGCTTTCAAAGAGACCTTTTACTGTTCTACTGCTTAGTGAATCTGTGTAATGTTGTGCAGAAAAAAACAACATTGGTGAGCTGTCTTGGCAATGCCACTAGCACCCAAACTTGCTGAACGTGGGCTTGTGTGGCGTATTTATTGACCTGGTATGTGTGCCTGATGGCTCTGGAATAGCAACACCCTTGAAACAAGTGTCGTACTCTTTTATTTTATTACTGATACAGATCTAAGTCTGGTTGAGTAAATCATATTTTGATTTTTAACATTTCATCTTGGTAATTCTAGAAAATGTATTTCTGCAGCTTGCATTGTGATTTTCCAGAGAATTAAAAATTTATCTTGAGCATTCAGTATGTTGAAAAATGAGGCCACCAACCTTTAATTAAGCTTTGTAGTAAAATACTTAAGTAATATTGTCAGCAGTAGTCGGCTTTCTTAAGATGTACCTGGAATTTTATTCCTATTATAGAGATATGAATAAAAATATTGAAAGCTTGTTCTTTTTTGCTTCCTTAGGTGACTGCAGTGACAATGAGTTTATGGAGAATAAACCATGAAACTCTATGTACATAGTTGCTGTTATTTTTATGAGTCCTAATTCTTTTTCTGTATAAATGATCAGAATGTGTATAATGCCCGGAACTGGTAATTTGCACTGATTCTGTGTGTCTCTGCTAAGTTAATCTATCCCAAAGTAGACCATTAATGAAAATTTAAAATGTATTTTTTTTCTCAAATTTAAAAGAGTGGTCATACCAGCTTTAGGAAAACCACAATGTCACTAGCAGGTACGTCTTTCTGCTAAAGGAAAATCTTTTTTCCTCTTAAAGGAAGAATAACAATTGCTTCCGTTTAGCTTGACTTGAAAATAAGGAAATGCCTTTAAGATTAGCATTTATGGGCCTGTCATTGGAGGACCTTACGTCATCCCGCCAGTCAGCGCATTGCAGCCAATTTAAGAGAGGCAGATCTGCAGTCTGGCCTGCTATAGGCTGAGGCTTAGGGGGCGGGCCTTGCTGGAGGCTGGCGGCAGGAAGGGTATGGAGGGGGCTGGGGGGTGGGGGCAGCTGGAAATGTTTGAGCTGGCGAGTTCAGCAGACACTCTTCTCTCTTCTGCGCTGTCGCCGAAAGAAACCACCCCCCCAGTCTAGGCATGGGCCTTGAGCAGACAGCAGGGAGCAGGGAATGACAACCACTCACATGGTCGTTATCTTTAGATAGTACCTAGTCAAGAGGGGCCCGATTGCTGCGCCAGATGCTTCTCTGCCAGGGTTAAAGAGAGGCTGGAGAAAGCTGTGGGACTCAACGGAGTGAGGTGGGAGCACGTTTTTATTTTTTTTTCCTGGTCTGTTTAAAGAGGGGAGTTTGCTGCAGTGTGGTGCGTACCATGTGGGGAGAGGGGAGTGGTGAGCGTGCCGGCACGTTGGATCCACAAGCCGCTCCTGCGGTGCTGGGCTGCTGCAGTTCCCCCTGCGTTCGCAGTGCAGCCGACGTGTCCTTCCGCTGCGCTCAGTGAGACCGGCTCCGAAGGGGAGTTCGCCTTTCCGACCTTTAGGAAAGGAAAAGCTTGTGACACAGTTTCTATTGAGTTTGGGCACCTACATTTTTTCTCCCCTCTCATGGAGAAATGTCTGTAATAGCTAGATATGTTTTGTATCTTCCTCAGTATATGTATGCATCCGTATATGTTCATGTTTTTTTTTTTTTTGTAACATTTTGGCTGTCTAGGATAAGGTTACCTTATATGGTGACAATTCCGTATGGATATCCAGTAGTCTTAGGAGTGTTTTTTTTTAAGGATTTATTTTATTTTATTTTATGTTATGTGCAGTGAATGTTGGGACTTGTAATTAGCAGGGATGTTGTACAATTTTAATGAGGCACTATGTCCGTTATAATTATTCTGAAGTGTCTGGTAAAACATTCTGTTGTTGTCTCCAGCCACATAACCTGTAAAGAAGAAGGACGTCAAGAGATATGTTGCTTGGAAAGTAGCGTCAGGAAAGACCGGATTCATGTCAAACAGTTGGCAAACATTTAGAGAGGAAAAGGGTGTATTTGAAACGAAAGACATTCTCTGCCCTTCCTGTTTTAAAAGGCTGCAGGGAGACCAAGACCAATGCCTCTTTATTTAACAAGGCCTTGCAAGCGGTAGCTACTCCCTAAATTGATTTTGGAGCACGTTGAAACAGACACCAAAAGACGGTCAACCCTGTTTTATTTACTCAAGTTGTGATTTCAGTTTTACCACTTTGAATAGCATTTAACATTATGAATACTGAAGGAGGTTATGCATACTGCATGCTACATACTACAAGGTTATACATACTACGTGCTTAAAAAAAGCTGAATCATTGGGTCAACATTTTTAGAATGTAGCTATGACTTGGTCATTTGGTTGGTTTTAAGTAGCTTTATATAGTTTTTGTTGGTCATTTTTACATATTATTATTCTTCTCATCTTTAGCAATTTTGTCCTTGGTCTGCCGTTTAAAATGAAATTGAAGTGTTTGTGCTTCGGTTTAGAGTTTCAAAATGGAGGTGCTCATTTTTACATGAGGCTTCAGTGGGCTCACTATGAAAAGCAGTTTATCAAACAGTGAGGCAGGACTGCAGGTGTGATACTTTATGCAAAGGTCACCGGGGCTCCGTCAGCGGCTAGACCTCACAAACCAGTGGTGTGTGGTTAGCGCAACTGGATAATTAAATTACACATTGGTTCAACATTCTGAAGACTGTGGGGGAATGGCACACGCAGTGCATCGGGAAGTTTACACAAAGGCAGACATTGATTTGGCATTCCTGCTAGGTATAACCATGGCTGCCGATAAGCAGTAAATGGTCTTATTGAGAAATGCGGCATTGGTAAGATGAGGATAATTCAGGTCACAGTAGTTCAGTTCCTTGTTAAGGCTATTAGAATATGAGGCACACTCCTCTGCTGACTCAGTATACAATCTGCATTGCCTCTGGCCTGTAACCTGCTTAGTCTAGTAACCTTTTTTTGCTGTTAAAATGCCATTCATTCCAAAGGTCATAATAAAAAAGACCCTTGATGTTGCCATAAAAACAAGAATGCTAGAGCAGGGAGGGGTGAGACCAAATAGTATAGGTGGCTATGTTGTCTCATGTACATTCAGCTACAAAGCAACGTATCTTTGGTAAGATTTTCGAGTTATTTCTGGTTAAGCAGCAAAGGGTCTCTTCTTGAATTCTGTTTTGATACTTCAAAATGGGACAGTGGAACAGCTGTGTGGGTTTAATAAGGCCAGAACTCCAGTCCTAGTCAGCTAGACTAAATAAAGATGCATCATTTTGGATGCCGTATGCTGTAATATGTTTTTTCACAGAAAAATAGACGGTGTATTACAGACCCTGAAGTTAAAACTAAATATGATTTTAAGTAAATGTACTATATGTGGCATGTATTTTCCTTGTTTAGTATGGCTTTCATCTGCTTATGTTCATGCTTATTTAGAAGTAGTCAAAATAGCTTCAGAAAAATAGAAGACTTGGTGAAGCATGGACAAAATCATTCAGACACTTTCATAACACATTGATTTAGTCTTTGTGAGCGCATTCTTTGTGGCAGTGCCGGCCAAGGGGTGGGGAAAGCACATGTCAAGGAAACCGTTTTCAGTTTACCCCCAGCCAATCGGCACCCGCCTAGCTGCGCTTCCTCAGGAAGTGGAAAAGTCCCAGCAGTAATCTAACAAACCCCCACTCTGTTTAGCATGGTTACAGTGATGTGTTTGTACCCATAGGTGTTGTACACAGACACCAAACATTGATTAGCTTGCTAGCCAGCCTCAATAACATGAGCTATTTAGCAGTCTAGCTAGTTATTTATACCCTGGCTGGCAATGGCAAATTCTATGGGGTATGACTAGTGAGTAGTTTACTTCGTGCATCTTATGTCATGCTTCTAAAAACAACTTTGTGTTTAGGCAAAATGGTCTTTCCTGTTATAGTTTTGTGGTAATAGGGCAATATTAAACTATGCAATTTGGCCTTCTTAATCAGTACCTTGTGTCCTAATTCATTATCTTCTATTCCAATATTTTGGCTAGAGATGGGGGCAGATTGCTGCCTTACCAGGCGTTTCATTCTCTGAATGTTTTGCCTAAGTGAGCTTATTCCCATTTACTCATAGCTCAGTGACACGCTGTCTAAATGTTAATGCTCACCAGGAGGTTTTAGGTACCGAACAGCATTGACATCATTTCTCCTTCAGATGAAGGGTGTAAGTCAGTCTACTGTAGGTATCCATAAGTGGTCGCAAAGGCAGGACAGGGTGCTGTGATTTGTAGAGAGACATACTGCTCCTTCACACGGACTTAACTGCCCTGGGCATCACTGTTGCTGAACTGTGACTCGTAGGAGCATGTTCCAGCTTCTTTCTACTTTCTTGGTTGCCCCTAGGGGGTTATGCGGTTTTAAGTCTGATGCAGAGTTGCATGATGGTGAACTGGGGAGAAAATCGCTTTGCATATTTCTCCCCTTCAGACCCAGTCTACTGTGTTTATGTTTGTTAGCATTTAGAGTTAAACTATTACTCAGAACAGCCAATTTGTGCAAACATACCAGAATTGATTGTGGTTTGGTGCCAAACATGAACTACAGGACAGTATTACAAGACATTTGGCAGAACCACATCACTGTAAAATATACAAAGAATCTAAAACACTTATAGGAAAATTTACAGGAAAACGTGCAGATATGTTTTGAAATATTTGCATACAAGTACAATGTGCAAATGAGTGATATGCTAAGTATGCAAAGAGCAATGTGCAGACTTCACGGATACAGAACAGACTGGTAACCTGAAAGCAGGTGAGAAACAAGAACTGTTGATCACTATGGTGGAAATTTACCGATATAGTGCAAATAGACAGTGGAGCGAAACGGCCAGACATGGGGAATTGTTCCTGGGTGATTATACTACACCTAGGTGATGGGATTATTGACATCCTAGGCGGGTTTTTATTAAGGAGCTGAATGGCTACAGGTAAGAAGCCACGGTGATATTGTGTAGTCTGGGTCATGATGGAATTGTACCTTGATTATCAACATTAGTAGGGTTGCAAAAAATGATTTTGATATTCAGTTCATCATGTGATCAGGTGTTCAACTAATCAGTATTGTTGGGTCAAAACAGTTTAAAGACAAGTACAAATACTTTTTAATTAAAAGGCATTAGTCACAGTTGTAATAAAAGCTTTACAGAGTCTAGATAATGTCCATTTAAAGTCACAATGTAACACAGAAACAAAGATCTGCGGTCACCACAATATTTAGCTTGCTAATGGTTGTATATAGTATTTTGATGGTATTTTCAAAAGCAGCGCTGTTCTAGAAGGGCAGGGGTGGGGGCCTTGGCTAAATTTGTCACCAAGATTTTAAAATACCACAGTATACTGTGTTACCATAATACTGCCCAAGCCTAGAAACGACTTAAAAACTTCATAAAAGCTTATCCATTTCACTACACCGCTTAAATTTGTGTTTGTTGTACGAGTAATACACTTCCCTCTGCCAGACTGGAGGAATATCGATGCTGTACGCATGTGCAAACTGTAGCCATCTAAGAGTTCTTGTACAGGACCGTATGCAGAAAAGTCAAATATGAACTAGGCTTAACAGACCAATGTTAACGTTGCTAGTTGGTGATGTTATATACAATTTACACAGCAAAAGTTATGCAAAGCAATTGCAAAATTCGTTGTCAGCGATTATAACTATTATAGTAATATACTATCAAGTATACTCATTGATATGTCCACAAAATTCAAAATAATTTAACCCTCACACTGTTTAGTATCTGTATAGCAAGAATATTACAGTAATATGTATTTATGCAGTGTGCAGTTTCTCCTAAAGTCGTGCTTTCTAGGAACAAATTCCTAGTTTAAATGGGGGATTAACAGAAGGAATTCTGTTGCTAGCTGCTGTATTACTGTAAGCAGAACATGGAGTCACACATTTCAAGAGCTAGTTGGGTGCCTTAAGAACTTGTGTAAGTGCAGACAGTAGACATAAGGGCGAAAGGGGCCTGCAGACTTGTCATGAGTGGGGATTTCGACGCTAAATATTTTACTAAGAAGACACAGTGGCCACTCTGGCCTAATTTCATGTTGCTCATTTTAGTACGGGGTTGATTGTCACTTTAGAATGACCTATAATTCAGATTAGTTCTCTTTAGTTATGGGGTTTTTCCTTTGATTGTACCACAATATAACCCAGCTTCTAAACTACCCACTCTGGAGCCAGTTAAAATACAATGAAATGTAACATTATATTAAGTAATCCAAAATAAGAAATGCTTCTATCTGTCAGACTAAAATCCTTTCAGGTGAGAGATTAGTAGTCGTAATCTTTAAGCTAACAACATTTACTATCGTCGGTTTGGATCACTGCTGTTAAAGTAGATGACCATATTAATGCAAGAGTTTCAGTTAGTTAGCATTGGCATAAGCCACTCTAATCCATACTGTAGTTTGTCAGGCTGGCTTTCCTGGATTGTCCTCTCATGTGGGGTCTCCCTGGCTGAAACTATCTCTCTGCAGTCTTTGGCACTATTATTGTCTTGCTGGATCACCTCACTAGAACAGCTTCCACATAGAATCTTTCAGTTTTTTCTTTTTCCTCCTGTATAATAATAAGTGTATTATTAATAACTATTAGTGAAACTTGTTATATGAAAAGCTGTCTGCATATATACTGAACTCGCATTGTGGAATCAAACGCTCATAAACCTGCAGCAGTAATCGGCCCGATATGTAACCCTAATTAACTTAAGGCTTGTTATTCCAGTTAGCTATAGTCAGCCATTTGTTTCCGTGGGAATCTGAAACCTCGTGCCCATTCCTGCTACACCCCGGAAATCACCTCTCTGAGATGAAAAGATGAATAAAATTAATCTGCGTGGCTCCCAACAAGAGTACCACGTCCACCATCCTACCTGTGTGCCATCTGTCGTTTTTATCCTCGAGGCGTGTTCAGGAGGAGCTTCAGCAGCGGGGGCATGTCGCCGGCGTCTCCATTGTCACGCCTTCACTTCTTGGATGACAAGCACCGAGGTGCCGATCTTGGGGACCCAGCGTGTGTCCTTGGCATTTTTGGGAATCTCAGAACAAGTCCCATGAACGTCAAAAGGATTGTAATGATGAGCTCTCCCCCCTGCCACCTGACCTGCTGCTATTCTGCCATTCGCTATTGTTGTTATAAAATTGGTATTCCTTCTGTACATCTGACTCTCATGAGGAGTGAAGGCAGTTTCAGCTGATTTATAGTATTTTTATTGATTTTTATTTTGGGTGTTGTGCTGTATGATGTTGGCATTATACTCATGAGTTGTATTCAAATAAGCACATTGCATTCATGATTACCGTTTGAAACCGAGTAAACCATATCATTACATGAAGTGTTACATATGTTTGTTGAATGTATTTTTGGAACGTAAATGAAAGACAAATTGTTAAAGATCAAATTTGATATAATTCATACCTGATTATTCAGAAGAGTGTATTATCTTCTGGGAATAACATATAATTAAACCCTTGCTCAGAGTTTGTGCTCAGAGCCTAAAAAGGAGCTGCTTATTTCATAATTGCGATAATCTGCAGACGGGCTCTTTACTGGGTGTTGCTCGTGGTGGTTTTTTTTGGGGGGGGGGGTTGTCTCATGTCTGGCATTCCTAGCACAGCAGTACCCTCCCCAGCAGTGGCACAGCTTCCTGTTGTGTGAGACAACAAACAGCCTTGCAGTCTCCCAGCACAGGGGCAGGGAAAAGCATGAACTGAATAGGCGGTCTGGTCCGCAGCGCCGGCCGCAAAGGCTGGAGTAGCCAACTGCTTGGCTTAGGCGCTGATGGTTTTTTTTTTTCCCTCCCATCATCCCCTTGTGGTTTTCATTTTCTGGGGAGGCCAAATTTAGTTGGGGGGCCCCACAGAGGTTATCGAGCCACTCAGAATTTTGACAAAGCGAAGCCTGCCCCATGGAACTGAGGCCACCCGGTATGTTCTGCGTCACCTTGGCGTCCGAGGGGATTACTTCCTGTTTCTGATCGTCCCACCCAGTCCCTGGTGGTTCAAGCCCAGAGAAACATCTCCTCGTGGAACTCATTAGATTTTCTTCCCTTGACTATTTGGCCTTTTCAAATGGGGAGTTGAATCTGCTTCTGTAGAGGACTGTGAAACAGCAAACACTGCATTGCAGTTGTCACACGGTTCACAAGATCCAGAAATTTCAGCCCAGTTAAACGGTTATCTAAAATGGTTTGTTTAGCTTTTCTATAATTCCAGATCAAAGTCTATATATTTTTCTAGTATCAAAGCATAACTGTTCATTTTCTATGTAAGTTTATAATAAAATGGGGTAGTTGGTTATACCGTGAAATTCCTTATGTATGACACTGATTTGCTCTCAAACGTCTTGGTCTAAATATGTTAAAATAATTTGATTTGAAGCTATTAGATAGTAGTTTATTTGACAGTAGCTTTCATATGACTAGGATGTTGGATATCACCAACAACGTATGATATTGCTATACTCCAAATAGGTTTGAATCTTATTTGCTTTTGTCATTTATTTCGGCAAGGTATTTAATAGATGCATGGCTAATTGGGAATGATTCATATACAGACAGATGTAGTTAGTGACATAGTAACAGAAAGAAATAATGCCCAATAAATGCAGTGCTTCTCTTTCACAAACAAATAAATTACATATATGATTTCAAAGAAATATTTCCTTTAAAAAAACAAAAACCTTCAGCTATATCAAGTTGCATTCTGTATTAATTAGTAGTACTTTTCAGCCTCATGTCATTGTTAAGTCCAACTTACAGGCCTAATGACGATCTAAATGTGTCTGCTCTGTCTCTTGGTCCGTAGTATAAGAGAAATCTTATATTCCATGTATAGAATAGAATATCAAAACAATGAAGAACAGGGTGAATAAAATTGGTCATTCTGCAAATAAACTTGGACAGAAACTCCTTTCTGATCTCCATGGACTTTTCGGTTTGACGCGTATCGTGTGTAGAAAGTTCCACATCTGTTTTAAAATCGTGATGTTTCTCTGTGTTTTACGGTCTGTTTCTGTTGCTCAGAACTGACAAAAATCATAGCACCGGTTTAGGGGTGTAGGCAGGGATTTATATATGTGATTGAGGGCATTTATATGCCAGTGGTTCCCACTAACTTTAGATAACAACATGTATAACATTAATATTTGGTCGATACAGATGTTGTGGTAGTTTTCACTAATTACTATACTGGTGTATATCTTCATTTCTGTTGGTAAAACTGTACTTGATAATCAGTTTCCAGTGTCTTGGTTGTGGTGGAAGAGCCTATCAAATAAGAAGTAAATATTCCTGTGTTATTTTTAGGGATGAGTATTTAATTTGAAAATGTGGAAATGATTGATTGTAGAGACAGTCTTCTGGGCAAAAAGACAAGTTCAGAGGATGAGCATAATGGTGATAATAATAATGATAATGTAAAACACAAATGTGAATTTCTGGATAAGATGACCTGGTGATTTGGTGGTTTTCTATGCTCTATGTCTATCTAAAGCAGTATGGGCGTCTGCTTTTTTCGTGGGTGTGGCGGAGATATGAAGCCATCACTTGAAGTATCATTTCAGCTCAACACATTAGGTTGCTTTATTATGAAATGGTCATAATGGAATTATTTTAGCGATGGGTTCGCTGTTGCTATGCATCTGTTCATCTCATCAAATACGGTCCCTAGCAACAGCATTTGTAAAGTGAAAGAAAAGTACTCTTAAGTAATCACCTGTATGCTGTTGGTAGTATGTTTATTTATATTATTAAACATACCATGAAGTGCCACCTGAATTGAACTGTGTGACACTGCTGGTTTATTTAAGGAATGCCCAGTAAATCCATTTCTAAACAGTAGACAAAATGATTATATCTGTTTTTACAATGTCTAAAAGCTTCTCTGAAGCACTAAATGCCATAGAGTACACTTCTCCTTTGTAAATATTTTTTGACGAGATAAAATTGTATTGTGATTGTGTCCAATAACTTGTGGGAAATGGGGAACCACAAAACAAAAGATTATTATGTGCTTACTGTGTCTAATCCCCGAAATAGTTGGTTGAAATGTGGTTTGGTGGCTTTTCATTCAGTCATCGGTCAACTGTAAAGGCTTTAAATATGATTGTACTGGCAGGACACCACAATCTAGCTTCCGGAAGTGAACTTCATTTGGAATTCTGATTTGTGTGTGTCTGTGTGTGTGTGTGTGTTTTAATTTATGGGTAACATCATATAGAATCATTTCCCATATGCAAGTCCCCTCCTCTTCTTCTTTTTTTTTTTTAAACTTTTTATGTTTTATGTGCCTTGCTCATTAATATGCCAAACAGTTTATACTGTGGGATGAGCTTTTTAAGTGCACTACTGTCAGCTCTCAAAAATTCAAGTAGCTGCCTGGGAAACAAGGTTAGCCATTTCATGTTTGTTCATGCTATTTTATTGTTCATTTGGCTACCTTTGCCCCTAGTATACAAATTAAATAACCAAAAGAATAAAAGAAAAGCAGGGCACAGGTTTCTCTGTGCTTGCTGCAGTGCTCGGGAGACAATGTAAAGTTCTCTGCAGCAGAGGCGTATAGCAATTAGTCATTACTTTGACTTTAAAGATTCAGGTCTAAACACGTACTGCCGTGTGGCTACCGCATTTTCGGCCTCGGCACTGAACACGAGCACAGAAGTCCTGAGCTTGTGGCCTCTTGGCTTTCCTTGCTGTTTACCGCATGCGGTGAGTGGACTCTGCTGTCTGCCGTGCGATCTGAATCCCTACCCTGTCAGCTCACAGCACCCGTCTTCCCCCTTGCCTCTCCCTTCTCCCAGTTTTGCGCGTATGAATGTTTCCAGATGTTCCCAGAGAGGATGCCAAGCTGTTGGGAGTCACTAGTCTCTGAGTAAGCTGCTCCGGGGGCTCCTGCACTCAAACGCAGGCTAAAGTTCTGCGACAGCTTCTTCACACGTGTGGCCGACGTGGAGATTTGTTTCGAATGACGCAAATGTACCCGAAGGGTTAAAACTGATATTTCTCCCTGTTGGTTCAAGCTGAAACTATACACAGTTCTGTAGTGCACTTGAAGTGGCTCAGTTGAAGTTTGGCCTGTCTGGGCCCTGTCAGATGCGTGATGAAAGCAGAGACATGCCTCTTTTTGGCCTTTTTTCAGCTTTCTGAATGGCTGCCCAGAAAATTGCTGCAATAAGTGTTTCAATTGGCCGGTGTTTGCGTCAAGCGCAAATTGGGCAGGGAAGTGAGAGGTACGGTTATCCTGTGCTGGCTTACTGCATTATGCAGCCTTATTGTGCAGCGCAAGGACTAACCTCTGCTTTCTCTTCTGGCCTGCTGGAGGGTTGCACTGTGAGCACAATTGAACAAAGTCACGATTAGCGCCTGCGAAGTATTCGCATCAGCCCCCTGGCAGCTGACCAGCCTCGAAAACACGTCTGGCACCCAGACACACAGTGATTGAAATGGCTCATATTTATGGGACAAGTACGATTTACAACCTGCTTCTTGTTGAGGATTTGAAAGGGTAAAAAAATAAACTAGTAGTGTAATAAAACAGTAATAAACCATTTTATCTTTAGAGCTGGCTCTGGGGCTGAGTGCATTTTGAACTTATTACTGATTAATATTAAATATTGGTCATAGTGGTTGGTAATAGCAATATTTCATACTACATGTTTTAAATATAGTTTTTAAACAGTTTTAGACATTGATATAAAAATAAAATTGCTTATTATAATTGCACAGTTTTATGTATGTATGTATTTATCTGGAAACTGTGCGAAGTACATTGACATCTGTTGACCATGGGGTCAGGCTCTCTTATTTCTCTTATTCCCGGAAAAGGAAAGTTGGACAGATTTCAGCCATTAAACTTACCGTTGTTTTTCAGTGCAAATAAGTACAATGAACCATTTTGACACTGGGTAAGCATAAGTGTGTTTATGTGCTTGACCATTGTCTGATGTTGGGAGGCCAGCCTAGTGATCCACTTCCCCCCATTGTCTTTACCCCTGACAGATCGTGAACTGAAAGTGCCTTGTCAAACCACGTCCTACTTGAAGCTGCTGCCCTTCTGGAAGGGACCGTAGGCTGAGCCGCACAGGACGATACCTCAGCCGCGACGCCCTGTCGCTCACCGTGCTCTGGCCTGGCTCCCCGCGACAGAGACGCGCTCCATCAGACAGCTCACACTGCGGAGCGGGAAACCCCGCCAAAGCACAAGAGGAGGGGGAGACCCCCTGGAGCGCTTTAATCAATACCAGCAAGCAGTCTGCCTGCACTTAATATTCTATCAAGGAGTGCCATAGCCTCGAAATAGCAGTAGCCCGTCGGCAGAAGGACACACGCTCCTGGACGGTCGGTCAGTCTAGCGCGTCACTGAGCATGTTCTTTTTTCCGGCCAGCGGCCAGCCTGTGGGACACACTTATTGATGAGTAGCTGTTCACTAATAGATAGCTCTCTCCGCCCCCCCCATGCTGCTGCCTTGTGGGCTTGTCGCTCCACTGTCTGTGATCTGAATTTTTTTATTTTTTTTTTCTGCAAACAAGCAGGTGGCCAGCTCCCGAATTTCTAAACACTCCACCTCCCACCCACATGCGCGTTGCTTTTAAATACACCTTTTAAACCAATAGAAATTCTCTCTCTGTCTCTCTCTCTCCTCCTTTCTCTGTTTTCCCCAAACCTCCATAGCCGCTCCCCCCCCCCCCCAACAAAAAAAGTTTTTGATATGGCTTTAAACATTACTTCAATAAGAGACACAAAATGGCTGACACTGGAAGTGTGCCGGCAGTTTCAGAGGGGAACCTGTTCACGTAGTGACGAGGAATGCAAATTTGCACACCCACCCAAGAGCTGCCAGGTGGAAAATGGAAGAGTTATTGCCTGCTTCGACTCGCTGAAGGTAAGCCGCACCACGAACTCATTCTTACCTACTTTTTTTTTTTTTTTTAATTTTGTGTTAAGTCCTGAATCCAACACAGGATTTTTATTAGCTGAACTAGGCAGAGGAGAAAAGTGTAACAAAGAGTGGTCTTTGTTTTATTTTGTATACTTTTTACCCAAAGTAAAAGTGAGTGATGTTTTCACTTTCCTCTTGTAGATTAACAGGACTAGGCCTAAGATGCTTGGCTGCCATCCTTGCCAAAGATCGCACAATTGCAAACTAAACAGAAGTGCCAGCTGATAAAATATTCAACCGCTAATGCCGCTCCAGTGTGCTCTTTGACGTATCCACACTATTTTCATATCGACTTCCTCGCTGAGAAATCCTGCCTTTTTAAGTTCATTTCCAACAGCAGAAAGTATCTGGCTTGAATTCAGTGTGCCTGTGGTTTCTGGTTGTTTCTGGCTTTAACGATAGCTCTTTGTGTGCGTGCGTGTGTGCGTGCGCCGGTTTTGCTATACTTGTGAGGACCAAAGCATCTCACCTGGCAGCAAATCTTACATAACGCACCTTGTGAGGACCGGAGGCCGATCTCTCTCTCTCTCCACCTCACCGGAGGCCGATCTTCACAAGAATAAATTTCATCTAATCCAAATTTTTGAATGCAATCAAAAAACTGAAAACACCAAAAGTCTTGTATTTTATTTGGTTATTTATGGGTTTCGTTAGGGCTTTTCGGTAGGGGTTAAGGTCGTTATGTTGGGATTTCCAAGACCCGCAAAGAAATGAAATGTGTGAGCAAGCCTATGGCAGCAGCCCATGCACGGACTGCATCATCCACATCTATAGGCACCGCATAGGTCTAAAGTTCAGGGTTCACTCCCGCTGGGGGGGGGATATTTCATTTTTGGGCTGCAGTGTCTTCCCTTGAAATATCTCTGTTAAGATACACCACATATTTGACTGTTCATGCTTAATACCTAGGACAGGGAGTCTAATGGTGCAGATGCCAAAGGAAATCATGAAAAAGTGATTTATGAATAAGGTACGGCCTGTAGAATAGGGAATTAATGCAGCCGGAGCCGGTGGCTGACAGTTAGTAACTGCCGTGTTCAGCTAAATGCAGCTATCGATTAACAGGTTAATTGTAATGAATGTGCTGCAGTTTTCCCAGTTTAAATCTTACCTGGATGTCACCCAATAGCAGAAGCGTGTTATAATAAGTGGGGACACCAGCGAGTGCCCACGTGTTACACCGTTGTGAGTAGGCTCTAAGGCTCAGTAATCCGGTTCCCATTTCCTCAGTAAGAGGATATTGTAATGCCCTTTTACCATATGCGGTTAGTGTGGTAGCTATACAGCATACGTTAATGAGCCTCTCTCCCCGTACGTCATACTTGATCTCTCAGGCCTGAGTATTGATTTATTTATTTTTTGTTTTTGTGAGATTATCACTGGTGCAGTACATTGTTTAATTATCCTGCGTGAGACAAGATTAATACCCCCCCCCCCCCCCAAGCCCTCTGCTTCCAAAAGTTCTGGGTGCAGTCCTGCCTCCCTGGATTACTGTCCCACTGAGTCATCCCCTAGTCTGGGGGGACATTCTGGAAGCGCGGGCCTCTGCCAGCTGGGCCCTTCACCAAGAATGGGCGAGTGTTAAAGTGCAGGGCTCCGCCCTTTGAGCTGACCTCACACCTGGGGCCTGGGCAGCGCCCCCCACCGCAGGGTGTTCAGACTCCATCCATCAGCAGGTTTTGTAGCTGAGGTCATGCTAGCGGTGGCGGGCTGTAGATGCTGGGCCCGAACGCTGTGGCCGGGGATGGGCGGCCAGCCGCTAATGGAGCTCTAGGTCCAACGCTCTTGATCATGCCTTTCTCCTCAGTGCTGTGTCACATGGCTGTGAGTGGGACTCATCTACCCACCCAGCAGAAATATACACCGCTACAAAATTTTTTTTGTTTTTTAAGTTTGTTTTTAAATGACCACACCCAGAACTTTGACCTGGAACTCCAGAACAATACACATTGTCTTCTACAGTCAGTCATTGTATTTAGAAATCAAAGTCAGTTGATAGATGGCATAACTGAGCTTTGAAGCCCAGCCTTTGCTCAGAAGCACAATTCCACAGTAATTATGTCATTCTTTTTTTCTGCTCAGTTTATTACAAATAAGAGACGGTAAAGAAATGGGGGAAAATATAGTGGGCTTTTGCTTTTTATTTTATGATTAATAACTCAAGAACCAGTGAGACATTCTAAATATACCAGCAAATTTTACAGCATTTAAAGGTCAATCGCAGTTAGAGAATTGTGTGAAAGTCGTATTTACCTATAGGCTAGAATTTCACCCACTATGGGCTAACACAGTCTTTTTTGTTAAAAGCCATATAAAACTGTAAAAGGTTACACCCTACAATTACGGAAAATGCATTTTACTGTGCATTTTACTTTCTGATAAATGTAGTCAGAACTTGCCTTTTTGCCACCTCTGAATCATACCGCGCCTTTGTTCAGTGGGTAGTGACAGCGAGGGGGCAGGGGGGAGCCGATATCTGCCTGGAAAATATACAAATGCCAGAGTCATGTGATGATGTCACAGTCCCTGCTGCTGAATGGCCTGTTGTTTGCCCATTAGCCTCAAGTGCTGTCTGTTACTGACACGTGCGCTGTGGCTGCAGTGAGCTTGCTGTCATGAAAGGCCGCAGCTGTAAATGAAATGCAGACAGAACTGGCTTCTGTGCTGCGGGTCCTGCAAACAAGCGACTGACGACGGTGGGATGAAAGCTGCAGGAATACCAAGTGTACGTCGCGCATGAGATGCAGCTGAAGTTGTTTTCGCCTTTTAAAATTATCTTGTTTGTTGCATTCTTTTGTATTTGGAACACACTGGCGTTTAGCACAGACGCATTCACTCTCCAAAGATCTAGATGCGGTCTTTCTGTGAAATTTGGTGGATAAAAACATTAGCTTGTTCCTGTGGGCCTGTAACTCCACTCATTCTTCATCAGAGATGATTTTCAGATGTTCCGTGTTTCTTTTAATAAAGCAATGTTTTCCTTCTGCGTCTCCTGTCAAGCTAGTAAAACACTGGAATCCTCATCAAAGATCTGTCAACAGGAGCACTCTGGTGAAAATAAAAGACGTTTTTCAGAAGGCTAGTGTGTCCGGCGCACAAGAGGAGTCGCCGCAGTGCAGTAGAGTGATATTTCTTTCTTAACTGCAGTTTCAGGATACAGAGCTGTACGGCTCACTTTTAAAAGCAGCATTGAAGGCGATGCTCATGTCTGCGGATCACTGACCGTGCTCAGATGATAATCCCTCTGAGAGCTGAATGCTCACACTGGGACACTCCACGGGACTTTGGTCCCACGGGACCGATCAGCACTCAATCGGTTGGTCTGTCACTGCTACTATTCCCACTTGGGTTTCGGCATCACTTCTTGGTGTCATCCTCCTTACTGTTCGGCTTGTTCGTAGTGAACGCTTCTCATGAATGAACACGAACGAGATTCTGACATTAATATGCCTTTGAAGGTCCCCCCTCATCAGTGCAAGCAGGACTGCTGTGACCTTGTGTGGAGTGGAGTGATCCGGCCTGCTTTGCCCCATCTACACGGCAAGCCTAGGTCACCCATACTCCAAATCAAAATCATCTCAGCATTGGTATTGTCTCGTACAGCATTGTCTTTCTTTTGAAGTTCTCTGTTAGTAGCCATGTGACTATAAATAAAGGAGACACACACCCGCATTCTTTCTGCTCCACTCTCTCTTCAGACACACATCAGCTGACAGGAAATGCCGTATGTCAGCTGGTCTGCTGTGTTAAGCCAGCAGCGCAGACTGTGTCACATGACATTCTCTACCTGTGGGCAGTTAATCCAGACAGTTAAACATTTGTTCCTCTGCAGCTTCTTTATGTGTATAAGGGGATACAGACACGCTTTCATAGCTGTAGAAGTTACTTTTAAAAATAATAGCCAGTTTTGGCACTTGAGCTATACTTAATGCTGTGAGACGATCGATTAAAAACTTCTCCATCCTTAATTGCTCCGCCACCTGTCACCATTTGCTTTTGTTGACAGTAGTGTCATGTCTCTGTGCCATAAATATGGGGCTTCTACTATGATGAGTGAAGATGACTCTCTAGCGTGGATGTGAACACTCAAATTACGGAACCTTTAATCAGCCAGGGCTGATTGATAACTCGCATAAATGGAGCCCATTCGGGGATGTGTATCTATCGCTCAATCCTCTCACCCTTATTTTCCCTCCTTAGGCTCAAAGGGAGCAAGAAGACCTGCTGTATCTGTGCGACTGCCTCGTTTTTTCAGGAATGTAAAATGCCAGCTATATTTCCATCAGCCCATGAAACATTAACAGCCACAAGTTGGGAGTCCACAGAGTATTTCTCTTTTTTTCGCCTCCTAATTAGATCTTAAATAACTGGAGCGCATCTTGGGCGGAGCTGAATGTTGAGCTAATGCAGACTCTCACTCCAATTTGCCGCCATTGACACCGTCTGGGCTTTTGTTTACTGCACTGCAGCAGCACAGCTGGGGCGAGAGACGGAGGGGCTGTAATGAGAAGCGCGGCTCGTTAACCGGTCCTCGGAATCAGAGCCCTCGGCTAATCAGCCGCTGACTTTTTGAATATGGTGGGAGTGACAGACTGCAGAGGTGCCCTTATGAAAGGGCTTGGTTTTCATCACTGTCCATCATAAAGATGTCTGAAGTCCCATCGGGCCTGGGGTGAGAAATTCAATTTAACTGGGTTCTGTTTGGACCCATTTTCCCAGGCTAATCAGTCCAGCCATTAGTTAATTATCCAAACTGTTTCCTGCGATTGTATCCCCTAGTATACAGTATTTCCCGAAGATCTGGCAAAATAACTATTTTCGGATGTTTTTCATTTTCTGAAAAAGAATTGTCAACATGGTAAAAAATAACACTAATTAAGGAATTGATGGGAAGGGACAGAGTTTAGTCTGGTAATTTTGACAGATGCCAGAGAGCATAGAGCTGTGAGCTTAAATACACGATAAGTGTCCTGTTTCAAGTAAATAGAATCTGAATGTGCCTTGATGCATTCATTGCTCTGTTGTGACAAAGATCAGCCAGATTTAGCACTAGGCTATTTATTTTTCAATTTGACTCCTGTACACTGTTACCACAAGTGAGCCAAGCAGACTGCAGTGAAACACAAAACCGGTAACCGTCAGTAAGCTGTTAAGCTGGCGACTGATAGTGCCGTATTTCAGGCCTATCGTTCGAAAGGCCGTGTAAACGCATGGTCCTCTGCTCCCCGCCTGCCGTGTGCTGGCAGCTACGCGACGGGGTCAGAGCTGGGATGTTTCTGCGTTGCTCACAGAGGGGCCGAGTGCTCCCCACCCATACACCATCACCAGAAACTCCTTGAAATACAGAAATAAAGCCGGTTCCACATTATTCCTGGGTGTCTATTCCTATAACAGCCACAACCTCTGCCTCAGAGCAAATCCTTGGTGAAAATTTTATTTAGTTTTATTTTAAAGACAGTGATTAACATGCACTAGCCAGTTGACATATTGAGCATGTATTAGCCTATACCAGCTATTGGATGGCTGCAGGAACTCGAGGTGTATTAACATAAGTGTCCCCAGATACGGAGCCCACTCCTCCTTTAAAAGCCTGCTATTTTCTTCCATAATAAATCTCTTGAAAACCTCTTTTAAGTTGATAAGCGATTACACACAGCTGTTAAAAAATACCCTAAATTACATTGTTTTATCAAAAATATTAAAATGTAATCCACATTAAGGAACATGCATAATACCTTTGATCATGGGGCATGAAATTTGTGTTGGACTGATTTTGACAGTGTTATGGTTTTACTGCTACAGAAATTAACCTTTCAGCTGGTGAGTTACACGTGGATCGCACTGCTTGTCATGCCAGCCGATGTCGCTTTTCGGAGGTGTCCCCAAGGGGTCCCTGTCTGCCTCCCCCAGCCCCGCGGCCGTCCTGCGTGCCCGTCTGGGGGAGGGCTTACAGGAGTTCAGCAATTGTAGTGAAAGGGCCTTCAGTGCTGTCAGCCCGCCTCACACTCAGTAGGTGCCCCAGAACTGAACCACTAAGACAGGTGGAAATACTAATTGGCAACTCGTGTACCGTTACAGGCATGCAGAAACCAAGGCGACATGAGGGAGAGAGAGTGTGGGTTGAGGGGCTGATAGACTAAAAGGCTCTGGTTGCCTATAGAGGCCTTTTCTGGCCAGAAGACATCCCCTACAGTCCCTCGTCATCATTGGCCAGTTGGTACCTCCCCGCTGTATTTTTCCATCCTGTCCGCAGTCATAGCAGTCTGCCTGCTGTCATTAGTCCAGGTACTCTTCTCAGTGCTGAAACAGGCCTCGTTCGAAACACTGCTATCAGTGTCCACTCATGATGCGAAAAGTAAAAATGAACCCTTGTGCCGCCAGCGTGAGTCATCCCACATCACCTATTACTCACTTCCTGTAATCGGCAGCCACGTCCGACTCGCTGGCTCTGCGGCATCGCGGCTGTTTCGCAAGGCGGGCGCTCATGTCTTTTATGGTGCCACACAGAGGGCCAGAGACGGTGAAGAGCAGGAAAGGTTGTGAAAGGCCGCATAACATATTAATTTTAGTGGTGGCACAGTGGCTTCACTCCTCCAAGGTCAGGGGTTCGAACTCCACCCCAGTCCTGTGTGTGGGCCCTGTACTTGCTTTCTGTTCTCTGGTTCTCTCCTGCAGTCCAAAGACATGCAGTTAGGCCAGTGTTTCCCAATCTGGTGCTTGGGGACCCACATACAGTCCTCGTTTTTGAGAGGAAGCAAAAATGTGGTCTGTCTCGCAGGGAGTTGGGAGGGAGCAAAAACATGGACCTTCTCTATGTCCCTGAGGACTGGATTGGGAAACACTGAGTTACACGAACTGATGTCTCTGAATTAACCTGAGTGTGTGTAACCCTGCTCTGCACCCTGTCCAGAATACGCAGGTGGAGGGTGGGTGGATTGATTAACTAACATTTCCCAGTATGGAAGATGTTGGGGATGAATGATCAGTTAAAACCAAACTTCGTCTGTCCAGACAAAGCCTTAACGCAATTAGGATCATTTTCCTCAAATTCTGGAACAGTGCGTGCATGGAGCTAACAAGCCGTGCCTCACCGTTGTGGTAATTAGCCAAACGCTGAACCCTTTTGCATGTTCCGCTGCACGAAGGCTTCACAAAGCTGCTTCATCAGCTGTGGTGGCCAGGTTTCAGGTGGAGATGACGGCTGAAAAGTGGAGCAGTGTCCTCACTGCGAAATAAAGATAAATTAAGGCTTTTTTTTTTTTTAAAGTCAGTCTCTACAGAATGCGGCCATGAAACAGCTGTTCCTGTCAGGACTGAGGCTTCACAGTTCATTATTTCTGGACAGACAATCAATTTTGAATGGGAAACTAAAATATAAATTATAACAGGGACATTAAATTTTAGGGACAATGTATATTTTATACCTCCATATATATCATATATACATACATTATGCAGTTACATTATATATTTATAACACGTATATACCATATAACAGTAAAACTGCATATATGTAAAATTGTATATATGCACATACATACATATATGCTACATATATATATAGTTATGCCACGTAGCAGTGGTCATCCTTGAGACCTTCCTGGTCGATCGTGACAATCTGACTGCTCCCCCCCCCCCCCGTCAGCAAAATGTACCATTGCTACTCAGAAGCTCCCATATTATTTTCTGTGTAAAAGCAGCTCGCATCGCAAAAAAGATCGGAGCAGACATCGAGCTGGTGAATAGTACAGTGTGCTGTGTGTAATTAACCGGTGGGACCGTGACTGATGGGGGAGGGGGCATGCACACAGGCCCAATATGCGGCGGCGTCATGGGACACCTCGTCAGCACTGAACGCAAATGGGTCGAGATGGGAAGGGACGAATCCCGGGAATGTGCGGGGGGAGGGGACAGGGGCAGCCGGATACACACACAGCTCTAAATTAGGAGGGAAATAAAGACGGGGAAACTCGCTGTGATATTAACTTGGCACCGGTCCTGGATGTTAATTGTGCTGTTGGCCTAATTTCTTTCTCTGCTTTGACCTCTGATTATCAGAGTAATAAACTTCCTCTGTTGCTCTGTTGTGTCTTTGATTAAAACTGACAGTTGGATGAGAGCTTTGATGATTTGCTGCCATCAAAAATAAAACATTTAATTTTTAAGAATATTTTAAATGCACTATTTTTGCTGGAAAGGCAGGTTATTGTCTGAAAGTTACGTTGACACTCACCAGCCACTTTTCACTGCATGACTTTGCACAGCAGAGCTCTCTCTAACAAAGCTGTTTAAATCTGATCGGACTAAAGCCAGGCAGTGCCCATTTAACTGGCAGCCAGGTAGTTTACTTTTGTAGAATCATTAGTAGATGAACTAGCAGTAGATGCCTTAAGGCTCTGTGTTCATTTTGTTTGTATAATCATGCATCAGGATCTTAGTATATTGGTGATGCCATCCCATTAGTGGTACTTGTTTAAAATACAGCAAATGTAATGAATTTCTAAGCTGCCAGCTACCTCAGATCATGACAATTTCATTCATCCAGCCATCTTCCAACCATTTATCTAGTGGTTATTTTTCAAACCTTGTCCAGAATAAGCTGGTTTCAAAATAGGTTTGCGTATAGGCTTGCTTCATGCATCGCAGCAGTAGGTCACTGCTCAGCTATGACTGCGGAATTGCAGCAGGGCAATCAGTGGCGCCCCGGAGAAGCACAGGCACGTCCCAGGACATGTCAGGGGCTGCCGCGGATTACGGCTGCTCACGCAGGTGGCTCCACATCTCAGCACTTTGCAGATTATCCGATTACCAGCGGCAGAGAGGGATAAACAGCAAGTCCGTGTTCCTGCAGAAGCTCGGAGATGCTGAGGGGCCCGTCGGAGTTTTTCCTTCAGAGATTCCGCCGCCTGTTGTGCTTGAAATCTGATTAGCTTTAGACCCTCAGCATTCAGGGGGCAGTAGATCTGCTGCTAACTCCCCAGTATAAGTAGCGTCTGCTTGTGAAGTAATAGGAGGCGCATTGGCCACTTGAGGCAATTACTGCTTTTTCTCCTTCTCTAACTTGAGTGATTGTTATGAGCCTCTTCTGAAGGTGTTTCACTGGGCTCCTGTGGTTTTTCTCTGGTCTTTCTCACTGCTCCCCCGATGTGGGTCATGTGGGGATGGCGGCGGTGGAGAATGAGTGCCTTTGGGACGGCACAACCCTTGCTGCAGGGCATCACTGCAGATAATCTGATGGCAGCGGGGAGGAGGGGGTGGGGCAGGGAATTAGCACTCTCTGCATTGGATATCCAGGCTTAGGAGATGCCTGCAGTCGCTCGCTCACATTCACATATTAATCACAAGCCGTGTTAGCAGTCGCATGGCTAGCCCATCTGTAGGATTATTGGTAGTGAAACAACCGCATACCTAATTATGGCTGGGGAAATATTGAAAGAGGCCTCACTTGATACTGATTACCAGATGTAATGTGTGTGTGTGCATCCTCACAAAAAGAGGAGAACGGACACACGGCTGGAAAAATGCTTTCCCTAATAAGACTATTAATAAGAGTAGTATCACTGTTTCTTTAAGTGTAGCATCTATTTGACGGCGTGTAGAAACTAGGTTAAGGCTAAAACTGTGGGTCATATTGAGACATCGGTGTGGAAGAAGCAAATAAAAATTCTTTGACGTGGCTGCTTCTCATCAGACTTCATAATATACCATGTGTTCTGGAAAAGGTTTTATTGTCACGTTTATTCTTACTATCCTGGTAATGGTGTCTTTTTCTCTTTATATGTTTTGTATGTATCAGTGAATGAATTGTGTTTAAGTGCCTTGTTGATTGTATTGTGTCCTTGTAAAATAGCTCTGGTTTCCTGTTAGTTTTAGTTATTCATTTACTACTAGTTGATTGGACTGACCATAGTCTTACCCTGAAAATCTCTCACCCTTTAACAGATCCTCAGATGAAGGTCAGACCTTCCATAATCACTTGGCAGCAGTAGAGAGATTCATAAGAGGTTAAACACAGTCCATGAGGAAATTCATTGTCTGCCGCCTGAATCAATGGCATAGGAGAGTTTGATATTGGGCAGGGGGGGACAAAACTGAATAATTTCAATGTAAAGTTCTTTTTTTTTGGAGGGATGAATGAAATTAGCTTAAATATTGGGGGTCCACGCCCCTTCTGCCCCCGCTGGATCCTGTGTCCCTGGCCAGGATGCTCCAGTCAGCCAGGTGGAGCACGACCGTGAATCGAGTGGCAAATCAGCTCATATGACTCATGTGACCCATGTCAGCAGAGCCTCTGGAAGAGAGATCGCCTTACACCTGAGGAAATGGGGGGCTGGGGTGGGGGGGGGGGGGCGGCCCCCTGAATCGCCAGCCTGGAAGTAAGAGCCCACTTGAGCGACACGCTTTTCAAAGGGCCCTCCCGCACTGCCTCTGAAGGCTCTCAGCCACCGCAGGCCGGGCATTGTGCTGCACCGCCAGTGCCGTCTGCAGCCGCCGGCTGCCCGCTTCGTGCGGCTCTTCGCGAGCCTCGGATGCGGCCGATTTAGTCTGTGCCATGAGAGAATCACGTCATGCCACGCTCTAAATCAACACTGGCAGTATAATACATTTAGTTGTGCATTTGTGTCTGTGAAATTCTGAAATATTTTTGAAATGCTCTAGCGAGACATGCATTGCTATATTTTCTTTACTTTATAAATGTTGACAAATAATATAGCAGAGTTTTCTGATATTATGTTGTGCTTCGGCTTGTCATCCATATAGATAGGCCAGTTGTAGTTGTTCCATGGATGTGTGAAGGTCTGTCTCCATGCCGCTGTCTGCCTGTTGCGCAGCATTCAGAAAATGTTTTCTCGCCTTCAACACCTGAAAGAGATTGGGCTTTAGTGAACCTCACTAAATACAATTTATTCAAATAAAACGAAATCGAAAATACTCAATTACAAGTTAGACACAATTCATTTGTGTTTTTCTTTTCCATATGACAAGCTTATTCGGCACTCATTTTGAATGTTTCCCATGAATGGTCTACAGGAGACTGTGATTAAGGGCTTACATTTGGCATCTTGCATGAAACAAATCTGTCTCCCTGCCAAACATTGCAGTTATTTTAACAAATGCGTTAGGCTACATAAAAGTTGACTTGTGATATCGTCACCGACATTGATTTGTCCATGCTGCCTGTGTTTTGTGCTTCTACATGTGCGCTAAATGCTACAGTATCTCTGTATTTTTCCACAGAGGCCCAGAGTAGCTTCACATAAGGTATTACTTTGATCTGCTGGGAATACCCAGCCCCACCCAAACCCCCTGTGGTTTGTTTTCACAGTGGCTCCTAACAGCACAGAGATGGAGAGCAACACTGGTGAATGTTTGCCTGCTTGTGTTTTTTGTGTATTCCAGAAATTGGTCACAAATGACTGAGAGCGACACTTTTAGCACAGTTCTGGGTGCTAATATTGATGCTCTAATGAGTGATCACCATGCTAATGTTAAATGGTGGGTCGATAAATACTGTGCAGGGCTTTGATGCTTGGGGTGAACGGGGAGCTCGTGTTTACAGCAGCTGTGCAATAACCTCCTATGTCCTTTAGTTAGGTCAGAGTGCGGATGCTCTCGCGTGAAGCGGGAGGGCCCGTCAAATCTTCCTGTTAAACAGTGAAAGCCACATAAAGAGGCTCACCGTCCCAAACAAGTCTGAGGTCCAAGGCATTATTGTGGGCAACATGGCAATGTCATAAATTAAATACTACTACTCCGCTGCTGGTGGAAAAAATGCACCAACCAGAGATGAGCAGTAGGATGATGGCAGGTCTGCGCAGGAGCCTCCCAAAGACCAAGCAAGCATTTTCCAAGGTATAATGTAAACAGAGCCGAGCTCTCAGCACAGCGGACAGCCGGAGGGCTGTGTGGACTGAGTACATAGAGTATAACACAAACACAGAGCCGAGCTCTCAGCACAGCGGACAGCCGGAGGGCTGTGTGGACTGAGTACATAGAGTATAACACAAACACAGAGCCGAGCTCTGAGCACAGCGGACAGCCCGAGGGCTGTGTGGACTGAGTACATAGAGTATAACACAAACACAGAGCCGAGCTCTCAGCACAGCGGACAGCCAGAGGGCTGTGTGGACTGAGTACATAGAGTATAACACAAACACAGAGCCGAGCTCTCAGCACAGCGGACAGCCGGAGGGCTGTGTGGACTGAGTACATAGAGTATAACACAAACACAGAGCCGAGCTCTCAGCACAGCGGACAGCCGGAGGGCTGTGTGGACTGAGTACATAGAGTATAACACAAACACAGAGCCGAGCTCTCAGCACAGCGGACAGCCGGAGGGCTGTGTGGACTGAGTACATAGAGTATAACACAAACACAGAGCCGAGCTCTCAGCACAGCGGACAGCCGGAGGGCTGTGTGGACTGAGTACATAGAGTATAACACAAACACAGAGCCGAGCTCTCAGCACAGCGGACAGCCGGAGGGCTGTGTGGACTGAGTACATAGAGTATAACACAAACACAGAGCCGAGCTCTGAGCACAGCGGACAGCCCGAGGGCTGTGTGGACTGAGTACATAGAGTATAACACAAACACAGAGCCGAGCTCTCAGCACAGCGGACAGCCGGAGGGCTGTGTGGACTGAGTACATAGAGTATAACACAAACACAGAGCCGAGCTCTCAGCACAGCGGACAGCCGGAGGGCTGTGTGGACTGAGTACATAGAGTATAACACAAACACAGAGCCGAGCTCTCAGCACAGCGGACAGCCGGAGGGCTGTGTGGACTGAGTACATAGAGTATAACACAAACACAGAGCCGAGCTCTCAGCACAGCGGACAGCCGGAGGGCTGTGTGGACTGAGTACATAGAGTATAACACAAACACAGAGCCGAGCTCTCAGCACAGCGGACAGCCGGAGGGCTGTGTGGACTGAGTACATAGAGTATAACACAAACACAGAGCCGAGCTCTCAGCACAGCGGACAGCCGGAGGGCTGTGTGGACTGAGTACATAGAGTATAACACAGAGCCGAGCTCTCAGCACAGCGGACAGCCGGAGGGCTGTGTGGACTGAGTACATAGAGTATAACACAAACACAGAGCCGAGCTCTCAGCACAGCGGACAGCCGGAGGGCTGTGTGGACTGAGTACATAGAGTATAACACAAACACAGAGCCGAGCTCTCAGCACAGCGGACAGCCGGAGGGCTGTGTGGACTGAGTACATAGAGTATAACACAAACACAGAGCCGAGCTCTCAGCACAGCGGACAGCCGGAGGGCTGTGTGGACTGAGTACATAGAGTATAACACAAACAAGGTACTATGTAAGCATATCTATGTATACTACTAAGGTACTATGTAAGCATATCATGTTGCACGCAACTTCAGTGTCACGTTGTTTCAGATCCTTGGCTTTTATATTGGGATCCTTCTCATTGTCTAAGCGATGGGGGTTTTAATGGGGACAATAAGTGGGAATAATTAATATGAACCCAAAGGGGAAAGTTTTAATGGGTTAAATGAGAGAAATCCTAATCTGTTTATGAAATTAGGAGCTTTCATTTTTTATCCTCCTAGGATTTAATTAGAATATGTAGAGCACATTAAGCTCCACCATACATTAAATTTAATTTTTTTGGGGGGGTGGGTTTAGCTGGTGGGAAAAAAGGTCATTGAGGCTCTTCTGATGTAATCCCTGCAAAGACAGGTGCAGACGCTTCCCAGAGCCATGTGTCATATTAGCATGGTGTCTGAAGTTGGAGGGTATAGATTGGAAGCTGGCAAGCAGATCCAAGGGTCCCTGAACAGAGGTGTTGGGCCGGTTGTGTGGGGAGATCCCCAGTTCTCGGCAGCTTAGCTATTCCTTTAAGCCTCCCCAACTGCATCTGTGTTCTCTCCGTCCAGCTCCCACGGGTAATTACAGCGTCTGGGCGTCTGGGCCCTCTCTGCGGTGCCCGGAGCACGGGAATTGTTAGGGCCCAATCAGAGCCTTATTTTTAAAACATATTTTTATGTATATGGGAAACAGGTCACTTTTTTGTGAATTCCTTGTAGAAAGTCTGGCATCACTGGTGTCTAAAGAGAGTTTAATTCTGTTGTAGTGATGGGGTTTTGTAGCAAAACAAATTTGTTTTGTGTTATATTTGTAGTTCATTTCTTAATTAGTCCTTTAAATGAACTTTCAAAACTATTTAAAACCATCCCTGTAAATTGCTAGAAATTACAATATTTTGTTAACTCTGAAGTTTGAGTGTTTCATTGTGTCAGTATTCATAGCTTTGCTTTAATACAAAGCTTTGCTTTAAGTGATACAGTTAAGTGTTTGGAAAAGAATGGAATTTTTTGCAAAGTGAAAACGCTGCAGTTTTGTAGTGCAGTGGTAGAATCCAAGGTGTTCCCTCCCTGTAAGGCCTGCACACCTGCAAATCACAGGCACAAAGGGTCACTCACAGTCATGCACACGTTTAGCGTGTGGCTCTGCACTAAGGAGCCCAAGAAGGATTGCTGTTCACACTGACTCTGCTTGAGCGCCTGGCTGGGGCGCGATCAGACTGGTGGCTTCTCATGCTGTGGTCTGCGACAAAATGACGTGTCATCGGGACGAGCTGAGTCCTGTTCCATTTTACAGTCTTTCTCATGAAGCTTAATGCCCATTAAACCCTAATGGATTAATGTGTCAGTGTGCTGAAGGTCTTTTATGGCTGATAACGGCTAGGCGATGTCTTAATGCTCCTTTGTGCTACATTTAATTTTTCATTTTTCCTGGCTGAAAAGCACAAAATACTCGCTCTCGGGCAAAGCCTGTCTGCTGGCCTTAAGATCCCCGTATGTCTCACGAATGTGACTGTAGCCACTCCCTCTGACAAACACCAAGTCCCAGCCTTAGTGAGATGTGCAGGTCGCCGTGTTCACCTGTCCGGATCAGCACCGGACGATGGTCCACATCACAGAATGTGACTTAATAATTCGGGTCTAAGTCGCCAGAAAAAAAGGTAGCGAAGATTTTTCTGTGAAATGTGGTTTCTGTGAGATGTGGTTTCTGTGAAATGTGGTTTCTGTGAAATGTGGTTTCTGTGAGGGGTTTATCTCATTTCACAGCTCATGATGTCATGGACCAAGTCCAGTGCGATGTTCCAGTGCCAAATGCCGTTAATCCACGGTGCCGTAATTGTGAGAAAATCCCTGTAAATGGACGTTAAGACGTCGTCTGTCTTTCAGCTGTAAAGCACAGAGGAGATGTAGCACTTCACATGAAGTTGGTGTTTGTTTGCTGCTTAGAAGTGCTGGTTTTGGGGCGGTATGGTGCAGGTTTGAATCCCACCTCCATTGAGTCTGTCTCTGAATTACCCATTGTGTGTGGGGGGGGGGGGTTATGTTTATATCACATTGTGGGGACCAAATGTTCTGCACAATGTAGTAAAAACCTGTTTGATCTGTGAATGCAATCAGAAATGCCAAAAGTCTCGTATTTTGTTTGGTTACTTATGGTTAAGATTAGGGCTGGGTAGGGGTTAAGGTCGTCATGTTGTAATTAGAGTTTTCCTCATAGAAATGAATATAAAGATATAATTATAAACCTGCGTGTGAGAGTGTGTGCGTGCGTGCGTGCGTGTGTGCGCGTGCGCGTGCAGGGTTCTCTCTAGCTTTTCAAAAGTATTAGCCACTGTGGCTAACTACTGAAGTTTTCTTAGCCGCGCATGAAAACGGAACTGCTTGTACAGGCAGAAAGGTCAAGTTTGTGTGCCTGTGATGCTGTGTGTCTGTAGACAGGTAGCCTGCTGCTGCCTGGCAGTGTTTCCATTGGCAGCGTTCGTTTTTTGTGCGTTTCATTCCTCCTCACACACGCGCTTCCCCGGCACACTCTTTAGCCTGCTAAGCTGCTCTGTAGCGGCTGCTTGGTGAGTGCTGTCTGTCCTTATGATTATGAGTCATCACCCCGGCAGCCTCACCCAGGACGACCTGGGGCTCTGGGATAGAAAGACAGTGTTTGTTGGTCATGCAGTTAGGTAAACATCAAAAACTAGAATGCATAAATTCATTTAACATGTAGGAATAATAGACACCTACTCAATACATTTGTCCTCTCAAAGTCCTTTAAAAGATAAACTACATTCTCAACTTGAAATGAAATGTTTAATAAATGTTTAAATTATCCATATAATTTCAGCAGCAATTATGAATGTTTCATTGCAAACCTTTGTGATAATACACAGCATTGTAACAGTAACTAACAGTATTAACAAAAAAATAAATAGAAAAAAAACGTAACTTGCCATCTTTATTGTATCCTGCACCTTTTTTTATTAGACTGGTGCACGCCGATAAACCACACCATTAAAACCACACCATTAAAACCACCTGCCTAATATTGTGTAGGTCCCCCTTGTGCTGATTTCTTTATTTATGCCAAGGATTTATTTATGTATTTGCTTATTTATGTTTAATATTTATATATGCAGAACATTTAAGTCACGTTTCATCAGTTCGTCTATCTTATCTCTTCAGATTCCGCAAGCGCTCAACAATTTACTCGTTTGTGTAAGCTTCGACTTTTGAGCTCAAGACGATTTAAATATATAGTTGGAATAGTTTGGTTACAGAAATCTTATTGACTTTAAAAACGGCTCTTAAGCGTGCAAAAGCCAACTTGCACCGTCCAAACGTTCACATAGAAGAGCCACTCTTAGAGCCGACTTGTTTGCAAACGACTCATCACACGTTTCCACCCGCTGATCCAAGCGAAGGCTATGGTGGTATTACGATGTTTTTGGGGAAACTTGGGCAGCTAACAGCGTATCACCAAAACGTATTTAGTGCAACACGAAAATACAGCCGTGGTCAGGATTGCACGTCTGGTCTTTGCCAGTGTGGCAAAATGGTTGAAAAATAAACTTATCACATTTGCATTTTAGTCGGCAGCGGTGATGTGGAGGATGGCTAGCGTGTGTCTCAGTGTGTGTCTGTGTGTGCTCAGTGATGGGCTTGGCATCCCATTCAGTGTGTTCCTCAGCCTTGTGACTGTACCTCACGCTGCTTGGCCTTAGTCTCGGGACCCTGTACTGGATATGTGGTTAACAAGTGTCAAATGGTTTTTTTCCTTACTTTGTTCTCTGGCATGTAGACGCTGAAAGCAGTCATTCTGTTTTTTTTGATGATTTTATGGGTTGATCGTTGGCCCCTAGGTAAGCAAAGTTGTGGCCCTTGGTCTGGGTGCCCAGTCACTTGCTGCGAGTAAAAGTATATTAATGTGTACAGAGCGCTGGCTGACATCTGCTGATCAGATTAACACGCTTCTCCCTCCTCACTGCGTAAATGAAACCGCTGCCACCAACACGCTGCGTCCGCCTCTGTGAGAGATCACTGAATGCCACGGCGCTGCGTCCGCCTCTGTGAGAGATCACCGAATGCCACGGCGCTGCGTCCGCCTCTGTGAGAGATCACCGAATGCCACGGCGCTGCGTGGGACTTCTCTGGGAGCCGATCGCTCATATCCCTGGCCGGCTCTGTCCTTCCTCTCGTTCCCGTATCGCTGGATCTTCTAAACCCAGGGGATGTGAGCAGCTCCCACAGAACAGAAACGTGTCACGTACACAGTGTTTTCGCGCGTTCATCAGTCCTATATATAAGACTTTTAATGTGAAGCTATTTCAGTCGCGTCAGGGAGTATCAGTTGTCAGAACGCTAAATTTGTGTCATACTGGTGGCTCAGTTTTGTGGTGTCACATAAGCTGTAAATGGAAGATAAAGCTCTCCACTCCTGATATGTTTTAAGAACCAGAAAGTCTGGCTTTAAAATTTTTTATACACAAAGAAAATGAAAATGATGAACTCCCATCTGACCATCCTGAGCCCACTGTTACGCTTAATTTCCTGTATATCCCCATGCACCTATTTTAAATTACACAAGATCTTAATTTGAATTTTGTGAAATATTTTTATTGCTTATGGGCCATGAAAAGACACGAAGGGTATTTATTTTTAAGAAGGAGTTTAACCGGTGTTAAAAGCAAGCATTTATTTACATCATTGCTAATATTATTTGCCAGGCTGCTGATTTTGTTCGACGCCGGTTCAGAAATATAAGGCTGACTGTTGTGGCCGCGAATAGGGCCGGATTGCCCCAGTAATTCGGCTGAGTGTCTCCCTCCGAGGTGCCACACCAGGGCCCCTCCTTGGATTTCCACCCCTAACCTTTGCTCACAGCTCCAGCTACTTAAGCACTTCGACAGCCCACTCCATACCACCGGCAGCTATCCTGGGGCATGTCCGGAAACGGCGTCATTGCTCTTCCGCTTGGAGAATGGAGGCGCGGTCGCGGCTCAGCACCACGCCAGCGGGGGCCCTGTCACCGGGGACCGCCCCACCCCTAACTAGGACACCTGTCTGCCACCCCCTTTCATTTGCTTAATTAAACTGCAGCGGCATTGATAGCGAAGGTCAGAAACACAGAAACACTACAGGCACTTGTTGGAAAATATCCTTCTCTTTGGTGGTGAAGCAGAAGCTCCTCTCAGATCTGACCTCTTCACGCTAGGAAGCCCTGGGCGCGTGACGGGGAGCGTGAAGCTGTCCCACCCCTCCCTCATTCTGTGGGACCCCCGCTGATATCAGCCATTTATTATTTACACATGTTATTTTCCCGTTTCCAGGGACACCCTCAAACTGGAACGCTGACGCATTTTGCATGTGACCCTTTCATCCGTATTGACGTCCCTCCTCTGTTTTTCTCTTCCATCTTTCCATCACAGGGCCGATGCACGAGAGAGAACTGCAAATACCTTCACCCACCAGCACACTTGAAGACCCAGCTCGAAATAAACGGACGGAACAACCTGATCCAGCAGAAGACGGCGGCAGCCATGTTGGCCCAGCAGATGCAGTTCATGATCCCGGGCACCACCATGCAGCCCATGGTCAGTCTGGGACGCCCCCCCCCCCTAGGCAGGATGGGAGCCCTTATGGGTTATGTTACACGTGTGTGTTCCCCGTGGAGGCTAACTGGGGACACCGACCACAGACACACACACACACACACACACACACGTGCAGACTCTGCCTCTTCTGGGCCCCACTCACCAGCTGGCCTTCAGATGGCATTTCCTCCCCAGTCCCCCCCACCCCACCACTGCTGGAAGGAGTGTGCTTATGCCAGGGCACTATTTCTTTCATGAATATTTAAGACCCCCACCCCCACGTTCCCGTCAAAGCAGCGGCTACGGTTAAAGCCGCACGGTGAGCCACACAGGGGTCGATTGGCGAGGCCCGCCCCCCCCCCGGCCGTCCGCAGCGCCTAGCCTGCCGCTGGCACGGGCTTCACACCAGCAGCTGCTCAAACCGTGCTGTGCAACAGAGGATCACTGTTTGAAAACAGTCACTCTATTAGCAGGGGGAACCCCCTGGCACCCCACCCCGTCCTGCTCCCCCCACCAGCATGCAGTGGGGGGACACGGTCACCCCCCAGTATTTTTCAGTTTCCTCAAAAAAACTGGCCTGGACAGTGAAAATAAAATGATAATTTATCTCTGCAGAAATAAAAGGTTGTTTCCTCTTCTTATTCATATTGCGTCCTTAAGTCCTGCATCATGCATGTTTCTTTTTAAGGGTTACACTCTAATTACATGCTTGTTGTGTCCTCCCTCCAGCCTACATTTCCGGTAACCCAAGGTCTAGGAACGAGCCCCGGAATCAGCTACACCCCCTACCTGAGCCCCGTCAGCCACGGGATGGGCCTGGTTCCCACGGAGATGCTGCCCAGCACCCCAGTCATCATGCCCGGCAGCCCCCCCGTCACGGTGCAGGGCTCCTCCTCCACCCAGAAGCTGCTGCGCACCGATAAGCTGGAGGTAACCCTGCGGCTCCACAGCGCCCTCATCTGGAAATCCCCCCCTCATGTACTCCATTATTAAGGTCTTCCCCAGGCACTCTGATCATGATCATCCGTACAAACCCTGCACACGTGCTTTATTTTAACTCTATGTCCCATATACTCTGTATGTATGTGTCATGGGACAGGGTAGAGTGTGTGCTCTGTATCTATGTGGCAGAGTGGTGTGTATGCTCTATATATCTATGTGGCAGGGTAGGGTGTGCTCTACATCTGTGTGGCAGAGTGGTGTGTATGCTCTATATATCTATGTGGCAGGGTAGGGTGTGTGCCCTACATCTGTGTGGCAGAGTGGTGTGTATGCTCTATATATCTATGTAGCAGAGTGGTGTATATGCTCTATATATATATTTGACATGGTAGAGTGTGTGCTCTACATCTGTGTAGCAGAGTGGTGTGTATGCTCTATATATCTATGTGACAGGTTAGAGTGTGTGCTCTACATCTGTGTGGCAGAGTGGTGTGTATGCTCTATATATCTATGTGACAGGGTAGGGTGTGCTCTACATCTGTGTGGCAGAGTGGTGTGTATGCTCTGTATATCTATGTGACAGGGTAGCGTGTGTGCTCTATATCTATGTGGCAGAGTGGTGTGTATGCGCTATATATCTATATGACGGGGTAGAGTGTGTGCTCTACATCTGTGTGGCAGAGTGGTGTGTATGCTCTGTATATCTATGTGACAGGGTAGCGTGTGTGCTCTATATCTATGTGGCAGAGTGGTGTGTATGCGCTATATATCTATATGACGGGGTAGAGTGTGTGCTCTACATCTGTGTGGCAGAGTGGTGTGTATGCTCTAAATCTATATCTATGTGGCAGGGCAGTGAATATTTCTGGGAGGTCATGGGTTCAAATCCCACTAGCAGAGTAGTTATATCATCATTGGGCCCTTAACCAAAGCCCTTAACCCCATGTGCCCCAGGGAGCTGACTAACCCTTGCTCTGTTTTCCTCGGATCAAAAGTGTAAGCTGCGTTAATGTAATGTAAATGTATATATGCTTATCTATATGCTAACGCACCGGCCCGATCGCACCCCATAATGTCCAGCGGTGAGCCTGTTACTGCAGAGCTGTGATAAGCAGAGAATTCATTTCCCAGCTCCCAGACACAGAACCTCTGTTCACACAGGCCACCCTCTAGGCGCCGCTGATCTTCAGGTCCGATTCTAATGATCTAATAGTCCGGAACCGAGGCGCTTCGCTGGCTAACATCAGTAGTTACTCTGCGTCGGGTGACGTCATCGTGCCCAGTGTCCCGAAAAAGCTCGCCCTGTCTCGCTAAGTGGAGCAGTCAATTCGAGATCGATATGGGCCGTTCGGCATCTCAGCTCAATTAGGCCCTCACCACTCCAAAGTGCATTTGCAGCCTGATGTTTCAGAGAGAGAGTGTGTGTCTGTGTCTGTGTGTGCGCATGCGTATGTGCGTGCCAGAAAAAGCCTTTGAAACGCATCCACCAAGTGCTCTGTTAGCCTGTCAGGAAGTGTGTAATGAGTGAAATCTCTATTTTAAGGGAGTTTTTTTTTAGAACTGCAACTCATAAAGAAGACTTGGTCCTTCCCTGGTCTATTTTCCATCGATGTTAAAACAGAAAGAGTGTATGGATCCATCTGCTCTGCTTTTTACTGGGAAGCTCTGTGAGGTTTTTCTGTAATGGTGCATATTATTGCCTCTCCTGCCACCCTCAAGCCTACTTTTGCTTTCTCTTTGACCTTTCTGCCAGAGGGGAGATCTTACATTTCAGTTAAGCTGTTCTAGTAATATATAATATGATTCCTAGCTTCAGCAGGCGTTGGATGTAGCTGACCTTATAATTTGCCCCTTATACCTGTTCCTCTGTCTTTGTGTGTGTGTGTGTGTGTGTGTGCGTGTGCGTGTGGCTGCTGTGTGCAGGTGTGCCGTGAATTCCAGCGGGGTAACTGTGCGCGGGGCGAGACCGACTGCCGCTTCGCACACCCCAGCGACAGCCCCATGATTGACACAAGCGACAACACGGTCACCGTCTGCATGGACTACATCAAGAGCCGCTGCTCCCGCGAGAAGTGCAAGTACTTCCACCCGCCGGCACACCTGCAGGCCAAGATCAAGGCCGCGCAGCACCAGGCCAGTCAGACCGCCGTGGCCGCGCAAGCGGCTGCCGCAGCCATGGTGAGTCCCCGGACCGGCTCCACCCCCTGCCCCGCACCACACTCCCGTAGACACCCTTTAGTGCTCTTGAGGTCCAGACTCCGGACCTGGGCCAGACAGGTGCAGCTGTCCGGGGCCCGGGGTCCGGGGCCTGGAGCCTTGCTGGCTTTAAATCTGGCTCAGCTCTTAATTGCTGGGCTGGTTCATTGTCCTGGCTGTCAGTCAGTGAGTAATTGAACGAAAGCTGTAGGCTGCTTTCAAGGTCTTCGCCCCTGGAGGACTGAGATTGCGCTCCCTTGGTCTAGACAGCAGCCCTGTGGAATACTGATGGGAGGGAGTGTCTCTCTGACACGAAGCCACAGGCCCTTAATGAGGGACCGCAGTCCTGTGTCCTGGCCTTTTACAAACAGCATACATGGAAAATAGTTTGGTCTTGGCACGTATTATTCTTGCAGCTGTACCATTTACAGGTGACTAGAAATTTAAAAGGAATTTCAGTGTTGTTAATGTTCATTTGAATTTTTCTGTTCACATAAGAGCAATGAATAATTCATAAATTATATACATAAATATATTAAAATCTTTTATAGTGTTACTCTTTAAATTTAGACTAATTAATTTAAGGAATAGTTATTAATCTTTAGAGGGACCTCTAATGAGGTATCATCTAAATAATTCAAATGATAAAATTCTAAGTTATGAATTTGGTGGTATTATATATTTATTGGTCATTGATGTTAAATGGTTAAACTGGTTAATTACGAAGTCCAATGTGGAGCACTGTTTCGGAGAGCGTTCCGTAATGGATTCATGGTTGCTGACTGTATGTACTGCACAGTCTGCAGATGCACTCACAGCTGTGAGATACACGCCTTACAAATATACGGCTGCGATGTGGCAGGTTTACAGGAAATATTTCAGCTCTAATGTAAGAACAATAAAATACATTGTTATGGTCCAAAAAGTCCTAAAATCTGTCCCTAGTTACATAAAACTGGCAAACAGATCAATTTTAGATTAAATTAAAATATATTGAAAATATACTTTTCAAGCCAAACTGAAAGTGCAGCTTTGACTCCATCATAGCTCGTTAGTGAACATTTCTGGCTTGCAGGGCATTGATACAAACCCTAGTTCATTGTAGCAGAGAACTTTACCAGTTTTTTCATATGATTTTCCATCTTTAGTCAAGAGACTGAACTTCCAGTACCATTTTTCTTTATGAAATCCACCCAGATTGGGAGGCCTCTGCAGGTCAGGGCATAGACTTTATTGGCTTACCGCATGGCTTCCTGCCCCAGCCCACACTGCCCTGCCTCACGCTGCCCCAGCACACACTGCCCTGCCTCACGCTGCCCCAGCCCACACTGCCCTGCCTCACGCTGCCCCAGCCCACACTGCCCTGCCTCACGCTGCCCCAGCCCACACTGCCCTGCCTCACGCTGCCCCAGCCCACGCTGCCCTGCCTCACGCTGCCCCAGCCCACGCTGCCCTGCCTCACGCTGCCCCAGCCCACGCTGCCCTGCCTCACGCTGCCCCAGCCCACACTGCCCTGCCTCACGCTGCCCCAGCCCACACTGCCCTGCCTCACGCTACCCCAGCCCACACTGCCCTGCCTCACGCTGCCCCAGCCCACACTGCCCTGCCTCACGCTGCCCCAGCCCACACTGCCCTGCCTCACGCTGCCCCAGCCCACGCTGCCCTGCCTCACGCTGCCCCAGCCCACGCTGCCCTGCCTCACGCTGCCCCAGCCCACGCTGCCCTGCCTCACGCTGCCCCAGCCCACACTGCCTTACCCCATACCGCCCCATTCCACACTGGCCCAACTCACACTGGCAGGGTCAATTCAGGGCTTCTGAGCCATTGCACAAGAAACAGTGATAGCTTTATTATGCTTCTCAGGACCTTCTCAGTCGACCACGCAGAGGTGTCTGGCCACTGCTGTTTGTCTGACGACAGACACTGTCAGTATCCGAGAGCCTCCATCTTCTCCGTAGCACTGGCTCAGATTGCTGGTGCTCTAGGTGTCTGTAATAAAGCTGACTGGACGTCAGTAATTCTTCACACCACCTGCCTTTTTGATTCATCACCAGTGTCTCAGACTGCATCATGAATCTGTATTTTCCATCTCCTTCTGAGAAATTATCTTTCTGTGTAGAGAGTGAGCCTTTCCTCTGAGGTATCCCATATTCTAACTCCATGTAAATCATGCAGCACAGGGCTTATTTTTCACTGTAGCCAGAAGGAATCCCCCCCCCCCCCCCCCCCACCATGCCGTCCGCTAAAGGCCTCCCGTCAGAATGAGGCGCTGCAGAACGCCCACATTTCAAGAGGCACCTCCGCCAGCCCAGCGGAGAGCGAAGCTGCCGAGATCCTGCCCCCGGCACTATTTCCAGATCCTCGCGAGATTCCGCGAGCTGCCGGCCTGCTTGGCTGAGCTGGCCCCGCACCCCGCGCTCCGGTCTGGCCGCGTCGGCTTCACCCGCCCGCGCTACGCTGCGGCCCCCCGCCTGCTGCGGTCTCTGCTCGCCCCAGCATCCTCGAAACCCCCTAGTGCTGCCCCCACAAATCAAATGCATCTCATTAGTTTAGATTAACCGGCGATTTCCAGCTTGGGATTCAGCCCACGCTTTGCTGAGTCTCTCCCTACAGTCCTCATTTCTGTTTTATAAGAGAACTGCTTTTGCATGGCCTCTCTCCTGAAGAATATCTGTGCCATGGTGTTTTATGTCATTTTTAATCTTTTAAGATTATTTTTATTTTTCTGCTTGCCATTTGATGTTACCTGTGTTTCCCCCAGCCTGCTTGCTTTACATCAATATTGTTCATCTTATTTTGCCGTTATTTTACCTATGGTCCATGTAGGGTCTGCTCAGCTATGTGCAATAGTGTCACAGGTCACTGTAACATTTAGAGTTTAAAGAAAGACTCTTCCATCAGACTAACCTTTGTATTCTTAGTACTCTGATTTAAAAAAATAGGAAAAGAAGAATTTGTTTAATCTGTCTCTTTAGGCCTAAATAAACATCCACATGATTATGAAAACAAGCCAAAAACTAAATGCATACTAAGAGGTAGATTAACAGAGCTCCACATTCTCTAAAAAGTTATCCCCGACCACCAGCTTAACCAGTTTGTCCTCGTGAAATCGGCAGTGGAGCTTCAGCTCTGAAATGTGATCGCATCAGATATAAGGTCGAGGTCCCAGCCCCGTAACACATCCGCCACATCAACTGTACGCAGCCGTCGTGCTTTAAATGTGCTCATTTGTCTTACAGTGAATATAAACAGACAATGCCAAACTATTTTCCAATAAATAAACACAACTGGCCATGAATTTGATGGAAGGTCCTCAGTTATTCAGTGCCAAGCACTTCTCTCTCTTATATAATTCTAATGTCACATAGTGTGGAATCATGCTCTACCGGCTCTTTATTTACCACACTGATCACAAAAGGATGTTAAGGACAGACTTCGAGCTACATGTATTTGTTCAGAACCACTGTGGTTGGTAGTAAATCTGCCTTTGCAGACCAAGGGCCATTTAACTCTGAATGTTACATGATACCAAATAAGTGTAAATAAGTACTTGTCCTGTTTTATGTACCCCAGGTATTTTACTGTTTAGTCATTTAAAGTTTGAAATGAATACTCATGTATTTGTTTATAGGCTGATGATAAATGTTTTATATTTAATGTACTGTGGAACAGTTCTGCTTGATAACTCACTTAGGGGTAAAGGAAATTGCTGTTTTATTTACTAGTATGTTTGATCTAATAGAAGAGTATAAAAGCATAGCTAGCATAAAACTGCAATCGCAATTCCTCTCTGTATTACGATTCTGACATTTCTTACGCTTTTAACTAAAGTAAAGTAGTTGCTTTTTTGCTTCCGTACTAATTCAGAACTTAGCGATATATTTCTTTGAAAGTTTTTCGTTTATGTGCATGCCTATTGTTTTGTATGTGGTATACTGCATTCAGATTATTTTGTTTTTTTTTTGTTTTTTTCCTTCTCACCTATCCACAATGCAATGCTGTCCCCCATGATGCACCTCTGCTTGCTGTTACCTGTATGTTAATACGCTTGAATCCCATTGGCCCACTGCCATCATGTGCTCGCTGCCTGCTATTTAAAGACTCAGTCGACTGCCAAAGCAATGAAGCGACCCCTCGAGGCAACTGTAGATCTGGTACTTTGACCTTTCACCTTTTGCTTTGCATGTAGCTTTTTAATGTACTATAGCAACTCACAGAATTTGATTTGGCTTTTATTTTAAAATCAATAGGGTTCATCCAGTATTTGTTTACAGAATCATTTACCATCACAGAGTATAAATTATTAAAACTCAGAAATATTCCAAGTATAATTTTTTGTAACAGATTATTAAAAGTAAAAGTAAATGTAACAATGCCAGTCATCTTATATTTAAGATCATTTTTAAATTATATGTGTATGAATGAATGTTTCAATTGCTACCTTATAGTTTAATGCCTTGATAGATGTTTATTGTGCAGTTCTTCATCGTCCCTGTGGTTAATTTAACATGGAGTACATCATTGTGGCATTTTCATAACGAATGTATCCATGTGGAAAGCCAGACGGCATATAGGGGGTGCCATAGTGCTCATCCTAGACGGCGGTACGCTGTGGGCGGCCCGGCGGCGTGACCCTCTACCCCTGTCACATAGGCCTTCCCGCACGGCGTGCTGCAGCCCCTCCCCAAGCGACCCGCCCTGGAGAAGAGTAACGGCACCAGCGCACTCTTCAGTCCCAGCGTTTTGCACTATCAGCAGGCTCTGGCCAGCGCACAGCTCCAGCAACCTGCCACCTTCTTCCCCACAGGTACGCCCCCCCCCCAACCCCCCTCTGGACTCCCGCTCCCCCTCCCCACCGGCGTCACAGCCAGTCCTAACGCCCACTGTGCCATCTCATCCAGCCTGAGTGGTCCCCGTCCGCTGTCACCGCCGTGCCCGTGTCCTTTAAAGGCTTGGCACACAGCTATAGTCCTGTCTTCATGCCTGCCCAGGAGACGCTGCTAAAAGTGCCGGCCAGCTGTAGCTCTGTACAACCCGCAGACCATAGTCCTGAACGTCTGATTCATCCCAGAGATGTGGCACAATGTCAGTCAACCAGCACATATGTATATACAGATGCTCCTCTACTTACGAATAAGATATGTTCCGATCGGTCGTTCGTAACTCGAAATGTTCGTAAGTTGTTATTCAACATAATTTTAAGGGTATACGCAAGTACAAAGAACTAGGATGCTGTGAGTACGGACGCTACGCTGCTGCACGGCGGGATTAGTGGCCAGATGTACTAGGCGGAATTGGCGCACAGAAAAGAAAAAATTGATGTTGCGGACAGGAAACGGGAGCCCAATGAACATAATTTGGACTTACAGTCCTCTTCGTTCGTATGTCTGAAAGTCCGTAAGTTGAAAGTTCATAAGTAGAGGAGCGCCTGTATATCTTAGACTGCCTGGTATTACATAAAGTCAGTATTGCCAGATACAACCTATGTTTGTGGGGGGGGGGGGGGGGGATGACTGTATTTTGTATTTCTTGTGACACACGGTTGACCATAAATTATTTTAAAGGTACGCTTCTGTATTTGGACACAAAGTGGAGCCCTGCTAGCCTTTAAGGATAGAGCGCTGCAGGGGATCGTCAAACCCACCTGCTTAAATAGCGACACGAGCTAACAGCTCCACTAAGCTTCCCAGACCCTGCCGGCTCCAGCACGTGATTCCTAGGGGCAGGATCCTTTAAAGGAGCTGTGCACCATTCCTGACAGTTAAATGTGGGGTGTGGGGGTGGGGGGTCATATTATTAGCCTACCAGTCTTACGGTATTTTATATATTGATGCAATGCGTCAGCCCACTGTTTCATCCAGTAATCTAATTTGTAATGCATGGCTCCACCCCCCCCCCCCATGCCTCTAACCCTGTTAGTGCCCTGCCCTCCCCCCCTGCCCTTCCTCCCCAGCCCTTCCTCCCCAGCCCTCCTCTGTACTGCCCAATCAGAATGCAGCTGTACCCCCTAATCAGAACGATCGCTAACTCCTGTCTGAAGCTGCCCGCACTCTTCTGTACCGTGTTGAACTCCCACCCTACCCTCCTCTGTCAGTGCCCCCCCACCCCTTCCCCACCGTCTTTTATGCCTTGCAACCAGCCTGCCTCTGTGGCTCGGGTGCACGTCGGCACCTAGCCAGAGAGACCCTTGCCGAATATAGATTAAGCAGAGCGCATAGAGGTGATGATGAGCTTCTCAGTCTGTAAGGCATGCCGAAACCAGCCTTTCTAACCTGTTTTTTTCCCCCTCTGTTAACCTCTGTTCACTGTCCACTGCATGATCACACAGGGTCAGTCTTGTGCATGACTCCTGCTACCAGCATTGGTAGGTCTCTCCTTTTCCTTCTGTTTTAAATGAAATGTGAGCACTGCTCTGCGAAAGGCTCTTACAGCTGATTTAAAAGGCATGCTTGCCATGCTGCACTGCCGCCTCGACGTATTCCGCTCAGGAATGAATGAGCGTGTCCCTGCATGCAGCGCCGATGCGGCCCGGGGGGGTCGGCCTGCACACGGCTCTTCTCTTCTGGGGGTGGGGTCATTTCCCTTACAAACACGTCCATTTGGCCCCTTGTCAGGTCAGTGCATCAGAACAGTGCAGCCCCCTCAATCTGTTACGTGCAGGTTTGGTGCAAAGTGAACGTGTCAAGCTGCTTTTAACTCACCTGTAAGAGGCCATGATTTCCAGTGATCGGGTTTACCTTGTATCTCTGTGTGTCTCTCTTAACATCCGTACTGTTCCTGACAAGGCCGGTGTGCCATTTACTTACATTATAATTAATACTTACATTATAATTGTGTCGACCATTATTATGTCATAACTGTGCTTACGACAGACAGACTCAGAAACAAAAAAAGGAAGTTACCAGGCTAAAATTACAAGCAATTCGGGGTTTTAATATCAGCTAATTTGCCCTTTGTTGTGCTATGTGAACCAGGAAATTTGATCAGTTTCCCAGAAGAATAATCTTTGCAAACTATTTATTTGTTATGTTAAATGCCATGCATTAGTGGTAGTCCTAGTGTTTTGGGGATGTTGGTTTGTTTTAAATTTTATCAGCACTGTTAAAGGATGTTGCATGAAGCATATACAAAATTAACCTCTGTGGTTGATCTGATGCTTTTTGCAACAAAACCTCTCTGGGAATCACTGATTATGTTGTTAAATTTCCTTAATGTGATTGTAATCTGCTTTCCCCTTCTTTTTTGTTTATATCTCCCTTGCTTCTTTGCTTTGCATTGTGATCGCATGCCATCTGCTGGTCTAACCGAACGATGGCTTGCTGCTCTGTAATATTCACCATGCAAAAAAAAAAAAAAAAAACACCTGTTGCCATGGTTACCATAATGCTCCACCTACCTGTTCATTGCTTCCATGGTTCCCTTCCTGAAAAAGTACCCATGATGTACAGTGCTACGCCTGCTACTGTCTCTGCAGCAACAACTCCTGCCACAAGTGTCCCCTACGCAGCAACAGCACCAGCCAATCAGGTTTGCTCCTTTTAAAGCTTTCTTTCATGAATCCCCGAGCTCTAAATAAGTACTTGCCCAAAAAGAAACTCTAATCTTTATAGCCACTGTTATTCTCTTTCATATTCACAGATTGTATTTGGAACATTTGTACTTTAAGATCAGACGTATGTTATTATTGTGTGCATTTGCAATGACTTATTTAGAGTTCTCACATTTGCAAGAGTAGTTGTGTTGAGTTGCATTATCTCCTTGTTTATTTTGCATGTTTTTAAATTTTTATTTAATGTTAAGTGTCCCTTTTCATGTGCATTAGGGAAATGTGTATGCTGTTAAAATAAATTAAAAAACCACGCGAGTGGTTTACAACGTAGGACTCTGCACAGATCATATCGTGCGAATTAGCAACCCCCGAAAAATCCGTTTTCGGTGCTCTGAGTGGCAGAGAGGATGCGTCCGTCTATGATCCCTGTGACGTGCTGATGAAGAGGAAGAGGATGTTCACTAGCTGAGCTCCCGCAAGGCTCTGTTGGACGGACACATGGAGCATTTCAGTGCCCAAATTCATATTCTGTGTCGTGTCTTACTGGGAATTCACAGCTGAATATGATGTTCAGACTCATAAAGTGGGTGGGGCAGCAGGGACGGCCGATGAAGCCTCAGCGACAGCTACGACCTCCTGTCCCACGGCGCGGGGGGGCGCTGTGTGTGGAGCTGAATGAGGACAGGGACGTTTCGCTCTGCTACCGCTGCGCTCCTGCCAGTTGGCCATTGTTGGAGGCCGGTGCTGTGGCCGGGTCCTCGTAAGGCTGTCCCCTGCTGTGCCTGAACTCCGCACCTCAGTGTGTGTCCCATGCGCTTCGTAGGGGCCAGGGCCACCTCTCCCACCTTTTCTGGGACTCCCACGGCACATTTTGCCATCTTTTCTAAAAACATACACCCCCCCCATCCCCATGTAAATGAGCCAGACCAACCTCCCCGCCCCCCCACCACACTTTGTAACAGTTCCTGTACATGTTTCTGCCACCCATCACCATTAATGATGCTAATGGTGCGTTGCCATAGCGACCTGTTATATGGGCTAAAAAAAAGGCTGCATTTGGGTCATGACCAGTGGACATGCTCAGAGGGCACATGGCAATCATTTACAGCTCTCTGAAGAGTAACGTGTCGTGGAAACAGCTGTACGGTGACTGCCTAATACGGAGTTACTAAGAGACCCATTGATTGTATACAATGAGCCATTGTGTGTTCAGAATGAAGTAACATAAATGTGTTTCATGTGGAGGCCAAAGAGGAGTCATGTGCCCAAAGCAGACCATAATAAGGCTGTTTTAATGCCGTGCTAAGATCTGCAGTAACAGCCGCTTTTCCTTGATGTAATAACCATCAAATCCATGGGCTAACACAATATCCTATATATAGGTTATAGCGATGACACTGTTTTCCCATTCAGAACTTTTTTGTTTCATTATTTTCACTCATGAGCGTTGGGTTAGCGCTCCACTCCAGCACCGACATCCCAGGAATAATAGCAGGCAGGGGGTTCTTGTCAGCCGCTTCCTGTCAGAGCTCTGCCAGAAGGTCCCGCGGGTGAGCGAATGGCTGGGAGACCCCTGTCATTGGGTCCTGGGGCTCGCTGGGGGAGGCTGTGACCCAGCGATCAGCGACATGATGTCGCCGCTTCCTTACGTCAGCGGGTAACTCTCAGCGGCGTCTGCGCCTTGGCAGAATGTCCTCCCTGTGCCATTGTTGTTTAGTGTGAGCGCCAGGCAGTCACTTCCCCTTTGAAGTGCAATAAACCTGTCTTTAATGAAGCAGCCCAGCAGAATGCACCGGACCTAAAATAATGACACTCGTCAGCTCTGATAGTCTATTTAAGACCTAAAATCACATAAAAATGAGTACAGAGAAGCTGACATGTTCATCTGGCAGAGCTGTGGGGATGGGTTCAGTGTCGGAGGCCTCGCTCCGGGCTGAAGGCTCGCTTCGGGTCAGTGTGATGCCTTTAGGCCACTAGTGTTATCGCGCCTTGGCCCATTTTTCTGGCCCTTTCTGTGCGAGTCAAAGACCTGGAGCTGCAAGCCTGCTCCCTCCTGGCAGCTGTGATGTCAGCTTTCTTCGGCTGAATGGGCTGCTTCCCGCAGCAGAGCCGGCTGCTCTGATCGATAAGACGGGGCCTTTGCCGTCGCGGTTTTCGGCGTAACATCGCTGCAGGGTTTTCTGCCAGCATGTACTCCAGAAGAGCCAGAGGCCGTGGCACTCTACTTCTGTACCAGTGTGGCCGATATGTCTTTGGGGTAGTGAGGGGAAAACTTATTAAGTATTTATTAAATACTTTCATATTCCGATGAAGAGACACATTCTTATATACATTTTTCACCGGTTGTATGAGGTGCAAATTAAATAACATTGAATAGCCCATGTTTAGAGTCACGGGAGACAATGAAGTACCCAGTTGGTGAACAGCAGCACACTGCAGTCCTGACCAGTAAAAACCCACTGGTTTCTGTTGGGGTTTTTAGCCTCAAAATGGCAGATAAAAGACAGAGGAAGTGGGTGAGATGGCCACCTAACTGGCTATTCTGTTTTTCTCCATACCCCACAATCCTCCCTTGGTCATTTATTACGGTACATTGACTTGAGCATGGTGCCTAGTTAAAGGTCAGTTCACTTTAATCTAGAAAAGGCACAATGACCCAGATGCTTCTGCTCTTGATATTTTAGTCCTTCGTGGCAGCAAATAAAATGCACTTTCTACTGTAATGATATCTGTTGTGGTCAATTCCGCCTCTGTACGTACTGTTTAAAGCATTTGCTTTTTATAAGGCATAATGTCTATACATAATGTCGACCTTTGTTATTTCATATAAATATGTATAGCGTTATAAATAATTGAATAGGTAAAATGTACTCAGTTGCCACTTTATTAGGCACGCCAGCCCATTAAAGCAAACAGCCCGCACCTCCAAAGAGGAAATCATGTGGCGGCAACTGGATACATACCGCAGAGAGACAGGGGTGGGATGTTCAATTACTCTCTGGCTAAACATTAAAGCTGCCAAGGCATTTGTGATTTTTAACCTGTTAGGACTGTTGTTGCCAAACGTGGTGGTTCCAGCCTCTTAGTAACAGCCTCCCCCTGGGATTTTCGCATGCTGCAGTGTCTAGAGTGTGCACTAGGTGGTGCTACAAACAAAGAACATCCAGGTAGCGGCAGTTCTGCAGTTGAAAACACCTTGTTGATGCGAGAGGTCAGAGGAGAATGGCCAGATGCATTAACGGCAACGGCAAAGCCACAATGGCAAAAAATAACAGCTCAGCACAACAGTGGTGTGTAAAATGTATCTCTGGTGGCTACTGAGTGCATCTGCATGTGGAATGTAGCCATAAAGAATGTACTTGTCTGTTTAGTCATCTTAATCGATCATCATTTTCACAGTAATCAATATGCAGCTTAATGGAATAGTACCTGAAGGCTAGTGAAGTTCATTTCTTTTTGTTACTTGTGTTCCCATGGCAGTGATTTTTCTGTTGCCTGATCTCTTGGTCTGACTGGTTAATTGCAGCCCGGAGATGGTACTAGCTGGATGTGCTGAATGAGAGTCAACTGCACTGTATAATGATGGACGGACTGATGTATCATGAACCATTTGTTGTATTTTTTTACCCCACCAGATGGCGCTCTCCATTAAAAAAAAAGGCACAAAGCATGCCCCAAAGCAAACCAAGAGCATCATCTAGTGGGATCAAAAAAATGCAGCGAATGGTTCATGAGGTGTCATTTTGTCCATCACTTACGTATTTAATTTGACTGCCTGTGTCACGTCCGGCTGTGGTGCACGATTGATAAACATAACAAGGAGGCGAATCAAACAAGACAAAAGGATTTTCCCATACTGCAGCATTTTAAATCACATTTGTGTCACCAACCCCGTACCGTCCTCAGAGTCTATGGGTGCCATTGTGTTGGCTTCCCATGGCATGGAAAAGCAACAGTCTTACTTCCTGCTAATGTCAAAGCAGGAAGCAGATGGTCAGCGCTGCCCCTAAACTGAACGCGTCGGCAGCTTGGCAGAAGTTAACCCTTGTTCCTCTCTGACTCATTGTCATTTTCATTCCACACAGCCTGTCCTCAGACTATAGGTTACCTCTGTTTTAAATGAGTTCCTCATCACTTACTACTTGCTTGTCTTGTATGGCGCCTAATACCCGGAAACTTTAGTTCTACAACTGTCAAGACTTTAAGACTTGATTTTGCAGTCTTTATTTCTGTCCTCACCATTGAGACTTGATCCTCGTCTTGTTTGCAGCAGGCAGCGTAAACAATGAGCTGCTGCTCTTACATTTGCTTTCTTTTGGAGGTTTAACCCTCTATATTGCAGAAGCTTTATATCTTTCTCCTTCTCTTTGCATATTACCGGCTTATTGCCAGTATTATCTACACATTATATCTCCTCTGGCTTTCTCGGAGTAGCTCTGCTTGCTCTATTACTTGCCCTCTTGAGCAATCAGATGCTTTATCCTTTACCCTCCCCTGCCCTCTCTACTGATTGCTGTCCCAATTCTAGCCATGAGGCATCAGAGACACAAATCGACGAGCGGCGGCTGCTCCTTTTGTCCTCCTCCGTTTCTACATGCCTCCCCTCACTGTCCGCAGACAGATTTCTCCCAAACGGGGCCAGTCGCGTCTCTCCCAAGCAGGAGACGAGGCAGGCGTACTTATCGCCATCTCAGCTTTGAGTTGCATCTCATATCACGGCACCCCTCCTATTGCCCGCCCTCGTTGCCCTGCCAACCTCCACGGCATCACATGCCACACTGTCCTTCTCCCCAGCTGCTGCCCTGACTAACTTCCCTCTCCCGGTGTCTTACCTCTCCAACACAGATCATCCTGAAGTAACGATCCAGAAAGGAGCGGATTGTCCAGATGCTGCACTAAGAAGCTCCAGGCAGTCCTTCTGTAAATACTACCTTTCATCTTCACTAGAGCTACAGCAACCTGCATGCTAAGCATATAACAAATAAGGATGAATCATTAATTGTAACATTGAGTGCTGTTGTAATATATACAAATTATGTATATGTATTGCTAGGAAAATTATTGACATGTAAATGATACAGTCAAAAAAGATGATGTACATACATTATATGGATGAAGGTGAAGATTCATCTTAATGATTGTTTGCAGATGTTCTCTAAATATTGTGGGATACATTCTTATTTGGGGGTTGTTTTTAAAACTCTGCACAAACTTCATCCCTGGGAAACACCTGATTTGCACTGTCGGGGAAAGAAAGAAAAAAATACAAAAAAAGTGCTTTGTGTTAAGCTGCAGATGGTTTTGAACAGGAAAAACAAGGACTGTAATGCCCTTTGTGGTGACGTCCTAGATGTTCATTCGTTGCACTTGACTCGTGAGTCAGGCTGAAGGGATAGAGCACTCCTTTCATTCTTATTTCTTAAAACCCTGAATGTCATAGTAGATACCCTGGTATTTATCTGGTGGTTGGCTGCTTTACTGTGGTGTCACTGCTCCCCCTCCTGGCTCCTTTACGCTCCTGCAAGAGGCGGCGAAGGTATTTCCCGTACCTCTCCTCAGCAGAGCTGCGCTACTGCTAGCCACCACTGGAGTGCGCACTGCCAAATAAAAGCTGAAGTGCGAGTCTGAGACATGCTGATGGTGGGCACCGGCTCGTAAATTGCCCCCCCCCCCCAGATGTCATTTTGCCTGAGCTACAACAGGCCTGCATCACAGCTTTGGAAGAGCATCTCCTTGAGCCAAAAAAAAAAAAGTGTTTTATTTTTTTAAGGGATAAGGTGGTATTGTGGCCATCAGCAGGTGGTTTGCCTCCAGTATTGTGCCAAGGGCTTAACCGAGCCGGAGGGCTGGCGAGACGCCAAGCTACACGTGTGCGTCTCGATGTCTGCAGGCAGACTGGAATAAGCATCCCGCCAAACGGTAGACTGGGGTACCAGTGTCTGGTGCGCCATGGGCCTCTGTGGGAGGGGTGCCTAGCCTAAGCGCCAGAGCTATGGGGCAGTGACACGAACTACAGGGCCAGGCTCCTTAAAGGGCATCAGATGGTCCCTGTCAAGCAGGACAGCTTCCGTCGGGGGAGAGCAGGGAGAGACGGCGGGCGCTCTTCTGCTGTCTGTGATAACGCTGCTCCGTCTCAGAAAGCGTAGAAGTGCCTAAAAAGTTACACACGACAAGCGTGTCAAAGACTATTTGCCGAAAAAAAAAAATGTGCGAAAGAGTGTAAAGGAATATCACGAGTCTCTTAAGATATTAAAAACAGAACCTTATGTACGCGTCACACTTCATTCAGTTTCACAGTTAAAGGCACACTGATGAGTCCTCATGTTATTACCAATGAAATGATAATTATCGCAACCGTCTAGGAAACGGATCGAGACCCACTTGGGTTGGATGTTTCGTAACGTGGCGGTGGTTCACATTATGTTGTACATGTAGTTTACATGGCAGAAGTGACTGAAAGCAGCGAGTGAGTACAGGACGTGTCTAGTTATGCATTTAATGTTTGTAATTCATTCGTCTCTTAGTGTTAACCGTCATTGCAATGTATTCAAAACAAATGTAGCTCGTTTTGTGTAATGACCATTAGAGTATTTCAGTTCAGCGTATCACAGTAACAGTCTATCGTCTTAATGACCTGATGTGGTCTAACATTTAATCATGAACACATAGTCCCACTACCATATTATTACCTAATATATTTTGTACATTTCTGAAAGTGTATTTTAACTTCAAATCACATTCAGTACTGTTTAAGACAAATAACATCACATTACAGCCGTTATATCCTGGTTTTCTTTTCTGTGAGTGTGTGTGTGTATATGTAACAGAAAAAAATCCTATCAGAATCATGATATATTTTCATGGTGCTTGATTAACACAGACAATCCACAGTGAGACTCCTTTAGTTCAGCATATATAAGGCACTATTCTGTTTTTTTCCCATTTTTATTTAGCAAGATTTTTTTTTTGTTTTCTTCACAAAAGTTACAGTTTTAATGTAATTTTTGATGTGGAAAGTGATTAAATATATTTTGTCATGATTTTTGTTAAATATTAGTAATAGAATGATGTTGTAACCTATTATATTTTAAACTGAATGTAATTTATTAAGATGTGCTTTGTTCTGCTGGTGGTTCTTCAAAAGGCCAGTCTTGTTCGATCAGCCAGTGAGACGTCTGTCTGTAACAAGAGATGGAATGTGAGAGCTACCAATCAGAAGCCTCCAGATCTTTTTCTTGTCACCGCCTTGTCACCAACACAGGACAGCGCATTACAGTACGAGCAAGGCTTTAGAATTGCTTGTATTATATAAAAATGTTTATTGTATAGGTAACATTTTACCAAAAAACAAGGAAAAATTTAAAAAGACGTACTTTTCACTGTAGTATGGTAGTATTTCATAACAATATTAAGTTGTTGCCGTGGCAACTTATAGTTGCAATGACTAAAGTCCTGTATTTTTGTAAATGATGTTATTGTTAAGTTGACCTTTTTCCTAGTACACTGTACCACGATAGATTGTATAACAGATATCAGAACATTTCCTACGTTACGTCAAGACTATATACAGTAATAATTTGAGTAGCATTTAATCTCTTCTTTATCAATATATATTTCTTTTCATTTAAGAAGCTAAGTAAGATCTTACCAATGACATTTAGTATGAAAATGTATCTTAGGTAATATTCTGTCCCACCTACAAAATAGCCAAGCAGTGACTCTCTCTCTTACTCGTGTAGTAATGTTATAAGGAATCGCTGGCGCCATAACAACCAGCAGAAACGAATAATCACGTGAAAGTAGTGTTTGACAGTTTCACCGGCGTTTAGGTTTGCACTATGTTCCAATGATGATATAATTATTGTATATTGTGTAGGGTATGGCAAAGTTGACATTGAGATTTTGTTAATACTGTAACTGTTATCACTTGTTACCTGTTACTATCAGTGAATCTGTCCTCGGTTGACATCTTTCTCGATAAATCTTCACAAACTGAATGCTTATTTCAATAAGAATTGTGTTGAATGTTACTAATAATACAAAGATGTGTCTGAGGCAACAGTAAGCTTGTCTCCAGTCATTAAAAAATAACAAAATGTTTTGAATGCAGAGTAAAAATGTACTGACGATGAATGATTTGATGGTGAGAGAAATGATTAAGCACTTTCTGAGCAGACAGTGCACTGCTCAGACCTGGCTTATCGGTAAACTTTGCCTTACCTTTAGTGTATTGTTCTTAAGATTTCATGTTTCAGAGTTCTTAAACTATAAAGGGTTGTACATGGTCTACTGAAATTACTCCTTCATTCACGGTGCATTAGCCTTTCGGTTGCAAGGCCTAAACGGTGGACGGCTGTGAAGCAAGGAGCCGTTCAGTATCACGTTCCTTCAGGGTGAGGAGCCTGATGGTGAAGCAGCTATGGTCTGTGTGTCAGACGAAACAGCTGCAAAAGTACTGCGGGTGTAATATTTCAACTGCTGTGTCACTTGATTCCATCTGTAATACAGTCCATCTACATGGCAAAAAGAAAAAAGACAAAAATGTTAAAGGAGCCCTTTTTGGATTCTATTAGTTTTTATGTAACCATTTTTACATGTTTTATTTGTGCATATATTATATAGTTAAAATGTTTTGGTTCTTGCAAAAATGGTGTAAAACCTATTAAGACAAAACAAATAAAAATACAATAATACAAGGTTGTCGAGGGTCTGGTGACATTATTGATGATCAACTTTCCCAGCGAGGCTAGAATATCGGATTACTTTAAACTACAAGGGGGCACCACCCTCACTGCTGGGGACCAAACGGGCAGTATGCCAAGAGCAAAACAGACAGGAGGGTGGAAAGGTGCAAAGCTTCAGTGGAAGCACACAAGAATGGCCTTTGGGCACCATCACAGCAACCACTGGTATGTGTCAACTCCAGGGATTATCACTCATCAAGCTCAATGAATCATTTCACTGTTACATTTACACACTTCCAAACGTAAGGTAAGTACAGTTTTTTTACAAGTTCTGGTGTTTTACATATGTGCTGAAACACACAAGTGTATTGTTAAAAGCTAAAATATTGCTATATAAAATATAATCAATACTTAGAATTGATTGAGTCTGCAAACATATAAGAATTAAAAATATAATACTGGGATTCTTGGTTAAGTATAAACCAACCTAAAAGTAAATACAGAAATACATCTGGGATTACCATAAAAACGAGGTAATGCACACTTAGATTAGTTTTCCATTTATATATTTTGCATCTCAACAGGAAGACTTGCTTTTACATAGAATAAATCTGATGCACTCATTATCCATTACTATGGTATAGTCACGTTACTATTTGTTAGCGCAGTACGTTGACGTTAAAGATGTGCTGTCTGATGAAGCACAGGAAAATAGCACTTGAATGCTTGTTTTGTGGTTTAGATTAGGAGTAAAATAACGGGCCGTCAGCCCTGCACTCACGCGGGAGCGCTGGGCATTCCAGCCTATTTCAGGTGCAGCGGCGGCGCAGCTGTGGTGTTACCATAGCAACAGCATCCGCGCATCTTCCCTCCCCTTAGATACACATCCTCAAGCTACAGTCGCGATAGGTTGCGGGCTCCGCGGATGTCAGTCCCGGCTGCCGAATCGCAGCAGCAGCAACATGCCGACGGAAATCCAGCCCACGGAGTCTACGCAGGGTGTTTCATCGCACGCTAGGTGCGGAGCCGTGGGCGAGGTTTACGGCGGACGGAAGCAGCCATTGGGTTCCGTGAACATCTGTCATGCGGCGCAGGAGCCATCTTTCGCCTTGGTACGGAAGCCGAGAAGAGGCAGGCTGGTTACGCGGCGGTGGGTCTCCACCCGAGAGTATGGCGGCTGGGAGTACATTGGTGTGAGAGTAGGGAACGGGGATATGAAAAGGAGGATGAAAAAGAAACACAGAAATAGGACTTTTAATACTTCTTAAAAAACGTTTGTAGCTAGTCTTATTTAAAATAAAAGTCCCCCCCCTTTTTTAAAAGAATCCGCTTGGGCTTCTCCCGGTTTTTCCATAGGAGCGTCTGACACTGGAGCAAGTTTTGCTTTTTATCATGTTTTAGAATGGTGACTCCATTAAACGAAGCATCACCAGCTGGAAATTACGGACGTTTCCCTTTGCTTTCGGCGCGTCTCTGGAAGCCGCAGTCGCCTGGCGTGCAGTTACTGATCGGTGTCCGCAATGAAGTCCGTCTCTGGGCTGCGACTCTTTGTGTTCTGTCTGTTTATCTCCTGTAGCTAAACAGAGGCGGCCAGTCAGCCCGTCTTTTAAAATCATTATCCGGGGAAATGAAACGCTAGTCGCAGCTAACAGTGTTTTTATGCATTACTGTATTTCCCCCCGTTTCGATGTCCATAGGAGAGTGTTAGTATTTGCGCTCGTATTGCAATCGCCGATATACATTTAGGGAGCAATGCGTGAGTACAAAGTGGTGGTCCTCGGCAGCGGCGGGGTCGGCAAGTCCGCCCTCACCGTGCAGTTTGTCACCGGCACCTTCATAGAGAAGTACGACCCGACCATCGAGGACTTCTACCGCAAGGAGATCGAGGTGGACTCGTCGCCCTCGGTGCTGGAGATCCTGGACACGGCCGGCACGGAGCAGTTCGCCTCCATGCGAGACCTGTATATCAAGAACGGCCAGGGCTTCATACTGGTCTACAGCCTGGTGAACCAGCAAAGCTTCCAGGACATCAAGCCCATGAGGGATCAGATCATCAGGGTGAAAAGGTACGGCTGATGACCGGCGAAGTGTGCACACCGATGGCGGGATGAAGCTGGCCTTCCCCTTTCCAGTAGTTATCACTGTTAACATTTCATCTGACTTTTTGGCTAATGAACCTTGAAATGCTCACGTAGACCCCCCCATGTTTTATTTTAGTTTTTAAATCATAACCGGGGCACGCCTATGAACCACACAGGCCACTTGCCGGAGACCCACAAACTTGTACGTCCCTGTTATTAAGTAGCCGGAAATTACACTTCGCTCCCCATCAAACGTATATTTGCCACTTAGTTTTCGTGTAAGTAATCTGCAAAGTGTAAAAAAACGCATCAGTGTTAAGTGGTAAAGAAACAGGCTAGTTTAGATTTTGCAGCTCATACTGCACTACAGTGCTATAGTCCTTGAGCTCATAGATTGAATAGATTAAACGCCCAGGTATTGATTCACCCTATGAAACATGTACGCAAAACGTAAGAAACATGGTGGCCTGTCGCCATCGGGCTGGTCAGAGGTTAAGGACTGAGCTCTGAGCTCCGGCAGCCTCAAGATAACAGCTGCTTGAGGATCTCCCAGCAAACTCTTATTCTGCGGCAATGCTCTCTGCAAACAGAGGAAGGAGTATGGTTTGTTTTGTTGTACTGCAGTCTAAACTAATACATTTCTGAGCACCCAGTGAGGTGAGTCACCAGGATGAGCAGTTAAGCAGTGTTTTAGGACAGAGTTCAGTGTGGTTATTTGTCTTTTTTAAAGGCCTTTGTGTGTAAATGATATAAAGTCAGGGGTTTGTTTTCTTGCCTGAAGGCTTGTTCACAGTAATAGCATCTTTCTGTAAAGAGCGAGTTGTGAGGATGTGTTCAGGGAGCTGGTGGAATGTAAATGCAGGCTGGAGACACATAGTGAGAAAGATAAACCATCCCAGTTTGTCCTGGTCGGTCCTCCCCAGCGGTGGGTGTGGCTTCAGATTGGGGTGGGATCTAACCAAGTCTCAGCTGCTCACTGAATCACAAGGAAGAAAAATGTCTGAACAGTTTCACCAAACTTTGAAATATTTCTGTTTAAATTTCATCCCATCTGTCACTATGCCTGTTAGTCAGGATGACAGACCAAGATGAATTTAAATGTCTGTATATTATAAAGCATATCAGGCAGTCTAAGTGTTTAGGTTTAGTTTATTTTTTACAGCCTCTTCTCCTGAGGCAGCTGCGTGTCCTCTGGGCTCAGTCATCCGCACAGGTCCCCCGAAGGTCCCGGGACGTCCACACGGGGCCCCCTTTTGGGGGGGTTGGAGCTGGGCAGGGGGTGGATGCTTTTAATTAAAGGAAGAATGGTGCCAGTTAATCATTTGTGAAGAACTTGAGTACGAAAGATCGTTGATGTAAGATCTGAACATCTGAAAGATCTGTTCTTTGGTCTCTCCATGGGTCACTGCTTTGGTTTCGCGTTGATTGCGGTTGGATGTATCCAAAGCACTGCACACCAAACAGATACATAACAGGACGTGTATGTGACATGTGGAATTCCTGTCCCACGTGTCCCAGAAGTGAACGTCAATCACTCTGAGGTGTCATTTTACTGGGGTAAAGGTGTTGCAGGTTCTGGAGCAGTATTTAAAAAAAAAAAAATATCTATGGACCCCCAGAGGGTAGCCCTAGTCTCATGTCACAAGTCAACACAGCAGCCACATGTGTCTGCAGAGACTTCAGACAGCAGGAATGTGTCTGTGTGACTTGGATCCTTCAGGTTGCAGCTTTGGGGAGCAAAAAAAAAAACTGTGGGCATGTGCTGATGAACTAACAGTGTGTAAGGGACCCCTGAGTTCCTGGTCCCGCAGAGGAAATATTCCCGGTGTCTCGGAATGTCTTGTACTGCACACCCTGTGGATGTTTTCAGCGCCCGTGTCCCGGAAGTCTTGCACCCTTGACCGGTCGGAAATTGGCAGGAATTCCTGCTGTATGGTTCCTGTCCTTTGCGGACACCGCGTCCGTGGCATTCCGAGTGACATTTTCTTGGTATTTCTGCTTCTTTGTCGTCTGGGCACCAAGCAGAGAAGGTGACCAGAAAAGTGTGGCTACGCTCTGCTGAGGTGTTCAGGTTCCTCATGGTGCCGAGAGCAGCCGGCCCCCTCCGCCACAGCCTGCCTCTGCCTTCGATGTTCAGTGGTTAAATAAGCAGGTACCTGCTGCTTCACTTATCAGGATTGCTTTTCATCGGCACCAAGTGAAAGATTAGATTTTGTTTGGTGTCCCTTCCTTGTGGGAGTGTAGATTCAGGTTTGGGTTTCCTCCAGATGTCTTCTTGGTAAAGGTGAAGGTCTTTGTCTTTGACCACGAGCCAAAGTTGGTCATAACTGCCTTGTAGTCTCTGCTGTTTGTTATTCACTTGCTTATATCTTGATGGTAAACTAACCACTGTGCCCTGGCGGAATGCAGTTGGGGGGCAAGGGCAGGGGGCCTGGGGGGGGGGGTGTGAGGGGTGGGGAGTGGGGTAAAAATGACCCTGAGAGTTAGTTGTAGCTAAAACAGACTGGACTATTTGTTCTGATCTGTTATTCTGTGGTGGGGGAGGGGAGTTTCTGTCTTGCATGAGATTTCCTGCAACGTCCGCTTAGCTGTAGGTTGTGTCAAAGGCCTCACCATCATCTTCTCGCCTTGAGGTCTTGGGTTTAGGTCCTTTGAATCCTCTGGCCTCTCGTCATCTTCACTTGGGCAGACCTGCAGGCCAGACTATGTTGCTCTGAATGGCAGCGATAAACGGATGAAGGTGGCCTTTTCTCATTTTCCCGGGCCCAAACAGAAATGCTCAAGGCTTTCAGTGGATAGAAATACATCAAAGCACCAAGTCCATTTACAGGACATACTATATCTCCCCAGTCTTCCCAGAAAAAAAAATATTTCAGCTCTCGGTCGTTGTCAAAAAAAATATTTTGGTGCGTTTTGAAGCTTTCCACTGCCCCAGGAAAGCGCGCGGACCAGAGCTGGATGCAGATATGGCCTGGAAGATGCCATGTGCTGTAGCTTAAGCTGGCGACCGCGTCGTTTTGCATACACTACAAAACATCTTCTTTTTTTTCCCCGTTGCCACATAGAGCAAACGCACGCTTGCGCAGCCAGCAGGGACACTCGCCGCAAATGTGCTCAGTCACCGAAAAATGTAATGGGATTGCGCTCCGTTATTAGCCAAAAAAACATCAGGACTGCATTAGTGGACAATAAGCTAAAGTCTCCTTTGACTCGGCGCAATCAAATCACGGGAGGGGAAATTAGAGGTGATGAAATGCGCTTGTGGTTTTCCGCAGAGATCCCACACGCGAGGAAACCGGCGTTATCCCTCCGTCTGCTGTGTGAGATGCGAATATCAACTCAACACTTTAATCAACATTTTTCCATTTTTGTGTGAGCCCCCCCCACTCGCCAGAGCTTCTGTAATCTAATTGCCAACCTGTTGATTCTAAGCTGAAAGTTTTCACACGGTACTTATGCTGCTTACGATGACGGGGGGACCTGTAATTAATGAACGGTTACCGCATACAGAGTGCAAGGCAGCCGGCCTGCCGTAACTCATGGCTAATTGGCTCCATCTACGGCCATACCGTAAATATTATGGTGTGTGCAGTATCTTCTGTAAACAGGGTTTGGCAGTATCAAGCAGCATTGATTAGGGATGAGACGCTTCAATAGCCACTGTGGGTGGGGTTACTGAATGGCGTCTGTGAAGGTTTTGGTTCAATTCAGTAGCGACCAATAAAACCGTTGATCGGAAGAGGCCTGATGTCAGGCCATCTCCGGCACGGGGGGCCTCTGCTTTGGAAGCGCCCTCCTTCCCGTTGGCGTTTAATTACCATTTGATTGCTTGTCAGGCGTCCTGCCTCATCTGTCTGTCTTCCAGGCACACAGCCTCATACAATGGGCCATTTAGAGTGTACCCAACTGTACATTTTTGGCAGAGTACAATATGGGTGAACGCACAAACTCTGCAGGCACAGGGGGTGTGAAATTCGAACCCCAGCCCTGGAGGTATGGGGTAACTGCACTGCACGCTCATCTACCTTGGCCCCCTCGCCAAAATTCAGGGGAGTCTAACTTGTATGAGGTGAGATGGTATACAGACTGTCTCTGAATGGTTCCAGAACAGCTCTGAAGGTGTCGTGCCGTTACTCAGACCCGCATGCGGCTCAGCCACAGATCAGCCGGACCTGGCCTTCCTTTGTGGGTTTCGGGGTCTCAGAGGACCCCTGGATAATCTGTGAGGTTCCGATGGTCACCCCGGCGACCCCCGGATAATCCGTGAGGTTCCGATGGTCACCCCGGCATTGCTCTTGGCGTTCCTGGCTGCCAGCTTCCATCGCTCTGCACCAGTCGCTATCAGACACAAGCCAGCACTGTTCCCGACTTGCTAACGGATTCGTAATGCTTTCAGAAATGTCACTCTGTTCTTAATCCGCTCTCCGTTAATGAGTTGAACAGAAACTCTTCTCCGTTGTTTGTTTATTTCTTTATTTGGAAGCCCTGCTGGGAATAGTATTAGTTTCCGTTAGCAGCCGCATGCATTCATTTAGCGCTGTTGGTGCTCATTTGTTGTGGAATCTTAAAGGGATGGGGCACTGTATCTGTGGCTTGGATGGGCTTATTGGCGTACCATCTGAGAAGCTAGGGTGCGCCTTTAAGAGTGACATCGTGCATACAGTTCTCAGCCACTTCATGTTCATCGTCCTTCAAGCTCTGCAGTCTGTTTGCTCTGCATATTTACTGTGCATATGTCCAGACTGGACGTGTCATGTGGATAATGTGAAAGTGGGCATCTTCCTTTTTTTTGGTTTCAGATGGTTGATCTTCCGGCCCTTGGTTTTCAAAATGGCCAGTCTTCACCCCCCAACCCCCTTCCCCCCCCCCAAAACCAAACACTTAGCTTCCTTTTAGTCATGGGGGCACTTTACGTCTCGCCCCGTCCGTCTCGCTCCGTCCCGTCTCGCCCCATCCCATCTCGCCCCGTCCGTCTCGCCCTGTCTTGTCCGTCTTGTGTAATGTTTTTATTTGCCCTTGATTTCCCATCTTTTCCTGCCCCTCCCCACCTGTCTCTCAGTAAAGACTCTTCTGTCAGGGTTTGTGTGTGTTAATAAATTTCCAAACACCTTCAAAATCCTCTGGTGCTGAAAATGCTACACAGTGAAATGCAGAAAGTGTGAATTGTGCCAGAAGTTCCAGTTTATGACTCCCCCTGGCCTCCATCCCGTGGAGCAACAGAAAGGAATGGGGCGGGGCCCGCATCCCGCGCCGGCTGCTGTGATTGGCCGAGGGCTGGCTCCTCTGCCCGTTCCCATGAATTTGCGGTCCAATCGCCATTCCCCTGCAGTCCGCTCCTCATCCCGCCTTGGATGACCTATTCCCTGGCATAGCCAGACCGTTTTCAAAAATAACCTCTCTGGAAAAGTTAGCGCATCCCCCGGATGGTCAGTCCGTTCGTGTCTCGTTTTGCCGAGGGGGGCCTCTGTCTCCCAAAATGCCCCCCTCCCCCTCCCCGGCAGTCGTCTCGCAGGCCGGCTGCTGCATGCGCTTTGCCTTTTTTGCTGATGTCATCTCTCTTATTTTTTTCCCCCATCCCACTTTGATCAGGGAACCCTCGTTCGAGTCTGTAAGAGTGGAGCCTGAAAAGTGGGCATGTTGGCTGCTGCAGCGCCATGCGGTGCTGGGTGCAGGCGCGGGGGGGCACCTCCTCTTGGGGGGGGCCTGAGAGGACCTGGGCCTGAGGCCGGCTACAGACCCGCTCTGATCATCCTGAAACCTCAAGCTGTTTTTAAAATGTCACCCATCCGTCATCCAGTCTTTTATCCTGGTCTGGGTTACCGGGGGCCCCGGGGTCTGTCCCAGCAAGACGGGGTGCAGCGGTGGGGGACACCCCGGGTGGGATGCCTGTCCATCACAGAGCACACGCACATTCATGCAGGCACACACGTTTGCATTCACGTCATCGTGAGGACCATCCATTCATTTCTTTGGAAAAAGCCCTTATGCCAGTAATATCAACCTTAACTCCCACCCAGCCCTGATGTTAGCCATAAGCAACCAAACAAAATACTTTTGGCATTTTTCTTTTTTTTTCACAGATTTTTGTGAAATTGAGGACTAGAAAAACATAAGGTTTTTATCACATTGTGGGAAATCTAGTAACCAGAATGTAATAATTACACACACAAACACAGGGAATCTCACGTCAGTGAGCCTATCGGCATGTCCCTGGCCTGCGGTTGGATACCCCCTGTCATGTGGGAGAACCTAACAATCCACACACATGGGACACAGGTGGGATTTTTCCATCTCGCTGCCGTGTGTTTCAGAGGCCACAGACGCAGTGATCCTTCAGAGGTGGTTTGCAGAGTTTAGCGGTCAGAAGCTAAGTGCCGCGTGTTGTTCCGTCGTTCCGCTTCGCGGGCTTCCCACCTGCAGTCAAAAGAGGAGCAGCGTCTCGCAACTGCTCCGGTCAGCAACCATTCAAAAGCCCGTCCCCCTGAATCCGCGCGGCATGAGCTGCTCAGATTCTCCATCCATCTGGGGGGGATGGTGCCGTGAGACATGTAGGGCCCCTGGGGGCCCGTTTCATCGCATGTGACCCCTATCCCCCCCACGCCATGCTCTCACCCTGCAGTGGGCACTTACTGACGAACACTATCTTCTCCATCTGCGGGTTTCCTGTCACGATAACCGGACTAGTCCTCGAACTTGAGAGAGCCTCTCCTCAATCTGCTTCTAACCATAACCAGAAACTACTTAGAAATGATGGCCATCTTCTGGGGCTCTCCCCTGCATCTGCTGTATGGTACTCTCATCCACTGTGTGTGACAGACTCGCATTCTGCTCAGAGGAGGAAGTTGGCACTTGTTTGTCTAGTTCTGTCAGGATTAATAAAGTCTGCCTGTCTGTCTGTGTATCTGTCTCTGCCTGTGTATCAACCTGTCTGCCTGTTTATCTGTCTCTGCCTGTGTATCTACCTGTCTGTCTGTGTATCTGTCTCTGCCTATGTATCAACCTGTCTGTCTATCTGTCTCTGCCTCTCTGCCTATGTATCAACCTGTTCATCTGTCTCTGCCTCTCTGTCTGTGTATCTACCTGTCTGTCTGTGTATCTACCTGTCTGTCTATCTGTCACTGCCTCTCTGCCTGTGTATCTACCTGTCTGCCTGTTTATCTACCTGTCTGTGTATCTACCTGTCTGCCTGTGTATCTACCTGTCTCTCTGTCTGTCCCAAATAAGTGGTCTTCGGGCTTCTTCCTGTCGGTGGGTCTAAACAAGAACTTGCAATTAAAACAAAACAGGCTTCACCCCCCCTTGTGTTCTCCTGGACCACCTAGCGTGAGCCGGTTTGACTCGGGGGGGCCAGATCAGGGCCGCATCCCGCCCCCCTCCCCCAGCAAGTCGTCCCATACCTGTACCGTCATTCAGATGGGTTATGTTCTATCTGTAATGACCCGGCATTGCAGCACCGTTAATTGATAACAGAGGAGTACAGTAACGGGTAAATGATGTGGCTCGCAGCAGGCAGGCTGCAGTCAGAGTGGCTGCGGGGGCTTTGTGAGCAGAGGCAGACTTCCCCCCTGCGGCTTTTACTGCGACTGGCAGCCCCACGAGCGCGTAAAGGCTGGGAAATGCAAGCGTGGCTCCAGCAGTCTACTGCCCTCTGCAGGGGGTCGGGAGCAGGGGTGGTGCTGGGGGCAGAGCCGGTGCTGGGGGCAGAGCCGGTGCTGGGGGCAGAGCCGGTGCTGGGGGCAGAGCCGGTGCTGGGGGCAGAGCCGGTGCTGGGGGCATAGCCGGTGCTGGGGGCAGAGCCTGCAGCTTCATCACCGCTGCCATTCATGTCCTCTGCTCCCATGGCAAGTCCTGTGAAGCTCAGGAAAGGCAACTATGAGGCGTTCTGGGAAACGGAGCAGATTCTGAAGAGTGTGTGTGTGTTTGTGTGTGTGTGTTTGTGTGTGTGTTTGTGTGTGTTTGTGCGTGTTTGTGCGCGCGTGTGTTTGTTTGTGTCTGCACTCAGGCACAGGGAGTAATAATTGATTAGCAGCTCATCTCGGTTAGGTAGGGTTACAGTTGTTGGACGTGGTCAGTCTGCTCGTGTGTGTGTGTGTGTGTGTAAGACCTGCCTCATTCTGCTCACCCAACCACAGTCTCAAAAACGACACCCACCAGCCATCACCCCCCCCCCCCCCCCAGGCTCGCCATAATTGAGGGACCAGTACCCATTCACTTCCTGTTTAGATGTATTCCCTTTCTATTAAATTTCTGGAGAGTTTTTGTGGACATTTTAACAAGGGAATTTTGGGAACTCATAATGCCCCCCCCAGCTGGTGGTCATTTTGGAGAATGCAGTTCTGTAGCATTAGGGTTCTCCCCTCTACCGCTTGCATGTACACGTTTCAGTCTGCACTCGATGAGGCCAAGCTGTGGTAAGGCCATATTTTTGTTATTATTTCAAATATAACTTTGAACTCAGAACTAGGGCTGTGTAATGTGTGACATTAATATCTGCATCACATGTCCTGCACATTCGATTCTCACATCGCAAGGGTCGCGGTATTCGGCCGGGTTGACATTCTTAATACCGTCACACCGTCTGGACATTATATCGTGGTATTGAGTACTGCCAAAAACAATGCCGCTTTGCTATACAGCTCCGGTGTTTTGAAATCTCGGTGATTAAATTTCACCGAGCATGGGGGAAGGTTGTTTCATTAAAACATTTTCACTCTGTCATAGGAAATAAAGCTTAGCAGCCTTTGCAATTTTTATGTTGTTCCCGTATAGCTTTATCTAGCTTATGTAAAAACAAACGATATCGAATCCTAGTGTATTTTATCTTAACTTTACCTCTGCTGCTTTTGCATGAGCCCTGCATGTTTTCTCCAGCCACTTTGTTGCTTTATAAATATCAATATTTATTGCAAAAAAATCACATTGCGGTATTTGATTTTTTTTCTTCTAATATCAAACTAATCGGCTGACCCCAAGTATTCCATTAGACAAGCTAATGACTGAGTGAAAATACTCCCTCTGTTTGATGTCACCAATGTTTCAGCAAAGTGACTTATGTGTAGTATTGTTGAATATTAAAATAGAATTTTAAAAAAATCTTAATCAAATAATATATTAAATATTATTAAGCAGCAATATAATTAGTTGTAATATAACTGTTCTGAAATAAGTTTGCAGTTCATTTGTACTGAAGTTTACAGTACGAAGCCCCCCATGTGCTCCCTGAGCCAATCATAATCATTCTTCTTCTTGCTCAGTCATAGACAGTGTGGCTTGTTTGTGAAACTTTTAACCTAAATGAGCGAGGAGGTGAAAAGTGAAGAAGGGCTCCGAAAGACAGTCTTGCATTGTATGGAAATTCTTTGGACTCCATAGAGATGATGCCAAGTGAAGGCACAATGGCAGCAGAATGTGAATTACTGACTTGCCTGTCCCACTAAAGACAGACTCTGCTGGTGGATAATAGCAAGTTCCGTTTGGCCGAAGAGGAATCAGTCTGCTGGGAGGATCTTTGCTCATCCTGGATCCTTGTTTTGGTTGCAGCAGTAAATCCCCCAGGTCCCTCTCAGCATAGCTGGTCTCTCTTAGGCAATGCGCACGAAAAAGTCCAAAAACAGGCTCACAAACATAACGGTCGAGAAGATGGTAGCAGTCTGGGGGAAATCTGAATGTCTTTGAGACGGTGAGTCTCAGCTGAAGCGGACAGAGACTCGGAGGTGCCGATTCTGACCGTGAGCATTCCTGACTTTAAGCAGATCTCCCACACTGAGCAGACTTTCATCATCCGGCCTCACGCCTCACGTTTGTTTCATGCTGTTTCTGTTCAGCAAGGGATATGTGTTTGTGCTGTTTAATCTACATTTTGTATTAATATACTAATAAATAGCATAGGGTAGTCCGGCCTCCTGGACGTCGGCCCTCAGTGATTATATTCCATACATATTTTTTAATGCCATCCAGTCACAGATGGTTTAGAACGTTGTGACTAACTCCCCCCATTTCGGGGAATCCCTGTCCACCATGTTTTCCGTAAGAGGCGGAGGTCTGGGGTAGGGTGGGGTCATGGGGGTTAGCACAGCGATGCCCATAGGCTCCCGGGGAGCATCGTGAAAGCGAGAGCAGTGCGGGCGGCTCGGAGGACGTTGCCGGCTGCCGTTGTCAGTCATAGCACGACGTTTTCTGGGAACACTTCCTGGTTAATATCTTGTCAGGAAGTACTGCGTCTGATTTTGTCACCTGGCCCAGGAGGGTTGGCTTTGTTTGGGCGGCAGAGGGATGACGGGGGGGGGGCTGTGTCCGTATCCGTGAGGTATTATATATATATATATATAGAGAGAGACTGGGGGGGGGGCTTCAGTGCAGGTGTTCCAGCTGGTGAGATGACTGTCTCGCGTCCCCTTCCGAGCCCAGCCACGCCCACCCCTCAGCAGGTCCTCTAACCACGGTGCCCCGTAACCATGGCAGCAGTCCATGCGCACCTTGCTGAACAGCGGGCCGCCGCTCTGCTGTCAGGCCTATTTTTAGTGCTGCTCCTCTCCCTTCGCTCCAGATGACGAGTCCACCGGGGGGCGCTGGCTCCCGTATGCCCGTGTGCCTCCCAACCCACCGTCAGGTGCGGAGATGGGCCTCACGCCCCCCAGGCAGGGCGTGGTTGTAGCAGTCATGTGACTAGGACGGTGGTGGAATTCCTCACTGGCCACATGACTTTGTGTCTGTGGCCAACTGACTTTTTTTCCCGAAATTTAGGAATTCTGGTTCTTCTCGGTTATGACTTGAGTTATCAGACCAAGCTGAAGGTGACATTGAAATCGCCGTTTGTTTGCGTAACTGTGGTCTTACTGCCGATAAAGGAAGGTTAGTCTACAGTAAGACTGGGAGGGTGGTCCCCCTTGATTCCTCAGAAGATGCCTTTTTAAGTAGTTTACAACTGAAGCAGTTGACATAGCATAAATACTACAAGGCTTTATAAATCTATCAAAGGTCCAACAGAAGACACCTTCCCTGAGCCTTCATCCTGCAGCCTTTTGGTCATTGATGCCAGCTGTCAGGTGCAGTATGTGCCTGTGATCTTTCACCCTGCTCGAGAATGAGGGCGACCCCCACTCCTAACCGGTCCTGCCATTCCGCCACTGCCCAGTAGGGGGTGCTGCAACCTGCCTGGCACTCCCAGAATGCCTTGGTCTTTAATTCTGTTACCGGAGCATATGCTTCCATGGTGGCTGTGAACACTGTTTACAGCAGTTCGTTTGTACGCTTAGGGCTTTGTAATGGCTCTTTCTGAGTAATGGAGTGTGATAATTCAGTCAGTTGTGAAGTTTTTTTTTTGTGTAAGACTGTCACACTTCTACATTTCTTCACACGTATTCTCCCCTGCAGTGTACATTTCGCATCACCTGAAGATCTCCTCTGTCTGCGACTCAATTCCCAGGATCATGCAGCTACTGGATTCCTGCTCTTTGTTTTGGTCTTGGTCCGTAGACTCTGCAGCAATCTCCGAGCAGACCTGCGCAGCGCATGTGTCTCGCCTCTCTGTTTGCTGGCCAGAACCAGGTCGGAACCCGACCGGGCCGCCAGAGTAGAGCAGCTGCTCTGCACTTCCCAGCCCAGCCTGGCAGTGGTGTGCCTGTGGGCTCGCTGTCCTTCCCTCTGCGTGGGAGTGGACAATGGCGTCCACAGCGGTCACATCTGCGTGGTACGGAGTGCAGGACAGCTGCTCCGCCCCTGATCCGTGAAGGGCTGCTTTTCCTGATGAGTGCTGCTGATTCTGGCCATTTTGGCCATCCGGCACGCTGGACTGGTACCACTCTGGGTATCAGCAGAACCCCCCTAACCCCCTCCTCTCAGCTCTGTAGGTGTGAACCACATGAATCCGGAACATTCCAGATGCCGCTCCTCACGCCTACTTTGTCCCAAAAGTCTCAGATCCAGTTTTTTCATTTTGGTTTCAGGAAGGTGTCCTTTTCTTAAATATTAGCACCTCGTGATGAGCATCAAGTGTCATGGGTCTGATGGTCTGGCGGTCATGTTGAAATGAAGCTGTTTTTGCGTGTTTACGCACCGACATGCGTGTGTGGCGACATGCGTGTGTGTGCACCAACGTGCGGGTATGCAAACATGCATGTCAGAAAGAATCAGTGGATTCTTCCAGGTGCCAGAGGCTTTACTATCCCTCTGAAGCATAACAACATCTAGATATGTATGTATAACTTCACAGTCAGCTGTCTGCCTTTCTGCCCCTTTTTCTGTCTTCCTGTCTACCTACCTGTTTTCCTGCCCGCCTGCCTGTCTTGCAGCCCGTCTTCCTGTCTGCCTTTCTGCCCCTTTTCCTGTCTGCCTGTCTGTGTCTGTCTGCCAGCCTCTCTGTCTGTCCAAACAGGTGTCAGTTTTTCACAACTTTGGTGTGTGGAAGCCGCATGATGTTTTATGCCCACACACACAAAAGAAAGCGAGGTCATCTACGGTTTAGTGAAGCTCGCCAGAGGATCCTACGTCCATCTCGGCTGAGATCGCTGGCTCCTAATCTGTGGTGATCATTCTCTCTGATGCGACGTCTTACTGCAGGTCACCCCCGTCTTCTTCCTCTGCTCCATCCTTCCCCTCCTTAAATAATTCATGGTGATGAATATTTCACGCAGCTCGACCTCACCTCCGGGAAACTTAATGGCAGTTGGCACTCCATGTCATGTCATTGTGCTGCACATCTGTCTTGCTCGTTGCAGTACGACTGGAGATCGGCCCCTGGCTCTGTCGTGAAGGGAAGCCTCATCGTAAGGGATACCTTGTACATGACGAGGGCTTTGATCCCACAAATACGGCACAGATTCTTGGGATTCGCATCCTTTTTGGAGCCATCAGATCCAACACGGAAGTGTGCGGACAAGCTGAAGTGTAAGGCTTGTGTCTTTGCCGTCACCTTCCAGGGGCACCGTGGATCAGTGGGCCGTGCTGTTACCTCACACCTCCGAGGTCGAGGGTTTGATGCCCATTGGCTTGGGACTAGACCTGTGATGTAGGTGAACTGAGGTCCCTGAATCGCTTGGGTTCGTATCCCAGTTGTGATGGGCTCACATCCCGGTTCTGATGGGCTCGCATCCTGCCCAGGGCATTACCTGCCTTCTGCTTTCTGGCATAGGATAAGCAGAAGGATGGATGGATAGATGTTGTCTTGCCCTTGTGTTGTATTTCTTTCACTTGAACGTTTCCTCAGCCTCCCCCTCCCTTTACTTTACTGTGATCCTGAGGAATGATCATTAATTTAAACATCTCGGATGAGCAGGAATGGGAACAAGTCAAGTCTATAGTCAAAACATTGCAGTCTGAATCAAGTATTGAGTCCTTTGCCCTTAAGTCTAAATCAATTCCAAGTCTTTCCATCATTTCTTGCTACCAAGTCACAAGTCATCAAATTTGCGACTCAAGGCTAATTCGAGTTGTGAGTCACGGAACTTGAGTTCCTACCTATGTCAGTTTTATTTTCTTTATTTTTTTCTTGAACAATTAAAGCTTGCTGCAGCAAAACCCCCCACAGTACATTGTAGGATGCGTTCTCTATAGGCAGAAAGAGGTTGAAAAGAGAGTGTCCACTCAGTTATCTTCACACAATTTCTTGTGTCTGTGTATATGCTGGGAGCGATACACCCTTTCAACATACTCTCAAGAGACTTTGCATTCAGCTAATTAAAAATGCAGACAGCAGAGAATTAAAATGCACAGAAATAATGAAATTAACATAATGGTATCCAGAGGGGGGCTTCTCAGTCCTCTCAAGTCATATGTTCCAAGTTGGGTCCAAGTCTTTCTATCAGTTTTACAGAGTCATGAGTCATCAAATTTGTGACTTGAGTCCGAGTCAAGTCCCGACCTCTGCGGACGAATCACTGTGACCTAAACAAGCCGCTTGCTATTGTTCCTGCCCCTCACATCCTGCCACATCTTCAATTTTCACTCACTTTAAAGACCCACCCCCCCCACCCCCACCCAAGGGCTCAGCTGGTCCGGGCAGGAGCTCTGCCAAGCTTCAGCTCGTCTGGGAATCCTCATGGTCCCAAGTCTTCAGACATTAAGATGTTGCGAAATGATTAATGAGCAAGCATCGCTGTTTTGCAACGTGTAGCATGTTAGGTGACTTTTACCCCAGCTGTAACTTGCCATATATTTCACGAGAGTGGGGGTGGGGATGGGGGAGGAGGGTTCTTCAAAGCGGGTGAAAGTTGAAGACCATTGTCCCTGTAACGCTAAGAGCCCTTGGAGAAAGGGGTCTCACTGCAGGGCACTTATACAAACTCAAGGTGCATCTAGCTGGGGGCTGAACATGGAGTGTGCAGTAGGAGCCCCCCCTAATCTGCAGGGGGCTCGTGGCCCTGTCCAGCCCCTCCAAGGAGTTAAGCACAGATCTGCATTCTTCCTTCCAAGTGTCAAGATTCAGCTTTGTCACTTCGTTGAGTCTGAAGCATCCGATGGTCTTTCACAGATGGGTAATGTGATTACATTCTGGGCATCCCTGGCACGACCACTAAAACAACCACAATGACCACATGTGGTATTTGCGGGGGAGACAGCAAGTCAGGGCAGCTGGTACGGCTGCACCGATGTGGGTATTTTGGGCGATGCCAGTAACCGATACCTAGATTTTTCTCTAAAATTACCAATACCTGCCCTGCGATAGATTGGCGCCCCGTCATGAGTTATTTCCTGCCTTGCACCTGCACCTTCCAGGATACGCTCCAGACCCCGCGACCTTGTATAGGACAAGCGGTATGATGGATGGATGGATGGGGTGGGTCAGTGGATTTAATGATACCAATAACTGGCTAACCTCTGAGGTTCTAAGTGCTGAAGGAGCCGACGATATCTCTCATCCCGCAGTATGGAAAATGGCTGATAGTCCAATGCAGTCATTTCCATTATTTTAGTTGTTATGACTTTAGCTCTGGTGCGGCTGTCTTTGAATATTAACTAAAGTCTAAATATTGGCCAAGATTGGCAGATAATGATGTCTTGGTTGTTGACTAACATCAGCCGATACCGATATGTTAAGCGCCAGGGGTGGGCAATCTTACCTGCAAAGGGCCAGCACGTGTGTACGTTTTTGGGAACCTTTAGGTCTGCTGTTCAAACCCAGGTGTGAGGACTCTTCAGCCAATCAATCCTCTAATTAGTAATCTAATTAGGGAGTTGCAGTGAAACCCTCATACACAAGGGCCCTTTCTAGATAAGATTGCCCACCCCTGGTTAAGCGATATATTGTGCATCTGTAGTAGCATCCGTGACAGGGCAGTTACTCACACAGACGTGAATGCTGTCCAGTTCCTGGATGGTCGTGCCATTGTATGGTTTCTCATATAAGATTTGCTTCTAAATGGTTTATGTGTTTGTGTGTCACCCCCAGGTATGAGAAGGTGCCGGTGATCCTGGTGGGGAACAAGGTGGACCTGGAGAGCGAGCGGGAGGTTTCCTCGGGGGAGGGCCAGGCGCTGGCTGAGGAGTGGGGCTGCCCCTTCATGGAGACGTCAGCCAAGAGCAAGACCATGGTGGACGAACTGTTTGCTGAGATCGTGCGACAGATGGACTACGCCGCCCAGCCGGACAAGGACGACCCCTGCTGCTCCTCTTGTAGTATACAGTAGCAGCCGGACTCGTGGCGCTTGGGACACCAACATAGAGAGACCCCACCTCGAGCAGGTCAAACAAAAAGACGAAAAACCACACACACCAACACACCGGACAGATACCAGAGCGACCGGACACATATTTACAGGAGAACAGGAAGCAAATGGTCAATCAAGATGTCCGTGAACTTTTTTGACACGTATAGCCAGTCGTAAACTGTGATTTGATATGGATGACGTTCGTAAACAGCTGGGGGGGAGTATGTGAATAAGGGCGGAGCTGGGATGGAGAGCAGAGGTGAAGGGCAGCTTGGATTGCAGGGAAACCATCCACCTCAAACCCAAATGGGACAGCTGTTTTGTGGCCCTCATCCGTTGGTTCAGCCCTTGTCGCTGGCTTATCTTTTTCTTGCCCGTGTTTATGATGAGCCGGATTCTGACGTCACCTCCAGCGGGACCCAGACGCTCAGCCGATCTGCTTCCCTTAAAACTTTGATGAGTAATTGATTTTTGTGCCTGGTTTCCCTGCAAGACGGTGGCCGAATCTCGATTCATGGGTTTTTATTTCTTGTTTGGTTTTCTGTGCACCGTTTACCGATTGAGCCACAGAGGGTAGCAGAGAGACCACTCTGTTTCTCCTCCCGTTGTAGTGTTTTGATGTTTAGGGATGACAGAGAGGGCCTTTTCTCTCGTATTAAAGTTCGACGTTGCCGTTCCTGGTGCCTCATCTTAACCGGGAGGTTAGCAAGGCCGCCGTGCGCCCGTCGTGATGTGGGCATCTTCACCAGGTATGGTAAGGTTCCCATCTTCCTCCCGGCATTGTACGGAAGGTTCCAGAACTCCTGCCATAATACACTCATCTCCGTTTGTTTTTGACACACGTCAGGGGGGTGGGGCAGGTCTTCTATGAAGTGTTGTCCACACGAGCCACATGGATCATTATGTATTCTGACTTAATCAAATCAATAGTAATAATAGTTTATGATAATGATATTAACAGTAATGAGATTAAGCCTAGCTGCACATACATGTAAATGACGTGATACAGCTCTCCAGAGGACAGGCACGTCACGCCAGAGGAACCTGTCAGCCATTTGCATGTCTAGTTAAAAGAACAAATGGACGTTTTTTTTCAGTCAGTCATCGCGTGTGAGCGGAGCGCTATCATCCTGAATGTGACCTCAGGACTCGGACACCGTTTGAACTGTACATCCATGTTGCTGTGGGCGGGGGGATGGCTGTAGGGGAGGGGGGCCTTGTTACCATTTTCATTGTTGATTTTATATTTTTTTATGTGACATTAACTCTCTTACTTCCCTTTTTCCTAAATGAATGGTGACACTGTTTTTTGTTTGGCACCTGAACAATAAAGATGTCTTAAAAAAAATAAAATAAAATAAAAAATCTATTTTCTTGGAAAGACATTTGCCAAAAAAAAAAATCCCCCCACTGCAGGAATTCGGGAATTCCAGCAAATCTTGAGTGTTTCATTTTTGATGCTTGTAAACACGGTGAATGCAGTGAGGTTCTGTAACATCCCCCAGTGCGGCTGGTTCCATATAGCCTGAAGATAAGTCCTGCTCTTATCTGTCTTATCTGTTTGGTGTGGAACCGAATTAGGTTCCTGGGGGGCTTCAGCCTTCAGCAGCTCACATCCTGGACCATGGGCTCCGCCCGCAACAGATGCATTTGAAGTCCTGGCTTTGTAAACAGATCCTTGTTCCGTGAGTAAGCAGAGGTTCTGCAGAACTTCAGAGCCTTTTGAAGTTTTAAGCCAGGTGTCCATGCCCCCCCCCCCCCCCCATGAAATCGAAGGACACAGTCGACTTCTGTTTTTTTTCCAGACATTCGGGGGCAGCTCTCTGCACAACCTGAAAGTGCTCGAAGCGGAGCACAGACGAATGTCACTCCCGTCAAGATCAGAGCTTAGAAAAAAGAAGAAAAAAAAAACGAGCCGTGGGTCTGTAAGAGCGTAATGATGGTGATCAAACGGGCGCGGTAAAGCCTTCGAGCTGTGCCCCTGTCGGATTTGGGCTCTCAAAGACACGCCAGGAATGTTCCAGAGACACTCGTTGGCGTGTCTCAGGAGACCCGGGGTGTTTTCTGACGCGTTAGCCGTGCCCTCCTTTACTCAGGGACTTTATGGGACCTCAGATGTCACTTCCAGAGACTCTTCAATGACGGCAAAGCATTTGCCCTGTTGTTCGTTGATGCTTATTATATGTTGACGTGATATAATTGCTTTAAAGGGGATCCGTCTTTCCGATGAGGCCGGGCTCTGCTCTTTTGTCATGTTTTCCAAGCAGGGTCTGAATCAGTCACGTTTTCTGGAGCCCTTTGTGTTCGGATCTTATTTTCTGCAAGCTAACGCTTTGAAGGCTATTTTCCCCTCCTGCAATCAGCAGTTCCCCTCTGCGTAAAGGCCCCCAAACAGCAGCCAGCTGAGCGACCCCCTGCCGTCTATGCTAATCTCCTTTAGCGCAGGAGCCTCGTGGCTTTAATGAAAGTTTATTTTTCTCTTCTTGACTGTGCTTGTTTTCTTTGAGTGACTGTTTTGTTGTTTGGCATCTCGCAGCCTGTGGCGCTGTGTTTACCTCGCCTCTGTCCCCACCGATTTCGTATGAAAGGCCGCAGACGCGCGGGCCGTTTTCACATTAATCTCCTGAAGGGCAAAGTGTGGGCTTGTTTGTCTTGCCTTAAAGCTACGGAATCGAAGTTGGGGTGAGTGGAGTTAAAAAAAAAAAAAATGCACCGCAGAGGAGGGCTTCAGTAACACGACTGTTTTAAACATTCTCTGATTTGACAGGATTCACTGGCCTCTGGAGGCCACTGTCTGTTCTGTGGTGAGAAATGACGAATTATTCTCAACAGGCAGTGTAATGTAAATGCAGTCTATGAACTGTGGATAAGAGGACTGGTTAATTAATAAGGGTTTTGTTTTGAATAGTTTTTTCGTATTTTGTTTTGTATGAATTATGAATGCATTGAAGAATGCCCTAACCCAACCCTGGTAGTTCTAGATGGTTCTAAATTGGGCTTGACTCGTGCAGTTGTATCTTCACGTTCCCAGCTGGAAAAGCCTTGTTTTGGGTAATTTGCACAAATTGCATCCATAAATATGCATTTGTGTGAAACGGTAACGGGCGCATTATGAAATCTGATGCGCGTCGCAAAACTACGTCTGCGAGGAGGATGATTAAATGGTAGTAAACTGCAGAGGGCCGGTGCTGCCCCACCTTAACGGCTGAAGGTTACTGTCATAGACAATTTTTTTTTCTATATTATTTCAGCTGAACAAGCAAGAACATGACGGTTTAAACTAATCGGCACAAATTTAAACAGGGCCTCTCTTCCTAAACAGGTTGTTAATTTTTTAAAAGTAGTTTGGGGCCCCAGCCACACTGCCGCCCTACAGGACAGTGTGCTGAAATTCCCCCTCGGACTCCCCTTCAGTGCTGTGTTCACCTGCTTTTTGGTGCGAAACACCCCAGCGTAACAGAAGCTATTCACAGGTCATACCATTACCTCAATTGGGCCTCCGCCGGCGCCCAGTCAGGGCGGGGGACCGAGACTGAGACCGAGGGCCTCCTCCCAGTGGAAGCTGCAGGTCAGTGAAATGTCACCGAGCAGAGGCTCTGCTCCTCTGAGGTTCGGGGGAGGGGAGATGGGGGAGGTGGGCTGCCTGCTTCTGATTGACCATCTGATGATGATGGTGATGATGGTAGTGATGATGAAGGTGATGGTGGTGTTGGTGATGAAGGTGATGGTGATGGTGGTGTTGATGGTAATGGTGGTGTTGATGGTAATGGTGAGGGTTTTGTTGACGGTGGTGATGTGATGATTCTTTGTTTTGTATGTCACCCTTAGTTTCTTGTCGGACTCTTTCCTGGGTGAACGTGTGTTTGTAGTTCCGGTCCATCACTGGCAGCTTATCCCACTCGCACCCAGACTGCCTGATGTGTGTTACATGCATCGCTTCTGTGGTGCAAAGGGGCCCTACAAGTGCCGGTCTGCTTTCGAAAATCATAGTAAAATCAGTGTAAATCTAAGAAACACATCGAAACCCACCCTATAATTAAGATTTCAGTATCTAGTATATTTTGTAACTAATTACTGGAAAAAAGTAAGCTTTTTGGGCTCTCTTCCCGTGAGACCGGATGTTGTGGTTAAAGGGAGCCCAACCCTGGCCTCCCCGATCCGCTTTGATGTAGCTCCCGTCACCGGTACGGTAGGGGTCCTCGTGTACCCCAGGGTGTGGGGTCCGAGCTGGCTTCTCTTCGAGGTGGTGCTGCTTTTCATCCTCCGCGTTCCGGCCGGGCTGCTCTCTCCCAGCTCAGCATTCCTTTGATCTGCCATGATTATATCACACCGTGAAAGTGACGCGGAAGGAAAAGCATTAGCTAAGCATCTGATGTATTCTCAAGTTCTTATAAAGTCAGTCTGTTTAAAAGAAAACAGGTAAGCAAAAGAGGCAGCAAACCGATTTCCCATCTTTTTAAATGTATTTTTTTTTTTAAAAACATTATTTGATTTAATTTACATCAGTATATTTTAATTTTACTTAGTAACTATCGACTGAGTAAATTAATATGTCAATGAAAATAATATGCCAGCATTAATTGGTCTGTGCTGCAGTAAGCTATGGGAAGATTTAAGTAAGAGTACAAAACACTGACTATGTTGATGTGTTTTCCCGCCTTTTGCCCCGGTGCATGCTGGGATAGACTCCAGGCTCACCATAATCCTGTACTGAATTAAGTCTGTGTAGATGGATGACTTGCATCCGACAGGCTGATCGAGCCTAATTCACTGAGAGCTGAATTAGAATGAAAGGCGATCGTTAGGAGAGTGATGCGGTGACACATCTGCCCGTGGGTGACACGTGCCGAGGCCTGTACACTAGAAGGCCTGCTGTGTGGCCAGCCCTTCGCAGCTCGAACCGGCCCCCCACGGGGGTCGAGCCAGGCGTGAGGTCTTGCGACAATCTCTGGCCTCTGTCCCCTAACCCTTGTATCTTGATCTGAGCTCTGTGTGTGGGGTCACACTCTGGCTTGTTAATACCCTCATCTTCCTATGATTATCAATCACCCCATCACCACAAAACTCACGCGCATTCCTCCGCAGACAATTGCAGGGCTGCTAAAGACCCCCAGTACTTCCTGAACTGATGGCAGGAGAAATATACTCGGGAACAATGTGGCCTCATCGGGCCTCTTCAAAATGGGGGCTGTTCTTTTTAAATTCTGTTTATTTTATTTTTTTTGAGAGGTATTAATGCTTGTTAGAGTCGAGGGACCAGCTGGTGAGTGGAATGCCTTAATGGAGTAGCGCATGAACCTGGCGACGCCGATCTCCACTCGTGCCGTGTCAGGACAGAGTACTGCTTCCCCACTCGGTGTGAGCTGGTAGCTCCTCCACACAAGGCTCAGAAATCGCCGAATGTGTTGTATAGATCACTGCCCAAACGCATTCTGATAGCTATGGGTAAGCGTTCGCCTGCTCTAGTGCTGTGTCATGCCAGCGAGATCCAGCTCCCGTCAGGATACTCGGGCGCATTCAAACGGCAACATGCTGAAGTGCTTCAGTCTAAAGTGCTTCAGTCCAAGTACCCAATTAAGGTGGAACGCTCCCAGGAAGCCCTCTGAGAAGCCGGCAATTATGGCCATTTATACAGCTGGATAATTTAGTGGAGTGACTCCGGGTTAACTGTGCTGCTCAAGGGACTCGGCATGGGGCCGGGCCTGGTACTGGACTGGCAGGCCCTAAGGGCCCGGTACTGGACTGGCAGGCTCCAAGGGCCCGGTACTGGACTGGCAGGCTCCAAGGGCCCGGTACTGTACTGGCAGGCTCCAAGGGCCCCGGCATGGGGCCAGGCCCGGCATTGGACTGGCATGATCTTAGGGCCCGGTAATGGACTGCAAGGTCCTAAGGGTCCGGTATTGGACTGGCAGGCTCCAAGGGCCCCGGCGTGGGGCTAGGCCCGGCATTGGACTGGCATGATCTAAGGGCCCGGTATTGGACTGGCAGGCTCCAAGGGCCCGGTATTGGACTGGCAGGCTCCAAGGGCCCGGTACTGGACTGGCAGGCTCCAAGGGCCCCGGCATGGGGCCAGGCCCAGCATTGGACTGGCATGATCTAAGGGCCCGGTATTGGACTAGCATGCCCTAAGGGCCCCAGCGCAGGACCGGGCCTGGTATTGGACTGCCTGGTTATAGGTTACAAGTTCCCAGTTTAACCTGTCATTACCAGCCAGCTGCCCCATAGGGCCTGTCACTATGGATACGAGTCATTCCATCATTCCAGAAGCTGGTGCAACTTAGCAGGGGGTCTGGTGGTGTGACATTGAAAGTGTTTCATCAGTTGATGTAGCAACTATTGTTTTTTGGTATGTTTTTTGATAAAAACATTTTTTTTTTTTGTCACTTTTGGCATTCCAGTCCCTTCCAGTTAACCAGTAGATGTGGGACATTCCTGTCGGGGAATTCTGTCCCCTCTGTTGGATTCCTTTCTGCAATGGACCCTCACCGGAGCACTGGCTGGATCCATGATATGGGATTAATATATGGATTGTGATGAGCGATGGGAGGATTCTCCTCACCCCCCCTACCCAGACAGGACAGGGACTGAGAGGGACCGCTGTGAGTCAGGTGGCCAGCAGGGAGCCGCATGCTAATAGGTGTTAAATTAAGGAGGCCGAGTGCAGGACCTGCCCACTTAATGGATTCCCGGGCTCCCATTGGTGGCTTCGGCGCTCTCCCTTTGTCTTCCTATGGCCCCCTCATCTGAGTCAGGTAACAAATGCCTGACAAAGACCCCCCCGTCAATCAGGAGCAGGCCCCCGTCTGTGATTTATCAGCAGCTTCCTCATAAATAAACAATGCTCATCACAGCGGAGCCCAGCCTGCTCCCACACCTACCTCTGCAGGCCCCAGTGCCCCCTAGAGGAAGCTCAGAGAGGAGCGGGTTCTAATTAGCGGTGAGCAATGCGCTGAGGCACAGCCAACAGCCGCCCCCCCTTGGGCCCCCAGGGCCGGGCTGTGTGGGCCCTGTCCGGGCTGTCATTGTCAAGAACGGGGGGGTGGCCGCCCGGGGGTGGGGGCGTCTGAATGAGTCACTCGGGCTGCTGCCATGAGTTCAGCTTCATCGCCTAGGTAACCACCACAACCGCCCCACCTCTGGGCTGTCGACAGACACAGGCACTTCACAGCTGAAGGGAAGGTGGGAAATATGTTCAGTGGGAGGGGCCTCTGCGGGGGTGAAAGGGTAGAGCGTACCTCACTGGGTTTATAATGGGAGGGGCTTCTGTCGGTGAGGGGGAGGGGCTTACCCTGCAGGATGCATAGAGGGAGGGCCTTCTGTCAGGTGAGGAGGAGGGGCTTACCCTACAGACTGTAAAGTAGGAGGGGCCTCTGTGGGTGAGGGGGAGGAGCATACCCTGCAGACTGCATAGTGGGAGGGGCTTCTCTGAGGTGAGGGGCTGGGGCATACCATACAGGCTGCATAATGGTAGGGGCCTCTGTGGGGGTGAGGGGGCGGAGCGTACCTTACAGCAAGGGCGTAGGATTCATATTAACATTGGGGGGGGGGCAGGTATATCGGTCGCCTTATAAGGCGTTTCTGTCACGTTGTATACAGTTCCTAAACTATTTCTGTTATAGCTACAATATATAAAGTGAAATTTATTTCCATTTTACTGTTATTCATCTTCACTAATAATGCTTTAAGTACCGCATTATGTGCAGTGAATTTGCTGAAATTATTAAAATCATGCGTAATTTGTAAGATTCCGCCACGAATGTCAGGCTGTTCATTTTGGGAAAATGACCTCATCCCAGGGTCCACTGTGACGCCCCTGTCACTCTCCTGCACCCTGTCTCTCTCACAACCACCCTAACTTTCCAGAAAGAAACACAACACACACACAATAGTAACTAGAAGATCTTTTCCTAGAGACCCACAGAAGTAAATATTGGAGATTGGAATCTCGTCTTGGTAATAAATAGGAATTTCTGCCAGTACTATGCACTAAATGACTCTGAGTTTCTGGTGACTGAGTAACTTACTTTATAGCGTTTCCAAAATAAATATCAGATCTTGCCCCATCTTTTGACCGGCTTCTTACTCATTCTTATGCCATAACAGCAAACACAGTGGGATGAGAACTGTGACTGACACAAATGCTAAGCATGTACCCCTGTGTTACCAGCGTTGCTATTTGTGCTGTGCTATTAACTAAATAAGCTAGTTGCAGTCTGCGCAATCAAACAATATAACCTTTATGAAACTGAATCGACTGGAAACGATTGAATTCCAGCCTTTCACATAGCCTGTAATTGATTAACTGTTGGTAATGATACAAGGTTTTCAATGAGTTTACATACAAAGCCATGCCACGCTTCTGCTCCCACTGCTCTCTATGTTGTCTGGAAGAGAATAAGCCATTTTAAGGGAGGGTAGGGGTTCTACAAATAAAAACTGTTAGAAAAGAAACTTTAATTTATGTAATAATTAGATATATTAAAAGATATATTAATCGTATGTGTTTTTTGTAATATGTGATGTTATTGAGGGGGACGATGATCTCTCAACCCACCCCCCCCTAAATCTACGGCTATGCCATATTGAGTGCACAGTCGGGGTTCAATTCTACTGCTGAGCTGTGCAGAACGGTTCTGGCCCGGTCTGCGGGTACAACAGTTGTTTGCAGATGATGGCCACTTCTCTCCCTGCCAGTAGGCGGAGTCTGTACCTGCAAGCTGCATCTCTCGCAAGCCAAACGCTGGCTGTCCGAGCCCAGCTGCAATTCAGTGCCAAATGAGCACTGCGAGCTACTCCTGGTCACCCCCCCCTGGATGGGAATCGATGGCCGATCCCATTATACCTACACACCCCCCACCCCCGCCTCTGCCCCCGCCCCCACCTCAGCCTTTGAAACACTGTATATAACAAAGCCAGCCAAATAATCCGCAGTCTACTGTTAAAGGCCCTAATGACCGGCTGTCGTGGCAACCAGGCCGCATCACGCAAGCTGTCAGTTTCAGTCTCATTTGCAGCTGTGGAATGGAGTATTTGTGTGTGTCCCGTGAGTGTGACAGGGCTAAACCACCAGCCATTGGCAAGACATTGATCTATTTTCACATAAAATACGTTGTCAGTACACATATTCATGTTTCCCGTTTTACACTTTAGAGCTACATAGTAACATAGGAGCAGAAATGCTATAACTTCTGGCTGATCCCCTCCTGCCGAAACGTGACGTACATTCGTGACAAAGGGGGAGGAAAGGAGTTTGATTTGATAAGACTTCCTGTTTCAGTTCAGAAATGCTATTTCGGACGTTTTGTGCTTAACCTTTAATTATGATTTAGCAGGGTGATGCTTTTAGACTCTGAGGTTTTTAGTTACACTTGTACTCAGGGTTTTTTGTAAATTCCTTGGGCGCTCGTCCTTCGACTGAAACAAACCGCGGTCAGGCCATATGGGCGAGGTTGATGGGTCCCTCAGCAGACACTGGGAGATGCAAGGTGGGTTGGACATTCAACACAATACTGAAATGATTTGTGGGGTATTTTTATGCTCTTTGACTTGGTTTAATTAGATCCCTCTTTAAAACTTCACCCCCGAAGCACAGTTACATCTGGACTTCATTTTTCAAATGGATTCTGTTCTGTTAACAAGAACTTTTCTAAGAAGCTTCCATATGGTCCCAGACCCGGAGTATCTAAGCAGCATCAGGTTGCCCGTCCTCAGGGTCCTCTGTTCACGTGAACCTTGTTCTCGTGTATGACGCCCCTTGTCACGTCATCTTCCATTTCCAAAGACTAATTCCAGTACTAAGGACACAAGGACAGTGAAAGTCTTTCTTGCCCCAAATGTCAAGCATGTGTCAGTTGCATCCTCACCAAACAACACCGATCCCATGATTTGTTGCGCCGCAGGTTCATTCTTGGGAGGCAAAGTTAGCAAGACTTGTCTTGCCAAGACCACAAGTACGGTCTTTGCATTCTTGGTATTGAGAAACATCCCACGACTGATATCATTTGTGATGTAATAGCGTAGAGCTTGCCCTCTCACTTATGGTATCCAGTATCCCGTCCATCAGCTTCTATCGGGGGTGTGCCCACCTCCTGGAGCCGTATCCCGTCCATCAGCTTCAATCGGGGGTGCGCCCACCTCCTGGGCCGTATCCCGTCCATCAGCTTCAATCGGGGGTGCATCCACCTCCTGGAGCCGTATCCCATCCATCAGCTTCTATCGGGGGTGCGCCCACCTCCTGGAGCCGTATCCCGTCCATCAGCTTGTATCGGGGGTGCGCCCACCTCCTGGGCCGTATCCCGTCCATCAGCTTCTATCGGGGGTGCGCCCACCTCCTGGAGCCGTATCCCGTCCATCAGCTTCTATCGGGGGTGCGGCCACCTCCTGGGCCGTATCCCGTCCATCAGCTTCTATCGGGGGTGCGCCCACCTCCTGGAGCCGTATCCCGTCCATCAGCTTGTATCGGGGGTGCGCCCACCTCCTGGAGCCGTATCCCGTCCATCAGCTTCTATCGGGGGTGCGGCCACCTCCTGGGCCGTATCCCGTCCATCAGCTTCTATCGGGGGTGCGCCCACCTCCTGGAGCCGTATCCCGTCCATCAGCTTCTATCGGGGGTGCGGCCACCTCCTGGGCCGTATCCCGTCCATCAGCTTCTATCGGGGGTGCGCCCACCTCCTGGAGCCGTATCCCGTCCATCAGCTTCTATCGGGGGTGCGCCCACCTCCTGCGCCGTATCCCATCCATCAGCTTCTATCGGGGGTGCACCCACCTCCTGGGCCGTATCCCGTCCATCAGCTTCAATCGGGGGTGCGCCCACCTCCTGGAGCCGTATCCCGTCCATCAGCTTCTATCGGGGGTGCGCCCACCTCCTGGAGCCGTATCCCGTCCATCAGCTTCTATCGGGGGTGCGCCCACCTCCTGGAGCCGTATCCCGTCCATCAGCTTCTATCGGGGGTGCGCCCACCTCCTGCGCCGTATCCCATCCATCAGCTTCTATCGGGGGTGCGCCCACCTCCTGGGCCGTATCCCGTCCATCAGCTTCAATCGGGGGTGCGCCCACCTCCTGGAGCCGTATCCCATCCATCAGCTTCTATCGGGTGTGCGCCCACCTCCTGGGCCGTATCCCGTCCATCAGCTTCAATCGGGGGTGCGCCCACCTCCTGCGCCGTATCCCGTCCATCAGCTTCTATCGGGGGTGCGCCCACCTCCTGGGCCGTATCCCGTCCATCAGCTTCAATCGGGGGTGCGCCCACCTCCTGCGCCGTATCCCGTCCATCAGCTTCTATCGGGGGTGCGCCCACCTCCTGGGCCGTATCCCGTCCATCAGCTTCAATCGGAGGTGCGCCCACCTCCTGCGCCGTATCCCGTCCATCAGCTTCAATCGGGGGTGCGCCCACCTCCTGCGCCGTATCCCGTCCATCAGCTTCTATCGGGGGTGCGCCCACCTCCTGCGCCGTATCCCGTCCATCAGCTTCTATCGGGGGTGCTCCCCTCTCCTGCGCCGTATCCCATCTGCCTCCTTTACATTGCTGGGCTCTTGTAGCCCATCCCATTCATATGCCACTTCATCACCTCCCCCTCTTGGGAACCTGAACAGAGGGGTGGCTTGTAACTGTGGGCTGGCGTGTGGTGCTGATATTAGTGGGGCGCTCTTGGCCGGCCCTGTCGCTTAGGGCTGGCGGGGGCAGTGGGGGCAGCAGCTCGCCCACGTAGTGACACAGAAGACGGAGTCCTGCTGCTCTCCGGGCTGCATAGCTACAGCCGGCCGAAAGTAAAGGTTCATCATAAACATTAATGATTCCCTTCCTTTCCCTTCCCAAAGCCATAAATCCTTCAAAACACTCCAAAGCTGTACAATGAGCTCCCTTCATGAAAAGGTTTTCTGGTCGTTCATCACATGGACCCTTTTCAGACCCGCTCGTCTTTTTAATTGCGCAAATTCCTTTCGAAACTGTGGCTAGTGGTTAAGGGCTTGGGCTTGACTCACGTCCCATTGGGAAGATGACATCTGTGGTGCATCTAACATACCGTCATGTCAGTGAAACATCTGGGAGCAGTGATATAACAGTGTCAGCCTGGCTGATTTGTTGTCCACTATGCCAGATGCTTTAGGGCAAGAGAATCCGCCAAGACACTAAAGTAATGCTCTATAACCTGTAGAAGCGGTAGGAGCTAATCTGGCCCAAATGTGCCTTTTCAGGTGTGTTCCATAATCCTGGCTTCATCCACACATTTTTTCATTTCATCCCAACCTTTCCACCTTTTCCCAGACCTACAGAGTCCATCATATATAAGATGCCTCTGCTGTACATCTGTCTGTGGTGAGACTAGACATTTTCCTTTAATTTAGCAGATGTTGTAGCGCTCAGTGTACAGAGATAAGATAAAGCTATAGGATTGAGCGCAGCACACAGTCTGCCGGTGTTTCACTGCTTCATAGACAAATAGCTGAGCTTCTAATATTACTATAACACTATTTTGAGGAGTGCCGATATATACACAGCAGGCTGATTTAAGATGCACAGATGAGAGCCTCATCGCGTAGCAGGAGATAGGAGCTGAGTGCTTTTTTCACAACGGCCTGTGAGCCACATAGCAGCGATCGCTGGAGGCCCCAAAAGGCCCCGTGCTCACAAGTGCATTTTCAGATGCTCCTCTGGCCCAGTTATGTAATAGATGAGCCTGTGCATGATGGCTGACCTTGCTGGAAAATCTGCATTTCTTTACTTTAGATCAGGACAAGACTGTTGCTTTGTGGTGTTTTTTTTTCCATATTTTATTTTGTCTTGCTTTGTGATTAAGTTACTGTTGTTGTGTGTTAGCATTTGAAAGCTTTCGTTGCATATCGCAGTTATCACAACAAAGCAGTTTCTTAGCAACCAGGAGAGCGAGAAGTAGAATCCATAGCAACGCAGATCCGGAATGGTCAAAGATGTGGGGAAGTCCTGTTTCACATTGTTTAAATATTTAGATGTATTAAGACTTTACCTCTCGTTTGGATGATTTTAGGTGTGGTTAAAGTGGTCAAATTTATGGGTGTATAAGGTATGCAGACCGTTTAAAAGGAATCCTTCTTGGCCTTCTAAATCAACACTTACTGCTGTTTTTTTTTTTTTTTTAAGATTTCCTAAATAAGCGAGCGTGGCGTCTTGCACAGAGCTGTTCAGCCTTTATTTTCCATTTACCTCCCAATACATTTAGCCTGATAGTTATCACACTTATCAGCTGTGGTTGTTTCCCGTCCCAGGGAGGTGCGGTCAGGTGAATCAGGGCCTCTTCAAGCCTGTCAAGGATTGATCTGAAGCTGCCTTTGCTTAAAGATACTGATGTTTATGCCAGGGTTTCGTTAAAATAATTATTTTAGCGATAAAATACTAAACACCTGTCTATCTTCTAGCTGCTTATCCATTGCAGGACCTAGGAGTAATAAAAAATTAATTAAATCTGTAATGAGCAGTACAGATTAGCAGACCAATGTAAACAGGCTATGGGGCAAGGAGGCAGTCCAATTAGGGCACCCTCTGGTGGAAGCAGGTAGTAATGCTCCCGGTATGATGATTATTGAAGGATCTTCCAGGAATTCTATTTTTTTGTATGCAAATCTGTCCAGGAGGCTAACATATGTCTGAGTCTGGTTCTAGCTGGCAGGCTGCTGGAACGTGGACAAGCTTGTCACTGCTGATTAACGGCTGAAAAACTTCCCAGTGACTTATCACTGAAAAACAGTGACTGAAAAACATCCACTATAGCTTCATAGCTGAGACCCATTTACACACTGGGATACCCATCTGATGTTAATCACAGCGGCGCCAGCAGGTTTCTGCAGGTCGGATTGTCACTTGTGTCCTGGTGTGTGTGTGTGTGTGTGTGTGTGTGTGTGTGGAGGAAAGTTTATTTAAAAAAATACACATTATATATAAAACAAGTTGGTAAGTAAAAACGGTCTGAAATATCCGCACACCAAGAGCAAAAAAAAATTGGGCATTCTGAACTTATCAATATTGGATGTTTTAAAAAAATGGACAGTGTGTTGTTTTTAAAAGTCCATTTCTCAAATGGTTGATGGACCATTTTTTTCTAAAAAAAAAATGCTGCTTTCTGCGAATGTAGAAATTAGAACTTAGTATAATGTTTATAATAGTTAACCAATTAAGGAATCCTTCATATCATCCAGGAATTCATCTCCCATATAACCAGACGTAATATGGAATGTGGGGAAGGATGGAGCCACAGAAAATAGCTCTTTTCACACTTGAGCTGCCGGTAAATGAACCAAAGGCAGGATCTGCATGAAGCAGGGATCTGATTAAGGAACAGGAGCTGGTGTTTCGCGGCCTTTTTGTGCAGCTACCCAGCGGGGCAGGTCATACAGTGACGGGGAAGCCTCGGATCTAGGCCCGTTGCTGCAATTAATCCCGATACCGAGGCTGCGAGACATATGATGAAGAAAAGGGAATTAATTATTCATTATGATTGTAATTTAGGTGTCCATTTGACAGTTTAATCCTAAATGTCTTAATTAGCTTCTACTCGATACATTATCTTTTTATGTCAGTGGCTAATCCAGTTCCAGGTGCCTGACTGATGACAGAGGAGCAGAGATTTCCCTGCCCCACATCTGAGCTGTGGAAACGGGCAGTACAATGGCTCTAGAATGGCAGGCCTGTTTCTGAATGTTCTGTGTTCTGCAGATTCTTGGCCCACAAATGAGATGCCGCCTCTCCCAAATCCCCCCCACACCCCAACTGTCTAAAGAGCTGCAATTTTACACAGCGACCTTATTCACATAAAACAGTCCACCTCCGTCAGAGTTCCCGTACAGGTAGCTGGGGCAGATTGGCGCGACCTCCCGCGCCACAAAGATCGGATCCTGCGAATTAAAGCCTCGTCTCACCTTGCAGTAAAATTCCTTTGGCTTCATGTGAGGGAGACATGCAGATGGAAGGTGCTGATCGCTGAATTCCATAGTGGGGGGAGGTGGGGGGTGGGGGGGGGGTCCTTGTCATTGGAGAGTAAAGAGGATATTGCTTTGAATTTTCACCTCACTGCTAATGCGAGTGTCAGTGAGATTCCGAGCAGGGAAAACAGTCTCCCTGCCAAGACATCTCCTCTTACCAGCTTATACAGGGATGTACTCCTGGGTGAGAGGGGGTGGTGGCAGTGGGGGGGGCTCAATCTGAGCTCTTTCAGCAGCTCCTCATCCTTCTGAAATAACTGCTCTCAGAAGCGTAGCCATCCCCGCCTTGGCATTGGAAGGTGGGTGGTCCCGACGTGACTCAGATATCTCTGCATGGTTGGTGATGCCTTCAGAGGGGGAGAGGATCCTTCCAGTACGAGCACCAGTTAAACCAATATGGCTTCGCATGGGGGAGCGATGTTGCTGGATGTAGCTTAAGAATTAATTTCATTCAAATTCATAAATCAGTCAATTTTGTTTACAAGTCTATGTTTCTTTTAAGGGGTGTGAGCAAGTTTTTAAAAGCTTCTTTGGGTTTTGATGTTCCTCCAATCCACTAGGAGGCACTGTGCTCAGGTTATAGAAGAAAATGAGCACATTAGCTCGGTCACTGGGCTTAACTTGTTTTTCATACAGGATCCGCATAGTAGCCTCCCAGTTGATTTAGAATGCGTTTTGGGGTCAGGTTCTTCAGTAAAGGCGTTGCTGCCGGCCATGTGTCCCGCTGCTCCTTCCTTTTAAAGAGGCAGCAGCCAAAGGAATATTTTCCTCCTCTGAGTCTTGGCTTTGAGCCGCTTTGATCTCGCAGTCTGACAAAAAGGCGTTTTCCTCAGATACTGTGGATATAAACGTAAGACTGATATGATGACTGCGTGTGGCTGCCTGTCGAGGAACAACTTCTGCAGCGACACGCCCAGCCTCCCCGGCACGCTGGGGCCAGCTCATGGCCTAGTGTAGCAGAACCAGCAGCTGGAGGTGTGGGGAGCAGGGTTGGGATTTGCATCACTGATAGAAAGAAATGGGGGGGTGGAATGCAGCCCATACCAGAGGCACGAGTTCAGTGCCCACTCATCAAGAGAGAATTACTCAGGGACAGACTCCCAGACAACAGGGGGACCCATCAACAACCTCTTATTCCCACCCCCTGTAATCGCGCGTTATTTTAAGATCTAGCAAAGGACCTACAAAAGGCTGGAGGAGTGAGGGGGGGTAGCAACGGTGATGTCAGGTTAGAAGTAGATGGGATCTGGCGAATGGGTGTGATTCCACCTGATTGGGACTTCCTGAGAGCCCCTCTCAGGAGCAACCCTCTGGATACCCACCCAGCCAAGGGGGTGAGGGGGCCCAGGCCTGTCTCACCCTGTGCCCGCTTGTGAAGCCCTGTGCCCGCTGGTGAAGCCTGAGCTGTACCTGACGGCCACTTGCCATTCAGAAAAACTGACTTGAATCTTCACTTAGCCATCTTGCATTATGATCCTGGCTGCCAATGGCAGTTGGGACAAGCATTCTGAGGGTCTGCTGCAGCATCCACTGCTTACCCATAAGCCCCTGCACATACAGCACGCCTGGCCTATGTGTGTCTGCAGGAAACCCTAACAAAGGCTGACCGGCCTCTTCCTGTTTTCACATTTCTCTCGAAGCCGCAGCAGGGTCTCTGTCTCCAGCCCCCTGAAATAAACTGCATGCAGCCGGCTTGTTATCCGTCGCAGGCTCTCTCAGGCGGAGCCTGTTCAGCAGACGAGGGCCGTCTAATGGCCGCCCGCTCGGTGGAATGCGTGTGAGCGTGTTTCAGCAAAACAGACATTTTGTTGTTGTCTGAGGAACAAAAAGAAGATTTGTCTGTAGAAACAAATATCTAGCTAAAAATATGCCCATGGAGCTTCGTCATGGGTTCAGGCTGGGGGGGGGGGGGCGGGCAGTGACTCCCTCTGCTAACCCCGGACACTTTTCTTAATGACTGTACTACACACTTTGAAGCTGCTGACAGTCCAGATCTGCAGGCGCGGTTCCAGCCCTGATGTAGGCACCTTACACTGCTCCATTTGCTACGCGTCCCAGAGCTGTCCTGACCCCTCCCCCCCCCCCCCCCCCCAAATATGCACATTCGTTTTTTTAAATCGGATTCCACATTTCATCATATTTCATGAGCTTGCAGTCATCATGCTGGTTCCTGGCTGCCTTCTCTCTCCATGTAATCATTTTTTTGTTGCATCATTCCTGAATGTGTCCCACCCGGACCCCCTGTCCTGATCTAGCTCATCAGAAACTCTGGTTCCCATAAACCATCAGTGCTGCAAGAATATGGACAGCCTGAAGGTGACTCACACACTGGGAAAGCCAGCGTAGAACTGCTAATTGCATTACTCGTTAAAACAAAAAAATTGGATATTTCACGAAGGAGGATTTCTTGCTTAGCCGGATAGCTTGTTGGATTTAAGGTAATCTGAGTTAAGTGTAGGTGAATGAAGATGAAGTCCATTTAGCCCAGACTACCTTAAATTTGACAAATTGTCCGGCTAAGCAGGAAATCCAGCTTGGTGATACAGGCCCCTGCTCCAGTAAGCTTGACAGGAAATGAGTTTAATTAGCCTTTATTAAAAATGCCATAGCAGCACAGTGAAGACATCCCATCATCAGAATGCCTGCCAGCGCTCCTCTGTGACACCCTGTGTAGCTCCTACTCCGATGCTAACCTGCATGTGTCACCCACCCTCCATCCAGCGGACGCTCAGCCTGACCACACTCACCCCTGCGCCACCCTTTGACTGCTCTCTGCTTGGAATGAACTATTTGCCACAAAAACTGTAATTAGCAAAACCAAAATGTGCCTCACTCTGCCCCTGGCCTGTCACCCTGTCACTCTAACACGTCACCCTGGCTCATCTCCCTGTCACCAAGACCAGTCACTCAGCCCTGTCACCCAGACCTGTAATCCTGGCCCGTCACCCTAATGCAGGGCTCTTCAAATCTGGACCTCGATTCCAAATCCAGGCCTTGTTTTCAGTTCTCCCAGGTAGTTAGTTTAATAATTTCTGATTCTGATTGGTCAGAGGCTTCACACCTGGCTCACAGGTGAAGGAAGGCTGGAAAACCAGCAGTGCTCGGGCCTCGAATAACAGGGCCCTAATGCATCACCCTGTCTCCCAGATCTGTAACCCTGGGCTGTCACCCTAAGGCGTCACCTGGGCTGTCACCCTAACTCGTCACCTGGGCTGTCACCCTAACTCGTCACCTGGCCTGTCACCCTAACGCGTCACCTGGGCTGTCACCCTGGGCTGTCACCCTAACGCGTCACCCTGGGCTGTCACCCTAACGCGTCACCCTGGGCTGTCACCCTAACGCGTCACCCTGGGCTGTCACCCTAACGCGTCACCCTGGGCTGTCACCCTAACGCGTCACCTGGGTTGTCACCCTGGGCTGTCACCCTAACGCGTCACCCTGGGCTGTCACCCTGGGCTGTCACCCTAATGGGTCACCCTGGGCTGTCACCCTAACACGTCACCCTGGGCTGTCACCCTAACGCATCACCCTGGGCTGTCCAGTTCCCTTTAGCATCATTCTCCTCCATGACACATTCCCTCCAGTGGAGATCATTCTCAGATCAGTGGGGTGTTCTCGCCAAGTCCACCACTTCGGCATTCCCGCAGTTCTGTGGAAAGGTCAGGATGGGCCAGCGGGGGGGGGGGGGGGGGGGCTTCGGTCGACGCCTTTCCGGGGGTGTCAGCGGTCTCAGAATGCAGCTGGGGTTCCTGCCAGAGGCACATGCGGCCACAAAACCTTAAGAAAGCACCGGAAAGAGAAAAGGCTTTATGTAAGGCGACTGTTACGAGGCGCGTGTGCCCCGCTGTGCCAGCAGGCAGTGAGGAGAGGAGGGGTGGGTCGGGGAGGGGAGGGGAGGGATAAAAGGAGACGCACTCGCAGGGGCAGCTGGGCTGAGCAACTCCAGATTTCCCGGCTTTTGACAACAGTATCTGTTACACATCTTAGTGATGCTGCCTTTTGAAGTGTATTGTTTGGGTGACAGAGCTTGGGTGTATGTGTTTCTCTAGCCTGAATGCTAATGTTCCCTATGTATCTTTAATAGGTGTACTGGACTTTTAATGTTAATTCCTGCTGGGTATAGAGACAATGCTGATAGCCATAGGCCGTTTCGGTGAGGGCATTATGGGAAATCATAGACTAGAAGGAGAACAGCTTCCAGACCAGGCAAAGAGAGACTCCGGGGTCCCTGTCCAGCAGATGTGAGGGGGGGGGGGGGGATATGTCACGGCCCAAATGAGCAACATTTCAGCCATCCGTCACGTCTTTATTTTGGTGAAAAATGCAGTGGAAAGAAGAGCAGAGGTTATGGGAGGAGCAGATGGAGCAGAGGTTATGGGAGGAGCAGAGGGAGCAGAGGTTATGGGAGGGGCTGGAATCGGAGCAGAGAGCAGAGACACAGCTGGACTGGAGTGAGTGTCTCCAAGCAGCTGAGCCCCTCCCCCGAACCGACTGCAGGGCCACGTCTGCACCGCTCGCTGAAACAGGCCCTTGCAAGCACCTCGCCACTAGCGGGAGGCTAACTGGGGCTCGTTATGCTCTCGGCTGCATCTGTGACACGGTTTTTTTTTTTTTTTATACTGTAAGCCCAGCGCTGAGCACCTCAGTAGTGCAGGTAAGTCATCTTTCACTAGTGTGCCGGTGATTCTCACAACAGGAACATCTTAGCAACACACATTGAGAGCTCAAAATCCCAGGGCGGCGTTTTGCCCTGATGGTAAATGCAGCTTTTCTGAGAGACCTTAGCTTAATCCCCCCGCCTCCAAACTCCTTGCCCACCCCCATCCCCCCAAACTCTGGGATGGTTCGGCTGGAGATCACACAGGAACCATAAAACACACTTTGGCAAACTCGACACATTCGCCGGCCTGATCACACTGCTGAGGAATGCTGTGTGCGCGTTTCTTCTCTCTCCAGTGGCTGGCTGAGCGATTCCAGACACCCAGCTGCTGGGGAGCCCAAACAACCCCCCCCCCCTCCCCGCTTTGACATACCTCCCAAGCCCATATTCCAAGGCAGGGTGCACATTTCATTTCTTATAAAAGTATAGCTCCCTGAAATGCAGCATTCCTAACAGCTTCCCCCCCCCTCCCAGTTACACATCACAAACACACATGGAACTTAAACATTTCCCTGTCTTTGTGTTTTAACTGACTAAAATCTGCCCCCTCATTCAGCCGACAGACACACGGATTTTCGTAACGTGAGAATTCTGGAATTTCTGCTTCATTTCCTCCAGTTCACACACCCATTCCTGCCCTTTCAGTCAGACTCTCCTGCCTTCCTCTTATGGAGGGGTCAGCACCCCATCATCGAGGACGCATCATCAAAGCCAGGCAGAACTCTATAATGTTCAGGTTTTTGTGGAATCAGCAGTTTGGTTCTGATCAAAGGTCATATCAGAGTTTCTGCTGAGACCCAGAGCAGAGACCCAGGCAGCCCAGAGATTTCCCCTTATCAGCTGATGAAATATGTCTGAATCCCAACTCTGCTTCGCGGCTGCTTCTCACTTCGCTTCTGCTCATGCTGTGGTGCCCTCTAGTGGCTCAGTGCAATGCTGCAAGATTTCTCACGTAAGTCACATACTGTGTTAGCCGCTCCGGCTGAGCTCCTCAATGTCCAAGCCAAACTTGCCAAATTAGCTGTCAATATAAGCACAACAGCCATTTCACAAATCTCAACAAATACATTCAGTATCAGGAGAGAGCAAGTGAAGTGGTCCAGATGCAGACAAAGATTGCCTCATCTTTAAATCAAGCATAGTTAGTATAAAAATACTATATGAACCTCTCAGACATAATCCTGATTGCTTGATCACCTGAGTAATTATTATTAAATAACTGATGAAATTCAGGCAAGATGTTTCTGTAAGTTGTGGCGTTATGAACATTTGTATCCAAACTGTTCTCAAGAGATTAAATTTACACAACGTCATAACATAATTGCAGGACACAATTATCAATATGTGTTAAAATTCCTTTAGAAGGAATATGTAAATTTGCCATGCATGTATGCTGAAGTAGACTTTTGGCTGTTGGTGTAGCTGTGGGTCCGTGAGATCGAGAGAGACAGCGCCCTCTAATGGACTGGAGTTCCCTGTCTTTTCTCCAGTTTTCTCCAGTCTGACTCCAATGCACCTCTTAAATGCAAAAGTGGCTTCTGAAAATGGTTCAAGGCAAAAACCACATCTATCCTTAGAAGCATATACTTCTTAGTTTTGGGCCAGCTGACTGGCTGAACGCCTGGAGAGGATGTGGAATGAGTTGAGGAACAGTTTTCTTGGCGCTTGTGTATGTAGATCAGTGGTCTGTGGGGAGAGAGCATGTAGGTGCTCCCAGCACCAACTCCATCACGCTCATCCCTGTGCATCCTATCTATTATTCATCTGTCATCTATTACTGTGGCTTCCTCTGCATACCAAATGACATTTTCCCATTTCTTGTCATCGCTTTGCCTCCCATCTCATACACCGACAGTCTGGACAGTAGTGAAATCTCAGTGGCTGGACTCGACCAGCCGCAAATTAATTCACAATGTTGTTCTGCCTTGTCTTTGCTATTAGTTCAAGATTAATACTTTTGTTAAATTTGGTATTTTGGTTTTCATAGTTTAGGCTCAGTGTTTCAGGTGTTAAATCTGCCTGAATTCTTTTCATTGCTCTGGATGTATGTGCAGCTGTTTCGTGCCACTTCCCCAGTGGCCTCTGGGGCTGTTCCCCATACCCCACTGCAGTGCTGCAGCACCCCCTGTGAGCAGGGTGAGTAAGTACAGGGAGAGGCAAAAGCAGACTTTCCCAAACCCACTTCTCTAGTACCATGCAGCCTGGGCCATAGGAACTGAAGTTATCTACATGTTCTGTGTGCAAGAAATGAAATATTTTCAAGAATTTTGTGCATAATTTGGAAATACAGCCCAATTGCAATCTGCAATGTAAGAAGGTTCTCTGTAAGAATGTCGGATTCATGCTGAAATTGTGTTTATAAAAATAACGAAAGCGGACCACCATCCTGATCCCCATTCTGCTCACGCATCCTTCTTCCATTACTGTGATGAAATTACCCCATTTTTCCAACATCATAACTTTTTCTACTGTTACTGAAATTAATGAAAAAACATAAATTTGTGAAGAATGCATGTTTACAAAATACACCATGAATTTGCTTTTATTAAAACTATCCATATTACAAATGTTACACTTGCCTTGTACAATTTGTGTTTTTAGTACCAAATCAGATTTTTTTTTATAGTGTTCTCAGTAAATAAAAATATATGCGTCACTTTTTTGCCAGTCTGTTCAAAATTCCACAGCATCGTTTGACTGCCAATCAGCAGTATCATTACAGTGCAGAGAGGAAAACTGAATAACCAACAATAAGTGATTATAATGCCGCAAACTGCTTCATCATTGCATCAATCAATCGTCCATGAACTGTTTTATTTGGAATCCCTGTCTCTCGAAATTAATGTATTCTACAGTTTATAGTTACTGAAATATACACATAATTCTTCCCAGTATAATCCTGCCTTCATATCCGTATCACTGACGCATTACTGTGTCAGGTCCAGTGACTCTTCTGCTCCAGTAATAATACAGCTTTGCTGACGGCCACCTCCAGCAGAACCATCTACAGCAGTAGTATTCCAACTTTTTTTGACAGCCCCCCCCCCCAGGGCTCATATTTGTCCAGATCACCCCCCCCCCCCCCCCCCAACATACACACACCAAAACACACCAACAAAAAGCTATTCCAGAAATGCGTCGTCATTTTTTCTGCTTAGCTGTTGCTTTGCCGTCGCATGTGTGCCGTCGCATGTGTGCCGTCGCATGTTCTTGTAACGCCACTGCCAGCTGGATCTGTCTCCATGGCTCCTCCAAGTACGTCGGCGTCAACTGAGCAGCCGTCCACACCGTGACTTTTATTATCTTAGGCTACTTGTCATAACATTTTAATGTATCCAATATGTGGTGCCTGTCTATTTCACACAAGTTAATCATTTTAATTTGTTAGCATCATAAAGTCTGTACAAACAATGTCTTCACATCATTTTTAATATTGCTCAAGGTTGCTATTTTGAAATAGATCTGTCCCCACCTCAAGCACCCCCCCGCCCCCCCACACAGACACATACACAGTTTTATTCTTTCCCCTCACCTGCACCCCCCCCCCCCCCCCCTCCCCCGCCTGCCCGCACTTCCTTCACTCCCCAGTTTAAATTCCTCTGATACGAAGGCTGGCAACACAATGTGGCACAATTATCCCAAAGTAAAACTGTGGTGATGGTAATGAAATTGCTCATGTATGCATATATATTCTTACAGGCCTATCTGCTATATTAATTATAAGCCCTATTGTTCTGTTAAATTATGTTCTCACTCCAGCACCAACTGGTAACAGTGTAGCCTGGGCTGTACAGGGCAGCCGAACCCTCTCTATATACAGGAGAAACACGCCACTATATGTATGCACACCGCTCTCAAAAATGGAAAAGATGTAAGCAAAGTTTTTCCAATCATTTCAGAAGAGCTCTAAATTATTTTCTTTTTCAGAATAAAAATGTTTGGATAATTTGCTCTGAATAATGCACAATCAATATGTTTGGGGAACATTGCCCAATGAGTACTTTAATAAAGATATGTGTCTTAATAAAGATATGCAAACCATGTATTAAAATTCCCATACAAAAATCTGGAAAACCAGCTGTCGCTCGCTTACAGTCACTGGTAGTGAAAGGAGCTGGTGCAATTATTAATAATCATTAATAATCCCTAAATATATCTTCAGGCAAGAATACCAGGCAGGTATTCCCAAAAGTGGGTTCAGGTGTAAGCCTCAACTCCGACACCACAGTGAAATTAGCTCTATATTTTGTTTTTCAGCTGTAAAATCTTTCAATAAAAGCAATTCCAGAATTCTTTGTACTACATATATTGATTTATTATTAGTAGTAGGCCTAGTAGTAGGTCTTGAGCATCAAAGCATTAGGTTTTGTTCTTCATCTGTGATGGGTTGGCACCCCACCCTGGGTTGTTCCCTGCCTTCCGCCCGTAGCCTCCGGGATAGGCTCCGGACCTCTGCAACCCTGAATAGGACAAGCAGTTACAGAAGACTGATGGATGGAGCTATTTTTCATGCAACATCAGAAAACTATACGTCAGGGCTATTCAACTCAGGCCCTCGATTCCAAATCCAGGCCTTGTTTTCAGTTCTCCCAGCTAGTTAGTTTAATAATTACTGATTCTGATTGGTTTCACACCTGGCTCACAGGTGAAGGAAGGCTGGAAAATCAACAGGGCTCGGCCCTTGAGGACCGTGAGTTGAATAGCCCTGCTATACGTCACCACGATATCAAAGGTGGACTACAAAATACCACCATAATTGCTGTTTGTCCGCTCAGGAGGTAGTGAAATGTGATGTATCTTTCTCTCAAACCGGAGCTGTAGAAAAAAAAACAGCGGCAATGCAGCCATTGGGCAATAATGTGCCAATTATATATGGCTGCAGGCTCCCAATACCGCTACAAAAATATACAGCTGCACCCGCCCATCTCAGGCCCCGCCCATCTCAGGCCCCTTCAGGCTCACTCACGCACGGAACAATTCGCCATTCTTGGGACCACCACGCGCAAAAAATAATAAAATAAAAGAATAAAATGATCATGTTGCTTCAATACTATTTCAGTCCTGAGGTAAATGTATTTCATGATTCCAGAATGAATAACGCGACACCATGTTCACAAAACCAAGTGTCTTCTACAGCTATATATAGCACTCACAGAGTGCTTGGGATGCTTGTTCAATTCTATAAAAATGTTTCAGATTTATTGGTTTCATAACAAAAGTCCATTTACAAGCAATGTTTAACATAAATGCACATATATTCCGCAGGTATTTTCTTTTTATTGTCATAATTTTTTGACTCATTCAATTCTGTTTTTTCCATTTTGCTATTAATTGCAGTTGTAGTCATTGGCTCCCAAAGGGATACTAAAGACAAATGTTAAATGCAAAGGTGTTACCAATAAGACTGCTTGTGAGTAAACCTTTTAACTCAGAACAGCCCCTTTAGAATTTTAATTTGGATTTCAACTTATTACTTACTTGAAATGAATGTTTTACTTAAAGCTATTTTTATCTGCAATAATTAAGATATTTTGCAGGAATACCAACTCTAACGCGTCTGATACGCTTTCAGTCACCTAAAATTGGCTACATTTAAAGCGTTGGGGGAGTTTGCAAACCGTACAGAATATTTACAAGGTAATAACACTTACACACATAAACATGTGTGTGCAGACTTGTCTCAAACTGAAAATCTCACGCCAGTCAGCTGACCAAAGTTAGCGACCCTGATTTTTGTAAACAAATACACTAATGATTTTTATTATAAAACCAATAAATTTGCAATATTTTCTTTATTAAGCAAGCTTCCGAAGAGTTTCAATGTATAAACAATTTTATATTTTTTTTAATATAAAAACAGAAGTTTACATCCCGGTAGTCAATGATTTGGCCACAAATCTGGTACTGTCCACTGCACAGCATTTTACAATACCTGCATTCATATTTTCTGACGGAAAACAAACAAAACACTGACTACATAATCTTCAACACCTACTGTCTCTATTCTTTCTTCCATTTTTAATCCATCGGTTACTTGTAGTATGATTCATTTTTACTGCAATTAAGTTTTTGTGAATTGATTATATTTCGGGTGAGTGGTCCACATAAAAAGCATGAAGCATTCGTTAGTACTCCTTATCGATTAACAAACTGCACAGTATCTTGTCGGCCAAAAAAATGCAACAAGTATTTTATTCGCTATGCAAAGCGCTTGTCTGCAGCACGATAAACTGCAGGGCTGGAGCGAAGCGCTGACGTCTCGCTATTCCACAACTTTCGACGTGTCAATCTCCCGCGCTTTCTGTCGCTATATTTTGACATGACGTCATCTCCTTTTCCAAATACCCGCCCACACCATTTTACGCGCGCAGCAGGCGCACAATGCGATTTAGCCGTCGTTCGTGACATCCAATCGAAATAGGCCGTCCTGAAGTTCTAAGTTGCCCAATGGCAAATGAACGTTTTAAGCACGGTGGCTGCTGGCCAATCATACAGTTGCGTCTTGGTTGCGGATCCAATGTATATATAGCTGGTTTAGGGAGTCTACCAATCAGAGCGAAGGGGTCCTCTTGCGTGTAGTGTGAAAGGTCGCTACGGCCACCGGCTTTTACCTTCCCCTCATCCGCCAGCCGCCGTTCCCTCTTTCGGATCTCGCAGCAATGGCGGAGCAACAGCAGTTCCATCTCTTACTGGGCAACCTGATGAGCCCCGACAACGGCATCAGGAAGCAGTCGGAGGTACGTGGCTGTCGGCGGGACGCCTTGGGGCCGCCGCTGGGCGCGCGAAAGCGGGGAGTGTTATTCGGCGGGCTTCTGCCGCTAGCAGGACGGCGGCGGCCCGAGTCGGCCCAGCCCACGTGTGAAGCGAAGCCGATGGCGGATCCGGGGCTGCGTGACCGCGCGGGGGGCTCCGCGGGAACGTACTCCGCGACGGAGACCCGCGGTGGCCGCATGGCCGTGGGCTGCTGCAAATGACCGCCCGGTACTTTTATTTTTTAAGAACTCCTCCGCCCCGAAGCTCACACTGGCTTTTCAGTGCGCTGTCGCTAACATGCTAGCGCCGCCTGGCTACCCCGCTAATCGGCGGATGTGATCGACAGCAGTCGCAAAGTTAAAAAGCGCCGATTAACTTAGCGGGCCGCCGCTTTATTCACACGGCTGGATCGTCCCAGAAAAGCCACTGCGTCTCTGTCCGCGCTCGTGTGACTTAATATATTGTGGAACTTTTAGTAAAAGTTCAATGCCATCACGGCGCTCGGGTGTGAACTCATAAAGCGATGTGAACGTGCACATTTAGCAAGGCTTGCTTGATGATGATTTTTTTTTTTGCGGGGTGGTTTGCACAGGAGACCTGTCAGCAGATGCCCGGGGTGACCCTTGCCCCACGGTCAGCACATTCCCTGCTGTAGACAATAACGGGCCGCAGAGATAAAGCCAGGCCAGATCCTCTCATCAGGCTCGGATGAGGGTTCCTCCTCTGTCAGGAACTTCACGCCCCCCCCCCCCCAATTTGTCTAGTCGGGTAGTCTGCAGGTTTTTTAAAAGAGCTGGGATGCCTTATTTAATAATTCTAATAGTAATGTCCCTGTTACACCTAATGGAAATTCTGTATGCATGCTCTGTTGCTGGTGTGTGGAATGCTGACCTTGAGTGATGGGAAATGGTTGCGTCTTCAAGATGATTTTCGAATGAGATTTATGCCTCACCCTAGAGAATGCTAGATGAACTTGGAGATTCTGGGGGTAGTACACTCTGTATGTTATATGGTCATATAAGAGGTGTGTGTGTGTGTGTGTGGGGGGGGGGTATGACCAGTTTAGATGGAAAGCAAGCTGCTGTTTGGTGTTTATTGACCATGTGACTAGCAGCTGAGAGTATTCCAGGCCTCTCATCCTGCCACAGATCTTAGATTCTTGACATCTTGCGTGTAATGAGTCAGAAGACCAGATATGAGCAGTTTGGAGGGGGTGGAAAGGTTGGCTTTGTAGCAGATGTTCCGAGGATGCAGGTCTTATTCTGTTCTCTTCCATCTCGCTGATGTAAAAGGAGAAGAAAAAAAAAAGCCTGGTACCTTAGCAGGTAAAAGGTCGTTCAGAAGATCCCGCTGTCAGTGTCTCCCCAGTGCAGTCGTAGCCGTAACATGTTGGTTGAAACCCAAGGAGTGACAGGCTTAAACTCTTGCAAAACGTCCCATCATGTTGCCGGAAGCCCTCATTTTCACAGGAATGACTGAGACCAGTGCCGCTTAACTGGCTTTTCTTGTGCAGGAGACGTACGACAACATACCTGGTCAGACAAAGATCACGTTCCTGCTACAGGCCATCCGTGATGCATCTGCCACAGAGGAGGTAAGTGACTCCTGTCCCCTTCTGAGGTTGGAGGGTTTTGAACCCCGTGCTGCATTTTGGCAGATTCTGCGGACACTTGGTTTAGGGACACCTGGCAGTGTTTGGTTATCTGTCACGGCTGTGTGAAGAGCGAGCTGCGCATGGTGAAGCATGCCCTCCATCCAGCAGCCTGTTTAAGCAGGCGTTTCAGCTGTTTCTGTGGCCCTCCCTCACCCTACTGTCCCCCCCCCCCCCCGGGAGGTGGGCTAAGGCAGTTAGTTACTGTAAGAGGGTGGTGTGAATTTTGTCCAGAGCTACGTACAAATGAGGACAGCTTAAGGTCAGATGGCAGGATCATCAGACATACAGGCAGGTGGGAGCTTAAGGGTCCAGTAGTGACATTATGTTGGCAACCTTGGGTTTTGAACCCATGAACTGCTGCATTGCTGGTTGTCCTTTTGCACTGAAGTTTCCAGTGACACATTCCTCCCACTGGCAGTGAGCATATCCAGCAGAAGATGCCTGGGACTCCTGTGCCTTTCCTCCACTGGAGGTCTCTGCTCCCAGTGGCTGACCTGCTACACTTTCTTGTGCTCAGTGATTCTATACAGTCTCCTGTGTTGCCCCTGTGACTTCAGATATTTTTAGCGTGCTCTGCTCTCATTTTCCTGCCTCTGACTTGAGGCAGCCATCCTGCGGTTACCTGAGTTTGTTGCCTTTTCGTGTGGCTTTAATGGCGAAACGTGTGTCATCGTCCCCCCCCCCCCTCCCCCGCCGCTGTCTGCCCCAACATTCAGGTCAAGCAGATGGCAGCGGTGCTGTTGAGGAGGCTACTGTCGTCATCATTTGACGAGATCTATCCCGGCCTGCCGGCAGACATGCAGACGGCCATTAAGAGTGAGCTGCTAGTTGGCATCCAGGCTGAGGGCTCTCCCACGATCCGCAAGAAGGTGTGCGACATCGCAGCGGAGCTCTCTCGCAATCTCATCGGTAAGAGCACTCGTACGCGAACCTCCTTACTGCATCTCATCATTACCTTCTCAGAATCCGTCGCCTTTGTTTTGTTCATCCTGTGAAGTTCTTGGTCGGTAGTAACCTGGATTTCATGAAATCTCAGCACAGTCCTGCTGTGCTGTCTTGCTCAAGGGTACCTAAATTGGCTCGTTCAGTAAGCAGATTCCCGCTGCGGAAGTGGATCCGCTCTTAGTCACCGCCTGTTGCCCAAGCAACTATGTAAGACGCTCAAAACTTCTGCTGCTTCAGATGACGATGGGAACAACCAGTGGCCCGAGATTCTGAAGTTCCTGTTCGACGCCGTCAACTCGCCGGACGTCGGCCTGCGAGAATCTGCTCTGCACATCTTCTGGTGAGCCTGGTCCGTGCTCTACTGCCCTTTCATGTCAGCCTTTGCCGGATGAAGAAGAATTCTGTTAAAATATGGAGTGTCGTCATGCAGATTTGCAGAAGTGTGGTGGGCAGAATTAAAGGTGCTGTGCATCACTTCCATGCCGGCCAGCTGTCCGTGGTGTGGGGGTGCCCTTCGCCACTGCCCCCCCCAGCTTACTCATGTGGTTCCTTTTTTTTTTTTTTTTTTTTCCCTTTTCCCCCAATAGGAACTTCCCAGGAATATTTGGCAACCAGCAGCAGCACTACCTGGAGGTGATCAAGCGTATGCTGGTGCAGTGCATGCAGGACCAGGAGAACCCGACGGTGAGATCCTGCCTGGCACTGGGCTACCGCACATACTGCACCAGGCTTGATCTTTGAGCCATCTGGGGTCTTGGTTTAGGTATTGTGCTGGTCTTTGCATCCCACTGTGCCGTCCTATGTGCTGGACTTTAACTCTGGGGCACTACAAGCATGCCTAGCCTGGGGGCTCTAGCGCTCTAATCCCCCCCCAATTCCATTAGAGGGGAAAAGGACAGACGTCTTATCATTGTCTGTTTTCGAAATGTATGGGAACTGGCCGCAGTCTCAAATGTCAGCCATTTATCCTACTCTGCCTGTTTGAAGGACATCGGCATCGCATTCCTGATGGCTGGTGCGTTTTGCACTCTGCATGTGAGAATTCACTGTGGGATGACGGTTCCCCTGGGGGCTGCAGAGAGTATTGCGAGTTCGGCCATGTCTGGCTGGCTGAGCCGTATTTCAACATGGAACCCAGAGGCCTTTTTTTGCTGGAGGTGGTGATACGGGATTTAATATGTGCCGTTCAGAATCGCTCTGGTAACCCATCTGCCGTGCTCCTTAGATCCGCACCCTGGCCGCCCGAGCCGCGGCCTCCTTCGTCCTCTCCAACGAGAATAACACAGCCTTACTCAAGCACTTCTCCGACCTGCTCCCCGGCGTCCTTCAGGTGTGACCGTGCTGGATTCTCTTCTGTCTGCTTGTACACATTGTTTCTGATCCATGGCCATTTTGTTCCTTATAGATTGGTCTGGGGGCATCTGGTGCGTCTGCAGCTTAAACGTGGTTTGCCTTTCCGTCCGCAGGCAGTGAACGAGTCGTGCTACCGGGGAGATGACTCTGTGCTCAAGTCCTTAGTGGAGATTGCGGACACGGCTCCCAAGTACCTGAGACCCAACTTGGAGGCCACACTGCAGCTCAGCCTGAAGGTGAGAGGGTCAGATCCCAGATCCCCCATCAACCGAGCTGCTTATGGTAGATGGATTATTGTCAAGATGTCCGTACCGGCTGCCTTTGAGGGGCATGTTGTTCAACTTCTGCTATCTATACATGTTTTTTTTATTATTATTATTTTGCAGCTCTGCGCTGACACTAGTCTGAGCAACATGCAGAGGCAGCTGGCCCTGGAGGTGATCGTCACGCTCTCGGAGACGGCGGCCGCCATGCTCCGAAAGCACACCAGCATCGTGGCTCAGAGCGGTGAGGAGGCATTCTGCGAAACGCCCGTCACTAGTGAAGGGCTGGGCTGAGGTCCGCACCTCGCGATGATGGCCGTGTACGCTGCATAAGCCTCTCGCTCTGAAAGGGGCGGATCTTAAATTCTTTAATGAATTGAAGTGAATGTAAACTCAATTTGGAACTTTCAATAAATGGTGCGTTAGTAATTATGTAAGTGTGATAGTGATTGACAGGCAGCTTTGCCAGTTCAGGTTGACTCAGATCAGCTTTGTTCCTCTGAATGCAGTTTCCTGGCTTCAGGGTTTATTTAAGCTGTACAGGTTATTACAATGGTCATTTACAGCTATTAATAGTTTTATTACAGGGCTTTTAATGGGGGAAAAACCTCGCCCCCTTGAACCTGTTCAGAGTGAGCATACGTTGAAGCTCGTTGTACTTTTTGTAAACGAGCTGTGTTTCAGTTTAGGGTGCAGCATAATGGAGGGTGCGGCTGCCTGTGCATTTGTTCATAGGCATGATGCCACCAAAATACGTCACACGGGCATTTAGTGCATCAAAACATCGGTGTGTGACTCCTTAGGATTGCTTGTCTCATTGGTGCTAAAAAAATAAAGGATGGTATTTTGTTTTGCGACATCTTCAGGGAAGTTCTAAATGCATCGTTTTCATTAGTGGGTCTGCAGCAAATCTTTCCTTTTCATTTTTTTTTCTCCTCATGGCCTGTTGGCAGTTAGGCTGCTTGTAGATGATTTTTGCTGCGTTTTCTGTGGGAGCTGCGCACCATCGATTTGGAATGTTAATCTGACATTCCTGACTCGGGGCAGTGGGTGTCACAGTAGCAAAGCTGTGCATTTTCAGACTTTTGTGTTGAAACGGGTGAAGCTCTGGCAGCCGCACTTCTGTTTTCAGCGTGAGTGGCCTAGTTGCGCTGTCCATCTGCAGCATGTAGCCACAAAACTAGATCTTGTTCATTTGACTTCCTCTGCTGCTCCACCTTTGGGTCTGCGTATGGTTAGGGCTTCCTCTGCTGCCCCCTGGAGGATGGGCTCCACCTTTGGATCTGGGTCCTCCCAAGGTTTCTTCCTCCTTCCTGCTGTAGGAATATCCCTCTGAATGTGTTTGGCCTTATGGTGTCAGTCTCGTGGGCTACAGTAGCTGCTGGTTAATCTCACCTCCTTGAATTTTTTTTTCCCCTTGCGCACATGTCACCAGTCCCACAGATGCTGGCCATGATGGTGGATTTGGAGGATGATGAGGAATGGGCAATGGCAGACGAACTGGAGGATGATGATTTTGACAGGTACAGAATCTTCACTGGTATCTCATGGCTTTTAAATGTATGGATCGTACTCTCTGTGGCAAATGGGAGTATGGTGTGGAGCCGCTGTTTAGTGCAGCAGTGTATAGCGTGTGAATGCAGGGGGTATATTACTGAGCGCGAATTGCGGCTGCTTAAGATGAAACGCGCTGTCTTGTGCGCAGCAACGCCGTGGCTGGTGAGAGCGCCCTGGATCGCATCGCTTGCGGCCTGGGCGGGAAGATCGTCCTCCCAATGATCAAGCAGCACATCATGCAGATGCTGCAGAATCGTAAGTTTGCATCCCTGCGGCTTGGGCCGCATCAGAAGATCAGAACAAAGCGCACAGTGACGTGTTTCCTAGCTACAGACCTGGTTTGAGGTCAGTAGTGGTCCGGAAGTGCTGATGTTGATCTCACGGCGTTCCCTTGGAACAGCTGACTGGAAGTACCGCCACGCTGGCCTCATGGCCCTCTCGGCAATAGGGGAGGGCTGCCACCAGCAGATGGAATCCATCCTTAACGAGATCGTCAGCTTTGTGCTTCTCTTCTGTCAAGATCCTGTGAGTCATTAGTCGTCGTCCCATCATTTTCTGTGACGTTTCCTGGAAGCCCAGAAGATATGGCCGCTTACTTTTTTTTTTTTCCCCCCCTCTCTCTCTTCAGCATCCCCGGGTCCGTTATGCTGCCTGCAATGCAATCGGACAGATGGCCACAGACTTTGCCCCAACCTTCCAGAAGAAGTTTCACGATAAGGTATCTTGCTGGAGATCTACAGAGGAGTGACCTACTACCGAGCGGTCTGCCTGACCGTCGTTCTCCCCACCCAGGTCATCTCGGCCCTGCTTCAGACCATGGAGGACCAGTCCAACCCACGTGTGCAGGCCCACGCGGCAGCTGCTCTCATCAACTTCACAGAAGATTGCCCCAAGTCCCTACTTGTTCCTTATCTAGACAACCTGGTGCAGCACCTTCATACTATCATGGTCGCCAAACTGCAGGAGGTACTTTGCCTTTGGAGTCAAAATCGTGTTGAATGTTAAGTACCCAAAGATACCTTTATTTCAGGCTTCCGATTTTCATAATAGGTGTGTAGTGACAATGAGTTGTAGTCCAGGGAATCTCATCTGGTGAAAATTGATGTTGAAGCTCCGTTGTGAACCATAACATGGTTTTTATCCCCCACTGCATTAGCTGATCCAGAAAGGCACCAAGCTGGTCCTGGAGCAAGTGGTGACGTCCATCGCATCCGTGGCCGACACGGCGGAGGAGAAATTCGTGCCGTACTACGACCTTTTCATGCCCTCGCTGAAGCACATCGTCGAGAACGCCGTGCAAAAAGAGTTGCGTCTGCTGAGAGGGAAGACCATCGAGTGCATCAGCCTCATCGGACTGGCTGTGGGCAAGGAGAAGGTACCTCCGCCTTCCCATGGTGCCTTGCACTGGCTTCTTTAGGGATTTGCTGTGTTTCTGACAAATTCCACACGTGCTGATTAGGGGTGGCACGGTTCACAAAACCCACGGTTCGGTTTGTATCACGGTTTTAGGGTCACGGTTTTCGGTTCTGTATGGTTCTTGTTATTTTTTTCTTTTAATCTTTAACACTCCAGAAATGTACTTCAGCATATGATATATATATATAGCTTAATTATCCACAATTTAGGATACAGTATTAAAAAAGTTATATCATGTAATCATGCATAAACTGAATTTGACTTGACTTAAAGCACATTATTAAAATTATTAAACATTATTAATCCCAGAACAGTAATAAAATAAGTCTTGCCTTAACATAAATGCTAAGAGAATAGATCGCTTTAATTGCCATTACAGTTGGGTATGGGCACGCGGTCTTATTTAGAAAACATACAAAAAGAGACGCATATAATGTTTAATCATTCGTTTTGTATTTGTCCGGTCCACGGGGTTAATTTAATTGGGGATCGTTAAAATGATAGATCACCTATCTTGATTAAGCCTGATTCGGTTCGTAATATATATATATATATAAAAAAATTGGTATTAATTATATTGAATGTTCTTGAGTAATCGATAAAATCAGTTTCTGTATATGTACAAGACATCAATCTGTAATAGTGCAAAATATGTCCAGTTGATATGTCTAGTATGATCATCTGGCAATAGCCTGTAGGTCTGTGTGGTCAGACACTGTGCAATAAACAGAATTTTTAGGAACATGGCAAATGTTCACATTGCAGCATGGAAGCAGGCTCACTGTTACAACGCTGACCGGGGAAGCAGAGGCGAGGAGACCTAGGATCGGGGGAATGCGGGGTTTAATGAGCAAAAGGAACACAGACGAGCGGTAAAGCAGAATTACAATATAATGACCGGACTGGAGAAAGAAACGGAAACGCGGACTAAATACAATGGAGTAATGACAAATTTGACAACAATCAGGAACAGCTGGTAAACACGGGGAATCCACACAGGGTTAACGAGGGGGCGTGGCACACGGAAAGAGCGGACGATCGAGGCATGATACTCACTGGAGTGCTTTGTCACAGATAACTTAACTTAATTTTCTTTAACAAAGTGCCTAACCGCACATTAAATAAAGTCACACAACAAAGGCGCACAACAGTGTTCAGATGTTGTGCTATCGGTCGGCTGAAATTTAAACGTTTTCTTCAGAGACTGGGTGGTAACGCCGAAAACACGAGCTAAACGCAGCAAACGAAAGGCTACCGGAAATTACTTAGCTGGCTGAACTTTTACCGGAACTACGTCATACCGCTCTGTGCATATAGCCTATTCTTTCGCGCGAAAGGGAAACACACTGATGTCACATACGGGGCACGAGGCTACATTGCGCATGTCATGAACCGTCGAACCGTGCAACGCATGCATGCTCCGAACCGAGACAAGCGAACCGAACGGTTCGGTTTTTTTTCATGAACCGTGCCATCCCTAGTGCTGATGTCTGGCACTGGTTTTTGTTCACTAGTATAATGCAGGTGTTTTGTGCTAATTCTGCATGCTAACCACCCAAAATGAGAAATGGGTGCATTTGAGCTATTAATGGAGCACTGCTCTTCCCCGAATGGCTGCAGTTCATGCCTGATGCCGCAGCCGTCATGCAGCTGCTTCTGAAGACCCAGACAGACTTCAACGACTTGGAAGATGACGACCCACAGGTTAGGGATGCCTAGGAGTTACTAGGTTGGGCTCTTTGAGGCCGTCTTGCCCCTAACCACCTCTCTACTGTTCTCAGATTTCATACATGATCTCAGCATGGGCCAGAATGTGCAAGATCCTTGGGAAGGAGTTCCAGCAGTATCTCCCTGTGGTCATGGGGCCCCTCATGAAAACTGCTTCCATCAAGCCTGAGGTGGCCCTTCTAGACAGTATGTGCCTATTAATTGTCTTGCGCTCTGCATATTTTGTACTATTAATCCCTGTGGAATGGGTGTGTGAATTTGATATTTGTCTCGTACGTTTTAATGTGTACGCCGCAGCTGGTATGAGCTGTTTGGTTCATCCATATTTCAGCCCAGGATATGGAGAACATGAGCGAGGATGATGGTTGGGAGTTTGTCAACCTTGGTGACCAGCAAAGCTTTGGCATAAAGACTGCAGGATTGGAAGAGAAGGCCACAGCCTGCCAGATGCTGGTGAGCATTATGGGATTTCGTTCAGGCTTTGGGTTCCAGCTCAGTTTCTGGAATAAGACTTTCCTCCTGGACCATGGTACACTTGGTTAATAAATAACTCACACACTTTTGCTTTCAGTCTTCATAATTGGACATTGCTCCTTATCTAGCCTGTTTGCTTATGCGTACTGCTTCTAATCTCAACTTTCGCTCTCTTCTAGGTGTGTTATGCTAAAGAGCTGAAAGAAGGTTTTGTAGAATACACGGAGCAGGTTGTGAAAATGATGGTCCCACTGCTGAAGTTCTACTTCCACGATGATATCCTTTCCAGAGCATCCCCTTTTTATGTAATTTTTGTTTGACCATATTTAGCTCTCTGCCCAGGAGAGAAACTACTTACTGTGGTGAACTCCTAGCCATTATGCCTGACTGTTAGTTCTGTGTAGCTGTACCAGACTGGATGTTAGGTCTCCAGTCCTTAGTGGCCCATGAACTGGAGCTGGTTGAGTTCCTTGACCGTACGGCACGTGTGCGAGTAGCGGCGGCGGAGTCCATGCCCCTGTTACTGGAGTGTGCACGCGTCAGGGGACCTGAATACCTCACCCAGATGTGGCACTTCATGTGTGATGCCCTTATCAAGGCCATTGGCACAGAACCAGACTCTGACGTCCTGTCTGAGATCATGCATTCTTTTGCTAAGGTAGGTTGGGATCTCTCATTCATTGAAGTACTGCATGTAGACCCATCTTCTAGAAGTTACTGTACTTGAGAATCCATTTGATATCTGTCAAGTCGCAACAGACGTGGCAAGTTCAGGTCCAGAAAGTACTAAACCAGACCAAGTTTTTATTTCAGCCAACAAGTTGACTTTACTCTGCTGGTTGGTTGAAACAAAACCTTGGTCTGGATTTGTTCTTCAAGGACCTGAACTACCCACCTCTGGCTGGTGTTATAGTGGTTGAGAGCATATGCTCCTGGCTAAAGTACTTTTGATCCTAGCTATAGATATTACCCATTGCTACTTTAAAGGGGGCAGCTCCGCTAAGCAGTAATTTGGATTTCATGGAACTGCAGTAAAGGCTGCTGACCCATGTCCATCCCATTGCCTCTCCAGTGCATTGAATTGATGGGAGATGGCTGCCTTAACAATGAGCACTTTGAAGAGCTGGGTGGCATCCTGAAGGGCAAGCTGGAGGAGCACTTTAAGAACCAGGAGCTTAGACAAGGTGAGCCTCGGTCAGTGAAGGTCCATCATACTTGTGCTCATGCTCTATTCACTGATGTTTTCTGTCTCCTTCAGCCAAGCGGCAGGATGAAGATTATGATGAACAGGTAGAAGAAACCTTACAGGATGAGGTAAATGTAGCTGCCGCCAAGACTGGGGAGCAGTTCTGTCGAAGTAGGGTACCAGCTTTGTTGGACCTTGCGAATTAAAGTATGCTGGTCTACTTTCTTTTATGGGTAAAGAGCCGGGTTTTGTAAACTCCTGCATGTATTTGTGTTTTGGCCTAGTTAAGTAGATTTATCTCCCCTCCAGGATGAAAATGACGTGTACATCCTAACAAAGGTGTCCGACATCCTGCACTCGGTCTTCAGCAGTTACAAAGAGAAGGTTCTGCCCTGGTTTGAGCAGCTCCTACAGCTCATAGTCAACCTTATTGTGAGTACTTGATCCATTGGATTAAAACCTGCAGTTGACTTCACATGATTACCGACGCCTGGCCTGGCGGGGTGTTTATCGGCAATTTGACAATCCGCTTCCTGTCCTACAGTGTCCACACAGGCCCTGGGCCGACCGGCAGTGGGGGCTCTGCATATTCGATGACGTGGTGGAGCACTGCAGTCCCTTGTCCTTCAAGTACGCAGAGTACTTTCTGCAGCCCATGCTCCAGTCGCTGTGTGACCCCAGTCCTGAGGTGCGGCAGGCAGCCGCTTATGGGGTGGGCGTCATGGCACAATTTGGCGGGGAGAGCTACAGGACCTTCTGCACAGGTAGTGATCCCAGGTTCTTTAGGGTTGCTCAGTGTGGTGGTTGGGAGGATGTTTTGTGTAGGCATTTCATTTATTCCCTCAATATTAGAACCGGCTGTGGTTCACACTGATGCTTTGGCTAATGCTAACTGGATTGTCTCTTGTTGACCAGAGGCCATTCCTCTGCTGGTGGGTGTGATTCAGGCAGCCAACTCGAAGGCTAAAGAAAACGTCAATGCCACAGAGAACTGTATCTCCGCTGTTGGCAAGGTGATGAAGTACAGACCGGAGTGTGTCAACGTCAATGAGATCCTGCCTCATTGGCTGTCTTGGCTACCACTCAACGAAGACAAAGAGGAAGCTGTGCACACCTTCAACTTCCTGTGTGACCTCATTGAAAGGTCAGTGGTCCCTCTTGCTTCGCCTTCCCGTTAAACCACACGATTGAGCTTTGGGGTTGCTGATCAAACTTGCTTTGTTTCTCCGTAGCAACAATCCGATCATCCTCGGACCTGACAACTCGAATCTTCCCAAGATATTTTCTATCATCGCAGACGGCGTCGTCAGTGAGTCAATCAAACGTGAAGATGGGTGTAGCAAACGGCTGGCAAATGTCGTCCGTCAAGTACAGGTCAGCACTAATCTTAGATGTGTTGAAAGCGCATAATCTGTAACGACATCTATGGTAAACTGTGGCTCTTTCGCCCCCTAGGTGTCCGGAGGACTGTGGACGGAATGTGTATCGACACTGAATGAGACGCAGCAGAAGGCTATTCAGGACCTGCTCAACGCTGCTTGAAAAATCCTCTGCCATCTAAACATGGACATCCTAGCTCCCGACGATCCTCTCCACTCCTCCATGGCGCTCCTTCCTTTCCCGAGCAATGAACTGTAGCATGCGTGGATTTGCCGTGCAGCGAGCTCCCCCCCAGCCTGCTGTGGGCTCTGGGTCTGTGCTTGTCGCTTTGAGGTCCCACAAAGGACCCCAAGACACAAGCACCCTGCAGTACTGACACTTTAGAGTATTTTTGTATTGGAGCGGCGCCCTCATTTGGTGAAAGGGAAAGAACCTGTCATCCATTTTACAGTTAGGTATAATGAATTTCTAGTATTTGGATTTCTCTCCTTCCAGATCAGTTATGTAGGTGTGCATTGTAACAGCCTGATGCGTTTCTGTTCACCTAGTGTAATCTGTACTAAACTGCGTTGCGGTAGAGAGCTGCTTGTCTCCGGTTTCACAGGACTGGTTTGAGGACCTTCTAGAAGTGCGCGTGTGTGGTTTGGGGGGACACCCACCACCTATGTCACATTGGCTCCCCCCCCCCCCCCCCCCTCATGCCTCATGAGCAGCTGCTGACGGCAGAGGCTGTGTGGCTGGCCCTCTAACGCATTGTAAAATGTAATGGCATGTGACAGTAGCTCATTCAGTCCTCCTTGAAATAAACAGTGATGGGAAAACAGCTGGCTGGTTTGGAGATTTGATCTTGAACTAAAACTTTTTTGGGGGGGGGGGGGCAGCTGGTTTTGGCTGTATGAGTTGACTTTACATTTACATGTAGTTTCATAGCTGATTGGCTAACGTCAACACAAAGACGCAGCTTGTGATCCTGATTTTCAGAAAAGTTACGGAGTGAACTTATTTGTAAATGCAAAACAAAGAGCAGCTTCCTCTTCAGCTTTCATAAAAGTGCAGGTGTTGCAGCAATGATTGAAATTTTGGACGGGTCACTTGGGCCCTTGTGTGTTGCCATAATACCTCAACTAGCAACTGCAGCGATTGATATTTCCAACGCAATAATGGTATTTGCTCATTGTCCAGACTGAGGCCGTGGGCTGAAGTTGAATAGGGATGCCTGGTGATTATTCTCCTACAAGCAAAGCTGCCCTTTACCTTACTTGTCACATTCTCTTGGATGGACTGAAACCCGTGTGGTAACCTGACCGCTGCTACTCTATATTTGACGCTCTGGTCGCTTCCGGGAAAACAGTCGCTAGCAATAGTTAGAAGGGGTGAATCCCAATGAGGGGCATTCCTATAAAAACAGGAACACCCTCGATAGGAACACCCCCCATCCTTTTCATTGATTCATATGCCGTTACTTTTAATACAAAAGCCCCCACCGGGAACTAAATGTTGCTGGGGGCTTAGTACTTTGCTTTTATGTATTAAAACCTTTTTCTCATGTGAGACAATGAATATAAATAGTTCTCATTTGCCTACGGTGCCACTACTGAACTTTGGTTGAATACTGTTCGCATCATGAGGCCACTACTGTTGTTTAACTTGACTGTCGTTAGCATGTTTTTGACAATGAATATGGTACATCTAGACCAGCCGTACTCGTTCCTGGTCCTCGCGACCCCCCTGCCCTACACACGCAATTCCTACCTGGGGTTAGAAATACCTGTGCAGAACAGGGGGTCGCGAGGATAAGGATTATGAACCTGTGATCTTGCTTCTGGAGCGCTGGAACATTATAATGAGGTGTGAGATTATGATTAGTCCCGTCCCGTCCCGTCCCCCCCCAACCGGCACCAACCCTTCTTCTTCTGCACTTTAAGGGGACCTAGCCCAGCTTCCAGGGGGTCCACAGCCAGCGCAAGGGGCTGCTGGAGACTTCTGGCGGAGTAGCCCCCTCCTGCCCCCGACCCTTCTTCCTACCCCACTTAGGAGGACCCTGGTGTTGTGGGGCAGGCAGGGTCGGGTGGCTCTGTACAGCAGCTCCTGCTACTATCTGAGTCTATAATTTGTGAAAAAGCTAGGGCTATAAAATGCAGATCTCGTAAAGGATAAGCCATCAACAAGTGATAATGGTGAAACATTTCGTGCCAGTAGGGGGTGCTTTTGTAATTTTGAAGGGGAAACTAGGTCTCATAGCGTAGCTAGGCATGGTGAAGCAGCCAGTGCTGATACAAGGGCTGCTGAATATTACATATACATAATATATGTAAATTACGCACATTATACAACCATTTTTTTTTATTATGAAAAAGTTAGGTAAGGGGTGCTTTGGGAGGTTCAGAACGCATTATGGGTATTTCCATTATTTCTTATGGGAAAAATAGTATTGACTTACGACCAACCCTCGCGAACGAATTGAGTTCGTCAGTCAAGGGTCCACTGTACCCCGAATGGGATTTTAGGCTGCAGTTCGGTAGGTTGCGCAGTTGCCCCAGTCTTTGTCAATGCCCAGTAAAATGTCATTTGAAAATTGTTTTTGCCACTAGATGTCCCACTTTACTAGGTCATTATGTTATATATGACACACACATACGTGTACAGTTACTGTCATCCCGTTGAGACTCTCCTCCTTGTTTCCGGAGAGTGCTTCTGGAAGAAAAATAAGTTTAAAAATAAACTTTAAGAAGTGTAGTTATTGAATATTTTGTTTTGCAGTGTCACGAGTTATATAATCCACGTTTACCTTATCTAGTGCGCTAAAGTCTAAATTTGGTAAAGGGAATAGTTTTGTAATTACTTCCGGTAGTCTGGAGGAATGTACAGAAAAATGACAACTTGACCCATGGCCACCGAAACATGAAATTTCTCTACAACAAACCGCTGTTCAAAGATTTTCCGTAAATTTGCAGAACATGTGATGGGGGATTCCTGGTTAATGAAATGTTGAAATCCCCTGCTTTACGAAATCAGCCTGAATGTATCATCCGTCTGAAACTTCGTCAATAAATACATACGATTATTAAAATTAAGACGATCTGTTGGTTTGTTGCTTTTGCACAATTTTTACAAAGAAAAGTATGATTGAACCGTTATTTAAAAAGCATAATTTTTTCTGTGTGTGTTACGGAGGTGGGAAAACTGGCGTCACATAAGTAACAAGTGGGCATTTTGGTGTTATGTGTTGCCGGTTCGCGTTTTTATTGCTGGTAGCATGCTGCAAAATAAGCCGAACTTTCCATTAAGTGCAGCATTGATGTCCGTGTCCCTAAGCCTCCCATGCGCTACGCGTCAGTGTGGCATTTTCAGCTAGTGCTCTCTATCGCCGCCGCAGCGTTTCATTGGCCGCTTGCAAGAATCCAGCCTTTATGATTGGCCGCAGGCCGGAGCAAGCCTCTGTGATTGGCTGCCGCAGTCGGCCTCTGCGATTGGCCACTTTCCGGAGCAGGCCTCTGTGATTGAATGGATGCCGGCAGCTGCTGGAGCGCCCTTCCTCCCTCCCTCGCAAACGGTGGCGCAAATCGGAAATTGGTTAAAACGGATGCTTTCGGAGGTGAGACTGTTTATATGCGGGTATTTCGGGAGCCTTCTGGCCGTGATTACCGCGTGCGCCGAACATCGCGCGTGCCGCCGTTAACGTCGTTACGTTATGAATATACGGGACTTCGAGAAACGCTTCCGTAATGGAACTTCCCTCTCCGCTTGTGTGCGTTCTAATGGCTGATTAAAATGAAAGTAAGAAAATATGCATATTCCTGTTTTCTAAAAATCGTCAGGAAAAACAAAAGGAGCTGTAGCTTGATATGTTTCAGAGACTGCCGTCCTCCTGCTTCTCATTCCGGCGCGGCCGCTCGTCGCAGTGCCGTGGCGGAGCTGCTTGAGGCCCCTCTGTGGAGGAGCAGTGCTGCCCGAATGTCACTCTAGTTTCTTTATTTATAAACCTCCTTATTTACACGATAGGTATGAACATGGGTATTTTATCAGTGAGGAATATCAATGATTCCCTTAGGCTAAAATCCTGGGGGATATTTAATAAACGTATCTGCGCATTTCACATTATCTACGCCATTTTTAATAATCGATATTTCGAGTCTGACGACTCTAAACTGGGAATTGCGTTATTTATAGTTATTTCCCAGTGACACATGAGCACGTCACTGCAGTCCCTTACCTGGTAATGACAAGGTCATTGTCAAATCGCTCCGTATTAACCATTTACATGGTCAGATATGATAGTAAGTCATTCCTTGGGGAAAAATGTGAATTAAAGTCAATGAATTAATTATCGACCTACATCTTTAGGGTGGAGAGCTCTCATTACAACCACGCATAGTATATTTGCTTTTACTTTCTCATCAGTACTTTCCCTTTGGGGATTAGTGCAGTTCTTATAAAACTTGTTTGACTGATATTAATTGTAAGTGCCTTTCATAAGTTTACAAAATCAGAATGTCCTTTCCCACATATAATAACCGCCTTTATTAAAGCAGTTAAGATGTCATCGCAAACACCGCACTACCTGCCTCTCAATGGTACTTAATGGAAGCCTTTTCTTTTATGCTTCAGTAAAGACACTGGGCCAGCAAGCGTTGAGCACAACCCGGTGAGCAGCTTAAGCGTGGCGAGGGCGACCAGCGAGCACCAGTCAAAGGAGGAAAGATGGCTGGGTTCCTGGATAACTTCCGCTGGCCCGAATGTGAGTGCATCGACTGGGGGGAGAGACGCAATACCGTGGCCTCGATCGTCGCTGGAGTGCTGGTGAGTGGCCGAGGGCTGCGAGAGTAGCCGGGTTAAACCAGCTGCCTTGTTGCTGTCTTGTAACTAACTGCTAACCTCAAGAGACTGGGTGGATTAACAGCAAGATAAAGTGCAAGAGAGATATGCGATAACCTAACCAGAGCTGTTTTAAAAAAACCCGTTTATAGTGCTGTTGATTTTGCTTGTACGTTTATTTGTCCAAAGTGACGTACAAGAAAAGCCTCCGGACAGATCAGGGTTTGCCCATGACCGGTGCCCCCTGGAGCAGATAGGTTTAAGGGCCAACAGTTTTTCTGCCTTCCATGTGATAACAAACCAACAGGCCACCTGCTAACCTGCAGAGCCATACAATACCCCAAAGTGGACAAAAATATGAGTGGAGACTAATAGTTTGGCAGTAGTCATTGCGTCTGCTCATACTGTCCCATACTGGAGATGGTCTTCCAGTGAAACCATCCTACAAAGTCATAAAGCTTGTACTGGGTTGTAATGGGGCATAAAGTTTTGTTTTTTACATTTTTGGTTTTAATGAATATTACTGTGTGGAAAAAACTTTGTTGTATTAACAAGGTTTGGTCAGGTGCTGGTGATTCTGGTTAAAACATAGCATAGAAGTGGGAACTTGGGTATTTCTTCTGTGTAGTTCTATACGCAGCAGAGCCCCAGCTGGTTATGTCGAGTGACAGCGGCATTCGCCTGTAAGAGGAAGCGCGACTCTGCCAAGGACTTCTGTAGCCTTTTCCCTCCGCATCTGATAAGAGAAGTTGCAAATTTCCACACAAAAAGGAAAACATTTGCTTAATGTTAAGGGTGTGGGATTTTTGTTGGCCAGAATGCTATTTGAAGCCTTTGGGAATACTTTTTTGTGGCTAGGGGGGGATGGAAACAATTACACTCACCAAGGTAACAAACTATATTTATGGTATAGCTCTTGTTATAGTGTGACTCAAAATTCTCCCCTTTTATTTCTAAGCAGGTTCTTCTACATTACACTTGAGTCCTTTGGCATCCCTTGCTGTTTTTAAACCCTGACTCATGGCTGCCTGGCATTTAACTGTAGCCTATGGTGGACTTGTTTTCCTAGAGCACCCGTAGTACATCACTGATCCACACTCCTGTGGAAAAGCATGTGAAGTATGTTGCGCTTTGTCACTCCGCTTAGGCGGGGTAGCTGCACTGTTATCGTTACGAGTAAAGCTCCATGATATGTTGTTTCAGCGCGGTAACTGCTATGTGCGTATGTACAGTGGTCACATCACATCTGTCAGCACTGCCAAGTGTCTGTTGACAACTTGCTGCAGCGGCACTTATTTCACACACTATTGATATATAATTTGTTTCTGAAAAACGAATCTGTTGCAATAACGAAGGCGGCAGTGCTGCCGAATAAAACTAGTCTGTCAGTATCGCGAGCGTTTGATAGCAAAAGAAAATTCAGTGCAGACAGTGCAAAATCAAAAGATATTACTCTGAAAATTAAACAGTTTATCACACTTGATCAGTCCTTCTCTGTTATAAATGTTCTAAATGTGTAATACAGCTATAAAATATTGTGCTCTGGGACTGTTGTATGCCACAGTTGATGCTTTCTTACCAAAAATAAATACTTTTCATATTTTTGGGATGCAGTTTATTTTTTAATTTATTTGGGTGGAGTCTCCCTTTAAACTTATTTAAGCAGAACCTCCGCAACAGATCCTCAATGTCAGTTTTTGAAATAATCGGCTATCAGTATGGTATAAATTTCTTTATCTGTGCATCGCTAATTTTAGTTATTAAGTTTTGCATCATTAATCCATCGCAATACTTATTCAGGGGTGGCATTCTGCCTTGTCAGCAGCTTTGGTTCCTGCCTTGAGTTTGCATGTACTGTATGCATACAGTTCCGGCTTCCTCCGAGTATTGCGGGACCCTTGCCCAGTCCAAAAGAAGGTCAGGCAAATCAATGATTCCAAACTGCCCATAGTGACACGTGTGGCAGGCCCTCTCCTGGCCTCGTGCTCTGTGCCTCTTGCTGTATTACCGCTTGAAATTCCTTGTTTCCCAGCCATCGTACTTGTGAACTGCAAGTTGGCATTTCCCCACTTCCTATCGTGGCAGTATGTCCTCCTTTGTGTCTCTGTCTCAGGGCTGTGATGCACCAATTGCTGTAAATTCCCTAAGTACACCACTCTGAGCCTGCAGCTGTTGAGTATTTGGGCTTGGATTTGAACCCCATTCCTACCTATTTCAACAATGCCATCCTTGTTCTTGAATTGAGGTTTCGCTTGTCACCCTACTCCCAGCGGTGACTAACACCCTGTGTACCATAGCGAGGGGTGGAGGTCCCCTCGGGTAATGCCAGGTCAGATTAGCTGTCATAATGAACCTGCCGAGGCTGTGTGACTAATGTGGAGTCTCACTCTCTGGCTAGTTGATCTAGATATTATTTCTATGTTGTGGCTTCAGTCAGTTGCGAAACACCATGTAAACTGTACATCCTAACACTTATTCTTTCCACAATCCATTCCTTCCCCCACTGTGACACCCATCAGTTCTTCACTGGCTGGTGGATCATGATCGACGCGGCGGTGATGTACCCCACCCAGGATAAGCTGAATCATGCCTTCCACACATGTGGCGTGTTCTCTACGCTGGCTTTCTTCATGTGAGTTCGGTCCCGATACATCCCTAGCACATGGGTGGGAAGTTTGTCAATAACCGTGTGGTCCTGTTGCAGGCGGTTGACCCTTTAACCATTTTTGACCATTTGACCATTTTATTTTTCTCTCTGGTTTCAGGATCAACGCCGTCTCTAATGGCCAGGTGAGGGGTGACACCTACGGGGAAGGCTGCTTAGGCCGAACAGGTGAGGTGCAGCAGGGCCGACTGAAACATGGCCTGTTTGGAGATCAGTGTGGTTACCGTCAGCCTTACTGTTCGGTGTGTGTGTGTGTGTGTGTGTGTGTGTGTGTGTGTCCTCACAGGGGCTCGACTCTGGCTCTTTGTTGGCTTCATGATGATGTTTGGCTCCCTCATCGCCTCCATGTGGATCCTGTTCGGCGCCTACGTCGTCCCCAGTGAGTCTCCAGCTCTCACACCGGCCCTGCCGGGGTTTGGGCCATTCCGGCACATTTCTGCCCCCGATTGAAAAATTTTCGCTGTTGGGCTGGAATTTAGCCCAGTCCTTTTCCGCGTGATTTTGTAGTTGTGGGAAAACGATACTCTAGTTTGCTAACATTCAGTAACGGCCACTCGTCACCCCTGGCTGTTCCGTTTTTAGAATTATCACAACATGAAAAACATTTTCAGAACATCTACGATTCATTAAGCCTTCAAAATATTAAACCTTTGTATTTTTCTACTGTCTTTCAGGTGGCTGGGGTTTTTAAATATATATATTTAAAAATGTTATATATATATATATATATATATATATATATATATATATATATATATATATATATATATATATATATATATATAAAGTAATTGATTCTTTTATTGATCCTCCTGGGGAAAATTTTCTTTATGCCCCCCCCCCCCCCAACTTGCTCTCCATAGGTGAGAGCAAGCTGGCTGCATAACAGTGCTCAGGGAGATGGGGGTTAAAGGCCTTGCTCAAGGACCCTCAGATGTGTCGAGGTCAAGCTCGAACCAGCGACCTTCTGATTACAGGCACAGAGGTTTAGCCCACTGAGCCACACACTTGGTGGAGAGGTGTGGTATTTTTTATTTTTTTTGCAGTTTAATGTCCAACATGTTTATTTACCAAATGAGGAGGTAAGCATGTTGCTGCACCCACCACACCACAAACCACCTCAGGGAGGAGAACCTGAGTGCAGCCTGGGGCAGATGATACCTCGGCACCACATTAGTTTGAATGGGAGGAACAGTCAAGTTTTTTCTGGTGGCTGGAGTGCCAATCCTGCCACTGACCCTCAAATTTTCCCTGAAAGTTGGCGTTCCTGCTTGCAGGGCTGGATGTAGGTTAGGGGCCTTACTCAAGGGCCCAATGGAGTAGGATCTCTCCTGGGATTCAAACCGGCAACCTTCCAATTGCTGAACCACATCCCTAGCCTCAGAGCTACCACTCCACCCACTATTTACCGAATTTCACCTACACCAAAAGGATATGCTGAAACTTTATGGTGTCACAATAGCCTCTCATTAATATTTCAGGCGTACTGCTAATCTGCTTACCAAATTGTGGGTGTAAATAAATGTCTGTGTGGTACCAAAACGCCAGCATCCAGACAAATACTGGAGTCCATGCTATTTGTAGTATCTACGCCCGTCATCTGAAGCCCTGGTGATTGTGGCACAGGCGTCATGTAATCATGATATGATACTCGCAGGCCTGAAATGTCACTGTGGGGGGAGAGAGATAGATTGTGGGAGTGTGTGTGACTAATTACATGAGAGGATATGGGTGCTTAGGGCACGATGGGCAATGAGCTGCCGCTGTCCTCAAGACCGTGAACCTGGGTTTTGAGCACAGGATGACCTGTCTGTCGCTTCATTACCCAACTTTACAGGCATATCCTACATTAGGAGTGGTTTATGTTTCTAAGAGTAAGGATGTGCTTAGAAGGTTGCTGGTTTAAATCCCGTAGTGATGTCACCATTGGGCCCTTATCTCCAACTGCTCTTGAGACTGACTGACCCTGATCGCTAACCCTCACTCATTACTTAAAACAAAAATATTTTCTAGCTAAATATAATTATCGTTCTAGTCTCTTGTCAGTAGCAGCCGATAATCTCGTTATTCTGAAACAGGTGAGGTGGCTGGGTCTGAATAAAAGAATCCGCACTATGTACTGAGCTTGCTGTAAGCGGAGACTTTTCTGTCTTCCAGAGAAAGAAGTGTACCCTGGACTGGCTGTGTTCTTTCAGAATACCCTGATATTTTTCAGGTGAGCCTGACGCTGTTAACCATGTGGAAATCCAGTTAAGCTGCTGCTGTTAATTATGTACCGAATGACTATTTTCATTCCCGCAAATGACTCTAGTATGTCATTTTTCTGTGCATTTGCTGAGTATTTGTCTCCAATGCTGTTCTGCTTATCTTGAATCTGAAGGAAGCCAACAACCAATTATTGTACAAGTTTTGTAACAAAAAACCTTGTTGGGTTTGATGCAAGCCGGTGACTTGTGTTGTCTCACGGTGTTTTTCAGCACTCTCATCTACAAGTTCGGCAGAACGGAAGATCTGTGGGCTTAGATGGCTTTTTGCCCACGTAGGTCAACCTCCCTGCACTCCCCATCCCCCACCTCAGCTCCCCACCCATCCCCAGCTTCTTTCTGCATCCATGCCCAGGTAGACACAGCTGGGGGCCCTATGAACGCGGACCGCCCCCCCCCACAAACAGTGACATTCTCTTCACCCTGGTACCTCACCCAGGCTTGGTGCCCTGTCAGCTGACGGTCCGCCACGCCACCCCCTCTCCGGTCATCGTTTCCTTAAGCAGAAGCAGCAGTGGAGCGGGTCTAGGCGACGGCCTCGGATCGGTGCCGTGCAGGATACCCCTGAAACCACCCCTGCTTCCTGAGGAGGACTTTGTCAGCCATTTGTTGGTCTGACAGGGACACGGATTGTCCCTGGTGATTTATATTAATGGCCGCGTGCAGTTAGCTGTTCTTCTCGTCGTCTTGTGTTGATGAAATCTGTTGCAAGGGACACCTGAACTTTTAGGTTGAGCCTGACAGGTCGTGGCTGCTGTGCATTCATCGCCACAACCCCTTCTTTACACAAAGTGTCATGGCCGCCAGTGAACCACAGTGACCTTGTTTTGGCTGTAATTGTTTTTCTAGGTTAAATGTGTGTATCATTATGTTCAGACCATAAACATTATTGTTGTTTTTAGGGAAAACAATGTTTCCTGGCTAGAAAGGTTTACCAGGTTATGTTCTTAGTCTGTGTGCTTCAACACAAATATACACTGGGAAAAAAGTCAGTGCTCTTAGTGTTTAAAATGTTAAGTTATAAGAATTTTGTAAAGTCAAAACTGCTTCCCATGTTGATATGTAGCCTGCGGCTTGTATCACGAAGCAGGATTTCCTGCTTAATCAGATAAGTTGTTGGATTTAAGGTAGTCGGGGCTAAACGTACGTTTGCCTTAAATCCAACAAGCAAGAAATCCTGCCACGTGCAACAGGCCCCTGATCTGTATGGTGAGAACAATGTCCAGATTGGACAAACAGCCCTTTGTTAAGCCTGCCACTGCACATCTGATCATCTGGCAGAAACAGCCAATTGCTTTGCACTCCATTAAAAAAAAAAAAAAAAAAACACTTCCTGTAAGTTCTTTCTGTCTTTCTCAGGCAAAGATGCACACATACGCATTTTTATTTGATTATTCACAATGAGCAGTAGTTCCCCTTGGGTGAGACAAACGGTCACACAAAGGGACTGGAATTTTCACTGATAATGACCATAATGACCCAGCTTCTGCGTAGGTGGGGGCAGAATTCAGCACAGTAGCAAAATCAAAGGCTGCTGCTGCTGTTTATCGTCCAGTCTCCAGTTAATGCAGGACAACAGTAGCTCAGTCTTCAACTATTAAACCCACATTAATTTAGCAGCTCTGCTGATTGATTACAAATCAAAGTTTCTGTGTATTGCACTTCAGCTTGGGTTTTTCCTAGAATTGACCTGAATGGGGGATGTAACATTCTGTGGATGTTAGCCTGATAGCATTACAGATGACAAGTGGATGGCATAACTCCCAACACAAAGGCCAGCATGAGCTAGCTCTCTGTGTAATGCTTTAGAAAATTACATCAGATCAATAAAAATAAACTAAATGAGTGATGGCTTTTATTTCCTGCACAGTTCCTGGAAGAGTTACATCCCACTTTGTTACTAGTATTGGTTTGGGCAGCCTGCCCTCCATCTGCTCTCTCTGTGCAAAGGGATGTGAGCAGAGGAGATGGACAACATCCTCCAGCCCAAAAGTTTCTATATCCTTGTAGGTACCCTGAGCTTTAAAAAAAAAAAAAAAAAACCTGAAGAGATAGGCATCCCGAATGCTGCAGTAAGGGAAGATGCATAGAAAACAGTTCTGCTCAGTAGTAACATGGTTCCAACAAAAGCACCAGATATAATACTTCTTGGAAATTGATATCTTCAACAAAGTGTTCCGTCACCAAGAGGCTTCCTGCCACAGATGCGATATCTCCGGACATGACGTCGAAATGGAGTTGCCAGGAGTGAGGACACGGACGCGTTGACCGGAAGACAGGGCCTGCCGCTGGATGCCACGCCTGCTGCATGGCCGTGATTAACAGATGCTCGGTGTGGCACGTGAGGCCAAGGCTGGCACCACCTTCTACAAATGCACAGGCGAGGAGTTTCCATCATGGCTTGGACAGTCAGGCTTGGGACGGGAGTCGTGTCCCTGAGTTTTGGACCACTCAGTGGAGAGACCAGCAAGTTGCATGTTTCCGGCTCAACACAGCGGCAAACGGCAGATTGCATACGCAGGTCCTGGTCATGAGGAGCCATTGTTCATACTGGTCTCTTCATCTCCGGCCTGGCCTGGTACTCTGAGGGGCTTGGGTTGCTGCTGGTCCCCTGGACCTTCTGGCCACAACACACCACCCACAACAAAGTGAATCTTTGGAGGAGCAGAGTCCTCGATCTCATCAGTTGCCTGTAGACAGACCACCGAGACAGTGTCCCAGACTTCCTCAGCACTGGAGCCACAGTGCTTGGTGTCAACCGACGGCTGGGACAGGTCAAAGTCCTCCATGAGGAACTGGGGCACAAAGAGGAGAAGAGAGTCAGAGGACTCCAGCAAACAGACAGCAAAAGTGTGGCGTTAACGGGATGCCAGTAATGTGTTTGTGAGCGTGGTGCGGACAGACTGCTGGTCGCAAACACACAGCCGCCGAAGGTCAGAGCATCTCTCAGGAAGAAAGAGCAGAATCGTGGGGCAAAACAGCAGCTGTGATTTGCTTTTTATGAGGTATGCAGCAAAGGGGGTGGGGGGGAGGGTTATTCTACTCAAGAGAGAAGTTGGTGATGAAAGGAATCTACATGCTTCCCAAAACACGAAACCAGGAAAAGACAGAACACAAACACTTATGTTCTCACTTTGCAGAAGTGTACATTTGGGGGGGGGGTCGACAGGGAATGGGAGGAGTCTGGGGATTTCCAAGAGCTTCAACAACGCCAGGAAATACAGTCATCACACTTTCTCTTTCTACTTGACAACATACTTTCAGGAGGTATTTTGTCTTAATTGAAGGCCGTTTTTTTCCCCTTCACACTTTTACTGACATTTTACCAGAATGACTAAAAGCATGTCTAAACCCCTTAGTGACTTGCCTTCATGAGACTCCCCTTAACCTTTCAAGTCTCGGCTGTAGTTTCCATTATAGCCAAAATTAAAAACATTTCAACATGGCACAGAGAGAACATGTCCCACGTGCCAATTAACTATGTACCTATTTTAGATGAGGACGGGGGGGGGGCAGGACTGCTGCATACCTCTTGGAAGTGCTGGGGCACACTGAGTGGGGGTTTCAAAGCCTGCTTCAACCTCTTCTGGTTTTTGCCAACCATCCACAAGCAACTTGGAACCAGGATGCACAGCAGAATCACAGCGACCGCAATGCCCACTGCGTTTCGCGTGTGCTTGGCATCTTCTACAAAAGTCCGAAAAACACAAACACAGATGAACAGCTTCAACAAAGCAATGCTGATTTCCGTAACAGCACAGTCGGACAAATGACCCGTACTTATAATTCTTAACTCGAGAGACTGAGTGCAGTTGAACATCGTATATTATTTCTAAATGTACAAGACATGTTTAAGGTAGAGTATCCATACCAATGTGCCAATTCAATCTGTGGGTGGGACTCTTACCCGGCTCCGTGACGATGGCACACTCAAGGTTGCTCGGTTCATTGAGGAGTCTTTTGTAAGCTAAATAGATCACCTGCACACAATATTTCACCCCTGCATCCAGGCCTTCAATAGTCAGATGGGTGGAAAGGTGATTGAAGTCTCTATATTTCTGTGAATAAATAATATGAACAAATAGCTGCAGTGTTCACAAGCATATATATATTAATTTCAGCAATGAATTCAAAACAGCAGCCTCCACACTAATAGGGTATCAGGTCGATACCTAGCCTGCAAAGTACCAAAGGCTCTACTTCCTGCACATCACTGGAGATGGAGACCTACCTCGAACATCTCCTCCTCTTCCTTCTTATAAATGACTCTGTACTCTAAATGGCCACCTATCTCCTTCCCAAGATTTCTGTCAGGCACCACGTCAACTATAAGCGTGTGAGGCTGGGACACCACTGAAATGATAGGGGGCTTGATGGTAGTTGGATCTAGGTAGTCAGGAAGATGGGCTTCTTCTTTCTTTCCTGTATAAGCGCCTTGCATTTGTTTGCCTGTGAACAGTTAAACAGACATTCCAATGAAACACCACCAAACTGGTGTATTTCAGTGATACAGAGCTCTTCAGTATTAACCCAGTAACCCGAGGAAGTTGTTGTGCAAATGAAATATACATTGTATCAATTAAAATTCATGGAAGTTGTTTTAAACATAAACATCTTGTTTCAGCATATTTCACATGGTTAAGCACTTATTTAAACACGAATGTTCTGCGACTCTGCTAATGTCGTTAAATACTCGTTTTTGCAGTCTTTCAAATCTGAGGAAGGAGAATATTTAATTAGGTTAAATGTTAAATAATTAACAGTGGATTTACCAAACGTGAAAATTGACACAAAAATGAACAATTAGCGAGGCATATGTATAGCTAAAGAAACATTACTGAAATAACATGTACAGCAGTTATTTCAGTGTAACAAGAGTAAAAAATCCTTAGAACTCGCTAAAAACTCCATATAATCTCAGCAAGGCTGCCACTAACGACCATTTTTAATTAATCTATCAACTATTTTACAGATTGGTCTATTCATCCAAATGATTAATTTACCTATATTTTAGCTAATTGTATTTTGTGGACAACAAACTGTATGTCATTGCAGGGCTTTCGATAACGGACACCGGCTTTTCGGCGCTATACTGACGCTACTTACGCCCACAAATCGATAAGTAGTAAATTTTAAATACTGATGAGGCGTACTGTGATGTCCATAAGTTAGCAATCTGACGTATCCTTATACTTTTTTATACTTTAGTGGAGGGCCACTTGCGACTGTTTTGTTATACCACTGAAGCGATAAGCACTGATCAAATCGCGGTGAAATGTACAGCTTAGCAGTAATGACATCTTTTAAAAGAGAAGATATCGTGGTTAAACAAGATTAAAAAGACGTAGGTAGTGTGGCGATACTTTTTGCAGTTTAAAGTCCTACATGTTTTTTTTGTAAATATAGTTTTCATTTTTGAGTTCACGAACCTTTTATTTAGTGATAGAAAACCCAACGCGCCCGAAGACACACAGGCACAGGCACCGCCAATCAACGTAGAATAAGCCCAGATTTTAGCCTAAACATTTTCTCAAACAGTAGGCCTAATTCAATTGAAATTCTAAAGTGGCAGGTAGACAAGTTTATGGCTTTAATAATAAGTGTATTTAGCAGCTACAATTAAAAAGCTCTCCGTATTAATGACAATTAAACATGAACTGACAACACTTTCGCCTGTTTCGCGGTCTATAATACCGCATGTATATTTTCTCTTCAGGTGCTCATCCGTAGTGCTAGTGCTGCTGTGGTATACCATCAAACCTTGCACAGTGTACAAACTACTTTCTTGTTTTGTGATAGTTTTATCTACTCCCATAATTACATAGTGCTGCTGAAGGAAAACAATAGTTATAATAATGAATCAGAAATCAAAAAGGTAATTTCATTAAAATTAAAAAGACATGCATCGATTTTAAATAGGCCTACTGATGTCGAATAATCGCCGCAGCCCTAAATCTCAGTACTATTTTCACAAGAACAGTTTGGCTGGGATGCCCTGGCGTATAGGCTTCGTTAACAGCGCTAATCATTAGGACAAGAAGAAATAAGGCGCTCCGTAGTTAGGCATAGGGCTCGCGCACACACACCTGTGGGAGGTACCCGGAATACCCATACGTCACACGCACGCGCATCAATCCGGGGGCGTGGATCGATCCCGCAAACCTCGAGGTGTGAGGCCGCAGCGCTACCCGCAGCTCACAACTTTTGCTAACAAAAAAAAAAAAAATCGCACACACATACGTCGACGTCCTCTTACCTCCGTGTATGGCGCAAATAAAGCACAAAATATGTAAAGTAGCTCCAAAAATCATGGTCTTCAGCGGGCCACCCCGTGTTTCTTTCATCGCGCCATCCAGCGGAATCATCCACTTTAATTAATATACGCACTTTCAAGGCACCTCAACTAGAAAGAGCTCCATACACTGATACAGATGTTTCATCGCCCAGACGGCGTGGGGGTTCCGCCACTCTTCCCTCCATGGAAATACCTGTTTAACACATATTTAGGTTCAGAAAAATAACTTCATACACATACACTCTAGTCTTCTTGTTTTTCCGGGTTATAGTTAACATGGGGGACGCACTGGACAACTCGTCTTCGGTGTTAACAGACCACTTAAAAATCAATATTTGATCTCATAATATCCAACAATATAATGCGTGTGTGACACATGCCAGTTAATCCTTTAATTCCGCTCATAGGACGCCACTGCCAAATTAAACAGACATAGAATCTGACTGTTAGTTACTGTGCGGTATAAATCCGTACTGATAAGCCGTGCCGAGTCTCCGCGATTGCGACGCGCTTTCCGGGACGCCTAGCTCACGCAAACACGCTGAAAGTTTCACTCGTAAAACCAAACATCTGAAACCCGAAAAAACAGCCTTTCGCCGGCCACTGAAAACACCAAAATGCCCTGTCGACGTACACGGAGAAGCCGCAATCAACTGTCCGTTTGGAAAACATGCCTTACACCATTAATACAACGTAACAGGTCCCATGTGCCGACTTAAATAATTAGATTTAAGAATTCAAGACTATCCGTTAGTGGTTTCTTACCATTATTCCTGGAGTGTCAGATCAGCAGCATTCGCCATTAAGTTAGTTGCAATCGCCAGCTCTTGTTCGCTTTTTTTCGGTGTCTTTCCAGCGCGTTTGTCGCCTTTCCACGGGTCTCACTACCAAACAAGGAAGCAGATTGATATACAAAACACCACCCCCTCTCATATGTCCAGGTCCGACATGCGGAAGCCGAAGGCGCCCTAGTCGGAGTGAGCTGGTACACTCATATCTAGTGATTAAATACGGAGATAATCTCTTTCTAATACGGGTGAAGAGATAACGTGCAAACGCAAGAACGTCAAACTTCTATCATGCTAATACAAGACCAAAAAACGACTCTGAATAAGACATGCGCCTACAGAAAATGGATGGTATGGTTCACATGTTTTTAATTATTATAAGTATTATGTCATATAATTATTTTACCTTCATTTTACCAGGAAGTGCCATTCAGATTAAAAATCTGAAGGGAGCTGGTCGATGTAGCAGCCGCACAAATTTACGACGTTAAAAATACAACGTATACAATATAGTTCTACTATATAGTTAATATATAGCTATATAGTTACTCATTAATTAAATAATAAAGTAAATGAATACATTTGCTCTTTCAATAATTAAATGTATCTTTTACTTTTTAAAATAATCCAAGGTATAAAATGTATATTTCATAACAATTAACTTAATTCTTAATTTCTTCTACGTATGAAATTGTATTTCGCAATAACGTGATTTGTATGACAGTCAGTATTACGAACAGGGGCGTTGCTAGAGATTTTGGGCCCCATGAAAGCATATCATATTAGGCCCCCCAGTCCAAACCAATCCAGTTATTTTCCTAATTTTTTAGGGCCCCTGTCGCTCAGGGGCTTGGAATCGTCCTAGCTTTCCTCCCCCTTACGGCGCCCCTGATTACGAAATATCATTTTACAGAATGCACAGAATGTGATTCAAATGATATTTCACAGTAAAGTTCCACATATTGTAGCATGATCTGTTTCCCTGCATGCACACAAGCATGGCACCTTCACAAGGGATTTGACCATTTTGAACACACATCTTAATTAGCAACTAGTAGTAGTAGCTTACAACGGATCCACTGCAGCAGTCTACTAAAAAATCACTGAGCTTTCACTGAAAATTGAACAAATGATCAAACCATACCTGTCAAGTTTTGGATTTGAAAATAAAGGAAATTTTCCGGCACCCACCGCGAGCCACCCCACCACCCCACCAAGCTCCAGTATCCCTTACATTTTAAGACATGTATACAAGAAATCTAAAATAACCACTTGTCATTTACATTTTATTTTCATTACACATTTTCTTTTAATTTCTCATGTTCACTCATGTGACTCTCTGGCATTCACTAATGACTTATTATACAGATTTGTTGCAGACTTTGTATCCTTGTTGAAGTCGTCACAGAAGGTGAAAGTAACGTTGTTTTTGGCACACAGTATTGCCATTTTAACCTCTGCATTTATGACCTGGTTAATGTTGTAAATGACCTGCAGACTACTGCAGGTGGCAGTTTACGGGAAAATACTAATACGGTAGGACGGCGGGAAAGAGGGGTAAAATACGGTAGTTTCCCGGCCAAAACGGGAGACTTGACAGCTATGCTCAAAACTGAATGATGACTTTATGAATTTAGAATATTTACAAACACTGGTGGCATGAAATAAACTGTCACTCTGGGTTGCAACAAAAAGCTTCTGTGTCCCAACATGTAACAGAATCAATAGATGTGTCTGAATTTAGGGGCTGCAATCTTAGAAGGCTGCATTCAAAGGTCGAATGCATCACAGTGATGCGACAAGGCTGTCCCATTTCGAAGGCTCCTTCAAATAGGTCTAGGAATGTGCCCTTCTTTTCCAACCATCTCTGTGCTACTGGGTCCATGACTTCCTGTACCATCAGCAAACAAGTGGCTCAGTGGGCTAGGCCTGTGTGCCTATAATCAGAAGGTTGCTGGTTCAAACGGAACCTCAGCATATTGGTGGGTCCTTGAGCAACCCCCAGCTCCTTCTGCACCCCAACAGATGGCCCTTCGCAGACAGCTTGCTCTACAAAGAGCAAGTTGAAGGACACATAAAGACAATTTCCTCACGGGAATCAATAAAAGTATCTATCATGATTATAAAGATGGCAGGCCATCTTCAAACCTGAAGAGTTTCAGGGAGTTGTGTCGTGATGTGAACAAGGGAGAGGGAGAACACACATCCTCGTTGGGCATCAGTCCTGAGGAAGATGGGATGTGAAACTTGCCTGCCATCTTCACAGGAAGTGATGAATCCAGTAGCAGAGAGATGGTTGGACATTGAGAGGCATAAGTTTCTCAAATAGTAAATCAGGGTTGATAGTGAGATAGCAGGCAGAGCCTCTGAAATGCATTAGTATAATCCAGGTATAAGTCTGAGGGAAGTCCAGGTTTTGTAGGATGTGGAGCAGGATGGTGTTGATGGGATCACTGACAGATCTATAGGTGAACTGTAGAGGGTGCTAGATAGCTTCAGTACTGATTTTGAGAGACTGATTGATAAGGCGCTGTGGTGTCAGCATCATGCTGTGGGGATGCTGTTCAGTGGCAGGAACTGGGAGACTATTCAGAGCCGAGAGAGAGCTGAATGGGTGAAAGTAGAGAGGCATCCTACATGAAAACCTGCTCCAGAGTGCTCTGGACCACAGACTGGGCTGACGGTTCACCTTTCAACAGGACAATGATCCTAAGCTCAAAACAAAGAACACAGGAGTGACTGAAGGACGACTCTGTGAATGTCCTTGAGTGGCCCAGCGAGAGCCCAGACTTGGACGCAAGGGAACATCTCCAGAGACCTGAAAGGAACTGTCCACGGACGTGTCCCACGCAGCCAGACAGAGCCTGAGAGGATCTGCTGAAAGAATAGCAGGAATTCCCCAAATAGAGTTTGTCACGTAGGGCTGGGGAATTAATTGAAATTAATCAAAACTGACATTCAGAATCTCTAATCGATGCAATCTTGCCCATATCGGTTACTTCGGCTTTTTAAAATTCTGTTCCTACTTAAAATCATCTGTTAATACTTTCCCCAGTGTGTGTTCATGTACTGTCCCCTTAAAAACATACTACCGCATGTGCTGTCATGTGACTCTGCCCCGGCCGTCCAGTCTACGACATGGAAGCAGCATGGAGGAGGAGTCACGAGCCCACTGAGCAGCTTGAGTATGGAGCCCTGGAAGGGACATGGAGGGAAAAAAAAATCAGCGGTTGAAAAAAAGCATGCACTTATGTGAGATCTCACAAAAAATACACAAATGTCAATTATAAGACATCCATCTATTTTCCAATGGCCGGAAGCTAGGGGCACAAGACAGGGAACAACCCAGGACTGGGGGCCAGCCCATCGCAGGGCAATCACATATGCACACCTATGGGCAATTTAGTAACTCCAATGAGCCTCAGCTTGTCTTTGGACTGTGGGGGGAAACCGGAGTACCCGGAGGAAACCCCACGACGACATGGGGAGAATATGCAAACTCCACATACATTTAATCCAGGCAGAGACTCGAACCCGGTTCCCATCGCGCTGCCCCCTGCCTGAGACATAAAAAGAAAAATAATCAGCTATAATGATTATCCGCTTATAGTGATGAAATTCACCCAGACAAACATGATCACTATAAATGGTTTATTTTGTTTGCAAGAAATGAAAAAATATATATATTTTTTTGGGGAACTTGCTTTTTAAATTAATGCTAAAATGTGACCTTTTTAGAAGATGTTTTCATTTGTGCTTTGATTTCAGTTGCTTGAAATATTCAATGAGTAACTATAAATGGTTCATCTGTGTGTGTTTCCTTCAATTATTTTTAATTCATAAAGATATACAGTCTTTCATTAGAAAAATATCCCAGCTTTAATAGATGAGCATATTTACAGTACAAACATTGTCAACGAAATATGAAGGCAAAAAAACAAACAAAAACAATTGTTCATTAAACGTAATCGAGGTTCAGTTAATCGTGATATTGTTTTCAGGTCATATCGCCTAGTCCAATTGTCATGTCATACCCAAGAAGGCTGCAATACTGTAAAGGTGCTTCAACTGTCCCGAGTAAAAGGTCTAAATACCTACAGTATGTCAGTGTGATGTATCAGTTTTTTTAATTAATACATTTGCAAAAAATTCTAAAATCTTATTTTCCTTGTCAGTATAGATTGCAGAATGTAGATTGACAAATGCAAATAAATTTAAATAATTTTAGCATAATGCTGCAACATAAAAGGGGTCTGAATATTTTCTGAATGCACCGTAAATACTGCTGTATTTTGAAATATAGGCACTGTGCATAACAGTATACTACATATACTACCACGTCTGCTGACATGGAAAATCAATTTTCAGCTTGTAAAATCATGCAAATGTAATATGCAGTTCTAAACACCAGCTTTAATTTATGAACATGTTGCCATTGAAATGTAATTGATGTAAAAGCACGTTTGGAAAGTTTTACATTAGACATGTTTATGGAAGAGAATAAAATACCGACACACACAAGTGAAACACACAGAACACAATGCAGGCCACACATGTAAAATAATGGATGTGCAACCAGCCAATCAGATGATAGCACAACAGTTATGCATCACAGTATGATGAGACTTTATTTGTACAAACTGAAATGCTCAATTTTCACAGGTGAGACTGAAAGACTGAATACTGTACTGGCCTCCCAAAGCCATTTTTGGGGTTAAGGGCCTTGACCAAGGGCCCCTCAGTGATGTGACTCTGCTGTCTTTGACAGCTGTTTTCTAGAATGAGAATCAAGCTTCACAGCTTGATTTTTTTATTTTTGAAAATGCTATCCTTCTGTTTTTAAGCTAACACGCGGGGCGTTGCGGGAGTAAGCTTCCCGCATGTCCTCTGCACATGCAGCTGCGTTACCGTGACTCCTTTCACCTCTGTGGTCACACGGGATCTTTGAAGTCGCGCTGGGGCCCGTGAGTCACGTTACAGTGTACGAAAAAGGAGAATGCTGGAAAGACGAATATAGCGCAGAAATAAGAAAACAGTGGTTAGTATAACGACAGCGACTTGGGACGCTTTACCTCCTCAAAATATTAATGGCTTGTTAAAAAGGATAAAAATCAAACTTTGTTAACCTATTGTCAGTTCAGCTTTCATTCATATCCCAACCACAGGTGGGGCTGGAGCCTATAACAGAGGTGGGAATGTTTTCTCCAGATCGTCTATAGTTTGTGACTGACGCACGTGTGTGTGCTCTGCCGTTTGGAGCGGCATCCTGCCCCCTGATGTCCCCTAATTTGTTCACTATGGCACCTGGGATAGGTTCAGGAATCACTGGAACCCTATCCTGGAAAAGTGATTGGAAGATGGATGGATGGAGTCATTTACTCAGTTCACAACACTTTCTATCCTCAAGTATCTCAGGTTCGCCTCTTGACTGCCACCTGCCGCCGGCTACAAGCTGTTTTTTTGGCATTCAGGACTCACCAAGTCTACTGCACTGTCATCTGAACCTGATCATAGCAAGTTGGGACGGCCTTGAAAAACAATTACAGTAATGTGGAAGAACTTTCTAGACGGTCAGAGACCAGTTCTGCAGAAATCTGGCAGGGGTGAGCGGCCTGACATGACTGCAGAGTGTGGTGACATCACGGTGCTGTGGACCGCTCTGGCCAATCAGCTGGCAGTGCAGTCAAGATGGGATTGTGCTGCTCCTCACTATAAATAAAGATCCATGGGACAGTCTGCCTGGGGGAACTGGCTGCCCCTAGCCGGTCTCCCTGCTACTCCTTCAGGTGGACGCCATTGAGGAGATGCCCGAATCGTTCCTCCCGCTCTGCTGCCAGATGAGAGAATGCGATTCCTGGGACTCCTCTTCTGGGTGGCACAGGCAGACCGTCTCCACCGAGTCCAGGGTGCCGCAGCTCTCATTGGACAGCTGTAAAATGGGTAGGGGGGGCAGATGGGGACCCTGGGAACGAACATGAGAAATGGCACATTGTAGACATGAAACAAGAAACAGGAAGGCATGCTTCCTCATCTTGATCAGCCACAGGTCTCAAAAAGCACTGGGTACAAAGCATCAGGTCCACAGAAAGCGAAAGGGGCTCTTAGACGGGGACCAGTGGCAGAGGGAGCCATTAGAATAGCCAGATAACCTAGAAAACTGCCTGATTGGACCAAAACAACAGGCCTAATACAATACTGTAACACTGGACATTTTTCCATATTTCAGGCATGCAAAGAAAATGGATGACTGTCTCTTTTCTCTGTGTCTTCCAGCCTCACCTGCAAGCTCATGGGAATATAATAGCCTGAACAAAGTTCTTTCAAATCTCTTCGGTTCCAGTAGAGCAGCGCCATGAGCAGCAGGACACAGATAATGAGGATGAGAAAGACAAGCCAGAGACGACTGTGGCCTGGAAGGGACAAACAGTACACCCATCACTCAAGATCACGACTATACCGCTAACCTTAAGCAGCAAGTGAAACTGAACTGCAGATATGTCACTGGAGTGAGTGTAAAGCAGGTACGAATGTGGAAACGGGCATCTTTTTCTCCATTACTCCCGATGGCTCTTATTTCAACCCGTCTCCACTCCTGTGCCTGAATACCTGACACCTCCACGGTAGGAGTTCAAATGCTGTCCCCCGTACTGGGCATATGCAGTTCACACATTCTTCCTAGCAATTACATGATTTATATGGAGACAAATTTACATCTAAAGTAAAGTAATTGTACTTAAATGTCACAACGATAATTGCAATTTGATGAAATGCAAAACCACATTCCCAGCTGTGAGTCTGTACCTGTGCCTACGTTTCAGAAGTACAATCCTCATTTTACAATTACGAACCAATTGCAGCTTATGCATTTACAACTTCGATACTACCATTACGAATCCTTGGTTACGACTTCACAATGCTCAGGTTGTGATTACGAATTACAGTCTTTGCATCTACGACTTGTGCTACATTTACTAATCACTACATTTACGAACCACTAGGTCAAGTTAGATTTGCAAATATGATTTCAGATTTGCAATTCAGATTTAGCATCTCTAAATTTCCAGTAGTCTGTGCCCTGTCCTGGACTGGCATCCCATCCCGGGTGCCCTGCGTTTCCTGGAATAGACCTCATGACCCTGTTCTACTTTTATAGTCCTTGGTATGGCATTTCACAGTATACATATTCCTGAGCCTTACCTTGAGTGAGCACACACTGTGTAGCCGTTAAGGGACTGGTCTTCACAAAACGATCGTTGAATGCACGGACCTGCAAGCAGTACATCGTCCAGGGTTTCAGCGGAGACAGCAGAATAATAGGATGCTTGCTGTAAACCTGCCAGGGAGACAGCAGATGACAGCAGAGTAGCAGCGCAGAGCTTAGAAGGAAGGAAATAATGAGCCATGCTGGAACTGTACCCAAAGGTAGGTATATAGACAAGTTTTATTTCAGTCAACCAGTTGAGTATAATTAGTCACAGTCACATAGAACTCAGCTGGTTGGTTGAAACAAAACCTTGGTCTAGATTTGTACTTTCTGGACCTGAACTTTCTAGCTCTGCATATAAACATGTACAAAACCAGTTCTGTTTTAGTGGAACTGGATTTAAATGCTTAGTGTCATATCACTATCACATTGTGTGATTGCTCTAATATTATCAGATATTATTCTCTGCCTGGTGGTCGACAGAAGGATGAGAAGACGGCAAAAGACAAAAGCTGTTCTTCAAACACTGTGAAGAAACTCACAGATGTCTCCGCTTCCTGTTATTGCTTGAGACAGCACGCCACCAGCACAATAACAGCATTCAAAATGTACCGGATATTTCATTTTCCATTTGTATATTTTTGCGGTATTGTATTCAGCTTTTGAATCTTTGGGATTTTTGTGTGAATCAGTCACACCCATTATCTAAACACATCTAATCACAGAACAAAGCCGTTAAAAAAAGTCCACAGAAAACAAGGGAAATTACCGGCATTACTGTAAATGAACTGAATACTATACATGAACTGCCAGACCTCAAAATCAAAATGCCTCTGCAGTGGACTTGGCCCAGACAAACTGTAAAGTGCAACACAATATGACATCTTCACGGAAGGTGTGACTGGGCAGTGTTTGTGAAGATAATGGTCATTCCATTATCAAAATCCCAACCATTAAACTTACAAGAATAGCAAAATGATAATTCAACTAAAAATGAAAAGGAAGATATACTAAACTAGTGCAGTGCAGTAGTTTTAACAGTAGGAATGACCTGATAAATTCCACCCTTATGGTTTAAAGTGTCCCGGACGTCTGTGTGGGAAGTTTACAGATCAGTACAAAAAAATTAATGAGCATCCAGGCACTATTTGGGAAGAGGAGCCCTGCATTACATCAGGCATAATGGCAACTGGGAGAATGCAGACGCCTCTTTGGGCTGGTGACCTTTGAATAGCCCAGGCTCTGCGGAGGCTCAGCCCGCTGTCACCGTGGATACGGCCAGCTTGACAGATGCTGCTTCGCCAAACCGCCCACGATTCACACAAAGAAATAGGGAGCATAGGTCACAAGAGCCCACTTCCCCATTACACTTAAAATGGCTTCATAAGCACAACCCACTCACATCACCAATATGGAGGGCCACACATGGCACATATACAGTATGAAGGGCCGTGATTGGGTAACTGAAAAAGCAGAGAATTGTGGGTACAGGAAATGGTGTGCTCTAGCCATGTAGTGTTTGGTCCTGTGTTGGGCACAATTTTGGCTTCATTTCAAAAAAGGCTTAGAAATGTGTGACATGTTGGCAACATCTAATGGACACTGTACTTCCGGGAGTAACTGGTGAGCAAGGATGGTGTGATGGCCACAACATGTTGCAGTTATCTGGAGTGAAACTGGAAGTGGTGCATACATTTTTTTGGTCCGACGGGCAAACGGCCTGGATGGTCATGGTTCCCTTTTAATTTCCATTGGCAGTACCAACAGGTGCCCACAGTAGGGGGATGAGGAGCTGGGTTGTGGCATAGTTGTTTGTTATATTTTTGTTAACATTTTTTGATTTAGGTTTTTCTTTATAAAATTGTTTGTATAATCTTATGGGCTCAATATGTTATGGGGTTTATGGCGTTATTGGCATGTAGGTATAAATGTTATGGTAGTGTTCCCCCCTTGTGTGTGTTGCTGGATTGATCACCCAGTATATATGTTTCCCCAGTGTGTTATTTGTTAGGTCAGTTATGTTCAGTGTAGGTTGGGTTATGCTTTGCTTTAATTTTGGTTTCATTCTGTTTGGTTGACCTCATTTTATTGGGCCCTGGATTTTCCTTTGTTGGATATTCTTTTGTATTTAGATGATTTTTGGATTTTCAGTAAAGTTTTGGTTAGTAACAAATTCTGTGCCCCTGAGTCTGCTTGCTGGTCACTCACAGATGGGTTTCTCAGTTCTCCGATAACACCAGCCAATCACTTTAATGGGCAGGAACGGTCTCCTCTTAATGACCGATGAATATGAGCATCTCCAATTGACACGTTTCCAGTCTGAAGAGGTAAATGATATTAACAGAATGCATCTACCACAAGGTTACGCTCTCGCGAGAAGGACTTCTCTTGGAAACTTCCCAGGCCTCAACCATCTGCATCAGCAATTACTGCCTGAAACAACCCCATATTCCAGAATCTTCGCCACGCTCCCGGTCTCCCCCAGCCGCGGGGACCCTTACTGTGCTCTCCCAGCCGCAGGGATCCTGGCCGCACTCCCCGTCTCCCCCAGCCGCGGGGACCCTCACTGCACTCCTACAGCCGCAGGGATCCTTGCCGCACTCCCCGTCTCCCCCAGCCGCAGGGATCCTCACCGCACTCCCGGTCTCCCCCATCTGCGAGGACCCTCGCCCCACTCCCTGTGTGGTAGAGAAATTATACATCACCCTCTCTGATAATTCTAGTTGAGCCACATAGAATAAAACTCTGGACCTCTCAGTTTGGTGAGTGATCTCTTTTATTCGAGCAATCCAGCAAAGCGCTCCCCTCATACTCTGACACCAGGTACCACGTACCCCGAGCACAAAGAGTAACCAGTTGATAAACCATAATTCCCAATTCCCTATAAAGGACTTCTAAGTCCTGATTGGTCACAAAACACCAACAAACCAAGCTTAAACGTATAACAAACACAATTCTCCTGCTCCATTGATTCACCTTGGTAGCGAGGAAAAATCCACCCATCTCGCTCAATTTACCGGAATCTGTCTCGACATCTAGACTCTACTTGAGATATGTATATAGATATTGATTATATGACATTGAATCATTTGTGATTCAATCACTTGTGTGTATAACATATTGTATATTGTCTACTGCGACTATTTTATAACTATAAGTCATTGTGCACCAGTAGGGGCAGCCTAGAGTCTCTTCCTGCAGGTGGTCCCCCCCCCCTGCTCCGCTGTCTGTCTCTCCAAGGTCTGATCTTTCTTCAGGGTCTACACAATTAACTGCAGGTAGCTATAAAGCCTAAGACATAACAGACCCAATATGCCTCCCCTCCCAGGCCTACCAATGTCCACTTTTCCTTCCACACCTGTCCAGCTGTGAGGACCCTTGCAATGCCTGACTACTCTCCTTACTGCATTCCCAAAGTCAGATATTGCAGTTGTTCCAGTGCAAGAATCCGTAGAATCGCTGACAGGCATCAGACAGTGGAAGACCTCTCTCTCTCACTCACACACACACACACACCTTCCTCCCCCCCCCCACAAACTGCTGCTAATGCACTGACCACTTTGCACCTAGAATTGTAAAGACGATTATTATAATACAGAAATGTGTGCAATATCCATTGGCACTGCATACCTGCATACACCGTTTACCTGTTTTACACAATGCCTAACATATCTGTACATACAGTATGTGTCATAATGTCATTCAGTTCTGTTCTTGCCATTTTGCTATTAATTGCAATTGTAGTCACTGGCTCCCTAAGTGATACTAAACACAAATGTTTGGTGTTTTATTTTATTGCAAAGGTGTTACTAATTAAAATGCACCCAATGAGACTGCTTGTCAATGAACTTTTTAACTTAGAATAGCTCCTGTAAAACTATAATTTGGGTTTCAATTTATCACTACTTGAAATTAATGTTTTACTAAAATTACTGATGTTTCTAATGTGACAAATATGTTTTGTAAATGAATGAATGAAGTAATGATTTTTGTTGTAAAATCCTATAAACTTGCAATATTTTTTACTGAATTAAGCAAACAATTTAATCTCTTACTCACCTGCTTTGGTGCCTGTTCTTCCCAGTACTTAACTTCAAAGCATATGGCCTGTAGAATGGAGCTCATGGATTTATTCTGGGTGGTCAGTGACTCCGTGATTTGAACCGTCAGGCTGGAGTTGCCACTTATGACGTCCACGCGGGAGGGGGGTCCCAATGAGGCTGCAACACAGCATCACTCTCCTCAGCCCCCCCAGACCAGCACCGGCCCTCCGCCAGAGGCACTCTGACGGCAACGACGGTCACTCACCGTTCTCTTCGGGGCTGAAGAGACACTGGGACCAGTTGGAGATCCCTGCTGGTCCCTCTGCGCGTACCCGTAGCAAGTAATACGCAAAGTAATGCAGCTTGATGGGGGTGTAGTCACAGAGGTGCTCTGTGGTCTGGTTGCACACCACAGTGTAGTCTGATTTGGTGGAGCTGGGGGCCCAGGAAGCAGGGAGATGACACCAGGTGACATTTAGGTGACAAAGCCGTACAGTCCATGGTATCCAACACTCAAATATGAAAACTTGCTGCTGCTTTAAAAAAAAAAAACTTTAGCTAACATCCAGCATTTAGCTCCAATAAAATAGTTATTTTCCACTGCTATGGATGACACAGTATATTGCAATATTCTCATCATATGTAAACGTTGTAGTGTAAATAAAAGGCTACATTCTCCATTCTACATCTTCCGTTGCCGAAGACCAGTTCCAATACTCAACAGTAAAAGTACGAAGGACGGTAACAATCCCCGGATGTCGTTCTTGTCCCGCCTCAAATATCAAGGATACACCGGTTGCATCCTCACCGAACGGGACCAATCCCATGATTTATTGCACCCCAAGTTCGTTCTTGGGAGGCAAGTTAGTAAGACTGGTCTCACCCAGACCACAAGTATGATCTTTGCCTTCTTGGTGATAAACAACCTCAATTAATCATGTGATGCAAAAATACGAGAGTGTCTATTGGTGATGTTACTCCTTATTCTTCAGCTGCTCTGAGGCCACAATCCTGAAGACATCAGCTATTGTCTGGGCACAACATTGAGAGTTCAGAAGCATCCACACAGCCAATCACACGGCAGGGACGGGGGCAGTCACTTACAGGGAGTAATCTGTGGTGAACTTGGAGGAGCCTCTGGTCCACATGTCGTCCCACTCCCACTTAAGCATGTAGCGGTCATTCACAGCCTCCACCCTCACATTCTGGGGCATGGGGACTGCCATCGCAACTGGGGTGGGGGGGGGGGGGGGGGGGGGGGAGAGACAGTGCAGTTTGCATCTAGTGGTCAGTTGTTTTGAGGGTGGCAACCACTGGCAGAGCTGACTTTCCATAACAAGTTCTGCACTGGTTAGTCATTGAAGCATTTTACTGTCAGACAGACTAATAGAGTCACAAGGAAAAACTTTTGATTTTCTGGGGAAAACTGGCAAAAATAAATCTGCAGTGTTGTGTCGCATGCAGGGGCATAGTGATCCAGTGACCTTTTCCAGGAATTAAACAATTTTTATCCTTATTATTTTATTTATTTACAAAAAATGCCATCGCGTTCATGAGTAGTATTATGCTGTTACTTACATATTAATCACAAACTTAGTCTTAGTTACATACGGATCTAATGTTCATTCACATTAATGAATCATGAGGCATCTTTTATCTCAAGCAATTACTATATTTCTTATTATATCTGTTAATTCTGTAACCCTCTTTGAACTACTGAAGGAACAAATAACGAAAAACATGCAAAATACATTAATTGTGACACATTTTATCCCAAACAGTTACTATATCTGTTAATGTGTTACGTCTTAGTGAACTACTGAAGGAAGAAGTAATGAATAACACGACAAATACTGTTCTCTTGTTTGTGCGTCATTAATGAATCATGATGCATCTTTTAATCTCAAGTAGCTACAATATTTGTTCATGATTTGTACTTCAGTAGTGAGTGAGTTTCTCCTACGTGTTTGTGCCCCATCAAGTAAAGTACTACCAAAATTTGTAAGTGATATGGCAGCAGAGCTGTAGAATCCAGCTGCTCCTTGCTTATAAGCAGCCGGGCAGCCAGTTGGAAGATTAAATGAGGGGTAGTTAGGTCACATTAAGTATTTTGCACTGCACGGGACAAAGGCATTCAAATTTCCTTAACTTTCTATATTTTTTTAAATGATACACTTTTAAGCAAGATACAAATCAAATGGGACAACATACAAGTTTGTGTGCCACTAACAGTCACATTTAACAATGTTTCCCATATCAAAGCATTACGAGTATGTGACCTGGGTCTAGGAGGGAAGGAGGATAGAATTGCAGCCTGGGGAGGCACTTATCAGGTCAATGGGGGCTGCACTGGGTCGGTCTGACAGATATGCCAGAATGAACGTGGGAGTCCAATTTAACAGTTTACCTTGAAATCAGACGAGACGTGACCAAAGAAGTCCAGGGTCACATGTTCCCGTAGGGGTCAGGAGCTGAGTTTGGGTGGTATTAAAGCAGTAGGATATACTTTGAAATCTTCAACAAAATTCCTCATAAGGGAGGGGGGGACATCCCTTATTTCCTCATCATTGAAAGTAGCAATCAAAGTCGATGCATAACAAATCTTGACATTAGTCACTGGGTTTAAAATACCAGTACAGCGTTACTTTTGAAAATATCATATTCCACAGTATCGTGTTGCACAGGATGATGGTAGGAAAAATTAGAAGCCGCCAAAAAGTACCAGAAGACTTAAAATGTTTATGCAGAAAATTTGCAGAAAACTGACTTTAATCTATGAAATCCCACCTGGGTCAGATTGCATTGTTCTGCAGCTTTGCACTATAAGTAGCATATGAGCTGGGTACTTAGCTATGTACCTGTTCAGTTCACACTATAATGTAAAACACTACTTCTCACCATTGAAAGACCTTTATTAACTTTCCCTATTGTATTTCAAGGGTCTACTCCACCCTTGCATTAAAGTCCTTGTACTTACAACAAAAGATGCTTATCCTGCTTGATCAAAGTGGAAAAGGGAGCAGAGCTCTCTGTCATATGGAGGTCGGAATTCATGCCATAATCTGCTTGCTCATGAACAGACATTCGTCTCTAGGCCTGGCCTGCAGTGAAAGGTACTTCTTAAAGGACGCCTCTTGTCCATAGAGCTGTCGCTGAGCTAATCAGTGCTGATCTCCCTTAGCTTTTCTGTGCCCAGTCTTGGCTTTATTTGGCCTTTATGTGGCAGCACCAAGCAGGGTAGCACTGAAAGTGGGTTTTAATTCAGCTTCATTTCGGTCTCTTTGGAATTTGCTCATTTTCTCCATCTTGGTTTCTGTCGCACAAACTCATCTGTTTACACAGTCATACATTTTACACAGGCGCCATTTGGTCACTGAACAAAGGCTAGCTGAACACTTCATATCTTTTGATTGTGACAGAAGCATCTTTATTCGGAAATGAAAGTAAACTCTCTACATACATACATCCATTTATCTTCCAGCGGGATACCCAATACTTAATCAGTTAGCTAATCTTCCAGGGCTGTTTGGGACAGTTGAAGCTCAGAATGGTGTCTATTAATGAATATCAAAAAAAGTTGTAAGCAATCCAACACTGAAACTATGCTTGTGTTAAATTCAGTGACAGAAATGTCAAGATGTGTCACACATCGACCCACCGCCTGATTTAGCCAATCAATTCAGACATTAAACATAATCAGAATCCCCAGGATCCATATTCGGATGTAAATCAAGTGCATGCTTTTTATTGGTGGTGAATCCATCATGTTGTTTACCAGTATGGAGGTCCGCAGCAGGGCGTTGGGTGCTGAGGAATTAAGTTTTGGCTTCAATATGACTGAGGTACGACCACATACAAGGGGAGATTCCAGGATTTGACCCTTTTTGACTACGTTCACAACACCAAGCTGAAGGGACTCAAATACGATTTTTTGCCTGAATGTGACACAGACCTGATTTTTTCAGGGCTGTGTGGACACACGTCTGATATTTTCAAATCAGATTTGAGTCACTTTCACATATGGTCCTAGATCAGGTACGTATCTGATTTGTGGCCTTGTGACATGAATGTGAACAATCAGATCACAATTCATATAATTTTTTTTTTGCCTATACACATACGCTGAGCATTTCTTTGTTGTTGGTGAAGCAGATAACTCATGAAAAAACATATCAACGTGCATATGCGAATCGTTTCAGAGCACAGATGCATTCACATCAGAGTTAGGTATAAAGATAGGCAAGATATCCGATCTGAGCAAAAAATCTGAATTGGACAATGAGAATGTGAATTTAATGTGATATTTAATGTGAATGAAGCCTTAGTTAAGGTGCCAATATTTTAGCTTTCAGAATAGAGGACACTGGGCTCCAGACGTAAAGACAGCCTTTAAAGCAATGCAAATATTCACATTCAAAGTATTCTGATGGTAGAAAGCAAATTAAACACAAAACAGAGGAAAATCTTGGACATTTGATTTTAGGTCCCCAAAAAAAGAGGATCTAAGGCCACCATACCTTACCGGTACCAGTTAGGGTGACCAGATAATCCATATCAAGGACACTGGAGCCACTTCAGGTTTTACAGACTACTTTCAAACTGAAAGGCTCCTGTGTTTGGCTAAATAGTTCAGTCCTTCATGTGCTTTGACTGGTTTGTTTCCTTGATTGAAAGACTCATCCAGCTGTTTCATATTAACATTAATGACACATGCATGATTATAGGAGACCAATCAACACACAGCAAGAACTTGATGCTTATGTGAAATCCAGGTCCAATTGAAATAGTTACAAATCCTTCCCTAGCTCAAAGTGTCCTCTCTGACATGGATTATCTGTTGACCCTAGTCCCCGTAGGATTGCCAATTCTAAACTCAAGAAATAGGGGAACGATATATACCCTGTCTATAAAATCTGTATGAGTCCATAAATGCAAAAAAGGCTGTAGCCATGGAGTCAACACGGGGGGGGGGACCAAGGCCGTAATTATGATACATACTGGGGGGTGCATGCACTTCTCAGCAGACATGAGTACAATTAGGGCCGTTGTTATGCCGAGTTCTGCATAACACCGGCCCCTGTCCTCATCCATCCCATCCACCCGGAGGAAACACCATGACAGCACAAGGAGAACATGCAAACTCCACACGCGGAGCCACGGCGGACATTCGAACCCTGGTCCCAGAGGTGTGAGGCAACCAGTACGCCACCGTACCGCCCAGCCGTTGTATTCTTCAAATCGTAAACCGTACATTTACATATGCACTAAAATTAAAACGCGATCAGACTAATTAAATATCTTCAGAATTTAAATCACGACTCACCGGTGCAGGCGGAGAAGAAAACCGGACAAAGGAGGAGGTTTGCCAGCATGTCGACATTCCTGCCAAGAAACTTGTTTTTCTTTTCATTCATTTTTATTAGCCATGACTGCCGCCACCATCGTCTTATCTCCAAAATGTATCTGACCAGTTAAGCATTTAGAGGCAATGGAAGAGTAGAAGTGTTTTTGCTTTCATTTTGCGACTTCCGGTCCCGTACGGTTAGCGATGTGCTTTTAAAAGACAAACAAATCAACAACAGAAAATGTATTATAACATGCGTAAGTTTGATCGAATGAAATAATTTGGATGCCTATCAGTAAGTTTCCGTCTCGCCATAGCCCTAATCCGCGCTTATACCGCCGTCGGCAATGGCATTTAACAACTAACCGGATTCCGCTTCCCGGAACCATCCCGTTTATAACATGCCGTAATACTGTAATAATACCCGCCCAACCGGAATCCCACAACGGCAGCGCTTGCAATTATTTATTTACTGCAATTGTCTTCAGGATAAGAAATTATTTCCTCGTTGTCTCGATATAACAAGCAAGGGCGTAACTTTGGGTGGAACATTGGGGGGGTTGAGGTCTCCACCCATTACGAGGGAAACATGGTTATTTGGGGGGTTGTGTTAGCTGGTTTTGATTTATTGGGGGGGCTACAACCCCCCGTACCCCCCCGAAATTTACGCCCATGATAACAAGTGTCGTTTTCTCGAGATAATGGCATAATTGTCTCTAAATAATTACAAGGATAGGTAACACTACTGGAGGGGGCACAAATAATTTAGTATTATGCTATTGCTTATGTATAAATTAACCACAAACTTAGTTACACACTTACCTCACGTCCGTGCATCATTTATCCCAAACAATGCCTATACGTATTAGTTAATGATTTTTACTTAATTAGTGAGTTAAGTATTTGTGCCCCCTCATTTAAAGGATACATAAGGAACGATACACATATAGTGTGTCGCTAATGGAGAGTGTTACTTAAGGTGTGCATTGAAACAGTCTGAATCTTTGCGAGTTATTCCATTAAGTGAATGTGTTATGCTTGAAATTGTTCCTTCTACACAATGGCAGACATAGAGAGCAACCCTTAAATAGCAATGTACACTGTACATGAGCTGCAAGTCCTTTTAGCGGTGTATCTTACGCCTGTGTTTCCCAACTCAGTCCTCAGGGAACCCCGGCCGGTCCACGTTTTTGCTTCCACTCAGCTCCTTGTGCGCCTGTACCAGGTATTCGGTGTTCCTGATTGGCTGTGAGCTGGGAGGGTCAGGGCTCTTCAAATCTGGACCTTGATTCCAAATCCAGGCCTTGTTTTCAGTTCTCCCAGGTAGTTAGTTTAATAATTTCTGATTCTGATTGGTCAGAGGCTTCACATCTGGCTCACAGGTAAAGGAAGGTGGAAAACCAGCAGTGCTTGGACCTCAAGGACCGTGATTTTAATAATAGGGTGCTAGATTATGGTATCCTGAGACTAAAAGCGTAATAGCAAGGATGGCCAATTCCGCTTTCCGCACACCCAGGCATCGCAGTAACCATAGTATCCTGGAGACATCTGCCAAGCCCCACCCCGTCCCGTCAGCATGCTGCCAAAATTACGAAATCATGATTTACCAGTACTCGCTACGTCATTTTCATTTCCGTAAATTTTATTTCAGTAGATTTGTCCTTACTGCTTAACTGCACATTTACTGAAGCAAAAAGTGTAGGTTAGCCCCTTCTGTACAAAACTGATTTACAAAATATTCCTTGCTTGGAATTTTGGCAAAATCTTATTTTACAATATATATATATAAATGTGTGTGTGTGTGTGTGTGCGTGTGTGTGTGTGTACACATACACACGTCAAAAATGTCGATGGGTTCAATACTTATTTTCCCTGCTGTGTGAACAAATTTGAAAGAAAAAAAACATTTCAGGATTCTATAAGAATCAAATTCAGCCAAACACAAACACTGTCCAGCAAAGAACAAACATACATTTTATATATATATATATATATATATATATATATATATATACATACATACATACATACATACATACATACACACACACACAGGATACTTAGATATTTTACCAATAATCTTAAGTGTGTGTGTGTGTGACAATGTGTATACACACACACACACGAGATGATTGGTAAAGCATGCAAGCAACTATCGGGGGGGGGGGGGGAAGAGGGTAAAACACTTTGCACCGTTTTTTTCTAATACTGACAAGTATCATAGATATAACAATGAAATTCACTTTAAGAAAGGCTAAAGGCCTCTGTGTTGTCCTACTGAATCTCACTGTACCTGTACATACAATCTGAATCTCACTGTACCTGTACATACAATCTGAATCTCACTGTACCTGTACATACAATCTGAATCTCACTGTACCTGTACATACAATGCCACACATACAAAACTTCACTGAGGTTGTCATTTTACATTACATTTAGCAAAAGCGTTATCCAAAGTGACGTACATTTTTGAGAAGGCAAGGTCAGCTAGTCTCTGGAGCACGCTGGGGCTTAAGGGCCTCGCCCAAGAGCCCAATGGTAAGATCACTCTGCTTATTATGGGATTTGAACTGGTGAACTTCTGATAATAGGCAGGTGTCCTGGCCCAGAGTCACACACTAGTTTAAACTCTTCTGCACTTATGGCACCTTTTGCCATAATGCACATCATATACTAATACTGGCTCTCTCAGTGAACTTTTTAGATTCATTGTCTCTTATGGGAAACTTCATTTAAAAGATATTGAAGGTACGTAGAAGGTATCTGACAATTTAAATGCCTACTTCTAATATCCTTCAGCTTTTATCCAGTGAATCCAGTGTTCCAGTGGTGTTCCAACATTGTATTCCAGGGGGCGCCGCTGACATCTCATCCTCCAAGTCTGCCCCCATGTTCACCATCATCCCAGCTTCCTGTGCCTCCGGCAGCATGGCCAGATGCTCTTCTACGGAGTAAAGGCCGCTGTCCCCGCTGTCCTGACGTCCATGCCAAGACACGTCGGCCTGCAAAGTGGTGGGCTCCATGTCGGCGTGGACCTCCAAAGATGCCATCACTGGAGATACCTCCAGCTTTCTCAGGCAGATCTCTTCAGATTCTAAAGTCAGCAGGGAGGGCTGCCCGGAGCTGGAGGGGGAGTCGTGCAGGTACTATGTGAAGAAAACAGGGAGAAGGAAGGAGAGAATTAACAGACAGGCACCTGTTGCCGAATTCTGTCCCTCAGTGTGTTCCCTGAGATTGCAGGAGGTTCATGTGGGATCAACTTCTCAACCAGCAAAGATGAGTCACCACCCTCATCCCCTACTGTGCACCCAGCCCTAATTTTATTTAGATAAGTTCAGCATAGGCGACTCAGTGGCTCAGTAAACCACACGACTTCAGTATCACTGGTTAATTTATAACATATTATACCTGAATTACCTGCAGTGTGTTTCGTTTTACAGGAAGATCAGCGGACGGCTCAGATAAAATCTCTTTGTAGAACAGGTGTGTGTTCAGCACAGTTCTTATCCAATATAACTTGAATTTTATTTTCAGTGAAAGCTGAAAAGCGGAATCCCTGTTCTCTTACACCTCCAGGTTAGGGGTTCGATTTATGCCTGGACTCTGTGTGGCGGCTGCATGATCTCCCCATGTCACATGGGGTTTTGCTGGGTTCCTCCAGCAGTCCAAAGGCATGCAGCTAAGCTAACTCATTCATTTGTGTTTGTGCCCCGCAGAGGTCAGGCTTTACCTCTCGGAACATGGACAGGAACATAGACAGGAACTCCGCCATTCACTCTCTGGCTTCTCAGACGTCAAAGTGCCTAATCCTAACTGCCCTTCCTAGTAACACTTAAACTAGGAACAACTAGAAAAACAATAGCACAACTATGCAGGTAATGATTCCTTTGATCACCTACTAATTTGAATAATGCTATTTTAAGTTTCCATATTTTAAAGGGGCCCTATCAACTGATCATAATTTTATTTTTGGGGTCTACTAGAAAATATTTACATGCTTTGATGTTCCAAAAACATAATTTTTCTCATATTGTACATCTCTATTTATTCTGTTTATAACTCTGAAATGCTCAGTAAGACCTTTAAGTCCCACCTCCAATGAACCCAGTGTGCTCTGATTGGTCAGTTTGTCCTACATGTTCCACTCCTGTCTTGCAGTCTGTAGACAGATCCTTGCAGGTAGGTGACCAATAATAATAATAATAATAATAAAATAATAATAATAATAATAATAATAATAATAATAATAATAATAATACAATCCTGTATTGATCCCTGTGGGGAAATTCTCTTTACGCCTCCCCCAACTTCGTCAAATTTTTCTCGGTAGGTTAGAATACATTGGCTGTGAAGGGCAGCCACCCATAGCAGCACCCAGGGAGCTGGGGCTTAAGATGTGCCGAGGCCAGGCTAGAACCAATGACTTTCCGATCACAGGCACAGAGGCTTAGCCCACTGAACCACATGCTGCCCCCAAAGATTGTGTTACGAGGTGACCTCACCATGCCTCGGAAGTAAGGGCTGGAATTCTAACGAGGCGTTTCAGGTAGGTGAGAGAAGAGTGGTTTCTGTGGTGAGAGTTACTCCCTATGCACAGACTGTTTACATCACAGGTGTCAGACTCCAGTCCTGGGGGGCCGGAGCCCTGCACAGTTTTTGGTTTACCCTCATTTAACACACCTGATTCAACTTCTTGTGCTAATTACCACACAGCTCTTGAGCTGAATCATTTATGGTAGGGTGACCAGATAATCCATGTCATCCCGGACACTTTGAGCTAGGACAGGATTTGTAACCTACCATTTCAATTAAAAGGACCTGGATTTCACTTAAGTACCGAGTTCTTGCTGTGTGCTGATTGGTCAGTCTCCTATAATCATGCACGTGTCACTAATGTTAATGTGAAACAGCTGGATGAGTCTTTCAGTCAAAGAAACAAACCAGTCAAAGCACAAGAAGAACCGAACTATTTAACCAAGCACAGGAGCCTTTCGGTTTTAAGGTAGTTTGTAAAACCTGAAGTAGCTCAAGGTGTCCGGGATGACATGGATTATCTGGTCACCCTAATTTATGGTGGAACAGGGAAAGAACTAAGCTACACAAGGCTCCGGCCCCCCAGGACTGGAGTTTGACACCCATGCACTAAAGGAAAGGGAAAAACCGGAAAAGCATAATGGGGCAGTTTTAAAGTCAGATGAACCATAAAGTCACTGCAGTTTAAATTCTGGTCAAATTTGTTTGCAGCAAGAATAAACATCAGTGTTGTGTTGCTTTACTTCTGTCCCTGTCAGTAGCACCTAGAATTTCATGTAGATGATTAGGTAATGCTAGATCACCAGCCATGAGGCTAGCATGGCAACACATCCCTGTTTGGTGCTGCAACTGCTCTGTACCTCTAGTAGGCTGGATGGGACCTGGCAGGAGGGGAAGAATGTCCTCTTCACCACCCAGTAGGACTTCAGGATTACAAAGGCAATCAGCAGCACAGTGAGAAAGCAGACCAGCATGGAGACCAGGAAAGGCAGCATGAAGTGCCAGACTGTCGACTGACCTGGACACAAAGGCACAAACATGAAGAGTCAGGTGATCGTGGGTCAGCTGGGGTTGGGCTGTCATGTCAACAGAAACTGAATTCTGGGAACTGCAGTGCAGCTGTATGTCATTGACATGCATCTCCTCAGAGAATGAGCAGGGAAATTAAAGGTGTGTTTTTCCATGTTAAATTCTTATTATTCTGAATAATAAAACGCTGAGACCATGGAAAAATGTGGCACATTTGCTGGCGAAGGAAAGAAAGAGGTGGAAGCAAGCTGGAGGTCAGTTCTGACACCCCCTACCGCTGGTTTGCCGGCACTGGGTGGCGCTGAAGACGCTGGCTTTGTTGCTGTAGCCCTCACGTGACTGAACTCTCAAACAATACATGGTCCAGGGCTCCAGGTCTGAGAGGGACACCAAGTTCAGCGTTGCATTTTGGTATTTGTAGTCCTGCAATGCGCCATGTGAGGAACAAACACAGACACACATAAAGTATTAATATTCACGTGTTTGTGGGGATTCTCTACTCATTTCTATGGGCAAAAGCCTAATCCAAAAAATGACAACCCTAACCCCTACCCAGCCTCAACTTTAACCATAAATAACCAAGCAAAACAAGACTTTTGGCACTTTTATTTTTTTGTTTGTTTCGTTTGTTTTGATTGCATCCAAAGACTTCTATGAAAGTGAGGTTCTCCATGTGGGGCCTGAAAAAATGACCCCATAAGGTTTTTATGGGGAAATCTGGTCCCTACCATTAAATAATTACAAACACACACACACAACATTTTATAACATTCTTCATTTCTGCCAAAGACATGCCACTGCATCAATGGGAAATGTGATGTCAAAAACACAGTATGTTATGTTACATTAACACTGATTGGTCAGCTGCTGAGGACTTTTCCGGCTGTGGGTATAGGTTCCAGTGTGCCAGCCCACTGCTGACCGTGTGTTAATCTAGCTACAGTGACGAACAGATTCCTCGACCAGATTTCTTTTTTTTATACCAGCGTAGCACTGGCGGGGCACATGTCCCAGCATGCCACGTGTGCAATTGTAAATAGAAGGACCACAACAGGCACTCAACGACCACCGAACCCAAATACACAGATGGGAGAAACAAGACTGTCAGACATTGAACTGCAAGATGCACACATGGTGGAAGATTTACACACACTAAATACACATGAGGATCGGACCGGGTACTACACACAAGACACGGGCAACCACACGCGCAACAATAGGGAAATGCAACTATTAACATTAACAACAACAACAACAACAATACAAGGGCTTTAAGGACTGTTAATAAAGAGCATGTTTTCCCCGGCAAGCAAGTCTCCATGTCTCTCTCTGCCTCTCTCTCTGCCTCTCTCTCTGCCTCTCTCGCTGCCTCTCTCGCTGCCCGTCACCACACTATATTGTGTTTTTCTTTAAAGTTTTTACTATAAAAACCAGAAAATTAACTACCAAAAATTATTATTTGGTAGGCTTGTAAATGAATTAAGGGAATTTCAATGCTTATGGGAAAAATTGCCTTGATTAGCGTACAAATTGGTTTGTGACCACTTTCTTGGAACGGATTGTGTTCGTGAACCGCAGGCATCATTGTATTCCGAAGCAGTTCCCCCTGTACCATGGTCTTGTCATTAAGCCGTTCAAACACGCACATGGTGATATTTCAGCAAGAACAGCGCTGCTGATCGGCATGCGTGCGACAGAGCGGAAACGGCAGTGACGGCGTCTGGAGGAGCTCGCCAAACCGGGCACTGCAGCGGAAACACGATGATAGGGGCTGCCAGGTGCAAACGTCTCCGGAGGAAGTGAGGCGAGCTTGGCAGATTGCTTTGCACGCAAAGACTCACCAAGCCCGCGATTCTTCCGTTCTTCGAGATCAAAGTGACAATGAAATGCTGCACTACATCTATAACTATGTCAGAATTCAAGAGGTTGCAAAACCAAATCACATCAATCGGGGAGGAAATGTAAAGCTCCATTACATAAAACACGCTGGCACCTAAGCAAAGTCCAACAAACAGCAACCTAGGCAGTATGAGAAATAAAGCTGGAGTTTCTACAGCATTTGACTGATAATATTAGTTTATGCCTGTAGCTCTCAATCCTATTCCTGGTTTTCAATCCTGTTCCAAAAACAGGCAAAAGGGGAACCCTGACAGCATAGAACGTAGTTAACTGTAGCCCGAGGAGAACGAGGACCCACCTTTTTCTGGTCAGAGTCTTTCCAGTACTGTATGCTGAAGTACAGGCCGTAGACATCATCCTTCATTGAAGCGTTCCTGCTCGTCATGGGGTCATAGATCATCACTGTCAGGACAGAGCTCTCCACCGCCAACTCCACTCTGGAGGGTGGGCCCAAGGCAGCTGAAGGGAAGCAGTTAGCGTCAGACTCTTATCGCGGGGCACAGCACCCTTCTCTAGGACGGGGTCCAGCACTTTCTTTCTGTTAAAAGTCACATTTTAGAGGCATGCTGGTTCAGAGCCACATCTCAGCTCTAAAGCAGTTTAGATGCAAACACGACAAATTACATGACAGATCAGGTGAATTTGACTGCATTGCTGGAGGATGTACGATTGTGAATTTTTTTTTGTAACCTGGAAATAGGCTTAATGTAATCATAAAAAGATTATACTATTGTGGATGAATAATTAGCAAACACGTTCAACTATGACATTCTGAGTGAAGTGTAGTCTAAACCAGGCGTGGGCCCCTGTTCCATAGAGGGCTGGGGGGGGGTGTAGGTTTTTGCGATGACCTCTCAATCAGCCAATAACAGTGGGTCCCTAGCACTGGAATTGAGAACCAATGCTTCATTATTCACTGATTGCGAAGGTCATCTCAAAAACCCCCACCGACCCTCCATGGATCACAGTCTCCAACTTTCATAAACGATGACATTTGAACCCAGTCTTGCACAACTCTATCCGCTTTCCAAACCATTGACTGCTGCAAGTTTTTCTTGACAAATTCAGTTTCACATGACAGAAACGAACACACTGTGTAACATGATCCTTAACTGCCGGTGCCTTTTGAGTGTATTAACACCTGGATTAGAGGACAGAACAAAATGCAGCTCAGAAGACTAGGGCTCATCAAGAATGTTAATTACATTTACTCATGTTCCAAGCAGAGGGAAGTACGGGCGATGAGACAAAGGTCTGTGTTCGAATTTTCTGTGCTACTGGGTGAGAGGTCGATTCTCACAACAAGCGCGTAAGTTAAAAAAAAAAAGCACTTCAAAAGTTATGCGTGTTTAAGTTAAGCGTATTCTCCCCTTATCAGCGTTGATATGCCAACCCCACCTAACGGAAAAGAAGGCGTGGCCATATAAGACGTATAATTAATTAATCAAGACAGAAAAGGGAGTTACGCCCCCGATGATTCAGTCAACAAGCAAAACATGGAACATGGACTGTTTCATTTATATTTTGAACCCAGTTGAAATCTGCAGAAACCCTTTTATTTTATTATGAAAGCATGGAGGTAGCGTACTGTACTTATATTCGGTCATTGTCATGAACATGAGAATCCGTCAACAAAAAACAAAACGTCACAATGAAATACAATTTCGTGCTGAGCAACTGACATTAGTTTAACTTATTAGGTATGTTACAAGTATGTAATTTCTTTGATGTAATCTCAGCTACGTGCTTTTTGGACTTAAGTGCATTGGAGATTCGACCCCTAAATGCATATGGGTGTGGGGTCCACGTGTGACCTCTCTCTTACCATCTTTATCAGGGCAGAAATCCTTCACTTCCCACTGGGATCTCTCTGTGCCGCTGTTGGTTCTGACCCGGAGCACATACATCCCATGGTAATGCAGGTTACGGCCGGTGAAGTCACACCAAGTGTCTGTGGTATTCTCACATGCCGTGAGCCAGGTGGGAGACTTCTGGGGCAATTTATATTTCCTGTGGAGGAGGAGGGAATTACGAAAGGAGTAGAGTACATGATGAAAGACAGTGAGCGAGCGTCCTACAGGCAGAAACATCGGCCTCTTACGAGATGTACTGAGCCGTGAACGTGACACTCCAGTTCTCCAAGGTATCGTGGGGACAGGTCCACCTCAAGACATACTGTGTGTTCAGAGTGTCGAGGGTGAGGTTCGCGGGACTAGGCAGCACTGCAGTCACTGAAAAGAAAAAAGACAGAAAGAAAGTTCACCCCAAGCATCCAAGCGATGTTCCTGTGGGCACACACACATGTGTGTATGTGTGTGTATGTGTGTATGCATACATATGTACATTATATATATGATACTTGACACGCACTTAATGCCCCACATAGGACCCAACTCCAAGCACTTTGTCCCCCAGCAGAGTCCTGCAGCAAAGTAGCAAAGTCGAGGACCCTTAGCTGGGGTGTTCAGTTGTCCATGAATGCTGCCCGACACACCACCAGTGCCAGGAGCATGTCCATAACAATAACGCAGCACTTGGTTTAGTACCAAGTTAGGCTTATTCCCCCGTGGCCCCCAGGAGGAAGCCGGACACACAGAATTGCTCAGAATGTACAACACCTGGAACATGCAGTGGATATGAACAAATCAGTGTCGACCGGTTGAAAAAGTGGATTCTCGATGTGCTTTGTTGATAACCCTTTACATTGCAGCAATTCTGAATCGTAGCCAGAATACCCAGGCCTTCTACAGATGAGCAAGGTGTTGGTCAGGGGCGCCGCTAAGGATTTTGGGCCCTATAATGCATATCATATTGGGGCCCCAACCCAGACTAATCCAATTATGTTCCAAATTTTTTGGGCCCCTGGGTTGGAGTCACTTTAACTTCCCCTGTTTAAGGCACCAGGGTGCTGGGCTCTAGTTTCAGAGGCTGCTACACGTTTGCATATCACATGTTTTTATGCTTATTTATTCAATATATCATTTCATCACCGAGTATCTCATTTTCCTCTTTTATAGACTTAACAGTACTCATTGTAAATAGGACCCAGATTACTTACTAGTGTGCAGGTGGCTGACAGAAAAGGACCATGAAACTATAAAAGGGAATCAGATTTGGGCCACAGGAAAACCCGACCACTATGTACGGTTTAGTGGTTACACACAAAATGGGAACTATTTCCCCACAGGTGAGTGTAGATGTCGTCTTACTGGTCTGAGAACAGCAAAACAACAAGTTTTGACATATATGAATTTGTTTCGAATAAAGAGAAAGTCAACTCTAGGGGAAAGTTTATTCCCACCAGCAGAAATACTCAGGGTAACCACTGCCCCAGGTGTTACCAGAAACACTGACATTACGATACTTGTTATTTTGCACACGCTATTTCCACTAACATCCAGGGTTGCCAACGCTCACGCATCTGGCGTGACAGTCACGCTTTCAGGCTCTAATGCTCACGCAAGAAATCTTATGGCAAATCTATGCGTATTTCTCAAAACCAAGAGCGCAAAGATAGTACTCATAGTCTTGTTAAGACCCGTCTTTCTAACTTGCCTCCCAAGAATGAACTTGGAGCACAATGAATCATGGGATTGTTCTCATTTGGCGAGGATGCAGGAGAAGTGTCTGGGCACAGATCTCGTCTGTGAGGCTACCTCTCCTGTGACACCTGGTTGAGAAGCCAGGGAAGATGTGACATTGTAACCATTACCGCTTTCTACTGTACTGGGGTGGTACTGCAAGAAAAATCTCACACGCATCAAGAAATTGACACTGGGATGTCCAAGGTGATTATTCTCTATTTCTTTATTTTCAATTATTATTCTCTTTCTTCTGTCTTTATACGAGATCACCATCCTTCTACTGAGGAACCTGGAGGGTTTCAGCAGAATGAGTTTTTTTGAACCATGTGATCATTGGATAATTGAAATCTGAATGTTAATGAAGAAAATAACAAATGAAATCTATTATTATCATTTATTTATTTATTAGGGGTCCAAGCAGTGAGAGCTGATGGGTCCATATTATTTTTCGTCTTGATTATTATTTAAAAAAAAACATCAACACGTCATTTTGCAACCTGTAGCAACAAATCGACGCATCTTCACTGCCAGTACTGCCTTCACGAACACTTGCTACAAATGGACATTTAGACAAACTGAGTTGACCGTTTTGGTTCCCAACATTATGGGTTCCCGACCACTTGGGGATTGGACACCGATATATTTAATATGCAAATGAAGTTATCCTTATTATTATTATTATTACTACTACTATTATTATTGCTGAGATTAAATTATGACGCATGATATTCATACATTGACCAAATATATAGTATTTGTGGTGAAGCATGAGGATCTTACAAAAATATTAATAAGTTTCTTATTCAAGCTCTATATTAATTAATAAAGAATTAACATGAATCGAGTTTACTATGCATTAAAGAACTGAGCATCACAGTGTCAGATTTGCATAAAGACAAAGGCCTGGTACACTGAGACATTGTCTCTTTCTTACAATGTTGGTGAAGCAGCGGTTTAGACAAACTGACCACCTCACTGACTTAAACCCATCACTTAAAAACCTTGTCTATATGCGTGTCATTTGTAGGGCTCTGTCATCATTTAGCGAACTACAGATTTTCAAGCACAGCCTAGGTAGCAACGTGAGTTGAATATGGTTTCTTATTGTGTTCTTCACATACGGAAATACGAAACAGACAGCGCTCCGAATCGCCGTGTATCGATCTGAATAAGCACCGCAACAAGTCGCTAACTTTGTCCCCATTCAGACATGTGATTTCAGTACAATATGGTGTCGTTTCCCGGACTCGGGATGGAGGTGGGTTTCAGTTTGGAGATGGACTGAGAGCTGAAGTCTACGGCCAGACGCAGCTGGGATTAGAGCTGCCTCCCGTCTCTTATATTACACCACTGCGTCTCCTATTACACGGGATCTCGTTTTGTAAGGGACGGGTGGCAACCCGAGGTGGGATGCAACCGATGTATCCTTGATATCTGGGGCGGGGCAAGAACGACTTCTGGGGATTTTTACCGTCCTCTGTACTTCTGTTCTTAGTATTGGACCCAGTATTCACAAATGGAACATGAGGCAACCACGAGAACAGTGAACAGAGAAGTACAGTGACGTACGTATATTGAGAAACACCCTATATTTTTATAAACCTAAAATTAGCCACATTCAAAGCGTTGGGGCAGTTTGCAAACCCTACAAACTATTTACAATGTAAATAAACATGTAAATTTGTGCAGACTTATGCCAATCAAAACTTCACCAGCTGACCAAATCTGGCAACTCTGAATATCTCATTTTGTCATAAACCAACTTTTCACTTTTATTTTTTTCCTGGTGCGCTAAATATTGACGTTTCGTTTCATAATGCAAGATACACCGTTCAGCATTTTTGAATTAGTATCTCTTCAGAAAAACGTCTACAGACAATTTTATATTATACATCTACACAAAGTCTTATTTTGCTATTACTGTTAGTGTTGCTATCAATTGTTCCACATATACAGGGGGGTCCTTCCTGCTAAATGCCACCTGCCTCACAAAATGCCTTCTGCCCCGGTGATCTGACCTCATTTGCCTCCTTGATTCATGACTATTGCAAGTTGGCTATGTTACATTTATTATGCCGAGTCGTGCCATCGTTACAGTAGCTTTACGCTCCCACACCTGCGGCAGAATACAACCCCCTATCAATAAATTCAGCGCCACTGCCACCGTAACACTGGGTGAAAGGGCCGAAAATCGCAGACATACACGCGGTTCATTCGGTCAGCTGAAATTGTCAACGGACACACTTCGTAGCGAACGACATCAATTTAAATCAGCCTCAAATATATCTGTAGCTATATATATATATATATATATATTGCACTGAGACTGTGATCGCGATCTAAAATGTTTTACCGAAACCAAAACAAAAAACAGCTTCCCGACCCTATTTACCTGCTTTTTTACATTTAATGACGCCAACTGCCTAAAGCTGCCTGTGGACCGATGATGTTTATTAAGGGTGTTAAGAAAAACACAGTTATTCAAACGAGATACAATAAATCAATGTAGCTGGTGTAATGTGTAACTAATGCCCATTTTCTGGTAAGAAAGGTCTCCGGCTTTAGATACTCCTCGGTTCTTCCCAAAACAACGTCGATTCCACATTTTTCCCGAGAGCCTGAAACACGTCTAATACGGAATATATAATACAGGACACATGTTGTCCTTCTCAGCCTCTCCAATATTTACATAATTCTCTTTACTCTAAAGATATCTGACACAGAAACGTGACCGCAGGAGCATGACTACCGTGACCAAATCCCATCCATTTTGTCAGTAATTCAGGAAAAACCTCACCTTTCAATACGCCACAAAATAACAACAAAAGGGCGACGGCACAGTATACGGACTTCATTGTAATCCTTGCGGACTTCCAGTGTTGTTTGATTACAGCATTTTCCTTGTGACCCCTCGAGAACGAGAACGCCTAAGGCGCACCGAAGGCTTCTGCGCAGGCGCGAGCGCAGGCGCTGCGCAGCTCGGGGCCGTTCGTGAGCAGACGGGTAGGGTTAGGAATGGGATGGACATTTCAGGCACAACCACTTGTTGAATTACTTGTCAGCGGAGAAGTATTTCTGTCTTTCCATACGATATTAGATATTAACCTTTGCTGCAAATGTAAAGTAGTTTGAATAAGTTAATTAGAAAAATAAATAAAATTACATACAGAGCTCCAGCCTAACTTTGGGAGCAACAGGGCAAAATTTAAGTGCACCACAACAACACAATACATTCATATCGAAAATCTTAACTATATTACTGCTACATGCTTTAGTAACAAGTATACAATTTACGGAAATAACAATGTGATGTTTTATTTTAAAAGAAAAAGTGTCGAAGTGAAGTAGTGCTTTAAGAGAAAAAATATTATATGGTGGTTTTTTAACCATGAACACCACAAAATAAATTTACAATGGTAAGCATAAGGTAGGCCTATGCGGTCAGTATATTGCTGTCATTACAGCACAACAACCACAACGAAACAAGTAAACAAGGACCTGCCTCTTATATGCCCCCCCCACACACACACACCCTTCACCTTCATCGCCCCTTTTCTTTTGAGAAGTTAATCAACGATTTGTTTCATTGTCACCAAAGTACCAAGCAAGGGCAAGAATACTTATGTAGCAGATACAGGTAGATGACATATGGAAGGTCGTCCCAGAGGGAAACGTGAGACAAAATATGTCACAGCATGACATTTTTTCCCCTCTAGACATGATAAAAATGACCACATTTAGGCATCATTTTTCATAACGTGGCCACGTCTTCAAGGATTTCAGCCAACAGAGTGGCTGGGAAATTTGTCATGTTAATGCATACATCCAAAGTGGGAGAACAGAATGTAATAGTATTTATTAGGTTCTGATTTGAAATCTTTGCTCCTACTATTCTAAATGCACTCAGTGGCTACTTTATTGTGTAAACTTTGGTAGTAGTGGGTTGGACTCCCTATTCATGGTACAGATTCAACAAGGTGCATGAAACATTCCTCAGAGACCTTTGGTCCATGTTGTCATGAGAGCGTCACGCAGTTGCTGCAGATTTGTCAAATTTCCTGTTCTGGCAGATTCCATAGATGCTCTGTTGGATTGAGATCTGGTGACTGTGGAGGCAACTCATTGTCGTGTTCAAGGAAGCAGTCTGAGATGATATGAGCTTTGTGACATGGTGCGTTATCCTCTTGGAAGTAACCATTAGATGCTGGGTGCACTGTGGTCATAAAGATATGGACATGGTGAAAAATAAAACTCAGGTAGGCCGTGGCATTTAAATGATGCTCAATTGGCACTAAGGGGCCCAAAGTGTGCCAACAAAATTTCATTACATTACCACCTGCAGTCTGAATTACTGATACAAGGCAGGATGGACCCATGCTTTCATGTTGTTTACATCAAATTCTGACCCTAACCCTCTGAATGTCACAGCAGAAATTGAGACTCATTTGACCAGGCAACGTTTTTCTAATCTTCCATTGTCTGATTTTGGTGAGCCTGTGCTACTGTAGCCTCAGTTTCCTGTTCTTAGCTGACAATGCGGAATATTATTTTGCACTTCAGAACGCACACAGAATGTAATCATTAGCACCCCCTACTGGTCAGATGAAACTGCTATTGAACATATTTAATAAAATTAAATATGGTAAAGATACATTCGTAAAGAAGCTGATGTAAACCATGTAGAGTGTGACCTTGGACCAGCGGAGCCAACCCACCACCAGGTAGTGATCAGTTGACAGCTCCGCCCCTCTCTTCACCAGAGTGTCCAAGACATGCGGCCGCAAGTCTGATGACACGACTACAAAGTCAATCATCGAACTGCGGCCTAGGGTGTCCTGGTGCCAAGTGCACATATGGACACCCTTATGCCTGAACATGGTGTTCATTATGGACAATCCGTGACGAGCACAGAAGTCCAACAACAAAACACTGCTCGGGTTCAGATCGGGGGGGGGCGTTCCTCCCAATCACGCCACTCCAGGTCTCACTGTCATTGCCCATGTGGGCATTGAAGTCCCCCAGTAGAACAAGATAGTTATTAGTTATTCTGAACTGCCGCTTGGCGCATAAGCGCAAACAACAGTCAGGACCCGTTCCCCCACCCGAAGGTGAAGGGAGGCTACCCTCTCATCCACTGCGGTAAACCCCAATGTACAGGCACCCAGCCAGGGGGCAATAAGTATGCCCACCCCTGCCCAGTGCCTCTCCCCGCGAGCAACTACAGAATGTAACAGGGTCCAACCCCCCTGGAGGAGACTGATTCCAGAGCCCAAGCCATGCGTCGAGGTGAGCCCGACTATGTCTAGCCAGAACTTCACCACCTTGCGCACCAGCTCAGGCTCCTTCCCCATCAGAGATGTGACATTCGATGTCCCTAGAGCTAGCTTCTGCAGCTGAGGATCGGACCGCAAAGGTCCCCACCTTCGGCCACTGCCCAACTCACACTGCACCCGACCCCTATGGCTCCTCCTATGGGTGGTGAGCCCATTGGAGGGGGGACCCACTTGCCTCCTTTGGGCTGTACCCGACCATGCCCTATGGGTGCAGGCCTGGCCACCAGGCGCTCGCCATTGAGCCCCACTGCCAGGCCTGGCTCCAGGGGGGGTCCCCGGTGACCCGCGTCCGGGCAAGGGAAATCGTGGCTCCATTATTTTATGCATCATAAGGGGTCTAATGAGCCGCACTTTGTCTGGTTCCTCACCCAGGACCTGTTTGCCTTGGGTGACCCTACTTCAAGCTGACAGAAAGGCAACAGTAACTCAAATAACTACTCATAACCAAGGTATGGAGAAGACCATCTCTGTCTGAGATATTGTTACGCGATAAGAAAATGTATAACAATTAGTGTAAAACAGTGTTGGACAGACTCCTGCAGGGTTTCCAGCCTTGGCTGTAACCTCGCTGTTACAATAAAGACTGAATCTGAAGACCTACACAGGCGGCTCCTGACTCCTGATTGGCAGGTAAGAAAAAAGCACAACAATAGAAGTTGCAGCGGGTGTCATCTTCTGCAGCTGTAGCCCATCTGCTTCAAGGTTCGACATGTTGTGTGTTCAGAGATGGTCTTCTCCATACCTTGGTTATGAGTAGTTATTTGAGTTACTGTTGCCTTTCTGTCAGCTTGAAGCAGCCTGGCCATTTTTCTCTGACCTCTGCCATCAACGTGTCCATGTTTGCTAAACTTGTCACATCAGATCCGAGTGACTTTGTGGCTGGAATTGCTGCCAAGGGAGCTTCAACAAAGCATAAAGGGTCTGTGACTTTCATTATGGTGCGTTTTGTATAGATTTATGATTATAAAGATGATTTAATTCAATTATTTTATTAGAGTTCAGCTGCTACAAAACAAAACATGGAAATGAAAGCACTATGAATACTTTTTTAAAATGCGCTATATTATGATTTTTAAAGCATTCAATGTGACATTTCACATTTTTCAGCTTTTTTCTGCTTCATATTCTAAGCAATTCGTATGCCATTATCCAATAACGCTTGAGTCACACTCTACTGCAGAAGTGGTTCTTCCAGGGCTGTCGTTTCACTGTATGAAACTCAAGTTGCTGCCAGAAAACAAACCCTATGACAGAGCATAACCTCAGCTGGAGCCCATTCACATTTCACTTCCATTTCCCCAACCTATTAAAAACTAGAACCCAAGAATGGGTCCCTGCTTAATCTTTTGTGTTTGTGTGAACATCATTCATAAGGGAACCATTGAGTCATGATATTATAGGGCAAGGAAGATGTGGCCCCATCAGTTTCACAGAGACCAGGTGAAACAGATAGATAGATAGATGGATGGATGGATGATGGACGGATGGACCATATTTCTTTTCTTTTACAAGAAACCTTCAGTCAGTTGCTTCTATGTACCATTTTACAGACCTATTAATGCATAGAAATTTATCCTTAAGATATTCCCTTATAAATGATGTTCACACAAACACAAGGGATTATCAATGTGTAAAAAATAAATTATGGTAGATGCATCTGTTTTCATTTTTTTGTTTACAAATGTATTCATTAGGCTGGGCTCTCATCTTGCCCCCCTGGGGAGAAAAGCCTAGAGTCGCACATGGGTAATGCGGGACGGCATGTCTCTGACGGAGACACAGAGCGACCCCCGTACGGCTCTAAGCAGCAGGGGATAGATTTAAATAGAAGCAATGAAGTTCCCTCCCCAATAGGAAGAGACTTGAACAGATAAATATTATAACAAAAAGTACAGTTACAACTGACCCCTGCTGTCAGTTTTGTCCCACATCAATGGTCCATCTGAATAACAACAGAAGGTATAAAGCAGCAGCCTGAGTCTTTTTCTCAGTTTTCTCATTGAAATCTCATTATGTCTTTATAATGGCTGCAGAAATTGATCCTTGTCCTTCTCATCTTCGTCCTCTTTGCTGTGGACCTGCAGCTTCTCTGAGGGCTCTGAGGGGGGGTCGGCCTGCTCGTCTGAGCTATCTGAAACGATGACCACGGCGTGGTATGGCTCATTCTCCTCGCCGCTGTTCTGCATAGCCAGGAAGATATAGGACCGGTATGGCTCTATCAAGTACTGTGGAGGGAGAGAGTCAAAAGAACAGTGATGAGATCACACCGGCTCGAACCCCATTTTCGCCTGACAGCGTGACATCTCTCCTCGATCAGATCAAACTTCGGAGCAAATCCCAAAGTGTTGCATTTATATATTTTCTCAGTATATTTAATCTTTACACTCAATTATTATTTGATGTATGTACAAGGATAGTTCTGTACAATTTCCTTTATAAGCAATGTTGGGCAGTAGTGTCACTACAAATAGTTAAACTATTAGATTAAGTACATTTTCCAATGTACTAAAGGGAAAAAAGTACATTTTCCAGTAGTGAGGTCGTAATTTGTTACTTTTGAAACCAAATAGCTGTCTAGCGAAGCTCTCTATTTAGTGAGGTAGCTGGTAGCTCTGACAGCATTACATCTCCCCACACTGACCCAAATCGTCTATGTTGTACTGGTGCTAGTTCAATGGATATCTCCACCCCGATTACGATGTAACGCCACACCCACAACCTGCACAAAGCAAGCTCTATTTTTAGAAACACCATTCTCAATAAATCGCCATTCCTATTTTCTGAGGAAGCAACGGTGGTCATGCCTGGTTAAGATTATGAAATTAACACAACTGAAATGTGTATGCATTCAAAACAGTCACTGTGTACTGCTGCGCAAACGAGCAGACTGAATCATTTATGTTGCTGGAGTTTTTTCCGTTTTTCATTCAGGACATTCAGGACGCTGCTTGCCTACATTGTTACAGAGACTTATTCACATACAAACAATTTAAATACTGTTTGGAGCTGGTGCTCATAATATTGGAGGTGTTTATAGGTGTTTGTAGTGTAACTTGCTACATTTCTCTGATGTATAACTTTCATGCAGCTCAGCTATATTTTGTATATATTTATATTTTGTATTTAGAATAACTAGTAGCTTAGCTTAGCACATTTTTAAGCAGCCGGCGTTCTGAGAAAACATCCTACCTATCGAGATGTGCTATCGAGCCTTTCTGCGCATGTGCAGTTCCACCGTCTTGGGATTAGGTTTTAGGGGTTAGGGTTAGGGTAAGAGTTATGGTTAGGGCTTTAGATTAGCACTTCGGTAGGATGTTTTGATAAAGTAGGACGTTTTGTCAGAACACCGGTCCAACAGTGTTTGAAAGCACCGCAAGCATTGTCATTCATAAATGTCCATTTTGCTGGAAGATCCTTTGCGACACGTAGTGGCCATATGACATATTGCAAGGTATAAATTCACGCAGATCACCGAGGTCAGGATGAATTAGCTCTAGTACCCACCTGCTTGAAATGCTCTGGGAGTTTGGCGCTGGGATAGAGGAACCTCAGGCCCTTATAGCAATACCAGCCCAGCAGGAACAAGAGCGGCAGAGACACAATGACCACCAGGAAGCTTGATATAAGCGCCACGGCCACCACCCAAGGCTCCACTGTCCCTGCCGTGACACACGCACACACATTCATCTATCTGACACTTTTGTAAAGCACTCAGTAAGCAATGCAAACAGTTCTGTGAAAAATGTAACGACATATTAAGCCATTAAAATATCTTCTTCTGTCTCTCCAAGCCTGCAGTATATCCCAGGCTACACAGTGCACAAAGCTGGGGTACATAATATTCTCAGTACCATCAAAATCAGCCGCTACGTAAATAAAATGAAATCGAACAGAATGAACTGAGGAGATTCAAATTCGAGGCCCAAGGCTAGTGCCCTTGGATAAAACGTTTTCCTTAACGGGGAAGATTACAAATATGTGACACTGAAAAAGCCCCGGTCTCTCTGAACGGGAGCTCACCATTTGATGTGGTTGTTTCGCACACCGGCGCGCTCTGCTGACTGGGTTTGTTGGAGACCTGGAAGTCGATGTTCGCCTGCACGCAGTACCGCGTCCAGGGCAGCAGGTCGCTCAGCAACAGCAGCTTCTGCTTTGTTTGCTTCTGTTTCTTTGTCTGTTTGGGGGAGAGAGGCTTGTTGAGGTTGTGGTATAAAGAGCTTCATAGCAGACAGGACACCATCCACAGGTATTGTTCTGGTGATTGGCCTGTGAATGTGGTGTTCTGTTTGTCTGTATGTTGACCATGGAAGACTGAATTTTCTCCCTAAGCTGTTTAATTTTTTTATATTTCAATTGCTATTGTATATGTACACTATATTGCCAAAAGTATTGGGGCACCCCTCCAAATCATTGATTTCAGGTGTTCCAATCACTTCCATAGTCACATGTGTATAAAATCAAGCAGCTAGCCATGCAGACTGCTTATACAAACATTTGGGAAAGAATGGGTCGCTCTCAGGAGCTCAGTGGATTCAAGTGTGGTACCGTGATAGGATGCTGCCTGTGCAAGTCCATTCGTGAAATTTCCTCGCTACTAAATTGCTAATATATGGTATTATAGCAAAGTGGATTGGGGTCGGGGTACCAAAAAAGTATAATGGATCGGGACTTCCCTTTGGAGAACAGGAGGGACTCAGTACATTTGTGGTAAAATGTTAATTTGTTGGAAACGTAAAAGGATGCAGTAATGCTTTTTCATGTTATAAGTGGTTGAAAAGGATGAAGAGCAGAATTCACGTTTGCTACGCTAAATGGTCTTTCCTGCCTCTATAAAAAGATGCTGATGATTACGACATTTGCCGTACCTTCTCCTGACCTTCCTTCCAGTAAGAGAGATTGTAAATGATGTTGGTGTACACGTCCTTTAACATGGATCCCATCAGCACAGGGTCCTGGAGACTGACTTCCATGTCCCCTGCCTTAGAGTGCAGGCTCACGGCAGGTGGACCAATGATGGCTGAAGAGAAAAACAGTTTGGCCAATGGGCAGGGGGTTAAGAGTCAATAAAGGATTCAATTTGCCACTGCTTTTCAGGTTCCACCCCTTTACTCAGCTAATTCTGTGACCCATTTGGAGAAGCAGACTATATTGACATTAGGCTCAACTTCATGGAGGGGGGCTGACTACATTGATTACACCCAAGCACCATCCCCTGTGGCCCCTCCAGGGAACAGTCACATGCGTCAGCTAGTGATGGCCAAATGGTGCTTCATGAACTATTTGATGTATTTTTCGGCTCCACTAGATGGTGCTCTTGGTAATTTTGGGGCATGCTCCGAGCCCCTTTTTTGAACAGAGAGCACCATCTAGTGGGGTCAGAAAATACACGAAACGGTTTGTGAAGCTTCAATTGGCCATCACTAGTGTCAGCTTATTCCATGGGCAGCAGGGGGCATTGTGGGAAAAGAGGAACCCCAGGAGGATTCCAGTTATTCCTTAAATTTTAAATGTAAAATTTCTTCAGTAATAATAATAAAAAAAAAACTAGTACTGATCAGAATGATGGTGTGCTTACTCTGTCGATCAGGGGTGAATTCCGTGGTGTTTACCCAGGCGGACACGTTGCCCTGGAGCTCTGCTTGCACTCGAAAAGTGTAAACTCCAAAATGATGAATCTTATAGGTGAAATCACACTTCCTGTCCTGCTGACTCTGGCAGACTGGATCATATTTCGGAGTATGACTTCTGCGAATCACAACAGGACAGTGGGTTGATTGGGGGGAGGGGGGTCAATGAATGACTGAAGCCATAGATGGACCCTGTGTGCAACAAAGAGGTTAAACACCACCAGTGATTCCACACTGAGGAAATGCCATGAGAAAGACAGTTTTAAAACAAAGGAAGTCACCTGCCTACTAGATGAAGAACAGTGCTGCATCGTAGCTATAGCAACTCGTTCCATGAGTGTGTTTTTATCTGTTCTATCTGCACCTGTGTGTATGTACTTTGTGGTTGGATCTTCATGCTGCTAGTGCAGAAGAAACTTCCTGTTGTTTCCCAGCATGGAGACCAACCCTCTTATTGTCTTTTTCTTTCCTTTCTGTTCCGCCCCCTCCGGCCCCCGTCCCCACTTAATCATTGCGAGACAAGGCGATGACAACTGGCTGGCTGACATTTAATGGGAATGGAAAATGTCAAAATAAACACTCACTTAAAAAAAAGAAAAGTGTTTTTAAATCCTTGTCGCAAAAGCAAAAAAAAAAAAACAAACAAAAAAAAACCTTCGTACGGCGCCTACGGTGACAGACCTGTGGCTGCACCTTAAAGTAAATTTAAACTACTGAACAGTTTGCATAAGTTGCAGCTAAGACTACTGTGAAGGTTGAAGTGTCTCCTCCACCAGGGGATATATCTGCACGGGCATCCATGACTTACCTGAACTGAGCTGTGTACCGGACTCCCTCTGATGCGTTGTGAGGGTAGTCCCACTCCAGAACGGCACCCATGTTGTATGACACCACCGTCACATTCTCAGGTTCGGGAACTGCAGCCAGAGCCACTGTGGAACACAGGTGCATTCTGATTTATATATATATATATGTCCCTTCTGTTCATTCCATTGTTCATTTTTACAGTCCTTCCCACCTAATCGTGTGTTTGACTGTATTCTTTTCTCATGTCTTGTGTTTACGTTTTACTTATTTACATTTATTACATGTTCTAAGCCATGACCAATAAGGAATGAATAGAATCAGCAATGTTGAAGCTAAGCTGACTAATACTGAGATGCTACTTAAGGGCCTGGTTACCTCTATCAGGTGTGTGTTTTCACTGCATCTAAACTCTGTGAGGTGGCAGATCTCCAGGAGCAGGAACGAGCAGCCCTGATCTAATCTGTCCATAATACAGCTGGTATCTTTGCACACCGCATCTGATAGCATAGAGCTTCACGGAACCAGGGAGAACCGTAATGGTCTTCTGCTTTAGCAATGTAATAAACTTGAATTACTTCAATAAAATATTCCACTGTACCATTATTAAAGCATCATTTAAAAAAACTCCTATAAGCAGGGTTTGACCTAACTGGCAGCCAAGTACACCCGTCAAAAGTTTGGACACGCCAAGCTGCCTATAAAGGAGAGCGACAGTGTCACATCACATGACCTGGCCACCTGAACTAAACACAGGACAAATGGCTTTGAAGAAGTTTGACCAGAGAGTGAAGGGAAAGCGGCCAATCAGTGCTCAGCATTTATGTGGGACCTCCTTCAGGAGAGCTGGAAAAGCATCCCAGGAGGCCACCTCATGGCACTGGTGTAGAGGAGACGGCAGGGTCAGCCAGTCCCTGGAGCAACTGGGGTTAAGGGCCTTATTTTGGGGCCCAATGGTGGGATCACTCTACTGACCCAGGGATGTGAACCAGCAACCTTCTGTGAGTCCCAACTCACAGAGCTGCCTCCACCCCAAGCAGATTATTACTTTTTTTTGGTCAGTGTATAATTCCACATATGTTATTTTATAGTTGTGATCTCTTTATAATTATGGTAAAATGTAGAGAATAGTACAAATAAAGCTTTCTATGCGTAGGTTTGTCCAAACTTTTGACTGGTACTGTTGGTTAAAAGTTATTTTATGCACATTGTGTTGTGATGACAAGATATTGCGACACATTTTAACATACATACCGCGAATGCTTGGCTTATACTTGCATACCAGTTGTCATTCCCTGCCTATAAAAACTCACCTTACAGAGAAATGCGTCTTAAGCAACATCAAAACCAGACGGCTACCAACGCTGCTTTCGATGGCAAATGTGTATTTAAAGGACAATCATGACAGTTACGCTCAGTTTGTCCTAAATTGGTTAATCAGGTTTTCAGATTTGAAAGATGTTCCTCTGGGAAATACCCGTGCAGCACAAACAAACGGCTAATTTCTGACAAAACCGTGACTTGCTTCGATTAGAAATAAAGACTACAGAAGAACCACAATTATTACTAACTGTAGAAGAACTGACCAATTCCCCATGGCATCAATCAATGCCAATTTACATTTGAACAGATTTGAACAAGGACTGTAATATAGGCTTTCAGTTCACAAGAACTAAATGAAAGGCAGAGAAATACTAGTGCACACTGAAATACATTTCCTTACCATACCGTATCCAGACATGGTATTATTTTTGACCGTATTATTCAACATTAATAGAACAGCCTAAATTGGAGGCTGAGATCTGCCGTAAGTCGAGCGCAGACCCCGCGCGCCGGTCAGCCTCCGCACTAAGGCAATTAATTTAAACCAAATGTCGGGGTTTTCACGTCTCAAACCGGGCGAGAGAAACTTGCGGGGAGAGAAGGAAAAAACGCGTTTAAACTGTTCACTTCCCCGTAATATTCATTTACCACGACACCATTCTGAGATTCAAAGTGACACTATTACGAGAATACATCTGAATTTCCCAGTTGTGACAGCTTTCGTTTCGTTATACATACTTACACACACGCACATACACGACGTATATAAAACAGATATATGTATAGGCCTATATGCGAATTTGGCCATATAGGTATATGTGTAACTTGTAGATTTCATTAGATTTGTTTCCAGTATCCGATTTAACATTTACATTAAAATTGTAGGGCTGTCCTATGTAGTATAGCTATACAAAACCAAGTCATCTATAAATCGCATGTCGAAACTTAAGGTAAATGTCGACTTCTTAATACATCCTGTATAATAGCACAGTACGATTACATCAGGTATTTTATTGGAAAAAGTATAAATATACACCGACCTGAAAAAATGTACAGGACTGAGAAAAAGCAGCCTTGAGAGGAAAGGATCGAGCGCATTTTGCCCCTATACTGAAGGCGCTGGGGTTCGCTGCGATAGTCAGAAACTAACTTATTTCCTCGTCGAGTTGGTGGAGCGACGCTGAGGCGGTATATAGGCGGGGTTTACAGGAGAAAACGAAACCGATTTACTGTTCATCTCCTGCTCAATAAAAAGACCCGGCACTTTATATTAGCAGGTCTATATATAGCTATGACAGGATAATGATAACTTATAGTTCAGATGTTACACATACGCAGATTGATAATTACTAGGGTTATTTCTTGATTTACATTATAGCCTACCGAATACCAGTTCTCCATCACTTAGGGTTCGCTAGTTACTCAGTCTTAACTTGCATACACAGTTCAGTTATTCCCGTAATTACCGCTAAACATCAGTCAATTATTTATGGAGATTCAAAGAAATCGGTGTTTATAATGATTTTCTCGTTGCGGCTACAAACTTAAACGCCCACATTTAATGACAAAAAAACAACATTAAAAGGAAACGATCAAACCATCTAACGATTTGTTTAATACCTTGCTTACATAGAGACAGATGCAAAAGCCATACTGGAAATGGGTAACCTACAAATAGCTTAGTTAATGGGTAGGGAAGGATTTTATTGTAGTTTCGTATTTCCATAACGTGTGACGCGACCTTGCAAAACAGCGCTTGGATTTTACTTCTGTTGCATGAATGAGTTAGTGTATGGAGGGAAATCCCGGACATTATTCAAAAGCAATTATTAACAGAAGTAAAATCCAAGCGCTGTTTTGCAAGGTCGCGTCACACGTTATGGAAAGCGTTATCAGATCACAAAAAACAAAATATGATTCTGGGCATGCATGACTTTCCCGTCCCTTAGTCACCAGTTAGGGCTCATAGTGGCGGTGTTAGGCACTGCCCATTAAAACACATAGGGAGGGGAAACGTTACCCCAGCACGTAAAAAACGTGATCACAGCACGTTTAAATAGATTTTATGTCGTGATGGCTGCACGAAAATTCGTGAGATCGGGTTGCTATGACACAATGACGCAGATATGGGTACAGGCGACTGGGACAAAAGGGAACAACCCTGCTGCAGTTCTGTTCCCAAATTTACAAACAACATTAATGTACCACCAATGGTAGTTAATTTCTGTACCTTAAAAGGTACATTTCCCTAAAGTTATAGGGTACACTTGGCAGACCCTTAAGGTTATTGGCACGTAATTGTACTCTGAAAGGTACACCATTTAACTAGCTATTACATGCGAACATTTCATGTCGTAAACATTTCGTCGATTTTTATTATTACTAGATTCAAGATTCCTGTTATCGCACCAATAATGATACATTGTCAAGGACTCGGGAGGTTCTGGCACGGGGGCGAGGTGTGGTGCAGGCAGGAAGTTGGACGACCAACTGGGGGCTCACAGGACACGACAGGGATTTATTATCAAAGCTGAAAACACTAGAAACACTACTGAACAAAAACGGACCAAGAGGGGTCAAAACTAAAAAGGGGATAACAAAGACAAACTACAAAAGGGTTATGGCAACAAGGAGCAGGTTGGCAGGCAACGTACAAAATACACAACACTCTGGAATACACAATAGAGCTGCACAACTGACATGCAACAACAATGACCCACTCAGGAACTGAACTAAGGAAGGAACCTAAATACACAATTGAACCAGGTAACAACACAGGAGGAGTGAGACATGAAACAATTAACCAATCAGGAAGGGGGTGGGACACAAGGCCTGGCACAAGAAAACGGGAAGCAATTGAAACTAATAATTAAACTCAAGGAACTCAGAAACTAAACAGGGAAGCTAAGAACTGACAAAGAAACACGGAAAACAGAATCTAACGCTGGGGAATAACAAAGTACGGTGGCCCCTAGAGACAAAACACACACAAAAGAAAAAGCAGAAACAAAATGAAAATGCGCAGCAAATTAAAAAAACACACAAAAGAAAAAGCAGAAACAAAATGAAAATGCGCAGCAAATTAAAAAAACACACGCAAAAGAAAAAGCAGAAACAAAATGAAAATGCGCAGCAAATTAAAAAACACACGCAAAAGAAAAAGCAGAAACAAAATGAAAATGCGCAGCAAATTAAAAAAACACACACAAAAGAAAAAGCAGAAACAAAATGAAAATGCGCAGCAAATTAAAAAAACACACGCAAAAGAAAAAGCAGAAACAAAATGAAAATGCGCAGCAAATTAAAAAAACACACGCAAAAGAAAAAGCAGAAACAAAATGAAAATGCGCAGCAAGTTAAAAAAACACACGCAAAAGAAAAAGCAGAAACAAAATGAAAATGCGCTGCAAATTAAAAAACACACACAAAAGAAAAAGCAGAAACAAAATGAAAATGCGCAGCAAATTAAAAAAACACACGCAAAAGAAAAAGCAGAAACAAAATGAAAATGCGCAGCAAGTTAAAAAAAACACACGCAAAAGAAAAAGCAGAAACAAAATGAAAATGCGCAGCAAGTTAAAAAAACACACGCAAAAGAAAAAGCAGAAACAAAATGAAAATGCGCAGCAAGTAGACAATCCCAAACCGGAAGTGCTCCACCACGCTAGGGGGCGCGGTGAGCTCATGTGGCACAGTCGCTACACAGTAGTGATGGGAAGTTCGACTGAATTAACTGATTTGATTCTTTCGAGCTGTCGGTTGTAATGAATCGATTCTAAAATCGATTCTGTGATTCACTTTTTTTTCCGTCTTTTTTGCGCCTGACCGTATGAGTCAACGAATCATGGGATCGGATAATAAATCAAACGGTGTCTCAAGGTTACGTTATTTGACTGAAAGATGGGGCTGGTGTTCAACAAAAATGTTTAGCTTGACTATTCACAATAAAAAAAACAATATATAAAAAGCAGAAAGGGTGTCGATGCTGAATAAACACGCGTGTATATATAGTTCTTATTTTCTTGACTTTAGCCAAATTCATGTGCATGAGTATCAAGGACTACATCACAGTTAACAACTGCAATATTACCAATACAATCACACACACATACAATGAGCATGAGTAAACTTGCATACGTTGTTGTGTAAACGTCAAAGTTAATAAATATCTTTGGTTTTTGATGAAAGACATATGGTTTTATTATGCAGAAATGCAATAATTTACTGTTGTGATAAATGAACACAGGGCTGCCAACTCTCACGCATCTGGCGTGACACTCACGCTTTCGGATTCTCACGCTCGTGCAAGAAATCTTACTGCAAATTTATATTATTACATTATAAACCTAAAATTAGCTGCAGCAAAAGCGTTGGGGTAGTTTGCAAACCCTACAGACCATTTACAAGGGAATAAAACTGTCACAAAGGTGTAAATGCGTGTGCGGACTTGTCTGAAATGGAAAATCTCTGGCCAACCGGCTGACCAAAGTTGACAGCCCTGTGAACAGCTGCGTTAATTTTATTCCTTTCAACAGCGTAACTGCATTTCCGCAGCAAATGCCGCGAGGCGGCGAGGGCTCTTGGGTTCGGTTCGCAAACCATTCGTTTTAGTCACCGACCGAGTGTCCGAAAACCGTAAGTTCGATTTGTTCATCGAACGGACTCTCGGACACTCCGTCGGCGACTCAAACGGATGGTTTGCGAACCGATCCCAAGAGCCATTGCGGCGTTCACAACAGTAAATTATTGCATTTCTGCATAATAAAACCATGTCTTTCATCAAAAACCAAAGATATTTATTAACTTTGACGTTTACACAACAACGTATGCAAGTTTACTCATGCTCATTGTATGTGTGTGTGATTGTATTGGTAATATTGCAGTTGTTAACTGTGATGTAGTCCTTGATACTCATGCACATGAATTTGGCTAAAGTCAAGAAAATAAGAACTATATATACACGCGTGTTTATTCAGCATCGACACCCTTTCTGCTTTTTATATATTGTTTTTTTTATTGTGAATAGTCAAGCTAAACATTTTTGTTGAACACCAGCCCCATCTTTCAGTCAAATAACGTAACCTTGAGACACCGTTTGATTTATTATCCGATCCCATGATTCGTTGACTCATACGGTCAGGCGCAAAAAAGACGGAAAAAAAAGTGAATCACAGAATCGATTTTAGAATCGATTCATTACAACGGACAGCTCGAAAGAATCAAATCAGTTAATTCAGTCGAACTTCCCATCACTACTGTGTAGCGACTGTGCCACATGAGCTCACCGCGCCCCCTAGCGTGGTGGAGCACTTCCGGTTTGGGATTGTCTACTTGCTGCGCATTTTCATTTTGTTTCTGCTTTTTCTTTTGCGTGTGTTTTTTTAACTTGCTGCGCATTTTCATTTTGTTTCTGCTTTTTCTTTTGCGTGTGTTTTTTTTAACTTGCTGCGCATTTTCATTTTGTTTCTGCTTTTTCTTTTGTGTGTGTTTTTTAATTTGCAGCGCATTTTCATTTTGTTTCTGCTTTTTCTTTTGCGTGTGTTTTTTTAACTTGCTGCGCATTTTCATTTTGTTTCTGCTTTTTCTTTTGCGTGTGTTTTTTTAATTTGCTGCGCATTTTCATTTTGTTTCTGCTTTTTCTTTTGTGTGTGTTTTTTTAATTTGCTGCGCGTTTTCATTTTGTTTCTGCTTTTTCTTTTGCGTGTGTTTTTTTAATTTGCTGCGCATTTTCATTTTGTTTCTGCTTTTTCTTTTGTGTGTGTTTTGTCTCTAGGGGCCACCGTAACAAAGACAGGTAAAACACAACCAAGGCACAAAGCAAGAAACCAAAACTGAATACAAATCACAGGAACTAGAAAACTGACACAAATGAAACACTAGGGGGAAAAAAATCTACAATAAAAAAAACAGAGGAGACAGGATTTGAACAAGAGAATGAGGGGTTGATAGGTAGCCACATGCTCAGCTCATTCAGCTATGCAGTGGTGAAGGAAATAGGGGAAACACTAAAGACTAACAATAGGGAGGACAGGATGGCCAGCGACACCTGCTGGCCAAACAAGGAGAAGACAAAAGACTGGGACAAAACAGGTGCTGACCCTGGCATACAGTACATGTGCACAAAGAAGAGTTACTAGCTACTGAAAAGATTGGGGGCTAAGAGAAATTTACCTGGGTCTTGACTTTTTTTCTTAAAGGAAGATTGGCATCGGGACTAAAATACTCAAGGTTAGGCTTAAAATACTCGGGGAACCAGCCCCGAGTGATCGGACCTAATGACGCCCATATTATGCCATACACATTATAACAACTGACATAAGTAACCTCAAACAAGCTGTACTAATTTGTGAAGTAATTTAAAAGCAAGATTAAAGACATATAGAAGGAATGTTTAAACACATCCATCCAACTTCCAACCATTCATTTTGGTTAGGTGTGCGGTGGGGGCTGGTGTTTATCTTAAGCAGCATAGGTCGGGGGTGCACGCAGGATGGGATGTCAGTCTATCGCCGGCCACATACACACACGCACACACACACACAGTACAATACAGAGACAACGATTAGCCTAACTGCGTGTCTTTGAAATGGAAGGGGGGGGGGGGGGGGGCAACATTTGAACCACCAGCCTGGCCACTTAGCTACCCATGTTTAAATATATGCAGGGACATGTGTATCTTGAAAAGTGCACAACTTGAAATAAGTGAATCAATATGAAAATCGCAAAGAAAGAGTTGCACTCATTTCTGTATTTTTATTTTATTACATTGTTCGAAGTGTAATCCCATTTTCAGTATTGAATGCTGGAAAAAATGAATATGACAGTGATATTGCAGAGGTGGAGCCCCTTTGGTGTTGCTCAATTTTAAAAAAAAAGTACCTATTTTCCTTTAATGATTGATGGCGGAGGGGTGCAATTTGCCTACGGCTTTTCATACCTGCCAAAACACCTATGACAACTTATTATACCAAAGTGAACAGCCGTTTATTTGAGGGAGCATCTACATACTGTATAAGAGCTCATTTGATTTAAATCACAATCTGATTTGGAAACTACCGGATTACAGTTTGCAATGCAAATAACATTGTTTTGCCGTTGGTGGTTCCCTGCCACTGTTTTCAAAATATAGTATAATTAGGGTGAACTATGCAAAAGTGGGACACTTTTTGGTAAATGATTTAGAAAAATCTCACAAAAGCCATTTGCTCAAACTAATATATTTTATATTAGCTGCATGTCTCTTTAAAAAATTGCGTGGACATTTAAACAACCAATGTAATATTTAAGAGTTAAATGAGATAAAACATAGAGAGGCCCCTCTCCTTTCTTGATGAGCTTGTTCGGGTAAAGACAGCGTTTTTTTGTATATAGGCAAAGCAACATTTTATTGACCAAGAAAACAAACCATAAATAAATCCATTGTAATATTTTGTTCACAAGATCCAACTACTTCAAATGAGTAATTGTTTTCTTTTTCACTTCATGACTTGTCTTTAAATTTCCATGAAACATTCCTTGGAAATTCTGAAAACACCCGCCATAAACATGTCACACCAATGACAGCTGGTATAAAGACCAAGCCCTGCAGTAGCATGATTGTAGCGCTGCTGGTTGTCACTGGTTGTTGATTTGTTTTAATATAGTGTAGGGAAAAGCTTAAATGTTCCACTTTACCCGATATCCCACTTTTGTTGAACTCACCATATATCAGCATAAAAGCATACGAAATAACACTCCGGCCAGTATAAAGACGACTTTCTGCAGTATATTTATGAAAAACGATCGCTCAACGAAAGACAGTTTAGAATAATTGAAGTAATAGCTCTCTATTTATTAACCTGAACTTAATTTGTGGATGACTTTAATACATACATCGCTAAGCTTTATGCCGACAATGCTCTGTTTCAAAGTGTGCTGGATATTGACAAGTTACTTATTTTTTTTTATATTATTCTAGCATATATTGAAAGTCAGTATTTTGCAAAATGTTTCTTTTCTAAAATACAGACATATAGTCACTCAAAAACACAATAATACAACAAATAATAAATTTGGACACACCGAGTCGTCCTAACAACGGTAAAATCAGTGATGAATAAAAGCCAGAAATCAACGAACAAAACAAAATTCCATAGTATGATTGAGGAGGAAACAGGTGAGGGCCACGCAAACTTGGCAAGTTTCGGCAAAACATCTGGTATGCAGAGCCCACACAAGAAAACGGACAATGTGATTCATTCGTGTAAAGGCAATGTTCATACGATTTCCAATTGCTTTCACGGAAAATAATTTGCGTAAATTAATTTTTCAACGGAATTTTAGGAGTTAATCATAGTTGGCATACCACGCCCGGATGCATTAGCTATCTGGAGTCATAGTATATCTCTGTACAGCAGAGGGCGCGAAAGATCTACGTCTCACATGTTAGCCTCACAAGGATGCATCGCACCTCATTTAGGGAAACGCAGTTTTTGTTGAATCTTCTCAAACCAATGCGGTAAGACAGAGGAATAGGGAAGGTGCAGTTATGGCATTTAGTATAATACTTCCCGTTGAGGCTGTTTTTACGAGATGTTTCTTCCCGATAGCTTTGTGGTTTTGTGTGAGCAATGTTGATTATGGGTCAACTTGTTACAGTACCAAGAATCCAATTGTGAAAAATTATGCATACTTGTGGGTGCATGAGCGATCATCACTTCCTTTTTGCGTTGTAGACTTGCGGTTCAAATGATAAGAAAATAGATGCGGATTAGTACATCAAGTTTTTAAGTAAAGTCGACCTGTGCTTTCCATAAGGAACGTTTACTGGGCTGACAGAAAAAATGGCACAGAGCTGGTACAGCTTTGGTTCCCCAAGGTACAAATAACATTAATGTAGCACCAATGGCACAAAAATGACTCAATTTCTAACAAATTAAAAATGATTAATTATAACTGCAACGACATGGCTACGACTTATTTTTGTAAAATTTTGCTTAATGGTTCCAGGAAAAAATGAGAAGAATACATCAAATCACGTACAGTATGTGAAAATTGGATTTGGTAACATTATGAGAAATGAGACAAGAGACATTTAGAGGAACACACCCATGATTTAACTATGATGTTATTCCGGGGCTGACAGATCATTACAGTCACCCCTTCCTGCTTGGCCCCTGCCTTGAACTATTCAGTCCATCATTTCCCCATTTGGCCAGCAGGTGACGCTGGCCATCGCGTTCTTCTCTATGTGTCCCCCACTGTTTCCCTGGTTCCATGTACTGCTGCATGACTGAATGGGCTGAGCGTACAGCTAGGGTGACCACCTAATCCATGTCAGGAGGGACACTATGAGCTACAACAGGATTTGTAAACCACCATTTCATACATTTCAATTAAAAGGAGCAGGATTTCACTTAAGCACTGGGTTCTTGCCGTGTGCTGATTGGTCAGTCTCCTATAATCATGCATGTGTGTCAGTAATGTTAATGCGAAACAGCTGGATGAGTCTTTCAATCTAGGAACTAACCAAACATTTTAGCAGAGCACAGAACCCTTTCAGCTTTAAAGTAGTTCGTAAAAGCTGAAGTAGCTCATAGTGTCCCTCCTGACATGGATTAGGTGGTCACCGTACTTACAGCTACTACTGTGCATCCCATACCATCGTGAGTTTGAGGCTTGTTGGAGGGCATCCTCACCAACTTGTGACATTTTTGCAAGTGCCACATTTATTACGTTTATACATTTTAGTATTGGTTCCTGTTTTGTGTTAGTTCCTGGTTTTCCCTGCCTTTGTCCACTTTTGTCGTTGTCTTCTACTTCTTGTATCTCCTGTGTTCCTATTATCCAGGTGATTGAATCCTTAATGTTTTGTGATTGCATGCTAATTACCCTCACCTGTTCTCAATGGCATGGGGGGGGGTGTCCCCCATCCGCCTGGTTCCTACACCCCTGCCTGTTATCCCCAGTGTTTGGCTTATCGGCATGGTCTTCGCCCATCTCTCGTCTAGCCCTTGTCGTACAGCTAAGTCCATAAGTTGCATGCCTCTGCACACCACTACAATGGCTTTGAAATGAAGCAATCAAGATGTGATGGAGCTGTAGAATTTACATGTAGTCCTTCCATTTTTATAGGCCCAAGAGTTATTAGATAAGTGAGTTTCATGGCCAGGCGTGGCCTGTTTCTTCATTACTCCATGACAAATTAAGCACTTAGATGATCTGGAGTTGATTCCAAGCACTGAATTTGCATTTGCCAGCTGCATGGTCACTGGACCTCAGGTCCAAAGTGGTGTCAATGCAAGCATGGGCTTGTAGTTTAGTGGGCTAAGCCTCTGTGCCTGTGGTCAGAAGGTCACCAGTTCAAGTCCGGCCTTGACACATCTATGGGTCCTTGAGCAAGGCCGTTAACCCCCAGCTCCCTGGGGGGCCGCAACAAGTGGCTGCCCTTCATGACCATCTTGCTCTCACTTACAAAGAGCAACTTTGGGGAGTTGGTCGAGAATTTCCTCATAGGGATCAAAATAGTAAAACTTCTCAGAGTAAAGTTTCACTCTTAAATGCGTCACAATTCTAAGAGTGACGTGATTTTGCTCCTGCTCCCAGACTTAAGAATAAGTGGCATGCATAAACATTCTTAAGTGTTAAGACTTGGTCTCAGCTCCTAAATTATTTAAGAGAGCTGGAGAGGACTCTTAAGCCAGTTAGGAGTTGAATGATGGCAGCTGCACCACGCGCACCCAGACGGAGACCGCGCTCTTTCCGTCAAAGAAAGGACGTCCTGCAGACGTACGACAATAATGAATCGATAAAAAGGTACAGGCTCGATCATGACGGCATTCTTTTTGTTACCGACCTAATTAGGAACCGGATACAATCTCCTACGTCACCTAAAATGCACTTACAGTTGAACTGAAGGTGATAATGATGCTACGTTTTTGGCAACTGGAAAAATATAATAATAATAATCATCATCATCTATTATAACGAGGGTCATAAGAGCAATATAAGTAATGACACAAACCTGTAGCTTGCATGATTGCTTTATAAACTCTGATTTCCTTTCGCTAGGTCGATAAAACATTATACCACCTTTTTTCACATTCCTCTGCTGAATGCCTTGTCCGAGGTGACGCAGCATTTACGGAGCTTGCAATAGCTAGCTCCTAAGCTTTTTTTGTCCTTGCTTGTAACAGCTGGGCCAAACTTTCCTCGCACTACCTCCTTCCATTTAAGCACCAACTGTGCCAAAAGAACCGTTTTGTTTGTTTTCCAGTTTGGTTTTCTTTTAGAATCCAATGTCTTCCTATGAGTTTTGCGTTTGACCCATAATTTATACAACATGTGCATCTATTGGTGGAAATTGATTGGTGATGTGCTAGGTAGATTTTCGTACAACAAATTAAAGGTATGATCACAGAAAGGTATGTTGTATAAAGCTCTACATCAGGGGTCTCCAACTCCAGTCCTGGAGAGCTACCGTCCAGTAGGTTTTCTATCCTATCTGGCTTCTGATGAGCCACACCTGTTCTCAGGTAAATACCAGGGCCAAGTGTGGCTCACCAGAAGCCAGGTAGGATAGAAAACCTACTGGATGGTAGCTCTCCAGGACCGGAGTTGGAGACCCCTGCTCTACATTAACGGTTTAATGTCACTAATATATTCACCGTGCAGCTCCTCTATTGGTTGAACTCAGTATTTGGGGCGGGATTTTATTTGTAGTCCTCATTTCACGACACTTAAATGCTGGCTCCGTCAGCACTTAGGAATTGGGCTTACACTTTGCTGAAAGTTAGTTTTAGCAGCTTTATACAATGCTCTTAGGTCCTACTTTTTGCTAAGATTTCTTTAACTTTTAAGTCCAAGTGTACGACCATTCTTAAGACCATTCTTAGGAAGTTTTATGCATACCGGCCCTGCTCTTTATCCTCTTTCTAACCCCTGAAACTCCCCTGCTTTTCCTTTTGCGTTACTTCTAGACTTTTGGTTGTCTTAGACACTTTGTATTCAGTTTGTTTCCTGTTGTTTTGACTTCAGTTCACAGTAAAGTCCCCCATACTTAGCAGAACATGGATCTGTTCCCCAGTGGGGTACACCCTCACAAAAAGGCAGAAAATTCCCCCAATTAAAAATGTCACTTATAGCTTATTTCTAAGAAACTAAATCAAAATTAACTTTTAACTTTTAAAATAACATTCTTTGAAAAGTACTTTTAATTCCCACCAACAATCACATGATAAACTTTAGGTTAAGTATAAGCCTACATAAACATCTGACTAAACTTAAGCTTTTATTCAACTACAAGAAGCGCCTGATGTTTCGGCTGTGGCCAGGCATTATGACAGCAAGCCCTTCATGTGCGAGAAACCTTCCAACAGACAAAATCGTGTTTTTGAATCATCATTTATTTTTAATCACATCGATACAGACATTAGAATTAAACGTTAATATATAAAAAGTAAAAAATGTTTGAATATTATTCTGACGTTCAATATAATTCTTAAGGTAAGTACAGCACAATTATATACAAATAGCACTGGAAAGCATTTCTATCCGGTTTCATCATTGAGCACACGCAAAACACAGCTCACTCTTACCAGTCAATGCACCTTAACTACACAGCACATCATTCATTATTAAGCATCTTTAATTCCCTTACGATTCATGCCACGTTTAATGCCCGTTGGGTGTTTAGAAACAATCCTTAGTTTTGGGGGACCTGGGAACCTGGGGACCTTTAGCCTTGTACTTCAGACGAATCGACGTCATTCTGGCAACACGATGCACAGTCACTGCGGTAATCACCGTTTTGGCACACTGCCCCTTGCGGGGGACTTTCTCGCTTGCTCTGGTCCCGCCCCCTGTCCACGATTGGTTGACATAAATGTGACATCGCGGAGTTAGTCAGCAGGACTGCTTTCCATTGTGCCGAACTTTCAACAGTATGATTATATTTCTGTAAATAGTAAATGTCATTGCCGTGTAATCATTGCCATGGAATGACTCTACCCTTGAGAGTTGTGGTTGTGTAAATCATTGGCTTTCTGTCTCTGCCACTTCTGTTATTAAACACTCGCCACAATGTGTGTATTTATTAATCGAAAACATTTCATTTTGTCCAAACACGGTTATGACCACCTTAAAGCGAGAGAGAACCTAGACTGGCCGTACCTGATGGGGTCGGAACAGACACCTCCTTTGACACTCTCCGTTATGTCGCCTCATGCAAGATAGAAGGTCGATTAGTTCTAAATCCCAGCCGCATAGAGCATTTTCTAACTCTAAATTCCATGCACCTGTGTCTTAACCACGTTATTCAAGCGCAATTTATAACGACTGTTATTCATTTGTATTTCGCTTTGTGAAACGAATACTTAGGCTTGCCTAATAGTTCTCATGTTCCTGGTTTAATAACATATAGGGAAAAGCAGTTTATATGCAGCAGTGCTGGTTGTTTTAATGGTTTCTTTAGGGCCCTGTCCAGCCCTGAGCCAACAATTTCTCTGGGGGCCCTAGGCTGACATAAGTGAGGGGCCCCCAAGTGGGGCATTTGGAGCCAAAAAGAAACAACAGGGAATTAAAAACGATGGGGCATAAATAATATGTTAATCAAAGTACAAGATGTCAGTGGTAAAGCTTACCGATCAGGGTGGGGGCAGGAGTGCTGTCAGCAAAATTCACAGATCGGGGGGGGGGGTATCGAGCCGGCAGATCGATCTGCCAAATTTAAGAAGCTTAACCCTTTCTTCTCTGGCTGGGGCCCTTGGCTGTAGCCTAGGCTAGCCTATGCCGTACTCCGGTTACTCTTAAATATCTGCATAAGTTCATTTAATTATTTTCCCTCCACGTCTGACCTCAGTTTGTCTACCACGCAAGTGGAACAGTTTCAAAGACACAGGAGATGATGTCATGTTAGTCAGGTTTCTTTGTGCTGTTTCCTTCTCCTGTTAGGCTACTTCGTGGCGGTTTGCTTGGCAGTGAAACAACAAAGTTTACCACTGGATGGGAGGCAACTTTGTCTATCTGGAAAACTGTCGTTAAAGATGTAAATAACAGACGTTTCTATAATTTAATTGATAATATTATGTTATATCCTTAAATGTAACTTCTGGAAATTCTGTCTTCATGGGGTCCCTAGTTTCTGGGTCCCAGACGGCTGCCTACACTTGCCTTATGGTAAGTCCACCGCTGCTTATATTACAGCCTGACTGACAGCTCACAGTAATTTTGTCCAACCCTTTATCTTTCTCATCTTCTACACAGATTTTATGTCGCATTTAAAGACAGCAGCACCACTAAACTCAATAAGCTGTTGGAAAAATGGGTAACAAGATGGATAAATGGATTTAACTGATTTGATTTAGTAAAAACCACATTTGTACTTTTAACTGAAGCCTTGCTGAAAAACCACCAGGCCATCATACAACCCTGTAAAAGCAACAGCAGATGTAGCCAACATTGGTTTAGCTACATAATCAAACCAATTTGAGGCATATTCCAAGAGGAGATGTGGCTCCATGGTAATGGGCTGAGCGGCATTAGAACTACTGAAAAGATTAGCTTACTGTAGCTTCTTAACCTGCCAAAACGAGCAGCCGAAGTCGCCGCTGCAAGCCGATTCCTCCTGTGCTCTTACAAGCTACACGAGGCGTGTATTAGGTCCCATAATTCAACAGTCATGAGCAGATGTGTCGTTGTAACTGCGGAGTAACGTTAGAGTACCCAGCAGGGATGAAGCTAAAGGTCAGTAAGATGCGGCAAGCTTGCAGACACACGCAACCAAACGTGCTCTCGGTTACTCAAGAACACGCTGCCTTTTCTCAGACATGCATCTATACATACACACAGTGTGGACTGCAGCAGCGTGGGCTATGCCCAACACATGCGGTGAGACTTATCTCACTGCACGATTCACCAAAACGATGATCTGGATTCCCACCCAGTGACCCCCACTGTGTCTGGATCTCTCTTCCTCTCTTCTCATGGTGAGTTAACCTGATTAACAGTTGGTGATTGTCATAACTGACAACCATGTAGTGCACGTCAAACACCCCAGCTTGAAAATGTCCTTCCCTAGGGGGGGGTCCATCGGAATTTCCCCAGCATTCACTCTTAGCATGTCAGTGACCAGTAGAGATCCAGTGGAGATCCAGTGCATGAAAACACAGAGCTCAGCTGGATCCTCTTAGCTCGACCCGTGACTCGCCTGTGCTGTAGTCCTGCTTGGTGTGTCCATTCCTTCTTCTCAACAGACAGTATTAAGCTTTAGTGCTGTAAATGCAAACACCTTTGTTAATTTATTCCAGGAACCCCCCCACACTCCAGGTCTAGTAGATAAAGGTGAGGAGGCAGGCCTGCTGGGGGTGGCCGTGCTGAGGGGGTGCGTGCGGCAGGGGCAGGTGGGGGAAATGCTGGGTGAGGTTGGCTGCGGAGGAGCTGTTCACGCTGTAGGCCTTCAGGGACGAGCGGCCATTGAGGACGGATACATCCAGGAAGGAGACGTGGAAGGGCGCTGGGGGCATCCCGACCTGTGCCCCAGACACGTCCCAAGTTGGGCCTGGAGAGATGGTGAGGGCCTGTTCAGGGTGAGCGGCGCCGGGGGCAGAGCTGAACACGCGTAGGCTGCGTAGGCCGAACAGTGCAAGGTATCGGGGCGGGAACGGAGGAGACAGGGCGGCTCGGCCGCAGGCTGACAGCCGCAGGTCCTGCACCGTGCTGCCGTTCAGCAGCTCGCGCAGCAGCCAGCCATCGTGCACCCACACTGTCAGGCCGCCCTGCATACGGAGGCCAGCAGGGGGCAGCGAGGAGCGCGGCACTGTGCGGCAGCTGCACAGCAGGTTGGCCAGCGTGTCGCTGCAGTCTTGGATCTCCGAGGCGCAGCTGCAGTTGCGCAGGCTGTTGCCATGGAGCGCGCTGTCGAAGAGCAGCGTGCTGTTGGGGGGGGTGGGGGGGAGGGGGCGGGGAGGTGGTGGGGTCATTCCCACCATGGCGACGAGGGCCAGGAAGAGGACACTGGTGTGGATCAGCGACGTGTTCCTGGGCCGACACATCTCCAAGGCAGTACTGCGTCTACATCACCAACCCGCCTTCCCCAGAGACCTGACCAGGAGGAGAGAATACAGAGAGCTTAGGCTATCGTCAGGGATGGAGCCCCCTGCCTGGGTGCCCAGATGGGTGTGGCGAGTACTGCAGGAACGGAGTTGAGGTGCCACCTCCGCTCCTCAGACTTATGCCCCTGCCAGCCATCGCCACCACCACGACACCCAGCTGACCCCCCCCCAGGCTGGCTCTGTAACTTCCAGACCTTCCTACTCATTTCTCACAGACAGAGTTTTAAACTATATATTTATATAACATTTTTTTCCTGGTGGAAAAAGCTTTTCCGCAGATGGCACGTGGGCATCCATAAAACCCGCTCAGTTCTGCGGTTCCGCTGGCAGGCCGGCTGGGAAGGAGGGAGGAAAGAAAGAGGGAGGAAAGAAAGAGGGAGGAAAGAAAGGGGGGGGGGGAAGAAAACCTCACAGCCCCGCTTTCCGATTTAGGAAAAATCAGGATAGCAACAGCAGCCTGTGGTCCCGGCGCCCAGCAGCACCGCGGCGTTGGAAAACTTGCCGTTGTTGTAATTGGCACTGACGTCGGATGTAATGGACCCGGTCGTCTAAGACCGTGTCTGGAAAAAGAAAAAAAAAACTTGGTAACAAAGAATCCTTTCTGCTTCCTTTTCACATGACAGGCTGAGCTGTGATGTGGCGTTGATGTGGCGTTGATGTGATGTGCCGTCCTCGTCCAAACGATGCTTTAACTCCTCGGTTACTGTCACGCCGGCTGTCTTGTGCTCTGAGACCGGCTGCTTAGGAACCAGCTCAGCTGTGGCAGCCAGTCTGTCCTCTTAGAATCCTCTCTGCGTCTAGCGGCCTCAGTCTCTTTTCAGTCCCTCCCTGACTCCCAGGCGCTGCTCCCTGCCCCTCCTCGGCTCCTGGTTCTGCTCCTTGAGCTCGGGCTCGGCCGTGCCTCCCCCACACGTCCGTCGCACCGTCTGGTTCCCGATTTATGGTCCCGGCTACCGGGGATCAGGTCCGACGGAGTGGCATTCCTCTGACATCACAGCCAGCGGCAGCAGGCTCCCCACCCGGCGCGTGGAAAAAACAACGCATCCATATACGGGGCAGGGCCAGGCTGGCCCAGCGGCAGGCTCCCCAAACGCCCCCGGATTCACTTTTTACTGCCTCTGCACTGAGCCACGCCGTTGTCATTCTTCCCGCTACCCGGCGGACACCCCCTGCTCCTCCTGCATCTGCTCAAGAGTGAGAACCAAGCTGCAGACGCAGAGTGCTGCCTCACCCCTTTCTCCACCTCGCTGCATCTCTCCTTGCGACGTTTCAGTGCAGGCACCCGAAGCCCAGACACGCTATTTTTTACCCGTCAGTCTCTCCCTTTCCCTCTTTCTCTCTCTTCCTCCCTCCCTCTCTGGCATTCTTGCAGCCAGAAAGTGTTGCCTCTGTACTGCCTCCACATGTCCCCAGGTGGTATTGCAGAGCAGCAGAAATCCAGCATAAGAGATCTAGACCCTCTGTCACTGAATCTGTCTTTGGCTGATCATTCCTGCCACAGCAGATGCGTAATGTGTGTGTGATACAGTGCTTCTCAGTGTGTGATAGAGTGCTTCTCAGTGTGTGTGATAGAGTGCTTCTCAGTGTGTGTGAGACACTTCATCAAGTCCTGCCGAAGACCTGAACACAGGACGATGGCAAAACAGGTGGCAAGAGAGTAAAAATTCCTGACAAAGCCATTGTTGTGATGACACGTCCTCCCACACAGGGGGCGGCGTGTATGGGACATGGGGTACAGAATCTCCACCCTACTATTGTCTGTGTCGGGGGAGTGACGCATGTGCGCTAACACAGCAGTAGCTCTGAACTCAGCCCGCAAACACTGGACTCTCCACACACAGCCTACTGCCGACCCCCTTGGGTCCTTGTTTCTTAAGACACTCAAACAAAGTGCATGAATAAAGATGAAGGCTGCTTCTGCCACGCTGCCCCCTCCCTTTATGCTCTCCGTCTATCTCCCCCAGAGCGGGATGGGGGATCTACACACACCCCCAGCTCCCACGCATTATTCCTGTGCTTCTGAGGAAAATGTTGAGCAAGTGTCTTAGTCACCTTTACAAATTTGACCCATGTGTCTGCCTCATAGCACCTGATATGGCAGGCGATTGAGATTACATGTTTACTAAGTCACATATTGGTTACTTGTCACTTCCAGTCATTGTATTCCTAAAATGTTTACTTTCTCAGACACCCACAGACACTAGGGAATTCACAAAGGACAGACATGCTCATTGTACTCTTCCGTGGAAAGTGCCAGGTCCAGACACAAGCCATGCCAAACCAAGAAGTCCAGCGATACATCAGGTCCAGATCTGATAAAGGCGCACCGGGAAGTACAGTAAAGACGTCAAAGCGCATAAAGGTTTTCGCTACCTGAGAAATCCGGAAAGACTCATTCAGATTAAATCAGCCTGCCTTGATTTCGTGTCATTAGTCTAGCTAGTAAGCAAGAGGAAACATACACCTTCTCTTTTTTGTTTCCCTGTTTCTCAACCGTTTTCAAACGAGCGAGGCATTTAAATCGGTGAAACGTGATACAGTCAAGTGGCTTCGAGAAGAATCTGCTCCCGAAAATGGCCGGTTAAAGGACTTCATGCGTGACGGGAATGTCACATCGGCCAGCTTTTGGTTAGAAGATTAGAAGGGGAAAAAAAAGCATTCCGAAAATAACCCAGAGAACAAATTAAGGAATCTCCGCCGCAGCAGTGAAACGCTGCAGAAAGTGCGTGTGCGCGCGCCCTGCCCACCTGCTCGCCTCCGTCTGCTTTACCTGCGCGGTCCGTCAGGCGCGTTCACGCTGCGTCCGACTCGGCAGGACTCCGGCTGCAAATGCGGGGACGCCGAGGTCCAGTCGTTGGTTCCACTCCTGTTTTTTATTCCAGTGTTCCCGTAACTAGCCTTACTCCCCACTACACACACACACACATCTCCTCCCTCCAACTTCCAGCCCCCCATCCGGGGGGGGGGGGGGTGGTATCCATAGCAACAGCTGCCGGGTTCATTATTAACGCCGCGGGACAAGGGGTCTTTGTGCACTCACTCCCCTGCAGAAAGCGGTAATTAGATTTGCCGCAGCTTTTTCCAGCGTACGTGTGAAGTGCGTGAGAGCGCCCAGCAAAGCGCAGCTAACTGGTGACCGTGAGGTGAAACTGTAAATCGCCCCCATCCCTCAAACAGGGGGCAGCGAGGGCGCTGGAGCCCACGACGATCTGTCTCATTTAAACAAACACAAAGCTCCACTTGGACTGAATATTTATCATCATATAAAATGATGCGAGTATGGAGAGGTTCTCCAAATGTGTGTTATATAAGTTCTGCAGATGCCCCCTGCATCGATTGCATCAAATGCAATTATATATAGAACCTGTTGGGTTTCTAAACCAAATTGCTAAGTTTATTATTTGGCTGTAAATTCAGCCACGAAACGTTACGGTTTACTGGAGCAAAAATGCACTGGGGAGTATTTTTCTCCTCTGGGAATGCCTAGTGGGGCGGGGGGAGGTGGGGGGGTCACCTCACAGCCAAATCGGGCACTTCGACCTGTGAGGAGCCCCTTGGCCGAGCCCGGCTGAAGCTAGAGGCGGCTTTTCACAGGCATGTTTAGCTTACCGTATTAAACGCTCCAGCAGGTGATCTATCGTGTTTGCTCTTGGCGAATTCCTTTTTCGGGGGCCGGCAGTTTCACAAAAGATTTATATACTCCTCCATAGCAATGAGGTCAGGGGGCAACAGCTCTTGTAAATCAACCTTCAAGAAGCACTATTTTTCAAGGAAGAGAGAGTGTGCCTGTGTCAGTTACACCGATAAGACGGGTCTATTCATTTTGTTTCTCATTAGGTCTCCCCGGGGATAGAGGAGGGTGGTTTTTCACTGAGGCGAATATGAATCAGAATATGCCGATTTAGCTTTTTTATGGGTGTTTGAGAAGAACATCTTCCACTTTGCATTAAGTTGCTTTGATCATACTTTCCACAAAATGAAATGTCAGAGGAATGGGTCTGGCTTTGGACTATTCTAAAAGCAGGTGTAGCTCGCTGTCTGCCACTGACGGACACATATCACTTGGCTGATCTATGCCGGTGTTTCCCAAGCCGGCCCTCGGGGATCCTCAGACAGTCCACATTTTTGCTCAATCCCAGCGCCAAACTGAGGTTCCTCCACAGCGTCTCTTCCTCTCTGTGCCGGAGTCAGAGTTCAGAGATGGAGAGGGACCTCAAAATCGAGCCGATGCTCCTTCAGATCAGGAGGAGTCAGCCGTGGGGGTGCGGCCGTCTTCTAAGGATGCCACCTGGACGACCCCTAAGCAAAGGCGACCATAGGCTTTTCTCCCAGGGGGTCAGGTGGTCATTACAGGTCACATTAGGCAACATTGAGCTACATATAAAAATGTAAATACATCTACAATAAATAATTTGTACATGTTGATATGACTAACACAAGCCACATTTTCAAATGCGTTGGTGCAGTGATTAGCACTTGCCTCACACCTCGGATCTGGGTTCGAGTCTCTCTCTTGATTCTTGAAATACAGACGCTCCTCTACTTGCGAACGAGATACGTTCCAAACGGCCGTTCGTAACTCGAAATGTTCGTTAGCCGTTATTCAGCATCATTTTAAGGGTAGACGCATGTACAAAGAACTAGGATGCTGGGAGTACGGACGCTGCGCTGCTGCACGGCGGGAGTAGCAGCCCGAAGTCGTACTAGGAATTGGCGCGCAGAGAAAAAACTTTGATGTTGCAGACAGGAAACGGGAGTCCAATAAACACAATTTGTTCATATGTCTGAAAGTTCGTAAGTTGAAAGTTTGTAAGTAGAGGAGCGTCTGTATTTATTTCTAGTGTCACAATACTTTTTCAGGATATTTTATCAGTGTAATGTACTTTTTAAATCTGTTTACACTACATTTACTTTGTTCACACTATGTGTATTGTCTTTGCACCTAGTCTGACTGACACTATGTTTGTCTGGGCACCAAAATTTCCTTCTGGGAACAATTAAGTAAATCTTAATCTTAATGTTCAAAAATCAGACCAATGGGGGTGGAATCTCACTGCCTGCAGAATCCCCTGTGCTCCCAAGGCAATTGTTCTGGCCGTGAAGCCTGGTGACTGGCCTGTAGGACATGGGATACTGGACTGAGGCTTCAGGGACGACACAGGACATGCAGGAGGGATTATATCTGCCAGCTGGCTTTGGAAATTCTAGGGATCCCCACACCAGAAGGAGCCAGACTCCTTATCCATGGAGAAAGGCATCTAGCCTGACCTGCTTAGCATGCTGTCACTGTAATCTTCACCAGGAAAGGTGATAGGAAGAAGAGAACAGATGAAATATCCAACATTAAGCACACACCAGACAGGTATCTGATCTGAACTGATGAGCCAACTGCCAGGCATTGGGGGTGACAGTTCCAGAAAGGGGGGGGGGGGGACTGGCCAGAACGATGGGGACAATGAGACTGGTACCAGGAAACAGGCACTGGAGACATAACTGATAGATAAAAAGATGCTGAAACTGTCCAGGAGATGGGACTCTGGAGAACCAGGAACTAGGAGAGAGACACACACATTAAAAACAGGAAAAAAGAACCTAAAATTTGATTGATTGATTGATTAAAGGAAGATTCACATAAGTTATACAGGGTAGCCAACCATGGGACACACAAAACACAACATAGCAAAGGCCACCACTGTCACAATACAACCTCCGTCCCTGGTACTTCCAGGCTCAAGTCCTAAATGGTAACCTTCACTGTCACATCCGCAGTTGTGTGCAAGAAATCTTTCAGTGGAAATTCGGGGATCTTCAATGTTGTAATAATAGGGAGTCACATCAAACGCCCATCTTCTTTCTAGCGAATGTTCTGGGGGTTTCTGTGTTTCTATAAGTGAGCCTGTTCCCAACTTCCATTCCTTAAGATTTTTGTTGCCATGATGCTGAACAGATCCACGTGATGCAGGCACAGGGAGATAAAATTGGGTGGTGGGGGGGGGGGGGGGGGGGGGGATTATTAGCCAGGGATGAAGAGGAATGAAAATAAGGGAATCAACAGGAGATAAGCAGGCATGAAAACAAGCCTGTTATTTGGTCTTCAGGGGGGTGTGGGATCAAACATTCACCTCCAGAAGCTTAATCTTGGGGTCTGAGAAACAAACAGAATCACGAAAGGTCAACTGACTTTGTCCTGCTCTGGAATGTCCGCCTATGTGAAATACCTAATGCTGTAATCATCGTGATTCTTGAGAATGGCAGTGTTACAGTGAAATGCTGCTTCAATTCACGGCCCTCCTGTGCTGCTTCAACAACGGTATTCACAGAGAATGAGCATTGGTACTCTGACTCATCTGTGCCCTTGTGATTCGGCACTAACAGAGCGCTTTGTTCCAAACCTCACTTTCTGTGTGACATCTCCATGAGAAGAGACTGAAGAGATTTTTCCCACAATAAAGCTCCTAGTATATTCGAATTCTGTTGAGTCACTGCAATAGTAAGACATGGGGCCTATATAAGAACAATTTTAATGAGTCACTGTACCATTTAAAATGAAAGCCAAATGTGGTTTGATGGTGTGTATTACATCAGGTTTAGGTTAGCTGTTTGCTAACTAGCCAGGGTACAAATCCATTTGCTGGCTGGGTAACAATCTCGCCTTTGGGCCCTTGGGGAAGGGCAGCTGGAGGCTGGCTGAGACTCTGCTCTTATCCCAAAAAACTTGCTCTCACCTGTACAGATGCTCCACAGGTTGCGATGGTCCATGTTATGATATTTCGACTTTACGACGGGGATTCCAGTTCCAGTTTTTCACTTTCATTACATTATTCAGTAAATTACATGAGATATTCGACACTTTATTATAAAATAGGCTTCGTGTTAATGTGTTTGCCCATCTGTCGGCTAATGTAAGTGTTCTAAGCATGTTTAAGGTAGGCTAGGCTAGGCTATGAGGTTTGTTAGGGTTAGTTGTACTGTATTAAAATGCATTTTTGCCTCACGACAGGTTTGTCGGAATGTAACCTCGTCGTAACCCTGTGTGTCTGTGTTTGTCAAGGACACCAAGATGGAAGAAAAATTCCCAGTTTCCCCAGAGAGATAAAAAATGTATCTATTCGCAAGAGAATGACAAAGGTGTCACTCCTCACAGTCACTCTCGTCATGTGTCCCTGCAGACTTACCCAGCTGTCCTGTGTTACGCCATCTACTGGCTGAAAGGGATAAAGAGCTGCATGTCTGCCTGCCAACACACCATACCGATGTAAAAGGTACACCAAGAAAAAACAGGCCCCAGTGCATACTCTAAGGTGTGCAGTGAATACTACGCTTTTTGGCATAGATTGGCTATGTTTTGGGCCACCCTGTCATACGCCCCCAGCTCTGGGGACAGTTGGCCAGCACAAATGAAGGAGATGGTCATGGACGTCAGGAAGGAGCAGCAGAGCACGTGACCCAATGGAGAGGGTCAGCAGCTACTTGTACCTCGGAGTACATGTTCCCGAGGATGTGACAGGGACAACCCAGATGTCCATCCTGGTACAGATAGCTAGGCAGTGACTGTATCGCCTGAGGCAGCTGAGGAAATTCAGGGTCTCTTCTGTGCTGCAAAAAAAAAAAAAAAACAACCTTCTGCAGTGTTGCTGTGGGATCTGGGAGCATCACTGTCTGGTATGGCAGCTGCATCTCCAAGGACCGCAGAGCCTTGCAGAGTGAATCACCAGAACAGAACTACCCGCCCTGCAGAGGGCGATATGGAGCACAGAATGATTCACTAGGACAGAACTGCCCACCCTGCAGAGGGCGATACGGAGTGCAGAATGAACCACCAGATCAGAACTACCCGCCCTGCAGAGGGCGATACGGAGTGCAGAATGAATCACCTGAACAGAACTACCCGCCCTGTAGAGGGCGATACGGAGTGCAGCGTGAATCACCAGGAGAGAACTGCCCGCCCTGCAGGACATGTTGTTATGTTATGTTACTTTCAGTTTAAAATCAACTTGCTAAGTCAGTCCAAGTCCAGTAACGCCAAACAAAAACACTGGGGGCGGCAGTGTGGTGCAGTGGTCAGCACTGTCACCTCCCATCTCTGGAACCCGGGTTTGAGTCTCCGCCAGGGTTCCATGTGTGTGGAGTTTGTATGTTCTTTCTGTGCTGTCGTGTGGTTTCCTCCAGGTACTCTGGTTTCCCCCCACAGTCCCAAAAACATGCTAACGCTAATTGGAGTTACCATATTGCTCATAGGTGTGTGAGTGCGCCTTGTGATGGATTGGTGCCCCATCCTGGGCACCCCACCCCTGCCTTACACCCTTAGGCTCCAGACCCCCCTGTGACCCTGAATAGGACAAGCGGTTTCAGAAAATGGATGATGGATAAAAACATTGGGTGTAACTTCTCATCACATTCAAAGCACTCCACAACCTGGCCCCTTCTTACCTCACAGACCTGCTCCATCACCACACTCCATCTCGCTCCCTACGCTCATCCAGCTTGAACCTCCTGTCCCAGGACCAAGCTCCGAACCTGGGGGGACAGAGCCTTCTCCATCGCTGCCCCCACCCTTTGGAACTCACTGCCCAAATCCCTCCGCGACTGCTCTGATCTCCCTACTTTTAAGAAAGAACTCAAAACTCACCTGTTTAAAATTGCTTTTAATGTTTGATTTTATGTTATAAATTGTGTGCTATTTTATTCTATTGTGTTGTGAAGCGTCTTTGAGTGTCTTGAAAAGCGCTTTATAAATAAAATGTATTATTATTATTATTATTATAACTGTTTAATTATGGCATTCTAAAGAATCAAATCTCAAGTGTGTTCTATTTAAGATAAGATAATCCTTTATTAGTCCCACGAGTGGGAAATTTGCATTGTCACGGCAATGCAACGGCAAAAAACAGAGCAGCACAAATTAAAAAAATAACAGGATAAAAACTATATATATGTACAAGTGGAAATATATAAATATAAATATATGTACAACACAGTGGAATTGCACTCAAGAAATATTGCACATAAGAAAAACATCCTGGTGTATTGTATGTGTGTGTTTTGTTAGTCGATGTGTGTGTGTCTGTGTGTGTGGTCAGCTGCAAGGACTTATATAGAGTCTGACAGCGTATGGAAGGAAAGACCTTCTGAATCTCTTCTTCCCACATCATAGATGCAGAAGCCTGCCACTGAAGGAGCTGCCCAGTGCTGTCAGAGTCTCCTGCATGGGGTGGTAGATGTTATCCAACAGGGATGACAGCTTAGCCACCATTCTCCTGTCACTCACAACCTCCACTGGGTCCATTTGTATTTGTGACACACATACAAATTTACAATACATTCTGCTAACTGGTGTCTGGTATCCTATGCTGTCTGGAAGAGGATCCAGGCAGCCCTGACCGGGAAGGTGCTACAGACTGGATGGACCGATTTCATGAATGAAGGAGCTCAGCACCACAAACCTTTACCGGGTTACTTCAAAACGGACTCCACAGCTAACGTGGAGCAAATTAATTCTATGCAGCATTAAAGTAATTACCACCCCCCAGGTCAAGGTAATAGGTGTCCCAAATGGGTAAGCTAATTTGAAAAACAATAATGACAAAAAATATTTTTTTGTCATTTTAATGAAGCCATTTCATGTCTCAAGATTTTCGTTGTTGAATCACAGAAGTGCAAATGAACAACGGCCGTCTAGGGGTGTCAGCAGAAAATTTTGATTGCGGTAGTCATCAGGGGCCAGTAATATTTTTGAGGGTGACTTCACTGAACTTTATCTATTCTACGGCTCCACTTAGAAAATAAAATTATTCATATTTAATTTTTATTAGACTATTGTGATGTGCGTGGCCATAAAATCAAATGTTTGATGCCTTACAAACGTATGGAGACGCTATACTCTTTATACGCTATACTCTAGTCACAAATCCTACATGAATGGATGGATCGATGATAGACCAGACAGGAAACGGCCAGAAGTCATATGTTCCCAATGAAAGATTTGCCAGTACATCGCACCACCAAACTGAAATATGAGTAGAAAGGCGGGAAGCCCTAACAAGAGATTCAGGGAATTCTGGGAAATACCTCAAGTAAAACTCCGGTACTTAATTAACGGCAGGGATTTTAAAATTTCCCTACCCCCCCCACATATTCCCGAATATGGAGCCCAAACAGAAATGAAATCTTGCGTGGAAATGCTTAAGTTTGTCGGAATTAATCGTATGGCTTGTTTCAATATGAAGAGATGATTGCACGTAATTATTTAGCTTTGGCTATAATAAAATCCGATTGCGATATTTGTAATGTGACCAGATTTGTGCGATCTACCATGATAACTGACTGGCATTGGTAATGCCGTACCATGTCCGAGGGACATGCTGGACATAGCGGGGAAGTTCCAGGGTAAAATCCCCGCAAAAAGGAAACCAGACAGAAAAACGGTAAGCCGCTAGAACTTCCAGCACATTTCGGCCAGTGGATGTCTGAAGTACTTTACTCCGCTTAGTGGTCTAATAGGAGAAGAATGTAACACTAAGGTAAGATGTACTGCCTTTTCCCCGACTTAAATAGGCCTACCTCAGTTGAGCTTTTTACAGCAATCTAAGTGTTAGTTTCTGTTTTCTATGCAGGAATGCCATCTACTCGAAAGCCACCAGATTCCCGGTCATTTACCTCGCATCGTGTACAGTACTTATCGTTCTTCCTCTTTCAGTTTATAAGTTCTTGCGTCTGCCATGCGCTGCTTACATATTAACACGAAGCGTTTATATTAGGAGAATTTCGCTTCTTCTGTTCTTATACCGGGCAGAGGTTCTCCGGAGCGGCTCCAGCGCGCATTAGAGCCGCACTTTCAGGACCATGTAGTTGCGCCTGCAGAGCGGCTGCGGGCTCCGATAGCGCCGCGATCACGAATAATCAAAATAACGGCGGGATATGTGCAGTGCATATCTGGAGTCCTGATTTTCTAGGTTTTTACAAAGTGTCTGTCTTGCGGATAGGCTAAACGCTGAGGTTTTGCTTCCTTGTTTAAATAAGTGCCCGTCGTGCTGGTATGAGTGTTGTAGTTAAGTTTATCTGTCCCGGAGGATTCAAGTCCGAACATCTGGGTGTATTCGGCATATAAATAGCTTTATTAAAGACACCACAGAAAACAGAGACTGAAAGGACACTGCGGTACGTCTCAGCCACCAACAGCTGTCTCTCTTTTTCTCTTTTCAGAAAAGCACGCGTACAAAGTAAGTCGATAACTGAGAAAAACGCTTTTCTCCGTTTCAGACCGCAGCTTGAGGGCTGCCAGTCACCCATACGCCGAATGACACGCTCCGGAAATAACAGCACTAGATTATTTTGACAGGTCAGTGGTCTAGGCGCACATAAGCGGTACGGAGGGCACTGCCACAGGCGCGGAATCTTCCACCTCACACTCCCATTTATTTATTCTGCTTGATTTAGAGACATATTACGAAGAAATAACTTATTGTATAGATTTGTGTTTTAACCCTTATTTTTTTATTTCACGTAAAGAAAAATTCTCTTCACCATGGCCTGGGTAAAATGGAGATGGATTCAACTAATTGGTAAGTCTTTTTTTTATTACGGTTAGTACAGACGCTTCTCTACTTACGACTGAGATACGTTCCGAACGGCCGCTCGTAACTCGAAATGTTTGTAAGTTGTTATTCAACATCATTTTAAGGGTATACGTAAGTACAAAGAACTAGGATGCTGTGAGTACGGACGCTACGCTGCTGCACGGCGGGAGTAGCGGCCAGATGTCGTACTAGGCGGAACTGGCGCACAGAAAAGAAAAAAAATTATGTTGCGGACAGGAAACGGGAGCCTGACGAACACAATTTGGACTTACAGTCCTCTTCTTTCGTGTGTTCGTAAGTTGAAAGGTCGTAGGTAGAGGAGCGTCTGTATTGATTTTGTTAATGAGCTTTATTTGGGGCAGTGGCTCTGTCCCTGTGATCGGAAGGTTGCTGGTTTGAGCCCCAGCCGCAGCAGAATAGTGACATATCAAAAAGCACCTATCATTCATTTCATTAAGTGCTGTGACTCTCTGAGCTTCATATATGACTGGCCCACTCTTAACACTTCCCATAGTAACCAAATACATGTTTCACTTGTTAACTTGTAAGGACGGCACATGTGTTTGTCTGTGTGCGATTTCATAGCTATATCATTTTTGATGAGTTTTTACAGCAAAAGTGTTAATGAACCGAGTCACGCCACTGAATCGTGTGTTTTTATCAGAGCAACAGAGTCAGTAATATAGTCCACTACTGCTGGTTTAGGCTCTTACTTTAAGTTGTCTACAAGCTCGTTACGGCCTCCATGTGGGACCCGGAGATGTTAACTATGAATCAACTGCACGTCTCCGAAATATCTGCAAGATTACTACTTGAGTGTAATGTTTAGTGTGGCTATTACCAGTAATATGTAAAGCTGGACGGGCTACCAGGGATAAATGCAGACCAAGTGTGAAGGCCCCCTGTGTCTCTGCAGTAGGGGCAGGAAAGTAGGCTGTAAAATTTGCATGATCATCTGTGATCAAATTTACTGACCTTGGGGGGGGGGGGGGTCTCCCCCAGTAAACATCAAAAAGGGAAAGCGCTCCGGCACCCCCAGCTACCCCTGTACCCCCCTATTATCAGGCAAAGTAACCTGGGAAGATTCTGTCCCCCAGACAATTCCGAGAATGGGGGGGGGGGTGTGACGACATGGGTGGACTGTGACCTAGGCCAAAATAAATAGTTCTTATCATAAGGTAAAATGTGACTAAGATGACTCATGCTGGGGGAATTCCGATGCGTACCCTGGTGATATACCCATTTCTGTGAGCTACAATACCTGACCCTGCTCAATGAGCACCACCTGTTACATATTCTATATATTATACTTACTTTGATTTGATACAGCAATTGTTGTATGCAGTGCTGTGCATCCTCTGTTTTTGCCTTTCAGTGCTGTTGTTTACTGCAGTCTGTAATCACCAACAATTTCCCCAGGAATAACAAAAGTTTTCTGATGATCCTTACTTGGATGCCACTTTAGACAAAGGCCTCTTTTAATCTGCAAAATAAATGTAACCGTACATAAGTTTGAACTCTTGTCTATATATATTATTATGTTTATTACTTTCTAGCTGTGTTCGACATTCTTAGTCTTTCCTTTTTTTTTTGTTGCTACGTGACAGTCGTAAGCTTCTTTGGGTCCCTGAAAAGCATTATTCAAATGAAACGTATTATTATTATTGTTATTATTATTATTATTATTCCCTTTTCTTGTTGAATGATCTCTAGTTGCAAAGCGGTTACTGAAATTTAGGATTAACTGATGTGGGTGCAAATGTAATAGTAGCCCGTGAGTTGGGTAGCCATCAGAGACGACCAAGAACAGCCAGTCGACAAAGGTGTCGGGATTCAGGGATGCCGGTGTGGCCCATAGACTGGACAGCTGGGGGCTTTTCGCTGGGAAATCATGTACTTTTTGGCGCATGGAGTAAGCAGCACCACTGAGCCCCCATCTCGACACCCCAAGTGTGAAGTTTTAAAGTGCAGAAGTGTGTCAGTCTCTGCAGGGTGGCAGATTTCTTCAGTGAAACGTCCAGTTCTTTTAGTCGAATGGTGAGGCAGGTTCCTTAAGCTTAAGCAGTTTATTAAGACAGAATGAAGGTGTTACAGAAAGATGATTCACACGGCCGGTTCAGTGTCTGTCTGCATCTGTCTCTGTCTCTGCCCCCCCCTGAGGGAAGCAGGCCCTTTATCTATGGTCTTCATACAGACTCCCGGAGCCAGGGGGGTCAGACGGCCTTGGGGAGAGTAAGTTGTATGAGAGGCAAAGAACACGATGAGCGAGTAGCAAGGACAGAAAGAAATATAATAATAAGAAATATGAAAACTATAAATGAATGAACTAAATGGACATAATTAAATAACTACAAATTAACTAGGGAAATGCCTCAAATGATAGGAGCAATGCAAACAATCGGCTGTTTGTTTTCAGGTTGCCATCTTGACTGGCAACTCCGAGCAGCCTATCTCCCATGATCGTAAGCAAAATAAAGCCTTTTTTTTCAGCAAAACGGGATCTGAAACACATGCCCGGAACACCCCGTGGGCCGCTTCCATTGTAGCCTCTTGACGCCTCTTTCGAGCAGATAGGAATAGCGACAGTGGGCGTCATGGAACTCATTGGGTGCGGTGTGGCCGCCTTCTGCGTGTCATCATTACAGTGACAGAAGCCCGTCACTCTCTGTTCTTGTTTTTACTTGCGTCAAGCTCCGCATGGACTTCTGCTTTTACCCCGATCAGAGCCTTTAAGCCCCAGTGTGTCTCTCTGGACACTTGTGTGGGCGGCTGAACAACGGTCAGAATGTATAAGACTGATTTTTTTTTTCAGTTGGAAGGGCCCCTGATTTTCCAGTGACTCATTTCCGAAAGACTGGTATTTTTTATCCTTCGACATTTAAGTGTAAGTTTTAGCACCAGAAAAACATTCAGTTTAGGAAAACCCTTTTTTGAAATGCCAAGCAGAACAAGAAATCTCAGGAAAATCCCTTAATTTATGAAGGAATTAAACTATCCGTGTCAGTGCCAAAATCTATCCAGAAAAAAGTAAAAAACAAAAACCAAAATGATCAACTGGCTGTGTCCTGTGATGGACTGGCATCCCGTCCAGGGTGTACCCCAGCCCTGTGCCCTGCGATAGACTGGCATCCCGTCCAGGGTGTACCCCAGCCCTGTGCCCTGCGATAGACTGGCATCCCGTCCAGGGTGTACCCCAGCCTTTTGTTGACTTGTTTGGTAATGTTTACGGATTGGGCTAAGGATGTTTGTTCTTGTTGGAGTTCGGGCTTCTGATTTTTTAGGGCTCTTACTTTATATGTAGATGCAAAACAACATCCTCATGTTGCCAGAAAGAACAGAACAGACAGAAGACAGAACAAAGCTTTTTCATGCACACACCAGCTGTACATAACATGCATTTTGTTGCATATGTTATACCTTCAATCAGGCCATAACTATAATTCGGGCCTCCATAACATGCAACCCCTCCTACCTGGGTCCTCACCTGGCCCTCCCAATTGTCCCTGTTAGACAGTGGTCTGCCTTCAGTTATATTCTATAATTCAACAAGGTCAGCTATATCTAACCTTTAGTGATGGACAAAATGATGCTTCGTAAACCATTTGCTGTATATTTTTTACTCCACTAGGTGGTGCTCTATGTTCAAAAACGGGCACAAAGCATGCCCCAAAGCAAACCAAGGGCGCCATCTAGTGGGATCAAAAAAACAAAACAAAAAAAAAGTTTTTTTCTTTCCTTCATTACTAACCATCAACCAACCAAATGCTGTTGAGCAGCTGAATAAGGTAAAACAGTGTTTTTGCATTCCTCTTTTTTGGGTCCTCACCACCTGTCTCTTGATCACATGCAGGATGCATGATTCTGCTGGTCCAAAGTGAAGAAAACTACATTTACAATGCAACGGTCACTGTGCAAGTCGGTGACAACATCATGTTGGCCTGCTCTACCTCAGCCACCTATCAGGAGAAGGACCTGCGCGTCTTCTGGCAGCGAGAGCAGTCACAAGGAAGGTCCTCTTCAGACGTGGTGTTGACTTTCAAACAGGGCATAATCACTGAAATGAACCAAAAGGACAGCTTCCGTGGTCGAGTAGAAGTCTTTCCCAATGAACTGACCAGGGGGAACTTCAGTCTGTTACTGAAATCGGTGCGGCCTGCGGACGTCGGCCAGTACGAAACAATTATCGTGCCTGAAAAAAACAGCAACAGACCTCGCTGCAGGACTCAGCTCAATGTTGGAGGTGAGATCAGCAGAATTGCTACCGCTTTGTGCATAAGCGAGAACCACATAGATCCCTGTGCTGTCAAAGCCAATAGAATTCTTTCAATTCAAACTCTGACTGTAAAATTTTCTTACATTCAAATGATACAAAATCTGCGTTCATTAGCCTGCTGTCAGAGGAGCACCACTGCGCATTCCGAACACTGATAGCAAATTATAAACGACAATAAAATCATATTTAAAATGCAAAGTGCATTTAAAAATATAGGTCCACTACATACATGGAAATTTCTTGCATATCTCACAGCCTTAATATGGCTGGAAATGTACTTTCCAGAGCAGTCGGTCCTGGGGGGATTTGCGATGCGTTTGGCATCAGAAAAGTAGCTGCACTTTTAAGTCAGGCCACGGAAGTAACCATGCAACATGGCTGATGGGATTAAGGAACAACGTGGGCCGACACAGATCAGGGACCGAAAGACAGCAGTTTCGGTTTCAGCACTAGGAATGTACACATAATGATCTTTCACTTTGGTTATAGAAATGTACATTTTTTTTCTGCAAAATTTATGTTATTCAGGAAACCCTTAAGGACACGACTTCAGCTACATATCTGTTGTTCCATAATCATCAGCATCTAAGCCATCCCACGCTTCTCATTTGGGTTTAACCTCTCCCTGAGAAATCAGATCAGTGGGGTAATGAACCAGAATTAGGTTACGGTTCCTTCCCAAATTTTTGTTTATTTAATTCCTCCCCTGATAGGAAGACTGTTGGCCTTTTCTGTAGTTCCTTCCCTGGAAAACACCTTTAGACGGCTTATGTGAACTTATTAGCTGAAAGTGTATTCTAGCGAAATCTCCAGACAGTTTCCTGGAACATTTTATGCATAGCCCCCCCCCCCCCCCCCCCACTGATTTCCACTGCCTGTCTGCTGGTCTTTCAGCCCCCTTCAGCAAGCCTCGAGTGACCGTGGAAGTCTGTACGGAGTCCACGTGGCCCTCGGAGATCCGCTGCGAGACTTGGGGCGGATTCCCAGAGCCTCTCATCCACTGGATTGTGGGGACTCAGGCAATCGACTCAGACCAAGTGAAGACCAATAGCAGCACCACCAACGGAAGCATCTCTGTGACGAGCATACTGCACCTCTGGTCTCAGGAAGAAATTCCGGTTACCTGCATTGTGGAAAACCCAATTCTACGCACAAATGAAAGCAGCACACAGACAATCCATCACTGTAAGCATGTCCTTTTTCCCTTATTATAAAACAGCACGCAGCAAAGAAATACTTAAATAAATACATGTGTTATTAAAATAAATACTATGAAGCCAGAGTTTTTTTCCCAAATCTGTGTACTCACTTTGTTATTTTGTACCATTTTTTGCCCAAAATGTGGTCTGAAAAGTGGTTTTATGCAAACCCAGTGCCCCCACTGCTAGGCCACCTGCTGGCCATTTCTCAGCCTGTGGAAATACACGTTGTGGAAGGAAAATTGGACATTGGTAGGCGTGGGAGGGGAGGCATATTGGGTCTGTTATGTCTTAGGCCTTAGGCAAGAAGAGATTGTTCTGAATACTGTGTGACCTCACTTCATGATAGCTGCCTGCGGTTAGTTCCGCAGACCCTGAAGAGAGATCGGACCTTAGAGAGGCAGACAGCGGAGCAGGGGGGGAGACTCGAAGCTGCCCCAACTGGTGCACAAAGAGTTATAGTTATAGTTATAGAATAGTCGCAGTAGACAATATACAATATGTTACCCGGTAGTGCAAATGTATACGTAATAGTTATATTAATCATACTAATCATATGTTTACCATGTATTTGCAGTGACTCGATGACAATACGTCAATGTGTTAATCATTAATCAATGGAACACCCAAACATTAACAGTGATTCAATGTCATATAATCAATATCTATATACATATCTCAAGTAGAGTCTAGAAGTCGAGACAGATTCCGGTAAATTGAACAAGATGGGTGGATTTTACCTTGCTACCAAGGTGAACCAATAGAGCAGGAGAATTGTGTTTGTTATTCGTTTAAGCTCGGTTTGTTGGTGTTTTGTGACCACCATCAGCTATCAACTGGTTGCTCTTTGTGCTCGGGGTGACTTGGTACTGAGTGCCAGAGTGTGAGGGGAGCGCTTTGCTGGATTGCCCAAATAAAAGAGATCACTTTACTCACCAACTACTCAGGGTCTTATTATCAGAGAGGTTGATAATTTTTCTACCACAACGTCACAGCAGCTCAATCTATGCTATCCTCTCTCCTCTTCTGCAGGTGAGGATCCTGCTGTCAATTTGTACGGACTCCTGGTTCTGGTGCCGATTCTGCTCATCCAGCCGATTCTTGTTTATCTCTTTTGCTTCTCCAAAAAAAGTACATATAGCTATTTTCTTATACATTTTTCTTTTGGCTAAATTGACGAACTTGCTTTTCTCTTGCTTTTGTAAATTATGCTGACCCCACACAGTCTGATGTTGGTTTACCTCACTGCTTCTTCTTCCCTGTTTTAGAATCTGCCTGTCGATCGACCCAGGAGCAAGCAGAAGGTGCGGAGCAGCATGTGTCTGTATAGCCGCTCGTCTTTATTTAAAGCTCCGATCTGACACTTTTCCACAGCCCTGATCTGAGATCCCTTTTTTGTCCCGCAGAGAGCACTACTGCACCCCCTGGTGGGCAGGGATCACAGGACAACGCTAATGTTACCATACATCTCTTAGAGTAAGGTAAGATATTTGGGGGGGGCGGGTTGCATGGTGTGGGATTTTGCTGGTTCAGATCTGTGGTTTAATGCACGATAGATGAAACAGTACAACTCTGAAACAAAAGGAAATGAGAATATGCATGTGCTTGGATCTGTGAGAAATGTGTGTGTGTGTGTGTGTGTGTGTCGCAGCCCATGTGAGGCCTCCACAAAGATTAGGACCCCTCAGCTCCTACAGGCGAGGACACGCACCCATGTTTCTCCTGAAAAAATCAGTCTAACAAACCTGATGGCACCACATTAAAAAAAACTCAGTCCCTGTCAGTCCCAGGGAAAGGGCACAAAGCGTCCCCACGAGGAAGGAGAGCAGGGCGCCGAACACGTACAAGTAGCGCAACGACATACTGGTTAGAATATATGATTAAAAGTACATCCCACAGTGGGTAGTTGTTCAGAACTTTACATCCAGAAGGTGCTTGGTGTTTTTCAGCAGAAACCTCTGCCTGAAAAGTCATGAAGTTTAATGCTTCAGGCGTTTGAGTCATACTGGGAGTTTTGGAAAATAACGAACAATGCTAAGAATAAACCATAATACGTTGCATCATACAATCTCTCTGTATTCTCTTCTTCTGTCCCAGAATGCAGCTGTATGGAAGCTTCCTTGCTCTGCCCACAGATCGAGTGGATCCCCCAGACACAGCTAGGGTGACTTTGGTACCTCCATCACAGCCACCGATGAACCACTGATCTTCTAAAAGGTCAGGGACATCCCAAGGAAAGTCGGCGAGTTTCCACACTGAGGAGGGGGAGGCATTGTCACTGAAATGGCAGCTGGATTGTATTGACATGGTCTTCCTGGAGGAATGAGCACTCAGGCCGGCGACAGGGAGATCACTTTGTGCTGCTTCTTCATGAAGCAGCGAGCACTGAAGATCACCATGGTCTGGTCTCATTGTGACTTACTGTGACGCTGTTCACCAACTACCTCTTCATGTGTATAATTTATTACTGTCTCTTACACTGTTATACCTAACCCTACTAATCCGTGTTGTCCTTTTGGCCTCAGCATATTGTATTATTTCCCTCCTGATGCGGGCATTGAGTGCTTTACGGCCGATTTTTTTTTGTGCTGGATCTTAATGACGTCGAGGTGTTACTGAACTCTCGCTGCTACTGAAAACATCTCAGAATTTCTCATTTTTAAAGTGATCCAAAGGAGGCATTTTGTTTAAAAAGGTGAAAGTAAAGGTAACCCTTTTTTTTTAGACATGTCAGTCCTAAACACAGCGATGGGAGACACAAGTTGACTGGTTTACTCTTTCTCGGGGAATCCACGACTGCCAAGGGCTTACAACGTGGATAGGCGGGTGGATGGAAGATCGAAGCATATTTGTCATTTTGTTAAGTGACAATTACATCCATCTCAATCAGTCTAATCGCTGTAAAATGAGACCAGCCAACACGACGAGAATGTGAACGGTACTCACTGGGTGACTCTGCTTTAAAATACTGAAAATCAGCTAACAGAGAGACACATGGCACTTTTAAAATATAATGTTCTCTTGTATCCTTAGAGTAGGAATTATATTGTTAATTTTAACTACCGTTGTGTTCTGTATTTACAGAGTCCATTCTAAACTTGACTGTACGAGTTGGACTTATTAAACATTCAGGGTGACATAAAAAAGCAATTTTATTTGCAATGAATGAAACGATTAAAACACGCGAGAAACTGCTGTTTCTTGTACGTACAGACAATGCTGTGTTGTGACGGACGGACGTATCTGCATCATGACTTTGTCAGGGTGCGTTTCATGCCATACTTCCCAGAAGGAAGATACCTACATGGGTGTTATATCTACATGCACTGATGTCTGAGAAATGAGTCCTACTCACTGCACACAGCTGCAATGATTTATGCGTCGCCTGTCTGCTGCTAAACCGCAGCCTGATTCTGCTGGGCTTGCGTTCCTGCAATTTCCCAGGAACAAATGTATTTTATAACATGTCAGTAGATTGAAACATTCGTATTTAACTTTATGTAAAGAGGAAACGAAAAAATAAACGTTATATTATTTAAAGATGCTGACGTAGCGATCTGATGTAATGCCTCACTTTCTGCACGAAATGAACGGAATTTAAAATAACTCTTTTGATATATATTTTTGCATTTATATATGGATGTCACTTATCAGACAACATGTAAAGACGTGTTATAAATATCGTACAAGCAATTTGTATACCACCGTGAATTATAGCTATATCTTGCCAGCAACTAAAGCTGTAAATATGAAGCAAGACATATATAAACTATATACATCAAGTACTCGCAATCATGGGATGTCAAATGTGTTATTTACAATAAATGAGTTTTGTTGTCTAACATCGCCCTCTATCGGACAGTTATGAAATGTCAAATGAAAATGATGCACGTCAGCTTGTTAAAATTTTCTACACGTAGTTCAGTGTGCGGCTTTCGCGCGCTGTGCCACAGAAGAAGATTCCTGACAGCAGTAATAAGCTGTAGGGGAAATGCTAACACGTGCAGCCACGACAAAGACGGGCAAATATTGTTTGCCAATAAAATATTAAGACAAGACCTGTTGTTTGTGCACCAAAATTAAAAAGAAGTTAAAAATAGCAATTTTTAAATAACAGGAATAGGCGTCAATAGACATCAAGCTGTACTCTTCCTGGAAGACATTTGTTTAGAGCTTCTATTTTTTGTCTGTTGCTATGAAATACAGGAAATGCAACTGGTTCATCGGTTTTGCAACAGTAGGCGGGGTGACAGTACAGTTCTTGAAATAAAACAAAAAAAAGATAAGAAAGACAAAAAAATATTCCATCCATTTTCAATATTTCCCTGTCCTATGCATGGTTGTGGGGGGTCCGGAGCCTATCCCGGAAGCTATGGATGCAAGGGCAAAAACCCAAGATGGAGCACTAACCCATCGCAGCGTTCATACTCAGGGACTGTGGCACCTCAGTTCTCAATTTGAGCCCGTTTTTGGGCTGTGGATGGAACCCAGAGTCAACCCCGCGATGACACGGGGAGAACATGCAAACTCCACATATGCTGTGCCAGCGCAGAGACTCAAACCCTGGTCCTAGAGGTGCAGCGCCCCTCTATGGATGTTTCATATTTTCAGAGTTTTAATGTCAGTAGATACAGACACATTTAACACTTGAATGAACTATAGTGACATTTGCAGTCGAACAAAAAAAGCAAGGAGAGTCTAGGGACAGAGAACAAGGTCAACCAGCATCCCTGAAGTGGCTGGGGGCTCTACAGGGTTTAGGACTCAAACACACAACCTTCTGGACAAGGGCCAAAGATCCCAAAGGTGCTGAGTTACACAAATATGCAACTGCAAGCATGCAAAATGCGCATTTAGCCAAATTGAGCTCATGTGGGCTGTTGCTGCTGCTGGGGTTATATGAGGTGAGGGTGGGCTTAGCTGGAACACGATGGAAAACATCGAAATTTACAGAGTAATGATCCAATCCAGGAGGTGCTGCCATCTAGGCAACAATGTCAGTCAATGTCAATGTCAGTCACAGGGGCAGTGATGTCTCTGGCACAGTCAGTCACAGGGGCAGTGGTGACTCTGGCACAGACAGTCACAGGAGCAGTGTCGTCTCTGGCACAGACAGTTGCAGGAGCAGTGGTGACTCTGGCACAGACAGTCACAGGGGCAGTGGTGACTCTGGCACAGACAGTCACAGGGGCAGTGGTGACTCTGGCACAGACAGTCACAGGAGCAGTGGTGACTCTGGCACAGACAGTCACAGGGGCAGTGATGTCTCTGGCACAGTCAGTCACAGGGGCAGTGGTGTCTCTGACACAGTCAGTCACAGGAGCAGTGTCGTCTCTGGCACAGACAGTTGCAGGAGCAGTGGTGACTCTGGCACAGACAGTCACAGGGGCGGTGGTGTCTCTGGCACAGTCAGTCACAGGGGCAGTGGTGTCTCTGGCACAGACAGTCGCAGGGGCGGTGGTGACTCTGGCACAGACAGTCGCAGGGGCAGTGGTGTCTCTGGCACAGACAGTCACAGGGGCAGTGGTGACTCTGGCACAGACAGTCGCAGGAGCAGTGTCGTCTCTGGCACAGACAGTCGCAGGAGCAGTGGTGACTCTGGCACAGACAGTCACAGGGGCAGTGGTGTCTCTGGCACAGACAGTCACAGGGGCAGTGGTGACTCTGGCACAGACAGTCACAGGAGCAGTGGTGACTCTGGCACAGACAGTCACAGGGGCAGTGGTGACTCTGGCACAGACAGTCACAGGAGCAGTGGTGACTCTGGCACAGTCAGTCACAGGGGCAGTGGTGTCTCTGGCACAGACAGTCACAGGAGCAGTGGTGTCTCTGGCACAGACAGTCACAGGAGCAGTGGTGTCTCTGGCACAGACAGTCGCAGGAGCAGTGGTGTCTCTGGCACAGTCAGTCGCAGGAGCAGTGGTGTCTCTGGCACAGACAGTCGCAGGAGCAGTGGTGACTCTGGCACAGACAGTCGCAGGAGCAGTGGTGACTCTGGCACAGACAGTCGCAGGGGCAGTGGTGTCTCTGGCACAGACAGTCACAGGAGCAGTGGTGTCTCTGGCACAGACAGTCACAGAAGCAGTGGTGTCTCTGGCACAGACAGTCGCAGGAGCAGTGGAGTCTCTGGTACAGTAAGTCGCAGGAGCAGTGGTGTCTCTGGCACAGACAGTCGCAGGAGCAGTGGTGACTCTGGCACAGACAGTCGCAGGAGCAGTGGTGACTCTGGCACAGACAGTCACAGGGGCAGTGGTGACTCTGGCACAGTCAGTCACAGGAGCAGTGGTGTCTCTGGCACAGACAGTCACAGGGGCAGTGGTGTCTCTGGCACAGACAGTCACAGGGGCAGTGGTGACTCTGGCACAGACAGTCACAGGAGCAGTGGTGACTCTGGCACAGTCAGTCACAGGGGCAGTGGTTTCTCTGGCACAGACAGTCACAGGAGCAGTGGTGTCTCTGGCACAGACAGTCGCAGGAGCAGTGGTGTCTCTGGCACAGTCAGTCACAGGGGCAGTGGTGTCTCTGGCACAGACAGTCACAGGGGCAGTGGTGTCTCTGGCACAGACAGTCACAGGAGCAGTGGTGACTCTGGCACAGACAGTCACAGGGGCAGTGGTGTCTCTGGCACAGACAGTCACAGGGGCAGTGGTGTCTCTGGCACAGACAGTCGCAGGGGCAGTGGTGACTCTGGCACAGACAGTCACAGGGGCAGTGGTGTCTCTGGCACAGACAGTCACAGGAGCAGTGGTGTCTCTGGCACAGTCAGTCACAGGGGCAGTGGTGTCTCTGGCACAGACAGTCGCAGGAGCAGTGGCGTCTCTGGCACAGTCAGTCGCAGGAGCAGTGGTGACTCTGGCACAGACAGTCACAGGGGCAGTGGTGACTCTGGCACAGACAGCCTGGTGGGACACAAGAAATGCTAACATGCAAAGTACTGGCTCAGTGAATCCTAATACAAATGCACCTCATCGATTAAATCACAAGCCTGCATTAATGTAACAGGGGCAGGAGTAAATGGAGGTGGAGACAGAGATATGAGTGGCTTTGTCAATAACAGCATTTCAGCTCACAGAACTGGTATAAAAATTACCCTGTTATACTGCATCAAATTACAAATACAAACTTAAAGCAGTAAATGATCACTGTTATAACACATCCAAAGCAACATTTCAGAGTAGGGAAACCCACTGCATTAAAATCCTTAACGTACAGTCAAAACAACCTTGCAATAATGCAAAATAGACTCACCTGTGACGTTGACTGTATGAAAAGAAAAGAAGCACGAAGATCTTTCATCTGGGCAAACTTGTCATTCATTTTTCTGTCATTCATTCTGCATCAATCCTTTGAATGAATTCGTTTTCAGTTGATAGCACGGCAAGTGCATTTAACTACAACTCTCCCGTGGTGTTGCGTATAAATGTCTAAAACCTTTTCAGAGTTTATTAACCCGATACTGGTGGCTAACATAACTACTAGTTGTTGGTTGAAAAGACCAATGACAACGACCGGGCGGATGTCAAATCGATTAGCGTTACATTTCATTGGCTGCCGTCAGCACGGTCCATCCTGATTATGCCCTACAGCTCATAACTGAAAGCGCATTGAACATGCTCGCACTGATTTCAGCTGCTCACTTGCTTAAACAGACGCTGACAGGACAGCCCCATGGGCACCAAAGGCAGACTGTTAGGGGCAGTCCTGACATAGATGCAACAGATATAACAAGACATTTTGGAATGCAAGACAACGCTACCATTGGTAACAAACGCACACTATTAGCTCAACAGCGACATCTAGTGGGGCCTGACCCCACCTGCCCCTACTGTAGAGACCCCACACAGGAGAAAGATTTATATGTTTTCTGGCACTTGCGGTAAATTTTTCTCCATAAGTAAACGCTGATCTATGACGATAATGTCAATAGATTAAATTAACACCATGGTCACCGTCCGATTTGACTGCGGTTGAGCAGTTCTTAAAGGAGAGCAGGCAAATATTACACAGACTAGGTGTGCAAAGTTAGTAGAGAAGTATCCTAACACACCCATGGCTGTAATCACAGGGGGTTCTGAAAAGTTCATTTTTTCCTGAACTGTTAATGTTAGATCTTCCACCTGTTATAAGTTGCATTACATAAATACAGCTGGAAAAATATTTTTTTGTGTGTGTGTCTTCATTTCAAGCTGCGAAGCAACAAAATGTGAATATTTTAAAGGGGGAGAGGATTCTTATCTATACTCATTGTACATGCAAATGTCACATTGCTGATTGGGGCTAGATGGAATACTTGTCATAGTTACTGTAGGTCTCTAAGTTTATTCTTTCCCGATTTTTTCTGCAATATGATTTTATAAGCAAAAAAATAAAGCAAGACCGGACCCCAGCTGGTACCACGTAAAGGGCTGTTTGGGACGTCCTGCCAGCCCAGACGCCTTGGTGTTCAACAGCAAATGAGTTCCCTCTACCCACCTTGCATTTATCTGGTTTTGGTGGTGCCCTCTGCTGGATGCACATAAGAAATGCATTTATCTGGTTTTGGTGGTGCCCTCTGCTGGATGCACATAAGAAATGTATTTGCTCTGCCTAACGCAACACCAACATTATTTTAAGGTGGATCTTACAGAGTACAATCAGAGACACTAGTAACATCCCCCCCACCTTAATCTTAAATGTCAATGTGAAGGCTTCTCCTAGTTAATCACAAAGGCAGGCAGAACCCGGCGTCATGTGGAGGCTCCCAGTAGCCTGCTGGGAAAACCCAAAACCCAGTGAGCAGGGAGAGTGTATGTCTGTATTTTACAGGTTAATGCTCATTTCTGACAGGTTAGGAGGCTATAACTCTGATCGGAAGGTTGCTGAAAAAGTGATTTAGGTGTTGAGTCGCAGAACAAGGGCCAGTCGCTATAGAAATGGTCTCACTCTGCTTTCACAACTGAATGGTGCTTTGAATAAAAGCGTCTGCTAAATAAATTAAATGTTACTCAGTGGTCATGTCCAGTCCCTCTGTTTGCCACTGCTGGAAGGTGGATTCCATCCCATCAGAGAACAAGGTTAGAGACCCAGTCCATTCTGACCTTTGACCACCAGCCACATGGTGAGGCAGCAGATTTGCCTCTTTCTTCTCTCAGACTTTGTGGGTTTGGCTCCTGGTTAATGACAGATCAGGTGTTTTCCGTCTCTTGTCTAGTCAGACAGTAGTGTGCTTGGCCGCTCCCCTGGCAGACACCGACGGAAAGGCAAACTTCAGGAAAATCGATGCTTGGCACAGGTGAGGTGACGGTTATCTTATGCTAATGCATGTTATCTCCATTCGTTATTGAAAAGTCAGGAGCCAGGAATGAGACTCAAAGCAAGGGGGGAAGTTAGTGTCAACACACCTGCAGATTGACCTGTGGTGGCTTCGTTGTGGGGGGGGGACAGTCTGACGGGGAGAGAGAGAGAGAAAATGAGAGTGACGGAGAGCGCAGTTAACAACCAGGAAAGGGTCTATGGGGACACGGAAGTGTGTACAGAGGAGGAATGCCCCCCTCCCATGCTGACCCCTGACCCTCAGCCACCTCCACCCCCCCAGGGGCTGCCAGCCTGCGGTCAAGGTGGGCCTAGGAGCCTCAGATACTGTAAGGTCACCCATGCTACCCCCCACCCCCCCCCCACTCCTCAGGAATGCAGAGCTGATTAAGCTGGACAAAGCCCCCATTAGGACTTGGTCCCTCCCCCAGTTATAATTTGCGATAATTCTTGTGATGTTTTACCAGATAGTTTGACCCAGAAATAAAGAGACTGCAATTCTGCACTTATTTCTTAGATTATGGGTGTGACTCACCGCATCCCGCAAACATGGCCTTCACCGCTTCATACCCCCAGCGTGAACAGGTGGGTCTGTGAACAGGCGGGTCTGTGACCAGGCGGGTCTGTGAACAGGCGGGTCTGTGACCAGGCGGGTCTGTGAACAGGCGGGTCTGTGACCAGGCGGGTCTGTGACCAGGCGGGTCTGTGAACAGGCGGGTCTGTGACCAGGCGGGTCTGTGACCAGGCGGGTCTGTGAACAGGCGGGTCTGTGACCAGGCGGGTCTGTGACCAGGCGGGTCTGTGACCAGGCGGGTCTGTGAACAGGCGGGTCTGTGACCAGGCGGGTCTGTGACCAGCGCCTCTGGCTGCAGGACTGGATGGCTGTTTGTCTATGCTGGACTACCTCCACCTCCCCATTCCCCTCCCCTGTTGCAAGTCACGACTTTTTATGTTGTAAGGTGTAGTGACTATGTGCTTATGTTGCTGAGGTGTTTTTTCTGTTCCTACATTGTACTCCCTACTGGAGTACAGTCTGGGGGCTGTTTCTTTATTCTCCTCCTCTCTCCTCATGTAATTCTGTTTTCTCTGTTCTTCCTATGCCCCCGCCTTCCTGACCTGTCTACCCCCTATAATGTGATGTTTGTATATGTTTGGTCGGGTTGATGGCCAGTTTTTCGCTGGTACTTGTGACTAGTGACATGGTGTATTACAACAGCAATAAAGGTTTTCATCATCATCATCATCATGATGAAGGCAGAAATGTAATGGCCTCTAAGGGTACATCGGTCCAACAGCAGTGCCGCCCGTCACACAGGCGCAGCACCTGCTGGCCATTATAACACACCACCGTCGCCACGTCGGCCGTCAGAGGCACAGCAGCGGGCCGGCGAGCTCAAACACCCCCCTCCCACACCCGAACCAGGGGCTGTCAGGTTAAAAGCAGGTTGTGTGGGGGTGGGTTAGCCAGAGGACCTGTTTGCTCCGTCGTCTGGCTTCTAGCAATAAAGGGGGGGCACAAAGGTCCGCAATGGGATAAAACCTGGGGGTGGGGGGGGGGTTATTTTGCCTTTAGAGCAAGCCGCCCGCGCTGGGGTGGGATGTCGCTTCTCACAGGTGCGTCTGTGCGACGCGCCGCTTGGACATGCCCCGCCCTCAGGCATGCAGCCTGCTTCCCGGTGTGTTGGCGCCGGGGGTAAGCCTGAGTGACAGGTGCCAAACCCCCCCAGTCGCGCACCCATGCCCTGCCCCGTCGCCCCCAGCCCCCTGGGCCTCAGAAAATTACCCTCTCGAGAGGAACCTTTGGGACTTTTTAAGAGGGAGGATGCAGCAGGCTCCACGGAGACAGAAAAGAAAACAGAGACGAAGAGGAAGCAGATCCCGGCCGTTTGGAATAATCCCCCCGCTGCTGGGAATGTGTCAGTTTACATGCGGAACGGCACACAGGCAGCCCGGCTCGCTGGTCTCTGGTTACACTTCACTGCTTCTCTCCTAAGCTACTTATTTCCTAAACAGAAGCCATTTACGCTCTCTCAGGTCCGAGATGGTCTGCTTCTGACAGACAGGGATGGCACCACTGTCACAGTGACGAAGAATCCCTTTTTTTACTTAATGTTTCTTCTATTCACAGTTTTGAGACAGTGCTTTTGTGTGAGTGTATCTCTGTGCGTATGTGTGTGTGTGGGTGTCTCTGTGTGTGTGTCTGTGTGTGTGTGTAGCTCATCCCTTCATTGATTTAATGTATATTTCCCTATACATATGTAACACTCATTCTGTGGTCCTAGGGAGATGGTTATCCAATGATGGAGGGGATCAGGAATGCCCCCTTACACACACACCTGAAGGCTGAGCTGGGGTGCTGTTTGGATGGGGGAGGGGCTACCCCCCCATTCCCTGTTCCCATGATTCCCAGGGATTACTCTCCGAACCACAGGTGTGATAATACCAAACAGCGAGGAGCTGCTGACTGCAGCCTGACAGGACCAGACCCCCGACCTCTTTGATCACATGCTTAACAGCCACGAGGGCTTAAGCCCCCTGGACGACCCAACATTACTGTCCTTAAAAATCAGAGTTTTGTATATGTGACCCCTGGATGTTCTGACAGCGCTCTGATTCGGACTCGTTATCATTTAGACCTTGTTATGGCGTAAAGTACACAAGCACTCATTTCTAAAGTACACACTCGTCGTGGGGGACGTAACGTGGTCGCGGCGGAAAGTGTTCAAGGTATGATGGAATGTGCAGACAGCTGGGAGCAGTCAGGGTGGGGCAGAGGAGAGGAGGGGCCGCCAACCTGGCGGAGTCTGCCGGAAAGGAGGGGCGATCAGGGCAGGCCGCTCTTCTCGCTGATTGCGGGCAAAAAAATCTGCCTTTTTCTCCGCGAGGCACCAAGTCAGCCAGGTCACTGTCGCGATTTGGGGCCGTTTCTTGGTGGATACTTTACGTGAGGCGGTTACCAGCAATGAGAGCTTCTGGTGGAGAGTTTAGGTCCGTGAGTGGATTGTGTGACGGCCACACAGAAGGAGGTGAAGAAGCAGGAGGGATCGCTTAGGTCAGCTTCCTGCAGCCTGTGTGGGATCCTCTCCCGCTCCCTTTCTCACTGCCGAGTCGAGCGCAGGGAAGGAGACGCCATTGTTCCGAGGGGGGGGGGGGGCGGCTCCTGAGGCGTCAAGGCTCCCGCCCGGGAGTCTCAAGGAGGCTGGCCAGGAGTGCAGGAAGGGGGGCTGGGATGTGGGGAGGGAGGGGTGTGCGCGCCTATTTCAATTCCAGGAAGCCGTGCCAGCACAAAGCCTGGGGGGGGGGGCCGATGTGAGAAACTCCCACGTTAAACGATCGGGGGGGCTCCTCGTCAGCAACGTGGCCATTAATTATTATCTCCAGACGAGGATGAACGTCGTAAACGGTGACTTCCAAACAGCTTCCACAATGTGATTTGCGATGAATCCCTTTCCATTCCAGCGATCCCTCCGAAGCTGATAAAACAGGTTAAATCCATAATACATGTATAAGTAAAACAAAGTGCACATAAATTGTGTAGGACTCGCTGGTTGGAAATACTAATCGTTTAATTAGTTTCTAGCTAAAAATTTGTTTGTATAAATGTGTACTTAAGTTATTACCTCAGCTGGAGCAAATTGACTTTTTCTTAGAGATAAAGCCTTTTAACTTCAAATCCCCCTGGATGAAAAACTCCTTTGTTTATGTTAATCTTGGCTCTTTCAAATGGATTCTGTAGTGTTTGTTCCTCCCTCCAGGGGGCAGCACAGTGAACATGCGGCAGAATGCTCACAGTCCGGATCACGGGTCATGGGCCGCATGCTCTGCTTGTCAGCTTACCGTGTCTTGGCTACAGTTGCTCATCACCCTGAACTTTGGTTGGATCTCTACGCCAAAACCACCAGGGGGATGGAGGGGACAGAGGCGACAAGCGAGACCATGAGGTGGATGAAGGCGATGAAGACGAGGGCCAGGCTGCATGGCCCAGCTGCAGGGGGAAATAGTGGTGATTCCTGTTAACTCACTGGGTGGGGGGGGGGCAATGAGACAGATGCCTATAAAGCTCCCCCCCCCCCAGCAGTTAAAATGAATATGGTTCATTCTCTTCCCTTTATTTTGCATTGTTTGTATCAGAACAATGAGGCTTTTGCTCCCTGTGTCTCTGTATGTCACACGCACACAATCACACGCAGCTTATCAACAATCTGCAGCGTGTCAGTATGTCAGTGTGCCTCGCCATTTGCTCTGCAGTTTTCCTGCTCCACTTTAGTGCCACTCCATATCGTTTCAAAATGTCACCCCCCCCCCCATGTGTTTATTTGCCTGGCCATATAACTGCCTGATTCGAAATAAACCTGTCATTGAGATGGTATAATTATGTTGACCAGTAGAGGGCAGCACCTCTATGGCCTATTTTCGCATCCCATAGTAAAGCCCTAAGATTTAAAGGTCACGGCTCAAAAAATGGAACTGTTGGGGAATTAAGGCCGTTAAAGGAATTTGGACTGGGATCAAATGGCCCTGAACTGAATATTGATTTAATTTCAGCTTTGTGTAGACAAGAGCCTGGGTGATGAAGTCATCCACAACGCAATTCCTTGCATGGTGTGTGTGTGTGTGTGTGCGTTCCCTCCCCCGACACACATATGAGCTTGCCTTTCACACCTGTCGCCCTCCCCAAAGCTATGCACTGCCGCAATTGTGTGTCGAGCTTTAAAACAAGGTCCATTTCAGGCCCTATGTACACAATAGCATTGTGTGGTACCCATTAGTGAACAGGATGTGGGGAATTCTGTGGGAAAATGAGGCTGGGGGGGGCATGAATAAATGGTGACAAGCATCCTTTACTTTGTTATTGGTTATAGGATGGTGGGGGGGGGATAAATTGTCCAACAAGAAAAGAGGCCCCTGACTCTGTTCCCTAACAGCAATTACATGAGATCATACTGTTAGTCAAGGGCAAAACGTTTTTGGGAAGATTACCCACAATACCTTGAGGTCCACCTTATCGCCTGTGAGGTCACAGAGCTGCGTCTCGCCGGTGGATCATGACCCCCCCGGCCCATGCTGAGAAGTGTTTTGTCTCTGCATTTCAAAGACGGCCCCCTCCCCTTATATTGATTTCCATGGGGCTCTTTCAGCTTTGCTCTCTGTTCATTTCTATCCCTGACTAGCCCCCCCCCCCCCCCCGCTCCCCTGCCCCAGGGTCCCTCAAGATATGGACGTGCTTCATCTGAACAGGCAGTTCATGAACACGGAATTAACTGAGGCTGAGGCTAACAGGAGATCTGTTTGAATAAAGGAACCCCCCCCCCCTCCACCCCCCTGGCCTGTAAGCAAACAACAGCGGAGCAGATTAAACTGGCCACAGTGTCAATGAAGTGTCCTCCCTCGCTTCCCTGGGGGGGTGTCGCGGCCGATGAGATCGATACAGATGACCTCTCAGAGGGCGGTTTTGTTTGCGGGGGGTGAACTCTCACCCCTCCCTGAGAAATCCTTCTCCTGATGCCTTTTTTTAGGATTTATAAACACACCGCACGGCCATGCGCCTGGATCTTTCTCGCATCGCACTGGGGTACCCCCCCCCCCCCCCATGACTTGCTGCAGTCCATCGATGAGGATGTTAGGGGTCCTTCCTTGGGGACTCTCAGGTAGAGTTGACGTGGTTGGGGGCCGAAAGAGCGTCCCGGATGCTTAGTAAGAAAATACTGCATAGATCAGTGGGGGCCACATGGAGACGATGTGTGGTCCTTTTCCCAGACGGAGGACACAAAAAGAGGCTCCTAACCAAACGGACTCTCTGTGTTTTCTGATAATACAAAGCAGGGTCACCTACAGCTGCAGCGAAGGTGTCTCTGCAAACAGCTGGGCTGCGTGGTGCCTGCTAGGTCTGCACAGTGCCTGTTAGGTCTGCGCAGGGGGTGAACTGCTGCTGAACTATTGAGCTACGAGGAGCCCAGATTGTATCGCAGCAAAAAGCATGGGAGTGAATGGGAGAACGGAAGGTTTTTAAAGCCCTTTGCCATTAGGGAGCCTGACAAATGCGTAAATAATTTACGGGCTGCTGTGGCAGGAGCAGTAGGGTGCCGTAGTATCCAGGCCATAATTGTTTGAAGCCGCTTTACACCCTATACTGCTCCTCTCCAGATCAGGCTGTCCTGCCTAAATAAATTATAATTGCAGGAGTCTTATTTACTTCTTTCACCTTTACTTCACCCTTCTGAGGGGTCCGGCAGTGTTACAGAGTCTGGCGGCCAGCATGAGGAAGAGCGGACGTGGTCAGTGCCGATTCACGGACGACGCCCATGTCTGTAGGACATCTGCGAGAAGCCAGCTGCTCTGTGGGATGAAGAAGAACTCCTGATATGAATTGCAAAAAGGATGATCTCTGAGTAAGGAACTCTGAAAAGGTCTGAAAAACAATAGCTGACCCAAAGGCACACGTGGTAGCATTTGTAGCGCAGCCAAGTGTTGATTCTGAACCCTGAACCCACGCAGACCTTCATCTCTGCGCAGCCTGACTGAAGCAGTCTGCAAAGCTGTAACTGAAGCTGTCCTCCAGAATGACCTAGAGAGCAATGATCAATGAAAAAGCCCAGGACGATCAGCATGGTTTCATTACTTTGCTTATCCCGAATGATATCGGTGACTGCAGTTAAAGCCATAATGGAAAACAGCAAAGACAGTGGGATCAGAATCAGCCTATGAGAGACCAACGGTGTACATTTTTGATGTGTTCGAGGAATTGCTGTCAGACAGAAACAGGATAGAAGGAAACCTTCAGTCCGGCCTGATTGTCCCCTTATTTGACGGCCCTGCCATGTCCATTCACACCTAATTACCGATCCTCTGCTCCCGTGTTTCTCGTGGGCCTGATGCCTTCCCAGGACAGACCTGCATACCTGCCTTTTCAAGGGGACGTTCCTCCTTGCTTTCTGAGGCTGCTGTAAATGTTCCTCTCTGCATGGCTATTTTATCACAGGAGGTAGGAAGTTGACAGGATTTACATGAAGCATGTGAAGTAAAAAAACAGGCCAATTCGTTGACCTTTCGCAGATGTCTTTAAGTAGAGCTAAGCATATTTTCATAGGATTAGTTGGCATTAAAATGCAGTGGGTGTTTCTCAATACCAATAACGCAAAGATCATACTTGTAGTCTTGGCAAGACCAGTCTTTGCCTCCCAAGAGCGAACTTGGGGCGCAAAGAATCATGGGATTGATCTTGTTTGGTGAGGATACAACCGATGTATCCTTGATATTTGGAGCGGCGCAAGAAGGACATTTAGGGATTTCTACTGTCCTCTGTACTTCTCTTCTTGAGTATTGCACCTGGTCTTCGGCAATGGAAGATGACATAAAACGGGAACACGGGAACACAAATACGATCAAGCGCACATATTGAGAAACACACAGTGTCTATGGTTATTTCGAAATAGAAGCCTTTGATATTGTACCAGTCCCTCAGCTGAAGATCAAGCTGGTCTTATGGGAATGTTCTTGTCTGTAAATAGTTTTGGTTGAAGACAGCACATCAGGGTTAATCAGCGCTGGGTTAGGAAGGGTGCGGCTGTGTCTGAGAGCCGAGTTGCTCCTGGGGAATTACCCAGAACTTCCCAGATGCAGAGACGAGCGGCTCGTAGCCTCCTGGGCGACACTGCACTCACGGCTCATCCTGTCGGCAGCTTCACGGGAGAATAAACCCAGGAGCTGGTCTATGGGCAATTCGTCTGCTCCACCCCCCCCCTCAGAGTCCTATTACACTTACAGCTGGGATGATGAGAAGCCCCCCACCCAGCCACCCTGCCTGTGTGAGCAGTAAAGCGAGAGTCCTGTCCTGTTGACACAGTGTGCAGACTCATTGTTTTCAGAAGAGACCCCACGGGAAAAGCTCTTTCAGGAAATCTTTATGTCTTGTGAGCTATTTTCATGTCACTTGGACCCACCCCCTGCTACCTTGTCCCTCCCCAGGGGCAGGTAAAGCAGTAAAACATGCAGGCACACACATGGTCTTTCTGTGTGACTTTATCACATACACACTCTGGTTTTCTCACTGTCAAACACAGAGATGCACACACACACACACACACACACACACACACACACACACAAACACACACACACACACACACACGCTGAAGAAATCAGCTGCCAGTGGTAGATCACCCATCTGTGATTTATCGTCATTAACCTCGTTACACGTATTTGCTCATGGTGGGGTTTCTGAATCTCACCTTAATGCAATATGTCCTTAATGCCCCCCAAAAATCCCAAAATAAAAAAACCCTTTTTGTTAAAAAATGGGTGACTGATGCAATATTTTACAAAGCAGTTTTTATCTTCTAAGCTCTGGTTTTTTTACTGTCTGCTGTCTTTTTAGGGAAGTTTTTTAACAAAAATGTCCTCAAATGGTTACAAATAGTTTCCTGTTTTACTTGTGACATCCACAAGCAAACACTGCATCTTCATGCCTTTGCACCTGTTTCCAGGAGTGGGCTTAAAAGGAAATGTGGGATACAAAGTGAAACAAATTAATATTAAAAAGGTAAGAATAAATAAGATTAAGATAATAGAAATAAAATAAGACTGCATGAAATGACAACAAAAACTGAGCATGGATATGAGTGTTTGTAAATGAAGACAATGAAAGATGTACAAACAAGTAAACACAATTCCCCATCCAGCCCTATCCGTAACCATAAGTAACCAAACAAAATATAAGACTTTATTCATTTTTATTTCTTTAATTTGCAGTCACGGATTGTAATTAAACTGACCTTTCCCATACCGAAAAAAATGCCCCCAAAATATCAAAATAACAGGTTTTTATCACATCTGATCCCCACAATGCAATACATGACCCCCCCACACACACTGAGGATGTCAAATGCTTGGTTTCACCATTTTCCTGGGAGTGTGGAGACATCATTATGGAACGTGGGGGGGTGTGGTGTAAGAGGTCAGGTAGTGTGTGTGTGTGTGTGTGTGTGTGGGGGGGGGGTTCTGGGAAAAGCCAGCTGGCCGCATCACAGCCATGACTCGTGACTCATTTCCGGTGGGTCTGGCCTCCTCGGCCGCCCCTCACGCTCTCGCCTTCCTGGACTTACCGCTCCGATTTGTCTGCTCCCGCCTTTGTGAGCCTGTCAGCTTGGCAGCAGACACTGGATGGACAGTGAGGAAGGTGAGGCCCACATGAGCACTGGCTGACGTGTCCAGATGGAGCGGGGGGCAGCTACCCGGCGCTCGTTAGTTACTGCGTACACGTGAGAGAGACGGAGCCAGGGCGGGCGGGGCCTACAGGCCTCACGGTGAGGGACCGGCGTCTCCTACTGGCCTCGCGGTGAGGGACCGGCGTCTCCTACTGGCCTCGCGGTGAGGGACCGGCGTCTCCTACTGGCCTCGGGGTGAGGGACCGGCGTCTCCTACAGGCCTCGGGGTGAGGGATCGGCGTCTCCTACAGGCCTCGGGGTGAGGGACCGGCGTCTCCTACTGGCCTCGGGGTGAGGGACCGGCGTCTCCTACAGGCCTCGCGGTGAGGGACCGGCGTCTCCTACTGGCCTCGCGGTGAGGGATCGGCGTCTCCTACTGGCCTCGCGGTGAGGGACCGGCGTCTCCTACTGGCCTCGCGGTGAGGGACCGGCGTCTCCTACAGGCCTCGCGGTGAGGGACCGGCGTCTCCTACTGGCCTCGCGGTGAGGGGCCGGCGTCTCCTACTGGCCTCGCGGTGAGGGCCCGGCGTCTCCTACTGGCCTCGCGGTGAGGGACCGGCGTCTCCTACAGGCCTCGCGGTGAGGGACCGGCGTCTCCTACAGGCCTCGCGGTGAGGGATCGGCGTCTCCTACTGGCCTCGCGGTGAGGGACCGGCATCTCCTACAGAGGCTTGCACTGCTCAGGAGGCACTTGAAGGTTCTCCCAGCGCTGAAAACCTTGGGATCGGGGTTAAGGTGCCTGTAATGGATGTGCGGGTAACAGGGAGTGAATGGATGCAGAGCCAAACAGCCCAGGGTGAGGAAGCTGGCCAAACGCTTCTTAATGAAAACAAAACAAAATTAATCCAAACAAAACCAAACTGAAACGAATCAAAGCTAAACAAAAATGTATTGCTGTTTTTAAACCAATGAATTCAAGCGGTACAGGAAACCATAACCAATGATTAACAACCTCCATGAGTGTCACAAACCTGTATTTAACCCAAAGCTTCACATTTAAACCAACCAAATAAATTATTAAACAAAATTTGATGTCACTGACAGGAATGTACTGTAGCTGCTGTTAGTATAAGGCCCCTATAGTATAGACATTCATAAATCAAAATGTCAGTTGTATTAATACCACAGAAAAAAAAACATTTTGAGATTATTATCATTGTTCAATGAATGCAGCTCTACAATGCGGGAGAATTTAGTTTTTTTAAAAATCTGCATTTTAATTAAATCTGACACTGGAATGAGCCCAGATTTACGGTTGTTTATTGAAGCTCCTTCAGGGTTGGGCAGTTTTTCGACACAGAGGTTTACAATAACAAACTGAACGGCACATAAACAAAGTCAGCGTGAAAACAATATGTCGGACATGGCCGTGCCGGACAATAGCGGCACTCAAGCCGGCGGGATCTTTGGGGGAGCTGGATGAGTGACACTTCTGTCACATGTCACCGCCAGCTGGAATTATGGGGGCTCAACAGCGCCGGCCTGTCAGTCCCACATCGACGGCCGCCAACACCATCGCCGTCGTCGGTATAAATGGCATCGTGATCGTGTCCCAGCATGCACTGGGGTGTCTCTCAGCTCCACAATCCTGTAAGCACACCAGGGCTCAGATTCTCACAACACGGTATTTAATTTCTCTCACCGGATAACAAGAGTTGAACTAATTAGGATGGGAATTTTACCCCCCCACGTTATCGTGGGGAAAAAGAAAAACAAAGGCGGACAAGTACACCCCTCCCCCTAACCATGGCCTGGGCACTTTCTCAAGGTAGAAAAAGACGCAGGCCTTTCTCAGAATCCAGTAGCTGAAAAAGAATCCATCCCAAATTGCCAGGAGGCCAGGAAGAGGACGGGGCAGAGGATGGAGGATGATCTTTACACTGGAAACCGAGTCATATTCATACGAGACGGAGCTCTCTTGTTCCCACAAAGCGGGAGGTGGGGGCTGGGGAGGGCATTCAGCTTTCACGCTATTTATCTGACCTGTGGGGGGTTCAGGACCTCCTTGGGGGGAGGACAGAGGCGACCCATTCGAGAGCAACAGGGCAGAAGTTATCTACACGGCTTACGCACGACGGCGGCACCCCCCCCGATCAGTGCTGGGGGGAGCGAGGGGCTTCTTTATGGCCAGAGAAGAGTGTTACCCGCATTGTCTCACGGGAGGGGGGGCTGGATGCCGTCCAACATGCTGTCAAAGGCCTAGGGGACGACTCTGTGTCCAATTTGTGTATAGAGCCACGAACGGGTCCGACGCACTGCGGAAGTATAATTATTTTACGCAGCAAAAAACATGAAGTGACTTGGGATTAATGGCCAGTGAGTTAAATGATTCTCCTGAGGAGTCAAATGGCTGTAAAATGGCTTCATTCTCAGCCCACTGTTGCTGTGGCATTTTCTCAACTTCAGAAATGTTTAATGTTTTGGGACATTAAACATTTCTAAATGATAATCTTTGGCTTTGGAAGTCATTGATGGGAAGGGAGCGGTCATTTTTATATGTGTTGGTTCATGTCCTCGTTTATGGGAGCATGGCACCTGATCAGGGTGAGAAGATGCCAGAGGTTTAGAAGACCGACACAGACAGGCCGGTCCGTCACTGGCACTGCCCATGTGTAAGTGCAGCTATCAGTAGTCTGACTGTCGGAAAGCGTGAGACGTTTTACCTGCCGTTGGTTGTTTCTGTGGTTGTTTTGTTGGTGCCTCAGTGGTTAAGCCTCTCTGCAGCTGAGCGTTACTGGTTTCACATGATGTGATACGACATCTCTGGCCAGCATGAGCCCCACAGCAGCCGGCCGGGAGGAGCAATCGCCCACCGATGCCGACCGCGGCTCCGTGCCGCCTGGGAACGCCTTCAGTGCGCCCTCAGCTGTTCCTTCCGTGGCCGCGGCCGGCTCTTTGTCCCGGGTGATGGGCTGGGAATCGGAGGGAGCCCTGGGCTAGGGGACTGCAGATGGCTGGCCGATAACGGGGCCGAAAGAGGAAGTGGGGACAATTCCAGGCAGGGGCAGAGGAAAGGCTGAATCACCGTGCTGGGGGGCGTGCGTAGGGGGGCATTGGATGGGTGATGTGTGACCGGGGAGCCCATGTCACCAACACTGTGATGCGTACACACCACGATGGTATGACCACCGCTGGGAGGGGGTCTTCAACAACAAATAAAAATAAAACTCAAAGTCCAATTCTGGAGGTCATGCAGTCTTTGTGTGTGTGTGTTGGGGGGGGGGGGGGCGCAACTGGGGGTCCTGCCTCATCCAGTTTGTCTCGCATGTGTCACTGAGCTATCGGCCAGGAGATACCCTGCTGTTTGATTGGTGTGGAGGATCCCCTTCAGTAAGACTGAGCCGGTGGTCTGTACTCACACAGTCCCAGTGCAGGCAGCTCTGAGACCTCGTATGTGGGTCCTCAAGGTACTGCAAGCGAGGCCTGGGTCTTAGGGACAAAGCGACTCTGCAGTGAGACCGGGATCAAATGCAGTGCAAAGCGACTCTGCAGTGAGACCGGGATCAAATGCTGTGCAAAGAGACTCTGCAGTGAGACCGGGATCAAATGCAGTGCAAAGCGACTCTGCAGTGAGACCGGGATCAAATGCAGTGCAAAGCGACTCTGCAGTGAGACCGGGATCAAATGCAGTGACAGTTGACAGCATGCAACTCCCTCCGCATGAGTGACCCCCTAGAGTGTCAAATACTGGGATATGAGAGTCACTTGTTTATGTAAGCTTTTATAAAAATGTCACACGTTCATAAATATGCTCTTCACTCGACGTAATATTCTCCTCATCAAATGAGATAATAAAAATTACAGAACTTCATCTTCCAGTCCCATCACCCACGTTTAAATATTATGGATTTAGTAAATGCTGCTACCTGGTATGTTGTTAAAGATGAGATAGAATGTTCCAGACCAGAGCGCCTGTCTGATATAACTTCCTATTTTACTTCAGTTATTCTATTTTCAAATAAAAAACGTTCAGAGTGGCGACGGTTGACAGGCAGTAAACAAGATCCAAGGTGCTGTTCGTTTAGGGACATAAATAGCTTGCTGAAGCCTAAAAATTTACTGCCGGATTTAAAATCGCACTCAACAGTCTGCCAGGCGCACAGTTTGACGTTATTCTGTCTGTCAAATAGCTACTGCGACCTCCTATGACTGCCCCCATATCAAAGTGAGAGTGGTGCAGTGATGTGGTCCACAGGCTCAATAGTGGTCTCCCCCCCAGGGGTGGGGGAGGACTCTATGATGTTCATCATGCACGACATTCTGGGCTAGCAGCTGACAAGAGGACTTGGGTCCAAGACAGGGACAGGAAATGAAGTATGTTGGAAAACAGCGAGAGGTGGATCCAGAAGCGGGAGACAATTCTCCCTGCCAGTTCGGAGGAGGCGTGGCTTCAGATCAATGATTGACAGCGTTTGATCACATAGTTTTTTTTTTTTTTTTTTTTTTACTGGGATTTGTTGACTGGAACAGCAAGTTAATGAAGGGAAGTTCTGAGATAAAGGTGTCCTGGAGAGAGACCGAAAGAGAGAGAAAGAAAGGGTGAGAGAGACTGAAAAGAATGAAAAAATCAAAGCGAAATTAGCGAGGGATGAGTTAGTCACTGCTGTTTTTGAGTAACACATTTAATTAAAGTTTATGGTGACATTTTACAGGTTTTAAAATGAATATGTCTAAAGCGATTCTAGCCTGCAGATAATCTTCACCAGGCAGGGAGTTACTCTAAACTTCAAAACTAGGGGTTTCAAACCTGATTTGTTTATTGGTTTATGGTGTTGTGGGGATCAGTGATTATTCAAATAAGACAGCCCCCACCAAGAGTTTCAGGTCAGTTCTGCGTGTTGTTTATTTCTTATAGCTGTGTAACCTGTATTATAGTTAATGAATTGGGGTGTGCAGATCTGCCGGGTGCTTGGAAGGCTCTGCAGGTCTTTTTTTTTTGATAAATCCAGGATTTTTTTCTTTATTTTTCCCATTAATTGAGCCAGACCTTCCCCCCCCAGGCCCCCAAAGCCAGCCCGCCTCTCCTGAATCAGATCCATGCTGAAGTTCACACTGTTAATCCACAAAGCTGGTGTACGGTGGGGTCGGCACTCTCATTACCGCCTGGCGGAAGGTCGGGGTGGGGGGGGGGGCAGCTGATTGCTGTACACTGGGGCTTGTGGCTCAGGACCATTGTGGTGAGGAACAGAGTGCCAGAATTACAAACGCCGGCTCCCCGTCTGTCCCTCCTACCTCTCTGCTCCCCCACACCACCCCATGCAGAAGAAAAGCAGCTTTCTGAGCCCCCCCCCCAAAGTGGGAGAGGTGTGACAAGGAAATTCTCCTGCTTGCCTATGCAGAATTCTCCTGATTCTGAGCTGGGAATGGAGGTGGGTCTATTTTCTTACTCAGAACTGGGTTCTGATCTGTGCTCAGATGAATCAGAGTCCCGTAGAATGTTCCAGAGCCACAGAGACGAGAGCTCTCCTTAAAGCGTCTCCTAAAGCTGGTTACGGAGCAGGACCACTAAGGAGATCCCATTCCTGGTCCTGTTTCTGGCATCTTCTGACCTTTCCTCAGCTGCCACCCCGCTACCCCTCCTGCTCACAACACCCAAAAAGGGGGATCAGAACTCTCGTGATTAGTCCTGAGGCCTTCCCTTAAGCCCCCCGCCAAACGTAAGCGTGTCTGTGTTTGTGTCTAGCGAGCGACCCGTAAAGCGCCACTGAAGCACAGACAGGTCGGCACGGAACCTCTGCACGCTTAACTGCCGTGGACAACATTGAATGTTTAGCGAGTGTAGAGCATTTAGCGTGTGTAGAGCATTTAGCGTGTGTAGAGCATTTAGCGAGTGTAGAGCTTTTAGCGAGTGTAGGGCATTTAGCGAGTGTAGGGCATTTAGCGAGTGTAGGGCATTTAGCAAGTATAGCAGTGACACATATGGCCGGGCTACACAGGTAGCTACAAGATGTCAAAAAACACCCTTTATGTACGGAGTAGTTTTACACACACCGGAGGATACTTCACACATCATGGATCTGGAGCAAGTGCCAAAATATCCGTATGAACGACACAACAGAAAGGGTACCAACATGGAAACAACGGAAACAACCAACGAGGTGGCGGGTCAGTAGTCTGTTGAGAAACGTCTTTACAGGTGTGGTAGACAAGTGCTAGACGCTGAAGGAGAGCCTGTGGAGGCAGGAGAGCCACTCGGCGTGAGGTGCAGAGAGAACCAGCCCATTACGTGTTAAGCCCCAGTGTTAAAATGAGGGCACAGCGACGGGGGGGGGGGTCACCACCTTGACCTCCAGATGGGCAGAGGTCTGGAAAACATCGCTTTCTGTTGCTGTTGGAGTCGCCAGCCACGCGTCACCTCGCGTGTGAGGTAATGCTTAAGAAAACCCACTGACTGGCCTGAGTCGTAGCACTCGAATGTTTGCAATAGCTTTTTTATTTTTATCATTAGTATCAGGCACTGGCTGCCCACGGACGTCTCTCGCTGCTCCAGACCTTATCTGCGAGACTCACACTTGTTTTTTCTGTGCAGAAAGCAATCAGCTCAGCCTAATAACAATAGGCATTGAGCGTCTAAAAACAGTTTGCAGGAGAAGGCGCTCGACCCTTTCCTGCCATAGAGGAGGCCGGGGGTGCGTGCTGCCGGAGAGGGGCGTGTCGAGCCCCCAGTCCTGGCTGGCCGCACTCCAGCTAGGCTATGGACACGAAACATTAAGGGCACTTTTCCACCACACCAGGTACCATATTTTTGGTACGATACTGCTGGTACTTTCCCTTTTTCCTTAACTTGCGGTCAAGTACTACGACTAAAACTTCCAATACCAAAAGTGCCAAACCAGCTGGGATACTTTTTTGAAACTTTGGTACTTTGGGGTAGGACTTGCAATCACTTTCTGTATTGATTGGTTATGCAAGTAGCCTGCCTCTGAAACAGCAAGGATGAAAATGATTATGATTGCCTCGGAGAACGCATGCAGCACTCATGCAAAAGCAGTGGAAGTAAACTTTAAACTGATTTTTAAACGTATAGTAGATAATACTGAAATGAAATAATCATTAAAATTGAACACTTGCTAAGTTCTGTTTTTCCTATAACAGCGTAAAAATGTTTTAGTGAAACTTACGCCCCCCCCCCCCCGCTACGTCTGCACAGTAAGAAAAATAAGAAAGAGCCTGATCTTAAGACAGCTGACCAGTGATGTGAGAATTGTATGTGCATAATATGCAAAGTTGGTATTAATATTGCACATTGTCCAGCCCTGAAATATACTATAGTCATTTTTCGAATTCAGTATAAAATAAACCGCCTTGCCTTTGTGATGTCATTCGGCGCCAGTATCACTGCTTATGCCAGTGGAAAACCAAACCTCTAACTGGCTCTAACCAAACCATACTTTTGGTACTTTCTCTACTTTCAGCTATATTAAGATCAGTCCCAAGTCCTAACCCAAAGTACCGAAGTACCAAAAAAGCACCAAAGTACTTTCTCAAACTACCAAAAGTACGGTACCTGGTGTAGTGGAAAAGCACCCATAGTTTCTGTGCCAGTCTATCATAGGACAGGGGACTCCCAGGGTGGGGTGCCAGTCTGTCACAGGGCAGAGGATTCCCAGGGTGGGGTGCCAGTCTATCACAGGGCAGGGGAGTCCCAGGGTGGGGTGCCAGTCTATCACAGGGCAGGGGACTCCCAGGGTGGGGTGCCAGTCTGTCACAGGGCAGAGGATTCCCAGGGTGGGGTGCCAGTCTATCACAGGGCAGGGGACTCCCAGGGTGGGGTGCCAGTCTATCACAGGGCAGAGGATTCCCAGGATGGGGTGCCAGTCTATCACAGGGCAGGGGACTCCCAGGGTGGGGTGCCAGTCTGTCACAGGGCAGGGGACTCCCAGGATGGGGTGCCAGTCTATCACAGGGCAGGGGACTCCCAGGGTGGGGTGCCAGTCTATCACAGGGCAGGGGACTCCCAGGGTGGGGTGCCAGTCTATCACAGAGCAGGGGACTCCCAGGATGGGGTGCCAGTCTGTCACAGAGCAGGGGACTCCCAGGATGGGGTGCCAGTCTGTCACAGAGCAGGGGACTCCCAGGGTGGGGTGCCAGTCTATCACAGGGCAGGGGACTCCCAGGGTGGGGTGCCAGTCTGTCACAGAGCAGGGGACTCCCAGGGTGGGGTGCCAGTCTATCACAGGGCAGGGGACTCCCAGGATGGGGTGCCAGTCTGTCACAGAGCAGGGGACTCCCAGGGTGGGGTGCCAGTCTATCACAGGGCAGGGGACTCCCAGGATGGGGTGCCAGTCTGTCACAGAGCAGGGGGCTCCCAGGGTGGGGTGCCAGTCTATCACAGGGCAGGGGACTCCCAGGATGGGGTGCCAGTCTGTCACAGAGCAGGGGACTCCCAGGATGGGGTGCCAGTCTGTCACAGAGCAGGGGACTCCCAGGGTGGGGTGCCAGTCTATCACAGGGCAGGGGACTCCCAGGGTGGGGTGCCAGTCTGTCACAGAGCAGGGGACTCCCAGGGTGGGGTGCCAGTCTATCACAGGGCAGGGGACTCCCAGGATGGGGTGCCAGTCTGTCACAGAGCAGGGGACTCCCAGGGTGGGGTGCCAGTCTATCACAGGGCAGGGGACTCCCAGGATGGGGTGCCAGTCTGTCACAGAGCAGGGGACTCCCAGGGTGGGGTGCCAGTCTATCACAGGGCAGGGGACTCCCAGGATGGGGTGCCAGTCTGTCACAGAGCAGGGGACTCCCAGGGTGGGGTGCCAGTCTGTAATAGGGCAGGGGACTCCCAGGGTGGGGTGCCAGTCTGTAATAGGGCACAGAGCACATGCTTGATGTGAATCCCCACTTTGCAGCGGGAGGCACCTCTGTCACAGACAGACCCAGCAAACTACACATCCAGAAAGCTAAGCTGGGCCAGCAATCGACCGCACAGCCCCATTATCCACTAAGCTGATGACTGGAGTTAAAAGCACTTCACAAAAATTTCATTCTGAAAATGGGCACAGCTTAAATGCACCCAGCAATGCATAAAAGCTAAATAATTACTTGCAAACCAAAGAGGGCTTGCGTTGTTTTCCCAGCATTCTGTCTGATCTGTGACCTGGCTGTGATTGGCCAGCTGTGAGCCTGGGCGCCTCTCGCTCTGATGGGGGATGCTGGAAGTCGCCGGATCCTCCTCCCCTCCAGCTGATCAGCCCCTTGGGTGCCTTCCTGCTTAATCCCAACAAAGATTTACAAAGAGGATGTTTTTGTGCTGCCTCTCTGCCCCCCCCCCCCCCCCCCCCCAGATTGGACGGGGGCGTTTCATTTTGTCACTTTTCTTAAAAAATAAAATAAAAAATCAAGGCAATTAAAGGACAGATGTTATCCTGTGGTTTTCTTTTACTATCTCTCAGAGGCGGTTACAGGTCAGGTGAAAGTGCCCCCCCCCCCCTTTCAGAGTCCTTTGAGAGTGACACGCACGCTGACATGTGCCCCAACAATACCCACAGTGTTCAAATATTAACTGCTTCTGCTGTGTTAAAGAATAAAGTGTGCAGTGTGTGGGCCATAAAAGCGGCTCCCGCTGAATGAGAAGCGGGGGTCATAAACACGCTGCTGCTGCCCCCCCCCAGGGGTAAGAGCAGCATCTGGCCTCCACGCGCACATAAAGAAGTTGGCTTTTATACCGCCTGTTGGCTGGAGGGGGGACCCTGAGCAGGGAGCTATGAAGCAAAGGAAAGGGGAGATTTTGGGGGGTGTTCGGGGGGGGCGTGTTCAGGGGTGGTGAAGGTGGGGGGTTGGGATTGAGCAGTTGCCCTAAGATCCCATAAGAGGAGCCTCAGTGCCTCGTATCTCCCTCATCCCTCTCTCCTCTTTGTGTACGTCTCCGATCCCCCCCCCCACAGAAAGAGCCCTCCCAGTGTCCCAGAACGAGGATCGGCTCCCGAGCGTCAATCAGGACCATGCTTTTAAGCTGCCTCTCTCTCCATGCTGACTTCCCACCGGTGGCTGAGCGCTGGAGTGCAGCTGGGGGAGGAAGAGTGAGTCTGGGGGGAGCTGCTTCAGGTCAGGAGACATTCACACGCTAACCGTCCCGCAGTGGGTCCTGCAGATGCATCAGACGTGCAGCATGCCTTTGGGATGACAGGTGGCATTTAACTACGGGCAAACATATTATTATTTCTCCAAATGAATCTGTAGTCCCCCGCTTGGCAGCCAGTAATGTTCCTGTATCAGTGCGTGATTAAGGGCCCCCACACACATGGCCCCCATTCCCTCACACTGCGCTCACGTGGCACTTAACAGCCGTGGCCCGAGCATGCTTTCATCATCATCGTGCGACTTCATTATGCTGAAGAAAACATAAGAAAGAAAGCACTGTTGCACAGGAATTCATGATTAATGTCCTAATTTTGTGCCTTAATTGAACCATTTTGGGTATGACGATGCACACAAATTTACCAAGTATAGAACGTAGCGATTTTTAGAAATTCTGCACGTATAAGAAGACAGTCCCACATTTTACCAAATATCTAAGAGTTTATGCAGACTAGGATAGTGGTACTGAAAGGTTACCAGGGTACTGCATTTCTTAAAGCTTTGGTATTGCATTTGTTTAGTACCCATAAGTAATTTCACTATTACAGACATCACTTGCACTATAAATCACTAACCATCGAATCAAAAACCAAATAAAAAAAAATTATACCCTATGTCAGAATTGCACGCACCATGTTATATAGAATCCTAAAATGTCTGCTAGTTAAGTATGATCTCCCCAGCTTCAAGTCAGTGATTAATGTGAGGGATCTTATTCAGTAGTATAACAAGATCTTAGAATATAGTAACCAGGCTACGTTATCATCAAACTAGCACTTGTACCTACAGGTTTATTTTGCAGAGTTAATAATGTTCGCTTGTGCTCTCATTTTTGTGTCTGTCCTGGAAGCTCATTAGGAAAAACGCGAACCTTTATCGCTCAGATATGGAGAGACCTACACTTATAGCACAATTGCTAGTGAAGCAGCCTGGATTTTACTTGGACAGCAATACGCCATTGATTCCTCATGGGTTTTGGATGGGGGCCATTTATTGGAATAAATTCTAAATAATTTTAACCAACTTACGAGTTTGTTTTTTGTGCCGTTTAGTGCGTATCACCAATCAGAGCTTAGTGTAGATTTAAAACTGTTGTTCCTGTACTTCAGTTATTTGATAAAAATGACGTGAGGACTTGGTCTGCCCAGGTTTATGATTATACGTGACTCTACCGCTCTGCGGACTGCTCCAGATTATCTGCCAATTTTGTTTGTGCAAGATTGAGACCTGCTGTGCCATTAGGATTCATTTCAGAGCCCCACATCCCTGGGGGGGTTAATGGAGGGCAGGAACACACCTAATTGGCTTGAAAATGGCTTCTGTGCATGACGATAACGCAAACCCAGTTAGCGCAGCTTCCATTAAAGACCGGATGGAAACGACAGTGATCAATGGGCTCGGCCTGTCCTGGGGGCGGGGCTTGTCCCAAGTGACCAATGGGAGTTTTCTAAGCCATCTGAAGGTTATCGTGGCATGATAATCTGCGCCATTAGCTCTTCCTGGGTGACCTGTAATGACCCCACCACTCCCCAGTAGTGCCCCACCCCTGCCCAAAAGGTATGCATGTGACAGATGTAACATGCTCTTACCTGGTGGTATCAAGCGTAAACAGCAACCCTTCTGGTGTGTGTGTATGCGTGTGTGTGTGTGTGTGGTGGGGGGGAGGGGTATTTGGTTATTTGGTCAGGGTGGGGGGGGTTACTAATGAGAAGCAGATGCGGCAGAGACTGGGGGGTGCTGAGTGGAGTGGGGGTCACCACTGGACTCCTTTGTGTGAGACGGCAAGCGGATCAGGGAACCGGAACCAGAACTGCTGAGCTGTCTTGGTTTCCTGCATCAGGAACCCCCCCTCCCCCCAGCATAAATGCTTAAATGTAAACTGTAAAATGTATCCTCCCCCCGCCATCCCACCCACACCTCAGACACCCTCACTGGGAAAAAAATCCAGACGGTTCTGCCTGTTACCAAGCAGTTCTGCAAACTGGGTCTTCTGGAAGAAAGGAGACCAGAATTTGAAAGGCTCTGGGTTAGAGGCTCTAAAGGATCTAGGTCTTCCACCTCAGAGCAATCATCTTCACCAGTGCAAATTTTTTTTCATAATTGCCTGGAAGTTTACTGTCAGTGGCCCACTGTGTGTGTGCAGTTTGCGTGTTCTCCCCATGTCACATGGGTGTCCTCTCACAGTCTAACCACACATGCTGTGTAGTTGTGTGAGTGTGTGCATGCATGAGCCTTGTGATGGACTGGCATCCCTGCCTGAGCATACCCCCCCGCGCCTTATGCCCGGTGCTGCCTGGGATAGGCTCTAGATCCCCCCCCCCCCCCAAATCCCTGAATGGGTAAGCCACCAGAAGATGCATGCAGCATGCTTTAGTCACTCCAGACTCTGCGAATTATGAACCTTTCATCAGACTTCTTAGCACCTTGGTGGTGTCAGATTATGCTATGGAGTTCTGTTCCCCACCACGTCTGTTTGTCCTGCAAGGGGGAGGGCTGATATGCATTATAACATTGCATTGTGTAATTGCTTTATGCAGTCGTCTTCACATGGTGTCAAGATCCACAGCGGTTCAAGTTAAATACACGTCATTAGGGTCCAGCAGCAGGAGACTGTCTGAGGCCCAGCTGGGTGACAATTTGGTCACACGCAGGAGATAATTTTTTACCAAGGAAGTACAAGTGTATCCTTGATCTTCATACACACATAGCAGACCCGGAGCTTAGATCCGGAGCCTCTGTCCTGGGAGAACAAGATGGCCCACACAGAAAACTGAAGATGGCACACACAGAAAACCGAAGATGGCGCATACAGAAAACTGAAGATGGCACACACAGAAAACCGAAGATGGCCCACACAGAAAACCGAAGATGGCCCACACAGAAAACTGAAGATGGCACACACAGAATACCGAAGATGGCCCACACAGAAAACTGAAGATGGCCCACACAGAAAACCGAAGTTGGCCCACACAGAAAACTGAAGATGGCGCACACAGAAAACTGAAGATGGCGCACACTGAAAACTGAAGATGGCACACACGGAAAACTGAAGATGGCACACACAGAAAACCAACGAAGCCTCACATGGAAGACCAAAGAATACTTATGTTCCTGTACATGTGCTTGAAGAAATGCAGAGCAAATTTTCAAAAATCAGTCTCAGTCCACGAGACATGTTTTTGAAACTATATCTGCAAATTTTCTTTGAAACTATCTCTGTGAAATTTCTTTGCTGTATTCCATGAAGACTGAGTGAGTTTTGGTCGCTAATACTGTAAAATATGATGAGGAATCCTGACTGTAGGTCATTGGTGGTCTCATCTCAAATGCAACAAAAAAATGGACGGAGATAGTTTTGGAAGTTTGAACATCAAATGGAAAATAAGCTATTGATTTGTTTTTGTTAATCATTGACATTTGTGCAGTGACACATGCTGGATATCACAATGAGAGTCACAGTAAGGTGAGAAAGTCTCAGAGCCTTATCTGGAACGTTGTGATCCAGCAACCAGGAGAAAATGTGGGTCTACCATAAAGATCTAGATCTAGTTAGTGTAGGGACTCCTTTTGGTTCTTTGCCAGTGAAAATTGCAGAAACACCACATGAAAATAAACTATATATCATGAAATCATTGAACAATTATAATTATAAACAAAGACATGAAAGTCAAAAGCCAGTTAGCTATGGAGTGCCAAGTGCTAAGTGCTCATTTGCGTGCACAAAATACATTTTGTGTCACAAATAGCATTATTTAATGACGAACGAAAAAGGTCTGACGATCTGTGATGTGATACTTCAGTTTTCAACACACAAGATTCCCAAAACTGCAGGTGCATCAGTCACAGAAACTGCCAAACTATGTAACAAGGGGAACTCAAGACAGCACTAGCCAAACATGGAGAATAACAGGGAGAGACAGACACTTCCCAGGGTGTCTGCTACACACCATAAAAGTACAGCCTCAACAATTACTATGGGTCTGAATCAGCACGTCTATGAGGCTCCCTCAATAAACACTGAGGGTTGCAAACTTCACAGAGGTGGAATTTATGGCTGGGCTGTTAATGGGGAACCGCTTGTATCCAAAGTCGAGGCACAAAGACCCATAACCTGTTGTAAGGAGCACAAACCCTGGACCACCTGAGCATTGGAACAGAGTACTATGGTCTGAGGAGCCATCTTTCACCCCTCTTCCTACATCTGGACAGGTTTATGTTTAGGATCAGCAAAAAGATGCCTTAGAGTGAGAATACGGGCAATCCATAACCGCCACCATCCTGTCAGGGTCATTAGACCTGATGATGTTCTCCTCGCTCGTATAATAGCCAAGGGTTATGGGCCCAGTTTACAGGACCAGGTGTTCCTGATGGTGCGAGCGCTATCCCTCATGGTGTTCTCACATTCTGAGCTGATGATGTCCCCGTGCACGCGGCTAAAACAAGTGTTCTTTCACAACAACCAGCGTTGAATGTAATTGCCTTCCACGACCGGCCTGCTCTCCAGGTCTGAACATTGCTGAGCCGCACGGGACCTCCTGGAACTCAGACTGCACAATTAACATTTGCCTCCTCCATCCTTCAAAGAGTCCCACTCCACACAGTGCAAGACTGCATGACAGCATTCCAAGCTGAAGCTGAAGCTGTGCTGAAGCTGTGGGGAACCCCCACCTCTTATTAGCTCCTTCACATTAATATATTTCATATATTAGGTGCCTTGGTTCCCCCCGCAGTTCAGTGGCATAAACTTGACAGCAGGACAGCAGCGGAAAGTTTACCGCAGGCCGCTTAGGGAATGGAGTGACCTACTGCGCTCTGCAAAGGCTGCAGCGTTAATAGAACGTACCACATGGCGAGCGGAAAGATGTTAAGCAGGATTACCTTTGGACTTTGGTGTAGAAATGTCATAGTTCCTGATGGAGGCCAGTGTAAGAGATGGAGTTATGGACCATAAGGCCTGGATCCTCCTGGAGGGGTCTTTGAAAACTCTGCCACACCTCCCAGCAAACCGCCGGGCCAAGCACCCTGGAGTGTGGAGACTGAGTGTGGAGACTGTGGCTGTTTTAGCTGCTTTCAGAACATCTGGCCTTCCTTTTGACTGGTACTTGGAGAGGCCCGTTTCAGGAAACATTGTTCAGTCAAATCTAAGTTGTTAATGTGGCACTTTGAGATTTTGTTAATGAAAAGTGCGTTATAAATAAAATGTATAATTATTTATTATTATTAAGTCCCCCAAATCCTTAATCACCCTTGCCCAGGTGCTGCTTCTATTGTAATACCTCCTTTGACCACTGGGGGGGTCAAACCACATTGGACACTGAGTATTTGACCGGCACAGATGCTCACCCTACAGCCCCCTGGGGCGTTAGGAAATGGTCTGAGCTTCGGATGTCCTGGCAATGACCCAATGAGCCACGAGGCATCACAGAGCCCACTGGTACAGATGGAGGAACTGTATCCGACGTACGGTACTTCATCAGATCACAAACTTTGTGATGTGGCTTTTCCTTCGTGGGGGGGGGAGGAAACATGACCGGAGAAGGGATGGAGGAGGGTGGGAATCGTTTAGTCCATGTAGCCAGGAATGAGGACCACATTGTGTCCAGGACAGCGATGGAAGCCCCTGCCCATCGGCTTGCCATCTTGTTTGCGTGCAGCCATGGATTCATTCGTGTGATGTCAACCACGTTCTTTGCACGCTAACATTGCGATGTCACATGACATCCATAGAAAATGGTGAGTGTGACAGTGCGTGACAATGTGACGTTCACAGAGTTTAGCCCCAAAGGCCGGCATTTAAGCCCGGCGCTCTCGCAGCATAAACGCCTGCTTCTGCGAGCTCGCTGGAGATGATGTTTCTCTCCGGCTAATGACAAAGCGTTTCTGAGGGAGGACCGCGGCAGGAAGCAGGAAAATCAAAAACAAATGCGTAAATCATACTTCCTGGGATCAGTGCGGGCACGCTGGGGGAGCAGAGTTTTTGGAACGCATTTCAGAGACAGAGGGCGGAAAAAAATGTAAGAAAGCAAAGAGGACGCAGCAGACTCAGATGTGAAAGGAGATAAGGGGTCTGGGAAGGACTTTCACGCCACCGTGAAATGGGATTTTCTCCACGGAATCAAAGTAGAAAAGGAAACGTTGGAACGCGTGTCTTCATTTCTTAATCGAATTTTAAAGTTTTAACTAGAAAAAGGAAATGATTTGGCTGGCTGCGTGCGCTCTCTGCAATCCGCCTTACACTCCCTCCTCAGCACCCCTCCTTCCCCTCAAATGTTGACGTCATTCCCGCTCTTCCAGCGGCTCAGAAAAGCCTCCCCGTCTGCTTATTTAGGCATCGCGTTTCCACAGCGCGGTTTTGGACGCCAGCGCAGCGGCCGCTGGGAAGCAATGACAGGCCCAGGCCCGACCGGGGCGGACTCTGGAGGCCACAGAGTCAGGAGAGTCACGCGGGGACACGGGTCTCCGTCCGCAGCCACCCCCACGTCGGGCCCACAGCCTGCTTCACGAGCTCCTTTCACAGGACACTTTCTCATTCCTTCTGGTATGACGGTTCACGTCACACTTACTGCTTCTCTTACCTGTCCTGCCATCCCACATATGGTGAACCTCTCTGCTTTGATCGAAAGCTTTGTTTCCTCCCTCGGGGAGCCGCGGTTATTACGCTACTGCATGCTTTGCGGCTGATGCCTTCTCTAGATGCTGTGTACGTCTGCTCTTTTGCGGCATCTTGGAACGCGATTGGCTGGGCCAGCCAGGCACGCCCAGCACGGCGGGCTTGTCATGTGACACCCAGGTCCCTTCCTCGGGCAGCGTCACCTCTGGCCACTTTCTGCTGAAAACCAACCTTGTATTTTAGGGACGGGGAAGGTTTCAGTTTGAGTCGAATGTGACCTTTGCGATGGCAGAAAGGCCCAGAGTGACTCCCCCAAACCTCAAGGTGACCACAAACCCCTCATTAGTGTCACTTTCCCTCCCTCTCAGCTGCCCGTTTCCTGAAAGCGCGACAGTTTCAGCCGCTCCCTCTCCAGCAGGACCAGACCAGCGCCTCTCCATTTGGCTGGATCGGGCCGGCTTGGGCGCGGGTGTCCGGTCCAGATACGATCCAGACTCCTCAGGGCCGGATCGGATGGAAAAATGTTGGCCTAGGCTGCAGATGGTGGCGGGTCGGTGCCGGTTTGATGCAGTTCCAGCCGTCTGGATGGTGGCACTGCCTTCCGCTTCCTGATTTAGGTGTTGCTAATTGGTTTAATCCATTCTTCCTGAGTGATCCAGTAAGCAACTGCGAGAAAAATAAATCAACGGCACATACTCACAGATATACACAAGGAGACACACACACACACACACGTTTGTATTCATATCTTTGTAGGGGCTCTACATTAATTTCTATGGGGAAAACTCTAATCCCAATGATTACCCTACTCAGCCCAAACCTTAACCATAAGTAACCAAACAAAAGTCAAACTTTTGGCATTTTTAGTTATTTGATTGTGTTCACAAACTATTTATAATACTGAGGTTTATTTTGTGGGGACCTGAAAAATGCCCCCACAAGCTAAAAAGTAACAGCTTTTGCCAGATTGTGGGGACATTTGGGGGATGACGGTAAAGTGCAGTGTGGGTCAGTCTGGTGATTTTTGTTTGTGGAGCACATAGCAGAACGAGAACTTTCCGGAGAGGCTTACAGAGTCACATACCGCCAGCGGACACACCAGCATGATTCCATAACCCTCTCCGCTCCAGCACTGAGAAAACCATGGCTTCCAACTTCAAAGGCTGAACAGTAATGATTTATGTTACGAGCATCATCCTTTGTGTCCCAATTAAAAATGAATCACAAATACAAATAAAAAAATAAAATAAAAATTCAGGCAGGATAATGGTCACCCGAAAGCACAGGGCTGATATGCTGGAGTCTGGTTGGGGGTGAGCGATGGAGAGTGTGTGTGTGTGTGTGTGTGCGTGTGTGTGTGTGGGGTAGGGGGTGGGGGGTGGTGTGTAGTGCTGCAACTTCACCGTGTAAATGATGAGGTGTGTTTTCTGGTTTGCCAGCCGGCATAAATGAGCCGTTTTTTTTCACAGGGTGTAAGAACAGCTGGCATTCAGGGCACCATCTTCCAAGGCTGATCCTCCACGGAAATGATTCACGACACCCAGGCCATGTGGCGGAGTATCCTGCCCTGGGTGTCCGTGCCCCCCCCGCTCAGAATGGGGGCTCAGGATTAATGTGCCAGTCAGACACCTTCATCTCCCCGTGTCCATCCCAGTCTGGAGCGTACACGTGTCTTACTGAGTGTGCGTGCGTGTGCGTGCGTGTGTGCATGCGTGTAAACAAACTGGGGTGCAGTGACAGCGACCGCCACGTCCCCCAGCTGTTTGGCAGGCACCCCCCTGCCGTGGGGAGGGGGGACCAGGGCTATAAAATGGGCCGATAAATCAGGAAACAGTGCGGCCGAGATTTGCAAGTGAATGGGGCACAGAGTTTGGCCCCCCATCTGGGGGTCTCTGGGGAGGGGGGGGGGGTTTCCCCGGAAACGCAGCCGCTGTGAACCCCTGGTGGGGGCACGTCGGGGGCCGCTGGGCGTCTGCTTGTGTCGTTCCCCGATCCTTGCGGGTCTCAGCAGCCGCGGACGCCGCCGGCGTTAATTAGGGGCAGGAAGCTGGGGTACCTGGCTGGTTTTTAAGCCCTTGATTTAATAAGCGCTAATGGGTCTCGTCTTTGAATGGGGCCCAGCAGGGGGCAGCAGGGTGAGATAATACATCCATTGACATTTACTTTTAAATTCCTTTCCCTGCTATACATTCCTCCCCCACCACCTTCAGCCGCCATCACCATCAGTTAAGACACCTTCAATCAACATGGCACTAACGTTTTATTTGCATTCTAATTTCCCTTAATCCTGAAGCTTTTCCTGCCAGCAGAGCCCCAACTCCTTCTCTCCAGGTGTTTATCTTCTCTTCCATTTGGCTCCGTATCTCGCCATCGCACCCGAGAAGGAGTATCCAGATGAGCACCATCTGCTACTACCTTACAGCTTGTTGATTACAGGACTAAAAGATCCAGGACTGACCCAGACTACTAAGAAGATCCCTAAGCAGTAAAGCAACACGAAAAAAGTACAAAAAAAAACCCAAAGACTGTCAAAAGCCTGTTAATCTCAGCATTTAGCTCAATAATCTCAGTTTGCGATGAGAGAGCATGGTGAGAGTCCAGGTAAGAGATCTGCTGCACTCAATCCTGACCAAGGACCTGCACCAAAAAGGACACACCAGGCAAGTTACAGCCCATGAGTGTGTCCCCAGTTCCCTAGCGAGTAGCAGAAAATCTCGTTTCACCAGAACAACATTTAAGGAGGCCTTGTCCTTTTAGCATGTATCATAAGCCAACTCGCGCCTACATTTCAGAGTGCATTTCAACCTCTTGACCGCTTGACTCACACTGGAAAATGTATTTGAATACAGTTAGAACCTAACCCTCCAAATAATTCCTCACCACAATCATAGGAGACAAAGATGTTTCGAGAAGCCCTGGAATACTTTTAGACGGTTCTCTTGTCTTCAGACCCTTGCGGTGTTTCCCCTGGGGACACCACGAGCGATGAGCGGGAATGAGCTTTGCTATCTGCCACCGTTTTTGTTCTGAAAAGCATTTTTAAAAGGAACAAGTAGAATCTTCAGACAGGTCAGACCTTAAAAGTCCTTAATTCAGGAGAAGAATTGAGTGTGGAAACTCCTGTTCTGGCAAGAACGTGCAAAAAGTACTATCAAGAGCATGATTATAAAGAGTGGCTTCAGGAGAAATTGATTTCACAACTGTATAAATATTCATAATAAAGAATGAATGTAAGGAAGCCGTGTATAAAAAATAGCCACAGAAAACCTGGCACACACCGTAAAGTCCTCTGTAATCAAAGAATAATTAGGCTCAGTGTGGATTAGGATCAAGAAAAGCAAAGGAAACTCGTCTGGGGCTTCTGATTAAAGGTTAGAGCTACTTTCCCTGGTTCCCAGTGTGCAGCCAACACCATGGATGCAAACGAGATGATTCACTGCAATGGGCTGCAGCCTGCAGCCGACGTTGTGGAATCTGTGCTGCGTTAGACGCTGCAACCTTCCCTAAGAAGCTCTTCTTTCTGTCAGAAGGGGGATGATGCTTCTCCAAACCACAAGTGGCAGAGCTCACATTTCCAGGGAGAGGGACTCTCTGTTAAAGGATCCTCTCACGGAAGGAGCCGTGAGGTCAGGTGGTTTTCAAAGTACAATTTTCATCTTCTTAACCATGGGGATTCATTTTTATTTGTTGTATTTAACAGAGGTTTTAGGTTTATTTATTTAGTCATATTTATCCATTTGTATTTCTGTTGCCTCTGAAACTTGTCGTTACACGTCCCAGCGTGTTTATTTGCTAACCTTCTTTAAACCATGTGACACTGCAAACACTCACTCTTCCTGCCTTAAGACCTGTTTTCTTTGTACCAAAAGCTGCTGATTATCTTTTAGATCAGTGTTTCCCAATCCGGTCCTCAGGGACCCACAGTCAGTCCACGTTTTTGCTCCCTCCCAGCTCCCTGCCAGACAGTCCACATTTTTGCTGCCTCCCAGCTGGGACGGAGGGAAAACGTGGACTGTCTGTGGGACTGCAGTTTGCATGCCTGCCTCTTTAAAAAAATACACCTATTTTAAACAATGTAGGGGCCGGGGGAGTATGAAACATTCAGCACTTTCTGAGAATGTCATGCACCCCTCCCCCCCACTCCGTGCCCCCTCTGGGGCAGAAATACCCCTTGTAATTTAAAATAACACAGTTGGGCTCCGGGGCAGCCCAGCTCACCAAGTCAAACAAGAGCCTGGTCCTCTTCCATCCCTAACCAAACAGCCGTGAGCATTTCCGCGCTGGTAATGACTCGGGCTGTGAAAACACGCCGTAATCTCCCGCGGCCGGCTTCCCACGAAGCCCCCCCCCCCAGATGTTCCTGCCACTCATTCAGGCACATGGGGCCTGCGCCTGTTCCCACAGGAGTGCTGAGGCTGGCCGGCACCTCGGCGAGAAGCTGCCAGCGGTCAGCGCCGGAGTCAGGGGGGGGGGGGGGGCACAGAAAATCACCCCATGTTAGTCGTGCAGTCTTCACCTTCACACTTTTTCACACTGATTTCACCCTGGTATCACGTTACGTTTACTTTATTGCACTTATCTTTACAAATACAAATACAAACACATTTGTGTTTCTGTGCTTTGCAGGGCCCAACGCAGGTAATTAATTTGACTTCAGTCATCCCCCCAATAAATAGACATTTATATTTTAATTATTAACTTGTTCCCCCCGATATCAAACCGTCTCTTACGCCGCTGGGAGTGGTGCAGTGCCGCATTTCAGCCAGCGGGTGTCAGCGCAGCACTCATGGTCCTGCTTCGCTACCCCGTTCAGGTCTGAGGCTCCACCGGGGGCGAAGTGGACGGCCCAGAGCCTTTTACCGCAGAAGTGGTGCTGAAGAACGGGCGGACGACTTGGAACGTGAAAGACGAGCACACATGAGAAAAAGCTTTTTATTAGAAGCACTCGCTCCTTTCCCAAGCTAGATATTCCTCGGGACGGGAACAGCCCGAACGCTGAGGAGAACATTGTTATTAATTGTTGCATATTTCCACAGGAAGTGTGGCTGAAGTTGATGGATCTGAGATCTTGTTTTAATAAGCAGAGTCAAGTCGCTCCCAGATAGCGGGGGAGGGGGGTGACTGGGAACAGGCTGTGGGATGGAGGGGGCTCTGGGTGGGCAGGTTAGGTGCAACACGCTAGCAGTTTGACCGCTTCTGAATCTCTGGGAGAATGTTTTGTTAGCAGGATTGTCTAATGAAGGGAGTCTTTCGAAAACGTCTGGAGTTGCAGAGAGTCCCGGGAGGGAACGGGGCTTGCTATGGGGAGGGGGGCACAGAGATGACAGACCATCTAAACAGCCACGCAAAGCAAAATATGTGCGAGCGGAGCTGTGATGGATCTACACGCTGTTGGTGTGTACCACATGTCAATAAATCACACAGTAACTGAAGGCATTGTTTGTCCTGCAAGTCAAACAGCCGCAGGAAAGATCTAACAGGATGTGAACAAAATAAAGGAGCAGGAATCGGCAGGCAAGCAGTGAACAGTGGTGACGTGGATAACGGCAGGCACTCGCTCGCTTTGGGAGCAACCCCTGCGCTTCGGCGAAGCTTTTACTGCCAGAAACTGGGCTCAGATGAAGAATGATGGAATTGTGTTGCTGGTAAAGGCAGCCATCGCGTCGTGAGGTCAGAGGGGGTGAATGCTAACCGCTAACTGCTAGCGTGCTAGTGCCATTTTAGTGGTACACAGCCTGCAGGGTACTGTCAGCCAATCAGAGCTCAGGGTCATTAGGCCTAAAAGGGGCCGCATGAGAACAGCAATAGGGCACGGGGTGGGGGGAGTCAAATAGGGTCCCCTTCTGTGAGCTAAATTACTGTGGAAAGTCAATACAATGTTGATGATTTTAAGTTATGGGTGGAAGCTGAAAAGTTTTACTATATCCAACCAAATATACAAATAAACTACAAACAGCGTTATGTTAAACGTAAAAAAGCTTCATTTTAATGTATGTAGAATAAATGTAAATAAACTGATTAAAATATCTGACAAGGAGAGCAGGAAGCAGCCAGAATGTCCTCCTCCGAGCCCCCAGACAGGGCTGATCTCGTTAGAAGCTGCTGAATGCAGAGGGAGGGGCCGGGGTATGGGGGGGGGGGGGGGGTGCCGCTCTGACTGGGGGTGGGCAGCTGTACAGTGGGGGCCATCTGTCCTCCTAGGCCTCTCACAGATGAAGCTGTCACATTGCCTTCTTCCCCCCCCGCTGTCCAACAGCACCGGCGTGCCCTCCCGCTGCAGTGGCGTGCATGCGTGTGTGTGCATGCATGTGTGTGTGCATGCATCGGTGCGTGGGGGCCAAGAGGCGGGCGTGTGGGTGACAGGCAGGTAGTGTGCTCACAGATGGTGACATCACCATAGGGGGGCGGAGAACAAAGCCTGGAGCCCAGTGGGGGGTTTTCTGCATGTGCTCCTTGCGGCAGGGGGAAGGGAAGGGAGGGGGGGTGAGCTACCTGCCGCGGGAGACAGAGAGACTTTCACTGCTGTGTCTTATCATAGTGTCGTCTCCGGGAACATCATGGGCTGTCGAGCTCCAGAGCAGAGTAGGGGTTGGGGGTCAAAGGTCAGGGGTCAGTGTCCCTGCTAGCCATGACATTATATTTACTGTCTCACAGAACTACACACACACAAACATATACACACACACGCACATGTAGGGTAAACATATCCTTATGGGGACCGCTCATTCATTTCAATAGGAAAAATGCTAACGCTAACTATGATAACCTTAACCCCTACCCTGCCCTAACCATAACCATAAGTAACCTAACAAACTACAAGAGTTTTTTGCATTTTTAGTTTTTTCATAGCAGTCACCAATTGTTATAAAATAGAGTTTTCCCTTATGGGGACTTTCCCCATAAGGGAAAAAAACGGATATTTATCACGTTATGGGGACATTGTGTCCCCATAAGGGTAGGTAAACCCGCTCGTATATACACACACAAACATATACACACACACACACACACACACATACACACAGACACAGACGGGTCTGTAATTATATCTTTGTGGGGACTCTCCATTCATTTCTATGGCGAAAACTCTAATCCCAACATGACGAGCCCTAACCTTAACCATAAGCAATCAAAATAAATACAAGACTTTTGGCATTTTTAGTTTTTTGATTGCATTCAGAGTTTGTGGGGACCTGAAAAATGGGTCTCGCAACATCAAAATAACAGGTTTGGTGCCTCCAATGTAACATAACCCTAATCCACACACACAGAAGCATGCACACACACAGCGTCAGTTCTGATCCACTTCCCATCCCACACCAGGCACACGTCACACCCCCAGTGTCTCTGTGCATCTATCGGTGCCAAATCTTGTCCTGCTTCCAGCCCCCCGCTGCAGACTAACAGGCACTGACAGACCGGCCAGCCTAGTGCTGCACCTGTACTGGAGCCCACAGCAGTGCAGGCTGAGTGTGAGCTGGAGCACGTGTGAGCCAGACCCGCACGCGGCGCTGGCCCCGTGTCAATGTGTGCGTGTGTGTGCATGCGTGTGTGTGTGACAGTGTGGGACGCGCCGGCGGGCCCCGCCGAGGAGTCTGGGAACGGTGCCGTGAGACAGAACCCAAGGCCGGGCCCTTACCACGACCTCACCTTGTTCTCAGCCTGTCTCTACAATATGACTTCCTCTCTGGCAACAAAGTGGAGCTATTTTGGGGAACAATGGTGTTCCGCTGCCATTAAGGTTGGGGGGGGGGGGATGACGTGGAGCCACGTAGTGTGCTGTCCTTCACACACACCTTACACACACACACACACGGCACATATTGAAAACCAAGCCCTGAAAGCAAACCTGGGTAGGACTGAAGCGGATGAAGCCAAATGCGGGTGTGAGCATCACTCACATCTGTGAGCAAACCTGTCAGTTATACACCTACCCTCACTGTCTCACAGCCACACAGGCTCACCCTCACAGTCTCAAAGCCTCACTGGCTCCAGATCACAGTCTCACTGCCTCAGACCCTCACTGCCTCACCCTCACAACCTCAAAGCCTCACTGCCTCCCTGTCACAGCCTTACATCCTCACAGCCTCACTGCCTCACTGCCTCAAACCCTCACAGCCTCAAAGCCTCACTGCCTCCCTGTCACAGCCTTACAACCTCACAGCCACACTGCCTCAGACCCTCACAACCTCACTGTTTCACAGCCTCACCCTCACAGCCTCATATCCTCACTACCTCACAGCCGGACACCCTCACTGCTCACACCAATGCAGACGTGTAGGCAGGACCATCAGTGGCAAAGTCTGGACCCCATGCCCACATGACAACCAGGGCAGCAATGTGTCGCTTTACCAGACGTATCTTTGCCTGAGAACAATGGGGGCTCTGGAGCCCTCCCCCGGCCATAAAAAACAAACACCATTAGCCACACCTGCCTCACACTGCCAAGTCCAGCCGAGGCCAGAGGTCAGAGGTTGGCGGTGTGTGTCATGTGACACCGCTAGGAACCAGGAAGACAAAGCGGTGAGAATTGTGTGTGAATACAAAGACAAGCTGCACTGCCATCAAACTAACAAAACACAGAAAGGCAGCGTTAAGAGATGCCACTTTCCTGGCACTGAGAGTCTTTACTTGCCACCCATCTTCATCTTCAAGTATCGTAAAGGTGGGTAGTTACGATGACTGCAGAACCGCCACGACCCACAAGGCAGACTCTGAGCCAGAGTGAGGTGGGGGGGGGATGGCCCCCCAGCCTTTCACACACAGGCAGCCCTGTCTTCATCTTATACATCCGACACCTTCACTCCTTCCCAGAACCTCTGCTCATTCTATCTCCTGGGTGCTTTCCATTCTATTCTATTGCACTCTATCTAATTCCCTCCTTCCATTCTATTCTCCAGGGCTCACAATATTTCTACACTCCCATAAAACTCCTCTGCAGTCATTTATTTCACAGACACTCCATCCAAAGGGAAGAAAGCTTTGGGCTGGCCAGCATCCCTACAGCATTTGGGGTTAAGGGCCTCACTTAAGGGCCCACCAGTGATATGATCACCCTGCCAGTCATGGGAATTGAACCCACAAGCTTCCGGATATTGGCACATAGCCTTAACCCACTGGGCCACACCACCAGCATGAGGCACGCTTTTCTACCGGCAGTGATCAACAATCCCCCCCCCCCCCCCGACCTGGTTACACTTGTTTCATTCAGCAGCTGCTGTTATCCAGGAGGAATTTTACGTCCATTTAGGTAAGAGCGCTAGCAGGCTGTCTAAAGGGAGGTGGAGATAATACTGAGGCAGAAGCACGGCTATGTGGGGGGTGGGGTTGGGGGGTAGGAAGGGAAAGTGTGAGGGGGGCATGAAAAGAATACAACAAACCCGGTGTCTAAGCTCCACCTGAGAGACTGACGTGGCAGTCACAGTCACAGTCACAGTCACAGGTTGTCAACTTTGGTCAGCTGGCTGGCATGAGATTCTCAGTTCTGCACACGCTCGCAGGTATTTACATGTATGTAAGAGTTTTATTATCTTGTAAACCGTCTGAGAGGTTTGCAAAGTACCCCAATGCTCTTGATACAGGTTTTTTTTAGGTTTATAATGGAATAATACAGATTTGGCGTAAGATTCCTGGCGTGAGAGTGTGAAAGCGTGAGTGTCACGCCAGATGCGTGAGAGCTAGCAGCCCTGCAGCCATCCTGCGCAGACGTCTCGCTGGGGGGGGGTTGACGCAGAGGCCTGGGAACCCTTTGTGCCGGAGGCGGTGGGCACCGCGTTGCTGCGGTGCAGCGTCGTAGCCGACGTCGTTTCCTGAGATAGCGGACCAAAGGTTCCCTGGATTCCTCCCGAGTTCCTCAGCAGTTCCTTGAAAACCTTGGCCGCACCTCCCTCAAAGCACAACTGCTGTCTGCTTCCCACGGTGACCTCACTGTGAAAATTCAGAGCAGAAAACAAGCGAGCGATGAGAGCGCCTTGCAGACCAAAGTGACCAGCGGTCAAAGCGGCTGATCCCTAAACATGGCGGAGGGGGAGGCAGAAGAAAGAATGCAGGCAAAACTCACTGCCATTATAAACCAAGACCGTTAGCTAACTGTAATACTACCACCGTGCAGCGAGAAGCAGTTCTGGGCCTCTTCCTGTCATCTGCATTTGTTTCCTAATTTGTTCCTGTTATAGTACATTTCACATGTGTTGGCTTGTTTATATTATAGGTATGGTATTGCATTTCATTTATATATTACGTTTGATGTATTTTTACTGTTTTGACTGTTTGCCCTTGTTGTTTGTACCCGAACCTGTAGCAGAAATATAATTGCCCCCCCCCCCCAGGGACCAATAAAACATACCAACCTACCAACCTAGCTACCCAGCCGCTGCTGTCTAAGTCCCCAGCAGATGGAGCAGCCCTTATACTCTCAAGGGAAGCTTGCAGGTTACATAAACCATTTTCCGGAAAAATAAGGTCTACTATGCAAACAAACCATACGGCTTTTCTCCTACTACATCCTATGGAGGAACCAGCAGAAAACAGAATGTTCTGGAACCCTGCCTGGCCCCACGATATACAGGCTGTTCTGGCTTCTCTGTGATAAGAGTTGTGTTGTTGATCTGATTTTAGCACCAACTGCAATAATGGGTCAGCAACAACTTATAGGAGAAGTAAGATTTTTTCTGTGAGCATGCTGAGTGGGGTGAGGCACCCAACATTTCATCTGGATTTAAATCAGTGTTTCCCAACCCAGACCTCAGGGAACCCCTTACAGTCCACGTTTTTGCTCCCTCCCAGCTCCCAGCCAATCAGGAACACCGAATACCTGGTACAGATTCGCTGGGAGCTGAGAGGAAGCAAAAACGTGGACTGTACGTTGGGAAACACTGATTTAAATTATTAAGTTCTGGCGTGCCTATAACAAAATCTGTCCTACGACCTTGGCTATGCAAACAGAATTCATACACACTTCCTAGCCTGCCCACTGATTGGGTGTTTGCTCCAGAAAGCAGCTGATGATGGGAGAAGCTGAAGTGAGACTCGACGAGGGGCTAATTAGCAGGAGACTTCAGCGATGTGTCAGGGTGCTGCCGCTCTGTAACTGAGGACCGAGATTGATCGCAAAGCAGAAAACACAGAGAGGCATGAGCTGACGGCCGTGAAATCGGCCACTCGTTAAGAATACCGATAATAACATTTTAGCACAAAGCATAGAGACACGGTCGTGCGGATAGAGGGTGTAATGGAAGTTTTGTCATCTGATGAATGTGATCAAGAGAATTAGCCTGACGGGGGCTGGAGGGGGTGGGGGGGGGGCAGTTCAAAGAAACTGGGGGTATTAGATGGTGGAGGGGGGTCAGAGCAATCCTTGGTGTGAGCATTTCGAGGGGGGGGGCAGTGCTGTTCTAGAGAACTAGGGGGGAGGATGTGGGGGGAGGGGGGTCACGCCAATCCTGGGACTTGGGGATCAGAGTAACACTGGGGTTTAGGGCATAGGGTAATGCAGGGTTCTGGGTACCAGAGGGGGTTCAGGGCAATTAATCATGGGGAAAGTCCTAGCCCCCCGTCGGCCATGGGGAACCCTGAAAGCCAGGACAGATTTTTAACCCCAGTCCAGTCCCAGTACTGAGGCTCGGGGAGGTTTCTGGGGTTTAAGGCTGGTCCTTGGAGATGAGCTATAGGCAGCATCAGCAAGCCCTTGGTGCTGGTGTTAGGGAAGCCCCCAGAGGCCGCCTGGCCACCCCCAGAGGCTCCTCATAGGCCCAGCAGGGCGAGCGCAGCCGTGATGTCAGAGCTGGGTCTCCCTGCGCCTGATCTAAGCTGTAAGGATCTTCCTGCTAGGGCTCCGATTCCACTGGGGACTTTCCATCACTTTAACGTCTCATCATCCACCTACACAGAGGCGTAAACACTCACAGGCCTGTGCTGATGCCCACACGCACACGAGCGAACAATGCACGCCTCAAAATAGCCGCTATCTGTCCAAATGAAGACTCTGATGAGCAATATGCAAGCAAACCACTTTTGGAGGAATAGTGGTGAAGACCTCGGGGTCAGATTCACTTCAGGGGTCACGCTAAGCTCTCCAAGCACTTTAAATATCGCAGATTGAAAATGATACCTTTCCTGGTCTTCTGCTCTTTCCTCTTCCGAATAAAGTCGGCAGACGTTTTTTATGTTTCAGGGTCACGAGCCAAGTCGAGGATGAGACAAGGTTCGCGATAAATGTCCCACAATGCTGTGGCCTTTGTGTGGCGCACAGGAAGCTCAGGCTGGGTGGGACGCTCCTTCTCCGAGGTGGACGGTCAGTCTCTGCTCTTTTTCCCAGAGGTTGCTAATTTTGTGGCCATTGTCTTGAGTGGAGCGCTGCTTCACTGTGTGAGTGTGTGTGTGTGTGTGCATGCGTGCGCGTGTGTCCCTCGCTGGAGCGCCTCCAGTCACGAAAATAACATCTTGACCAAAGGATGACGACAAGGGTGACAGTTGTACCGCCCGCCTCCTGTGCCTCGTGTCTTTGTGTATGAAGATTCCCAGCACGGATCACAGGGCTCTGGTAAACAAGGTCTCTTGGCCAAAATAGTTGCTGGGAGAGTGTGTCTGTGTGTCTGTGTGTATATGCATGTGAATGTGTATTTCTGGATTTAGAGAATGTCCTAAAATTCAGTTGTTTATCATTTTATTTTGGGCTTCAACCCCTAACCTTGTAAATTTGGTACTATGTTCAGCTATTTGGATTAGTATGCACGTGGGCAACAGGCTCTGTGCAGTGTGACATCCTAGAGTGACACAGAAAGACCAGTTCTGGTAAATACAAAGTGACCAGGCTGCCAGTTTTTTTCTGACGACAGGTGTTCTGGTAATTAGAATATGGTTCTTTGGAACCACAATTTTTCAGGCTTGGTTCCAGAAGAGTTGTTTTATTCCAGTTTTATTCCATAGTGCTAAACATGAATGCTAAGTGTACAGAATATTCTTCTCTCTTTATTCAAAAGGATTTACAATGTGTAAAATGTGAAATCATTGTTCTTGTTGCCATGGTGATCACCTGACACAGCCCTGTATTCCTGCTGCCTGATAAATGCTGTAGATTTTGCTTGGCACCTCTGTTAAGACCTGTTTGCCCTGGGGGACCCTGAGAGGAAGCCTTGCTCTCAGCCTCCTTGATGCACTCAAGACTGTTCTACGAGTCAGTTTAGCTATCAGAGGTAATGCAAGATTTATGTAGACTTCAGGGAACTGAGGATGCTCAGACAACATCAGGCAGGTAATTCGATTGTACTTTAAGACTGATTGAGCCTGTTGGTCTAATGTAAAACATTCCATCAATCAAGCCAGGCGTCTGATGGAGGGATGGACAGTAGTCCATTGTTCCTTAAGAATAAATGTGTGTGTGTATCCGTATGCCAGTCTTCATTGTCTCATTTACTGTTTCTCTTTTCTCATCCTGTTGACAATGGAGTCGCCTCAGGTCACGACCCCCTTGCTAGATCTGCAGTGATTCCACATCCCCACTGGTGCTCCGAGACAAGACGGCACAAAATGGAGCAGAACCGGGCTCCACAGCTGCCCAGAAAACTTTCATTTGTTAGATCCTTTGGAGTTCTGGTCATAAATGTTTCGATGAAGACGTTCAGATTTTCAGTGTTGTGCAGGAGCACAAATTCCAGTAACTGCAAGGGTGTTTCTCAATACCAAGAACACAACGGTCATATTTGTGGTCTTGGCAAGACCGGTCTTGCTAGCTTGCTTCCCACAAACAATCTTGGAGTGCAATGAATCATATGTTTGGTCTCATTTGGCGAGGATACAACCAATGTATCCTTCATATTTGGGGCAGGGCAAGAATGACGTCCTGGGATTTTTACCATCTTCTGTGCTTCTGTACTTGAGAATTGGAACTGGTTTTTGGCAATATAAGATGACATAAAACGAGAATCCAAGTACAGTCAAGTATGCATATTGTGAAAGACCCCAGTTGCCTCTCTGACTGATGGGTGAGGAATGGTACTTCTATGTTTGCACAGATATTTCAATACCTAGATCATAAACAGGATGTGTTTTACAATATTCACTGAAAAACAGCTTTTCTGGTGAAGATATTTCAACTAGCCTGGTGACTTTAAGTGCTGCATAGGTGGCTTCAGTTGTCTGTCAGCTGTCCCGTGGTCGAGCTAAAGTGACCCACACATCTTATAAAACCAAAGAGAGCAAACGTAACAATGCTGTTCAGGGGTCACAGCAGCCTGAGGGGCACTTGAGAGATGCATGAATATGCAAATAATGAAGCATAAGGAAAGTGCTTAATAATGCGGTCGAGAGGGAATTGGCGAGTCGGAGTCCGCAGACACTAGTCTGCATCCTTTCCAGGTAACAGTGCCAGACAGGATGTTTTTGAGCCTGCAGTGGGTCTTTTTGGGGGGGTGGGGGTGGCAAGATGAGACCCATTGCCAGATGGGACGGGGGCTGAGCGACTCCTCCCCTGGCCTCCTCCTCCCGCAAGGTGAGCTCTAACCTCCGGTGATGTAATGCCCAATGCACGGCTTTCGTACTGTGCACTAGCCGGCCAGGGGGGAGTGTGGGCCTTGACGTCGCCTCTTCACTGGCACGGCATCCACGGGCTCCGCATCGACCGTCCGCGCTCCCCACGGGTGTCTAATGACAGACGGATGCCTCTTCCTGCCTTTTGGCTTCAGCACCATGTGGCGCTTTGAGCAGCTGGTGGTGTAGCGGTTAAGGACATGAAGGTTGCGGGATACCAGTCCTGGCAGTAGTCCTGAGATTTTTAACCTGAGCAGCTCCAGTAAAAATAAGGGGCAATATGAATGTGCAAAACACAGTGGGGTTACTGAAGGGGTAGAGTAACAACTAGGTCAGACTCCACAGTTGGGGCTCTCCCTGGCCTAACTAATCATGAACCTGGCCTACCCAATCATGAAGCTGTCTCCCACAATTATGAGCCTGATCCACCTAGTCATGAGCATGTCCCATCGAATCATCAGTCTATCCACCCAATCATGAGCATGTCCTACTTAATCATCAGTCAAAAACCTAATCATGAGCCTGGCCTACCCAATAATGTGCCTCTCCCGCCCAATCATAAGCCTCTCCCATCCAATCATTAGTCGATCCACCCAATCATGAGCTTCATCCACCCAATCATGAGCTTGTTCCACCCAATCATCAGTCTATCCACACAATCATGAGCTTCATCCACACAATCATGAGCTTGTCCCACCCAATCATCAGTCTATCCACCTAATCATGAGCTTCAGCCACACAATCATGAGCTTGTCCCACCCAATCATCAGTCTATCCACCCAATCATGAGCCTGATCCACCCAATCATGAGGCTGTCCTACTCAATCATGAGCCTGCTTCATCAAATCATGAGCTTGTTCCACCCAATAATCAGTCTATCCCCTAATCATTAGGCTGTCCTATTCCATCATGAGCCTGATCCACCCAATCATGAGACTGATGCATCCAATGATGAGTCTAATGATGAGCCTGAGCCACCGAATCATCAGTATATCCACCCAATTATGAGGCTGTCCTACTCAGACATAAGCCTGTCCCACGCAATCATCAGTCTATCATGAGGCTGATCCACCTAATCATGACCCCATCCCAGCCAATCATGAGCCTGATCCACCTAATCATGAGCCTGTTCCAACCAATCATGAGCCTGTTCCACCTAATCATGAGTCTGTCCCAACTAATCATGAGCCTGATCCACCCAATGATCAGTGCATCCACCCAATCATGAGGCTGTCCTACTCAATCATAAGCCTGATCCACCCCGCCATGAGCCTATTCCACCCAATCATCAGTCTATCCACCCAATCATAAGGCTGTCCTACTTGATCGTGAGCCTGATCCACCCAATCATGAGCCTGATTCATGCCAGTCATGAGCCTGGCTCACTAAAGGATAAGTAAATGCCAACCAATCACAGATTTTTTTTCTTGATTACAGTTTTTCTCATTTGCTAAGACACGCTCAGTGAAACTGGGATTCACTTGATCTTCATCATCACATTCTTAGCACAGGAGAAGTCTTCTCTTTCAAATGCCTTAACACTTTTTCATTTGTTTCACACATTTTTCACACCCTTTGTCAAAACAGTCACCACAGATCTCATTGAAAGATCCCAAACTCCATTGGATTCACTGTGTTGAACAAAAGGAAAACATCTATTAACAGCCGATAGAAAGTACTTGCATAAATATGAATATCCAATGTAGCTGTGTGAAACTTGTTTGCACAACTCTTCAATCAGCAATCAGTCTGTACACCTATAAATCAAGGTGTATATCAAGGTTTTTCACTGGGTGCAAGAGAGGATATTGAATGTGATGTGGATGAAGCCAGGTGGCCCCATCGTCAAGGCAGAAGAGACTGAGTATCAATAGTGGCTTCTTTTTATTTATACTTTATTGTAATAGATTTTATTTTTATTTTCTTAGCATCTGATAGATGTTATTTTGGTTTACATGTATTTTCTGTAATATTTACAGTATTTCAGGTTTTGGCCACAGTTTGAAAAAGAAGAATGTCATGGAATCAATAAAATTTGCATCAAAGCATTTCTGATTCTGGATCCAGTTCTTTGCAAGAAGTCAAATTTGACACAGCCTATGTAGAAAGATAACAGTTGGCACTGGTAATGACAGCTATGTAATAGGCTACAATGACAAGCAATGGTGCACTGATTCGCACTGAGCGCTGCATTTTGAATTTTGTTGTCCATTGTGTAATGATTGATTGGAAGAGCTCATACACTTATTTGCAAGTTGTGCTGTTTGAAGGCAAAATTTGCTTTTGTTTCATATTTTAAATGTTTTGGCACGGTTAGAGCCTTTTGCAAACAAAATGTGCCACTTTGACCATGAGTGCCACTGTTTAGGCCTGTGTGTTAACTGATTTGAAAATGTGGAGTTTGAGTTGATTGCAGCATCAAAGCAATAGAGAAAAACTGTATTGTAAATACAAAGAAATTGAATTTTGAATTTTCTCACAAAAAATCCCCAAATCCGCAAAACAATCCTGCAATGCAGAATCATCTGCTGGATGGAGGCCAGTCAAAAACACCAACATAAAACATACTGTCGGCCATGAAATGAAAGAAAAATACCAAGTAGAAGGTTGGTATTGAATTGCCTGCCGCTTACCGAGTGTGGAAAAGGTAAGAAAGCCAATGGATTGTTTATTTCAGCAGCTGTGACTCAAAGGCTGTTTGTTGATGCGGATGGCAGGGGTACTTTTGATAGGAATCGAATTTGGGAGCAATTCATCAGCGGCGAGTCACGCGGCTCCAGTGCAGCCGTCCTGTTTGCATGCTGGCGACAACGTGCGTTTGCTGCGATGCCTTGTCTGCTGGATTTGGAGGGCAGGGCAGTGCTTGGCAGTTCCTGCCTCCTGGGCTCGTCACTCATACACTGCAGGGCTTTGGCTACACAGAGCCGAGGATTATCTCTTAACTGGATGGACAAGTACCCAGAAAAGGCCAGAGACATAGACGTTAGCAAGCACACGGACAACGGCACACACGCAAATAAGGATCCTTAAAAACACACATTCACACGCTAGTAGCTGAGTTCTGCTGGTGCTGCCTGCGGCTTCTTGAAGGGAGTTCCCACTAATCCCTTTCTACCTTCTGTAGGTCGTTAATTCATCCATCCATTCATCCATTCCATCCATCCATCCATCCATCAATGCTAAAACAGTAAACAATGCTTCCCAGCATTCCCAGTCCCTCCCAGCTCCCTGCCACACTGTCCACATTTTTGCTCTAGTAGGGAGCTGGGCGGGAGCAAAATTGAGTACTGTCTGCAAGTCTCGAAGGACTGGGTTGGGAAACACTGTAGTAAAGGTTCACAGTGAGCCTGAAAAGCACAGGACAGCCATGACTCCATTGCAGGGGTCACACACTACAGGAAATTCACCGAATGCCACATGTGTGTAGGAGGGCCTGAAGGAAACCTACGTAGACATGAAGAAACAAACTGCACGCACACACAGGGATTGCGGTGGGACTGAAACCCAGATCCCGGGAGGCGTGAGGCCGCAGTGCACCCCAGTGAGGCACCACACTCTCCCAGGACACTCACAACTTCTAAATTTCAGCTCCTAATCTAAGACCAAAGTCTGGTGCAGCTGCATCAGCGAAGACGTCCCATGAGGTTACCAAGGCCCGGATGAGCTCTTTGTGAGGGACGGTAAGGCTGAATTGGGACAGATAAGACCCAGGAAAAAGGTTGAGGCGTCACAACAAGTGGCAAGTCTTGTGCAGTGGAAGCCTTTGGGTGGTGAGCGGCTCAGCAGTCTAAGCCTCTCTGTTCATGATTGAAAAAGTGCCGGTTCAAGCCCCGACCTCAGCAGAACACTCACATATCCATGGGCCGTCGATCCCAGCCCCTAACCGCTAGGTCTAGGGGGAACTGTGTGCAGCGCCCAGTGCTGTGACCCTCAGGCTATGGAGAGCAAGATGGGGTCGGCAAAGGAAGGAATTCCAGTATACCCGTATGACTGGCAAATAAAGGATTTATCATTTCATCAAGTCAGGGGTGACCCAGCTGGCTGAGAGATTCACCGACTAGACGTGAAAGATCACTGCATCCTGGGCGGCTATAAACACCATAAACCATGGCGATCTGAAAGGATTAATCATCATAGGGCTGAGAGGAAACAGCCGAGACTGAAGGCTGCGCTGCAAGGTTTGCCGTAAAGGCTTTAGGGTCCCTGTGTCTTCATTTAGCGTGGCTGGCTGAAAGGTGATAGGCCTGTCTGAATCTGCCGGGGGGTGTGGGAATGTAGGCCTGGGCGGAATCCCTCTGTGGAGGGGTCACTAAGCCGGCTGACCCATGACAAGGACAGTGGAGGGTCACTGAGGAATCTCCATCACCCTTCACGGAGGATAGGAGACGGGTAGGAGGAATCTTCTCTCTGATCATGTTGTTTGTTTATCATTCACACCATACAAAAGTCTTAGGCAGTCAAAATAAGTGTTTTAAGCTACTTCTCTGGCCAGAAAAATGTATATTAGCTGATAAAAAACACAATTTAACATATAAGAATAGATGCAAATGAATATATACTGCAGAACTATAAAAAAAATATTCTTTTGTTCTCCAAAAAGTTACTGATATATAGTTGGATGGCTAGATGAACACTGCTTTGGTTCCCAAACCTCTCCTCAGGGGCACACCAGCCCTTCCATGATATTATAAATTTCCCCTCCAGCTCTTTTAATTAATAAACTTATTAATGAAATAACTTGATGCGGTATTCATTAGACAGACAAGGTGTGCTTGCGATCGAGTCAACAAATATATGGGTGTATTAGATAGCTACTATAGATGACTATAGAAGAAGTTTTAAAATGACTAAACTGACACAATTTGACACACATAATGTCATCATTTTACATCAACATGAAGATCATTTAAACATAATTTTCTCTAAGGTTATTGCAAGGTGCAGTACGTCATACAGTACAGCATGTGAAGTGAGGTCTGCAGTTCAGTGGGTTGAGACCCCATCCGGAATCGTAAAGTTGCTGGTTCGAATCCCTTGAGGGAGGTCCTTAAGTCCCAGTGAGTCCAGGGTGCGGAACATTGACTGGCCCAGTAGTGTGAACTCCAAGTTTGCTCTCACCTGTTTGTGTACCTCATGGAGAGCAAGATTGGACAGATAAAAGGACAATTTCCCCACAGGGATAAACAAAGTCTCCCTATTCTAATGACATAATGATTAAGTATTGAGTGTGTTCCTCCAGAAGTGATGACACTGTTGACATTATTTCTGTCACGAGCATCTACACACCCAGATGTTTTATGTTCTCCCAGCTTTTCTGTTAAATATCCAGATCAAAGGTGCCTGATCCTCCAGCTAACAAACACCTTTACCTACTACTCAACCTGTTACCGCGACTGTAACGTAATCTCCACCGTGGCAATCAATCCTGAAAGACGCGTCAGCCCGACACGTGAGCCAGGGAGGGAAGAGGCAACCGCGGAGCCCGTGCTTTTGTCAACCCCCTGTCCCCCCCGGCAGGGTGGCGACGTGCCATTTGAAAAATCCAGCTCCATAACCTGAAAAGCTAACGGCCATGATTCTGTCACCTCTGCGGCTGTCACAGATGCGGCACCTTCACATCCAGTGACTCGTAAAGTGAGGAGGGATGTTTTCCACTCTGTCTCCGTGGGATAGACGGGTCGTGAATATCCGCATGCGTTCTGACACGGCGTCCTGCTAGGCTCAGCGCTATGCTACACATTTCTGCTTCAGTAATGTGTCACGCTGAGGAAAACGACATCTCCGCTCTTTCCCACTTGTGGTTACACGTGCAACGGAGCTGAGATCCCTCCCGTCCAAAAGTACCCACCCAGCACCACATCTCTGCTCAGAACACAGCAACGGTGTCAAAGGCCTCTCCACTGTGTCTGATCACGACGGCATTTTCCGTTTTGTCTTTTGTTCACCTTGCAATGACGCCGGGGTTCCTTGGCAGTGAAACACATCCGTCCATCATCTTACCACAGCTTATCCCATACAGGGGTGTGTAAAGGGGGGTGCCTATCCCCAGTGGCACAGGGCAAAGGATGACAGTCTAATGCAAGGCAAACACACACATGCACACACACACACACACAGTACACTATTCATATATTTGTGGGGACTCTCCATTCAATTCTATGGGCAAAACCCTAATCCCAATAACGACAAACTTAACCCCTACCCAGCCCTAATCTAACCCTTTTTATCACCTTGTGGGGACAATGTACATCTGACCCACCAACACACACACACACACACACACTATGGAGAGTGGATATCAGTTCACCTAACTGCATGTCTTTGGACTGTTTGTGGATAGAAATCGGAGTTATTAAGTTATTAAAACACAATGTATTTTAATTCACAGGGGATAACTGTGCCCTTGAGGAAGGGCTTAAACTATAGAAATGTTAATACCACAAAATCCACATTAAGTGCTTGAATAAAACGGCCAGTTTGTTGTTGTTTTTTCCCCTTAACAGCCTGCAGGATGTGTGTGGAACACGGGGCCCTGTGTTTGCATTATGGGCTGTGACACACGCATAGGTGCCAAGGTGTCGGGTTGGTGGTTGATCCCAAGGAGGGAGGCTGTGATAGGCTAGGAAATGGCATAGCTGGGAGCCAATAGCGGCTTGAGGAAGAGGAGGAATATGAAGAGTAGAACGTGCTGGAAACTCCCGGCCTACTGCTGTTAAGGTCTATAAAAATGGATGTTCTAGATCAGTGGATCTCAACTGGTTTAACTTTGTGACCCACAATTTAAAAAAATTTGAACCAAATTTATTTCACAAAAAGACAGTAATAGTTAACAGTACAGATTGCAGTCACAATAGCACAATACCTTCATGCCCTGTTAAAAAACAACCAATTTTTAACCACATACTCTGCGACCCAGTGAAAATGGCCCTGTGACTGACTTTTGGGTTGCGACCCACCAGTGCTCTGGATCTTCTGCAGCTTTGATGGGCTGTGAACACATTGTGCAGATCCATTCAGAACACCCTGCCCAGACTCTCTGTGAAGGACCACTGCTTTCTGAATGATGCCCCCCAAACGCAGCCCAGAACTGGCGAGGAGCTTGTTTGAAGAAAGAGGCCCAGGGTTATAGAACTGCAGCTGTCGGTTAGTATTTGTGCTTTTTCATGATACATCCTCAGGGGGGAGTTACACCCCTGAGCTACGGCAGCACGGGGGCGCCCTCCCCCCCCTCGCCTTGCACCGGGGGTCGGGCTCCATCGCCGAGCTGATGTTAATCCTCATTGTGCCTTACCTGCTGCTTCCTTGGGGGGGCGAGGGCGATGTGGGACTCGTGGAAGCTGATAGGAGACCTTCTTTGTCTCAGTTGCCCTCTATCTTCTGAACACGGTGAAATCAGGATGAATCTGATGCCTGCATCCCCCAACCACTTCTGTACTCGTAACTGTGGTTTAATGGGGGGGCATAATAAATAGGTGGTGCACATCTTCATCACCCCCCCCCCACACACACACACACACACACACACACTGAAACACCACGCCCTCTGGGAGCAGCCTGTCACATTTACCGCTGGGGGAGTCGGTGACACGTTCAAGCTTGAGAGATGGACGAGGAGGCAGGGGGTGGAGGGAGAGCCCCCAGGATGCCTGCGGGGGCCGTTTATCATGATGGAGAGCGTGCCGGATCCCCAACCCCCGGTCCGCACACAGGGGCCTGCAGGCATGGGCTGGGGGGCCAGAAGGAAGGATAACAGGCACACATGATGGATTCCCAATATCAATCAGGAGAGCTGCCATAACTGGGTGAATCAATCAAGCCAGTTTGGGACAGGGGGGGGGGCATTTTGCTGCCTGTGACATGTGGCTGCATACAGCACCGTGATGGGGGAGTGTGCCAACAGGCACAAAGCGACCCCCCCAAACTGCAGAGTCTCATCCTTTAAGAGCCTTTGAAAGACTTTTCATGAAGTTTGGGGGAGGGGGGATAAAACGTATTATGTATACATGTAGAAAAATATCTGTACAGGTCATGTCTTTATTGAATATCCATCCATCCATCCATCCATCTTCCAAAGTCGCTTGTCCTATGTGGGATTGTGGGGGCTTGGAGACTATGCTGGAAGCTATGGGTGCAAGGGAGGGATTAATATTAATTTTCTCAAAGGGAGAATTTACCTCAATTCATTAGAGTGTGTTTGACTCTGGGAAAAACCTTCCATTACCCTAAAATACACAAAACACAGTATATAAAGACAAATAAAGGCAATAAATCAAGGATTTTAATTAAACATATAAAACATCAGCTTTTAATTGTTTAAGATATCAAATAGTTTTTAATAGTTTAAACTACAATCTTCTTAGCAGCATGTGATCAGAAGAGGGAGATGGATATGCTTATCTTGAAGTGAACGCTGCAGCCAGGGATGACATGGAGAGTGAGGGGGGAGGGGGGGGGGGGGAGTTAATGCAGGTTCTGGAACCTTCTTCAGCTTAGAGGGGATGGAGGAGACCACAGACCACACAGAGGGCTGAGCTTTCATGGACGCAGGTGTGGATCGGCTGTGAGGAGGGTGGGGGCAGAGAGAGGGGCCGCTCCTGTCATTGCCGTGTTTGGCATTTCTCCTTTTAGTGGGGGCTTGAAGGACACCAGCTGCCTGCCCCCTCCCCCCCAATCGCAGTTAGTTAGAAACACGACCCTGACAAACACAACCCAAAATGAAATTAGCTTCCTCTTTGGGCCTCACAACTTTGTGAGTGTGATGAACGCAAATATGATCATCCCTCACACCCTGCACCCCCAAGCCCACCCCCACATCCCACCCCCACAGCTGCGCAGCATAAGGACAAGAAACCTAGATCCCCTTTGGGGGGCACAGCTGAATCCCACATGAAAAAACACTGCAATGAAGCTTTGCAGGTACTCTAGCCCTGCCTGCCATACAAACCCCCCATCTACATCCAGACAGAACGGCTGCCATGGATACGGGACTCATCCTTGGTGCTTCAAAGCCTCAGTTCTAAACCTGCATGACATCAAGCCTGAGCTGAACACCTCAGCTGCGGTTTGGGGCAAACATGGAACTGCTTTTCTGAAACCTGTGACTCCACTGTGCAGGACCATGGCCGCCCACAACGAGCATCCCTGCAGCTCTGACTTTGCACACGACGCTGCCACTCGCTGTCACATTTCGCCTGGTGAACAAGGCCCCTCTGGGTTTGTCCATTGTCTCAGAGGGGTTGGTGCGGGGGGGTGGGGGTCACTCTGGGAAAAGACCAGACCCTCTTCCTGTTCCCGGTCCAAACGGAAGTCCCCCATTTCCCATGTTTTCATTCTGAGAAAAGAACTGAAATCAACCCGCATCATTGAGTCCCTAGCAAGTGGAAAAGGAGAAAAAGCATTAAAGCAGAGAGATACAGCCCAAAAACGTATAGATATTTTATTAATTTGAAATAACCAAGAAAAAAAAATGTTTTGCAATTGTTTTTAAAACATTGGCAAAACATTAGGTGAGCAATCAGCTGAAGTATCAGAGGCTCAGAGATGTGGACACCAATGTTCTGCTCATATAACCTGAGCCACAGGGTTATTATCCGGAGAACGGAAGGCAGAAAGACTTTGGCCGAGTTACTGGTAACCCAAGGTTGGCTGGATCAGCTTCCGTATTCAACTCCTCACAAACAAACAAGCAACCTCTTCTGATCCCTCAGCCCACCTTGCTGTCTCCGACCCGTAAAATCCCTGTGCTCTTCACACATTACCCTCGAGAGCTACTGGAAGTCTCATGCCGATTGTGCTTCAGTTAGCATAGAGGCTAATCTCGAGTCGTGGAGGACTTGCCTTCCACGTCAGTGTAAGCATGACACTAGCTTTACTCAGCGGTGGATCTCGGCCTGGCTCTCAGGTTTCAGGAAAGCAGTATCATTATCCTCCGCAAACCAGGAGTCACCCCCATGATGGTCTAACCTTTAGCTGAAGGTCTTAAGAGCGGCTCAGACGCCAGCCAATCAGGAGTGGGCTGCTCTGGAGAGGAGAAGCCTTACAAATAAACTCTGGGGGGCTGAATGAGTCTTTCGGAGTGGTGACCACTGACCCCCGACACCAGAAACTCCTTCCCGACCCCCTCCACACACGCACCACATATACGTGGATGAAACCCCCCCCCTCCAAAAAAAAAAAACTTTCTTTCAGATTTTTCCACTCAATACCCCTTTCAGCTGTGACCCTTGAGAAATCACCATGACAATGCAACAATGCACAGCCCTTTGAAAACAGATCCTGTGTTTGTTAACCATGTTCCCTGAAAGAATATCCAGGGGCAGAGCCCAAAGCCCTAGAAACTGACCATGTAAAAGCAGGCTTTGGACGCTACCTGAAGAAGATACTTTTCATTAACTCAGCCATATTCACTGCAGAAAGCTCTTCCCCAAGTATGTGAATTATGCAGTCTAAGCCTGGTGTTACCCATAAGACTCTTACACTTTACTGACTTCCTGCTTAACTGCCTCAATATATTAAACTTAAAGGGAATAAATTGTCCATGTTTTCTTCAAGGATATTACAATTCTGAGAACTTCCCAGAATTTTAGCCATAAATACCTCCTCAGACATAATATCCTCATTACTTTATAGTACAAAGTAGGACTAGAAATTTTCTAAAGACACGTTTCACTGAAGCTGCTAGACATTAGCAATTTAGCTCGGCAGATCAAGAAAATATGAATCCTATGAATATGTAACAAAGCCTGAGAGCGCGCACACACCTGCGCGGATACGCGCAGAAAAAAAATCACTAGTATAATGACACTGAACCACCCCAGGCTGCTGAAATTATTAGAAATTCGAACGTGGCTCGTAATTATCTTCTTGTTTGGGAGGGTTGTAACCTTAGAAATGTAATTACTTGAATGGATTAAGACTTTAAGAAGGGCTATGTGCTATCGAAAAATGCACGCGGAGTGCGGGGCAGAATAATTCTATCTTTCGGATAGGATTACGCCGGAATAACCGCTGGAATGCCAATTAGCTGTGCTCATTTGGCAGGCGGTACTTTTTATTCAAATAAACAGAATTTTTGGATAATATAAGAATACTACAGTTACACTTTGTGTTATAACATTACGGATTTAACAAAGTATACATTATCCGTGCGCAAGAAGGTGCCAGATCGTCGGATGCTCTCCAGTCATTCCCCCGGCAACACAACGTCATTACTGTCCTGCCGCTGTAAATGACGATCACCGCCCCCCCATTATACCGTCATACAGCGAAGGATCTTAAGAAACTTGACACGTGATCAACAAGTTGCGGATGAGGGTGGGTTACGGTGGGCTTAGACTTTTGTTCTGCTGAACATGGCCAGCCGCATGAATGGATTCAAAATTACTGTTGGAAAAAGGCTACTCTGAGTAAGAGAATCAGCTATGTAATAAAATAATATTCATTTATACATCTAAACAAAACAGCTTTCCGGGTTACACATGTTAATGCCTCGCTGTCTGCACACCCACAGAGGGCCGCGCACAGTTTAGCTGTCATATTAGCGATATCACCCCTTTATGCAATGCTCTCCATTATTCATCAAAAGTGGTCTAAGCGCCGGTGCACCTTAACGAGGTGCTCTCTGAAGATCCCTTATGAATCTTTTAGAGCACCGAGCAGAGGAAATAGATTGTGAGTCCGTGAATGGGCAGAGGAGAGGGAGCGGGGGGTGAAAATCTGCATTCACCCCTGCATGCTTCCATGTAACCTTGTGTTTCTCTGTTACTGAGATCCTTCTTGAAACACTTTATCTGTTTCTAAAAAAGCGTGCCTGGTCCTATATCACCCGGTTCATTATTGCACCAGGACAAAATAAATAGTTTTTCATAAAAGTTGAATGGAGTTGATCTAGTTGAATGATAATCATGCATTATTATTAACCAACAATTACAAATAATCTAATCTGAACTTTGAATTCTGAACACTGGGCCTTTGAATTTAAAAAGTCCTGTGAAATTCTCTAGAGATACTCGTTCCTCCAAAGATCGACATATTCCCTTTTTGTTTACTGCTTCAGGCTGTAGCCTTTCAGCGCGTTTAAATATAGTTATTTATACCCCGGAATTGGCTATTTTTAGAGCACCGCTAGAAAGATTACGCAGGATACTGACAATGGTTTTGCAGAATGTTAATTTCCCAAACACACGATGCAGTCATTAGATTTTTATACATCATTGTTCGTCACTTTACACATCCGATTAAGTGCAAGCAGGGCAGTGCTTTAACGCACCGAGCAAAGGGCTTCAACTGAATCGTTCTAGTAGTCTATATTTTGTAAATGCGTAGGCCTATATTTTTAAAGAAACCCAGACAAAAGAAGCAATTAAACAAATACACGTAGAAATAAAATGAGATTATAGTCTATATCTGATACCTCTCATTACAGAAACAACAGAAGTTGTCACTCTTCCGACCAATTTCCTTAATTTTGTTCCGTTTTTAAATATGTTAAACGTGTTAACGGGTTCTTTTGTTAGGTTTGGTAGGATTTTACTGCCCTTTTTACTACTATCGATATATAAAAAGTATTGTACATTATTTTACGTACTTAATAATGTTTAAAGTTTCGTTCAATAGCTTCACTGAGCAAAGGTTACGCTGCCATTTCGGAAATCGCCGAATAAGCGTCGCTGCTTCGTCATTTCCATAGCAACCCGACGGCTGTCGGAAAACACCGAAAACACAGCATTCTGGGAGAGAGGAATCGGTCGCCATCTTGCATGGATAAAGTTACTAATCGGGTTGCAATAACAAACACGTTTGGTACAATATTTTAAAAGCCGCTGTACCTTTCTTCGGCACAGCAAAAGTAGTGTGAGCTAACATAACGCTTAGTGTTCTTTCAACTTTGTCCAGGGCAGCCGATTCAACCTCAGCTACCGGCATCCAGTTACCGTGAAAAGTGACCATGGGTCGTTCGCGTAGCCGCAGCTCGTCCCGCTCGAGACATTCAAAGAGCAGCAAGCACAGCAAGAAGCGGAGTAGGTCGCGGTCCAGGGACAAGGAGAGGGCCAAGAAGCGCTCAAAGTCCCGGGAGGCGAAGAGGAGCCGACGGCGAGAGTCGCGCTCCCGTTCCCGCTCGACCAACGCCTCCTCCCGCAGGGAGAGGGAACGAGACCGTGTTTCCTCGCCGCATGAGAGGATCGACATATTCGGGCGCACGCTGAGTAAGAGGAGCGCCTTGGACGAGAAACAGAAAAGGGAAGAAGAGGAGAAGAAGGCTGAGATGGAGAGACAAAGAAAAATGTAAGCTCCCTCCCCCACATCCTGCACGGTGCATCATAGCTGGTGCTATACCGTATTAGCGACCTGAGCACACCTTGATTACTGCAATTGGGCTGCACGATCGGGTGCGATGTTTTGGGGTGTCTCTGGGCCGGGGGGTAGGTTATGAATATGTGCTGGGGTAAATAGTGCGATCAGTTCAGTGAGAAGTGGTCATCCCACGGCAGCGTGCACACTGGGCCTACACTTCCTCCGCGCCTGTGGGGTCCCACGGATGACTGAGCTAGATTACGTGCCTGACCCGAGTACTAGGCACGCTCGCGGTTTTGTACCAGAACTGGCTTGGAAATGATTAAAATAATTAAAATATACGACTGATTTAATCCAGGATTAAGAAACGATGCGATTCTGCATCTGATTCTGTATGTGTCCCCTCATGTAACTGCGTGTTTATAAGTCCGTGTTGAGCTGGACCTGCTATTTAACATCTACCCGTCCAGCGCCTCGGGGATTTTTGGGATGAAAAGCCCTGATCTGACAAAGGCGATTGCGTGTAGCTGTAGTTAAGCCAATGGCACGTTTTTTTTGTACTGAAATTCTCGGGGCATCCTACATGTACTTCGAGGCATTTGTACAAAAACAGTTGCTATTGCTCGGCATCTTGGCCCATCCGCTGCCGACGCCTCGCATCTTTGACATGCAGAGCCTGGGGCTGGCCTCTTTCATGGTCTGACCCCTGGGTGTATAGAGATGGCGGCTGCCATGTCACCTGGAAGCATCTGGGGGAAGGTGGGGATGCTGGAAACTAGGGTGAGATGGTGGGCGAGTTTGCATCCCTGGCAACCGTGTGTATTGTGGCCACCTGGTCTTCCACCCTCCATCCCCGGGTAGGCTGGGTCCTGCTGAAGTCAGGATTTGTACCCTGCCCAACCTGCCGATACATGGGCTCGGCTGTGCGAGAAGGACATCCTGGTCTTGAGCAGTCAGGCAGGGTAGCTACTCCGCCCCCCCCCCCCCCCAAACACACACACACACGAGAATGCAACACAACCCCTCTGTCCTTGAGGTGTTTTTAATCACGTAATCTGAAATAAACTAAAGCACCCTTTTTAAACTTGGAAGGTCTCAATCTAGGCCCTGTAAAACTCAAATTACCACTTCAGATTTTCAGACACTCTCTTCCTTTTTCTGCAAGGGCCCTTGCTGCCCCCCCCCCCCCCTTTTGGAGGTAAGACAGGCAACTTGCAAAATGCCTTTTACTGTCCTGTTGCGTTAAGCTGCTTTATATCCGTCTGTAGGGATGGGGTCGGGTTGGTCGTGCCTGTCCCTGAGCCAGCTGTCCCAGGATGCAGGAGCAGGCGGGTATCAGGCAGGTCCCCCACAAAGCTGGGAGTCGCCTACTCCTTGGGGCAGGCTGCCTGCTTATACCGTTAGCTGAGTGTCCGCCCTTTGTGGCTGTTCCTAAATGGCTCCTTGGGTTTCGTGCTGTGGGCCGACTACCACAGAGCTTTGCAGTGCATCGTTCGGGTGACATCGTAAGCTGTCAGGCTGGCCTCGGTCCCCTTCCTGTTTGCAGGTGCAAGTTAATCCATTCACGGCTGCCCTGCCATTGTGTGGTTGTTTTGTGTTTCCCCCCCCCCCCCTCCTACCGTGCCCCATTTCTCTTGGCCCCATTATTATCTGCATCCTCTGGTGCGGTCAAGCACAGTGTCCTCAAGTTACTCAGTCCTTTGCTCCCAACCCAGATTCAGTTGTAGCGCCCTTACCTACCCAGACAGACGACCCTGTAACCTACAGAGGCAGCCCTGATCCTTTAGCGGTGAGGCTGGCTCAGTGAATGGGCACTTCTGCGTGGCTCTTTGCTTTAGGATTCTGATCAGAAGGTTGCCAGTTCAAATCCCGTGGTCGCCAGTGTGATGTCACCGTTGGGGCCCTAGAGCAAGGTTGTGATCTTCGCCTGGCGTCCGATGTGGTCTCACCCCCTTATCCGCGCTATAGGAGAGCCGAGTCCCGCATCATGTGCAGAAGCCTCTCTCTTCTGGCACAATCTCCGTGCCCTTCATCCAGCATCCGTTTTGCATCACCCCATCAATATGTCTGCATTTCATAGGCCGTTAGTGTAAGTGAAGTGGGTTTGCTAGGCAGAACATCCTCGGTGTCGCTCGCCGCAGGTGTGTGGGCTGACTTTCTAAATGAGGACACATTTAAAAGGGGGTGGCTCTCATGTCCCCCCCCAATCTCCCCATCACCTTGCGCTCGCTCCTGATGCCGGTGTCCTTCGCCAACAGACGCCAGCAGGAGATCGAGGAGAAGCTGATCGAGGAGGAGACGGCCCGGAGAGTGGAGGAGCTGGTGGCCAAGCGCGTGGAGGAGGAGCTGGAGAAGCGGCGGGATGAGATCGAGCGAGAGGTGCTGCGACGGGTGGAGGAGGCCAAGCGCATCATGGAGCGCCAGCTGCTGGAGGAGCTGGAGCGGCAACGGCAGGCGGAGCTGGCCGCGCAGAAGGCCAGAGAGGTAACGCTCGGTCGTTGGGAACACAGGCGCTGTCCACAATCCCCCACCCCCACCCCCGCTGGGGAGCTCCATGGCACAGCTCTTGCTGGGTGTGTTTGAGTTAGGGGGCGGGGCAAGTCATGGAAAGGGGGTGGGGTTTGGTAGGAGTGGGTGTGTCCCGTCACACCTGAGCACTTTGGGCAGCTGGCCTAAACAAACCTGAAAAACGGTATTTGGCAACAACAACAAAAACACCCTGTGTGGCTTTAGGAGAAGGAGACCCAGTGGGTTTACCTTATTAGGGCTAACATCCACTCATAAGCGTTTGGGAAACTAAGAAGCTGTCGCCATGGAAACATTTAGCCGTACCCTGTCAATGGCTTCCCTTCCCCTTAACTCCTGCCCACTTTGTTGAAATTGTTACTTCACCAGTTTTCTGTCCCTAAAAAAAAAAGCTTTTGCAAAATGACTTTTTGTTCCCCCCCCCCCCCACTGCTTTTATTTTTTTCCCTCCCCCTTCTTGTCAGCACATAATTCCCACAGATGGCAGCATCTTTGTGAGCTCGCCGTTAAAACGCTTCCTTTTCCAGCCATAGCGACTTTGAATCGTCATGCGGGTGACTGATCAGTCACGGGATCGCTTCTGAGACACCCCCTTGCTCAGTTACTCCTATAAGACTGAGGGTCACTTTACTGCTCCAGCAGATGGTGAATAAGCGGCTGTTGTCTCGCATCATGTGACCTCTCTAGGTGCCGTACATTTTAGGAGCTGGAGCTTTTATTTGTGTGTATATCTGCATATATTCTACTCTTGCTGGTGTATGTCATTATCAAAGCAGGAAGTGGCTTGTAGATGCTTAAAGACATTGATTAATTTCATTTTTAAGTTGACAGATTTTAGAAGCCTTTTAAAACTCCTCCAGGAGTCGTGCTGAAGTTGACTTTAAAAGCTCGGTTTTGTTTGGCTCTGTTTGGCTCTATAACGCCGGTGTTGTAACCGAAGAACGACCCAGTGCCCCCCCTCTTTTTATGGCTCGTGGGTCAGCGGCTCGATGCTAACGCTTCCGTCTTTGTGCCTGGCGTCCGTCCAGGCGGTCGCCACTTCCTCACCTGGCATAGCAAACGGGAGAGTCTCGTCTGTAAACTCGACACTCTCACGGAGATCGTAGACCCCTCCCCCTCAGCTCAGCCATGTGACGACTCACCAAATTCACATTGGCTTCCCTGCGCCCTGTTTCAGGAGCCCTGGTCATGCTTTTGTTGAAATTCACATTTCAAAGGGACAAATTTTAATAAGAATTTGATGTCTAACAGACGCAAAATGGAGAAAACCTGCAAAATTTGCCATGTCACTCGGGTGGCTGTGGTCCCTCTCCTTTCAGTTTCCTGTTTTACGAGACAGACTTTCTTGGTTAACCTTGTGTGTCAATGATATTTTGTTATAACTAACCAGTTCACATGTACTCTTATTTCCTCATGAAATGTTTTGCTCTAGGGACTGTATAGTTTGTTTTTTTAATTTATTTTTTTTTGAGTTCTTCAAAGAACCGCCAGCAAAGACTTTGCCAGTCCCCAGATGGACTGGTTGCGCCCCCCACCTCAACCCCCCCCTCGCCATTTTATTGTAACTGTAAAACCTTGGAATTTTTTTCCCCTGTCAGAGACGCTATTAAAAAAAATTAAGACAACAGGTGAACGTGTGCAGTTGTCCTGTGTCTCTAGCGGTACAGTACAATTGTAAGGAGGCAGCCTTTGGCTCCCACGTGCCCCCAAATCCACACCACCTACGCACCCCCTCGAGTGGAAGCGCTTCTCTGTCTCTCTGCAGGACACACTGGACAAGACAGTAAATATTCACCCCTTTAAATGATGATGCTTAACGGAGTTGTAGGTACACAGGCAAGGAGTTACGTAGGTATACGTGCATTGGTGAGCCAAAACTATTCAACCTTTTTACTTTTCTCTTGCTTATGATGATAATGATTTTATTAAGAGAGAAAAAGAGACCCATTGAGTTCATGATGTATCTTTTGATAGTCTAGTTTTTTTTTTTCCTTTTTTGTTTAAAATGTTTATGTACGTAGGTCTTATGATTTATAAATGCATATAAATGTTTCTCTTAAACTGCAGGGGAGGGTTTATGGGCTTATCTGTGGTTCTTTAATTAGCTTGGGGTGTTTTCTGTGACTTAGAGAGGGAGAAGAGGATTTTTCTGTTCGTTGCGTGTATGTGCGCGCGCACGTTTATGTGTGTGTGTGTGTGTGTGTGTATGTGTAGTCTCACGGTTTTCCTTGTGTTGCCTGAGAGTGAGAGAGAGAGCGCAAGTTGTAAACGCAGTCCAGAGAAGCCCTGCTTGGTCTAACATGACGATGTCTCACCCGTCTAGGAGGAGGAGAAATCTAAACGAGAGGAGCTCGAGAAAATATTGGAGGAAAATAACCGTAAGATCGCTGACGCTCAGGCCAGACTGGTACGTGGACGCCGTTTGTGGTCTGTCTTGTTCGTTCGATATGTTTGTCAAAGGTGTAGGGCATTTCTACAAATGTAAATGTTTCCTTCAAAAGGAGACCATTTTCCTTGTTGGGTAGCCAAACATTATCAACCCCACATGTGTGAGACTTGTGGTGCGTTCGTTTTTCTCTCGGAACTCGGAAATTCCGAGTTGAGTGACATCACGTCCGACAATCTCCCGTTCGAGCTACCCACATCTCGGAACAAACATGGCTGTATTTTAGCAGATTTGGAGTTTTCCAAATGGAGAAAATGGAGAAGTGGAGAATTTTCCGAGAGACAAACAAGAAACACGAACTAGTCAAACCACATTAAAAGCTTTATAAAATATTTTAGTACATTCATAGCGATATTCTTTTTTCGAACGGCAAACAAACTACAAACAAACCAAGCCGCCATGTTGAAATTACGTCACAGGGGCAACTCGGACGACAAAATCTTGTCCGACTTCAACGTCATAAAAGAGACGTGTTTCCGACGGGAAGTGACGTTTTCATCCGAGTTCCGAGTTGGAGAGAAATAATCGAACGCACCATTGGTTCATAGGCGCCATGATGTCACCAAGCTGCCTGACAGTCTGCCAAAAGCTTACAGCTACAGGGTTTTAAGAGCTATCCACAGGCACTCTGTGACCCCCGCCAGATTGACACCGTGCCTTTAACACCAACACGCCCCCCCCCCCAAAAGTGAACAACGAATTGCCAAAGTTATGACATGTCTCTTGAACTAGTGAAAAGGGGAGTGGCAGACCGTTTTAAAAGCCGTCCCATTGTGTCCTGACGGGGCACAAACATGCCCAGCGGTACCCCGCAACATGCCGATTGGCACGGACACGAAGAAGTGCGCTCGCCACGGCAACTGAAAGCAAGCTCGCAGTCAGACGTGACCGCGTAGCTGCGTGTCACAGATTGGCAGTGGTGGCATCTGCGGGGCCAAGTCTGGGTGCCAGTCCGACACTGGGAACCGCTGTCTGTGTTCACATTGTTCGGCTGGGTCCCGTCTGCTCCCTTGCTTTATTGGGCATAGAAATTATTTTTGATCTGCCGGCTTTGTAGTAAAGTGCAACAATGCTGAGAAGTAGTGGCGCGGGAGAACCTCTGTCTGGCCCTCTGGAGGCTTGGTTCGGTGCCCGTTTTCCTCTCATCTGACCTGCTGCTGGCTCTCTCTCTCATTCCCCGCCCCTCTGGCGTCTCCCCAGGCTGAGGAACAGTTGCGAATTGTGGAGGAGCAGAGAAAGATTCATGAAGAGAGGATGAAATTAGAACAGGAGAGACAACGTCAGCAGAAAGAGGAGCAGAAAATTATCCTGGGCAAAGGGAAGTCCAGGCCTAAACTCTCCTTCTCCTTGAAGGCGACGGAGTGAGGGAACCCCCGACCCCACCCCCCCCCCATCCCCAACTCCCCCTGTTGTATGGTAGCTTCATGTTGAAGTGTTCCTTCAGACATCCAGGTTTCTGTTATTGCTCACATGGGCTGTACGTGCACCATCCATCCAAATGAGTGGCCCCCTCCCCCCACTACCGCCGCCTCGTAACTATATATGCTCCCTATCTTATTTTTTTTATTTTTTTTAATAGTCTACACATCCTCTGAGACAGGTGATCAGCTGTCAGGTAACATAAGGCAGCTTGGCTTGCAAAATGTACTGGATGATGGAAGATGTCCTGGGGAGGGGGGTGGGGCTCTGTGAGGCTCAGATAGGGTACGGTGCTCACTGTTATTCCAGATTGGCGGCCAGACAGCAGGGGGTGCCATAATCCACAAAGGACTATGTTCCCACACTCCGGATGAACTTGTGGCACACATCGCTTTTTTTTTTTTTTTTCGTTTTTCCCCTAGAAGGATATTCCCCTCATTTTTTTTTCTTTTTTAGTATTTTTAGTGTCCGAGTCAAGGTGTCGACATCTCACAGATTACGCTCTCATCAGCACTGTTTTAAGCAAATACTGACTAATGCTTTTTGCTATGCCTTGTTTCGGGAAGAAGCGTATTTATTGTTCCACTTAATGAGGTTGACTTTTTAGTATTTTTTTTTTGTAATGTCAAGAATAAAAAGTAATGTGGACAATTTGATTTGGACGTACCAGATTAACGTTTTAGCGTAACAACGTACTTGTTACCATGATGTTATAACGAGGTACAGTCGTCCGATCGATTAAACATCACGAAGCAGGTGTCGTTTTACCGTAAAGTTTGCAAGATGTCTCCATAGACGCTTTGGTGCCCGCGCCGCCTCGCAGTTGAGGGCTCGGCCGGTAGGGGCGCTGTGAGGTGCCACATCGTGTCAAACGGACTGCTCGCCTGCTCAGGCTTATGTTTTTAATTTCAGCCGTATGAAAACACGATCGCCCGTCGTCCTTGTACATAGTAGCGTGCGTGTGTTTCCCCGTATAATACGTAAGCCCTGCTTGTTCTTAAGCTGCCCTGGTTCAGGTAAGCATAACTAGCTGCATGGTGAAGCTGGTAAGAGGCGTCCGCGTGTGTGTCTGTGTGTGTGTGTGTGTGTGTGTGTGAGAGAGAGAGAGAGAGTGCGTGAGTGTCGGAGTGGGGGTGAGTAGGGCAGGGCTTGGGGTTACAGAAAGCGGCAGAGCGTTACTTGTGGTGTAACCTTGCGTATTCTTCCTGTTCTGGAGACTGTACATTCACTAATAAAACCCTCGACTGCGTGCCCACCATTTGTGTATTTTTTTGTTTGCCTGAAATTCAATTTTATGCCCCAAAGGAATAAAAAATATAATGTTCAAACGTGCTTTGTGTCAGTACTTTATTAATTGGTAAGCTTTCACCTGCACCGATATACATTTAACACGTCGGCTGCCTTTCAATTGGCGGCGGATGTGGTTCCCCCGCTTCCCTATTGCACGGAGCCGCGGTGTCGCGGCTGGCTTCGGTAGCACCTCGCCGATGGTTCCTAAAGAAAGTTATGCAAGTCTCACGGAGGGGATGTAAAAAGCAGAGACGAGGGACGCACATCCAGGATATTCAGTGAATAGAGCCTACCTTTAAGCAGAACTTAAAACACATATAGTAAAGCCTTATGTACAATCTGTCTCGGCTTTTACCAGACGCAAGCTGTATGAATATAATATGAACAGCCACACATCTACTGATAAAAATGTATAACTAGTACAAGGTCAAAGGTTAAGCCAACAAAACATCTCAACATTCCACCTCGGACAGAACTGCTGATTAAATCTCTGCGTGTTTCAGAAATCCGGGGACTTAAATGCTCCGAATTGCTTGCAACTTTTGCCGTCGCTTTCCCTGATCCAGAAGGTATTTTTTTTTATCTTGGATAGTCGGAGAAACGGCGTTTTGTCGGGTCTCGTTGCAAAGGACAGGTCGGCTAGACAAGTCGCGGTTAGTCTCCGAACATTTTATTTTTTAATGTTTAAACTGTCCGCCAATCATAATTAGTGTGTTTTCAGTTCATTGTTAACCCTGGCGTTACTTAGCCAATATCTACAACAAACCGGTAAATAATTCCGAAATACCTTTTATCACAAAGAAAGGAGCATCATTAAAATTTCACCTGTACAGTAGGTCTACATGTAATGCTTCGTTGAAATTATCATAAGACGATTTAATTGCATCTTTCATTTGACTAGTGATAGACTAGTGTGTACTTATGGTAATGGATAACTAATTTATTAGGATTGTGTTTGATCTTCCAATGGCCAGCTACAGAGGAAGTCCACCACTTTACGTAGACGGAATGAGATCCACCAACTGAATAAATATTGGCAACAAAAGCTTTAACTACTTGTTTTGTTTTCTTTTCAGAAGGAAAAGTGTTTGACTTAAGATTGCGATAAGAAAAATAAAGCCCAGATTGTTTGTGAAATACAATACAAACGCGTGAGCTTATAAGTATATTAAACCAGGCATGTTCGTGTTAACAACACTCAGTTTTCTTACAAATTCATCGTAAAAACGTTCCCTCCTTTCGTTTCTTCAGCGCCCGTCGCTTACGTGTTCACTGATTAGGCCTACAGTCAGTTGCAGTCAGATTTTAAACATGCGGCTCTTTCCTAAAGTCACTTCCATGATATGTATACCATAAATTATATATAATATATATTAATCTGTATTATATCCAGATTGATAAACCATTAGTTCCTTTCTTTAGATTTCTCTTGTTTTACATGAAACAGTAAATCCTGTCGATCATAGGGAATATACAACATACGGTGAATAATTTTAAATACTTAAAAATCTTTATCCAGAATTATTAAGGTTATTTCGTTATATAAATAATACTCTCGTTAGGGTACGTTGATGTGTTTATATTTATGGACGTTTGAATGGGTCTATTATGACGTATACATAAATATAAACACGTAATAATACAAAATATAAGCTACGTTTAGTCGTATTAATATTACTAACATCAAAGTTGAAAACGTTCTATCTTCCGTGATATAAATCTAGAGACGTTAAAATTATTACTATAATTAACAACAACAGCAGTAACAACAACAACAATAATAATAATAATAAATCTCACTGTGATTATTACGTATGTTCTTTCTGGTGGGTCCGTTTTTCATGGGCACATGTTTTTGACATGATCAAAAAAAAGTCGTCCAAATTTATGGCTTTTTAAAAATGAAAATAGTTTCTTTTCACTTTATAACTTGTACTGAATGTGATTCACTGTCTTCGTCGGTACATATTAAGCATATACAGCTACGCGGCTGCCCGTCGCGATAAACGCAACACGGTTCCGAGAGTGTTTATTGGAATTAAAGCGCTCGGAACTTCCATAATCTCCAACGTGCGAAATCTCCTCTTTGATCTGGACCCAAATAAACAGCGGAGTACACATTTACACGTAAATTCTCACTGACTCAATTATCTTGTTAAAACGTGGGAAACAACATTTTTTCCTGACACATTTGATGTAGTTTGCGATAATATTATTTCCGTATTATATTTCACACAACCTTAAGCACACAAATCGTCTGTTATTCAAATGATGTTACCGGCAATACTATTCAACTATCATACAATAATTTTCTCATTTCACAGATTAAACATTTAAACTTTTCACAAAATAGCCTACTTAATTTTAATTTTCCACTTTTCAGTACCAACACGGAAATATTTTTGTTGTTTTTTTATTTACCCACATATTAAATTTTGTAAATTCATTAATTAAAATAAAAGCGTAAAGAAAGGATTAGAGTAAAAGAAAAAACAGATTTCAAAGTTCTATTAGAATTACCGTAAATCTGCTTTCGAAACAACCAATACAAGATATACATTAAATAAACAACACTTTAAGAATAAGTAGGCATAGAGACCTACTTTATCGATAAGTTGTGATTAAGTGTAAATGTATGTTATTAAAACAAAGACAAAATGAAAGTGCCGAAGAAATATTGGAATTAGCACTATGTAACTTAGTATAAAAGTCGCGAAACGTATTCGCAATGCATCCGCTAGTTGCCGCTGTTACCCTTTGAAAGAAATTGCCTGGTAATTTGAGACGTACCGTTGTTAGCTCCGACCGCGGTAGCTGTACAGCTAATCGGATTATTTTAACGCTGTTGGTTTCTTGGTTTAAAAATATGTGTTAAATGAAAAAAGCACTTTAGTTAATGCAAAGTGACATATTTTCAATAGGCCTATCTATAACATTCAGCATACCCGCTTGTCCTAACACATTTGCCTTATTTCATTGGAAGAAATCTAGATGACTGAGTATCCTTCAGCGTTTGTAGGACTGATTAATATCAACTTATAATTATTTTCACTTGTTAAAATGGGTATTCAAAAAAAAGACGTGTGTGACTTTTATTGGCGACCGTAGGTTTCAGAACACTGGATGAAAATATTAACTAATCCTATACAATATTCCAATACCATAGCTTTTTGAACTGAGATGCAGTGTTAATGAATTCATGCCATTGTGAGTGTTTTATCTTGCCAGTGAGTGTGTCACTGCGCTGGCCTCCGCGTCCCCTTCCATACCGTCTCTCTGGTTTGGATGCTGATTTGTGGTTGAACCGGTCGCCGAGGTCTTTGCGTTTGATTGACTGTTTTTTTCCCCCATTGACTTATTGGGCTCTGGCCAATCAGGAGCGGCGTGGGCGGGGCCAGTGGGTAGGTGGGGAACTGGTCGCAAATATCCAGTCTCGCAGTCACTTCGAGTTACTTGCATGCGAGGCTCGGAGCGTTTTCCTGTAGTCTCCCTTCGGCCAGCAGGTCCACGGAACCCGCACAACTCCACAGCGGTCTTTTCCAACTGAAAAAAGAGAGACGTACCCATGAGAACTAATATTTGAATTTAGTTAATTTATTTTCGTTCATTTCTCATTCATCATCATTATTGCATTTCTCCATTTTAGAATTATTTTAATGATTTTTGTAGCTAGCCAAAGGAATTAAAAGCATCGGTCTTCTATCTGCTGCTATTCTTGGAGAAACCATGCCTTTGGATTGATACCTCCTTTTTTGCAATTGCTGGACAAACGGGGGATTATTTTGTATCACGCATCGATGTACGAGGGAGAATGCATCGATGAGAGTCGCTCTGAACCGAGGAATGTGTTTCCTTCATGTTGGAGCAGTGAGGAGAGGCAGCGCGGCTTCGTCTGAATGAAAAGACTCCCGTTTCCCTTTCTCCTTGTGCATTCAGGACGGGATTTGGATCTTTCGCCGTGCGTGGGATAATTCTGCGCTCGGCAAACGCGATCTCTTTTCAGCCGCGGCGGGACTAACTCCAAAAAAGTCGCTTCGCGTGGATCATTTGCATTTGATTTATCAAATCTTCTGGCCCCGATCAGGATTACAGATTTCAGTTTTGTTACCGATTACCCCAGACGCTCGATTAGACGAGACACAGTTGCTTTATTATTATAATAATAATTATAATTATTCTCCTTTCGCTTTGATGAAAGCAATAATGGGGGACGCGATGTGGAGATACTATTTTGGAGTTATGGTTTTTGTTTGCAAGGTGAACCTGCCCAGTGCGGCTATTTTAGAGTCTATCTACTGGAACACAACGAACACGAAGTAAGTACGCTTAACATCCTTCACCCTGTTTATTCAAGCATGCCTATAATTTCAATTAAGAACCGTTTATTAAAACATCGATCAGTGATTTCCGAGACAGTGCTAATGTAAGAAGTGTCCGGGTAATTGCCATTGTTATTATTGTGTATTTCAGCATTTATCATTAATACTCTGGTAAATTATTGAGTAATACGCTGAGTTTAAATGGTATATCAAGTGCGTTAACTCATGGCCCTGCTTGGCCTATCCCGGGAGGTCGTTTGATTCTAACCCGTCGGCGGTGCTCAGCTAGGACATAAGGAACAGTCGATAATTTTTTTCTAAAAAATATGTATTTATATATATATATATAGACGCTAAGCGCATGCGGTATACCTCCCGTGTCAGTTGGATTTGCAACCAAACCTTGACTGCCTTATTCACCCCAGTCGGCCTGAATAATATAAAAGTGACCGCTCTAATTTTCAATGTTAAAATCCTTATAAACTGCAATTTATCTCCGTGCTTTCTGATTACTTATAATAGTGAGATCATCAATAGGCCTACAATACAAGCAGTAATAAATCATTTCTCTTTGAATGAGCTGTAAAGTGTACATTGGGAGTAATTGTGTTTAATTACATGATTCTGCACATAAATTATATATTGTTGTTGACGTATTTTAATTAAAAGGGCAGTTCGACTCTTTTATGTTTAGTTTAGGTTTTTTTTACGACAGATATTTTTTTAATCTTATACACCTACGGAGTTCAGTTTATTTTGCTTTTCCTTTGCGATGGTTATTTTTCTGCCCGTATAGTTTAAGTGGCTATTTTTAAACGGACCAACACTGAGGCCTAGCTACACTTAAGTTTTAGAGTGCTTGGCCCATAGCAGATTAAAGTATTCCTGCAGGTTTTGCGCATTCATTTCCCACTGAAATTGTTCGTGCAAATGTAGAGGGACCATAGACTGAAATGTAGAGGTTTGCCGTATTTTTCGCATTCCTAGTTGTGGCCGCATCTGCAGCTGCTGCCGAACTAGAGCCAGGTACATGATGAATTGCTTGCGGGCCACATCCGAAGCGGGTGTCCGTACTCACACAGGCGCCCTTCACCAACAGGGCATACGAGTCCCTCCGTTCTTCACATCTAAAGCTCAAACAACATCTGTAAAATTTCACTCCCATATTACTAAGCAGCCATAATAACTCTTTGTTTCGGCGAAGTTCCAATTTTGTTTTGTTTTATTTGTCAGAAGGGAGTAGGGCGCTTAATGTCTACGAAACTTACAAAGGGCAGAAAGCAGAGTGTCAGAGGGCCGGTCCGTGTTCACACTATGGTTCTGAGGTGTTTACTGATGGTTTTATATGGTGACACCTTTTATAACGCCTAATTATAGCACGCTTTTTGCGTGACGGGCCGGCCCTTGCCAAAGGACTCCAGCGATGACCCGGTAGCTGCCGCTTTTTCTGCGCTGGGCTCCGGTAAGGTGCGCCCCCTCCCATCCGCGGAAGCTTTTTACGGCCGCTACTCCGTCGCCAGGGCGCACTGCGCCCGCGTCCCTTCACATCCCTGCAAGTGGCTCGGTTTTAGACCAGTCCTTTGCAAAATGTCACAAGAAAAAAAAAGAAGCTTCTGCATGGCGTTGGACTTACAGAGAATGTGCATTTTTAATCGGAGTAATTGTTACTTTATTAAAGATTATCCTAGGGGAACCCGCGCATTCAAAGCAATCTGATGTGCTGTCGACGTACTTATTATTATTTAGAAATAAATTAGGAGCTATCTAGGCTCTTCTTTGTGTTTTTTTTTGCGTGCGGCATAAACGCACGGTTGCCATTCCCGATCTGCTGGAAGGATGCGGCGGTGCGATGAGGTGTTGCTATCAGATCATCCTTTCTCAGGCAGTCGGGGGGCGGAGGAGAGCCGGAGATTGGCGAGAACATGCGGGCAAGCCGTGCGGGGAAGAAGCGCTCCGGGCTCGCCGGCATTACGGCCATCCGCATATGCAAACGCACGACCATGCGGTTCTTCTTCATTTTTGTTCATTTAACCACACTGCAGCATCAGAATGGCCAAATTTTAACCAAAAAATAATATGCAGCATAAAAAAATTATACAACGTAATATAACAAATGTAATAAGTAGCCTATATTACAGTATAATATAATAATTATAATTAAAATTATATTAGATGTTTTTAAATTGTTTCTTCGTATTATTCGGCCGACTACGCAAAGTTTTCTCAAGTACATTTATTACAGTTGCATTTATTATTTAATAATATAAGTTCCCGGAGTACAGATGTAGGTATTTTTTCTGACTTTTTGATAAATTACAGATCGTCTCATGTTGAGTTGTCTATAATGTTGACATTTTACATTGCGCTCTGTCCTTCTGGCGCCGAAGGCCTCGCCTTCAGTTTCTCTTTTTTCGCAGAAGGCGTTGTGACCGCAATAAGCGGGGCCGCGCTCCCGTCCGAGGTCACATTCCTGCCTTCCCGTCTGAGGTGATGGACGCGCTACATTGTTCATTTGTGTGAAATCGATACCTGCCATGGACACTATTGTTCAGGAAAGGTTAAAAGCACCCTATTGTCGAGCCTTTGTCTCCCTAATGCGTCTTGCGGCCGCGAAGGAAGAGTGTTGTCGTTGGAAAGACGATCAACTTCTGTTAGCGCTGTTTTGCGCATGTATATGTTCTTAAATGTAACTGTAATGAGATTCGCTGGTGTAGCAGAATTTGCTGTAGCGTTAAGTGCGCAGTAAACACCAGTATAGATTATGCTCTGACACAGTGTTAGTGTCCCGCTAATGTCTTATTCGGCAGTAATTTTCCCAGTGGTTAACCTGTTTCTTCTTCACTACCGTTGTTTCTACATTTTGTTTAACAACATAACCCCCATCCCCTCCCCATCTTTCCTCGGAAAAAAAAGCAGTAGGTGAAAATAAACCCCACGGAGCCTCCCAGCTACCGTATTTGCTCTCACGGTTAAAGTTTACGGGCCATCTCTAAGCAGCCGTATGTGCCTTCTGGGGGCAGCGGCGCGGTTCCCGCTCGGTGCAGCCGGCGAAAAGCCTTTGTTGCCTTGATTTTTGCCTTAACCCAATGCGTGTGCTTTGAGACCCAAGCCCCCGGTAATCTGTTTTGTAGCTGGGTTTCAGAAACAAAGGCCAGGCCCGCCTAACACATTTCATTTAAAGGGAATGTACCCCCCTGACTGGGGTGTAGTTCATTAGGAGATTACATAGCATACAGAGCCCTTTGTGACTCTGATGGTGCACAGGGATTCAGATCTGCTTTGAGTACGGGGGGTGGCGGTGTTGGGGTGGGGGGGGTGCTCTGAATCCCCCCAGGGACAGCAGACAGTCTCATTGGCCCTGTAAAGCGACCCCCCCCATGGTGTAATTGTTCTATAACCCTGTCTCCCTATTTTACGAGAGGCGAGTGGCAGGACTTCGTAGTTGAGGGGGGGGGGGGGTGCTCAGGAAAAAGTTAAAGCCTGTTTTTCATGCAATTTGCAGGAAGGTAGCGGCTAAAAGAGATTTGCTCCCCATGGAAACGGGTAGAGAGGGAGCTGCCACTCCAGCCTGCATATCAGCTTGGGGGGTATGGGGGGGGGGGGCAGTAAAAGGAAGACAGAGAGTGTGCAACCAGAGAGACCCCAGGGCCGCAGCGGGAGAGAGAGCCTTCCAGGCCAGGACTGGGGATGAAAGACAGGGCCAGGGCTCACGAGGGGGACGCAGGCGAGGCTGGTACAGTTACAGGGAGAGGGCCGCTCTCAGGGCCCCCGCCTCCCCCAGGGCCCCCGCCTCCCCCAGGGCCCCCGCCTCCCCCTGGGCCAGGGCTCACGAGGGGGACGCAGGCGAGGCTGGTACAGTTACAGGGAGAGGGCCGCTCTCAGGGCCCCCGCCTCCCCCAGGGCCCCCGCCTCCCCCTGGGCCCCCGCCTCCCCCAGGGCCAGCGCAGTGCCGCCTGCAGCGTTTCTACCTTATGGTGGGGTGGGATGGTAGCTGGGTTATGATTCTCCCGCAGTGGACTTGCTGGTCTGGGTCCCATGGTGTCCAGCAATATCAGCAAGAGAAAACTCACATGTAACAGAAGAGATATCAGGTGACTGTCAGGCCCCCCCTCAGTGTGATCTGGATCGTATGTTTATGCCAGACGAAGCTGAACCTTTTCCCCGCTCCCTGTTCCTCCTTGTGGGGGGGGGGGCATCCGGATGCGACCACCTCCTTCTCCCTCCTCCCTCCTTCACTCTGTTCATGTTCTGCCAGTCAACATACAGGCAAATCACTCTGTTTGTTGTGCCTTAAATAGCATTTTAGGCAAGGAAAGCAAACCAAAAACAAACATGGAAATGAGCTGAAAAAAAAAACGAAAGTTTTTTTTTCTTCGTTTGTCAGGAGCAGGACAAACCTGTGTGACTCGTTCGAGCCGATCAAATTAAAGAGTAATAAATCCAATAATGTCCTCATTACGGCAAGTGTTTGCATGTTAACTGCCAAGTTGCTGCTGATGGCTTTGCCCCTGCCGGCTTTTCTTCTCTGGCCTGGAATATTTATGACCCCCAATGGGGGCTGGGGTTTGGGTTGATTGCATTTCTACCAGGGGTTAAAGCAATACTGCTTGCATGAGAAAGAGACCAGCTCGTGTTCTCTAACCCCCCACTCTCCCCCCCTCCAGCTACTGCTCCCACGTAGAGAAACTGACCAGTCATGTATTCGCTTTCCTTTTTGCTTAAGTGGGGGGGGGGGGGCAGCATCGATTGCGTCTATCCACCGCCTGGCGTGTCGGCCTCGGAGTTTATGGTCAGGCGAGTCGCCCCCGTGACCCGGGTGCGAGGTACAAAGGCCTGCCGGCAGACATCAAACAGGCTTCCTAACCGCTCTCGCTCTGCCTCACTTTCATGTTTTGCGATGAAATCAGCTTTCCATATCGATGCCACCCGCTGATAGGTCATAGGTGTGATCGAGCAGCTCGATTCGGCGACGTCGCCTGAGTATGCGGGTCCACGGTGTGCTGTGTGTCAACCGGCAGAACCTAGCCACCTTTGAAATGTGTGTGTGAATGATGCCACATTACACTCACACTCAAAGCCAGACAACTTCCTCATATGGAAACAGAGATTAAATCAGGACATGAAAGAATGGACAGGGTACATGGCTGGGAGTAAGAGAGGGACTCACGTACGCAAACACACACACACACACAAAAACACACACACACACACATGCATGCCGGGCAGCAGACACAGAGCAGATATCATGCACCGATAGCATTTCCGCGGCACGTCTGTCCCTCTCTTTGATTTTGCAGCCAGAGACGTCGGCAAGAATGAAGAATAGCTGGATATGTGTGTGTGTTTGTGTTGGTAGGGCATCATTTCATTGTGGGAACATCCATGGACATGTCAATACTGTGTCCCCCCCCCCCCCCGTTTAGTGTGCGGCTTCGGTTGAGTAGTGCTGATGAGCTTGGCAGATGGCGCCCCCATTCTCTAGCGCCTCTGAACTGCGGCGGTGACCTCGTCTGCCACCGCTGCACCCTGCATCACCTGCCTCCGCTGCCTGTCTGTCTGGGCTGCGAGCGCGCAGGCAGGAAGCTCCGCAGCTGTGCGTGTGTGTCTGCGCATGCGCGTTTGTGCTCCTGTACCGTGCTGATTGGTCGTGTACGGCGTCTGTAGGCTCTGACGCCCCATAGCAGCTGCCTGGCTGCACGATTCGCTGTCCAGCGTTAACACCTGCATTACTGCCTCCACGGTTCCGAGGCCCCCATCGCAGGTCGGGCCTCGCCCCTGGAGGTCGCAGTTCGAGTGCTGGGCGTCATGCCAGATCACATAATCTCACGGTGCTCAGGCAAACAAACAAACAAAGGAGATATTTATGTTTCATGAGGTCATTCTTTTTATTGCGGCCTCATATCCGCTGGCCGCCCTGGGCCAGGGGAGCGGGGGCTGCCTCTGCTCTGGTGGGTGCGACCCAGAACTGTGCTGTAAAACGAGGTTGTAAAGACCAGTGCTGCTCGAGTGACCCCCCCCCCCCCCCCACCCGCCAGCCAGGGATGACCGCCACCCCAGTAGGCCAGTAAAAACCCCAGCTGATATCTAGTGACTCCTGATTTTGTAACTGGAAAAGGACGAAAGGACAACGAGAATTTCTTGATGTGATTCCTGCACAGAACCATCATATTTATGGAGTTTAATTAGCCATCTAGTCTTAGCGTGGCCGAGGCTTGTCGCGAAACCTCTGAAATGGGCTTTTTGCATGAAATTGTAGTGTTTCTCCTGCTTATAGCATTTTTCAGCGTGCAGGGAGAGCAACAGGCAGGGAGATTTGGGGTGAGCAGACAGACGGACTTAGAGGCTGACAGGCTCGCCGAAATTCAAAGGGGGGGGGGTCTGGTGGGATCCTCAATAAATGAATTTGAGCATTGTTGGGAATAATTATAGCTCATGCTTAAAGACGTGTCTGTTTAAATTCTTTTAGTTGTTGTGCTGGCTTTACGTAATGGGTAGGGCTAATTAGTTCTCATTATTTTTCTGGAACCGTATCCTGTTCTGCCGGGACATGCAGGAACACCTGTATTGTGCTAAAGCCATCTAAACACCTCGCTGTTTGAAAGCTGCTTATTAACATCGGTTAAAACGCCCCAACGCCACCATCCTTTTATGAAGTAACTAAGTGCCTCTTTGCTCTCTCCTCCCCTCCTCTCTGCCTCTATCTGTCCCTCTCTCCATCTCCCTCTACTTCCTGCCCAGGTTCGTACCGGGACAGGGGCTGGTGCTGTACCCCCAGATCGGGGACAAGATGGACATCGTGTGCCCCCGGGGGGAGGGCGGGCAAACAGACGGGGTGGAGCTTTACAAACTCTACATGGTGGAACGGAAGCAGCTGGAAGCCTGTGCGGTCACGGAGGCGGACACACCTCTGCTGAACTGCGACAAGCCTGACCAGGACGTTAAGTTCACGCTCAAGTTTCAGGAGTTCAGTCCCAACCTGTGGGGCCTGGAGTTCTTCCGGGGGAAGGACTACCACATCATCTGTGAGTGCCTCTCTCTCCGTGTCTCGCCCTGCACGGCTCTCCTCCTGCTTTATTGGCCCGTTTTCCCTCAGCCTTTCTTTCTTCCTACATCTTCTGGATCCTGCTCTTGAACTGTCACGCCACCCCGGTGCTGCCCGGTCCCGCTTCTGATGCTCGGCCGTGCCCCCATCCCTTATGCTGAGCCGCCTCGGCTCTGTCCGACAGAGATGGGCCGTACCATCTATGTAGCAGACCCGGGGGTGGTACGGGCCAGACCATTGGCATGAGGGCCTGTGGCGGCGGGACAGCACGGGCAGGGCCATCTGTGTCAGCGAGCATATTGGTTGTTTCCTGGGCGGCAATGGGGGGGGGTCTCTGCATGTTCGGAGGGTGAGCGACTGCAGAGACGAGGAGGAGTGAGGTAGTGATGCAGGGCGGAGGCCTGAGGGTGTGTGCGACCTTGCTGAAAATGGGGGGGGGGGGCAGGACATCTTTATAATGCCTGGATGTTCAGGGGGGGGACTCACTTCGCCAAAGACGATACTGTCTCACTGGCTGCCCGCTTTGTCCAATGAGGGCACAGGGCTGCAGTCACATGACCGGTGCGGCGCAGTTCCGCCGTGGCTGCGCGTCCCGCCTGGCGACAGAAGCAGTTAGCGCCTCCTGTCTTCCTCGCCCCCCCCCGTCACGCCGCAGATGGAAAACTGGCAAACGTTTCCCTCACGCCCTCTATCTGTTAGATAGAAAATGCAGTTATGGGGCATGGGGGGTGGGGCAGGAGATTATTATAAAAAAGTATTTTTAGTACGTGTGTAACATTAAACAGAAGATGCAGTTTTTCTCTGTCTTCTTGTTTGGGGGGGCATTTATCTGCTGGTGGGGTGGGTCGTTTACTGAAACACGGTACTGCCCACGGCTTTGAAAATCTTTCCGCCTGTCTTGGAGCTAGTGCTGCCAAGTCAGACCCGCAGCACAGGTGTGGGGGGGGTGGCAGGCTGGGGGGGCGGTGGCGGTGTGCCCTGAGGCGCAGCGAAAGCTGAGGATTTGCCCCGCGGTTCATCTGCCAGTGCAGGACAGTCGTCTGTGCCTGCGGGGCACTCGGCAGTGGGTCGGGGGGGGGGGGGGCGGCATGACGGTGCCCCCCACAGCCCGACACAGTCAGCTCTGCTTTCGGGGAAGTCATTTTCCCGGTTGCTCAGCAAGCAAGGAGCAACACTGTGACTGCTTCTGACTGCCCCCCCTCTCCGCCCCCGCACACTGGTGTGCTTAATGGATTAATGGATTTAATGCTGATTTAGCTGCTCACCCACCAGTCAGCTATGCCGTCAGCCACAGATGCGTCGTGAAAAGAAAAACCAGGCAGGTAAAGGGCGCCTTCGGCCGTGTGGAACGCAGTCTGTCCTGACGGCGCCCCCCGCAGGCGGCTTCACATGCACGGCTGGTGTGATTATTTCAGGCTGCCAGGCTTCCAGCCGGGAGCACAGAGAAAGAGGGCACTATCTAAATAGTTCTTGTCTGCGTGCCAGTGGCCCAGAGATCTGTTAAAACAGCCACACAGGATTCGGGCCGTTTAAAAAAAAAAGTGCTTGCGGGTGCTGTAGGAAGAGATGGGGTCGCATGTCTGCATCTCCGGACTGGTCCAGTAAATTCCCCCAGCTGTTTGAAGGCACGCTTTTAGCTTATCCGCGGATCCCGAAGCGGGATGGGACTGGGGATGGGGCTGAGTGTCAGGGTGGGGTCCCGGAGTCGCGCCGACGGTCCAGCTCGCAGGCTCCACTGTCGATGCGAATTAGGCTGTCCGGCACTGAGCGGGCGCTAACCGGCGCGTAACCTCGGCGCCATGGCGATGCCTTCACGCTTCACGGGATGCTCAGGGGGTAATTACTGCATCGTTAATATCATCGCTCCATCTGTCTCCCCACTCCACGTCCTCCAACCTCATCTCCGTCTCTCCGTTCTTCTCCCGTCCGTCCGACCAGCCGCCGAGGGCCTGTGGTTTTTCCATGCCGTTTCCCATGCAAATGTGAGCAACTCAAGGTTGGGCGAATTCTGTAAGTGACTGAAAACGTAATGAAAGAAGTAATGGCTGAGCGGACTGCGCTCTTTCTGGGAGGAGCCAGGGGTCGGCCGCGGCTGTGACGCTATGGAGTGTCCTGACGGCGGTTTTCCCATAAAAGTGCTGACTTATGCTTAGGTTATTTAGTTATATGCACAAGTTCGCGTTCTCGTTAAGATGTTTAATTGTGTTTTTGGGTCGTTCTCATTCTGCAGCGTGTGTGTCTTGGTTTGAGTGTTAGCAGAGTTTACACACACATACCAACACATAAACACAGTCTCTGGCAGGCATACACACACGCTGCGCAGGGGGCGGGGCCTCAGTGGTAGGTGCCGCCATACGCGGGCATCTCCAGGGCCGTTTCATTAATCTTGAATGACAGGGATTGTTTGCCTGTTTGTTTTGGAAAGAACACCCCCCTCCCACAGAGTGGCGTCATGACACAGGAGGCGTGCTCTCTTAGCCGTGGTGGTGGAGGTGTGGGAACCATCCAGAACGGCATGGGGGGGCCGGGTACGTGCAACTGTCTGAGTGAATGGGGGTGTCTCTCTAATAAGGCAGGGAGACGTCAGCGCAGCGGTGCTGCCTACACCCACCGCCATCCTCCACAGGATAGTCACACTCCCTGTCTTTCTCCTTCTCTTCTTTCTTTCTGCCTCTCCCCCTCTCATTCTCCCTCTCTTTTCTTCTTCCCTCTCCCTTTTCTTCTCTCACCTCTCTTCATCCCTCTCTCCTCACTTCCATCCCTCTCTCCTCTCCCCTTTCCTCTCTTCCTCCCTCTCTCCTCTCCCCTTTCCTCTCTTCCTCCCTCTCTCCTCTCTCCATCTCTCCTTTCTTCTTCCCTCTCCATCCCACCACCGTGCCTTTGGTCACAGTGCCATCCCGGGTCCAGTCTCTGTCTCCCCGTCTCATCCGAAGACTGGAACATTCCGATCATGGGCCGCACGCGTCACCTCCGTCGTCCTCGCCTGTCACCGGCACTCTCGGGGGAGCAGTTTGAGGTGCAGTGGCTCGTTCCAGCCTGAGCGCATGGAAAGGCCATTCTGCCGTTCGCGCCCGTCGGCTACAGTCCTATCTCAGCACCCACCAGCCTGCTTATTTTATTCTTCATATTCCGGGGCTGGGAAGGAAACTACACACACAAACATAAACGCATGCGCTTTCACACATTGTGAAATAAAAGATTTGTGTCCCTCAGCTGCGTATATTAAGGATGGCCTGGTCCCAGAGATACTGAGCGGGCTGGGGTGGGGGCGGGCCTTGCTGGTATCATGGGACCAGGGTGGATGTTCAGGAATGGGGGGGATTAGGAGAGTGTCTCAGTCGCTCTGGATGCTTCTTTTGTGTATATGTGTGTTACTCCTGTGTGTGTGTGTTACTGCAGTGTCAGTGTGTGTGTCTGTGTTATGTTGGTTTGTGTGTGTAACTGCCATATTTGTGTGTATATCACTGCAGTGTGTGTGTCACTGCAGTGCGTGTATGACTGGGAGCTCACAACTGGCTTTGGGAGTATGTAGGTCTGTGTGTATGTGTGTCACTGCAGTGTCTGTCTGTGGGTTGTATTTACCACATTGTGGGGACTAAATAGCCCGTTATGTGAGTCTCTGTGTCACTGTAGTGTCTCTGTATGAGTCTTTGTGTCACTGTAGTGTATCTGTGTGAGTTTCTGTGTCACTGCAGCATCTGTGTGAGTCTCTGTGTCACTGCAGTGTCTGTCTGTGTGTGGATTTGTGAAAACAAGCTCACACAACAAACATAGACCTTTAAAGGAGATTTCGCATTCTTGTGCCCATAGATTCGCAGCGCCTGAAAGCCAGTCTGCATTCTGGGGAGGGTTAGGCATGGAGAGAGAGAGTGGCAGAGAGAGAGAGAGTGGCAGAGAGAGAGAGAGTGGCAGAGAGAGAGAGTTGCAGCTGTCTACGCAGCGACCAGCCGCGGCACAGAGAGACCAGCCGCTCTCTGTTCCTCCCGGAGAGTGCTGTGCTGTCCATTAAAATGCAGCTCACATGTACCTCCACGTGGCCACAATGGGGGCAGCAGCAGAGGGCGCCGTTCGCCGGGGGTTTTACAGCTGGCTGATGAACACTTGTTTATGAAAACCCTCTTCCGGTTGAATAAAGATAGAGAAGACGAAAGGAGAGACGCGCCGGGGATTCTGGGTGGGGAGCATGCAGGGCGGTAGCCAACCCCGCGGTTGGATCTCATTAGAGCCGTGTCAGTGATCCGATGGAGCTTGGGACTGCTGAATGGGGGGGGGGGCACTAGGGGGTGGAGCCATGGAAGGGGTCGGGCCATAGAAAGGGGTGGAGCCATTGGAGGGGGGGCAACACATGGCCTAGGCTCACATGACTGTTGCTCCCAGATTCCCCCTCCCTCAAACCCGAACTGGCCCCTAGGAAAGCAACACTTTGCGATTTTTACGATGTATTTTTTTAAAAGGCGCTAATAATGCCCCTGATGCACGTTTATCCACGGGCCTGTGAAGTATCCCTGTCTCTTCTAGCCCCTGCTTCCTTGCCCGCGTTCCGCACTGGTGTCAAAATTAATCCACCCCCGGGATGAGATGATGGATACTGCGGTGAGGAATTTCCCATGTCCACCCTGCCCCCCCCCCCCGTCCACTGTCCTGCTCACTCCTCGGGATGCTTCATTATGGTTAATCATATTATAGCTGCTGTCCTTGGGGGTGGGGGGGGGGGACCGTCAGCTTTCTGTGGTCTGGTCTGGGATACCATTGGAGGGGGCTGTTATTGAGGGAGCTGAGCATGGCTGTGTGTGTCAGTGTGCGGGCAGGCGTGTTCACACCCACATGTTTGTGTGCTCGCTTGTCTCGTCTCCCGGCCGGCTCTCGCACTCCCTGGTCAGCTCCCCTGTCGCTTCTGGGCGAAAGCGGCTGTGGCTTTGGTCCCCTGAGCAGGCCCCACTGGCGGGTCGCCCTCCCCCACTGTCCGGCCCACTTTGGCTGCCCCTGGCGTCCTCCTCCCAGCCCCCCTGGCACCCTCTCTGGACTTACTGCTGATGAGGTGTGTGGAATACATTTAGGTCCAGCTGTGGCTTTGCTGTCCTCGTCTCCCCTCTCAGAGAGGAGAGGCCCGTCCGCTGATCTGGCTGCCCCCTCCATCCATCCATCCATCCATCCATCCATTCCTCATTCTTACATATGTTTTCTGTTATGCTCATTGTAGCACACACAATGAGGTTTGGTTTCTCTCTGAGAGGCCCTCCTTGTGGGGGGAGGTTTTGATCCCTGTAGCTGTCCCTCGTCGGCTGTGACCACGAGCTTGACCCCGCCTGTCCCCTCCTGTCCCACAGCCACGTCCAACGGCACCCTGGAGGGCCTGAACAACCAGAAGGGGGGAGTCTGCAAGACCAAGTTCATGAAGATCACCATGAAAGTTGGCCAGAGTGAGTACAGTCTGCTGGCACAAATAACCGCAAGTCTTCCTGTTGCTGCTGACAGTGTCTGTGTTGGAAACATCGCTTATTATCACAGAAAGCAGCGTACAAACCGCTCTGAGCCTGTACTTTTGTACACTTGCTATTTTGTCTGGACTCGCACAGGCACTTTGATAGCAGACCCTGATTCCTAAAGCCGCTTTGCGTGGGGGGGTGGGAGGCTTTTGGTTTAATTCTCCCGGGCCTTCGCTCTCAAACAGCTCCCAGAGGGAAAGCTGTGCTAGCTGCCTCGGCTGCGCAGGCGGGCAGGCTCCATCTTTCACGCCTGCGTCGTTGAGCCGCCGCATGTAGAGATGGCTCCCACACGCGTCATATTTATGATCCAGCTGTGACTGATACTAAACAAATATGTACGTGATTTCCCAACATTCGTATGCTGGAGGCAAGTGCCAGGGATGTTATCCTGTGTGGTTGCACCATGATCTCACCAGGTATAGCCTTGTGTTTATTCAATGATAGTTAATGACTGGATTAGCCCCCACCTCCACGGTGACGCCCACAGGTGGGGTCAGGGAGCGCCCCGAATCGTCAGAAGGGTGTCTGACGTGTCCCTGTCGCTTATGTGCTGCAGGTCCTTCAGACAAGACGGCAAGCAAAGACAACCCCACCAGATACCCTCCGGACAGTGAGGAGGGCAACGGCAAGGACCACAGAAACTCAGTCAACACAGACGGCAGCCACGGTATGTAGGAATCACCTCCCATCCCATCAAACCACGGTGTTGCCGAATTCCATCTAGTCCAAATGTGCATTATATGCTCAGATCAAAGGTACAACTGCGGTCCAGATCTGTACATGGGGCCGTCTGCTGATGCTCGCTCCCGGGCTCAGCAACCCAGCCCAGAATGGCTGAAAGATTCACGCAAAGTAAAATCGATCCCAGTATCTTGGCATGGCTCGGCCAGGTTTAGTGGCTGAAGGCAGCTGCAGAGCCGTCCCCATTTGGGTGAGCGGTTTCTCAAGAGCGCCCTGGGGTCGTGGAACCCCCTCCGGTTCCCCGGAGAACCGTGAGTCTTTTCTTATCTTTCTTACATAGCAGGGATGGAATGGAGGGAAAAAAGAGAAAAACTCGATTTGGGAAATGGAGTCTGCTCCAGCCCCAAGCTCTCCTTTAGGTCTCCTCATGATCAGTCGCATTGGCAAAGGCGGGAGCCGTGTGCTGTGGAGACATCCTCATCATCCTGCTCGCACAGCCCTGCCCCCCGGCCCGCCAGCCGCTGCTCCACACGCACACAGCCGCTGTGTTTGTGTGAAGCCCGCTTCCCTGTTGCCTTTCATCATGGCAGCCAGCTCTGTTATTCGCACCTCGCTTTTATACCAGCAGACATTTGCCTTTTAGGCACCGGGGGGTGGGGTCTGGTGCCGCCCTGCTGGATTTTGGTGACGCTGACATCATCTCTCTTGCCACCCCCAGGCACCCCAGTGGAGGACGAGAACAACTCGGATGGCAAATCTTCGAGCGTCATCGGTTCGGAGGTGGCCCTCTTTGCCGGCATCATCTCGGGCAGCGTCATCTTCGTCGCTGTCATCGTCATGTTGGTCCTGCTGCTGCTGAAATACCGGCGGAGACACCGGAAGCACTCCCCGCAGCACGCGGCCGCGCTCTCGCTTAGCACGTTGGCCTCACCGAAACGCGGTGGTGGCGGTGGCAACAACAATGGCTCGGAGCCTAGCGACATCATCATCCCGCTCAGGACTGCTGACAGCGTTTTCTGCCCGCACTACGAGAAGGTCAGCGGGGATTATGGACACCCTGTCTATATAGTGCAGGAGATGCCGCCTCAGAGCCCGGCTAACATCTATTACAAGGTCTGAAGTCCACCAGAGACACCTGCGGGTGGCCCATGTCCTTGTGTGTTTTCTTAGTATTATTATTATGGTTATTAATACGATATAAATGATCACGATTCCGGAAGAACTCCTAGTTCGCTGCTCAGTGGGTCAGGGCTCCCCCTGCTGGCCCCGTGTTTTGTGCACTAAGACTGATGTCGCGGAATTGCCCGGCGGAGCGGCTCGTTGGGGGGGTGGGGGGGGGGAGGGGGGGCAATGGATTGCGGCGGAATGGAGCGTGGAGTCTGGACAGACGGAGAGAGGGAGCAAGCTGGAATGGCGGGCGGGCCATCTTCCCACTTCGCTCCGGGATTTTATCCGGATGTTACTCCTGCCTGGGACAGGAAATGGAGAGGGGGAAGAGAAGGAGGGATGGAGAGAGAGGCAGCAGCCGACTGTGACCTGATTGCGGCGATGGCTGTCCCGTGCCTCCTCTTTGACAGGGACAATCTAGAGGATGGGAGCATGTGAGGGAACGGAGTGAACCTCCTCGGCAAGGCAGGGATCTGACTTACCTACACTCCAGTGGTCACCCACCCACCCACCCACCATGGATCGCTTTTGTCCTTTTCTCGTTTTCTTTTTTCCCCATTGCTCTCGTCACCCGTCACCTGTTTTTTATTTTTTTGACTCTTCTCAGTATTTGTTACTTGAAGGCCTGAACGTTCTCATTACCATTTTTATAAGTGTATGCACGCACCCCCCCCTCACACTCACCCTGACATCATTTCCATTTCAGTGCTCTTTGCTTAAAGGTTGTTTCAGTACCGGAGACTCTCACGGATCTGGTCATCTGGGTGCTGTGTCACGGGAGTGACACGCAGAAGGGCGGCTGCCTTGGGGCGTAGCGGGAGGAGCTAAGAAAGTAAGAATGGGGAGATGGATTGGGTGAACAGGCGAGAGGTGCGATCTGGTTGGTCCGTTTTGGCTGCCCATCGAGGTGTAGAGCTTCACAGCCTTGGTTGGACAGCTGGTTTTTGTGATGGTGGGGAACACACACCAAAGCAGCACTTTTTTCGGTTCCTTCACAAACTTGTGCGAAGGACTAGCATCAGCAGATGCCGGCGGAGCAGTAAAACACCCGCCGCTTTTGCAACTTAAGGTCTGTCTTTAGTTATATCAAATAAAAGGCTTGACTTGCCCTGATGGCCCCCCCTGCAGGACGGAGTACCAAATCACACTTCTGAGTTGGGTTTCTCTGCTTAGATGGGGGAGTCGGCGATCTGGAGGTACAGGCCAGAGTTTACCTGCCTTACTGCTGTGTTACCTGAGTAAGAGTGAAGAGAACCCTGGTCTGCTTCAGCCCCTGGAGCTCACCTAGGTACTGTAATTCGTGGCCATAGGTGGTGGGGGACAGGGGGAGGACGAGGGGCTGGGGATCGACTGGTGCTCTCCTCAACGCATAAAGCACAGGAATCCTCTGCTCTTGTTTTGTTCGCTGTTTCTTAAGCCTCCCCTTTTAAAATTAATTGTACATTTTAAGGGGAGATTCTGATGAACTAGAAAAAGAAAGAAAAGAACTTGAGAAGAGGAATTTATTTATGATAGCAAAATAGAGGACAGGAGTTATTCGGGACTGTGAGAAGTTTAGTAATATATTATGGTAAATGCACATTATGCAAGGTAGGTTTGTGTTCTGAAATCCCCAGTTTTCGTTTATTCCCACACAAATATCTTGAGTTGCCTTTTTAAAACAGAGCTGGTGCGGAAGAAAAGGAGGCAGGGTTAACTTGGACCTCTGCCTTTGGGAAAATAGCTCGGGTCCAAAAATAGCTAGGATTGGTGTAAATGCACAAAAACAGGGCCCTTGAATGTGCTTTCTGAACCCCCGGCGGATTCAGTGGTATATCGGGCTGGCTGGACCCGACGTTTGCCCATAATATCCCACAATGCTTCACTGTAGCGTCTCCTCAAAGGGCGACGGGAATGTTTATGTACCCGTCCCGGCTGGCGCGGCTGCGCTTCACTGCGTGCTCGTGTGCGTACGTCCGCACGCCCGGGCACCTTCACCTGTACCTCATCTTAAACCGGTCAGCTTGAACGTGGCTGTGAAAATTTTGTTAATATTCTGCGCTTATCGTGCTCTTCAGGCGACTGACCGATATTCCGCGACACGGAAGCCAATTTAGCCGAGCGGGACGGTCGCCCCTGGTTACGAGTCTCGGTTTCTCGCGCACCTCTGCTCGCCCCAGACTTCTTCAGTTCGAATCTCTCATTCCCTCATCGATTACATTACTCCCACTTAAAGTAAAAGCCTTGTATGAATTTGTGTCTCTGTCTGAGGCTACAATGCTGGCAAATATGCAATTTTTATTTATTTTTTAACTATTAAAAAAAAAAACTTTACCCAAGGAAAGTGTTCTTAAACCACTGATAACGATACACCTTAAGCAAAATTTATGTGAATCTGCTGTTAATTTCTTATTTTTTCTAGGATCACGTCTTTTTTTTTTCCCTCCGGAATGTTCCTTTAGAAACACTCTTACTGTGCTGTCGTTAGGAGGTAAGCTGTGAAACACAATAGGACTTAAATTCATCCGAGAAGTTAAGAATAATAATAAAAAAACAACAACAAAAAACTGATATGTGTTCAGCCGCTGCTCGTCCTGGGGCAGAATATGACAATCTTATTAGTTTCTTTAAATCTGAAGTCGTTACCCAGTTAACGTGCAGCACTCTCATTATGTTGCTGTGATTTAATTTAATTTGTAATTTTCGTTATTTTTCACCAACCTGTACCGTTGCAGCAACGTCGTGAGAATGTTATGCGATTGCCGGGAATCGCTCCTTCAGGCTACTGTAAAATGCCTTGCTTGTATGGTCAGCCCTGGTCACGTGACTTTGAAATTTGCACCGTACATCTGTAGTTTAAATATTGTAAATACGTTATTGTTTGTATTGTACATGAGATCCGGGTTGTTACGATAGCCTTATCCACCTTTTTAGAAAACGGAAAAAAAAACTGAAAGGAAAAAAAAAATTAAAAACAATCCGCATCATGGTTAAGAAAAACAGACTTTTTTGGTAACCAGCTTGTGTAAATATCGAGACCAGATCCAATGAGTTTTTTTTATGAACTCCTGAGTAAGATGTTTTGTATAAAATTTGAATTTTTTGCTATGTATTTTAGCTAGAGCTTACTGAAGAAGTCAGTCACGTACCACCACCTCCCTTTTGCACTGTTCATTGAGAATTTGGTTTGAAAACGAACGGATTGAAAAAAAGCGTACAGCAAACATTGCCAAATCGACTGCTGCATATTTGTGCCATACATGTTTACCATGAATATTTATTTAATTTGTTTCTCCTTTTGTTTTGCTTTTTATCCCCTTTTCTTTCGTCTGGTTTGTAAGTAACACAGTATTATGGTTCACTTGTATGTCGGCTTTCCCCACCTTGATTTTTTTCTTTTTCCTACGGATCACTCCTGGCTCCTGGCTGCTCTGGCTCAGTCCCTGCAGTTGAAATAGCCAGTCCGTGAAAAAGGGTTTTATGAGAAAAGGAACTATGACACACATTCCACCAGTCTGTTACAAACTGATATTGTTTTTCAATAAAATGTGTTTCCTATGGATACAGCCCTCTTGTCTCTCTCTGTGGCTCCCTGTTATTTTTTGGTCACCGCCGGAAGTATACATTACGTTCTCTACTAGCATCGTAGTTGTTCACACGCTCTATGTACTCCACACTGACCCTACACTGAATTTTTATAAGTTCAGGATTTGGAGGCCACACCTGGGATTTGAACCAACAACCTTCAGTTTGGACTCAACCAGCTTAACTGTAATTTTTTTTCTTCTTGGTTAATGTGTCATTCCAAGGGTGGTCACATGACCAGCTGTGCTAAGTTTATATGACCTATGCATTCCTATGATAGAAAAATGCAAACATTTGCACATCCAGATCAGGCTTGTGATATGATCAGGGACCCCCCCCCCCCACACACACACACTCACAGCAGGCCTGGAATTTAAGTTTAATGGAATTGGGACTCCTTGGTAGCCGAATGTCCCAGAGAGAGTGAGAATACCTGCACCTGTGTCCTTCGTGAGTCTGCATCGATGGCTTTAAGGTTCTGTGCTTGTCTGTGTTTCTTTATGTAATTACTACATTTTGGGGATCAGATTCCCCCACAAGGTGATAAGAATCTGTAACTTCTTACCATGTGATGACATATTTTTAGTCCCCACGAGTGGAAACAATTTTATAAAAAATCTGACAGCAATCAAAAAACTAAAAATGCCAAAACTTTTCTATATTGTTCAGTTACTTATGGTTAAGGTTGGGGCTGGGTTGGGGTTAAGGTTGTCAAGTTGGGAGTTTTTCCCATAGAAATGAATGGAGAGTCCCCAGAAAGACATGAACATAAATGTGTGTGTGTGTGTGTGTGTGTCGGTTCATGTGAACTTATTTCCTTCAGTCTTAGAGGTAACGGATCTGACAGCATCATTTTAGCAAAGATGACCTTACAGAGCTACATTTCATCTGCATTCTGTTGACCTGGACTTTAGACAGTTTATGCATTTGGTAACACTTTACTTACACTTTACATTACTTAAGTCATGTTTTTAGTAATTTATAAACACATTCACAAGAAATGGTAATGCATTCATAAAGCATTATTAACATGGCTATAAAAATTTATAAAAAGACAAAATATTATAGCAATGTGTATTATGCATTATGAATGCTTTATGAAGCTTTCATCTATAATGCATTATAATGGTCTGTATAAGTATTAAGGATGTTTTGTACTGCATTGTAAAGGAATGCAGTGCATTATAGATGAGAGCTTCATACAGCAGTCATAATACATAATAAACACAGCTATAATGTGTTATACCTTTTTATAAATATAGCTATTTTTATAATGCTTTATGAATGCATTATAATGCATTATGAATGAGTTTATAAATCTTAAGTAAAGTGTTACCGTATATTTAAAAAAATTATAATAAATATAATGATTGGCTGATCTCCAAAAGAGATTTGTGGATTTTCACCATTTCCTCAGTTGCCTGAGAAAACCATTGTAATATAACTGCTGAAATGTGCAAAATGTGTATACTACACAAATGCCATAAATGCCAGTCTGATTTAAACATATTTTATTAATGCAATGCATTTAAATTGAATCATTGTAAATATATTTCATACTGAGGATAATATACTTCTGTGGAGTACTTTCCAAAATAATTGTCCTTTTGTACACTGTAAATTTGTTGTAATATAGAATAAAAATAAGATAATATATTTTATTTATAGTAAGTATACTGACAGTGAGAACAGTGAGGTATTTAACTATGGTGCATCCTTGAATGTTTTTCTAAATAAATTTTTACAACTGTGCCATAAAACGTATAAATGGCCACTGATGTAAGACAGCATTCAGTGCTTACATTTATGAGACAGTTATAAAGCTTAATCATACGCCATATGTTAATACACTCATTAATGTTTACACAACAGTGTTACTATATTTGCACAATGTTTGGAACGAGGACATACCAGAAAGTGAGTGTGGAAAGGGATACCATCTTTTAATTATTGTTGTATTTCTACGGCAGGTATATTCATTGCTGGTTGTTTATCTGAGGTAAACAAAGCAGAAGTATGTAACCAAATTCACTTGTAAACTTTGTTGCCCGGATTTCTGCCGACTGCACTGGAGAGCGCGCGGCACTGGGCCTTGTTGAATTTCACGCGGACGGTAGAGGTGTCCGGCTCCGGGGGTGGTGGAGGGGGACAAGAAGTGCTATCATACTCCTGTGGCATACAACAGCCCCCCAGCCTAGCTCAGGAATGGAACCAGGTGTGAGGCTACGCATTTACTCACTGGTATTGCCGCACCCCTAATCCATATTTTGTGAAGTTTCCATTGATCTCAGGTTGTTTTTTTCAGCGTCCCAGCCTCTATAAAAGAATCTATTGTACAATTTTTCTCAGCTGCATAGATATGAAAATAACAGCCGCAAGCATTGCCGGGAGGGAAAGTTAATCATGGTTAATGCATTTTTTTTGTGCTTTCTGTTATTTCAGTATGCTGTTGTGTTCAAGGTCATTGTTTCAGCTTCTTTGAAGGAAGGGCGTCGGCCGTATAACTCAGAACTGGTTAAGCTGTGACTCTGAGGACAAATTTGACAGGAAATGATAAGCGTTGTTCATAAAGGTGGGTTACAAAGGCAAAACAGTGTTTTTATTCATGACTTGTGGTACTGAAAAGTATTTTTACCTGTTATTAATGTATGTGAAAAATGACTTTGTTTTAAAAGAGTAATTTAAAAAAATATTGTGTGCATCTTTAAGAAATATTAAAATAGTAAATCAGCCAAACAGCTATTGCAAAAGGTAATTTTGCCTAAGGTATTTGTTCCCTGTCACATATTGAGATCGGCTTAAAACAAAGTACTTCATAACAGGTAAATTGGTACCAGACTATAAAATTTGTATATTGCCATACTAATATACACTTCAAGATACGGTTGTGTTTACAGTTGTTTTTAAAGACCAAATAGTGAGCAGGTAGGTCTGTGTATGATGTCTCACTGCAGTGTTTGGTTTGTGTAATGTCAGCTTTCAGAAAGATGAAACTTTTTATAGCTAACAAATCTAGGAATCATTCGGTAAAATGTACTTCAGCTACTCCAGGGGCCTCATGTATAAACGGTGCTTACGCACAAAAATGTTGCGCACGCCCGTTTCCACGCTCACGTCGAGATGTATAAAAACTAAACTTGGCGTACCGCCACGCACATTCTCACGGCAACCCTAGACAAGGCGTACGCAAGTTTCTGCTCGATTTGGCAAAATGGAGGCACCTACTGGCAAAAGAGTGCTACTGCAGTTTCACTGTGTCACACTCGCATTCATGACGCGGTCTGCATGAAATACACCGAAATTAATTGGCCATCGGTCACCTGATCGTAATCAATCTGTGACAATAAAACGGTGCAGGGAAAGACAAAAAATATTCCAACCATGGCTGCTCTTGCATTGTTAGAGGACATAGCAAATGGAAGAGTCAGAAGAGAGCGCGTATTCAGGGATCACAGTGATTTCTTGGCTCATGATGATGACTGGTTACTAAGTCGATTCAGATTTCCAAGAGCTATCCTCTTGGAGCTGTGTGCTGAACTGGAGCCAGCTTTACGGAGGAAGACTGCAAGAAATTGCGCCTTACCGGTACCTGTACAAGTTCTCTCCACCCTCGGATTTTTAGCCACAGGTGCTTTTCAGCGTGAACTTGCGGACCGATCAGGCATTTCTCAGTCATCACTGAGTCGTGCCATGCCAGCTGTATGGGATGGCATAATCCGCTTGTCATCGAGATATATAAATTTTCCCTACACTGGGTGAACAGGCAAACATTAAAGCGCAATTCGCAGCGATGTCCGGTTTTCCAAATGTAGTCGAATTATCGACTGCGCGCACATTGCTATAAAGTCACCTTCAGAGAACGAATTTGCTTATGCTTATGTAAATAGAAAGCACTTTCATTTTATTAATGTACTCTATTAATGCACTGGGGGCACCTCTTGTACTATTGTCTGTATAAGAATAAACAAAGAGAATAAACTAAAGTAACACCGCATCTGCGCCCTACGTGTTATTCATAAACATGTAAGTAATTCAAACAAGTATGGTACGAGAAAAACTCACCCGCGCTGACATCGGCGTCCCCCTCACCCGATAAAAGTGTGTCCCCAATCATCGCAGCAACTAGTTGCTCAAAGGGTGTGATACCGGGAATTCCGCAACCTCCGCCTGTGCTTTTAAGACTCTTACGGTGAGCGGCCGCTCGTTTTTTCACGTCGATTTTAATGTCCGACCACTTCTTTTTAATTTTGGCCACCGTGCCATTTTCAGAACCAACACTTTTAACTGACTCTGCCACGCTGTGCCACTCCGTCAACTTTCGTTTATTGCTGATGCCACTTATACCACCAAATAATATCACTTTTCTTTTCTCGATTTCTGTTAACATGACCTCCACTTCGCACTCACTGAAATACTTCTTTTTCCCACGTGGTTTATTCATTGTTGTTTAAGAAAAACATAGAACAAAGCGGGCATTTATACAGATTTACATATGCAAATATTCATAATTATGGGCGGGTCGGGGGGGGTGGCTGTGGGCTCGTTCACGTACGTTAAATTTCACGCTCATTGGGATTTATAAAGGGAATGTGCGTAGATCTGTGCTTACGCACAGTTTTATGCATCTGGATTTTTTCTTGCTTACGCACATTCCTAGTTTTGTCCGTACGCCTTGTTTTAGTGTGAATTCTACGCTCGTCGTTATACATGAGGCCCCAGTTCATTAGTTACCCTGAGCGCCTTGGCTTGGCTTCGTAATTACGCACACTTTGAACTCAGCATCACGTAAACAAAGTGTGAATCGCTGTCTCTCTCCCTGTAATCATTCAGATACCAGCACTACTAAATGATAAGATCATTTCCTTGATAAGGCTACGCCAGTGACGACTAAGCACGATAAACAGGATGAAGTGTTCTCCGGGCCTTTAGAAGGTTCAGCTGGGCCGGCATTGCCTGGCTTTTTCCTCACCCACATTACTCAGAACATTCCATTATATCTCTTATCGTGTTAATCATACTCCACCAGAGCTAAAATACCAACAAATAATTTCCAATTACTTCAGGATAGCGCTGGCTCATACGAGATTAACTATATCATCTTAAGATAAAAGCCAGGGCTGAACGTTCACATCCAGATACGATTTCTCTGATTTGACCTTTCGGATGCCACGCTTTCTACTGTCTTGAGTAGGGGATTTCATTCTCTTGTAAAGTGTATAAGCAGCATTTTTCCTGCTTAGCTATCAGAAGGTCATCGCAGAGAGTTGTATAAAGGAGCTCAGAGATGCCATAAGTTGGAACGAGTTGTCTAGATTGTTCAGAAATATGCAAACATGGCTGCTGTCTTCCTCCGGGTTGTTGATTCTGGAGAAGGGCTTCCCGATTCATTTTTAAGTTCTCTGCTTGAGAAGGTCACTGAGTGTTTAGGTGGGCGATAGTCAGAACAAAAATTAGTTTCTATTCCCTTTATGGATAGGAAGAGGGAGATTTTCTTTGCTTTGCTTTCGGGTGAAGTTTCTCTGCTTTAGGGTGATATTCTTTGGGACTTGCAGAGGTCCAACGTGCGTCAGTACGCAGAAAGACTTGCGAGTCAGAATCCCGGGTGAAATTGCCTAAACCCGTCCAGCCCGAAGACTCATTAAAACAGAGGCGATGTCACACGTATGGTAGTGCGACAAGGGCTCGCCAGGCTGTCCCGTGGCGTGACGTCCTCGTGCGTGACAGCTGTTTCTTGGGCGAGGCCAGTGTTGGGCGCTTGGGGTTGCTTTCGACTCAGCTGAACTCCGCCGACTGTTCCCTGTGACTCGGCAAAACGAAACAAAGGAGCGTGTTGCTAATCCGTCCTCGCAGTCACCCAGCCCTGATATCTGTCACAGGAGTCTGGGCGTGAGGCAAGGTAATCATTCAGGAATTACAATTAAAAATGGATAGTTTCAGGTAGAAGTTTCTAGAAGCGCTGTCATACTTGGGTGGAAGGCACATACCCTGAACACCTTCAGTAAACTTTATGTTATATAAAAAAGAAATGTATAAAGGTCTCTAAAGTTTTTTTAACTTATGTAGTAAATAAAATATTTTCTCATGCTGCCAAAGAATGAGCTGAGGAAGGCTAGGAGCTGCCTCTGTTTGAGGGGGGTGGTGATCAGTTTGGGCTAATGCCTCCTCCCTGCTGGCTACGGACACTCTCAGTCCCCATGTGCTTTTCAGGTCCATTTCTCCTATACAACCTTCTTTCTGCAGGTACCTTCATAGTCTCAGGTGATCTGTCTATATGGTGGATTGTCTGTAAGTATACATCATGAAAGGTCACTGCAGGGAGGGTGTTTCCTGTGGACAGCGCTGGGTCTCCAGCTGCCCTCGAACGCAGGGGGGGGGGGAGCGTTTGAGGAGAATGCTAAGCGGGTTCAATTAGCAAGACAATAGCATAGATGACAATATTGTGATATGTGAGAAGACGTTGGTAAAGCATTTCACAAATTCCCGCATTAATAGCACCCCCCCCCCCACCCCCCTGGGGCCGGGACCGGACAGGCTGGCTGTAACGTCGGCGTGAAACCTTTGAAGGACGCTCAGTGCACAGCGGACAAGTCAGCACATGCTCAGGAGGAACAAGGAAGAGGTGTGAGATGAAAGTGGCATGGGAGGCAGGCTCTGACATGGGGCGAGTGTTTTATTTACATATAGGCCGCTTCTGTGTGACGCTCGCTGGCAATCTCTACTGTAAATAAAATGTCTTTTTGGTGCGGAATGCTCGGAATGTGGCTAACCTGACAGAGCAAATGGTGATCAAATAGAATTATTCTGAGCTTGGAATTGACCGAATTCACTTGACAGGAACACACATTACTGCAGAATTTTGTTTTAGAACTACCTGTCTATTATCTTTAGACAGGTAATTTCAGATTATTTTTGAGTACCTCTTTTAAGAAGATATTTTATTACTGTCTCTATGGAACACCTCTATATGTGGGTGGGCAGGACAGTGAGGGACATCATGTAAACATGTCCTACGTAAACCACATAGTATGGTTGCCAGATTATTGATTACCAGGTAGACATCAGCGTGGAACTGAGGAACACTTCGAATACTGTAGGATGCATTTGGAGACCCCTTGGTGAAGAGGTGAGGATGACAGTAGCTCTCTCCGAGGAGTTGTTTTTCTCATCACCTATCCTGCTTTAACTAACAAGGCTGCTTGACACTTACTGGAGGCCTAGAGAACTACAATGGCAGATTGGAGCTGGTTTCGCCCACCAAAACCAGTTTCACAGTATTCTCTGTAATCCCTTGTTTATAAGGGAGCATCTTGGCCTTTGTCAAGCAGATACGGCTGCCATTTCCACACAGGCTTCCACGCACATACTTCTGGTCAAATCCGCCCCATGTCATTTGCACAGTATGGCTGTTTTTTTGTTTCGATGAGCATGTATGAGCTCACCTGCCAGAGGCGAGTTTGGAACAAGGCTCCTTGCTCCAGGGGAGGAAGATGTGCTATAACCTTTTGGGCCAGAAACTGCTTTCTTTTGAAGTTGCGATACCTGGTTCTACTGGGGTAGAAGGACATTACATATACAGCTCTGGGCTTCTAACCAGTTTTGTGAAACCCGTAGTCAGGTCTGTGCTGAGGGTGTTTAAGCCAAGCAGGTCTGTGCTGAGGATGTTTAAGCCAGGCAGTCTGCGCTGAGGGTGTTTAAGCCGGGCAGGTCTGTGCTGAGGGTGTTTATGCTGGGCAGGTCTGTGCTGAGGGTGTTTATGCTGGGCAGGTCTGTGCTGAGGGTGTTTATGCTGGGCAGGTCTGTGCTGAGGGTGTTCATGGTGGGCAGGTCTGTACTGAGGGTGTTTATGCTGGGCAGGTCTGTGCTGAGGGTGTTCATGGTGGGCAGGTCTGTACTGAGGGTGTTTATGCTGGGCAGGTCTGTGCTGAGGGTGTTCATGGTGGGCAGGTCTGTGCTGAGGGTGTTTATGCTGGGCAGGTCTGTGCTGAGGGTGTTTATGCTGGGCAGGTCTGTGCTGAGGGTGTTCATGGTGGGCAGGTCTGTACTGAGGGTGTTTATGCTGGGCAGGTCTGCGCTGAGGGTGTTCATGGTGGGCAGGTCTGTACTGAGGGTGTTTATGCTGGGCAGGTCTGCGCTGAGGGTGTTTAAGCCGGGCAGGTCTGTGCTGAGGGTGTTTATGCTGGGCAGGTCTGTGCTGAGGGTGTTTATGCTGGGCAGGTCTGCGCTGAGGGTGTTTAAGCCGGGCAGGTCTGTGCTGAGGGTGTTTATGCTGGGCAGGTCTGTGCTGAGGGTGTTTATGCTGGGCAGGTCTGTGCTGAGGGTGTTCATGGTGGGCAGGTCTGTACTGAGGGTGTTTATGCTGGGCAGGTCTGCACTGAGAGTGTTTATGCTGGACAGGTCTGTGCTTAGGGTGTTTAAGCCGGACAGGTCTGCGCTGATGGTGTTTAAGCTGGACAAGTCTGTGCTGAGGGTGTTTATGCTGGGCAGGTCTGTGCTGAGGGTGTTTATGCTGGGCAGGTCTGTGCTGAGGGTGTTCATGGTGGGCAGGTCTGTACTGAGGGTGTTTATGCTGGGCAGGTCTGTGCTGAGGGTGTTCATGGTGGGCAGGTCTGTGCTGAGGGTGTTTATGCTGGGCAGGTCTGTGCTGAGGGTGTTCATGGTGGGCAGGTCTGTGCTGAGGGTGTTTATGCTGGGCAGGTCTGTGCTGAGGGTGTTTATGCTGGGCAGGTCTGTGCTGAGGGTGTTCATGGTGGGCAGGTCTGTACTGAGGGTGTTTATGCTGGGCAGGTCTGCGCTGAGGGTGTTCATGGTGGGCAGGTCTGTACTGAGGGTGTTTATGCTGGGCAGGTCTGCGCTGAGGGTGTTTAAGCCGGGCAGGTCTGTGCTGAGGGTGTTTATGCTGGGCAGGTCTGTGCTGAGGGTGTTTATGCTGGGCAGGTCTGCGCTGAGGGTGTTTAAGCCGGGCAGGTCTGTGCTGAGGGTGTTTATGCTGGGCAGGTCTGTGCTGAGGGTGTTTATGCTGGGCAGGTCTGTGCTGAGGGTGTTCATGGTGGGCAGGTCTGTACTGAGGGTGTTTATGCTGGGCAGGTCTGCACTGAGAGTGTTTATGCTGGACAGGTCTGTGCTTAGGGTGTTTAAGCCGGACAGGTCTGCGCTGATGGTGTTTAAGCTGGACAAGTCTGCACTGAGGGCTGAGGTCCTGATAGACATTGTAAAGACCACAGGATCTCTGTCTCTCTGAGCCTCACCGAAATCTGCTCCCTTTTTGGCCTCTGTCCTCCACCCCAGAAAAAAATAAATCTAAAGATGCCTAAATGATTGCTCCCTCACTTCCTGCTCTGCCTCTGTGTGTTTCTCTAAAGCGTGGAATCGATGGTTTTTCAAATAGTGGAGTGTGGTGTGATTTTCAGTCCAGCACCTTGGGGTTTGCTGCAAGGTAAGCACGTGGTGTTCTGGGCCGGAGGAAGCATTTTGGAGTCTCCTCCCACCTGAATGCTCTAGGCAGAGGCACCACTCATGCGCGTGTGTGTGTGTGTGTGTGTGTGTGTGTGTGTGTACCTGTGTGTGCGTGTTTGCTTGCATGCGTGTGGAGCGGGTCCTATTACATTGGGTACCCGGTAGCTCCTTCATACTTTCATACTTTTGATGTACAAATGCTGGCGCCCAAGCATTGCTTCGCATTTCTGTTTGTCTCTACCTTCCGTACTTAAATCACATGAAGAAAAGTGCTAAAATTCAGACGCGCTGATACGTGTTGCATAGATATTTTTGTAGCATAGTGAAAAGGCAGGTGGAAAAGGCAGGTAATTATAGCAATGTGTGGGGAACTGTAGGGAGTCTCAAAAGATAGATAGATAGATAGATAGATAGATAGATAGATGATAGATAGATAGATATAGACGGATGGATGAAGAAAGAAAGAAAAAAAGAAACAGTATTGATCCAGAAGCAAATTGCAGAAATTATTACAGCAAATAAATACAACTAGGCCATAGGAGCCATGATGTAAATACATACAAGTACCAAAAAAAGCAGTGGCACGGTTTAGGGGCCTCTGTGTTTGTGTTGTCACTGTGGGGCCCCTGATCAGGGCCCTTAACCCCAGGGGACTGGCTGGCCTGGCTTCCTTTATTGTATGTTGCTTTTGAGAAAAAGCGTCTGTAATGTAATATAAATGTGGAGCAGTTGAGCCCCCTTGTCTGAAGCGCGTCACGCAGGCCCCCCTTCTCTGCCCACACAGGCTCCGCCCCCTCCGAGTCTCACACGGTCTCTGTGTGCCAGTACCAGCGCCTCCTGGAAACCTAGCAGTAAATGCGCTGAGTTCATCTCCGGCCTTCACGGAGCTTGATATTACATTGTTGCTCATTATTCCTATCATTTGGCTCTGGGTTTGTCTCCTGATCCTCAATAAAGCAGATGTCTATCATCAGAGTTCCCCGCCGCCATTGATATTATTTTTTAATGTTTTGTGGAGTGTGACGAAATCAAATAGGTGCGATTAAAATCCTGGGAAAGATAAAATAAGCAGGCAATTCTTTTTCATTTGCAGTGTTTTAATTGCAGGCTAAGGTTTTGCATATATAAATATAAATTGCCAAATTAGCTCTCCGCTATAGTGATTAACAAGTGTTAATGACTGTGTGACAGTAAGGGATGCTTATTTAAAAAAGCAAATTTTTCTGAGTATATTTGTAAATTTGAGTTGGTGAACAGCCTCCTGTGTTAAACCTCACTGTCCCTCACTGTCCCCCCCCCCCTTCAGTAAGTGTGCAAGACTTAGCTAATCAAAGATACTTGGATTGCTTAGGAATTAACCGGCTCGCCCTTTCCCTGTGGACATCAGGCAGGGTCAGCCACAAACAGACAAAATGAGCTTTAATGGAGTGACTTCAAACTCTCACCAAATACCTTCTTCTCAAGACCTTTTCACTACGAGTGCCTTTAGAAAAGAAGTTTTTTGAGAGTGTCCGCAGTGTCGAGGTTAGGAGGCCCTGCCATAACAGTGAAGGAGTTTCTCCTGTAAAAGGCTTTGTGGATGTGATACTGATTCCATTACCATGGTAAAAAACGGATCTTTGTCATCACATCGGACCCGTGACTGTGGGTGACCTGTGACCCCTGTGAGGGGCTACGTCTGGGAACATAGGGCCTCAGAACGGGACTGTGGTGACTGTTGCAGGTCCAGGTGCTGGACACACCGGAAGTAATAGATATGATCCGGACGTGATTATCCTCTGTGGTGGCTGAAGTTGCAGATCCAAGTGCTGGACACACAGGAAGTGACAGACACAACCCAGAAGTGATTATCCTCTGTGATAACTCATGTTGCAGGTCTAGGGGTTGGACGCACAGGAAGTGATACATACGACCCGGAAGTGATTATCCTCTGTCGTGACTCATGTTGCAGGTCTAGGGAGAAGGGTCCAGCTGCAGACACCTGTAGAGTGGAGCTCCACCGGAAATACATCACCTCCACAGGAAACACGTGGTCTCAACTCTGTGTCACAGCGAATAAACCCTAACCTTAACCTTAACCCTAACCCTAACCCTAACCGGAGCTCCACTTTACGTCCTTAAAGATCATGTGTTTCCTGTGGAGGTGACGTATTTCCGGTTGAGCTCCACTCTACAGGCGTCTGCAGCTAGACCTCTTGGGTCTAGGGGCTGGACGCACAGGTAGTGATTCATAAGACCCGGAAGTGATTATCCTCTGTGATGACTCATGTTGCAGGTCTAGGGGCTGGACGCACAGGAAGTGACAGACACGATCCAGAAATGATTATCCTCCATGTGCATTCTTTCTCAGTAGGGAGTAGAGTATGTTATATTAAAAAAGCAATTAAATAATGACAAATGTTCCTATTTTTTGTATTTGAAATGAATTAAATGCATTTGAAATTTTAATTATAACACTATCAACACTTTTCAAATCTTTGAAATAACAAGTGGTCTAATTATGTATTATAATGTATTCGAGCAGTTCATTACAATCACAGTAAGATTAAAATGGGGTCCAAACCCAGCTGTATGTTCTTTCTTCCTGGGGGGACACCTAGTGCCCCTTGGTGGGGAATGTGAGCAGCAGGGGTCTTTGTCCTCCCCTAGGTAAAAAAGGTGAAGACTGAGTGTGGGTGGGGTGAGGAGGGGGGGCAGAACAGTGCCGGTTCTGTGCAAAGGAGGTCCGGGGCAGAGATAGCATCTCAGCTCAGTGAAAAGCTGCCTCTGTGCCGGGCCGCCCTCAGAACCGTGGCCAAGCCGGTGTGCCGCTGGAGAGACATGACAGAGCGGGGGCTGAGGAAGGCGTCCCGATGCGGCCAATCAGGGCAGCGTGCCACGCGGACCAAAGACCACGTGCCCAACGAGACCCCCGACTCCCCTGCGCGGCCAGGAGCATGCAAATAGGCGACAGCCGCTGCCTGTGCGCTCCGCCGAACATGCAAATAAGATGAGCTGTGCTATCTAAAGTCGCTGCTTAGTTTATAAAGTGAAGCGGCTCGCCATGGCGCAGATATGTTCATCCGTGACACAAATGGGCGCTCTGGATTGCAGTGCGTAATGATGTTAATGACTGGAAGAGGCCACATGCAGGAGCGCACTGGGCCCACTGGGACAGCGAGCGAATCAGGACACAGCCATCAACGACGCAGAGGTAACACACACTGCGAGAGGGAGATCAGATGAGGGGTTAGGCTTAGGGCCGTGTGCACGATGCCTGTCATCGCGCCATTTCTGGGTCGGCTTCTCCAAAAGCCGCTTTACGGGACGAGTGGGAACAGCAGCAGGTGAAATGGGAAGCGAACGCAGAGCAGGAATATCCAACTGGTGTCTATTTTGGGATCTCCCAGGGCGGTGAGTGTTTGCTGGACACGCGTGTGGCCCGGAGCACAAAGGGGCGCTTTGTGAGTGGGGATTTTTTTTTTAATATTCAGGCCGAAAGATGATATGGGGGGGGGGCTGTGAGGCGGCCGGCAGGTCCAGTGTGCCTCGGGGTTTGGGAGATCACACGTCCAGCTTCCTGAGGTGGGGGGCAGCCGAGGGGCGGGGGGAATGCGGGGCTACAGTGATGTTTCTGTAATTGTTTTCGCAGGCTTGTTTGCACAGTGTGTGCAGATTCTCAGGGTCCCTGGCCCCGCACACTCGCCCCCGCCGCCGAAATCAATAGCAGCCGAATTCCTTCACCATTCTCCCGCCTTTTAAAACCTTTCCCTGAATTGCCGGGAGGCCTCTGGGTCTCGAAGTCGGATAAAATCGATGGCACGTAACAGCTGGCGACTTTTCACTCTCATCGACAGTCACCACCGACACAGTTTCCGGAACCTTCCTTAATGGCACCTTTCTGAAGTGAAATTAGCCCCTGTGTGCGTGTGTGTTTAAAGACCAGCAGCAGGTGTGTGTTATGCTGAGAGGGACTGCAGTGTGAAGCCACACAAACCGGGACGCAAACACGTAAATTCAGACCTGTAGGTACAGTGACCTACGCCGCCCCCCCCCCCAAAATACAATACTTTGGGTATTTTTAGTTGTTTGATTGCAGACATAGATTCGTATAAAACTGAATTTGCCTTTATGGGGACCAAAAAGATGGTCCTCACATCATCAAAATAACAGGTTTTTTATGAGATTGCGACCCACACACACACACACACACACGCACATGTAGGGTAAACATATCCTTATGGGGACCGCTCATTAATTTCAATGGGAAAAATGCTAATGCTATCTATGACAACCTTAACCCCTACCCTGCCATAACCATAACCATAAGTAACCTAACAAACTACAAGAGTTTTTGCATTTTTGGTTTTTTCATAGCAGTTACTGATTTTTATAAAATACAGTTTTCCCTTATGGGGACCAGGAAACCGGTCCCCATAAGGGAAAAAAAAACGGATATTTATCACGTTATGGGGACATTGTGTCCCCATAAGGATAGGTAAACCCGCTCGCACGTACACACATGCACACGCACACGCACGGCTACACAAAGAGTGAGCGCCGGCATTCTGCCACAGAGGGTTCAAAGCCCGGTTCTTGGCTGAGGCACGTTAAATGGGGTGTGCAGGACACCGGCCGCGAGCCTCTGACCGCTCCCCCTCACATCTCTTTGAACTCATTTTGTGAGGGAGCCCCTACTGGGACCGCGGGGCCGGGGGTGGGGGGTCACTCTCATGGAGGCGTGTCTCACAGGGCACCGTGCGAGGAACAGAAGAAGAAACGGGGGCCATTAAGCTGTCAGCTGACCAATCAGATTGCTCACCCGGGGGGTCAGCGGTGAGGAAGTGGGTAATGGCTGAAGAAAGGATGGGGGGGGGGGGTGAAGAGGGCTGGAGATATGAGAGTAAGGGTGTGGGGGGGGGGGGAGGTGGCTGGGGAATGAGCCCAAAGGAAAGGAAACAGCAGATCCAAGCACAAACACGTCGGATTATATATAAAAACATTCTTTCTTGGTTCTTTTGCCGCTGCCCCCACCCCCCACAAACTACACTAAGAAGATCCCTTTCTGTATCATTGTTTACTCGCTTCAGTAAATGATTTTGCGCAGAATGACTGGCATTCCTGGCGTTCCTGGGCGGCACGCTCTCTTACACAGCTCTCTGTTTGCTGACGCCATCCAGGTAAAGCGCTGCTCTCAACAGAAAGGCCCCTCCCAGCATCTTCAGTTACTGCATAGCGAGCGGGGAGTTTCACAGGTGTGTTCGCAGCAGCTGCCCACTGGCGTTGTAGGAACAGAGGCTAATCCTGCCTCAGGTGGCTGCTGTCATGTGATACCTATCCTAGACTTTACCTCAACTTCGGTCAGAGCCTCACGAGCCCGGGCTGGGGGGACGCGACGCCAGTCCGAGTTGGCCGAACTCGTAGTCAGACGCGTGTGTTTTGTGTGTGCCGGCGGGACGATCGCGGATGATGTCCAGGTGCTTGTGTGGAACTCAGGTGCTGGAAACAGCCTCACTAGTGCCCCTATGGGTTCAACAGAGTAACTGCAATCGGAGCATTGACTCTCCAGACTTACCGGTTTGGAACAGAGGGTGACGAGCAGACACAAATGTTTATAAATATCTCTGAAACTTTGCACAGCAACTGTATAATCAGCATCAAAGATTATCGTTGCAATCAGACTTGCATTCCGCTCCTGCATTTATGATGCAGTAAAGAACTAAGAAATCAAGAAAAGAAACGTGTCTGTACATCACTTGTAAGAGGGACAGATTGTCTTCATGCATGGTGGAAATTACATCTTCAAAAGCATTTTTTTCCACAGGAAATAAAAACAAGCATAAAAAACAGAAACCAATGTAAACAGCTGATTAGGCTGCAGAGTCAAATCAAGGTCCGGAAGAGGAGCGGAAAGCCACCTCTCTCTGTATCGCTCTGTAATCAGGCCGGATTCTCCTTCCGAGCGAGGGGTGTGAGGGGGAGCGAGAGAGAGGACACTCCAATGAGTGCAAAGCCTAGCGTGCTGTCAGAGCGCGGGCTCCTCTGGGCCGCCACCGTGGTTGCCATGGGGACACAGAGGGCCGTGGATTACACCGTGGGGGTCCGAGGGGGGCCGGCAGAGATCAGAGAGCTCGTAGCGCCTCTTTCAGGACCCCCACCCCGCGTCCCAAATAAGAAAAGAACAGTCCAAACATTTCACCGTCCAAGAAGTCCGCCCTTTGCGATCTCCCCGCTGCAGCACGACGACATCAGCGCTGCTGGATGAAAGTGGAAACTGAACCTCGCTTCCTAATCCAAGGGGCACCCCCCCCCCCCGACTCTCCCCGCCCCCCACCGGTCGCGCAGGAATGACTCATGTCTTTACGGTGCTTTCCTGAAGTGGACATTCTTCTGTGCCTGAACCTTGGTTGGAGGTGTAGGAAGAGGGAAAAAAGAAGAGAACAGAAGAGATCTGTGTGGGAACTACTTATTTGCTTGATGATTTCCAGCATGCCCCCCCCCCCCCCCGGTCCCTCAATAGCCACAGCGGCTTTTGATCCTGGTGATCCTCTTATTACCCGCCGATCCAACGCTAAAGAGAAAAAAACCCATCCGGCTCACGTGTGCCGCTGGCTGAACATGAGAACATGAGAGATGCCCCTGCTCCTTGACGTTGACGGTGGTAATGAGGGGGTCTGTTTCTCCCCCAGGTACATAGGCAGAGAAAGGCCTTTTCTGCTGTGCAATCCCAGGAGGCCTCCAGATTTTATCTCCATTCCGGGCGTTCATGTTGTCGTGGACGCCTGCGCCTGCATGAGAATGTAACAAAGCTACCATCCCAGCGGACTCCGGTGTCTGGGAGACTCGCTCGGTCTCTGTCTCGCTTCGCGTTCGTCTCTCTCCGTCTCTGAAGCTGGAGTATGTTACTCCTGATGTTTAGATTAAGCGCCCTTGCTGTGGTGACGAGCCCCTAACCATCTCCCGGTGGCCTGAACGGCAGCACGTGTCTGACACACTAACCTCTCCCAGGTAGATGTGCACGCCGGTGGACCATTCAGGGCTCAGAAAGCGGGTGATGTGCAAACGGCGGCACCTCGAGCGGTGTATATAGCGCCTGTCCGTATGGACTTTCTTTCTTTGTAGTGTGTCGTCTTTTAATACTTCAGCCTGGTCAGGAGGGAATGTTTATGCTAAAATAACATTATTTGAGGGCAGGCAGTTAAATATAGCTGGCGGTTCCGCAGAGGCTGGATGAGAGCGTCAGGCCCGCATCTGGGCCTCGTGCAAGCTGGATGTGTGCTAGCTGGCCGGGGGCCGGACCGCGTAATAGAGAGTCTCGTGGGTCGCCCTCGGAACCGCCCTCCACCCGGAGCTGCTGTGTGAGGGGCGCCGCTGCACAGATGCCCCCCTTTTGTGCTCTGCTTGTCCTTGTGGTCCTCCCACCCCCCTCCCCGCCTTTTGGGGACTCCCAGAGGGGATGCGTGTCGTCTGTGCGTGTATGAGTACAGCTCCTTCTCTGTGGATTGTGGAAATGTCCACACGAGGATGGTGAAACCCGAACAAGGCCAAAGCTCCATCTACCATCCAGATGGGTGGGTGGGGGCACTGGTGCAATAGGCAGGGGTACATCCTACATGGGATATCAGTGCTTTGAAGGGCACAGACACGCTCCCTCACGCACAGACACAGTTACACACTAGGGGCGATTGAGAGACACCAATTAGCCTAACCGCATGTTTTTGGACTGCGGGAGGAAACCGGAGTACCTGGGGAAAGCTGCCAGCTCTTCATATTTATTATGTGCGGTTCAGTGTATTATTATTTGTTTTGGGATTATTAAGTGCATTAGCGAGCACAACTGCAAGCCCTCAGAAACACGGTGAGCGTATGTGTCTCACCCGCGCAGCCGCGGCCGCCGGCGAACTGCGCGCGGCGACACTCTCATCACAGTGACCCTGGGAGACGACGGCCTGCGGCTTCCTGGGCTTCACACACCACAGCGACGCGGAAAAAACACCGAGCATAGAGGCGACTGCTGTCTGTCTTTCTGCCTGTGCGGAAAAGCCGCTCTGCCTCGGTTGAACCGAGGACCCGCCCCTGAGCACCCCCCCCCCTGAGGCTCCGCCCCCTGGCCGCTTCATTGGCCAGAGGCCCTCATTATATTTTTACTCTCCAGTTCTGTAACCAGGCTGCCCAGTTAAATAAATAATCAACAGCGAGTACTGAAAAAACACAGCAGTCCCTCAGCAGTCTCTCTCCACTTCCGTCCCTTTTGTTTCTAAATTCCACTTTAATTCCTTCACTTAGCCCTGTTAGAATCTCATCCCTCTCCATTAGTGACCCGCTCATCTCCATTAGGGGGTTAAAAGTCTCCTCAGGCTTGAGCCATGTGATTTAAGAGACGGTCCGACGGGCCGATCCCCACCCCTGGTGGATCAGGGCATCCCTAGCGGATCGATAGACCTGGTCTGTGGCGGCTCTGCGTGTTTGTCTCTCGGCAGCGGCGGCTGATTACAGCCTCAGCTGGCCGCGCGGGTAGCGGCAGCCGTGGGCCGCGTGCTGCTCTTTCCGCCATGGCCGGCCGGTGAGGGTCTCGCTCTCCGCTCCCTCTCCGAACAGCGGCAGCGTGCGGTTGATTTTAATTCTCCCGGAGAGCGGCGTTCCAAATTGCGCTCCCCGCGAGCGGCCGATCTGTGATTTCAGCTCGTATTTTTAGCCCTGCTTTTAATGAATGCGCCAAAGCGGGCTCCCGGCTCCGTGATTAACCCGATGCGGCTTGATTCATTCACGCGCTATTCAGAGAACACAAAACCACATTTTTTACCTTCTATCCAACTGTAATGAACACCCCGCCCCCTTAAACACACAAAATCTGTTCACACATCCATCTGTGAATAAAGTAATCAGAAGGATACTATTTAGTGTAATGCTTCCAGCACTGAAACACACGGAAGCGGTTGTCATGGAGACATCAAACTCCCACAGTCCCATTATTCCATGTCTCTCTCTCCCCCCGCCACCCCCCACCCCCCCCCTCCGCTTGCGTTTCCCCGTTTGATTCCTCCCCTCGGCCTTTTTGATCCCCACATTTTCTTCCCCAGTTTAATGGTCCCTGGAGTCCCACCCCCTCGCCCACCTGCCCCCACACACCAGTACTCTGCAGTGAGTGGGCACGGCCCTGCTCTCTTTGCACAGCATCGCTGGGGGGGGGGGGGGGGATGCCAGCTAGGGGAGAGAGTGCCGGTGGAAGTGGCATGTTTACTGTTTACAGGGTGGGGGGGGGGGGGTGAGTGCTGAAACACCCCTCTCATGCTCCCCTGAAGGCATTGGGCAGATAGCAAATCTCACCTCCCCGTACATCTAGCCAGGTTTACAGAGGCATGTGCTCGTTAATTAGTTAGTTAGTAGGTGCCGACTCATTAACCAGCCTATAATTACTGGCTGGACATTTGCAGGGAAATTGCAGGGCTGTGGAATGGACACTCCCAGGTGTATAGGCACAGACTCGAACCCTGAGTGGCCACATTGGCCTGGGTACCCACCCCCCCCCCCCCAAACAGCCAAAGGGGAAGATACTGACTGACAGTCAGCCATGTCACAGTGTCTAGTTCTTGTATATAATGACAAGAGGGGGATGTAAAGATGGGAAGAATTATATATATATAACAAACAACACGTCCTTTACTTGTACCCTGAGGATAAATAAAGCCTGACGTGATTTTCTACAGTAATACTGCAATAACTCACTGAAGTGACTGAAATATGATATTTAGGATGAAAAGATAAAGCGAATACTGAAAGACTGAGGTCCGACGGTGACATCACTGGGGGCTGTTAGGTTAGGAAGGCACAAGGCTTTGATATCCAGGCCAAGAGATGGTGGCTTCAGAGATAATTGCTGCTTTTGTGAGCTCCGATATGTTTGACATATAGACAAAGCTGCGTTTGGGCAGTGCAGGTGAGAGTGACCCTCACTGACTCACAGACGACAATAACAGCCCTGGTCCAGGCGTGTATCCTGCGGGGGGTCTCGCGTGTGAGTGAGCGTGCGTGCGTGAGCTCACGGTTCCACGTGCATAACTCTCCTCGCCACGCTCTCCCTGGACCGCTTCACCCTCGCGCTCGTTAATTAGAGAGCTGCTGCCTCGCACTCAGATTATCTGGGAGCCTCAGAAATATAAAAACAAGCCGGCTGGAAAATGGGGTCCGGATCCCCTTCCCAAAGTCAGAGGAGGCTGCACGTGTCGCTGGGCACGTCACTGAGACTCTGCCATGGGTGAGCGCTGTCTGCACGCACGGCTGCGTTCATGCCCTTTCTCACGGCGTATGTGGCTCTGTGTGTTTATCCGTGCTATGATGTCTGTGTGTTTCCTTCCTCGCCGCGGTGTGCCTACTCATGATACACCCACTGATCTCTGTTATCCCCATCCTGTCGCCGTACCCTGACGCCCCCTCACCCCTTCTGCACCTGATGCCCCCGCCTGTCGTCTCGATTCTGCTCACACGCCGAGCGCCGTACGAGGAGCGTGGATCAGCCCGCTGTGGACCGACAGATCAGGCGCGCTCGCGAGCAGCGCAGCGTCCCCGCTCCCCGGATCGGCCGTGTTGATTGACGTGGTAATTTCCCCATGCGAGCCCTTTCTATTTGTCTCCAGCGCTTGATTATCAGAAGCACTTAAAGAAAATCTCATCATCTCCGACGTTTGTAGCTTTGCATGTTAATTCCCGCCACGTTGCGGCTCGTCAGGGGAATGAGAGCAGGAGAATGATCTCGTTAGGGAACTGTGGGACGCCATGATCGGCATTGACCAGCAGCACTTAAGCAGAATGGCTTATCAGGCTGGGCTGGGCATGCATGAATGAACAGGGGGAAGGGGCTGGGGGAATGGGTGACACCAGGCTCAGGTGTGCTGGCATTCCGGGAAGGCTGTGGGTTTGTGCCCCTAGAGCCAAGAGGGGTAGGCTGTGGGTTCAAATCCCATGTGTGGTGAGGTTAGGTTGTGGGTTCAGATTCCAAGAGCTGTGCAGGGAAGGCTGTGGGTTCAGATTCCCAGAGTCATGCCCCAGGCTGTTGTACTCTTGAGCAAGGTGTGTCTTGTGCAGCTCAAACTTGTCACCTGAAAAATATGCAGCCATATTGAGGAACTAAAATAATAAAAATAAAAATGTCTGACAGATAAGCAAAAAATATGCACATTTCTGCTGCTTTAGTCTGGGATACTGACCTCAAGCACTGCAGACAGCAAGACAAACAGCCAAAGGCCGGATAGTGAGGGTGCAAGAGCACATTGATATCTGCTGGAGTTACAGTCCCATCTAAAGCAGGAATAGAGGACGTCTGCTCACCCACCCGCCTCGGGTAAATTAGCCATGTGGTTTATTACATGCATGGTTTAATGTGACTCTTTGTTCTGGAACTTCAGCTGTATTCCACAAAGGAGCAGGTCTGTGATGATAGAAATGAGATCCATTCCCCTCTCCTCCAGAGCGCTGCTCCTTAATGGCTGCCCTCTGAATGTAGCACTGCAGCAGGGTGAAGGTGGGGGGGGGGGGGGGGGGCAGTGGGGCTGCTTATGAGCGTGTCCTGGAGCGGGAGGCTAGCTCATCTAATCATGTGCGGACAGCTGCCTGATTGCAAGGTGTGAGGACAGGGATTATGGGATGTATTTCAGTTAGAGGGTCTCACAGGGTCAGGGGAGAGTGGGCTGCCCCCCCCCGTCCCCCATCCCCCATCCCTAAAAGATGTCCCCATTTTCATACAATTCTAATTATGACAGGTGTCTCCTCTGATTTCCTGACCCCTCCCCGGTGGGTAAATTGAGTGGAGATCTGGCAGACTGCCCGCTCCTACGGCTGCCTCCCACAATGCCCGAGGGTCCTCGGCCGAGGGTCCCCACGTGGGGGGGGGGGGGGGCTGGACGGGGGCCGGAGACCGGACCTGCGTCGAGTCGGAGACGGAGCCGACATCTGTGACTTGGCAGTGGGGAGCCAGGTGTCGGTGAGTTTTAATCCCGTTTGGGAGCCTGCTGATGCGCTCGTGGTCACAGTCGCCTCGTCCGCATTGTGCCGGGGGCCCGATATGCTGCTAGCGAAACAGACGGGGTGGCAAATTACAGCCTGTCCTAAAGTGGCCCGCGCGGCGCTGCCACGGCAAACGAGCATTTACCGCGCTGCCGATAACGAGCGTCTTTATGCGCGATTATAATACAGTAAGCAAAAAGAAATAAAACAAAAAACAAAACAAAGGGAAGGCAGTTAGCAAGGGCCTGGTGCTTTTCTCATCAGTCACAGGTACAGTTATGCGACCGTGAGGTCATAATAATAGCTATCACAGACGGTAATAGCGAGCTGAATCGGCTCACTGCAGCGGGGGGGCAAACACATATATGTGTACGGGTTGGGGGAGTAATTGCAGATATGTGTATGTCAGGTATATGGGGCAGGTCAGTGCGGGCCAGACCGTGTGAGAAACAGCCACAGGGAATGTTCCAGTCTATAGCTGCTTAGCTCTCCATTATTCTGGCCTGAATTAATTAATTCAAGTATATATGGTTTTAACAGCTTTTATGTTTGTATTGTCAAGCAAATATTGGTTGCTGCTGTTGTGCCCTTAACTAGGTGCCAAACTGGAATCCTGTCAGTAAAACCCCCCATGGGACACTCGTAATAAGAATGGCCTGGTAGCAGCGTAAAGGAAAGCATGGAGTGCCGGCGATGTGTGTGTGTGCAGCGTTTGGGGGGGGGGGGGGGGTTATTAATGGTGCAGGTAAGCGTCCCGGGTGACCCCACACTTCCCGTTCTGAGTGACTTATTCCTCTCCCATTCAACCTTGGCTCACTACCTGGACATGAACCTGCACCGTACCGGCGCGCCACTTAAAGAGGGCCCTAGGCTATTATCTCCACAATGGGCTTCCGGGGGTGTGGGATCCATGCATGTGCCACTCTGATATACTCTTTTTTTTCCACCACCACTCGATTCTATTCATGTCTTCCGCACTCTGGCGTCTCTTGATTTGATGGGATCATTATGTTTGTCCACACAACAACAATGTTCACAATTATAGGCATATTATGGGATATAGACTGACTGTGGAGAGTGACTGAGCATGATCGCATCTGGCGCAAACCAAAGGGAGAGATAGCTTTGCATTTACAGTATACTTCTGTTTCATCTGTCTCAAACAGATGTTACAAATGAATATTTGTATTACTACATTCATAGTTTTTTAGAAATGCACTTCAGTCGCAATATTTTACACTTGGTTGCCTTTCATATCATAAGAGTGGGGGATTATTTATTGTCGTTCCATTGTCTGTGGATTGTATTTTTTTTTTTTTGCGCTTGTTGATTACCTCTGAAAAATTGCCTGTACCCGCGAACAAAATCACCTCCGCAGAAATGTGCTGGATTGAATAATATTCATTGACAGACTTAAACAAGTCTGGATCAATACCTTTGGGGCTTCCAGCTTTCTCGCTTATTGAAGTGCTGCAGGATTTTCTCAAAGGTAATTTGGGCTCTCAGACAGGGATTCTTGTACCATAGGAGTGGGGCAGAACCGGAGAATGATTTTCCCACATACAACATTTCCACGAGTGTCAGGTCTCTCAGATGTGTCCCCAGGCCTGTCCTCACAGGGAGGGGGAGTGACACCTGGCACCAGTGACTGTCACCTCCACTGGAGGAGTGGGTTACAGTTACTGCTGACAGCTCTGTAACTGGACCCCCCCCCCCGGTACTTCCCCAGCTCTGGCTCGATTGACAGGTTCCCAAGCTCCCGTTACTACCCCAGATCACAGACTGCTTCTACATGATCCATTCCTAGCCTACCTTGGTCTCTGCCTTCCTGAAGGCCATCGGAGCCAAACCCCCCCTGGGGGCAGAATGGAAGCCCTTGCTCGTGTTTCCTGGGTCTTGGGTGATGGCTGTGACCTGGCAGTCTGGTGATGGCATAATGCCCACGAGCGGCACAGGTTCACGCCAGCATGAAAGGGGCAGTAAAATGGACCTAGCACTGAGCCCTGAGGCACTCCCGTGGAGAGGTACTGGAAACAGGTGATTAGCCTGGGCCTGTCCAAGGTACCTCGCAAGACTAACCCTGGGAGACCAGATCTGATTCTCACTGCAGACGTGGGGAAGACTGAGTCGTGATCAGGGGCTGCTTATATCTCATGATAATATTGGGCATTTGTGCTGGTCTTTATTTGCTTGATTGGAAAAATAAATAAACACAATGACTTGGTATTTGAGTCCTGAGTTGACCTGTGGTAGCAGAAGGAATGCCTTGGCAGAACTCATCACCTCCCGGCCCTCTAACTGGCAAGCTGCCCTGATACTCTCACGGTCATGTGACCACTCCACCGGAATGGAATGGAATGGAAGCTTCTGATATATGTTGCACGATGCACCAAGGCCTGTTGCTGACGTTACTTTTGAGAGAATGATCCCACAGCCTGAGCGATTAAAATGTTCCCCCGATGTCCACATGAGGCGCTTCAGCTGCAGAAAAGATTCAGAAACCATCTGTAAAACTTTGACAGCTTCCTGATTTTCACTGTGTATTTTAATTTTGTCACTATGCTGGACGGTGGGGAAAAAACACTGTTTATTCATTCTGCCATGTCAGGAAAAGTATAAATGGCCTTCAGCTCGATGCTTTAAGTACTTAAGCATCATAGCTGTAATATGTTTTGTTGCCCCAGTTATCATCAAAATTAAAAGCACAGAAGTGCAGAAGGATTAAACACAGTTATGTTAAGGTAATTTAAGAAAGAAGAGCATCCTTTGTCCTTGTGGCTTCCCCTGTATCAGTTTTGAAACGTTTTTTGTTACTTTCTGGCTTCAGTGCAGCACCCATTAAGTGTGACGCTGGAAAAAATGTCGAGATCCTAGAATCAAAGGAATTCAGATGAGCAGAAAACGCGGCATTCTCCCTGAAGTGCAGTTCGTTAGATCTTAGGGATGTAGCGTATTTGTGCGCATTTAAATATTAAAGCTCGTGTGTGTGAACGCCGAGATGCAGCAGTGAAATAGTAGTAAACCTCTGAAATCATTTAAAACCCTGCAGCTGAACTGAAATTATGTTTAAACTCTGAAAGCAGGACTGAAATTATGCTACAACTGCAACAGGATTGAAATCGCCCTGACCAGCAGTATGTGTTTAACTCAGGGGTGACCAGGCGTGGAAATTTTAGCACTAATATCATTTATTTGAATTAATTTCTGTTCGTTTAATTAATCATTTTCAAAGGCAGAGTCAGGCTTTTGCCCTAGAGCTGGTGAATCAGCGTTTGTGTGCTTAAGGCACTGGATGAATGCCGGTGTCTCCATTCTCTTTTATCCACGGCGACTGTGGTCAGCTGCAAGTGACTGGGGTTTGGACAAAGCCGTGTGGCTCCATTCCTCTCACTTCCAGCTTGGAACAGAGAGTCGATCTTGTTTATCGTTTTAAGTATGCTTTTTTGAACCGTCTGAATGTTTAAACATATGCAATTAGCGTAAGCGTCCTAATAATCAAACAAGCGCCGTACATGAATCAGAGAGTGGCTATTAATTAGGCTGGAGCTCTAGTGTTTTGTGTGTGTGTGTGTGTGTGGGGGGGGGGGGGGGGAAGGGGGGGGGTATGCATTTGTCTATTTTGATTAGCGCGTCTCACGTTGGACATAAACGCAGGCCGCGCACCTCTCTCTTCGCGGACGAGAACGATGGGCCCCTGGAGGGTAATCGGAGCAGGAAGATCGGTCTCTGGGTAAAAATTCAGCGATCGTGCATGTGCGAGGTTAAGGGGGGGGATGGTCTTAATTAGAACATTGCTGTACCACGAGTCCTAGGGGCTTTGGGTTGGTGACATCACCTCAGTGCCATAAGCCTTCACTGTGGCGCCACTTGGACCTTCTCTGAAACTTAAGACCGAAATATGTCTCAGATATTCCCCAGGCTCATTAAACATTATTTTACTAAATGATTTATTTTGCCTGAGACCAACATATGATGATATGATTTAATGGACAGTGTAACAGTGTGTCCAGTTCCATATTTGGTTATCGGTTGAAACAATGTGGATTAAATGGATTTACATGTATTTTATTTAGCAGGACCCTTTGTCCAAGGTGACGTAGAAGCAATACAGACTGTGCATTATAAGCTTTCAGCTGTCAATGAGCCATATAGGCGTAATTGCAGCCAGACTAAGCTTCTCTTGAATAATAATAATAATAATAATACATTTTATTTATAAAGCGCTTTTCAAGACACTCAAAGACGCTTCACAACACAATAGAATAAAATGATAAAATAGAATAAAATGATCAATAAATGTATGTTTCTAAAGTGTCCATCCATCCATCCATCCATCTTGCCTGCTGCTTCTCCAGTACAGGGGTGACCCTGGATGTCTGAGGCTACAGCGTTACTTCCTGAGCCACCGTATTGCCTGATAGTGTTAACACAGGGGCAGAGGTGGAAAGTTCACGTCCAGAACTTAAAAATCCAGACCAGTATTTTGTTTCAACCCACCAGTTGAGCGTAAAGAGTCACAGTCACAGAGTACTCAGCTGGGTGGTTAAAACAAAACCTTGGCCTGGATTTTGAATTTCTGGACCTGAAATATCCACCTCTGCACAGGGGTGGTATGGGGATCGGGGGGGGGGGGTGCTGCTTCAAATCCCGTGGTTAAATTTGATTTGACTGTTGGGCCCTTGAGCCAGGCCCTTAACCCCAGCTGCTCCTGGGCCTCTCTGACCTGCACTCTCATAGTCTCCCGTATCTCTGCTAAATAAATAGTTAGCCTTGCTGGAATGTGAATCTGCCGGCAGCACTTCCGCAGTGCTGCCTCACACATCGCCGAGGCTGCAGCTCGCTGCACCTCCCCGCGCCGCTCCTGCGTGTGAGCGTGGCCGCGGCGAAATAACGAGCCGCTCTCCCTTTCCCTGTAAGGTGAACGGCTGCGAGTCTGGCTCCCATTGTTTGCGATCTCGCTCTCTGCTAGGTGTGTCGCGGCCCAGGGTGTGACTGTGAGGGCAGAGAACAGGTGGCGTTGCAGGTGCCTAAGCCGTAAGGTAGGGATCGAGCCGAAACGAGGCGCGTTTGCTAATCCAGCGAGACGCACGTGCCGCCCTCTCCTCCCTCCAGGAGGACGGACCGGCGAGGAACCAGGCAGGCACTAAAGCCACACCAGATCGCAGAAGCTCCTGGCGCGGTTCTTTGTTTTCTCTCTCAGTGGCACTGCTTAGGTACGTGTTTAAGCCCCTGGAGCTGTGGACGTGGATGGCTGTAATCTCATTTCCCAGACCCGCTTCTGAGATTCTTCTCACAATCTCTTTATGTGGTGTCAGGCATTAATTAGTTTTTCCAGAGCAGAGAACATCGGCAAGTCTATGAGATATCGATGACGATAGCTAACGTTATGCTTCTCTCTCTCTCTCTCTCTCTCTCCCTCTCTGCCCCCCCATCTATTTTCTTGGTCCCTCCTACTCAGCCCTTCTGGGTGGCGACCTGAGCACCACACGTGAGTAGATAACTTTCCGGCGAACCTTCAGTGCCCCACCCTCCGCCGTGTTAAACACACAAGCTTCTGTTTTTAATTATAAGCATCCGACTTTGCTTTATTGTGCATCAGCGTGAGCGATGAGATTACCATTTTATTCGTGGAGGATGAGGAAACATCTCTACTCTTCGCTGATTTGCATAGCATTGCTGTTCCTGTCTCTGTGTGTGAGCGTGTGCCTCTTCCAAATTCATGCTCCAAAACACATGGTCATTAAAACACCCAGATTAAGTGGCAAGTCGAGTGCAAACAGTCGTAAAATAAAGTTTAAGAAGATTTAATTCTGTCTGAGTCTTTTCTAGAATGATGCTTGCCTACGCCGAAGGAATGCATGATGGTGAGGATGTGGGGGCCCATTTGGGGGTCACAGGAAGGAGCAAGCCCCACCCCCCATGTCACCTGATCAGAGCCAGGTGATCCAACGAAATGCTCACAAAACACTTCCCATCAATGGACCCAATTAGCCAATTAGTGTAGCGAGTTAAGGTTTCATTGAGGATATTGGGTTATTTCACATATAGTTTAATTTCTTTCATGACAGTTCAAAAAAACAACTCACTACAGGTGGATTTTTTAGTAAATGAACCACCAATAAAAGGAGGAAAAAAACACTAAACACAAAGACAGAAAATCGCAACATTCAGGCCCCTCACTCTGAGTAATTCATAATATCCTTAAGAAAGGGAGTCTTTATGGGTTATAGCGTACCGCTCTCTCAGCCGCTCTCATCGCTTCCTCTCACTGCTCCTCTCTTCCGCCCTGCCGTAGTTTCCCATTGCGATGCCCCTCGAGTGTTTCTGGGCCGGGACGGTGGAGGTGTTCGCACAGGAAGCACCTAGCGGACACCAGCGTGTGCTGGGACCATGGCTGCCCCTGCCCTTTGCTCCCCGGAAAAGACAGAGCGACAGTCCATTAATCAGCCGAGTCTCACGCCGCAGGTTCCAGACAGTTTACCTACCTGTCTGGAAAAAGTCGAATCGCGCCCGAGTCCCAGGCGACGTCCGCTGCACACTCTCACACCTCTTCAGAGGGATGCGTTTGTCTTTGATCGAACCGAGTGCCTAAGGGTCAGTGGCGGCTCTTTTCAAGGATTTGAACAAACAACTCCTGACTAAATCTTCATGAACCAATACAGCACAAGTGTACATGTTAGAATTTATAAAACTTTAACATGAAGGAGAAGAAAAGTAAGTTTTCCTTATTCCGTCTGTGAAGCCAAACCTGTTTTTTGGCTGGTGACTGATAGAATGATAGAAACTTTATTCATTTGTTTTTCTCTTGTAATATTTATGCCTGGCTGGATCCTGCCCTGATTCCTGGGAAAGGTTCCAGGCTCTCAGTGAGTCAGCATCGGATAACATGGATGGATGTCCTGTAATTAAATATGCAGGATTGTTAAAAAATACAGTGATTACCGGCACATACTGTAGCGTGGTAATAATGGCAACCCCCCCCCCCCCCGTTTGGAGAGAGTGCAGGAGCCCCCCAGCCAATCAGGCAGCGCTCCTTTCCATGCTGCTTTCTGCACGCGTACTTGACACTTCCCCAGCTATACTCCCGTCTCATTCCTGACTCCGGCACCGACTCCCTTTGTACTCCATATGAAAGACCTTCTTCTCTTCCCTGTTTTCTTCAGCCAAACAAACACCTTTGTCTTTCCTGCGTTTTCAAAGCCGACAGCTGGTGCGTCGTGGCGTGAAAGCTGTGCTCCCGACCCGTCAACGCGCCTCTGGAAAGCACGTCCCGCTGTCCTCAGGCCATGCTGCAGACCATCTCACGCTTCCTGGGGGACGCATGGAGCCGTCCAGCTCCAGCGGCATCTCAGCTGCCGCTGGATACCCATGCTCAAGCCAATTAGCGCCGCGTCACGCTTTCTAAGGGCTTAATGAACACCGAAAGGTCATGAGGCCTTCCATAAATACATGGCCCTAAAATGACCTCCCCCCAAATCCCACATCATGGTTTTGTGAGCCTTCATTTCCCCTGAATCGAGTGTTTTACATTCCTAACCCCCATCCATGAATGATCTGTGATCATTCAGCATCTGCTAAAGGAATGAAATGCAAATAAAACATGACAGAATCTCCCACTGGGAACCTTCTGGAATAACATAAATCACACAAGACAAACAGCACAGACCCCCCCCCCACAAGTCTGGACCTGATAAGCCTTCGGCCCTCTATTGCCCTGTTTGCTTTATTTTGACAGAGATATGCTGTTCTCAGTGCGTGTGGCGAGGGGGGGGGGGGGGGGGGGTTGCTTGATTCTTCATCGTGCGTATAGTAGGTGTGACTGTCTTATAGGCCACTCAGCTGTTTGGCTAGGCCAGGCCTTCAGGAATGTTCAAAGCAGCATGCAGGACCAGAGCAGAATACTAACCACTTGTGTGTAATGACAGAGCAAATGTTGAGAACAGGAGGAAGAGAAATTAGGTACAAGGACGATCCTGCTGGCCTAGTTTAGCTCAGGGATTTCCAGTAAGGGTGGCACACTGGCCGCTGTTCAGCCCAGTGGCCTCTCACCTTCAGGGTCTGTGTCGTGTGCTTCCTGAGACACTGCTCACCGTCACCCTGCACTGAAAGATAGATGGCACCCAGTTAATCATGCTCCGGAATAAATCAGAAATCCGGTACAAAGGCCAAAGATCAGCAGAAATGCAACTTTGTTCCTTTAGGGGCGTCAGGGCCGTCTTTGCTGGGAAGGAGTCTGGCACCTCCACTGAGTATTACATCTGGATTGGTCACGTGGAAGCTGAGGTCACAGTCAAAGTCAAAGAGTGAATGACCATAAACATTTCTGCTGCCTTGCATGTTGCCCGTGTTAAATTCCTAATCCCAGGTCAGAAATTAGCACAGAAAGTTTGGCATGTATAATATTCCATGAGGAGCAAGGAATTTATTAATAGGATGGAGGAGATTTTAAATTGAGAGATAAGATTTGTAGGAATAGTTATAGTGTCTCTTGGACGTGGTTAGATCTACGGTGATACATACTGGACCAACAGTACAAAAGACCAGCGAGGTTCTGTGATGGTGTTGTTCCCGGAGGTCACCCCCCCCCCCCCCCAGCCTGGCTCCCAGTATCCCCCTCCAAGGGCTTTTGAACCACTTCTCATTTCGCCAGCTGGCCGGGACTCAAACGCCTGCGGCTGCTCTACTGGAATGCTAGCATACGGCTAACTGACATTTTCCATACTGCGACAGATTAGCTCGAAAATCAGCCAATCAGAATAGACCTCCTGTTAGATCATTCCTGTATACTTCTTGCTTAAAATAGCGGACAGTTTTCAATTCCGCTCCCTGCGATGTCAGATTTCTCAGACTCTGCCAGGCAGCGGTTAAAATTCAACATGAGCAGAATAATGTGGAACTAAAAAAGATTAAGTCTGTGTTGTATTATGTTTCACCATCCTGGTGTTAACAGTACTATTTACACACAACAAGCGACTCTAGTTTAAGTCAGAGGTGAGGTGCACTCACCTGCCCATGCTGACACCTGCATTTTCAAAGCAGCATCCTCCAGGGGGCACCAGAGAGCATGTGGCAGGTGCTGGCTGTTGCCGGGAGGAGCAGGTGGAGGCGGGGAAGGGTGGATGAAGACAGGTATGATTCGTGTTAGGGGAGATAAGGCGAAGACGAGCGGATTCCACGCACATTGTGCTGACAAAGAACCTTGTAATAACGGCGTCCCGCTCGTCACGTTGGCGCGCGGCTCCCGCTATCGCCACGGAAACATCTGCCGGAATGTCTGCTGTCAGGTGAATTAGCTTGACTCCTGCGGGAGAAAAGAAGGGAAAAGGAGGGCAAGGAAGACAAGGAGATAGAGGGAAGGAGCTGTGCAAGAAGATGGAGAAAAAGCAGAGCCAGAGGAGAACATACCATACAGAACACGGGTATGATGAACACGTCACCCACCCATCGTATCCAGGGGAAGGTCATGGGGGCGCTGGAGACAGGGGGCACCGGGCAAGAGATGCCAGCCTGTTTTAGGCCAGTATATCATACAGCTGACAAATTTCCCTTTTCGCACCGCTCATCGATCTTTAATGCAGGAAGATCTCCCAAATGAGGAACCCATCTCTCTGCTGGCCCGGTGACGTTTACACCACGTTGGTTAATAATGGCAGCTTCCCAAGGTGATGTGCCGTTTGCAAACCGAGGCAGAAGGGGACAGCACTCCAGGCGGGCGCTGAGGGCGGTAACCTGGTACTCAACGCGGGGCAGCCGGAGTGAGACTGCTTGCTCAGCCCTTAATTAGAAGCGGGGGCTGCGGCGCGCCCCATGATGCCTGGGTAATGAGAGAGCCAGGGTGAGTGGGTAGGGTCCCAGATTACAGCCCTGCCCGTCGCTGATGGACATTTGCTGGGGTGGGAGGAGAAGCCTCCAGGAAGACCTGCAGACTTGGGGTGGGGGAGGGACCGTCGGGGGACACATAGGGCCGGTCGGTCGAGGCCTCGCTGCCGCTCTGCCTTTCCACATTGGCGCTCTCCCTTAGCTTCGGATCCCTGCAGAAAATAAGCCCCCCCCCCCACGCCTTTAATTGTCAAAAAGTGGGGAGTTTACTGGGAATTCTAGCAACAATAAAGGAGCTCAAAAAAAGGAGGGATGGAGAGGTGCAGGTGGAGCAGGAAGAGGGAACGTCATGTTTAGGGCTGTAATTACAGTCTTTGGCTTTGAGAATTACACATGGCTACAGTCTTGGGTCCGCCCATTTGTGAGAGAGTGCCACGTGAAACGTGTGCCTTTGTCACCGTGGGTGCCGTTGCCGTGACAGCCTGGTGTTCAGCTCACGTGGTCGACAGCGGTCACGGGTGGGAAGGATCGGAATGGGACAGCTCGCGAAAATGGCACAAGTGACGCACATCTTAGCTGTTTAATCTTCTTCAGGCATGTGTCGAGCCACCTAAGCCTAGCATCGTACTTCACTGCCTTTTGTTCACGCAGTCCATGATTTCTTCCGAACGTTCCTCTGACCAGACAGACAGACCCCTGCGTTTGGCTCTGCTTGGAGATATTGGTGTGGACTAGCCTCCTGCAACCTCACCATTCAAGGCCCTGAAAGCCGTCCGTCTATTCTGCCTGTTAGTGCTTAGTGCATCGCTGTGAGCACATGGGAGGGAAAGAAAGGTTTTTTGAAAAATGTCAGGGAGGTAATATGGAGCACGAGGAGACAGCTGACTCTGAAAAAAGAACCTTTAAAATAATCAATGCTTCCTTCTCATACTGAAGTGTGTGCTGTATTGTTCAAGGCTAGAACTGTGAAATATGTGATGCAGAACTTGAGATCCCTTTCATTTATATTGAACTGAATTAAAGCTAATTTCATTCATACAGGCGTGGATTTAGCACTGGTGAATGAAACCTCGGTAAAAAACTGCATGACTGAATTTACCATAAAAGTTCTACAAAGCGTCTCATTTGCTAAAACAACGTGGGTCCTAGTGATGTCACGTGTGTGACCGATGCTGAGCAGCACTGGAGCCCAGCGCTATGAAAGGGGCCTTTCTTCTTCAAAGTGTGCAAGCGCTGACTCTGCACTTGGACGTGTCCACAGCAGCTCCAGCATGATTTGGATACGGGGGAGCAGAGCAGCGTGTTTTGGCTATCATGCTGGGCGATCTCGTTTCGGGATCGCCCTGGGCGGCTCAGATGCAGGGTTGCACTGAGATCAGCCACTGCAAACCTAGTCTCAGCTTCTGCCTATAAAATCCAACACGTCAATCCTGTCAGCATGCCACTCGCATTACCTACTATTTGACTATTTCTCAAACTCTTTCTTTCAGAATCGTTTCACCATGTCATCCCTGTGTAATCTGCGTCATAGATTCACGGCTCCTGCTAAAACAAGGACCGTGTTTTGAGCATCGTCATAGGCAACGAAAAAAAAAAACCTGCCAAACGCTGCCATCACATGGTAAAAGTAGCGCAGGAAATACCAGAGCAGTGCATTGTGGGTCTGAGATCCACACTTATAGCTGTGATGATGTCAGGGAATGGGGGGGGGGGTTGTGCAGGGGGCAATGCTACTTTGTAGTGAGAAGAGAAAGAGTGATATTAAAAACTACCTGCCAGTCATTCTCACAGTACCTGTCATTCACTTTTTAATGCGCGGGCTAAAATTCAAATCAAAACACGAGTGCTTAGCAGTAAAAGACAAGCTCAATATTTGTTTGAAAGTGAATTAATGACTTAGGCTGAAGTCATTAACAATTTTGTTTTACTTCTATTATTAAGGTTTCCATCCTTTCGGGCACTCATTATGGAGAGGATTTAATCCGCTTTTGCTCTTTGCACATTACTAACACTGCAGGACTGAAACGTAAACGGGGAGACTCTCGACCACGTACGCGGCTTAGGGCCCCAGCTGCCCAGGGTACGCCGGAGACAGAGACCCGCTTGGTAACCAGGTAAACACCTCTCGATGTTTTCAAAACAAAGGCGTGGTGAGCATGTCACTAACAGATGATGAATGAGCACTCTGACAACACCCAGCCACTGCTTATCTTTCATTTTAGAGACAGCATGCCAATCACAGATGAGAGATGAAAGAACTGACCACGGACAGAGGGGCTGACTGGGATTTTATATTTCAGAGCAGCCAATGGGATTGTCTTTCACATTGGGTCCAGTTCCCTTACTGCCTTTATAATGCATTCATAAAGTATTATAAACAAGGATATAAATATTTATCAAAAGGCATAACACATTATAGCCATGTTCATTACGCATTATGTATGCTTTATGAAGCTCTCATCTATAATGCACTATAAATACCTTCGCAATGCGGTACAAAGCATCCTTAATACTTATACCGACCATCTACAGTACTTTAAAGATGAAAGCTTCATAAAGCAGTCATAATACATAATACACATTGCTATGTTATGCCCTTTTATAAACATCTATAGCTCTGTTTATAATACTTCCTGAATGCATCATAATGCATTATGAAGGTATCTATAATGCATTATACATGACTGCTTTAATCAAAGTGTTACCAAGTTTTATAATTGTTGATTGGGCAATTTTACCTAGAAAAGCCAATGGGACTCCATTTTACATTAGGCCAAGCCCTCTCTTCTTCTGCTCATAGCTTGCTAATTGCTGATTGAGTCATTCCAACGGGGTTACCCAATGAGATTCTCTTTCTCTTTCACACCAGGCTCCACCCCCTTGTTCGGTTTCTTCAGGCATGCAGTTAGACAAACAGCTGGAGAGGCAGGACTTCAGAAGCAGCTACGGATATCTAATGGATGTAAACGTGGCCTGTCAGATGAGGCGCTACTTTGAAACAATCACTTCAGAGCCCAGGGCTTAAAGCAGATATACCCCTCCATGTCACTGATCAGCACCTGCCCCCCTCCCCCCCAGTAAAGTTGGCGTGGCTGCCGTGATGGGGGGGGGGGGGGGCTGCATTGGAAAGATGACCGGGGCTTTGTTAGGGATCAGCCCCCTTTTCAGGGCATGTGTGGAAAGGAGGGTACTGGGAGTGAGGGGTTGAAGGAGAGAAGAATCTCTCAGGAAATGAACAAATAATTGCTGGTTTAGCAGGAATTAAATGAGCTCCACCCCCCCCCCCCCAGCTGGTTTGGTATTGGATTTTGGGTGGCAGGGCTCATACTGCATTTGTGCTGTTTCTCTATACCTTAACAATAATATTACCCATTCAGCCAGAAACGTCTCATTATCATCCTTAGTACGAAACTTAACGTGGACAAAAATATTCCCGCTTTAATCTGTGACGTGAGGCCAAGGGTGCCGTTTAATGTTTGCACCGACAACCGACCAATGGATTATGGCTGATGAAGTTATCACAGCAGAGAATATAATGAAGCGAAGTAAATAACAATGCACACAGAGAAATAAGGTGCCCCCCTCCCTCATCGCCCCACTGTGAAGGTGCTTCCTCGTCTGGCTCCTCCCCAACTCTGCTGTCTCTGGTACCGGCTACTTTAATGACAGTCCAGAATGGCAAAATGGTTTGTGTGATCGTGCTCTTGAAAGGCAGAACCCCATCCAGACGGGTGTTTTGCCCCAACCCCCCAGCCTAGAGGCAGGTAGAGTCCCTATGGCTGTCGCAGACTTGCACGTGAGAGCGTGGCAGGTATTTGGGAGGCCCTGGTATCGTGTTTCGATCTTAAGCTCCCACAATCGCGCTGTTGTGACGGAGAATCCCGCCCCCCGACCTTTCAGGGGTCTGTCAGACTCATTACCCTTGAGTGGCCCCCGTTTAGTGCCTGATGTTTCATTCATATTCATCCTGGAGATGAACCACCACCTGCATGCCTGACTGAGGCGTGCTGTTCCCTCTGAAGACACGGCAGGCTGATGAACAGGATGAGCAATTCGCGAGGATCAGGTTACAGTCCATTCCGGCAGAGCTGCATACTACACACCCTGAGTTATGGTCTCACCTCAGCATGCGGTAAAAGACTGTATATGTGTAGGTCCAAGGCTGAGGAACTGGCCCTTAATGTATCACCTGCAAAGACTTCTGGGAGTTGAGCTGAGCAGATGGGGGGGGGGGGTGGCTGCCAGAGAGACATGAGAAACCTTTAGTCTTCAATGGACTTGGGGTGGGTGGCAGGGGGTCTTGTGTGTTACTCTGCTCAGGCACCTTCAGAGGTGCTGTTGTGAAGCTCCCCTATTAAAAATCGCGCTAGGGTACCGGGGACGAGCAGAAGAGTGCTGAAGACACCAATGTTCTGCTTCTGCTTGGAATACGAGTGCAGCTGCCGGTCAGTGTAAGGTTACGGCGGGAATCCGCTGCTCTTGACGCTCCTCAGTTTCAGCGGCTAGAAAAAGAAGCGGCCAAACTAAGCCCTCATCACCTGCGAAAAGAGCTGAGTGTAATGTGCCCATGTGATCAAACAGGCCCCGCTATTCCACAGCAGCACTGAGCTCTTCCAGGCCACATGTGGGGGGAGTGTGTGGCTACTGGGTGCCTGGGGGGGAGTCAGGTGATCAGGTTTGGTTGGTCTGTTCTACCTGTGCCTCCGTAACCATGTGCAGATGGCGGTGTGTTCCACTTGGTGTGTTCTGATTGGATGGGTTCTGGTTGGTGTGTTTTGATTGGTGTGTTCTAGTTGGTGTGTTCTGGTTGATGTGTTCCGATTGGTGTTTTCTGGTCGGTGTGTTCATGTGTTTTGGTTGGTGTATTCTAGTTGGTATGTTCCGGTTGATGTGTTCTAGTTGGCGTGTTTTGGTGGGTGTGGTCTGACATTGTGGGGACCAAATGTCCTCACAATGTGATAAAACCCTGTTATTTTGCCATTGTAGGGACCATTTTAGCTGTCTCCATAAGGATAACCTCAATTTTATAAAAATCTGTGACTGCAATCAAAACATCTGAAAATGGCAAATGATTTGCATTTTGTTTGGTTACTTATGGTTAAGGTTAGGGCTGGGTAGGGGTTAAGGTTGTCATTGTGCAATTAGGGTTTTGCCCATGGAAATGAAGGGACGATCACCAAAAATATCCGGTTGGTGTGTTCTAGTTGGTGTGGGACACCCCCCACCCTCGATGTCACATGAGCTTTTCTTCTATGTCACTTCTGCTGAGTGACGCTTTCCTCAGGTCTGCTGCTGGTATCAGTCTCATGTTTGTTTTCCTATCTGGGAGTGCAGTTCTTTGTTTTGCTGCTTCTGTTTATGTTTCCTCAACTTCAACGCCACCCTATCCAACCCTGAGAAAGTGAAAACGTCCAGACTGGTCCAGACTGGAGACCACTTTGCGGCAGAAGCCTCGTGCCCTGCTACTGAACACAGCAAGCCTAAGAACCTGGGAAGCCAAATATCCAGCTCTGTGAGCAAGGCGATGAATTTGAGCAAAAAGCAACATCTTGGGGGTCTTTCAGGAAAGTGATGAGAAGGCAGATAGCATCAGGCTCCTCTGGTGTTCACCAGGGAACTCCTCAATGCTGGGGTAGAAACCTGGACAGCTGAACTCCTGATCTCTTCGTGGTCTCTGGGCAAAAGTTACAAGGTCTAGAACCGAGCGAAAGGGGGTCGAGCGAAAGGTGCATTTTCCCAAAACTGAATTAAGAACTGACACCACTAAACTGGACCTAAACTATAGTTCGCCAGTGGAGACTGGGGAATGGCAGACTGACAATTAAGAAGGAGATGGTATGGGGAAGTTCTGAAGGAAGAAGTTCTCAAAGCCATGTCAGCAGAAGGTATCCAGGAAACATTCTGATAGCTCTTTTAGACCCGAGGATGAGCTCTTGTGAAGTAAAAGCCTCATAGACGATATAAGTTGCTACATCCCTGGTCGCTTTGATTCAGCTGTCTAAACGTCTCCATTTGGTTGTTTTCAGACCCAGCTGACAGCAGGTTCTGCTGCTTTCAACCTTTTGTAAGGTCTAACAGGTGGGGCTCTTCAGAAGGTTTCTGAGCTGTCAGGTGCCTTAAACTGTCTCTGTGCCAGTGAGTGCATGTGATTGGGTTTTAGCTGGGTCTGCCACGTGTGTCGCACATGCGTGTGCGTGTGGGTCGGCACGTGAGTGTATCTGCAAGTGAATCACCGAGGTGACGGGCCCAGGAGTGAGCACACGTGCGGGGAAGCTGCTTCGCATTGTACGCTGAGCCGTGCAAAGTGGGGCAACTTGGGGAAGGATTGGAAATTGATCTTTATTAATTCCCCCTTTCCAGGTGGGCAGGAGGAGATAATAAACACTGCAAGAAAGTGGTGAAAAGACAAAAAAAATTGCAGTTCAGCAGGAACTCTAAAACTTATACAATATAAGTAGTAAGTAGTGATGATCCGATTGGATGGAGTTGGACGTAAATGGGATTTGGTCTGGGCAGTCACCTGACCTGAAATGAATCATGTCCCACCCACTAGCTCTCTGGAACATGTCGGGGCAAATTCTCATGTGACAGTCTACATATGTATATGTATATGTTTCTCTTGATGATGATCATGTGATCATGAGGCTTTGCGTGTGCCCGTTATTTGCGAGTTGGTGTGTCCTGCATGTGTTTGTGCATATATGTCCTTGATACCCACGGGTATGTGGCGAGCTGTTAGTAACAGTGCAGCTGACATTTTCCAGTGTAGGAGGAGAGGAGAGTGCAATGCATATTGCACATGCAACACACTACAAAACATGCAACACAGTGCATGCATGCAACATGCCAAAGACATGCAACACACTGCACGCATGCAGGATGCTATAGACACAGGCATGTGATGTGCACATGCTCGCAACATGCCACATAACATGTAACACTGGGTATGCGTGCAACACACCATAAGACATGCGATGTGTGGCATGCATGCAACACTCAAGCACATGCAACTTGGGGCACGGATACAGCATTACACAAGGCGATTTCTTCCAAGATCGTACCGAATGCAAAACCTCAAAACCGTGCAAACGTAAGGTAAAGGGTGACTCGTTTACTCGTCACAGTTAAATGTAATCTGCTTTCCTGCTCACTGCTGTCTCCATCTGTGACTCACATGATACTGAGACTGAACCAATGGTAAGAATTTCAGTACTAACTGTATAAAATTCCCATGTCACCTTCTTGTTCACACACTCATTGTCCACTCACACTCACCCCACTGCAGTTTGGCAGTCAGGCCACAGAGTGGCCAGCTTTCTTGGAGCGCTGTGTGCGTGTGTGTGGGTGCTGCCACTCGTCAATATGTTTATCTCAGTGCCAGGGGCCATGCTGAATCTGCTCTAGCCTTTTCACTTCTTCCCTCTCTCCCTAAACTTCTCCAGATGGCTGAGGCGGCGCGAAGCTAACACAGACGCCAGCGGCATGAAGCTAATGCAGGGCTAGCAGCCGCAGAAGTCGGTAGCACACAGCTAATACAGGGCTAACAGCCATAGACACTGGTGATGCAAAGCTAATGCAGGGCTAGCAGATGTTGGGGACATGAAGGTAACGCAGGGCTAACAGCTGCAGACGCTGGTGGCTTGAAGCTAACACAGGGCTAGCAGACGTAGACACCGGGGGCGCAAAGCTAACGCAGGGCTAGCAGACCCAGACGCCGGGGGCGCAAAGCTAACGCAGGGCTAGCAGACGCAGACGCCGGGGGCACAAAGCTAACGCAGGGCTAGCAGACCCAGACGCCGGGGGCGCAAAGCTAACGCAGGGCTAGCAGCCGCAGATGTCGGTGACACAAAGCTAACACAGGGCTAACAGCTGCAGACACTGGTGGCATGAAGCTAACACAGGGCTAGCAGACGCAGACGCCGGGGCAGAAAGCTAACGCAGGGCTAGCAGCCGCAGATACTGGCAGCATGTAGGTGGAAATGGGAGGCGGGGGCATCAGGGGCTCATGGCGAGAGCTGCGCCTCCGAGTGAAAGGGCCACGGGGCCCGGGTACTAGCACTTCACCACAGAAACTGGTTCCCAAAAGCTTCATTGCAATAACGACAATAAATTAAACGTCTGCCGCTATGGAAACCAGGCTGAACAAAGGAAGTCGGGCAGCTCAGGTATAATATCCCTGGCAGGGCGCCCGGATCATCGGAGGGGCGACGGTGACAACGATGACGGGACTCAGGAGAGCTGAGCCAGCAGATCTTCCTGGGGCAGACGCACGCGCACGTGCACTTCCGGGGCTGCTCCCACATGGGTGTGAACCTGATTGTGCACACGAGTGTAAAAGGGGCACATGTCTATGTTTGGGTGTGTGCAGGAGAAGGAGCTGTACCGTTGATGCTTTCTGTGTGTGTGGATGTGCATGGGGGGGGGGGGGCAATCTGCACCACAGTGTTGAAGCCCCAGGCAGCCCACTGGTTGGGGTCTTTTTGCATGACTCAGGTTGGGGTTAGGGGGCATCCAGGCCAGACCAACCACCCACATGCAGTAAGCAGCCCCCAAGGTGGACCAAGAGAAGATGAGAGACCTAGCTATGGGCAGAAAGCGCTGGGGGGTAGATATCTGGGGGGGGGGGCAATATTTGGAGAACATGAAGGACCTGCTCCATAAAGCAGTTTACATTTCCTACATTCCATTCCTCTCTGTTTCTCCATCTACAGTGGATCAAGCTACCCCCCCCTCCCCCCCCCCGGGCTACACAGGTGAGGCCGGGGGGCCAGCTGACGGATGGGGAGATTAATGACCAGCAACAGCGGCTCTCACAGACCACGCCAAGCTGTGCCCCCCCACTTCCCCACCACCGAGCCCCTTGTCTCCCGGGTAAATAAACGAACCTGAAAGAGCAGCAGCAACACAAATAAACAGCCCAAGCCCCTCCCCCCCAAAAAAATAACACAGACACATACTGACAGGGGGGGCCTGGAAGAGCGTGGAGCCGGAGGGAGCCATGTGTCCCGAGAACAGATAACTTTACATGCTGACACGCACGCGCATGCAGAGAGGAGGCGCAGTCACGCAGCACACGCGCAGAAACGTGTTGTTGCAGACTGGGTGAGAACAACTGCTACTGCGATTTGGAGATAGAGGGCAGATCTGCCCACCCTACAATATGTTCGCTGTCTCCCAGTTATCCAAGATCAACTTCCTCCTACACACACACACACACACACACACACACACACACACAGGTTTGTAATCATATCTTTGTGGGGACTCTCCATTCATTTCTATGGGGAAAACCCTGATCGCAACAATGACAACCTCAACCCTAACCATAACCATTGCATTTTGAGTTTTTTTTTCACAGATTTTAATAAAATTGAGTTTCCCCTTGTGCGGATCGGATAGGTGGTCCCCACTATGTCAAAATAAGAAGATTTTTATAACATTGTGGGGACATATGGTCCCCACAAAGTAATGAAAATATGAGCCACACACACACACACACACGTGACCCCTCACCCCAGCCAGAGGTCATGGCAGACATCGTAATGGTCCCCGTCTCACAACGCTGTGTGTGGGCCCTTTCATCTCACCGCTGCCAGGTCAGCCAGGGCGCCGGTGATGTGTTTACTCCGTGCCGAAAGATGGAGAATTGACTTTAAATGCGGTGAGGTGACAGGGTGACACGGTGACACGGTCATGCGGCGGGCGAGTGCGAGGACAGAGGGCGGCCACCGCTTAACAACCAGGTGTAAAAAGGTGTGACCGCTTAGTCCGTCGTTACTGGGAATCGTATTGCTCGCTTTAACGACCTATTAAGATAACAGCCTCACGTATCTGTACTACTGGTCAAACACATTACGCTGAGACACATTCTGCGGCCTGACGATGAGTGACACATAAATGCATTTCACAATCGCTTATGAGGTTACTGAAACAGGATGTTGGTGCATTATACTCCACAGATTGTCAAAACCAGTTTTGGCTGGGAATTTTTTTTCCATTTTTGTCTTTTTATTTTATTTTTCTGAACTGTTTCTCTTATGTTTGCTCTGAGGTGTGACGAGCCGGTCGGGGGGGGGGCATTGAACATGGGAACCAGAAATAGCCATAAACAAAGGCGCGTTTGTTTCTGTGTGATTCAGCCCGGCGACGACGGTGAATCATCGGGTTACAGCTGGGGCGGGTGCTGGACCTTGGGAGGGGTGGCGTCAGGGGTGGGGGGGGTCATGTAAACTGTTTAGCTGAAAGACCAGGACAAGGATGGGATCTTGCGTGCCCCCCCGTGTGGACCCTCTTGACGGGATTATAAACACATCTCTGGTGTAGGCAAAGGAACATGGTAAATATTTTGGGTAGAAATAGGATCTCCTGAATGAGTCAGGGTGGCGTGGAGGGGGGGGGGGCACAGAAGAATCGGTAGCTGCCAGAGCACCAGAAGGACAGAAGCAGTCCCTCTGCCCTGGGGGGAGATGATACAGGATAGGGCGAGGATGGCTGATTACAGTCTGCCCCCCCCCCAGTCATAGCACATCAGGGGCCTCATTTGATTCTGACTGAGCACCAGGGCAGGGTGACACTGCTTGTGCTCTGCTGGGGTGTGACACGGCCGTGCACGGTGACACAGTGACACTCACCGGTGGCAGCTACACTTCCTACACACAGAGAGCGGGTGGAGAACATTGGAGTCGCCGCCCAACACGTGTGGCATGCTTAGTGACTAACACCTGAAAAAGAGAATAAGCCATTTGTCTTTTCACACGCTGGTGACGAAGTGTGTTTTGTACCAATCTGAGATCTTTCATCATACTAACTGCACATGGTTGAGGAAGGTCGGGATGCAAAACAGAACCAAGGTCCATTGTCTCCCTTTGCACTGACAGAGACTCAAGCTATGTTTCCTCTGTCATCAAGACTTACGTAAATGTGCGAAAAAGCTGCTGCAATTAGCAGGGTGCTTTTATTGGACTTCAAGCCACTGACGTGGCCCATCCTGTCGATTATTTAAACAGCTGCTACTGGTCTGTTTTCACTTTGCGCTCCCCGAGTCAGATGCCGACCGACGTGCCTCTGGCGGAGAATCGGGGGTCGACACATGTTTAGAAAAAGTCTTTGATAGGAAAAGATGGAGCAGTGGCTTCTCATCATCGTGCTCCTGTTGCTCAGAGGTCGGGGCACTCAAAGACCTGGAGTTTAGTTAAGGGGCTTCACAAACGAGGAGATTAAGGCAACGCCCCCCAAATGCAGATTGAATTAAGCATCTGTACACATGCAAAATGCCTTCATTTATTCTCGATAATCGTACAGCCTGAAGTTTGTTAAGGCAGGACAGCATTGGACTTTTCAGACAGCAGCCAGGAGAGGATTAAGCATTTCTGGAGCGTGCACCAGGCGCAAATAACACCTGCTTGGATAATTCAGTAATTACTGCGTCTCAGGAAGCTGGCCCTTGCGAGAGACGGTTCCCTGTCCTCTGAGGTCTACACGGCTGACTCTTGTCGCACGAGTGCCTCTCATTTCCCGCGTATCTGCCCAAAACAGGCCCTTTCACCTCAGAGAGGCCGGAAGAACAGAACTGAAACTGAAAACAAGAAAACGACTCAGAGAATCAGAGCAGCCAGTGGAAGGTTTATGAACCTTGGTTGTCTTCTCAGATATTGTTCCTTATTTTGGTTCCATGAGAATGAAATTAAGTCCCAGATAAAGTAAGTAACTCAGAAACTGAGATCCCCCATTCATGTTTACTCAGAGCGGAGTGCTTGTAGAGTTTCCGCTCTGTCTTCCTGCCCCTCTTATTCCCGGTGCCGGTTTTGACAGATTTCAGACGGAAATTTTTATGGGGCGATGGGCGGAATCTCAGCGTGTCGCCTGTCACCAAAACTTCCTGTTCCCCTGCTTTGACTCGTCATCTCGTCCCATTCCAGCTCTGACCCCGGAATTAAAACCTGACCTCCTGCGTTCCCAGTGGAAAACGACGTCCCTTGAGGGGGTGGGGGTGTTCATGTTCCCCAGTTTTAAAAAGAGGCTAAAAGAAGAGAAACAGTTCTGAAAAACCCTGGGGAATGAACGAGAGAGAGAAAGGTAGCGAGTCAGTAACCTGGATCTTTTTGGCAGGATGGACCAACAGCCAACATGGTGGATGCTGATATCCTGTCGCTTTAAGTAGAGGGGGGTGTTTCCATTGCAGCAAGGGGGGGTTATATTCTGCATTCATCTCTCCAAACAAACTGAACCACATATAAAATGTCAAACACTCTGCTGTTGCCCCTGTACTGAAAACACAACAGTTCCCATCTATCCCTGGGGGAGTGGGATGTAACCCCAGCACCCGTCAGCAGCTGGGAGGCAGATGGGGCCCAGGGGCTGACGACCGCGTCGATCCCCAGCCACTCAGAGCCGCAGATCCTCTGCAAGGGCGGGTGGCCATTCAGACGAGCTCCGGGGATTGGGGTTAGTGCAAGGGGACTTTCAGAAAATCTCCACAAGGGAGTCCTGATGAAGATGGCTGACCTACAGGCGGCATAAGGAGACCTGCTCTGCACAGGTGGGAGAGCAAAGCAGGAACAATTAAATTGTCCAGGAGTGGAGTTAAATGGGGGGGGGGGGGGGGATTAGCAGACAATATATTATAATTTGTCTGGCTTTGCAGATTCATTAAATTGCATCACTTAGACGCCATTACCTGCCAATCATTAAAACCAGAATATATATATATATATATATATATATATATATATATATAACTATAAGTATATATATATATATATATATTCTACTATTCTTATGTAAATATAAATGAGAATTCACTTTGCAGTTATCTCTCTAAAAAAAAAAATTCGTTCATTAATTTGAATAAAAAATTACTTTAATTAGTTGAAATGTATTAAGTATATTCTAGAACAGAATGAACGTTTTTTATAAACCATTTGACATATACATTTGCATGTGTATGCAATGGCAGTCACACGAAATTAATGATTATATAATGTAATGAAGAAAAAAAAACATGTAACAATATGTCAGCTACTAATTGATAGGTTTTAAATATGTAGGTTATTTAAATCCTGTTATTTGTTATATATAATATGAAAACTATTATATATATTAATTCAAAATACAATGTATATGTACGCACATATAATAACACTTATTAAAAGGCTGGTCTTGCATTGCTTCTCCTGTAAAGCCTGTGGTGGCGTGAAATGTATTGACCTAAGTAAACCTGTTTAATTCCGCACAGATAAAAAGCTTTACGCCTCTTACTGCGTCTGGCTGCCCGCATGTCTGAACTGAAAGCGCCTCGTCTTGAATTACAGCTCCGCGCTTGTGATGACATTCATCTGGGACCCTGTTCGAGCCTCACAACTTCTGTTAACCCTATGCAGCCTAACCGGTGAGCACATAAAGGTCCTCGGCCACAGTGCATCAAGATGCGTGGAGGGTTTCTGCTCGGGGGCGTCATCAGCATCCTCGGTAATGAAAAGCAATCGGCTCAGAGCGACAGATGGTTAATGAAATGTTTAAACCGATGGGGTGTGTAGGCACGGAGCTGGACCTGCACGCTAGGCGATCACCACTAATCACTAACAGTACAGCACTGGTAAAAATATTGAGAGGTGAAAGCCTCGTGACACCCAGTGACAAGTCTCTCCTCCACAGCACAGCCGCAAGCTTAATGAGTTTTTAAAGTGCTTTCCGATAACCCAGCGTACTGTGAAACTTAAAAAGCCAGATTTACCCAGAAAAAAACTGCAATTGCGAACTGAGACTTTGATATATAAATAATTAAGAGAGGCACAAGTAGTCACTGGCTTTCATTAATATTTCGTGCGCATCGCCGCAGTACGTCGGCACCTCGGATCCTCGCATACCCCGGGTGCGACGACTCGCCCCATATTTATCTTAGAGATTTAAAGTTTAATCTCCGTAAAAGTAAACCGAAGATTTACACACGCCACCGCCATTTGGGCAAAGGAAACCCATACATTCTGTTAAACAAACACATCCGGGGCTATTGTTACTTCTTGAAACGTTATGCTTTGTTCATCTGATATATAATATTAATAGGAACAGGCTATATATTTTTAAGCGTGACTTCAGGCAGTACAGTTCCGGTATGTAATCTTAGTTTCATAGGGGGGGGGGGGCATATGGGGCATTACTCTCCTGCCCCCTTGGAAGAAGCCGGTGTTCTGACGAGTTGAGCAACATTGTCGAGTTAGGCTTCCCTAGCGCTAATCGATAGCCCTAACCGTAATCCTATCCCCAAACCCTAAAACCTAACCCTAACTCCAAGACACTGGAACTGCACATGCGCAGAAAGGCTCGGTGGCACGTATCGATAGGTAGCACTGGCCGATAGGACACCTGTTGGCGCAGGTCAGCCCGCTCCGCACCGTCTCGATGCTCCAACCACCTTCAGCTGCGCTCCTTTTCAAAGACCGAAAATCTCGTATCTCTGTTTCAATCAGGGAAACTGAACTTAAAACAACACCGATCGAAACCACCTCTTTTTTTTATTATTTATTTATTTTAGTTTTACCGTGTGTGTACAGTATATGCAGCCTTCTTTACTCTCTACATGTCTTATTATACGATATGGGTTTTCTGTCTTTATTTATTTTTTTAAAACGACATTCATTGGTAATTATAATAAGTTTAAAATTGCACGCTTTAGAGAAATCGATCAGCAGCAGTTATTCAAAGAGGTTAGAAATGTGGGCTACATTTCTTTTAGAGGGGGCGTGACCCTGGCCTTCCTCAAAATAGCGGGCAGTCCAATTTATTTGTTTATTCCTATTTATTGGTTTAGCTTTGGACGAGTGTGAAAATGTAGGCCTAGTTCAAGAAGCAACTCTGGCTTACCACGTATATTTTAATTTGAATTACAAATGACCTGACTAAATAAATCTTATTTTGGACACGCATTGGAGAATAGGCCTACCATAACGGACATCCAGTAACGTGGAGGCTGGAAACCACTACAGCCTAATAAACATGCGTGACGAAGACCGGGGTTTCTGGAGAACAGCATCTACGTAACGTCGCCAGAAGTATACATCGATTTGACGGCACCAAAAAATATTTTTATTATAATAGTAGGTCTCTGCGCTACATTATTATTATTATTGTTGTTAATTGTTAATAAGGAATATAAACGAATGGTTTGAATCTTTACACTGCGTAGCAGCATAAATTTAACGCGAATAATGCTAGAAAAGACGCAAATAACTAAAAATGTTACTCAATACACTCTTAATGGCATTACAATGACTATAAATTACCGCAAAATGTTGTATTGTTAGGAAATAAGGGCACGCGGAAACTATGAATACTGACACAGCACTAAAACGCCAAGTAAAAAAACGACACGGCTAAAAGGTTAATTAGGATATTGCGGACAGATGACTCCCCCATTTGTGCAATAAATTACTTCATGGAGAAGGACATAGTTTCACTGCCGCTCCACACAGAGGCTTGTGCTGACGTGAGTGCATTTTTCGTCCTCCCTCGGTGGAAAGTCCCTCAACATCCCATAAAGGGCTGTTTAACACTGACAATTAACTGTCTCCGATACAAGATAAGCGCGCGGTTATGTTGCACGTATTGCTAGGTGAGGTTTCGTGTGCGCTCAGATTTTTGCCTCGAGTGTTTTGCAGGCAGGCTTTGGAATTCGCAAGTCGACCCTGGGGTTCACTGCACATGTCTAGAAAGCATCAAACTGTCAACCGTGAACCCATTTCTCAGAAAGAAGCTCTCGCCCATTGATCCAAAAACACTTCATCTTTAGATGATCACTTTCACTTTTTATTCTCATTCACGATCGCTGGTTTGAGTCCATCGCGCACTGAACTTTGACCAACTGTTAGCTGCGGTCCAAGGATTGCACGAATGACAATCTAGGTTACGACGAGTACAGTTAAACAAATATTACTTTATCACTCGACTAGTCTCTCGGAAATGCACAAAGTCATACCCTAACGTTATTTAGCGCATGTTATATGTGTAGGAAATCTTTATTTGAACTTCAGAGGCAAAATATATGCCTAGGCCCATATTTTCTGTATTAATATGCAAGTAATATTTTGTATTACAGTCCATAATATATAATTTTCTGTGAATAAAAAGTGATCTCATTCCCGTTGACTTGAAAACACGTTCAATACGATTAACATACGGAATAAGTGACATTTTGCTATTTTAATGTGCAAAATAGATGCACTGAGAAGCGAGACATTCCAATTAAAGGAACAAACGCATTTCACGGCTAACAAGGGTAAGGGTAAAAACGCGACCGTCTCTGTAAGTGTGCGCGCCTTCCTGCCCCCAAGTGTGAAATTCACAGGGGGGAATGGAATTTAAAGCCTTAATTTAGAGCATTAATTTTGCCTAACAGGAAAATGACGAGAGCTGGCAAAATAAATAAATAAATATATGCAACAAGTAACCTATCCCCCGTGGGAATTATGCAGAGAAAACACAGTAAACAACTGAATTCAAATGACCCCAATCTGCACTTATAATTTGGGCACTCCGGGGCTGAGCTGCGCTTGCGGTCCGGACTGTACATTAGGCTACATTATAACACTGTGAAACGCGTTGCTGTATTTTCAGCATGAATTGCACCATTGCCAGTCACAACCTACTGCATTAATTAGAGCATTATATGGAGCATTATGCTATATATATATATAAATATATATATATGTATATATATGCCAATTTAAAAAAAACTTGTAACGTGTAGGCCTATTTACTTGGCTTGGTTTCTCACTTGTTGCCAATGTTTATCTGTGTTGCGAGAGGAAGAATGATGTTTCTGACACTATCGAGAAATCTATTGCTTAGTCATTTATGAAGAATGCAGGTTTCTCGAGCTTAGTTAAATGTTGTGAAATGAAATACACACACGAGCGGCTCTGGGAGCTGGAACCAGGCTCCGTCTGGACGTGCACTTCGCTGCCGTCTGTCCTCGTCTGCAGCGAAACCCGCAAAATCGCAGAATGATCGCCGTCCCCAGACACTGTGCCGAGTTACGGTTAACAGACCATTACCGATATGAGCAAAGGTGACGCTGTGTGTAGGATACGCTTTAAACGGGAAACTATTTATATTCATTATTAAGAAAAGTTCGTATCACTCTATTAATCAATTCTGTGCGCCAGACATGAAGGTAGCAGCAAGAGTTTTCATGGTTTTTGAAAGAGCATAATAATTCCAATGAGCCATGAATTTTTCTTAAAGGTTTTATATATATATATATATATATATATACATATATATTAAAGCTTAGTGTAAGCCTAATATGACTATTTCAACAGCTGGGGCTCATTATGTGACCAGTTGTTTTATTGTGTTTTCCTGTTAGCTTCTGTTTTGTTTTTGCTGAAATGCATTTTAGATTCTTAGCACAAGGCAGAGAGGCATCACCGCGCTAATTCCCAGCAAGGCCCCCGTTAGCTTGACACCCGTCTCGGCTCGCAGCGGAGTGGACTCCGTGGCAGCCTCATCCTAGGTGGGTTTATCCGTTTTGCTTTATCGCCGGTCTCTCACGGTGTGGAGCGTGTGCTTTCCGTGTGCGTGACACATTGCTTTTGTGGTTTTATTTTCTTCAACAAACAACATGCAACATTCATCGGTGGTAGTGATTTAGTGCCTTGTCCTTTGATTTCGCGTCAGTTTTGTTATTCTACATGCTTCTTGTTAATATCTTGTGAATCATTGTTGGTTAAATATATGCAATATGACTATGTGTGGAATAACGAAGCAATATTTACAGCGGTACAGCCCTGCTACAGTATTGTTCCCACAGCTACAAACAACATAAAACATTAACATACCTCCCACAGTACCAAAACGTTCCTCAGAATCCATTTCTGTATCTTAAATTAGGCTAAAAGGTACATTTACCTACAGCTAGGATACGATTGGCAGACCCTTGAGGGTACAGCTCCAGTGAGTAATAGTACCTCAAAAGTGCAAGCTGATACTTTTTTTCTGACAGTCCAGAATAACTACAAATTTTAAATGTTTTTTAATGAAATTATTCTGTATCTCTGGTACCTTTGATTTCGACATCATTGCATATTTAAACTATTTAAAAACATGTGGCAGCAGATGCAGTTTTTCACGTGTGTGTGAAGGAGAAAGAGTGAAAAATGTAAATGATCTCCAATGGATGGTCAAGTGACTCACTAAGAATTTAATTGCCTGTATTTGAATCAATGAAAAACTGCCTGTTGGGGGCCAATGAATCAGTCACATTTTATTCCCAAGCAATTTAACCAATTTGCAGAAAGTAATTTAGAAAAAAAAAACCCAGAGAGGCAGACACTGGTTTTATTGGAGTCAAACGTGTAAGTGTGGCGTGCAAAAACTTGCAGAGGAATTCAGAATTAATCCCCACACTCATCTGCAATTTAGATGTCAAGACTTTCCTGTCTCCGTTTGATTGGATTGTTTGACAACACTGCAGGCTTTATCGCCGCGTCTGGATTGGAGCGGCGGTTTCCGTGACGTCCTGTATGTCCAATCGTTGATAGATGGGGACTTGGGCTTGGGCAGGACACAGGGGTGAGGAAGGCCCCCTTAATTTTTTTTGAGTAAAGCACGACAGGTGGTTCAAAGAAGGCTTTGCACCTGAGTGGTGGTTTAGGCAGAAAGGCACCCCCCCCAACACGGTCCCCATCAATCTTTAGGTCAGAGAGGCTTTCATCTGACAGGTTTAACTCTAGGGTTAAACTGCAGCCCGCCTGACTATGAACAGCCACCCGGTAGGGTCAAGAACCGTCCCGGAAGGGCAAAAAATAAAATAAATATCTTCTTACAGTACTGCACGCCTGGAGTCTAAATTTGCAACCTGCAAGTGCAGAAGGAACAAACGAAAAGACTAAAATGTGTTTCACTTTAAGAGAAGCATGATGTGATTGAGGTCCTTCTTTTGTTTTTCCAGTAATGTTCATTTGTTCAAATGTTCAAATGACCGCTGACGAATCACTCAGCAGAAGTCTTTATGCAAAGTGACATACACCCCTCACATGTCTTTTGCACAATGTACAATTCTGGTTAAGCGCGTAACAGCCATTTGTCAAAGTCTGCTTCCTTAGCCACTCCAAACCTGAAACAGATGTTCGTATTGCAAAATTATTAATGTTCTAAATAAAATAAAATAGAATGAAGACAAACAGGTACAGAGGCCCTCATGTTGGCTCTGGGAGTGTGTGGCCACATTAAACAGCGACTTGCTTTGTCACCTCCATCCCTGCCATCTGAATGGTCTGCTCTCACCCTTTGCCTCAAAGGCCTACAACTGAAAACCAATGCTAACTGTACGGTAATGCTAACAGAAAACCAATGCTAACTGTACGGTAATGCTAACAGAAAACCAATGCTAACTGTACGGTAATGCTAACTGAAAAGCAGTGCTAACTGCATAGCAATATTAACTAGGGTAGGACTCAGCCAATGCTAAATTACTATAGTAATGCTAACTGAAAACCAATACTACCTGTATAGTAATATTACCTAAATGACAAAGCTAACTGTATTCCAGTGTTCCTGTTCCATTGTATATGCAGGCTTTCCAGTAGTCTTACTACTTACTTCCGGTCTGTACTGGCCATTCTAAGCAGCCAAACAGAAGTTTATACTGACTAGCTAGGTTGTAGCTCCCAGTATACAAGAATATTTTCTGTATATATATATATAGCACTGTGCAAAAGTCTCAGGCCCTCAAAGAAAATGATGTATAAATGATTTTGATGTTGGTATAAAACTCTCATGTCTGTCAAAGTGTGTCAGCTTTCAAAACCTCTCCTTAAGTCACACCAGCACCCATCCAGTACACCCATGCATTGTTTGACTCGACCATTTCCCCACCTTGTAAAACTAATTTAATTCATTAAGAGTGCTGGTTGTGGAAATTTAATAGACACATGGAATGGCTGGGGTGCCACGGAGGAAAGTTTTGGGAACTGAAGTGGTGTTCAACCAGTTCTCCAACTAGATGTCAGTAGCTTTGTGCAGAACAGAAGAAATCCTTGTTAGCTTTTATTGTGTTACTCTTAATATGCATAATGTTAAATTGCTTTTTTGTTCTAAGCACATACACACTTACTACCCAGATAATTAGATATAAACATTTTCTTTACCTGGCTAAAACTTTTCCACGGTACTGTATATAATTTATGTGTTGTTTTTTTTTTGTGGGGGGGGGTAACTTGCTCTGTTCTTGAACATTGGACGGATCAAAGAGGCTGTTTTTCTCGTCACACTCGTGAAGTACCTTTGTTAACGAACAAGTTCGTTCAGATGTTTTTGATGCTGGTGGGCTAAGCCTTGCATCCTGAGGCTAAGCTAACCACGGCCCGAACCACCTCACCGTGACGGTGGGTCCTTGTCACACTGCACATTACTGCAGTGATGTTACGCATAATGCTTTCAGGCTGCCTGCTGTACATCCTTTTCTGAACCTTTGACAAATACAGTGACTTTTTTTTGTAGATGGTAATTATTTCACAAAGAAAGATAAATGGTTTGGGTGCGAGTCTCATTATATAACATAACTATACATGTTGAGCGCCTTGCTTGTTTTATAAATTAAATTGTACAAACCAGGAAACAGCCGACCTAAGCTGAAAATGCCATTATCTTTCACCAAAGCTTTTGAAAGCATCTTGTAAAAATGCGGCTGTCTGGACGCTTCCTCTGCCACGTGATTCAGGTGACGCTGAAGCACAGAACACACGCATTTAAAGAGAAACACATTACTGTCTTTTGCTTCTGCTGTTGTTTACTCAAAATTAATAGGTAGAACAGCAAAATATGGTTGTTTTTTTCCACGTGACACAAGCTTCTAGTTTTTTTTTACAAGGGCAAGCCTCCAAAACACAACTGTGTTACAACCTCTGCAAATTTCTACTAAACGTACTCTCCGTATTAGAAGTCAAGTACGGTAAACAACATGTTTCTTACACACTGCCAAATTACTCATAAATTTTATGTGATTTCAGAGATTACTATCCAAGTATATAATCAGGAATGTGCCCTCAGGGAAGAGACTGGCCTCTTTGAAAGTAAAGGGAAAATTACTTAAATACTAGTTTCCTGCCTCGTAAATTTAACTTTTTGTGTCTGCTGCTTTCAGGAGATGATAATGTGGGGTAGCAGGAGTCCAATTGATCTGCACCTAAAGCTCAGCGTGTGGGATTTATGAGAGCCGTCCTTTTAATAGAAACCGTAGCGATGCCAGAGGCGGGTGCGAGGGAGGGGGGCCTTTGGCGTCAGTGTCGTCGGCGAGCTTGGGGCAATTGATTGGCCGGGATTTTTCATGGATGGGGGCTCGTCCACCTTGTTCACACTGTGCTCAGTGAAATCTGCCATCCAATCAGATGGTTTAATAGATCATCTGCACACTCTTCACCTTTCAGGGAATTCTGAGCTATTTCAAACCTTGCATGCAGCACTCGAATCATATACAAATACTAGAAAATTATGTATGTCAAGGCATACAATATACACATAATACACAATATACACTTCAAATGCAAATGCCCTTTTTCAGCCTCAATAATGTAAATAAAATGCAAGAGCAATATGCAGGGCCCCATACTGTGAAATATAAACCAAAAAGTTAAGATTGCATTTATTCATGAGGCCTTTGGCTTATTTTATGAAGAGGCCTCAACATTCGGGGCTTAGCATTGAGCTGCCAGTCCCAACATTATAAACTGTTGGGAACCTATGGAACCTGGCGGAATTTCCAGCCCAATTGCTTTGCCCCTTCAATTTAGGCCCTGTGAGAAGCTAAAAAGATTTTTTATTTGGTGTTTTTTGAATCGGCCATGTTTTTTTCGGGGGGGGGGGGGCAGTGAGGTGCCGCCATCCCGACCTGGACGAGGTGGCTTTGCATGTCATTTTCTCAGATTTCTGCCTCAGCGGTGGGTCTGGCCCGCCATTCGTCTGCTCCGTTTCCATAGTTATGTCACCATGGCGATCACCCCTCTCCTCACCAAACTGCAAACCTGCCTATTTGCGGAAATTATACTCGTTTTCTTTTGCAGTAGGAACTGGAAAAAAAAATAAACTGCTTTTTGAATAAAAAAAAAAAAGTATGAAAATGCAGAAAACAAAATTTTAGAAAAATATTAAAGTGATCTTCCCATCCAAATGATAACTAATAAAGCAACCAATGGGTTCTGTGTTAAACCACTTATACCACGTTACTATTTAACTATTAATAATTATTCTATTCTTATAACAGGCACTTAGGCGTTGATTATTTTTGTTGACCATCTAGTGGTTCATAGCTGCCACAAAGATGGCTCATTCAGGTTGTATTCCGTAACCATGGTGTAATCCCAGCCTCATGCAGGCAGGGTGATCCTTCATGGGCCGACACAAGGGGGCACTCTCTTAAACGAGCCATCACTGTTCACCCACTCCCGCGGTTTCCCCTTCATGCATCAGGCGGCCAGACAGGCGTGTAGATATGGGAAATTAAGTGAGATAAACATGCCCCACATATTGTAGGCCCTCGGGTTGAAATGAGACCTCTGATGGGAGGAGAGATCTTCCTGGCCCGCTCAGGCGGAAAACACAGGAAAGGTGGTGCCAAGAGAGCGTCCCACGAACACCTGGGGGGTCGCACATTACCTAGGCAGGCGCATGGATCTCGCTCGACAAAACACACAGCCACCAACAACATAAAAGCAGAGATTAAGGAGCCAACGGCAGAATTCCACATGCAAATTTAAGAAGTAACTCCTGCAGCAATGTGCTACCAGGGAAGACATTCTGATAGTCAAGGGTGATGTTCCCTTTACTTGGCGCTAAGATATTGGTCACAAAACAGGTGCGTCACATGCATTCTAGGTATATGGCAAGTGTGTCACAAGTATTCAAGATGTTACACAAGCATTATAGGTATTTCACAACTTTTATAAGCGTTCCACAATTATTCTAGATGGTCCACAAGTATTGTCGATGTTCCACAAGAATTCTATGCATTTTTCAAGTTTTCTAGGTGTTTCACAATTATTGCAGGATTTCTACCAGCATTCTTGGTGGTCCAAAAGTATTCAGGATGTTCCACGAGTGTTATGGCATCAGATCCCGTATCTGTGCCATTCCGTAAAGCGTTTGAGTGAAACTATCTATGGTTCCACCAGTATTCTAGATGTTCCACACACATTCTAGATGTTCTACAATCATTTTGGCTTTCCTCAATTGCTCCACCATGTTCTAGATCAGGGGTTTCAAACTCTAGTTCTGGAGGGCCAGAGCCCTGTGTAGCTTAGTTCTTTCCCTGTTCCACCACAAATGATTCAGCTCAAGAGCTGTGTGGTAATTAAAACAAGGATGTGAATCAGGTGTGTTAAATGGGGGGAAACCCAAAAATGTGCAGGGCTCCGGCCCCCCAGGACTGGAGTCTGACACCCCTGTTCTAGATGTTCTAGTTAAATGATCTCAAAATCAACCAAGCCCCGTTGATGTAGTGGCCTCCATGCTTTCAGAGATAAAGTATTACTTCTACAACACTTAAAGCATCTCTGAGAAGAGCTCCTTTTTGGCCAAAGGCATAAACTCCACTCCATGGCTTGAGCATTACAGCATTTCCAATTTTTTGTTCAGCTCCCCCCCCCCCCCCATATATGTTGATTTTTTTCACCGGAGATGACATCTCTAAAGGGTCCATGGTTCCTGATTGTCTTTTCCATTTGCCCTGATGGAGCCTCACAGGAGACACATAATCTCCGCAGCTTTGGTGGGGAAATTGGTGGCTTTGGGAGCGACGGCGCTCCGAATGAGTCAGACGCGCATGAGCGCGTGGCGGTAAACAGCTGAGTACCACGCCGCACACGCCTTGTTACTGCAGGGGTCGTGCCCTGTAAAAAGGGGCCAGGAACATGCAAATATCACATTTACTTATTAGACGCTGCTTGTCCAAAAGTTACATGCTAGTATGGAGATTTTGGGGCGAGAGAGCAGGGGTCTGCCAGCATCCAGCAGGCGGCCTCACTCATTGGTTATTGGATTATTATGCTATGGGACCATGGGATTTAAACCAACAACCTTCTGGATATAGGCACTGCGCTCTAATCTACTGAGCTACACTCTACCCTAAAGCGTGTATAAAAATATATGTATATTAAGGTCTAAAAGGCAAATTAACTGGTCAGCTGTATAATATATATGAACTAAAAACAATACTTTTTGTAATAAAAGTTCAATAGTATGATGATGATCCCCCCCCCCCCCTCCCTCCATCTTGCTTTTGTATGGTGTCAGGGCAGGTCGGGAGATGTCCAGTTCCAGGAACTGCCTCCATGACGGGTCACATGGGCTCCTGAGTTCCGCTCCTGAGTTTCACTCCGCCTTCCCTCAGTCATCTGTTAACACCACAGCCTTACTCAGCTAAATTCCCTCCCCCCCCCGGGGATGACACGGACAAACGGCCCTGTTGGTTTTGGCCATCTCGTCTGGCTGCGTGGGCTTTCGCGTTTCCGTCACTTTGGTGATGGTGGTGGGGCTTCCATATGGCAACCAGAACCCGCTCGTTCGGGAGGACATTAACGCAAATCACAAAACATTGAGTAAACAGGAGGCTCCTTCTTCCCCCTGTGAATGGAGCCCAGAAGACAGAAGCACCTCATTGTGCTGCTGCGCCTGGCCTGTCTGACGTGGTATTTCCCACAGGGACAGCAGACCCCCCCCGTACTCTGCCTTCTTTACTTCCCCCACACACACATAAACAGACCATAACCCTGCCCATCCTCCCATGTCTCTGGATCTGGGCTCTGTGGCAGAGTGCAGCTCGGCAGTTACGTCTGGGATGTTACCTGCGTGATGTAGAAACGTTACCTGCGGAATGTTCTGAAGCAGCACCTGTCCTGAGATGCAGAGCCGGCCACACTCACCGAGCTCGGCGTGACAGCAAAGGCGCTCAGCTGGTATAAAGAGACAAAGTACTCTGCCTCCCCCAGCTCCCCCAACACCCTGCGGACCCCCCCAGCAGGCAGCAGTGTAGCGAGTGGCACATGGACCGGTGAACTCATCACGCAGCATGACGTAGCAGCTTTATCAGAAGCAGAAAAGCACAACAGCCTGGAACTTCATGGAATCTGACTTAAAATGTCAAATTTTCATGGAAACCAACTTATAAAGCCTGCGATGTTTCATGGAAACTGATGCACAAACATTATGGTTTTTCATGGAAAATGACTTGTGAAGCCCTTTGGCCATAGAGACACATGCATCTTCATTGGAAAAGTCCACTTTTTGTCCAGTGTTGCCACCAAGACTTCTGGACTTTAACTGGCGGTTTTCTTGTTACAGTTCCGCTCGTAGCCCCGCCCTGGCCGTTACCCTCCTTTGCCTGCATCCCGGCTGCGAATAATTACATCTTGCTGGGATGTTAGGCAGGTAGCGGTCAGAGAGGTTACACTGCAGTCTTAATCCCTGCTTAGATTACCCCCAGGATGACAATGTTGCGAAAGCTCAACAATGCCCGTTTGTTACAGTAACTGGCTCTAAATACATACCTCTGTGTCGAGCGCAAAGCTGTAATTCAAGCTGAGCCGGTGTGCGGTCGAGACATGCGCTACCGTCTGCCACCGCACCGGCTGTAAATGCGGCAGAATGTTCCGCAATGAATCGGAATGCCCATCCGCACTGACCACACTGTTGTAAGAAGGATGAGTATGCCTCAGGGTAATGCAGGGTCAATAAGTTCGCCCTTTGGTTCCCACATGGAGGGACAGCACTGCCGGAAGTCTCCGCCGGGATAGGAATCCGATAAGGGGATCACATCTGGTGTCTGTTTTACCCCAAATGGACACCTGCTGGCACCTGATGGTACTGCGGGGCAACTGTGTATTAAATTCCAGAGCTAAAGAGCAACACAGGGTTGGCAGTAGTAAGAGGAGGACGTCTGGAAGGCGTAAGAGGATTACTGGGTTTCTGCAGAGCGTTTTTGCAGAAATGTGAATTTAGCAATTAATTTCAGTAGCATATTTCGATTCTTTCACATGAAACCCACGTACACGTCACACAGTTCCACATGGTCTCTTTCAGCCTGTGTGATGTCAGTTTATGTTTTTGTCCACAATTTAGGTTTGGGCAGGAATCAGCAGCGTCAGGCAACAAAAGGCCACTCTCAGCGACGTGGGACGGCCACGTCTGAGCCACGAAACACAAGCAAACAGCAGGAACAATGGAGCTGCGGTTACCAAACGTCGCTGATCCTCTTGAGCTGGGAACAAGCGACGGTAGCGGCACAATGGGTCTGACCTGGCCCTCCGCCCAGACGTCGGCCCAGGAAGTTTGCGCAGACTTATACTTCAACCTTCTACAAGCAGCTGCGTGCTTGTTCAGCAGAAAGAAGGAAGGAGAAGTTGCAACATATACAGTCAGCCTGAGAATGACAGGCCCCGTGTGCTTTAGGGCACATGACAGTCTGTCTCTCTTCCTGACGGTTTGGTTCTCTCATACAACGGCCAGGAATTACCAGGTTAAGTTCACCGCCTAGTCCAATGCCTACGACCTTCAAAGGAACTGAGCTGAACCAAATCTTTCCCTTTGTGTCACCGCTTTCCCATAATTCCCCTTGACACACGGTGTCACATGACTGACCCAGCTGAGTCTCTCTGTCACTCTGGGTCGTGCGGTTGAAATTCGGCTTTCATAAGGCGGATTCCTGCACCTACGCTGTCGAAATGGTCCCATGTGTTGTTTTTGTTCTTTATTTCAAAAAAAAAAAAAAAAAAAGAGAGAGTGCTTGTAACGTTGCGGGAGTAACCACCGGGGCAGCATCCCACATGTTTGTTTTCTGTAGAGGCAATGGAGGGATGACCGGCATGCGGAAACCAAAAACCGACCCACAACAAAGAGCCGGCTGTTTTTTTTTTTGGGCCAAAACGCCACTTTGGGAGCTGAGCGCCAATCAGCTGTCAGCCTCTGGTTTTCTGCCGGTCCTTCAGGGGCCTAAGGGGCACAGCATGGTTTGGGGGCATGTTTTCACGGATCTCGAGGTGGGGGAAAACGACGCAGATCCCATTAGCGTCGTCTTGCAGGCTGGGGGAGCTTCAGACGGAGTGGGATGGTGAGAGGACAGAGGACGGAGCCGCCATGGTGCAGGGCTTGGCCCAGGCTAACAGGCGTGTGGCTGATCCTGGTGCACATACTTACACTCAAATGCACACGGCAACACACACAGACACACCCAAGTGGGCACACACACACATAAACACACAAGTATGTCAGATTCACTCCTTCTGTTTTATAGTAATACGTACCCCAAAGTTCACGCACCTGTATATATGCTATTTCCACAGGCTGCCACCTGCCTGTCTCTCAGGCCCTGTGCGTGCTACGTGGCGCGAGGAGGAGCACGCAGGGAGGAGGAGCACGCAGGGAGGAGGAGCACGCAGGGAGGAGGAGCACGCAGGGAGGAGGAGCACGCAGGGAGCAGAACCCCGCTGGCCGGGCTAATGGAGTTAGCGTTCCCCGTGTTAGCAAGGCCCGCAAGAATGTGGTGGGAAGACTTTCACGCGGAGTCAGCCCGCAGGTCCCCACCGACTCTCCCAGGAGCCGGAGGAGGGAGGAATTCCGTGGGGGGAGAAGACAGGGAGAAAAAGGGGAAGAAGAGTAACGACGAATGGCACCCCCCCAGGGAGAGACAGCTTTGAGATACGTAGCCGCCCCCCCCTCGCAGCCTGGTGGTGCCTTCAGCTCCCCATACTCCCGCGGAGTTCCCCTTCAGCTCGCAGTGTATGGGTGTTTCTACATGCCCCTCCCCACGCACATGCAAACAGGCGTCCGCTCCCTCGAGCAGAAATTCGCCGACACCCCCTTTTGTCCCCTCTGGTGGAATCTGCTTGTCAAGTCAGTCTTCAATATTTTGGCATGTCTCTCAACGGCACATTTCCAGCAGGAGCTAGGGGGGGGGGGGGGGGACTGGCAGTGCGATGGGGGGGGTGGTCTGTGGAGGGAGAGGGAAGAGACAGAGGACAGATTAAGCGGAGTAGAGGAATGTTACTGTGGTTTAAGTGTGTGTATAGAGCGTGGGATTTATGGCCGACACACGCTCAAGGCAAAATAGTTTAGAAATTATTAAACGCCTTCAATTAAACTTATAAAAGGGGAAGGACAGACAGAGAGAGAGAGAGACGTCCTGACTGGTGATTTATGGGACCAAGCTCTCTCAAAGAAACCCCAAACAGCTCTCTCTCAAAGTCTGCCGAGCCAGTCGTAAAGACTAGCGTTCTGCTTTGGTGCAATCCAGTTACCTTGTGGCATGGCTGGTATTTTACGGGCCTCATCTTCTCGGCAATGCGCTTCACAATGCCTCACTTGTCTTAATGCAGAAGCAGGATTGAGTTGATGACTTTTAAAGCGACAGTGTCCTTTTTTCTGAGCAGTGAGTCCACTTGCAGAGTTATGGTGAAACAGTCGTTAATGTGGCCAGGTGACCCGCCCAATTCCAGGGTATGAAGTACAGTATTCAGCCCCTATTCTGGGTGGAAAAGTAGTCTCGTTCCCTTAGCTGGGAATCCATGCTGTAACGGTAACGTTATCCTAACATTACGGAACATTTTAACCAGGGATTGGTCGCGGCAGAGTCACTGGGACCCATTAGCGGTCAAGGCTGGATCTCGTTCCCAGGGCAGCAGGCCATTGGATGGAGCAGCGTGTGTAATTACCCCTGGGGAAGGCTTTAAAGGCAGGCTGCGCTATGCGGTCGTTTACGGGGGGAGGTAAAGGCCGTCATTGCGGGGTTCCCAGGGAGGCTAAGAGCGTGGCCCTCGGCCAGTGAGCTGAAGATCTGAGTATAATCACTCCCAGCTTTGATGTAAACGTACACTTCCCCATGTGTGATTATATAAGAATTTGTGTTTATAATACAAATCATAGAATATGCTGGCATTAAATATTAAAAGAGAAATGTATGATTCAGTTACTGGGGCAAAGGAGCAGAGTTCTACGTCTTACAGCTTTTAACTTTAGTTAATCTAGATGGGTAATTGTTGTTGAGGTATTCACAATTTCAGTGTGTTTCTCGAGTGATATAATTAGATAAATAAGTGTACGCCATTAAAGGGGCAGGGAATAATGTAAAGTATTTGGGAAACGAACATAAGTTATAATTACATTTGATTCACTAGCAGGGAGCTTTGCATCTCAAGTTTAGAATTTCAAGTCAAAAGGAAGGCTAATTTGGTACAACTACATTTTTAACCGATTGAAGAAAAATAGAATACAAGAAGTAGTCACACAAATGTTCTGTTTGGGCTAAAATCTGTAAATGCCCCTTATTTAAAACTGGACACAAGTCTGGTGTTGCGTGTTTTCAAAGCAGTGGATAACCCTCTCGGTGACATATTGACCAAAGCTCTCTCCGAATGAACGTTCATTAAAATAATCTGCTGACAAGGAGACTGAATATACCGAGAGACAGAGCTCCTGTTATAGGAACACAAAGCTAATCGAATAGCGATTAGACCTGCGGGGCCTCTGCCATTTTCTCTTTGTCTCTGAAGTAAATCCAATGGAAAGCTGGTAGATTAATCTCTGGGACGAATTTTGTCATTTTTAAAATGCTTTAGTGTGTCGTCGGCATAGGCGGCTGACTGGCATAGTGTTTAAAAATTATTTTTTTTAAAATTTAATTCGCTCAGGTTAGATTCAGAAGGTTTTTGTGTTATTCTTTTGTCTTTGAGATATGGCTATCGTGGTACCCCTGACCTGACGCGCCATAACCATGCTTTTCTTGGCAGGGAAATTGATTGTTGGATTTCACTACAAATCTAGGGAAAAGCTTAATTTTTCAGGTTTTAACTGGGTCCCTACTTTAGTGGGGGGGTTGGAGAAAACTGAGGATAAAATTCATCATTGTTTTTGGTCAAACCATTCAAAAAATGATGCATTTCAGTGAAAAAAATATTCAAATGTGACATTTCTGGACAGAGAAATAAGTTAAATCTGAAACGATTTGTGCCAGATTTTACTCTTTGCTCCCATTGATGTGCAATACCTGCCAGTTCTGCATTGGTAACAACATCTATAGTGTAAGTCGTTCAAGCCATTTCGGTAATGTAGTGTGGCTGCATATTACAGCATGTTTGGGTTTTTTTTGGACTGGAAGTTCTTCAGATGTTCTACCAATCACACATTTCACCCGCTTGAGTTGAACTTTCCACTAATCACAAAATTCATCATGTCCAATTATCCTGCTGAATTATTCTGTGTGGTTCACCCCAAGCACGACACAATCCACACAATTACTCTGTTTCACATTTAAGTGATGCATTTACATTGCTATAAATTAAACTGAAAAATCATGGTATGCGTTAATATTTAATCACAAATATTGTAATTCTTGTGTATCACGACATGCATTATATGAACAGGATCATTTTCCTAATTGCCAATTAATATTACATGTACTGCCTTGCACAGTAGATTTAGTAAGCTTTCAAATAACACAGCATAACAATTTATTTATTTTATTATTTATTATCTTACAGTGTATATGAATGTATGGGTGAACCTGTGAATGTATTTTGTATTTGCATACTCAGGATGCTCAGTCTAAATATATGGTAACTCTGAGCTACAAAGTAATGCAGCATCCATCCATTCATCCTGTAGTCATAAAATAGCTGTATGAACAGAGAGAGGTCAGATGGATTTTTCTTTGGTACTGCACATAAATATGAGTTGATATTTTTGGGGTCTTACAAGCGATGACTGCTCGGAGAGATGGCAAAGTGCCCCCAAGTGCAGAACCAGGTGAGACTGAATGTTACCCAGCGTCCCCTTCCTCTTAGACGGCCATCTTTGGCCGTACGCCGTGCGCTGCTCCCGATAAGAATGGCTAAATTGTAGGCTGACGTTCACCTAGAGGAGCGGTCTGCTTTTATACAGCCTGTGCGGCTCGGGTGCAGCGCGGCGTCTGCTTATCCTCCCGATGCTTGGGACAGATTCCCTCCTTCTCTTTGCCTTCAGCTGGAGGGTCAGTTTGGGCTGGCTGCCATTACGAGGGGCACGGGTCCGGGGCTGGCCCAGAAAAAGCAAAATGAGGTTTTTGCTTTTAAATGGGAGCTATTCTACTCTATCCGTTTCTGCATACCGAGTCAATTTAGTATTTTATAATTTGGGTGAACAATGGGTAAGTCGGCAAATCATTAGTGCAGAATTACCTGCGAGTGCTGAGAGATGAGGTGTCCGTTCTGCATTCAGTCATTCGCTGGAGAAGGGTCTGGCTGCAGGCTCCATCAGGAGGATCTCCACTAGAGGGACGGAAACACGTGATCTCCACGAGCGGGTCCGGACATGACGTTACGCAAACTTACGCCATGGAGGCGGTACCATCTATCACATGATCTTCACACACAGCTCGGACTTGTTAGTGGGAGAGTTTATAACTTCGTCGACAGGAAAAAGTGAGTAGAACAAGAAACAACAAATATTGCAGTTATATAATTTGCATGATTTAAAAATGTTCGTCAGTAAAAGATATTCGTTGCTATTAAAATGTATATTTGATGTAAACGTCTCGCTAAAGTTGTCGGTAGCATTCTAGTCACTGGAGTTTTAGGAAGTATCGGCAATGTTTTTTCCCCCCAAATTTAGCTTTAAATTGGTTACTTAAGCGTAGATTGATTGTGTCCGCAAACTCCCGTGTTAGACAGTTTATAGTTTCTAATTAATTCCATACAAATTTTGCTACTGAAAAAGAAAAAAAGTATTTGTATAAATATTTATTTAGTTCCGAATCTGTTTAGCTTTAGTGAACTAGGCAGCTCTTTTACAAATGTTACATGTGCTGTGTAATGTGTTTTTAGGCAGAGTGAAGTAATTATTACTGTATATGACAATTATACTTATCTATATATTATACTATTTTAGATGCACATATCTATATGGGATGCTTATTCCCAGCCGGTTCTGGAAGAATGCAACACCTGTTGCAAAAAACTTTTCCACTGCCCTCTTTGTCCAGCTTTTAAGCCGGCAAAGAGGGTCAAAATTGAGAGACATATGGATGTACATATGAAGAATGCCGTTCATTTCAAAGGTATAAATAATACATTTCCTCTTTCTTAAATTTCAAATATTTTAACTTTGTCTCTTGGTAATCTCAGGTTGTCATATAATTGAATGTACACATTAAACTTTCTACTTTGCTTTCTTTGATATATACTTTCATTTACTTTGCTATACCTAATATTTCCACATCATTAAAAAAAATTTCTGTTTTACAGACAAATGCATCTGTAGGTGCAGACTCTCATGCCGTGCAGAAGGCCATTACCACTGCCCCTTCTGTCAAAAGACAATTATACGACGAGCGGATAGGGAAAGACATTTAATATCATGCCAAGGGCCTCTTCCAGCTGTTCTACCTGTGGCCTCCGCCCCTTCTACATATGTGTTACTGGACACTCTGACTTCTTCTGTTTTAAACCAACTGCCATTTACATTGCACTGTGAGCATGTGAAGCACCTTTTGTTTTGACCTGTTGGTCATATTGTCTGTATAAAGCTGTTTAAACTTCACTGGATGGAAGTATATTAACTTTGTGTCTCATTAACAGGAAGCTTGCTGTGACCATAATACTTGGAAAATGGTCTGAGAGATATGGCTGTGACTTGGAGGTATATGTACTAACTTGTATGCACACATATCGGGCCAGTTTTGCAGAAAAGGATTAAGCCTAGACTTGAACTAGACTGCACTACCAATGAAGAGTCACCCATAGTGTCAAGTTGAGAAAGGCCAGTTTACTGACACTGTCTTTTTTTCCTGTTATAACAACAGGGGTTTCCAATTCAAAGCTTGGGAATTGATTGTGGAATCTTCATGTTGATGGTGAGACATGCTGGTTAACATTTGTAGGCATAAATGTTGGATAATTGATTTGAATTTTAAAAGATATTTCTTCTGCAGTCTGCTTTGTATGTGGCATTGGAAGCCCCCTTTGACTACTCCATAGTAAGTAGCTTTAAAATAAAGTAGAAATGTAATCCTGCCATCACAAAATAGGAAATTTGCAAATAATATGAATTTTCATTTTTTAAATGATTCTTTTACAGGCTGACATGCCCACTTTGCGAAAATGGTGGTGCGTGTTGTTAATGGAAAACTTTGAACTTGACAGGTGTCTATTATTTTCTCCATTTAAAATTGCCCTGAGGTTTTGGTGTTGTTACAATAGCTAACACAACTGTTTTTCCCAAGCTTGGGAAGATTGTTTGCACACTGGACAGAAGAGTCTAAGCCTGTCATTGAGGGGAATCATATGCCCGTCTTCAGGCTGCCAAAAAGAAAACAGGTGGAGGTTTGTCAGGTCAGTATTGAATGTAGATTCCACTGAAACCAAATAATAATATCCATTGCTAACATAAAGTAATTAAGATTTATTTGTAAAGCACATTTATACACGGCTCACATTGATTAAAAGAAAACACAATAATAATAAATGTATAAAAAATAATAGTAGATATACAGCATAGTTGCTGTACAGAATTTATTTGATCCTATGTCATATGTTTTGGTCTCACTTTGCTTATAAAATTCTTGTTGCATTTTATAGGAGCCAGCAGTTGCGAGGGACCTACATGTTGCCATGCTGTGGGTGCAGTCCAATGAAAAACTGTTCCGGGGCCATGTGACTGCACCGCGGTTTCTAGCTATGGACGTGCAGGACCGTCAGAAAGCTATTGACAATCTAAAACACAGTGATGACCTGGACAACCTCGATCCCTTTCTTTTTGTATTTCAATACAAAGAGGATATGGAACAATTTCTGAAGAACTGTGTAGATAATCAGCACCTCCGGGTCAACACTATGTTTTTATTGCCTTAGGAATGAGTCGCAGTGCCCACCACTAGTCTTTGTTTAAAGTTCATTTTTAATAACTTTGCTTTAATAATTATATTGTTGCTCATTTTTATTACAATAATCACATTATTTGTTTTATTCTTTTTTTCCACTCAATTCCACTAGTTTTTTCTAGATGCTACTCCAATCTTTGTGGAAATGCGTCTATTTATTTATGTAATTTATATTTTATATTTATATGTTTAAATGATAATAATAAAGCTGTTACTTTTCCAACCCTATGCAAATGGATACATTAATATTTAGGCTAAAACCTTTAAAAACTTGGTAAAACCTTTACAAGGTTACTTGTGTGGTTGATTGAGCTATTGGGACATTTTATATCATGTCTCATGTCATGCTTTAAAGGTCTGTTTGCACTTAGTTTCCTTTTAAGTTAAGGGGCTTTTGATACGAAGTATATCGAACTTCTTAAGTCCCATAGAGTGATTTGTTTTATCGTGTGCGCACAAGTTAATATTTGAAAGGAACAGGTTAGCTGAGTATAGCTGTCATGTTGTAAGAGGTTTATTCAAGCACGCCGTACTACGTTTGCTAGACCTGTCATTAGGGTACAATAAGATACAACAGCCTTGCAATTAATATTACTAATAAATGCAACGCTCACGCGAACTACTTTGACATTAAGGCTGAGGTATACAGTCCGTGTGAATGGTCGCGACAGAGGTGAAACGCCATGAACAATACTTTTTTCCTTCATTATCGGTAGTCAATAGTAAAGCAGGTACAATAAATACAATAAATAGGTGTCGGTAATGACAAGAAATGTTAGGGGAACTCGGTGAGGCGAACAAATCAACAAAGTAAAGAGTATTAACGTCCGTTTCCAATGTTAATAAAATCGATCACCAAAATAAGTATATACTTTAAAAGACTCGCTTTCTGTTCGGTCGAGTTAAAGTCCGAGCTGTGTGTGAAATGATATGTGGTACCGCCTCCATGGCATAAGTTTGCGTAACGACATGTCCGGACCCGCTCGTGGAGATCACGTGTTTCCGTCCCTCTAGTGGAGGTCCTCCTGATGGAGCCTGCAGCCAGATACTCTTGATTCGCTGCGGTGGCTCATACTGCAGTGGCCATGACTGTCATGCACTGGTCATGTGACGGGAAGGTATCGCTTCTCTTATTGGTCGTGACATTTTCTTATGAGTAGAAAAATGAAAAGCATCATGGGAATCAGCGCTACGTCCCCAGGTGTTTTTTTTTTTTTTTGTTTTTTAGCGCACCACGTGGATCACATGGCGGCGCTTGACTCCCCGCGGAGTCAATGACAATGAAAAACAGCACGTGGAGAGTGAACAAGTTGCAGCTACTTCAAGCGGGGGAGGTCAAAGAAATGTATTTTGTAGTGCGGGCACAACAGTGTTTATGGGAATAGAAATGGAAACTATATTTTAAAGTGCCTCGTATAAACACAACTGCGAAAAAAGAAAACAAATGTTTTTATGTTAATTTTTCTTTTTAAATGCGGACGACACCTGTGAAGATAGACTAAAAGTTTTTTTTTTTTTTTTTTGCCGATAAAACAATAAATATGAATGATTAACCTCTAAGCAAAGCAGATTCATTAAAAAAAAAGGAATTTGGCCGTTGTCTGGTCGACTCTTACGGTAATTGTTTCGTGACGCGGCGGGTTCTGTTGCAGGTGTTTGCAGAAGCGGTATAAACGCATTAAAAAGTGAATGAAAAATGGAGGATGAGAGAGACGGCGTTGCATCATACAGGGCCTCCGGAGAGTTAGGCTAACTGAATTAGGGGAGGAAGCAGCCTGCAAGGTCCCCCACAGTGGGACTGTCAACCCTGAAACGAGGTTTGAACAATGTTTGTTTTTTTTTTTGTCCCACCCAATATTATTTTGATTCCATCTTTGAATAGTTGTTTGGTGGAGAAATGGGGCATGAAAAGGTGCTGGAGTGAGCCGTGAGCCATGAGGGAAGGACACGCCACAACCGCATTTAGGCTTGCAGGGGAGGGGGGCACACGGAGACATGTATAATTTACTCCCTTAAAAGTCTCTGCTGCAGGCCTGGGGGGGGGGGAGAGACTGGACACGATTAAATTTAAAAAGAGAGGGTAGAAAGCCACCTCCTACAGATGTTTAATTACATTTCTGACGAGTCGCTTTCCTACTTTCAAACTGATCTTTGAAAAACAACCAAAAAAAACCCTTCTTCTGAGGTTTCATCTGAAGCCACTTCGGGGTCACGGCTCCCCTGCCTATCACTAGTGATTTGTTCTTGCCTAACAGCCTGGGGCGGACATTTTCATTAAACCTCTCCCACCTGAAAGTTATTTAGGCTGAGCCTTTCTCCTCTCATTTTTTCGCACCTAGAGGTGACCCTAGTAGTATTTTGTTTTTTGTCTCTTTCCTTCTGTGTTTCCTTTTTCATTATCATCTCCCCCCCCCAGTGATGATGGAGATTTTAACGTGGGTCAGACTGACTGTCCCTTTGAATGCATCTCAGCGTTCATGGCAAACCCCCCTTTCATTCTGAAGCTTGGGTCATGCCAATATGTTCGGCCTCACCCGGTTCAAACCACTTTCTGGAAATAAGGTGGGATACTGGAGTGCTTTCTTGGGATAACACAGGGCAGTTAAACAGAGCAACTGAAGACTGGTCTACCTGCCCATTCGGAGGAGATCCCACACTCGCTGCACACTCATGTTTGATGCAGGACAAAACATGGCCCTTAATCAATCCCCAGTAATGGAAACAAATCCTTGCTAATATTCAGCAACAGGTGGCGTCGTAGTTAAAGGACCCAGGCTTTGGAAATGCAGGTTCACCTTCCGGGCCTGGAGTATTTCCAACGCTCTCTAGCTAGTGTCCCTCCATGTGTGACTTAAGGGGTGAAATTTTATCTTTCACTTGAAATAAAAATGTCTCGTATAAATTACAATACTGTTAGCATTTTTTTCACACAGTCGGAGTGTTAATGGGGCTGAGTCTGTGCAGCTTATTTTTACTCGCATAGCAGTGAATGAGACATAAAGGTGTAAATAAATGTTACCGTCACGGTGTTCCAGAGCGGGGGGGGCGGGATCAGTCAAAGTGAAAGGGCGATGGCAGCTAAAGGTCTGTGAACTGCTGCCTAGACCGTTTCAGCTGCCACCCTACCCCACCCCACCCCCCCTGCCGTTTCGTTACATGGCTGCAGTTAAGGTTTATCGTTTCAGGGTCCTCACTCAAAAAGTAACTGTGGGGCCCTCTGGCTTAGTGACTGTTTGTGGTCAACAGGGGACCCCCCCCCAAACATTGGGGGTCACACTCAAAAACGCAATATTCAGACATGTCTTAGAAAGAGCGGACGCTAGGTGTAAAAAGAAAATAATCAGTTTTAATTAAGAACTTCTGTAATATTAAAGGTGTAGAGCTCATTATTAGGTAATGCTGCCTGGTAATTATCACTGTGGGTTTTCTGAAGAGTGCAACAGCAGGTTGTGAGCCCAGTGACTGTATACAGGAGCGTATGGAGTGTGTACCCTACGCCCAGCCAGCATGCTCGCTGAGCCTTAGCCAAAGAAAGGAGGGCCGAGGCTGGGAGTGGGACTGCCGGCCGGCTCCCCGCTTTGTTGACTCCCGGCCCGCCGTTGTGTACTTTGGCCCTGTCCGCACGGCCCGTCTCCTCGAAAGGATAAACACGCTCCGCAGACTAGACAAACACGGTAAACCGATGCCCATGTTCGGTCTGCCTCGCACAGCCGCCCGTGTGCATCTGTAGCCATGAATATACATGCGTGTGGATGTATGTATATGTGCTGTAAGACCCCCAGGCAGGAAGGGGGCATGATTTGTGTTAAAAGTCTACAAAAAACACCAATGCAGACCTAACACCGCAGGCATAAGAAAAGCATAATAAAATGCTTGATTTGGGAATTCCACCCAGTGCTATTTACATTCCTACGAGTTGGATTCCAAATAATCCTGGAGCGACTGTAGTCCATGTGACCCTGACGGTAACCCCCCCCCACACCACCGCTTTAAAACAAACGGTAATTATTGTGTTTAGCGGAGCGGCTCGTATTCTGTGTCCAAGCCAGGCGTCCTCGGAGCCAAGCCGAATGGACTCGCACGATGTGGATGAGCAGCGACTGCACTGTATAGAGGTAAAAAAAAAAAGCCCATAAAACGAAAACGCTGCTCTCGTGTTAGGGGACTGGGCTTGGCTCAGCTGCTAAAATGTGGTTTACATCGCCGCCCCAGTGGATGAAAGCAGGCAGACCTCCGCAGAAACCCCATAGATTGTCTATCAGGTCCAGTCCTCCCATGGACTCGTACACCATTCACACTACTCATGGAATGCACCGCGACTATGACAATAACCTCGATGCAGCGCTTTGCCGTGCTGTTTTATCTGTTCGTTAAGTGCGATTGTGTGTTCAGAAACTTTTTTATACGCCCCCCTTAGGAAACGAGTGGGAAGTTAATTAAAGCGTGAGACAGCTCGCTGCATACTCTTTGCACCATTAAGAGCGACGCTTGGAGCGGGCTGGGTGGGTGGGGAGGGGTTTGGCGCTATTTCGGTGCTCTCTCTCGCTATCACCGCCGGCTGCAAATTGGTTTTAGCACTCGATTTCTCACCGTAATTAAAACGGCGAGGCCGCTCGCAGCGTTTCCACGTCTGCGCAGTAAGGGGGATGGAGACGGGGAGGGGGCACGCCCTCTACGTGATCTGATAAAGCCACTGCAGGACGCCAGGATCGTTTGGGGGGGGGGGGGGGGGTGATGGTGGTGGGGGTATAGGATTCCGTTCATTTGACCAGATGTTAATTAAACAAGGACAATGAGGATGGGGGGGGGGGGCTTCGGGTCTCCGCGGTCGCTGTGTACGTGCCAGATTGGATGATCATCTTTGCCCCCCCCCCCCTCCATTCAATTAAGGACTAAAATGGTTAGGACATTTCCGCTGGATTGCAGGCGACAGCTTGTGAGGCTCGTGGCAAATTACTAATTATGCTTCCATTGTTTTATCGTCGATCTTAATCTCGTAAATCCTTTCAATGTGCCTGTTGCTTCCCTAGTGACTGAGCCGTGGATGCGGACTGAGGGCCCCATGCAGCTCTTCCCACTTAGCCATCGTCTACGTACCAACTGGACGGCTCTGCCGTGCTGAAAACAAAAACTGAATTCTGTTTCTGAGGCCGTTCAGTGTTGGATCGTAAGCAGCGTTCACGTGTGTAACAGATATTGTACATTACATGTACAAGAGTAGACATTACTCAGTTAACGTAGAGCTTAATTATAATGCTCTTCTGTGGGCCTACAGTTCACACAGTATCCTTCAGTCCCGATCTATTTCTTTACCGCTATGCCACCTGCAGTTTTATAGCACAATCGCGCAATAAAATACTGTCGGTTTTTATAGCGGTATCCGACTCTAGCCCATCGTCAGAAGTACTTTATCTTGCCACACAGATTTTAATGTTTTCACAAGCAGTTTGAGACCATCGCTATAGACTGGATCATTAGCTGAATCGCTCTGCCGCCACCAGTCTTTAAGGCACATCTCACAGACCTTAATCAGCACTTGTGGCTCTCGATTTAAAAGTCGGCACTCAGCAGGACACACGGGACCTCCTTCGATTTCAAATTGCGGAATTTCTACGCCGAAGGAAAACATGCAATCATCTTGACCGGTCTGCCGAGATGACTGGCGTCTTTGTAAGGGAGAGGGATGGTCTGATTGGCTGGAAAAAAAGAGGAATCCCAATAGGAATACTAATCGGGGAGGGTTCTTTCTTTGAAGAAGAAGCGAGCTGATGTTTCCTTGTGGCGACAGCTAAAAAGAGTAAAGCAAATTACTCTCAGGATGTTGGGCAGATGTGCATGTTTGATGAGGGAAAATTGCACCAAACATCTGCCCTGTTTAGGAGAGTGCCACCCTCCCTGTGAGCCGGTCCCCACTCAGTGCACACGCTAAACTCTCATGCTAACTCTTCTGCTTTGGTCTTCGGTCACTGAGATCGATTCAATCTGGGTAATTTTGGGAGGCAGGGTAGGGCTGTTGCTGGTGGCATTTGGAGGGTTTTCTTTGTTCTCTTCAGGTCTGGTATTAGTGGAAATAGGTTCTAAGGACTAAGATTCCCATTCCAGCTGAGCCCGGCCATCGGCCAACGGGCCGGGCTGGAACTCAAAAGGCTGAGTCACGCCATCGCCCCCGGGGTGAGTGGCATTCACGGACGGCCGGGGCTGAGGACCGCCAGATTTGGGCTCGAGACTGAAAGAGAGGAACAGAGGCCAAAGTCCTGATTCGGAGATGGCCGGGAGAATCGGAGCTCTGGGTAGATTTCCGATGCCGTTTGATCCCGTTCCGGCGATGACACCTGTGTCGTGTCTTCATGCCGCCTGCTAAGCTGCCATCTTGCTGGCCCTGGGCTCCCTGGGGGGGGGGGGTCGTTCAGGTCTTCATTAACAGTCCAGGGGAGCAGCAGACTCGAGGCCCGGAGGACTCGCACATGGGAGGGTGGCGTTGCCCAGCATGTTGCCCAGCATGTTGCCCTGCATGTTGCCCATCTCTGCACACCTTCCTGCAGGATTCTGCCTCGACGTGGCAGAAGAATGACTGCGAGAAGCTGGAGGATGTTTGTTGATGGGGAGCAATTCCATCAGGAATGCATCAGGGCACAAAGTGGACTTATTTCAATATGACTCAGAGTTACCTCTCCATCTTCTGCACCTCCATCCCCAGAAGCAATCTCATGGTACCGCTGTGAATACTTCACAGGCTTTGAGAGACGTGGCCTCACAAGACGGGTGCCGACCCCAGCTCTACGCCTCTGGGGAGTTCACCTGCCCTCCATGGCCCGGGGAGCTAACTAGCGGGAGACGTCCTCCATTCGGGGGTGCAGTCCCATCCCCTGAATAGATGGGGGGGGGGTAGCTTTACGAAAGCATCCCCTCTGGAGAAAGGAAGTAGCTCGTTCAGGCCTGGTCAGGGTCAAGATGTGACCCCTTCACAAAAGCTTCTCCTGGTGTCCTGAGGGGGGTGTTTTTCTTAGTCTGCTGGAACGCTGAGGACGGCATTTTGTGAGCGCCTTTTTATTTTTAATTATTGCCGTGGCTAATGTTGCTCTCGAGTGCCGGTTTTAAGCGAATCCTCGCTCACAAAGGAGGACGCATTCCAAGTGAAGAAGTCCCGCATTCATTAGGAAGGAATGCTTCCTACACCCAGGAAAAGGGTCTTTACAGCATATCTGTGTCCTTAAAAAGGATCACGGAGGATTCCGGCTTCTGTGTGATAGCAGAAAGCCCCCCCCCCCCCGCCCCCATCGCAGCCTGGATCAGGGTCCATCACCACCCCGCTCGCCAAATCACCGCTGGTGGCTTGCAGAGCATGCCAGCCCCAACCCTCGGCCATCCCTCCAAAGCCCTCCATTTTTGGCCCGGAGGACTGTACCGCGGCCCAAACCCGAGCCAGCGGTGCCGGCCAGGGTGCAGGCCGTGCCAAAGAGGTGACGACGCCGAATGGGGTGGCCCACATGATCCGCAGGAAAAGGGCCCGTGGTGAGACAAAGAGCATATCAGCATGGGCAGATTATCGGGGGGCTCCTTTGTCTGAACAAATCCTCCACATTTTTCAGTTTCTGCTACATTTAATTAATAGCTTATGTGATATAGGGCAGCAATGTGGCTCAGTTGGTAGCACTTTACCTTCTGGCCTCCAGGGGGCAGAATCATGTACTGACTCTGAGTGTGGAGTTTGCCCCTTCCACCCATTTCATGCTGGTTTCCTGTAGCTTCTCTGGTTTCCACCTCCAGTCCAAATACACTTAGGTGGCTGAACTGCCTCTTAATTTGCTAATGTGAGGTTTTGTGACCATATGCATTGTGATGGACGGGTCCCCTGCCTCATGCCTTGTGCTGATTGGACTGCATGTGACACTGGGGTCGATGGATTGATGGATTGATGGATTTATATATATATATATACAAACTTTTAAAGCTGTCTAAAATGTTACAATTATGTGTATGTTATGTAAAGATGCAAGAAAAAGTTTTAACATATTCTGGAATTGGAATTTTTCCATAGCGTACAAATACTTTTTGAGTGCACTGTATGTCTGTATGTGTGTATATCTATTGAGTATCTCTTCACCTCAATGACCTGGGGACAGTGAGCATTGATCTCTCAAGCGAGACAGAGATGTTACCTTTTGTCGCGCACGCCTGATGTTCCGGCCACCCAGACAGGGGCCTGAGGTGCTTCTGGGTAGGTCTGGCGTGAGTGTAACCTGTGCCGACCATCTCCTCAGCGGAGACCTCCATTCCAGCGATTATCCCGAGAACAGGAAGCAGTCTGAGCCTGTGTTTAGCGGCTGATCAGCGCGACGATGGGAAAATAGGCAGTACGGGGGTGACGGCCATTTCAGGATAAGCGCAGAGCAGCGTGAGGTCACCAGTTTTACTGCAACAGCTGACCCTGCTGGGGGCCGACAGAATATGACGGCGAAAACGGCGGCTCCCATCCTTGGAGCTAAATCACTGTCCACAGCAACTGCAGGTTACACTACAGCAAAGAAGCAAGTTTCCCTGGACGGCTCAATTGATTCAAATGCCTCGTAAAGCAAGTCCATGTCTTTCTGTCCATGTACTTTAATTGAAAAACAGCTTCTCAAGTCAATAATGGCTGTTCATCAGGTCGCGAAGAAATTATTAGAGAAATCCTGAGAGGGTGTTTTTTCCCTGTATTCTGTCTACTGTGTTGTGCATATAATTCCTACATTCGGGTTGATTGATGCCTGGTATCTTAACCACGGCGCCACCTGCTGTGAGGTGAGTACAATCGCCGAAAGGTGCAGAAGTAATTATACCTGCACATTTCATTTGTAAATCAGACTCCTCTGCCCCGTCGCCCTCGCACGCTGCAGCTCTGTAGTGGCACCTTTTGCGAAGTCTGTGTACGTTAATCACGGAGCGTCTAATTAGCTCAGACCTCGTATCTGAAGGTTCCCTCATTACTTATGATTAGATGCTGGAGTTTCCGTCCACCACGTGATTGCCGGAGCTGTCATTCTCGGCAGATTTTCTCAAGGTATCTCTGTATGCTTCTCGTGTTCAGTATTCATTTCATAATCAGTACAGGCTCATGTCTAATTATACAATTATTGACTAATTATAAGGTATCTGTGCAAAACAATCTGTTTGTCGCTGATATCTGTGAAGATGCGAAAAAGAGATATCCTCTATATGTCAGCACCTCACTAAACCAATATGCAGCTAATTCTTTGTATGTTTATTATTCTTAGGCGTAGACATGGAGGAGATTACAACACACAAATGTTTAGATACTTCATGAAAGATGATGGGGTGTAAGATACTGAAAAGTTACTGAAAGGGAGCTAGAGCACATGCATTGATTGGATAATTTAAGTATCTGGAAATTGAAATAGTAATTGTTTGCTCATACTTGAAGGACAAACAGCATATGTAAGTGACTGGTGGGTGTGGCCTTTGACCTTATTGGAAGGGAGAATCAGGTGACCAGTCTTTTCTGTTCATATGAACTCCTTGCCTCTAATTCAAAGGAATGTTCAGGTATTGCTGCTTTCTGCATATATTTCTTATTAGTTCTTGCTGTTAGGAACTCTGTATGAAACCGGTCAAGAGATCCGAAATCTCTCATTCGGCCGAGTCCCTGTGCGGCCCTGATGTATCACTTTAATATTTTTTTTATCTTTGGCCCGACGTCCTTGTTTTGGTATTTCCAGCATGTGCCGTGTCAGCCCTGACCGCGCCCCGTCCCGTGTAAACTCCAAAAGGGAAAATATTTCCGAAAAGGCCGTTTCTCCCTGCCAAGTTCCAGTGTCGTGTGGCTCAGTCTGACATCCCTGCCGGAGATTTTCTTACAATGTGAAAAAACACAGGAGCGGATCCAGCATCACGTCAAGTTCGTGAAAAAAATGTGTCAAATAAATGAGAAACATTTGAGAGACTTTGACCATACGTATGGTGGATGTAGCACATTTTATTCCCAAATTGCGGGTTATTTGCGATTTATCCCAGCTGTTAGTCTGTATCTACACTGCATGGGGCAAAGTTATTTAAATGCACTTTAACTGGATTTAAAGTGTGGTGGGTTTGCTTCACACAATGCAAATTCCATGGGCGAGACTTTCAATGGGAACCTTAATAGCTGCTTTCAGTGAATGTTACATGTGCAAAAGTCCATGCAGTGAACCAGCATTGTGCGTGTGGCGGACTTGGCTGCTAATGCACTGCAAATAATTCTCCTGTGGTTAGCGGATCTATTCCCGTCATGATAAACATTTTTAAACATTAATCCAGCGCTAAGCTGACTCCTTCCTCTCCTGCAATATACTTTTAACTGACACTTTCCCGCAAAGCATTTTTTAAACGATTGCCTCCTTATTCTATTTTTTATATTGCTTAAAATTTTAACAGTATTGAGGAGTCCATTCTTAGCCCAATTTGACAGCCAATGTTACGTATCTGTAGCAACAGAAAGAAAACAGGAAAAACCCCAGGATTTACTCATAATATCTAGTGGTGACCTGATTCTTTTTTTTAAGCTCAATCGATTAAAAATGCATGTCTCCATTTTGGAAGATCCAGCACATCGGCAATGAGGTCACCAATCGGAGTGCTAGATGGGACCTCAATCCTCGCACCTGGGACCTCCCCGGAATGCCAAAATGCTCACGGCCCTAGCAACTGGGCGCAGTTTTCGAACCCGATTATTTCACAGCGCTCGTTTATACCTCGGAATGCATGATGGGACATTCCTTACCAGACCACTGACAACTGGGCCAGTGTAGCTCAACAGTGTATGTCGTTACTAGTGAAGAAATCAATTATTAAGGTTTTTTTTTTTTGGGGGGGGGGCGGGGTAGTTAATTTGTGAGATAAAAATTCCAGAATTAGACATACATTATAGTCCTGTTGTCCCAGAACTATTACTTTATGCATTTTATAATTAACGCTGATTTAAAGGAAGAGGGAAGTGTACGACCGCAAAGAATATTTTCAAAGCTGGGTTTTCAAAGCTGCTGAGCTCCAGAGAGAATTCGACAATCAGCTTTTCCTCACAACATATATATATGCTCCATGCGCTGCTTTTCACAAAATATTGTATGCTGTTTACTTATTCAGCTCTTAATAAAATGTTTCTATTGGGGCATTGTTCAGGATTGCACATATCGGAGGGGGATGGGTGACATGTGCTCTGAGAATTGCTTTAAATATTTGAGCATAAAGCCAGAAGTGGATGGACAGACAGTGAGGTGCCCAGTTCTGAAAGAAACTGTAGAAGACATCTTTAAGCAAAGGGTGGATTGTGGAATATGCTTCATAATAGTCAAGCATAGGCGCGATATTTCATCATAGGTTGGATAACGTAAAACAGCAGTTTGGATAATTTATTAATTAGGTCGTGAATAATCTAATATGTGAGGTCTGCCGAGGTTCCTTGTTGTCTTGTCTCCACTGAACAATTGTGACCATGTATGGGTCCCAGGCTCTGATCAGCTGACCTGACATCCGTCTATGTGGGTGTCCAAACCCCCATCCTCCATCCAGTCTTGACAGTCAATTATGTCATGGGTGTGGGGGGCAGGCTGCAAAATTCAGCGAACACAGATATGCTCTTGGACATGGATGGATATAAGCTGAGGACGGAATGGCACCCCTAGACACCTCTCACACACTGATCACATGACGGCCTGTTAGACAGCCGGACCGCGAGGTCTATAGGGCCAGCGGTGGTCTGTCGCAGGTGCTAACTGTAGCATTTTAGCTGTAATCCACTGAGACCATTAAAGCTAAGTACTCAGCTTAAGGGTACAACAGCCTTCTTCTCTCTGGAGGAGTTCTGAGGTGCTGTCTGGAATTTTTAAACAGCTGTAGGAATATGTGGCTGGTTGGGCTGTTTGGGAGGGGAACCGGCTTATTAAATCATCATAATTATGAAAAGCAGAGTCTAGAAAATCCCTCTGTGTTTATTCAGGTTAGGGTTGCTTGACAGTACCGCGTAAGGTATGACATAAGAGTAACTGAAAAAATGAAGTAGAATGTTATTATTGCCTTAAATGTTCTGAGTGATTGAGATAAAGTGCGTGAACAGAGTGAATTTGAGCTTAATGGATTATTCCGAGCATGTCTATTCTGGAGAAGTGCATCTTTGAACCAGTATTCCCAGTGATTTCCTGAGGTCACTGGGGGACCCCTGACTACTCTGGAGCCAATTTTGATCCAGGTGCCAGTGATGAATCAGAGGTGGATGTGGATATTCACATCTACGTGTCTGTGTGGATGTACCATGTCCTATGTTACCTGGGGCTGCATTGCTGGTCTGGAATCGTCAGTGGTCGCAGGTTTTTATTTGAATGTCCACCTACCCATCATGGCTGCCCATGGCTGCCCAGAAGCATTAGAGAATGGTTGGGAATGGAGGTCTGTGAAGCAGATACCATTATGTCTGTAGAACAGTGTCTTCCACTCTGGTCCTTGAGGACCCACGGATAGTCCGCGTTTTTTCTTCCTACTGGGAGGTGGGAGGGAGCAAAAATGTGGACTTTCTGTGAGTCCCTGAGGACCGGGTTGGGAAACAGTGCTGTAGAAAATTCAGAAGGAGGTGATGGTCCGCAACTCTGGATATGTGGAAGAAATAATCTAGGCCATCTTAGTTTAGAAAACACATGTGAGTGTTGCGTCAGAGGACGAACATGATCACCATGGATAATTAATGGCTATAGGCTTCGAAAGCCAAGCCGGGTCTGTGACCCAGCAGTCTGTAGCTCTACAGACTGGAATCCACAATGGGATGTGGTGGCTGTGTCTGTTCCTTAGTCTCAGTACCACCTACTGCTTATGGAAAGGCTGCTGCAACATCATTAACACAATGGCTGTATTATAAAGCAATTCTGTCCTCTCATTCACACACACATTCATCAGTTACTGCTGTACAAAGAAGAATCCCATATATATACTTTTCAAATTAGCACTTATACAATAAAGTAAAGCTTGGAAATCTACAAAAAAATCCATTATTCACTTGTAATAGGTGAGGTATGCTGAAATATTACATGGTTTTGCCTCTTTCTAGTGATTTATAGACATCCCTGGATACAGAGCCACTTTATTAAGGTTTATTCCTCTGAGAAGGACCACCACATATCACACTCTAAAGATTATTTTTGCTTCATTCCTGTAAAAGAAATATGAGAGGACAAAAAAGGCAAATACAGCATTTATTGAAGGGAATCAAAGAGTAAAATGCTGCCGTTTTTTTCACAGGTGAGCCCCAGTGCAGAAAAATAAGCCCATTTCAGTGCAGCACAGAGTTAATTTTGGCCCCAACACGCACAGGGGAGGCAGGTTCAAGGACCTTCAACCACGAACACCATGCAAATATCTGACTATAATTCCTTTATTTATAGATTTGTAGTCAGCAGTGTTAAAAAAGCTGTGAAGATGCACGGGCCATGTTAGAGTCGGGGATGCACATGATGCCATGTCACCCTCCGTAACAAAGCATCCAGCCTGTAAACCCTGCATGGGAACTCCCAGGTCGCAGAGGTACCGTGGCTCGGTCAGTAACAATGTGGTCTCACCCCTCCAGGGCTGAGGGTTTGACCCCCCCCAAGCTTTGTTGCTGCGTTTGCTCCTTCAGGCCAAAGCTGGGTCACCATCTCTGAGTTTCCTATAGAGTGTCATTATGCAGGGGTGCTGTGTGGTTCGGTGCCTTGAGCTCTCGCTGCCTGTTATCAGAAAGTTACTGGTTCAAGCCTCGTCCCAAATGCTCCAGGGGTGCCAGATAAATGGCCTAATCCTGCCCTTGAACCCTAAGCTTACCATATATATGTGTATATCTGTCTCAAAAGGGTAAGAAGGGGTGTATATATAAAGAAGCACCCCAATGCTGCTGTAATTGTGCAAATAAAGCATTGCTTCATTATTATGTGTGGCAGATGAAGCATTGCTTCACTATTATGTGTGGCAGATAAAGCATTGCTTCACTATTATGTGTGGCAGATAAAGCATTGCTTTACTTTTATGTGTGCCCTTTGATGACCAGGTGTCCCATTCAGGGTGTTCTGCTGCCCTGTGCTTCCTGGGATAGGCTCCAAGCTCACCATAACTCAGCACTGGTTTTGGAAAATGGATGGAATCTCATAGCATTAACAGAATGAGAGGGATAACCTGATTAGTAAAGATGTTCTGCATTGCGGACCAGGCTGAGCGCTCTGGAGATTGAGTGGTGAGGAATTTAATTCCCCTTTCCTGTCGATTGCGTACGTCTTGACTGCCTGCTCGTGCAGCGCGTGCCAGTGCCAAGGAAATCTCGAAATCATCACAATGTCAAATCACAATTCGGCTAATGAAATGACCTCTTTCACAATACTTTCCGGTCATTAATTAACAGCCTTTTTCAGATTTACAGTATGCCGTACGTCAGGTCATATATTTTACAAGACGTCACCCTTGCTGAAAGAAAACGCGTTTAATAATAGATTGGAGACCGACTCCGTTTCATACAGTATAAAATCAGCCGGCAGGTCTCTGTAGACACACTCGTGTTAGTTATGGTTGGTCTGTCAGTGATGGCTTCCTCCGCCTCCCATTACACCTGCGGATTCTCATACTAAAATATCTACTAATTAGCTTTCTTTACCAGTCATTCAATTTAATTACAGCCACATTATTCCACCTGTAATTTGAGCGTTTCTTTCCTTTTTAAACATCGACCAGGAGGTTTGGTCGGTCTCCAGTTACCACTTCTGCCGTGAAACTGGAATTTGGGCTGGCACTTGTATCTATCTTTGGATTTTATTAGCCAAAAAATGACGTGAAAGGAAGAGAGAGTCAAGTGGATTGTGTTTGCCTGTCGCAGGTCTGGAATTACAGTCTGTGTTAGCATTGGCTATAATGACAAAACCTCTCCGTTCTCGTGTTAAAGAGCTGAAAATATGTCCATAATTAAGCGCACTTTGTTTTCTTTAAGGGAAGTATGGATGAGGGTAAACTGATTAACTTCAATGCCATCAGGAGCATTAAAATGTGTTATAGTCACTTAGGGCCCAGTTAGGCCTTGACTGTAGAGTTTTTGTGATCCTGCTGTCGTCAAAGCCTCTTTGTGCGGCTGAATGATGATACAGGGGCGCTGACCGGGGCCTAAATTGCGGGCGTCCTAACGGATGCCTGTTCCCAACCCCCGGAACCGCACCCTGAGCTGCCTGTTTAGAAATGCTGGTGCTCTGGTTGGGCTGTCTGAGCCTGGCTTGCTGGGGAGGAGTGTAAAGGCGTTGGCCTGCACGGACGTGAGTGCGACCTGCAGATACGCACAAGGACCTTAAACATCTCCCCTCGTGAGAACCTGAGAGTTTGCGAAACCAACTGCAAAATATCTTGGGGGTTTGTTATTCTCTGCGGACTCTGGAAGCAATTACTCAGCAGCAAAGCTAGCCAAACCACGGGCCTCATTGTCACCCTCTGCACACACATGCAGCCGCCTTCCAGGCACATTCACATTGTTATGCTTAAATTTTGTAAAGTGACAGCATGTGTGCATCTCTGACAGCATGAGCTTGTACTTTATACTGTACAGTTATGCACGCGTGTATGCATGCAGGTATGGATGCTTTGTATGTAGATATCACCTAATTTCCCTGTTACCCTGTTACACTTCGGGAGTGCTAGGAGTGAGCTGGGTGATGCGGCTGCTGCCGAGAGCGGGTGCTGAGCAGCGTACGGCGTGCATCACCAGCTCTGGCCTGCAGTGGGCGCTGTGCATGGTGAGGGCGGGGTCTTCTTTTTGGACATTTGGGCCCATATTTCTAGCCGTGTTTTGTTATGTCATAGAGGGAAGGAGAAGACTGGATGGGAAGGGGTGCACACTTCAGGGGGTACTACGAAGTTGATGGTGCCCTCTGTCTGGCTGCAGGGTTAACTATGGGTGCACCAACTGCTGGGCACCAACCGAGGGACACTGACTGTGGGACACTGACCGCGGGACACTGACTGCAGGACATGAACTGGGAGGCACTGGCCAACCGAGGTGGGGCTGACCACAGGAGACTGACAGTGGGACACCGATTAGAGGGCACTGACCAGGGGACACTGACCGCAGGGCACCGACTGCAGTACACCGACCGCTCAGTCCAGTTGGTTACCTCATGGGTCACCTGCCCACACTCCCTGATCCGCTCTCTGTCAGCCACTCTCGCTTCAGCCAGTTCTCTAATATTACCCCCCCCCCCCCCCCCATGTCCTGAAAGTGGTGAAGCCATTGTGTGGCAGTCAGGCTGGATGCTGAGCTGTGGCCCTGGGCTGACAGGTAAAAAGGAGAGAGAGGTTAAATCACGATGTGGTAATTCCCTCCCCCCTGCTCCCCCCTGCTCACCTCCTGCCTGTTATTCACCACAATAGTAAAAAAATAAACTACTATCACACAGGCATCCGATTGTTTGCTCTCTCATCACTGCACTGAAGTCTTTGCCCTTATTTCATCCCATTCTTTCAGCAGTGGATCCCTTTTTCAAAAAATAAAAAGTCATGCTTATGTTAATAGCAAATGTTCCATCTTCCATCTCCTCTGTGTACAGCAGGAAACTCAGCTCATCGTATAAACCTGGGGGTCTGAGCGATAGCTCATAACCCTGTGGCAGGAAGTGACATCACTCAGCCCATTGTGATGATGAGAGCTTGGCCACTTCACACTGTACAGTGGATGAGTCAGGCCCCTATTCTCCAGCGTCAGCTCATCTGAGGGCTTCCAGCCATGGGACATTGACACCAAACAAACTGCCAGACTGACTCAGAGATTAGCCCCCAGGAAATAGCGCCCGCCCACCTCAGAAAGTGACTGGAGCATCTGCCGGGATGCACGGCAGCAGGCCCCCCGAGTTCCTGGCATGTCTGTGAGCTCGTGACGTGACCCCCCCGGCAGCGTCGGGATGGGGGTGACAGCAGCGTGTCTGTGTCCAGCTCCACCTCTCCATACCCAGGAACATTCCTCCGCGTTCTCACTGTCAGGCATTCTGAGGCTGTGCTGGGGTTTATTGTGTTAACCCCTTCACACTAATTAAAGCGTCCAGAATTCTCTTTGCACTGATAATTGCGGATCCTTATAAATAAACAGTGACCTTGCCAGCTGACATCTTTTTCCCAAGCTTCCCCTTCACAAAATATACATTTTTTTGTGGTTAAATTGGAACCTTGTGCATGAAAGCAGTTAAACACCATGGCTTTGAATGAAATTACTGACTATATAAACGTCTCGTATGCCTAGGACTGAATAAAATGCGCCGATGGCTGCTAATGCTAAACGCTGCATGTGTGCAGGATGCCTATCCGTGCTTGTGCGTGTGCACGATGCCGGCGCCTATCCGTGCTTGTGCGTGTGCACGATGCCGGCGCCTATCCGTGCTTGCATGTGTGCCTTTGAGCATGCTCAAAAACTTCAGATGGGTCACATGACCTAGGAACAAGAAAATGCATGAGATAGGAACGCATTTATTTTATTTCCCTTTATTTCTAACGGAAGACAGTGTGAGTCAGCAGAGAGCCACCAGAAGCAGCCGGTGCCATCCAGAGCTGTGACCTTCACTCCTCCCTGGCCCTCTCAAGGTCACCAGGCGAGTCTTTATTGTGAAACGAACATGGGATCAGATTATCTCCATCTACCCGCTTAATGGCCTGTTACTCAGGTCCGACACAATCCATTACCCTCCATTTACAGCTTCTGGGCTGGATGGTGAGGGGACGGATGGGGGGGGGGGTTGCTTGACTAAACCACACTACTGTGCATACACTTCGAGGGATGCCTGCTGTATTCATAATAACATTAGTGATAATAACAAACAGCTACATGCGCGACAAAGCATTCACATACTTTCTCATCTGTCTTCATTTTATGTTGTAATAATGTAGCACCATGTATCCAAGTCCTGCAACACTCTAGTGTTGTGGGTCACATTCACATGCAGTGACATGCAGCGACAAGTGACACGCCGTGATATACAGTGACACGCAGTGACAAGTGACATGCAGTGTCAAACAGTGACAAATGACTCGCAGTGAGACACAGTGACACGCAGTGACAAGCAGTGACAGGGTAAGCTGAGACGGAAAGGTGAGGCGGGATGAGCACGCCTAATAATCAGACTCTGAAACAGGCAGAAAAAGTGATTCAACCTCACTGGCTAAATGCTCTGTGCCAAGGCTTGCCAGGCAGAATCACTGTTAGGTGGCTAACAGCACTGCCTCTCATTTCATGGTGCCTGTGATCGCCCTAACTTACTCTGCCACCTAATTTCTACCTGATGCTTCGATCTCAGACATGCTTTGGCCCAGCGGCTGGATGGAGAATGCTTTTGCAAATCTGTTGTCCCGGAGCCAAATCGAGATGGTCCTCATCGCTATTGTGTCCAGATGTTGCTACGGGCTGTCTGCCCTCCTAATCCCTCTTAAATCAGCAGTTTGACAATTTGAAAACCTTCGCTTTCACAGGGGAAAACACAATATGGTCTTTGCACCAGAGGTATTACCCGCTCGTATGCTGCCTTTGTTAATACTATTACGCCAGTGGGTGATGATTAAGGGACATGGTCTTGAAACTGGAGCTGCCGGTTTGCGTCCCAGGAGACGCCTTGAGCTTGGCTCTTAACCCAGAGTCCTCTTGTTATATGTTGTTCGCCCCTTGGGATGGAAGCATACAGCTAAGTATCTGCATTGTAAGATAAACGGTTAATGTCAACAGAGGAGGATTTCCAGCCTTATGGCTGCTGGGTGTATGGATGATCTTTCAGGGGTCTGATGTTTCCGAGCAGCACTGTAGGCTGTGTGGCTGATCTTCTGAGGGCGGGGGCCTGGGTGCGCGGCCCCAGGTGGCCATGGTGGACATGTTAGAGCAGCCTATTGTCCCAGAAAGCACGACGAGGGTCTGTCCTTCGTCAGCGGCTGGCCTGTTCCTTCCATGGAAGGCAAATAAGGCCAGAGGACCCTGGAAGCCCTGCTAAATGAAAGGCAGAAGGTGCAAGGCCACTGTCGTACCTTGGATGGAGATGGAGGGCCCCGCTGCCAAACAAGGGGAGCCGTCCGGCGGGCAGCTGCGGCTACAGAGGTGGAGAAACGAAGTGAAGAGATACTGAGGCTGCATGGAGCCCTGGGCTGGCGTTCTTTAATCGCACGCACACGGGATCAGCGTGGCCAGGCACCTGCGTACGCCATGACGGGGTCTTTTCACCAGCCAGAAAGCAGCATGATAAATAGCCCTGTGGTGGCCGTTTGTCGCCTTAAACAATGGCGCCATAAGTCATCTGTAGAAACGCGTGGATTTAGCAGTGGCTGCAGTAAAGTATTGTTTGAAGTTAAAGGGATTTAAAGGGCTTCTGGGTTCCTGTAAGAGGCAGGTTATGAGTCTCTTCTTCCTCAGACCGCGTCTTCATCAAAAGGACGGAATACTTATTCGACACACAAAGGAAGTGGGCAAAACACAAAGGAAAGCAAACAAGGAAATAACGAAACAAACAAACAAAAAAACGCTAAACTTTACAAACAACCCATCCATTTTATCTTCATTTAACCCAATTAAAATTCCTGTCCTTTGTTATCCTCGTAAGGCTGGGAATTAGGAATCGATTCCAGTGTGACGAGATTGTGGCTGTTTGTTCTGACGTCACGTGAGTAGAACCTGAAAGGGACATTACAGGGCAGCCTACTTGGGCGCCAGTGACTCCTAAATCTCATTTTGTGAATTTCACGGACACTGGAAATGTGGGAAATTAAGTTCCAGGAGAGGGTCAGTTATGTCTCGATGAACATCTGAAGCGTCGGCTTTTTAATGCAGACGAGTAGGTAGAATAATCACATTCCCGACCCGGCCATAACAGAGCGTGGCGGCCGGTGTTACCCGGGACACCTGCACTTCCCTGCCTCGTCTTCCGTGCCGTGTCGCTTTTCCGGAGCCTCACTCCTGAGCTCCTGAGCGGGATGGCCCAGGTGATTAAGGAATCCCTCCGAGTCGGGCGAAGTAGATGACAAAGGAGATTACCATCGGGAGACAATGATCAGTTTACAGGGAGAAAGCTGCAGATCGGAAAGAAAAGCCCGGAAGAGATGCAGAGCCAGCGGGAATCAGCTGAGGGCCGTCAGCACAGACTCCCACCTTGATCACCCAAATTCCTTGTGGCAACCATTATGTCACTGCAGGTGATGTGACATTTCTGAAACAGAGTCTGATTGGCCGACAGTAGGCATCACCATGGTGCTGCTGAAAAGGTTCTGATCTTTAACCTGCAGTGGGATACTGAGCCCGACCTGCTTTGCTAAGCATATATGGAAAAAAATACTGGTCACTTTGGACAAAACTGAAGCATCACGGTAACATCCGAATAACGTAACAGTGGGAGGTTTGCTTGTTGGGGCACAGTACCCTGGAAGCAGCGACTCACAGGTGTTGAAACCACAAATTGACTTTTTAGACGAATGATGCGATTTGCAGGGAAGAGGTGATTCAGCGTTCTCTGTATCAGTGGGGATATTAACTAAAGATACACGCCTCATTATAAACAGCGCAAGCTAAGAGGAATATGAAGGTAATCAGATCAGGTGTTGGATAATCAGCAAACCCTCAAATTATAGACTATGGCTGAGAAACAGAATTTGAAAAAAGTGGGTTTAGAAAGAAAGGCAGTTATGAATAGACCTGGAGTGAGTCACCCGGGCATCACATTTTTCTCATGCTGTTTCTTAAAAAAAAAATGCATAGCGGCATGGGCAGCATAATAGCGAATGCTGTGCAGCACCAGGTGATTGTTGGTTCTAATCCTGGGAGGAAGATAAAATGTGCTGATAATAAAGTGCTGCGGAAGTCACTGGAACAATGCCACTGTGGTGCCACTGGACAGGAAACTGATAAACCATTAGTGCAATATTTAGCAGGATGGAAAAAGGTAGGTGTTATTGGCGGTAACAATTAAAGAACAATTAAAGAATTAAAGGTATCCATCCATCCATCCATCCATCCATCTTCTAACTGCCTATCCTGGTCAGGCTTGCTGTGAATCAACACCCTGACTGCAGAGCTGTTTGGTACTTGGAGAGGACAGGACAGGTACCCCTTTGAAGGCGGTTCTGTGAACCTGCACATAAACAGGACATGAAGGGCCGCTTTGCACAGAGGATGCAGAGACGGGACGCCTGTGACTCGAATGTGCTGCGTTATCGCAGCTGCACAGCTGTCAGATTCGGGCTCTGATCGCTTAATTTCTACCCTGGAATAAAGAAGAATGTGAAAAATAAATCTGCAGAACTGAGCCGCTCGAATCCAGGAAGCAATTTCCCTCAATTCGCATTCCCCTTTAAAAGCCTTTTTGTCATTTTGGCAAAGACACAAAACCAAAAGATCGAGCAGCAGGAAACAAAAAAAAAATCTTTAATTATTATCATTATTAAACATTTTTTTTCCCAGTTGAATGCAGAAGGCCCCAGCCTCCCCACCCAGCACTGGCTGTCAGTGCCCCCCCAGTGTCTGCTGGAGCATCTGTCTTTGGGAGCCGCACCCCCCCTCAGTGCTCTGTGTGCACTGCCCCCGCTTTGGCCCCCCCGTAAGCCGCTTTAGCCTCTTTACTGTACGGCCTGCAGGTCGGGGACTGTACACTGTTTACCGTGCAGAGCTCAGAGCCGAGCGCTTCATCTCACCATGTACTTCACAGATCAGGGGTTATGCATTACAGGCGGGGTGATGCTGATAAGATTATGCACTGTCTCTGTTCTCAGATCAGATATAGCAGGCCGTACACTGTACACCCCTGCAGATAGATCATGGTTTGTGGCTTGGCTATTATGTGGCCCCTAGATCACACAGATTTTATAGCGCTGTAAAAATGAGGGAGTGTGTTCGTCCTGAGGGGTTGTGGGGGTGAGGAGATACGGGCACCTGCGCTGACAGATTTCTCTGTTTTTTTCTCGTGACCCCAGGCCTGCCGGCCGACCCCACAATTCTCTGCAGGCCTTATCCCAGCCCCAAGCTCTGTCTTTCTCCTCAAGCTGACACAGCAGTTTTTTATTCTTACTATCCCGCCGTTTCGTTACACTCCTCACCCCTTAGTCCCCCCCAGCCCCCACCCCCCCTGTGTCATCTCGTCTCTGCCCCCCATCCTTCCCGGAGCGAGGCTTTCATGTACATACTGTATGCGCCTCTCAGTTAAGGGATTACACACTGTGTATTACAGGGTGGGAATCGTGAATAAGCGGGACTCCAGGTAAGCCGTGCAGGCCTATTGCCCCCCCCCCCCCCTACCCCCCCACCCTCCATCTCCATCGCCTCCCACGGCTGCTCCAAATCTAATTCTGTCAATCTCACTGACCCATGAAACGGTCCCTGGAAAGAAAGTCCTTGCCTGCCTGCCGTATAAAGATATAAATTGCCTCATTCAAAATCCAATATTAACCCTCATCACCCTCCTCCACGTGCCCCCCGGGGGGTCGGCTGCTGTTTTTTCTAATATTATTTATTTCTCATCAGCGTTTCTCCGTCAAGCGCGTCATGCCGTGGTCATGCTAACTAACAAAACAGTACCTGTGATGATGTAAGCGGAGCCCCACGCCTCACTGCCCCCCCCCCCTCGAGACCTGGCTGCCACTTGTCGTGCCCCATTATGACTTGGGGCTGTAACACCAAGGACGAGCGGATCTTATCAACGCCATGACACGGCCTGATGGTGGTGAGCGTAAGCAAGGCCGACCCGGAGAGATGCGGGAGGTAACCGGAAACGCCCCCCCCCCCTCCCCCGTACTTCTTTCCCCTCGAAACGTGTCACGAGTGATTGGATAAAAAGTCTCGGCTGGGTTACTACGCACCTGTGAAGCGTTTCGGCGTGGTTGATGTGCCCGCTGGTGACGTGCCGTAGGATGAATGTGCCAGCGCCTTGGCAGAGGAGCCTGGGCAGCCCAGCTGTGCTGGCCATAATTATTATTCGTCAGCGGCTTAAAATATTTAATTAGGAATTATTTTGCTATTCATACGTCTTCATAATGACAGTCTTGTTTGCTTGCTGGCACCCGTCCAACGTCCGGGTCAGAGAAGAAAAAAATACTTCAAAAAAGGGATAAAATTAACAGAATAGCCAATGCTAGCAATCCATCGATATTTTTTAACAATTGTTAAAGGTTAAGGCAGCAGGAAATTGTTAAGTCCTACCGCTTCTTGTAATGACTGCGGGGGCAGAGTCTGGCGGGTACCGATCGAGGGCCTGAACGGCCCCTACTGCACGGGAATCCACATTCCGGGCGAGGCGACACGACGGGGGATAAAAGTGTAAAAGACAGGGAAATAGTGAAAGTATAAAACATGGGCAAATGGTGAAAGTGCAAAACGTGAGGAAATAGTGAACGTGTAAAAGATGGGGAAAGAGTAAATGATGCGGAAATAGTGAAAGTGCAAAAAATGGAGGAACAATGAAAGTGTACAGTATAAGATGGGGAAATTGTGAAAGTATAAAAGTTGGGGAAATAATGAAAGTGCAAAAGATGGTGAAATAGCGAAAGTGTAAAAGTTGGGGAAATAGCTTATGGATCTAATGGCTTCATGCACCATCAGCAACAGTGTCCTGGCTCCAATAAACTCCACATTCTCCGATGAAGCATCGACCGCATAAAGAAGCAAAAAGAGAGAGAGACAGAAGAGAAGAGAAGCGCTTGCTGGTAGTAATGGAGGGAGAATTCCCGAAGCCCCCCCCCCGGGCTGCTATCGATCGCGGTGTTCGAAAAAGCTCCCTGCTCCCAGGGGCACGCTGATCGGCGCCCCCACTCGATGAAGTGAAGCATATGGAGGTGCCTCGTGACTGTTCCGCCTCCCCTACTCCTCTCCTGCAGTAACATTTACACCAGAGGGATGCCAGCACTCGCCGTACGTGCCGCTCGATGGAAACGTTCACGTGAATAACGGCAGTCTCTCGAGGTTTGGGCTGCTCCTGAGATAAGCTTTATTTCCCCTCTGGGCCTGTGATGTTGACATCGACATCCCTGGGGATATAAACTTCTCACATTCTGAGACCCTCAACGGGAAACACACCATCATTCAATATCACAGATGCTGATTTTATGCAAAAGGTGAGCCTGCCACACTGCACTCCCCCCAATATACCATACAGCTCTTAATTTTGCCGATATATGATTGTGTTTAGCTATTATAATTAGTCTAACAGATGCTAATGACTTGGATGTGCTAACATACCTCATCATTTATCCACTTTAGACCTGTTAGATCAGCAGTGTCTGGGGAATGGATCCATCATTAGGCCTAAAAGGTCTGCTGCCGGCCCCGCTCGACCCCCAGGGCACCTGACCATGCTCCGTCACCCCTGGGTGTTTTAAAACATTTTCCCTGCACCCTAAAACTCCATCTGTAACACATACATCTGTGGAAGGCTGCATTGCAGGTGCACGGCTTGATTACTTTCTTTGAAGCCGTTTGAGGATCGTTTTCAGTTTTCCCAGTACTGGAAAAAGGGTTTTCTTATGTTTTTGTGGTGGGAGGGAGTGGGGCTGGGGTGAGTGCTTGTGTTGCCATGGTGAGCAATCCATAGCCCTCGGCCCGGGGGTAACATCTAGGCTATGAAACCCAGCTGGACCTTGTTAGCTTACCTTGTTAGTGTTTCTGGGAGGGTCAGCAGAGTGGGCGGCAGGGAGGCCAGTCTGTCCACAGCTGCACTGGGGTTAGAACTGGGTCCGGTTTGGGTCCAAGTCCAGGTCCTGGCCCAGTGTGTCTGGGGGGCCTTTGGTCGGTGCCCAAGGGCTCTGTCATGCTTTTCTGACATTTCACGTTTCCTGTCTCTTAGATTGGATTTTAAATCTGTTCTTGCCTTTATTATTTTTCACTTCATTTTCTTCTCTTTTATCGTCGTCATATTATTTGCTTGTGTTATTTCACTACCTATGCCATTTTTTCTCTTTACCTCATTCTTCTGTTGGTCTGTCCATATCATACAATACTAATCATTTCCAGCTTTTATTGGCTTAGACTTTTATATCTTCTGAATTTTCATTATGTTTTGTTTTTCATTCATATATTCTATTCCCACTTATCATATTTTGATTTTCTTGTGCTTCTTTTATATCTTACTAAATTAATTTACTTATTTTATTTTTAGATTCTCATCCCATCTTTTTACACTTTGTTTAACCTGCATGTTAGTTGCATATTTTAACTCCATATTAAAACACTTTGACCTTAAAAAATTATTATTATTATTATTATATCAAACTTAAATGAATTATTTGCCCTCTCATTCATCGATCTGGCACCGAGTGCCATTTCAATCAAAGATGTGTGGCGTGAGTCTTGTAATCACCAAAGCCAATCTGCGGGGGCTTCTGAGCAAAGGCGGGGCTTTCAAAAGAGCATCAACATCAGCGGGGAGAGCGCAGGAGTCGCGGCGAGACCTGACAGCCCCCCCCCCACCACGCTCAGCTGGCTGATCAGCGCCTCTGCCGCAGACACATGGGCGATGCGATGCATCTGCACACGCCCGCGAGGCTGGGCTCTTCCTCTCTGGTGACCGGAGGAACGTGAAACCGAGCTCCACATGAGGATCACCTTCCGAAGGCTGTTCATATGCTCCCTGGGGGTGGAGAGGGAGTCTCCCTCTGGGGCTGATATTACCCCCCCCACCGCCGGCATTGCTGTGTTTCACTCATGTCCGCCGTCGTGTTATTTACTGTGTGGTGTGCTCCTGTTTTCTCTGAGGCGGGGGTGAGGTCGTAATCACCGGCTCAGCCGGATGTCCACTTGACGCGACGAAAGCGGCCGAGCTAAGGAGTGTTCCGGAACACCTCGGGGACCTCAGAATGAATCACTCTTACCATCTCAGAGCGGGCTGTGATCCGACTTTGCTGGGGAGATTTACTGGCTCTTTGATCTCAGGGTATTGAACGGAAAAGAAAAAAAAGAGTTGAAGAGGACCCCCCCCCCCCCCCCGTGATTATAACAGGACACATATGGCAGCCAGTAAGGAATCAGCAGCCCAGGCATCTTACGAATTTTTCTCTTCCTGTTTTTTTTTTTAAGAGTATAACAAAGAGCTCGAGCCTCTGACTGGCTATTGAGTGTCGAGCTTAGGGAACAACAGTGTAATCGACGGTAATGACAAATTAGATGGAATTAGACGAGCGTGACGGAGAAGAGCAGGGCCACTGTCACCTCAGCCCTGTGCTGCTGACCTGTGTCTGCTAAGTACTCCGGGCGCAAAAGTCCACATCGTCAATCCCCAGAACCTCCCAGAGGACTGGCAGCGTCCAGTCAGAGGCCCAGTGACACTGCGGTGACAGTCCCCTTCCTGTCCTGGGCATACCGGGCCAATGCAATTAAACACTGACAGGGCTGCATTTGTTAAATACTGGGCTCTTTAAAGTCACAGTCCCTTATTAAAAATGAAAAAAAAAATGTTAAAGAATGGTTTTACCAAAGAAAGGTGGTTAGAATCATCCAACGGGCCGGCTGGATCTGCATGCCAAAGCCCGCCGCCTTCCAATCTCCCCCTCCAGGAGAAAACGTGTTTCCCAGGGCTTCTGCGGACGGGCAGAGGTTAGTCGTCAACACCCTGGCAGCCCCCACCCCATTTGTCTCCGCGAGGGCAATGCTAAAGCCCCCACGCCCGCTAAATTTGCAGAGACGAGGTGGGGCAGGCGGTGATGGGGGTCATTGCATATATCACGCGACCTTTGACCTTTTTAGCATGGCAGAATGCGGGACCTTCTGTCCTTCGGAGTGTTGGCTGCGTCGCACTCAGTGTGGTTTATCTTTCAGCGCTCTGCTGTTTTTTCTTCCTTTTTTCCCTTCTTACCTTCCCTGGAACGTTTGTTTTAACAGTCCTGAGCCGCCGCTGTCGTCCTTTGATCCAAAGGCCGTGCTTCACACTGGCTGCTGGTGGGCGATCGCCTCGTCGCTTTGGGCCTCATGGGAGGATGCATGGACGGGCCTCCTGGTGTTCCTGCTGGAGCCGGAGCTGGGATCCAAGGGGCCACAGTGCTGGGAGATGCAGACAGGCATTCACAGTGTGACATTATTGAGGGGGGGGGGGGGGGTGAAGGGCATTTGGAGAAGCAAACTGGCATTCATAGTGTGATGTCATCACCAATGGCATGTGGCCTCTGCTTACCCCATGGAGCCTGGGGGCTATGAGGGCTTGGGAGAGCGATTTGGACACTTTTACCCCCCAGATTTGGACACTTTTACCGTGGAGAGGGGGGGTGCGTAAGCCGGTTACGGCGCTTAAGCTGGTTGCCGCGGTACCATCTTGAAGAGATGACCTGTTGCCGCCTTGGAGAAGTCGTGCTGCTGACCTGCAGGACATGTACCTCCCGCCTCTGGCTTGTACCATAGCCAGGCAGCACGAGGCAATCAGAACCAATCAAAAGCTGGCCCAAAAAGCAGGGGCCAATGGGAAACCAAGCAGAGGTCTATGAGGCTTTGTGCTTGCTGCAAGGTCAGGGTGAGTCCTGTAGCCTACTGTAGGCTGTGGTTCAAGTACCAGCTGTGTCAGCCACCCACGGTTACCCAGAGATCCCTGCCACCTCGGAGCCGAGGGGAAGGGAGGGTAGGGAATATTCCGGAATCGGAATGTTCCTTTAACACAAACACACAGGCCTACATTCATACCCATGCCTTTGCACAAAAGCTCTTTCAGCTTGTCAGTGACGGCACACGAGTATAAACACGGTATCATTCTTTTGGTCTCTTTCATAAAGATAGAAAAACACTGGCAGGAAGTACGGTCGATAAATATTTCAGAATGACTAGAGGCGGAGAAACGGGAGTCATGCTGGTCGGCCTTTCGTCTAGGTCACTGCTGTTGAACCATTAAGTGAGGAGCTTAGCACGAACCATCCGGCCGTGTTGGCTGAAAAGGGAAACCCTTTGTTGTTATTTTATCCGTGTTGCCCTGGATAAAATAAAAGCAGAAGTGAGGGACCTGGAAGAGTGCTGAAAGGCTGACTTCCATCTGTCAGGCCTTCCGAAGGAGAAATGTTTGCCCATCCATGTGAGGATGTCGGCAGGATCTCCCATCACCTCTGTGAGGGACGGCCGCATCCTATCCGATCACTTCTGCTTATGGCAAACACGGGGAGGTTCCGGAGGCATGTGAACATCGATGTTCAAAATTGCTCATCGAAAGAGGCTGCATTCCGTTAATTTTTCTGGCTTTGGGTTTGGCCCGTTAGAGCCCAGGCCTGAACGATGGGTCGGCTGCTGTTTTTAAATATTACGTGCGACGATGGCCACGCGGGAACCTAGAGTCACCCGAGCCACCCAGACCGCCAGTTTTTCACTCGTTCTCATTAGAGCTGGCTAAGATTTCTTTTATCGCCTAAGCCTCTCCTCAGAACTGTGGTGTGGATGACCCAAAACAGAGGGTTATTATTCCCTGTAAATACCTTGCAGGCCTCACAGCCACCCTCCTAAAGCTCCGTGGCTCGGCCCAGTCCTAAATCCTCCCCTCTTCACAGCTGCCGAGGCAGTCTCTCGTGTTTATGAGGGCGATTGATCGCCCTTCCCCTTGAAGACCCCAGCTCTGCCCGCCCTGCCCCCCCCCATAACCCCTTCACTCCTGAGCCAGTGAGTGACCTGAAGAAACGGTTTCACTTGAAACACAAAGTTGTGTCCCTTTGTCTGCGCCCCCCCCACCCATAATGCACTCTCCCGTCAGGCCCCTAATCAGTGAAACTGTATCCTTTGCCCTCCCAACACCCCCACCTCGCCACCCCCCCATCCAAACAGCCTCCAGTCATTTTGTCAGTCGTGTTAAATATAAGCAGGTGAATAATTAATCTGTGGCCGACACACAATCCTCATGCGGGATAAGTGCGGCTAGCCGGGCCCGCTCGGCCGCTAAGTACCTCTGCGCTGTCGCTCTGAGGGAGGAAGGGTGTCTTGCAAAAATACCTGGTATGGGGGTGAGATGGCGGGATGCAGTGCTGAACCTAAACTCTATACCTCTCTGGCTAGGAGCTGTGAGCATATGGGCAACCGGAGAGCTTTTGTTAGCAGAGCAGACGGGGTGGGGGGGGGGGGGGGGGTCGCTTGGTATCACGTAAGCTATCGTTTCTCGCTGAGATCCGCATAGTCAGAAGAGTGGCGGTTACGGTGATATGAGCAGCGCGAGGGAGTTCTAACAAAGTCCAAATAAGAAATGTGTGCAAATTCAGCCGTGGGAGGGTGAGGGTCATATAGAAACACTTACCTGTGTATGGAAAGCAATTAGTTAGGTGATTACAGCAAGGTGATAAAAACACACAACACACACACATACACAACAGGAGGAATGAAATAAGCCCAAATGTGTCTTGGGTGGAAAAAAAAACTGCACCAGAAGATAGGCACAGAAATAGTAGAGGATGTCCAGAAATATTTATATTCGGCCTAACGGATGTCAGAATGAGTGTGATATTTTGACAGCACACAAAAATATGATGCTGTTGATGGTCCTTGGACAGGCTGCGAGGCAGCAGCAGCCCATGATCTGTAGACGATCCTCGGAAATGACAGGGCGCACCGAGCCTCCGCGTCCCTCCCGTTTAACCAGTCTGGCATCGCCGTGGACTTTATTAGATTCCGCGCAGGACGCTGGCCTGTCCACGAAAGAACACGTGACCAAAAGGTTAAGCTGGAATTGCACGCCCTCTCTCCTGAGCTTCTGGAAGCCTGGCGTAAGGTGAAAAGGATACGTGCATTATATTCTAAAGCAGTAGCACTCTAAGCCAAATCAAAGTCTGTTTTAGCTAAGATAAAAGGCCCTTTGGTGGCAGTGATAAACATGTGTCAGCCACAGCCCATCAGATTGAGTTTTAATAAGTGATTGATAGATTGCAGGCTTGTGTGTATTATCTACAAAGGTGGTTGCAGTCTTTCTGTTCTAATAACGATGGCAGCTGTCAACAGGTGAGTCAAGTATCTCCATGAAGCCAACACACGCGCCGCTAACAAGCAGAGCTACATCTCAAAGCGTTTATAATGGAGAAAAGCGGAGGTATTATCTAAGTAGCATGTCAGGAGAAAATAGGTGATGCGTTTAGGTGTAAAGTGGTCAAGAAATTTAGGGGATATTACACTAAATCAATTTAAGCTTGCGTCTATGACGGCCCAGAAGCGCAAGCGGAATACGAAATGCGGGGAAGGAGTCTAGGAGTATTCTTCGTTCACCTGGAAGTAAACGCATCGCGAGAAAGTCTACAGTCTGCCGTTTGGGAGACCCGAGATGGCGTGGCTGTGCTTTGAGGCAAGGCAGAGCAGGATTAGTGCCACGAACATACACACGTCTGGGATTTTAATTCTCCTCAATCAGCGGGAGCATCCTACAGTTTGAGGCTCATCGAGGAAAGAGATTGCTGGGAAACAAGTAACAGTTTTCATCCATGTTTTTACAAAGAAGTGATTTATATTTTCCTAGTCTTAAGTCATTTAAGTTCTGTATGGAAAAATCCTACAGAGGTATGTTTACTCAGTGCCTGAATGCACTCCATACTGCCGCTAACACATTAGCCTTTTACCAGTGCTGGATTTGTAAATAATTATGGATTTAAATTTGAGTCTGAGTCACCGGGGAACCAGCCCTATGGCAAGGATAATCCACCGCTCATTGAACCTTTTTGTGCTGAAAATAGGCTGTTGATTGGCGGCCTGTAAACCCTGGAGAACAAGGTGGCTTAACGATTCAGCCAATCAAGGACTATCTTTTAAATGCTGCCAAAGCTATTTGCTGTTAAGGATGCATTGGAAACAGAGAATATCTACGTGCCCTGGCTGGATAGATTAATGACCCCCATTGATCTTAAATCAGGCCATTTCCTTAAGAAGCTACATCACAGGGCGAGTATCTCAAGCTTCTCGTGCATCTTATGGATTTTCTGAATATTGGCAGTGGCTGTGATCCTAGCATGTACTTCAGTACTACTTTTAATAAGTTTTTTGTGATTCTGTGTGTCTGTGAATTATGCCATGTCCCATAGACCCCTGCTTTTTGGCTCTTTCATGAAGCAGTAGAACAGATTAGCATTTATCCATCCATTTTCTGTAACCCCTTACCCTATTCAGGGTTACGGGGGGTCAAGGCAAGGAACAAACTCCACACACACACAGCCGTGGTGGAGACTCAAACCCAGTGCTAACCACTGCACCACTATGCAAAGATCAAGACTTTCTTTGTCACATACATAGTTATATAAGTACAACATGTAGTGAAATGTACCCTGAAAGACCCTTAGACTGTGCAAATCAAAAATAGAATTAAGAATGTCAGTGTCAGGATTCAAGGTCGGGCGAGCCGAAAAGCAGGCGATCGGAGCCGTCAATACGGACAAACGGGGTTTTATTAGGCGAGGGAAGACAGGAACGAACATCCAGAACAATACAATGACGGAACTGGGGACTACTGACTTAGACACGGACTAAATACACAAGACAAGCTAGACTTAATAGGACACAGGCGAGCACAATCAGGATTGAACATGAGGTAATGAGGGGGGCGTGGCACACATCGGGATCGTACGGAGCAGGGTGTGACAGAACCCCCCCCCAAAGGCGCGCACACCGGGTGCGCCAGAGGAGAGGCGACGGACGAGACGAACCGGGAAAACAGGACCTGGAAAACAAAACAGAACGTCAACCAAAACCAGGGAACAGGATGGAGACACAGAAGAAGACCAAGGACGAGAGGAAGGACAAGAGACGACACAGAACAGGGAAGGCAGACAGGCAAACAAGGAAGGGAGACACAGAAGGGGAGACAGGCGGAACAAAAGGGCCAGGAGTGAACGGAGGAGGAACAAAGGGACGAGGAGCAGAAACAGGCGGGACAAACGGAAAGGGAGGAGGAACCAGGGGAGCACGAGGGAGCCCAGGCGGGCGACGGGCAGCGGCCGGAGGGGCCGCAGGCGGGAGGGAGAAGGGAGCTGAAGGGGACCACCCAGGGGCCAAGGGAACGGGACGAGGGAGTGACGGAGGGGACACGGAGGGAGCAGGAGGGAACACCGGTGCAGGCAGGCAAAAGGGGGAAGCCGCGGCAGGCGGAGGCGCAGCCGGAGCCGGCGAAGGCGCCGTCCGACGCCCAGCCGGAGCAGGGGGGCCCGAAGGCGACCGACATGGAGCCGGAGGAGGGACCGAGGACCAGCACCGAGGATCCAGGGGGGGACCCGGCGGCGACCGCCGACCCCGAGCCGGAGGACCCGCAGGCAGCCACCGAGCCACAGCCAGGGGCTGAACGGGCGAGCCAGGGGGCAGGGCGGGCGGGACCCGGGCCCTACGCCTATGTCCCCGTCCCTTGCTGGAGACGGAGAGGCGGGGTCCTGGGGGGCGTTGGCTTTGCCGGGGTAAGGGCGAGGGAGTCAGGAAGGAGGTGCCCGAGGGTGTAGATTCGGGCAGAGCAGGGGGCGTGGCTGCAGGTGATGCAGCCGGGGCCGCGGGCGTGGCCTCAGGCGGGCCGGGCAGGACTGGAGAGGCGGCCTCAGGCAGGGCCGCGGGCAGGTGTCCAGCAGGGGGCGCCGCGGTGGGCGCCACCTCAGGCGAGTGGCCAGCAGGGGGCGCCGCGGGCAGAGCGGCGTCATCCTCCGCCGGTGCGACTGCCGGTGAGCAGGGCTGGCCGGACAGGACAGGCGAGACAGGCAGGACAGGAGCCGGCAGGGCAGGCGAGACAGGCAGGACAGGAGCCGGCAGGGCAGGCGAGACAGGCAGGACAGGAGCCGGCAGGGCAGGCGAGACAGGCAGGACAGGAGCCGGCAGGGCAGGCGAGACAGGCAGGACAGGAGCCGGCAGGGCAGGCGAGACAGGCAGGACAGGAGCCGGCAGGGCAGGCGAGACAGGCAGGACAGGAGCCGGCAGGGCAGGCGAGACAGGCAGTTCAGGTGCCGGCAGGACAGGCAGTTCAGGTGCCGGCAGGACAGGCAAGACGGGCAGTTCAAGAGCCGGCAGAACAGGCGAGACGGGCAGTTCAGGTGCCGGCAGGACAGGCAGTTCAGGTGCCGGCAGGACAGGCAGTTCAGGTGCCGGCAGGACAGGCAGTTCAGGTGCCGGCAGGACAGGCAGTTCAGGTGCCGGCAGAACAGGCGAGACAGGCAGTTCAGGTGCCGGCAGGACGGGGCACCTCAGAGGGCACCTCGGGTGTGCGGCCAGCAGGGGGCGCCTCGGCGGGCACCTCATTCGGAGCTGCAGCGGGCACCCTTGGTTCCTGGTCACCAGGGGGTGCCGCCATCACGCGGCCAGCAGGGGGCGCCGTCGTGGGCGCCGCCATCACGCGGCCAGCAGGGGGCGCCGTCGTGGGCGCCGCCATCACGCGGCCAGCAGGGGGCGCAACCGCGGGCAGTGCCGCAGGCCGAGCGGTGGCAGCTGCAGGAACTGCAGGCAGGTCAGGCTGGACAGGCGGGTCAGGCTGGACAGGCGGGTCAGGCTGGACAGGCGGGTCAGGCTGGACAGGCGGGTCAGGCTGGACAGGCGGGTCAAGCAGAGCTGCTGGCAGAGCGGCGGCATCAGCAGCAAGCAGAGCTGCTGGCAGAGCGGCGGCATCAGCAGCAGGCGGTGCCGCGGGCAGAGCGGCGGCATCAGCAGCAGGCGGTGCCGCGGGCAGAGCGGCGGCGGCAGCAGGCAGCGCAGCCGCGGGCAGAGCGGCGGCGGCAGCAGGCAGCGCAGCCGCGGGCAGATCGGCGGCGGCAGCAGGCAGCGCAGCCGCGGGCAGATCGGCGGCGGCAGCAGGCAGCGCAGCCGCGGGCAGATCGGCGGCGGCAGCAGGCAGCGCAGCCGCGTGCAGAGAGGCGGCGGCAGCAGGCAGCGCAGCCGCGGGCAGAGAGGCGGCAGCAGCAGGCAGCGCAGCCGCGGGCAGATCGTCCCAGGCAGGGAGAAGAGAGCAAGCCCCCAAGAAGAGAGTCGGGGCGGCTTCTTCTCCCTTTCCCCTTCGCCTCTTTCTCCGCCGTCCGGATCTTGTAGGAAGAGGCGGGGTTTGAGCGGCGGAAGCCGCGTTTAGCTCAGTTATGCGCTCGGGGACGGACGTCTTTCGCCGGGCGGCGGAAGCCTTTGCCGTCTTGGGGAAGACCGGGATGAAGGCAGATGGTGAGCCGGGGGGCGGTTCCAAGCGGGGGTACCCCAGGGGGGGCAGCCAAACTGCCGCTCTCTCCCTCAGTCGCTGGAGGTTTCTGCCGACCTCGACTAGCGGCCGTTGCTCACCGGTGTGAAACCTCCCCAGGAGGAGGTCCCAACACCTGTCGATCAAGGAACGAGCTACCGGATCCTCCTGGAGTTCCAGGTAGTTCGTCCACTGGACCAACTCCTCTTCCATGGGGATTCCTCCCCCAGTAGCGCTGAGCTTGTTTTGGAGTTCCGTCATTCTGTCAGGATTCAAGGTCGGGCGAGCCGAAAAGCAGGCGATCGGAGCCGTCAATACGGACAAACGGGGTTTTATTAGGCGAGGGAAGACAGGAACGAACATCCAGAACAATACAATGACGGAACTGGGGACTACTGACTTAGACACGGACTAAATACACAAGACAAGCTAGACTTAATAGGACACAGGCGAGCACAATCAGGATTGAACACGAGGTAATGAGGGGGGCGTGGCACACATCGGGATCGTACGGAGCAGGGTGTGACAGTCAGTAAGTTCAAAAAAATAAAAATAAGATATACACATAATATAGAGAAATATAGTTGTTCTAATAAAGAAAATCATCTTAAGGTTTAAACTGTACATGTGCGTATGATTTAAAGTGCAGTGAGCCTTGTTGCAGTGACATAAGGCACACTGCACTTTAAATCATAAGCCATCCAAATTAGCATGGATTTAATGCTAAATTACTGTTTTTGGCCTTTTCTTTTAAAGGATTGGCATTATTTCTGATGTTTCTCTGGATTGCTTGTGGTTGGGGGGAAGGGGGGGGTGGTTCCATAGCTTGAACAAGGACTTTACCGCCATTGTTGTCACCGCCAGGCTTCTGCATCGAGCCGGTAGGCAGTACTTGGCTTCCATCTATAGTCTCTGCATGGGTGCAGTTCAGTCTCACAACTTCATTGTTAAAGAAACAAAACATACTTGTGGGATCCTCATCTATCTAAGAATGCAACTTTCTCCCCTCCAGTTGCTGTAAAATATCATAATCTATCAACGCATGTCTATGATTTGTAATGATAAGACCCTGATGCACCGTCGGTGACTGGTATGCCCCTGAAGGGGGCTGTCCCAGAGCTGCCTGATAAATAATGCCCAATGTTATTCCTGCCGGGGAGGACTCAGCGTGAGACAGAAATCGTTAACCGTGGCGAGGGAGAGCCGATTTGCTGTTTTGCCAGGACCATTCATCCTGGAGCACATCTCACGGACGTGAGAATGTGTTCTGACTCTTGAATGAAGAGCCTGGAGCCAGCGACTCCCCCCCCCCCCCCCCCCCCCCACCCCTCCCCGTAACAGTTGGCGGCATGAGGCAGTTTGGACGAAGTGGCCAGTGATGCACCAGTCGCGTGGTAGTGGGACAAAACAAGAAAAAAAAAACGCAAAGTGAAATGACCAGATAGCAAACATTATACAGTATAAATCTCCATGCGCCTTGTACAGTGTTTATAAATACCCGTGAATGTTAACACTAATAAACAGCAGATGACGTGACTCGCTGATGTGCCGGGTTTGCCGCGCTTACGTCAGCTTGTCAATCTTCCAATTCTGGTGTTTACATCGATTACTGTGGTGCTTAGTGGCTTTATGGGGGTTTCCAGACGGCGGGTACGGAAGTGGCAGGAAGTAGCATCAACTTTATGGGGGTTTAAAGGGTGAATATGAAAGTGACAGGAAGTGACATCAGCTGTATGTCAGCAAATAATACATTTCATTACATTTCCTCATATTCTCCATCTCTCGAGTTGTCTTTTGAAAAATAATCTTTTAAGCTTATGCATTGTAAGCTGTTGGAGTCTTGGCCTATATCCTCTGTATCTGTGTTTTAAACGTTACACAAACATTCAGGACTATCAGGCAATCAGTCTGATTGCCTTAATTAGTTAAAAACTAAAGCTATTAAAACTGTCTGCTCCTTAATGATTCATAATGGTGCAGATATTTATTAAGTTCTTATATACTCATCCTATCCGTAGTTAGTCAGTGGAGTACCCAGGTAAAGTAGACTGCAGTGTTTCAGATACATGATAACTTGTAACTATATATTGGATAATGGTCAGTGTTTTCTGGTGGGGGGGTATGGAAGCAGAGGAGAAACATGGAGATTTGTAGGAATAACGTTGGGGTTCAGGATGCATCCTCAGCATAGTGGGCCTGTTGAAGAGCCAGTGGTCTTTGAGAAGCTTCAGAGGGACAACAGACTCCATCAGACTATTTGTGCCCCCCCTCCCCCTCCCCCTCTTCTTAGCCCCCTTGTATGTGTGATGTTAAAGCCGTCTTTCTATTGGTTGCGATAGGTGACCCCCACTGTGTCTGGTCAAAGGCAAAGATACTGTACATAATCTAATCTTTGCTTTTTCCACAAATACCATCTGAGAAGAAGGACTTCCTTTTAAAAAGCCCAGAGGAATGAAAATGTTCCATATATAAGCTTTGTAATGCTGGGATGTCTTCCACCCCAGAAAGGTCACATATTCCTCTCTATCCACATTGGTTTTTAATGCCATAAAATGCCAAGTATAGAAAGCGAACGGCTGATTTTCGCCCTCGTTCATGAGTTGACTCCTGCGCTGTGAAGTCTACCTTCGTTGAAAGGTGGAGAACAGAGAAACAGAAAGTCCGGCTTTCATGAGTATTAGTTTTGCTTGGCTGAAACAAACCGAAATGGAGCCCTCCCAGACTCAAATCTGGATATCGTCTGAAAAAAAAAAACAACCTTCCACGTCTGCAGGCCAGGCGGTCGGTCCTCCACGGCGCCTAGGAAACTTTCATGGTGACTTTGTGAAGTTATGAAGGCTTTTCTAGGGGTGGGAGCAGATTGGCAGAACTGAGCGGCCTGTGTCTGTGACATCGTGGAAAAACTCACCGAGAGGAACCCCCCCCCCCCCCCCCCGGGTCTCTCAATTGATGGGACGTTCCCCAGATTCAAAGGGCCGTATCTGAAGCTGGAACAGCCACAGGTAAGAAAACAAGAGTGGCTTTTCATCTCAGCCCATGGTGACGTTTTCGCGGGTCCTCAATCGCAGCCCCACCAGCGCCCCCTTGAGGGCGGGTCCCAGACAGCTCCTCATACGTGTCTCTCTGTATCCCTTGGTGGATTTGAGTCATTCCATATATAATTTAAGAGATTTTTCTCTTTTTATTCGACTTGAAAGGGCACTAATATGTGGTGGCACTGCTGTCTGCCTGTCACACGGAGGGAAACACGCTGCCAGGAGGAGCTTCTCTATCTGCATCTGGATTTACTCTTTCTATTCTGTTCCATTTTTCTGTTCTAAGGTCAGATTTCGAAACCATGGACCTTCATTTTTCGCCATGTGGCTGTTGATTTTATTTAAACTGACCTATGTGCATCTTAATGTGGACTTTTAAAATGTTTTCATTCATTCTCATGCAGCTCAGACTGAGGATGTTCCTACAGCGTCTGAATTTGTCTGAAAGCCTTTTCTTCATGACACAATATGGACAGCTCTACAGCGGTTCAGGTGCTTCAATTCAATAGACTTCTCAGCTGACCAATTGAGATGTAATGGCTAGATATTTAAGAGAATAGAACAGCAGGGCCCTTGACTGTCATTCTGCCTGCTTCACCTCTGTCCCTTTAGCTCTATGTCTGTGTAACCTTGGTTTTCCTTGAGCTCAGAACAGGAAGACAGGAGGAACAAAGAGAGCACTCATTTGCTTTTGTAACATCTCTCGACCCCAGGTTAGTGCTGTGACTTCTTTTCCACGGGAGCACTGGTACATCAGAAATGCTGTATATACAAAAAGACTATTCACTTCATTCATATATATATATATATATTGACAGGTGCCATTGTAACAAGATAATCAATGTTATTCACTTCACCTGTCAGTGGTTTTAATGTTATGGTTGATCGGTATAAGCTATTTTATATATGTATATATATATATATATAATAGCTTATATCGATCAACCATAACATTAAAACCACTGACAGGTGAAGTGAATAACATTGATTATCTTGTTACAATGGCACCTGTCAAGGGTGCCATTGTATATTAGGCATGTGAACAGACAGTTCTTGAAGTTGATGTGTTGGAAGCAGGAAAAATGGGCAAGAATAAGGATCTGAGGGACTCTGACAAGGACCAAATTGTGATGGCAGGACGACTGGGTCAGAGCATCTCCAAAATGGCAGGTCTTGTGGGGTGTTCCTGGTATGCAGTGTCAGTACCTACCAAAGTGATCCAAGGAGGGCCAACCAGCGAACTGGCAAGAGGGTCACGAGCTCCCAAGACTCACTGATGTGCGTGGGGAGTGAAGACCAGCCCGCCTGCTCCGATCCCACAGCTACTGTCACACATATTGCTGAAAAATTAATGCTGGCTATGACAGAAAGGTGTCAGAACACACAGTGCATCGCGGCTTGCTGAGTATGGAGCTGCATAGCCGCAGACCGGTCAGAGTGCCCATGCTGACCCCTGTCCAACGCAGGAAGTGCCTACAAAGGGAACGAGAGAGTCAGAACTGGGCCATGGAGCAATGGGTGAAGGGGGCCTGGTCTGATGAGTCATGTTTTCTGTTACATCATGTGGACGGCTGGGTTTGTGTGTGTCGTTTACCTGGGGAGGAGATGGTACTGGGATGGTACTGGGATACACTTTGCCGGCGGAGGCAGTGTGTTGCTCTGGGAAACCTTGGGTCCTGACATTCATGTGGATGTTACTGTGACACGTACCACCTACCTAAACATTGATGCAGACATACGCCCCTTCATGGCAATGGTATTCCTCGATGGCAGTGGCCTCATCCAGCAGGATAATGCACCTTGCCGCACTGCAAAAAATATTCAGGATGGTTTGAGGAACATGAGAAAGAGTTCAAGGTGTTGACTTGGCCTCCAAATTCCCCAGATCTCAATTAGATCAAGCATCTGTAGGATCTGCTGGACAAACAAGTCCGATCCATAGAGGTCTTAACTCTGCTGCTAACATCTTGCGCCAGATACTACAGGACACCTTCATAGGTCTCATGGAGTCCATCCTTGGGTCAGATCTGTTTTTTGAGGCATGAGGGGGACCTACACATTATTAGACAAGTGGTTTTAATGTTATTGCTGACCGGTGAATATTCATATAGCAATATATTCCACAGACCTAGAGTATTATCCATAAGTGATGTGTTTCTGTTTTGGAAAATGTGCAGGAACTGGATCAAAAAGACACCTCTTCTTTGCTGGACGATGTATTTTAATAGGTTGTTATTTTCTTTTCAGGTGGCAGGACTTCAATGACAAAGGCCACTCTGAAAGCAAACGGCACGATGATTTGTCGCGTGCAGCTGTGCAGCCGGCTTGCGACACTGCGGGGGCAGGCCTGGTGGATTGTCAGTAGCGCAGCCATCACCCACGCAGGTGCAGACGCCGTCTACGCGTAGATTAAAAGTAGCTCCAATGGATTCGCACTCTATATGTTGCAGGGCTGAAGGGGAGACTGTGACACCACGGACGTGCAGCCACACCAATGGGCAGGCGGCACACGAGCTGTGGTCAGTGCGAGTTCTTCTGGATAAAGGTGCCAGCCTTACACTGCACCACCTTCCCTTTGAGCTTATCTTCATGACACAGGGCAGGCGCTGGATGTTCCAGCGCCTTGGGCAAGATGATTGTTATATTAAAAACATTTCAGTAGCACATGGTGTCTGGCTGCTAACTAGCTAGCTTGTGTCTGTCACAAGAAAAGTAGCGAAATATTAAAACTAGTATAAATAACGGAATGTAACCAGAGGCATTACTACTGACTTTTTTTCACTTGCTTTTCTGCGCCCCCTAGGCAATCGCCTATGTTGCCTATAGGCCGTGCCAGCTCTCCTGTTTCTTACCGGGAGATGCCACAGCAGAAAGTGAAAGCAGGCCTGCTCATACGTGCCCCCCTGCCAGCCCGGGCCCCCACACCCTGCCAGCTTTTTGCCTCTGACATCCCATACATTTGAACATTATGGTATGTTTATGGCCTTGTTTAACTTGGCGGCGCGACAGGTTATTTATGTTAATTGCCCGGCGACCCCCCAGTTAGTGCCCGGCTGCTTGTGAGCGGCGGACTGCCATGAGGGCCCCCCCCCCCCCGGAAGCGTAATTTACAGCCGGATCGCTGCAGCTACCTTCTGTCCAATTAGACCAAAGTGCTCCGTTTCAGCTGACTTTTATCACGACTCCCAGAAATTAAATGAAAAAAAAAAACCCTTGAATGATGAACCGCCCCTTTAACTTCCCCGTGAAAGAACCAGACTTTCATGCCTGTAACAGCCCTGCCAGGCAGCTCTGCCAGACCATCCAATCAGGCCGCTGTGGTTACACCTACGAGACAGGGCCCTTTAAAGGCCTTTATTTAAAATAAACCGTGGACATGTGGTCTTTCTCTTTACGCCCGTGGAAAAAAAAGCCTTTCTTCCTTGTTAATTACAGGCAGAAAGCATGAAAATATATATTCCTGGTTAGGCCCCGAAAAGTAAAACAGTTTCTGGTCTGGTTAACTCGCGAGCACTGAAATCGATATAAACATTGTCACTGATACTTTGGCAGCTCCTGGAGGGGGGGGGGGGGGCTCAGGAAAAGGGGGTGGGGGTCCAGAAAGCCTTCCTGGGAAAAAACATTATCTATAATAAATGACACGCTCGGTGGGATTCGCGGAATGCTGTGACATCGAAATCTCCGGGGGCGCGGGAGGGCGGTGGCCGTTTACTCTCGCTGATCCGAAACGTCAGCTGCGGACGGGGAGTTGATTTTCTGCGGCATTGCGATGTTGGGCCGCGGAGATGGAAACCGCAGACCATTTGGTAGTGGTGGTGGCGGTGGTCGGGGAGTGGGGGGGTGGGTCAGATAAACAGAGAGAGGGGGCGGGGCCAGATCAACAATCCGCTGCACACTGTTCTCCACCATTGCGATAATTATAGTGCCACTCCTGAGCGAAGTGAGACGCTCAGCTCATACCTTTAGAGACAAAACCTGGGAGCAGGACGCCCCCTCCGTCGTCACCCACGGCCCGTTTCTCAGTCTGCAGACAAATACCGTCCATCCATCTTTCCTCTGCCTTCGGTCAGCCAGTTTCAAGGCGGGACGCGGACCCACGTGTTTGGACAGACGAGATGATGGAGTACATGCATTTCCGACACCGAAAGCGAAGTCTCTTATTTGGGATTCGCCTCCGAGAGCCTCTTCCTGGATGCCGGGCCAAATGGCTGCCTCCGACTGCGACAGGAACATACTGTTTTCTCTGCTCGACACTGCTTTTCAGATTATGGAGGAAAACACAGCAGTGAGGGCAGAAAAGCAGGCATAGATGCCGAGCCATCGTGCTGTAAGAGCAGTTGTCCGTCCAGCTTCCATAACCACCACAGGGTTGTGGTGAGCTTGGAGCTGATCCCAGAAAACCCTGGAAAGGAGGTGCCAGTCGATGACAGGGCATCCCCACAGATGCTTCAGAGACACCGATTCACGTAGCTGCCTGTGTTTGGACTGCAGGAGGAAACTGCTGCAAACACATGGAGATGTATGCAAACTCCACACAGAGAGGCGGGAAGTGAAGACCAACCATAGACCTGCGAGGTTACAGCACTACCCACCGAGCCTCTGTGCTACACGCGAGGTGTTTATGCGGGGCTAAATTCAGCCTAGATTTATCTCAGGTCAGTGTAACCGAGAACAGGTGCCCCGCTGAGTTCCCGGGTTAAAAAATAAACGTTGAATAAATAAATTGCACACCGTAGCATATACGCAAATATATAAATCCAGAAAACAGACATAAGCACTGTGATGAAAGTGAATTAAGTATCCCGGGCTCATTTCATACATATACATAAGGTTTCTATTTCAAAGGGACACAGCAATCCAGGACAGCAGCAAAATATTCAACCCCCCCCCATCCGCCGCCCGCCTGCCCCCCCGCTAGTGAATGAGAGAACCACTTTCCTCACTTTCTGCCTCTGCGCCTAATAGTTTAATGAAAGTCATTACTCAGTTCAACCTGGGACGGCGGTTAGAGCAGAGATTAAGGACCCAGGGGTGACCAGAAGGTTGCCTGTTTAAGTCAAAAATGGCGGTCATTATTCCTATAAGCAAAACAGCTAGGAGTAAAGGGATGAATATAGACAATGAATATCCACATATCAATCCACAGACGGCTGAGGTTCACTCTGGACGGCAGGGCAGCCACACATGCACACAAACCTAAGACTGGTGAATATTAAAGTGCCTCAGTAGTGGTTTTGGAAAAAAAAAAGCCTGTCAGGTCAAATAAATAATGTACTTTAATGCAAATGTGCTGTCAGCTGCGAGGTTTCTGTAGAGCAAGCAGTGGTTTGGGCCGCAATCAGGCAGGAAACCCCCAAGAAGACAGGGGTGCAGGTCTCACTAATGAACATGAGGGAAACCCCTTTGGCGTGTGCCTTAGGTGCGGACTGAAGGCGTCCACCGCCCAGCAGCACAGCTGGCTCTTATAAACACCCCGGCGAGGACCCGGGGGCCGGCTGGGAGTCACCGGGGGGGGGGGCCCTTTATGGCCCCGCTAGGTGTGGCAGCTTACATATCACGCAAAGTAGCTGTTACGTGTTGGGCTGCTGCAGACGCCCGTCCCGACAAGCCTGCAGAGGTGGGGCCTCTTTCAGAACCGCCACCTTTAAATCAAGCACCCCGCCCGGTCATAAATAAAGCTGATTAAAGTTGTGACGGCTGCCTGGCGCCTCCAGGGTGCGCCGTTTAGGCCCTCCGCTCACCTGTGTCCCGAGCGCACAGTGGGGATGGGGGCCGTGCCGGGGAGGGGGGGGGGCAGAGACGAAGCGGGCTCAGAACCTGCTGGCTCGGCAGTTCCTGGGCCGGTGCTGGCCTGCCGTTCTGACTCAGTGAGAGTCGGGTTGGGGGGGGGGGGGGGGGGGGGTTGCATGTTTATCTTGGAGGCACCCGGGGATGTTTTGCTGAGAGGCCATGATTTCGGGGGGGGGGGGGGAGGTCGGGACAGTGTGAAGGAAGCTGTCCCCTTTAATTTCATTTTACAGACAGCAGGCTCCTGCCCCCCCCCCCACTTCCCTGTTCCCTATCACCATGCAGCCACCTGCCCCCCCCCCCCCCCCCACGGTGCCCCGTTTAGCTGAAATGCATCGGTTCGCTTGCTGCCGCCGCCCCTCCCTGCTCGCGGTTTTATTCCTCGCTGCCCCCGGCTGTCTCCGAGGCCGTCACACGCGCGCCGGCGTTTCGGTGGAGGAGCGCTAAAAAAGCGAGACCCCTGAATGAACCTCCCGCCTCGTCCGCCATCCACACCTTGACGTATCTGTCTGCCGGAGGCTGTATCCGCCTTTATCTGAGGCGAGGCTCTTTCCGAGCAGATCTTATCGCTTGCCCGCCCTGCACCCGAGTGCCAGTCTCCTCCTCACTGCGTCACCCAGACCAATTGTCCCACAATGTGATAGGAACTTGTTATTTTGATGTTGTGGGGGGCATTTTTTCTCAGTCTTATAAAAATCTGTGATTGCAATCAAAAAACTAAAAATGCCTAAAGGATAGTTATGGTAAAGGTTAGGGCTGGGTAGGGTGTAAGGTCTTCATGTTCGAGTCGTGCTCATACACATGAATGGACAGTCCCCACAAACATATGAACACGAATTTGTGTGTGTGGGGGGTGGTTGCAGGTTTTCTCCTTGTCACCTGTGGTTCATTTGGGATCTCCATCAATCCAGAGACAAGCATTTAGGCTAACTGGTGTCACTACTTTGGCTGCAGTGTGTCAGTGTTTGTGCCCTGCAATGAACGGGCGTCCTGTGCTGAATGGGATGAGGACACAATTCTGAACAGGGCAGGCAGTAGAAGATGGATGGATGGATGGATGGGTGGATAGATGGATGGATGGATGGATGGATGGGTGGATAGATGGATGGATGGATGGATGGATGGATGGGTGGATAGATGGATGGATGGATGGATGGATGGATGGGTGGATAGATGGATGGATGGATGGATGGATGGGTGGATAGATGGATGGATGGATGGATGGGTGGATGGATGGGTGGGTGGATGGATGGATGGGTGGATAGATGGATGGATGTTCTCCATCCTTTGACAGGAGACAAGCCGCTCTCTCTGAATCCGGTTGATGGCTCGTGGTTTTAAACATGGCTGCCAGGAGCAGCCTGCTAAGACAGACTGCCCCCTTCCCATGGGAAAAATACAAAACAAACACACATGCTCTCGATATCTCTTCTTTCTGATTTTCCTCCCTCTATCTCACGGAGAGGATGTAATTTAAGGTTGACAGTCAGACTCATGGAGATGTGAGCAGATGTGTTTGACAAGCATGAGGTGAGATAACTATCCATGTAGCTGTTAATTAAAATAATTCCAGGTGTCATCAATTTAATTGTTTAAGTTGTTCAGAAACTAAGAACCCGAGGAAAACCACAGTTTCGAAATAAAGTTTAATGACTGCTTAGCCAGTAAGGATGAGGAGAGCGACAGAGCGATGCCTGGCTGAGGCGTGCAAAGCATTCTGGGAATCCTTCAGGTGTAACCAGAAGGCCTTCTTTTGTTTCACATGTTATCTAGTCACCAACCAAACAAAACATTTAACTGGAACACAAAAAGACAATGTCATTGCTTTGCGGTATTTGGACAATAGATTGACAATAGATATACCATCTCACTGGGAAATAAAAACATTGTTTTCAGTAGGTCACTTATGTAATCATTTTGAACTGTGGCTGAACCACAGCAGATGACAGACTGGGACTTGGGACAGGTAATGTGAAGGTGAATGGCTGTGAGGAATCCGATGGTAGATGATTGGGACCAAGAGTGCGGCGCAGGACGAGAGACAAAGGTCACCTTTCCATTCTGAGGTCATCAGTATTTACTTTACTCCACTTCCTTTGTGTTATCAGCAAAGAAGCCTCAGCAGATGCATGTTTATTTAATGAGAGAATAAAAGAACGAACCAGGAAATAAAAGAGACAGAAAGACAGATTGAAAACGGGGGAAAAGGAGTTAAGAAGCAGGACCTTCATTTGTCCCGTGCGGCGTGCAGCTACCGTGTGGTGTGAGAATTGGCGGACGTCACTGAGCAGAAGCTGGACTGAGGGTTTTGGTTCACGGCGATAAGGCCCTGGAGGAAGAGCTGACCCGTCTGCTGTACCACTCAGCAGGAAACAAGAGGTGAACCTGGGAGGGCGCACAGACGCGGCCAGATAACGGAAAAGAGAAGAAAAATAAAGCAATAATGCGGAGTAATAAAAAAGTCACACAGGACACACACACTTGTGCGCTCACGTTCACACATTGGCCGCTCGTTAAAAATCCAGGCACTGAAGAAGAGGGGGAAATAAAACCTCACAAATAATGCCCCCGCATCACCCTGACAAATATTTCCAGGATGCATGGGACTACAGTTCTGGGGGGGCAGGCTTGCTTCTGGCTGGGTGTTCCTGAATAGTATGTGTGGGACCAATTACTTGCTTACATCTCATCAGTGTTGGGGAAGTAACTCACAAAAATAATCCATTGCACACAGTTCAGGTCCAGAAAGTACAAGGCCAGACCGAGGTTTTGTTTCAACCAACCAGATGAATACTCTGTAAATGCAACTCTTTATACTCAACTGGTTGGGTAACACTGCAACACTGCATCTCATGTCAATCTTTAGAACCGTTAGTAACTCTCACATCTCCTTTTAGTATGTTGTCGTTCCCTGTAACAGAGCTGGCATTTCATTAATTCATTAATTACCAGTCCTACCCCTTCATCTTCCATAGCCACGAAGCCAAGACAGGGTCACTGCATTCCTGCAGCCCATCACTGGAAGTTCAGGGTCACATCCTGCGCTGCCGGTCCATACGCACCCAAAATGCCAGAATGGGAGCAGTTTACACCACGTCACTTGATTGCATGTTTGGGAACTGCAGGAGGGAACTGGAGCATCCAGAGGCAGCCGCCACACACAGACCATGAAAGGCAGGCAGAGTCTCTCACACAGCGGGGGCTGCGATTCGAACCCCAGTCCTCGGGGGGTGCGGCCTTAGTGCTGGTCCTCACTCACGTTATTATTCCAGGGAAACGGAGAAAAATAGATGTTGACTTAAACGATTATGGACGCACGGGATTGTAAATTGCAGATTGTAAATTCTAAACATCAACTGTAAGCTACATTCATAAGTTGATTTGTTTAGCATATTCTCGCATCGTTTGGGCTGTGAGCCAATGTTCTGGGGACAGTAACGGCTCTGGCAAATGCCGTGTCCAGGTGAAAAACAGAAGCTCAGCGTAGAAGGTGAACCACAGTCACACCCCCCCCCCCCCCCCCCACTAACACCAGTGACGTTAACCTGATGCGAAAGGTTGAAAATGCCATTAAGGTGACGGAGTGGGAGCTGCCAGGAGGCCTCAGTAAAAAGAACCCCCCCCCACCCCCCACCAGTGCCCGGGGAGGCTGTCTCTGCACGGAGCCAATGGCTGCTTGTAGTCTGGGGAAACATACCTCGCAGTTTCTCACTGTAAATGAACCTTCCGGTGCTTTCTTTCCACATGCGCACGCAGTGCACGCAGAGGGTGACTGTCATCCGGGGGCGGATGGACGCCAGTCTGGGATCACTGGTTCATGGGTAATGGTGGGGAGGTAATGATTCGACGTCGTTAAGGATTCACATTCAGTTAATTGCAAACGTGGTTGGGGGGGGGGGGGGGGATCGTTTACACCCCTCCGAAGTTCGCCTTAATCAAGCATCTGCCCGGGTGCCATGGTCAGGTCAACCTACATTTCGTTCCATGACATCTTACCGCTCCGCAGATAAGCTGCCCCCCCACCCCCGCGTTGCGCGTCTGGCTAACTAACCACCCGCCGGAATTATTCGAAACGGCGTCAGGATGCTGTTCTTAAAAGAGGCGTCTCACTAAACCCACGGGGGTCGCGTGTGAGAAGCGGTGCCACCCGGGCAAATTAGCGGAGTTTATTTTCGGTTAGAATCTGCAAACGGGTGTCGTTAAAAGCAATCAACACCGTGACGATCCCCCACCCCCCTCCATGAGTGCCTCTGTAACGCACATGAGAAGCGTCAAGTGCCAAACCCATTTTCGAATTTTCAAAGCTCCGCCTTCACTGCCCAAGCCAATCTGAAGCCTATAACCGGGTGCTATTTTCACAGGAAATAAAATAAATTCCGACGGCCGCAGCAGGATTGTCCTTCTGACAGCTGCTCTCCTGTGCCGTGTGGCCGGGGGTGATGTGGGCCGCTGAGAACCCCTCTGACGGTTGCTGTCCTGACATCTTTAGCTCCTTAACATTATCGATCTCCCCACCATCCTGCTGCCCCCCCCCAGGCTGCTCTATCAGCACACAGCCAGCATTCCCCCTAAACTTAAGCTGTAACCACACTCACACACTTATTCTTAAACTGTATAATGTTAGCATGCTCGGGGGGGGGCTTGTTGCCCTTGGCCCCCCAAGGGATTTTTTTTCCTTCTCTCCTTCTCCACATCTCCATTTTCCCAGAATCTTTATAACCATATCGCTTTAACTGTTGCTATGTTAATCTGTCATGCAGCTCTCGTTAAACCTCTGCTAAGTGCTCCGCGGCGGCCATGTTGGGAAGGGCGCTATACAAAGATACTTGAATTGAATTATCCGGCAGCATCGCATGGCCCTGCCTCACCAGAGCAGTTCTCGTACCAAGAGGTCACAACAGAACGCTTTTCAACTATTATATTGTTATTGTATTGCTATCTTGAAATTGGGTAACCATGGCAATGCAAGTTTCTGGCACCGTTAACTATTAATGGTTATTTTTTCCCCCCTGGCAACTTCTGACAAGTCGATATAGGTTTCCTGGTGTGGTCACTGAATAATTACACACGGCGAGTAGTCAAATGAAAAGCACCAAGGACTTTCAATAAAGGCGTATGGTGTAATGTGTTAAACTGTATTTCCAGATGTTTCTCAGGCACGAACTGAGACTGTGAAATATGCTCAGACGCCCTCGAACCTTTAGCTAGCAGAGGGATTTGAGCATAGAAATGTACTTTGTGTCTCATATGAAGTCATGTGACTCACAGGATCGCTGAGAGTTTCTTGGCACGAGAGGCCCTGGGACGGCAGCCTCCGCGTCTTTCAGAAGATGTCTGACAATAAACATTCGCTGCGATTTAAAAATATGTAGCGCTGTCGCGCGATTACAGGCGGCCGTCTTGGGACAGGCTGCCTTCGCTTTCTGTTCCCAACCGTTTTGCTTTCCAGACGGAGAATTTTAGATGCAAAACGGAATATTTCCCAAAATAAGCCCAGGCTCTTCACAGTTGCTGAAGGGGAAATTGCCAACTTCCCGCTCCCCCAAGTCAGACTCCTTAACCCCCCCCCCCCCGTATTCGAGCCGATCTCGCTGCACTGAGAGGTGCTTACCCAAGGTCACTCTCTGGGTTTATGAGCACTGTAATGGAGGAGTTTTAATTACTGCATTTTACAAGTGCATTTGCTTATTAACGAGACGAAGGGAAGCGGAACCGGCGTGGGCCGTGCAGCCATCCTTGCAAAACTCAGCTCACAGCTTTTGATCGCCGCCATCACGGTCAGCGCAATTAAGGCCCCTCCGTGGGTTTAACGAGGGTTCTCATTAAAGGGCCGGTACCGTCTTGGACCATGTCCAGCTTTCTGTCCCCCCCCCCCCCATTTCTGAAGGTCAGCACGTTCCTTAGGTCTCCAATGCTGCCATGTGTTTATGCGGAACGCGGTCGCTTTTAACAGTAATTATTTTTCCGATCGAGGGAAGCGCAGTCATTCTTGGCCAAAGCCATCCCTACACAGCAAGCTCACATTCGTCTGTCTGTTCCAACACCTGTGAACCTCACCGGGTGAGGAAGGGCTGGATAATTGGTGACAAGTGAAATCAAGTGTGTTAGCGGCAAAATGGTCGGGAGCCATCGTGCTAAACGATCCTTCGTCACAAACGGAACTGCTGCAAACAGAAAAGTAAGTGGAGCAAAATATCACCAGAGACTTTGTCTGAATTAAGCGGCACGGTCCATGCTTACAAAAAGCTGCACAGCGCAGGTGTTTCTAGGATTTGTCCCTGTCTAGATCTGTAAAGATAAAATCGCCTGGTAAGATGTTCTAAGTACCATCAGAGTTGTCCCTGTCTCCCGGGGATGGTGAGTGTGCCTCGATTCGACGTAGCGAGTCAGGACTCGGAGAGCACGCAGTCAGCGTCATGACGTGTTACAGATCGGAGGCGGGGAGAGGGCGTCCAAACGAACGCTCGGAATCATCAGACCATCTGTTTTGTAATTTGCTAAATGCCCCTATTCATTTTGAAAAAAGCGCGCAATTACCGAAATGCTCCTGTGGAAACTCACTATAGAGTCCAATTAAAGCACTTAAAAAAAGATGAGACCTGCAGGGGGCGGTCAATGAAGATATGTTAGCCTGCGGAGGGATAAGCGGAGGGAGAGCTGGGCTGAAACGAGCGACGAATAAAAGGGAGAAGCCATTTTATTGCATATAATCACTCTAACTGTCAATGGCTAATTTGGTGCTAACCCTCGCCGACCTTTCATGTGCTACATTAACGGAAGGTATTGTGAAACAGCACTTCTTTAATGTGCTTAACAATGCATTAAATGACTTGATTAGGCTGCCGGGGCAGGCGGGCAGGACTGTGTCGCAGTGCTGCGCCAAACGCGCACGCCTCACCCGTAAAAGGATAGATAAATTAAAGGAAAACAGCAAAGAAGAAAAACAATGATTAAAAAAGACAATGGCAGTCATTACGGAAGACAGCCGGCCCATGAGTATGAATCCCTGATTTTTCCATTTTTTTTTTCCATTTGGAGGATTTAACAGTAAGTGTCGTGTTGACGCTGCAAAGAATCTGCTTGACTATTTGCCTCATCCTTCCCCAGGCTTCCCCCAGCCGTATGTCCTGAACTGCTGGAAAAGACTCCAGGCTCCTGACCTGTATAAGGTTGATGGATGGAGTAGTAATCAATTAATCAGACAGTCTTCCATGGCCGTAAACATCTCATATAGCATAGATCACTGATTCCCACCCCAGTTTTCGGGGACCTCCAGACGGTCCCATTTTTCTAGATTGTTCTTGATTGTTTGCTTCAGTTTTACTGGGAGCCCAGACCCCAGGGACTGGGTTCAGAAACACTAGCGTGGGCATTTCTCAGGTGGTGTTTTTCCTCAAAGGTACAAGGTCATTGTCCCTCTTTGGATCTGAGCCACGGACCATTTGCACCCGTGTTCCAGCGTTCTTTGACTCAGCTGGCTTGTTCGGGTTTAGCACCTCATTGCTGAACACGTATAACTTTAATTATCTGATGGTACCACGGGAGCGACTGGGCATTTGGACGGGAACGGCACTAGCCGCAGACTCATAGTGACGCATAGGTCCAATTGCTAGACCCCAGCCCCCCTGATGTGATCACGCCGGCCGTTTGCCAGCCTTAGCTGCCGGTGTGTTTATTACTGATGCGCCGGAGGGCAGGAAGGCTGGACACAGGGGTTAAAATCCCAGGCCCTGGGCTCTTCCCCAGCCCTGAAACGGGAACGCATTCCTTTGGAGTGACTCTGAGCGAAGAGCTACGTTAAATAGCTTCCCCTCGTTTGTTTTCTTTAGCCTGTAACGCAAGGGGGGGGGGGGGGAAGGAAAAAGCCAGGGTGTGAAAGGGGATGGAATGGGTGGTGGGTGACGGCAGAGGGAGCGAGACCCCGGCACCGCGGGCCAGAGTGCTGGAGATAAGCTCACGGGTACAAGAAGCATGGAGCCAGCTGGAAAAATAAGCAGGGGGATGGCATATCCTGTGCGGGGGCGCTGTGGCGGGTGGCGTGGGGAGAGGTCAGCGGCGGTCGCCCGGGGCCGCGGCCGAGGACTAGCTCACTTGCGTGGCAGCGCCAGGACACAAAGCGTGGAAGGACGGGTCGCAGAGGACGATTGTGTTGGCACCAGTTGAAACCCGCCAACCCTCTGCATGTGACAGGCTGTGTCAACAAAGCTCATTGTCTTGCACGGTGATGAGTTAATGGAAGCCACTATGCCTATCTCCTACTGTCTCTGTGTGTAATTTTTAAGGGGGGGGGGTGGTTGGTCAGGGAGGTTAGCGCTTGTGAATGTGCGTCATGGCGGGTCAGTACTCTATTAACTTCTTATTAACACATGGCTGTTAATGATTATCTGAAACTGACGCCATGGATGCCATTCTGTCTCTCGCCCAGGGTCCTCCTGGTGCCGTCTTAAGGAGGGAGTTAAAGAGTGCCCCCCACCATAGGGTGGATGCAGTTATCGGTGCGTGAGTGTACGTGTCATGTCAATATAGATATAAAATTACAGCATCCCCCCCCACACACATCGTCTCCAGGACAAACAATGCCAGTATCTCTTTAAATTAGGTGTTTTTCAACTTGAGATACAATGGAGCGCAAAAGAAAAACAACAACAAATGACAAGATGGAAAAAACAGGTGAATGCAGGACGAGAAATGGCATAAACAAGGCCAACATCAACAGGCTGGACCCCGCCACACCCGCGACGCTGTTCTCAAAAGCTTGCAGATCGTTTTTAAACATGACTGCAAGTATTATGCTGAGCCACAGGGTCCAAAAACAACAGCAGCAGCTCAGAATCGCTTTACAAGGCACTCAAGCAAATGATATTTTTAAAAAAGCACATTACGATGATTATATCTCATTTGAGGATCCGTCTGAAGCACAAGACTGGTTTTCTGTCTGGATGTCATGACATTTAACCTCAAATCTAAGACCAAACCTAAATGAAAGGCAGCTAGCATGCATTTGCCTCTCTAGGAGAACCGTGTTTAACTGTTTGTGAGCCGGCAATAGCCTTTCTGCAGTCAGTCTCTTTATCCCCCCCTCCCTCCTATTTCTTGGTCGTCATGGTGACTCTCAGCTCCACGTAAAGTCGCATGCTTAACCATCCCCCAGACGGTTCATGTTAACAAGACCGAGTTGCAGATTATTTGAACCAGCTGGGTTGACAAATGGGGAGAGGAGTTAAAGGTTCCTTCCAGAAGTTTCCACACCTGGGAAGGGCTTCACGTCGCCGTGGAGCTCTGCGTCCGGCCTCACCGAGCCCATGGTTGAGCAGTCTCGGAGAGCCACACCCATGTGATGTTTGACTTACGTTAAAAAGCTTTTAGAGTTCAGTAAGCCGTGTCCCCCCCCCGCTCTTCTAACATTCTAATATTCTCCACCCTGTAAACTGCCTCAGTTAGCAAAGCATACGTATTGCAGAATTGCTGTTCTCTTTGAGATATTATACTCTAGATGTAATGAATTCAGTTGATGCTCTTAATGGAAGAGTGCTTTAATGAGTGCGGTTACTGGGGAAGCATCCTGTATGTCTAAGGGCAATCCGGCTCAGAATCACGGTATTTAAGGGCAGGACTTCACAGCTCTGCGTCAGGTGGGTATCAGCCAGCCCACAACTGTTGTTGAGTCACAGACAAGCCAGAGATTCCCCGAAGCTGGATGTTCACTGCTCCAGCTGCATTGGGTGAAAGGGATAACAAATGGTGGGAAAGTTTAGCAGGTCAGTTGAGTGTCCAGCTGCGTCATGTGATCAGGGTCACATGGGGGCCTGGAGCCAATCCCAGGCGGCACAGCACACAGGTCACCCTGCATGGGATTCCAGTGATATGAGTTATGTACTGATTATAAATATGACCACTACCCTGTACTGGATAAGTTGTGTGTGTGTGTGTGTGAGTGTGGGGGTGAGGCAGTACAAGTATGTAATTTTATTGAAGTTTAGTTGAGCCCTTTGCTCGAAACTCTCTTTACCATTTAGTACATGGTAAATTTTTATAAAAAGTGTACTGCGGACATTCTTTTCAAAGATTCAGATACAAATTTTACATTTACTACTATGCAGACTATAAATTTTCTTGCTCATTATTGCATGAGCAAGGTGTGAATTTTACTGATCAGTCAAAGTTTGTTATGTTCACAAGCAGTCACCCAAATGTCAGATAGTATCTTTTACACCTTTCCAGCTGGGGGGGGGGGGGGGCAAGGTGTCACCCCAGGAAATGAATTAAAGCAAGAGGTCTGCTGGGGGAGGAATGCTCGTCCAAGCCAGTGCTCAAAACGCCACGTTTTACAAAAAAGTGCTGGTTTGGCAACTTGGGGAAAAGTGCCTTATTTCCGTACATGTGCCTGTATAGTTCAGTCTGTCTGTGAGTGTCCACATGCATGCAGGAGTTTGCTTGCAGGTAAATGTGTGCATTTGCCGCATGATGGTATGTGTGCAGATGAGCATTTGCGCAGGCATCTCTGTGCAGCTACACGTCTCTGTGAAATGTGGGCTTTGCTTATTGCTATAATGATTTATTATCCCATCTAACTGCCCCTGGGGGGGAGCCAAGATGTCCTGACCCCTGCTGGTAGCACTGGGCACCTGCAGCTGATTCTTGAAGTATCGCCAGGGGCCGAAGGAGACGGCTTGACCCATGTGACCTGGGCGGAGCCCATGGCAGCCAGCCGCTGGAACGGGCTTAGAGAAACTCAAAGTCACCAGGTTTACGATGAATATCCACGAGTATTTGAGAATCCGACCGTCGTCTGATGTTGCTATTGCAGATATATGCCATTAATCGTCATAAAGCATCGTAATGATGACCATTACTCCGAGATTGTCCCCTGCACTTGCGGGGGGCTTGGTGGATCTGTCCAGTGTGAGACCCGGAGGGGGGCGGCTGCTCATCCTTCACCCTGCCAATCGTCCCACCGCTGGCTGATGGTAAGCCTGATGTAGACATTTCACCAGCTGATGTGGGGGGGGGGGTCTCTGCTGCTGAAAGGGCCCATTCAGAAGCTTGCCCCCTTCTTCCCCCACCTTGCCTCCCTTCCATCTCACTCTCACCCCTCGCACCTCTTTCTTTTCCTCCACAAAAGCACTTAAAGCGCGCTGAGTCACTGCCGCCGCCGGCCTGGGGGGAGCACGGTGCCACGGGGGCCGGCTTCAGGGAGAGGCCTTTAAAGCAGCCTGAAAGCGGATACGGTGCCGTGCTCTGGGGGCCCCTGCCTTGGCTGTAAGTCTGTAAATGGCCGCTTCCCGTGTCTAAAGCGGCACGGCTAAAAGACCCCCCCACCTCGCAGCTTCCCTCAGAAACACGATTTCGCTCTCCTCTGACCCACATTCCGCTGTCCCCCCCCTAAACAAGACTACTTTTTTGTACCTGAAAAGCTCAGATGAACAGAGAAACATTAGAATTGCAAAGTGGGGGTGGGATGTTTAATTACCCCCCTCCTGAAGGTGGCAACGATGAGCATTTCATCCTCAGAAGGCATATTTCTGGAGTTTTACACATATTTACATTTACATTTACAGCATTTGGCAGACGCTCTTAGCCAGAGCGACTTACATAAGAGTGTAACTTTCTATTCTGTTGATATTCTTGGTGTGGGTGATTTCCACTGGGGTGTGTCATGTCTGTTTATGGCTTGCTGAACATCCTTTTTACACTACATCAGACAATGGCCCTCAATCATCGATCAATGCAACAAAATTAAGGCACCTTTTATTCCCATGAATTAGTTCATTTCCGTCTGGCACCCAAACAAAAATATTTGCCGGTTTATCCTACAGCGTTCCAGACTTGTGTAGAGGGATTGTTAAACTCGGATTTAATTAAATGTTACATAATGAGTATATTAGGAGATTGGCAATGTCAGAAATGAATTGTGAGACAAGAAGCAGCTTTATTCACAACAGTATTTGCTTCTATGGGGAAAAAATATTTGAGAATTAGAGAGGCTGGACTTTGAGAAATACCTACAATTTTCCAACAAGTCAAGGAGCAAGAGTCAGATGAAAGATGAAATCTATTTAGGATATTTTTCAGTGTTGCAAATGAGCAGAATTTCGAAGTGCAGGTGATGTCACATGCAAGTTAGCTTTGAGTTATGATAAGAGAAATGCCCAGAAACCACAGGCAGCCAATCAGGGGTGCTTATGTCAGATCGGGTCTTCACTTCCTGCCGGGAGGAAACCCAGTCCTGAGATCAAAAGGAAAAAAAAACATGTTCGGCCTTGTGTTTTTGGAGAGGCTAGTGACCTAACCTTCCTCATACATGAAAATCAGCGAGCGGGACTGTTGAATTAGTTACGTCGGTTGTTCTGCTACCATGAAGCATGGTGTGTTCCCCCCCCCCCCAAAGACCAGGGAAGACTATTTCATCCTACGTGGACCCAGAACCGACACATGGACTGTCGTGGCTCAGTCCCATCCAGAAAAAGATTCAAACATCTGCTCAAGCATAAGTTACGGTTAATCTCAGCGTTTGCTAAAGCAGATCGGCACCCACCCCTCTGTGGACATGGAAGCCCGCTCCTTAAGTGTCCAGTGGAGGTGTGTTTCCTACACCACGCTTCTGTTTTGGTGGAGTATTCTGGTGGTCCACATGGCGCGCTTGGACCGTAAACCCAGCTTGGCACGCGTGAGGCCCATCGGGGAGCCATTTCTGCCCGTCTCCGCTCAGCTGTCCGCCAGAGCTTGCCCTGGCGCCATTTTCTCTGGTGCTGCCTGTCTCGGCTGCACGTGTGGGGGGAAAAAATGCAGAAGGACTCCGGGGTGCCACCGAGGAACAGCCGTCACTCTTCTACAGGCGTGTTAGAGGGGATGAAACACAGAGAGGAGCAAAAAAAAAAACAAAAACGTGATGTCGATGTTGCTGCTGGTGCCGTGGTCATGCATCCAGCTTGCTGGGACTTTCTGCTCAGAATTTGCCGCGGGAATGTTCCTCTGCAGAAAGCTTCAGATGGCACCCTCCCCCAGAGCACCAAATCCACAAGGTGCAAATGTGCGAGTTTCCGGAAGTTGCCCCTGAGCCAGCGAGTAATCCAATTTTAAAGCCGTTTGCCCTCCCACAGTAGTGAAAAACGCAAATAAATGCGTACTTGTTAACTGACACGTTGGACCGTTTATGCTCGGCCGGACGACGCCATCGGCTCGTGGAGCGGTGAGCTGATCCGCCCTCGGCAGACAGAAATTCCTTGGAGGGCAGGCAGAGATTTTGGGAGGTCGAAACCCGATCGACTGGCCAGAGATCTGTGCACGTAGCAGCGGTCAAAAATTCATCTGTGTTTTCATCTTCACTCAACACATGGAGCAAATCATTCACATCAGAGAAAATCAGATTGTTCCGATAAACGTGAACTGAGTTTATTTCTTCCTTTTTTGCTATATCATTTGTTTTGGCTTTTAAAAATGAAATATTGAAGCTGATTTTGGCACTGCGCACTCCCTACCTACCGATCCACTCGACAGCACCCCAAGCCATGCTTGAAAGCTTCAGTTGGTAATAAAGTCAACCAGAGAGGCAACACAACCTTCAAAGGGCGAAGGACTGTTTTGAAAAGTTCCGAATGCAATCACATTTCAGTCGGTGCTGTTCGGGCCAGAAATATTTACATATCTGTCACCAAGGGCCCGCTTGAAGAGAAGGCAATGTTTAGAAGCATTTATTTCCATTCAGATGACATGTTCCACTGCTCCTTCTGAGAATGATTGGTACTCTTCAGCTCCCCTGCTTTGTAATCCGAGTTAAAGATATCGCTGTCGAGGCGCAGATGGGACCACACAAAGCTGCGCTCTGATTGGCTGGGATAGGCAGTGGTGTTAACCAGAGCCCACGCTAAGACGCTAAAATACAGATTGCAGACCAGGCATAATTGCACATTTAACCCGTAGCCCCTGATAAGATACTAGAGCAAAAGGGAAGTCAGGCAACAACAAACATATGGTAACTATGTGATTGATATTAAATCAGCGGAGTCACGTGGTGCCGAAATGAAAGTATCATAGATATGCAGGGCAGCGATACACTGCAGAAACTGAGCAGCACACCTTCTGCTGAGCTGAGAGCAGGTCAGTCTGGCCTCCTGCAGAGTGGACAGGGTGGGTCAGTCAGTCTGCCCCCCAGCCCGAGATTGATTGCAAGCCCCAGACGCTCCCTACGGTTACAAGGTCGTCACGAGTGACCGCAACTGAAAAAATTTCAGAGGCTGCTTCGTCCGGCGCGTTAAAGATATCCTGCAGCAGTGAGATGCTGTGTGGGTGCCTCAGCCCCTTTCTGAGTAAGAGCTGGGGGGGGGGGGGCGATGGTCGGGTGTGGAGACTACGGTGGCCTCCCCCGAGTCATGATGCACGACTCAGCAATCTGGAGGCCACGCAAGACTGGCTCCAGCCATGGCTCTTGGAAGCACTTTTCAATTACCCGGGATGCTGAATGGAAAACCATCATCGTTACCATAATCCTTAGCGTGGGGGAGAAATACGAGGCCAGCCTTCATTAAGCCTGGCGTGCTGCTTTGAGGTCCAGGAACCGGCCATTATTTACAGGCTGCCCCTGGCAGGAGCAGTGGCTGAGCGATGATTGCTGGGCACTTGTACCCGCTGGTGGGGTCACTTTGTTGGCCCTGCCCCTGGGGAACATTTGTCAGTGGGAGGGTACTTTATCAATACCTGCGCCATTTTGCCAAACAGAGACATATATAGGGGCGGAGTCACAGAGACACTGGCTCCAGTCTCTGTCACTCACCCATCAAAGCATATCATTGGCTAATAATAAGGTTGGCTCCTCTCCATGAATTATGGCCCCTCTTTGCAACCCCCCCCCCACCTTCAAAGATCCTAGAATCACCCCGGTTGCCAGAGGAATCTGCAGTTCTCCATAGCAAATCTGATTCCCACGCTCAGATATGGTCGCGGGTTTGATGAGAGGAGGCATTTCTGCTGTGTCAGCAAACTGTGCATTTAATAATGGCTTATGGCGGCTAAGCGTTACGGTTACATGCTGCTTCCAGGAGTTACAAAATGCTTCTCATCTACATACTGATGCAAACCTTTTATTGTGTTTTCACAATAAACGAAAGGGTACCTTTTGTTTCGTTATTTATTTTGGGAGAGGCTTAAGAACTAAAATGAATTATGTCCCAGTTGAATGCTAAAAGTCACTGACTGTTATCATCTACCCAGCATGACCTATGTGCCCTGTTTCATAAAGCACCGTCAAGCTCAATGGAGGAAGATTAAATGGAATCCATTATCACTACCTTTAATATTAAAAAAGGACCCATGTCCATCTAAGCAGAAACTGTATGCAGGCTTTTGCTTGGACAGACTGAGAAATCATCATTGGTTTAGATGGGAATTAAGAGACCATAGTTGGGAATTAAGAGACCACAATACAACTTTTTGTTTAACTCTGCAGCCTGGTTCTTCTCCATTTCTCATTAACGAAGGGCTTCTTCCTTGCTTTATGGGACTTCAGTTCTGCTTCTAGGAGCCTGATACGAACTGTCCTAGCAGTGCACTTCACACCTGCACTTAATGTTTCTCATTCCTTTTGAAGGTCACTTGATCTCATCCTCTGTTTCATGAGAAACTGTTGGATAAGTTGATGGTCATCTCTGCCATTAGAAAGTCACTTCCACCCTCTACCTGGCTGGTTTCTGGTCGTTCTCAGTGTCTCCTGCTTCACCTTATTCTTGCGTACTGCTGTATTAGAAATTTTTAACCTGGAAGCAGCCTGCTGCTCAACGTAGCCTCTGCCAGCAGAACCAGGATTAAACCAGGATTTAAAAATGCAGTTTTTGTTTTTAAATATAGAGTGCTCTCTTAGTTTTTTCCAGAGCTGTCTGTGAAAAAAAGTAAAGCTTTGTGCCTGCCTATGTTCCAAAGACTGAACCCCTTGTTCAGATCACCATATGAATTGGGGATCAGATTCAAATCAGTGTTTGATATTTAGATGTGATTGGGTTGGGGAGAAGATTCAGATCAGTGATTGTGAATCAGATTCAGATCACCATTTGAAATTGAAAATCAGATTCAAATCAGTGATTGGATTGAGGATCAGACTCAAATCAGTGATTGGATTTGGGATCAGACATAGAATACCATTTGAATTGGGGATCAGACTCAGATCACCATTTGAATTCAGGATTATACTCAAATCAGTTGATTGAAGTAGGGATCAGACTGTGGTGATTCTTCAATTTCTCCAAATACTCTGCCTTCTGGAGTTTTCCTGTGAGTGCGAGAGCAGCCTCAGTACATGTGTCTGATCAGAAAGGCTGTTTGGAAAACATGTACCTCACTCCTGTCAATCAAAACGCCTGGTGTGGCCAGCATCCAATCAGATGAGCTCATCTCAGATGGCATCAGTGGCACAGCAGCCATATAAGGGCATTGGAAGAGGAAGGGGTGTTTGATAAATGCTTTGTGTTCCCTGACCCTTTTTATTGGTGATGAAAAACTGAAACAAAATGCAAATGTCACAGCAGGACTGGGGGGAGGGTTCATGTGACTGATGATGTCAGAGTGGACCTAGAAGTATAAGGACCCCTGGTGGTGTAATCTACACAGTGTAAAATGTGGCAGAATAATTTTGCTTCTCTTTATCATCGTGTCCCCAAAACCAAAGGCCTCGCTTGGCCTTTCCTACATCTTGATGCCTGCTCTGTTTTCTTCTTCTCTCTCGCAGACAGGATTGGCCTTGATCTGCGTTCCCTCACCGTGCTGGACCTTGTCGATTGAGCCATGGGGAGGTTGTCATGGGCAACTCACCCACTAGCTATAAAAAAAAACAAGTGGAGTGACAGATTTGCCAGTGCAGCCGCTGGCATATGCGCCGCCAGCCCTGCATGCCAGTTAGCATTTAGGTAGAGGGCATGGGCGTACTGGTTAAAGCCACAGGAGGGGGCTGCTGTTAGGACCCTTCAGCAAGGTTCATGACCTCAATTGCTCCCGCAGTAATAGATAAAATGCTAATTCATATTTAAAACTGCACTGCTCTGGCTGAAAAAGCCGACTGTTGATCAACAGGGAGCTGAACACAGCAAGATTTTAAATGCATGTGGAATTATAGCACAGTAAAGAGAAAATGGGTGTCTGTCAGGCCAACCCTCTTAAGAGAGCACAGTGACTCCCTGCAGTAACAGCCAGTGAACTCCAGGTGAACCGAAGCCATTTCCATAGACACATTTTGTGATGTCATAATTGACTCTTCATCAAATTGGTCATTTAGCTCATGGTGGTTAATGTTATTGGATAAGCAGATCCTAAATCAGTTACTACGGCTTTCATTGTTCTCTTGGCTCCATGAGCACCACTGAAAAATTCTTCCTACACTAGGTAGACTTTTCTAACTAGATTATGGAGTATTTAATTTGTTGGCAACGAATTCTGAATATTTATAATACTCCTAGTTTCTTTTTCTCGGAAAGTCCCGCTTCTGTGGGCTTCTGGGGTTCGATGCTGTATGGGGTCTCGTTATCCCCAGGAGCTGAGCAGTGTTTTTCCTCTGCAAAAAATATTCAGTTCTTCGCGTTTTTTTCTGGCAGAACTTAAGAGAATATCGGTCGCATTGTGTGGATGCATCGCATGGGAGACAAACTTTAACTAGAAGCTGGTCAGTGTGCATATATAATGTATTATGTAGGTGTGAATGAATTGTGACCCCTAGGAATCAGTAAACTTTGACCCAAATACTTCTCATGAAACAAAATACATTTGACTGCAGAAACAAGACATAGCAGTGAACAAGCAAACTGCTCATCTTGTAACAGGATCTGGTCTAATTACACAATGCTTCAATATGACTGGAAAGGAAGTTCATACTGTTTCAAAAGACATAAAAACAGTACTGACTTTTCTCCTACAGAATATTCACAGAAATTAATAAAGTTGTAGGTCAATATTTCTAATTTATACATTCTGACAAGTAAATTTAAATTTATAAGTTAACTTAGGGCAAACATAAAGGTTCTAGTGCTTTTGCAGCCTTTGTGGGAATTCTGTGAACTATTACAAAATCAGTAACATTGTCACTGTGATAATAATAATAATAATAATAATAATAATAATAATAATAAAAGTAATGCCCCTTTGCTATTTGTTTCCTCTGCCAGTTTTACGGCCCCTTCCTTTTTTCATTTCGGCATTTACTTCATATTTCAGCCCCATATATTAATTTGCTTTTTATTTGAGCCCTATACTGTATATTACATTTGCAGATGTTTGCGGTGAATAAACACTCACGGGAGCGGGAACTGCAAGCTGAGCCCGCACAGTCACTTCTATATATCTTGTGTTGAGAATGATACTGAAAAAACACGAACGGTTATGAGACTTTTTCCACGGTGGACACACTCTCCTGGAGGCTGCTAGCTCACCTAACTTACAGTATAACGTCGGGGGTGGGGGGTGGGGGGGTTGGGGGAGGTTGAGTATAGTGAGACAGAGAAGTACTCCTTTTCCCAAAGCGTGTTCATTCCCTTCTAAAATGTAAGCCAGGTTCTTTGAAAAAAGAACAAAAAAAACCATGTCCAATTTCTCAGATGGAAGATTAAAGTCACATTAAAAACACTAAGAACCACAGACTCCCCCCCCGGCCCAGATTTAGAGGCTGTTGCAGCCTTAGGAGCACAGAGAGAGGGCTCCACAGCAACAGCCTCCTGCCTTTAGCTCAATGTCTCTCTCTGTCCAATGAGCCACGACGCGTGGATACAGGGACTGCACATAGATCCTCATGGACAAAGGGCTGTGACCCTCGGACAGGGACAAACAGGCCTGGGGCTCCCCCCAAACGAGCATCCCTGCAGACCAGCGGCGGGTAATTACGCTGCCGGCTCCCTGCATCTGCTGCGGCCTGGTAAGAACATGTTGGGACAGCCGCCCAGACAGCCAGGGACACGCTTGCCCCGCTCTTTAGCGAGGAAAGCATATGCGGCTTCGACACCTCCATCATCGCCGGGCGCCTGGGGACGGTAAACAAAGCCTCACGTAGCAACAGGGACAGACAGAAATGGGGCGCGGCCCCCTGACACCTCGTCCTGACGGCAGACGTGTGACACCCCTTTGCCTCGCCCCCGGCATTGTCTGCTGGGGGACAGCCCGCTCTTTTTGGCAGGCGATGGATCCCTTCGGCAGGGCGACTTCCGATCCCCTTTCCTTCCGTCTCACGGAAAAATAGCTCCCGGTTTCGAAGGTATCCGGCAGCACAATGAAGTAACAAAGGATTTCAGAGAAAAAAACAAGGACTCCATTTTCTCTCTAAAGGCTCTTCTTCAGTAAAGTAGCACCTCGAATCCCTTCCTAGGTGACATTTACCGCGCCAGTAAAACGCAGATTCCCACTGGGTGAAACCTGACCCTGTATTTTAAAGCCAGGTTTGTCCCATCGGTAAACACTGCATTCATTTAGCCAAGCTTACAACAGAAGGCTCAGCTTTAGGAACTTAAATTAAAAGACATCTTGCTATTTTTACCTTTTCTGTTTTGCATCGAGCTGGACGTTAGAGGAAGTCGACCTGGCAGAGTCTTTTTCTCGGGAAACCAAGAGAGTTTCTTTACTTGGACCCGGAACCTGAGAAATGTGGCCGCAGATCTACTCAAGACAAATAGGACTGGCTTTAACCCAAAGTCACGCAGAGATGATAAATTATCACCGCGTGTGCCACATTATTACAGTGCAAATGGGTTTACAGAGGCACCCTTTGTTGGGCTAACGGGACAGTGAGAGTTTGTGTGTGTGTGTGTGTGTGTGTGGAACTGCGTTTACGTGTGTGTACAGTATATCCAGAGGGGCCGTTAGGGTGGAACAAGGCCATGGTGGTGATAGCAAGCTGTCAGGTAGCTACAGGGGGGCATAGTAATTAAGGAACTGGGATGGCAACTGGAAGGCTGTGCTTCTCCAAGTACTGGGAGCTTCACAACCAGTTCATCAAGTGTAAAAAAAAATCCAAAAGCTGTTAACTCAATAAAAAAAAACCCACTTCATGGGTGAGTGTGTCTGTTTGCCAGGTAAATATTCATGAGGCTTGTACGCTCACGTCTGTGTGCTGCAGCGGTAAATGGGGAAATAAGAAAGTCACTCCGGAAATCCACGCAGGACGGATCCACATTATTGTTGTATTAGGATCCTGCAATCTCCAGGGCGGAATCGGCAGGGGCTCTCATTCTGCCTGGGAAGGAGAGGGGGAAGAATGAAAGAGATGAACTGCAAGCCAGAAGCCGGGAGACGATTCCAGTTCGATGGGCACGTTTCCTTCCCCATGCATAACATATGAGCGGCCATGCTGTCTTCATCCATCCTGCCTGTCGAAGGCAGTGGCCATCGAAAAAAGTCATATCCTGCAAATTGGGCTGGGCACTTAGACCCTCTCCTCCACGCTGCTTCACACAGCTAATCTAATACTGAGAAATGAAATAAGTGCCTCAGTAATTTCTGCTGCTGTTTATTTATTTTTTATTTATCTAGCCGTCTCTTTCAGAAGCCCACCAAATTGCTTCATAAATCTATGTGTGTGTGTGTGTGCATGTGTGGCACACACACATATAATCTGTATACACAGATTGACAGCAAGCCAACAGGTTGGAGCTGTAAAGGGGCTGTGTGCTTGTAGGACCTCGTACGCATGTCTCTGGCCACTGTGGTAAGAGGAGAAGCTGTGATTTAATCAGGACTCTGATCAACGCAAAGGTCGGAAGATCTAAAGCCTTCTGTGCTCTGTACAGAGTAAGGGATCAGGAGGACCTCCTTCATTGGATGGACCACTGGAATCAGTCAGTAACCATGGACAACATACCCAAATGTAAGGGAACAGACCCTGATGTCAGATTTAAACTAGAAGGACTGTTAATTAAATAAAAAAGGTTTATATTATTACACTCTATAATCATCTCTAACACGCCTAATGTCACATATTATCTCAAATGCAAAAGACACAATGTATTTAGACTGTCAGAACACAGACTACTGGGAGGAGACCCACAGAAACATGAGCCAAACATGCAAAATACACCCACAGAGAGGGACTCGAACCCACAACCCAAGAGGAGTAACACCATGGGGTTTTGTGTTGCTGTTTCACTACACTCACATGATGAATCCAATTTGATACATCTAAGACTTTGTTAGCTACAATTCTCAACGCTATTCTGCCCTTAACTCAATTAATTCCCGGGCATCCTGAGTTTATAAATTAAATCTTCCCGGTAACAAAAGCCATATGCTCTCACAGCAGATCTCTAAAAGTGTAACGATGCTGCTCACGTTTCCAAGGCAACATTTTGAAGTAATATTTCATATAAACCTTTCATTGGCTTCCTGTTCTTACACATCTTGGACCAGCTGGAGGGAATGGGGAAGCGTTTACTAGTCAAGGGAGCAACAAGACTGAAAACTCACACAGGCAGACACAACTTGTTTTAACCCTATGGGAATTTGCCCAGTGTCGATTTCAAAGCCTCATTCCTCTGAGGCTATTTGCTGATGAGCAGGATCAAGATCCCGCCCTCCTAATTACCATAAGTGGGTGTGGCCTATATGTGGAATTTACCATGAAGTATGTCAGGGGTGAGGGGTGGGAGGGTTAATGGAATTCAGGTGGCTCAGGCTTATCCACTTTCCTTTCCTGCTCCAGCGAGGATCAATTCCCTTCAAAGATGCCTACTATTTGTTAGTTCAGCATGCTCTTCTTAATCAGGAAAGCTTTCATGTTTGGTGCATAAACATCTGGATATTAACTGGAAATCTTATGGCTGGGGGTCTCGGTCCGGTGTGAAATAACTGGGAAAGCGTTTGTGCCGTGACGTGTCGCTTAGCCACCGAGAGCTGACGCGTCGAGTCGCATTAGCGGTGAGCCGAAGCAGTTTTGTCTCGGCACGCCCCCACCAGCCAGCCCCTGCTTTTCATTTATAGCTGATTGTAATTAAGTTAATCTCTTGGGCTGGGGCGACAATCCCAGACTTTGTAATAAAAAAAACAAAACTGGGTTCTGACATTAACTGGCGTGATTTAGGAGCTCAACCAGAGCGACCCGCGAGATGCGAATGAGCAAAGAGCCACTCCTATCAGAACTTCTGCAGAAATCAGATGACGCCTGACCGCAGTCCGGTCTGAGAAGGGCCAGCGCGCTCAGAATGCCTGCCAGTGCTTAACGGCCGAGTTTATGTAAAGGTCAGAAAAAAGAGGTGGATTCGCTGCTAACCCTCAACATTGTAGCAAACAGAAAGCATTTTAATAACCTCTGTAGCACCGGGTTTCATAGAAAGCTTTGATTTTCCTCCAGAAATTAACACGCAATATGTACCTCTCCCGCTGCTCATTCTTATTTTGTTTTTTATTTGCATTTTTTGGAGGCCAGAGGAGGGTTGGCAGCCTGGAGACAGCGATTTCGTTATGGACACCGGCTCCCAGTGTTGGGATTACTGGAGAGACGTACTGAACTTGAAACGTCTAGTAAAACATCCAGTTATGAATACAGACTGAATTTCACTTTGAATTAAACAACCCTGGGTAGTACTGTGTACCCATAAGAAGGTGGGGTTTGACTCCAGCCCAGAGGCGAGCAGATGCAGTGTTCATGTTCTCCCCATGTTTCTGGGGGGTCCTGCATGCCTTGACCCTGCAGTGGGTTAGTGTTTGGATGGACAGATAAAGTAATCTGAGCTGGGAGCTGAAGCTGGGACTCCAGCTCCTTAACCGCTACCCCACCTGCTGGCTGACATTTTACTTACACTGGATATTAATGGCTCGCAGCTGGCTTTACCATCGTCAGAAGCGGCCGTTCATCGCCGTCCCCCTGCCTCCGGGTGGTGTGTAGCTGAGATGCGTATCGAGTGGACCTTCCTCACGCTTGGCACGGGGATCTCGGATGGAAAATCTGGCCCAGTCGCTGCTTGCTCTCCGCGGCGAGGATGAAAAGTGTCTCCGCACTCACCGCGGCTGCAGACCGTGCTAAATGAATTGCATTGACTTTCATTACCATGAGAGATCGGCTTTTCTGGGGGTCTGGTGTTTTTAGCAAGGAAACTAAAGACTTGGGGTGCTTTCAGTGTTTTTTTTCCTCTTCTAGGCCTGACAACGATTGACTGGAATTGGAAAAAAAAAGCGATAAACAAAGAAGCATCTCAGGCCTCGCTAGCCAGGAATGTCTCCGCTCTTGGCTTTTCTTTTGGAGGATGTCCAACTCCTGCAACAGTTTTAGTTGGGAAACCGTATCAGCAGGGCTGGGGGCTGTTCTCCCATGACCTATGAGCCCCCCCCCCCTGCGCTTTCACGGATAACACCGCAACACGGTTTGGTTAAGCAGCGTTCTGCATTCAAAGGCAATGCTTCCCCCATCTCCGTGACTTAATTATGTAGCCTGATCCTCCGCAGGCGGTGTTTTGTGAGAGCAGGAAATAGTGGGGGGGGGGGGGGGGGGGGGGTTGATAGCCAAACAGATAATACAGCATCGGGGTAGAAGGGGCAGGAAAGTGGGGGGACCACCACTGGTAAATCTGGAGATATTACCGTACCGATGCAGTGAGCCAGAGATTGGCTAAGCTGAATGCCCTCGGAGGCACTAGCCAATCACCAGCAAGCTTGTGTGGCAACTTAAACGTATGGAGTCAGAGCCAAAGAAGCTCAGGTTAATGCAGGTCGTCAGTCACACGGTGCTTAAAGCAAGCCCACGCATGCCAGAGCACGGAGCCGCCGCACCAGACCGAACGGCGAACAAAACGCTTGGCAGGGCTGGGAGACTTCCACGCTGGAGATGAGTGTGTCACTGTGCCAAATGGGAAGCGGATGATTGGACACTGATTCATTATGGGGCGGGGCTTAGAGACTCGCCTCCCAGGCTCTGACTGATATGGTGATGAATCAAAACATGTACTGTTGTCTCAAAGATCATTATAAAAACATAAATATCCAAACAGGTTCTATGAGTACGTGAGATCAAAGGGCAGAAATCAATGATGCAGAAATGCTGTAATATGAAGTATGAAGAACTGGGGATATTCTTATTTACTAAGGGGTTGGTGCAGTGGTTGGTGCAGTGGTTGGTGCAGTGGTTGATGCAGTGGTTGATGCAGTGGTTGATGCTGTCGTCTCACACCTCTGGGAACAAGCTTCGAGTCTCCACTAAGGCTCCCATGGTGTTGAGTTTGCATGTTCTCCTCATATCGCCATGGGCTTTCCTCCAGGTTCTCAGGTCCCCCCCCCCACAGTCATGAACTGGTGTTGCCAAATTGCCAATAGGTGTGAATGGTGTTGGCACCCCTGCCTTGCACCTGTAGCTTCCGGGACTGGCTCCGGGACTCCAGTTCCCTTTCTGCGTGACAGGCCTTGATGGCCTCCTTCCTTTTAAGGAACAGATAAACAAATAGAAAGCAGCAAAAAAGCACAATTCTACTGCCTCCCCCCTCCCCAATGCCACAGCAGGACTTAAACAGCTCTTGTTAATTGTTCCCACCTGGGTGTGATTGGTCTAATGATCTTACAATCAGGTACGACTGCTGGCAGCTACCAGGAAGCTGCATGCCCTGCAGACTGCTGCTGGTTATGGGCATGACATCGGGACGTGGGCCCCCAGCCCTCCGGGGAAGTCCTCAGTCCTCTGCGTGGGCCCCCAGCCCTTCGGGGAAGTCCTCAGTCCTCTGCGTGGGCCCTCAGTCCTCCGAGGGAGTCCTCTGTCCTCTGCGTGGGCCCCCAGCCCTCCGGGGAAGTCCTCAGTCCTCTGCGTGGGCCCTCAGTCCTCCGGGGGAGTCCTCAGTCCTCTGCGTGGGCCCTCAGTCCTCCGGGGGAGTCCTCAGTCCTCTGCGTGGGCCCTCAGTCCTCCGGGGGAGTCCCCCGAGCTGCACTCATGCTGCCGGAGTGTGGGGGAAGATGAGAGCTGGCAGGCGTACGGCTTGCATTTGATGTTGTTGTCATTCCTCTTTCACCAGCCGTGAAATATGAAGGTGTGTGTTTAAAGCTACGACCTGCCCTGACAGCTCTGCTGTTTCTCTCATGTCCACCACCTTAACCCCCCCCATCTCACTGGGGGGGGGGCGGGGGGCAGCCGGACGCCACTGGCCACAGCGGTGAGAATAATAAAGCCAGTGTAGGAGAACCCGCACGTCGTCAATCAATGACTGCTTTAACTCGCCCCGTGAGTCTCTTTATGGGCACCCATTAAGTTAATCTAGACATTAATTGACCGCTCATTGAAACCCCCCCCCCCCCACTCCTTAGCAATTTCCCCCACCACTGCCCAGCTATAGGTTAGAGATGTTGTTCCACCAATTCTGCTCAGTTTCCATAAACCCAGTAGGAAGTTTTCCCTGTGAGTTTCACCGAGACGGGCCACGGCTGGGCGGCCACACCCCCATCTCCGCCAGGCGCAGGAGGAGAACCTGGCTGGAGACCCACACAGATATAAGGAGAACGTGAGAACCTGATCACCTTGTGGATGCAGGGTTCCATGACCAGACTGACATGTGTGTGTGTGTGTGTGGGGGGGGGGGGGGGGGGGCTAGTGACCCTGCTTTGTCAAGCATATGTTGCCTTGAATAAAATCATCTGATAATATATATAAATATAAAACGTTTTGAGGACAGAGAGAAGCCAATGTGGACGGCCTTGTCTGTAAGCTGCTCATGCTGCGGTCTACCCTCCCCCCCCATCGGCACCTTACGCCACATCAGTAACCCCCCCCCTCCCCCTTTCCAGTCATCCATCTTTCACTGGAGACCCTCCTGTCCCCTGGCAGAGGCCTAGGCAGCCACTAGCTCCCCCAGTCCTCCATTTACAGCATGAAATAGTAATAAAGCGCTGAATAGGGCGTGATTGATCATTGCCATGTCTTGCCTGTACATGTTTAAGCAGATAACTATCACAGCTGGCTTATTTTGCTCCTACTTCATGGCAGCTGATTGTCCTGAAAGATCACTCCGTGAAATGCTGATTTTTGTGTTTTTTCCCCCATTTTCTTTCACTTTTTTTTTTTTTTTTGAATTTTGCGTGGGCACGTCACTCATAAAATTAAACGTGGAAATGCATCTAGGGGCAAGCAGCGAGCCAAAACGCAGAGCGGAATGTTTGGCTCTGAATGCGACGTAATGAGAGCGGCTGTAACGCACGGCGCACTGGGGGAAGCGTGTCACATTCCCCTCCCGGGAAATATACCCCACACCCATTTCCATGGCCATTCATTGACTTTACTTAAAGTCATTCCTACACATGCATTTAGAGCAGCAGAATAACAAAATTCAGCTAAACACTGGACAGCAGGACACACTACCAGGTGCTGTATAATTACTCTGCATATACTGCCATAGTATGAATCTAAATACATACGACATTCTTAACCTCTTAGTGCTGCATATAGGGCTGCTGACTTCGGTCAGCTGGCTAGAGTGAGATTTCCAATTCGAGACATTTACATGTATATAACAGTTTTATTACCTTGTAAATAATTTGTAGGGTTTGCAAACTACCCCGATGCTGTTCATGTAGATCATTTTAGGTTTATAATGGAATAATATAGGTCTGCCGTAAGATTTCTTGCGTGACCGTGAGAGTCTGAATGTGCGAGTGTCACGCCCCATGCAAATGTTATATGTTACAATTAGCCTATTAGCAAGCTCACAGAGAATTACTTTTGTTTATTTTGTTTATTTGTTTGTTTCCGTAGTCTATGACAAACTCGCCGCTTTACCTGCATCCTATCGGCCATATAGCAGTTCACTGTGCAGTTGCACCACTGCATCCTATCGGCCATATAGCAGTTCACTGTGCAGTTGCACCACTGCATCCTATCGGCCATATAGCAGTTCACGGTGCAGTTGCACCACTGCATCCTATCGGCCATATAGCAGTTCACTGTGCAGTTGCACCACTGCATCCTATCGGCCATATAGCAGTTCACTGTGCAGTTGCACCACTGCATCCTATCGGCCATATAGCAGTTCACGGTGCAGTTGCACCACTGCATCCTATCGGCCATATAGCAGTTCACTGTGCAGTTGCACCACTGCATCCTATCGGCCATATAGCAGTTCACTGTGCAGTTGCACCACTGGCGCATAGAAAGGTCATTTTCTTGAGCCTTGTTGCAGTAGCCATGTCGCATTTAGCAGTGTGGCTAAAAGCTGCAGCCTCCTTTCCCTCGGCCTTTGAGTTATACCGTGTTCATTACCAAGTGACCCAGCCTAGTTTCCCACCCCAGCGATGATGCGTCAGGCAGCTATGCATCTTATCGGCTTACAATAATGTCCGGTGCTATCTGCTCTTTCACATCTAAAACAGTATTTTCTTTTTAGGTTATTGTGTTTGTGTGCTGTGTACTTTAACTTGTTTTCACCACATTTACTTGTTTGCACAGTTTACTTGTTTGCCGACCTTTTTCCCATATTGTCTGTTTTGCACAATTCATGTTCATCTGAGTCCCACATTCTCCTGGCTGTATGCATCAGAATTTCCCCTTAGGATCAATAAAATCAATCTTAATCTTAATCTTAATCTTAATCTTAATCGCTGGCTGTGTCTCTTGCCAACAAGCATTAAGTTTCACCAAAGGCCAAATTGAGTTGTTTTTGTTTTGTTTACCTTTCATACCTTTATTTGTTTGTTTGCTTGTTTGTTTATTTCATTCACAAATGCAGGGTCCCGAGCTGCTTGCCGTAGTCATATCCTCCTGTGGGGGGCCTCCTGTTCACAGACTTCCCCTCCTGAGGCCTTGCGCTGACACCCAGCCATCGAGCACCGGCATGGCATGCTTTCCACTGCCCCCCCACACCCCCCCCCCCCTTGCCGTTTTGGGCCTAAGATGACATAGCCACTGGAAGCAGCATGTAGCATGACATATAATGATGCGGTCTGGGACACTATGGAGGAGAGATTACGGGATCTAGTTGGGCAATGAGCTGAACCACTGTGCCGGATGCTTAACCCGCATGGCATCAGCGGGTCAGACAAGGGAGCGTGAAAGTGAGACCGCCAAAGCCGCTTCAGGCCGAGAGTATCAGCTACGCTCATAAATAGTGCAGAGCGGGCGAGGCCCACGGCTTACAGTCACTCACACTTTGCCGCAAATTAAAGGGCCTAATTACGCACCGAGCCATAACAGCTGCATTTGCACTTCTCCGGCGCCCTGATTGGCATCTGCGTAAAGTACTCGCTGAGGACTGTTTAACCGCGTTGAGGACACAGTCACACGTGGAGTCTCAGTGACGTCAACGGCTGAGATCGTCCTACGTTTCGGAAAGGGTCCCGATGGAATCTCAGCGGCCTTGGGAGGTCCGGTAACCAAAGGATCCACAAGGGTGGATTAATGACTCGTCAGTAATATAAACAAGAGCTTTGCTGTTTCAACGTTTCCTGTGCACATCACACGCTATTTGACTCTATACGTGTTTAACTGTCTATTTTTGAAGAGCAAGCCTTTAATCTCCAGATCAAATATTTCACCCCCGTTGTGTGCAAATCAGATGTCCTTTTGAAACATGCACTAAAATAACCTCTCTGGATGTAGATCATAGATCATATCTGAAAAAGTGACTCCTGTTTGTGGTCCATTCTCCTCATTGTGTGCCAGCTGTAATACAACTGTTCACTCTGGTCTTCCGAAGAACATCCGGTGATCCGTTGGCCGATTCTACAAACATGACAGATGTGACCTGCATTCCTACAGATGAATGAATGGTGTTTCTCCACACGGGAGGCTGTGTGGACCTTAAAAATCCGGAATCATTTAAGTATGATTAACCGTGCCTTTTTGAGAAAATAAAATCAGAGTAAATTAATCAGGCAGGACTGCTTTTTAATCAGCTTAAGCAGCTGCCCATTTTAGCTGCAAACAAAGATGAAGGACACCTGGCAGGGTTGCTTCCAACCTAGTGAATTCCTCTGAGGATTTGATTTTATTTAACATGTGAGCTGTGCATAACCCCTTCCTCGCCTGTTGAGATACAGGGTGGTTATGGGTTTTTTTTTTTTTTTGGGGGGGGGGGGAGGATCTTCATCTTCTCTCCTTTCACCTCGGCCCTGAAAGAATTGCTTTTTCTGATAAGAGTGCCATCAAGGCCCATCTCACCCGGCAGATCCGGCACCGGTGCTCCACTGGAATCAGTCAGCTGGGAGGGAATTTGACTGAAACGAGTGTCTGAGTGGATTTTCCATGAGCCGAGGCGGGCGGGGGGGATATAGGGCAGTGAGGCCCGTCGCCTCTCCCCTGAGAGGAGCCTGCGGCCTGGGGCAGGCCCTTAGCACGCCCTCTCCGTTCTCCAAGACTCTTCTCCATGTATCGCATATTTGTCACTTGGGATTGGGCGGTAAGATCATTTGCGAAGGCGACTAGCAGTAACGCATTTTCACAACAGGATGTTAACCAACCAAGAGTCATTCTGGCGCTCCTTGGTATATTCGCACAGGATTATGGGGAGACTAGCAATACCAGAAAAGTCAGTCGTGTATTAAATAGCGTTATTTTTAAGTGTTGGCGGTGTATGGCACATTTTCATAATATAAAGTTATCCGATGACAAAATCTGCAAGGCAGCACGGAAATGCGGGCGTGAAATCCGTCCCCAGAGCGTCACTCTCGCACACGGGAACGTGTCACAGACGTGTTACATCTTCAGGAGATCGTTATCACCCCCTTCTTTAGCACAAACGAAATCCCCGCGATCTCAGATAAAGCCGTTAACACGGCGAGACGTTCCCTGGCCTGAAAACGTCAGCGTGCAAACTCCTGTCTTGTGTTATTCACAGAAGATATATTTTTATTTTCACGTTCCCCGTCTGAGCACGTGGCGTTTCGGCTGGGTGGCACGGGGCTGTAAAATTGCTTTGTGAATTATTTAAGCAAACAGATTTCTCTCCTTTAAAAGGTAGAGCTGGGATTTTCTTTTCTTTTTCGAATGGAGATTAATTGAAAACACAAACCAACTGAAAACCTTTGACAACGGCAAAAAAATGCCATTTTAATTAAAGAAAAAAGTTATTTATTAGCTGTCTTCTGCCGTGGTACCCCGGAGCAAACCGCACCTTGGGGAAGTGCTTGGTGTCAAGGCTCGACGTGCCTGTAGCCTCCATCAGTACGTTTATCTCTCTGTGAACAGAGGAGACCTTCATCTCTCCCATCCTCCTCAGCTCTGCGCAATCCTTTCCTCACGATTAACACCTGTTTAATAGCTTAAATACGCATAAGCAAATGAAACAAGTCATACTTTCATAACACAAATGATCATAGGATGTGTCAGACTCTGCTATCCAAGAAGAATGTAGCCTTCTCAGGGCAAAGCATTCTGGGAGGGACACACATGACAAACACCTGTTAGGTCACATGTGTTACCCATCCCTCTGGCCCTTTCAGCCAATGGGAGGCTGCCTTCCTCCTTCACATGACCACTCTGTGAAACGCGAAGGGCTCTCCTGGCACACCCTAGTAGTGACCCCACCGCGTGAACCCGGAGCATGATGGAAGATAGCCCCGCCCACCCAGAGTACAGCCCAGATATCTGCCGTACCCTCCCAGTGCCACACCATAAAAAATGACCAGTTTATTGGTATTGATTTTGTACTTATGCTCTCAGCACTCTTTGAATGCTTGTGCTCATTATCATAGGAAAATGTATAAAAATGGCTTATTCCCGCTCATTACTAGATTTGCCCTATCTTCCTTTCTGCAGCAGTACCTCTCCTGACATTTCAGATTCACAAATGCTTAACAACAAAATTATACATATTTTTCCAATAGATAAAAAGTTGTTTTTTTTTAATTCACCTCTAAAATCAATTTATTTCCAGATTCTGCATCTTTCCTCGTTTGTGTATGCAGAGCCTACACTGCTGTCATTTGTGCATGTGTGTCTTTATATATTGCTGTTCTTATTTATCTTTTATACATCTCCATCAGCCTGAGAGAAGCAGACGAGTTAGAGTTTCATCGCATCACATGACTATAAAACTTGAGCCCCGGCGAGTCAAAATCAAGGATCAGGGAGAATTCTCTGACGATAAAATTATTTATTTACATTCGTCAAGGTAAGTCTTGAAACGGTGAGGACCGAAATTGCTGCGGCGTTCCGGTTGATAAGCACTTGCTCCTGTTCCCAGCGCAGCGTCGCTGGGGCTCTGAGAATCCTTATCAGGTCGCGATGGCGCTGAGGAATGCTGTGCTGGTCTCAGGCTCCCTTCACCGGTCTGGGTCGTTCATCCCCCCCCCCCCCCCCGGCAGATCCTTATCGCGGCCATTCAGCACCGCAGCTTAACGGATCCATTAGCGGGTGTTTTGCTTATACAGGGCCTGTGTAATGTAAGGCGCCGAGTGTAAACAGAGATGCGGGGCCTGCCGCTTTGGGGGGGAGTGGGGTGGGGGGGGGTGGTGCAGCAGGGGGGCCGAGGGCTACCTTTTGTATTCTGTGAACTTGCATACAACTGGGGCTGTGGCCTTAACTGGGTGCTGGGCAGTGATAGTTGATGGAACTGAATTAGATGGGGTTTGGTGCAACCTCTGTGGTCTCAGGATATGCCCCCCCAGCCTTGAATGCCCAAGCCCCGCCCCCCGGTAGCTGCATTTTGGGAAGCCATGGAGAATGATCGGAGGAGGAGGAGGAGGAAAACTCTCCAGGCTTAGGAGTCAGTGAGGCCTGTCGGGCCATTTTCTCATTAACTCTTCCATCAGCAAATAGAAGTGCCCACCTCACGAGACCCCCCCTCTCTGCCAACAACCACCCCCCCTTTTATGAGTACAGCAAACACTTACCAAAAGCTTAGAAAGTCACGCTCACTCTCTCTTGAACCTGAATGATTTGGCAGGGGGTGCCGTTAGATAGTCAGTGATGAGGAGGGATGAGGATGAAGGGTGTGACTGTCAAACCTCACTGCTTGGAGTCCGATGTTAACTGGGGGGGGGGGGGGGGGGAGCTCCTCACCCAGACAGCCAGAGGGAGGGGCTTCAGGGGGAGAGGGGTGATTATTCTGCTATACCCCCCTCACTGCTACTTGCAGGAGGATTGGAGTTAATAATAATACCTGAGCAAGTCAGGTACCTACAGCAGACACCCTTCACCTCTCTGCTACCTGCACGCCAGTGACCTGCAGCAGATACCCTTCACCTCTCTGCTACCTGCACGCCAGTGACCTGCAGCAGATACCCTTCACCTCTCTGCTACCTGCACGCCAGTGACCTGCAGCAGATACCCTTCACCTCTCTGCTACCTGCACGCCAGGTACCTGCAGCAGACGCCCTTCACCTCTCTGCTACCTGCACGCCAGTGACCTGCAGCAGACGCCCTTCACCTCTCTGCTACCTGCACGCCAGGTACCTGCAGCAGACGCCCTTCACTTCTCTGCTACCTGCACGCCAGGTACCTGCAGCAGACGCCCTTCACCTCTCTGCTACCTGCACGCCAGGTACCTGCAGCAGACGCCCTGCACCTCTCTGCTACCTGCACGTCGGGGACCTGCAGCAGACGCCCTTCACCTCTCTGCTACCTGCACGCCAGGTACCTGCAGCAGACACCCTTCACCTCACTTCCTTTGCCTCTCATCCTGTTTTATGTCCTCATTCCTTTTTCTGTCGCGTGAGGAACAAAGGAATCCCTGGCTCTCCTAGCCTTCACTGTCCATGACGAAGAGACTGATCATCAGCTGCTTTGCTGTCTAATCTGCCAGGCAGAAGCTCACTCTGTGTTGCTCTCTAACTCCCTCCCTGTGTCGTGCCTTCTCCCCTGCCCTCTCTCTTCCTCCCTCTCTTGCTTTCTCTCTCTCTATCTCTCTCCATACCTCTCCTCCCTCGTCCTTTGTGTTATTCTCTTTCTTCTCCTCACCCACACTCCCTCCATCCCACCGTCCCTCCCCCCCGCTGCTCCCATCTTGCCTGCCCTTGTTCTCTGTCACCCCCTCTCCCTCGCTCTGCCCCATGGTCCTTCTCTATGTCTCATCTCCTTTCCGTATTTTCACTTCCCGGTCGCTCTCTTCCTTTCTCTCTCCTAATGGGGAACCCGACTCTCTCATTTTGTTTTTTCTCTGGTCACTAACAGTGATCATGTGTCACCCAGGACCGGAAATGACAGCCTCCATCAGCTCACTACTGTCCATCTTTGGAAGGGAAAAAAAAAACCCCTAATCTCAAAATATTACAAACTGTAAAAATGGTTTGTAATGCATTCACAAAACAGGCAGAATATGGTCGTAAAAGGTCATGTTAAAAAACACAATGATTAGACTTTATATTGCCATTGGAAAAGCAGTTTCTGAAGCATTATGCAGTAGAAAATGGCTTTAAAACAATCCAGGGCTTTTGTTTATTGTTTTCGCGATTGTGCTTATTCCCTAATGCCTTCTCCCCCCCCAGCCCCCACCATCTTAAAAAGGCCGCTGCTTCTTCTCTCTCGCCATCTGTGGCTCAGTCCTCCAGTGCTCTCCCTCCTTGATGTTCACCGGTCTTTTCAGGGAGAAATCTCCTTCATTCATTTATTTTCCTTAAATCAACCCTCAGTGCCGGTTAACGCATTATGTGACATAGGCAGCTGCCTAGAGCGCCATCTTCTGAGGGGTGCAGACTTAGCCAGGCAATTTCACGTTACCTCAGATGGTGTGTGCCAGCCCTGAAGCTTGCTTGGGGGGTGTAAGAGCCAAATTCTGTGAACTATTTTATGAACATCGATATTTTGCATTGTATTATTTTTGTTATTAGTACCTGTTGCATATTGCATTATATTTCATATGTGTCATAGAGATAATTGTGGAATTTATGTTAAATATGCCGATATTATGTTTGTTATTGTAGGTTCTCTACTACACATGTGTATTGGAATGAAGAAACCTAACGAAGTGGTTTAGAGACTTTAGACACATGTGCATTTTAAAGAAGACTGCATTTTGACCGTCCTCCATAACCTTTTCATCTGATTCTGTTTACTTCATGATTTCAAGGAGAATAAACCACATCAGCATTCATCAGAATCTGCTCTCATAAGTGCCATGCATTTTAATTGAGTTGGGTGATAAAATGAACATTAGCTACGGACACACGTCGAAAACTGCCCCTTTACTGTCGCCCATGACAGAAGTGGCTTTATTATATTCAAACCCAGAACTGAAATTTTGCCACTGAGGGTGGTGAAGGTTGTCTTCGCCCGGAACCGATCGCCATCCTCTTCCAGCATTTTGGCATCACCTAGAAGGTGCTGAGTGCACCACGAGGTTTGTTTTGGGAGTAAATTAATTCAGTTTAATTAAAAGTAGCTGGTTTGTTGTACCTTCATGAATTCCCTTATAAAACTGTCAGCTAGCAAATTCTGGAGGGAGTGCTTCAAAGCACCTAGTTACCCTCTAAACATCGACACACCTCTCTCCATTCCACTGAAATTTAGGTTATAAACCTGTCACACGGAAGCCAGTGTCATGAAGAGTTAAGGAAAACACCATTAAGCGCCGCCGTCTCTTAATGGTTTCACATTAACATCACGCTTCTGTCACTTTTATTCTGGGCCTAATGGATATTTTTTTTCCTATAAAATGGCACTTTTCTTTAGTAGACAATAGTTAAATTATCCGGATCTCGCCTTCCTAAATTTATGGAGGCCGCTTACATCCGCTGTCCTGAATAAGTGTCCTTAGAAGATGATAGAAAAAAAAATATATACAGACCCCTTTGTTTATGGAGCTTAAGTTGTTTCTGAATTATTTTTCTGGCCGACGTGGTGGCTTAGTTAAATATTTATGCCGGAATTCTGTTCCTCTTGTGGACATTTCTCTTATAGTCCTACATGTCTGTATATTATATAAATGACCCTCCATGCATGAGCTTAAGGCTGCCACTGTAATAATTAATCTTTTGTTTTGCCAAAAGCTTGTCGTGTTTACGAACACTAAACAAGACTTGTGTCCAGACCCCACCCTGGCTCTGCAAGCCGCCCCACCGCCTTCCTCCTGTTTTCTTCATGTTTGTCAGGTTGGCCCCCGCATTCCCATAGACGCCCCCCCCCCAGGTGACTCGCTCACACTGTGGCCCCTTGTGTGCCGGCGAGAAGACGCCTTATATGGACATGCGTGATGCCCGGGAGCCCCACATGACGGGAGCCCCACATGACGGGAGCCCCACATGACGGGGGCCACGCGCGTTACCTACCGAGTGGACCGGTGAGGTTTATCAACATACTGCTGTCCTGCTGCAAAATGACAACAAATATCCATTTAAAAAATCCGCTCATTGCACCAAACTGCATCTTTTATTAAGTGCTTAGATTGCTCATTGACTAAGCAGGCTGGCAAATGTCACGGTTTCAGCTAAACACATATCCTGGGGAGCTGAAGTAGCATTTACATAAGAGGAAGCGGTGTGAGAATGCCCTGTGAAGAGAAATAAACCTGTGAAGTAAAGCATTTGCTTTAATTAATCAAACTTCTTTCCTTTGTTTAACAAATATAACACATATGTTCCTGATGCCATGATTTCACTGGATATAAACAGTTTCCCTTTATGCTTTTCATTTTGCCATTTTAAATGGAGTCTTTATACACATGTTGGCATTCTCCGTGGTGCTGTGGTGATCAAACCACCGTCTAAGAAGAAGAATAGTTGGCGAAGATCATATTCCATCTGTACTCTGGCCCTGAAGTGAAGACAAGGCAAAAAAGATTTAAGAAAAGTTCAAAAATTCTCAAAATTTAAAAATCAGATTGTGGAGGAGCAGGGTCCAGACAGATCTTGGCCTCACCTATTATGCATTTCCTTAATATTTTCTATATTAATTGTCTTGCACTTTGTTTCACACTTCCGGGCCACCGTAGGACAACATTGAATTTGCCACGGTGCCTTCGAGGCTCCTGCCCCTGTTGTTTGCGGTTTGCCTTCCTGTCGGCATCCCACTCACGCCAGAAGCAAAGGTGCATACGCAGCTAAGAATAGCATCGCCAAAGCCATTAAGAGCTGATGCAGAGTTAAAGAACAGCCCACCCTGCTGCCCAAAACAGGCCGGCTTCCTTAAAGGGACAGACACTTCTATCCGGTTTCATGGCGTTAATATTTCCATAAAGATTAATACTGAAAAGCGATGCTAATCGGGCAGCTAAAAACTGACCTTTACGATATTATGTCCACTTCACTCGCGGGAGTAACCTGTATTTTTATCAGAACACTTGACCGTCAATCAATACCATCGGACCCCATCAGCTAGTGGCCAATATGCTTGGTCAAAGGGCATTTATGTTTTGAACCACCCCACTGTGCTGATTCCACCTGCATCTTGGCCGCCTTTGAAAGGGATCAGATGAATCCCCCCCCCACCCCCCAACACTGCCCGCAGACAGCTCTGGGCAAACGTGCAGGTGTGACTCATCTTAAATGCCTTAGCCCAGGATCACCACGGTGCCATCTTCTACAGCTGTATTCCAGTTTCGGGTATGTTTTTCTTTGAAAAAAAAAAAAGGGTGTTTCTTCTCTTCTTTATCCATCTCTTCTTTCCATTAGGAGTAGAATGCAGATCGGGCAGTTCTGGAGTGCGTCTGCGGCTGCTTGGGAATGTGGAGAGTGTGTCCTGAGAGGAGTGACTGCGTCTGCCTGCGACTGCGCCGGGGGTCAATGAAACGGGCCACTTGAGACGTGACATCGTTAAGCGCTCCAAGTCACTTCGCGGAAACTGATGTCAGAACCGCAGGCCGATAATCACTGAGCCTGAGAGGGTTTCTGTGTTCCCTGTCAGAGGAGCACAGTGTGGGGACTCTGCCTTCTCAGCAGGGAATGTCTGTCAGCTACTGTATGCATTGTTGTAATGCTTGTACCTGTTCAAAGAAGGACTTTCTTTTTTTTTGGATTATGTTTCTTTAATGTATTTTCACCGGCCTACTTCTGAGAGGCCGGCGGCTTTCTGCTAATGTTGGCCAAATGTTGACACTATTTCCGAGACCCTTTTCTTTTTAAATTTTTAATTTGTCGTCGAATGGGGTGTAAAATGTATTGAACCCATTCGAGAATGTGGTTTAATCTCTTGCATCATTTCCTTTATCGTCCCCGATGCTTTATTGCTCTGTCAGGCAGACGACAGCCTGTCTGTGTGGTCTTTCAGAAATGGCTCGGATTGCAGTTGCATTCTGGGTAAATGTAAGGGCTCCAGTTATTCTCAGCGGTGTGGAAAGCGAGGACACGGTCTGGGACGTGCCTGTTTCACACGCGGTTGGAATTATCGATACCGCGAGTGAGTCCCGCTGAGAGTCTGCCCCATTAGGTCCAGACCGCGGAGGATCACGGACTCCACCCTGAGCACGTAGCACCAGATAAACTTCCCCAACCAGCCCTGTTGTCAAAATAAACTGCTTCCTCTTCTGAGGAAGTTCAATTTCGTTATTTAAATATACCCAGTTTCCCCGTTGACTCCCAGGACCACGCGTGCTTATATTCAATTTAAAAGTACTTTAAGTGCTCTTACAAAAGTAAACTCATTTAGCAAGACCCTCCTCCATTGTGGGCTCCAGAATGGAGCCATTACATTAACAGCAAGGAAGCAGAACTGACAGATTTGAAAGGAAGCCATCTAAGAGGTGACCAGGTCCATTCAGGTGGGGTCACCATGGGACACTTAAAGAGGACGATGGCACTCTGCCAGCGAGGGCAGGTGCTGGAGCGTTCTGGAGGGTTCCTGGTAGGCAGGTGCTGGAGCGTTCTGGAGGGTTCCTGGTAGGCAGGTGCTGGAGCGTTCTGGAGGGTTCATGGTAGGCAGGTGACCACATGCACCTCAGCTGCTGTTCAGTTGATTCTCTGACCCTGAGCTGCTCCTCTGATCCTGAAATGAATTCCTCTTTCCTTGTTTTTTTTCAGCCGTGTGATATTGCTTTGTGTGACTGGCACAAAAAAAAGAAATCGAACCCAGGAACCGGGTGCAAATGATGCAATTTTCTCTGTGTCTGGGCATGCCGGATGCATACCTGCAGGGATGGGGCCCAGGAGAGGCCTCTCAGATACTCTGCTTAGGTTGGGGTGACATGGCGAGTCCCAATCTGGAAGTGACACAGGCGAGGGCTAGGGGACGCCGGCCAATCAACACGCTAATGCCGAGATTGATGAAGACTGGCGCTCAATGGACCATTCATTAGACTATATCCAGTGTAAAGGCAAAATCGCCCAAGGCAAAATCCTTGCAGGACTTCGATCAGATGCAAAACACAGTCTCTCGACAAATAAATAATGCAAACAACATTGACTTTGGCCAATCGTGGCACACTTCACTGCACACTGATGCTGCATACAGTATAAGGGTTTGTTGCTGATTTACCGCAAAATCCAGTCTGGGCCTTCAACGAAGTCGGGGTCGGCGATATGAAGGCTCATTATCTTGCCGGCCAACGCTACTTCAGATCTGTTCAAGCTCTTGAGATGCTAAGGCTAAATGGGGGGGGGGGGGGGGGGGGGTCACAGGTCAGCTCCCAGTCCTGAAAGTCTCAGTCCTTGCCAATCTCTTATTCTCCCACTCCGCCCCAAGGGTACCAAGACACGACGCTTCAAATTAGAAACTCTGTAGGACCAATTAAATCCCTCCTGCTTGCTTAAAGGAGAGGTTGGCAAACTCGACGGATGGCCTGCTCTCCAGAGCTTGGGAAGACACTCGCGTCAGGTGCTCTAGCTCATTTGCCCCAGAGTCATGTGAGTCGTCCTTAATTGCACTGGCTATAGTATTACCCTAGCACTGTGGTAATTCTCGCCCGCTTACCTCCCTTTAAAGAAATACCATTGTTTGGCCATTTTAATACTTGATCCGAATGCCATGTGCCATTAGGTCTATCATCTGTCATTACCCCCTCAGCAAGGTGTTACTCACACTGCTGTCCAGTGAAAAAGATTTTGACTGGACTATTAAACACTTTTTCTACATATATATTGGAGCGGCCTTTTGAATTTCCGCAGCTTCTGCTCTGTGGTGCACCAATCAGAGCGGGGATATTTCTGACCACGCCTCCTTGCGCACCAATGGTGAGTAATGATGCTGAAGGCCCTGGGGGTTGCTCCTTTTTCACTCCCTTCCACATGGATCGTATTTTAAGACATACATACCGTTGTGTTCTCCTCTGTGCTAAAGGGACATGGGGGGGGGGGGGGTGGTATTATTTCACAGGTGGTTACTTCCTAATTTACTATATTTCCAAATTTTGTATCTTATTATTTGTACTCACTGATAGGAAATGTCAATGGTCATTGCTTTCCTTATTAAAAATGCTGAATGAGATAAGGCATTATTATTACCACTGGTATTGATATTCTACGCAGTCCGGGGTATATTAAGCCCTTGCAGGTGAATATGGAATCATTACAGTGTATGAATATTATTCCATTACAGATGTGTATATAAAATTGTTTGGCCTGAAAGAGTCATCGGATAATAACTACTCTGGGTTCTATTAGTGCACTTATAACTGAAACAGCAGTGGAGGGGGGCTCTGGATTAAAATATCCCACATACCCGATCTGTTTGGCGCTCACCCAGTTTGGATGAGTTGGACTAAACAGTGACCCCTACTGGTAGAGTTATGCAGGAGCAACAAAGGGTGCCATGACCTCGGATCTGGCTGGTTTACACCCCCCTCTTTAAATTCCTACTCTCTCTCTCACATACTTGTGCTCTCCCCCCTCTCTTTTCTCTCTGGAGATGTGTCTGTTTCTTGGTATCCTACTTATTTGCTGTTAAAAAATATTAAATGAATATTTAACAATCACTTGAAAGCGTAATGCGGGAGGCGGGGCTGGTTATGCAGTGCTGCACACGGCACATTAGCATGTCCCCGAGGACGTCAGAAGTCGAGATAGCATCATGTTCACCATAATTGCCCCGCGTCGGCAAATCAACCTGCCCTTTCTTGACCCTGTGTTTGTTTAACTTGCTCGCGTTGTTTGTTTCGTGTTCGAATCAACATATTTACAAATGAAAAGATCATCCATCTGAATTCATTATTCTGAGCTGAAGTGCCGCTTTGGTCCATATTTAGCTATTGTGGAGGACTAAATGGCAGCACTTTTGATGTTACGGGGAGCTCGACAGAGCTGCTCCCGCTTTTGGTGCCTGGTAATTGGTATTCTGCAAAGGGGTGACTTTGCTTATTTATTTATTTGCTTCTGGGCCACCTGCACCAAGCCTCCCGGGAAAGTTTCATGTGTACCGAGTATACAGGAATGCCGCCTACGGTGGTGGATATGGGGCACTGACCCAAAGGCACCTCCAGGGGGCGGAATGCGGCTCAGAATGGTGATGATGGGCAGCCAGTGTCCTGTAGGGAGGGGGAGGAGTCAGTGCCACATATTACCCATGATGCCCAGGATACTGAAGACACAAGTGTGACAGATCCATATATCCACTAGTCTTGGTCCAAATACATTAGCACTGAGATAACAGTGAAGGCCATAAAGAAGCATATGGCCATTATTATTATTATTATTATTATTATTATTGTTGTTGTTGTTGTTGGTGATGATGATGCTACTGTTCTCAATGATGTAAAAGGATCGTTGACAGGGATAGAGAGCAGGCTGACCTCCCATTTTCACAGCTATTTGATTATACCCCTCCCAAGACAAATGGGGGTCCCATCCCACTCTGACCTGCCAGTATGGGGTGGAGGGTATGGGATGTACACATTGCACTGTAGCTTTCAAAAATAAATAAACAGATTCAGACAGCAGTTGGCACTCTCTGTAAACGTAGCAAAAGGCTGCGAGATGTTAACTCAGGCGTCAAGCATCTGTTTGTTTGCCTTTTCCTGTCCTCTTTCTTCTAATAAATCGGCTTTCCCTCACACTACAGACACTAACCTTGGTTCGTTTCGGCTGGCTCCAATATTTATAGACGAACAAAAAACATTTGATATGAAATTTAAGGACGGGCTGGCAAACTAGAAGGAGGGAAAATAATCTTTATTTTCCATTTCTTATGGTTATTTCACAGTATGAGTGTCCGAAGGGACGGGACATTACTCACTACCGAGGTTCTCGCTGTCTCTTGGCTGGTGAGGACAGCGGTGGTTCCCCTCAACTCCTCACCACTGCTCCTCTATCTGCCCCCCCCCCGACACCCCCAAGTGCCCACTGACTCCCCCAGTTTTGCCTTGACAGTCTGGGAAGCCCGTTCCTCCTGCTGGAAAGGGGAGGACGGTAGTCACTTCTCTGTCACCGTTCAGGTGTGATATCATTAAGGTGTCAGCTGGGGTGTGTGATGAGGGGGTGGGAGGGGCCTTAAGTAAAAGGCAAGTTGCAGAGGGGGGGTAATTCAGTTGGAGAGAGTAAAAGTCCAGACCAAGATTTTGCTTCAACCAACCAGTTGAGTCTGTGACTGTGAATGTTTATACTCAACTGGTTAATTGAAACAAAATCTTGATCTGGACTTTTACTCTCTCCAACTGAATTACCCCCCCCCCCCACCAGCCTCCACCACAAACACACACTTTCTCTGAAATTATACCCAAACTTGTTTAATATGAGAGCAGCAGGAGGCCCCCTAGTGGCAAACATGCTCAGCTGCCCATATTGGCTGAAATCAGTCCTAATGACGACCATGAAATGCTTCCGCTGGTGCTGCCCTACTGTCCTCACTGCGGCGCTGTCTAATCTGTCCCATTATCCTGTTCGGCTTCCGCTCCCGCCCTCTTACATTATGCACCCAAAATACCACACTGCCGTGAGGATGCGCTTTAATTAATCGGCACACACCCACTGCATCCTCCATTCATATTAATAGAGCACTTCCAGCTATAAATATCTATTATGAATAAATATATCTGACTGATGGGCAGCCTCCCCAGCAGAGAGCGGCACAGCAGGCCAGGAGCGGGAGCACAGCCGGTGATCAGCTGACGCTTCTGACACGGGCGGCACGGCACGGCCACACGGAGCGAAGTCGGGAAGAGGGGGGGGGCGACTTTTGGAGCTCAGAGGTGTGTGTGGGGCGGGGGGGGGGGGGGGGGGTGGTGCTGTGCCCGTATCACCCACGGCCAGGTGGTTTATTTGATCACCATGTTGATTCTTCTTTCATTTTCTAGACTCGGCAAGAAAGGAGGCTCACAAAAATAAATGAATAAAGAGAATAGAGCGGCCTGTCTCCACATTGCCGGCGGCGACGTGGAAAGGGGGGTCATGCCGGTCGCCTTCGCCCCCACCCCTCCCAACGTTCTGTCTCGTCAAAAGCTCAGGATCCCTCGGTCAGGACAGCAGACTGTCGCGTTTATCCTTTTGCCCTTTTCTCTCGTGCTTCTTGGTGTCGGCACCAGACAAGTGGAACTAAAAACAAAATATGAATATAATGGCTGTAGGGTGGGGGTGGCAGCAAGGAAAACGGGGGGTGGTTTCCCTGGCACTCTGGAGGGGTTGGAGTGTACTGGGCGGAGCCTTTATGGTTTGGGGGGGTTTGATGGGGGAATGGCAGAGTGACATGCCACCTCATATCTCATATCGGGCTGGAACTGGGTAACTGGAAAAGTTTGCTTTTAATATAGAGAGTCATTCTTCATCGGTTGTGTATTACAGGGGCTCGTGGGAGTTCTGCTTACACAAAAATGTTCTGAGGGCAGAAGGAAAAATGATTGGTTCATATAGATAACCAATCAGATTGTAGAGGAGGTGGATCCAAGCAGCTAGATAAGGCGGGACCAAGATGCCTGGTTGGTTGGTCCCGCCTCCTCTATTTGCTTTGACCCACCTCCTCTACAATCTCATTGGCTATCTCCCTAAACCAATCATTTTCCCTTCTGCTCTCAGAAGATTATTGTGTGAGTAAAACTCCCAAGAGCATTACAGGGTCAGTTAATAGAAATGTGCTTGCAAAGAGTGGCTGTTACTTTGAAACTCGGGTGGCAGAGGAGGATCCGGGCAGGGTGCCGGCAGGCCAGGTTCATACGTGAGCGGCAAGCTATAGAGTTTGCAGGTTTGTGTCCCAGGAGGATCCAGCGGTGCTTGGTCTGATCGTCTCCCGTATTCAAAATGCTTTCGGAAACCAAAAAAAGTGCATTTCCACCACGCAGCTGCAAAAGTCGAGCTGCTCTGTCTGAGTGCCACAGCCCGAGGTCTGTACCTCTGCCTGCTTCCCGCTGCTTTGCTGATTTAGTTGCCATGGCGATTGAACCCCAGCTCCAGCGATGGCATGTTAATAATGGTGATTATGAGGTCGGCTCGGAGAACATGTGAAAGGTGCTTTAGACATTCTAAAAGAAATCGCTAGAACATTCTGGCTTCTGTAAATTCAGCATCTGTGATAATTACTGTAATGCCGTATGCAGCCTTTGTCTGCGGAGTAAAGGTTGACCACGTGTCCCTCAGTTCGCTGCTCTCTAATATGAAATTGTTAGATACTACTAACTAATCATCCAAGCAGCTAATCAATCAATCAGTCAATCACCATCAGTTACTTATAGCTATATATTCTGCTGCTTATATAGTGTTAATTTTTCTCCACAGAGGGGACATTGTAAAAGAACAACATTTTTAGCATGGCACTGCATTGGATTTGCTCATGATAAATCGTTCTTTAACTGTAACTGTGATGACCAATTACGCTCAACACAAGTGAGGCAGAAACCAGAGACACCTGGAATTAGATTTCTGTTCGGCACTGTGCCTCCTGCTGGTGAGCCGGGGGGTGGCGGTGATGGTGGCTGGCTGGCAGGGGGGCTGGGGGGGGTTGGGGGGTCAGCATGTGGCAAGGAAGCAATAGCTGGATTAGCTGTTTTTTTTTTTTCAGCGTTTGTGATTATCAGTTTCATTTCTCGTTGTCAGCGTGGCGGCTAATTAAAGCATGTATGTTTTCGTCTGTTTCCATGGAGACGCAATACCCCATTACCTCCCTAATAGAATGCCGGTGAGATCTAATGCAGCCGGCCGCGATTCCGCTGTCTTGCCGCACGTTGATAACTAGTGCCTCATGCTTGGGAGGCGGGGGGGGGGGCTTTGCCTCCTGACTGGGGGGGCCCGCTGTCGGACAGCCGCATGTCTTTGACTCTTAATGCACGTTTTCCTTCCTTGGCTCATTTCAAACGACTGGCTCTCGGCACAAGAGTACAAATGTCTGGGGAGGGGGGTCAAATGGTGGGAGAAGCTCTGCATGGGCCAAGTACGGTGCGGGTGCATGAAAAAACTTTTCCGTGCCGCGGGGCATGAGCAGGGACTCGCCCCTGGTGCTCTGAGGGGTTGCCGGCACGGAGGTTAACGCCCCTGTCAGTCGTCATGTGTGACTGTGCGGATTCCTATTACAGCTGACAGCTGAGGTTAAGCGCTGACCCGTCCCCTTCCCACAATGCCCTGCTCTCTCTTATGCCCCTAGCTGGGACAGATAATGGAGTCTGTGTCTCAGAGCTGCAGGGAGGGGGGGCAGTCCCGACATCCTCTTGGGTGCTGGGGGTGGAGGTGTGTGCTGCTGACAGTCACCTAGGAGTGAGAACATCCTGCAGCTGCTCGTGAGTGAGTGCTTCAGGTAGAGAGGACACTCTTCCTTTACTTGGTTTTTGGCTTTTTTGAGTAAAACCAGTGAGATTCAGAGGTGGGGGGGGGGGGCTTTGTTGTAATTAATCACCCAGTAATAAACTAAGCTGGAGAGGAAAAAGCAAAAACAGCGAAAACTCTTGATGTTCCCTCTCAGCAAGTATCACCGACATGCAAATGCTGTCCGTGCTGGAAGAAGGTTTGGTTTCACTTGGAGCAAACAGCGCGCTCACTCTCTCCGCTTTGTCTTGTTGCCGTCATCTACTTTAAAAATAATAGGAGGAAAGTGGGCCTGAATGATTTGATCAAATTGCAGACATCCAGCTATTTCTTCTCATTTGGTGGCCACTTTGATGCTGAGCGAGAGAGGGATGTAGGGGAGGCAGACCAGCGTGGGGGGGGAGGCGGCAAGCTCGGAGTCACAGAGGGACAGCAGAGAGCATGGCTCCTGGGGAGGGGGTGTCGGCTCCAGTGTATCTGCGGGGGGGGGGGGCATTTCTGGGCAAAGGCACTCCCTGTAAACTGACAACTAGACTCCCAGGCACAGGTGTGCTTCTCGTTTTGTACAAGCTGTGTTCCTCAGTGAAACGCTGTTAGCATTCTGCTAAAGCAGAAATTAAAACACGGCAGTCTTCTAAAAAGCCCCACCGTTGCGTTTTTCCTTTGCCGTCGCTGCAGCTCCAGCTGGCTCGACGTGAAGCCTGTGAGGAGAGAAGAGGCATAAGGAGAAGGTGCGTGGGGTTGGGGGGGGGGCATATCTACTCACTCTGGAAAGTGCCATCCATCTCTGAGGGCTTTGGGGGAGCCGGGGAGGGCGATGCCCACGTGCAGAGCCGGGTGTCGTGGCTTTCCTGACCCGATAATTGGGGAAACAAAGTGAAGTCATTATCTCCAGGCCAGAAGTCCCCGACACACAGATGCTGCGAATTAGCCGTGGGCCACCTGGGCTGTGGGGTGTCACACAGTCTGGGAAAAAAAAGGCATCGGAAAAGCCAGTCAGTGTCGCTTCCCGCCGGAACGCTCCTTCGGAGACATGAGCTATGGAATCTTATTACTGTGAGCTGAGGGAACGGGAATGGGGGAATGAGGCCGCTACAGACTGTCTTTTATTATCCATGCCACGTTATTTATGAATCCCAATTGCCTGGTGATCACAGCGCTTAGACCTTAAACTCACAGCATCCCATCTACCAGGGAGATGTAAAATATTTCGCGATTACTGTGAAGCCATGTTTCCTTTCACAGCCAGATATTGTTTTTACATATCGCCGGCTATAAGAATCACGCCCTGTTGATATATTACGCTATCATTAATTTTACACATCTCAGCTGCCGTTTTTACCCAGCGAAGCTCCTTCTACTTGCCCATTTACTCAGCTGGATCTGCTGGCTCAAAGCACTTCTTGACACGTAATACCATGGAGGTCTCACCAGGCAGACCCATCACCAGAAACATTACGCAGGGGGACGGCCTCTCACTACACCCCCAGTTACAGAATGCCCCTTCTCTTTAAAGTAAAAAGACTAGCTTTCAGAGGCAGACTTTGTACGCTAGTCCATTGCTGCTGTTGGTCAGTGGTCTTACCATAACTATGTCCAACAAGCATTGTGAAGGTGTTCACAAGTCCCACCATCGGACCTTTTCAGTGATGGTGGTGGGGCTGTGAAACACTGGGGTGGGGGGGGGGGCATTGCTGGCCCTCAGCTGGACAGAAATAACAGCCCATAGGTAGAGACACAGTGGGCTTGGTTACCATGGTACAGGAATAGTTGTGTAAACCTTTGACTTGCAGCCTGATGAGGGGGACTGGGTGTCCACTCCCCATTATGACATCATACTGTAAGTAGAGCCAGAGGTGGCGGGAACAGCACATGTAGAACCCAAATGGCTTGTGGGCTTTTTTTGAGCTTTGCTTGGTAGTTCAGAAAAGTTAAAGTAACTTAAAATGAAGTAGCTGAAACTGCACTTTTTGGCAGTGAATTGATCTGAGGAAAACGCCCAAACAAGATGGATGTGACACTCAGGAAATGGCACTGAAAGCCTCATGTTCAGTCCCCTGTAACACTGAATCCTGTCCACCTTGCTTCTTGTTTAACTGATGCTCTTGTTAAGATTAAGATCAAGGTTGAGATTAAGATTTAGAGTAAATTGCACATTGATGACCCTAGTTTGAAATTCTGTTGCATACAGCACCAATACGCAGAGCTCAGATGAACGTGTCGCAGTGCGACAGAGCTGTCTCGTACAGCCATCCCATAATACCTGGTTCTCCGCTCATCTGCTTGTGATGAATTCAGCAGTTGTGGTCATTTGATGCATCGCCGGGGAGCTCGCCCCCTCTGACAGCCAGTCTCTCAACTTGATTGATTCTGTTTTGGAAAGTGAAGAAACCGGAAGTTTCCTGGTGCTCAGTCTCTGAGTCACGTCCCCCTGACCCTGGGCACACAGACAGACATGGCGCCTTCCGGAAGGGCAGCCATGGGGGGTCGGGGGGGGGGGGCTACGCAGATGAGGAGGACTGCGTGAGACCTTCTCTGTGTCGGCAAGGTGTCCCCGAGATTCAGCCTCCATCTGTGCTGATGAATAACGGAATTTCGCTCTGTCCGCTCCCTCGGAGCCGGTCTCCCAGCATCCGTCCCAGACAAACTGCATTGGAAGTGTTGGGATGCGCCCTGATTTACGCCATCCATAGATCAGACAAAGTCAGAACAAAACACTGCAAGTGTACATTAAGGTGCATGTTTGCTTATCTTTGCACATTGGGTGGGTGGGTGGGTGAGGGGGGGCAGCAATCGTTTTTCACTCCCTGTTCGCTTTAATCCATTTCAGTTCGACGCTCATTGGCACGGCTTACATTATGTAAATATTGGCGAAGCGTAGTGTGGAGTACGACAATGGGAGATGATACAATAGGAGCTTATAACAATAAGCCCGATCAGCAGTGAAGTAAGAGCCGCGGTGTGCAGAACAAAGGCGGGAGTGAGCTGCTCTTTAGTGGACAGGCTGTCTTCATATATCTGCTTTATGTCCCTCTCAGCCCACTCTCTCTGCTCCATGTTTCGTTTGAGTCTCTGCTCTCCGAAGCCAGAAGGCCCCGAACATTCACACCCCCCCCCACCCTACCCTTCGGCTGAGAGTCTGTCCCAAGCCACCTTGCTGAGATTTTCCAGTTATGGGAAACGGTTGAAGGGTGGTGGGTGGGTGGGGGGGATTCTGGGCAGAGTGGGAGGCGCCGCCAAAAGGCGAGGGAAGATGGTCCCAGGTGGGGTGGGGGAATTCTGGGTGGAGTGGGTGGAGTGGGAAGGAGAGTCCTGGGTGGGAGGGATTTTTTGGAGGAGTGGGTGGCGCCTCCGAAAGGCGAGGGAAGGAGGGTCCCGGATTGGGGGGGGGGGGGGGGTGTTTCTGGGCAGAGTGGGTGGGGGCTCGAAAAGGCGAGGGATTCTGGACGGAGGATGCTTTGTACTGCATTATAAAGGTACCTATAAAAGTGCATCATTGATGAGAGCTTCATGAGGCAGTCATAATGCATAATAAACATGGCTATAACGTGTTATGCCTTTTTATAAATATTTATAGCCTTGTTTATAATGCTTTATGACTACCTTATGAATGTGTTATGAATGTGTTAATAGATTCTTATAGACATTCACAGGCATTCACAGTTACCATTATTACAACAACAACAAAAACAATAATAATAATAATAATAATAATAATAATAAATAATGATATCTGCAGCACAATCAGCAGACGTAGTGAGTGAGTCTCCCTAATGATTATACATTTCATTCCTCAGCCATCATTGTCAGCAGAGTACATTAGGCTGAATGATTCGTTAGCCCGCATAACAATGTTTGCTAAAGGCCGGGGGGATAATGAAAGAAAACCTAAATTCTGTGGCTCCTGTGAGACGCAGGCATCCAAGTGCACGCTGTGGATTCATTTCCGAAGCTGCTGTGCGGTGTTTGGGGCGTGGCTCTGATCTGCTGCGTTATGGGGCTTTCCTCCTGGTGTTAAAACGCTGCACCATTAATAAAGAGCATCTTGTTTTCGTCAGTTACTTTGGAATATGTTCAGTGGCATATGTGCTGTGTATCAGCGGCAGGCGAGACTCTTCGTATATCGTTACTCATCGGAATGTGCAATGTGCCTCCCGTATGGTGCCAAGACAGGGCCACAAACAGCATCGGCGATCACTTAGTCAGACTGCGCGGAGCACGCAGATGTTCCTGTTGAGCTTCGGAGAGCCCAAGGGTGTGTGCTTGCGGTCCCGTGCATCCGTGTGACGTCACCGGTCCCCGCGGAGAGGAAGCCAGAAAGAGGCAGCAAAGAGGTGGGACCGGGGAGTGAGGTGACCCAAACGTTAGCAGCTCTCTCATCGTGCTGAACTGATATTACTGCTACGCTTCGGGGGGGAGCAAAGCACCCCCCACGGGACTGGCGACACCTTCAGTATCGGCCTGCATGAAGTTCTCCATCACAATGGGTTTGGCACCTATAACCCTCCGGTTTGCACTGAAGTCTGTCACTCACCTATCGGTCAGCTGCTACTTACAAAGACTCCAAGCATGGGGTGGGGGGAGTTGTGGGGCTCAGTGAGTCAAGGCTCTGTACCTGCGATCAGAATGTTATTGGTTTGAATCCCTGTGCTGGCAGATTGATGCATGCTGGTGGACCCTGTGCTGCGACCCCCAGAAATCTTGCTCTCATCTCTAAATGTGTCTGTGTTTCATGGGGGGCAAGGTGGGGTAGGCAAATAGATTATTTCCCCTGGGGGAACAACAGAGTTCCCCTTCATCCTATTTCAGCTGCCTGACCCTGTACAGCCAACACACTCATAGAAGCGGCCACCATGGCTGTGAAAGTAGAGGTCGTCTCATATTTACTTCCCTGCTAAGTATGTGCCTCCTTTGATCGTGGATGGATGGACCACGTGTGCATCCTGTTGACATTCCATAGTTAGGCTCTGTAACCTTGTTGTATGTCAGCAGGACATCTATGCGTTGGCGTCCTGAGGGAGCGCGTGCAGGAGCTGAGCGCCCATCCTGTGCGTCACTGACACGGCACATCAGCAGTTCCCTGCCCTTGGGACAGCGGCCCCAGTGTCTCCAGGGAAACAGAGCAGAGCGTGTGGGCAGGGTATGCGGGTGGACATATGGCCCGCTCACCTTGTTGGGACATTTTTGGGGGAAGTTGTCCCCACAAAGACAGAACGGGCTGAGAAAGAGGTGCTGCTGGGACATCGCTGTGGGGCGAGAATGTGTATTTTTTTTTCTAAAGTTAGTTATCCGTTATCTACATTCATTCTTTTTTGTTTTTCTTCTAAACTACACTTGTGCTTGTCTATCTGTGGGATCTTCTAAGAATTCCATTAAGGAGACGCTGACGTTTAAGGTTAGAGATCTGGGGAGGCCCCCTCCTCAGATACCACGCTCCTCATAACAGCCCTCCGAGAACCTTTGGGATTTCCTGCCCCACCTCCGGCATCGAGCACAAATCCGAAAGGGGATCCGTAAAGGATACACTGTGTTTATTTTGCTCTCCAGGTCGGGGTTTTCATCAGGAGAACACTGGCCGACCTCGTGTGTGAGCTCATGGTGTTTCATCTGCGCGAGGAGACTCCGCGATCTGAGTTATGTCATTTAGCAGTCTAATTTGTTTTGACTCCAGATGTGTGTCAGATACAGTCCAAAGAACAGATAGCTTCCAGTGGGATAAGCACATCATATATCCTGCGTGTGCTTCGGAGGGGGCTAAACCCCACCACCAACCCCCCACGCTCACACGCGACTGCAATTAGTCAATTTAAACGTCTTTATTTTCATTCAAACCATCAGCGATGAGCATAATTAAAATCCATGGCCCGTTTTCCTTCTCTGAGAAATGTTTCTGACTCTCATGGAGGATGACGTGACATCGGAGCCCAGAGACGGAAACAGCGTGAGGCTGCCTCATGTCCCGGAACTTCAGAGTGCCTGATGTGTGCGCGTGTGTGAGAGAGAGAGTTATGATAAATGCAGCATCATCATCACAACGCCACACACACACGCCGGCAACTCGCGATCCGTCACGCCTGTCTGCGGAGCCACGTTCCCCGGCTTGAAAAATGGCCCTGATTTCAACCTCCCCATTTTGATCGTTCTTCACTTAGCTGAGCCTTTTAAGCTCATAAGAGAACCCACTCAATCTTAAAGCAAACAGAAATTGTTTGCATACATTGTCCCAAAAAGGCACAGAAAAGAGTTAAATCTCTCATAAAAGTAGGCTATTCCTGTTCTGAGCCTGAATAAAATGGTTATCTTATGATAGCGTTGTGTTCGCATTAAAATAAAAGATGACTCTGCTTTAAAGCCTTTGTGTAAAACCCTAACAGACTGCAGCTACCATTTAACGGGCTGTTCATGTTCGTTTCCCCGTTTGCCTTTTAATCTAAAACCTTCCCTGCTGTGGTTCTCACGCCTGTGATTACACAGAACACAAAGGGATGCCTTGCTTATTTGGGTCAGTCATCGGGTTTTGGGGCTCAGATCACATCGGATCAGAACCAGAGAGATGCGTTTCGAGGCGTGAGCCTAATCTCAAGACAGCTGTGTATCATTATGCTATTAAGAGGCCCGGCAGACACATTTAAGCTAAAGCGCTGCTCAGCATGACTTAGATGGGCTTTTTTACGCTTTGCTCATTTTCGAAACTGGTTATTTGCCATGCTAGCAAATGCCGTTACGTGCTGTATCCACACTGAACCCACTACCCCGTAGGTCACCTGATGGGTGGGATATCAAACATGGCCAGTGGGCCTTGAAGTATGTAGCTCCGTGGGCTAATCCTCTGTGCCTGTGACTGAAAAGTTGTTGGTTCATGACTCATCTGCAGCTCCTTGAGCAAGGCCCTTAACCCCCAGCTCCCTGGGTACCACCCCTTGCAGTCAGCTTGCTCTGACCTACAGAGGGCAAACTGGGGGAGGTGTAAAGAGAATTTCCCCATGGGGTTCAATAGGGTATCAGTTCTTATTATTAAAACCCATCCTAAAGTGTCCAGAGAGCTGCGCAGATCTTCAGAGATCGCTGGTCTGTCCTTCTATACTCGTGTGTGACTGAAGTTGCACTGTGCAGTTGATTTTATTCTTCCCCCCCCCCCTTTTTTAGCTCATCCATCTTCCATAACCGCTTATTCCGCAGGGACTCACCGTTAGCCAGGAGCACAGCAGAGGAGGACGCGATGGACGGGATCAAAGGCGCGTTAAGAGCAATTTAAATACAGTGGCTCACCAGACTGCATGTAACAGGGAGGACATGGGGAGAACATGCAAGCTGAGCCCACATGGTGCCGGGGAGCAGAATCAAACGCTCAGCCCTGGAGGCGCGAGGCCTTGGGGCTCCCCGCCGAGCCCCTGCACCTCCTGCACCTCCCACACGGCTTCTTAGTCACAGAAGAACCCCAGCAGCTCTCATCTGAGCCCGTCCCAGAAGGTTTTCACTTTCAGCCAAATCGACAGTGACAAGACAAAGGGCACAGATTCGGTCAGAATGCCGCCATTGCCCATTCATGCTAAATAAAAGCATGCTTTTGTGTGGGGGTTCGAAACCAGCTCGAAGGTGCCTTTCTTTTAGAAATGGAAATATTCATACTGGGCATCTGAAAATTTAATGGTCCAGCAATTTCCAGAAGCTCAGATATGGAGTGTGGGGCCACTAACAGCTGTCAACACCCCGGTGCAAGACGTGCGTAAGAGTGCGCGTGTGGGGAAGGTGAGCGCTTTGCACCGTCTCTCACTCTGCGCTTATAATGCAATTATAGCCTCCCAGCCCACTGACATTAAACATTTAGGGGCAAAAATACGGAATTCCGGCACGTCGAGCGCAATCATCCTCACTGCAGTCAGCACCTAGGGTCATGTGGGGAATGCACGCCATCACTCTCTTCATTGGCGCCCTTTTATTTTCCGCGTGAAGGCAGTGCGAGCGCCAGCCCTCCCCCATCTCTATCGCACTTTATATTTCTTCTGTCTTCCCCAGGAGTTTTTGTCAGGAACATTAAAAATAACTTTGACGCCGTCGAGGAGGAGTTGAAGCCATCTGTCGGCGCGGTCTCACTTGCGACGTCTCCGCAATAAGACCTGCGCACGCGTCCCCACACCCCCCCCCCCCCCCGCGGCCGGGGCGTGGAGGAAGGAGGCCCCGTCTCCTGCATGGAGGTCGCCCCCCCAGGAAGCGCCTGGGAGGGGCAGATAGGGGTCTGCGGCCCTGGACGCCAACTCAGATGCGTCTCTCGTTGCTAGCCGAGCTCCATGGCAACCGGATGCGTGTGTGGCAGCCCCCTTCCCTTCCATTTAAACTCACAGCCCCCGCAGACATTTTATGCTCCGCCGAGGGCCCGTGAAGACAAGCCTGGAGAAACACTTCACCTGTCGTTGCTCCGGGTTAAAAAATAAAAAGGAAACACAAAAAAAGCCTCATCCAGTCTGGTTTCCAGGCAAGGCTCTGCGTTAGAAAGGCGTACCAGGCTGGTATGGATGAGGGAACTTGCGGTCCGTCTAGCTGGGGCTCAGGTACCGCCTGGACCCTCCCCCCAGGGGGCTTTCCAGACAGCTTCTGTTTTATGTTGGAAACATAAAAAAAAATAAAACAAAAATGAGGTAAGTGGGCAGAGAGTGTTTTATTTCAGACCCCCGAATCGAAGGACTTCACTTTCTCTGGTATGATTCAGAGCGGTGAAAGTGACACGCAATGCACTCCTGCTTATGTGATTAAAGGTTTTTATGCAGGATGTCCTTAAATGCAGCTAATTAAGCATCTCTGGCTTTAAAACCCCAACATGAGACACATTTATGTACCCCTCATGCATTAGCCCCCCTACTGCCCCCCGCTTTCTCTGCCCCGCCTCAGCCGGCTCCCCGTTTCTCCCTGTCCTGCCTGACAGCTGTCCCCGTTCCTGTCACGGCTATCACATTGGGGAGAGCCACATCCAACCACAGATGGCTTAGGAAGTCGGACATTCAGTCGTCCTAACCGCTGTCATTAATCTGAGATATTCTGGTAAATGCACCCATCGTCCATTTCTACTTATCTAGTAACATCACAGTCAGCCAGTACCTATCCCAGAATGCACAGGGAATGAGGGATGGGACACAGACACACTGAGACATCCCACCTCTCCCAGAAGCAGTTCCCTGACACTCAGGAATGATACAAACGTCCCAGACATCGTCCAGACATTATACCGCAGGATAGGTTTCTTGACGGTATCCTGAACTCTGGAGGCACGAAGCCGTAATGTAACCCGCTGAGGTACACGCTCAGTAAAGCGCCACGTATTAAATTAACGGAAGAAACAGCGCTAAAAAGGACGGCAGCAGGGCCGCCACCGTCATTTCCGTTTCCAGTTGTGCTATAAAATCCCGAGTGATATTCTTACAGAAACCTCCTAGCAACAAAATGTCAGCAGAGATATGCTTCAGAGTGACAGCACTGATATTTCCCTCGCTTGTTATTAATATTAATGATTTTATGAATAAATAATCACAGGTATTGATACTTAATTTTACATGCAATTTGTTTTCAGAGGGAGTTGCATGGGATGAGCTACGGATTGGGGGCCATCGTGGAGAGATGGCTGGCCTGCAATCATTAGTATACATCTATCAAGTTTTACATTTTCAATGCCGCCAGTCCCATCTGCAGCCCACAGGATTATTTACTGCCCTAAATAATGTTTGAAGGCTTGCCTGCTGTTTTCCTGCCCTGCTTAATATGTTTAGTTTGTCCACACTATATGGAAGAAGGTCGGCTCTGGGATTTGCTTTTCTGGATACTAATTTGTTAAACACAGTGAAAAGTGCTGGCAATATAGAGAAGCAAATAAACAGGCACACAACAGACAAATTTATATATTGTATAATATTGCTTCGCAAAGCTGCTCTTATTATTTTTGGGGAAAAAAAGTAGCAACTGTAATAATAATAATCTGTGTTCTATAACCTCTTATCTAATTCAGGGCCCCAGTGAGCTTGTAGCTTATTCCAGGAAGCTGCGGATTCTAGGCCACCGCTGGAGAAACACACAGACACAAACACAGACACAGTGAGACACACAGGCAGACACACAGAGACAGAAACACTGACAGACACGGACACAGAGACAGACACACAGAGACAGAAACACTGACAGACACACAGACAGACACACAGAGACAGAAACAAAGACACAAAGACACACAGACAGACACAGTGAGACACATAGACAGACACAGTGAGACACACAGACAGACACACAGAGATAGAAACACAGAGACAGACACACACAGACACACAGATAAACACACACACACGCACACAGGTTTGTAATTATATCTTTATGGGGACTCTTCATTCATTCCTAAGGGAAAAACCCTAATCCCAAGAATGATGACCTTATCCCCTACCCAGCCCTAATCTTAACCATAAACAACCAAACAAAATGCAAGACTTCTGGTATTTTCAGTTTTATTGATTGTACTCACAGATTTTTATAAAATAGTTTCCGAAATTCTGAAAATGTCCCCACAATGTCAAAACAATAGGCATTTTAAGCAATTGACCTGGGAATAGACCTGACACAGGGAAGACATGCAAACTTCATGCATTCATTCAGGGTCAGGGGCTGAAGGTGTGAGGTTACATTATGATGATGATGATTATTATTATTATTATTATTGTTGTTGTTGTTGTGGTTGTTGTTTTGTTATTGTTGCTTTTATTATTATTATTACTATTATGTACTGACTTGTACAGCTCGTTTAGCACAACACCAGTAACGTACAATGAGAAACAGTCAAGGCACAGTCTGCATTAATCACATAAATGTATTAGCAGTTTGGTACCAAAGATGGATGCAGGGAAGATAAGAGTTAAAGATAAGCTGAATGCAGGTTCTTGTTTTTTTCCTAGTAATATATCACAGTGATGGACATTTTTCAGTACTGGGGCGCCTCAAGAACTGCGCTTATAACTGCTGTGTGGTGTTTGGGTGGGAGGGAGATCCCTCAGAGTGGTCTAAGAGTCCGGGGTGATGGCGTCTTAGAAGGAGACTGAGGCATACAGAGCTTCCGCATGAAGACGACGAGCTTCTGCACTTCATAATTCTCATCATGATCATCATCACCATCATCACCATCATCATCGTCGTCAGCCGTCTTTTTCACTATCCGTTTGTGGTAATCTGTCCTACTCTGAATTCTGGAGAGCTGCAATTGGGTAACAAAGTACAGCAGCTTTATCCTAAAATAATGGCTCTTGTCACTGAAGCGTCCTACCTGCTGCTCTCTGTGATATTCTGCCTGCGAAACTCCATCAGACTCAATCTCTCTGCTCTGCCAGTCTGAGGTGCCTGTCAAATGAGACGGATCCGAATCGCGGCACGGCAGCGGAAGAAGCCCAGCGCACGTCTTCCCCCCGTCTCTCTCTCTCTCTCTCTCTCTCTCTCTCTCTCAAGAGGTGTCTGTTACCTCCCCGCTTTAATTCTGTGCTATCTTTCACAGAGCACGGATAAAGCAGATTTCCCATCGCATGCCCCCCCCCCCCCCAATCTGAAGCACATGTGTGTTTCTCTTTGGAGGACCGAAACTGGACTGATTCTAGTGCTGCACATGCCCTAAGTGTCTGAAGGACTGTGAGAGTAAGGGCTGGCGTGTAACTCTGGTAGCAGAAGGTTGTTGGTTCAAATCCTGTGCCTGGGAGAGTGAAATTATCATTGGGCCCTTGTGAAAGGCCGTTAACGCCAGTTGCTCCAGGTAGGTGACTGTGCCCTCTGATTCCCACTTGTACACTGCACAAAAGCGTAAAATAAATAAATACCCTAGTAACAAAATGAGAAAAATGGGAGCATGCTGCACGTTATGCATATATTTAACTCACTTCGCGAGATTAATTTTGGGTACAGCTCACAGCAGGCAGCTTTCTAGACCACTTAACTGTGGACAAATATAGTGTATCTCCAGGTACTTATTTATGTCTGCGGGGTTCAGAAGCCGCTAACCCACTGTTTTGCATGAAGTTCCTTTTTTAACTCTTTAAGACCTCAACATTCTTTCCTTGTGCTAGAGTCCAACAGCCACTTCCTTCTGTGGGATATTCCATGCTAACGAGCAGCGTAAGAAAAGATTCGACTCATTAAGCGTTCTGTCGCTAAAGTATGCTATTTAAGTGAACAAAAAAGTCAATCTTACTATGCAATGAAAACACACACACATACACTGCTGTGAGACGTCACACGTGTTTGATCCAGGCCCTCCCAAACAACAAAAGTGCCCTCAGACCCACACGATTATCACCCCCTACCCCACGTATGCGCATTGTTCCTGTGGTGTGTGGAGAGGATCGAATTGATTTGATGCTTTATCTCAAAGCTTTCTAATTCAATCGCGGGGTAATTGCTTCTTCTTAATCTCCCCTACACCAGAGTTCCTTAATCGGCTGCTCCAGATGGTGCGAATTATTTACCACTGATCAGGAACAGAATGAACCGCGTTCTCCTTCGAAGGTTGTATTTCTGTTCGCCTAACCATCCTCTGCTTTCAACTTTAGTTATGGTTTAGGTTTTAACTATGGACCGCCATGATTAGAAATATCGCAGATTCACGTCCCAGGGGATGTTTGTGTGACCTAAGCAATTCACTCAACTTCAGTGCTTTTGGGAGACATCCAATGGTATTAAAAACAAGGAAATAAGTGCAAGGTAAGGGCTTTGACCCACTTATTTATCTCAGTAGGGTCTTCTGGATATATGCTTGTTCATTTCAGCATAGATTTGTTGTTCTGAGAACTTCAGCTACAGGGAGAGAGTAGTTTGGAAAAATGTTTGATTTTATTTTATTCCCACAGTGAGGTCCATTGAGGTAAAATAGTGTCACATTTGCAATAAAGACAGATTATGCATTAAGCACTGTGTCGTGTATTTGCTGGCGAATATGGCATGTGGATATGCTCGTCAAACACATCCCTCCCCAGCCTCGAAGATTAAACGGCCCAGCGGCAACTCATCGATACCCACCTTGACTTCTTTTCCTGAAGCGAGTCCACTTCCAAAAGGGGCGGCCAAGACTCTAGAAGGATCTACCATTGAAATTCCACACTCTACCAATCGGAAACAGCACGGCCCAGCTTGAATTAAATCAGCCCCCAACTGGAGCTGGGACTTTCCACTTATGGCGGATGGGCCGGTCTGGAAGGTCTGGAGGCCACCCTGAAAACTAGTGAGCCCCCCCACGAGCCCACCAGTGAGCCCCCCCACAAGCTCCCCCATGCGCCCCCCCCATGTGCCCCCTATGAGCCCGTCTGTGAGCCCCCATCTGTGAGCCCCCCATAGGGTGTGTCCGGTGGCCTGGCGAGGACATGGGTGGCTCATTAAATGTGCAGGCCTGGCTGGGTCCTGGCGGCGTGACCTTGTGGAGGGGGGTCCGTCTTCCCGTGACTCCTCCCCACACCTGCTCTCAGCTCCACTGTCTTCTGCTCCCTGTTTGAAAGTGAGGTACCTTGGATTCCTGCCCAGAGAGTCTGGAGCTCAGATTGGCTCTGTGTGATCCCCCCCCCCCCCCGCACAGGTCTGCCAGGGTGGGGTCAGCCATCACCCCAGGCAAGCCGCTCCGCTCCTCACTGCAGTGCCAGTCAGAAAGCCTGCCACCTTGGCGCTGTGCCAGCAACCCCCCCCCCCCCCACCCCCAGCCAGCCCTTCACCCTCTCCATAAAGCACGCCTCTCGCTGTCTCACATACACAGCGTGTTCGATTTGGCTGCCTCCTCCAGCAGACCCCTGTGATCCCCCCCCAACCCGCCGACACCCTGCTCTTTCATCACTAGTCACATGATCAGGAGACAGGAGCTCTGTGTGCTTGGTGGGGGGTGGGGCATCGAGAGAGCGAGAGGCTAGAGAAACGAGCAAGGATGTGAAAAGCTGCTAACGACAAGCTGACTCAGTGAGTGGGGAGGGGGGGGCCCTCAGAGGTCGGGGGGGGGGGTCTGTTTAGGTCGACACATTGATCCCATTCCCAGTGACATTAAGCGGGGAGCTGGTCATAAGCTGCCACACATAGACTGTCACACATAGACTGTCACACATAGACTGTCACACATAGGAGGTGACGCGTCGCGCGGCATGAGGCACCCAGCAGCGTATTCCCGCTTTTCCACATCCGCCGGAAAATGTCCCCAGACGTCTGCAGCAGTGGGACGCTCTGCTATCACAGGGCGGACTGACAGTGAGTGCGTGAGGGCCTTTCGTCACGCTGCGTACGGAAACAGTACCTAAAACACGGACGTTTGCCTGCCATTGTCACTGGCCCTGCTTTGAATCAGGAAGAGAAAAGCCCCCTTCTGGACCTCGGGGGGGGGGGGGAATTGGGATGGATGCTTGCCGGTTGCCAGCCCTGGAAACATGAGAGAGGGGCCACTGAACGGCAGAGCCGAACCGGCCTTGGGACCAAGAGGCGGTGGTGGCAGGTAAGGAACCTTCCGGAAAGAGCAGGCAGATCCAGGCATGAAGGCTTGGTTCTGCCGTGCCTGACAAGAGCAGTGAGAGGGGCGTGGGGGGTGCAGCCTGCTTTTTGGGCCCCCCTTGCGGGGCAGCTTCTCTGCTTTTTATGTCGGTTAATGGTTTCAATGGTTTTTCAGCCATCTTTAAACCACAAATACGCCTGCCGCAGAAAGACGAGGAGAAATTGGTTCCGTCGGCATGATAATCACTCCAACTGCCCAAAGACGGCTGGCCCTGGCACCCCCCTGGGGCCGATGCCTTCCCTGGCAGCGAACGCAGCGCAGATGCCCGGGAGGCCGGAACAGCGCCTGGGCACCACGGCTGCTCGGCAAACCGCAGCGGGAGCGAGAGCCGGACCGGCGGGGGCAGGTACTGTGCTGCTGGGATAAGCATAGGGGAGGGGGGAAGAGGAGAGTCAATCTCTCGGTGTGCTGCTGTGGGGGGGGGACCATTACAAAGCACGTGTTGCAGTTCCCCTGAACCACTGAACTTAATCTTAAATTTCCCAAGAACTGACTTGAAACAGAACCCCCCCCCCCCCCCCCCCCCGCCATGCCACGCACCTGTACAGTGACCAGCTGCAGTAAGCATCTGCAAATGTGCCCATGAGACAATAAGCGAGAAAACGAATGAGAGATCCGCACATCCGCGGCGTCGCCGTGAGTGGGCCTGTCGCTTGGCCGTATGCACGCTCGCTCGCTCCCTGTTGCCGCGTCGCTACGCGGTTGCCGAGCGGCGGTTGCCGGGCGGCGGCTCTGAGCTTGCCGGTGTTTCTCAGGTACTAACTGAAGGTACATCACAGCTGGGCACATTACGGCTACCTTCTGTGTCCGGAGATCCGGCTTAATTATTTTTTTTTAACGCCTCAATGTCTGTGGAAGTGTGTAAACTCATTTGGGGGGGCATAATAGATGGGGTGACTGTGATTTCTCCCCTTAGCTCCTCATGATCCAAACTCCCCTCGTCCTTGAGGGCAGACCCCCCCCCCCCGGCCCCCCCACCACAGCTTTGCATGTTAGCAGCGACCTCCCTGCCAGAAACACTCACAAGGAAATTAAACCCCCCTCCCCTCAGGGGGCATGGGTGCAGGGGGGCCTACACATCTGTGGCTCTCTCTATCCCCCCCCCCACAGATTCAACTCTATGTCATTTTCCTCGCTACGCCGATACACTCCAAAGCGTAACATAAAATCACACTGGGGGGGAGGGGGGGGGTCCTGCTGTCTTTGGGGAACAGGATCCCATACAGAAAGATCATATTTGCACGGGGCAAACCGACTTGCCATTTGACAAATGAGAATCGTTTATTTTTATTTTAATTCCAGCCCTTGAACTTGAACTTAGCGTAGCATGTCGTCCCCCCCCCCATCCTGGAGTGATTTAACCCCTCCCATTTTAACACTTTAAATTTCTACAGCTGGATTTTACTGTTGGAATCGGGGCCAAATGTTTGGCTTCATAGTGAAACCTCGGAATGTTCAGACTTGAACCTACAACCTTCTGGTTAGCGATACCTTGACCGCTGCCACTCCAAAACAGTGCCCTTGTTAACTTGTTCCAAACAGTCATTAGGACATTACCCCTGGGCAGTAGAGAGAGCACCCAGTGCCAGTCTGGGTTGGCGCTGTATCATCGATGCCAGACTGTTCACTCTGGAATTTATCGGAGGGGAAATGGGTAGAACCCCTGAGCATGATGTGGTGGACGGAGGTAATAGTGTGAGCCCAGCTACAGTGGTGGGGGGGGGGGTCAGAACACAAAAAATGGGATGTAGGAAAGTTCCAGAACCCGGGATCGACTGCTGTCCACTGAAGAGGGCCCGAGAAAAGGAACAGCGGAGCCGGTAAGGTTTCTGATGTGGTTGCTGTGATCCAGTCAGCCCCCCTGCTCCTTATGGAGATGGGATCACCCTGCACACTCATTTAGGATGTGACAAGGTGATAATTAAAGTCGCCGGCTATGTTCCGGCAGCATCTGTGCCCCTTCACGCCGTGCGGTGCCCGTGTGGACGGCTGTCATCTGGCTGGCCCGCCCCATCCCCCCTCTCTGAATGTCAGGACGTGTTTTACACGCACGGAGGCATGTGTGGAAACTGAAACACAGGGGACGCAAGCCCTCACTCCAGTAACTCTCTATCATAAAAAGGGGGACAGGGTTTCCCCCCCCACCACCCTGATGGAAAAGCATAAAAACAGTCAGCCTGCATCTTACGCAGTTTTTGAGTGTGATTTTGAATGATTGCAGTTTGGATATACAAAAAGAGAAAAGCTTTAAAACTAACCAAAATTCAGAATTTCAAATCGGCACACAAAATATATTATAGCATTTGTTAACTGCATACTGTACTATAGCATTCACTAACTGTGTACGGTACTATAGCATTCACTAACTGTGTACTGTACTATAGCATTAACTAACTGTGTACGGTACTATAGCATTCACTAACTGTGTACTGTACTATAGCATTCACTAACTGTGTACGGTACTATAGCATTCACTAACTGTGTACGGTACTATAGCATTCACTAACTGTGTACTGTACTATAGTATTCACTAACTGTGTACGGCATTCGCTATTTGTGTACTATACTATAGCACTTGCTATTTGTGTACTGTACTATATCATTCGCTAATTGTGTACTCTACTATAACACTGCTTTTTGTGTACTGCATTATAGCGTTTGCTAATTCTGTAGTATACTACAGCACTCGCTAACTGTGTACTGCACTACAGCATTTGCTAATTGTGTACTGTATTACAGCATTTAATAAATGTGTGCTATACTATAGCACTTGCTAATTGTGTATTGTACTATGTGAATTTGCTATTTGTGTGCTGTGCCATACCATTTGCTAATTGTGTACCGTACTATTGTATTTGCTAATTGTGTTGTGTTTTAGCACTCGTTATGTATACTCTAGTATTCGTTATTTGTGTACTGTGCTATAGCATTCACCATTAGTATACTGTACTACAGCACTCGCTATGTGTATACTGTGCTATTGCATACTTCACTGATTAAGCACTACCCTGTTAAACTAAACTCATCTCTTAAGCTTGGATGTTCCAAAACCTGGCTGTTATTAGACCTGTACTAAAGAAACTAAATCTTGAACCTAGTGATTTAGGAAACTATAGACCCACCCCAGGATCTCAAATCTTTCTTTCATTTCACAGATCCTGGAAAAAGTTGTTCATCAGCTGTCTTTTCTACAGAAAAATAATGCTAATGAATTATATCAGTCTGGCTTTAGACCAAACCATACAACAGAAACACCTTTAATCAAAGTAGTGATGATTTGCTTATGGCTTCTGACCGTAGCTGTATATCTCTGCTGGCATTACTAGATCTAACTGCAGCATTCGATACAGTGGACCATAATATCCTGTTGGACCGGCTAGAATCTGTGGTTGGCATTAAGGAGACAGCCCTCTCTTGGTTTCGCTCCTATTTAACTGATTGTTATCAGTTTTAGACTTTTCAGATTTATGTTTTGATGGTCACATAAGTATTACTAGAACTGCGTTCTACCATCTACGGAACATAGCCAAGCTTCGGAAGACGCTCTCCTTTCATGATGCGAAAAAACTAATACATGCCTTTATAACTTCCAGACCGGTCCACTGTAATGCCCTCATTTCCGGGCGCCCATCTAGATCCTTACAGAAACTTCAACTAGTATAAAATGCAGCAGCCAGAGTTCTTACAAATACAAAAAAATTGATCATATTAGCTCTATTCTATGCTCCCTTCGTTGGCTGCCAGTTAAGTCTCAGATTGACTACAAAATTCTACTATTAACTTATAAAAAACTGAATGGCCTTGCACCAGAATTCCTTATAGATCTACAGGTCTCGATCTCAGGGAGAAGGATATCTATTAGTAACCAGGGTAGAAAGATCTATGGCGAGCTGCAGAGCATTCTCTTATAGAGCTCCTCTGCTTTGGAATAGTCTTACAGCAGATGTGCGAGATTCAGGCTCACACGCTTGTTTAGTCTAGCTTATTGGGACTCTAGATCTAGCCCTAGCTGACTCCTCACTCCCAGTTAGACCTATAGTGTGAGGTGTAGAGCTGGGTGGGGATCGGTGCCATTGGCTTTGGATGAGCTGAACTGTCAGTGCTGTCACTCTAGCTTCACACTCCCTTGTGGAACTGCAGTGCTGACGTTCAGGGACCCCCCATGCCTGCGTTCCCACCTGCCTCTCCCTCCTACTGCTGCCACAGCCTTATCTGCCCGAGCTTACATACTGCACTCACCTAACTGTTAGCACTGCCTATAGTCTCCCCCACTTTGGCTAATTGCACATTTTATTTCCCCTACTCCTCCTAGGGTGTGCTTCCTGGAGACCCCATAATATCGAGATATTCTGCCTACCCTGCTGCCCGCGACATCTCCACTACCTGTGGCATCTCTCTGGCCTGCTCGGCCTTCTGCCGGTGGTGTCTCACTATATGTGTGACTGTGACCGATGTAGGCGAGCATTTGCTAATTGTGTACTGTACTGTAGCCTTCGCTAATTGTGTACTGTACTGTAGCCTTCGCTAATTGTGTACTGTACTGTAGCCTTCGCTAATTGTGTACTGTACTGTAGCATTTGCTAATTGTGTACTGTACTGTAGCATTCGCTAATTGTGTACTGTACTGTAGCATTCGCTAATTGTGTACAGTACTGTAGCCTTCGCTAATTGTGTACTGTACTGTAGCATTCGCTAATTGTGTACAGTACTGTAGCCTTCGCTAATTGTGTACTGTACTGTAGCCTTCGCTAATTGTGTACTGTACTGTAGCATTCGCTAATTGTGTACTGTACTGTAGCATTTGCTAATTGTGTACTGTACTGTAGCCTTCGCTAATTGTGTACTGTACTGTAGCATTTGCTAATTGTGTACAGTACTGTAGCCTTCGCTAATTGTGTACTGTACTGTAGCATTTGCTGATTGTGCTGTGCTTATAGTTGTTAATATTTGAAATACAATTTGCTAGTTGTATTTTTGTGTTACCCTTTTGTGTAATATTTGAGTCCTAAAAAACTTAAGTGCTAAGGGCAGCGATCAAAAGGCCAAACTTTCTCATTTTTCCCTACCCAATGTACTGTAACAACCATTGTATTGTTATTTAACAACTGTCATTACATTGAATTCACATTGTACATGCACAGTTCAGTAATCAGCCATGATTTAAATTATATGTCAGATTGGGAATACAGCAGGTACATATGCAAAGTAAATAGGCAGTTTTGTATAAGGGTCTTGAATGTATGTGGTTTTGAGAATTGCGGCGGGTTGTGGAACCAACCTACTGAGTAAGATGGGGGTTGACTGTATATCAAATTAAACCACATTCATGGCTCAGGTATATTATTGTCAGCCATCAAAACAATTATGCCCACAGCAGAATGCCCCCGACTTTTGTCTGCCCTGTCCCCACCCCGCCCTCATTGGCCAAATGCAAGGGCTGCCACCAGATCGAACCATCTGTGTGGATGACGAGTGACCAGGAAGAGCAAAGCTACACTGAATTAGCATGAAATGCTGCTGGACAGTCCTTTCCTTCCCATTTCCTGTGACGTCTGAGAAATACAAGACTTTAAATTTTAGCTTCCAAAAAAAAAAAAAAATGAAACGAATAATCTTCCCTCGGCCCAGTCTAATGATTTTGGACGCAAGTCATGCAGTGGAAATACCCAACTAAAAGAGAGCTTTTCTGCTTAATCCCAATATTAGATTGCATATTGATGAAAAGTCTAATACCTGTACACATAAAATCAGAGCAGCGGACTTAATAAAATAATAATACCCATGCTAATGGATTTGAAAATCCGCCCAAAGTATTTAATGGTCCTCGCAGTATTTTATAGCTCGCAGTTTAAAACTCCAGACTTGTCTTATCAGAAATGAAGGTCACTCGTATTAAAGTTTCTCAAGCGGGATGTTCACCTTAACTTAATAACATGCTCAGATGGAAAGGAGGAGGTGAAGGAGAGCAGGGGTTTGAGTTCATGGTGAGTAAGGAGTGAATGTGACACCCCTGCTCAGTCTGCACTGGCCACAAATGCTCACCAAAGTGTGAGAACTCCTTGTTTGAGATGAGCTCCCTGTCCACGTTTCTCTGCACTCTGTGATCACTGGTGATTGGTTCTGGGTCGTGTATCCTCATCACATGTCAACACCGGAGCCTCCTGTTGGCTGAAGCCCCTGTGCCGATGACTGGTGGACCCCGTGGACAGGGCTGGACAAGACCGAACTCGTCCTTTCACACTGATTTACAGCATTGCTGGTTGGAACACGCTGGAAGCCCGCGGCTCCGTTTGATTTCCTCTCCCTCGCTTACTCGTTATCTGCCTTCAATTCCCTTGTTCTGCATTGTGTCGTTCTCCTCCTAATGCCTTTATTTAGCTGCTTGGTTGACACTGCTGTGAAAAGTGTTAAAGTGTTTAATTTATAAACAGGCGATGTCTTGTTGGCATGGTTTAGCCTGAGCGAATCCTCAGCAGAACAGCAGCGGGCTCCTCATGGGTTGGAACCAGGAAGCTTTAGGTTTCAATCTCATTTTTATTCACCATCCCACCTGCCGCTAACAGGGGGGGTCATGTACTTTTCTGTGACCATTTCCACTGCCTTTAGACTGGAAAAGAAGAATTCATCTTTACTAGTGAATGGCCTCCATTTTGTTTTTGCAAGTGAAAGGTCATGTGATCCTGATCCTGGGAGTAAAACATCAACGACCGACAGCCGCCTTTTCCCGCCGTGTGGTTCCCGGCCAGGGCGAAGCTAGTGAGTCAGGTCACCCAGCTTCTCACGCAGCGCTACAGCGAGACCCCAGCCTCCCGTGAGCCGCTTCGGGCGTCCGTGGAGGAGGATGACCGACGGAGGCTCCGATGCCCGATGAAACTTGACGTTTCCTGTCCGCTTGGGTTCTCAGATCCTGCCCCAGATGAGCTCCTCTAGCACATATTTGCTTACGCTGTCATTTCTGGAGAGACAGCGACCGTTTTGAGAATATATACCAATGCGCCATCCTGATGTAGGGAGGAATATGACTTGAACAGCCACAGAGAGCGAGATTAACCTTAAGATGTCTGTCATCTCCAGGTTTAATCCAGCCAATCAAGTTACTAACGGCATGTGAGGTAGACCGATCGTGACTGACAGGCTTCTTTGAAGGCTTCACTTCCACTGTCTCGGCAGCCGGCGCTTAACAGAATTCTGGAATTTTCTCATCATTCGCAGCTACGCAGACAAGCTGTCAGTCTGTCAGGCTGATGTTAGATCCGCACATGGGATGAGGGACAGAACTACATGATACACGGATGAGAGGAATTCAAAGGCAAATGAATACGCTGCATAGCTTGGTGGGAGGGTAGGTAGGTGTTCTGCGACTGTCCTCGGAGAGGACAAAGTAAACAAAATGAAAGATGGCTGCCTGTATGAAAGGGACACAAAGCACGTCAGGAATGCCTGCAGTTTGTGGTTTGGGTGTCACAGTTTGGGCACATTTTTTGAGAAGGAATAAAAATCTATTATATAAAACTATATATGGCACAGCTCAATCCTGCGAGCCCCCGGAGGAGTCAAAGGCAAAAGTTGATAGGGGATAGGGGTCCTGGGACAATTCTGTTAAATTACAAATGATTGGTTAAATTTGGTCTGTTTGTGTTGGGTGGGCAGATAATCCCTTTGGGTGGGCATCAGAGGGAGAAAGTTCAGGTCCAGAAAATATAAATCCAGACCTAGGATTATCTACAACCAACCAGTTGAGTACTCTATGACTGTGACTCTTTGGCTGTGTCCAAATTCAGGGTTTGCATCCTGAAGGTCGAACAGAAAGTCTTGTGAAATGGGATGGTCTGGCATACGGATAATTTTCTATTTGTGTCACCAGCTGTGCCCGCTCTTACCCTTGTGTCGTGAAGCCCCACTTCTATCGCCTAGCCAGGACACATGCTATTTACTGCTCCGCAATGAATCTTGGGATATACTGCGCTGCGAAGGATTCATTGAGTGGATCCTTCTTGACTCAGCAAAAGAAGGATGCGTTTCTAGACCGTATTTGAAGGAGCCTTCAAAATGGGCCAGCCTTGTCACGCTGCTGTTACGCATTCGATCCTTAAATGCAGCCTTAGAAGGACGCCGCCTCTGAATTTGGACACAGCCTTTATACGCAACTGGTTGGTTGAAACAAAACCTTGGGTTGGATTTGTATTTTATGAATCTGAACTTTCCACGTTTGGGGGGCATTGCCCCCCCCCCCCCCCCCCCAACCTGTAGCCACGGAGAAACCGACACTGTACCCTGACCCAGACGGGAAAGCCCACAAAGAAATATTAACTGGGTTTTATCTTAGGAAATACAGAACCACTTTCCTGCTAAGTGGCATCTAAAATGGAGGTTTTGGTGCAGATTTTGCAGGGGACCGTAAGAGTGGCTTTTGGCAGCAGACTTGGATGGTTTGTTGGTTTGGGAGACCGTAAAATGAACATGTTAGGAATAGCCTATGGTGGGAAGAAGGTGCTGGACTGTGTGATGCCCATTCATTCAGCTGTAAGACCATCTGGAAACTTTATAAAAGAGCCGTCTATAATCCCTGCAACTGGTAAGTTTTATGTATTGCTCTGGTATTATTTCGGGTGGGGCCTGCTGTGAGTCAGCCCTTTCCCCCCCCCCCCCCCCCCCCGAATCTCTAATGACCTCTGCATTACGCCCTACGCTGACATCACAGCGCTTCAGCTTGGTCAGCCCGTTCCAGCAGCCTGCGAGTCAGGTGTCTCATTTGACTGATCGGGTCGGGTTTGGCCGTGAGGACAGAAGTTCTCGCCCCGAATCCGAATCACGACCATGCCTCCCATCTGTGTCAGAGCCCACACCCTGCTGACCTTGCTGTAGGTGTTATCTCTGAACTCATTCTGCTGCCGTCTGTTTTTCAGTTTCCCTTCCTCTGAGATGCCGGTCACGTCTGTCTGTCCCCTCCCACTTTCCCCTCCGTCACACAGAGCACTTCCCAAAACACAGCGCTAACCCGACAGCTAATTTATCCTCGGCGGAGCCGTAAATGTCAAAGATGTGCCGCTCGCCGCCCTCCAAACTCCTTCTCTGCACTGCCTCCCAACTGTCATGCTACACACTCGCTATACTGTATGTTTGCCACACAACCACTACACACCCGCTACATGTTCGCTACACAACCACTACACACCCTCTACATGTTTGCTACACAACCACTACACACCCACTACATGTTCATTACACAACCACTACACACCTGCTACATACTCACTATACACATGATTCATGTTTATAAACAGAATTTTAATGCACAGCAGCAAAGTTAAACGCACATCACAAATCTGTCGCACTTTCATCATACCGCCACTAAATCGGCAGAGTTAAACCGTGATTGGTTTAATTGCAAGGAGTACTTGACGATTGCTGGTCCCCATTGGCCATTCGGTGCATCTGGAGCCCCCTCCCCCGCCCCCCCAACCGCCCTAAATTCCATCCCTATGGAAATCAGTATTATTATGGGAGCGGTACAACGGCTGGCGGTTTCCTAAAAGCTCCAGAGGAGGAGGAGAAAATGGCTGTGGAAATTATATACGTTATAGAGCGGTGGAGCGATTACCGATAACTGCAGTGTGACAGAGTGCACTTTGGGGGTGACCGGCGCAGGCATGGGAAGGACAAACCGCCGTCTTAAACCACAAAAAAGGGGATGGAGTGTTGGGGGGGCAAGATACAGCGGAATTGGATACACACTCCCAAATCCATAAGAGGGAGCACAGTAATGGCTCTTGTCACTTTGGCCGGATGGGATGGTGCTGCGCCAGGGGTCCGAGGAATTTTCTGGATGGAATTCTTAGAGGCTGGCGGGGTGCGCGGAGAACCGGCCTGAAGCAGCCGTCTTTTTCACTGCTCAAAACTAAAAATGAGCAGGCCATTAATTTGCTGCCCCATTTGCAGAGGGTCCTGTGTGACAGTGAGATGGACCTGGAGCAGGAAGTGGGGGGGGGGCACTCACATGCTCAGTATAACGTGAATCAGTCCCTCACTGAGGGACATAGAAACACCATGACTCATAGCATCTCCGCCTTGTGCTTGACGGGAGTGATGAATTTGGGTGCCTAAATGCTAGACTCCCCCTTTCCGGAGACCGATTTAATCCTGAGGTGTGCTAACTCATCCACTGGGGCCTAATGGGGCACACATAGGCGTCCACGCAGCCCGCCTGCGTGTGGCGTGAGTGCCGCTGTAATTGTCCTGGGAGGATGTTCACATTAAGGGTCCTTTGGCAGCCTCCACGGGCTATTAATGCAGCGGCCGGCCACGGGTGCTGCTAATGTATTAGCGGGCCGATTATAATACATTACGCGGGCGTAGCCGACGGGGACCAAAAACGGCGGGGCCAGCACACCCATCGCCCACGCTCCTTATGACGGGCCGCTTGATGACGAACGGACATGGAGGAAATGTTCACCGAAGGCTGCAGAACAGAGCTCTACTACCGACGGTCATGCGGTGGTCTGAAACCAAACACACCCCCCTCTAAAAGTCAGGGCTGGGCCAGCGATGAATGCAGAAGAAATGAGCACAGCTGGGAGGGTGACGAGGAATGTACCGCTCACTCATTTCATTATTAATGTCTTAATGCTTCTCCTCTGAGGTCCTCTGATTATGAGAGGGGAATAGAGGAGAGAGTCAGTCCACTGGGCAGCTGGCAGAGCTGGGGGGGGGGGGGTGCCTTTAATCAAAGATGAGACCCCCGCCCATTGTCAGAGTGCTTGCTGTCCAGATGTATGGAGGTTCATTGTATTCATCTCTGCTCCTGTACTGTAATAAATTCCGTGTTCGACAGCCCTGAATCCCGAAGCCAAACTGGACGTTTACGCTGGTCCTCATTATCACCCCGGCGAGAGGGCCACCGTCGGCCCTCACTCGGCATTATGCCGTTCACAGCTGACTCTATTTCTGTACAGGGCTTATTTACAGAAAGATGGACTTTTTTAACAAATAAAATTGCCAGCAACCTGAAAGATCCAGCCCAGATCGAAGGCGGATATTTCTGAAAAAGCGAAGCTTTCATTTGGTCTGTTTGTGTTGGGTGGGCAGCCACAAGAAAATCTGTGAGTCGTGGGGCGAGGTCTCGCCTCCCCAGCGATGGACGCTGAGCGGCATGTGACAGGCGATGCCCCCCCCCCCTCCAGCCTGCAGACTGCTGCACCTCATCATTACTGCTGTTAGAGTTCCTTGTGGGACAGAGAGAGAGGAGGAAAAGGGAAATGGGTGTGGGTGTGTGTGTGTGTGGGGGGGGGGGGGGGGCACGTACCTCTTTAATGTGGTAGGATCTCCCGGAGAGGAGGACAAAGCTCGCAGTTTGACAGTGGCCTGCAGGTCTCTGCGGAGGGGGCGAATCTGGGCAGGGTGTGCAGGTCCCGTGAGGCTGGGCTGGGGTAGGCGAGTTCAAACACTGCTGACGGATAATCTCTCCCCAGTAAGAAAAAGGCTATATCTCAATGGTTACGCCCACAGTGAGGGTCAAACGCTTCCAAAACCATCGAGGTCTGAATCAGGCTCATAATGCCGGCGGAAACCAAATGGTGGTTCGTCGTGCCCCAACTGAACACGAGAGTCTGTAGAAATGGAAGCTCATGGACCAGACGTTTCAGAGTTCCTTTCAAGCCCTGTGTCCATGGCAACCCCCCCCCCCCAAGAGACCTATTAAAGCAGCCGTTTGAAGTTTGTAAAGTTTGTACATATCGATAGTTTTAAGTGTAACATTTTAATTAGATTTCTTTAATTCTGCTCTTTTCCTGAGTGTGAGATGTGACGTGGGATTATAACTGCCTGAGGAGGCAAAAACGCACGTAAACAACAGAAGATACTTTTTTCCCCTAAGTGGAGGTGGTAAGAATCGAAGGTAGAAGTTTGCACAAATTTAACAATAAAATAATCGGTCACCTTGGCACGTCATCCTCCAGGTGGGGCCTGACTCTCCCCTCATTTGTCTGCGTTTGCTGCCCACGATGGCCGCAGGAGATGAGGCCCCGAGGCCTGCTCTGGCTTTCAGGAGCTCCAGGAGGCCAGACGGACAGTGCAGCGATCCCTCTTACTGCCAGTGAGCAGACTGAACCTCGCACGTGAGTGCAAGGGCAGAAAAGGGAGTGGCTGGTATGGTCGTGAAGGATGGAAGTTCAGATCCCAGTCTGGGCCTTGTTTTCACATCCCCAAGTGACTTGCTCCATTATTAAAAATAATGGGCCACTTCGGATGAAAGCGGAAAGCCCTCCCTCAGCGCAGTGCAGCGCAGTGCAGCGCAGTGATACCCGTGACATCCTCACATAGACACTCCTGTGCTGTGTTCCGGGGCTGTGGGTCTGCATTGAAGGGAAAGGAACCAATTGCCCTCAGGAAACCAATATTTAAGATAACCTTGATATGTGTGAATGTTTACATCCCTGCAAACAGAGGAGAATGCCAGCGTAGGCGGAAGACATACAAACAAAAAATCCAATGAATGCGATAATAAAAAAAATTAAAAAAAACACAAATGGATACAAAGACTCATCTCATGAGATCTGGTCCCTGAGGCAAGTTGAGTTATAACCCAAGAAGAGCGCCACCTCTGGTGGAGGAAAGAAAACTTTCTTAGTGCATGTGCAGAGATAGAGTGCCTCTGTGTGTGTGTGTGTGTGTCGATTAGTTTTATATTACATTGTGGAGTCTCTCACAATGTAGTAATGTCCTGTCCGGTCGATATGCTGGGATCGTCCGCAAAGTAAATATTACAGCAAGGCTCCTTCAGCCCAAACCATCGCAGCCCTGATTCTCTACCTCTTATTCCAACTGCTTTTCCAATTAATCAATTTTGTGCTCTCTGGTAACGTCAATGCTGCCTTTTTTGTTTCCAAATTGGGCCAAAAGGCGCTCTCGTCACTGGCATTGATCTCAGATGCCGGCGCTGTTCTCTGTTCCTTCCAGGACCAAAACATGCGAGGAATTTTTGGGGGCGCTTCCTGTTTTTTCAAATAATCGAAAATAAAACATGTCAAGTCATCTCTTGGAACACCTCATTGGAAATAATCCCACCATTTTCGGCTGTAGGGAGAGACCCTCTGTTTTCGGCTGTAGAGAGAGACCCTCTGTTTTCGGCTGTAGAGAGAGACCCTCTGTTTTCAGCTGTAGGGAGAGACCCTCTGTTTTTGGCTGTAGGGACAGACCTTCTGTTTTTGGCTGGAGGGAGAGACCCTCTGTTTTCAGCTGTAGGGAGAGACCCTCTGTTTTCGGCTGTAGAGAGAGACCCTCTGTTTTCAGCTGTAGGGAGAGACCCTCTGTTTTTGGCTGTAGGGACAGACCCTCTGTTTTTGGCTGGAGGGAGAGACCCTCTGTTTTCAGCTGTAGGGAGAGACCCTCTGTTTTCGGCTGTAGAGAGAGACCCTCTGTTTTCAGCTGTAGGGAGAGACCCTCTGTTTTTGGCTGGAGGGAGAGACCCTCTGTTTTTGGCTGTAGGGACAGACCCTCTGTTTTCTAGATGCACTGCCAAGCTCCTTGGAAAAAACAGACACCCGACGTGTCCGATATTTGAATTTGCATGATGAATATCTCCCACAATATGCATTTTCAAGCCTGTGGCCGCAGAAAGCAGAGCCTCTCTAATGGTGACGGACATGCAATTTAGGGTGGGGAGGCATTTGACATTCTAGATTGAAGCCCATCCCCATGTCTGGGGTACTTAAGGTTTCCTTTCCGTCCTCCGTCGTCAGAGACGATCTGGGCTGACGTGATAAAGATTGATCGATGACTCATTTGAGGCTGTTATAGGGGTCTCAGTGATGGCAGTGTAGTGCAGGCTAACGGGAACACTGTAGCATTGCCCTGAGGCAGAAAACAAAATCATCGTGCCTTCATTCTCGAGTTTGTTCTTGAATCTCATTCTTCTGTGGGCTCCTGTAATCAGACATGGCCCTCCTTGGACACCTGAGCGGAACTGGCCCACCCGTGAGGTAATGTTTACGTTGCATTATTATTATCATTATTATTATGCGGCACGGCTAATTCGCTTAGCAGACGTCGTGCTCCCGGGTTAACCCGCTACGGTCACGCATTAACGATCCCCACATTGGCACGCCGGTTGAAAGCAAGGCCGAACCTTTCCATTAAGCGCTCTCCTCGCTCTGTCTCTCTCTCGTGTGACTCTAATGCCCCGTGGGGGACTGTAAAAATGTCTCAAGGCTCACCATTGGTGAGGCGTCTCTTTTTGCACTGATCCGTGCCGCTTAAAAGAGCACGGAAGGGATTTTAAGCCCCCAAAACCATGACTGCAGCAGCAATAATAGCAACGGTGCTGAAATGGGGCCTGTTAAGGACGACGCCTCTGCTGTACTAAATTCATTTCCCATGCTGAAGCGTTAGCAAAAGTAAATTGACAAACTAACACCGGCTTCACTCTCTGCCTTTCGTGAGCGTTTATGTGTGTGTCAGCATTTTGAGGTCTTAGATGGCAGCCATGATGGTTTTCTGGCTGACACAGTCGCTGTGTGTCGAGGCTTTTGCGTACACTTTTCCTGTCCTTGTTCCTCACAATGCAAAAAACACTGTAATGGAAGAGAGATGATTGTCTAACTCTGAGGCCATCAGAGGTATCCTGCGTATCGGACATAGTGAGGTCTCACTAACTCATTTGGGTAACAACGACCTAACTAGCAAGAAACAACCGCTTTTTCTATCCCAGTTAATTCGCTGTTAGCAGTGTAATTACGCGTCACGCTCATCTGGGCCTCAGCACTTAGAAGAGAGGCTCAACCCAAATCCGCTGGGAAAATCAATCACTCCCCTCACAGAAACTGGTTCCGGGCCCCATTGGGCACAGTAGAGAGACTGTGCCACTGGGGAGAGAGAGCCTATTTATGAAACGTGGTGATCGCAGGTGCTGCCCCTCAGCCTTTCATCAATTTTTCAGCCTCATGGTGGAGCCTGGGTTCATCAGAGAAAGGGGACCACCTTGCCATGACTCACGCCTTTCTCAGCATGTGTGCGTGTTCTGCAAATCCTATTACGCACTTCCGCAAATTCCCACTTTGGATTGTATGACTCGCAGATTGTTCCCGCTAATGACATTATAATGCATTGGGATAAGCGATATAAGGAGAGCAAATTAAATTTGCAGTTTAGGGGAATGGTATCCTCTGTCAAAGGCAAATCGCTCGGAAATCACACGTCTTGCTATTTAGCCGCAGAAAGGCGCTGATTTACAGCCTCCTCGCTGGTTTCATCCCGCCCCGAATACATCTCACTGTAAGCAGGGTGATTCAGCGGGGGCTTAATCTCATGTCTTGTAACCCAGCACAATCTCGCTGACAAGAGACGTGATTAGCTCACTTTGCTAAAGACCCAATTCCCCAGCAAAGGCGACTAATCAGCCTCTTATCTTGGCTCCCGTGGGAAGGCGTTACTGTCCGGAGCAGCTCATCTTTAAAATGTGGCTGTGCGGTGGGGCATTGGCTGGGGGCACAGGAAGGCACTGACTGCGAGCGCAGGGAAGCACAGATTTTGGGCACAGGAACTCAAAGACTTTGAGCAATGCAGGTGATAGAATCTGGGCATAAGAAGGCAGAGGCTTTGAGTACAGGAAGGGATAGTATCTGGGCACAGGAAGTCAGACTGAGCACAGGGAGGGTTAGAATCTGGGCACAGGAAGTCAGACTGAGCACAGGGAGGGTTAGAATCTGGGCACAGGAAGTCAAAGACTATGAGCACAGGGAGGGACAGAATCTGGGTAAAGGAAGGCATGGGTTATGAGCACAGAAAGGCACAGAGTCTAGGCACAGAAAATCAAAGACTGTCAGCACAGGAAGGGACAGGCTGCGGACCCTCCCAGTTCAGCCCCCATGTGGTACGCAATCAGCTCCACATTGTTTCGGTCAGCTACTGTCACATCCCTGACTTCAGCCAGCTAGATGCGGGCATCTCACCACAACGGCGCCCCTCCAAACATGGCAGCGGCCGTGGTTAAGAACACTCGCAGCCACTAATGGTACGTGGAGTTAGAAACAACCCGATTGGAGTAAACAGTATATCCAGAGTAAACAGTCTATAGCCAACTCTACCAAAGTGTAATGTGTCAAAATGGTGGAGAATAATAATAATAATAATAAGAGGAAGAAGAAGAAAAAATCATGGGGAAGCAAGAGTTTCCAGAAAGATCTGTCAGGGCAAAGCTGTGAGCCGCAGGGAAGGTGGTGAGGTGGGAAAGTCAGCATGGCCAGAAACACACCACCTTGCGCCCCTGTTATCACACTTGCAGCTGCAAGCGCCGAAAGTCATGGCGGTGAGGGGAGTGACCTTCCTGCGGGAGGGTGGCCTGTGGGAGGGGCGGGGGGGGATGCTCGCACCTCCACGAGCATTTCCTCTTCCTGCACCGCAAGTGTGGATTCGCCAGGGCGTGTTTTGCCCCCCCTTGCGCGCACAGTGCTGACGTAATCCAGGCTGAACCATTAGCGTGTGCCCAGACATGTGTGTATGTACGTGAGCATATACCGTTTACACATGTCTGCGTGTATGTAAACGTGTGTCACATGCAGACTCACACGCATTTACGATTCAGGTGCAGACATGCGGAGCAGGTGTAGGTGTCACCGAGAGGGACTCTCTGCCCAATCATGTCACCCAGTGCCTTGAGTGAGCTGGAGACTTGCCATGTACCCGTCGGGGTGAGGAGACGCCAATCCTGTCCCCTTGGGGGCGATGGACTGGAAATAGAGGCACAGACAGGGAGAAGATGGGATGCCGAGACCTGACGGAGTAGCCAAAAGGATTGTGGGATATTAATCTCATTACACTGCATTTACCATCCTTGAAAATATGGCTTCACACCAGACGCGCCTCATCATGGCCTCTGAACCAGAAGACCTGTAAACTGGGTGATTGTGTTCCTCCTCCGGGGCGGCATGGCCTCTGCCAGCCTCCACTGTCCCCCACCTGCCAAACCCCCATCTAGCCGGGTAGCAGGGACGCTTCCTGGAGCAGGTGTTTCGAATTAAAGCATGGTTGTGCTGCGGTGCCTTTCTCAGGAGTGAGCGGGCATGCGGGACTCCAATAAGTGTCAACAGGTATCGCAGTGAAACTTTTGCTGCCTCGTCCTTCAGTGCCTCACCGGGAGTTTCATCTCTCTTAAAAAAAATATATGTTTCTGCGGTGCCCCCCAGTCAGGCTACATAAAGCCTGACCGAAGGGCTAATTGACAATTAGCGTGTGCTCTGCAGAAGCAGCAAGTGCACTCGGGGAATGCAGAGAGCACGCATCACAATTATCTGTTTGATTAGGAGAGGACACGGCATGCACGGCCCAGAGCACCCATAAATTAAGTGTCTGCAGAACTCTTGGAAAGTGTGGAGAACCATTGGTTCCGGTCCTTAACACGCCATTCTCCAGGGCTGCCTGTTTATGGGCAAAAAACAAAACAGGTCCCGGGCTCTCAGGGGGGAGGGGTTGAACGGGATTCCAGTGGTTTCCGTGGAAAATCAGCCCTGACCGTTTCATTTATATAAGCGAAACAGACTGGAGCATTTTGGAGGTCAACGGTGTTTGTTTGTTAATTTTGCGGTTGTGGTGAGCGGACACAGGGGTTCGGCCAGACTGTTCCAGGAGCTGCTGGAATTGGGAGAGAGCAACAGTGCGACCCTATTTTTTGATAATTTTTTGCAGGGCTTGCGAAGGCCAGGGGAGTAACAGATAAACACGAGGACAGGAAGTGGGCGAGGCACCTGGCCTTGCTTGCAGCCTTCACCCTGAGCCTTTCCTTTAAAGACCACCGCTAATACAAGTCACATGTGACCACTGGCTGTGGTATCTGTTTCACGCATTCACGGATCGTATGACCGAGGGGGTGGTGGTGGGGGGGTGTCGACAAGGCACCCCCTCCCACACTACATGTACATAAATCAAACCCTAACAGATGGAACACTGCTTCAGGGAGGGGTGTCAGATGTCAGCGTGCACAGGCCAGGTTGCCGACATGGTGTCCAAAGTCACAAGTGACAACAGTGCATGTGTAATGCACGATTTGGAATGCGGACGTTTAAACGCGTGCCGTGTGGGAGCTGCTGTGTCAGGACTGGTGTCGGAGCAGAAGGCACCTCTCTCTGTGCTCGCTGTGGGGGCGAATAGATACCTCTGATAACAATGATACGGTGAACTTGCAGTCACTCTGTAGTGGAGACTTATGGGTAATTCAGGCCTAGGCAGCACCACTAGCTCTAGCTGGAGTCTGAAAAACCAGCGTTGCGTGAAGTTGGGGGGGGGGGGGGGGGGGTCATGAGAACATGATGTTAACCGAAGGTTCAACTGCAGATGGAGAAGGAGGCAGCCCGGAAAGACAGGGGGGGGTGGGGGTGGGATCCTGACAAGAACCACCCCCCTGAACTCAGAGACTGGGGGATGGCAGCACAGTGCTGGCTGGGAAGCCCCCGTTCAGCACTTCAGAGTGCGGACATACATTGATGACAGCAGCCATTCATCCGAGGCCATGCGGGCCCAGGACCTCACAGCGAAAGCGGAGATAAAAGCAGACAGGCGTGTGCTAGGCTGGCTTCAGGGTTAACGACTGCGCAGCCGTCGGGGTCAGATAAACAGCCTCCGAATGCACGCTTATTGAAAACAAACATTAAGTCACGTTATACGGCCTCATACATCTATATGTGAGCATAAATATGTACGACCAAGTCGCCCTTTCACCGGAAAGGCCGCCACTATCGGCCCTCGGTGCGAGTCAGGCGGGCAAGAGGCCGGGCGACAGGGTGGAATGCAGGACGGCATATCGGCAGGGAAAGGTGGTAGGGTCGTGAACCAAGAAATAGTTCAGCCATGAGGAGCAAGGAGGAGGGAGAGTGGATATAATCAGACACCGGCAGGGTGTTGGGTTCGGGTTACACAGAACCACAAAGCGTCTGGCCTGGGGCGGGGGGACATTCTTCCTGCTTTCGCAAATCATGAATAAATACCTGAAAATTTAAAGCAGACCTCTTGTACCAGGAACGTTTAACAGCACTTGGTGGGGATTGTCTTTGTAAATGTGTGAAGGCCATCTTACTTTCACATAAGCGGGAAAGTGGTGCTGGGGGTTCCTCCACTGCAATACAGGCAGGTGGATGGCGATGGAGGCGGTCCAGGAGGGTCAGGACTGTGTCTCACGGTGGCGTGCCCACACCCCCAGGCCAGTGAGGGGCTCAGGGTCTGCATGAGGAACTGGCCTGTGCACTTTCGAACGAGCTCCTATCTCGAACCTAACCTTTAAAAATGCCTGTAGATGCACTGCTAAATGTAAATAGGCTAAATGTAAATGTAAATGCCTCTAAACGTATACACACTGCTAAACATAAATATACTGCTAAACGTAAATACGCTTTTAAACGTATACGCACTGCTAAACATAAATATACTGCTAAACGTATACACACTGCTAAACATAAATACACTGCTAAACATAAATATACTGCTAAACGTAAATACGCTTTTAAACGTATACGCACTGCTAAACATAAATATACTGCTAAACGTATACACACTGCTAAACATAAATACACTGCTAAACATAAATATACTGCTAAACGTAAATACGCTTTTAAACGTATACGCACTGCTAAACATAAATATACTGCTAAACATAAATACACTGCTAATTGTATACATACTGCTAAACGTACTGTAAATACACTACTAAACGTATACACACTGCTTAAACTTATATACACTGCAAAACGTACAAACAATGTTTAAATATATATACATTACTAAACGTATATTCACAGCTAAACATATTGTCACACCAACCCGGTCACGCCTACTTCTGACGTCGGCAACAACAGCCGGTCCTGCCCACGGATGATGGGGGAGGAGGAGGGAGACTCCCTATTTGAGTCCCGCACCGGCAGCAGGTCGGTGTGAGGTATTGTTGGCATCCCACTACTGAGCGCTCTAACTCTCTGTTCTCCCCGCAGTTACGTTTCGTCTGTCTGGCCCTCCCCGAGTTACCCGCGCCTCCTGCCTGCCCTCCTTCCGGTCCACCCTCTGCTGTGACTTCCCTCGTGGATTCCTCCCCTTCGTGTGTCTGCATCCTCGGACAGACTCCCCGGGTCTTCATCCCTTGGACCCCCTCTCGACTACGGCATCTGGACACGTTTTTGCTTCAGCCGATATATACGGACAGATTCCTGGAAAGACCCTGCTACGACCTCTGACCTCTCTCTGTCTCATCCCTAATAAACTTGGTAGCTCGGAATCTTCTGTCCTGGTCTTGTGTTCCGGTACACATATATGCACTACTAAATGTATATTCACAGCTAAACATAAATACACTACTAAACATATACTGTATACACAGCTAAACGTAAATACAGTGCTAAATGTATATACACAGCTAAACGTAAATACAGTGCTAAATCTATATACACAAATAAAAATATGTGTGTTCTATGCTGGATATAAGTGAGCCACCATTTACCCCAGAATCCAACCAACCTCAACAGGAATAACCAGCTACATGGATCCATAAGCTATTGCTGTGCATTAATGAACTATCCCAGCTACTAAAATAACCATATTAATAACTTCCCTGACAAGTGAAAGGCTTTTCTGTACTAACCCCCCCCCCCCAGGTATCGCTCCCCTTACCCACCCCCCAGGCAGCGCTCAGACAGTCTGACAATCCCAGACCATGAATCATCATCTGGGCCTTTTCTCCGATCCCCTGGTGGATTCCCAGTAGGATAGGTTCTGCCTTTTTCGGATTTGTTGGGTCCGTCATGTGACATCCCCCTACCCTTTAATGCATTATGCACAAAGAGGGACTGGAATTTGTATATTTTACCCAGCATGGCAATAGGTGGCGTAGTGGTTGAAGTATCGTGTAAAATGTGTGAAACGTTACTCTGGGAGCTCCTCGACGCGTCAGCGGAGCAATAAAAAAAATGAGGCGGATAACTAAATGTTTTTTATGTAATAATGCGGATAGCTGGTATTTCCATTGTTCTGGTGAGGGTGTGGCCCCTTAATTTCAAACCTAGGGGGCAGTGTGTGGCTCAGCCTGCTGCAAAGCTGTGACCAGAAGGTCGCTGGTTCGTATCCCAGGGGCAGCAGAGTGACAGCCTCTGAGCAAGATCCTTAACCCTAATTGCCCCAGGGGCTGGCTGGACCTGCTTTCTCAGAAATGTATGTCACTTTGAGAAAAGCTTGTGCTACATAAGTCAAATGTAAATTGTTGTAGAGAACGAGGTTAAGGTACTCCGTGGAAAGATGGAGGGCACACACTGACCATCCTCTGTATCCTACACATGTGCAGGGGTAGGACATGACGGGCCTACATCCAAGCACACAGCAGCCCCCCACCCCCACACTTGCCGTGTTGAGGTTTAGTACATCTCCATTCACAGCCCCCAGCAGACATGGTATGACCTCCGGCAGTCAGAAGAGCTATCAGGGGCTCAGATTTATAGCAAGCGAGGAGGTCCATGAAGAGGCCCATAAGGAGGTCAATGAGGAGGTCCATGACATAGCCTAAGAGGAGGACCATAAGGCAGTCAGTGAGGAGGCCCATAAGGAGGTCAATGAGGAGGTCCATGACGAGGCTCATGAGGAGGTCCATGAGGAGGCCCATAAGGATGTCAATGAGGATGTCAATGAGGAGGTCCATGACATGACCTAAGAGGAGGACCATAAGGCAGTCAGTGAGGAGGCCCATAAGGAGGTCAATGAGGAGGTCCATGACGAGGCTCATGAGGAGGTCCATGAGGAGGCCCATAAGGATGTCAATGAGGAGGTCCATGACATGGCCTAAGAGGAGGACCATAAGGCAGTCAGTGAGGAGGCCCATAAGGAGGTCAATGAGGAGGTCCATGACGAGGCTCATGAGGAGGCCTGTTTGCAGTCACTCCAAAGTCACCCCTCCCACCTGGCTCCTTTGCTGATTTTTGTTACCTTCGCTCCCCTATACCCAACCTATTCTGGTGTGCGTTCTGCTACAAAGCTCATCCACACATTGCTGCTGAGTGTCCTTTCATGTAGCAGCCTGTTCTCATTGAGATAGTTTCCTCACAGGTTGAGGGTTGGTTCCCATCCTCTGACCCCGTGGGCCGCAAAACCATATAAACACCCTCGGCATCCATAGGGGGTGTGGCTACACCGCAGCCTGCAGTACCTCTGCCTTGCACCTTTCTCTGTAGATCCCAGACCAATGGTGGCCATTTAATCTTAAATTTAACTGTATCTGTAATCCATATCTGGCCCAGCTAGGTTCCCCACACAGACACGATGGCCCTGTAGGATTCGCTCCAGCCTCATACCTCACACCATGTTTGGGGGTTTGGTTCCTGCCCTCAGGGCTGGATGTGTGGAGTCTGCATGTTCTCTCCTTGTTTGTGTGCGGAGGGCTGCCCACAAATTCCTTTGTGGGTGTGTCACCTGGGGACACGACCCTACACCCAACAGGCAGTTATGTAAGATGCCGCTTGAGGCTGTGACGGATGGCAGTTATGTAAGATGAACGTACAGTTTTATTAATATCAGGATTGGCTAAATAAGCAGGCTGTAAAATTTTAGAAATGTTGGCAAAAGATTAGCACTCGCTTGGCTAACAAGAGCTCAACAAAAGGCTGAAAGGGGCGGAGCCTAAGGCTATAATTGGTAACCAGTCTTTATGCAGATGTGACACGTCCTCAGTGCCACGTGATCGCGAGAGATGCTGACAACGCAATGCCGTTACCTGGTGGTTCCCGGTTCAGTCCCCACCCTCCTGTATCAGAGGCTTGTGTCGCCATGGTGACCATAACCACTGCTTCTGGGTATTTTTCTGTGCACAATGAAGCACTGAGTTTGAGTTACAGGCGAGTCCCTGGGGAGTGGCGTCCTCATCCGTCTCTGTTCCTTCCTCTATTTTGGGGGGGATGAATCTTAAATTGTACTCCATGTTCTGAAACAATCCATTTTCAGAGGGAATAAACATCATTTTTCTAATTAGAAGAGTGTTCGGGTATGTCAGATTTATCTTACGATTTCAGATCTGCGTCGCTCCTCCTTTTTGTCCGGCTCTCATTAGTTTAATTAAAACCGTCTCTCAGGTTTTTCCAGGATAAAAACACATTTTAATTATGGCACCATTTCACTACTTCAAGCTTTTCCTGCTAGTTGCTTAAACCTCCCCGCTTCATTCACCCCACTCAGCTCCACCCAGCCCTGCCCAGCCCCACCACACCCAGCCCCACCCAGCCCGGCCCAGTCTGGCCCCGCCCAGCCCCACCCAGCCCAGCCCAGCCTGACCCAGCCCTGATCAAGCCCTCCGGCCCCCACCTCTGTAATTTCTTGAGATTCCATCATGCCCCCCTAGGAGAAACCAGCCAGCCAGAACATATAACATTATTGCTGCTGGCCTCTTATGGACTCACAGCCACGGCACGCTGACGCCAAGAGCCTTGGCTGGGAATGTGGCCCCGTGGCACTTTGGAAGGTGATTCTGAAGACAAGGGAGTCACAGGAGTCACAGAGTCAGTGGCTCTTCTTCACGAAGGGCCAACGATTGGTCTGAAGATGTGGTCTGGAGCAAGAGGCCAGCTGGGCTATGGGTATCCTCCCCCCCCCGGTCACTTCAGTCTGGGCCCCCGGGTGCTGTTTGATGTGTTGGGCTAGTCTGGCTGACTGCGTTCCAGAGCAGCTTTGTCAGGCTCGCGTTCTGGGTTATGCCGCTTGAGGCTGTGACGGATGCCAAAAGGTCATCGTGTTCCGCCGGCCTGCCGTAGCGAGGTGGATCTCATCAAAGTCAGGCCTGGAATCAACAGGCTGATTAATCCAAGTGCTTTGAAGTTCCCCAGAGCTTTCGAGGATATTGGACACAGATGTAAATCAAATGGATTGTGTTTGACCACAGCTCAGATTGGGAGGAGGCCTACTTACAGGCCTACTTACAGGCTAAGAGGCTAATGTTGGGTGGTGGGGGTGTCATTGCCATATCAGCTGCAGCTTTGTTTCAGTTTTATGGGCTGTCTGTCGCCAGCCTTCATTGGGATGACAGAAGGCACCTGCTCACCCCCCCCCCCCCTTACATTTATCATACCTTATTCTCTATGTTTGGACATCCATTCATCTTCTGTAACCTCTAGTTCAGGGTCATGGTGGAAACATGGGCCAACAGGCGGGGGGGGGGGGGCGGGGGCAGTCCATCACAGGGCACACACTCACATGCCATCACACGCTATGACCACAGGGGTAAACTGGGCCACCTAGACACAGCCCAGGTGACCGTGGGCAGAGAGTTCAGACTCAGCCGAAGTCCTCCGCGATCCGCCACTGCAGGTCCGGTAACTGACGTGGTAACTGACGTGGTAACTGACGTGGAAGACAGGGCAGGATTTATTCATAGAATTCATTCAATCTTGATCACAGACACCCGCTAATGATACAAATTATTAACAGTGCGGCGGAACATTGTTATTGATACGCAGCTGAGCGATAATGTGTGATGGCGGCTCTCCGTCATCAGCGCCACGGTGCGGAATCGAAGGCGACATTGTTAACTCCGCCGTTCCGATTGATTACGCGATTTACGGCCAGCTTTCTGAAGCACACGGGACCAGACGGGGGAAACACACAGTCTGACGCCTCCCCTTGCCGGCGTCCCCCCCCCAGGAGAGTTTGCGGTACAGGACACACACAGCAGAGGCCCCCCTAATTGCGGGGCTGATGCAGATTATCTTTGCCGTCCCAATGATACTGTCACACAGATATTTGCACATATTACATCTTGGTTAGGTCATTGATCTGTCAAGGAACACATGATTTATTTTCCAGGTTTGATGGGTTACAGTGAATACGGATAAAATCAGTTTCTCCTGGCATTTAGTAATTCATTAACAGCCAGAAAAGGTGGTTAGATTTTTGTATTAAAAAACATCATCCTGGCCTCTTTCACACATCAAGCCCAAAATCCTTTTGTTCAGGGCCGTACGAAAACATGTCAAAATGTGCACCGCGCTGCCCCAGAGTCTGAGTCCTTTCTGAAGATTAACATTCAGCCAAAGGCAGAGGTTTATTAAGTAATTATTGACGGGAGGGTCAGAGATCATTCTGGCTGGGCTCCTCTGGGGGCTTGCGGTGTGAACTTAATTGCCGCTTATCTTTGCCTCGTATGCCTGATGGTGGGGGGCACATTAGGACGTGAGGTGGGGGTGCAAGTGTGGTGACCACATGGCGTCGGCTTACTGAAGTACCTGGGCTCAGGCAGGCCCCGGGTCCTGAATCACCCCCCCCCCACCACAGTATCTCTACACACAGGTAGCCACCTGTCTTCAGTAGTTCCTGATCCTGAAAGCTTTTTACTCAGAGTGCAAAGGGAATCATTCATCACAAACTTCAGGGCCTATGGTCTAAGTCAGCCTCTAACTGAAAGGTAACCCTAAAACATTTCCCGTCCATTATTCTATATGTAACTAATAACTGATTCTGATGCTTTTGACTTAAATGAATACAAATGATCCCATTTACAATTGAAAAGTTTTCCTTATAGCAATATAACTGTTAGCATAGGCATAAATATACATCCATCAGTTTTCCTTCTTTTTATGCAGTACAGGGTTATTATTTATTTTATTATTTTTTTGGGGGGGGGGGGGGGTTGGAATTTATCCCAGGCAGCACAGAACGGCCATTGCAGGACACACACACGCTGTGGGTGATTTACAGACACCAGTTGGCCTGGATGCACAGCTTTGGGAGGCAAAAGGAGAACCTGGAGAAACCCCAAACACAGGAGTACATGCAAACTCCACACACGAAGTGGAGAACATATAAACTCCGCATATAGAGCAGAGAACATGCAAAGTCCACATGCAAAGCAGTGAACATGCAAAGTTCACATGTAGAGAAGAGAACATGCAAATTCTGCATGTAGTGCAGAGAACATGTAAAGTCCACATGTAGCGCAGAGAACATGCAAACTCTGCATGTAGAGCAGAGAACATGTAAACTCTGCATGTAGGGCAGAGAACATGTAACATCCACATGCAAAGTAGAGAACATGCAAACTCTACACACAAAGCAGAGAACATGCGAACTCCCCACACAAAGTGGAGAACATGCAAACTCCGCACGCAGAGTGGAGAACATGGAAGTACCACACACAGAGTGGAGAACATGCCAGCTCCATATGCAAAGCGGAGACGGGATTCAAACCGCTCGGAGGTGTGAGGTTTCCTGCTACCCACTGAGCCACCGTGCGGCCTGCAAGTAAAACTCCATGAAACCAAAATACAAAATAATGTTTTTACTTATTTCCTATTCTGGAGCATTTCTCTCCTGTTGCTGCACACAGGACACGGAGCTGAGCAGGGCTGGGGAGTCCAGTGATTTTATTTAGGTTACTTTGCAATTTACATAACAGAAGCTCCATCTGGGATCCTATGGACAGCAGGGGTAACATCCCCTTCCATCCATCAGGCAGCTTGAGAAAGGAAACTCGGAGACACCTGTCCGTCAAGTCGTTCCAGGTTCCCCATTGGTCGACTGGACTTAGTTGCAGCTGATTGGTTATCTCCCAGATGTCCCCACCCAATGGCGGTGTCCTGGGCCCAAAATCACCGCACCTTATGCAAGGCCATTCCCCCTCTCCTGCGAGCAGCACGGCCAGATGGCGGAACAGTAAGCTCATCAGACGGTCAGTTTAGCTAATGCAATAATGTTGCTTTTTTTCTTTGTGTGGAAAACCCGCTGACAGACCTACACCCCGTGGTTAGTTAGCTTCCAAGAATCCACTTCAGGCTGCGCTAATGAGGCCGCTACCCCCCCTCGCCACGTCCACGGAGGAGGCGAAGCCTTTACAGCCAATGTGTCTGGGCCATGTATGAATATAAAGAGGGATAATGTATTACAGCAGATCGAAAAATGCAGGATCTACACCAAATTATTAATTTGCTTTTTTAACCCGATCTCCACTTTCATTCTCACTCTGTTCTTGAGGTACAAATAAACGCACTCTCTTATACCTTTTACAAAGACAGGCACCCTCATGGGTCAGTGTACCCTGATAATTGCACACACACTGTCACTCTAGAGCCTAAACTAATTTAATTTCTTCTGATACTTCGTTACATTACATGTTGCTCCCCCGTGTCTCAGATTCCTCAGTCAGTGCAGTACGGCCACTGCATGCTGCACATCTGCGAGGAGAGTCCCAGGTGGCGTTCGGACACGCACTCACATCACTGTCACCGGTATCCCCCTACCAGTTAGGCAGACGGAGGAATCCCAGTGATCCCAGGAATCCAGGCGGCACCAGCTTGGACACGGACGCCAACACGGGGAATGATGGCCACCCTTTAAAGTCGCTTTCATGGACTGGCTCAGGGATCTGTTTTCCCAAGGACCTCCAGCCAGTTACCTTCCGGAGTCGACTTCTCAGAGAGACCCGATTGGCTGCGGCGGAAATCAATCAAAGTATAGCCCGCCCAGCCTGCCACACCCCCTAACAGCAGACTGACATTCCCTGGAGCATTTCAGTTTTAGTACTGGCCCTTGGCTGTATAACGACCCAGCACTCACTGCCTCTAATGTCTTGGATTCTATTGCCTCCATTGTGCAACATGTTTTTATTTGAGATCTCTATAAACACACTTTAATATTGTGTGCTGAATCAGCACGTGAAATAGGCAGGGCAGTGCACCAACACCGATGTGGCCAAACTGACCCAGCTTTTTCGGTTGGGGGCTCTTAGCACGGCCCCCCGCCCTCGCCTTGCCTCACCCTCCATGGCATGCATGCGTGCTGGTTGGCTCCAGAAACCTTCCGGGGGGGTACTGTTCTCCACAGTGAGGAAGTGGTTTGCTTAAGCCCCTCTTCCATCACACCCCCCCCCCCCCCCCCCACCCCCCATATTCTACGGACACATCCAAAACAAGCTCATCAATATGGCTTTGCAGAGGAGGGGGGGGGGGTTAAAGTGGATAATATAGCTCTGGCTGAGGGGGCTGGGGTTTGCAGTCACACCCGGCCTGGCTGCCATACGCTGTCTGCCCCTGGCGCTAATGGGCGCTAACAGGCATTAGCGAGCCTCAGGCCCCCATGCAGCCTCAGGTCCACGTGCTGCGTGTCAGACGGCTGCTTATTGGCAGCCTGGGGTCAGAAGAACCAGGCGCTTCCTGTGTAGACGTGGGTGGGGGGAGGAACGCTTAACCTTCTGTCTGTGTGTCTGAGATGTGGGTATGGGACTCATAACGAGGGGGACCAAGGTCAAAGGCAAACATGGCCCAGCAGACACATGGGGGGGATTCACCCCCAGTGCCGTTGGTTAATATCCCGGGGAGTGGGTGGGCTTTGACCTGCATCGTCCAGAATCCTTGAGATCTGGGTAGGGTGGGCTGCCAGAATTAAGGAATGCTTCAATGTAGCGCCCCCTAAGGAGTGAGGTGTCATAATGCCATGGTACCTTGCCTTATCACCAGACTGTTGTAAGTTTGAACTCCTCACAGCGCAGCGTTGTACTCTTGGTCTGACAGTGGATCATAGTTGGGAGTGTCCCGCCTTGTGTGAACTGAAAAAGAAAGAAAGAAAGAAAGAAAGAAAGAGAAAGCTGCAGGACATGACTGTGTTTATCAAGTAATATTGACACTGTGAACGGGTTTACCTATCCTTATGGGGACACAATGTCCCCATAATGTGATAAATATCCATTTTTTTTCCCTTATGGGGACCGGTTTCCTTTTATAAAAATCGGTGACTGCTATGAAAAAACTAAAAATGCAAAAACTCTTGTATTTTGTTAGGTTAATTATGGTTATGGTTAGGGCAGGGTAGGGGTTAAGGTTGTCAAAGTTAGCGTTAGAATTTTTCCCATTGAAATTAATGAGCGGTCCCCATAAGGATATGTTTACCCTACGTGTTTGTGTGTGTGTGTGTTGTGTACATATTACATGACAAAAACTTGTTATTTTGATGATGTTGGGACCACATTTTCGATCCCCACAAGGGGAATCTCAGTTTTAAAAAAATCTGTAACTGCACCAATCAAAAAACTAAAAAATGCCAAAAGAAGAAATTGGTCATATGACACTCACATGTGCATGTCCAGTGTTGCTACGGTGACGGTAAACATAATCCTGGAGAGCCAGTGTGCCTCCCATTTGCAGGAGAGACATGCTCTGCTGTGCCGCCGTCCCGTCGGCCTGCCCTTATCATCAATCACCGAGATCCGACTGTTTCAGTGGACTGTCTCACCATTCCCGACCAGGGGCCTGCTTACCTACGGGGGCCTGCCTGTCTGTGGGGCCTGCCTGTCTGTGGGGGCCCTCCTGACTATGGGGGCCTGCCTGTCTATTGGGGCCTGCCTGTTTATGGGGGCCCTCCTGACTATGGGGGCCCTCCTGACTATGGGGGCCCGCCTGACTATGGGGGCCCTCCTGACTATGGGGGCCTGCCTGACTATGGGAGCCCTCCTGACTATGGGGGCCCTCCTGACTATGGGGGCCTGCCTGACTATGGGGGCCTGCCTGACTATGGGGGCCCGCTTGACTATGGCGGCCTGCTTGACGATGGGGGCCTGCCTGACTATGGGGGCCTGCCTGTCTGTGGGGCCTGCCTGACTATGGGGGCCTGCCTGACTATGGGGGCCTGCCTGTCTGTGGGGGCCCTCCTGACTATGGCGGCCCGCCTGACTATGGGGGCCTGCCTGACTATGGTGGCCCGCTTGACTATGGGGGCCCGCCTGACTATGGTGGCCCGCTTGACTATGGGGGCCTGCCTGACTATGGGGGCCTGCCTGTCTATGGGGGCCTGCCTGACTATGGGGGCCCTCCTGACTATGGTGGCCCGCCTGACTATGGGGGCCCTCCTGACTATGGGGGCCTGCTTGACTATGGGAGCCTGCCTGACTATGGGGGCCTGCCTGTCTATGGGGGCCCTCCTGACTATGGGGGCCCGCTTGACTATGGGGGCCTGCCTGACTATGGGGGCCTGCCTGACTATGGGGGCCTGCCTGTCTATGGGGGCCCTCCTGACTATGAGGGCCCACCTGCCTATGGAGGCCTGCCTGACTATGGGGGGGCCGCTTGTCCATTGGGGCTCACCAGACTATGGAGACCTGCCTCTCTATGGGGGCCTGCTAATCCATTTGGGCTCGCCTGACTATGGGGGCCCACCTGCCTATGGGGGCCCGCCTGACTTATGGGGGCTCTTTCATGAGTTTCTGGCACATTCCTCTCACCCTCCAAGCCCTGTGAGTGGCCCTTCTAGCCTGGCCTGTGTGTTTATGTGGTTTCTGTCAGGGTAGATTATCAGTCAGGACTGAGCTCCAGAGCCCAGTTTGGCCTGGGGTGCTCCCAAACTTCCCTCCATATGGACAACATTCCTTTCCTTCTCGTCCCATTTTGCCTTATGATGAGTTCATCTTGCTCCATGACCTTCAAAGGGCTTCCTATAAAAAGGGTCTCCTTTCTGCAGAAGCTCCTCCTACCTCCATTGCCAAAACGTCTCCTTGCCTGTCGCCCATGGAGATCCAAAACAGACCTGCCGGGTCCACTGGCGGCTGGTGGCCTAATTGGCTCACTAAATCACCTCATGTATCCATAAGGAGCCTTAACGTCAACAAACCCGGCCAAGCCCAGACGGAGTGTTTATGTTGCCGGTGAGACACTGATTGGCAGGATAGCTGTTTTTTTTGTTTGTTTTGACGGACTGTTCGGAGGAACGGGGCTGAAGTGATGAAGTTGTCTGTCAGACAGAATTATCCCGTTATCTGTGTGCATTCTGAGCATCACGGGTCCTGGCAGGCGGCAAACGGCGGCGTCCTAGGAGACAGCAGGTCAGCCTACGGCAGTGGTTGGCGTGACGCTCCTACCTCAGGCCTACTTCTAAGGACCCCACGCTGTCATTCAGGCCGCCGGGCTTTTTGGATGCACGGCGCATGTCTCTGGCGGTGACATGAGATCATTTAGCCCAACGCAAATGGAGCAGACCCCAACCCCCCCCGTACTTTCCTCAGGGTAACAGCACCTGTGCGGAGAACAAAATGAGAGCGTGAGCTGGAAACAGCTTGAGCCTGTTCTGAAGGCCATGTTAGGTCTTCGGGTATTTTTTTTCCTCGTCATTCTCCTTCTGCCTCCCTCTGGTTGGAGAGCTTTGGGGAAGCTGGTGGGGGGGGGGAGCAAGGGAGCTTACAGGAGGTGCCACTCCTGCGTGCGAACTTCCTGACAAGCAGCCGGCCTGCCAGATGGCTCTGGGCTGGGGCCCACGGCACCTCAGCTGAAGGTGCCGCGCTGGATCCTACCGTTAAGCTCAGGAGGTAAACACTTAACTCCGGATTCGTCAGTCGGCGCTCAGCCGTGTACAACCGAAAAAAAAGAGAAAAGTGTGAAATTATAAGATAGCCTATTAAGGTGGAGTACAATTTCTGCGAAAGGGAATGTGTATATAGAGTTCTCTCGATGAACACAAAAATCCTGTGCTCTGATTAGTAAGACGTAAAGAGCAAATTAAATTGCACACTCTGGGAAATAAAACAAATCAGCAAGAAAACAAGTAAATGCCTGGAAATGCTCTTATGGGTGAAGATAAGTTGGGGCACCGGCAAGCTCTGAGTGGCCGGCTGACGCCCCACGGAGCGGGAAGCCGAGTGTCTCTCAGTCCTGTCAGCGGAACCGAGCAGCTAGTGGGTCGTGTCCCTTCATGAAACTCACAAAGGGAAAACCGGCAGGGGGACAGGGGACCATGCAGGAGCCTTAGGAGGTCCTGTACTGGTGCTGCCCTCTCCACCGCACCAATGTGGGTGCTGTCTCGGGGGGGCGGGTGCTGTCTCGGGGGGGGGTGGGTGGGGTTACAATGGATTAATGATCCATTCCATGCTCGCTGAAAATAGAGGCAGGGGAGTAAGTGTGATTGTACAACGTTAAATTTTGCTGGATAAGCTTCCGCTGGTCCCTTTGACCTCCTGTTGATGAGGTGTGGGGCCCCCATCACCGATCAGCGGCGAGCAGGATCAGACCATGGTGCCGGAATATTCCGGAGCCGCATGCCTCCCTGCCCAGACACCCGGCTGTGTCCCCTCGCCTAATGATTCTGTGTGTATGTGGTGGGGGCGGCTTTGAGGTGAGGCCCGTAATGCTGTCTCTTGTCCCTCAGGAGCCCTAACCCTTCCCTCCCCCCTTTTGTTTTGGCTCGTCTCATCTTCCTTTGCGGCCCATAATCCCACGGCCCACATCCAGGCTAATGAGCGGCGAGAGCTTTCTTCAAGGCCCACAGCTCCGGGGGTCTCCATCCTCGCAGATCCAGTGCTCTTCTTGTCTGCCCGCCCCCTCAACACACACACACACACACACACACACACACACACACACAGGACCCCTGACAAATGAAGTCTCCCTTTCTCTTCCTAATTCCCTGGTCAGCTCAGAAGAGAATCATTCATTTATTTACATATAGACTAAATTAATTTCTCCCTTCTCTGGAATCTTGCAACTCACATGTTCATTAGCAGAGGTGACTTTGTTTAATTCATCCGACGATTCTGCCTGTTTCTGCAGCAGAATTTGTTTGTTTTTGGGAGCAGTTTAGACGTCATGGCAACAGAGGCAACAGCAGAGCCTCTTCCTGAACCTGGGGGTCTTTTTCGTCAGACTCCTCGTCCTGTGACCTGCACTCACCCCACCCACCTGTTGCCCACGTTGATGCACACCCCCAGTGAATTCAGAGGAGTGCCATGGAAGGACATACGGCCTGTCTTAGCGCTGGCGGTAATTAACCCTTCCTGCTTTCTTCAGCGTCTTTGCTCCATCTTTAATTTAGGGCACTAAGTTTTAAGTTTCACCCAAATTCCCCCTCTCCTAATTTTGGCCAAATTCTCCAGAAAAACTGATGTTTAGATGGGAACGGGAGGCTTAGGGGCTCGGAAAAATGCGGCAGATCCAATGCTCTCGGGGTTCTGTTCCTCACATAATGCTTATACACTCTACTCATACTGCCGTGTCGGGTTTGTGGGGGGGGGAGCAGCTTTACAGCCGACCGGCAAGGAACACGCAGCTAACGGCCGAGTCGCTGCACAAACATTGTTATAGCTTTGGTAGAGCCTCGAGTTTTTACAGCTTCATGTTTATTGAAAAAAACAAAAAAAAAAACAGCACGCCAGCCCATATGTTCTGTTTGGGCTGACTGGACATTTCCTGGATAACAGAACTAGGTTCTTAAAGATGTAAATGAACATCAGCCCGCCGTTTCGTTTTACATTTAGTTCTAACAGAGATGTTAACACCGCTGAGTATTAAAGATGAAAACACCTACCCCTGGGCGAGCATCTGGCCCATTCACAAAGTGAGCAGGAAAGTGCATAAACAGAGTGAGAGAGTATTAAAACGGCATAATGGCCCAGGCTAAGTCGGCAAAACTGAATGACAGAGAGAAACGCTTTCTTTCTCCTCCAGAGAGAGGGCCCCCGCGGTTTGGCCGGGGGGTAAATTGGACGCCACTCCTTTGAAATGGCTAGTCAGCATGCCTTGTGCAGAGCGTACAAGACTGATTGTGACTTGCCACCACTGTCCAAGTCCGGCTCTCTGGGGGGGGGGGGGGGTCTCACCCAGCCAGTCTCAATGGAAAACAGATAAACATAGATACATCCGAGGGCTTCAAACAGGAAGTGAGAGTGTTTGTTTACCCTGGAATCGATTCTATTAAAGCCCATGCAGGTGTCCTGCTGTGGTGACTCTCCACCATTAAAAGCTTTCCGGTCATAATGTTTAATATTTCACATTTGATCCTGGCCTGTTTAAGTTGACAGTCTTCCTTATGCCATCTGAGGTGGGGGGGGGGGTGGCTGGGGGTGTTGGATTTGCACGGCCGTACGCGGATGACGGCGGTAAGCGACGGTGTCCGGCTGGAATGCGTGCGCAGTTCCCTGCCCAGTTGGAGACATTCCTCATTCTCTCCAGATTCCTGGGAAAATTTGAACCAGGTGACTCACAGCACCCTCCCCCCCAAAAAAATAGTCGGCCTCAGTGTTTCTCCCCCAGGACTGACTGTGATACCTACTGGCTCCTACAACATAGACCTGAATGACGCCTAAACACCCAAACACCCCATCCCCTGCCCCACCCCGCCTAAAAGGACTCCCTCCTGATTACATGCTCGAGGGTAACCACCCCCCCCCCCCAACCCCCCCGCACCTGCACATTTCTAGTCAATCCCGTGAGAGTGACACACTATCCTTTATCTCCAACTAAATCACTTAACAAACCCTTCTGCTTGTAACAAAAGGTGAAGGGGGTGTCCTGCCTGACTTGGGGGGGTCTGACTGCAGGCTCCTCAGGAACACAAAGCCGTAATGGCTGTCCCTATCAACACGTGCAGAACTGCCATCATCGGGATCAAGCCCTGACTCATGTGTGAGCAGGGGGAAGGGTTCAACCAGCCAAGGGGGGCAGTGTGTGACCCCCTTCACCTACTGGTGCAGAGGTAACGTTGGGGGGGGGTGTGAAGTTTAATGACTTAAATTAGGGCTGCTAGGAAAAGCTCAGAGAATTAGTCGGCCTTGTTTAGCCAGCGGATGGGGGTCAAGGGTCATGCTGAGGACCAAAAGAACTTGAGGAAGGGCTTCAGCCTGTAGATTTGGCCCCGTGGAGCTGATCAGAGCCCCGTGGGGATTCTTCAAGGCCGTGTGCCATATAGGGGGAAACGGCCACCCTCTCTCCCAACGTCCGATACGCCTCGCGGCAGCCTGGCGCTGCTGATGATCCCCGCAGTAAGGACAGGACGGGCACACGCACTCTCCGAATTAGCCAACAGTCACATGTCGCTTTTACAGATTAAGCAGCGATAAAACTATAAATTATGCATGTCCCCCCTGCATTAGATCACCGCCTGGGAACATTTACCATGCGCTTCATCGAGTCTCTTATCCCTTTTCCTTCCCAAGAAAAAAATCTGGAATAAAGATGACATCAAAGTCAGGAAATGCTTTCAGAAAATGAGATTGCGGCACAATCGCTCTGGAAAGGAGGCAAAAAGAACTTTCTGCTTGCAGAGCCTTGCCCATTCAATCATTCGCAATTTGCCGTCGTAATTGAGTTTCGGTGAAAAGAGCCGGCTCTCGGCAATTAGGGGTTCACAGGTTGCAGCTGGGCTTGACATGGGCTCCCATTCTTTTTTTTTTGGAAATGGGGGAATGTTCCAATTTGTAACATCTGGAATCCCATGTTGAAACAATGTCATTCTGCTCCCAGGCCATTATGAGACTGATGAGTGAGCGTTCGGCTGGGCCGACCCACAGCGTCTGGCTTTCTTGGGAGGTCTTTAATCATGGCTTATCTCCACCAACATCCCCGGCTCCGGCCGAGCTGGGATGGCCCGGGCTGGGCTGGGCCGGGCCGGGCCGGGCTCCGCACTCCCTCTGTACCCCTGGCTCTTTTCACACCATTGTTTTCTCAGCTCTTTTTTTGGCTCTTCTTGGCTTTGCTTTTCAGAAACGCTGCATAGTGACACACGGGTTGGCGCTGGCAAGCACTTCCTGTGGAATTCTTAAAAAATAGCACTGAGTGGTTTTTTTTGAGGGCTGGGGAGTAAAAGCTACAGAGTGAGATAAACGAATTCCATACGATGGCAGACGGGGCTCAGCGGAGGCCCACCCGGGCTGCAGTCGAACGCGTCCCATCTGCCGTAGCGGTGTCCAGCGATCAATTAAACGCTCAGCACTCTGGGAAACGGATGGGCTGGGTACGCAAGGCCAGCGATCGATGCGATCGATCGGCCGAGTTCTCTGCTGATCGATGGCTTTTCACGCCATCTGTGGATGACGGGGAACTAATGGTGGATCCATGGATGACATTAGGGGAGTCACTGTGGAGGTCACATGAAAGCAGCAGCACCCGCTGAGGGGTGTGTGATTGACTCTTCACGTCCAGGAGGCAAAGGGGAAAGACCATCCTCATCATGATCATGACATCATCATCATCATCACTATGATGACATCATCATCACTATCATGACATCATCACCATCATGACATCATCATCACCATCATGACATCATCATCACCATCATGACATCATCACCACATCATCATCATAATCATCATCACAATCATCATCATTATTATTTTTATTAATCTTATCTTTTTCTAATAATTATTCATAATCATAATCAGAATACTTTTATTATCCCAGAGGATAATAATGATTATTATTATTATTAATTCTGATTATGATCATGGGGATTATTATCCATCAGTGCTTCCAGCTGCCCATCTCCCAGCCCCAGAACCTGCTCAGAGTTGTGGGCAGCCCTGGAGACTGTCCCACGCAGCAGAGGGTGCTGGGCTGAGGGCCCCCCCTGGGCGGGATGCCAGTGGGATTATCACAGTCTGACCTGGGGGGGGCTTGCATTGTGCACCTAGCGAGCGCTGCTAACAAGCTAATTGGGAGGCCAATTAGGCACACCGGGAGCTGGTTAGATGTGATCAGCTCTCAGGATAACAGGGCAGGCAAGAGCGAGGGAACAGGGAGAACGGCAGGGATTTGGAGGAAGCGCGGGGAGCTCCGGAGTACGCGTGGCATCAAAGGGCGTCCCCCGGGCTTCCACTCATTTCAGGCGTTTAAGTGAAACATTACTGCAGTTCTTTCGTTCCAGGTCGGCGTTGTGTGTGTGCTTGTGTGGATGGGCCCAGCAGGAGCGCAGAGCATGATGGGAAGCCACCTTGGTGGGGAATGTGGCTCTCTGGTTAGGACACTGTGATCTGAAGGTTGCCAGTTCGAATCCTGAAGTGCCCCTGAGCAAGGCCCTTAACTCCAACTGCCCCTGGGACTCTCTAACCTCGATTCCTCAAAAGCGAACGTTGCCTAGAACTGAGCATTTCTTTAGCGCCTGTGGAGAGAGTGGAGGGGCCTGCTGAGTGGGCATCAGGACCCAGAGGAAGGGAGCTGCCACGAGTGGGGGGGGGGGTCCCTCCGATATGGAAAGCGAGTCCTGTTATCTGGCTGCAGGCTGACTGAGTCTGCGGTGTGTTAAATCAGCCAGTGAAAGACGCTTTCCACTCGCTGATTAGGATGGGGGATCAGGTCCGGGGAGGATGCGACAGTGACAGACAGAGGCAGCGGCTCTACTTGGGGGGGGGGCCCTCTTAGGATGTTTTTATTTTGCTTGAGGGTTCAGCATTCCTTGACTTCCTGTTTCCGGCTGAGGTATAGGGGAATGCTGTATAGGCCTTCGGGACGGAGTGTGATTGGGGCTATTAACACTAGCTGGGTGTTGAGTTTGAAGTGTTAGATGTTGAAAACCTTGACTCCCTTGGCCCTATACAGCGACTGCGCGTATTACCGTGTTGTGTGGGGGGGATATCTATATTTGCACTTTAGGGGGGGCATTTGAAGATGTACCAAGTCATCCTTGAAAGTAAGGGGCACTCACCTTGTCCAAGACATGGGAGACATCCTCACTAAGCCCCCCCGGGGATGAATAGGGGTCAGATATATCGTGAGATATTTTTCCCCTTGTGTTAGTAAGATATGCACCTCCTCCTACTAAACCCTTGATGAATGAAATCACCATTTTATATAATACACACTTACAATGCTAAGAATGGTGACTGCAGTCTGTTTTGAGGCGCACACACCCCCCTTTTTAACGTCTCAGCTGAGGCACGTTCTCCGTTTCTTCCCTTGGCACATGCCCCGGTGCATTGTGGGAGCCCAGGCAGCTCGTCAGAGCGACCGCCGCGCTGCCACTGCTAGGGACTACAGACGCTTATTTAAGGAGAGCATCCCTCTAGTGGCGAAGGTGCTATCTGACTCAGACTTTATTGCACCTGAGACTCTTGGGGATCCCGCTGATGTCGCTGCCGATGACCGTCACAACAAGAGGAATGCACCGGGGGAGGTGCAGGCAGACTGCAGCAGGAGAAGACCTCTGCTTCCTCTGGGAAGGGTTAAAGGGATCCAGCAGAGAGGAGAACACAGCCCAGTCTTTTGGAAAGACCGTCCCTGGATGGGCCCCCCACGTTTACGGCTACGTCTGGACTCTCGACGGCAAACTTCTTGCCTTCAAATTGATGCTGTCCAGGTGTTTGTCCAGGTCCTGCCTCTCAGCACGTGAGTAACTCTGGCCCCATAAGTGGATTCTCCTTCCTAATCTGAACAAACAATCTCTGCCTCGCCATCAACCCCGAGCTGGCCGCACAGTGAGGAAACATCACGAAAGCCAAACAAAGATAACAAACCTGCTGTTTCACAACCATCGTTTGATTTTGTGGGCATTCACACGATTCTTTCAACATTTATCTTACATTATTATTCATATTTCAGAAGCTTGGGGAGAAAACGCACACGCAGAATTTAGTTTCCGTTTTTCCTGCTGCCACAATAGCAAAACTCACAGCATGCAAATACACAAGAAAGCGAGATTCCCACACCCAGAATCTCGGAGTGAATCAGCCTTCCCAAATGCCGCTCCTTTAACCTCCTGCTTATCGGTTACAGTTAAGCTGGCAAGCTACGGGAAAGCATGGATTATACTGGGGAGACCGTTTACGGAGGTGAAACCAGAGGCCCCATGGGCACCGTGTAAATTCCTTAGCCAGAGTCTAGGCTATCAACATCGAAATGCAAACTTATCTATTAAAAAAGAAATAGAAAAATGATTTAACAGCGCATTCCAGATGCCCGTGGACCAACCTAGGAAAGAGAATGGTTTCATCATTATTTATACGGCGCCCGTGTAGAGATAACCGATGTGAAATTACCATTTCATTACCCGGAGAGGACTGTCACGCGATGACTTTGATTTTGTTGCTGATCCCATTATCGCCGGCCTCAGATTGAGGTCACCGGCGTGATGGCAAGGCAACCCTCAATCAGAACGTACGGTCGAATCTGTAATCTGAGATGGCACTTACACAGAGTCAGGTTTCTGCTGGAGGATTACACAAACCAGCGGTGCTGTGTGTGTGTGTGGGGGTGAGACAATGCCGGTGTGTTTGTCAGGCCGGCCGTGTTTTTGCCAGTGCGTGATGTTGTCGTTTGGGTGTGTTCCCACAGTGCGTGTGCAAGGACATGGGGGCTTCAGACTGTGTGTGTGTCTGTTTGTGTGTGGGTGTGTGTGTGTGCATGTGGATTATGATTATATTCCCCAATGTTCCCCAATGTACGCTCAGTGTGTGGATTATGTTTATATTATATCGTGTGGACCAAATGCTCCCCAATGTATGCACTGTGTATGTATGTGTGTGTGTGTGTGTGTGATTGTGAGGGGTGCCACCCTCACCTGGTCCCATGGACCCCGTGTCACAGTGCTTCCTTTGTGCTCGGGGGGGGGGGGGGGGGCTCCGAGACAGTGAGGCGGGGGCTAGACAGCCTGATAACGGAGTTCATAACACAGCAGCGTACACATGCATGCGAAAAGCTGAAATCCCAGCATTTCCCCTCCCATCCTGCTCATTGTGGCCCCCTCCACCAGCACACACACACACACACACACACACATACACACATACACATGGGAAGCCTAAGAATCACCCCCCTCACCAAGTCAAAGAGACGGTTTTAAATATTTTTAAAAACCGTAATTAAATAGCATGCCCGGGAGCCCCCTGAAACCCCCCCCCCCCCCCCCCCATCTTTCTCTTATCAATTAGGCTCCTTCCTCTATAACCTAATGGTTTAATTTATTGAAGCTTTTTCATTCATCTGTAATTTCCCATGGAAACGTGGTGGGAAGCACACTCAGGTTGACGGGGGGCGGGGGGCTGCAGGCTTTTTGTGTTGTGTCTTTGTGCTCCTTATATGGTTCTCACAGGCAGAAACCAATTAATTGAGGGCGGGGTGGGGGGGCAAATACAAGGTGGGGAGGGGAGATCACGTTACCATAGATAAACGTGAAATGGGACATGAGAAAACGGGGTGGGGGGGGGGGGGGTCCCTCAGCATGAGAGCAAGGTGAGCAGAGGTGTTGAAAGCTGCTCGGGACGTTTCATTGGTGGGCTGCCATCGTCCCCTGTCGCGTTTCGCCGTTCTCCCCGGCGTAACCCTATATTACAGGCCCGTGGGGAGCAAGAAAGGAGCCTCGAAATCAGAGACAAGGTGGGGGTTTGGGTGGGGGGGGGGCAGTCTGAGATATGGGTAACTGTGTATCTCAGCGAGGTTGACATCTGACCCGCTGGCATTGTGGGGTAAACAAGGCCCCTGTTAGCGAGGCTGGCCTTCCCCGCCTTCGCCGTCATCGCCGGCCCCTTTAGCGCCCCCTGTGGCCATGGGGTGCCCTTGCTGCGGCAGAACATTGTGCTATTCCATAGGCAGGGAGATGCATTTCGTCACCCATAGTTACGGTTCCAAATTCGGGAACGCACAGGTCAGCGGGATGTGCGGTTGGTTTTCCCCACTGAGCATTGTTCTGCCCCCCCCCTCCCCACACACACCTCTGGAACAGGTGTCAAAATCGTTTACTGGTTTGCCAGACGTCTCTGCACCCCCCAAACTACGGCAGTGATTTACTCAGCTGGCTCTTTATCGCGACTGGGTCTGCGGCTTCTTCCCGGAGTCTTGCAGGAGAGTGCTCTCATCCCGGACGCCGGTCTCTGATCCACCTGCGGCTTTGTTCGTTCCGCCGCCGATTTTGGGAGCTGGGAGGGGGGCGAGCAAGCCATTCTCTCCCTGACAGATCTGTTTTCCTTCTCCTTCAGCTTTGAAAGGAAGCAACATTTCGGATCCCTCCTGTCCCCACGCGACAGATTTGCGCACTCTGAATTCCAAACCCCCCCCCCCCCCCAAACACGCCAGCCCAACCCCACTCCCCGTTAACAGTAGTTGTCGTCTTTGATCCGACGCCGTTTCATGTCACACGACTGCCGTCGTTCTCGTTAGCACATGAGCTAATTTTTCCCGATGTTTTCGCTCCAAGCTGAACGTGGAGTGATTCGCTTTTTTAAAAAGTAAACCAGAGCAGAGGAGGCCAGCATCTGGAAATGATGGCAGCTGTGTGGTGAGCACACCGCTAATCAACATGGAATTAGATTTTCCTATACTTTCTTATCCTAAATATTATTTCTATCATTGGTGAAGGAAGATCATGGTTTCATCTCCGGTGAGATTTCCGTGGTACCTCTAGGGCAGCGGGATGTAGTTAATGGATCTTAATTACTTGATTATATTAATTATTATTCAGGCAGACGTGATGTCACGCCTCTGTTTACTGGTTAGGAGGTCTGGCTGGGGGGGTATGATGGGAAAAGGGTTAAAGGTTAGAGGTGGTGCTCTCTGATTTATTTCCATTTATTTTCAGAGCAGGCGGAGGAAGCCTGGGGCGGTGGTTTGGGGCTGAGCTGCCCCCTGGCCAGGCAGTTTAAAGAAGCACAGGCCCCTATCAGCTCCTGCCGAGAGGCTATTCCTGATCTGCCCATTTCTCGTGTGTCACTGCTGCCGGTATGTTGCTTTGACAACTATCACTCCTGCCTAACACCCCCAGGGTTGTGAGTTTGCATCCCATGCCGTAATGTAGAATAGTGCGAGTTACATTCTCTCCTGCCTTTGCTTGGGTTTCCATCCCTGTCTCAGAACAGTGTGTTAGATGAACTTTTTGTCCCCTGTAGTGTGCCAGTGTGCCCTGCTGTGGACTGGGACTTCATGCCTTGTGCCCTGTGCTGCCTAGGATAGGCTCCAGGCCCACTGACACACTGTACCCGATATGGGAGAGGGATCACAGGATGGATATTAAGACCGGAGAATTTTTGATACATTGCAACCTTTTTCTGATGCTCCTGATGTTTGGCAGTTATAACTTTTTATCCATAGGATTTATTTGCATATATATTGGATATATTTAATTCTATTTGTCATACCTGGCTGAGGGCAGGCTCCCCGTCTCCATGGTAATGAGCCCCAGCAGTCACCGTGTGTGGTCAGAGCCCGATGGAGCACCACGACCCCACCCCACCCCCCCACACCCCCCGGGAGCTACACCCCTCTACCGTGTGACTTGGTGTTTATCCAGTAACCCATGCCATGTATTTATTACTGTGCCAGACTTCCGTCGAACGTCACACCATCATCGGGTAGCGATTTCACATCCCACCCAGCCTGGTGCTTTTCTGAAATCGACAGCACAGACCTGGGGGGGGTGGTGGGCGTGGCTTTCCACAATAGCCGGGTGGGGTCCACCACTCCTGCCCAGGGCCCTGCTCTTCAGCGACCCAGTGCCCAGGGCCCTCCTCTTCAGCGACCCAGTGCACAGGGCCCTCCTCTTCAGCGACCCAGTGCACAGGGCTCTCCTCTTCAGCGACCCAGTGCCCAGGGCCCTCCTCTTCAGCGACCCAGTGGCCAGGGCCCTCCTCTTCAGCGACCCAGTGCACAGGGCTCTCCTCTTCAGCGACCCAGTGCCCAGTACCCTCCTCTTCTGCGACCCAGTGGCCAGGGCCCTCCTCTTCAGCGACCCAGTGCCCAGTACCCTCCTCTTCTGCGACCCAGTGGCCAGGGCCCTCCTCTTCAGCGACCCAGTGCCCAGTACCCTCCTCTTCTGCGACCCAGTGGCCAGGGCCCTCCTCTTCAGCGACCCAGTGCCCAGTACCCTCCTCTTCTGCGACCCAGTGGCCAGGGCCCTCCTCTTCAGCTACCCAGTGCCCAGGGCCCTCCTCTTCAGCGACCCAGTGCCCAGTACCCTCCTCTTCTGCGACCCAGTGGCCAGGGCCCTCCTCTTCAGCTACCCAGTGCCCAGGGCCCTCCTCTTCAGCGACCCAGTGCCCAGGGCCCTCCTCTTCAGCGACCCAGTGCCCAGTACCCTCCTCTTCAGCGACCCAGTGCCCAGTACCCTCCTCTTCTGCGACCCAGTGCCCAGGGCCCTCCTCTTCAGCGACCCAGTGCCCAGTACCCTCCTCTTCAGCGACCCAGTGCCCAGGGCTCTCCTCTTCAGCGACCCAGTGCCCAGGGCCCTCCTCTTCAGCGACCCAGTGCCCAGGGCTCTCCTCTTCAGCGACCCAGTGCCCAGGGCCCTCCTCTTCAGCGACCCAGTGCCCAGGGCCCTCCTCTTCAGCGACCCTGTGCCCAGTACCCTCCTCTTCAGCGACCCAGTGCCCAGGGCCCTCCTCTTCAGCGACCCAGTGCCCAGGGCCCTCCTCTTCCATTATGCTGTTCTCTTATCATCATGTAGAGTCCAGCTAGTTAACTGGTTAGTGAGATCCTAGCAGAAGTGATGAGGACAGTAATCTTCTCCGCCGTCTAACTGAGCTACCGGGTATGGCGTCGTGCTGACGTGTACAGAGCTGGATTACCTTTAACTAGTGGCATTTGACCTGAGATTTTTAGTGCAGGGAGGTTAATCCAGATCACATCCTCACCTTTTGAAAGGAGCAGGGGTTAATTAGGGAGTTTAGGACGAGCGTAAGTATGAGCCGTGCCTCACATACTCGTGACGGAAGGACGTGTGCTCGCACTGTGAAATAAAGCACTTGTGTGTCCGATTAGGAGGGCTCCCAGTGCACTTAAGCTCCAGTGTTCGTGACACTAAGTAAGCAAACCTTCTTAACCCACCCCACCCTCCCCAACCCCAGTGTCAGACAGTGCTGGAACTGCTACATTCCCAAGGGACGTAGAGAAAAGGGGCCCCGCCCTGGAGATGGCTGATGGGGGGGGTCAGACACCCTTCGTCCAGCTGCATTACAGTCCCGGATCCCTGGCTGAAATCTCCCCCCGAGGGCTTCACCGGAGACGGCTGATGAAACGTTCTCCCAGACTAACGATACGTGTCGCTCATTAGTTCTTCAGCCAGCGTGGTTTGGCCACCAGGGGCAGCATGGCGGCCTGTTGTTGTTGGCGCGTGACACTGCGCCATCTATGTGCCAGATGGCTATCAAAAAATATGTCTTGAACCTTCAACCGAATAATACTGCAGTTCACTGAAGGGTGAAGAAGAAAAAGGTTAATATAATTTTAATCTTTAGACCATTAAGGAAGCGTTACAGACATGAATGTTACTTTTTTCATACAACGAGGAGAGAAAGTCTTCCTTTACCCTTGTTAGAACATGGGCTGAATAAAATCAGCAAGTTTCATGGAGCCCCAACAGCGATGCTAAATATAGATGGGAAAGCATTGTGAGGACTTTGCGGAGCGTCAGGGCCATTCAGACATGATGGAGCATGAATCTGCGCGGAAATAGCTGAATGGGCTGTGATCTTCACGGCCACCCTGCCTGCCCGCCCTCACCGCTCGCTGCCGCTGGGTCAGAGGCCACGTAGGGTTTCAACCGCCAACTCCCGGCTCACATTAATATTACCGCAATGCAACACTTACAGGCCGCGTTACTGTCTCACACCTCCAGGGTTGTAGGTTCGAATCGGCCTGTGTTCCATGGCATTTGTTGTCCTTATTGTCTGTGTTGGTTTTCTGTGTAGTTTTTTTTTTCTATTGCCCAAAGTCAAGCAGTTAAGTAAACAGATGTCTCTAACTTCCCTGCAGTATGTGGCTGTGTGTGTGTGTGTATCTGTATGTGTGTGTGTGTGTATCTGTATGTGTGTGTGTGTGTATCTGTATGTGTGTGTGTGCGTGCGCGTGTGTGTGCTCTGTGATGGACTCGCATCACATCCAGGCTGTACTGGATATGCAACTGGAAGATGGATGAATGGCTGAAGTGTAACAGTCATTACATATTTATGTGTCTGTTTATCAGAGCTGAATGTGTTATGTTAGCTTATGTACAGGAAAAACCTTCCCCGTGAGCAGAATGAGCCACTGCACACGCAATGAGAAACACATTGGATCTGAGGTATGTTGTATTGCTGTTCTGGGCTAAAAATATAATATTCTGTCCTCTGGTCTGAAAGTGAACAAAATGACCTTGCGAGATGAAAGCCATTGAAACCAGAACCAGGGTGCCCTGTGCTTCTGGGGGGGATCCAGGCTCCCCAAGGCTCTACCCTGGGTGAGTGGTTTAGAGTGATGGGTAAGCCAACAGATATAGACAGATCAACAGATAGATAGACAGATAGATGCCTGGACCGGAGCCCCACGCCTGGACCGGAGCCCCACGCCTGGATCGGAGCCCCACGCCTGGACCGGAGCCCCACGCCTGGACCGGAGCCCCACACCCTGACCGGAGCCCCACGCCCGGACCGGATCCCCACGCCCGGACCGGATCCCCACGCCCGGAACGGAGCCCCACGCCCGGACCGGAGCCCCACGCCCGGACTGGAGCCCCACGCCTGGAGGCAGACGGACCTGATGAGTGCCTATTAATTTGAAGGCTGCTTTCTCTGTGTGTAACAGGGGCTTGATTTTTAAAAACTATGAAATATTCATTCATCTCTTCTGGCTGGCGGGGTGTATCAGCGGAAGATTTACAAGAAGCAATGGAGCTTTGGGAATAAAACCTATTTATCTCCGAATTCGGGGGGTTTAAAAATATCCTTCATCATTTATTTATACAGACATGATCCCCAGCCATTCTGAAGCTGGGTGACAGTCTGTCTATTAGATAAGTAGTTTTGCCGGTGCATGAATGCGGATGTAAGGTGATTCCACCAAGGGAGATTATAGCCAATGGCTAATGGTCACACTGTGAAATCTGCTCTGCTGGTAATATGTGCGGCTGGGTTCCATGGGGTGGATTGCTAACTCAAACGTGATTGGGTGAATGGCAGAGGTCATAGGGGTGGGCTGCTAACTCAAACGTGATTGGCTGAATAGCAGGGGTCATAGGGGTGGGCTGCTAACTCAAATGTGATTGGCTGAATAGCAGGGGTCATAGGGGTGGGCTGCTAACTCAAATGTGATTGGCTGAATGGCAGGGGTCATAGGGGTGGGCTGCTAACTCAAACATGATTGGCTGAATGGCAGGAATTATAGGGGTGAGCTGCTAAATCAAACGCGATTGGCTGAATGGCAGGAGTTATAGGGGTGAGCTGCTAAATCAAACTGGATTGGCTGAATGGCAGGAGTTATAGGGGTGAGCCGCTAACTCAAATGCGATTGGCTGAAGTCTTCATAGGATCCTACCGATGTACTCTTGCGCAAAGGTACTTAACCCAAATCGTTTTAGTAAATTCTCCAGCTGCATACATGGCTATAAGGTTAAGTCTGTTTGGGTTGAAGCACCAGTTGAGAGTAACGTGTTACAGGAAATAATGTCGTTATGGTCAGACTTGCACCAGAAGGGCAAAGGAGAGTTTTTCTTCTGGTCTGAATGAGGAATTTGAAGGAGCATCTCGGGATATGCTGGATGCACACAGCCGGTCACTGCGAGACATCGCGGCTGCTCTGGCTCCTCTCCCGCCAGCTTCCTGCGATTCCGTGGGCCTGGATGGTCGACTGCCCCCCCATGGCGTTCTGCAGATGGGGGCCTGGCCAAGAGTTTTAAATAAAACGCCACAGGGGCCACTTTGAAGAGGCTGATCGGCGGGGTGCCCTGACTGTAAATGCATGTGGATCTCGCGTCGCACCCAAATCGTTTGCTTTCCTTCATCTGAATCACGTGGCATGATTTGGATATGGAGCTCATGCACATGCCTCGTGAGTTAGACACTCCTAATGAGCACCGTATGGATCAGGTTCTGCTCTTTCCATCTGGGCCAAATTAACTGCCGTGCAGCCAGTGCCAGGCTGGGTCCTCATGCGCCGGAGGCCTCGCAGTCTGCATGTATCTATTTGGGCAGAAACAGGAGTGGCATCCGTGTCGACCTTTGACCTTTGTGGAGCGGCAGGGAGATAAGGGACAGAGCTGCAGAAGGGACTGAACCACTTTGTTTTTGATCTTTATTTCCCCCCCCCCCCCATCCCTTCATTATCTCCCCACCACTGGATGACTCACCGTTCCACCGCGACAGAGAGCAGACGGCTCCACAAGCCACGCCCACTTTTGGTCTTTGCTCCGCCCCTCCAGACGTCTTGCTCTCGGGTTTATTTTTGTCGGGTCTGCAATGACCTGCACCACGCCTCTAGATAACCGAGGGGCATCCCCCCCCCCCCCCCCCCCACACCCGTGGGGACTCCATGCCCTAACTGTGTCTGCCATTCTGTCAATCCGGTGTACTTGGCCCCAGGATGTAGGTGGAGGTGTGTGTGGGTCTGGTCAGATACCCCCCCCCCGCCCCCCACACTCTTGCTTTTTATCCCCCTCTGCCAGGTATTCCCCTGGACTTGCTGCTTCCGGGGGGGTCTCAGCATGTCCCGTGCCGCTGAGACATGGACACATCTGTTTCCATTTCTGCGACCGTCTCGGGTAACTCAGTTCCCATTCTCTTCGATTTAATGGCCTATCTCCAGTTTTATATTTTTCCTGTTCATTGAGAACAATTTATCTTTTTTTTCAGTGGGGGGTGGGGTGGGGGAGGGAAGAAACACTGAAATATCGAACATGGCACTTTTAAGCAGAAGCGAGCAGATCGAAGGCCTTTCCCTACCTCCGCGTTTTCCCGGCCCTCCCAGATGAGGCAACCGTCACGTTATCATATTCCCGGTCGAGGTAGGAATGGGGGGGGCAGTGGGGTGGGGAGGGGGGATGGCTTATTACGTTTCATTTCAATAACTCCATATAATTCTCCACCTGCAGAGGCTGAGCTGTGCTCCTCTGGAAAGGCCGGGTTCCAGCGGATCGGCAAACACCAGTAAGACCACTGCAGCGCCGCCCTCACGCTCAGGGAAGCCCGCAGATATTGGGCGACAGGCGTCAATATGAGGCTCAAATTACATCCGTCTGGAGTGCTCGCCTGGGTAGGTGTTTGCGTGTGTGCGCGCGTGAAGGTGGATTCCTTCTTATTTTCTGCGAATTTCTTTTTATAAAGAAGGCCGAAAGCTTTTCCTGGAGTCACATCCGAATGCGGCGCAGTGAAGCCGGGACCACGGAGAGGAGCACACTTAAAATGATTAAATGTTAGAGGTTAATGTCCGTTTGAGGCAGGAGGGACCCCATGGGCGTTTATCGTCCCCGCGTCACGTGCTGAATTGATGAGCTGGCGGATAGGCGAGCCGGGAATGAAGAATTAATACACTGCAAAGGCCCAGGACAAAGCCTATCCCCGCATTCCGGCTCTTACTTTGAAATATGACCTTCGAAAGGATCCGTGGTACGGGAATTTTTTTTTTTTATTATTATTTCAGCTAGGTCTGAAGATTATTAAATTCATTTAATTTATTAAACCTGTAGTGCATTAGGTAAATGAGTCCCCTTGGCGGCAGCATAAAGCACAGGGGATATGAATATACACTCACGGCTGTGTGAGCCTTTATTTCAGCTTTAAATTCAGATTTTCTTGGGGGAGGGTTACTTTCTGAGGATCCCCCCCCCCCCCTCACTCAGAATGCTTCTATGCCACGGTATGAAGGTCCAACATCTTCACAATGCACCTTTGCAATGCTCACTGGGTCCAGTGCGTGAAGCGGCTGGAGGACGGGGCGGGCCTTCGATGGCCACATCCTCCAGTGGAGCGTGACACACACCCACAGACACATGCGAGTGCGGAGGAAGTCCCTGGGAGACTGACCGTGGGGCACAGGGGGATTTTCAGATGAGGAGATAAAGCCTCCCCCACAGAATGAGGCCATCGAGAAGGTGGGGGGGGGGGGGTAATATGAGGGCTCCGGGAGGCCTGCATTTCCGGGAGGCCTGCACTTAATTCAATTTGCCCCCCGATTGTTCGGAGGACTGCGTAAAAGCCCTCAAACTTTTTACGGCTGAATCTGGAGAATGGAGTTAATGGGACCTCCGACCTCCAAGATCTAGCACCTGACGCCGGTGTAAACACTACAATCCGACATCCTGCCCAAATCAGTGAAAACCAGCACTGGGTCCTAAAATAAACCGATACTCAACTCGTTCTTACATTTTTGCAGAAGAAAGACCAGCAGATGAAGTTCTGAAATAAACCTCCATCTCATTAAAAAAATGTAAACATAATGAGCACACGCGTAACTCCTCAGCAATACAGTTACCTTCCCGGCAAGATAAGACCCTTTAAGCCATGCCAGTGATTCAGGAGTTATGAAGGACTTAAATTGTATCGATTTGTCAGACAATTTTAAAATTTTGAAAGCACAGTTCCTGGTACAACTGGGGGTTTAGAGCCTTGCTCAAGGACCCAACAGAGAAATCACAACTCCTGGATTTGAACCTATGACGTCCACAGCATAGGCACAGGGTCCCAACTCACCAAGCCAAACACCACTTCTGCTGCGAGTGAGCTGGGACAGAGGACAGGTATAATTTGGTGACCTTTTGCAGTAGGAAAGGACACCGACTATGACGAAGGTGTGGGTCCCTGCGGTCAGTTAACATGCTGTACACCCTCCTAGCTGTGTTATTAAACTCTCCCGCTGATAGGAGTGTGATTCCCAGCACCGTATGAAATCCATAACCCTCATCAGCTCCGGATACATCACAATGTCTCATGAATTGGCCTTATAGTGTAGTTTGACAGGAGACAGCTGTATCCGCTCTAATGGATGCGACACTAGGAGGTTCCAAGAAAATCAGTGAGATGTTCGAAGAGAGCTAGGCGGAGTCCATCCGATACAACAATCGGCTGTCTAAACAACAGGCCTCAGCGTCACCTGCAATTGGCACAGTCTTGGTCTTACTGTATTCGTAAAGGCAATATTTCTGTCAGGACATTTTCAATTTCCAGACCTACGCACCTAAGCGATACAGCACGAGGGGCCCATTCCTCGAGTTGACCCAGCTCAATTTGCCTGTTGGACCCTTATGGGACAAAACCCTACCTGGCGACAAACAAAAATTATAATTCCCACCGCAGCCATAGCCACAGAATTCCGTGGATTGCAACCGTAGCCCCCGGTACTTTATGAACATTTCTGTAACATTCTGCACTAGATAAGAACCAAACACACTTTGGCACGCCGGCACAGCACCCATGTGTTTGTTGACTTAAGAGGCATGTCGGGGTCTTTTGGGTAATGCTCACAAATCACACTCATCATCTTCATTTCAGGCTATACTCTGTATCTTCTGCAAAGCCAGAAATCTGCTACTCATGTCGCTACGGCAACAGGACGTCAGCCGTTACGTGATTGGTTCCGATCTGTCTCTACCTTGCAGGAAGATGCATTTCAGCCCTGCTGATCTTCATTCATCTACGAAAATGGATGACTGGTTAGCAATCAAAACTACACACTGATTTTTTTTGAGGGGAAAAAAAAAAAAAAACGGTGAAACCAAAGACAAACCAGATGACAGCGCAGAAACAGAGATGGGAGACATATTTCCAGTGACACCTGCTGTCAGACGGGAACTGCGCTGGATGAGCCATTGTGAGGATGATTTGATTGGATGATTGTATTGGGATTAGCCCAGAATTGCACTTCTTTGTAGTGCTTAATAATATCCATGTGTAGTGAACATGTGGAAAGGGTATATATGACTGTAGTACATGATAACAGCAGAAATGATGAAAACCTTTTAATTTTGGCTAATCAGTTTGGGGGGGCTTGGCCTATTATCTCCAGAATAAAAATAGATCTTAATATGGCCTTGACAAGGGGACAGTTTGCATACGCTGGATTTAATTGATTCAGGCATTTTTTATACGTATTTCATATTTGTTCCTTCTCACATAACAATTCACCACAGCTGTATTTCACGTGTGTGCGTGCACAAGAGCGATTGCACGTGCTCAGAAACCGATTCCTTCCCAGTGATGGATTAAATTTAATACTGCTTTACTTATTGATTTTATTTTAGCGCAGAACAAGGGTAAGTCCATGAAAATTCAGATTAAGTTGAGGGCAATGGTCTGTAATTAAATCTTTTTAAAAATCTCTACGGTGATTAAACCACTAATTGTCAAATGAAACACTTCGGCTAATCTAGAAACAGCATGCTGGATTCTGGTCTCCGCAGTGTTTCTGTTGAGGAGGCCCAAAAAATATTTATATATAAAAACCAGCCATTGTAGCGAATAGTGCATCTATTTTTGTTTGAGTTTCCAAAGTTAAAAATTTTACGAGAGAAATACTGTTATTGCAATTAATGCAATTAAATGTGGCAATATCTGCAGTGCAGGCCGAATCCGGGCCTATGCCTGGCAGGATGCAAAGCACCTCCACCAACACCAGGCAGAAAGACGTCGGGACAGGAAGTGAACAGCAGGTGAGGGCGGGTTGGGGTTATTCGGGACAGGAAGTTAACAGCAGGTGAGGGCGGGTTGGGGTTATTCGGGACAGGAAATGAACAGCAGATTGGGTCGGGTCGGGTTATTCGGGACAGGAAGTGAACAGCAGCTGAGGGCGGGTTGGGGTTATTCGGGACAGGAAATGAACAGCAGATAGGGTCGGGTCGGGTTATTCGGGACAGGAAATGAACAGCAGATAGGGTCGGGTCGGGTTATTCGGGACAGGAAGTGAACAGCAGGTGAGGGCGGGTCGGGATTATTCGGGACAGGAAGTGAACAGCAGGTGAGGGCGGGTTGGGGTTATTTGGGATAGGAAGTGAACAGCAGGTGAGGGTGGGTTGGGGTTATTTGGGATAGGAAGTGAACAGCAGGTGAGGGCGGGTCAGGGTCACTCAGGACAGGAAGTGAACAGCAGTTGGGGCTGGTTTGGTCATTCAGGACAAAAAGTGAACAGCAGGTGGCAAAGCGGCCAATGGGAGTTAAGACGACGGATGTCGATGGGGCCCCACTGATGTAACCTCGGACAAGGGGTTTAATCTGAATTAATTCAGTAAAATATCCAGCTGCATCCAAGCGTAAAATTGAGACCTGAGGGGTAATGGGAAAGGAGGCAGACATTTCAGACGGTCGTGTCTGGCGGGGTGCTGAGCCCGCGGGAGCCAGGAGGACAGCGGTACTGGGGCGTGGGTGATCTGAGGCAGATACGGAATCACTCAGCTGTTTATTCGCACAAAAGCCTCACTCAATACGCGAGCCATTTGTATCCTTACCGCGAGAATGACGTTGGGACCCGGAACGTTCCGTAACAAACGCCCATGTTCCTCCACTGATTTCAGATTCACTTCTTCAGCCGACGATAAGCTCACGATAGTTCCCCGTTCTGCATCATGTAATCAATCTCTGTCAGGCTAATATGTCAATAAATGCCAACTTCTTTACGCTGCCATCTTTATTTGAGTATTAAGTCAGATGCCTCTGAGAAAGTGGTTCTTGACGTTGACTGCTAAAGAGAGGCTAGTTTTGGCTGCAGGTGCACAGGATTGGCCTAGTTTGGGGCTTTAGGGTATGAACCTGGCGTGATGTTGCTAATCTTCCTGCCAGGACGTCACAGATTGGAGATGGTAGTGGAGGTGTGGAGCCAAGATCACCGGTTTCAGGAGCATTTGGAGTTTCTGCAGATCATTATTCTCTGGCTTTTCTTCCTTGGGCTCCTTTACCTCCTCTGGGGCGTTTAAAAACCGCCATCTCCTAGCTTGCCTGTGAATTTTGCTAAGCACTGAACAGAAGGAGCAACAAGACAGTCCAGCGAGACGATTTCACTCTGTCAGCCATCTCACTGTGTCCAGTGGACCACGGAGCAGATGTGACTCCCACAATGCCCTGCATCAATGTCATTACGCACCATAGACGCTCAATAAAGTCAGCAGTTTCCTCTCCATATTGTATTTTATGTTACTGGTGTGCCAGACCTCCCAGTCCCTGAATTGCATTTCCCAGAGCTATCTCAGGAGGACAGACCAGCTGCTGTCTGCCATTCCCATTCCTGTTCCTCATCCAGCAAAAAGGTGACCCCACCCTCCTTCATGAGCAGCACTGAATAGCTTTTCACCGTTACTCTATACTTCCATGATGTTAGAAAAAAATGCAGACGGAAGCTTATTAACTCACGACTGTCCTGGCCTTCACTGCACATCAACAGCAGTCAGGCTGAACCTCATACACATGCTGTTATGGGGTAGTCCAGCTATGCGGAAGGGCGGTGACTGAATGCGCAGCCAGTGACACATGCTGTTGCATCTCAAAGCATCACCAAAGTCGCCCTATAAGCAGATAACTCATTCATCTGTCCATCGTCCGTGGGGCTTATCTAGTACACGCTGGCGGTGAGCCCAGGGTCTGTCCCGGAAGGGGTACGAGACAGGGGGCGCCCTGCTGGGCACGATAGTTTATCACATGGCTCACACGCTTGTGTGAGTCACGCCAGTCACACTCGCAAAGGAAATTCAGAGGCATCGGTTCTCCTGCGTCTGTGAACAGATGAAGAAGCTACCGGACCCCAAAGGAAACACACAGTACAGGCAGAACCAACCGGGCTGGGAAGCGAGCACTAATATTGCAGGTGCGAGGATGTGGCATTTCCTCTGATACCCCAGGCTACCCGAATTACCCACCATTTCCCAGATCAGCAGAGGACCCTGAAGCACATTCCCCAGTTTGCCTCATATGTGACGTTTAGGCCACACAAGCGTGTTAGCATTGGATTTGATTACTGTTAATACCCATGTGAAAAAATGAATTAATACATCCCAGCTCTAATTCCATAACATCTACAACTTGCCCTTTGTCCACATTTGCTAATATTATTTTGTTAATATTACAGACCATAAAAAATAGGTTGTCAACAACACAAAACGGAAAATAAAACAGCCGGATATGGATTAAAGCGTGTGAGAGGGACCGGCAGACGGCCGTGGGACTGTGTCTGAGTCTGCAGGGTTGGCTGTGTGGCTCCCGGCTTCCTCTATAGTCTGATTACACCAGTTATTCTATAGTATTTCACTTATAAAGGCATGGATGTGTATTCATGCCGGCACCGTTTTCACTTTTAGCTGGAGTCAAGCTTAGGTAATTCCTATCTATTGTATGTGTGGCAGACACAAGTCTGCGATTTGATGGAGCCAGTGTATAATTAATATTAAAGTCTCTGAAAAGTTATGATTGCATGATTATTCAATCACTTTCTGCTGACAGGACCAGAGACCAGCGTGTGTCTGTCACGGTGACGTTCCTTGTGACTGCAGACCATACGCTACTCCTCGCACACTCAGATCCGGGGTTCTCACACCAGCCATGGCCAGTCAAACAATAACAGCTCCCTTGTGTTGCTGTACGTGAAGGTGCCTCCGAAAGAGAGGAGGTTTTCTACTAGCTGACATCTCGAGAGCGGAAATGCTGTTGTACCCTTTAGCCGGATAGTTAACCCTGACTTATTGAATAAATTAGCAAGTAAACCGTTGAGGTTACTATGTGTTAAAAACAACCACTGAGTGAATAAATAATGCAAATGGCCGCCAACAGGGGCTCATGCATGTCTGCAGCTTCTAATGAGACCCATCCTGCTTTTTAGCAGCTGGTGTTATTTATATGGAAATTTCTGGAATGGTGTGGATATTATCACATGGACTAACATGAATAATGACTTGATTAAAAAAAATAAGCAGGTCGTAAGTGTAAAGTACGTAAGTTTGCTGGTTCCCCTGTACCTCTGAATGGCTATCGGCATTGGTGCGTGTTCAGGACTCAACGAAAGGAAGAAAAATGGCCACCACTGGAAGGAGTTTACATTTAAAAAAGCAAGTTATTAAAAGCAAATGGGACTGAACAGCATGCTGGAGGCCCAGGAACAGTGCCAGTCAGGTTTATGTTGGGGGGGGGGCATTCATTCGCCACGATCAGAATAAACCGGCGGGGTCATGGTGGCTATCGTGATCTAACGCGGTCCGCTTTCTGTCAGCAGGGACGACCGGGCCGGAAGCGTTTCATCGATTTGCCGACGCCACCTCTGCTAATTCAGTACCAGCACCTATTTCACCCTGCAATTACACATTTGTTTTGAAAGGCAAAGAGAAAATGAGAGGGTTGGTTTATTAATGAATGATTAAGAGGCGTGGGATTAGCTATGGGGGGGGGGGGGGGGGCGCGGGGATGTTGGTGTAGGAGACTTGCAGAAGGGAGGATAGCTTGGCCGGGTTAGTGCTGGTGTCCTCGGTGATGGTTGCCGTGGCGATAGCTGTAGCATTACTATTGCAGTGGAGGTAGCAGTAGCCAGCTAGATGCTAATTTTACAGTGATATTGTTGGGTTAGATTCAGAAAGTAGCTTTAGCAATATCTACAGCTAAAATAGTGATAAAATGGACCGTACTCTGACCTGAGTGCCAGCAGAAGTGTTTTCAAGGCCCCCCATGCCACCTGTCCCCACCCCAGAGCAATGCCATTATGTTTCTGAGAAGACATTACAGGACCGAACTGGGCCATAGTGCTATCAGGGGAGCACTGAAGGCGGAAATCAACAAGGGACAATGCAGCCTGTCTGCAGATGAACGTTAGCATGCACAGCAGAGGCAGAGTTAGTATGAACCAGACTAAGCATCCATGATGCTATCAGTAATAGCAATGAGTCAGATGGCGAGAGGGGAGCCAGACTATAGCCACACCCACTAGACAGCAACTGGACATATATGCGAGGATTATGGGTAACGCAACTGTCACTCAGAGCTCACACTTCTCAGTCAAAGTAGGCCAAGGTAAGAAGGAGCGGAAGAATGATGCGCGTGAGAGAGAATCGAAGCCAAGGCACGACCCACAGTGGCTCGGAAGGGTAGTTTATCCCAGGAAAGCCGGAGATTGCTGGGCCCTGGGGGCCTTTTTCGGATATTTTCAGCAGGGGACGGTTCAGCCCTAAGTTCCGTGCCGCAGCCTGTCTGCTTTGTCCATTCGTGTCTCAGATAATCATAATTGTGCATTTGCTCTGCTTTACTCCATGTTAAGTCATGGTCTGTGTGTTTCTCAGCCACTTATGGGTATGTAATATGATTCCGCAACATACAAAATGTAACAAAGGGGTATTTTTCAATCTAGGGATTTACTGCCGCTGGACTTCTTATGGTTAAACCGGCTTACCTGTCTTCAGCGAGGGGCAAGCCAGCTTGCAGCATCTGGTTTATTGGTGCTTCTTTTCTCCGGTCAGGAAATGCTTCGTCATACTGTAGCTGCTTTTCCCAGACTTCGGAGGTCATTCAGTCAAATTTGAGAAAACTTTGCTGGAACCGGGCGGTCGAGTCATAAATATGTGACGTAAATCAGCGAGACCTACAGACACGGCCAGAACTGCTGAGTTAATGAATTAGGGGCGATTAGCTGATAAATGTCTGGGGGGGCGGGTCCCCGGCCTGGGTGCTGCTGCCGAACGCGCAGGGAAGACAGTCATCGCTTAATAGGCACCATCCTATATCTCTCTTCTCTCCTTCCCCACACACACGCTGAGATCTGGGAATTGTGCCTGTTTCAGCGTAAATGCGAGGCCAAGGTGCCTTTGCTCAGCTGCCAGAGACGTATCCATTCATATTTCCGTTTATTGAACACAGGGCGTATCGCGGGACAAATTATCTTGTCTCCGGTTCGATGTGACACCATTAGGAAGGCCCACGGAGGGCGTGATTCGCAACACGATGGGCTGGATTTAATTTCATCACTGGCCTTTTTTGTGATTACGCATCATTTTCTGTTTCGTTCTGTTTTTTTAATTTGTGTCTTCGTTACCCTGTGTTATTATGCAACCCTACCTTCGTCATAACCTCTTTGCTGTCCCAGAAAGTAAAGGGTATAAAGATACAAGTCCAATTGCATGTGCATGTGTATGTTTTATTTATTTACAGTTATTTAAATAGCAAGTGGGCTAAAGGGCCTTACTGAGGTGCCTAGTGGTGGGAAGACTGGCAGTCCAGGATTTGAACCAGCGGCCTATGAGTCCAAGTAGCTGTTTATCAGACTGGCATCCCGCTGAGGGTGGACCCCAGCCTTGAACACTGCGCTACCCCCCAGCCCGACCAGTTTGTGTAGTATGTGAATCTGATGGGCTGCAAGCATAGCTGCTTGAATCCTTTATCTGTCATAATCGCTAAAACAATAAACACAAAGCGCAGCATGCTTAGCCCATTGTCCTAGGAGGCCTCCTGCATAATGTGCGTCCCTAAAGGATAGGAGAATTATCGTTCTTAGGGGGGTGGGGGGGGGGAGGCGACAGCTATGCAACGGCGGTAATTTAGAGGAAGTGTCGGGGTAAACAGCCGCTGGATTCGATGACATGGGCGCCACGCAATCAGCCCGCAAACGTGGTCGGAATCAGGTGCTGGGGTATTGTTTGACAAACAGTCCATTTCCACAACGGTTAAATTCAGTTTGAAATGGAGTCCTCCTCGGTCCGCATTTACTGTCCATGTCGCACGCTGCATGAGGATACAATTTCCAGCTACTTGCGTTTACGACGCCCGCACGTCGCTCGTTATCCAGCAGGAAAAACACTTTTTCGGCCTGCATGGGTTCCCCTCCTTCCAGATCCCGCTTACTGCTGTTAGCGACTTAGTAAAAATCTCCTCGCTTCCCGCTCCCGGTCGATGTGTTTTACAGTGCCCCCCCCTCTCAATGCATTTTGTCACTTGACAGTTTTTATGCAGCCTTTTATTTATCTATGTCCATTTTTTACAATGAATCAAGGTTACTTTACTTTTTTATCGAAGGTGCTGATAATTCACACTCATAAAATCGATTACAGAAACTGGGCGCAGGGGGATGGGGGTGTGAGTCCACTTCCAGTTTGTGTGGACCACTGGCGTTATGAAGCTGCCAGCTGTTTCCACACTGACTTACTACAGGGTTACCGACTTTGGTCAGCTGGCTGGAGTGAGATTTTCAATTTGAGACAAGTCTGCACACGCATTTACATGTATGTAAGACTTTCATTACCTTGTAAATAGTCTGTAGGGTTTGCACACGTCCCCAACACTTTTAATGTAGCTAATTTTAGGTTTAGAATGGAATAATATAAATTTACCGTAAGATTACTTGCGTGAGCGTGAGAGTCTGAATGCGCGAGTGTCGCTCCAGATGGGTGAGAGTTGGCAACCCTGTCTGTGTTTTCATGGACATTTGGCATCAGAATTCCTAGTGAAGGAAACGTTTCTATAGCACAGCTCTAATGCTGGAAGTCGACAGACAGCCCTAACAAGAAGCCCCCCCCCCCCGGACTCCTCAAAGACGGGCCCTAATGACCACATGAGAAGGGTCCATCCATTATGGATGAAGGAATCATTTCATAAATCTCAGAAGCTGCTCCCCCATGGAGCCTTGAGCTCAGGTGCGTGATGTCGGGGATGATGATGATGTCACGGTGCACTCAGGGGTGACCTCGCTGGTATGGCTAATTAAACCAGGCTTTAATTATACACACAGCCAGGGCAAAAATAGAGGCAAGCTTACCACTGCTATGGTATGAGCAGATGGTTATATTTTTTATTCGTTTATTAACGTTATTTATAGGCCCAAGGTTAACTGTGACCCTGTACTAAACAGTCAGAAGATGGATGGATGGATGGATGGATGGTGATAGAGCCAATGAATATGTACAGTCTGTGTTCATGGTTGCCTTCTGAGGGCTGATGGCTGTGGGAAATGAGCAACACGAAGTTCATGGCTGCCACATTCTGTGGATCTCAGGTGTAATGTTTACTCGTCCTGGTCTGCCCAGGCCACGCCTGATGATGAGTGTGGCACTAGGTCTATGTCGGGCTCCTATAACACCGACCTCTCGTTTTATTTCACACGCCCTTGTAATAGTGGAATCCCGACTCGCTTGTTATTTCAAATCCCATGCCGACGCACCCAGAGATAGTGTTATAGCCTTTGACAGAAAATAAAAAAATGTTTCTTTAACGAGGCCTCACCAGCGATTGTGAATCCAGACCATCTCATTGAATGACAATGGCCTTTGATGTCTCTTAAAGAGACAGCGCACTGATCGGGAACCCGCTGACATGCTTGGCCCAGCTCTTACGTACTGAGAAAGAGATCCCGGGGGCTTTAATTTGTATAATAAGCAGCAGTCACAGAGTGTGGCATCTGAGTCTGGGCAGTGAGCTGGCTGTCAAGCCGACACTGGAATTGCTATCTGAAGGGGTGGTGTCTCGGAGGGTAGCACTGTGCCCGGACACCCCCAGGGCTGGGCGTTTGATGCCCGCCCCATCCATGCATGTACGGAATTAGCATGCTCACCCTACGTAGGGCCAGTTTCCTTCACATGCTTCCCTTTCCTCCAGTAGTCCAGCGTGATGCCGTTTGGCAAGTTGGCATCTCTGACTTGCCCGTCGAGTGTCCCAGCGTGGGCTTGTGCCCTGAAATGGACTGGCATCCATTCTAGCCTGTCCCCTGCCTTGTGCCCCACGTTTCCCGGGCCAGACTCCAGGCTCACCGTGACCCCGGACTGGATAAGCAGGCGCGGAAAAAACGATAGATGAAGCTATAAATTCTGGTTTGCCAGAAGGGTCGTGATTTAGACTTTGCTAAATTAATTGGCATTAACTAAAACATCGTCCGTCGCTATTTGCCAGAAACGTCGCCCTGCCCGCGAGGCGACTCTCCATGTGACCTTCCCACGTGCCGGCGGGCTGCCTGACACGCTCGCTGTCGTCTCGATTTGTCATCCGGCGACGTGATGCGTTCTGGCCACTATCGGGGGCCACTGTCCTCTGGGTGGCGCTGCCAGCCACTGGTGCGGGTGATTTTTGGGTGATCGGCACCTGGTCTGTGGCTCATCAACGTGAAAATAAATTGTGAGCCTCGTGCAGAGGCAGGAACTCCAGACTGAAATCTGCCAAAACCCACTGCTGCTGTCTGTGTCTCCCAGTCTTATCTGGGAACCAGAAGTTCCATATCAGCCTGTATGACATCCGCTGAGCATTCATTAATTACCATTCCCTTAAAGAAATGTAAATCTTTGCTTCTTTCAAAGGCCAGAATGACTCCTCGATTAATATGCTTCATAAATAAAAATGTAACCCCCCCCCAGTTCCAGAAGCTTCCATAAACAACCACACAAAGTCTGGGGCATTGGAACCCAAGAAGTTGAGGCTATTTTTCTAGAGAAGTGAGAATAGAGAAGTGAGCCACTGCATGGGGCGGGGAGCTAGGAAACCTTCCACGAGTGATCACAACGCCACCGTGATCTGCTATCACACCTCCCGCTCTCTCCTGGGGCTCGCACAAGCCGGTCACCTCTCCCGGCGGGGATGCAGGGAGACCGTGGTCTCTCATCTGCCATGGAGAACACCGGTGATGTCATACATTCCGGGATCCTCTGCAAGTCATCCATGCCGATAACCTGTTTGAGGTCGGCCTGTCTGTTCTGCGTTCTCTGCACCGCTGGTGTCTTTGTCCCGAAACACACTCATGTAGACACACAGACACATCTTTGGCGGCAAAGCCAAAAGGCCATCAGTAATGGATTGTTATCATGCCTGTCATACTCACAGGCTCTTGATTGCGGCTGTTATTCTATTCAAAAGGCTGATAATTAAGATCATCCATCTGCAAATCCGCAGCAGGGCTGGGCTCCGTCGCTGCCACCACCGGTCCCTCGTTAAGGCACCAGCGACGCCATGCCTGTTTAATTGCGGCTAATCACATCAGCGGGAACGGCGCTGTCTGATTTGCATGAGGCGGCGGGGAGCTCGGCGTTTTGTTTTTTTGTTTTTTTCCAGGGGGCGCATGTTACACCGTGCGGAGACTGGGCTGCCAGAATAACGGGTCACCACTCTCGCCGAGGGACAAATAATCACAGCCCGCGATGGGGAAGAATAAACAGATTTTAAATATTCATGGGAGTCAACAAAGGAGATGACTTAATGTGCCGGAGAAGTGGCTCACTGTTTGACCTGGGGGGGCAATGTGAAGCTGGCAGATTGGCTGAGAAAAGGCAGGATGGGAAGGGGGAGGGCGACTGAAATGTTTAAAGGCCCTGACCTGCTTTTCATTATGATTGACGGACAGCAGGCCAGGCTGCAGGGAGGTTGATCCCGGTCTCTCCTCTCTCTTGGTCTGTGCTATCTCTCCTGGTCTCTCCTCTTTTTCATTCTCTCTCCTCTCTCTCCCACTCTCCTCTTTCTCCCGGTCTCCCCTCTGTCTTCCGTTCTCTCCTCTCTCCTGTTCTCTCCTCCCTCTCAGTCTGTTCTCTCCCCCCACTCTCTCCTCTCTCTCCCAGTCTCCCCTCTCTATCCCGGTCTCCCCTCTCTCTCCCCGGTCTCCCCTCTCTTTCCCAGTCTCCCCACTCTCTCCCCGGTCTCCCCACTCTCTCCCGGTCTCCCCTCTCTCTCCCCGGTCTCCCCTCTCTTTCCCAGTCTCCCCACTCTCTCCCCGGTCTCCCCTCTCTCTCCCGGTCTCCCCTCTCTTTCCCAGTCTCCCCACTCTCTCCCCGGTCTCCCCACTCTCTCCCCGGTCTCCCCTCTCTCTCCCGGTCTCCCCTCTCTCTCCCGGTCTCTCCTCTCTCTCCCGGTCTCCCCTCTCTCTCCCCGGTCTCCCCTCTCTCTCCCGGTCTCCCCTCTCTCTCCTGGACTCTCCTCTCTCCCGGTCTCCCCTCTCTCTCCCGGTCTCCCCTTTCTCCCAGCTCGCCTATGAACCTCCCCTGCCTCTCACCTTATCAGTGTCTCATTCTCTCGCCGCCTCGTTAGTCGGCGGTGAGCTGGAGCCGCGGCCGGCCTCCCCCGGGGTTTCCCGCTCCTGGCAGGCAGCAGACAGGCATACGTTGACCCGCCAAGCCGCAGCAGCAGCCCAAGCTCCCAGAGGGGGTCTCTCCTGCAGCCACTGGCCAGAGAAAGACAAACGAGGCCCTCTGTCATTTCCCCTCTTCATTTATTTCATCCTCTCTATACCTGTTGTCCTCTGTCTTCCCAATAAGCTTCAAGGGCTCCAGCAGAGATCTGTAAGCAGGCCTGATGCCGGGGTGTGCAATCCCACCCGTGGGGAGGGCGCGAGACCTGGCTGCAGATCTGGGCTCGGAAAGTCTGCCCAGCCAGCAGCTGCCCTAATGAGCACAGAATAAGACGGCCTTCCCTTCCTACTTTTAATTGCACCCAGCTGCAACACACAGGGCAGGGAGGGGTAATGGGGTGAGGGGCGAATGAGTGTGGCCATGGGGAAAGGCTATTTGTAATTTTAGAGAGGGAGTAAAAAAAGAAAACTGGTGGCATGGCACATATATTAACATCCTTCAACTTGGACAGACATTAAACATCGAGTAGCTGTGAAGTTCTGAGCCAATCAGGTCTTTCGGTTGGAGGGATGGCTCAGCCCTCCAATCCCATGGAGTGTGAGAAGCCCCCACCTGGACACTGTCTCATTAAAGCCCTCACGCCCGCCCCCCTGGTGGGTACTGTCCTGGCCTGGGGGGCATTTATTATTGACGGGGGATTACATGAGTTGGGGCTGACGTTTCAGGCTCTGCATTTCGCCTTTCATGTTTCTGTCTAATTGTGATCTTCTGAGACACACACGCACACGCACATGGCCTTTGATTATCTAGACCGAATGTTGACACTGTCTTTTACACTCTCCTCCATGTTCGATTAGATTCCCAGATCCGTACAATTTCATGGCCGGCATGGATTTCTGATGACGCACGCGCCATTGGCAGTGGGTGCATTGAGGTGTAGCCCAGAATAATCTGCCACGTGGGTCTTTTCATGGGGAGTGTAAGATGCCGGGGACGGCTCTCCTCATCCTCCTCTGCCGCACCGCGCTGCGTCTCCTTCTCACATACCCCACCTCCGCTTCTCCACCGGGAACGTGGGTGTGAAAACTGACAGCGAGGAAGTGATAGACTACCTGTCATTTCCTTATCCGCTTGATGTGATTGGATTAATTATGTATATATTTTTTAAAGTGCTACTAAGACTTACTAGTCAGGGATAAAGAGCGGTTTGTTCTCCCTCGCCTCTCCATCCGAACTCATGGGTACAATTCCGGCTACAGTTCCGACTACAATTCCGGCTACAGTTCCGACTACAATTCCGGCTACAGTTCCGACTACAATTCCGGCTACAGTTCCGACTACAATTCCGGTTACAGTTCCGGCTACAGTTCCGACTACAATTCTGGCTACAGTTCCAGCATCAATTCCAACTCTTAATCCTCCCATTCTGGTGTAAGACTCTCCACTTATGAGGAAATTTGCAGCTGCGTTGTTTTGCTGCTAGTCCACCCCAAAGAGCAATCACTCCCATTAACTTTCTGGACCGTCACCTTGCCACTCCCCAGGCCTCATTCATAGCGACACTCACACTGTTCCTCTGGGACACCCAGACAGTGTCTGGAGCAAAAAGGTGGCCTGTCTGGTGTCCCCAAGGACCCAGTTGAGAAACACTGCTCTAAAACATGCCTCAAATCATGTGGAATAAACTGCCTCATCTGATTGGTCCCACAAAGCTCCTCTCACAGTCATTTACTCAAACCCCACTCAGTATATATCGCTTATTGTTGCTACTGTATAATCTGCTGCCTTAAGGAAACCAAATACCAGCATCTTACTCACATAATTTCTATGATGTCTCTTCAGATCACCTGACTTGCCTCTAATGACACTGGTATTGAAATGTCTGTCTACAAAGCGGATTATTCTTTGCATTGGCCGCGTCACCATGCTCGCTCCTTTCGGCTGTGGGTATGACAAGGCCTCCTCGATGGTGGTACTGTCACGTTTCCGCTGTGCTGTGCTGTAAATTATTTCTATAAAGGTTAGAATCCCAGTGTGTCGCTTCAGGCCCATTCCGATGTCGCTCGCTTGTGGTGGAGAGCGTAGCCTGACTGGCTCACACACTTGACCGCTACGTGTATGCGGTGTGTTCACATTGGGAAAGCTGTCAGACACTCAACAGCTAAAAGGCTGTAAGTTCACATAAATATTTATAAGAAAATTGAGTAAATGTCAATGCAATACAGGAGATTAGCTCAGTTAATCTCTTTCGGTATGTCAATCCTTCCATCATGAACCTATCTATCTATCCATCCATCTTCCATACCACTGCCAGTGACTTCCCAGGAAATACACAGAGACATACTGGCTTGTAGCATTTAAAAATCATTCAAATCATTCATAAATTTGATCGTATTAAGCCAGATATTTGTGTGTGTGTGTGTGTGTGTGTTAAATACCTCAGTGTCTGGAAATCTCCTACAAACTCCATCCTTGAGGACCCAGTGATCGATGATCTCAAACACTGCAGAACCATCTGTAATAATCTTGCCTTTCTACATCAGTTTCCCTCCCGTTCCCTGAAAAGGACAGGCAGTTTTGGGCTGTAAGAAGTCCAGCACAGCTGCAGAAAGGCCTTCTTCCCTCACCATCCACCAATCTCTTCCAGATAACATTCTGGAAACTGCTTCACGTTCCTAACCATGTGTACTTCAAAAATGTGCTGTTTTACTTTGTCATCATAATTTCCATCAGCGATGTCCATTGCCAGAGCCTGCGATTAGCGTTGATCTGTGAAGCCTCAAGTGGACCTCTTTTCATCCTTTTTTCTAGGTAAGAAATGAACCATCCAAACAAAAGCAGCCCAGCTAATTACCAGAACGAAGGAGTACCCTGTTTTGCTGCAGATCACATGATTGTATTTGTTTACTTTGTAGGAACCTTTTTTCATGGTGGATGCTGTCCTGGGCGATGTCGGGTGAACAATCTCAGGGCGTTTATTAATATTTAATAACAATGGAACCTCATCTGTCATTGGCCATTCTAGAGTTACGGCGAGGGAGGCATTTTATTTACAGATTGTAATCAGGCGTGATACACGAGCCCCATACGCAGTGTTTGTGTCCCTTAGGCAGACACATTACAGGATGCGAGGAGGGTCACCTGCAGGTAACATGATATCTACACCAGTTTTGTTAAAAGCTACACAATGGATAGAAATATGATGAATGTATAAATCTCCTCCATCACAGTCTGGCTGTCACTGAGTATGAGATCTGTGTGAACGTAAATATTTTGTGACTAAATGAAACAGGCAGAATTTTTTTCCCGCTCACGCCGCTGCTTTGCTGATGCTTAATGGAAAACAAACTACAGCTATATTGCCGAGAGGCACGGAGGCGTGATGTACTGAAGACACCAGGAGGGTTCCTGGGATTGGACAGATATGACAGACCCATTCCCCTGGAGAGAAGGGCATGTCATCAATTCCCACATCCCCATCTTGCAGATCCACCCAGTCCCCCTGCAGATTTGGCTCGTTCCACTTTTCCATCTGTCGTGGGTGTCAGTAATGCCCCCCTCTCTCTTTTGTGGTATCCTCCAGAGAGTGGAGGACTGGGCCAAGGACCAACTGAATTGCTTCCAGTTTGTGGTTCTTGGGTGGATGCCTGTGCAGATACAGCAGCTTCGTGTAGAATCAGATCAAGATGGAACCACCAGGATGACTAAAAGAAGTGGATCTCGCTGAACAACTGCTGCTTGTTCCTCTCAGACAAGACGTCTTGCCAAGATCTCAAACCCTATTCAGTTGCCTGAGAAGCTCATATTCACTTACAATGAAAATTTCATATCTATAGAGGAAATAAACAGTCTTGGAAGCAATTGTTCAGAGCAGAAATTACCTCTGAAGTTTGCTTCTGTCGTAGAATTCTGAAGATGAGAAGTTTGTGAAGAAGCTGCTGTAAATTCCCATCTGGGTGTTCATTCTGCTGAATCATGACATTCCTCGGGAGCCCAGAAGCTGACGGTGCAGCGTGAGAGGCTCGGTGCCAGCAGGCGTGACAGGGATGCAAGTCCCTGCCCAATGATAACTTAATGATAACTGAGTTACGTTGCCACGGCTACAACGAACAGCTGAAGTACTTCAATCAACACAAGGTGGCTAGAAACCTAGAAAGGCTTCTTCTCGAGGTGTATATCTAGTACGACCAGAACCACTAGGGGGCATGAAGCAGAGGTGAGTGATGAAGGAGAGGAAGATCTGAAGGGACAGCTGTGGCGTAGGGGAGTAAGGGTCCCGCGAGGGGAAGCGGGGATCAATGGGCCGTCCTCATTTGAGGGCGCCCTGGGTCCTCCTCTGGGCTTTTTGTTTTCTGTATTGTCCCACATCTTTGATCATGAAAGAAATGCCACCAGCCATTAGACCTAATAGGTGGCTTGGAGACAGTAATGCTTGAAAGAACCAAATCCACCCAAGGGGCATATCAGAGCATCTGCACCCACTCATGTACTCATTATTAATAAGTACATCACTGCATCATTAATGGCTACGTCACCATTGTCTACCTCTAGCCTTTGGTGGTAGGTCCTATGCTTCAGTTCTTTTAGTATCTATCTATCTATCTATCTATCTATCTATCTATCTATCTATCTATCCATCTATCTATTACAGCTTCTTCTACATGGAGAGAGTGTTTCAGATCAGTTGCTTTCTGGGTCCATCAGTTTCAGCTTGGCATGTATTACTGGCCCTGTGCTAATGAGCTCATCTGAGCACTCCAGGGTGGGGGGCCGTGAGGTGCATTCGTGGTCAAACGCCCCGGATGCTGGATGTGGAAGGGGGGTGTAGCACGAAGGCAGCGGGCACTGGGAGGAGCCGCCATGGCGATGGCGTGCATCTTGTGCACCAGCACCGGGGCCATCACTCTCATTTACATGCTTACATCATGCTCTAGTCTGAAAAAATATTATACATAAATAACTAAATAAGACAGTATACAAGGAAAGGGGGCAGACATTTAATTCTAGATAAAAAGAGCTGTATCATAAAAGATTTCACTCTCATGTCAGAAAGGTTCTTTCACCCCCTTGCAAAGGTATTTAACCTGGTCTTATTGTCTGTGTCACTATCAAGTTTTACGCAACAGTCAAAGTTAAGGAGACAAATACTGCTACTCAACTGTGATGGAAATGTAGGGTAGTAGATATGAATGAGAGCTGCATGTGTTTCTGCAAATAGTTTCTGATCTGTAGTGGTTCTGGTCCATTAAATCCATGAATTAGACAGACAGACAGACAGCTAGCTAGCTAGATAGATAGATAGATAGATAGATAGATAAGTGATATTTGTATGGTCTTTCTATAACAATCTTTAACACCGTTTAATTACTTGGCTGAAGCTTTGTTTAAAGCAAATTACAATGTTCACACATTAATGCAGCTGGAAGTTTTGCCAGGTTGATGCAGGTGTGATGCCAGGTCAGCTGACTTGCACAGGGCTACCGCAGCAGGTCGGATCTGGGCCTGGCTCCAGCAGTCTTTAGGGTAGGAACCCGTAGCTGCGACCTGATCCCTCCGTCCTCAGGCAGAACCCTTTATAGCTTTCTGTGAAGCCACCACCCCCCTCCTCGGTCAGGCCTCAGCCAGACGTGTGTCTCTTTCTGATCTACACCCACTCCGTTGCAAGTTCCGTGTTTGACGTCGAGCCATCGAAGGTTCTTCAGGCAAATACACAGAACCTGATGTATATCGCCGGATTCCATGAGGCCATAAATTGAATAACTCAGCCCTGTAACACCAGAAAGGATGAGGACTGTCATCCCATGGCATGTGCAGATTTTTATCATATATCTATATATCGTCCAATCACTAATAAAGTGTTGGGGCTGTGAGGGGGTGTTTTGGATTCAACTTACTGCAATTTGGACTGCAGGACGAAACTGGAGAACATGCAAATACCACGTGCTGGTGGGATTTGAACCTCTAATCCCAGTGGTGTGTGGCAACTGTGCCATCCCACCGCAACAAAAATTCCAGTTCACTAATTTTATGTAATTTTAGCTCATTTTAGCTAGTGATTTTGGTTAACTAAATAACAGGAAGCAAATTGTCAAAAGAAATGGTTTCATACAATTTTACCCACAATGCATTTCGCGCTGATTCAGAAATCACAATGTCCTGTTTGCCTCGGGGACCTGCTGTCACTGCTTGTGCATACCCGCGAGCGGCTGGGTGTCCTCTCCATCCAGCCCTGGCGCAGTTTTATCATTGCATAATTTTTTTTATTAGTAACGCAATAAAATGCCGATTGACTACATGTGTACAAGGGTGTACAGTGTAGGAGGGCACAGTCCCCAGGTTTATAAGACTGATCCCAAGGGCCTTGGCTTATATTGGGCAGGGATAAATGCGGATAATGCCGAGGGGTTTTACACCAACCATAACAAGGTTACAGATGTGATTTCAAGCACTTAACAGGGGGAATAAAACTCATAATGATATGCAAATGTGCAAGGGGCTGGAATCCTCTCAAATTTCAGGTCCTAAACACAGGAAAAAAGCGATTAAAGGATGATGAATGTAAAATTAAGGGAATTAACAACCTTCTTCCTGGCCAGGAAGTATTAGATCTTTAAGGCTGGAAACCCAACCCATAGTGCAGTCGCTTCGCCCGGTGAATAGTTTATACAGTTTTATTTGGATTGCCTAAAGGTCTTTTCTGCTACACCCCCTCCCCCCGCCACCACCACCCCGCCAGCAGGAGATTGTTCTCAGGCCGATTTGAAAGTGATTGACCACAAAGATCCTTAAAGATTCAGCTGGTTTGATTTCTGATTTGACACGCCTATCTTCCATTTATGGTCTGCAAATTAATACCTCCAAGGACTCACAGTGGGAAAATAAAAACACGGTCGTGGTCTCTGCCAGTTGAAAGGCAGCCACGGAATGCTGAGTTTTTTGCCCATCTGTGCATGGTGGCCGCGCAGCGTAACCGAATGACGGCGCCCGGTGCAGGACTTGGCCGTAGTTGCTTGGGAAGCTGCACTGTTTGTCACAAATCTTACCGCCCAAATCTCATCCCCCTTGATTATGCGACTGTCATCGACTCCACTCAGAATGAGCTTTGCTATTTCATTTCCAGGCTTTGTACTGGCGTGACTCTGATTAATATTTTTTTACTGATTGTTTTGTTGTCTTTTTTTCATGAGAGAATCAGGATTTGATGATTCTGTTGTTTTGAGTAATTGTCCTGTATGATTGCCCCTTGGCCCCCTCCCGATGCCTCCCTCGTTTGATATTCTGGACCCTTCTGGATCCTTCCATCAGTGCTGCATTGCCTGTAGAGTATTCGATGTCTCGCTATAAAGTGCTGTTTTCTCTGAAGGACCATAATCACCAGCGATTCCTCATCTAACAACTGCAACCCGATTTGAAATTTCATACATTTTTAATTCTGTTTGCTCATCCCATATGTCTTATTTTATTTTTTTCCCTTGATGATTATTCATCCATCCATCTATCTATCCATTAATTTTATGTACCCACTTATCCTATTCAGGGTTGGGGGGGTCCACAGTCTATGCCAGCAGCGGGCGCTAGGCAGGGAATGAGCCAGGACTGAGTGCCAACCCATCGCAGGGTGCACTTACACACCATTATTATTATTATTATTATTATTAGAATCTTAATATTGCTGGATTTCTTCTGTTGTGCCACGGTCAGTGAACCAAGTGTATCTCACTTTCAGGTTCAGGTGTTCCAAGAGGTAACACAAATCGGCAGCACCAGGACGATCCCACCCGTGACCCGTAGTTACTAAACACCACAGGCAAGTCTCCAGTTACAGCCCGACGGGTGACTAGCATGATGCTTCAGCCATTGTTAGTACGTAAACAATATAAGTGACAGTTTTCATGCAAATATCATACAAATGAGACCACCTACAGTTATAATAATTAGTTTATATCTGGAATATGATTTAGAAATTATTAGACATTAGAACAATTAGACGTTACATAAGACTGCATTTGAAGACAGTTTGCATAAATCTCAGTCGTGGGAAAACATTTTAGTATAGTAGATTACTTATGTTTGAGTTCTGAAAAATAACCAGAACAAGGCCCCACATCAATATAAATGCATAAATGTGTATATAAATGTCTGAACCATTGCTGGTGAGGCATTTAAATTAGTTTTAGAAGTCACATGTTCATATGGTATTTGTTTTTTTTGTAGTAATTTTCATCAGAAAGTAAGTTGTGAGTAATGAATTGTTGCTGAACCTGTCAGTATGAAGGGTACACACAATCAGCAGGGGTCTCCTCTCGATGCACCGTACACCGCGATCCATGGGGCTTTTACACACCGCGATCCATGGGGCCTTTACACACCGCGATCCATGGGGCCTTTACACACCGCGATCCATGGGGCCTTTACACACCGCGATCCATGGGGCCTTTACACACCGCGATCCATGGGGCCTTTACACACCGCGATCCATGGGGCCTTTACACACCGCGATCCATGGGGCTTTTACACACCGCGATCCATGGGGCTTTTACACACCGCGATCCATGGGGCTTTTACACACCGCGATCCATGGGGCTTTTGCACACCGCGATCCATGGGGCTTTTACACACCGCGATCCATGGGGCTTTTACACACCGCGATCCATGGGGCCTTTACACACCGCGATCCATGGGGCTTTTACACACCGCGATCCATGGGGCTTTTACACACCGCGATCCATGGGGCTTTTACACACTTCTGTTCATGGGGCTTTTACACACTTCTGTTCATGGGGCCTTTACACACTGCGATCCATGGGGCTTTTACACACCGCGATCCATGGGGCTTTTACACACCGCGATCCATGGGGCTTTTACACACCGCGATCCATGGGGCTTTTACACACCGCGATCCATGGGGCTTTTACACACACAATATTATATAATTTGTTGCCAAGTGAAGCATTACAGCTGTCGTTTCAGCTATACTGCAGTATGGCAGTAAAAAGAAAAAAAAACATACCATGAGGGAAATTTAAACTAGTATAAACCGGCGTAGTGGATGGACAGGTATATACCGCCCAGCACTATTCTGAAGACTGAAAATGTATGTTTGCAAGGTAATATCGTACAACTGTCGATGCAAAAATATACAATGACCAGCAAATACACTAGCTGGTGGTAGAGGCCATATCACTGGAGCAATGTGACAGCGTGAAGCATTGCTTCACCTTCCCAATATGGTGGTCAAATCGTTACACTTGCAGTCACGGGCTTGCAGGTCTAGTAATTATATGTCATTAGATCCCACAGTTCAAAAACTGTAGTAGGCATATAAACAGGGAGTCACTGCTCAGTGCTTTATTGGGCCCCTGTTTAGATGAAGCTTTTGTGTGTTTAAATGGAAGCTTATTGTTAGGTATATTGGTAAGACTTTATTGGATGGGGCACAAATAGTATTATACTATTACTTATGTATTAATTAACCACAAACTAAGCCTTAGTTACATACTGATCTCATGTTAATTCATCATTAATGAACCATGATGCATGTTTTAACAAGCAGTTACTATATTTGTTACTGTATCTGTTAATTCTGTAAACTTTTGTGAACTACTGAAGGAACTACTGAAGGAACTACTGAAGGAACTACTGAAGGAACTACTCAAATAAATAATTAAATACTGTGAAATACTGATCTCATGTTTGTTCATCATTAATGAATGGTGACACGTCTTTGATCTCAAGTAGCAAGTATATTTGTTCACGATCTGTTTATGATTTGTGCTTCAGTAGTAACTGAGTTATTACTAAGTATTTGTTCTCCATCAAGTAAAGTGTTACTGGTACATTTGCTCAGTTTGGTTTCTCTGAGCTGTATAAAAATACTGGGATCTGTTGGCCAGTGTTACCAGTCAGTTCCTTGCGTCTGACACAGCGTAGCAGCCTGTTCTGTGACACAGACAGTGACCACCTGGACCCAGTGACAAACAAACACGCCTCTGCAGCTTCCTTCTGTTTGCTTTGAGCTGAGATTCATGTCCTCGCTGCTTGTTCTGTGTGTGGTTCTATGTTGGCTCTGTGTCCCCCTCAGCATTAGGAAAGACACTTAAGAGAACCAGAAGTAGGAAATGGTAATTGTTCTACCTTGGAGCCAGATCATTTGCCATTTCTGGGGTCACCCTCACTTGTGGTGACCCTCTTGCTTCAACTATCACTGAAACTAGCCTCAATCAACTCCCCCCCCCCCAACTCTCCATAGCCCCCAGGCCCTCTGAACAAGCTGAACCCCCCCTTCCCCCAAAAGCACAGATGCATCCTCGCCATTCCCGTGTACACCAGCCATGGGGGCAGAGTTAATTGCATTAATTGTTAACATAATGATGCGTTTATGTTTAATGCGTACCTCCTGGTAATTATGGGAGCGCACCCCAGGCCAAGAACAAGGTCCCCTCCTCTGTTCTCGTTGTCATCGTCAATTCTGTTCCCTTTTATGGGATTACTGTTTCCGAGAGGAGTCACCCGCTGCCTCGTCCCAGTCCAGCAATTCCCTAACAGGTGTTCCAAGCCAAGGTGTAATTAAAATGGTGGCCACTTCCCTCACATCCTAATTACATCCACCGACGCTTTGAACTTCTGCCGCGTGGAGATATCTGATTTATTTGTTTGTAAATTCTAATTCCCCGGGACGATTTTCAAACAAAGGGGCCCCGGAATTGCTTCAAGGAAAGGAAGGGGGGGAAAAAAGAGGAAAGGAAAAAAACAGACACACACGCACGTGTCAGATTTGTGTTTTAAAGAGCACGGAATTAATGAAGGGCCAGGCGTTGGATGTGAGGAGGGGGGAAAAAAGGAGCAACAAAGAAAAATAGCTGCTCCAATTTAAATTCGCCACACTTCTGCTTTTTTGGTTGAAAAATAATGAGCTTGGAATAGTTTCACGTTGTTCTGGGACCAGGGGACTTGTTACAGAATACCTGACTAATTCTTTCCACACATTAGACCATCAGCACTATTCCGGCGAGCAAGGCTCCTAGAGCGAAAGCGCAGTAATTACACACACGCGTCACACGCTGCCGCTGCCTCTCTGAGCGCTCTCAGGACTTCTGTGCGATGATTCTCTTTCCACGATGACGCTGACGTCCACCAAAGCCATAGTTTGGCCTATGTGTCGGTTTATCAGTCCTCCATATCAGACAGGTTGCTTCTTAGGTAGAATGATTGGCTGATGCTAATAGCCCCGCCCCCAACCCCGTGATGCCACGAGTCACATGTCTGATGCACGGCACAGGAAGTGCACGCCTGGCTTCAGGCTGTGAAAACAGCGGTACGGACGCTGCCTCTCGTGGCAAAATGCCGTTGGAGGACCAACCTCATGGTGGCTAAAAGAGATGGACCAGCAACGGGAACGAGTGCATGAGATAATAAGTGGGGGTATGCGCGGTATGGAGGGGAGGAGCGTATACTGTAGCAGCGCCCCCTACAGGTGCTGAAATGTGGGATTAAACCGTGCTGCAGCTGTATTTTGGAGCACCAGCTGATCGCTCCCCGCGGCCCTCGCTCGCCGCCAGGCAGATGCTAAGCTAGCATTTAAAGAATCCCTGCAATCTGTCCCATTCTTTAAGCGCTTCTTGACTCATGGTCATTAAAATGCTTCGGTTCGCACCCGTCGGCAGTCCCCGGCCTTGTCCTATCAGCACCGCATTGAAACGCCCCGCAACAGGTGACCTTTTCAGCCCTCCGATCGATACGGCACCAGTGTCCTGCTCCATTATACACACGCTACCTCGGGGATACACAACGCCCGTCTTCTGGGTAATTAATCAGTACTTTGTAATTAGCAGTTAATTAGATATAAAGGTTATTTAACGCAGGGAAGAAAAGGTGCGGGGAGAGCTTGACTGATGACTCGTTTCAGTGACGTCCGTTGCAGTGGGGGGGGGGGATGCTAAGCGCATCGCTGGGGTTTGACGGCGCGGGAGGGAGATGCCCTCATAGGACTGGCTCTTTCTGCACCATGCCCCCCTCCTTGGCCAGAGGGGAGCAAACAGACTCCCCCTCACACCCAGATATCCTCTGCTGAAGGTGCCTTGTGTCTCTCTGGCTGGGCACCTGTCCGTCTGGAGACACTCCGCGGGCCAAAATGCGTCTCACGTCGTTAAATTCACACTGAACCACGCTGGTCTAAACACATTTTTCATGGTTAAAAAAAAAAGCCTGATCTGCTTCTCGTCTTACATTTTATCAGCTATTTTTACCAATAATTTCAAAGCTGCTAGAGCACCTATGGTTATTGGGCGAGGAGTGTAACCGCACGGCCCCCCTGCAGCCTAATCCTTCTCTTGACATTTAACCCTGGCTGGGGGGGGGGCTCCATTCCATATTCCGGCTGCTTCACCTGTCCGCAGAAACGCCCGAAAAGATACATTAGTCCGAAAATCAATGTGCCATCCAAAACTGGCTCTTTAATGTAGCCTCAATCTGTCACAGAGCACAGATCCCGCTGAAGGGGCAAAGCCCCCTCCGCCTGGCTCACACCTGCTGCACCAGAGGGGAGGGTGCAAGGATGCCACGGGCCCGGCGCCTCCCAGGTCCCACCGCCCGCCATGTTGCGGGCCGAAGCTCTTTGCACATGCCCACACACTTTGTGAACGGCAGGACAGGGGCCGCAGAACCGGCTGTTTGACCATAACGCCCCTGCTGCTCTTGCGTTCATGAAGTATGGTCCTTCCTTTCCTCCTCAATCATTTTTTTCCTACAAAATTAAATGTGGTTTGATTGCCAGCTAAGGAAAACGTAAAATATAAAGACAAAATAAATAAATGTTTAATTATTGTGCCCTGTAATGGGCTGGGCCCCATCCTGGGTCATTCCCTGGTTATGCCCTGCTCCTCTAACGTCTGGGATAGGCTTCAAACCCATGGCACTCTGCAGAGGACAAAGGGATATAGAAAATGGATGGATGGATGGATGGATGTTTAAATATTGCGTTTCATTTTCATGCTAACACCACGGTCCTCAGCTGAAATATCTACTGCTACATTACAGTAGGAATTGCTGTCTGAAGGGGCTGTTTAGGAATGCATATGGTGCCGGGTAATGAATGGTGTCTGTCAGTACTGGTAACTTTTCTTGGATCAATTTCTGGGCCCCACTGAGAGACAAGACCAGCCTTCTGCTGCTGCATGTTCTGCTTGCTTTTGCCCCCAGGGATTTCCCAGTCGATGCCGTGCCGTACAAGCACAGATTCACCAGTCCGCCTCCCCTTCTCCTCTCACCCCCCACCCATCCCCAGTAACCTTTATTGCGTTCTAATGAAGACAAATAGTAGGTTGTCTGCTGGCCGATATCCTCCAGTGCTAATTCTCACCCAGACAGGGACACACGCTTCCAACAGTGAAATCATTGTGCCATCCGCTGTATGAGCTCCTCTGCTATTTGCCCGGTCCATCTCCAATACTGGCTCCCTCTATCTGTGAGCACACCCTCTATCTGTGAGCACACCCTCTATCTGTGAGCACACCCACATAGTAAGCAGCCTCACCCCATTTTCTATGACCCCTCCCACATGCATGTAGCCCCACCCCTCTAGTAAGCAGCCCCACCCCCTTTTCTATGGAACCAGCCATTTTTGGTGCTTTTGGTATCAGAGAGGCCTAAGATGATGGACTCCAGAGCAGGAAGGCGGCGGGTTTGGTGCTGGTCTGCCCCCCCCCCCCCCCCCCCCCCCCCGATTATCTAAGCATCTTTGAATGAAATTTGAATGACAAATGAACACAAGATGTGTGAGACAATGTGACCTTTGGCTGGCATTTCCACAGTTGTTATTGTACATCGTGGTTTATGAGGAAGTTATGTCTGTTTCATGTGCCCCAGGGCTGGTTACCGTGGCGAAAGCTCCGCTTTTTGTCGTTTTTTTTTTCTTTTTATTGGCAGGCGGGAGATAAGTAGACAGTTTTGGTACGCAGAAGTGAGCCCTGTAGGCACTGGGAACAATATGGATGCCTTAAATGGCTTCCCAGTGGCAAACTTCACACTGTTTTAGGGCCTTTTGTATTCCAAAGAAGTTAAATCCGTGTAAAAGTTTGTTGAGTTTTATGTATATGTGCAGATGGTTGTACATTAATGGGGCAAAACGACTCAGCCAAGGGTTTAGCAATGAGTCGCTCATTAGCATTTATGCTAATGAGATTATGGTTTGGGGGGAATTAAGGGAATGTGCTTGTCTGGGTGTCACACCCATCGCCTACTGTACAGGGCAGGCTGGGTAAGAAACTGCCTTAAATAGGAGGTCTCAGGTGGATCATCTCAGAGAGGCAGAAGTATTGAACTTGTCAGCTACCCTGTTCCATGCCAACGTCACTAGTTAAATAAGGGGTTTGGTGTAAATAGAGTTTGGAATGCAAGTCATCTTGGATGGTGGTCCAGTCAGGGAGTAAATCATAGCACGTCGGCGCGTGTCAGGAATGAAGCGGCCGGCCACCCCCCTCGCCGAAGAATCAGCATATTCACCGCGGAGCCGGCACGCGGTGACGTGCTGAGGGTGGCGATTGCACGTGAAGGAAACTCAGCGTGACAGCATTGGCGGTACCACGCAAAGGGGCGCGACAGCGCCACCCGGGCGCACATGGCATGCTGCAATTAGCAACAATTACAGGCCACACAAAGACACTCCTCATCTGGCCCTGAAGTGCAATTACCCCCCCCCCCCCCCCCGCACCTCACACTGCACACCCCCCGGCCAACCGCCCTACGGCTCCCACAACACCTGGCGCACGCCATCGTGTTGCCTGGGGGGGGGGGTATGAGGGGACTGAACTCCGCGTTAATAAGAGCATGGCCTCTGTCAGCAGCATAGTTAGCGGGCACCGCGGCTGCCTGGCGGGGAGTTTATTTTAACAGCGTCCATGCTGTGCGTGGCCTCCGGAAGTGCCGGGGAAAAAGAAAAAAAAAAAACTAAATGGGCCCCCCATCTGTTCTCAGCACAGCCCACCTTACTGGGGGACAGCTACGTCCCAGCTGGTCACCTGCGGCCTGTAACCAGCCGGTGATGTAAGGACCCCTCTAGGGTGGCCGAAATCCTGCCTGAGCAAAAACTCGTCTTTTCTCCCATGTTCTCCTAGGCGTCGCTAAGTGAGGGGCCCTAAAAATATACATTTATAATAGCGCACATTACATGAATCTAATAAGGTGTCGACTCCGTTTTGAAGGAGCGGGTGGACGTGGCTCACAGGGAGTTTATCGACTTTCCAGCAGTGAAACAAACTGGTCTGCGACCAGTACTTAAGCGGCGGAAACACAATGTGACACTTTGCTATCAATACGCTGTTGTAATAATGTCATGTCGAGTTAGCAAGACATGCGCATAATAACAGAGAGGAGGGACTCGCTCAGTATTCCTGTGGGCAAGCAGGCTTCTGCCCTGTAAATGGCTCCTTCTTGATGGCACTGAGAAGGTGCTTAGTTTTACACTGGAGGGAGAAAATAAACGGGATGAGTCTGACTGGTCCGTGTAAACAACAGTGCAATCATGTCCAAATTGTTGGCTCTGGAAAGCCCAGCCTGAATGGCGCAGTGACTGTAATCAAATCAGGAAGAGCTATACGGCGGGAGCGATGGCTGGTCTGGGAAACGGAGACGGGATGAACAATGCCAAGCCCCCCCACCCCGCACAACACACCCAGGAGGAGCGGAGCACAGCGCAGACTGAAGGAAAACGCAGGATGAAAGTTAACCAAGGGGAAACATGGAATGTTATTCTCCTTTTTATGCAAGAGGGCTGAGGGGACGTCGGGGGGGGGGGGGGGGCAGTATGGGAAATGTGTGGGTTGGTGGGGTGAGTTGGGGTGGGGTGTAAGATCAGAAGGAGGATCACTCTCCTGGGAACGACAGGAAGAGAGCGGAATACGGAATGTGAAGGTTTTTCGTTCCGTCGTTTGAGGTTGGGCCTTCGCTCCCGGGGAAATACAAATAATAAGAGAAACAACACTGCTGTGCGCGACATCAATATTAAACATGGCCAGAAGGTGGCATAACGGTTAACAGGGACTTAAAGCTATTCCCTCTGAATCGGTTCACTAAACATCTAAGTGTACGGAGTCGGGCCGTATGAGACCCCCTGGATTAAAAGCTCCACTTAGCGGTTTGTATGATGATACCCGGGGGTGGGGGGATGGTGGGGGGGTCATCATACAATGTGATGCCAGCGGTGACGGCAGATGATGGTCTTCTCTCTGCCAGAGTGAGGGCTGTGGTGGGACGAGAGCCCCTGAAGGCAAGGTGTCTGGGTGGGCCTTGCTCCCATCCCCATCTGCATCCCGTCCCCCCAAAGGGCCGGCGGCGATTGGCACTGCAGCCCGCTGGCCTCCATCTCGCACCCGCGCCTCTGCCCTGCCTTCCTATTCGCTGTCGCTTAACTAGCCAAGGTGGCAAACGCTCACATGGGGCTCTGGAGGGGCGGGGGTGCTGCGGGGTGGGGGGAGGAAATTATTCAGCGTTGTAATTATTCTGAAAAGCTCCTGGCAGGAAGTTCAGCGGGCAGGGAAGAGAGGGATGGCGGCTTTCTCGGGGGGTGGGGGCCGGGGGGATAATTGCCGCCATGCGGAGCTGAAAAGGGTATTCAGATGGCATTCTGCGATGCCGATTGGCCTGCGCACCCCCCACCCTCCTTTCTCAAGGCCTGTCATTCCCGGCGTAGAGAGGAAGCCTTTCAGGTGCTTGGAACGGCTTGTGTGACAGAATAACAAGCTAATTACTGCTCAGAGAGTAATGAATCAGGCTGAATCTGTGCGGCGGTGGGAGCAGGCCGGAGTGACACTCTGACAGGGCAGGACACGCCTTGACGGCTTCCTCGGGGAGCCATATTTACCCCATGGGCTGGCGAAATGATGGATTGACCCCTCCGCTGAGGAAGGTGCCCCCCCCCACCCACCCTCCCTCTCTCTCTCTCTCTCTAGTGTCCCCCCCCATTTTACTCCCGCTACCAGGAGCTCCAAAGTCTCCCCCAAGCTCATCGGTCCCATGGGTCGCCCACAGTAACCAGGCCCCAGCCGCTGACCCTGGGAACGTCCTGTAAGGTGCGCTGTTTTCGGGCTTCCTGTGCAGACCATCTGGGGAAGGATATCCCGTGGCGTGTTGAGGCGTTATGATCAAAATGAAGCACACAGTGTGGTTTAATCATGATCATCACAAATATTCTTATGGTTGCTTATGAGACGTCTCTGTCCAAAACTTTTATGTGCGACTCAAATTTTACATTATTCTTCATTACATTTGTCTCATTTTTGGAGGAATTCAAGCTAAGGACCTTGGAGAACAGTCCACACCTACTGTGCCAACAATCTGTGACCTTCCTGATCCCTCCCAGCTCAGCCTCCGTGCCGTTAATAACGACAGGAGTATATGTTTTAGTCATGCGGTGAAACACATCCCTACTCACTACCCTAGGCGCCACTGCCACTCAAAAGCTGCCCCCCCACAATACACACGCGCAAAGGATTTTAAAAAGAAACAGATGTCAAAGATCAAGTTCAGTGGATGTAGCCTAACTCACAACAAATTACGCCGGATAATCGTCTGATTGCGTTCAAAAGTCCCAGATCGATAAGGTGAAACGTCACCCCCCACTGCTGGCACGGCACTGAAGATCCTGCCACTGACTACAGATCATTAGAAGAGAAGTACTTAGCGTGAGGTACCAGGGTTCGAGGAAGACAAGCATGAAGGAGAGACTGCGTTGCTGCTGTTTATCATGAGCCATTAAAAGCTAAGGTCCTTTCCTGTCCTCGAGTGGCACTAGCAGACCGACTGCAGTCCCTCTAGCGCAAGCGGAGCAGTGGCCCAGCAGACACCGCAGTCAGGTGGGAGGGAGGCGATTTGCGCAGGCCCAGCAGACACCGCATTCAGGTGGGAGAGCGGCGATTTGCGCAGGCCCAGCAGACGCCGCAGTCAGGTGGGAGGGCGGCGATTTGCGCAGGCCCAGCAGACACCGCAGTCAGGTGGGAGAGCGGCGATTTGCGCAGGCCCAGCAGACGCCGCAGTCAGGTGGGAGGGAGGCGATTTGCGCAGGCCCAGCAGACACCGCAGTCAGGTGGGAGAGCGGCGATTTGCGCAGGCCCAGCAGACGCCGCAGTCAGGTGGGAGGGCGGCGATTTGCGCAGGCCCAGCAGACACCGCAGTCAGGTGGGAGAGCGGCGATTTGCGCAGGCCCAGCAGACGCCGCAGTCAGGTGGGAGAGCAGCAATTTGCACAGGCCCAGCAGACGCCGCAGTCAGGTGGGAGGGAGATGATTCACGCAGGCCCAGCAGATGCCGCAGTCAGGTGGGAGGGAGGCAATTTGCGCAGGCCCAGCAGACGCCGCAGTCAGGTGGGAGGGAGGCGATTTGCGCAGGCCCAGCAGCAGCTGCAGTCAGCTGAGTCGCTCCTGCGTCCCGTAAACATTCTGACCGTTATGGTCAATCTTATCTGACCTTCGTCTGGCCGCCGCGGCTTTTCGGTGCTTTCTGATCCATCTCCGGAAGTTTCTACGCTGGCGAGGATTTCCTGAGCAAGCCTGCGATCGATTAAAAGCCGGCAAGTGGGAGGGGGGATCGCGGAGAAATATAAAGATTAAGAGGATGTGGACGCGCTAATGGCACTGTGATACAGATCGCTTTTAAATCTGCCCCTTTTTTAATTAAGATTTAGGACGTCGTACATGCATGTGGCCACTTTGTTACTTTAAGGGGCTTAAATAGATCAGGAATAGGACAGAATCATTTCAGTTTGGGTCCAAAATCACTGGCTGAGTGCAGCCCCCACTGGCCGGATGGGTGACTCGGACCTGAATGGACCAGGTGCGGGTCGCATCTTCAGGACTGTCCTTGTCACTTCGCCTCACCAACACGCCAGTGCCATTCTGTTTGCCGTGTGATGTCCTAGAGGTCACAACCAAACACACTGCCCCCCCCCCCCCCCCCGTAGTGGGGCAGGTGTCATGTGCTTAAAAGTAGGGGGTTAAGGGGTGGGGGCACAAGGACAATCTCTGCATTTCCTGCATAATATGCATCAGACATCATGCTCAGTAAACCCGCTATCGTTGGACTAATCAGCCAGTCCTGCTGGCCCGCTTTGGCCCACCCAAAACACAATATGCCCCCCCTATCCTACCACTCCCACCAGCCAGCATATCTCAGCAGCATCTGTTCCACATTAAAATATTTTAAAGTTAAAGCATACCATTTTTTTTCTTCTTTCCTCTTCTTGGGACAATAAATAAATCATCAGATACAGTAAATATGCTTTTATGCTCTTGATGTGCTGTAGGAGGCCGGGGTGTAACAGGCTACACCTGTAGGACGAGCACCAAATAAATGGGCAGCATGCAAGGTCTCGCACGGTGTTTATTTCCCCATCTGCTTGCCCGTGATTGGAAACGAGGCGGCTTCCTGCAATGTCCAATCAAGCAACTTTGAGGGAAAAGCCGACCGCTGGTCCTGCTTACTGGACTTTATTTCATACTTGGGGGAATGTAGGGAGAGGTTGTTTTGAGAGCTGTAGTTTTTCAGGAACCCAGATCCTCAAATGTATCACATCTGGCAACACAGTGAAACGTCTAAGTTTGAGGAGTTTAATGAAAAGTGCGTGGCTCTGTGGGTGAGGAATGTAATCGGAAGGTCGCTGGTTCAAATCCTACGGCTGGAAGAATGACGTCATCAGTGGATCCTTCAATAAGACCCTTAACCCCATTTGCTCCATTGACACTGGCTGCCCCCTCTCTCTGATCCTCACTTGTATGTCATTCTAGACAAAAGCAAAATAAATATAAAGTAAGGAAACAGGGGGTTCAGACATATTTAGGTCTATTATCAAAACCTCTCCTTTATCTCTGGGCGCCTGAGACCTCAATTTGACTGCCGTTGTATTGAGAGGCGTGAGCTCGTAATTAAATTCACTCATTATAGAGAAACGTGGGCAGCCATGCCAGGCTGTCTGGGGGAGTTCCTGATGCAGATGCTGGTTGCCGGAGTTATAATCCCCGGGAATATTCTGGAATGTGAAGCACTCACAAATTCATACCGACTCCCCGTGTGTCCAAGTCATAAGGTGAAATGTAAGAGAAGTAAATAATTCAAAAAATCGCATATGAAAAAATGTGTCTGCTTGGCATGTCATTCTTACAAGTCAAAAAATGCTCATAAATTAAGTTTGTCATGATATTGCTTTTAACATAGTCAAAGGTACAAGTATCTTAACTGATAAATAAAATACTGGCTTCAGTGTAAGGGGAAAAATCCATGAAAATGAGCAAGATCTAATTGTTCTCTTTAAAAAAATGGATGGATTGCTGGATGGATGTTTTGTTGTTTTAAGGGGCAGATTATTTTTCTAATTAATATTTTTAATATGGATGTAAATATGTAAGGATATAAAAGGTGATAAACGGTCACAGGTCCCTAGACTTACACCTCCCCGTGGGGGGTGGGGGGGGGGGGGGGGGTACGCAACTGTCCCAGCGTCTGTCTCCCCAACTCCCACCAACAAATCCTGGATTATACCAGAGTACCTCCCACTGAATCACAGAGAAAATAAAAAAATCATAAAAACTAAAATATCGAAACCATGTATTTTTTTAAAAATACAAGCTCGTTTTATTACATATGAGCTATAAATATATTTCAAACGCGTGTCGACAGCCGTCAGGCTCTTGCTGCTGGTTTTTTTCCTTCTCAAACGGCACGCCGCTTGGCGGCCTGTTAAAGATGCCAGAATGAAGCTCCGCGGCCCCCAGACTGAGGCTCCGCGGCCCCCAGACTGAGGCTCTGCGGCCCCCAGGCTGCGTGGGCCGCCGCAGGCGCACATTAAAGGTGACGTTTTGCATCATAAGCAGACACAATTGTTTGGCTTGATGAGGTATATTTAGAATCAGGAAATATCTGTGACTTACTTATCATTGAAGGGTGGTGTTTGGGGGGGGGGGGGTATCTACTTTTCGGCCTCATTTAAATTGGATAAAGGGGCCACAGGGGTGTGAAAGGACATTTTGGGACAAGATGGATGCAACAGGGATCAAAGGGAGGTGCCGTTTTCGAACGCGGGTTCGAGATTTAAGGGTACAGCCAGGCCCAGCCGATAAGTGATGACATCCATTTGCAGCCCTTTGATCACGATGTGAGTGGGGGCTGGCCAGTCACGCCGGCACAGGTGGGGCGTTTATGCTCCCTGCTATTGTATCTGTCACGGAAATGGGGCGGGGGGGGGTCACACTTCTGACGGGTTGTGGGGCGGGGGGTCGTCCCTGGAGTGGAAAGTTTCAGGGCATCATGTTTTTTTGTTTTTTTTTGCTTTGCCTTGAATATAAAGCTCAGCCACAGCACTCTGGCTTCTCTTCCTTGGGGGAGGGTTATATATTTATATGCCCCTCCCACGCAGAAACTGGGATGCATTAAACACCATATTAGACATAGAGACACAGAAGCAGATTTAAAATGCTTTGTGGGGAAGGTAAAATGCAGCAGCACAACTGCAGTCATTCTCTGCGTAAAGCCGAAGGCGGCGGACGGAGGCGTCTGTCCGTCCTGCCAGCCTCAACTTAGGAGGCTTGGGAACGGATGCACCCCTCCTCCTGAAACGCTGAAGCCCCCCCGCCCCCCTGCCCATCCATTACCCACTGCGGAATAACACTGAGTCTGGCAATCAGCCTGTCGTTCCATTGCCTCTGGGATTTAAAACTGATAAAACAGAGAGAGAGAGAGAGAGAGAGAAATATATATATATATATATATATATATATATAATGCAGGGGTTGAAAAAAGAGCAAAATCCTTTGTGATTTTTTTTTTGTACTTCCTTTCCATCTTTTGTAACGTTTTTGCCAAATTTTTATCACGCATCTTAGGAAAAATTAAAAGAAAAATAAACTTCTCCACACATGCACCGCAGAGCACATCTGAACGGGGGAGGGCCATATGGGGAGGGGGATAAAATCCTCTTGCCTGTTTGCTTTTGATAAACCTTTTGTTTAAAAAAACATGGATACAATGCAACCTTTTGTTAATAAATCTTTATCGGTTAGCATTCAATTATTTCGTTCCTCGCTTCATTCCTAATGACGCTCTGAAAGCCGCCAGCGGTCTGGTGGCCCCCGTCCGCTTCCACGGTCCGCGTCTCCCTCCACGCTCTCCACCATCCCAATCGCCAGAGCAGAGCCGCTAAATTTCGAGGCGAGCTGGCAGTAAATTGGGTGTCTTTCCTTCAGAAAGTGGTTCTGAGCACATGGCGGCGCGTTCAGAAGGATCCATCAGAGCCACAGACAGGAACCCGCCCTGAATGACAGGAAGAGCGTCTGGGTTCGCAAGAAAGTGTAGCCCACGATGCTGGACCCTGGGAAACAGCTACTGCCCAAGACAATGGCACAATGGGTCCCCTCCGGACATCAGCAGTAAAGGTCAGCTGACCCCTCATTGGCACCCCCCACCCCGGGAGCAAAGGAAACTGTTACTGGTGCTTGCTGTTCTCCTACTGATCCCTACTGATATCTCCTCTGAATATCCCTACTGATATCTCCTCTGAATATCCCTACTGATATCTCCTCTGAATATCCCTACTGATATCTCCTCTGAATATACCTACTGATATCCCCATCCACTGTGGCCCAGATGCGTGTCCCAGCACTGCGCCAGCTGCCATGTGGCAGCTGTCCAAGGTCACCCTGTAAGGCACGACCTTATGCTCACATAACTCGGGCTGCTTCCTGAAAAGTCCTTCCACATCAATCTATATCAACTGGGTCAGAGTGTAATCTGGTACTGGGATTCGCGGTAACATCATAAAATCCTGCTCTCATGCCAGATACCCCAAACTGGTCTGCATGCATCAGCCAGAAAGAGGCTCTCGTGTTTTCAGTTAGCATTAAGGCCCCGACCACATAACATAGATAAACAAGAGTTATAAATTTTACGCTTTGTCTGTGTTCACAGAGTATTGTCTGTATATCTGAAAAGCTCCAACTGGTTGTAAATGTGGAGCTTTTGTGTTCCAACCTCCATCTCTTGGATAATGGGCCTCTGATCAGCTACTCTTCCCATCCATCCCGCCAAGTGCAGGTAAATCCCGTCTTGGACGCGCGTGCTGACAGATTTATGAGGGCGTGACCCATGCGTGAGCCCGCTCTGGTCCATATCAAAGTTCGGAGCTGCTTTAGGCCAGGTAACTCCATGTGTCTTACCTTGGAAAGTATTTTATAGGGCATAAAAATGCACTGATGGTAGATAAACAGCTTTGGTATTTCTGTCGGGCCAGGTCAGGCCGCTTACCGCTCTGCGTATGCTCCCTTCGCGTTTTGCTTTGATGGCACAGCAGCGGTACCCGCCAAAAGCCTGCCCTGCCTCTCTGATGCACACACCCCTATAGTAGATCACGGTCTGTCGCATTGATTTATGGCAGAAATGTGCGCAGGCATTGGCTGGGGCCTCCAAATGCCTTGGTGGGGTCCTGCTCGTGAGGCAGTGGGCGTGCTCCTCCATAGGTTCCCAAAACAAACATGGCGGACGCCTCAAGAGGGTGTCTGTCACCCACCCCTTCCTGCATTCCCAAAATCCCCACCTCACACATGGGTTTACCTGGTCACAAATGCAGACTACAAAACAGCTCATATTTACCTTATTCTGTTCACCAAACACAAAAACAATCTTTGGGGTCACTCCCCATGCTGCTTTGTAATCCCAAAAACACACTGCTCTCCTCCGATCTGGTCCATTCCATTTTATCTACCTCTCTCTATCAGCTGATGAATAAATAAATGACTTCCCCCCCCCACACCCGTCGAGTCTGTGTATACACCGGATTCCTTTGTAACGAGGTAATCGGTGAATATAAGGGGGGGGGGGTTTCAAGCCCTGCTTAGGGCAGAGCGATAAAACAGCCAGACGTCTAAAAACACCAACAAGAAAATAATTATCGTAATCCGTGGTTTTTGACTTCAGCTCAAGTGAGATACACAGCCAGTCCCTTGAATAATTTTTGACAGAAACGTGGGCCAAACGCAGCACTCACCATTTGCTGCTTCTGTTCCTTTTTGGAAAAATCCCCCTTTCTGTGCAAGAAAGTGCCCCCCCCCCCATGGTATCAGTGGCAAATAATAAGCGGAGGAGAAAAGCCAATTTGATTTTGAACATATGTATATTTTTTTAAGTTTCTTGTGAAAGGTAGTGAGGGAAGTATTGTCAGGAGTGTTAATAATAGTATGGTGAGTATTTTAGGACTGTGGGACAATCTGCCATAAAAATGCTGTCCAAAGGACCAGGGCTGCATTCTTCTGTATGCTGTGGTTCTATGGATGTCCTGAATAGATCTGTATGAGTGTAAGTTTGGTGGTGGCCTGCAATTGACTGGCACCCATCCATGGTGTCCCCCCCCCTCAGCTCTCTGTTGTCTGGGATAGTCTCCAGGCCCCCCAGGGACCCTGAGAAGGATATGTATTTAGAAAATGGACGGATGTATGGAACGCTCTTTAAAACACAAATATACCTGGTTCAACACTGTAAAGGTCTTTGATATGGAACAGAGCAAGTTCAAGGGCAGGTTACGCGTTCATAAATCTGTCCTTACACCCAGACGCAGCAGGACCCAAAATCGCACTGATTTATAACCAGCGGGCCGAGATGGGCACACTTATCAACCAATCCGAGCTCTGTGTTGTGAATTGGGATGACCTGAACACAATCACTGAAAATTTACAGTGAGCCAGAGCTCAGCAGGGATACAGGCTGTAAACACAAAAGCAGCACAAAGTGTGATTTACTTCTGCAGGATATCTATGGTATGCAGGGAGGCTCTTAATGCTAAGTAAAAACACAAGTGCCGCTTCCTGGCTAATGCATGGAGATGAATTGTTTGCTGTTTCTGGCACAAGGGTCCAATTCTGGGACGTTACATCCCAACACCAGATTGCACTCGGACAGAGACGGATGTGGAAGAACATTGAAGGAACCAGCCTGAGTTATGTGTCTGAGTTATGTAGGGCCACGCCTTACAGTGTGGGCTTGGGCACTGCCCTGATCACAGGCATCAATAATACGGTCATCTGTGCCAGGCTGGCTGGTAATAAGCTTTGCTTGAAAACCTCAAAATCACCCCATCAGTCAGATGTGTAACTATAAATTCAGGATTGCGGGATTGTTCAGGATTCGGTACCTTTGTAGGTTGTGTATCTGCCATAAATACATCACAAATAAATCGAAACCCTTAAGAAAGACTAGAGAGGTATGAACTTTTATAGTGTCAGTCAACATTTTCTGGGCTCAGTATCTGACAGCAGGATGAGAAAAGAAAAGACTCAGTCCAAAAATATCCAGGAGGATCTTACTGCTGTACTTCAAAAATGCAGAAATATCCATCCATCCATCCATCAGCAGAAGAGAGTAGGGAATGAAATAACTGTCCATCACATGGCACACGCACACAAACAGATACACACCCACACACAGGTTAGAAATTATATCTTTGTGGGGACTTTCCATTCATTTCTATGGGGAAAACTCTAATCCCAACATGACGACCTTAACCCCTTACCCAGCCCTAACCTTAACCATAAGTAACCAAACGACATACAAAACTTTTGGCATTTTTAGTTTTTTGATTGCAGTCACAGATTTTTAATAAAATTAAGTTTCTCTTTGTGGGGACTGAAAAAAAGGTTCCCACAACATAAACATTACAGGTTTTTATCACATTCTGGGGACATTTGGCAATATATACATCACACACACACACACCCACGCACACACACACCTTTGCACCCTACGACCACAAATCGAAAACGATCTGCCGAACCAGGAGGCGTCAGCAACCACTGCGAGCAAAAACATAGATCTATAAAATTGAAGGTGTCTGCTAAGCATCTGAAGGGGCTGCAGATGCCTCATCACTTAAAAGGCAGGCACCGGCACGGCCGTGGACGCGGGAGGGACTGACATCTGGGATCCTTGCTAATGAAAAGCCTGAGAGCTTCTCATTCATTAAGCTGTTTCATGTCTCTCCCTGCCCTTTATGTCAGGATTATCGCCCAGTACTGTTGTCGAGCCACGGTAGTGATACATATCATTTAAATAACAAGATACAAAATCGGCAGTAATGGAGATGAATGGATTTAACATGCAATTGTGATTTTACGCATGTATTTATCTTAAATACTGTTGGAGGTGCTTAATTGAATTTCATTACTTGACAAGAATTCTAACTAGGCACAGCGTTGTGTCTAGGAAGAGAAACACTGGCTTATTTTAATGGTGCGGCCAATTATCCGTTCATGAAGGGACACAAACTAATATGCATATTGGTCGATTTAACATTCGGTAGCGTTTGACCCAAGGCATCTCTAAAGACACCTGTTTAAGGAACTTGCTCTTTCTCTCTAACCGTATTAGCAAAAGAAACAGGCAGTGTCGCTATGCAAGTTCACTTTACATTAAATAAATGATTAATGGTTTATGGCGGCACATTAGGGCAATCTCGTACTCGGAAAATGGCAGCCCATCAGACGAGAGCTTCGCTGAATGATGCCCTTCTTCAACAATGAAATGGCTTTCATCCCAAAAATCCCAAATATCACATTCTCAGTGTTTTTATATATAGTCATAAATCATTGACTGGCTTCATTATACTGATAATCAACAAAAATGAATTATTGAGGTTCATATTGTTGAAAAAATGAAGACTCAGACTCTTGATTAACACTTTGTCATGGTAAAGTTAGGCCGAATTGATTTATTAATCATTCATGATGGCCTCAGCCAAAACTTGGCTGACATGATGCTGAGGTCCTGGCATGAAGGAGGGTACACGTACCAATCCTAACCCAAAAGCGGGACGCCTTCAATGCCCAGAGTGGAGAGGCACACGCTTCTGGTTCTCTGCTGCTGTCGATTAGCCGAGAGCGATGTCTACAGCCCAGTCTTGGCCTTAATGGAGGACGTGCCCCCAGGAGCTACCGTAAAACATGCTGATTCTCTGAGCAAAGCACTGAGCTGTGGCACCACGGGCTTCTTTATGCCCAACAGGGGAGCCGGAGTGTGCTAAGTGCTAATGCTCAAGGAGCCTCATTAGCCTTAATGGAGGGAAGAATGGAGAGACCTACCAGGAAGGTCCTCAGCGGCCTAGGGGTGCGGGGGCCTGGTGCACAGGCAAGCGTGCGGCTCCGAGGGAAAGACACAATAACGGCAGCGTCTTATTAAACACAATGTGACGGGATCACGTGCGGGTGAGTTAATGTCCCTGAGGCCTCCGAGGGGAGCGCGGCTGCTTGTGTGGATGTCGTAGAGACCATTTCAGAAGTTCGTAGCGTGGCTGTGAGTGTGCGGCGCACGTGGCTGCCGTTCTCTTACTAACAGGAAGCCATGAGTTAATTCAATGTGTCTTACTGGAAAACCACTATCCGGGTCGATGCCTATGTGGCCGCAGTCTCGTAGGTGATGGCTGATGTGCTTAGAGACCCTCTCTGTCCTTCTCCTTCACATTCACTACTGCAGTGCTGGTCCATGGCGTTCTTCAGCAAAGCTCTGCTATAGTCTATAGATGCAAATATACAATCAGTCCAGCTACAATGTGACTAATGCATTCCAGAGAACTCTCGCATTCACAAAAATCACGTACTAAAATACACAAATCCAATGAGAACAACGGAGTTAGGGGAACGCAACTCCAAAACGGCGTAATTTGTCAAATACTTTTTGATTTTTAGAATCTAAGATATTGACCTGTACAATGTGCAAATGTATGATAATATTTGATTCTTTTAGATTTGAAAAACGATTTGACTTGATTGACTGAAAAAGAACTGGTTCAAAAGAACAATTTGTTCACAAACTGGACATCAGTATCGTTCACTTAGCTGTTTTTGTGTGGAAGTTGTGCTTTTTGCTAAGACCATATTGCGCTGTAGTTTGCATAGTGCTTTTCTCTACCACCAAAAAATTGTGCAAAAACAAATGTGATACCGCCTTATGGACTTGAGTACTAACATATTAGTCGCATTGGAACAGATTTGCGGTGTGATACCACACACTATAGCAGGACCAACGGTATACAGCAGGGTTCTTCAACTCTGGACCTCGATTCCAAATCCTTTTCAGTACTCCCAGGTAGTTTAATAATTACTGATTCTGATTAGTCAGAGGCTTCACACCTGACTGACAGGTAAAGGAAGGCTGGAAAACCAGCAGTGCTCGGACCTCGAGGACCGTGAGTTGAATAACCCTGGTATACAGGAAACTCTCCTGCAAACTCCCCCAGCAGGCTGCCGTTTGCTGCATTCAGAATAATCCGAAATAACATCAATAGGTGGTCAAGTCATGAACAGATGATAAAAATGATTCAAATAGCAGAGGGAGTAGAACTTTATTGAAATATGAATTTCTTCAGTAAGTAATAGCTTATATATGATGGCAAATGTGTCAGCTAGGTGCGTAAATTCTGTAAAATAATGAAAGAACTTTCTGCCATCCAAACTCTTGCTTATATCCAGTCCTGAGTGCTTCCGCCACTTCAGCGTTCCGGAAAGCATGTCATTGAATGCTGAGTGCCTGATTACCCTCCTCCATGTCGGCCCAATCACTTAATAAAGTTTAATCTGGAGTCTCTGAGGTCCCATTATAAGCTTCATACCTAGGGCAGGTTCTCAGATGGACCAGTCACTGGAGCCTTACCCACTCAGTCTCCATTCCTAATTGGTCATTTTGGTCCTTGATGACATAAACTGTGTCTGACCTTAGAGTCAGCCACCATGCAAAAGTTTGAGTCATGCCTTGTGTTTCCACACCAGAGGCCATCTTGATATTCCACCTGCAAAGCTCCCACTTATCTCTGCTAGGCTGCATTTTCCCTCTTGGTTTTTGCGAGGGAGTAGTGGTCTCACATCAGCAGATGTCGCAAGTAAGAATTTAACTATATAACAAGCCCGTGGATGATTAGGGTTCCTCCTTCTGCTAGCTGCTTAATGCTGAACGAAGGCACCATCCCACTCAGAGCACCGTAAGTGGGGTGGCCCCCCCAGGAAAGGCAGCTGGGTACCGGGGGAGGAATCAAGGCCTCCTAGATGGGACTGCAGCCCGAGGCCTCGCAGAAGAAAAGCCGTCCCCAAAAACAGATTCTGCCTGGAAACCCTCCACCTCTACACCAGTCCCTCCCCCCCTCAGCCCCCGCCGGTTTCCGGTCTCCAGACTCCAGCCATTACCTCACCGGGCCACACCAAGCTGTCCCCAAGCGGGCTTTGGGCGTCCTTGGTCTGTGTCACCGAGCGAGAGATTGAGGAGCTCTGACACAGTAATGCGATAAGTTCTACGCATATTTTGGCAGTGCTTTTGAAGGGGGGAGGTGTTTGGGCTCAAGGCCCGCATGATTGGGGTTTTACAGACACTTCAGAGAGCAGCACAAAGCCAGGGGCGTAGCTTGAAATCCTGTACCTCCTTAGTAGACATTTGACTGGGCCCCTATAAAGTTCTACCCTCCCTGAGTATCCATGGCCTTCCAACACCCCTGCATGAAGCACTCCGGTGAACTTCCTCCATAATGCATCACAAACACAGAAACGCTGCGTGGCTCTCGGTCGGCTCCACGTGATCCACAACGTGCGGCATGAGGAGACGCAGCTTAGCCGGGACCCGGCCGGCTGCGGTGTGGCCCGGGAGGGCGGCTGTGACAGACACGGTCACATTTTTGGCCCACGGCGCCAGTGTTTTCGTAGCAAGGACCGTCGAGAGACATGATGAAAGAATAACAGGCTGGCTGGCTGGAACAACAGACCCGGAGGGAGGGGGGGCAACGGCAGTGACACTGATGGTGTTTGTGCAGCGCCGCGGTTCTGCGGTCGAGCCAGGGCGAGCGAGTCCGCCGTCCGACTCTGAAAAGAAAAACTCATCCTTATCTCACGTACATCAGGCAGCCCTTCATCAAACTCCGAGACACATTCCAGTCCCTGATGACGGATGATTTTCCAGCTGTCCAGCTGAACTTGCACAATACATGGGAACTCCACCTTCGCAGCAGCCGCAGAGCCCTCGCGTTAGCCGGCCTGTCGCTGACTCTGTCGAGGTTCCTCCTCGTGGCTGACAACTCACGCTGAGTACATTAGCCAGAAGTGTCAATGCCAAAACGCTGCTGACTACACATATATTTTCCTCAGAGGAATAACAAAAATTGCGCAAAAAGGTGCTTGTGTCTCCTAGGTGATATAGTAATCTCAAATCTATTTCGTATAATGAACTTGGACATTAGTACAGGAAGGAAAATAAAATGGCTGGCCTTCCTGTACTATACTTTTTATGGTTAGGGTGGGATCTGGCACTGGAGGAGATGGATACAAACTCAAGGTAAAATGATCTTCTAAAGTGATTCAACGAGGTGCAGCTGATCGGTAACAGACGCAACAAAATTTCAAAGAAAGAAAGTTAAAGATTAACGGTCTTCGTTTGCTCTGCTAGTCTAGTATGATTAATACTTTTTTAAATGTAATAACATTGAAAAAGGACAAAGAAGTTATGGATGTCGAAACGTTTTAATTAATCGCACATACATGTAGAGTAATTCCTTTAAGTAATTAAATTTTACATGATGATCATCATGTAAAGTACAGGCAGATGCATAAATTTGGAAGCAATCATCTTCAGTTCCTGAGCTGGGCTGGGCTAGAAGGTTTGCTCACTGAGAAAAACAAACCATATTCCAGAGATGAGAAATAGTAGCATTCCGAAAACATGAGAAGGGGGGGGGCTGCGGGGCCTTCACCTTACTGCAAGTCGTCCGCAGTCCTAAAAGATGATAGCCTCAAGCGGGCTCCGGCTTTCGGGAAAGTGCTCCGTGCTTACCGGCTATCCATTTGGGGAAGCTGACAGGCAAGGCGAACACAAAATGATGTAGATGTCTTTTCTTCAGACATAATTTTTCAGGAAAAGCAGGGACGTCAACAACTGCTCCTGAGTATATCATGCTTTTTGAGATAAGACCTTCCTCTGTAAGACTGCTGCTCCCTCCACTTTAATTTCAGTTCCCAAGAGGTCCAGCAACATCACAAAGGATTCTCATAAACCTGTCCCCAAAAAGCACCCGAGACTCGGTGGTGGACTTTAGTCATTAGGCAAAGGCAAATGGTGTAAGCTGTCCCATCCCTTTCCTTCACACTCATTAGGTCTGTGTGCCTTTAAGACAGAGCCTTCCCCATAGCATTCTATGCTGTAAGTGGCTTTGCATGTGAAATTACCAGTGCTGCAGCCTGCAGCCCAGTTTCTTCTTACTGGTGAAATCAATTACCATGTAGCAGCAAGTGGCACACGGAAACCGCAGCAGACGTCCAGCGCGCTGCAGTTACCCACTGCATCCGTCCAGCGCGCTGCAGTTACCCACTGCATCCGTCCAGCACGCTGCAGTTACCCACTTCTTCACTCTGACATCAAGGACCAGTTGCTGTCAGCTATGAGATGTGATCAGTGCATTATTGATTTTTTATTTTTAAACCTGAAAAACTTGTTTTAACCATTTTACAAAGAAAAATATTTCCGATTCTCACTCCAGTTACTTAACTTTCAGGCTAGCTGAACACCAAACAGTGGACATCTCATCAATCTGTTTGACTTCAGTAGGCCCTAAACACACACACTCAGCACAGTACTGACTTCACATGTAGGAACAAAAACTGCTTCAGGTGATCGGAGATGTTATGAATATTCATGCTGGAATCTTAATGACTTAGAAAATCACACATCTCGCAATAGAATTCATCTCAATTTGAAAAAATCTTTTCCTCTGTGATGTCTCAGAGGGGTGTTATACATCGCACGGGTTATTAAATGGGCACAGAATGACCTCAGGTAAAAAAGATGGATGAGCACAGAAATAATTATCATCCACTGCTGAAAGAATCTGCTCTCCCAAAACGGTTTCACATATTTTGACATTATGTATATGTAGAGACCCCCCATCACCGCTTATCATCTCACTTTTTTGTCACGTTAGTTACATTCAGCGGACTCACCTAGTGTCACTACGGACACCAAGATCCTTACGGCTCCATCACATTCCAGGCCGGTGCGGGATATCCGGCAGTTTTTCCAGGGCTGGGAAAAGTCCAAGGATACATAGATTTACGGCTCATTACAGATAGTAATCCCACTTTGGGTTCCGGCAATACACACTGCCTATCCTTTAGCAAAGCAGCAAAACTAAGAAATGTGATTAGTTTATGAATGGGACTCAAATTAGCAGTAATTCCCCTGGCTACAATTAACCGACGCATCCACACATTGTCTTTATTCATTGTGCTTTGAATAGATTATAAAAAAATTACAGCTCAAAATCAGTTGTCTTTAAAAACCCTGAACTATTCTGCGTGAGAGTTCGCAGGTGCTAGAGGTCACAAAATAAATTATGTCAGCAAATGCCAACATGTGTTCTTTTAAAACCACACTGGAAATATTTACATGAAGAATCTGTCCAATTGGGGAATTTCGCAAGGAGAAACAGAATAAAGGAAAATCTCATTTTTACAACAGACACGCAGACATTGTCTTCTGCACCAGATTCTCCCTGTAATTACAGCGACTCTCTTTCCTGTTGTCTGTGTATAAAGAGAATTATTTGAAGCATATTCATTCATCATAAAGTGTAATTAGTCACTAATTACACAGTGTTAATTACTTTTTCGGTGGGTACTCGAGAATAATTCACATCTGACCGGGCCTTAGGTCCCCTCCATGCACCAGTGTGTCATGTGCGTGATCTATCAATGTGCGCGCAGCGCTAACAAAAACACCTCCCTCGTCCTCCTTCGGTGGACATAACCCCAGACTCACCGGGGAAACGTGGGCGTCGCATGTCATCGCATTAATTGCAGGCCGTCGGGTTTTAGTTGCCTTCAGAATGACTGCAATTACAGCTCAGTCAGTGCCTGTGCTGACCTTGGAAATGATAAATACGCAGGATAATCTGCTGTTTGCCTTGTTTAAAGTTCATAATGGTTGTTTTATGGTATTTTGTAGTGTCTCGTGTCCACACTCACACGAAGGCCCAGCTCTGGAGAGCCGCAGAGGCTCACAGCTGGCAGAGGACCTGCCACTTGCTTGTCTCAAACTCCCATCCCACGAACTGCTTTTAAATCCCATTTAATCAATTCTTTTATTGACTCGCTGGTCCAAAACATCCAAAGGCATCAAATCCACTGAGTCCACTGGTATATCTGAATCCCTAAGCCAGAAAATGTAAATATGTAGAGGTATTGCAAAATATCTTCATCCTGATGTTTATTATTTTGTGCTGTAGTGATATCTGGTGTGTGTCATAATAAATGAAAAATAAGAAAAGCTGTAGTTTTGGGTGGAAATTCAGTTTTTTGACAATTGATGTAGCTGGCGTGATGTGGCTAAAACTGAGATTTGAAATATCTGGAAAAAGAAAAAAAGAAGATGTGGACAGGGTGAAAAGGCATAATGTTTGAGTGAGCCGGCGTACATCTGAAAGCCGGAGGCTGGACCGTCTGGGGATGGCTGCTGTTTTTTGCAGTAGAGGTGTCTGGGGTTTCCCTGTAGCGGGTTGGGTTTCTAGCCGTTAGCCGCTGCACTAAGGGGGCAAAGCTTTCCGGCCCTATTATGAAAAACATCTTATTTTTTAACAAACCTATTGCAATCTCCTTCTGGCAGGTGGAGGCCTGCGTTAAAGTGCACACCTGCACAACTTCCCCGCTAAGCATCCAATTAGCGCTGCCCTAAGGAGGCAGGGAGCGACACTGGGCTAATAGTTGTGTGCCAGATCACAAAAAATGTTATTGTCGGACTTTGATTTCCTAACCATTAATAACTACGGACAGAATTCTATTCCAGACAAGGAGCCGGAATGCGAGACAGAAAGACTACCTTGTTGTAACCATGATAATAATGTTCTGTAAATTATGCTGTTTTTTCCTCCTTTTGCTGTCATTCACTGGGTATGGGCTCCCCCGGGCATGGGGTCCCCCGGGCATGGCCTTCCCCGGGCATGGCCTTCCCCAGGTATGGGCTCCCCCACCTCTGCTGTATGGGATCTAAACATAAGCCAGAGCCTTGGGTGGTGGCCCTAAGCAGGTGTCCCCGAAAGGAAATGCAGCTGGTGGCAACATGAACGTCTCCTTTCCTCGCCCCGTGTTTGACGCTGCATGCTGTCACTCTGCCAGACTTCCCCTGTGCTGTTAGCCTGTGACGGGCCAGTGCTTCACAGGACCGGATCCATTTAGGCAAATGTACCGGAGGACAATGGAGAGTGCGTGTGACACGGGTGCCGCGCCTCCTGTAATCCTGGGCGGGAGTGTGTAAGCCCACATGCGGGAGTGTGTAAGCCCACAGGCGGGAGTGTGTAACCCCACAGGCGGGAGTGTGTTAGCCCACATGCGGGAGTGTGTAACCCCACAGGCGGGAGTGTGTAACCCCACATGCGTGAGTGTGTAACCCCACAGGCGGGAGTGTGTAAGCCCACAGGCGGGAGTGTGTAACCCCACATGCGGGAGTGTGTAAGCCCACAGGCGGGAGTGTGTAACCCTACATGCGGGAGTGTGTAACCCCACAGGCGGGAGTGTGTAACCCTACATGCGGGAGTGTGTAACCCCACAGGCATGAGTGTGTAACCCCACAGGCGGGAGTGTGTAAGCCCACAGGCGTGAGTGTGTAACCCCAAAGCGGCAGCGTGGGGTCCTCTGTCTTTAATGTGGCAGATTTCAGCTCCTGCGAGTCAGCAAACATGGCAGCCATCGTGCTTGGCAGGTTAGCCCAGCGGCCAGGGGTCCCAGCTCAACGTTTAGTCCTCCCGCTTGCTCTAAGCCAGATGTAACAAATTCCATCCAGCCATCACCCCCCCCCCCCCTTTCATGGCTTGACACTTCGGTCATTTAGCCGCGGGCATCGGTCGGCCACCGCTGGTCCAAGATACCGTCCTGAGCGCCTGGCCCACCCACCCCATCCAGCCTAGGCCAGATCAGCCTGCCAAGACATACACAATATGGTTCGAAATAATACAGTCTAGGGCTCCTTCTTCTATTTTCTGTAAACTTATAGTCTCTGTTTACCTTCCCCTCGCTGATGCACGGAGAAAGAGACCAGCGAGTGACAACACGCGATGCGACAGAAGGAGCCATGCAGCAAAGGCATGACTAAGCTTGCTAGCTGCACCTCCGTTCCAGTCTTTAATTCAGGCTGACATGCGGAGCTCCTTCTCTTATCTTTTGCTGGAGCGCCGACCTGCTTGTTACGCCGCAGCCCCTGACAGTCAGATATCACAGCGCGCACGGCGCCCGCCGGGCTTTCATGCCACCGCAGTGCCAGCCAGTGATCGGCTCCCTCATGCCCGAGCCCAGGACTCCCCGGTAGCGACGCCGACTCCCACGCCTGCTGTTGGCTGTGTCACTTATGCTCGTGAGCGGCCGTGCTCTTGTCACCGCATTTGGTGGCCTCCCGTCAGGTCCTGTTCCGCACCGTGCATTTCCCTTTTGTTTACAGAAGACATCGACAATAAAAAAAAATCTGGCTCCTTTCTCGTTCATTTCTGTGCATCATACACGGAGCCTACGGTAAACCTTTCGGTATAAATAGGACAAGAAAAGCTCAGTAATGTACAAAAGTAGAGGGTCAATAAACTGCAGGAAGCAAACATTTTTTCAGGGCCCTTTGCAACACAGTATCTTTTGATGTCATGCAGAAGTGTGACTCCCTGACGAGGCATTTGAAGCTTTATTTTGACCTGCCCGGTAAGCATGCCGTTCCTGTGCGGCACTGATATCAGGCCCTCGGGTGTCGGTGATGTGTCAATGCAAGCTTAGGACCCCCGTGTGACTGTCCTGATTTCACCAAACCAAATGCGGAAGTCTCCCGGCGAGAGCTGCTTCGGATGTAGCCGGCAGGTATGTGGGTGTAATGCTCCGTGTCTCTCGACGAATCAGGCGACACGGCCAGCCCCTCGCCGGCGACGTCACCGGCCCCTGTGGCATCTCCCCCCTCCCCTGCAGAGCCGGGCATGGAAGCTTGGGCCTGATTGAGGAGGCGCCGTTGCCAGAATGGGCCAGAAGCCACTTCACTGCTTCATTAACAGCAACAGATTTCTGGGTAATTACTCCGGCTGAAACATCTCCTCCACATGGCCGGCATCCCTTCACATACATTCCTCCAACTATTAAAGAGTATTCCTTTCCATCGGGGTATGAGAGTAACCGCTTTTGCATTTTGATTCCACCCCAGGATGGAAACTTATTTTTTTGGGCAGATTGCTGAAGGGAATGAGTAGGTGACTGTAATCGTTACATACCGAGCATATTAAGCTGAAATCAGCCTCCCCTGAGCGACGATGGATTCCCTGATGCGAGGGAGAGCCGCGCTGGTCACGCCTGCCAGCCGAATATTACTCAGCCCTGCAGCTGATCGCCTCCTACAGGTGACCTACAGGCATAGCACTGCCCTCATTTCCATGAGCACCAAATGGACTATCTCACATGTATTTAGCAAAGTCGACTTCGGACGCATGACTCAGTCGGCACTGGGAGCTGTCGATGTGTCCTCTCCTACGAAAGGTCTTATTCTGAAATCATGCTGAACTTCCCCCACTGTGTGATATATGCATTATGCAATATGAATTTTACTTCCCTGTTTTTCTTGCCTCTGGTCGGTAGCTGTAAGACGCTGTGTTTTCCCGGGAATCTGAAAGTTGCCGACAGGTCTCCTCCCCTTCGAGGGATCATACGGAGAACGAGGAGCCTTCAGATGCTCAGTGTGAGCAGCTTCCCTCAGGATGGGATCACAGCCGTGTAAGTGAGGGGTCTCCGCAACGCCTCCCCATCCCACAGCTTCCCAGTGTCTCCTCTGTTTCTTTTCCGTCAGACGCAGGAGGTCTCGGCGCTCTTCCAGTTGTGTTTTTCCTGCATTTCGTCGCCGTCCAAACGTGACTGTCACTCATGAAAGCCTGCAGCTCTCTCAGGTGCCTCCGTGACAGAATTTCTGCTGGGTGCCTGGAAGTAAAAAGAAAACAGGTAAGATAACGACGACAAAACAAAGGTATCATGTGGACAGACTGTAATAAAGACCCACTTGTGGTCTCGCCTGGCTAAGAGTCGTACCGGCGGTGGTTCAGGCGGGATGCAGGGGAGTGAAGCTGCTTTCTGGGAGATTCTCTCTCAGGGATCTTCAGGACGATTCCCTCAAACACTGGAGACACCCCTGACTTATTCATGAAATCGAATCACCATTCACATCAAGAACTCATTTGAGGCATGGAGACGCCCAAACTTTAAACAATCTCCGCTCATCTTTTCACTTTCATGTTTTCTTGAATTTTTTTTTTTTTTACGTGTTACTGCAACATCTACTTACTTGCCTACTCCGATCAGACTGGATTTCTGCATGAGTCAGACACAGTTAATAATCTTGTCAGAAGAAAAAAAGCATTTTAAAATATGGCATCCTGATGTCTGTGACGCAAACCCATAAATTAACATACATTTATTTGCCATGCACCAGAATTTATTTTTCACCTCCCTGCTTGTTAATCTTGATCTTGGACTGAGCTGCATATCTCAGTAAAAAAAAAAAATCACTTGCAGTATAATATTAATTATTGCCTCACTAAGCAGACAGATTTTCCTGGAGTGTTTTTACAGTTTACAACACCTTCATTGATTTATAAAGCGTAGATACATTACCGTGGAGACTCCTGTTAAGCACCTTTCTGCTGACGAGACACATTTCCCTGTGATTCTAACCACAAGCCAAGGGCCATTTCCCCAGCCACCAGAGCACCTGGTGTAAAACTCATCGCAAGGGTCCCCTGATATACCGCCATGTAAAAATGGCTGTTTCTTTAGGGGATTCCAGCCCACATCAAATGGATTGGCCACCAGCCCCCCCTATCTACCATCTGCTGTCGGCATGTCTGTTGCCAAAATGGAGTCAGAGGTACTCCTTCCTAACTGTCAGATCTACGATCCGCGCCGGTTCGGGGTCAAAGCCAACCTCTCCTCATTGCAGGACCTACATATTTGTTTCTTGGATCTTAACAAACCTCTGGCTTCCAGATACCTTCGGTCACTCTCTCAGTCGAGGATTTTAACTGTTTAAAAAGACTTATTGAAGAGTGAAACAACTACATTCTGAATTTTTGGAGTTCTTGATGTCTCCCTTCCCATGAAACCCAAACCTGGAAGAGCTTCTCACAGTCTCTCATGCTGTTATTAACAAGTCAGCCTCCGATTTGTTTAAAGAAATACGTCGTTTCCAGCAGCTCGCGTTACACAAGCTGTCGGACCATTATCACTTTCTCATAAATTTTCGTTCCGGTTTTGTTTTCATTACTTTGGAATGGATAATCCATATAAACAAAGAGAAGTCAGAGGAGATCAGCCTTCGCCGGAATAAGGACCGCGTGCCTTCCCTTCAAAGAACGTCCACTTGAGTGAAAACAGGTGTGTCTGTTCCCCTCTTCAAGGTGACTCTGCCGGGGGCCATAGCGACGGGCTAAGCAGCCATGTTGAAATGGCTTTACCTCCCTCTGAGCCCCCATTCACCTCAGGGGCTGGGGGGGCAGGCAGCGGGCGAAAGAGATTGATGACTTTTGTATTTTGTTGAGTCATCACTTATATCATCCAGACATCTCCTTCGCAGTATCTCACCTGCTTTTTCCCCCATGTTTCCAAGGGGTTACAGTAGTTTCCCTTCGCGCTTCTCATCAAAGACCAGGAATTTTTGCCTGCAGTAGTTGCAGGATCTCTCTCGCCATGAGTTACTGTTCCATCACAAATTACTTCAGTCTGTTTCTATGTATTGATGTCTATTTGTACTATTTTTGACATTTCTCATCTTGAGGACTGAATGGAGGCTCCACAGCAGTTTTCCCGAATTTCCCTGTCCCTACCTCCAGTTCTCCTTCATCCTACCGTACATCTGACACTCTTTACCTCCAACCAGACGTCACGCTCTTCTATTCTCCTCACATTCTTCATCTACCAAATACACAAGCGTTCATTTCAGCTGGCCTTGTTCCCTGCTCTCTGTTTCACGTCTCTGCCCCGACAGAATAATCCGTGTGAGGCATTTCGACATTTTTACTGCGAAACTCAGGGCACAATCATTACACTTTCATAGGAATGCTTCACTTACATAGCTGTAAGATTGCGTTACGAAAAGCTATGTGACACATGTGTTTTTTCCATGCTTGCCTTGCACATAAATCTCTCACAGAAGGCTTCTGCAAGTTTTATGATCCATCAAAACCCCAGAAGACCCTCTAAACTGTTGTATTTAAAGCCAGACTCGAGGGGGGTTTGGTGTGGAGAGAAATATTCCTACGGTGCTCAGAAGTTATGTAAAAGGAAGGAGTCGAGAACCTTTTATCTCGAAACGCAATAAATTCCCTGAATGCAGGTGTTCCTCCTCAGTAGCTAGGTCTGTTTTAGCTACAATGAGTATTAGAGTTTGAATAAAAACGGCCTACCTTGGGAGCCCTTCAGAAATAATTTTAGCATTAGCGACATGGCCGAATTCGTAACCTTTTCATCTAAATCCCAATGTAGAAATCTGTTGCATATTAAGGTTTAAAACAGTTTAATCAAAGTGTGAAGAGATCAAAGTCAACCAACCATTCATTTAACTATTAGAATTATACATGCGATATATTGACGTCAACTTTTCCAGTTTATAACACTTCATGTTACTGTAAGAGAAATGCTCAATTTTACGATTTTCTCTTTTTCTGGTCAGTAGAATTGTCTTAAATTCTTAAGTGTATTTTCGATACCCACACAGCAATGTGATATGAGAAGCAGAAGGTTTCTTTTTAACTGAAACAGATTTTCTGGATTTATGCAGATCACCAAATAAAGCACAGTGTTCTTAAAATCAGCTGGCACTAATTGTAAGCAAGAAAGCAACTTCACCATATTTAACGTGAATTTTCTCTCCACGGTAGGTACAGTATGATCTACAATTGCTTTAATTGCCATACATCTGGGGTTAATTATCATATAATTAATAACAATACACAACCAATTAGGTGGTATTTTTTGGCTTGTACTTTTAGAATAAAAACCTTCACAGACTGTATTATAAAACTACTTCCTGTGATCTGTTTTCTATTTATTCAAACAACTTAGAACCAGTTTTCTACAAGAAACAGAGTTTGTGGAGTGTGTACAAGTTAATATGGGTGTCAAGCTGAGAAAACTACAATAAACTCGATGTGTGGAAGCATCTTTATTAATGCAAATACATAGCGCTGTGCCATAAATAACCAGAAAAATACAGGGAGAAACAAAGCTAGATTGAAAAGAAATCCATCAAGAAACATAGTTCAGGCGATGCATGTTACTTTTCTTCAGAAACATCTTATAAGGCGTCCTGTAACTCCACGTAAACAATCCATCATAGAGAATGATGGCTAAAAATTGACGAAAGTTTCGAAAACTGCATTAAATTGTTTCAGTAAGTCATTATTTAACCTCGCCACGACCATGACCCTGAACGAACAATTAGAAAATGGATGGATGGATTTTTAAACCTACTGCATTGGGTCTTTGTGAAGAAATACATAATTTTTCTCGTTGTGGAATGCGTTGACATGTTTTCGGTACAAGAAGGAGTCTTACAAGCAGCCCTCATAAATCTCCTCCATATTTACACACTCTAACAGCGCAGCTGCTCTGTCGTCCGACCTCCTGCAGGCGTAAATTCCTCCCAGCCCTGGTGAATAGCAGGCTACATAAGATCTTCTCTCCCTGAGAAGATGTCCTCAGCAGCGCCTGAACAGCCTTCGATCTCTCTCGTCTGCAGCCACCGATCGGTACAATCTGTATCGGACACTAAACCACCGTTGTGTCCCGTGAAAGCCATCGGCTCCAGAGGGACGGGAGAAGCAGCAGCATCAGAGGGTCATGTGGAAGGACACAAGATGTTGAACTTCCAGCCCTGGAGAGAATATCCACATGTGGGTTATATTTATCTGGATGATACCTGTCTATTAGTATGCCATTAGCTGACTGGCAGTAAAAATGAGCATGAAATTAGCGTGCCATTGTAGATCCATCAAAAGAGCTCGCTTCCATTCATGACAGACTAATAACAGATCATCCCTGATTTCCTGTCTGTGGGACCTTCATGGCACCGATTGATAGCTAGTAATTAAAACTTGATTGCAAACAACAGTCAGCTCGCTGAGAACGGAGAGGTCATAATAAGGACTTGACGTTAATTGTAAGTGCTTCCATCCGAATGCGTTCATTGACCAACGTGAAAGGCAACAGTTGTGAAAAGGTGTTTGCAGCGAGAGGTCAAATGTGAAGCGTAATGAAGGTCCTGGAAAAGCAGATGTATATGTATTCAGGATTAGCTTTTATTTAGCATTGAATATGAGCATTCTCTGAAAGTTCAAGCCCAGAAAGTACGATTCCAGACCAAGGTTTTGAAAAGAATCACAGATACAGTACTCAACTGGCTGGTCTGCAATTGGACTTTCGGGACGTGATTTTCCACCTCTGAGCATTACTGCTACTTAGGAAGAGGTGTTTCTCTGGATGCTGAACAAACATGTAGTAAACAAACTTTTTTGGTCTTTTCCAAGATAATGCTACCAACGATGTGAGCAGTCTCCTTTTTTTTCCTGAGAAAAAAACCTGAACACCCAGTACTGCAAGACGTTTCAAACAGCAAGTAGCCTCTATCTGCTGTCAGTGATCATATATTGTGTCCTCAAGCATCAAGAGAATGTCTGATGAATGTACTTCAAGCGGACACCCATCCCAGTGATCGGGGAAGCAGAGTAAACGCTGCAGCAGTCTCTGACTGTTTAAACAAACAAAAAAAAGATGGAGTGTGAGAGAGGGAAAATACAAGCTCTTAATACCTGCCTCCATCCCCTCGCTTGGACTGTCTGCCATGCCTCGCTAATCGCTAAACATGGAGGATTTGTCCACCGTCCTGATGGGAGGAGGTCAAAGGGTTTCTGCGTGTTAAGTTCACCTCCTCGGGGACGTGCTCTCTCCTGCTTGAGGTGCTCAGGTGAGCTTTGGAGGTGCCGGCTCTGCCGTAGTGAGGGTAAGGAGTTGTTAGCGACACCTGCTTCGCGCTGAGATATAAATAGCCCTTTTCTTTGCGTTCGCACAGGATGGTGAGTCATTATGAAAGGCGCAGAAAGTTAAAAAAAAAAAACCCGCACAGACGCTGACAGATCTAGCATATAGCATGCTTATCTACTTGCTACAGGGACCGCATTCACCAGGAGTCTAAACAGGCCCCTTTCATCACAGCCTCAATACCTTAAATATATTTCTGATATTTACTTTGTTTCAAGAGTTACATTTAAGAAACAGGTGGCGATGTTTGTTGCTGCAAAAGCATGACGAAACCTTCCCTGTGAGCATGTCTTAGACCTGTGTCAATGTGCTAGGTCTGTCAGGGCCCGGGGAAAGGCAAACACACACACATGTCAAACCTATGGAATACAGAGCTCTGCATGATCAGCTGCAAAAGCAAAAAGTTTATCCCTGATTGCCCTGCAGCAGTGTGTCCCAATCCGGTCCTCGATGACCCCGAGACAGTCCACATTTTTGCTCCCTCACAGCTCCCGGTAGAAACAAAAATGTAAACTGTCTGGCAGGGAGCTGGGGGGGAGCAAAAACATTAACTGGATTATCTGTTGGTCCCAGAGGACTGGGTTGGGAAACACTGCCCAGCAGTCATGACCCCTGACTGAAGCTGAGTGGAAAGCATACCTGGAAATCTAAGAGAGCCTCCAGCCCAATTATCAGGACGCAGTCCCCTGAAGTTGGGGGAAGCATCTATGCCCCTCTCCCCCCCCCCAAACATACCTCAGGCTCTGCCTTTAAGCTGAACGCCCCAGTGATGCACTAGAAGAGTGTGTGTCTCGGATTACTGCCCAGTGCACTGAAATGGATTCTCTGCTGCTATTCTGGGGAAAATAACGTACCTCCATTTTCCCCTTTTTACTGCTGCCTGCTTGGTTCTCCATAGACCATCACGACAACCTGAATGCACCAGCCTGTGGGGGAGCAGCGTTTATCTACAGATCTTTGTGGGAGGTTGGGGGGGGCGGGGGTCCCAGTTTCCATTCTAACGTCGGCTGCAGCATTCCTCAGCCCCTATGCCTCACCCCTCACTCTCTCTCTCTCTCTCACACACACACACCGTAATTTAATACGCCATGACAGGTCAGATTAAAACATACTCCAGGAACCAGCCCCTAAGAGACAGTCCCAGTCAGAGTCTTTGCCGACCTTTTGTGATGCCAAACTTAATTAAGTTTCATCGCAGCACCATTGATGATGATGTGCTTGGAATGTGATGGGAATATTACAATCGTTATTGTTGTTATTAGTAGTAGTAGTAATATTTATATTCCTTGGCTGATGCTTGCTTTCAAAGAGATTTTAAGTCTTACGCACCTGACGTAAGTTGGGTCCTTTGTGTTATGACTCTACCCAGACATGGGCTGAGAGGCCTCAGATGGCAGTTTTGGGTCTTTAATCACCCCTGGTTAGTGTGCTAGCTGATCAAGCCAGTTTCCAGGCCAAGAAGGGCCTGAGTCATTCCATCGTGGGATAAGCAGCGGCCGCGATTTCATGCCACGTGGCGTAAACTCAAGAGCAGGACCCTGCGATCACACACTTCATTTGCAGTGCTTGTTTTAGCTCGGGGAGGGGGCTCAAAGAGTTTTGCAATACAGGTAAAGTGCCACCGCAGAGTGGGCACTTAGCCTAGCTGGGGGCTTTAATGAGTTCAAAAATCTGAAGCACTAAAAAAAAAAAAACTGAAAAAAAACTGTGATTTCACAATCAGCTGAAAAGAAATTAGGGTGAAATTACACCAAAGAGCAGAGGATGTTTAATTATGCACAGCGCAGCAAAACAAGCCTGTAAGAAATGCGACGATGGAGTGCAAATTGCATCCGTGACACCTAGCGCTCACAAGGCCTGCGGTGAGTGTGTGTGTCAGGGACCGAGTGCACATGCGACACGGGGATCCACGAGTACGCCCCGGGTGCCCGTGTGCTGGCGGGTAACTGCAGCACACGCTTGGCATGTACCCACATGCAGCCACTCAGGCGCCGGGCCAGGCTTCACGTCTCACCCAGTTCCCACAACATTCTGTGGGAGGCGCATGCTAACAGGACGTTAGTTTCCCTGCAATAAAGCTCACAGTCAGATATTCCTCCCAAAGCAGTGCAGGTTTATTCATTTCCCCAGGAGGCCAAAGGCTAGGCCCTCGTGGTGAGTCTGTGTTCATAAGCTTGTTACCTACAGACCTTCTCCACTTTTAAAATCTGACTTTAATTTTTCTGAGACTTCAAAGGCTCCCCCCTGCACCCAAAGTTCAACCTATATCCACTTACACCCAACTGAACTTGGCAACCTCAGGTTTATTTAAGTCACAAATACCAACAAATATGTGCCGGTTTGGAAATGCCTTGGATATATGGTGACCTACCTGACAATATGTGTAAAAGCTGAATGTGTATGAAGCCGCCCTTTACAGCTCTGTGGGGAACGGCGTCGGAAAAGGAAGGCAGAGGACAAACGAACAAGCAGATGATTCGATAACAGGTTTGGAATGACAACAGGGACAGACACTGGTAGTATTGTCCCAGCTACGTGTTCTTCAGACAGATTCGTTCACATGAAGAAACCACAGAGGAAATTAAAGAGTAACTTCATTACAGAGGGACGAGAGTCAGGTAATCTAATAGACTACTGGGTTAAACCACATTGTTCTCTTTTTTGTCCCTTGCGGGTCGGGCTGATCCAGGTCTTCTGAACAGGCCATCTCCCTTCCTGCCGGGGATGCGATCAGGATCAGATGATACTGCAAGCTTGTCTGCGTAAACACATTTTTGTGGGCAGGGCAGATAGGGAGCCGGCGTGAAGGGGAAAACCAAAATTGCGCACTTCAAACACCTTCAAAAAATATTTCCTTTCGTCCATTTCAGAGACAGCTTTGTTTTCCTCAAGACTGAGTTCAACACCGTTTAGCGCACTAGCAGAAATGAGGAGCTAAGACAAGCAGAATGGTTCATCGCCCTTGTTTCTCTTCTTGAATGCCTCGATCTACTGGTAATCCCTTCCTATGCAACAAAAATGGCATCATTGAGGGAATTTACATGCCAATGCTGATGCACAACACCCACTCTGGAAAGACTCCATCACCAGGAGGCTTGGCTGGAGATTGACAGGCCGAGAGTGGGAAAGGAGGGCTAATGGTGCCGGCTGCTAACAGCAGCGACTAGCAACAGAGCCGACCGCTAACACTATCGACTGCGCACAGTGCCCACCGCAAACAGCACCTTCTGCTGACAGAGCCGACCGCTAACAGTGCCGACTGCTAACAGCGCCAACTGCTAACAGAACCGACCACTAACAGCGGCGATCGCCAACACCACTGACTGCGCACAGTGCCCACCGCAAACAGCGCCTTCTGCTAACAGAGCCGACCGCTAACAGTGCCGACTGCTAACAGCGCCAACTGCTAACAGAACCGACCGCTAACAGCGCCGATCGCCAACACCACTGACTGTGTACAGTGCCCACCGCTAACAGCACCTACTGCTGACAGCGCCGACTGCTAACAGCGCCGACCACTGTAGCGCCCACCGCTAACAGCGCCGACTGCTTACAGCGCCCACTGCTAACAGTGCTGACCGCTAACAGAGCCGACTGCTAACGGCGGTGACTGCTAACAGCACCCACCGCTAACAGCGCCAACTGCTTACAGCGGCCACTGCTAACAGCACCCACCGCTAACAGCGCCAACTGCTTACAGCGGCCACTGCTAACAGCACCCACCGCTAACAGCACCTACTGCTGACAGCGCCGACTGCTAACAGCGCCGACCACTGTAGCGCCCACCGCTAACAGCGCCGACTGCTTACAGCGCCCACTGCTAACAGTGCTGACCGCTAACAGATCCGACTGCTAACGGCGGCGACTGCTAACAGCACCCACCGCTAACAGCGCCAACTGCTTACAGCGGCCACTGCTAACAGCACCCATCGCTATCAGCGTCGGCCGCTAACAGCACAGGTTTGTTTGAAGGTAATGATCAAGGAGCATCACACACTCAGGCTGGATTGAGCTGAAGGTACATTCTAATTTTCACTTTTAAAATGTGTCATCATTTGGCTCGCTAGTCAAATTTTTTTTTGCCATAAAGACGAGGCTTTTTTTTTTCCCTACAGGTACACATCTTGTTGAGCTTGCATGTTAGTTTGTTTTCTTTTTCAAAGATCAGCCAAAGGTATATGCAGGATTTCCTGTGGTATGCAATTAAGTTCATATACGAATTTTTCTCAGCACCGAGCAGAAGGGAAGCTGAGGTCACTTCATCTTTGCAAACAGCCCCCTCCTTTGTTCTTTTGGTTTCACGGCAGAGCTTTCATTTTTGAAGCATAACTGTTCTCTCCTTATGACTAAACAGGCCGTCCTCAGCATAAACATTCACCTTTTGGACGGGAGAGCATGTTACCCGTGTGGTCATTTAAGATGTCAGAGGCATTTTTCCCACATGCGACCCACGAATCCTTCCAGAAAGGACTTTGGCCAATAAGACATTTTCTCCCGGCTGATGAAGACATCAGGGCACCATCGATCTTTTGGATCGGTACCTTTGTTGTGTGAAATTACACAGTGCGGGGTAAGCGAGGCATGGAGATGCGAGCAGTGTCATAAATCGAGGGGCGTGAATCACTCCAGCGAAGATGCCGCGGGAAAATGTCAGCTGCAAACAGCCATTGAATTACAAACAGCAACTTTAAAGGATTTACACCCAACGGGCCTCGTCCTCTCTCTCCAGCCGGAACAAAGGACGTGCCAGGGTTTCAAACAAGCCACTGCCGTCTCATCGGGGGGAACGGCAGCCTCCAGATGCGTAAAAGTTCAACTCGAGCGTCAGAGGTGACTTATGGCCCCCGTCTGCAGAGCAAGTGGCTCCAGTGTGGCCCCCACACCTATAAAGCCTTAAATACTAAAGACAGTGTGTGAGTGCGATGGGACTATTATCGGAAAGACACTATGTCATATTTATATTGAGGGTTGGGGCAGGGGGGTTGTCACATGTTTCCACTGGCGACGAGGGATCGCCGCATGTTTCCACTGGCAATGCAGCCTCGTTTTATTGCGTTTGGCTAACCCCACAACCTGAGGGTGAAACTTTCTTCGTCAGTCGAGGGCAACATTCCTCCGTCTGTTACTTGCCAACATGGATCTGGGGCAACTAACAGAAAAACAGGTATGCTTGCCCTCTGTCTGACTTTGCCTGGGTATCTCATGGAACAGAACTGTCAGTCTGGAAGCTGTAAAGGGGGGAAGTGATCTTATTTTTTTTTCTCTTATAAACTCCATTTTAGGGGTGGAGCCGAACCCGAATACGGTATTCGGAAAGGCACAAATAATGTGTTTTTTACGAATACTTATTTCGAACAAATACTTTAAAAAATATTTGTATTCGGGAACAAGAAAAACTTTACAGTATATCAAAAAGCTGCGTTTCCTCTTGAGACCGCAGTGCATGCCCGGATGAGTGAGTGAGTGAGTTCAGGAGTCGGGGGGGGGAGTAAAAGAGGTGACTGACACAGGCTGCTCCACACAGCAACAGAGAAGGCTCGGCTGAGCGAAAAAAAGACTTAACTGTATCACTATTTTTGTTGAATAGATTTTTGTACCTTAACTGGGTTCCGGAGGCAGTTTATAACTTTCGGGAAGCGGAGTTTGATCGGGAGATTATTCCATTACGCTGCATTATTGACGTCTGCAGTTAGGCGCTCTCATGTTCGCTCTGTTTACGTAGCTCTGTTAGCTCGGTAATTTAGACAATAGGCTGTTGACAGAGTAACGTTAACGTTTGGTTAAAAAGGTTAAAACAATGCTTGTGTAGTTGTGTCGAATTGTATGCACTTGTAGGAGTTATATGGTACGTTTAAGTTATTCTGTCTACTGCATATCCATAATTATTATAATGGATATAATCAAAGAATACTTACACGATAACGTAAATTAGAAGTGCAACGCAAAAAAACTGGATTTTTACGCCTATTTTGAATTTTACTCGAATACAAATACAAATACTTTCCCCCCCCTCAACAAATACAAATACAGATACAAATACCGGCTGCTTTGCACACCCCTACTCCATTTGTCATTAGCTCACTTCAGCTTCACACCTACACAGTACAGTGCCCTTGTAGTAAACACCACTCTACCAAGGTCTTCATGTGCATACTCTTCATTCCACAACATTGCCTCTGGTCAAGAAGACAGACCCTACAGTCCATCCATCCATCCATCTTACAACTACCTGCCCAGTACAGAGTGGTGAAGCCCGAAAAATACAGTGCATCAGGTAATGCCAAAGGACCAGTCCACAGCAGAACACACACAATATGGGTAATTTAACTGGGTGTTTTTAGGCTGTAGGAGGAAAACAGCGTACAGATCTATCTTTAGCATTCAGGAGCATAAAGTTTCCTCTGTAAAACTTGCACCCCCCCTTTAATAAATCCAGTGAGTATAGAAACATTACACTGGAACAGGAGCACCTGCAGTGCTCAGTGACGTAAGTAAACCAAGCGGCAGATACTGTCTCCTCACAGAGGAGCCTTAAAAGTGAATGAAATATCCCTGAGTGCTGCCGTAATGTTAGTGAGGAACTCACTCTCGTGCCTCAGAGTTGTAGTAAACACTCCTGTAAAAGGCTGAGTGTGTTTCAGGTTGGCGTCCTGATGTTTGAGATTGGGGCTTGACGTTAACGATGGCGGTCTATGCAATAATATGGCAAAAAAAAAAAAAGTTTCATAGGGAATCATCAGAGTTCTCCTCAAAACTCCTCAGCCTTTCTCCCTCCGGGTCATGGGGGGGGGGGGGGGGAACTCACTATACCCCCTTGCCTAATCAAATTTTTGGAAACTCTTCGGATTCCTATTCCACCAGCACTGGGTGCAGGAAGAGTCTTCGCCATAAACTCCCAACTGGGTGACATAAATTTATCTGTGAGTGTTGTTGTCTTACTGAGAAAGTGGAGAGAAAAGAAACGCAAGAGATCCTCAAATGTTTGTTTCATCATCTGCGGTGTATGTTGAATCACTTGAGATTCTTATTCCCTGTAACTCTCCCATCATAAGAGTTTCTCAGTTCTTCCACAAACATCATTTATTTAGGCCGGTTGGAACTCTTGGCTGTGGGATGAGGCATATGACTATTGGGTGTTTGATGAGGCACGTGACTATTGGCTGTGGGATGAGGCACGTGACTATTGGCTGTGGGATGAGGCACGTGACTATTGGCTGTGGGATGAGGCACGTGACTATTGGCTGACTGGTTACATTTTGAGTGCAATACAAAATCTTCTGGCCAGATTGTACAGTTGTTGGTAAATATTTAAACACAGTACCTGATGCAACTCTAAGCTTGGACCTCATGGTATTTTCTGGAATAGCTCATCTGAAGCTGTATTGATATATTCCACATGATGACATGAAGACCTCCGTGTATTCAGTGGTTATAGGACATTAATATAATACAAAATCAATCAGAGCATTATTCATATTTGTTGACTTTGAGTGTATTAACAAAACCATACAAACTAATATGCACCATGCTCATATTTCAAATGTAAATCACATTAATTTTCTGGATTACAGCGATATTTTTATTCGCTTAAAAAGATTTAATTTAAAATGTTTTTATTCTAATTTTAAGACATGCGGCCAGTGATATGCCAGCTGATCGTATGAATAAATGTGCTTTTCATGGCTGAAAAAGTTTGATGGAGTTGTTTACTTAGCGAACTCTCAGCTCTCACACATCCAGCTGCATCTCCAAAGTGAGCTTCACTCAGTCCATCAGATAACGGTTCCCCGGGGGCACCAGGCAGCTAAGGTCTGATAGCCAGGAATATTTCTTCCATGGATCTTTCACGAATCACACTCAGACCACGCAAGTGTGTCTTCCTGATGGCAGCACAGCAGCTATGGATCCGCACTTATGACAGAACAGACCATGGCTCAGACACACAAACAATATTGTCCTTAAGGACAGTAATAAACATGGTTTGATCATTTCCAATTCACATACCTTCCATACCTTTAGTAGAGTAACAGCCCAGTGAAGGAAAAAAGGAATAATAGGTCAGCTGGTCATTTCTGGATTTGTACCAGACACCAGCCTGTCTCACAGCTCACACACCAGCCTGTCTCACAGCTCACACACCAGCCTGTCTCACAGCTCACACATCAGCCTGTCTCACAGCTCACACACCGGCCTGTCTCACAGCTCACACACCGGCCTGTCTCACAGCTCACACACCGGCCTGTCTCACAGCTCACACATCAGCCTGTCTCACAGCTCACACACCGGCCTGTCTCACAGCTCACACACCAGCCTGTCTCACAGCTCACACACCAGCCTGTCTCACAGCTCACACACCGGCCTGTCTCACAGCTCACACACCAGCCTGTCTCACAGCTCACACACCGGCCTGTCTCACAGCTCACACACCAGCCTGTCTCACAGCTCACACATCAGCCTGTCTCACAGCTCACACACCGGCCTGTCTCACAGCTCACACACCAGCCTGTCTCACAGCTCACACACCAGCCTGTCTCACAGCTCACACACCGGCCTGTCTCACAGCTCACACATCAGCCTGTCTCACAGCTCACACACCAGCCTGTCTCACAGCTCACACATCAGCCTGTCTCATAGCTCACACACCAGCCTGTCTCACAGCTCACACACCAGCCTGTCTCACAGCTCACACATCGCTCTTTCTCATAGCTCACACACCGGCCTGTCTCACAGCTCACACACCAGCCTGTCTCACAGCTCACACACCGGCCTGTCTCACAGCTCACACACCAGCCTGTCTCACAGCTCACACACCGGCCTGTCTCACAGCTCACACACCGGCCTGTCTCATAGCTCACACACCGCTCTTTCTCATAGCTCACATACTGGCCTGTGTCACAGCTCACACACCAGCCTGTCTCACAGCTCACATACTGGCCTGTCTCATAGCTCACACACTGGCCTGTCTCATAGCTCACACATCGCTCTTTCTCATAGCTCACATACTGGCCTGTGTCACAGCTCACACACCAGCCTGTCTCACAGCTCACATACTGGCCTGTCTCATAGCTCACACACCAGCCTGTCTCACAGCTCACACATCAGCCTGTCTCACAGCTCACACACCGGCCTGTCTCACAGCTCACACACCAGCCTGTCTCACAGCTCACACACCAGCCTGTCTCACAGCTCACACACCGGCCTGTCTCACAGCTCACACATCAGCCTGTCTCACAGCTCACACACCAGCCTGTCTCACAGCTCACACATCAGCCTGTCTCATAGCTCACACACCAGCCTGTCTCACAGCTCACACACCAGCCTGTCTCACAGCTCACACATCGCTCTTTCTCATAGCTCACACACCGGCCTGTCTCACAGCTCACACACCAGCCTGTCTCACAGCTCACACACCGGCCTGTCTCACAGCTCACACACCAGCCTGTCTCACAGCTCACACACCGGCCTGTCTCACAGCTCACACACCGGCCTGTCTCACAGCTCACACACCGGCCTGTCTCATAGCTCACACACCGGCCTGTCTCATAGCTCACACACCGGCCTGTCTCACAGCTCACACACCGGCCTGTCTCATAGCTCACACATCGCTCTTTCTCATAGCTCACATACTGGCCTGTGTCACAGCTCACACACCAGCCTGTCTCACAGCTCACATACTGGCCTGTCTCATAGCTCACACACTGGCCTGTCTCATAGCTCACACATCGCTCTTTCTCATAGCTCACATACTGGCCTGTGTCACAGCTCACACACCAGCCTGTCTCACAGCTCACATACTGGCCTGTCTCATAGCTCACACACTGGCCTGTCTCATAGCTCACACATCGCTCTTTCTCATAGCTCACACACAAGTCTGTCTCACAGCTCACACACTGGCCTGTCTCACAGCTCACACATGCCGCTCTGTCTCACAGCTCACACATCACTCCTCTCACAGCTCACAAGCCAGTCTGTCTGACAGCTCATACATCGCTCCTCTCAATGCTCAAATACCAGCCTGTCTCACAGCTCACAGGTCACTCTCTCTCTCACAGCTCGTTCTGCGATGGTGCGTTCCGTGAAATCGCCCTGCATGATAACAGATGTTGATTAACTAACAACCAAAAAAAGATGAAATAAAATAAGCAGGAATAAATAATAGAGCTGTGGAGACAGGCCTCAGTGCCGCAGGGATGGGGGGTGGGGGGAGGTGACAACTGCAAACCATTTGAGCAAGACAAAGCAGACAAGCTGGGAGGAAAAAAGCTGAAAAATAAAAACCAGTGAAGGAAGACGTACACGTAAAGCAGTGTGAGATGATGCGTGTCTGGGCAGCCTTCTGGCTGAGCATAAGAGCTGGGTCAAATATTACTGCTGTTATTGTTTTTCTGGAGAGACGGTTTTAGCCCAAGCAGATGACAGTCAAGCGCTACATCTAGCTGGATATTTTGTCCTGCAGAAACTCGAAGGTTTTGGGCTTAAAATGGCCGCGTTCCAGTTCATGGCCTGGGCACAGTAGCTGCTACATCCTAACTGCCTCCTTAGTATGTTTCCAGTTTTGTTTCATTTATTCTAAGTGTAACTAGTGCTGTGTGTAGGGACATCAAACCAAATATGCAAGACAGCTTGAAACTGGGCAACACGCTCGTGACTCTTTCAGCCATTTTTTGTTTTATTTTCTGCGCACAGACAAACATAAAAATGGCCGGCGATGAGTCCTCAACTTTGCTTTAAATGTCAGAAAACTGTAGCATTCTATTATGTTGACTGGTGTCACATTAGACATGTGACTGGAATACAGAACTATGATTGGCTAAATTCTTTTGCCCTTGCAGCCACCTTTCTCTAAGGCTTAGCCTTCAAGATTAAAGCCTGGATTCATACAGACTAGAATAAATGGGCATTATCTTGAGTGCAGTACCAGTGACAGTGGTTAGTTTCTATGTTCCCTTTCTGTGCTGCTCACAACAAGAGCTTATGTTCCAAGCAGTCAATACTTTGTCTTCCTCATTTCCATGTTTTTGGACAAAGACAAAAAACAAAAAGAAGCAACATATTATTGATGAAAACTGCCAGCATGCAACCCAAGCTGCTACTATATAAACTTTCCTTTTTCCTATTTGTTCACAAAGCAGCTAGAAAGTAACAACTGCTCTCTTGATTTTTATTAGAAAAAGGGGAGATTGTGGGATGTGTAGCTGAAATGCGTTTGGGTTCCATTAACGTGGCTCTCGTCCAGGCTGTATTCCGTCTCCTGTCTCCTTCCTGATCCCCACGTCTGCGGCCATTTGCATCCCCCGTACCCGATATCCCATGGAGCCTTGTGCACACCAATCAATAGCACTTCTCTCCCGCTCTGCTTCCGGCCACTCGCTCACACGTTATTGATCCGCCGCCGGGCCCCAGCCTCCATCCCGCTCCACCACTTGCGCGCAGGAGAAGCGCGTTCAAATTGCAAAATGCAGTTTAATAACAGAAACAGACAGGTGGCTCTGCATTCGAGGGCAGTCATCTTAAACACAGGGCAGCAGGGGGCACCCTGATTGGCCGTCAGCCTGGCAGTGTGCTGCTTTGGACAGTATCTCCGCTCTTAATTGCTTTAGTGAAGCTATTATTAGGACAGAATTTAAGTTCACCTTGTGATCCAGGTGTAAATCATTCGGTAGCGGAATCATAACCCACAAACATGCAGCCTCGGCCAGCCCAAATGGGACCTTTCCCCACCTCTGATATATATTTATATGATATATTTATATAATACAAGCATCTTTATTTAAACTTATTCTTATGTAAATAAAATGAGAGTGTGCTAATAATGACAACACAATATTAACTGTAGTATGCAAGGCATTTTGTAAAATATTGCTGTCCGTTCGTGCATTTACCTAGGGTTGGGGAGAAACTGGACCCAGGCAAACAAAGGGTTTGTTTACTACAAAAGAACATCACACATAGCGAGTGGAAGGGGTGGGGCATCACCAGGATTCACATCTCCGTAGGCATGTGAGGACCAGAGCCTAATGCATCTCTGTCTGGAGAGTGGGCTTCCTTTTAAACCCTGCTGAGGAACAGACGTGTCCTTCACAAATGGGTCCTTTAGTCAGCAGAGCGCTCTATGCTCTGGACCATTACCACGGGCTGCTCCTCTGTCACTCCGCCCACAAAACACGAATCCTTGTCACTTTACATCTGAAGTCCCAGCACCATAATCCCTACACTAGACACGTATCCATGTAGTAAAACTCCGAGTCAAAATGTTTTGCTACCAGTCACATAGCCAAGTACTACAAATATGAGGTAGAAGATCCCATCCACCAGTCGGCTGGTATCTACTGAGGGGGGCTTCCTCTCCCCCGGTCAGCGACAGGCTCTGAGGGGCCCACCCCCACAGTAAATATCTGGCTGCAGTCCTGCCCCTCACAGACTTCTCCCTCACCATGGCAGCATTAAGCTCTTCTTTTGCTCCTACGTATTTGTGATTAGTAAATGCAGATGTTGGCAAGCATTCTGGGAAAGGCTTTGTCTTTACGCTCCTTTCTGTGCTTCATATACTGAGCTATCATGTCCGGTGCGATTTAGACAGCACAGAGGCTCAGTGGGCAATAATGCAATCTCACACCTCGAGAGTTGGGGCCTTATTCTTGTGCTCTGTAAGAGGAATCTGCACGTTCCGATGTTTCAGCGTAACCGTGCATTTAAGTGAGCTGCTGTCTCTGCACTTGCCCTGTCCTGGGTGCCCCCCTGCCTTGCCATCTTTCCTGGGACTGGATCCAAGCTCACCGGCCACCATTAGTTGAATAATTGGGCTTCTATATGAATGATCTTTTTCTTCAGGTATGTGTTGCTGATGTACATAAAGACACGTCCTGGAGATGCCCTTAAAAATTATATTTTTATCTCGATATTTAAGAGGTTAATTTCAGTTTTTTTTTAAGGTTATAGTTATAAGAACAAAACAATTCCAAGGAGCAGAAGCATCTATAAACATCTCGGGGGGGGGGCTCCATTTCTGTGCCCCCCAGGTCAGACTGGCGGTGGTGTGATAGCTAGGCCGGCCGCTTGGGGGGGCCGTGTGAGCCCTGACGGCAGGGAGCCCCCCCCCATCCCACAGGCTGGGGGCTGAGATCACTTCTTCTTGCTGCTCCTGAGACCATCTTGATAAGGGTTCCCAGGCCTGACCTTCAGATTTCTTTCGCAGGAAGGGGCATGGTGGAGGGTCCCCATGTGGCCCTCTGAGCTCGCAGCCACCGACTGGGGCCAATTCACTCCCCGCATTTCCTCCCATAGTCTATACTGGCCTGGTGGGCCTTTGTGTTTGTACCGCGGTGTCATATAACTGTGTACAAGCAGCTGCCCACAGCCAAACTCCCAGCACATAACGTGCGAATAGGGATCTGCCTTTTTTTGTATTGACTGTATTTAATTGGTGAACAGCCGATGCCTTGTTTAGCTTCCTAAAAAGCTGTATTACAGCATTAAACCCGTGAGCGGGTAAAGTTAGGCCACGCCTATGAGATTGTTTTATTTCGTGACAACAGTTATCTGTGCCGTCTGCGAAATATTGCCCACTCCACAATAATATTCAGCTGAAAAGCGAGGAGGTTATCCACGCAAGCTGATCTTAAATGATTCCCCCCCCCCAAAAAAAAAAAACAGATAGCTCATTGTGATTCAGAATCACCACGTACCTTGTGCAGAATCAAATTAAATTTAATGAATGAACACTGGTACAACATAATATTCTTCAGCGGGAAATTAATTAAAAGGTTTCTTAGCAACCAAGTGCTAACCTTCCATTGAAATTGTTCCTGAATTGCCCAAATAGCAGTACTAGCTAAAAATAAAAGCAGTGGCTTCAGGCATGTATGTGCCTGTTCTGTGCCTTTTACCGTCATTGTCGTCTCGTCAGTGATGCACATGGTTTAATGTAACATTTTTTTAAAAGAGCATTTCACAGAATTCTCTGTTCTCAAACTACCAAGGGCATTCCTGTTCCGCGGTGCTTGGCTTAATGCGCTCATACGTCATTGTGTTTCTGGCGGTGCGGCCGCAGGTCAGACCGGGAGACGCGGTCAGAGATTGCCGCGGCCGGCCAGGCGGAAGAGGCATTTATCTCTCCCTCTTTTACGAAAGACGGGTGGCGGTGGGTCCCGTTTACCGGGGACCGCTGTGCTGGATTACACTTGACGGTGTCGTGACACGGACTCAGTGACGATATGTCAGGGTTCAGTCAGCAATGAAATGCTGTTTGCCACAGGGATGGTGATTTAGCCGGTATGGTCTTTATATCAGCAGATCCTGTTACAGCGCTTTGAGAAAACAAGAAAACACAAGCCATCGTGTCAGTGCTAAATAAATATCAGAGATATTTAACATGTCGGTGTGAAGCGTCTTATTACATCAACTCAATATTAAGTTCTCGTTTCATTATTTTTATACTTTTTGAAATGCGCACAGTTACAGTGTCTAGTTCTAATTTGTGACAGTCGCTTCACGAATGAATCTTATAATTACTCATGACTGTACACTGAATAAATAACATAGGAGTTTTTTTCAATGTGTTTTTCTTTCCCCATGCATTTCACATTTGGCAATCCAAACCTCACACACACACACACACACACACACACAGCTTTGTAATTACTGTATATCATTGTGGGGACTCTCGTTCATTTCTATGGGGAAAACTCTAATCCCAACATGACGATCTTAACCCCTACCCAGTCCTAACCTTAACCACAAGTAACCAAACTAAATACAAGACTTTTAGCATTTTTAGTTTTTTGATTGCAGTCACAAATCTTTGTGGCGCCTGAAAAATGGTTTTTATTACATTGTGGGGAACATTTGGTCCCCACGACGTAATATAAACATAATACGCACACACACACAAAGTGATTGTTTACCTACCATCACTCACACCCCTAACCCCACCTCAGCACCCGGTGTGTGTGTCCTCAGGGTCTCACTGTCCCTGTGGGAACCTTTTTTGGGGAAGTTAGGAAAACACTCACCCAGAGGGGACACTGTTTGTTTTGTTCTCTTAATGGGCAGCTGGTAATGATGTCATTCAAACAGGAAAGTCCATGTTGAGTAGTCTTCTACTGAACAGGAAATGCTGAGTCACGTAGCCTAGAGCTGAAGCCATAAATACTGAGGAGAAGCTCACTGCCCACCCCTCGGGGACCCCCGTAAGCCTGCACACCCACTCCTGTTAGCTTATGACACTTGAGGATGAAACTTTGTCTGCACTTCTAGCATGCATCAACAATGATCCACATAATCAATCCACATGCATTTTATGAACTTATCTAGTACAGTATTATTATGAATAATTATGGATGATTTGAATATTGAAAAACAGAGCTTTCTGTGGGAACCGGCAGCTGCTGGAGTCGGACTGGAGAGAGTGACGAGGCAGAGAAAGAGGAATCGCTCTCGTGGTCGGTTTGTCAGATATAATCATGTGTGTGTTTTCGGTGAGATTGATGCTTGGGCACGGCTGGCACATTCCGGAGCTTTCCAGACTTCCTGTCACGCTTCCCGCCGCATGCAGGCACCATCTCGCTGGGCGAGCTCCTGTACGACGGAGCACGTTGAGGGTGTGGTGCAGGCATGGTGTTGGAGCCGTGCAGAGAGCAGCTGTCAGCACAGAGAGGAAGGCAGGACTCCCCAGCATTGCTTTGGTCCTTCTGGGCTTATTTTTCCTGACACAGTTTATCTTCAGACACTTGCCCGCTATCATACCAGCTCCATTTGTGGATCATCAGCATCTCAGATGAGCGTCTGCACAAACGTGCCGATGAGACGCTACCTGATTTGTTGACGTTTTACATCTTAGCTGTTAAAATTAAAATCTGGACATGAAAGGCTGGAAAAGGTGTCAATGTCGTATTACCCCGCGGACGTGCCAGGATGCATCGGTACTGGAAAGTTCCTTTTTCTGGAAACAGTGGGCGCATTCTGCCGAGTGCAGAGAGGGAGTTTGAGGTGCGCTTTATAAATGAGCGTTCGGATCATCAGAGAGGCCGGCCCAGACCTTATCACTGTTTTCTCGGGAGTCTGGGAGCCACTGGGCTGCTGTGATACAGAGTTCTCAGCTCTGGGGCGTCAGTGTGACCTCAGGTCAGGGTGTGGAAGACAGATTTAAATCGATGCCATTAACATGTGCCTGAATTCTGTCCATTTAGCTGATCTGGAGCTAAATTTTGCTATCAGTCCTTTTCTCAGAATGGTACCTTTTCTTGTGCCAGACAAATAGCCATATGGCTGTCGCTAACGACTTCCCACGCAGAAATGGATTATAAAATTATGACATAGTTCATCTTAATTTTTATGCTTACCTACAGCTTCTGACATGCTATTTAGACGGATGCTTTCAAGGAAGATTTTTTTTCTCATTTTTTCGAAGAGAAGATTAAATCATCTTTGGAGAGAAAAAAAAAAAAATGCAATAAACTGGAAGATCAAAATCACACCGTGACATAAAGCTGCTATTTTTGGTACATTTCTCCTGGGAGAACAAACGGCAGAGCTGTAATTGTGAGCTTGGTGTGGTTGTGTTGCTGACTTTCCTGAAGCTGAGCAGCTTCTGCATGTCTACAAACTCGGATGACAGGCGGAGCTCATTGCAGGGTGGATATAATACCAATCAAGAGGCAGGAATCGCAGCCACCCCCACAAACCACTGGAGGTATGTCACCATGCTTGAGTGATTCCACGAGAGATTACACCAGAATTAAACGAATAATTAAACTCACTAATCCAGACATATACCTACTGTCATGCTTATTAAAAAACACAAACTCCCCGGTATACAATTACCTGTGCTTTAATGAGTTGAGTACTCAGAACAGAGTTTATACCGTTATTTAGAAAACGGATTGCAAGAAATAATCTCCTTTCCATTCAGGCCTCTCAGTGCGGGCTGTATGTACCACCGCAGTCAAGCTGCGGAGTCTGTCGAGCTCAAGCCTGTGGGCTTTTGAGGCTGTGGGATGATTTACGCTCCAGTCGTCACTGAATTAGACCTGAAGCTTCCACAGCGAGCGCCGTGGAAAATGTGACATGCAACCAAGCTCCACCGTCTGCGTGATGGGAGAGAGTTAGACATGTGCAGTGCACACGCTTGACATTTCCCATCTGTTCTAAACTGCGGACAATCAGTTTGTTTGATTCTTTCTTTGGTGAGAGAGGCTGGCTATAGGCCTGGTGAAATACTTTAGGCATTAGGCTTCTTAAATGTTTACACCAACTCTCTGTGACCCCATGACCCTGGCCCTGGGTGGATGGATGGGGTGAAACATTTAATACCTGTATTCCACCATGAAATAAAAAAAACAAAATAATTGCGTAGCACTGTAGTATTACATGTCCAGGGTTGGGGGTTCGATTCCCATGCCCAGCTCTGTGTGAGTGACATTCTCTATCCAGGTGCTCAGATGTCCTCCTGCAGCCCAGAAGCTGTATAATTTTATGTGAGCATGTGCCTCGTGTGCCCTGTGAGCCCCGTATACCCCGTGTGCCCTGTTTACCCCGAGTGCCCTGTGTGTCCCGTATACCCCGTGTGCCCTGTGTGCCCCGAGTGCCCTGTGTGCCCTGTGTGTCCCGTATACCCCGTGTGCCCTGTGTGCCCCGAGTGCCCTGTGTGTCCCGTATACCCCGTGTGCCCTGTGTGCCCCGAGTGCCCTGTGTGCCCTGTGTGTCCCGTATACCCCGTGTGCCCTGTGTGCCCCGAGTGCCCTGTGTGTCCCGTATACCCCGTGTGCCCTGTGTGCCCCGTATACCCCGTGTGCCCTGTGTGCCCCGAGTGCCCTGTATGTCCCGTATACCCCGTGTGCCCTGTGTGCCCCGAGTGCCCTGTGTGTCCCGTATACCCCGTGTGCCCTGTGTGCCCCGTATACCCCGTGTGTCCCATATACCCCGTGTGCCCCGTATACCCCGTGTGCCCCGAGTGCCCTGTGTGTCCCGTATACCCCGTGTGCCCCGAGTGTCCTGTGTGCCCCGTATGCCCCGAGTGCCCCTACAGCCCATGTGCCCCGTGTGCCTGTGTGCCCTGTGTGCCCGTATGGCCCATGTGCCCCATGTGCCCCATGTGCCCCGTGTGCCCTGTGTGCCCCGAGTGCCCCTACAGCCTGTGTGCCCGTATGGCCCATGTGCCCCATGTGCCCTGTGTGCCCAGAGTGCCCTGTCTGCCCCGAGTGCCCCTACAGCCTGTGTGCCTCGTGTGCCCCGAGTGCCCCTACAGCCTGTGTGCCCCATGTGCCCCGTGTGCCCTGTGAGCCCTCACTCAGGCTGCTCCCTCGCCTCATGCCCTCTGCTTCCTGGCACAGGCTCCACAGTCACCCTGCACTGGACAAGCAGTCAGGGATGCAATGGATGGATGCAACAATTGGCAATACCGACATGCGATGTCGACACATGCGTGGGTGGTGTGGGTGATCAGTTGATGTATCCTTACACACCTGCAGGTTTGGGGCTCCAGTCCCGCCCCCACGTTGTGCCCCTGTACAGGTACTCTCCTCTCCTCACACCATTTAAAGAAATGCAGCGAGTCATTAGAGGGAGGAAGGTAGCTGACTCGGGTCAGCATTGGATTTATGATCGAAACGCTTGAGATTTGAACCCTGTGCTGTTAAAAGAAAATGTTTAGAAAAAATGCAGCGGAGAATCAGCTCTGGGTCCTGCTCTGAGCCGTCCCTGGAAAATGGTTAAAGAGTGTTAAAATATTTTAGCACAGTATGTTGACTAGATAAATAAATAACCTGCATCTGAATAAAAGAGTTATGAAAAAAATCAACTTAAATCCCCATATTTTTATGCTTTTGGTTTATTTGGAGTGTTGAGTGTTTCCAGGCAACGATTGTTGCTTAGCTGCCGACTTGGCGCTGGGAGGACAGGGAAGTCACATCCCTGAGCAAAGCAGTTAACCCAGTGCTCCTATGAGACAAGACGCCGCATTGCACGCTGCGTGGGGGGGGGGCTTGGGGGGAGGTTGGTGCCATTCTGTGTTTTTTGAGTCGATCGTCATGACTTGTCCATGTGGTCACGGGTCACCCCGGTGGAGATGTGAAAGACGATAAGATGTGGAGATGCATGAGAGGATATAACCACCTTCCACACTCGCTGTGGCCGAGCGCCGTAGGAACAATCCGGTCCAAAAGGCTCATTTTAGGCCTGCTCTGTCAACAAGGCACCCAGAGAACTCAGAACGCATTTTATCTACATCCACAACTAACTAAATACAGACCAAGGACACCCCAAACTGGACCACCCTACGCGCGAAGGCAGGTTCCACCTGACGGTCCAATGAACAGTACACTGTACACTATCAACAAAAGGGGCAAAAATTTGTACCTTTGCTTGTGACTGGGGCTGTACCCTTGTAATTGTACCTTTTAAGGTACAGAAATTGACTCTGAGGAACATCCCAAATGTACAAACAGCATTAATGTTCCATCAATGGTACAAAAATGTTCCTCAGAGTCTATTTCTGTACCTTGAAAGGTACAATTAGCTACAGCTTAGGTTACAATTGGCAGACCCTTGAGGGTACAGCCCCAGTGACAAGCAACTTTACCCTTTTTTGAGAGTGTAGGAAACCAGTAACCATTAAGACTGGGGTGACTATAGGGGCTGGGCCACAGAGACAATGGCTCCAGCGGAAAGCTGATTGGCCTCCACAGTTCCCCCTCCCCTGCCACTCACCAATTCAAAACATATCATTGGCTTATCATAAGGTTGGCCCCTCTGTATGAAGTATGGCCCTTCTTATGCCTCCCACTTCCCACTAGAACTAGAGGAACCAGGAACAGAAACCAGTAAAGGAAACCAGCCATTACAAACTTAAAAATAAGACTCCAGTAAACCAAATGCTAACAAGTCACCAGTCAACCAAAACCCCAGGTCCTGAGATAAGGTTCTAATTAACCGGAACCGCGAAGCCCAGTAACACGACTTGGAATCAGCCTTGGCGCTGAGTCTTGCACTCAAAGAACCTCCCTGTATCAAAGCAGAACCTGGTCCCCGACTCTGCTGGTCCGAAGTAAGGCCACACGGACCATGGTCGGTTCTGTGAAGACCAAACCAGCACTGCAGGTGTGACAGCCGCCCAGGGAGATGAACTATTCATGTGACAAGTGAGTCTCTGTAACTTTAGAAATAGGTTGCCTGGAATTTCTCCATGTCTGTTTTTAATAATGCATTTATATTCAAATTAGGGTAAGAAGTGCAAGTCAGGCACGGACCCGACGCCGCAGCATTCCTCCGTCCCCCCTCCCCGCAGAGCGTGTCCCCGAGCTGACGATCGCCATAGTGCCTCCGCTCCACGGCCTCCTCTGTGACCTCAGTCACCCCGGGGGTAATCCTCTCACTGACTGGGCAGGAAAGGTCATCATAGGAGCCTGACAGCCTTAGCAGCCTGCGAGAAGGGTCTGTGTGTGTCTGTGTGTGTGTGTGTGTGTGTATGTGTCTGTTTCTCTGTGTCTGTGTATTTGTGCGTCCGTGTGTGTGTGTGTGTCTGTGTATATTTCTGTGTGTGTGTGTGTCTGTCTGTGTGTTTGTGCGTCTGTGTGTGTGTGTCTGTGTGTGTGTGGGTGTGTGTGTGTGCGTGTGTGTCTGTTTCTCTGTGTCTGTGTGTTTGTGCGTCCGTGTGTGTCTGTGTGTCTGTGTCTGTGTATATTTCTCTGTGTGTGTCTGTCTCTATTTGTGTGTGTGTGTGTCTGTTTCTCTGTGTCTGTCTGTTTGTGCATCCGTGTGTGTTTGTGTGTTTGTGTCTATGTATATTTCTCTGTGTGTGTCTGTGTGCATGTCTCTATTTCTGCGTCCGTGTATGTTTGTGTGTCTGTGTCTGTGTATATTTCTGTGTGTGTGTCTGTGTGTAAATTTCTCTGTGTGTGTCTGTGTGTGTGTTTCTGCGTCCATGTGTGTGTCTGTGTGTGTGTTTCTCTGCGCTGAATTTTGAGGGAGCGGCCCTCTCTGGTCACCTCAGCCCTTCTTCTTGTTTCAGTGTCTCTCTATTACAGAGTCTGGTTATATTACACCACCGCTTTTCATCTAAATAAGACTCTATTTGAAGATACATCCATTTAAACTTGACCCACTGAACATCTTCTCACCAAACCATTCAGTCACTAAAAAGCAGACAGACTAAAAATTGTATAATATGAGGAAAAGTATCCTCACCAGCTCACTGGTTTAGTCCCTAAAAGGTTCGAACCAGAAAAGAATCATCTGCTTATTTGCAAATTTTTATTATATTTTATTTCAGGGTCTCAAAACTCAAGAGCTACTTGTTATTCTTAATCATTGTTGGAATGTCTGTATTTTTCAATAAAAGATGCCGCAAGGGAGGAACAGTAATATTTTTGTATGATGTCCCACTTTTGCAGTAGTACTGTGTGTGTGTATCTTTTATTTTGATACTTCTGGGTGAAGGTCAGCTCGGCTCGGCTCAGTTAGGGGAACGCCGCAGAATATATGAATTTTGTATCATATAAATACAATGGCAGCCTATGTTTAATTTGGGGGACAGACAAGCGGGAGACACACTGACTTGGGGGATTGTCTGACCTTGACGAAAATATTTTCCTCAGGTAAAAACAAATAATTCTGATAGCAAAGTCGTTCCCAAAAGACAGCTACTGAAGTTTGCAAAATCAACCAGTCACACCTGTGCCATTCAATAATCCATAAGATACCACAAATACCCCTTTGCCCCAGTAACTACTGGGTTCAGTCCAATTTAAGACCTTGAACCAGACGACCACAAATGTCACATGATCACATTAAAGTGGAGGAAAATGAAATAATACATCACATGCAGCTCAGATGCAGTGTCAGAGCCGGTAAGGTTGTCTGTCCTTGACATATGTTCTACATTAAACTTTGTTGATTTCAATTCTGCATAAAAGTAAAAGCAAAATGTGACCATTAATGGTATATTAATCTAGCTTTGCGATCCTTTGGCTCTTAACTGGGACTTTTTCTATCAAAGCATCTGTTTGCAGCCCTTTCAAAGCACCACACTTTAGCTGGTTTTTTAAATGAAGTGATTTATGGACACTTTCAGATGAATAAAACAAATCTAACCAGCTTCTACAGATAAACAGACTCTGTAGCCTCTGTGGGTGGTTGTTGAACCTCAAGGTGCCCAGGGCAAAACAGACTGAGAGGCTGAAATGTGGAAGAGAGTCACCTAGTTCGTTTTTTTATTATTATTAATCCCTTTAGCCTGGAAAAAATTGACTGAATGACACAGAGCAAAAATGCCACATTTCCACTGGACATTGGAGGAGGCTGGAAGTGGAGTTTGGAGCAGGCAGTGGAAGGTGGCTTTACTGCCAGGAAGGCTCACTGGAATCACAAGATGGCTGCCGCAATCTGCATGTAGAGCGAGTGGGAGTATGAGAGGTTCATCAACTCCTCTTCATTGCTCTGGGCCTGCTGCCTTCATGAGGAGCTGGCTGACTGTGCACGGCCCGGAGGTGCCAGCGGTGCTGCAGGTGTTCGGACCAGCTGTGAGGGAAAGGCAGGTTCTCTAAGCAGTTCCGATCCAGTGAGTGCTGTGTCATGTGACTAATGGCACAGCTCTGTCTGGGGTGCAGAGCAGGGGAGCGCTGTCTCAATGTGTGTCCCTGTCCGGGGTGCAGAGCAGGTGAGCGCTGTCTCACGGTGTGTCCCTGTCTGGGGTGCAGACCAGGTGAGCGCTGTCTCACGGTGTGTCCCTGTCCATGGTGCTGATCAGGTGAGCGCTGTCTCAATGTGTGTCCCTGTCCATGGTGCTGATCAGGTGAGCGCTGTCTCACGGTGTGTCCCTGTCCATGGTGCTGATCAGGTGAGCGCTGTCTCACGGTGTGTCCCCGTCCGGAGTGCAGAGCAGGTGAGCGCTGTCTCACGGTGTGTCCCTGTCCATGGTGCTGATCAGGTGAGCGCTGTCTCACGGTGTGTCCCTGTCCGGGGTGCAGAGCAGGTGAGCGCTGTCTCACGGTGTGTCCCTGTCCATGGTGCTGATCAGGTGAGCGCTGTCTCACGGTGTGTCCCTGTCCGGGGTGCAGAGCAGGTGAGCGCTGTCTCACGGTGTGTCCCTGTCCATGGTGCTGATCAGGTGAGCGCTGTCTCACGGTGTGTCCCTGTCCATGGTGCTGATCAGGTGAGCGCTGTCTCACGGTGTGTCCCTGTCCGGGGTGCAGAGCAGGTGAGCGCTGTCTCACGGTGTGTCCCTGTCCATGGTGCTGATCAGGTGAGCGCTGTCTCATGGTGTGTCCCTGTCCATGGTGCTGATCAGGTGAGCGCTGTCTCCCAGCAAGCTTGTCCAGTGCAGTGCCCAGCATCACCCGACCAGAGCTGCAGAGCAGACGCGAGTCTTCGAGTTTCTCATTATTTACTGGGTGAGGAGAAGAGGTCGCTTCATGGAGCCATACTTATTTATGTTTGCAGTAATATTCTAAATGTGCAGAATATCCTCACTGGCCCAACCCAGAAAGCAAACACAGCAATGGCCAGACTCTGTCGCCTTAATCTCGTCCAGAACTGTAAATTAAATTAGATCCAGGGAACGGCAATGACAGGAGTGCCTTCAGGTGTTTGCCTGCATTTTTCAGATTTCCGGCTAATTTTTGAAGATTTTCTGAATCATTGACAGCCCCCACACCAAGATGGGAGGCGCGCAAGGAAACACGCATGTTAAAAATGGCATGGGTACAAATCGAGTACGGAGATACTGCCACGATGCCCCTCTTGCAGAGACTGAGACACGAATGCATATGTGAACCCCCCCCCCCCCCCCCCCAAATCATGTGAGCCTGTCATCCCTGGGGGGGGCGGGGGCTGAGCTGGGAAAGGCGAGTCACATGGCAAATAGGCGAGTAGGGTCAAGAAGCCCATCCAGCAGCAGCAATGATGTCATCTGTAAATCAAAACTCGGAGGGACGCTTCTCCTCTCCGGAACCCACATGAGAATCATTCTTACTGTCTGCAGACAGCGGAGGATGAGCGCGACGTGAGCAGACTGCAGCGTGCGCTCCAGGCCGGCCGGGGACAGTCGTGTTCCTGCTAACCTCCGTACCCTGATGATGGCCACACAGCCCACCTCCCCGTCAATGTAAATCATTACGGGTGCGTGACACTTTTATGCAAATTGCATGTGACGTGTAACGCGTCCATACGGACTTCCTGTCCCGCCAGCTTCGTGCGATCCCGTGCGAATTCATTCTTGTTCACTATAATCACTAATCACAATGAGAATGACGAGCACGTCACAGACAGCAAAGTCTCCTGCGACCAAAACGGCAATGAGCAGAGCGATGGCGGCGTACCTGCAATGCACATATAACCTAATTTATATGAGGGAGAAGCGAAAAGGACAGACTTCATGTCCTTTCGAATAAACAGACCGGCAAAGTAAGTAAGGCCAATATTGTGGTGAAATATTACAGGTTATAGAGAGGGGAGCAAGGAGAGTGTGAGAGAATCCAAGTTGTTAAGTGTGATTTAGAATTTTACACAAGTCTTACAAAACATAGAGATGGAGGTCAGAACAGACTAGGGAGGGGCAAAACCGACAGGGGCTCATTCCCCTGCCCACCCCCACCCCACCTCAGCCCTGCCCCCCACAGGTCCCATATGTGGATGTGCAGAGAGGCGACTGCAAGGCCAGAAGATTCCAGGCAGGGCTGTGATCAAGAGTCCTTTGTTTATATCAGGGATGGAAAGACTCGTGATAAAATCTGAAACCTGCAGAAGCTTCTGAAAGTGATTTATAATGATTCTCTTATATTTACTAAATTTGCTTGTTCTTAAAGAGCTTCAGCGAAAGCTGATCTGAGTGGCCCTGTTATGTCGGACTGTTGTCTTTGTTTGGTGATTATTTGATTTCTTTCAGCCTGTTATTAAACACCAGCAGTGGATGGTGAGGGTTTGCCACGTTGCGCACGTTTTGACATTAATCCTGACGGTCGGCGGCGCGATCCGAGAGTTCCGTGCGAACCTGAAGCAGCACTTATCTCTGTGATGATGGTTTCATCGCAGAGGAGTCACACTTTTCTCATGCTGTCCCCCATATCGTGGCCCAGTCCACCATGTAGGTGACCTGGCTGGTGGGATTTTGCCACTGTTTAGTGAAGGTGACCAGCTGAGTATCCCGGTGCCGAAAAGGTTCTGCTGCTGCTCGTTTGGGCCCGGTCACTTTCTTTGGGGGTGACCCATTCTCACGCACAAACGCAGGGAACGTGCTCGTCATAAGTCAGTCATCCGGCTGCTGTTTATGCCTCAACGCACGTTCTCAGGCACAGTCACTGATGATGGTTTTGCTGGCACACGATCAGCGCGCCCCCCCCCAACCCCCCCTCTCAGCCCACAGACAGAAAGCCGCCCCCTGAATCTGGAGCCATTACCTGGCCGAGCCACACCAGGGCTTGGACGTCCTTTCCATGTGGCACGGGGCTGGGGAGAGTAATGAGATAAGTGGGGCACATGCATATTGGCGGAATGTGTGAAAGGGGGGCATGGATCAGATCATGTGGGAGCGAGCGGTGGAGGAAAAAGCCAGCTCCTCCAGTGGCTTCAAAGGATCAGTCGTGCCCGGCAAGCCGATCGGGTACCAATCTGGACCGATGTGCAGTGGCCGCCTCCAACATCTGCCTCCGGAAGCTTCTCTGCCGCAGCTGTATGTGGAGGAGCAGCCAGTGACCGGCGGGGGGGATTAATGAAGCCCCGGATGTGTTAGGGGCCCGACTTCCAGTGTGCTCCTTGCAAGGGCCGTCAGCAGACATGATGAAAGGCTACAGGCCCTGCATTCCTGGCTGGGATGCCGGGACCGGAACGGAGGGAAGGAGGGAGGGAGCATGGGGTGTGCAAGAATGGAGTGACACTGATGGTATCTGGACAGCAAACTGGGAGGACTAGGGAAGTATGATGTATCACCCTGGCAACAGTCAAAAGGGAAAAAGCAAGCGAACAAAAGCAGATTGGATGACAGGAAAAAATCCTCTGTCTGTCCCATGTGTCTGGAAGCACCGTTTATGTTCTTCCCAGGAGCGGCAGGGGGGCAAAGGGACCCCATTTCCTCCAAAGCCTTCATGGCTCCACGTCACTGGCTATATGTCGAAGAAAATTCCAGTGATCGCGGCGCGAGCGGACCTAGGGCCCGATGGAGACATCAGTAGATGATACACGTTAATAAAACACAAAGTACGGCGGCTGGCATTTACGATGAAATGTGATTACACCCGCCTCGCCCCCCCACACACGCAAAGCGTGCCCCGCTGCTTGCCCCCATGCCACATAAACATCGGTGTACAGAGGGACTCGCATTTCGCCATATTCGGACGGCCCGCTCATGCTCCCCCGCCCCTGGGAGGCTGGAGATCGCGATGATTCATCAGAGCAGAAATGGCAGGTGGTCCTGCTCCTCCGGGACGCGGGACCGAAAGGTGGCGCCTGAGTTCCCACGGTGACGGAACCGACGGCGGTGTCCCTGAGCGACAGCGTAATTTTCTACCCCCCCCCCCGCCCATTCTTCATGATCTACATTCCAGCAGAACACTGTACCTTATTTGTTTTTCTATGCTGTGGTCAATTTGCAATTTTTATACTGTGGCCTCATTGCACATTAATCACTACTATTTATTTATTAATTTCTAACTCATTCCCAGTGATTGTCATCCTGTCCATACAAGGACACTGGTCTCCGTGGCGAGAATTGTCTTTGTTCATGGCAAAATGTTTTGATTGAAGAAAAACCTATAGGCCTACAAACCTATACTGTATGTTCTTAAGTATCATGAAAGAATGTCTGTCAGATGCCCCCTGGTGATTCCTATATCATACTGTCCTGCCCTGTTCTGCGCTGATTATGTCCTACTGTCCCACCATTCACCTGTCCCCAATCCCGAACTCTGGCATCAGAATTTCACTGTGTTCCTTGTATTACATGTGATAATGAAACTTTAAACTTGAAACTGCTTCTGCAGAGTAACACCACATGTAAATGTGTAAAACGTGCCTCGTTTTTCAGGGGCCTTGATAAATTACAGCTGCTCATCTTAAAATGAGCTTTTCCCCGTGTCTCAGAAGACATTTTAATTAGCACTCGTGCATTTTAGTAGATTACGGCTGTTTATCTCGCCCTCCTGCAGCTCACCTGCTTCCCTGAGGCGGCACGAGTCCCCAGTTCTGAAACAGCGCCTCTCGCACGCACACGGGGACGCGGTAGAATGATGCGCCAAGCTGCCTGTCACCTTCTCCCGCTCATGGCACAGCTCTGTATGTCAGGCGCAGATGTAGAAGAAAACAACACACGACAGCGGGGAAACAATGGCCGCAAATCGCGGATGCTGAAACACAAAGACGGAATATTGATTTGTAACACATGCAGATTACAAAAGCACACACTGCCTTTCATAATCCCCCCCGCAGGACTTAATTTGCTCAGAATGATTTATGGCACCTGATCAATCCCCTCGCCGCGGGCGATGCAAGCAACACTTGACCACGCCGAAAATGAGAAAAGCCCGAGAAATTATACTCAAGGCTGGGCATCCACTGATAACTTAAACGAGCGGAAATTTAATGAGAATCTGACCCATGTCTTACAAATACCCTTGACGAGGCCGGGGGTGCGGCAGACCCCCCGCGCAGCCCCGTGTGTGTGTGTGCGCGCGTCTGGCCAATCGCGGCGGGGGAGCTGGGACGACAAAGCAGGCCTGGCGTGGCTTCGGATCGCTCTCTGTATGGCAGGCACTGGCTCCGCAGTCCACATGCAGCGTCTCCTGTGGGCGTCAGGTCCTTCCCTGGTGAACTGCATGCTGGGAGCAGATTGGGAACCATGGAACATAAGGAACTTAAGGTGTCTGTTTCTGGAAGGGGGTTACAGTCATGCTGCTCTGCTATATAATAATAATAATAATAATAATAATAATAATAATGAGGTGTATTGGAATCTGTGCCTCATGCCCATAGCTTCTGGGATGGGCTCCAGAGCCCCCGTGACCCAGTAGGATAAGTGGTTTGGAAAATGGATGGATGGATGGATGGATGGAATCTGTTTCACCCTGTGAGTGTGTGCGTGTCCCTCTGTGAATCCCCAGCTTCATGCCTGTAATAAATTGCCATCAAATTTGAAAGGCGATACTCAAAATAAAGGCAACTACAGGCATGTCTTTAAATGTTTAAGCTCAAAGCACGAATGTCTCCTCCTAAGCAGAGGTATTCGTTGGGTTTTCTGACAGATCATGTCCTTGGGAAGCTCTCACCTCCCCAAAGCGAGAGGCATTCCGGCGTTTGGGAGCAGCAGCTGCCTTCTCCAAGTCTTGGAGAGCGGCTCAGAGCTGGCTGCTGGCTCGGGCCTGGCGTGGATGAGAGCTCAGCCCCTGCCACCTCCTGGCACGGAGGTGTCTGAGCGCACGCAGAGGGCGGGGCTACGTGTGGCATCACTTGACGCCTGCCCTGATGGACAGAAGAACCACAGAAACATAGAACATTATGTTCTGTAAGCGATGAAGAAGGAAACGCCCAACATTGGCTATTGGCTATAAATTCTCAACAAGAGCAGCCTAATAGATATCTGCAGGGTTCGAGTGCGCCCTTATAAAGCTTCCCCGCTTACCCAAGCCTTCGGCTGTCATTCTGCAGGTTCCTGTAACGAGGGCCTTTTGTATGCAGGAATCGCTCCTGCTTCTAGGTGTGGGAATAGAGTCATCTAGGTCATCTTCGTTATGAATATTCATGCTTGAATCTTAATGTCGTTTTGCAGAACACACATTCTCACTCCGCCTTTTATTATGAGATTTCTTAAAATACTCTGATACATTAGGTGGCTTCTGAAACAGCAGCAGCGCCGCCTTTGCTAATAAGACAGATGCTAGGGGAAAACACTCCTTTCGCGTTTCTACATAATTTTTTTGTTTTTATTGCTATTGCAGAACTTGTTATACTGTCATCTTCTGCTGTTTAATCTTACTTTCATGGCACTGTTTAAGCTGTTTTCCAGTTGTAATCACACAGAGAACCGGTAGACAAATATGCTTCTTATTAAATTTTAGCAGGAAAGACAGCAGAAGTGAAATTAGTCAAGCAACAGAGCTCACAAAGCATGTGGGAGATACAGGAAGTGAGAATGGTAATAATACAAATGAGTCTAACCTGCGAAGACTCTGTCTCACTGTTTTCATTCTTTAAGAGACAAAGGCAGCCAAGCAGCCAACTACTAACGAAGAATAATTACTGCCACCTAAATCTGCATAGTACATTGCGATTTTATTGCAATGTTTATTAACATTATAACCCACTTAGGGCTTCGGATGTGAATCGAATTGATTCAGTTTCTGCTTTTTTAATGTCTTTAAGCAAAATCTGTTTTTTGATCCTCTTTATACAATTACTGTGAGACTCTTATTCTGTGTTTGAAACCTTAAAGCATCTTCATTAAATGTAAAGTAATTAAATAATAACCCCCCACACATACAGGCAGCAGTTAGGCTAAGCTGTTTCTGTGAGGGTTCATTTTGACTGAGATTTTAATGTAAGCACAAGTGAAGTGCAATCACCCACTTAATGGCAACTTGATGGCCACGATACAAACTGGACACATGTCATTGGCTGCCAAAGCATCACATGACAAGTTGGGTCTATCAAATGAGTGGCCGATTCGCTGAAAAGCTACCAAATCCATAACACCTTCTGCAAATCTCATTGCACTGAAGTCACACAGTTAACTTCAGCAAGAATTTACTAATGCTCTTGAACATGAGGCAAGACTTCCATGGATATACTCCGAATATGACCGAAACTCATTTTCATTACACCACGACCTCTTATTGGATAAGTGAAAGATTTTTATTATGTGAATTATGCTGAAAGTACATTAATCGTAATGCACCGAATGAAGGAGCAAATGTTCAATTACAATAAGAACAAAGGCGGTGGGTGACAACTGTCGCTCAAGATACCGACACATCATTATGTACATGGAAGCCGCTCTTTAATTAGAAGATTAAAGGTCCCCTTGGGTCCACCTAGTGGTACCACAATTTAAGATAGAGATCAGGGGATGAAAGAATGAAATTGCAACAATTATCTATTTAAAGTAATTCAGCGGCAAGGTGCCTTAGGAAGAGACGCATCCGCAAAATGAGAAGCGCAGGTGGGAGTCTAAGAACGCAGAAGAGTGAAGCCTGTGAGCTTCGGGGAAGGAAAAGACTGAACATGACATGCTGACGTATGAGGATGCCAGCGACAATATGAGAAAATGTCGGTCAGGGGAGGGTATGGTGACAGTAACACCCGTCCTGGGACTTATCAGTGCAGGCGTACGGGGCCAGCCGGATTGGCAAGGCAAACGTTCAGTAAGATACCATCCGTGGATCTCAAAGACGTCTTTGTGTCTTTTTAAAATAAACAATTGAGATATACAGTATCTACAACTGGGTAAAATTAAGCTATCATTTCAGAAGATAAGAGATTATTTGAAGACACCTTTTACTGATTTAAATGTTTTACAACAGATGATTCTGATAGATTTCTGAACAATTTGGCTGGCGTATAGCGAGTGAAGTAGTTTGTTTTTTTTTATTAATTGCTAATCTTGTTTGTGTGGATGGCTGTTTGGCAGGCTGGATGGATGTTTGTGAGTGTTTGTCAGGCCATGTGACTGACCTCTTTCTGAGGTATTAGGCTCAGGGTTAAATACAGCTCTCTAGTTTTACTAAACATGACATAGACTTCTATGTACAGTGTATATCATGCATCCCCTGTATTTACACAGACTCCATTCATTCACAGACACTACTGTACCTCCCTGCCTCAGTTTGATTTTCCTAATGACTCTCTCACACGAACGCCCTCATTCCCCTGTGATTGAGCCCACTGTCAATCCCGCACAAATGACTATTTCACGGCATTAGCCTGAATTACCCCTGAATTCAGGATTATTTCCCATAGTCCTGTAGGACTCTGCAGGTCTCTCTATAATCCAGCACGGGTTGTAGGCCTCCCTTGCATTTTACTTTGTTCCTAGCAAGCTATCATTTTTTATTTATTTTTTTTGGCGAGTAACAGCTGCTGACAGTAACAAAACATGCCATTGAGAAGCTGGCACGGTCTCTCCGGATCGCAGTCCAAGCGCCTTCCTTGTCCCCCCTCCCCCACGCCCCCTGCCCGCTCCTGACCAGATGTGACAGATCTCATTCCAGTTATTATCTGCCCCCACGGCTTCATACTTCCCTCACATTAGGCCGGGAGGAAGAAAATGGTCCTTTCTACAAAAGAAGAAAAACTTAACCTCCGTTTACAGCTAAAACGTGCCGCCTTGGTATTTACCGCTTGTCCTCGTTAATCTGTGCATTCTTTTTCTGTCCCTTTTCAATTTTCTGGAAATTTCTTTCGCTGCCTCCGAGGTTTCCCTTACTGATACCGCCGGAAGCGAGAACAACAAATGGTAACCGGTGATGTGAAAGAAGCCGATGGCCGAGGGGACGCAGCTTGATGAGAGAACATATGCCTGGCATGCCGGCGTGCGAGTCGCTGGTGCCGACTGCCGCATGGTCCGTCACGGCGTCCCATCGCCGGGCGCGGTGCGTGTAACGTGACGCCGACAGCTGCCGACGGCCGCGTCTCATAGCGGCTGTCAGATCTGACTCACACTCCCTCGACCGCGTCTCGCGATGGCTGATGTGTCCTCGCCGCGCCTGGGGTCTCGATCCCACACCCATAGCTGGCTCACTATGACGTAAATCAAGTGCGATGGAAATCAATCAAGCGGTGTCTTCTGTCATTACATACGGATGCCCTCACCTGCCTTATTAGATGTAGTTGACCCGAAATCAGCCTTCATTGAGTGCTCTGTCTCTTTAAATTACTTCCTTAGCCTTATGCTCTATCTCAGCACCTTAAATGATCGCCATCCCTTGCCCTGATGATTTGTTCTTTCCCATATCGAGGACACGGTTGGGATTCCTGTCAGAAAGATCCCTCTCAACCCCCTTCATATCCCGACGCCTTTCCTCACATTCCTCTTCCTCTCTCGCCATCGTAGAGCGCCCCCTTGCTGCTCTGGCTGGCATCGCCTCTTGCCGAGCCATCTGGAACCCGCCGGCTGCTCAGACACTTCCTTTCACATAAATCCCTGCGAGGTCAAGCTGCTTCATTACGGCGTTTTATTGGATTCCCGCTGATGACAAAGGACAGTCCTGATGTGCATTAGCGTTGCTTTTACAGCCCTCTTTCGGCTTCTCCTTCCACCTGATGCGGGGTCATTTTTACAGGCTGCTGTCTGATACTTTTCACCTAGCAGGACCCAGCATCCTAGCCTGGTTACACGAGGACTAGGGGTCCGGTTCCCTTGACGCCACCCGGTCGTCACTCGACATCTTACTCCCAGAGTTTACGGCCCATTTCACTTCAGCGTGGCGGCTCTGGCTACACCCGGGTCTATCTAGAACCCAGTGGCACTTCCATGCCAATAAAGGTCTGAATGTATTGGGCCTGAACGCAAGCAGTCAGTGATTTGCCACGACCCTGTTGCCCTCCATCAAAAGAACTAAATGCACCGTACAGGGAAACAGAGCTGCGAGGTTTCTAAGAAAAACACAAAGGGACCAGCCTGCACTGGTCATTGTACCACGATGATTAAAGAAATTATCGCCAGACCATCTATTCTGATTCAAAATCATTTGCAGATCAGAGGACAAAAGCAACTAATTTCCCATCATGTCTGTGTTCTGACAGCAGCCTTTTGTATGGCTGCTTTTATTTTGTCCAGTCCGGGCTGCGGGCTGACAGATCCTGCGAAGGTTCCAGTTCTCCCAATTGAAGCCAGACTTCTCCTCTGCAGAAGTTCCTCAGACGTGACAGTACAGACAGCAGCGCCGGTGCCATGAGAGCAGAATGAGGACGTACGTAATTGCAGTTAGGGACATATGCATTCTGCTCAGTACATCTTCTTTTTTATAAAACAATGTTCATGGACTCCGTCACAGCCGTGGACAGAGCGTGAGATGCGCATCCTAAACTGTTTGCTCCTCCTCTATACTGGCATAATAACATTCATTTATTTACCATTTTTGTTCTGGTATTTAGAAATTATTATATATCCCGTGGAGCTCTCCTATCAGATACACATGTGCATATACAAGAAAGAGCAGTCGTTGGAGGTACGGTCGTACGCCACCCAGTGGTAAATCTGCTTCCAAGGTCAGCCTCAGCTTGGTGATGTCACACTGTCCTCCTGGGCCTCTCGTGCTCCCGGGCAAGAGGCTCAAATCCTTTCAGAATAGATACCTTACGCTAGACCACCAACATCAACTGATCAATGTTTCATTCCCAGTAGCATTGATCTGGAGGATCTGTACCACACAGCATAGGCCTTAGCTTATATTTATACATACTTAGGGAGACATTAAACTGCCTTTCGGAAAACCCGTGTCTACAGCAACGCAAACATAGAGACATGGCCAAATGCAAATCACAGCTCTGAAAAACTATGCTATTGTACCGTGCAACATATAGTTAGCTATATAAAACTGTTTAGCTATATTAAAAATATTTAGCTAAGTTACTTATCAAACCCACAATTGCATAGAACGATGTTTTAAATGGAAGTGACCTGGAATACTGAGCCTAGATTTTATTTTCCTTTAAATGGTCTTCTAAGCGACAGTTGTCCATTTGGGAAAGTAATTCATCCTGGCAAGTCCGACGGCATGTCTCAGGGCAAATGAGCATAAAGACGTCTATTAGGATGCGGCGCACGGCAACACATCGCCGGCCAATAACTCATTTTCATCCCATACTTGGAAAGAGTCCCCATACAAAAATCCAAAAGCTGGTGATCAAAAGCCATTACTTAGCCGGGGTCAGGATTGTCCAGCGGTGGCGTCTGTGACTCCGTCCGGTGGGGACTGGCCTGTCCCTGGCCGGTCGGGGCTCGGGAAGCAGCCGACATGGCTTTCAGACAAGGCTTTGTGCTCTCTCCAGGATATGTCAGACTGCTAGCAGAAGAATGGCGCGAAACAGAAGCGCAGGCAGGGTCAGGTCAAGCAGCGGGGGGCACAGAAAGAGGCTTGTTCCCTCAGCGTGGTACTCTTCAAGATTAACTGCACTGATTAATTAAAACAATCTGATCACTCGACGTGACCACAGTAGCAACTGTTGCATTGTCACCCTCCTTACTTTATAGTCTTTACTGAAATCTTTTTTTTGTCCTGGGAAATGAATGGTGGTGGTTGTTCTTCTGCAGAGGTATTAATTATAATGAAGACATACTGTACAATTCAGGCACCCACACCTTTATTGCTGGTTATATGGGATCATTTAAATTATGAATAAAGTAAAATCACACATATAACTGCTATGTGCTGGTGGGAAAAAAAACTGATGCCACGAAATAACTTTAGACAAAAACCCCAAGTCATCCAAATATATTTAAATGCTGTAAAGGAAGTTGATTAAATATACCTTCAGTTTCAGTAAACTAAACTTTTTCATGAATAACGACATTTCTTATTGCTTCTCTTGTGAGTTACTATCCATGTCAGACTTTTTAGGCAAAACTTTACAAACGAATGCACTTTCAAATTTCATTCGCAACTCTTACATATTTTTTTACTAAAAATAAATCACAGTTTCCAAAGAGCTGTAAAACTGTTTTGCTTTGAATATAGATAGTACATAGATAACAGTGTTGTGGCACGTATAACGCATAATGATATCTGATTACCATAGCTGTTTGCCGTGCCGGTCATCCCATTAAGTAACAATGGCAGCCGACTGGGGGGGCACGGCCCTTCTGTCTGACACAAAGTGAATCTGGCCAGTGAAGTTTGCTGGGGGGGGTGGGGGGTTTGAATTGGCACTGGAGGGGGGTGATTATTAGTTACACCTTCACTGTGTTATAGAAAGTTCATGATAAACACAAAGGTTACATACTGTTTTAGATATGGAGTCATGTTTATCATGAACTTACAGTACAGTAGACCAAGCACTGCGCCCACACAGAACTGGGGGGGGGGGGGGGGGTGGTTGGTTCACAGACCTATAAAATAAATGCTTTGGGTGGCTAACAAATCAAAAAAGCTCCCCGGGTTCATCACTGCACTTTTTACCTGTCTGTTTTTCGAGTCTGTCGACCCAGGAAATTTGTCGAGTGCCGCCTTGCCACCATCTGTTATTTTAATTTCCACCCGAGCCCCCATCCCAGGTCCTGGGGGGGGGTATGCTGCAGAGAGGCGTGTAAATCTAGTAATAGACATAATAAGGTGACAAAGAGGGAAATTATGCGGAGAGAGAAGGGAAAACATAAGGCCTAATATTGACAGGCTTTATTATACCTGCTGGCTGACAGCCAGACAGAGGACGCTTCTCAAGCAGTGGTGTCAGTTAAAATCGGGCAAAGCTCTCTATTTTTTACAATGTGTGAGACTCAGAACAAGTGACATCATGGGACACATTAGTAAGAGTCAAAATGAGAATTGTATAGCAAGAGAAAGCGTCTGAAAGCAACACTGATTGATTTTTGTGCCAAACTGCCACAGCTGTACTTACTCTGAATCATCAGCACAGGAGACACTATGACTGGGGTCATATGACTGACTGCAGAGCAGAATGGGGTACAGAATCTACAGCTGTTGTTAAAACTGTCAGATGAAAAGTCAGAAGCAAAAAATATGTGCAGTAAATGGTGAAAAATGGTATATTTTTCTATGGCCTTTTTTCAAGCTACAGTCAGAGACATTTCCAAACTGGTAAAGTATAAAGCCCTTGTTCTGTAAATAAAGCAGGTGTACATACCTTAAATGACATTGTTACAAGTCATTTTTGGACTGAGGGACATCTGAATTACGACTAGAACTTCACCAAATGAGTATAAAGTTTAAAAGGAGCTATGGAGTTTAGATTAATGGCAGATGAAATGGAATATTCTATCACTTAGGGGAGAATCCGATGGATGCATCTACAGTAGATGAGGGACTGCATCAAAGATGTCAGCGACAGCTGGGGGAAAAATGTCTGAGTAGTGGAAGAGGAAATAAATTTCTGTGCAGGTGTCATGAAACACAAAAGTAGAAAATGTCAGGGCCGACATCAAGGAAATATTAGCCAGAGCGACAAGTACAGGCATTAACATAACTGAGGACGGCCAGGCTCACTAGAAGTTCAGCAGGCCTGCGAGATGTGCGATGTTAATTAACATCGACATCGCATGTTATGCACATGCATTTATCACATCGCAGAGACTGCGGTAGTCAGCTGTGTTACGATTAGGCTTGGGCAATGTCCGATTTTTCATATTGTCTGGACATTATACCGTGGTGTACGATATTTTCAAAAGCAACGATATATTAGAATACGATTCTATTGCGTCAAAGTCTGGGCAGTAAAACTTGTCAGGAAGGAAAGTTCGTCCCCCAAAATAAGATTTGCCAAACCAAGATCAACAATAAGTTTTCCTAAAACATTTTTAATTTGTCATAGAATACTGGGCCAATCATCGTCATTCTTGTCCTTGCTCAGTTATAGTTGGCAAGAAATTCAACAAAAATGAATGAGAAGGAGAAAAGCGAACAAGAGCTGGTCACCGAACGACAGTCCTCTTGCGCTGTGTGGTTAAAGAAGTACAAATCCAGACCAAGGTTATGTTTCAACCAGCCAGTTGAGCATAAAGAGACACATTCATAGAGTAGATAACTAGTTGATTTGGACAAAACCTCCGGCAAAAGCAAGCAATTTCTCAGCACAATTCACAGCAAAACCTCCAATTTATTTGACAGACTCTATTGGTAAATAATAACGAGTTCTATTTGGTTATAGGTTATTTTGGGTATTTTCAACTCCTTTTTTCTTTTATCACCATGTGATTTTTATCCAATATCATGCAAACCTAAGAAAAAAAAATCCATTTGAGGATGAAACGGAACACAGGCAGAGGTACAAAAGTAAGAAGACTGCCTTTGTAGGTATGACTGCATTGAGAATCTCCTCAAAGTCAAAAAAGCTGACATTGTTTTTTACCGGGTGGGGGGGGGGAGGGCTGGATGATGAAAATAAGACAAATATTTCGTAATATATCATGTTGACAGAAAAGAAAAGGTCCAGGAGTAAAACAAGGTCAATCACATGAAAGACATTAAAGTCAGTGTAGGTCTCAGGGGGGGAAGATTTTGGGGGTGGAGAAAGTGGTTTCTTAAAAAAAAAAAAAAAAAAAACATCTTTGATATGTCAGATAGGCCTGTGCATATCTTCACAAAGCTGCACTTTGCTAGAATTTCCAGGAACCTTGCACATAACAGACAACAATGAAGACATTTTTTTAAAGTAAAATGAGTCTGGATGTCATGAACTTAGAAAGAACACAACAGATCAGTAGCTTGAAGGACATCCATCTTGAATCCTCCATCCATCTTCCATATAACACGGGGAGAACATGCAGACATGCAACACGGGGAGAACATACAGACACACGTAACACAAGGAGAACATGCAGACACATGCAACATGTGGGGAAGATAGAGACACACAACATGGGGAGAACATACAGACACACGTAACACAAGGAGAACATGCAAACTTCACACAAGATTGAGGTAGCATTGAGATCCCTAGTGCTGGAAATGTGAGGACTAGATGATATATTTTCAGATAATAGAGCACGGAATACAATTATAAGTAAATCAAATGAAAAATCATCAATTCATCCCCCATCCTGGTCAGGGCCATTGGATCAGGAGCCTGCCCTAACAAAGATCGATTGATGTGCATGCATTCAAAACAAAGCTATTTCAGGGATCCAGAATATACAATCCAACTTCAAAAATCTTGTTGAAAAATACTCTCCCACCCAGTGAAACTCCACCAAGTTGTTTCCTAACTTTGCTCCAGCGGAAGGAGTCATTTTGGTCCATTCCTGTTAGCTGGAGCTCTTTGAAGTTGGTCAGGGATGGTCTGTGTACTGCCGCATTTAAGTCGTGCCACCGATTTCCTGCTGGATGGCGGTCTGGGCTTTTTCAGCGCACTGTTTGAGGATGCTGGCTTTCTTCTTGCTGAGGCTCTCCATTGTTGCTTTTGCTTTGTACTTTATAATCATTCTCCCACTGAAAGCTGAATCTTCTTCCCCAGCCCCAGGTTTTTGGCAGACAGCAGCAGATGTCCCTTCAGTATCTGCCTGTGCTTTTGTACCATCCATCTCCCCCTTGATGTTTCCTGCTCCCTGCCTGTGCTGCTGAAAGGCACTGTTCTGTTGCCGCTGCGTTACAGTGTGGAAGGTTCTGGAAAGGAGATGGGCCTTGTTTGTTTAAAGTTGTTATGTTGCATTTTATTGAGATCCCACAATTCCACTTGTTCTAGTCATGCCATAAATCCATCGCTGCACGATGTGTCCAAGACCCTGAAACTATGTGGATCACATCACATAGTTGTCACGTCCCCTTTCTCTTGAATCATGTGATCATTTCCTTGCGTCTCAGCCAGTGGTCATCATACTGTAAGTCTTCAAAAGCAACCTTAGGTCTTTGTGTGCTCTTCCAGAAACTTCCATAACCCATGATGCCCAGCTTTGGTGGGTTGGCTCAGTCAATGAGGCATCTTCCACATTCTGGAACTTGTGATTCGAAGGGCACAGAAACACTGGAAAATGGAAGGACGTGAATCTGAGTAGGGGAAGAGGAAGAAGGCATAATATGCTTTTATGTTAATTGTCAGGGCTGCATTTGCATATTCGGCCATACATACAGCTGAAAGGGGGAGCGGAAGGTCAGTTTAGCGTTTCATTTATTGAGTTGGTGAGAAATCATCTATGAACGCTTGAAGCATTTTGGACGCATTAGGTCCAGTAGATAATGAGTCTGTAAAATAGATAATCTATGATTACATCTTCTTATGTATATATGCACAAACTCCTACAGTTTGTGTCGTTCTTTTATAGAATGATTTGCAGAAATGACAAGACTGTTTTAAATATTTGATCCATTTTTCACACGCGCATTTACTCATCTAACTAGTGATAATTAGTTACTGTGCACTGTCAGCAGTGGTGTAGGAGGGCCACGGGCCAGCTTGTTGTTAAAGGTGTTCACGCCAGAGGCTTAAAAATTTCCATCCATCACCTTCCTCTCTCTGACTCTGACTCAGCCTGCCGCGGCAAAGCCCTGGGAGAAGGCGACCGCCCGTGCAGGGCTGCCATTTGCATATCAAGCCGCTTTATGGCACAGATAGTGGGATAAGCTCCCAATGCATCAGCTCCTCGCAGATGTCACTCATGCATTGGCCCCGCGATGTGTTAACACTTGGTGACCCATGGAATGGCGGGACAAAATGAGAATCCATCACCAGGGGGCGCCACTGCGGGGAGGGGGGGGGGGGTCGCTGAAGATTGACACTTCTGACAAGAAACACGTTACATCAGGCTCATTTCCTGCACAGGAGGAAGTGAAACCGGGAGGAGACAAGCTCGCAAACCCTCTGCTGCTATAGAGGATGAGTGTCCACAGCTGCGCGGGTTCGAGGGGACAGAGGGTCTGCATGCTAGCAGCTGATGCTGCATCAGCATTACCATCACCGTGCCGCTTAAAGAAACAGCGTGACTCTACCCGAATCAAGAAGGAGACATTAGGAGGCAGTGAGTGAGGATGGCCAAAAAAAATCATAAGAAACTGCACAGAACAGCAGGCTGGTCTTCTCTAAATGAGAAGAGCACAGATAGGAATGAATACCACTCCTGACCGTCACCGTGATGTAACTGGATTCTACTCCTTTGTGTGAGACCCAGCTTTTGTCCCTGGGTAGGTTCCCATTGGAAGCAGCTTGTGGGCCTGCATTAAGCAGATCATTGCATGGAATGTTTTTTTTTTCCTTCTGTAACAGATTTGTGTTATTAAAGGACCTCAAACTGGCTCTCTGTCTGCAGACAGACTCTGAGCTTTAATCCCATCCAGCAAAGGATGCGCCCCTCTGCTGTCCCAGGGGGACGAGGTTAAGCAGACGGAACGTGAGAAAGCCGCTGTCCGTGAGAAATGTCCAGGTGCTTTTCCCGGAATCAAGGTCACCGCCCCAGCTGACCCAGGTCATGTGACCATGACCTCACCAGCTAAAAGACCAATTGGGCAAGTGCAGCCTTATGTCTGTCAAATAAAACGAAGAAAACATTTCATTTCAAAATGGAGCAGCGTAGAACTGTGTAGCTTTTTCATTGAAATAAAATGAATTAATTAATTTGACTACATGTAAGTACATAATGGTTGCTATAGTCACTATCATTGAGTAGCTGAGTACTTATTCACAAAGGCTTCAGGCTGCATATGTGTCACATGGAAAATTACATATTGCATTCAGCAAGTAACTATAATTTAGTTTTCACAGGATTCGTTAATATATGCAATTTATTCACTGGAGCAATCTGGCAACAATCTGGTGACAATAACCCCTCCTGCTAGTTGAACCTCTCACCTACTGGTGCCAAGTGTGATACAGTACTTGGATTGTACTAACTGCTATGTGTTGGGCACGAGGACATACAGGCTGCAAAAGAAAATTATGCTTAAATGGTCTTCAGGTTGGTGTAAAACTGCGATTATATGTCTGTCAAAGTGTGTCAGCTTAGCCTATTGAAAACCTCTCCTAAAGTCACTCCAGTATCTCCTGACTCGACCAGTAGTAGTTGTTTGGTTGGTGCCATCAAATTATTTAGCTAATTAAATTAATTAGTTAAGTGAGCTGGTGGTGAAATTTAGCAAATGCGTGGACTGGCTGGGGTACCTCTGAAGAGAGATATAGGAACCAAGGTGGTATTCATCTAGTCATCCAACAAGATATTAGGAGAATAGAAAGAACTTCTTATTGTTTATTGTGCTTCGGTTCATTTGCATATATTTTTATTTTAATTGCATTTTTTTTCTGAGCAAATATTCAATTACTACCCAGGACAGCTTTAAACATTATCTCTCACTGCCTAAGACTTCAACACAGTGTTGCATATACAGATAAAGCCAATGAATAATTTCTTTGTTGGCCTACGACTTTTTCATAGTATTGAGGTATTTGAAGGTTAACAAATGCTAACTGGATCACTTTCATGTTGTAAGATAAGACTAGCAAATGTAAGTGAGCCAATGTTATGTCATACTATCCCTACTTAATGCCAGTCCTCTGCTGTGCTAAAAGCTTCCCACAAGCGTAAGGAAATATACAGAATCTACGCAAACAATGAAAAAAAAACAATATACCGCTTGTGGTTGTTAAACCTGACCTGCAGTATGCTCCTCTGTTCCTATCTGCTGTCTCTGATCATCTGAGCACATAAAGCTTGATTGTCTGTGGTCGCTCCAAAACGATAATCTATGAGAAAGGACACCCTGTTTAGCTATTCGGCTGACGGATCTGAAAGCGACCACATTGGCCAAAATCTGCCTCAGCATGAATTCCCCTTGATTTCGGCTGAAAGGGACCTGGCGCTCAGTCAAACCCACCACCAGTCATTCGGGAGAATTAAGTCCTTTGGCAGAACTAGCGTGGATCTTTACGGGACGGTAGTCAAAATGCAACAAGGCAGGCACACATGGTACAGAGTTTCTGTGACGATTCGGCCTAGACCCCAGCCTCTGAAAGGCTTTATCATCAGAGAAGTCGATTTGTTTGTTGTGATGAAGGGATCACGCTTTCGGATGTGGCGCCAGATTCAATTCCCCCAAACCGGGCATGAAGATTGCGTCCGCCTGACACCTACGCGGCTCGACACATTGGCAGGAAATTAATACTTGTGTCACATTGACTCGGTGAAGTTTATGGAGTCCCTGGAAAACATTGATTCTTAATTTGAGAGCTCAGCCCATCGGTCGATTCCAAAAGGCAATTACCTTAAATCCAAATCCAATTAATAAAACAATTGCAGGTAATGTAATCATAAAGCTTCTTTTTGCAGATGAATACAAATCAGAGAACGATCCAAGGAAACAAAAGTTTCAGGATGGACATGACGTCATTTGAGTCTTCATCACAGGGCTTTCAAATTCAGGATAATTAAGGGGCATCACTGATGTGTGAAATAAAATAATACTCAGATTGTACTTCCTTTTATTTAGGCTGTACTGTGAGGAGGCGGGCCAGCTCAGTGGGCAGAGCCGACATCTCACACCTCTAGGGCTGGTGACTGGACTCTCGCCTCTGTTGTGTGTGTGTGTGTGTGTGTGTGTGTGTGTGTGTGTGTGCACGCTCTCTGCATTGTTCATGTACCCTCTGGGAACCACGTTTCCTCCAAAGACATGAAGCTTCGTTAATTATCATATCAGAACTGTCCGCAGTGAACAGTTTTTCATGTTTGTGCGATGGACTGGCACCTCGCCCGGGGTGCTTCGCTGCCTTATGCCCTCTGTTGCCTGGGGTTGGCACGGCACATCCCCCCCCCCACAAATCCAACCTGCATAAGCAGTTGGAAGATGAATAGATGGGCGTACCGCTTAGCTGGCTGAATTTTTATGTCAGATTTTACATAACTGCTTTAAGATCATGACAGTTTCAAATTGCACTATATGTCTCCTGAAATCCATAAACTGAAAGTCCTTAAAAGTGATATTTCAGCCTCGCAAATATATTACTTCAACATTCCCTCATTAATGAATGGCAACAGCTTCTGCTACATTCTCCCATGAGTGATACTTGGGGACCATGCGAGACGTGACATGTTTCATCTGTAAATTTGTAACTTTGCTCACTGTCGTAGCCATTGAATGGTTCAAAACTGCAAATTTAGCTGCTTCACAAACGTATCAAACGGCAGCTCTACACCCAAGCTTGGGCTAAGTCAAAGTAGCGTTAAAAGCACATTGATGAGGTTAAGCCCCATATGCTCCATACCTCACTTAGCTGACCACAAATCGCACGTAGCAGCTTTTACACATAACATATAAGAGTACTGACTCTGCAGAACTTGGGAAAAATTACATTTGGGAAGATTACACACAGGAAGTAAAGTGTACGACCAGGACTTGTCAACTTCCTGCAATATCATTGGCAGAAGTCATTTGCTGTATCTGACCACTGTAATTATAAGGTCTAAGTCATTGACATGTTGTCAGATCCACAATTGTAGTTATGAATTACTTTCCATCTCCTGTACCCAAGTGTACACACATACACACACACACACACACACACACATATATATATATATATATCCATCCATCCATTTTCCAACCCGCTTATCCTACTGGGTTGCGGGGAGTCTGGAGCCTATCCCGGGAGCAACGGGCACGAGGCAGGGAACAACCCTGGACAGGGGGCCAGCCCATCGCAGTGTATATATATATACATACATACTGTATATGTAAATCCATTTCAGAGGAGTATGTGGCACCGCTGTTGTCTGTCATGCTGTAATCTCGTGCCGCCTACCACATGCACCGGTCCAGACAACAAAGCAGCGCTGAAACTGCCCTTGTCAATGTTTGAAATGAGTTACTGCTCTCCTACGATTGTAGCAGTATCTGCTCCTTTTGCTTTTCAATTTAAGTGCCACTTTTGACACCATAAATCATTGTTCTTTTGGACAGATGCAGGAAAAAAAAAGTTGTTGTTCTTGGGAGACAGGTTCTCGCCCAGCCTTATCTGCCAGAGTGCTCCCGGCTTGCGGCAGAAAATGGTGAGTCGTCATTCCAGTCAGGTACCGGGCCCCAGGTCCGGTCCGCCTCCCTCCACCCCCACCCCATCCGCATTCTGCTTGCTGCAGATATTATTAGGAATGAGGGTGTTAACTTCATTGCTGTGCCAATGACATTCAGCTCCTTGTGCTTGTCACACTTATGGAGGTGCTTCAGTTTCCTGCATTGGGAGGATGATACAGCACTTTCTTTCTCCAGAGTCAGGAAGACAGCAGTAATGTGATTTGGCCGACCTCCCTTATGCATCCTCAGGCTTTAAGCGAATTCATAAGACCTGTTGGTCAATCCCCCAAAACGACTATCACTTCATATATATATATAAGTAAAAGTGTTTGGGTGTAAGACAGGGCTCTTCAAATCTGGCCCTCGATTACAAATCCAGGCCTTGGTTCAAGTTCTCCCAGGTAGTTGGTTTAATAATTTCTGATTCTGATTGGCCAGAGAGGCTTCACACCTGGCTCACATGTAAAGGAAGGCTGGAACATCAGCAGGGCTCGACCCTTGAGGCCGTGACTTGAATAGCCCTAGTGTAAGACATTAATGTGAGGACCTCCTAGTTCTTATGAAATGCTGACATGTTAATGCCTGAAAACATCCATCCATCCATCTTCCAGCCATTTATCCAAGGTCAGGAGGGGAGATACAGGTACAAGCCTGGGGGGCAACCTGGATAGGATGGGATAAACATATTACTTCAGCATTCACCTTTGACCTCAGACTATTTATACTAGATCTTAAACTACAACTTCTCACCTTCAAAACCCTAAAAGAATCTGCAGCAACGCATTTTATAGATTTTCTTCCTGCAATCACGCTTCCTCGAATACTGCATTCATAAGACAACATTCATTATTAGGAGACAAGTTTTCTCACATACAGTTTCAGCTTAGGATCATCTCCCAGTCTATGCAAATTCTGAAAACAGACCAGAGTGTGAGCCAACTAATCAGTGTCAAGGCTCAGAAGTCACGTGATCAGTCTTGCTCGCTGTTCCCGCCCACAACTATCTATTCTAACTCTCTTTCATAATTATCCTACATCTGATAGGCCTTTGTCTTCTTATGCTGCGACTGTTCTGTTTTGTACTTCTTCATCTCTATATCATAAAAGTATTAATCAATAAAACGCTCAGCCATTTGTTAAGCTTCCCCTTCTGTCTCCCGCCTGGAGCCATCTGCTATCCGACGACCGGACCCATGCGTCAGCCCGATGCAATCTTCCGATTCATCTATCTGCATCAGACCAAGCCTTATCAGCCAGCATCAAGAGACTCTGTGTTCTTAACAAGTGTACATGCGATTTGTGATTTGTGCCTTTCTCGTGTCTTTTTTTTCTTTCTGGGAGTTTCAGTTTTCTTCTTTGAAGAGTTTATGGAATAATTAAAATGGTCCAATACAAGCTATTTAGATTTTTTTTTTCCTTTCACGAAAAAAAAAAATACTGCGAATGCCTTTGTGACTACTTGATTGTAAAAATTCTGAATATACAATATAGATTAATTCATGCATGACAATACCATGGGCATGCGTGTATCTTTCCATCTTTGCTTATGCACAGTTTGCAGGCTTGAATCCATGTGTCACGTGCGCCGTGTGTATTATGTGTGTCTGTTGTCTTTTTTTGTCATCTGTGTCCGTGTCTTTGACGGCAGATTTTGTAAATAAATTCCTACTACTGCGTCAATATTTTTAAACTTTGAGAGACGTCTTGATTGCGCATACCTTCTGTAGAATGTCCAGGATAACGAGGAAGGCATTTTTTTGCAGAATGATTCCCCCATTATCCATTATCCAATCAGCCTGCTTACAGTCACTCTTTGTATAGGCATGCTGCTGATGACAATAAAGTAACCTTAAACCTTGAACATCTCGGCTGTAAGAATGAATGGATTCATGCCAACCCTGCATCAAATAGGCTTAGAAATAAACGTAATGAACCCAGCAAAAAAAAATTGAAAGTATACTTACAGTAGGAGGGAAATATTAAAGGTCTGTATTACCAAAAAACAAATGCAGCAATGAAAATGCAATTTGAACCCAGTTTGAACCATCCTGGAACGTAGGGGAAAGGTTTGTAAACAAACAGTAGTAAATCAAAAGTTAATCTGGATTCATATTCTTGTTAATGAAGTCATAACTGGGCGAGGTGGCCAGGTGCAGCCTGGTTTATTATCTTTTATAACAGAAATTACAAGTATATATAAAAGATCGGAAATGAGGTCTGTGAAAATGGAAGCTGGCCTGATCCATAGGCAGTGGAAAGCGGAAAACTACAAAAATAAGACCAATAAAACTACAAAAATGTAGGAAGTTCAGTGCCAAATATAGATACAAAGGTCCATATACACTATTTAGTCAGAAGTAATATCAGTACATTTGAAGGAGGGACCCATTACCACTGGTTGTTTTAGAATGGAACAGTGACCCCCCCCAACAGTTTCTACACTAAATGGACAAAAGTATTGGGACACACCTCTTAATCACTGAATTCAGGTGTTTCATTCAAACCCATTGCCACAGGTATGTAAAATCAAGCACCCAGACATGCAGTCAGGTTTACAAACATTTGTGAAGGAAAGGGCTGTTCTGAAGAGCTCAGTGAACTCAAGCAGGGTACTGTCATAGGATGCCACTTTGGAATAAGTTGTGAAATATATTTCCTGCTAGATATCCCATGATCAAATGTAAGCGGTATTATTGCAAAATGGAAGCATTTAGGAACAACAGAAACTCAGCCACGAAGCGGCAGACCATGTGGTTGATGAGTGCTGAGGCGCATGGTGTGTAAAAGTCGCCAACACTCAGTTGACTCCATAGCTGCAGGGTTCCAAACTTCCTCTGGCATTAACTCCAGTACAAAAACTGTGCATTGGGAGCTTCATGGAATGGGCTTCCACTGCTGAGCAGCTACATGCAAGCCTCACATCACCAAGTGCAACGCCGTGAATGGAGTGGTGTAGCACGTCTCACTGGATGCTGGAGGAGTGGAAATGTGTTCTGTGGAGTGATGAATGGCACTTCTCTGTCTAGTCTGGGTTTGGCAGATGCCAGGAGAACACTACCTGCCTGACTGTATTGGGCCAAGTGTAAAGTTTGGTGGAGGAGGGATAATGGTATGGGGTTGTTTTTCAGAGGTTGGGCCCTTAGCTCTAATGAAGGGAACTCCTAATCCTTCAGCATACCAAGACATTTTCTTTCAGTAGCTTCCAAATTTGAGAGAACAGTCTGGGGAAGTCTCTTTTCTGTTCCAGCATGACTGTGCCCCAAGGGCGTAACTTTGGCTGGAACATTGGGGGGGTTGAGGTCTCCACCCATTACAGGGGAAACATGATTATTGGGGGGGTTATATTGGCTGGATCTGATTATTGGGGAGGTCATGACCCCCCTAACCCCCCTGGAAATTACGCCCATGCTGTGCCCCAAAGCAAGCAAGGTCTATAAAGACATGGTTGGGTGACTTTGGTGTAGAAGAACTTGACTGGCCCACACAGAGCCCTGATCTCAACCCATCAGGCACTCTTGCCTTGGCAGAACAGTCACATGTTCATGGGCCCTAACCCCCCAGCTCTAGGGATGCCACATGTTGGCTGACCCTGTGCTGTGACCCCCAAGCTATGGAGAACAAAATGGGTCAGTGAAGAGTAGCATTCCAATGTACCTGTCCTTGTGCCAATGGCAAATAAAGCATGTTTGTTGTTGGATGAATTAGAATGGAGCCAAGCCTTCATGTCCAACATCAATACCTGACCTCACAAATGCTCTTCTGGATGAATGAGCAAAAATTCCAACAGACACACTATTAATCTTGTGGAAAGCCTTCCCAGAAGAGTGACAGCCGTTATAGCTGCAATGGAGGGACCAACTCAACATTTATGTCTATGAATTTAGAAAGGGATGCCATGAAAGTGTTGGTAGGTATAATGGCCACGTGTCCCAATACCTTTGCCTCCAGACCTATCATCAACCCCCCAGACCAATCAACAGCTTCCAGACCTATCACCGGGCCCCAGACCTATCAGCAGCCTCCAGACCTATCACCGGACCCCAAACCTATCACTGGGCCCCAGACCTATCACCGGGCCCCAGACATATCACTGGGCCTCCAGTCCTATCAACAGAAGTCCACCGGAATACCAGTCCTATCATCCGTAGCCCAGACTTATCATGGGATCCCCACATACATATCACCTGCCCTCAGGCCTATCACCGGAAGCCCATACCTATCAACAGTCTCCAGACCTATCACTGGGCCCCAGACGTATCAGCGGCCTCCAGACCTATCACCACCCCCCTGACCAATCACTGGGCCTCCAGACCTATCACCAGCCCCCTGACCAATCACTGGGCCTCCAGACCTATCACCAGCCCCCTGACCAATCACTGGGCCTCCAGACCTATCACCGGGCCCCAGACCTATCAGCGGCCTCCAGACCTTTCACTGGGCCTCAGACCTATCACCAGCCCCCTGACCAATCACTGGGCCTCCAGACCTATTTACATTTACAGCATTTGGCAGACGCCCTTAGCCAGAGCGACTTACATAAGTGCTTTAAGACTCCACAATGAATTTCCCGATACTAGCTCAATAAAAACCAAGGCTATGAATACCATCGATCTAATACTCTGTTGGAAAAGTGCTTTTTTTGTTTTTTGTTTTTTTTTTTGTTTTTTTTTTTTTAAGTAATGCAAGTATAATGCCAGAAGTGCTAATTCAGGTATTTCTGGAAAAGGTGTGTTTTAAGTCGTCTTTTGAAGACATTCAGTGACTCAGCTGTTCGGACATCTAGGGGGAGTTCATTCCACCAACTTGGTGCCAGAACAGAGAAGAGCCGGGAGGTGTGTCTTCCTTGTGCCTTGAGGGGTGGTGGGACCAGTCGAGCAGTGCTGGAGGATCGGAGAGATCGTGGTGCAGTGCAGGGTGTGATGAGGTCTTTTAGGTAGGATGGAGCCAGATCATTTTTGGCTTTGTATGCGAGCATCAGTGTTTTGAATCTGATGCGGGCAGCCACAGGAAGCCAGTGTAGGGAGCGCAGCAAAGGAGTGGTGTGAGAGAACTTGGGGAGGTTGAAAACAAGTCGAGCAGCTGCATTCTGAATCAGTTGGAGGGGACGAATGACGCTCAGTGGTAAACCCACTAGGAGCGAGTTGCAGTAGTCAAGGCGGGAGATGACGAGGGACTGAACGAGTATCTGGGTAGCCTGTGTGGAAAGAAATGGACGTATCCTTCTGATATTAAACAGGAGAAACCGACAAGAGCAGGAAACGTTGGCGATATGAGAGGAAAAGGATAGACGATTGTCCATGGTAACCCCAAGGTTGCAAGCAGAAACCGAAGGACGGATCAGGGAGTTGTCGAGGGAGATCGCAAGGTCCAGGAGGGGGGATGAGTCAGCGGGGATGTACAGCAGTTCCATTTTACTAGGGTTGAGTTTCAACCTATCAGTGGCCTCCAGACCTATCACCAGCCCCCTGACCAATCACTGGGCCTCCAGACCTATCACTGGGCCTCAGACCTATCACCAGCCCTCTGACCTATCACTGGGCCTCAGACCTATCACCAGCCCCCTGACCAATCACTGGGCCTCCAGACCTATCACTGGGCCTCAGACCTATCACCAGCCCCCTGACCAATCACTGGGCCTCCAGACCTATCACTGGGCCTCAGACCTATCACCAGCCCCCTGACCAATCACTGGGCCTCCAGACCTATCACTGGGCCTCAGACCTATCACCAGCCCTTGACATGCTATTTCCTTTTTGTCTGTGAATAATGCTTTTTAGGGGTTCCCTTCTCCATCCCCGGTTCCTGCATTCACTGTCCTCTTTGTCTCACCTCCCTGGCCTGCTCCTATCTATACTGGGGGGAAAAAACGCATAAGCCATCTGCGGCCCATAGAGGAGGAGGATAGTGGAGAGGGACAGAGATACAGGACATGGTGAACAGGTCTGTACACAGAAAACATACTGCAATAAGTAAAGAGGTACAGAAGTGCAGGATGAGCATGAGAATGAGACTATGAAGGATTGCAAGGAGGCTTATTTATGCTGAGCTTTCATTTTTTTTTAGCAATTCCCAGATGAAGCCATACATAAAACCATAAATAATAAACAATATTCTCATTAGTAACTGATTCCTCAGATGAATATTTATCTAAAAATAATTGTACTATAAGAGTGGAAGATTTTCTAGTAGACATTTTACTAGTGAGATTTACTGGAGAAGCAATAATCAATTTAAATATAGTAGAAGAAATGAATTTACAATCTACATACTATGTAGCATGAGTGTGCTGACAATTGTAGAGTGGTTCTTTCCGCAGCAGTAGGGTTGTAGTAATGGGAATTATGATGAAGGAATACTTAGAATAAGTTGTATCTGTACCACTGGTGAGTTAATATTACTAAAGTTTTGATGAAAGATGCTTACAGAGTCCTAATAGGAGGCTCATCAAACTGCCTATGTCTGTGACAAATTAAACCCTTGAATCCTTGACACTGGACTGCCGATTCCCCATGCTCCATATTTAAGAAGAGCCCAGAGTTAGGATCTCTGCCCAGTTTGCAAACCTCAGCTCTTAATCTCAATGACCTTAGGGAGCACTTCTAGGATTGGCAGTTTTCAGACAAATACAAACAAACAACAAGGAATCCCTCTGATGTATTCTAATCTTCTGCTAAATTAAAGAATCAGGTTAGAATCAGGTTGGACGTGGGGGGAGGGGGGATACACGTTAGTGCAGCTGAATTTGTGTCTTCCGTGTGATGTCTGTGGACTTGCTACTGAGCATGGCTACTATACTATAAACCTTTGACACACAGACTGCCAACACAGCAATGGATGGATGGATGGAATTCCCACAAGCCAGGCAATAACTTCAACTGTTTTTGAGCATATGGCCAGCATTACTGATTGTCATTCAGGTGGTCGGGCTCTACATCGCCCCCTGTGGTTCCATCAATGTCGTGGCTGAAACCCCAGCCACCGGCGACTCCAAGCAGAAACCAGCAAACTTTAATTGGGTAACTTTCTGTTTCGTAATCATCATCCAAGGAAAAAAAGACTCTCCCATCTGCAGAGAGCTCAGGGAAACTGAATAAGAAAAGCTCTTTGGGAAATGTTCAGCGGTAATGAGTCACGCAGTAGAGAAACCTTCGCACTGGGAAAACGGGCAGTGCACTGAGACCACGTTTTATTGGTGATCTCGGCACGTATCGAGGGCCATGTAACTTACCCGGCATTTGTGAGCGCGTCTGTTTTCTCCTCCCCGACACACCTCATCAGTATGGTTTTGAAAAACCATTTAAATAAAGTCTCCAGCTCTGGATTTAAATGTTCTGAGTGTTTCTCACACCTTTTGTACAGCGTGCTATGCTGGTGAGGGAAAAAAATGCCATTATAGATGATTTACAATACTTTCTTAAGCTATTTCAGACACGGCCTAAATGACGGCAAGACCCCTTCACCTCAGGATCCTGTTAAAGCTTATTATTTTCGGAATGAAAGATGGAGCCGGCTTTGTGAAGCGAAGAGAGAGCGAGAGAGAGCGAGCGTGTTGGAGGTGGGGGAACCCAATGCTAAATATCTAACTGAACCCCCCCCCCACGGTGCTTTTCTTTCACATGGTTTAGTGACACAGTGGGTGAAGATCGACCTGGCAACAATTTGCGCCCAAAAAAAGAAAAAAAAGAAATGAAAAAAGCACGAGGGAAAAAAGTTTGACTTCCCAAATTTATTTGATTTATTGAATTCCTACATGAAGAGATAAGACCCACCATCGGAAAGCATCACAAATGCGAGGAAACCTTAGACATATTTTTTATTTAGTCCCGCTTTAGAGGAAAGCGAGGCGACCGCGGTAGTCATTTTCATTCGCTCTCAGACACGGTGATGCAACACAGCTGTAAAAGCCGCACAGCAAGATTTTCATTCTACACTTTATTTCAGGGAGGATCAGAAGGCCTTCCTCAGTGCCCCGACTCTGAGACGCTTTAAATCCTTTTCACCCCGACATTAAGTGAGATAAACCGACAAGCTGGCATTCAGGTGTGATAAACCATTAGGCTTTAATCCGCGGTGCCCGCTCTCTCACGCGTACATCGGCACTAAATCTTACCCACGGCTGCCAGACTCTGAGAGACGGCTTTGACTCATAAAAGTCTCCTGAAACATCTAAAGGTGCATGATGGGAAAGAGGGCAGCCTTGTGGCCATGCGGATCTGCTCGAGGCAAGGGACAGTCAGGAAGATGGGGACTCAACACCGTGTGGCACACTTGTGTGCGTGCCTGTTTATGCTCCCTCTGAGCATGTTGGTCACAGAACTGCAAACAAAATAAGCAATATTGATGTTTCTTTGTGCAGATTAAAATGAGCTTTATTGTCGGGGACACAACTTGGAGGCAAATCCAGCCTAAAAAATGAAGCTAATAAATGGAGCGACTAATCATGTTGGGTCTGATTTCCTTTTATTCAAGGCTGAAAAGGGAAACAAAGACATCCTTTGGAAAAACAAAGGATGCTTAGCACTCTACATTTAAGAAGATACTGCAAGTACTGCAAATCTCAGATCTTCCTTAGCTATTATTAGGCAGTTAGTTCTCATTTTATTCAGTGAACCCACAGCTTCTACTCCTGCAGAAACACCTGTTAAACCTGGACATGTATACAAGGCCATTTTTTAAAGGAGAGTTAGGTTGCTGCAATAATGTACTTTTCCTTACAGATCGATAGTTTCGAGACGCACCCTAAGTAACATTCCCCACTGAGAAGCGCAAACGCAGGGGTAGCTGAAACGGGTGACGGAGGAACCGTGATGGCGCCAAAGATGGCAGATTCACGGCAAAGATCTCAGCCCACAGGACAACAGCGCTCCCCGGAATGTCACCTTTGACTCAGGAGGTGGTGGGATGAAAATAACATTACATGTCTTAATTGGCCATATGCTGTATATCCTGCTTCAGATTTTAATAATACTCAGCACTATTTATACATGCTCCTCTAGGCTCAGTAATGTATGCCATTAATAAACGCTGCTGAGCGGTGACTATGGATTAGAGTATGTCCTCTATAAGTAGATTAAGCAAAACAATTCCACAGGAGGTATAACCTACCTCAGAATTAGCAAGAGCTTACACTCTGCTTTATCTGTTAAAAACATTCCAGAAATATTTCCTCTCCTGTTTCTTTTTCCAGCTGTTTTTTTAATTCTCCTTCTCCTGTAACTGAGGAAGCTGGCCCTCTGCGGTTGCCATTGCCACATACCTGCCATTCTGAGCTAAAATGTCTTTAATGCGAATTTCAAATGAGTGTCATTTGCGGTGACCGACGAATGTCCTTCTGCGAATCCGTGTCAGCTACCAAATTATGTCAGACTAAAGCACCTTTACGTCGCCACTGCGCAGGAACTAATGCCACCAGAAAACCACGTTAACGGTATCTGTTTTAATGGACCCAGATTTCCCAGTTGTTTAATGGCAAAATAATTTGTCAAGCTGTAGCGAGCGTCGGCTGTCAGACAGATTCCGCACTTCCACGCCGACTGGTACGTGCATAAACATATCAATCCGCTGGGCCTAAAAATAACAGGCAGTAAGTGTTTTGATTTCGAATCCTCCCCGGATGCTGAAGGAGGAGGGTGTTGCCGTGGAAATGGAAGGCAGCATGCAAGCACCGGGGCCATTACCACTCAGAAACATTCGATCGCATTAATAAATAATGCGGCTAATACGAAAGCTATGCAGAGTTGCCGTAGCGTCTCTGTTTACGTTCTTGTTGTTTTGGGGGGGGGGGGCTGTAAACCGAAGGTGGTAATTCCCATCAAACAACTCACATCCTAGCGCAGACAGCACTATCGCACGCAGGAAATACAAACATCCAGGGTCCATTTTGTTTCACCTATGCTCGTCTCATGGCAAAAGACTCCATCCTTTTTTTTTCTTCTTCGTTTTTTGCCAACAGAGGTGCAATTGGCACTTGGGCGGCATCCAGAATGTTCTCGGTGACAGAATCGGTGCAGCACTAATCTCCAGTCAAGGGCTCTTTCCAAACCGCTGGCACTTTGGCAGCTGAGCCTCACACGCTGCCCGCCGCCGCCTGATGGGGGCTTCTACTCGCCGCACGAGGGGAGCCAGAGTCGCAGCCTTGAGAGGGACCCCATGAGGACCAAAGAGATCACCAAAGTTTGCCTGAGCGTGTGCGTGGATGCTCGCAGGAAAAGCCCAGTCTGACAGGTGGCTGCCAAGCTCAGACAGCTCAGCTCGGATCACCATCTATACCTGGACTGGACGAGGAATTGGCAGCGACCTGAAAGCCGTCTTGCTTCGTAAAGCTGCAGGGTCACAGCGCTGGAGGCTGCCTCGCTAACTAACCCCCTTGTTAGCTGCCTGTCGCTATGAAAAACCTACGAAAAGTAAGAGCGACTGTTGGGTTTCAAGCGGTGACCACTAAATTGCCGTCACAAGACAGGATCCATTTGCATCATAAGGTTATCAATAAACCGCAGCTTATCTTCAGTATTGATTTTTATGTGATTTATGGTAAGCCGTGCACTGCTTCCTGTTGAGATGTTGGACTGAGTGGGACATTTAAAACACGTCATCAATATTTTTCATTTAATGACAGAATGTATAGACTGATACCATCCTGTATTTTACACCTGGTTTTCTCTCTCTCTCTCTCTCTCTCTCACACACACACACACAAATACACACAAGGTGGTAACCTTATCCAACTTCTCCTACACCTGAGTTCAAACCCTTCTTCACAAAAAGGCACTGGGTTGAAATGGAAAGATACTGAACAGATGTGTCATAGGTTAGGAAAAACCTGGACTGAAAAATAGAGATTGCAAAAATAAAATAAAATGAATCAGACTGCACAACATTTCCAGGGTCCAACAGGAATAAAATAAAAATCTCATTATCTTTTCCTCTCCATCCATTTCAGAGGGAGATAGCAAAATGCAACTTATATGACAGAGTGAGGGATCTGCGTTTCTCTGAAAAGTACAAACACATGCGTACGAAAGTAACCATATTAAATCAGCTTAAGTAAAGGTCAGAAACCTTGCCGAATATGAGAAAATCCCACCTGCTCTGCAGTTCCCCCCTTGTTATGTATCAATTTTTAGAAAGCAAATATTGTTTAGTGACAGCTGACCTTATCTCAGCCAGTAAAGCAGGGGCTGAGAAACACTTGATGGAAGGCGAATTCATTTGTGCGCTGTACTGTAATATGTTAAATTAAATCCAGTTAAATGTCAGACGAATCGGTGGCCTGTTAATTTCCCTTCTTTGTCCCTTCAGTCAGAGTGATCTTTGAGAAATGATCTTTGTTACATATCAATATTGATCATTTTAAGTAACTGGCACTTTAAAGGCGAAATAAATAAATAAGTTTTTTTTGTATTTTTTTTTTGTTTTTTTTGTAGATTTAAATGTCAGCAACTCGGTGTCAGCGATGAGCTCAGCAAGGGAGAGAAAGTTCTGAAAGTCGTTCTTCTGGGTTTGGCAGCACATCGATTTGACACTCTGCTGTGTTTATCTGTGAAATTCAGTGTGGCAACTTGCACATGAGGTCCTGACATTAAGCGGCCAGTCGCGGGGGCCCAAGGCCGACTGCTTGTCCCTCAGGGCTTGGAGCCATGGAAAGGCTGCTTGGTTCTTAGTGAGAGACATACTGTACCAGCCGAGTAAAGGTCCACATCCAAAACATCCATATGGCTAATCGATTTAAAATATTTATTTAATACTCGTATCTGTTATGTTACGTGGTGCAGGCGAGGAGAAAAACAGGCAAGCTGAGCCGGACTGACAGGTAAACGAGGTTTATTGCTTACAGACGGGCAGGCAGGGACATGACCAGGCACTACGTCAGACAACGTCAATGACAGAACTAGGGAAGACAGGTACAGACGCCGACTAAATACACCAGACGGATAGGAAAGCACAAGGAACAGCTGATGACAATCGGGTAGCCACACGAGGTAATGAGGGGGGCGTGGCACACACGAGGATCGGACGAGCTGGGCGAACAGTATCCCCTTCCCCATCTATAATTTGTGATTGTGACCCTGAATTTACTTAAAAATTCTGCTTTCTAGCAAACGGGAACCATAACATGTCTGATAATTTTCTAAGTAATGCTGTTACGTTGTAGCTTTTTACCCAACTAACTATGTTTCATTGCCCACATTATTCATTTTTTCTGTACTTTGACAGAATGGAGACCACTTGATTCTGTGAAGCTGGAATTTGCCTCTTTTGCCCATCTTCTCGCGGGTTGCCTTCCGCTGGTGATCTGGTGTCTCTACATTGCACAAAGTGCATGTGCCCTGTGATGATCTGGCAGCCCCTGTCATGTCTCCTGAGCTTCCAGGGGTTCCAGGCTCACGAGGACCTCGAACTGGATCAGCAGGTATGGAAGATGGATGCCAGGATGTAGACCAGGTGTCAAATGAAAGCTTCTGACAAAATGAGGAACTGAAGTTTCGAAACTCATGGGACATCAGAGCCTCAGTCATAATGAGGGATCTGACAAAGTGTGTACCCAAGACGTAAAACACTATAAACCTAAAATGCGTGAAGTGTTACTGTAACGATGCTTGTAGAGGTTTCGCCACTACAACGTTGCGTGACATGGGTTTTGAAACCGGCATGCAGATGTACAAAACATCTAGCAACTGTTTTATTGGCATGGAACAAATATGAAACGCAAAAAAGTGCAAATGCCAAGCTCATTTTGTGTTTTGTTCAGAAGGAGAGAGCTTGATGCACATGATAGGAAATGTTTTACTTTCCTCGAGGAGGAATATCGTCAGGCATGAAAGCATTGACAATATTTGTAGGAATCCTTAACCTAGTTTGTGTCAATAACCTCGCATTATGCAGTACATAAATTATTCATTCTTCACTTGTTCAGTATTTGTTTTTAACATGAAGGGATAAACGTGGGGGAACAAGATTGCAGTGTTGTCACTCGTGCTTTGAGCGTTTTGTTTTTAACGAGGCCTCTGAATTGAGCTGTTTGTAGCTGTCTGAGTTTGGAGCAGGGCGTTTGGGCGGTTGCTTGGCTCGCTGAGTGGTGCCTCAGCCTGGCACCTCCAGGGCTGTCACTTCAATTCCTGGGAATGAGACTGAATGGGGGCTCAGTGGAGGAGCACCGGTAGGGTTGTAGGGTTGAATCCCACCTGCTAGTGTAGTTTGAATGTTTTCCCCCTGTCACATGGGATTCCTCCAGGTCCTCTGCTTTCCAAAGACAGTCATTTAGGCTAATTGGCTTCACTAAACTGCCTATCCTGTTAGACTGTGTGTGCATATACATGCCCCGTGATGGACTGGCATCCCATCCATGGTGTAGCCCATCATTGTGACTTGTGCTGCCGGGAATAAGCTCCAGCCCCCCCACCCCCAGGAACCTGACCAGGATAAGCGCTTGGAAGACGGACATATGCGATTGGAGGAATGAGCAGTAAGACCTGACCTCTGTGTTCCTATACACATAATAACGGCAGAGATTTAACCCCATACAGCAACAGCAGTCACGGTTTGGAATGGTTGCCAGGATCTGATGAAACCATGTGACGCAGTGAGGGATTATGGGTGGACATCATACTTTCTGGCCGTGTGATGGTTTCACATTCGTTATACCCTATCGGCATGTTTCCTGGCTGCTGTATGGCAAAGAGGCGGATCTGTTGCCGACTCATCACTCAGGCAATGATTCACAACTTTACTCCACAGTCCCAAACCATCGTGCCACAACTGAGCTTATGTTACCTGAAGACTGGCCCAGCCCTAACCTAAGTAACCAAACAAAACATGAGGCTTTTGGCATTTTTACTATTTTGATTGCATTCACTGAATTTTGTGGGGACCTGAAAAATGCCGCACTCTTACCCTGGGTAACACCCTCCTTCTTGTGAGGTAAAATAACATTCAAATGTGGTCATCATATTTACGTTTAACACGCACTCCTCGTTAAGGCCCTAACGTACCTGCCTTGAGTTTCTTTGAGACACAGAAAGCTGATGAATTAAGGCATTCCGATCTATTTCATAACTCTGTTATGTAGCTGCCAGTTAAGTTGGCCAGCTGCATTACTGCCACTGTGGGACACTTTCGGTGCTGCAGGACGCGTCCATACATTACCATAATGTTCCATTTATGTTGTTATTATATTTAGAGAGTGGCTCTCACGTTTGATCTTTACTATTTCCTGCTGTTGCCCCGTTCTTCTCCTCATCAAAGCTACAAGCAGGACCTGCGATTCCACTTGGGTGAGGTGAACATCCAGCGCCCCCCCCCAGGGCAGCAGTCCCATACAGGTTTAGCATGTGCAAGTCCATCCATCGGCTTACGACGACAGCTAATCCAGGAAGCATGGGATGCCCTTGGAGGTTCAGCCTGGGGAGGGAGGGGGTCAATCGCCACCCCATGGCGAAGCAAACACCAATAAATCACAAAATATTTAAGTCTTATAAACTGGGTCATTTTTTTCAGCACTGATTACTGCTACGCAGCGATACGTTGGACCTAAAGTTGCTTCATAATGATCTGATTGTTTGCTGTGAGTGCTGATTATCCAGCCCGGCATTCCTCACATTGAACACCATAGCTATTGCACTCAAAGCCCCCCCCCCCCCATACTGGAAATTCCTGGTGAAATACCAGCCAGCAGCAGATTCCATACAGGGACCATGACTGCGAATATTTATCTACACCTATGTCACTTCTAAAACATGACAGGAAGGATTTCTTGTGGTGTCCCTTTTTAGGTGACGAAGACCCCTTGCAATGGAAAAATCAGGGAAGAGGATATTCAGATAGCTATAAATAAATCCCTCCACTAGTCCTGGACAGGGTTGTGGGGCAGTCTGGAGTTTATCCCAGGCAGCACAGGGGCAAAAGGCTGGGGTGCAGTTTGGACAGAATGCCAGTCCATGCCGGGGTTTGCGTTTATACATATATTCCAAGCATATCTACTGTTACTCTTAAGGATGACAGGCAGCTAAATTGTAGAAGTGAAGCGCGGTGAACGTATCGTGCTTAATTAATTGTACATGAATTTATTTACATTTATCTCCAGTAATCCCCCACCCTGCTGCTTTCTCAGATGTTGCTGTAGCACATTTAAAATTCATTTCCCAGAGTGATTATTGTCCATATGGTACTTTTCCCATTGTCCCGACACCGCTCACAGTCCCCACCGCTACCTAAATGTGCTTTTTTGCTGTTAAACAAGGGGGCTTTTTTTTTGTATCGGACATCCGAATGAAGTCGTCGGAGAGCCTGGACAAACTGAATTGGGCCAGATAGCACCGTAAGGAGCCTGGGAGCCGAGACTGATCATCTTGAAAAAATGAACACTGCAGCCAAGGGGCCCCGAACTGCGGGGACCAAGATTGCAGGCCCTCTCTTCAAGCCGTGCGCCAAGAGGACCCTCTTGCATAACGTATGAAGTCGTCCTTAAAAATGGATCTTTCCAGCTGCATGAAATCCTTTGCTATCAGCGCTGGGAGATAGATGAGAAAATCAATTTTTCTCCAGATCCATTCGGAATTGCTAATGGCACTGGCGCGGAGAGGGGCGGACCGATGCGACATTGACCCCCCCCCCCGTTTGAAATTCACTCAGGGTCATTGCCGCATGCAAAGATGTCGCCTGGTTTCGAAACGATGCAACATATATTCGACGGACCCTTTGAAGCAAAAAACATTAATAGATATAGAATAAAGGGCTATTACACATATACAGCATGTATCTATTCATGTCTTGTGTTCCAAAGGTCTGTTGTGGCCCTTTCAAGTGTCCTCCTGGGTTTTCTGCCTCTTTTGGTCCTCAGCCATTACGTTGTGTTCAGCCTGAGGGAGTTTGAAGTTTGACACGACTTGAGTAAAAAAGCACTACCTGCTTGTTGGGAAAGACCATATTTATGACTGGTTGCGACCACAGGCAGAAAGGGTGCTGTGATGTTCCTCTTTGTCAGATGTTGAGTCTGTCACCATATATTCTCTACTCCTGCTTGGGTACATCTCACTCTGCTTTAATCCAAAACTGCCGGAAAAAAATGAAAACTTTTCATTTCGATCAGGCACCCCGGTCACCCGTGAGAAGGGTCCTTGACAATGGCGCTATAACCCTTTCTGCCATAACAACCCTTCATGTGCTCCAGTTTCCAGGGCATTCACTGCAGACCAGCCAGCGTGTTACCTGCAGCTCCAGTTTTTTGTGAAATCTTTTTAGAAAATAGCTCCCCTTTATTGTACCTACAGTAGCATTCGCTTTAGATTTTGCAAACTAATAACCAGGTAAAACATATAACGTAGGGCTGAGAGAGAATATATATGTAAACTCACTGATAAAATATGTGTAATGCTCGGGGTGTGATAAATAAAGGGGGGGGGGGGTTAAATGGTTTTATTATTCCTAGTTTTGAGCTACCATGGTTAGAAATAAAGCACAGGTAAAACAGAGCTAACCTAGATACAGAAGTTTAGCCTGCATCTGTTCCTGAAGGCACCTTGACAGCGTGCATCCCCTCGTCTCCCGCATGCCGCGGGGAGCCGGACGCTGTTGCCGTTTGGAGTCACAGCAGAATCCTTCGCCATTCATCTTCATTACCTTTCACGCGGAACATCGGAATTCTTCCAGGTCGCCCCGTGTAATCGATTGGATTTCATGTTTTTTTTTTTTCCCTCTAAATCAGCGGGTTAATCAGGGAGGGAAAATCACCTCTCTTTTGTCACGGAAGCTTCCAACCCCAGGCAGCTGATGGAAGGGCGGTTAAGGTTTGGCCATAGGATTGGAGGTTTTCAGGAAAGCTCATTTGCATTTCGGCCGAAACCTGCATCGTATCTTTTCAATTGACATTCTTCCATTACGAAGGAGATGGGTGATGTGACAGTTATCGTAGCGATTTTCTCATCCAAACTGGGTGGAGACTGAAATGGGTTCCTGGATTATTTTTAGGGTTTCTCTCTAGCTCATGGGAGGTCACCTAATTTGACTCCCCTGTTAATTTTGGGTTTGATTTACTGCCCCATTACACACAATGTTTGACTAATGGCAGCCATTTGAACACATTTAGAAATATTTAGAGAAAAAAATTATGTTGTTTTAAGAAAATGTAGAAGATATACAAAATTTCAGTTTGTATTGATTAAGACGCATATAGCCGACATAAGACTGTATGTTTTTTTGTTTTATTTTTTATAATTGCATGGATCAATCTGTGTACCTACATTTAGTGCATTTCGTAAATGTTCAGCTGGCTTGGGAAATAACATGATGAAATTAGAAGAAAGTTACAAAGGGGTGACTTTGTTTTCCTGGCAATAAATCAGTCATGCCCTTAAGGACAGGAATTCTCTGGGTCCAAAGCACCTCATTCATTAATTCAATCAAATACGTTCCAGTCAGCAGGCCCCGAAACAGCCAGTGCAGCTCACATTTGCACGGTCACTTTACGTTACGGCATATTTCATCCTAGCACATGTAATGAAACGTTGTGAAACCCTACCTGGTTTCCTGTGGAGTTTCTCCAACATGGCAAGCGAACCTCATACACACCAGTCCTGCCACCCCTCCCACCCCCCAAAACGTGTGAAGTAAATTGGTCTGAGCTAGGGCATGGTTTTTCGAGAAGGGCGAAAGTCACAGCGGCAGTGAGGGGATCGACGCCCCTTCAAGGTCAGTGATGGCTCTTGGCTTGATAAATAGGCCTGTGAATGAGGCCGCTTGGCGGTGATAAGGACATGGCGAAGCTTCCGATGAGAACACGGATGAGGCCACGACACGTAGCTCCTCACTGGCCAACCAGCCCTGTTCCCCTCACAGAGCCAGTGAGACCTGTGTCTCCAGAACCTGGATAATAACCACCCCATAATAACCACCCCAGCACACGCCGGTGCTGTCGTTCATTTCCTCGTCCAAAATAACACTTGTGGGAACACGCTGAGATTCAAAGCCTCAAAAACGCATGGCGCCGTTACGGCACGGAGAGCGCCACATTGTCACCTGCTCGATGCAGGCAGGAGGCAAGCTTTGGGACGGGGGAGAGACTCACGGAGCACGGACGGGAGTCTACGACTCAGCCGCAAAGACAGAAGGAGGAAATCTGGGTTAAGCACAGGCACTCAGCGCAGATTAAGAGGACATCTTCAGCAGTGTCTAACCCCGCAGTTAGGACCGTCAGGGAGAGGATAGCAATGAAGGCCTTCACAAGGTTTTACAGGGACAGCTCATTCCAACAAAGAAAAATGAGAAGAAACAAGACTGATGTAATGCATGCAGGTAAAACAAAAGAGGTAAAAGGGGAAAAAAGCAAAATTGTAAAGGCTTGGTGGCACATTGATGTCGAAGCTGGTACTTTTGATATACCCAATAGGGGTGGCACAGTAGTTAGCGCTTCACACCTGTGGCACCAGGGTTTGAGTCTCTGCCCTAGCTTTGTATGCGTGGACTTTATATGTTTTCCCTGTGTTGTCATGGGGGTTCCTCTGGGGGTTCCGGTTCCCCCACGCAGAAATATACTTAGTTCAACTGGAGTTGCCAAATTGCCCATACTGTAGATGTGAGTGGTGTTGTTCCCTGCCTTGGACCCTGAACAGGATGAGCAGAAAATGGATGAATATAACCAAAGAGGCTACCAATGATAATATTTATCAAAAACCCTCCCAATGACAATATTTATCAAGAACAAAATGTGCTTCATTTTAACATATTAGGAAAAGCTCAAGAAAGTCAAAATATAACTGCTTCAGAAGAGGAAATGTCTTTTGTTGCTATTAAGATTAATCTGTCCCTGAATTCTGAATCTTGATAGTGACAAAACCAAACATTTTCTGTCCACGGTTAGTGAGCTACTGTATACTGCCAGCAGGTACTGTAGCATAGTGGTTACCTGCACCACTTAGTAACCTTGATTAGTACTGCAGGTTAACCATGTTGTATCGGAGTAGTTAATGTTAGCTGCTTAATGCTCTGCCCTCGCTCACCAGAGCTCTAATCTGCAGCTTAGCAGTTCGGCTCCTGGGGGAGAAATGCTGTAATTAGCCTGAACTACTCCAGAAATCAAACTTATAAGTGGCATTGAGTGATTTAAGCCACTAAGACATGTAAACTGTATGTCAGGTTCCTTGAGATACAGCAGAGAGCAGAACTGAACCCTGTCTCCAATCGCTAACAGCCAACAGGTCTGTGACTTGTCTGCTGTTGATGTTGCTGCCAGACATATTGAATGGCCTGAGTCATTTGCACTTGTTAGGCGGCGTGAATTGACTACATCACTTGCAGGCTCTAAATAGTCAACTTGTTTACTTGATCCTATATCCACAAAGCTAATGAAAGCACTGCTTGATATTGGCAAGCTCCTGTCAGACATTACAAGTATATCTCTTTCCAGGGTTTTTTTTATTTTTTGCTTTACATTTTTATATCCAGGCTGTTCTCCAGAGGAATAGAACCTCAGGTAGAATTCTATTCATTTCTGTTTACATTTTATTCATTCATTGTATGGCATTACTGCAGAGCAAAAACAGGGACTATTTCTAGAGTACGGAGAAATATTCTGCAGCGAGAAGTCAGCCACATTTTTGTAAATATGTGGTTTAAAGGTGTTCCGTAGCCTTCAGGGGAAACACACTCTCCGATAATTAGTCAGAGAACACTCTCTGTAATAGCCCCGTGCAGACAATCTTTCAGGCTGCTATGTATTTTTTTTGTTGTTGTTGTTAACGAGACCATTGTGATGACTCTCCAGAGAGTTTCTAAAACTGTTTCTAAGTCTGTACTCGAAATATCATATTTGTATGCTAACATCTGTCACATTTTCTCCAGGGAGAAATTTCCAAAGTGCAAGTACCATGGATTGCACAAAGCGTTCAAGGGTTCAGGAAATTTGAATTACACCACCCAGAAGAAAATTTAAAATCTAGCCAAAATAGCATTTCTGTACTAGCAGGTGTGTTGTTGGCTTACATCGTTTTCCACTGGGCTAATTAGATGATTATTAAACGGAAATGATAAAAGTCTAAATAAATTATAGGATTAAATTTGCTGATACCAAATGAAAAATGGAATAATCTTTACTCTCTAAAAACGATTATGAAATTGAAATTATTTAACAATGCCTAAGTTTGAAAAAGAAAAACATTGCTTACTTCATTTGGTACTGCACTGGTGCCCAGGAATGCTTTCGTAAACACACTTTGATATATTATTTTCAGTCATCAGCTTTCAGCCAAACACACATCAGGGCACTCTTAATATTCGTGGCTTTGACGCTGTCCCCAGCACAGCAGCACGCACGCCCTTAGAGTTATAAAACAATACCTATCACTTCATATTCATTCTTTGATCTGCACACAGAGATACCGAAACTCTCTGCTTGGAACATGGTGAAAATAACAATCATGGTGAATGTTTGAGCCATTTAAAGCTGCATATACGGCTTCAAACTTAGGCCGATATATTCCCCCTCTTACATACACAAACCCACACACACACACACATACACAGAGTTGCCTCTCCAGATGAGTGAAGTTGACATTTGTGTGTTGGCAGTGAACAATTAAACAACAATTATTTCTGGAGCTTCCTGAAAGGTCGCAGAAACTCTCAGACGACACATAAGCCAAAAACAATACTAATATAATATTAATGATATGTAATATTTGTTAGTATAAGTGCATACTACATCGTTAATATTAAAGGTCTCCGCCTGGGTCTGCTTCGCATCTTTGTCTCGACGACCAGCCAGACTCACGTGTCCGCTGTCTTTCACACAGTGCAATCTTGCGTGTTTTCACAATAACCTTTAAACTTTTCATTCTCAGTAAATTTACACTTTTAATAATGGGTACAAAATTTTGTGCTCCCAGTGCATACAATGGTAACTTTCTACATACAGGGGCATAGTATAGATGGTTTGTATATTATATAAAAAGGACTTAATATGAAATATAACTAAACTAAGTAACCTGAGATGAACAGGGTACAGATTGTTTAGAAATTCCATCCATCCATTATCTATTCCTACTTGACCCACTTGCTGGGTCATAGAGTTCTGGAGCCTATCCTGGAAGCTATGTGTGCAATGCAGGTAAGAAGCAAGGATGGGACGCCAACCCATTGCAAGGAACATGCAAAAATATATGTAGATATATGAGAGTGTTTATACTCTGACATTCTGAATCTATGTACATTCTACACTCAGACGCGGGCTGCAGTTTAAAGGCATTTGCTTAGTCACTCAGTCTAAGAATAGAGAGCAACAAACACACTGCTCCGTATCGATCGTGGCTAATTTCTTTGCCAGGAGAGTGCAGTTAAAAATGCACTCTTTATCACTAGGGCTGCACACATCTCAAACTGGACTTAACAGAGCCAGAGCAAATCCGCGTCTCACTCCCAGGAGGTCGATGAACTGATCTGGGATCTCATGGCATCTAATCGAAGAACACACACCCAGTCACACGGAGGCGAGGACTCTCTTTGATTCTTAAGTTCTGAAGATCAGAGACGAGAAACAAGGCGTTTTGCGATAACGCTTCTCTCTGCCGGAGTTCCACGGCGCTCCCTTGTGGGCTTGTCACTCTTCACACGGTAAACTGCACCCCAGGAATCTTATTAGCCTGCACTGTTAGCTACCTTGCTCAGGTAATGACACGTAACTTCCAGTAATCCCAAAGAGTCCGGCTCTCTGAAGTGAGCACCTGGGCAACGGATATCAGGCTACGGATGATGGATGGTCTTATTTTAGTACAAATTGTTAAGAGCACAAAAGTCTGTAAACGGAGTTCTTGATTTATGGAATAATCTATTATACTCATGTCTCATTCAGTAGGACCTTATTTGGTAAATTATAGAGGTAAAGGTGCTGAGTAGGGGATGGATCCTGACCCTAGAGCTGGCCGTGAGCCACACATTGTCCAAACAGTGTATAAAAAGGGGGTGCCCTACATTTCGGGCGTGTGCCGGGGTTCCCCTGGGGTCCTAACGCTCAGAGCTGCTCAGGAAAGAGGAAGGCCAGATAACCGGACAGGAGGATTCCAATGTGAGAGCTGTGGCATCAACGACACCCCCAGAATCCCATGATGCATTTTGAATGCAGCGGTTAGCCACCAACTCTCAAACCCCAAAGCACCATTACAAGGCTTTCAGTTACCAGACTGAGCTCACTGTTCCTGCCTGCCAGCTCTTCCTCGGCCCAACCCAAGGCGGCCCGGGAAAACACTGCGAGCATGATCTGTGGGGGAGCGCTTCCCAAATATGCATTTTTATATGTGTTAATGAGTGTTAAGCATTATTCATTATCTTTATCTATATATACATTACTGTGCAAAAGAGCCAAAGACAATGTTTAAAGATATTTGTCTGGGTGCTAACTGTATATTTGCTCAGAATATATGCAAATTAGTAGTAATACAATACGAAGAATTTCTTCTGTTCTCCAGAAAGTCACTGATATCTTGTTGGACGGCTAGAAGAACATCACTTGCATGCCCAAATCTATCCGTCTATCCCGAATCCATGAACGTGTAAAATGTGTTCAGGGCACCTCATAGGTAACTACTGTGATGCAGCAGATTTGTCAGTCACCTCATTCATGTCTTGTCATGTCTGCCACATGCTGCCTCGGCGACGCTTATGGTCGGCTCTGGGCCGGGAACTTGAAGGCCTGCCACTGCTCCTCGTTCCCATGGTGTGACGCCTTGTCAAGTAAGGTGATGAACGAAGCCCCCCCCACCACCACCACTCAGAGCCCCATTCCAGTACACAACTGGAGCGCAGTGCAGCCCAGCACTGGCCCAGAGACCTTTTCTATGCGCTTACTAACTCTGTCTGCCCACCCCCCCTGGCTGCTGGCCCAAGGCAAGGCATATCGGCCAGTGTTACCAGCCGGATTTCAGCAGGCGGGGGCCCTATTCTGCAGATTTACTACTCTCAGCTGGAAACCGAGTTGGGGGGGGGGGTGCGGCTGGCAGTGGGACGAGCGAGCGAGAGCGAGCGAGCGCGGGCGGGCGGCTTGGGTCTAGATCACACATGGGAATGCTAATGAGGCAGGTCTGAACAGAGCGTCCGTGCCGTCCAGCCCGGAGTGCGGAGCCGGCCTGCGTCTCCCTCTCGCTGATTTACGCCCGCGCCCCACAGCCGAGCATCTGCAGGGGGGGGGGATATTTATACCCAACTATGCAATTATGGTTTTTAATCACATCCCTGCATAACCTAAACTTCCCAAATGTTAAATCTGGGTGACTGTTTATTTGAATGGGTATAATTTGTTATCATTGGGAACGTTCAGTGTTTTCCTCTCTAGTTTCACGTTCCTCTGTTCTGTGCCGCTCTCTGGACCGAAATCCCGGAACCGTAAATGGACCAAAGAACTTTGAGCAAAAGCACTGAAACTGTGTAAGTATCAAAGGAAGTTTTAAATGGCAAAGGGGTGTTTGCCTGAATCTCTCTGATGGTGTATGAAGTTGTGTCTCTCTCACATGTTCATGATGCTGCTGTTGAATAACTATTCGTTTCAAAGAATCAGAAAAGATTCCATCTTAGCTTTGAAGAGGGTGCTTAACCGGGCCCAGATGGTAAAAATCAATCTATATGAATGTGCAAAAGCGTGAAAATATAAGTCATTCTGGATAAGAGCATCAGCTAGCCCAACCAAACAAATAAATCTGGTCTGCTGAATGCTGGATTCCCATAGCGCTCCATTCAAAAACTCCCTTGTTCTCCAAATTGGCGTTTGCCTGAGCATTTTTTTTCCCAGAATTCCCTAATTCTCTGAGTCTTTGTCATCCCCAAAGCAGGGGCAGCAGAGAAACCCCAATCAGCAGGAGTCACGGGTTTGCTAGATAAGCCTGAGAGCTGACCGTGATGGACAGAACCCCGGTGTGACCTGGAATCACACAGCCACCATTGCCCGCTATCTCATTTTATTCTCTCTTTCTCTACTGGAAAGGATTTCCACCCCCCCAGCCCATTTTCTGTTTTCATGCTCCTAAACAGCTAAAATACCAAGTGGTGGGGGAGAGAATGGGGGAAAAAGGTTAATTTATTTTCTGAATTGTTTCTTCCAAGGTAAAGGAAGACGAAGGTCAGGCCACCGCAAGCAGCCCTGGGGCAAGCAGGGGCCGAAGGGGCCCACATCGGTCCTGGGCCAGCGCTGGTGCGTTGCACTTCCTGCCGTGAAAGATTAAAGCCGGCCGGGGATGCGGAATGACACAGTGTTAAGCAGGAGAGATAAGAAGAGCCCTCTCTATTGCCTGCTCGTAACATTTTAATCACTGGGGGAAAAAAGAAAGGGACACGACAATAACTGAGATATTTATAACAGAATAAAACATAGCTGTATTTCTGTAACGTATAACTGCAGAGGCATGTTAAAATCGCCATGGGGATTCTGGTCTCTATCGGTGATCTCTGTCTGTTCAAGGATGAGAAGCCCTTCCCCACACGGCATTAAACGAAACAGTTCTCAAAAAAAAAATGGAGTCTGGCTGGGTTTTATGGTCTCTGTGGAGAGGCTGGTGTTTTGAGACAGGCTGTGCATTAAAGGCTGTGTTCCATGTGCTTCTATCTCTAATCGCCTGCTAACCGTGTTCCTCGCACACAGGCCCCGTCCGCCGCGTCGCTTTCAAGGGTGGCGCGGTGATGCCGGAACATTCTGCGAAAGATATTTCTCTCGGCAGCTGCAAGCAATTCTAAGAAAATTCCCATGGATACGGTGACTCAAGCGCGTGACGGGCACAAACGGGATGGGAGGCGTGGGGGGGGGGGGGGCACCGCCTTGCGATGTTTGTTTCTGTAGTTCCTCCTCGTCCTCGTAAAAGGTGGCAGATTCCGCAGCAGATCCTGGTAATGGCTCTGTGGGGCGGGGAGGGGTGGAGCTGTCGTTAAAGGCAGGGTCAGGTGACCACAATTATTGGCGACAACGTAGCTGCAATTCTGTTTGTGTGTTTTTTTTTCCGTCCGTTCCTAGCAACCGGGCCTGGCGTCCTGGCGTCCGCCTGGCAGTGCCTGCTGGGATTTCATTTGTCCCTGTCTCACACTGGCTGCCTTTCCTGACCAAAATGGTGCTTTTTTTTCTCATACTCCGTAATCAGTACATCTGCTTCGTTGGTGCCAACGCTGTGCTATGCATCGTTGTAGATTCTCCATAGTACTGCTGCAGTTCCTTGCATCCCTGTTACATGGATCATTGTGGCTCCTCGCCCTGACTACCAGACGCCCCCACGGAGGCTCAGTCCTCTCACACATCCACGGGAGGCATCACCGGGCCCAGGCCGAAAGTCTGAGGCACACAACCTGCGACTGCAGCCTAGCAAAGGGCTCCTCTGTCTGCCTGACTTCCTGTAACTAAGATGCCACCCACTGTCTGGTTTTTCTGGAGAAACCCTTAATCGCGGGGACCCATTTTTAAAAAGCGGCTGTAATTGATTACCTTTTTTAACATCCAATTTGTCAGCCTTCCTCCTCCTTTCCGAAGTCGATGTCTGTACAAGCAGCCCGGGCTAATTGATGTGGGTACAGGCACCAGATGCATATTAGCACACCGCCATGGAAATATCGCACTCGGGGTGGGCAAACGGTGCCCACGGGTGCAAGAAAAAGTTTATCAAACCCCCGCTGGAAATTCCAGTAAATGAAGTTGTTAACAGGAAGGAGCGTCCCACACAGGGCGTAAACGGGGGCTTGACGGGGCAGCTCGCGAGCAAAATCGATATCATATCAGTCTTACAGGAACTGGTGGCAGTTCAATTTCACAGTGGGCCCGGAAAATCGATAGCTTCAAAATCGCTTCGGGTTCTTTCAAAGGGCTACTGAAAAAGAGGGCACATTTACGATGCCGTTAAAGGGTCACAACGTGAGCTGCCATTACATGCTGCAACAATAATTGTCTTTAAAAAAAAGAATAAAGAAAACAGGTTGGTTCCCCTCACACTCGAACACAGTATTTAATTGCAATAAATTGATTTGCACACAGAGCACCTACCAGCCCACGTTCTTCTGATCTTTTACATTGTATTTTCCAGTAAGATGGGGGAAGGGCTGCCGCAGTCGTTTCTGCACTCAGGTGTGGGCTAAAGGCAGTGGGGGCTTCTATTTTTCTCCAGTATTTTTGAGAGAAAATCAGGTTCAGGCAGTGGCCTTTGCCATTGTCCTTTATAATAGCTGTAAAATGGAGTTTGGGAAAAGGAGGGCTTCCCACAAAGAGGGGCACCATTTAGACCTGCATTTGATCTCCATTGAGCTTGAAGAACATAATATTACAGACCCAATCCTGGACCCAACCGAGCTCGGGTCTGAGAGTTCGACTAGCTCTTGTGGACTTACAAAGGGGGCGGTCCCAGCACCCAGGACCTGCGATTCCCCAAGAGCTCAGTGAATGGCCGGGCCGCTCTGGCACGCCACGGCTGGCGGTCACTCCCGGCTCGCATTCCGACGCCGCGGCGATGGCGGTGCGCAGGCAGAAGACATTACACTTCAGCGGCAGGCTGAAGACGGACCCCTGTGGTGGCGGCAGAAGAGAGGCGGCGGGCTGTGAGCCGTTTGCGGGAAAGCCTGACGGAATATGTTAGCCATCACTGCTGTGTGAAGGTCGGCTACGCTTACTTTGCAGGCTTTTATGGTGTTACTAAATTAAAAAAAAAAATGATTTTATGCTGTTAAGTACAAAAACACATTGAAAGTACATCTGGTGAGACATAACTCTAACTGTTCCATTCAACAGATGTACATATATGTATTAACCACAATGAACATTTAATCATTACTGCTAAGGAATGTTTAACTAGATCATATAATCATATATAATCATACATAAATCATATGTAAATCAAATATAAATCATATTGTACAAATGCATTACAGATTTACCAACATATTCAATTTCTTAATTCATATTTCAAAACTGTTATGGTTAAATAACTAGGCAAAATAATAAGGCATGTGACAATATCATTATGCTATTACAGCTAAATAGTGGTCTTAGAAGAAAACAGATGTTTGGTTTCTTGGCGAGATGTATTTCAGGTCCCACGATGTGATAAAAATCTTTTATTCTGATGGGGGGGAAACTCAATTTTACAAAAATACGACTACAAAATTTACCAAAAAAAAAAATATGACTGCAATCAAAACACTTGTGTAGTATTTTTGTTTGGTTACTTATGGTTAAGGTTAGGGCTGGGTAGGGGTTAAGCTCAACATGTTGGGATTAGTGTTTTCCCCATAGAAATGAATGGAGAGTCCCCACAAAGATATAATTACTAACCTGTGTGTGTGTGTGTGTGTGCGTGTGTGTGTGTATGAATGAGCAGTCCCCATAAAGATATATTTACCCGACGTGTGTGTGTGTGTGTGTATAGGCATGTACTGTATGTATGTTTATATGCACAAATTAACGTTAAATAGCTTATGCAGATCACCTCCTCTAATCAGCACCTTGTTTCCCCTCATTCATCATGCATCAGGTATCCTCTCCTCTCCATACGATCTAATGTAACATAATTTATTAAGCACATTCGCTCAGATTGAGGGGTCTGATATCAGGGCACAGTTGGAGCATAAGAGAGATCTGGCGTTCTCCCTTCTCACAGCCAAAGTGTACGCGTGTGTCACCGCAGTAAATGCCCTGCGTTCCTCTCAGGCTCACTTCCGCAGCAGCGTGTTAAAGAGCCGACTCCGGTGGGGGTCACGGTCGGGGTCGCGGGCCTTTCGCATGGGCACATTGCGTGTCTTTGGGTGCATTTCCATAGCTTTCTATGTAAAACTCTCTGAAGTCTCATCTATGGACGTGCACCATTCTCTCCCATAATCACACCACAGGCAAACTGAACCAATTTTATGCTTTGATATGTATGTCGGATATTAAGCGAAGCTACTCAGCAAATGAGTCTGCTTAACGCCAACCTCAGGGCACCGACAGCTATTTTTTCTGGTATAAAAATGCTCAATCTTTTGTTCCAAATTTTTAGCCACTAAATGTTTGATTTTAACTCTATAATTGAGGCCAGACTTAAACTCATTCTGCACCTTCTTTTCAGGAAGACCTGTAAAATAAACGCCCTTCTCCAGGATGCTCCAGGATGCACCAGGATGCTCCAGGATGCACCAGGATGCTCCAGGATGCTCCAGGATGCACCAGGATGCTCCAGGATGCTCCAGGATGCTCCACACTGACGTGTTGTTGCCTGGTGCCAGCAGTGTCCAAAAATGATTCCCGCTTTGCATTTTACGCATTTATTCTGTACAAAAACAAAACTTAAAGCTGCATTTTAGAGAATCCTTAGATTCCATCGAATCCAGTGCTTACCCGCATAAGCATGTACATTAAAAGGCATTTACGAGGCCCCGCAGAATTATTGGCATCCTCAATCAATATGCTCAAAAAATATTGGAAAAAATTCTTGTTATTTATGAAATGTCTGCTACACTCAGAAACATGATATGCGACAAATTATGTTCGATTGTGATACCATGGCTCTGATGAAGAAAAAATATAGGCCGCATATAAATACTGAGAGTCCTGCATTTGGATCCAAGACAGCAGAACCTGGAGAGTGCTTGGTTCCCACTTGTAGACTCTCTTCTTCAGCCCCCTCCACAGGTTCCCAATGGGGTTCAGGTCAGGGTTTGAGATGGCCTTTACCAAAGCTTCATTCTGCTGTCAGCGAGGCAGTTTTGTGCGGATTTGGAAGTATGCTTTGGATCACTGTCCTGCTGGAAGATCCTGCCATGACTCAGTTTGATCCTACTGTCAGTGGCAGCCGGATTGTGAGCTAAAATCTCCTGGTATTTGATGAAGTCCATGATGCTGCGTATCCTAACAAGGCTTCCAGGGATTTGGGAAGAAAAACAGCCTCACAGCATCGCAGCTCCATCCCTATACTTCACAGTGGTGATCTTCCTGCATGGCCAAGCCCCTTTATGTAAAACTCTGGTATCTGTTTCCAGGAAGCTTGTATCTCACCTGACCCTTGATCCCTGTACCAATCAAAATTCCATTGGTGTTGGCAAACCGCAGGCATTTACATTTGTTGCCTGATGACCGCCAAACCCTTCCTCTGGCAAGACTTCCAAAGACCTTGGAGGTAGCATCTAATTATAGTTTTGCAGGCTTAGCGACCCCCGGATGCAAACAACTTCTTTAATTCTCCATACAGATTTTTTTTTTTTTGCCTTGCAAACCATCGTATTTGCATTTGGGGCAAAACATCCTTAGTCGCAAAGTTTTCAGTAATATTAGAGACGATAATTCTGGACAGCATTGTATATAATACTACAAGGCCTGTATTTGAGATCTGTGGCAAAAAACATAGTACTGGCTTTTGCCTGTCTTCAGAGTTATATAAAACAAAAGGCTTCATCTGCTCTGTCAAAAAAAAAAATATCCATTAAAACATTTGACTTCAAATGTCAATTCCGAAAAACAAATCTTAAAACCTCTCACATAAGCCCACAATCTAGGCCACAGAAACACAAACGCAAAGCGAGCATTTCTTCGAGTCTAACATAACACTTATCTGGTCAGACATCGCATGCAACTTGTAAGAGGTCATGAAGAGGTCTGTGGGCCCGACGGATGAGTACAGAATGTTATATAATCACTGCAAATATATGTATGACCTGATAAATCTGCATAAATGATAGACAAAATAATAAGGCACATTTTGTAAAAGCATTATGGTTTATTTTTCCATAAAGACAAATAATCATTATTTAATACTTAAGACTGAAGCCGACTCTTATTCTAACTATTTGCTGGACTAAAGGAGTGTTTCCTAATCCGGTCCTCAGGGACCCACAGATAGTCCATATTTTTGTTCCCAGAGCCGGGAGAAAGCAAAAATGTGGACTGTCTGGCAGAGAGCTTGAAGGGACCAAAGATATGGACCGACTGTGGGTCTCCAAGGACTGATTTGGGAAACGCTGCTCTAAAGGGTATCTGTGCATGCTGAACTCCTTTCAAAGTATCCCCAAAAAGTCATCTATAAATCTTCCGAGTGCCCATCTCAGCAGCACAGGGAACAAGGCTGGGCTATATGCAGGGCAGGATGCTGGCACACACTGACAACTGACAACAGAAGTCACTTTGGACAACTTGGAGACACCAGGACACATAATGCTTGTTTTTGAGGGAGGAAACCAAAGTAACTACGAAACCCGGAATGTGCAAGAACAGAGTGTGGGATTTGAACCATCAACCCTGCAGATGCGAGGCAATTATGCTACTCCTGAACCAACCCAGAATGTGCGAGAATAGAGTGTGGGATTTGAACCATCATCCCTGTAGGTGCGAGGCAGTACTGCTACTCCTGAACCAACCCAGAATGTATGAGAATAGAGTGCGGGATTTGAACCGTCAACCCTGTAGGTGCGACACAATACTGCTACACCTGAACCAACCCAGAAAGTGTGAGAATAGAGTGTGGGATTTGAACCATCATCCCTGTAGGTGCGAGGCAGTACTGCTACTCCTGAACCAACCCAGAATGTGCGAGAATAGAGTGTGGGATTTGAACCATCATCCCTGTATGTGCGAGGCAATTCTGCTATTCCTGAACCAACCAAGAAGGTCAAGAGGCTTGACACAGAGCTCACTCCTTAGTCATTTGTTATTCTTGTTTTCCTGTCAGTCATCTTCAGCTCCTCTTCGCAACGTTATCACTATCGTACACAAATAACAAACACAGTCCCCTCCATGAAAACGAGACTCACTCAGTCTCATTAAACAAATATCTCCTGATACTCAAAGGAAAAATACACGACCTAAAGACTGGAGGAATTCCTCAATCCGCTTCCCCTCAAACTCAGTTATGGGTTTGGCTCCTGCCCACAGCAGGCTGCGGCCCAGTCTGTGTGCATAACCAAAATGTTAGTGCAGCAAGGGGGAGATGAATTTCTGCAGATTGTGGTGGGAGACTGTGTGGAAGGTAACAGGTAGATACCTCCAGCACCACATAGACACATTGGGCTCTCTTAGTATCAATATGGCTGTATCGTGGGAAAACATTTGCAGAAGCTGGAATGTTCTAGAACTTGTGGCATTCTTGAATTCTTACCCTGACAGAAAAATACATGGTGAGTAGGGAGGAAGTGAGCAGGAAAGACAGATTGAGAGAGATGACAGCGGAGAGTGCAAGTTTTGTTTTGGAGGTTCCTTCGCTTCTCTGGCCAATGTTACGTAGATAATATGAAATGTACGACTCCATCGGGTGAATTTTCCTCATGATGGCTGATTAGCTTGCCTCGAAAACATCATGAAATATTCACTCAAGATACGGTCTCCCATAGCCGACTGTGGCTTGAGTGGGCAGTGTGACCTTTACATCAGCTTTGAGGTTCATTTGACATTTTCCTCATCTGCGCTCATCCTATTCCCCAGTCTTTCCTGATCTGCCCTCCACTGGCAGAAGGGTATGGGTCTGATTTTGATGAGAGATTCAATAGGGAAGATGCTACGGGAAGTCAGTTCAATTCTGGGGAAACTGGAATAGTTCATAATTTATGAACACATTGAGAATTTTACTGCTCTGGCACACTGTAGGAATTCCATGCAAATCCAACCACTGGAGCCAGCTGATGTTCCATCACGGATGACAGATGCGTGACAGTGTCATGTTAGATACTCACAACTGCCTTCGATTGGCTGGGCTCCCTCTTCTCAAAGCAGAAACCACATCACAGATGGGTTCCTCCTGAAAATATATGTCGCTTTCATTCCAGAATTTTTTTTTCTTACATAAATGAAAGTCTTGAGAGCTCAGTTTCCCTATGTTGACTTGCAATCAATGATCTCAGCATCTCAAAGGTCAGTCTCGGGGTTGCTTAGGTAACCCCAGAAGGAAATTTTGGTTTTCATGCAAAGAGCATCTGGCTAATCATACAAAAATAGCATTTTAGATTGCTGAATGCAAATGCTTTTTAATAATATTGGCTTTGTGTTATGCAGCCTCTTTGGACATATTGAATGGACCCATACAGACCCGCCTACAACAGAGTCTGTCAGGAGTTTGTGGAGTGGGAAGGTTTCCCTGTTTGCCAGAATGAAAACGACTGAGTGGGAGACTGATCTCAAACAGACTCCTACTGCTGAAAGCCATTAAATTGCCAGGGAACTTGTGGTTTGCACTGGGAAGCTCTTCAGAGGAATGGATGAAAAGACGAGTGTGGAGCACGTTGGATGCCTCATAGCTGTCCTACTGCTGGACACGGCTCGGCCCGTGCCGCCCATCCCTCCATGGCACAATGGAAAAACTGAAACAATCCCTTGGCTGGCTTCTTCGTCTCAGTATGCTGCTGTTTGGGTTCCGGCACGATCCAAACTGGAGACCATGCCGGGAATGTGTCTGAGGCCATCTCGGATAGGGCAGCGGGAATGTTCTGTAGTGACTGTGGTGATAATAAAGATTTCCTTAACTTTCTCAGACGGGCTCTCAGTATTGCTATAGTCACATGTAAGAGGGGAACGTTGTTCTGGAACCTTCCATGCTGGAGTGCCTCGGAAAGGAAAAATGAGCTGTCTCTCATGCAGCAGAACCCGAGACTCTGCGGTTGCCAGTGAATGGGAAAACGAAGAGTCCTTTGGTCTCTATTCCCACAAAATGATCCCCCTGCCACTGCCTCCTGAACTATCTGTCCAGAACAATCTGGATTAAAACAGTGAGTGAGACAGAGGATTTATGTCCGTGTCCCGCAGCTGTGGGCACTGCTGCAATGCGTCCAACTTTAGGGGTGATAAATATCTGTACGAGTCACCTTTCGCGGAAAGGTCAGATCCCATTAAAGCTGGCTGCGATTCTCGATCCGATGCAATGCGATGGGACGGCTTTCCCTCTTCCACCTAGAGAACTCGTGTAAACTCAAAAGAAAGGAAAAAAACTTTATTAAAGCTTGGCTTCAGATGACAGGGCTCTTCTCAAACACCGTCTACCACTGTTTTACTCCTGATGAATCGGTGAAAAGGCTATAGGGCACAGAACCAGAATGACGCAAATTGCTATGTCCTCGGACTGAGATTACCTATAATTACTGCTCAACGTGGAAGATCAACGAGATAACAGTTCTGAATTTAAGACAGAGGAGCCTTGTCATTACAATTATAGTAATACACTTCTAATCGTGGCCGTCATCGTCACTGTCAGCATTGTGATTAATCCCAGAGATATCCTCCGCACGTCAGCGTGCAACATAATATACATTAATTTAAGCAACATTGCTCATCCTTTATTAATGCACAGATAATGTAAGGTATGCCGTCGACTAATTGCATATGTAAAGTGGGTTTGTTACAGTTGCACGTACACAACACGCGCGCGACGATATGTGCTACAGTATAGCCGGAGCTCAGTCCCACGGTAGGAGCACCATCCCAGTCATAAACTGGTGGCAGGCATTCTGCTGTCTCCCAGCAACCCCGGCCTTCGCAGTGCAGTCGTGGCCCAGGAGCTGTTATCCGCTGACCTCGCTCCCTCACGCCCCCGTCACGCGGTGGCGCTGATGTCACCCGCCATCCGTCTTGTTGCAGGAGAGGCGCTCCCCCTGCCCCTGCGACCGGCTCCCCGCCCCTGATTAATGATCGGCCGCTATTGCGGGCCGGTTTTAATTAAGGCGCTTCTGAAGGAGCCTGCCAGGCATTGGCCACAGACCGCGGAGAGAAAAATAGGCTGGAATAAAAGGCGAATGTGCCGTGAAAGGCGGCAAAGGGACCCCCCCCCCCCACAATGAGCCCCTCATTGTCAAACCCTGGTGGAAGGGTGCTGGTTTCAATCCCCCTCCTCAATAGATCTAGATGATTCACCAGGGCCTCTTCATCACTGCGCCATGAATCCAGCTATGAGATAACGGGAACACTTGTTGCTAAGGCAAATTAACTGACTTCTGTGTTTTATCTGCTGTATATTGAATCGAGCTTCAGCAAGGGGTTGGGGAGCGAAGTGGCTATTAGCTTGGAAGGAGCGTGGATCCTGGGATTGTCAGTAGAAATGAATTGAAGATAGCTTTGGTAAAAAACATTACATGTCGCTCCAGGATATAAAATCCTAGTAACCCCTATCAATCAGGATGCACACAATTTTCCTCATGTCAAAACTGAGACAATCCACTTTTTGCTAAGAGATATGATATTTCAGAATTTGTGCAATTCAATTACGTGGCTTTTTCTTAGAGGAGATCGAAAATGCCAAGTGAGGATCTCTTTGGCCAATGAGGCGCTCAGAGCCAGATGACACAGGTGGTGGGGGGGTGCGTGGGGAAGTTATTTACTGGGTAGAGTTTCCTTTTTGGGGTGACAGGACAAGGATGGGGTGAACACGCTGCAGTGGGGAAACACAGGCACCAGAAAAGCTGGGGGAGTACAAAAAAAACACTTCAGGCAAATGACCTTGTGGAAATATTCGCATTAAATGGAAACAGGGCAGGTTATGGGATCTGAGCAGATGTACTAGATGGACATTTATAATGCTTTGCTATCAAGACAAGGAACAGGGGCTGAATTGGGGGTCAATCCCGCCCACCCCCACGCATCATACGTCGGTACCACAAAACGACAGCTTGAATTTTATTATTATCATTATATGTTGTTATTATTATTATTATTATTGTTATTATTATTATTATTTGTAGTGGTAGTATTAGTTGGAGTAGTAGTACAAGTACAGTATTAGTATTATTACTAATGTCTGTATGGGCCCTTTACTGCTCATAACCCTGTACCAAATAGGCATTTGGAAGATGGGTGTATTATTATTTTAATTATTGATATTATTTGCTGTCTTGCTGTATTATCTAATTAAACAGGCATTTTTGTGACCAGAAAAATCTGTGATGCCGTGTATGAGATGAAAATGGACAGCCCACCCCCAGTAAATAAACAGCACCAGCACTGGGCAGCCAAGCTCATAATCATTTGTGTTAATTGATTAAAATCTGGATACTCATTCATTTTTGTCTGTTTTGCCTTGAATTTATCAGGGTATTTCTGTGCTTTGGTGAAGTGAAAGATGCTCTGGAGGACAGTAACAGTGACCGTTAGCGCAATTTGTAGATGCTATCAAACCAGGCTGCTGAGTATGACCTTACCAAAACAGGAAGTGCAGTGTTAAGGGACAGGAAGTATAGTGTTAAGGGACAAGAAGTGAAGTGTAAAAGGATAGGAGGTGGAGTGTAAAAGGATATGTGACATCCCTTGCTTACACAGGAAATGTATTTTTAGACTTTTTGTCCTGACCACTTAATGTACCTGCCTGATAACAATCGGCGATACAACCCTTTGGTGCCTTTGACTAAAGTTTTTCAGGTATCGCCATGGCTAATCTCTGTCCTTAAGACATTTGATCTGAACCTTCTATGATATAAAGTTCTCCGTCTGGCTGCCTTCTACCAAAAGCAATAAGAAGGAAAGCAAGCTGAGAAGAAAATTTAATGGCTACAGTAAAAAGAAATAATTATTCAGAGCTCAGCGTGGGGGGAGGGAGGTAAGGATGTAACAAATTATTTGCCTTCCCTTTAAATTAATATCTTTGAACTTTTTGCTTTTCGCGTAATTCTATTAACCATTACTTTAATGAATCCTTTTTGTGTGACCTTCCTCTCTTCAGACTTTTCTGTTATTTTCCCGCGGGCTTGATTTATGACAAAGGAGGCCCCTTGACTCATGAGCCTTTCTCCATGCCATAATATTTCCTTCTCTTTATTCCTTCATTCATTCTTCCCCTGTTCCATAAAATTGACAAGGAGCCACACAGAGGCACCAGTACAAAAGCCCGTCGCTCTCATCGTGACGCAAGGTCGTTAGCGTCCAGCAAGACGTTTCTAATTAGACTGAGGAAGGCAGATGCCCCTGGATTCGCCTGTTAGCCTAATCAGATATGATTCCTTGAACTTCACCATGGTGAAGATGCAACCACTCGGCAGTAAATTGGCTGTCTGATGAGACAGTTCTTGCCTCTGTCCCAGTAATAAAACTTATTCAAGTGTGGGATAACGTTGCGGTAGGCTTGATGTCTGGGGGGGGGGGGCGAGGGCGAGTGGCATTAATCTGAATTTGAATTAAGGACTGTGAAGCCCATGCCAGTGTTATATTTTTTTTGTTGGCAATGACTTGGGTAAAAAAAAATAACAAAATCACAAAGTGTAGCCCTGGGGGAAATAAAGAGAGTTGTTTGGCCCTGCTTGCTTTCATTTTTGTTGTAGTACTTTGTCTGGATTAAACACAAATATTTAAATGCTTAGATGGTTGGCTCACTATCAAGCTGATATAATGCTTCCTGCAGACAGGGCACGTCCACGAGTCTTTAAAAGGTGACGCACGAACCTCTAGGTGCTGTCATTAAGGCCGGGGTCACGACACATATTAGTATTGTTGTTGCTGGTGTCTTTAAGAGCCAGCAGACTGAGGTACAACACAAGTCTTGCAGCCCCCTTGCGTGTGCAGTCCATAGGTGTACAGCCATCTGTCTTACATAATAGCATGTTCAGTGCAGGGTCACGGTGAGCTTGGAAAATTTCCCAGAATTCTGAGTGCTTGACATGGAGGGCACGCTGGACAGGATGGCAGTCCGTCGTTGGGCACATACTAGGGACATTTCAGAGACATTCACCGACCGGGAGCGTTGGAGGAAGCCCACGGAAACATGGGAGGAACATGCAGAGCCACACAGGACGCAAAATCCCACAGCCGTATGGGTATAGCTCTGCCCACTGAGACAGCACACATCCTACAATGGCTTAATTAAAGAAGAAAATATTCATTAATTAAGAGCCCAGCTGCTTTAGCTCAGTTGAGCTGTAGATAAGAGAAGATTTCCAGCTCAACATAGAGGAAAGGTTTCCTTAAAGAAAAATGAAATTGTGTAAGTTAGAAATTGACACAACACACCAGCTCAACACAGATTTACAGTAGCTCCACTATTACTGGACTATGAATGATTGTTGGCTGGATCCTTGGACCACCCGTGTCCTACAGGTGTTCCACCAGGAGGCAGATCTTTAAAGATGCCCAAGCATATAAGTGGCCCAGTTGGCCCAGTTCCAGAATCCGGCGGATCCACGCTGCACGCCTCAAGTGACATGCGGTGTGTAGCGTGACAGCAGAGCTGGGCAGAGTATCTGCAGGTCAGCCTGTATAATAAAGGAAAAACATTCAGCAGGAGAATACACATCTTTAAAAAAACATATTTAAATGTTTAAAATTTTGGTAATAATTTAATCAACTTGACGCAAATGATGACAGTAGTTACGTGCCTTTTTTGTTGACCATAAAGGACAGTAGTGATGTGTCCTGTGTGGGAAAGGCAGCATACATGTATCATGCGTGTCCTGTGTGGGAAAGGCAGCATACATGTATCATGCGTGTCCTGTGTGGGAAAGGCAGCATACATGTATCATGCGTGTCCTGTGTGGGAAAGGCAGCATACATGTATCATGCGTGTCCTGTGTGGGAAAGGCAGCATACATGTATCATGCGTGTCCTGGAGACAAGCAGGTATCTTGAATATTAAGTGGGATGTAATTAGCAGGCTGTGTGGTGTAAGGAAAAAATCCAGTACTTTCAATATGACTGGATCTGGGAGAGCCAGTGGGGAGTTGCTGTAGGATGCTACACGATTACAATGCACATGTAGATTCTCTCAGAGATGCTTGTACATATATAGGTACATTGAGTTATTCATGCGCACAATGACAGAAAAGTTCATTTTGACTTTGAGGGTGGGGATTAAGCATGTATGTTCTGTAGATGTAGGAGGAGATTGGGCTTACGGTGGCCCACATGATCCCAGATTCAAAGTCGGCGAAAGAATGAACTGATCCATCGCATCACAACAGAGTCACATAGATCCATGTTCATATCCAACATCCAACAATTTTAATTGTAGACACATCTGCTCTCTCCATCACTGAGCATGCTCTCACTTTGCTGGGTCCCTTCGCATTTCTCCGAGAGGAACGTCGAGCAGTTGGACTGACTGTGCTCCAGCTGCAGTTGGGACATCACAGCTGGGCCCTTGCCATGGCCAACACCAGGCAAGATACTGTCCATACATTGAGAAGCTTTCCTTGTCCTACATCTATTATGACAGCCACATTAAAAACAGAAATGACAGTAACAATCATAACTCATTATTACTGTTATACTTTTTGTAGTTCCTTTATTAGCTACGGTCCTCATAACCATTAATCACAAGTAGCACGCTGAGGGCAAAATTCCTGCAGGGCGAGGAATTGTGAAAGCATGTAACTCATTTCTCTTTCCCTTGCAACAGCGCTTGTTTTCATTTAGCCGCTTGTGCCGGATCTGCATCAGTTATGCATTTCTTTGGCGGAGATCATAAAGAGCCTGGGCTGTTCTCCGATTTGTCCTCCATCTTGATTTAAGCATGCAATTAAAGCCCTCGTGCTCTCCTGTTCAGGGAAGCGGAGAGTAGCTTCTTGTAGATTCTGTATGAGTTGGAGCCAAGAGCCCATTAGAGCTGAACGATAAATCGGCTCGTTCCACTTACTGATTCATAGCACCTCCCACGGCAAATGCCTTTTCAAATTGGAAAACTCAATTATAACAAATTAAGATAATCAGCCCACGTTGCACATACCCATGAGCCCTGGGTGTCAGATTCAGAGCACAACGTGTTTTGGATACGATTGCGCCGCATCCCAACTTAGCTGTCGAAACTTCTGAAGTGATCAAGCACAGGACGCGTGAAGAGGGCAGGGTGCCATGCCCAACCGACTGCACGCACCTCCGGGCTCGATATCTCAATCGGCGTCGGGGTGATTTATTATGCAAACCATTATTCCCTCCTGACAACACGCACAGCGTGGCTACTTTTATATTAACGGCACCGGCATCCTGAGATGTTATTAACGTTGACAGCCACGCCTTCGGAAAGCGACGGATGGAGCCGGACAGCGGCATTGTTAATAAAAGTCGGGAGACGAGATTCACAGCTCGAGACAAAGACGAAGACGATAACGAACAGAACCATTGTTCAGGACCAACAGTGTTGGGGCCCATGTTTGGCAGTAACACATTGACCTTCTCTCCTGTCATTTAAACAAACTGTAGTCTGCAGGATATCCTACAAAAGTCCCTCAAAATATGTCGCCTCAAACTGTCTCGATTTGACTGATTCCTTTTGCCATGGCTGTGTGAACTTCACCCAGCCCTCTCTCCAGAGGGTGCGTCAGGCGTTAAGAATAGCAACACCTACACAGACCGGCGGGAATTATTTGTCTCCCCCTTTCGCACATTCCGCACAAACATGCGGGGGTCACCAGGCAGAATTTAATTCAAAGAATCACTGTGAAGCCAGGAGTGGATCATCAATACTGAAAAGTGACGTCATCCATGATGCACGAAGGCGCCAGCAGGAGGTGTTTGATTTGCCCCCATCCAAACCTCCAAATCTGCCGGTGCCGGTTCATTACAGACGACTCTGCCATGGGACAAAACAGCAGAAGAGTCGGGCAGAGTCATTTATGCCAAGAAAGATGCTACGGGGTGTCTGACCTTCATTTCAGCGCAAATGGGACTGACGGTTCCTTCTGTGAGCCTGATCTCATGAATCAGAGGAGGTCTATTATATCGGATCGAAAGAACCAATCCTGACTTGTCCCATCAACTGTGGGTGCAAAGACGGATAGGTGAATTAGCGCAGGGCTTGGAAGAGAATACCTTTTAAGATGAGGGGCTTTCGGTCAAAACAGGCAGGATTTGTGACAGATGAAATCTTTCAAAAAAGTCAGGGCTTATTTAAAGAATGTCAGTGGGAGTCAGTTTCTTGGTATGTTTTTAGGTTTTGGGATTGTTACTAATAATATTATATCTTAGAGTACAAGCTGTTCACAGATTCAACAGATTTTAGCTATACAGCTGAAACTGGATGGTGACAAGATTAGTGTGAGACTCAGTCTAAGGCAATATGACCACACCGATAATATGTCAGTATCTTCCTTTATTCTTCTTTATTCAGTGAAAACAGGGATGTCAATGAATGCTCTTTAATGTAGGAGACAAGCAAAGTGCCCTTAAACACAATTTTCCCCACTTGTGAAGCCCCCCATCTCAGACTGAGTGTTACATCATCAATGGGCAAAACACAGATGTGCTTTGTCAACACAAATGCCAGTTCTTAATGTCACCTTTGAGGGAAGAAGTTAAAGAAGAAAATGTACACCATTGCAAGTGAAATCCTAGCAGAAGAGGAATCTCCTAATTTATGATTACTATATATCCATCCATCCATCCCTCCCTCCCTCCAAACATCCATCCATCCATCCATCTTCTAACCCGGCCACTGGTGTGCCTATCGCAGGTGGCAAAGGGCACAAGGCTGGCATTGCACACATATTAGAGATGCCAGTTAATGTGGGTACCCAGAGGAAACAAGTGTGACACAGGCAGATATTACAATATTTACTATATATGATTAAGTATTTTTGCTCCCACGCAGTGTTTTTTTACTCTAACAGTATTTCTTTAACTACTCCCACCGATAGAATCATCATTATTACCTCAGTGAATGTGACTTATTGTCACCTTGTCTTCTCTGATAATGTATCTGGCAACTATCCCTATATAAAGGGAAACAGAGAGAGAGAGACGGGCGGGATGGTTTTCCAAGGTCAGTGAAAGTATTATTCTGTGCTTTAAACAAATTAATCTGTTACCTCCCGGGGTCTGGCAGAATCTATCAGGGAGGTGATGTGATAAGCGGATCCCGGCCGCTGGGAACCGTGGAGCACGGTTAACATGGCCCCCGACAAACAGGCGACTGCTACGTGCAGCGCCTCATCTCAAGGTGAGAGAGATTCCATGAGAACAGCGGCCAGCAGGATAAATGTCCCGCCTTATGTGTGACGGCCCAGGTCGCCGTGTCACTTCCTGTCCAGGCGCACTGTGGATTCCTCTGGGGACTTTAAAATGCCCGCGGCCTGTGACCGCAGGTGACCTGTGATGAACCGGCTTCTGGGCCACGGTGTCCCAAACCTTAGGTCCTCTGTTTCTTGGGACAGGCTCCAGGCTCCACCTGTCCTGGATAAGCAGCTATGGGAAAAAGTGGATGTTAGGATGTAAAATACGTGTATTCCCCCACAGCATATGTTACATAACATGTTCTATGATATTCCTACACCCAGCATTATAACATTCATATGTGTGTACATCTACAATGAATGAACTTGTGAGAAATATCACAGGGGTCACAGAGGGGACGTCATATTTTCTCTGTCCCATAGAGACATCTGAAACATGACTCACCTAAGCCCCTTGAGAGACACATCCCTCTTGCCTGTCACAACTTTCAGACGTAAATGAACTGACCCGAATATATTGTGTTCTTAAAGAAAACACACGTGGATGAAGCATGCGATGGGCATTTCCTGGTCCATGCCCCACCTCCCATCCTCTCAACGCCTGGCCTTCCCCCCGCCCTTGTCAGGGAGAGGGAGACGTAGGGGAGGAGCTTGCTAACAGCTCTGCATAAGTAGCATGATACCGTTAGCCCACTTACACAGTTAGACGCATTCTAGGCCTCCAACCTGCAGCCCCTGTGGTGGGCTTGGAGTCAGTATCAAAACAACAGTGTCAGTGTCAAAAAGCAGTGTCAGTGTCAAAAAGCAGTGTCAAAAAGCAGTGTCAGTGTCAAAAAGCAGTGTCAAACAGCTTAAAACATAATGGAAGCAGGGAGTCTTTTTTTCTGTGATTAACTATAGCTAAATGTACCAAGCTCCAAATGCAGACGTGGTCCACAAGATGATTTGAAGTTAATCATAAGTTAATCATAAATTAACACAAAAGAGAATGGAACAAATGCATTGCTCTTTTCTCAAGGTGTTGTTACGAATTTTTAGCTTAGTGAATGTCAATTGTAAAAAAAAAAAAATCAAAAAGTTGATTTTGCCATGGATGGATGATCATCATTTTCAGGCCTGCTCCCGAGCATGAGCCAGAGAGGTAGCTGTGTCTGCCTCCCCCCTCCCGCCTCCCCCCTCCTGCCTCTTCCCTCCCGCCTCCCCCCCAAACCTCACCACACCTTGCAAAACAAAATTGAAAACAGCGCTTGTTTTGCCGCTCCAAGAGGCCTGTTTTTAATTATCACTGCATTAGTAATGACGCGGCGAGGCGCAGAGAAGAGCCTCGGCACAGGTGCCACCTTCCGTCCAGCTGCCTTTGTTTACCCAATTAGCAGAAGGGATCGATAAATTAAAAACTGGCAGTTAAACGCCGGCAACTCCGACGTGCCCGGCTGAGTCCGGCTGCCGCAGCCGCCTCGTGTCGAGACTCCCCGTAGAGCGTTTGAGTGGTGCAGAGCACCCCGGGAGAAAGGACAGGCCCCTTCTGCGCCAAGAGTAGCTAAAGTCAGCGAAAACATCTCACTCTGTGAAACTGACCTGATAACTATTTATCAGAGGAGGAGATTTCAGGTCCAGAGAGTACAAATCCAGACCAAGATTTTGTTTCAACCAACCACTTGAGTACTCTGTGACTGTGTCTTTATGCTCAACTGTTTGGTTGAAACAAAATTCTGGTCTCGATTTGTACTGTCTGGACCTGCTGCCTAAACACTTCCTAATACAATGATTACCTGGAATAAACAGAAGCACCAAGTAATATGAATAAATAAATAATGACATTAGCAGTAGCGACAGATAACAGCAAACAGTTAGTATACAGTAGCTGGTCTGCCTTAAGCTGCTGCTTTGCCAAAACACGTCGGGTTTCTCTTCATTAGTTACTGACGCAGGTCTGATATCATCCCCGATCCTGAACAAACATGATGGAACCACACATGTAAAGTACAAGGCGCTTACAGTGCTTGTCCATGACGCTATATGAACTCACTCTTCTTTGTCTTCTTCTAGCAACTTAATTACTGTAAAAATAATTTTTTTGCCTCGTCAAAGGCAAACATCCACCATCTTCACTGCTGCAAAACACATTTAATTCATTTTCCCCCACGGAAATGTTTTTCATTGATTTTTACAATATTTTGAAGGAAAAGATTCAAATTAAGTACATCCTTGGTGATATTTTAGTGACATTTAGGTCACATCTTTACCTAATATTCTTCTAGTTCCTCCCCCACTTCATTAATACCCACTGTAAGCAATCATACCATCCTGCATATAAGCAGTATATACCTGTGGGGGGGGAGGGGGGGCAATCCCCAGAGGGAGAGTCATGTGACTGCAGTTTGCCATACTGATTAATTCCACTTCTCTGTTGTCCCTTGTGAGGTGTATAAATTGGTATATTTTACATATACCCACATACATGTACACTAGATATATATATATATATATATATATATATATACACACACACACAAATATATTGGTGGGGGGGGGGGGGTAAAAACCCGGAATGATTCACAGACAGAAAGTCCATCACACCAGGCTCCGCCCTTTCCTGCGGCCATCCCTGCCAGCCCCCGCTGAAGCAGCAGTTTTGTTGTCGTGTTTGCTTGTAATGTGCAGTCAGTCGCATCTGAGTCCGACCTCATTTCCTTTGAAAAGGGCACCGTTTCCCCAAATAGAGAACCCACTTCCTGCCCAGCCCGCGTCACATGGTTTGGTCCAAACCCCCCTCCCCCTCCCCCACCCCCAGTTTTGGGACATCACCTTGGGATAAACCATCAGCTTTAAATAGCACCGATAGAAAGCAAACTGTGTGCTGGATTGCCAGCACAGCCTTCGGAATTCAGCTAGCTATTTTCGAAAATACAATATAAAATTGACACAGAAAACAGACAGATTAAATCCATGATAATGTTGCCCACAGTTCATGTTATTAATCTTCCACGTAATCCACACAGGCCTTGCTCCTTTCAGACTTCATGCATATGTAATCACTGATGCACTTTGAATACACAGCTATTGTATTATTGACAAGTAGGTGCGAGTGATGTGACGACATGCAAACAGTGAGCTGCTCCGCAGCCTTTCAGCAGCTTTCAACAGACTTTTTTCCTCCGCTGTTGCTAAACGACTCAACGCCGCGTACAACATTGACTCAGGCTGACAGCGGCAGGCGTCCAATTTCTCCCTTTATGTCCGCAAGCAAACAAGGACGTCGGCGGAGCTTGTTGGGTCTAATCAGCGACAGCTCCTGGGCCAGGACAGAGGTCACCGCAGATTGTGGGATTCGGGGGCGGCAGCGGGTCAGCAGAATGGGCCCACGCCGGGCCGGGCCCCGTCCTCCTGCCTCCTCGGGCCCCAGATCCGATAGTCTAATCAAAGTTTCCTTTTTTTCTGCCTTCCCTCCAACTCCACCACCTGAATAACAAGGCCAAAGGTTGACCTCATTAGTTTAATTAGGTGTTAACGGACTCAGGTGGAATGAGAACCAGGCGACGGGCATCCCTTCAAGATTAAAGGCCCAATGGAATGGCGGTGGCCCGGCTCCCACAATGCCTTGCAGGCTCGCCTCCTGTTCCTCTGGGTCAGCCCCGTCCTCCTTCCTTTCAGGCACTTTCCAGGGACAGAATCATCAGCACCACCACAATGATACCATAATGATGTTTTTTGTTCTTTTCAAACATTTTAAAATAGTTGCATCTGGTCATCTTAGGCCAGAACGATATCTTGTCTTTTGGCCAAATTTTGTATAGATTTATTCAATTGTTTATTCAATGGTTTATATATTTTTCTGTTTGTGTTCTTGCTTTCTAGTTTATTTTTTTGCCTCCCCCCCCCCGGTAACCCTGCTCAGCATAAGCGGTTAGAAGATGGATGGATTTATTTACTCCCCAAACCCCCCTCCTTCACTACTTAAACAAAATGGATTGCAGACTTGGCTACAGAATTATCTGGCCCAGACGAAGCTCATCTTTATTACCCATTACACCCCGTGATGCTGTAACAGGAACCATAGCGAATACAGAAACAGCAGCTAATAAATAAAGACATTCATACTGCTAATGCTGCTATAGCCACCGCCGCCCCCGGTCCTGGGTCCAGGGCCTGGAGCCAGCCTCTATATCCTCTAGCTCTGGGGGCTGCTGATTGATTTCCCCCTTGGCCTCCCCTGTCCGTGCCCCCAGGACATCGCTTCACAGCCTGTGTAGCGCAACATTGGGTTTCTTTAGTAAAGGACTCACCAGTCGTAGGAGCGGAAGGACTCGATCCATTTTTAAGGAAGGTAGTTGGGTTCAGCACAAATGTATAAGACAAAATCCATACATAAATGCCCTCTTTGCCTCTAGTAGTCCTCCAAGATGCAACGCCTGGTTAAAAAAAAAAATGGTGTAGCGCCCCACCCACGCACATCCTTAGGATGCATTGCTCAGTTTGTAGATACATTAGCTGAGCACATTGCTAACGCTAAATGCTCCTCCACTACTCTCATACATATGCAGCAGGGCATTGAAGTGGATGGAATTAGTGCTGCAGAATGCCGCTATTAGTGTATTACAGTACAGTTTTATTACAGTTATTATATGAGGCTGTTCGCTGTGTACACAGAGAGTAAAAGGAACACAGGAAGTAAGCTAGCATTTGATTTATGTATCACACTCGCTTTATTGCTGAATGATGGTAAGTTAGAATTTTGCTTTTTGGCTCAGAGGGTCCAAACTCAATCAGACTCTTGCCCATCATGAGCTGTCCTACATTCAGCAATCCGGTACCAAGCCTTTAATGTTGTGAGTGCGCTTCAGCTTGGCGCCCGCTCGCTCGCACTGCGGCACTGGGTCCGACGAGAGCCTCGCGCTAAATGCTCACCAGACGGAACATAGACTCCATCTTGTGAAGACATTATACTTCAAAAAGCAAATGATTTTGCTCCCCTCTCCCCGTTTGCCTCGCTTCACTAAATCTCGTTCCTTGCAATTGTTTTGAGGTGTTTTTTTTTTTTTTTTCCCTTTTTTAGACTTATTTAGTCGCATGCTGTTTCCATGGCATCCGGTGGCAGCGGTTGCCACAAGAAACCATGCATGTTGATCAGTCTACTGCTATGAGAGACCTGGATACAAGGGAAATTTAACAAAAGCAGAAAGAGCTCTCATTATCGCTCGCACTGCACTCTTCTTGACATGAAGTGGGCTGCATGAGATGAGGAAATCCATATGATTAGCGTTACCATATACGACACTAATACCAGCATCGTGTACCAGTAGGGGATATGCAGAAGGGTTTTGCTAAGTAAATGCATTTGAGGCCATTTACATTTAGCCCAAAATGAAGGGGATGGTGAATTAACCCTTTTAGGTATAAACACATAATGTGGTCTTTAGGAAAGCACAGGTAAACATGGAAGGCGAGCTTAGCTAATTGAGTAGAGGCAGGGGATGCAAGTTTACGGAAATCACGGCACCTCACTTCGGCCTCCCAAATACAGCTGGTTCAGGAGCGATTGATGCAGATTAAGGATGCTGGATGAACCTTAGACTGTCCGACTTGGGTGTGGCCACTGGAACTAGAGGGAGGTGCTGATATGCAATCAGAACAAACAAACTTCAATGGTCATGAAAAAAGGCGTGGCTTGAAAATATATACTTCATATATATAGGGTTGGGAACCCTTAGGTTAAAGTAGGTTAAAATTCCACAGAAATCACTGCTGTTGCACCATTGGGCCAGTGAGCTCTGTAAAGTCTATAACTATAATCTAACATGCTCTTCTTTAAGAGTATAACAGATTAATCAGATAATAGCAACCACTCCTACTAGCATGATAAATGGTGAGCTCTGTGGGTTATAAAGTGCCTTACATCTTACATAACGTTCAAACTGTTTTTCAGAGTTGTCCCTACGTTAGCCATGCAGCTTTTAGATGTTCCCCCGCTAAAAATAATTTATCTCACCATGGACGAGCGACGCCCTGTGGGGAAGCCATCCCAGTCGTCCATCCCTCATAAATCAAAACTCATAAAATAGTTAGATGCAGTATTTAGTCCACCGCTGTCCAGCGTCGTGTGGATTAGCATGCAGCTAGCGTTGAGTAATCTAGCATTTGTTATGTATTATTATAATTACGATGGGTGCTTATTCATTAGGCAGCTGATAAAAAAGACACAGTAGTTATATGTCAGTAGATTTGAATAGTAAATCATCCATTTATTTATCATAAAGGTAATGGCCTCCCAACCTTCACCCATAATTGTCACTTTTGTAAAATGGCCATTATGCAGAAACCAATTAACAGTAGTCCATTACTGCTGGGTTTTATCTTACTGCAGACGTAGCGAGGTCATCCTTTGATATTTCACACTAAAAAAAGTTCTTAACCGAAACAACTTCAACACTAGATGAAACGCAGGCAAAGGAGTAACAAGACGTTCTCTGAACATCACTCGAGCCCTGACTGCTTTTTAGCAGAAACTTCATTTATCTCGCCGCATTCTGCCACCGTCGGCTGAGGTGCGGGGGGGGGGAGAGAAAAGTTGAGTTCTAGATGAAAGCTTAAGACCTGCAGGAAGAGTCGTCGGCAAAGACGGGCGCAGCATAATGTGCCACCTTCGTAAGGACAGACTACCGAGAAAAGACCTAATTAAGACTACGTGGGTTTAGTGTGTTTGCTTTGCTCTCCAAGAGGACAAAGCACTGATTGCTCTGTAAACATATTCATTAGAAAAACCTCCCTATTTGCAAATTCACCTTATATTTTAACCGGTATGCGACAAGACTACAGCACAGGCCTTCATATTTTGGCTAGCGTGCTTTAGCTAGTTAGCACATTTTAGCTAGCATGCTTACTAATGTATGGCAGTGTCCGAAATGCAAACACTTTCACTTAAGTGGCCTCCTGTTTCAGAAGATCGTCATGGACGCAGAGACAGGTGGCAGGCTGTGCATAGATAAAGCCCACTTACCTTGGGCACGGCACCAACATTATCCTGCACGCAGCTTTATGTCCTCAGCATAAAAGGGATGACTACTGATGATTTAAGCGAATGCTTATTACACCAGCCACAGTTTATCATAAGTATGGGTAGCTATTTTTGGTTCATTAAGTCATATTACCCTCATAAGTGGGGAGCATAAGGATTACAGTATTGAAATATAACTGAAACATAATTTTAACGAGGGGTGCATTTTATCGTTACAACATGTAGGCTTGTAATGACCAATATCTATAATTTCACTTAAAATGTTTTCAATGAATATTAAATGTTATTAATATTCAAGTCAGTCTACTTAGGCTCTTATCAAACACATTCATAGAGCTTGAAGTAAGAATTTGAGTCTCCCAATTAATAATGGAATGAGACAAATTACATGTGTGAAGTGGTTATTGCTGTTATTTGGATTTAACTATCTAATTGTTTTTGTGGTCGAATTTATTTAGTCACCTGGCACTTTCTGTGCCTTCTGCAGAATACTATGAACTATTGAGAATTTTAAAGACTTTAGTGTTATCTGAAGTGCTTTCATACATCTAAAGTCGTAGAAATGGGTGAAACCGAAAGCTTAAAACAATCGCAAAGGACACAAATATAAACTAAACAGACATTTAGTTTTGCTGTCACTTTTTTCTCCGCCCAAACTTGGGAAGCGACATTATGGGATGCCACCCTGGCTGAGAGTGTTTGCCCCCCCCCCCCTCCCCGAATCTCGCAGGCCACTCAGCTGTACCTGGAGCGTTCGCAAGCGTCTGTCGCTGGCGAGGGCAGAGCTGGACGCCGCACCCTCACGGAGAGCGATTAAACGGCCTGCTGGCTCTTCAAGCGAGGCCCGGGCGCCGTGACACTTGTCTGGCGGCGTTCTCCAAGGCCGGGGGGAGCGGACGGGCCCACGCCAATGTACACAGCGCTGGATCGGCGTCACGGTTGTCTGGATGTCCTAATTGATCCTACGGTGCCCGTTTGTTGCTGCCAAGATGATGGCAAGACTGAGGAGGAAGGGATTGTCCAAAGCCACAGGTTTCCTGTTAGCCAATGAAAGCATGAGATGGTGCTCCGAAACTGCAGAATATTCCCAGCTCTTCAAAGAAAAAAACAAGAAATGGAAATGTTTCACAGAATAGGAAATTACGTTTGGGAACATTAACTCTGCAGGGGACAGGGCAGTGAACTTTATTCTTAGAATGGAAATTACTGTATATGAATCTGTCCTTATTCTCCCATCAAAGAATCCTCCCTGGCACTAGGGGCAGCGGTGAGCGTGGTTTTTCTGACAGAAGCGAAGCTACCTTGATTTTCTTTTCACACACCCAGGACACGTAGTCTTGATTGGCCTGGATGTTCCACATGGGGCACCTGGCCCAATCAGAAACTCTATAGATTGTGCCAAGAAGAAAAAGAAAAACAAAAAAAGCTGTATGAGCTATTGTTTATACCAGCACAAGCATCTACTCCTCTCTAAGGGATCAAGTACTTAATAATGGTACAGCCCATGTTGGCAACACCTCAGAAACACCTGTGGAATTTGGGTTTTGAGCCGCTCATCGGCAATTAAATACAGACCTTTGAAGAAAGCTCAGGCATGGCTGCCAAAATTAAATGCATGTACTGCACAGAGAGAATTCCCATTTCAAGTTCAAAATCCACGGAGAGGCACTGGGAGGCACTGGGAGCCTGACGACTTCGTTTTCTTCTTCCAAAACATCAGGAATGATCCTTTCATCACAGATCATAAAACATATACGAGTTTCTTTGGCAAGACTTACAAAACAAGTATTGTCCCTGTCTTGCTGTTCATCTTACGCTTGCAGGTCTAGATTCTAGTAGTTTAGAGGTCTGTATGGTCCTTTTACTGTCTGCAATCTAACAGTTAAATGTGAAAGAGTGCAGGATCTCAGTCATTACTGCTGTTTTCTTTATTGGTCTCCTGTATAGCGGAGCACGTGCCACAATCCTTTGTATCGCCTTAGACTGTCCGACTTGGGTGTGGCCACCGGAACTAGAGGGAGATACATTGGTCCTGATATGCAATCAGAACACGCAAACCACAATGGTCATGAAAAAGGACGTGGTTGAAAATATATACTTCATAACCTGTGTTAAGCACACCGGCCCTAATCTGTCAAACCCTCCCACCGCCACAAAACCCCCAAAATCTAACACTTGCCCCTCAGATGCAAATCATTTTCTGCTGTGTCTTTTAGCATTTTTCACGAAACACTCAACCTATCGTTTCTTGGTTGCCATGGGAACTAATTATTATTTTTATCACTTTGTTGAACTTGGCAACAATTAAGAGCCAGACTCTCAGACAGTATTTTTCTTTTCTGCTCGCAGACAAAAATATCTTAAATCCATACTGAATGAATAATTTTGCGATTTTTCCTGTTCCAAGTTGTGCACTGCAGCGCACAAGCGTGCATCGTGCCCCCCATCACGTCCCCTGCGTGTACCGTTAGTCAGGCACTACTAAGACAAATCGCTGTTACTTCATTAAAACCTCATTATGATTTTTTTGTGCATTAGTGAGAACCAAACTGTGTTAGTTTCGTTAGAAAATTCCTAACATTATATCTGAAGGCTTGGTCTGAATTTTCTGTGTATGCAGACAATGTCAATCAAAGACCATATTTCAAGCTGCAGAATAATTTACCTTATTTGGTCTTCTGACCTCCTGGCTGATGCTGATTACTGCTGGTACCTAAGTACTGATGAACATTACCAGCGGCTGTCTCTGATTTCACATGCAAGTTTTTGTTTGTAGAGTAGATTTTGATACGATTTAGCACCTTAATCCAGTAACGGATACTAAGATACTAAGTGTTTCTCTGTTGAATTATAAAATATAAGACAGTGATTGCCACTTAAATGTAAGAGCATTGCAGCAGCACACAGAACAAACATGCTGCCAGCCTTCTGTTTGTTCAGGTTTGTTTGTCTGTTTCCTTTGTTGTCACCTGCTAGTCTGTTCAAACTGTTTTGTGTACCATCACAGAAAGTGCCGAATAATAGGCAAGGAGTGTAAAGTCTGGAATAGTGTAATATCAGATCAAAACGTCCCTTGATCACGTCGCACAACAGAAGAAACGCCATCTGTCTGCGCAAACACTAGCGGGTAGCAGCCTCAGACTGTCGCTCGACAGAGAGCCGAAGACGGTTGCCTCGTGTTTCTGTTAAAAAAATGAAATTAAGTCAGTCACAGGGTCTCCGTGTTTACATGCAGAGGCTGAGTTATACCCAATTTATCCAACGGAAAGTAGTACGTCTTTCAAAGAACGACGGCGGAGGGGTGTGAGGGGGTGCTGTTTTGTGTGGAGGCAGAGGAGCGGCTGTTTGGTTAGCCGTAGCGGTGGGGCTGATTTGACACACGCTTCCGTAGTAAAACACAGCCTGTGTTTTGATTGCTGGATGTGTCGGCCCAGCTAGAGGAATCCCATCAATCCCAGTCGTCCTGGGGCCCAAGCCGACGCAAGTGCGTCTCCTACCAGCGCGGGGCATCCAAGATTACGGCAACACAGAGTTTCACCTCCAGCCCTGTTCGAATGACCCGTCCGGGCCAGACCGCAAAGGGTCGCGGGGGCTGGCGGCTCGGGGGCGTAAACACAGCAACGCGGTGAAAAAAAATAAACGTCGACACAGCCAAATGAAAACAGAATCTGCGTGTGGATCTGGGCACGGCGCTTAAAGGTGCATTTTAGCTGGAGGTCATGAGTATGGTGTTAAGCCATCAGCAACGCAGAAAAGGATCATAAAAACACACACTATTTTTTTGCACCGTCTCTTTTCACTGTTTCTCCTGCTCCACTTATCTCCATTTTCATTACAGCCCTATTTGAGTGAAAACAACACAACCCACAGCCGGGGAATTATTAGCCACAATCACATCTGCCCTTCTCCGATGACAGTGGGGACCTGAATGGATTCCAAACCAGAGAGGAACAAAAAAACACAATCAATTTGATTTGAAAGGGGGGGAAAACTGTTGCCTATTTTATTACATGGATTGCATTATTATGCCCAATTGAATTTAATTAATTGCATTAAAATATAATTAATTATTTTTCAGTTCAGCTGGTTCAACAGCATTCTACTGGAGGAGCTGAAAGTAGGAGCAGATAGCCTGTTTTGGGTTACTGAGGGTTACTCCATAAGCCTATAAATAACTGCGACTTAATGTAACCAGGATAGCGTCTCCATAGCAGTAAAACAGTGCTTCGCCTTCCCGCTGTTCAAAATTCATTTTAAAGAACAGTAATAACTGTAATAGTAAGTAATAGCTGTGATTATGATTATTAATGTGTGATTGCGTGTGCCCAGAGACGGACTGGCATCTCGCGCAGCTTTCTCCCTGCCCTGTACCCCAGGACAGGTGCCAGGATCGGTGCGGTGCAGCCCTGCATGAACAGTACCAGAAGAAAAATCGGTGCATGGATGGATGGATGATTACGTGTTTCACAAGCGTGTTTCATAACACGTGTGAGAAGGTTTTCACGAGAACGTCGCAGCCATCGAGGGGTGTCAACGGACAATGAGATGACAAACATTAACTCAGGTCGGCAATTAACAGCACATCATGTTGTGATAACATTAAATATGCAGTAAAATGCTCAAAAATACTGTATTTAATACAAAATGTGGAAAAACATATCTGATATGAAAGTAAATCCATTAACAAAAATTAAGAAAATAAGACACTATTTTTTTCATTTTTGTATTGATTTACTGATTAATTACACTATATTGCCAAAAGTATTGGGACACCCCTCCAAATAATTGAATTCAGGTGTTCCAATCACTTCCATAGCCACATGTGTATAAAATCAAGCACCTAGCCATGCAGACTGCTTCTACAAACATTTGGGAAAGAATGGGTCACTCTCGGGAGCTCAGTGACTTCATGAATGGTACCTTGATAGGATGCCACCTGTGGAATGAGTTCATTTGTGAAATTTCCTTGCTACTAAATATTTCACGATCAGCTATTAGTGGTATTATAACAAAGTGGAAGCAATTGGGAACAACAGCAACTCAGCCACAAAGTGATGGGCCACGTACTGTAACATCACAGAGCGGGGGCACCGCATGCTGAGGCGCACTGTGCAGAAGTCGCCAACTGTCTGCAGAGTCAGTAGCTACAGACCTCAGAACTTCATGTGGCCTTCAGAGTAGGTCAAGAACAGTGTGTAGAGAACTTCATGTAATGGGCTTCCATGGCCAAGCAGCTGCGTCCAAGCCTTACATCACCAAGTGCAATGCAAAGCGTCAGATGCAGTGGTGTAAAGCACACTGTCACTGCACTCTAGAGCAGTGGGGACATGGTCTCTAGAGTGAAGAATCATGCTTTTCTGTCTGGCAATCTGATGGACCAGTCTGGGTTTGGCGGTTGCCAGGAGAACAGTACTTGCCTGACTGCTTTGTGCCAAATGCAAAGTTTGGTGGAGGGGGGATTATGGTGTGGGGTTGTTTTTCAGGGGTTGGGCATGGCCCCTTAGTTCCAGTGAAAGGAACTCTTAATGCTGCAGCATTCAAAGCCATTTTGGACAATTTCATGTTCCCAACTTTGTGGGAACAGTTTGGGGATGGTCCCTTCCTGTTCCAACATGACTGTGCACCAGTGCACAATGCAAGGTCCATAAGGACATGGATGAGCGAGTCTGGTGTGGAGGAACTTGACTGGCCTGCAAAGAGCCTTGACCTCAACCCGATAGGACACCTTTGGGATGAATTAGAGTGCAGACTGTGAGCCAGGCCTTCTCATCCATCATCAGTACCTGACCTCACAAATGCTCTCCTGGAAGAATGGTCAAAAATCCCCATAAACACACTTCTAAACCTTGTGGACAGCCTTCCCAGAAGAGTTGAAGCTGTTATAGCTGCAAATGGTGGGCCAACTCCATATTAAAGCCTCTGTTTTAAGGATGGAATGTCATTAAAGTTCATGTGTGTGTAAAGGCAGGTGTCCCAAAACGTTTGGCAATATACTGTATGTACTGTAAGTAATAATATAATGCTATTCGTTGGGGTATAGAATGACTAAAGCATGTTCTTCTAGAGTATTTGTGCAGTATTAATCTCTGTGTTGTGTGAAGATCCATTCATACTCTGTTGTTGTTTTCCTATAGCATTTGTGTATAAAGGAAAGAACAAAAGAATCAATAGCCCCAAATTACATACAAAACCTCCTGCCTGTAGGGGGCGATGTAGAGACACAGCTTTTATTGTCTGTATTTGTTTTCCGTCTTTCTGTGTTGAGCTTGGCCATGGCTGATAAACCAGGCTCTGGGGACGAGAGTCGGAGATCCCAAAAGCACAGAATGAGAGCCCCCATGAAACGTCGCTGGAAAGACACGATCGGGTCTGACCTTGCGGGTAGTGCTGCCAAGCCCCCATTTTTTCAGGCGAGCTCCAGCAAAGGGGCATCTCGGCACTGCCCGCCCCGAGCCTGGAGGAGATCCTGGCACGAGGCCGCATTTCAGACAATTAAACCAAAATTGGCCCTGAGTCGTCCCCAGTTTCAGCAGTAGGATCATGACTGCGGGCCAACGCGGATGATGAGGGCCTCACCGCGGCCATTCAGCACAGCAGAGAAGCGATCCCAACAGCCACAGTGATGGACCCCCCACATCACTGCAGCACGCTAATGAGACAGCCGGATAAATCGCTCATAGTGTGTCTGTGTGTGCCCTGTGACGAGCGGGCATCCCGTCCAGGGTGTGTCCCCTGCCTTGTGCCCAGTGCTTCCTGGCATAAGCTCCAGGCTCGCCATGACCTTGTACTAGATGGATGGATTAAGTAAATAGAAGTGAGGGGGAAAAAAGAATAACTTCCACATCAGATCCACACAGATACAGAATCAAAGAGCTGTGCTCCAGTAAGATGACATGCTTCCACATGAAAGCTGTGGTATGCACGTGCTTTGCTGGATATGCCACAAGTCCCACATGGGGTGGCGTCTGCATCGTTAGCATTGCCGCTAACGCCGATCCTGCATTCTTACATGCCTGCCTCTCCGGTGGGTGACTCAGTGCGGCTTCGCTCAAAGCGCCGACTTCGGCTGCGTCTGTAAAATTCACCCTGCGTGCAAAGGCTGCCGCTCTTTTCAGTCACCGCCACAGAGAGCAGCTGTCATTGACAAGTACAAACGTAGAGGCTGGGTGGACGTCGTAACGGCGAGGCGATTATAAATCTGTCCAGCTTCACCACACAAGCGCCAGATAAATTGGTATTGTCTTCCATTTATAGTTTTCTCCACTTAGTCGCTTTTCTTTCTTTTGTCTTGGATTTTTATGGGTAAAATGAAATGACGATGGGGCATTAATGATTAAGCTAAAGGCATTCTGTCCGGAAAACCTTAGACCAGACATCCAGGTTCTGTTATAAACTTGAGTCACAGGCCAGCTGACACCTGTACATTCAGCGATTACTGGACGGACCCTTGTTCAGATGACAACCCTGTAAAGACACATTAATAACACTGATCTTCTGGCAGAAAAGCCAGTGGCAAAGAGCCTTAGCGACTCGTATCTGCTAGAGACCACCTTTAGAAACCTTGTACACCAAAGCCAACTGTACACACAGGTAACTTGGTTCCACAGCTGACCAGGTTAGTTTTGGGGAAGCCTCTGTAATTCAGGGCACTCAGAGGGAAGGTGATTACAGCTGTTGAGTCCTGGTTATTCCGAGGGAGTATTACTAATATATCTGTCGTGTGTCACAAAGAGGTTGATGGAAAAATGCAAGAGAACTGGACTAGTAACCCAAGAGTCAGGGGCCAGGGATCAGAGGGACACAAAACTGCCTTAATACAGCATTTAACCCAGAATCCATCCATTTTCTGTAACCACTCATCCTATTAAGGGTCGTGGGGGTCCAAAGCCTATCCTGGAGTGTACAGGTGCAAGGCAGGGAACAACCCAGAATGGGGCACCAACCCATCACAGGACACACTCACACACCATTCACACACCTACAGGCAATTTGGTAACACCAATTAACCATGGGGAGGGGGGGACTGGAGTACCCAGAGGAAACCCCACGGGGACTGGAGTACCCAGAGGAAACCCCACAAGAACATGGGGAGAGCATGCAAACCCCACACACACAGAGCCATGGCAGAGACTCGAACCCTGATCTCAGAGGTGTGAGGCAACAGTGCTGACCACCACACCACCATGCCGCCCCCAACCCAGAATCCTTTGCTAAAAAATACTGAGATGTATCCTGTGCTGGACTAGAGAGACACTGCATGCTTCAGAAGTGTCCGAGGGGTCGCCGAGGGGTCGCCCGCGGACGGCACGCACCACGTGTGGCCCCCAGGGGTCGCTGAAGAGTCGCATCTTCAGTGGGCTCCCTGATGAGCCTGGCTCGTAAGAGGCCCACTCTGCCTCCATGCTGGCGAGATGAAAGGCAGTCTGGGAATGGCTTCAGACAGCTGCAAGCGCCCGACTCGGGCGCGAACACAGAAGCAGAGCGCAAAAACAGAGCCACAACACAGGAGCTTTTTTATTCATTATTTCCTGTACTTATTAGTTGGAACCGTGTTTCTAGCTATGGGAAACGTAAAATGCTAAAATGGTCAGCGCTGAGGACTCAGAGTGCTGACCCGGGCCCCGGGCCCCATGAAAGTGGCTCTCACACACTGGCTGAGTACTAATGGACTCGCCGACTCGCTTTCCTGATTTTAATTTGGGTTCAGCCCGGAAACTTCAGCGCTGTACAGGTTCTCGTCTTCAGAATGTGGCAGAAAATGCACGGATTTTGTTCCATTTACTATTTTTAAAAAATCTTTTCTTATTTGTTCAAAGAAAGGATGGCTACTGGTTTTTGTGCCATCGTTGCTGGACTTCTTGCCTGGAGAAACGTGGCAATATATCCGATACCGATGTCGGTACAGCACTTACGGGCTTGCGCCTGTGATCCGAGTGACAGTCCCCCAGCCCAATCATAGCAGGGACTAAAGTGTGAGGGGCAAAGCAGACACTTACAGGTGTTCGTTAGGAAAGGAACGACAGGTATGTGCAAGTTTAGTCAAAGAAAATAATCATCCTACACCCTGTTTCTTTTCAAGCGAAACACCCGCATGGGGGATTAATCAACAGCAGCTCCACCCACTTCCTCCCAATGACAGCAGCCATAATTTATTTAAAGAACAGTTTCGATGGTAAGATTGAAATATTGAGGTCGAATCTGAAGTTTAATGTCTGCCTACCAGCAATCCTATACCGCACAGGCTGCCAGCCCTTAGCAAACTTCACTCAGCCAGAAACACAAGAACCTGTGGCTTTTTATTCCATGGGAGGAACTAAATGAATCATGTCCCACAAACCATCCATCTGTATGCAGAGGTGGATAGTTCAGGTCCAGAAAGTAAAAATCCAGACCAAGGTTTTGTTTCAACCATCCACTTGAGTCCTCTGTGACTGTGACTCTGTATACTCAACTGGTTGGTTGAAACAATTTTGGTCTGGATTTTAACTTTCTGGTCCTGAACTACTTTATTTTTACTTCCTGGTCCTCAGCCTATATGGTGGAGGTGAGTGGCTCAGTCTCTGTGCCTGTGGTCAGAAGATCTTCAGCTTCAGTTGAACAGTCACATATCCACGAGCCCCTAACCCCCAGCTCCGGGGGTGCAGCAGGTTGGCTGACTGTGCTGTGACCCCCACCTTAAGCTACGAAGAGCAAGACGAGGTAGGGAAAGAAAAGGATTCCAATGCACCTGTACTTGTGCAAATGGTAAACAAAGGATTTATCATTTTATATTAAATTTAATAGGAACAACATCTGCCTTCCTTTCAAATATCATCAAGTCATTGTCATGGAAAGGCTGCAGGCTGTGATATCACACCCTAATCAAACTGGCAGAAATCTATGATTCACAAACAGAATTTCAAACGTTTCGGCCACTTGAAACCACTTTATGGAAGAATGATACCAGAACATGCATGTGCAGCTTAGAGTCTGCTGTCACACTGCCTATAAGCTTTACATTTACCAAACTAAGTGCTGAAAGGTACTTCAGAAGAGGTCCTCACAGTTTGTGAAGCTGCCACCTTCAGCTCCAAGCCCCATCTCACCACTTGGTTCCCAGCGCTCTGTTGACCCTCCCGGAAGCTCGATTCTCTGGTACATCCATCCGTGTTGTATAACCACTTCTCCTGGATGTGGGGGCCACCCTGTGAGGAACGCCACCAATCACGGGGCCACACAATGGGCATTTCACAGTCATTGGGTCATTGTGCTACATGTTTTTGGGCTGCTGAAGGAAATCGGAGCTGGGAAGGAAGACCCAAATCAAATTCAAACCCCAATCCCAAAAGCGTTCTACCCACCAAACCAGCTGTGCAGTGCAGTTCGGGTTTGTTAAAACATACCACTATTTTAAATCCACTTTTCCTTTCAAACACCCAACTTTCTCTGGTATGAATAATACGGCACATGTGCAGAATTAGTAGTTCATGTAGAGAATTTGTCGCTCACACATGAAAAGGCTCTTTAATGTCCCCAGCTTTTGTCCATCAAAAAGTCATGAGTCACAGTATCTCCATTGGCGCCAATGTGGTGGGCAAATGATAATGGTTTGTTTTTGACTAATAACTGGGAATAAAGAGAATTTTTAAATACGGGGGAAAGCACATGTGGGTCTGCGCACAGCATTTGATGGTATTAATCATGAAAGTGATTTCAAATTACAGTGCGCTCTGCCAGAAGTGTCACTAAAGAAGCTGACGGCTCTAATTGTTTGCGGGATTTTGCCAATCACAATGTTTTTTTGTATTTATTTTCCCGGGATTATGGATATTTCTCCTGATTAATGCAGCAGGGGAAAACGGATGATGGCGTCTGCGATGGAGACCGAGAGCCAATCGCGGGCTGTTTATTTACACAGCTTCTCTGTTTTGACCATTTGTTTTCATTCCGGCAAGCAAAACTCGCATTCCTGTCACAACGCGGAGTCGCGGCCTTTCCTTTTCAGCAACAGAGGGGCCAAGAATAGCAGGAATGATTGAGGGAAAGGTGCAGCGGGAGAGCCGGAGCATTTAATGACCCAGCAACATATCGGTAATTGGTAACACATTGGAACAATGTAGTGCAGCGTGTCTATTGGAGTTGACAAACAAGCACACAGTGGCCCTATTTCTGACCATAGTGAGCCTACCGTCGCTAAAGCGCTACCTGCTTAGCTATGAGCGACAGTTAGCGGCTTCACACCTACGGAAGTCCAGCTGTACTGAATCTCGTCGCCTCTGTATCTCCACGTGTTTCCGTTCATGTTAGAGGTGTGGAGCTGGGGTGAACGAAGCCCGTCCCCCTAATGGCGAAATCATGCCAAAACACTGTCATGGTGAGAGACACGGGTTTGAATTGAGGATGGACGAGGACGCCACACACCCGGGGAGGATGCTTGGATGCACTTCCTGTTCCGCTTCCTGTGCCCCTTCAGAGTCAATGCTGAGGCTGCCGGTTGCTCTTCTGAAGCTAAAGACCCGGAAACCGATGGCGAGGTAGCAGGTCAGACATTTATAGAACAGCCCATCTACACTGATGAACATGCTATCCATCAAATCTCCAAATAATCATAATGTACAGCAACACAACACAAGGCTCCATCTAATACGGCCTTATTAGGAGCGGACCCTCCCCAATCAAAGAATGTGATGTAGGTCTCGTTAGCTTGAATGGGAGATACTTTATTGGCCCTCTGATGTGCAAAACATAATCAGGAACCCATATAATACAGCATGACGGACCCTGTGTACTTGTATTCCTATCCATTAGCAAAGCCCACACTCCAGCATGGAATCCTCGCACGCTTAAAGCAGCAGTACCAAAGCTATATGTAAAGTCATTTCCCCAGCTTTGATACAAACCAGAAGTGCAAAGTATCGCATGGCATATTGCTAGGCCGTGAACAGATCAAAATTCAAAGTCTGGTCTTATGTCTACTGAGTTGAAATATGGAAAGTCGACCCATCATAAAGCTGTATTAAAAACACAATTCGGGGTTGAGCTCAACTGTTCTGGTGCATTCTGGGAATGCTAAGTATTGTTAACTGTCCAACCGCGCTTGGGTTGCTTCTGAAGGACAGTGCCAGTTATATTTTTTTCTGCTGTGGTCGTGAAGGGCGGCCTTGTTCACGCGACGTTTCAGGTTTGTTGCAAGGAGGCTTCAATCAGGGTTTGGCTCCCCAGGACATTCAAACAGGCACAAACAAAACAAAGACGTCCAGTTTTCCTGATTGTCCCGTGTTTTTACATGTGGTTTCGCATCAAGACATGACCTTTAACTTCTGGGTAACAGCTTGGCAATCACAGGCTGAAACGACATCGTGATGGCCCGTGCCGTCTACCTATCTGTTTGAGAAGATCCTAATTTTCTGTTTTTCGACTTCCAGTCACAATTTCTGACGCTGAGGACCCCAGCTGAAGAATGTCACATGAGCACTGAGCAGTCACAACCCAGTCAGGACCAGCCTGTCATCTGGGGTCACACCACCAAAGCTGGTGTGGCTGTCACCGGTGGATCATGCTTTCCATGCTTAGGAGACAACCAACAAAAAACACCAAATCCAAGCATTTGTATTTGTTCATTTTACATTACTTACAAGATGCCTTCAAAACACACTGAAACACATTAAACTCCTTCAGTGGGTTTTCTCTTGCCAAGTGCATAATGTCACAAGCCCCTCCTTGTGGCTGGGGTGGGCATTTCCTTAACCGCTAGGCGAGCTGACTCCCCCACCCCCTGCCCCAGGACTGCCCAGTAAAAAGAAACCAGTTAGGATATAGTGATACAGGATACCCGCCCAATCACAGCCATTCTAAGATGGCCGCGGTTGCGCAGGAAATAAAGCAGGATTAATATCAGGAGCTGCACCACTGAATCCCCGAGGTCTATCAGAAGGACTTTCACATAGCAGCCATGATGCTGCTAAAATGATGCATGATTTAATATATATGTGTGTGTGGGGGGGTTATGTGTATATTTACATTATGGGGACCAAATGTCCCTAAAAAACTGTTATTTTGATATTGTGGGCACCGCCTTTTCAGTCCCCAAAAGAGGAAATTCCATTTTATAAAGATCTGTGACTTCAATCAAGAACTAAAAATGCCGTAACTTATGGTTAAGGTTAGGGCTGGGTAGGGGTTAAGATCGTCATGCTTGTGTGTCAGCACACTGTGTAAAAGTCTATCTGGACTGACGTGTTTGCCCCCCCTGGAATTAATGAGCTCTCCCTTAATGTATGCCTGTGTGTGACAGCGGGACGTGACACCAAGCCGGTGTACCTGTTCCTACAGTCTCATCAACATTATTGATGCATGTGAGTGTGTGCATTGTATCTTGATTCATGCAAATAAGCACATTATGTGTTTCCTCACATAGAGTGTGATTCATACAATAACTAAATGCTGCTGTTACCCGGAGGCTTAATAATGATGTATTTGTGCGTGTGCAGGATCAGGGGGCCTGTTCTAAGTGGCCGTTCTCTCCTTAAGCACCTTGAATACCATACTGTACATTGGCTTCCGCATCACAACACCCTGGTCCGGCTAAAATGGCATCCTAACCAATGCCGAGCTTTCACCTCCTGTTTGAGTAGGCCCTTGTTTCGCCTCCTTCCTCCCATGGTGTGGAGGGTGACGGACACCTTCAGGAACCTTCAGCATGCAAGATCTACAGGATAAGTGAACATAAACAGCTCGAAACAAGCTCCTCCCACCTTACAATTATTAAAATACAGTTTTAAAGGTGACTTCACCATTACAAGATTATTACGATAAATAGTTAGCAGCTACATAAAATATACTAAGGAGCACAAAACGCTGAAATAGCTAAAATGACGAGGCAGATACGCTCATTTACATTTACACACCTCACATGCAGAATTTGCTCTAGGGGGATAAAGATTTAAAAAATAACCCTGGCCCCTTAAGTCCCCGTGAAAGAAAGGGAAGCAGCGGGCAGACCCTAGCACCGTAACAACTGTGAAAAACACATTTTTTGCAGGAGATTCTTGCTGGAGAACCGTGGATTACAGCTTAGGAAGGGCACTCGGCCCCCCGCTGGCTTGGCGGCGTCCCCGCGCCGCTCAGAATGGCAGAGAGCCTCCCGTTCACGCGTTCAGCTTATTCCTCTCCCGCCATTTTGGAGCCGTCTGCGCCGCGTCTCCTAATCCGCGGTGCTCATTTCCCACTCCGGTCATTCTCTTCCACTTTTCAATAAGGTTTCGGGTGACGACACGGCTCGTCTCTCATCCCCGAGCCCGATTCTCTCTCCTTTTCACCCCGGAGCAGCCGTGCATGCACCAGGAGGCCGGCAAACGTGGGCGTGCATGCCTGCACGGTGCCACTTCCTGTGGCGGTGACAATGCCACCTTGCGGCCCCCTTGAGGCACGGAGGGGGGGCGGTGGGGACTCACAGGGCAACTTATCCCAGGCCAGACCCCCACAGCCCCTGCTCTGTAACCTCTTTGTTCTCCCAGAATGATGGTTTAATGCTCTCCACTGTAGGTGTCCAGAAGAAAATTCAAATGCATAACCCCCCCCCCCCCCCCAAGCACAGTGACGCAGTGTGACACCCTCGACTCCATTTCATGTTGTTGGACTACAGAGGGGCAAAGAAACAGATTAACTGAAACCATGGAACTTAAAGGGGGGGGGGGGGGTTATTCCATCTTAGGAGACACCCCCCATCATGCCTTCATTTCATCCTTCCCTATATAAACTAATAGAGTGGATATAAATTCAGCCTGAATTCAGTCATGAAATGTTATTAAGTAGATGCAGGGGGTGGGGGTGTGTAATAGCATTAAGTTCCAACAAGGCAAGGAGACATAAATTACATTTCACCACAATTTCAGTGCAGCACATCGTCAGCAGTGAAACAAAGTGCTACTTTCTGCCGTATTTCACAAGGAGCAGCACCTGCTCCGGTGAAATGATCTGTCCATATCCAACCATTTTGCCAAACACATATCAACTTAAAAGCAGGTTACTTCCACAGAGCCTCAGATGGGAAACTCTCACGTGAAGGGGGGGTTGCTGTAATAAATATGCGCAAATCATCATGTCATAATACCATTTTGCTCATGGCTTTGAAATAATAAATATTGGAATACGGAACGTAGGCCTGCATAAATATGCCTACTTGCCACACTAGGTATGTAATATAAAATACCTATAAACACACAATTACATGTGTGTGTCGCTTGCGGTTGTCATTCACAAATAAATCTGTAATTTCGCGTCGACGAATAAACATTTAAAAGTAAGTTGCATTAATTGTGCAAAACTACAAGTATCTTAGTTTAAAGTGTAATTATTGTATATTGATTTGTATGAATGTATTATTACCAAGGGAAAAGTGACAAAGCCACACCAATATGTGGCCTTTTATGGGCGCAGGAATATGACTAAAATAAAATCCAAAGCAGTTAAAATATTGACATAATAATAACGCGCTGCCGTATTGCACGGCCAACAGACAATAAACATAAATACCGCTACCTTCACCATTTTATTTTGTAGAATAACTGGTGGTGGAGTCCGAGCATGTTCAAAGCGCCCTTTCAGCCTCCTTGGCTCCGTTACGGGGCGAAACTCTAGCGTGTGGCCGGACTTGAGTGCGCTGCTGGACCGACCCGTAAGGCAGCGCCGTGCGATCCGACCGGGGTCGCAAAACCCAACAATACCAATCTCTGTCTAAATTTAATTGCGATGCACTGATGAGCAGCGTCTTCTTGCATCATAGAACCGAATCAATCCATACAACAAAGCATTAATATCTAAACATTTCTCTGGCCAAACCGCCGAAATGAAACTGCGCGCAATCACCGACATGCAAGTGGAATCACAAATATTTACCATTCCGTGACTTCAAATGATTTGCTAATTTCAGGGAAATAAAAGACTTGAAACAAATTGCTAAAAATTGCTTCTATGAAACCGCCACTAAATTTTAATATCCTCTGGTGAATGAAAATGAATGTGGGTGCGAAGTGTGAGAGTAAAAAGTAGCCGTATCGTTTTGTTGTGATGCACCACTTGTGGGATTTCTTCTAAATGGAAACCCTGGATAAAATAAATGAATAGAAAAAAATCAATCTAAAACTACTAGAGTCTCTGGAAAAGTTTTTTATTGATCCAGCCAGAAATATCGAAACAAGGAAAGTTCCTAAACGCATCTTTTTCAGGCACAAATGACAAACAGAAATAGAAATACAGAACTAAAAATTAAACAGTACAACTAAATGAAAAGTGGTTCGCATTAAGTGCTTCATTTGAGATTTTTTTTTTCTTTTTGTTTTTAATAAGACCGTTTTGAACAGGATGAAAATTGAGTGTATTACAGCCTAATGGGAGAGAACACGCTGGTACTTTCGCCAAAGTGGAGATAGAAACATGGACAAAAATTAGGCCTGTTTAATTTTTTTTTTAAATGTTAAATAACTCATTCATCTCAAATATACCTTGTTCACTATTTTGCTTCTGTAGTGATCAAAATGGAGATACCAATACTGAAAATGTACAGGGCAGACAAAACTTTTTTTTAAATGTCCCCTGACCAGGACAGGCAATTCAGAGATGGATGGATTTTTAAAATGAAGCTACATTTTAACCTTTTTATTAGAGTATTATTCATCTCCAAGTTATTGTTCCGCTTTCCGTTGTGTTCCCCGATAAACGCATACAAAGTCGCTTTGACGTTTCCACTAATATGAAACAATTTTAGCGTCATTTAAAATGCCAGCAATGTAACATCTATATAAATAAATGTTAAGCTATTTTTTATTGTTATTAAACTTGGCTAGATCCATTTGTTCTGATAGAAGAGAAGAATTATAGATGTAATTTAAAGTTAATGTTAGAAATAAAAACCTTAATGAATAAAAAAAAAACTATTTGGTAGCTATACAAATGTCAGTCAAAGTGAATTAAGCACATCCTTTAACTATTTTACACAAGTTCCACAGACATTTAGACATTTTAAACTGTAAGCGGTAATGAAAAACAGAATTTTTCATTCGCCCTTAATGTTGTCACACTACATTTTCCAAAGCTTCTAATGTCCTTAAAATACGTTGTTTAAAATTTGGATAACCGCCTGGAATACAGTCGTTTGAAACTGTCCCTTACTCATAAGTTGGCAACATAAAAACACATATGATGTAAAACCACTTCCACTTTCTCCAAAGAAAATCCTTAATAGTCTGCAAGTTAGGGAGCCTGATTTTTTTTTCTTTTAATTAAATATGCCCTAAAATTCTATTGAAAAAGACGTTTTCTTCGCTTTTTAACGTCTTTATAAAATGCTAGTCATTGTAATATTTCCTGCTGTATATTGATTTAATACTGCCGCCTAGTGTGAGTTTCTGTGATTGCAAGTATACTGTTAAACAATGGACAACCCTCTCGCTTTAATTTGATTGATTCTGCCGTAGCGAACATTTCGCGATTAGCTATGGAACAGACCTCGTTATTGCGTTAACTGAACCTTAATTCTTCTCCCACCTAAACCCACCATGACTGTGCTCTGCAATTTTTGCCATCCCAACCCAAGTCAAAGCATTACTAGTGACTACAAACCACATCGTATAGGCGTTAATTTTCTGCCTGCAAACAAAAATCAAGAAATTGATATCAAATACAATGATTTTGCCATCTCTACAAAGTAATTATTTTCTCAAAATAACATAACTGTGAAATAATATCCGAAACTCAGGAGTAAATATTATTTATATCTATAGATAAAAAGCAAATTAATCATTTTAAATTTAACTTTGAATAACTACTGAAAACATATTCAAATTCGTCAACTGTATTTTTCACATAGTTCTTTGCCAGCTCTTTCAACAATACATCACTTAATAACTTTTAATGTTCTCTCAGATGGACACGTCTGAATTAAGATCCATAATAACTTAATTGTAGGTAGGTTTATTGCACAGCATCTGTGTTTAATTAAAGGCATCTGCAATTAAGCAGCAGCATGTTTATTCTAATAGTGCGAAAAGCCATCAGTCACTCCCAGTGACATTTGCATACACATTCACTGGTCACACAAATGAAACGAATTAAAATTCCCAGTCACTGTCTTTGATGGTGCAGTAGACAGAAATGGGGAATTCTGCATAATTCTCACCAGAAGCTTCCCTGCCAGTTCATCAGGTTTTTCTCTGATAATGTCTGTGGAGAACAGACGTCATATTGTTAGGTTTCTCTGAATTCCTCCCCCGCAAAAAAAACCTGGGATAATCCAGATTGACAGGGAGGGGCGATCAGCGGCCGGCACGTTGTCCCGCTTTTCTCCTGTAATTTCATGCACCCAATCCCCGCCATCGACCGTTGCAGAGCCAGAATTTGGGCCGGGGTCGGGGTGTCAGGATTACATCCCCCAAAAAATAAAAAAGTACCTCCATCGGAGCCCAACAGCTGCTCCGCGGCACTAAAGCGGCTGAAGGAAACCGAGATTATTCCATCGTGACAGAAAGCTCTTGTGACCGACATGTCAGAACGAGGGTTTGGGGGCGACCAAGCTGGGGCTGGAAAAATGTGGCCAGCAAAAGCTATTTTACAGGCAGGGATTTTAAAAAACGCTTAAACATGGACTGTTAGCTTAATTTCAGAAAGACCCCGCATATTAGCTGGAGGTAAAGGCCAGAGTCGCGATGCTCAGACGCTCGTCAGGACCCAGGATGAGTGGATGCGACAGTCACTGGGTGACAAATGTGTCCGTAGGTGCTGCTGCGGGTTCAAGTTCAGGGCGCTGTGGCGCAGACGGGAGGGGTGGGTCATCTCGAGTGCATATAAGCCAACATAACGGTCACAACATCACCTTTCCATGAAACCACCTAAAAACACTTAACTGCTTTAGAAGGATAATATTGTTCCTAAAGCCAAATAACAGGGAGGTGAGTTGAAGTCCGGCTCTGGGGCCCGAAACCGACCTTTTAAATGTGAACCTAATTCAGTTTAGTATGTTTTTTCTGACCAGTGCTTACATTCAGCTCCTTTTAAAAATATAAATAATATATATTTTTATTTTTTCACTTTCCTGGATAAGGAGTTATAGAACCTGGATAGAAGGGCTTTAAATATTTAGAGAATGTGCAAGCTATGGGGTTACTTTTGAAAAAAAAAAAAACAGAACAGAACAGGTATCTATCCTTCTCCTCACACTAGTAAGTAAGTAATATGCCAATTTATATATAAAATGCAAATTTTATTTCACATACATATATATATGTAAACAGATTATACTTAATATGGTGAGTTTTTACAGTGAATCATTTTCATCAAAATACCTGTTTTTATTTCATTCCCCCCCCCCCCCATATCACAAACATCAACTTTATTCCTCACCTATGGAGCGACCTCACGCTTCTCTTTCATTTTATATATGTTCTTCTGCAGAGTCTTTTTCCAAAGCTGGCAGTTTTTGCCCGTCCCCCATTAATAAAGCTGCATGTAAAGACGGCAGTAGTGAGGACACAAACTCCCATTTCTGGGGAACGGAATCGGGATCCTTCTTGAGACCTGAACAAGCAAGAAAGTTCTGGTCCAATAAACTCTCTTTCCACAGCCACTGACACTGCACTTTTTACTTATATATATATATATATATATATATTTTTTCTTCTCTACCTTATTTTATTTATATATATATATATATATATATATATATATCAGAAAAATATCCATCCACCCATTTTCTGTAACCGCTCGTCCTGTTTCAGCTCGCGGCTGGTCTGGAGCCTTTGCCTGAGGCTACGGCCGCAAGACAGGGAACGACCCAGGACGGGGCACCAACACAGAGAGATATCAGTATATATAAATATTTTCCTTAAGGTCATGACTGTCAAAGACACTTCTGTGGTCTGAATGGACAAACTTTCAGATATATAATATCTGTGAGCATTGCGTTACCTCCTGCCCTATAGCACATACACTGTAGATAGATAGATTGACTGCCACAGACCAGGGGAGCCCAGTTTGCTGATATTACATCGTGCACAGATTACATGGAGATTAAATAAATAGCTGCTAGGGCCAAATCCGGGTTAGGGACAGCGGTTAGAATAATGGATGGAAGAAGTTAGTTACTTCGTATTCCTAGATGGGAATAGCTGTTGATGTGAACGGCTTCAGGAAGAATTATTCAACTTTGTCAGTCATTTTAGATAAGGCTCAACAATTGTATAGTCCTATCTATTATGGAATATGCATCGCAGGCACCATCCTGTATTATATATTCTGTGCATGTGGCTTAATAATTCTTCATTTCACGTCACCCTGGTCATCAAGATCACCTCGATCTGTAACAGAGAGGCAGTTTGGCTGAACCGTGCTCCTTTTTTCTCCAAAATATAGAAAAGATTAAAAAAAAAAAAAGAAAATGCTACGAGACAAACAAAATCCCTGGAGGGGAGCTCCAAATTGCATTTCCTAAATCTGCACTCAGCCTCAGCGGAAGCGACCGGATGTGTCTCTTCGCACATCTGCGGTATCACGGTGGACCAGTGGGGTCGTCCCGAGGTCACATCGGTGGCGCCCCCGCCCTGTCTGTGATGTTAAAAAGCCGCCAGTGAGCTAATTCATGACTCGCTGACCCTGGCTGGAGCCAATGAGTGTGACTGATGCATCTGGAGATTCTCTGATTGGCAGATTTTGAGTATGTATTTTAATATCAGTATTATTTAGTATTTTTAGTAGCATTTTAGGCATTTACAGGAGGGATCTGTTTTGAAAATAACAAATATAAATGTGTAATGTTATATAAAGTGTAAAAAAGTAAACACAGTCAACCTGTACAACAAATGAAATGTTTTTAACCATAAATATCTATATGAAATAATCAAAACACTTCTGAATTCCGAGGGATTGGAACACAAGGTTTTTCCATCAAAAAAAAAATTTAAGAACATATCCATTTGTTTATATTAGACAGCCTCAAATTTCCTGACAGGACTGTAATTTTTGCAAATTGTAACCTTGGGCCGCGATGCAACCTAAAAGAAACCAATCAGGGGCACTTTGCAGATGTTATTTCAGAGAGTAATATAATTGTTATTTTGTCTTCATACATGGTGCAAACTCTATCATTTTTGGCCGGCACAATGAAAGTGTCCTTTCCTGTATTTCCATATGACGCACAAATAAAAGATAAATGCACTTAATAATAATAATAGTAATATCATCTTCCTCATCATCAGCAGTCGTTCTGAACTCTCTTCTTAAGGACTGCACTGAGTCACACTGCCCCCAGTTAGACATAAGAGCAGTTGTCGATCATCAGCTCACTCCTGGGATTCATATGAAATGTTTATGGGGAAATATGTATTCACGAGGAGCCAGTCGATCCCTACATGTCCACACAGGAGTACGTTGCCTTTGCTCTTAATCCACCCCGTCGTGCCACATTTCACACGCGACCTTTTTAACCTGTAACAGCAGTTGGCCGAAATCCCCGGGTGGAACTTTTCACGCTGTAATGCGAAACAATGTTAAAGGGGGGTGCTGGAACAAAACTAATCCCATAATGCAATTTTTGTGTGGCTGCAATAACTAGCAGGGCTGAAATGCGCTGTTTTATGGTGACATTTTTAACAGAGAGTTAAAACTGACACTCCTTATAAGCGAGTATGCCTGGAAAGTGCTAGAATGTAGTTTTCGACAGCGAGGTGGACCTACAGAGTCAAGAAGACAGACAACAATTCACTTTATGAATGCAGTACTGCGGAAAAACCCCAAGAAAATGGCTATGAGCTCAATTGTCTCTGAGAGGCACTTCTATGATGTGGAAATAATTTGGTTTTGATGAGGCAGCCCACTTGTTAAAAATAATTTTGCTTCGGTATTAAAACAAAAGGAAATTCAATTGAGAATCATGTGTTTATATTTCCATAATGATGGCAGTTTGTGGGGGGGGGGTTGACTGAAATTCCATTTGTCTTAAACAGTCCCCACAACATCACTTCTGTTTAGTGATGCTGGGATGCAATCGTGGCTCTGTCGTGAAGTTGGTATGTAGGTTCGTTTGTCGAAAAAAAATAAAAAGAACTATGAAAAAACTTTGGAGGTGAATGTTCGGTCAGCACGTCCGAAAGGCTTACTGCCGCGGCTGCGTCAAATGCGAGAGCGGTCATTAGCGTGTTTGTGAGCTAACGCGGAGTGAGTGAGCCGTCTATCCACAGGCTGCTAACTGGGACCCGGATTCCAGGCAGCCTCATTCAGCTGCATGCAGCAAACTCACATTTGCATTTGCTCACGGACGACATTGCCTCACTCATCAAAGTCACAAAACTGTTTCAGTTGCATTTTTATTACATCCCTCACTTTTTTTTTTTTTAAAGAAATAAAATGAATGTCACTGGCATACATTTACAGTACAGATTTAGCATTTTCATCCATGGATGGTTTTTAAGAAATAGCCCTCTGTTACTTTTGAGTTATATACCACAAAACGGCCTGGAAGGAGAGCGCTGGCAGGAAAGGAAATCATTAATTCCCCAAAAGAAATATTAACGAAAAATCTCTGTCATCAGGGGAAAAAAACAGCTCTGCAGATATTTAGAAATGCGACAGACTGCGCAGAATACTTTTTGAAGTCGGATGAAATTCTTTAGACTTTTTGTGGTTTTGTCAATGGTTACACATGATTAGGGTAATCATTTCAGCTTGTTGTTTCAAAATGGTACAGAATTTACTTGTTTATTACAAACGTATTAATTTGTATTTATATACAGTACAGTACATGCACCATATATTCACAGGGACGAAAACATGGGTCGCTGTGGGCTCTGCCTCGGTACCAGATCTTCCTCTTGTGCTCTTAGGATGGAGCTGGTCTCTGCTAACTCAAGGCCCAAAGGAACATCTCGATCTTAGCAGGTGCATTTCGGGATGATACCTGGAAGTGTGTTTCCTTACACAAAGGCGGTATCGGTATGTGGATATGGGTGTGTCTTCGGTCCCCCAGCAAACACACATACCATGACCTTTGTCTGCCCTCTAGTACAGCGACCTACACGTGACCACAGCCGTCTGCGCCTCTGCTCTGTGTCTAGCAAACGATGAACAAATACTATATTCTCACAATAATAAAAAAATATTATTATATTGTAATAAAAGATAAATAATATTAACCTCCTCCTTCGAACCAGAGTGTGGTGTACATTCCTTTCAAGCACTTTAATTTTTCACCTCATATACTCTTCAAAAAATGTTTTTGTTCTATTCAGAAACCTATCTGCTTCGTCATTGGTGAAAAATTTAATACTACTTCAAAAATACAATTGATTTCATATTAACATGCATATAGCATAAAATACAGTATTTATGACATTGCATATTTGCAACAGACACAGTTGAAATACACGGCACGGAAATCATTGCTCTTTCTGAGAATAGCGGACTGAATAAAGAAACTAAAAATATTGCAAAATACTTTATAATATTGGTAACGGGATCCGTTTTGAAGTGGGTTCTAGTTGAGAAAATTTGAATCGGCATGAGCCGCTTTTGCTAGCCTTCTCTGTAAAAATATCCGAAAGGCAGAGTTTCTGCGTCACGTTATTTATTTTTTTATAAAAAGAGACATAAACGAACAGTCCTCCGTGTTACCAGCTGAAAAAACACATCGCTCTTGTTTAGCATTCTGCCCACAATCTTGCGTTCATCAGCCGGGGCTCCTTCTCTGTGTTTATCGCAGGTTTCATGCGAAAACAATGCAGGGCTGTTATTGCATATGAACGTCTTTAGTGCCACTGATACATTTACAGTGAATCCGTCTTTTAGGCCTGAAAAACATACTGGCATGACAGAAGAAGCACCTGGCTGTAAACTATGCTTTCCCGCCTTAAATTCTACCATTTTAATGCGTGCAATGTTCTGTTTTCTTTAATTTCTGTTTGACTTTGTAGGTGTCATTTAATGTCTTGCAAAATAACATTTTTATATATTTATTTAAAGGTCAATATATCCTTTTGACAGCTTTATATGGTTTACATGGTAAAGTAGCATTTCTGAAATATTTACTCACTTTTAATTTGAGAAGAGAACAATAGTAATTTTAGTCATTTATAATTGATTTTCATTGACCATTTCTTTAAAGATCTGTATGTGTGTGTTTACAATAAAGCATGTAGATATTTTGATTTGTGCTTTCTACCACAATAGGCCCAGTATCCTTGAGGTTATTTGTGACCATCACTTACAAAACTGTAAATAGACAGTACATAGAAACAAAACTATGAGATGATAAAAGTTACAGATGAGCCTTAACACGCTGAGATGAGATGTATTTGTATAATTCTCTACTCAATTCTTGAATAAACTTATTATTCTTATTCATATTATTATCATTAAATAAAATACAAATTCCCAATTCCACTGATTCCTCATTCTCATTCCTGTTTAAGAGCTTTTGTTTAGCCCAGACTAGTTGTGTTTATATGTTTTGACAAAGAACTGAAAGCGATGTGAAATGGAGAAAGCAGACAGCTCACTTGCCTAATACAAGCGGGGTAACACTCCATTTTGCAGAACTTGACTCACAGCAAAATGTCCCCAAAGTTGCATCCCATTATATAGACCATTTCCTCTGGAGGGGGGGGGGGGGGGGCACTTCAAGAAGAAAGGTGACGGAGCCAGTGTTTGTACACTGTAGTGGTCTGTCTTTCTGAAAATTCAATATAAACCCTAACACACTATTCAGAATAGTGACTATTCAGGTGACCTGTTGAAGATGAAGTTGATTTTATATGTTAAGTAAATGTATCTTTTTTCCTATTTCTGCACTTTTGTGAAACCACGTAATGTACTGCTTTACCCTTTCTTAATTTTTAAAATGTTTCAGCTTTAACCAGGACTCTTTATTTATTTAGTTTTATTTCATTAATACATGATTTTCAGGGAAAACCATGCCATTAAAAATTGCAAGCTATACAGATAAAAGTAGTTATTCCAATGGAAATTAATGACCCTCTAAATAATGATTCTGAATGGCATTATGTTTAATTCCATCCTGAATTGTAGAGAAGGACATGGATTCCTGTGAATAAGGAAAATCAACTTTACTTGGGAAGTGGGACAAGTACCACTGAGTAAAATCAGATTGACAAAGCACAATTGTTTCTATAGAACAAGACACAAATTAAGAGGAATTTTAACAGGCCAGTCGAGTCTTGCAGTCATTCAGTCATGATACCAAATAACTAAAAATGTCCAATCTTTTAATTTATGTTAGAAACTGCAAAACTTGTGCTTTACTATAATTCTGATTTGTCTCCAGGTTGTTCCCAGGCAATGAAGAAAAATGACCCTGAAAAGTGAAATGAATCAAGTTTACAACATGATAAAAAAAAATAGGTCAACCAGCCATAATCTGCGTGAACTACTGAACTGCGTCAAACTGGGTTCACTGGTCTGCCGGATATCACTGCTGTCAGCTGGTTGTTAAAATTTTCCTGAACATATTTTAAACTAAGGGGCCGACTTTGGGGTTTGAAATCCATTAGCCGGTTATCGTCTTGAAATCTAGTTCTTTATCCTTCAGTCTTAGTTTTGGTACCATTTTTTTAATTAGATTTTTAACTCTCTAATTAGTTTTTGCAATTTGTGTTTTGAAATGGAATAGTGATTTTAGCTTCTACATTTCTTTACCAAACACGAAAACCCGCGAAACAAAGAGCGCTGAGGATATTGCGTATGACCTCTCCGGCACATGGCGCTTACATCACAATGATGGACTCGCCCTGACCCAGTGTGAGGCCTCCATTTGGTACAGCCAGCCTCTGTTCGCGGACGGGAGAGGGAAATGGCGACTTACGTTACCGTGCATCTGCGGCCACGACTTCCTACCGCGCTGGACCCGTATCCAAGGGACAGGTGTCCGTTTCCGTGAAGCGCTGCTTCGTTCATCACCTAATGCCCTTGCATTCCTGCTAGGAACTCGCTTGTAGAGATCTGCGCTCCTGTCTTCACCGGGAATGACCCCACCTCCCTGCCGTGCTGTTTACCAAAACAAAGGCAAATTCTCAACTTCATTTTATTAAAGGGGGAAATGTCGGGGCTTCACTTCTTTGCGTCTGTTTCTTCTTCCCTTCGCCCTCCGTCTGTCACTCGGCTATGACACTCCACCGGCACGCTCTCTGCGGAAGGCTCATGATATCGGATTGCACGGCTCGCCATGACCAAAATGCGAATTTCATACTCTGCTGAGCACTGGCTCTGCACTCTCATCAGCTCACATCCTCCTCAGCGGGGCAAACGGCGTGTCACAGGCCGGAGGGGGCGGCGTGGAGCGGGGCTGCCGGAGGGGGATCAGGGGCCTCAGGGAAACTCCCACCACCAAGCAGGCCTGCAATTAAAAGAGGCGCTGTTGGGGTAGTGGGCACAGGCACCGGCAGGCCTGGGTTACACAGCTGAAACAGCTAAAGCACTGTGAGACACAATCGTGGGCTGACTGCATGCTTACAGCAACACGCTCATTAGTACTTGCCTAAGTACGGCGTAAACAGAAACTTTAAAAGCCCAAAACCCAAACAAACTCCAACAATTCCACCATCTACAATGGGATTATTTAACCACGATTACAGAATGTAGCACTAGAATTCCATTGTACCCTCTGAATACACGTGACAATGAAACTCGAAACTTGAACTTGAAGCTCCAAACTTGGATCTAGCTGGTCATGTTTTGTCAGCATTTATGTGAAGCTCATGATCTTGGATAACTGAAGAGTCCATATTTTGTAGTTTTTGATATGAGATTGCCAGTGGCCTAAAGTCAGGCTTCCTCATCATTTGCTACAGTATTGGGAACTAAAACTCATTAGGTATGTTCTCATATAATCCAACGAAGAATTTTCATAAAATTTCCAAAACTCATTAAGCCCACAGAAATTTCCTTGAAAATATATCATGGCGCCTGGGCGAATAAATTGACCCATTTGAGCATTTTGCCTTAAATATTACAATATAAGGCCAGTTTGCTCTTTCAAAAACCAGTGGTATGAAAACAGGATCTATTCATTTGTTTGGGTTTCACTTCCCTGTGAATTCTCATCCATTCTCATCCATGTTTGTGAGGCCTAACAAACTAACAAGTCGAAGTAAGAAACAAAGGCATGGCTAAATGACTCTCAGCAAGGACAGGAGGACGGAGAAATAGCTTCTGTCAGAAAGCCTCTCTAAAGATGAAAGGGAACGCTGCTCCTGTCTGAACCAATTAATGCCTCCCGTCGCACGCGGCCTCCTTTCCGCTCCTCCTGCGATCTGTCATTTCTAAAAGTTTCTAGTACCTGCACTGGAATTTGGTTAATTCTAAAACTGGCACTCAGTTTCAATCTTTCCCTACTTAGTCCCATTACTGTGATGCAGCTTCCCAATATAAAGGCCTGACGACACCCCTCTGGCAAACCCACAAATAAGAATGACCTTGCACTCTTTCATTTTTCTTTTGCTTTTTTTTTGTTGTTTGTTTGTTTTATTTTCCCAACCTCCCCGATCTAAATCAGCTCAGTTTTTCCTAATGGAGGGAGATTGGCTGCCGTCCGAGGTCCGTCATTACGGTCTGTCCGTCATTTGCCAAATAAACAGACATTCGAGTTCAGACCAACTTTAATTTATCATTCCGTCTTTAAAATTGTAGAAATGGCCAGTGGCCAAGGGGGCTACAGATGTGCGGTTCCTTTATCCAGCCGTTCCATAGTATTTGTTTTGTCCTTTTTTCTAAACACTAAATGAAAAGAAGTGGGACAGGGTCACCCAGAGTGCAATGATTAAAGATGTCAAAAGAGGCAGAGTGAAACCTCTCAGGGGTACAAGCTGGCCTGTCACTCCCCGTCTACCTCCACTTAGATCTGACAAGCACCGCTACCTCCCCCCCCCCCCCCACGACAGACCCCCCCTTCCCACACACCCCCGCCCCCGCCATCGCCCCCATCACGCGCCTGCTGCAGTTGTGTCTGCAGCTTAAACAAATCGGCCATTATGTGAAACCGACCTGATTATGGGCTGACAGAAGGAATTAGGGGCGAGGCAGAATGGGCCTGGCGCGGTTACCCAGGGAACAAACCGCGGGCATTGAGGATCCCCGACATCCTGTAGGCCTTCTCTGACCTGGTCACCTTTAGGTGTCTTATTTGCCGTTGTTTCTCTCGCATGCTGACTGAGGTAACGACAGCTCTGGCCTCTTTGGTCGAGGATGTCGTTCTGTAGCTCAAGGGAAAAGGAAAAAAATATAAATCTCCTGTTTATGCAGGAGGTAATCTGGCAGGAAAACAAAGGAAACCGTCCATTGTTTCCTCGCTGATATTGCGAAGCTTTTCAAATGGTAAGTGTTTATTGTCGACCCGGAAAACACAATGCATGGCATTTGTTTGAAGGGAGTTTTTTAATATTCATAATACAAAATGGTTGGATTTTCCTCATTGAGGGATGAATGAGGCGCACAATTTGAATCTGGAAACTGGCACGCTCTTAGATGAATGTTAATCGCGGAAGATTCCCAACCAGAGTCACGGAAAAAAAGCAACCAATGATGTCTTCCTTTCAAAACAATTGAATTTGAGTTTGCTAGCCAGTCAAACTAGCTGCAAAAACAGTCACACATGGTCTCAACCTAAATGCTGTCAAGAAACTTTAAACTGATTGGTCACTTTAAAAAAAAATCTTTATGTTCTCTCATGTTTAAGTAATACATACCATAAAACAAACCTTTGTATAGATTATAACAGAAAAATCTGTCTGCAACTGCTTTCTGCGTTTGGTTATTGAAGCTTATTTACCCTAATCATTCAAAATGACTGGATGTATTATTACTGCTATTGTGCAGGGAGATTACTGTCACTCTCCTCTTACAAATGAATGGGACTGATTGGCCTTAGGGACAAGAATTGGAGACAATAACACTTCATTTGTTGTTTATCTGAAGTTGCACACATTAAACTCAGGAAAATAATAATAATAATTTGTTAGGTAAAGCACTATGGCTGCTTTTGAAAGGTATGCCCTGAATCCATTGTTTTCAGTGCTGAATAAGAATATTGTTTTTATTCCATGTTAAGATGGAGCCAATAAAATTGGATTGTTTGTTTCAGTTCAGTTCAGGGTTGCTGCAAATCGAGTGTGGATTGAAGCAAACCAGAAGAAGCCGGATTTTTAATTTTTTGCGAGAGAGAAATACCAATTAATTCTCTTTAGAAATAATTGATGCTCACTTAGTACATAATTAAAGAGCCCTATAACCGCTTCCAGGAGCCGTAATCTGGGTGCTGGGTTCTTGAATTGGGGAGGTAGCGGTGATTTGCTAAGAAAAATATCCTATTCGCCTCATGTTCAAACAGATGGGTAGAGATTCAAAGATGCTTTAATCTCTGTGGGGTCGTGATAGCACCATTTTTAAAAACACATTCTCCCTACAATTAGACTGATAAAAGAATATTTAATATGCCCAACAGTTTAAAATAAGAACAAACACCAAACATACCATGTCAATGCTATTAAAATTCACCATAAATGTAAGTATAGTTCAGAATTTCACACACAAATACAAACCTATATATTTTTTTTCCAGGTAACAGTTACATTGTCAGGAATATAAAATTGTACATTCTGTAGTTCTTTAAAATTAAATTTTAATTAAGAACCAATTTCAATTGTCATAATGCTTATTATAAAATACTAATTATGAATAAATTTGGCAAACATTAAAAGACGTTTTATTAGTAATCCATTATCATAGTGTAAAACTATTTAGAAAATATGTATGTATTTGTATCTGTGGCAACTGTTTTATTATATTGATTATAAATACAAATGATATATCATTCACAAAATAAATATCAAAATATTCAAAATTACACAGTTTAAATAATACTATTCAGATTTTTATTTAGTGACGTTTTATTGAAATGCTCTGAAAATGACTTTGCACATTAGTAGACTTCATCAGTTTGTGTGTAGCTATGTCATAGCAGTCCCCAAAACACTAAGGTCATGCTAAAGGTCAGGATAGTTTCTGGAGCTTTACGAACGCATATGCTTTGCCAATCCCTGCTAACAGATGATTTTTCATGGCTTGCTTTCAGAAAGATGAGTGCTAGCGTTAGCAGAAACGGCGCCGTTAGCTTACGCGTAACGTGCTCACTTTTCAGCCAGCAGACCGCAACCATCATTTGGGAGAAATACTCTCTGTCGCTGATTCACCGCGCTATTGCAGCTCATCGCTCTGCACAATGTAATTGTTTGGAAAAAGAGAAAAACAAATGCAGTTTGATGTAATCTAACACGAGCAAACCGAAGGTAACCTCAGTGGCCCAGGCCTTCGGGCGACGTCAAAATAAAACAAAATTAAAGTGAGAGTCTTTGCGTGTTCCAGAATTGCTGTGGGAGCTAGTGAGTGAGTAATGATTACACTGTCACAGCCAGGCTTCTGAAATGGATATCGCCTGCGTTTTACTCCATTCTCCATTCAATTTTGAGAAAACGGCCGTGAAAACACAGAATGCAGGCTTCCGAGCTCTCAGCACAGGAGTCCTGAAAGTTTTAGAAAAATAAACAATTAGCAAACGAGGCAATGCACTATTTAATTTATGGTTTTGTTCAAACAAAAGCTCAGTTATAACCTAAATTACCGTCCCCTGCTGCTCTTAATGGCTGCAATTGATCACCTTAAAAACACAGTATTGGATTCTTTATAATACAAACAGGAAATTCATATCCAGAATTATACACAAGTATCTGTGGTGGCATTTTTCGCATAGGTTGTTATCTTCTGTCATATACTGACTCTTTTACATATCTAAGCTGATAGTCTAAACATGCAGCGCCTCACATTCAGGCAGCTTAGGATAAATTCTCTGTAAATTACTGTACTGTAAGATGAATTTGCTCGATCGAGGATATATCAAAAAGCAATGAAAAGAAAGGTTTTTACTTCTTACCAGGTCCTTGACAGCTTTTCAGCAGAGCAGAAAGGAGTAGACGTTAAGCGCTACACTTCTCAGTGGGTTGTGGATTAACACCAACAGAATTATGGGAAATCGCGAATGGGAATGTCAGACACGATTGGCACAGTAACCAGTCTCTTGCTGACATCTTAGTGGCCAAATTAGAGCTGGGTCTGGAGTAAATGAAATGTTCACGGCATGTGGTCTCCCCCAAGCAAAATACATGCTAACTGATTGCAGTCCCCTCAACACAAAATATATACTGACCTTCTGCAGATAGGCGAGAGCTACACCCGCCAATACTGTACACCTTCCCCCACACAAAATGGCCACAACTATCCATGCCCCCACAAAATGGCCTCCGACACATTTGCATGCCACTTTCCGAACCCTGTGACAGACCTGAAGTATATCTCTGTATCAACCTGCCTAAGAAGCTCAAATATGTCTCAACCTGCATGTCCTGGTCTCGCATTGGATATTGTAAAGTGTGTGGCTCAGCTATGTTTTAAGTCTTTACAGGCAGAATATCCACACGCGATACGGCTTCAGCGAACCGCAGTGCCAAAGGTTAGACGCTGTCCGTTCAAATCCATCAGCTTCCTTTGCACAAGCAAAGTGGGACAGTAGGTGATTTCGGGGAGGGGGCAGTGGGGGGGGTGGGGCTCTCCCACAGCAGTGCAGGACGGGACGGCACTGCCAAACCCCTGCAGTTCGGCCTTTAGACCGCCAGCTGCTGAAGTGGAAAAGACAAAGTCTGGATGTGACTCCACTGTGACGGAATTAAATGGTGCCGCTCCCTCACTCGCTCATGCAGACACGCAGACGCTGGCGCTCACTGCTGAGAAGCTGTGGGGAAAATCCCTGGTATAGATAAAGGTATCTATAGTGCATTATAGATGAGAGCTTCATAAGGCAGTCATAATGCATAATAAACATGGCTATAATGTGTTATGCCTTTTATAAATATTTATAGCCTTGTTTATAATGCTTTATGAATGTGTTTATAAAATACTAAAAACATGACCTTAAGTAAAGTGTTACCAAATACACAAATTGTTGACACTTAAATATATCATTTTATGCTTGAAGGCCGATAATATGGCATAACTGAGAATACAAAGAAGAGTTTTATTATAAGCTTATTAATAATAATAGATACAAACGGACATAAATAGTATATCCATTCACCCATCCTCTGAAGTACAGGGCTACATATTTTAGGAGACAGGATGCCAGTACACATGTGTGCATTTGGTCATTTTGGTAACATGACACAAAACGCTGGCTGTATGTGCATTTGGCTGAGCGGTTAGATGCCAAAAAGAGACACCAAGGTACTTCTCAGAGGAAGACAAAATGTATCGCCAGAATCCGAAAGGATGCAAACATAACCCAAAATAGAAAATCTCTTATATAATGACTGTTACGTGCATTGAAATATTTCTGGGTCTTGAGGTTGGAAAAACTGTTATTGTTGCAACTGAAACTTAGACATCAGAAAGCAATTTACTCCAAGGTAAATGAACTGTATTGTTCGTAACAGTTTTTGACACTTGCGGGGACCCACCAGTAACATGAACTAGCTTTAAAATCTGCTGCAGAATTCTTTGTGATATTTATGTAATCACATATTAATTTTAGATGATTTTCCAGCCATTCCGATTTAATCAATGACTAAAGTGGGGGGTGGGGGGGACAGGGGGCTGATTTGTGATGATGATATGCTAACAAAACAGTCAACTTGACATCAGGAAATGCACCATCACGTGATTACAGAGTGCATTAGATGTATATTTAAACCTCTGAAAGGTTTGTTAGATGCATGAAGAATGGTAAGACGGGGTAAGCCTGGCTTCTGTAAGAGATGGGACACAATAAATGCTTCTGAGGTGACAACCTGAGGATTGCAGTCAGCTCTCTATTCCTGATTCACCATATCGCTGTGTTTACTGATTGCTCCCAGGTAAAGATGTTGGAGTTGAGGTTAAGGTTGCTGGCTGAGATTTTCGGGACCACGTGCAATACGGATCACTAAAGTGAAAGCAGCTCAACAATCCGCAGTACAGAGTGGGACCGTGAGCTTAGAATTATTCTAGGGAGGTGCCCAGCTCCACAGTGCACCTGGGCATGTCACCCAGCCGGACCCCGCTGTCTGGGGGGACGTCAAAGAGGAATAAAGCTCGCCGTCAAAAATGAAGGACAGGCGGCGCTAAGACTGACGTGCCCTTTTCCTGGGCCGCGAGGCGGGCGCTATCGCCGTGGCGATCACAGGTGCCGTCTGGGGCAGACGAGTGACAGAGCGATCATGGTGGGACGGCCTGCCTTTTTTTTTTTTGTACTGATTCTCGGGTGCCATTATGAGGAGAGCGGACCCCTGGGAGTCCAGCAAAGACGCGCGGTTTCTCTCCCACATACCTAGCGGAATGAATGTCATTTCAGCTGGCATGGGAACAAACCATCAGTTTTTAGTTCCTAAGTTATTTACTGCTTAAACCTAAAATGGGGAGGGGGGCAGCAAGGGAAATTCCAAGATGAATCAAAAAATGTGGGCATGGCACTCTTTCAATATGTAGCTCTTGATATAACCGTTAAAAAATAAGTGAGGTCTGTCATATAAATAACCATGCTGTCGTATGTCCTTGCTAACTGGGTGATATGGCACAGTTCTCCTTCACAGCTTGACAGTGTTAATTTTTTTTGTCCCTTTTATGAAGCTGAATAAAGAGAATCAGGAAATACTGCCTCCCCCCCCCCCAAGCCCCCAGGTTGACTCCGGGGGCTAATCGGCAAGCCACGATTGCCCAGCAGATCGGAGGCTCTCTTACTCACACATATCGGAGGGCCGTCTTCCTCACACAGACTGGAGTCCTGTCTTCCTCACACAGATCAGAGGTCTCTCTTCCTCACAAAGCCTGAAGGGCCATCTTCCTCACACAGACCGGAGGGCGGTCTTCCTCACACAGATCGGAGGCCGTCTTCCTCACACAGATTGGAGTCCTGTGCAGATCGGAGGGGATCGGCCCTGTACCTTTATTACCGGACGATTTCGCCATTTACCATTTTTCTGTAAGGTAAACAGCTTTTTAGTTATTTTTGATATTACTATTATAAAAATGGAGCACATTCCCTCAACACCCATAACAACCACTAATTGGCATTGTCTCTAAAACATGAATAATCATTTCTTTCGTAGACAAAAGGCAACAAAACCTTGAAATTACACACAGTTTTTCTAAGCAGGTTGATAATTGATGTGAACTCAGCAATGACACTTGAGGTAATTTCCTCCCATCCATTTTCAGTAATCTGTTATCCAGAGAGATTTGTGGGGCTGGGGGCCCTTTCTCGACAATCACACCTTACACATGATGTACCCGTGTGTTATTTCTGCTGACATACAATCTCGTATTAAAACATCACGTTGAACTGCATTTTGGTCTGTAAGTGGAGCGTCACCAACGTCATTAGTGATTTGCTAGCTGAAATACTGCACTCTAAAGTAACAACGCCAAAAGTCAACTTCAATGTGGCAGAGAGAGTGTGTATTGGCTTTTAGAGAGTCACTTTTAAAACAAAACCATGCACACTGTAACTTAATGCTATTTGTATTTAAAACAGATTTTTTAAATGCATTTTAAAAATGCCCCCAAATTCCTGGCAGCTCTTTGGACGCCTTTCCCCCTTTCTGAATCAGCTGCTGTGGTGTTTTGGCCGTTCATTGGGCCTGTATGTCTGCTGAGGAGCCTGGGCAATGCTGACACTGCAGAGTCCTGTTTGGAATGCCGGCCAGAGCAGCTCCATGGCTGTATTTGCGGAGGCTTCCCCATTGAATGGGCCCCCCGGAAGCTTGAGGGTCCCCCACAATCGTGCAGGTCGTTTAAGCAAGATTCTGCAGAAGCACAGGTGAAGCCAGAGCAGCGTCCCTCGGCCCTCGGGGTAATCATTGGTCTGTTTGCCTACTGAGCGGCCTGTTCACAGCAAACATAAACGTGACGAATCAGTAGTAGCTAAGGAAACCCTGTCAATACTGCCAACAACCCCCCAAGCACATGCCCAACCCACTGGAGCCTTATCGCATTCTCATGTCTGTTCTGAGGGTCTTCTCCCATTTCATGAACTACAGGTACAGTTTTATATCAAAATGTAGAACCTGGGGGGAACCTGGTCACATCTTTTTTCATGAAATTAATTCTATATGTTCTTAGAAGAAGCCATTAAATTAGAATTGCTGTCAGTAAATAAATTTGGTTTAGAGGTTTGTCTACTTGACTTACAAGCATTAATCCTCTTAATGCTGAATTACTGTCAAATGCTTTTGACTGGGTAGAAGAATTTCTTGGTTAAAATGTCGACGAGATTAAAGCTGCATTTTAAGCCATCGATCAGTTTTTGTTTTTGTTTTTTTTTTTGTTATTTTTACACAACGGCCCTCTTTGGGACTGAGGTGAGAATAACAGACAGACAGCAAAGAGAACAAATCTCATCTATACTGCACTATAGATATCTTCATAATGCATTATAATGGTCGGTATGAGAATTATGCATTATGCTGTCTGCTTTAAGTAAAGTGTAGCCAATATTTCCTATTTTCATGGGTCTTTGTCTCGTCCAGCATGTTGAAAATTCTCAGGAAACTGGCTCATGAGTGAAGGTAATCAATAATGTTTCGATAAATTATATCAAAATGTAATTTTTTATGACATTCCTGCTCCTGAGTAATAATATATTATTCATCTCATCGGGTTAGTTTATTTTGTGTCCATGGTTCAGAAAACACTTATTATTATCCTCATAATGCTTTTAAATACCTTAGTTCAGTGTTTCTGAACCCGGCTCTTGGAATCACCCCAGCGGCCCAAGTTTTTGCTCCCTGCCAGACAATCCACATTTTTGGGAGCAAAAACACGGACTACACAGTTTGCGAAACATTGTATTACATAAACGTGGTAGAGGAGAATCCAAGAACAAGAATGCAAAAAGCTTCTCATCTGCACTGAATAAACCCACCAATCAGGCTCATCTGTCCACCTAAGTGCCTGAAAGGTCATTTTGGTAAGAAAGACAATGGCAGAAGTAGAGCAGCGCCTGCCAACTGCTGCTCTTTTATGCGACTTAAAGGCCAAGCATGACTTTCCAGGGGAGTCCGATGAGGAAATTAACCCGACTTAACATTCCTGTACTTTCAACATCATAATGAAATGGTGAACTTGATAACTACATTTTTAAAAAAGAAAATACTTCTATAAAATTGTAAGAAATTGGATGAAAATTTTCCATCTAAGCATTCCCATGGTGCATTGCTGCTGACTGTTTCAGAATGAATGGGGGAATTCTCCTAGTTTGCATATCCTATCGACATTGGTCCCAATGTTATGCAGCTAGCTATTTTCTTTATTGCATATTAATAAAGGATTTAAGGTAACGCCCATTAGGTCCTGGGTCAGCACACGGACAAAGACACAAAGCCGAAGGCGTGATACCTTCTTCTCCTAACTCCTCTCATTCTTCCCTCTTCCTCCAATTCTCTATTCTCCCTCCAATCCAATCTCCACTTCCAATGCACAAAACCCAACCTTTAAATATTAAACTGTTCCACGTGTCGCTTTGTGTGCCGGCAGTTTACTGCTTCATTCATGACATCAGAGGGTTGATTCACCTGGCTTACGATGTCCTAAGACAAAGTGAAAACCCTGGAGACCACACTGAACTGGGCCATTTTGACTCAGATCCTGGAGAACCACGCTGATGCTGGATCTTCTCTGATTCATTCTGGTACTTAACCAGCTTCTACACAGCACTTTTGTACTTTTGATATTTATTTAATGAGAGAGCACATTTTTTACCCTACATTCTAGAAATGCCAGGCTTCACTGCTGTCCTTGGCGTCTGTATCCTATATGTATTATTTGTGCCTAAGTTTTCACATTCAGACTACTCTTTGCCAGGAAGTTTTACAAAGAAAATAAGAATAGATAAGATACAATTATAGAATAAGATACAAAATCAATAAGTTCTCTTTATTAAATATTAGATACATCCATTAAATTCAGTACATATAACTAGGGAAGGAGAGAATTTGCCAGACCTCATTGTTGGCCTGTCCTCGTCAATAAGCCTGCCAGTCATGTAAAAGACATGATTATTACCGATGATCACAAAAATATGAGGACAATAATACCACATAGCCAAGACCTTTTGATCAGGCCCGTTCTCTCTCCCATCTGTCTTCTTCATTCAATCCAAGTTGAACCCAAATAATACAGGTCAAATTCAGAAAACATATGGCTTACTTATTTATATCCTAATAACATATTCCGTTTGGGTAACTTCCCTGGGATGAACAGTCCCAATAATAAATTACTGCACTCCTTGGAGCAGTTAGGCCGTGGAAATGGGCTGGAACCAGCACCCGTTGGTGCAGCAATGCTGGGTACTCAGGCTGTCACAGTACATGACGGGGGTGGGGGGCTAGGAATGTGCCTAAGGCTCGGCGAAATCAGGGAGGCATTGCGAGGGCAATGTGGTCATGTAGGGTCTATTAATAGCTGACACATAATTGATGCAAGCCAATGGATGGGGGTGGCAATCTGCCTGTTTGGTCAGTGAGTCCCTTCTACCATCATGTCAATTGGTGCTTAGCTACCAATTCAGTCAGGCTTGCTTGTGGCTCGGGAAAATGGCCTTTCTGCACCCTGAAACCTCCACGCCCCCTTGCAGTGCCCTTTGTGTTATGAGGTCACGGTTTGGGCCATCTGCCGGAAAGGGTCTTAAGAAAAGGACGTACCCTGGGCAGGTGGGTGTAACCTGCAGGGGCGACATCGATAGCATGAGCTTTTCAAAGCTTGCACACGTCGGGAGAAAAACGTTGTAAAATCAGAGCACGGCAGAGAAGCCTGAAACAACAGGAGATGTCTGGGGGATGTAATGAGGTTGCTTATTTTAATGTCTAATAATATATTCGCCAGCAGGGGGGCGGGACTGTTGTTGTCTGGTCGCTATAAGCCCGTGACATTTTCCTAATTAACTTCTGCCGTTTCTGACGACTCACCCTCGCCTGTTGCCATAGGAATCTGACGATAGCACTGACCACAACTGATGCGTTGGGGGCTTCATTAGAGAAATGTCATTGGCTATTTATTCCTGCTCCAGCCTGCGTTGCTTTCTCGTACCTTTGCAGGTAGCTGGCCTGCCAGATGGAGATCACAACACCCATCTAATTTTGCTTTAAACCCTTTCTTCCCTTTTTCCCGCCGGACGGAAGAGCCAGCAGGGTTGCACGCGGCCTGTGATCCATCTGGACAGTGACGACTGTCTCCCAATCCTTTTGGCCACCAAGTTGGTGCAGACGCACTGGGTGGATGTTTGGTGTGATTTGTCCCAGTTCAAAGCCCAACTTTCATTTTTCAGTGGCCTGATTTATACCACTCTATGTGTGTGTTCCCTCTCTGAATGTTTGTGTTTTATATGCCCGCTGGGATCAGACTGAGCCACTGTTTGTTTTTTTTTTCCAAATCATTTGCAAGAAGGAAAACGGACCGATGATTTGAGGCATTTGCATGCATGAAATCACAAAGGTGCTCAGAGTTCCTGGACATTTTCTCCCTTCCTCCCAAGCCTCCAGCAGGAACTGCACGTCGTGCTGTAAATGTGATAACTTCAATGCACCTGTTTTACCACTGTTTCTTCTTGAATCGTGATGAACGGCAGTCGGATTGCTGTGATTGCAGATAACCCCAATTACGAGTGCCAGGATTTGGCAAGCTTTCTTTCCTGCGTTGCCGCGTCTGTGATTCATGCCCAAGTGCTTATCGCTCTTCCCATCCCTCTGGGTCCCTAACCTACAAGACTCATAAAAAAGGCAACTTTAGTTGCACCGATGAAATTTAATAATCCGACATACAGGCCCAGAAAGGGAAAAAAATATGGAGCTTGTCACCTTAAAGTTAGGGCAGGCCTGTCATGCAAATTCCTGCAATTTCCTGCCTCCTGGCTTCCATTCTGCACCCCCCCAGGCCCATCCTGAGCGTGTGCTGGCAAGCCCAGCCTGTCTGAACCCCAGCTTCCCCAGTGTTCCCATCCTGCATCCACTTTCTGGTTCCAAATTTTGCCAAAGGCCAACCGGGAGATGTCAGGGATACGTTAGCTGCCCGTTAGCATGCCTGCTCTGACGCTGACCGTTCTGTGTAAAGCATGTCATCAGGTCGTAAACTGGAACATACTCACCATTATCTCATACCAACTAAAAATTGTTATAATCCACTTTTGTTAGATAACACCGCAGTTCTGCTATTTGGGTTTTGCGAGTTTTCTCGACAGAAGTTTAATTAACGATTTTCCGTATGTTAAAAAAAAAGCAGTCCTTTAATTCAGGACATCTGCTAGCTATAGAGCAAGCGATCGGCTGAATAATTGGCTTTTACTGATTCTACCGGCAGGGATTTTCAAGGCATGTCAGGGCCCCGCACGCACGGCATACGGTGCTCTCCTCTGCCCAGCTCGCCCAAAACCCACACACACACCAACAGGCCGCGGGAGCCTGGACCCAAACACCCGCTTACAAACGGAGCAGACGGCTGCCATGGCGACCAAGCTAGCGTTGGCCTGAATCATGGATTGCCACAGTGGGAGCTGTAGGACAGACGCCCTGTGGCCTTCTGGGAGCTGGAGTCCTGGCTGGATCCCCTGGACTCCTTTTCACTCTGGCACGGTTTGGACAGGCAGCCACTAACAGGTGCAGGTAGAAAAATGTGTGTCTGTTAGTTACCTTTTCAACTCAGTGCATTTTTGGGATATGCACAGTTATTTGTATTTTTGCATAGCTACTCGTATCGTATCTTTACTGTCCAACGTATCTTTACATTGGGTATATTTTTTACCCAATGTAAATTGCAGTGTACAGCTGCTTATCATAATTGCACACAATCCGTATTTGTTAAATTTATAAGCAAGCCATATACTAGAAAAAAAGACATTACTGGACATACGGCAAATGCACATATGCGCAAACCCTAAATTCTGATCTGATAGCAAATTCTTTGAGAAGAAATGTACAAATTTGGAAATAAGACGCTTTCACTGCACATTCGAGGTAACTGGCAACCACAGTAAGAGATGAGGGTGACATTAATATTACTTTGTCTGTTGAGGTGGGTTTAACATCCGCAGTATTCAAAGGCAGCATATTTCATTTTTCCTTTTATTCTTGTTACCCGCAGTGCTGTACTGACTGTGCCGTACTGAGAGTTCTAGAAACTTCTCACTTCTCCGGCAGCGTGGAAGCTTTTAAGAAAGCCTTATTTTAAACCATGATAATTAGCTCATAAAAAAATTATGGGCTCACATAATTGACCAGATACGGTGAGGAAGGAACATCCACTGAGCATAACTCCACTGAAACCATCTGTTTCCCAGTGTTTGACTATTCTGGCACGGCCAAACATGTCACTTGAGAACAGCTTTATGGGTAAAAAAAAAGAAATTTCAATTAAAACTGATGCCTTAAAAACCCAACAAATGCTTTAGTAAAATTACAGTAACATGATTCCTCTTCATGTATCTGCTGTTACACTCCAGAACATGTTCGGTCTCCCACCAAATCATTACATTTTGGATAAAATGGTCTGATATGTACTATGTGTATGCTGACAATTAATTATGAATGTTCTGTGGTCGCGGGTTGAGTATCAAAGGCACGACGACAGACAGGAGTCGAAAGTAAAAGGCTGAATGCGGTGAGCAGAAAGTGCGACATTTCTAATCCTTTTGTTTTGTCAGCTGGTGATGATCTTCTTAGATCTCAGCCAAAGTCGACATTCAGTGTGAATTCCAGCATAAGCTGCATATTAAAATCAGTTGTTTTAACGAGAACTTCATGCGAGCTACATATTTATATCTGTTCACTTTTAATTAAATCAAATTAACTGCATGTTCACCCTGTTTTCACCAAATTACAGTGCTAATTAAAATAAGTGTGTGTTTTCCCTAAAAAATTACTGATTGACTATTTGTTAGATGGGAAATATGGGAAAAGTCAGTCGTTCTTATCATGAGAGGCTGTGGTAAGTTACCTTGGAGAAAAGGCATCTGCAAAATTAAATAATATTATGTTTTAAAAACTGCTAATAGCAATATAATGTAATCTGTCTCCAATGAATATTTATATGTGGGGTGTGTTCGCATTTTATGACCAGCAATAAATCAAAGAGGTAGAAAAATGGCAGGAACATAATTTATTTTTTCCATTATTGTAGTTTGTGTGGCCACGTTATACCATGTGACCAGGTGTAAACTGAGCACAGAGGTGCAAATGACCTCCCTTAAGTACTGAACTATAGGAGACTCACATTGATATGGTGATGATTTAAATATCAAACAAAATTGAAGTAGAACAGCCAGCAAAATAAGGCAAGTTATTAACACAAAAACTGAATAATAATGAAAAGTATACATGCTCAAATTTAAAAAATACATTTACAGTGTAAGGAAGTATATACTGTACTCTTTTCTCTCTGTTAGTAGTATGATATCTAAAAAAAAATTTTTGCATCTTCTGGGCAGTGAATGTATACCATCTACGACTTCTTTCCTGGTAAAGGTCTTTTTATTAACAAGCTAACTGAACACTAAAGTCAAGAATCCATATTTTTTCACTCAACCAATCAAAAACAGAATACTTCTCCAAACAATCCAAAGCAATCAATTACCTACATAACCAAACCAAAACAATGATCTAATATACAAACACATGATGAAAATTCTTCATTTGACTCTTGTCTTTCTAGCAACTCTTGCAGCAGTACTAGCAGTCAGGCAGCATGATGGCGTCACTGTAGCAAACGAACGCGAGGCTGGGCGCCAAACGAGGATCTGCCCGCACACCGGTGTGACTGTGCTGAGTCCTGTGCCCCATATGCTGACACCCACAGCGTTCTGCATAGTCCTGCTCGCGTTCTTCATTTTTCACTTTCAGCACAGAAAGTTCCGGAATGTCGACTTCTCATCGAATGGAAACGTAGAAGGCAATTTGTGTATGAGGGTTGGGAGTGTGCTGGGGTGGGTATAACTGAGCATGATTAAGTGGAGGAAATAAATTTTCCAGAATAGCTATTTTATACAAAGAAAACATTGGTGGATATTGGGTGCTGACTGCTGGATTTGGAGTTTCAAAAGTCTTTTTGTACATGTAAGGCATAGTAAGAGCAGTATGTGACAGTGTTACACCTGGGTTGAGGGTGATCTGTCTTTCAAAAGTATTTTGCCAAAAGCAGTCATGTGATCAGAGACTGACCATTCATGAAGGTGGCAGATGGCTAGCAAAAGACAGGCATGGCGACAGATGAGCTATATCCTCTCAGTGTCTACCCACAGGTGTAGGTACAAGGTGCTTCTATTTCTATATAAAGCAATTAAGAATGTATCGATAATAAATGTACATAAATATAACATAGAAATTGTATATATATATAATTGTAATTGAAAATGTTGTTTAAAAGAAAATATATTTTGGTAACTCTTTCTATGAATGCCATATCTATAAGAATCTATGAACATTCATAACACATAATGCAATTCGTAAAGCAGTATCAACATGACTACAAATATTTATAAAAAGACATACATTATAGTCATGTTTATTATGCAATAGGAATGCTTTATAAAGCTCTCATCTATAATGCACTATAGGTACCTTTATAATGCAGGTCAAAGCATCCAAAATGCTTATACCAACCATTATAATGCATTATGAAGGCTGTTATAATGCATTGTAGATGAGAGCTTCACTGGGCATTATGAAGTATTATAATCAACATTATAATGCCTTATCACTGTCAATAGAAGATGCTGTAATGCTTTATTAATTCTTATCTTGACCACTATAATGCATTATGAAGATCTATATCGCATTAATGGTTACAGCTTTAAGTACCGTGTTGCTGTCGTTTTTTTTTTTAGACTAATTTCCTAACATGATTAATCAAGTTGTCGTTTTTTTATTTATTTCATTGTTTTAAATCTTAGCGTGCTTGAACAACTTTATTGTTAAATTTTGTTTTTAAGCATTTATACTTATTGACTGAATGTGTTTAATATGACGATTTAAGCCACTTACCTTGATCCTTGCAGATAAGTCAAAATCCTGTATAGCTACAGGAAATCAATTAATGAATCCTGCAAGGAATTGTAAAGACAGTTTTCAAAGCTTGCACACAATTGTCCAGCAGGATTCCTGCAGAAGGAAAATGACTGCCACAAATGTTGCAGGAAGAGGATCTAGAAGGAAAGCAATGTTCCTGGAGGAATGATCTCCGTGTTTTTCTGCAGGAATCTTGCGGGAGTGCAGGAGGTGTTCGAGCACTGGGTCACCCAAGTCAGCCAGACTGCAGCATGGAAGACGGTGTCTGCTGTCTGGGTTCAGGCTCATTCCTGAAGGTTGACTGATCTCGGGGTCCGATATCTGCTCCAAGGCACCTAAGCAGATGGGAACCATGGGAACCACTGAGAACAGTAGCAAGATAAAGACTGTAAAAAGACACATTTATGCTCACAGACATCAGCATAGGCAGCTGTGCCAGCAGCTCTGACTAGTGCAAGCTAAACAGAAAGAGTGGTTCTAGCACTTAACCTTCATGCCGACACCGATGGGCATCACTTATATTACCCAGCATGCTGCTCTGCAGCGAGCCAGATTTATATTGTTCCAGGATTTATAAGAAGACCTTAGTACTATGCTTCAGCTCACATATACTAACGAGTTCGGTTTGTTATGACCGCATGCATGGTTCGGTCGTACAGAACGGTGTGGCGGGGCAGAGGGCTGTCATGCACTAAGAAAAGAAAGCAAGCCAACAAGGTATATAAAGTGAAAGGTGCAGTGTGTATTTTTGAGAGTTACGGTGTTTCATCGGGGTTAGCTTCGGGAAGGACCTGCGCCAATACAACAAACAAAACACTCGCAACTACCTGAGGAAAGAAAACTTACTTATAGCTCATTTCCAAAAAAAACAACATATAAACATCCTCTATAAACAAAAAGATTTACAAACAAAAAACAGGCAGTTAGTCCCTACAACGGGTGCACACACACACAGTGAGTGACCCTGGGTAGCAGTTTATGTTTATTTATAGATACTTCATTGATTCCTGTGGGGAAATTCTCTGTACGCCACCCCCAACGTGCTCACTGTAGGTGAGAGTAAGCTGGCCGTGAAGGACAGCCGCCCATAGCAGCAGCCAGGCAGCTGGAGGTTGAAGGCCTTGCTGAAGGATCGGTCGATGTGGCAAGGCCAGACTCAAACCAGATACCTTCTGGTTACAGCCAATGAGGCTTAGCCCACTGAGCCACATCACCTAGCAAGACAGTCAAGGGTCAAAAGACAGAGAAGTAAACACACAAACGGGCAACCAGAACCAAAGGAGCAGGATCAACAATCGCAATCGGTTAAGCAATCATCAAATCAAAAGTCAGATCAAAAGTCAGATCCAAGAGCGTCAGTAGATACAGTGCAATCAGGTAAGTGGGTGTCAGGGCTTTGGGGGCCCCGGTATGTACGATGCATTCTCCTCGCAACATTCCACAAACATATCACCTCCCAAAAAGCAAAGCGCACACACTCCTCAATAAAAGAAGAGCAGAGGAACTGAGGGAAACTTATGAATTAAAATTCTTCTTCTGCATTGGAGATTTCCACATACGAGTCGCCTTCCTGTATGTGGAATGAATCCGCAAAGACCTCCACCTCTAGTCATCTTCAGCGTTGGTGTTCTGAGGCCCCTACTGTGGCATCCGCAACTGAAGTACTGACCCAAGCTCCCATCTTAAATGTCACACTGGGTAAGGCTTAGCAAATAAATAATAATAAATATTAAAATGACTATTTATCAATTCATATCTTCCATTAAATTTTATATTTTGTATGCTATGTTCTGTAGAAGCATTTCAACACAGTCTTGGACCAAGCTCAGAATTATTATTGTCTCTCATATCCATGTAATCTCAAGCCTCTAGTATAATCTCACACAAAACAAATCCATAGTGCATTGTGTCAGTCTGATTTATTAACTCCCGAACTTTCCTCCAAAACTTCATTGACAGGGCACAAAATATTTTACACCATAAAATCTTAACTTTGAATCTGCTTGGCCATGGTTTAATATCATAATCGGCGTGAGTTTGTATCATTCCTGTAAGTTTGGCATACCTCAGCTATATCTCAGAAGAGTGGCTCAACAAAATTGAGTTCAACGATCCGTGTGATCGGTGGAGTGAGTTAAAGCCCTCCTGACCCCCCACCCTCCGCTGTGTCAACCAACAGATGCAAATACAAACACTCTCTTCCCACTAATTCCAGGCAGAGAACAGAGGGTAAAATAAACATCATTAGTAACTTTGAGTAGACAAGGCTGTCCTGCTGGTCCTCCCTGATGCAGGAAGGTAGCAACAGCAATCCGCGGATTTTTATAGACATCAGAGTACGTCGAGGTTGTCGCCGGGGATCGGAACACTTAGCCTCCTTCACCGGGCTGTCCCTGAATGCAGCAAGGGTGCCCAAGCTGGCGACCGAGGTCTCTTACCAATCTCTCATCCTTCGTTGATAAATTAAGAGGTAGAGAAGAATCTCTGAAGCATCTAAGGGTCCTCTTTGGCCTCGGCTCAGAAGAAAAACGACGGAAACTCACTCGGAAACAATTTATAGGCTCGACCTTGGGTGACGTTGTGCTGTAGTGGCAAGTGAGCATCTTGTGTGTGGTGCTGTATTTTAATTTATTCCCAGTCACAATAAGGCTGCAAAAAGGGTCAGATTAGGTGAGTAAAGAGCATTGCCTGGATTTCCGATACCTCCCAGTACATTTTAAATATAACGCAAATATAATCCCTGATGGGCGTGGGCGGTTTGCTCGACCTGTACATCTCTGCACTCTGCGATGCATCCTGATACTTAGAGATGCTGATTGTCACATTTTGTACAGTGACTCGTTTCCAGGAATAGGCTGTGTGTTACAGAGGGGCAGGCTGAGGCAGCGCAGAACATCGAAGCGGGGCTGGTGTCACTCTCCTCGTGTCCCCAAACTCGGGATCGTTCCGCTTTCATGTGTAACGGCGAGCTGAGAGCTGAGAAGATGCCGTGTCTGATTTTAAGGCCTGCTTGCCGGGAGCAGATTACTTAAATCTGCTGGATAATCTCACCGGGGTATTATGATGTGCGGTGTGTAGTGGACTTCATCGCCGGGGCCGCCCTGTCGGCCGCAGCCGTTTCTGCTGAATGGGGCTTCCTGCCCCCGGACTTGCTTCCCTGCCCCCCGGCCCTGGGGACAGCATTGTCATCACTAGATGGGAGATGAAATTTCCACACAGACGGAGAGCCGGTACATTATTAATGTCCCTCCGGTGCCCCCGTTCCCCTCTCTCGCCACGCTGCGGCCATCTCGTCCTGGACGCTAAGTGACAGGCCGCATCTCCGGCCTCTTCCTGGAGGGCTGCGGAATGTGATTGGACAGATGCGGTCACCTGTCTGCCCCACAAATGAAGGAGAGACAAAACATATCCAGAGCTCACTGCGCTTATTGCACGTTCGCTTTCAGTCCCTAATCGGTATGCCCGTGATTTTTTATGTCTACTTTAATCCTGCGGCCGATGTGATACAGGAGAAGGATACACCAGCTCACAAAGGCATGGGAACACAGACTCAAACACGCACCCCAATAAGGGCTAAACAAATTAAAGGCATGATTTACTTGTCCCCTGGGGAGAATAAATGAAAGATTTAATACAATTCAACCAGTTACCTTTTGAACACGATTAATGCTTTGATGCAAAAGCACATTCTGCCTAAAAGCGAATCGGCTTGGATTCTTTCTGTGAGGAGAAAGACAAAACACATGTGGCTGGCATATTGATGCATCCTGCGGGGACGGAGAGAGCGGTCTAATCGCCGCTGCTTTAACGGAGGCCCTGCCTCACCCCCGTTACTCGATTACAGGTGCGAGAGACATCTCCTTGTCTCTGGCATCACATAACCGCCAGACTGGAACACATTAGCCCTTAATGTTTCTGCAAGTTCGACTGTGTTATTTGAGGGAAGTGAAACTGACCGGAAAATGGTTACAGGGGTCTAAGGCGGCTCTTCCCTGATGGGCCTACAGGGAGAGCTCAGTAGTTGCTTGTGTTGTTCAGAGGTCTTCATACTGTTCTGAATCCACAGATAGAATTTATACCTATGAGGAACTGTGTAAAAAGTATCCTAGATGACAGTACAACATGAGGTTAGTGTGGGAAGGGGGTGAACATCCTGGGGAGAGGCAGAGCCTGTCCCACGTAGAGGTGGGGCCTGTTCCAGGATGTGGAGGACGTGGGCGTCCTGTGAAAGGGGCAGGATCTATCCCAGGTAGGGGCGGGGCCTGCCCCAGGGATGGATGGGGTCAGCTGACCAGCCCAGTCAGTCACCTGTGCATGTTTACCCATCCGCTTTGTCTCTCATACTCATAGGTGGGGTCACCCAGATCTTTCTGTATTTCTCAACGTTGCCCCCGCCCCATCCGCTTTGTGTCCCCCTTCTCGCCCACCTTCCCAATGTCACAAGGTTCTGCAGATATTGTACAGTGAGACCCCCTCCCTGCTCAGCAGCTGTCTGCAGTGGAGGTAAGAAAAACCATGTTGTCCAGCTCGATTAACACATTACCCCCCCCCCCCCCCATATCATTAGTCTGTTGTTTTTCTGCTTAACAAGAAAGAACAAAGTGGCCCAACAATGGCTTGTTGTTCGTCAGCTCGGCTAGTGTTGTTCAATAAACGTGACATTTCACTGGGGCAAGAGCGGCTCAGCGGCGCCCGCCGAAGGATGGCCATCGCATATTCATGTGCCGGCCAGGAGGACGCGCTACGCACAAACTGAGGTGTTAAATGTTAAACCCTCAAATCCACGAGAGGCCTTATTCCTATTAACAAGGGCAGCTTAGTGTCGTGATTCCAATCGTTAGCCATGTTAATGCCCATCGATTTATAAAGCCGCACGCCACTGAACCCGGGTGCAGGGTGATGTATTGCACCCCCCCCCCCCTCAGGAACCCGTCAGCCTAGAACAACAAGAAGTCAATCTGGGGAATGCAAACACAACGGGTGTGTTTGATCTAGCATTAGCAGAGGCTTAGGTTAAGAGGCGGCGCTCAGGTGCACATTCTGGGGGGGGGGGGCACATAGAGAGGTGTCATCCAAACCACTCATCTCTGTGTCCCCTTCGTCCCCTATGGACATTCACATGTTTAATACTTGTTTAATAATACAATTTTATACCCCCATAGTGATGTCACACCAAGATGAGTAGGATTCCCCCACGGGACGGAACTGCATGAGTTTTGAGGGCATCCGCTCGCCGGCTCCCCCCCCGGGGGCCTTGTTTTCATCCAGAGGGACGTCTCATTCCATTCCATATTATTGCTTCAGTAAGCGCAGAGTGATCGATCACCCAGTGCAAGAGTAGAATCGGTCCTTCCCTTGCTCTCCTACATCTGTAACACCGCAGATTTTCATATCACCTACGTCACATATTTGTTGCAGATTCATTCGGGTCCTGACTCTCCCCGCTGTTCCCTCCTGCGATTCGTTTCATTAGAACGTGCTACAGGACCAGCATTTATTTCCCTGTGGAAACCAAAGACTAACTGTGAATTTCTGCAGTCCGATCCATTATCAGGATATGTGCCTGGAACAACCACATCCATTATCGGGATCGGAGCCAGGGTGTGTGGACCCGTCCGCTGTCATAATCTTGAGTTTACTTCCCGAGGGGCAAACTGTCCAGATAGTTTCCATTTCCAACACTCTGACGATATTCCAAACGACTGGACTTTGTCCTTATAATGATCAGAAGACATCCAAATATAGAACAGAGGTCACAGCATGATTAGGACACTGGACAGGCTTAACGTCACAGATAATCAATCAATCAATCAATCTTCATTTATATAGCACCGTTTTAACCACAGGGTTTACAAAGTGCTTTACCGGCATTTTTCGAAAGAAGAAAAGGGAAGACATTCAAATAAGTGCACAAGAAATAAGAAAGATGCCTGTCATGCAGATGGTGCTGCACCTGGAGGAGAAGGCAGCTGGAGCCAGGAGCCTCCAAGGTCAAGAGGCCCGCTAACGGCGGGAGGGGTCAGGCTACGTGAAGAGAAGGTTTTAGGCTTAAAATGCACCACCATGGCAAGGCAGTCAGGGACAGAGAGAGGACTTCATGCCAGAGAAATGACTTTAATTACCTGATCTGTTAGGAAAATGGCTCCTCATCTTCTGATGAGATCCCAAACCGGCAAGAGGGCCAAGATGCCATTAAACTCCAAGTGGACATGGGGCATGGAAAGAGCCGCAATCCAGGGGTCTCACAAGTTCCAGGGCACAGACCGTGACTCAGAGTCTGGCCAGTGAACAGGGTGGTGTGTGAGGGATAAGGAAGTCATTAAGTACATGAGCCAGATGAGCGGCGAGGGTCCTGGGGCAGCTTTTACACCAGCAGAGGAAGCCAACCAGAAAATAGCTCTTGCCACCCCAATGGAGTCGTAGAAGGTGGCTGCAAAGTCTTCCGGGCACCGTGTCTGAGTGTTATCGAGAAGAAGCGTCTGCCGGTGGCCGCACCTAAAGGGGGAAGGAGCAGAACCAGTCGGCGCTGATTAATACCAAAGTTACACAGTAATTATGAAGAACACAGATGTCCGCACCGCTGACAGGCTCGACTATGACTGGTACTAACAGCATTTACTGAGTAGTGAGGCTACAGTGTTTTAACAAGCGCAGGAAATCAGATAAAGCTGTAGGGAAGGAAGGAAGCTAGCAACCTAGGAGAAAGAGATGAAGCAGAATTTCATAAAAGCTGACGTTTCCCCCCCCCCCCTTTACTATAAATCAATAAGGTTCCTATAAGGTGAATGTCAAACCAGAGTAATTTCCTGATGTTGTGGTTCTGCTAAGACATGTTTCTATCGCTGTCCTCATGAATTTAGGCAACGTTCGAGCCAGAGCAAATAAAGACGGAAAAAGAGCCGATTCCCCTTGGTAAAACAAAAGTAAGCGAGATATTTCCTCTTTAGGTATCGTATGAGCCCTGTCCCCTGCGCATATTTTGAAGTACAATAATGTAGCAGCGTCTGTGCTGTGGCGCAAACCCAGCAAGCAGCAGCCTTTTGATCCACATTGGGGGGAAAGGAATCTCTTTTCGTTTTTTTGATCTTGTAAACTAGACGATCAAATGAGCTGCCAGCGCTCTGTCCTCTGTGAGAGAGCAGGAGAAGGACCTTGGCAGGGGGGCCACAACAGAGAGGCCAGTGGGGCCCCGGGAGAGGGGCAGCGACAGAGAGGCAGACCCTGTGCTGGGGATCCAGGAGAGGGGCCGCGACAGAGAGGCCGGCGGGGCCCCGGGAGAGGGGCCGCGACAGAGAGGCAGACCCTGTGCCGGGGATCCAGGAGAGGGGCCGCGACAGAGAGGCCGACGGGGCCAGACTGTAGCTTTCTGCTGCTACTCCCAGCTAGCGGGTCACCAAGCCTTGTTTTTGTCTTTCTTTTTCCTGGGCCCCCCAATGACAGCATGACTTGACAAAATGCAGAATGGTCATGGAAAATGTAGGGGGGGGGTGCAAGTCAGATGAGGCTCACAAACAGTCACATAACCCTCTGACACAGTGAGCGGTTTGGTTGCAATTCTGGAAGCCCATGGAAAATGGGAGGAGATCATTGCTCTCCAGCCCCTACTGTAAACGAGGCTATAACTGTGTATGCAGACTGAAAATGCTCGCGACCCCTCCCTCTCCACAACAAAGCCTGGGGGTGGGGGGGGGGGGTATGGTCAGCAAAAGTCCTTCTACGCCCGAGCCTTGGTGTTCGTTGGCCTGTGTTTGATGTGAATGAAATCCCACACCGAGCCTTTGATGACCTCTGAACCATCCCCTGTTGTTAGACATTTTAATGGTCCCAACTGAAAGAGCAGCGGGTAAAACTGCATAAAAGCAAACCGCTTCGGTTTATGTCCTTTTTCAGGGGGGTGAGGGTGGGCTAGCTTGTCTCTCGCCATGAAGTTTCAGCAAACAGTAAACAGCCTGCTTAATTTAAAAATAAATGTACGAGCTAGCCTTTGAACAGGCAGCCATGATGATGGGAGACTGGGGACATTAGAGTGCCACTTAAAATATATTCCCCCATTAATGCCGGCAGGGAGCTCAGAACCGGCTGCTGGGAGCCGCGGGGCAGCCAGAGTGACCACTTCCTGGGAGTAAGTGTGCTCCCTAGTGTCTGTGGGTCAAAGTAAGTGTGCTCCCTAGTATCTGTCTGTCGAAGTAACCGTGCTCCCTAGTGTCTGAGGGCCGGAGTAAGTGTGCTCCCTAGTATCTGTCTGTCGGAGTAAGCGTGCTCCCTAGTGTCTGTGGGCCGGAGTAAGTGTGCTCCCTAGTGTCTGAGGGCCGGAGTAAGTGTGCTCCCTAGTGTCTGTCTGTCAGAGTAAGCGTGCTCCCTAGTGTCTGTGGGCCGGAGTAAGTGTGCTCCCTAGTATCTGTCTGTCGAAGTAACCGTGCTCCCTAGTGTCTGTGGGCCAGAGTAAGTGTGCTCCATAGTGTCTGTGGGTCAAAGTAAGTGTGCTCCCTAGTGTCTGTCTGTTGGAGTAAACGTGCTCCCTAGTGTCTGTGGGCCGGAGTAAGTGTGCTCCCTAGTGTCTGTCTGTCGGAGTAAGCGTGCTCCCTAGTGTCTGTGGGCCAGAGTAAGTGTGCTCCCTAGTGTCTGTGGGCCGGAGTAAGTGTGCTCCCTAGTGTCTGTGGGCCAGAGTAAGTGTGCTCCCTAGTGTCTGTCTGTCGGAGTAAGCATGCTCCCTAGTGTCTGTGGGCCGGAGTAAGTGTGCTCCCTAGTGTCTGTGCGTCGGAGTAAGCGTGCTCCCTAGTGTCTGTGGGCCAGAATAAGTGTGTTCCCTAGTGTCTGTGGGCCAGAGTAAGTGTGCTCCCTAGTGTCTGTGGGATGGAGTAAGTGTGCCCCCTAGTGTCTGTGCGACAGAGTAAGTGTGCCCCCTAGCGTCTGCACACCAGAGTACTCCATCGTTTCTGTGCGCCAAAGTGTGTTCCATAGTGTCTGTGTGCCAGAGTAAGTGTGTTCCATAGTTTTTGTGCGCCAGAGTAAGTGTGCCCCCTAGTGTCTGTTTGCCGGAGTAAGTGTGCCCCCTAGTGTCTGTGGACCAAAGTAAGTGTACTCCCTAGTGTCTGTATTCCAGATTAAGTGTGCCCCCTACTGTTTGTGCACAAGAGTAAGTGTGCTCCTTAGTGTCTGTTTGGGAGGCGGGGGGTAGGAAAGAACACACATACACATGCATACACACACACACAAAAGCACATGCATAAACAGGCAAACAAACACGTGAATGCCCGCCCTCACAGCAGCGCAGCCCGCGTGCCTGAACACAGCCGTACCTGTGCAGGAGTATCAAGGCACAGCGTAGATATTCAGACAGGCCACACACAGCACGTGGCTGTCACACGGTAAGACTCCCACTTGCGGAGAATCGTGCAATAAATACACGTCAGATTCAAAGATAGCGGTACAGAGACACACATAGGTGCGCTTTCCATGCGGCATGCGGCGGTTCCCGCTCAGACGCTCCATCGCACACAAACATCTGTGTCGCATGAGCGCGTCACGCAGCGCTGGCGGCCCCGCGGTCAGTCACGCGTGCCACGGTATTGTGTGGTCGCCGCTATTCCCAGACAGATGTTAGAAGTGGCATGTGATATTTTCTGTTGCTTTTTATGGCCGATACGATTTTTCGGGATAAAAGAACTGCTGGTTAAAGGGGTTGTAATCTGAAATGTTGCGCTGGCCGGGAACAAATTATCTCCCGAGTATAAAAACATCCATAAGACGGGCTGCACCATCCCATCTTTAATGAGTCTAATATGTGCGCTAAGCATTTAATTCGCAGCAGCCTGCATGTCTATAAAGGTTTAAAGAGACACTCGTTGAAATTCTCCTATTTAATTAAATTTTGACCTTTGGATAAATTCAAACAGGGTATTTTAGGGGGAGAGAGGCAGATAGAGCAGTGTCTTTAATGGAGATGAGGTGCGGAGGTGGCAGATGAAGAACTACCCGAAGTATTAAAAAAAGAATGATACGAATTCTTTCCGCGGTCTACCGCGCGCTGTTAGCATCGCGAAGACACCCTTCAATAAAACCTTTATTCTTATGTCCGGAGAGGCTTCACAAAGATACAACTTACATTTGTATTTTCAAGGCATCGTGCTGATAGCTATCTGATCCTAGTTCATTTCATACTTTATGCTTTATTAGTATTAATTCTAATATATATTATCTTTACAGTCATTTTCCCTTTATGTTTAATATGACTTCAGAGAGAGTGAGGCATGGGCGGGTTTTATAAAGAAAGGGGAGAAGGTTTTTCAGGCTCCACCTGCACGGATGCAGGGTTGCATTTAGATATGCGCAGGGTGGGCATGTGCAGGTAATCAGATGAAGCTGGATAAGCACCTTGCCATCTTGTAGACAATGAAGACAACGGTGCAACTCAGACTGAAACACGTCTGAGTACAGCAATGCATCAGACATCCATGACAAATTATGAATGGGAGGGTATGGGGGGGGGGGTATTTGATTAGCCGTTACGCAGATTACAAAGAGTGTATGAAGTTGATTGGTTCCCCTGGGTACTGGAGAGAGCATGTGTGTGGGGGGGGGGGGCACCAAGGTGAGAGCAGCCTTGACCTCCTTGACACGCCCCTGTGACCACATATCATCCCATCTATCCTTCTCGGGCGACAGATGTCATTTCCTGCCCCCAGCACCTCACCCCGTCCATTTTGGCCCAGCTGCTGTCGGGATAAATCTAATACAGCAGGCCAGAAGTGTGAGGTAATGCACCGACTCCAAAGCCCCCGAGATCGCCAGGGGAGCCAATGAGGACGCAGAGCACTGGTGATTGGTTAGCAACCGTTAGGCCAGCGAATCAGGAGTGGGATATGGCACAGGGGCTTTGCCAATATTACTGCTGATGCGACTGTGCATGGCGTGCATGTGGTGCTTCGTAATGTGCTGCTCTGCCCCCATGCAGTACAGAGGAAGTCGATACACCAAAATCAATAAAGTGAGATCGGATGAGCCGGCCAGTTGTTTAGCTAATAAATGACTGTTCTGTCACGTACTGCTCTTTAATTTCGACCTCCGCCCGGGGCTGGGTCCATTCCGCCCCTCTTCCCACCCTGAGCCACGTGGAAATGGGGTGGTCGGACGCTCTCAGCACTTCCTGAGGCCGGGGGCCCCCCGGGGGCCCGTCGCTAAGCCATCTGCAGAGTAGCAGAGCATCGTCTCCACCAGAGCGGGGAAACGAGCCCAGTGATGACATTCTAAAAATATTCCTCAGAAATACGCTTTTCCCCCAACAGCCGCGACCGCAGATGAAAGAGGTGGTAATTATGGCTGGCAATTCAGAGGCCAAGCGAGATTAATGCTGAAGCGACAGGGGGTGATAAATGACTGGGACCCCCGATACAGTGGCCACAACTCGACTGCCATTTTTTAAAAGTGTTATTATACACATATTTGAACTTCGCCGCGTGGATCAAAACTGCTGCAGCCTCACGTGCTAAACGACGGTGTCAGGCCGGCCATTCAGCAATCCATCTTTCGAAAAATTGGAAAAAAAATTAATAATTCAAAAGGGGAAGAGATGGGGGGGGGGGTGGTGGTGGGGGGCCATTCCTGCCTGAATTGAAAAGAAAACGTTCTTCATTGTGGTATGCAGCAGGGTATTGAAATACCTCTTGGGCTGATGCTTCTTTCATTATTCGACAATGACGGATTGTGCCAGACGCAGGAGCTCCGGAGGCTGCAGAGGCACCTTCTGGGTTAGATCCTCACGGACTAAACGGATGGAGCCGAAACGAAAACAGGGAGCGAGTCACCAGAGGGACAGGAAGTGCAACCATGGTAACGGTGCCACAGAGGCCCTCCCAAAAACCTGGGAGGCGACGCCTTTCGCGGTGACTGCGCCGTCCGCTAGCATAACCGCATGGCAAGGATAAGTATGGAGAGGGGGTCACCTCCCCCAGCCCGCCCCCGGCCAGGTGCATCAGCGACAGCCATGCTGCCAAAAACGAGCGGCCTTCTCGTTACGGCCGGCGTGAAGCTAACGAAGGATTAAGGAAGAAAGACTTGGGATGGGAATGGCTGGTGCTCCTTGGCTAAAATAAGGATCCTGTTTTTTCTTTTAGATGGGGGGTGGGGAGGGAGTTAAGGGAAAGGCAGATGGCAATGAATTTTAATTAAGGAAACAAGAAGATTGTATATAGAACGAGAAATTAATGGCTTCTTTGATATGTACAGTCATTTAACCGGGCACATCCGTTTCAATAAACATTAGCGGATTAATTGGCAGCCAAGTCCCAGACGATAAATAGCCGGCTATGCCGTGGGCCACGGGCCGGCGAGCGCCCGCGCCCGCACCCGGCACACGTCTGCGGGTAAGACAGCTCCAGAGAGGCGTCTTGCCCCAAACTGTCACGCTCGTCTGCTCTGATTAGGATATCTCAGCTGTGAAGTTCACCAAGGTCGATGTCACCAGGTTTGGGGTGGGGGTCTCGTCACGGGGCTCACATGGACAGCGTTACCCTAAGCCGTATTGACAGACAGTCAATAGGAGGCCGCCGCAGTCTGTTTACGCCCCCCCCCCCCCCAAAACCCCCTGGCATGATTCATCGTGACGGCATACACATCCAAGGCATTTGTTTTCCGGCTCCGATTCTGAAAAGTTAATTTATTACACAGTAATGAGTTGTGGATAACCAACTCCCAATGGAGTAACACTTCCAGAATGAGATCGAGAGAGAGAGAAATTATGAAATTCTGTGCTGAGCCAAAGTCACAGGACTCACCCAGTCCTGCTTCATCCTCAGCGGCATTTTTGTGGAGACCAACTGGATATTTTTCACCAGTCCCAGACAGACCTATCTGCACACGAGCTTGCTACGGCCGCGCCGATTTCCCTCCTCCTGAAATGATAAATGTACTGAAATTGTCAGTTCTGCCTGAAATGATAAATGTGCTGAAATGGGCGTTTCTGCCTGTAATGATAAATTTATTGGCCTGATCTATTGACTGTCAAGGCCATCAGCTGCCTATGTTTTTGTTCTTATGAAATCTTATGCCAAACACAATGCAATGCTGAGAAAGTTTACCTCTCAGTCACTATACTTCCTTGAGCCCCACTCCCACATCTTTGTTTTTGTAGACATTCCACCCCTGTAATTGACACCTTAAATAAAATCCCTGTTCCTTCCTCTAGTCCCCGTCTCAGGTGGGTCTGTTTATCGCCCAACCCACAGTGACTCTTACACAATCACTTTAGTTAGTAGCATCAAAGGTGCACTGCTCTGTGAATTAGTGCCTTTCTCAAGTAACCTTGTTACCCTCAGGTCAGATCTATGCCACATGCCATCCACATTGGTTATTATTTCACCAAAAAGATTGTGGTTAATTTCGCTGCTCTTTGGAAAATCGTCTGCTAAATGAGAAATGCATGTAATTAAATGCCCTGTGACCCTGAATGGGAAACACAGTTAGAAGATGAATAGATTAAGATGTATATATTAAAAGTAAAAATATCTATAGTTGTTGTAGCTGGGGGGGAATGCCCAGAGAATGTAATGCCGTGTTTGTGAGGCAGCAGAGCGATTAACAGCGACGTGGGAAATTCAAGAGCTCCTAACAGTAAAACGTATAAAGAAGAATTCCACCCAAGTTATTATCATTTAATCACTGATGTGGTACCAGGAAGATTAATTTGAAACTGAAAGTAAAAATCCACCTCCTTACTTACTATTCTTGTTAGTGTTTTGGGTTTTTTTTTCCTCTTGGAAGCATCTCAGCATACATTAAGGAGCCAATATGAATATTAGCATGTGTGGTTTCAAATATTTCCCTTTTTTAGACTGCTCTGAAATAAAGGAAGGGCATTTCGCATTTCAAAATAGCTCAGCTCTCAGTGCGAACAGAGATTCTTTACGTTTCCAATATACTGACGTTGAGAATCGTATTACAGCTGAAGGTGTAAGTAATTACGATATAAATTATATTCATTGCATAACTTTAATCAAGCAATGAGAATATGGGAAAGTGATACATTTTGATAAATTAAAAAGTCATTTGCTCAATGCAAGGTTTTATAATACAAAAAGTCGTATAATCTACTGTTGCAGAGAAATACGAAGCATTTAATGAGGTACGATATTATTTAATGCTCCTTTGCGTTACAATTGACATTTAGCTAATATGTACTGCATTTTCCCCATTTTATAATTAATAAAGCACCTGGCTTTCAAACCCATTACCCACATAATACTCCCCTTACTCGTTAGGGTAATGTGAAATTAAAACAGTACATAAATGCTATGAAAACACAGAACAGCTCATTCATTACTTCAAATAAAGTTTAGTCAAGTGTACAGCGCAGAATCAGGTTTTCCTTAACGGTCATTTTACATCATATTAAAAGCTATATCACACTGTGCTCAACAGCAGTGGCACCAACTGGTGATGCAGGACCTGGACTGTGACAAGACAGGTCAAATCCTAGAAGAGTACAAGCTTTTAAACCACTGCAAACACTTTATTGCCCTTGCAGGATTTTATAGCAAATCTGCAGCTGTTTAATGTCAGATTTAGAAGCAGTTTACTTTCAGCATTTAGCTCGAGCTTAATTATCTCCCGAGCTGAAAATGGAGCTATTCACTCGCCGTCCTGATCCCTTCATCATGACTGACACACACACGTGGAGTGTAATCAAGCCCCAGAGAGATCGGCATTGTTGTAGAGCGGACTTCTGTGCTAACTAATGGAAAATGACTGGGCATCATTATGGTCGTGTATGTGGAAGTACAGACAGGATCCCTAAATCGTGTGTTTTTTTGGGAGAGGGCAGGCCGCCCCCCTCGGTGTGGGTCCAGTCTGGCCCCAGATATTTAACAGACGGAGATCAAAGTTCAAACCGGCGAGCTCTGTGATCAGGACGCCGGCGTGGGGGACCGGAGCTCAAGGCCCAGTAGAGGCTGGTGAGGAGGGTCACATGTTTCCCCAACCAGGCTGATGACAAGCAACCCCCCCCCCCTACCCCACCCAGAAAATCAGCCAACTGTCAACACGTGAAAGACGACGGACGGATCAAAACGGAGCAGCTCTGCATCCAGTTGGAGCATGGTTTCCGTTTGATCTGGGTGTTTCTGAATTACGGACTGACGTGATCTTAAATACGAGGCATCCACTGCACTTGGTTTAATCTGGTCCTGCCTGCGGCCGGCCTTTGCTGTGATTAAAGGCCTGCACTTGCTTTCTAACGCTGTGCCGCTGCGGTAAAAGCTGATTAAAATGCCACTTTATGTTTACACAGTGTCTGCGTTCATAGATCTGTCCGGTGTAGACCAGCCTTTACATACTAAATAAAATAACTAAATATAACCATTCAAGACCTTATTTTCAATAAGGCACAAAATATGTTTTTGCACTCGCATCAAAGTAAATACTGTTTCAGTGGATTCCTATTAATTGGTTTACATTTTTAGTACAGCCTCTCCTCAGGTTACGAAGGGGATACGTTCTGATAAACCTATCGTAAGGCAAAAACGTTGTGAGGCAAAAATCCATTTTAATACAGTGCACCTAACCTTTTCAACTTGTAAGCCTCCCTTAAAAACGTGTTTAGAACATTAGCCTACAGCTGGGCAAAATCATTAATACAAAGCCTATTTTATAATAAAGTGTCGAATATCTCACGTAATTTATTGAATAACATACTGAAAGTGAAAAACATTTACCCATCATAAAGTCGAAATATCATAACACAGACCTAGGGAGCGTTGGTATTAGTATTTCAAATATTTTAAAAACACTTCCCAGTGTTAAAAGGTCAAACATCTAACACTGTAGTTTCAGCCAAAGTGTGAGATCTTAACGTCATGTTCGTATGTGCATTCCTCCATTTCACCAGCGATATTATCGTTAGCGGGAATAGCATAGCAACATTCCCATCCAATCACTTTCTGTGAGCCCTCTTCCAAAACATAATGTTGGCCAGTCTGGTGGAGCAGAGCACCACCGCAAGTGGGAGGCCGGTCCATCACACACACACACACACACACACACACATAGTCACAGTACCGCTCAAGGCAGCATGCACACTCCAGTCATTAATTATTTCATATTTCTTTCATACATTGCTTAGCAGACAATCTGCACCACATGGGGGGGGGGGGCAGTATCTTGTTCTCTTTCTGCTCCAGCGTGAAATGTGATAACAGTTTTCCGGAGAGAAACTTCGTAAGGGGCAGAGCTAGGCATCCCCCTTCTCCTTTCCCAACATCCATCTTCCCTCATGTCAGGTGATCTGCACTCACAAGAGGCTCGAATCCCAGAAGCCCAGAAAGTCTCCTTTGCTTAGTTAGCAGCTGAGCTGCTATAAACAAACTGCGTGAGTAATATAAATAGCCCCTCCCGTCGCCCACTGCGGGAGACGAGTGAACCCCCTCCCCCCCCCCCCCCCAGCTTAATGACACGCTGCTATTGCTGCTCCTCTTGGTTCATTCATCGCCGGCGACACCTTAAAGGCAATTTTTTAAAACACTCATCAAAAATATGTCTGTGTCACAGCCATTGTTATCCATAGGACAAAGGACCAAAAAAAAACACGAAATCATGTTAAGATTTCATCCTTTGTGTTTAGTCGCTCTGTCCTCATGGTTGTGCTCGAACTGGCCGACTCGCCGTATTGATCCTCGCGTTCTTCCGCTGCCCCCCACTCTGTCTTTCTGCATGGCTTCACCGCTTCTTAAAAACCGCCTTTGTTTGCAGCCCTCGCTTGGGCGCCCTCCCCTGCCTCTTCGGGTTAGGCCAGGCTGCATGTTTCACGCCTAATCTGCATCGAGATTTCTCAGCCTTTAACTTGCTTCTTCCCCCATGTATGCCTGCATTATCACTCCATTGTAAAAGCACAGGTAATTATTCATGCTAGTGTGCCATGTTTTTCGCATCATTAAAGCCCAAGTCCAGCTCCCACCCTCCTTGTCCTCCAAGCCCATTCTGCCCCCCTCGACGCCCACCCTGCCCCCTCCCCCCCTCGGTAACATGCACTCCAAGCCTGGGCCCATTTAGAAAAGTGCATTTTTAGGAAGCAGATGAGCTGTAAATTACATCTGTGGAGATGACATTTTCCTCTAATGTTGAGTTTCAGGGGAAGATTGCTGTCATCTGCTCGCCCGCGTCTTCGCTCCTGCTCTCCTCTCTCCTGCTCCCTCCAGTTCCCCGGGCACCGATATCCAGAGAAACTCAGCCCAGCACGCTCTCATCTTTTCGATCTTTATTATTTTCTTTTTATTTTTTTGCCGATCTGCTTCTGCAAGCTCTCAAGAATCCTGGGGCTGGAAAAAGCGGCTAATGGCAATGCAGCAGATGCCAGTTGGGGGGCCGCAAGGCGTTTGCTACATAAGCACCTTCACAAACAGGCACAGGTATGGTCCACTGACCCCCTCCCCCCGCCCCCCCCCCGGAAAAAAAGCAATTTATGCTTGAATGGAGAATCCCCCATGGATGAGATGGCCATATGGTACCTATATTAGAAGGTATGTATCAAAAGGGCTTTTTATTTATGCTTAAGTGCTTGTCTCCTTTGTCCTCAGAGCCTGAAAGTCACATTTAGTGTGAAAACCCCAAAATGAGCATCTTTGGACAATGGGGGACACATTCCCAGCAGCGGCTGTCCCCCCCGACCCCAAGGTCCACCATCACCATAGCCCTGCCCTGTTCCCGCACTCCCCTGCCTGGAAACATGCCCCTCCACACCTGCTGTTAGCAACAGCCTTCCAGCTGAGGTCAGCTGACCACAGACCCCCGCTACTGGCCGACCAGCCCTATGGAATCCATAAACGGGCACACTGGCCACTGGGACAACCCGCCTATATGCTAGCCCATCACCCACCCCCCCCCCCCACCCAAGCACCAGGCAGTACATTGTTATTTAAATGAGTGCTAAAGAAGAGCTTCTTTTAATAAGTTCCGGCTCAATGCCAAGATGCAGGGAGGGGGTCGGGGGGGGGGGTCGCGTGTTCCGGCATGCGTGCACATGTAAAGGCTGCCTTTTTACATCCTGAAGTGTGTTCACTGCCGGCACCCACAGAGACGGCGACGCAGGGCTGCCCTCTCAACATCCATGACGGATTAGTGCACCCCCCCCCCCAACCCCCACCGGTCCACTACACTGTCTGTAACCCCGCTGCCCAGAAGACTGACCTCCGCCCCCTCAAAGCAGAGCACATCCACGCTCTGGTGCATTTTTTAAAGGATGAGCCAACAAAAACAGGAATGAAAGAGAAGAATATGAGGAGGAGGAATTCCAGGGGCGAGGAAGGAGGGGCAGCCTGCTGGGTCAGGGCTGCCTAGCCCTGCTCTAGAACTTTCCATAAAGGCTCAGTAGCATCCAGATCTGGTGATTGGGAAGGTCATAGAAGATGTCTGACCTCATGATTGTATTGTACCTATGCTGAAGCCTGCAGTGACTCACTAGTCCAGGATACATCTCAGATTTTTTAACAAAGGATTCTGGGTTGGGGGCAGCATGGTGGTGTGGTGGTCACCACTGTTACCTCACACCTCTGAGACCAGGGTTTGAGTCTCCACCATGGCTCTGTGCGTGGAGTTAGCATGTTCTTCCTGGGTGGTCTGCTCTGGTTTCCCTGCCAAAGTGCAAAAACATGCTGACGTTAATTGGACTTTGCAAATTGCATATGTCTGGATTATATGTATATTATATTGCAGGGACCAAGTGTTCCCCACAATGTAATAAAAACCTGTTATTTTCACATTGTGGGGACCACTTTTCAGGTCCCCACAAAGATCTGTGAACGCAATCAAAACACTAAAACTGCCAAAAGGTTAGAGCTGGATAGGGGTCAAGGTCGTCATGTTGGGATTAGAGTTTTCCCCATAGAAATTAATGGAGAGCCCCCACAAAGATATAATTACAAACCTCTGTGTGTGTGCGTGTGTGTGTGTGTGTGTGTGTGTGTGCACGCCTGCCCACCCTGCAATGAGCTGGCACCCCATCCTAGGTTGGTCCCTACCTTGCACCCCTAGCCTCCCGGATTGGCTCCAGACCCCTGCCAGCCAGAGTAGGACAAGTGGTTACAGAAAATAGATGGATGGATGGATGGATGGATGGATGGATGCAAGGGTTTGTATAGCACTGTGTTTGCGGGTAAGACCCAGAATATGGATCAGCGTGAGGGACAGTGTTCCTACCACAGGATGCACCAGGGCCTGTAATAATCCTTGGCCATTGTGTGACCATGCAGAGCAGTCGTCTAATACAATGACTGCTTTGGTTTTTAGCATTTACACCCTCTAGTGTCTGTTTTTCCCTGTTCCTGGGTTGTTGCGTCCAATGCTCTTCTTTGCCAATGTACTGTGCCCGTGTTTGGCATAGTTTTATGGACTATCCATCTTGAAACATTGAATAATTTAGTATATTTTAACTGATATATCTGCACTTTGAGCGACGCCACCTGATTCAGCAGCCTCATGTTGCTTTGAAAACTCAGATAGCAAAGTGCTGATCAGAAGCTTCTGTCGTAGCCGGCTGATAATGGGCACCCAGCCTAACGTCACCCACTTCACTAGCTCAGTCTATAACTGCGATTTAGTTACTTCAAATTCGAGGTCTATTATCATGCGGTGTTTCGATTATTTTGCCAAGATATGTAAATTGAATAAAAATATAATGTAAAAAGCTTGATACAAGTATCAAGCAACATGAACTGATTATGCATCAAGCAATAATAATAATAATAATAATAATAATAATGCAAGCATCGGCAGAGAAGAGAGTTGGATATTGGGTGGGACACAACTTATATATTAATCTAAATGCAATTGTCTGTTTATTTTGGGGGGTGAATGAATCCAAATCCGGCTCCGATGCCCCCTGCCTGTAAATATTTTTATACAAGTTGCACTGAACAAGTTGTACCGCTGATCATTGAGTAGTGCTATGACAAAACATGAACCCGTGCAAAAGTAATGATTATATCATATTTCTGGCATCCAAAATAAAATATTAAAATCCCCAAAATTAAATCTTTCCAAAACCCATGAACTCCTCATTTTGTGCCATTCAAAAGATCAGAGGCATACTGGCACATCTACAGCAGGAAAACGTGTTTCACTCTCTGTGAGGTCACCCTGCCCCCTCCCGCCCCCACCCGGGGGACCCCCGTGACACCTGCCAACGGCGGCGTTCGTTAAGCTCGTTAAGGAGGTGAGAGGAGATCGCCACGCTGCCTGGTGGGAGCTGCTCCTGGCCACCAAACGCTCCGGATCAGATGGAGACTGGCGCTGAATGACGGCCAGCATTAGATTCCCGTCTCACATCTACTCTATGATGCCGGCCTTCAGAGATGCGGCTTTATGTTCGTCGTGAATAACAAGCCTGCTGTACTCGCACCAGCCCGCCTGTCTCCTGTATGTATGTTAAACACACATGCCGTACGCGGCCTCAGGCACCAGGGTCCAAATGCCAGCCAAGCTCTGTTGGGGCGCAGGTCCACCTGTTCTCCAGGTCTTCATGGGCCACCTGCACGTCCACCTGTTCCTCTGCTCTTCACAGGATGTCCTTTACCTCCTTCAGGCTTTGACACGGTTTGACAGAATGCCAGAATAAAATAACATACAGGTTACTGGGTAATTTTTCAAACCATAGGTTACAAAGCATTCCGGATAGAGCCCCTTCAGTGAAACTCGTAGTGTGTGAAACGGTTAGGTTGAGCTCAGTCGTACGGGTTTTGTACTCCAGCTGAGGAATTTATTAACAGACAAGTCACCAGGAATTCCCTTCTGTAACTCTGTCCTCTGTTCTGGCACTCACCACCGAAAGCAATAACTATTAAAGCAATAAATTTGCATAACTGAATCGGCCACCAGTGAGCTAAAGTATTAAACAAGGAAGGTATCTTCTCAGCTTAATTTTTCCCTTCCCAGTTAGCAGTTTTGCCTGGAAGACCTCATCTTAATTCCAAGAAATGTGGCTCTCTTTCGGTGATGCTCCTTCAGGATAGCAGGCTGTGGTGGGGCAAGGGGGGGGGGGGTTGGGGGGGGTTTGAGTATCTGCTCAGCTGGGGTTCACAGAGTGTGTGTGGTTGACCAGCTTTGGGAATAACAGTAGATAATGGGGGCCAGCCTGGGAGGAACTGAGCTAAGGATCATTCCGCCCCCCCCCCCCCAAGACACCCAGAGAACCAACTGAGCAGAAGGACGGGGATGAGGGACAGGAGGAAGGAGACAGATGTCAGCAGTCATCATGGCACGGCAGATTGTGGAGAACGGGATTCTGCCCCCTCCTTCATTACACAGCGACACTGACATCAGCCTGTTACTTTTGTGGATTTTTTGGGTTTCGCTGGTTGTAAGCCTACTCCTGATTGGCCAGTGACAATGCTGTCACAGCCTCTTACATTGGACAAATAAAAGCATGGACACCTCTTGTGGGCCACCGAATAGCTCAGGGGGCGGGGCATGCAGCTCAGAGATTGAGAACCTGCTAGTCACAGGTTTGAGGCTAACTAAGAAGAATCATCACCTGTCTGAGGCAGTGGTGGCCTTGTGCTTAAGAAAGTGTACTTATAATCAAAAAGCTGCTGGTTTGAATCCCTGACCAGCCAAAGTGCCACTGAGGTCCCCTGAGCGTGGCTGCTGCTGAATTAGCTTCCCCCTGCTATGTCACATACAGTATGGGTTAAATTCTTTGTTCCCTGTCTTATAAAAGAATTGGGAAACAGAAGCTGTCATTTAAGCCCTAAAATGACCCCTGCCACCCTCCCCGCATCTCTGTGAAGCAGATCATCCAATCAGCATGTAAAATTACCCTGGCAGTCTTCTCCTGGTTGGATACATAATGACAGAAAACACGGACAAGCCCGAGGAAGCTCCGCCATTGGCCCAGCCACCGAGGCCTGGCTTCTTGGTGACGCCATTTATCTCACCTCCAACATCCCAGGGAATAGCTGCTAGGAGAATGTTAAAACATCTCCACCGTCTCCCATGCCGAGTCCACATCTAAGAGAGAGCAGGAGAGAGAAGCCTTGTCCACACATACACGGGTATTTTTTTAAATGGTGTTTTTCCTCCTCCGTTTAAAAAAAAATCCCCGTCCACATGAACATTGTTTTCTAAAATATTTCCGTCCACATGAAACCGCTAAAATGCACTGTCAAGAGCATGCCAAACCAACAGACGGCATTATAACTCTAACCGTACTGCCATGTTAGCCAATCAGAAGCCTAATTGCCAGTCCTGTTAAGTTGAAAACCATGGAGCACATTCCGACGCCTGTGTTGATCAATATAATGCGAGAGTGACTCAACATTTATCTGTTCACATGTAAGAAGTCCTGTCAGCAAGGTTAGCACAAGCACTAGTCCGCCATTGCTCAGACTCGCCTAATGTATACAGCTGACAGCGTGCGCTCTGACGTTAAACAAAGTGGACAACGGTGCACAATCTGACGTTTCGAGCCAAAAACTCCATTTTCCCTGTCTACATGTCGACGCTGAAAACGGAGTTTCTTAAAATCTTCACCCTAGATGGAGTTTTGCAAAAGATCTGTTTTCAGTGACCTAAGACGCCGTTTACGTGTGGACAAAAGCCCAAGACGTATACAAAAAGGTACGTTTTAAAAAATACCCGTGTACGTGTGGACAAGGCAAGAGGGTCACAGAGATGGGGAGATGGGTGTAGGCACTGCCTAGTCACGTATGGGCTAATGTGGCGACAGCCAAATCAGAAACAGCTCAGCAAATCAGCACAAACCGGAAGCGGCGTCGGCCCCCACGGCTCCCGACCACAGCGTCCAGGCACAGTTATACGCAGAGAGTGTATACATTCATATTACATACACTCAGGAGAGACAGCATGCAGAAATGTCAGGCTTACAGGCACAGTCTCCCCAAAAATCCCCCCCATACACACACACACACGCACAATAAGGACTCTGCACGCTCGCATTTCCGTTTCAGGACAGCAGGCAAGGAAAAACAGGCATGGGAAGGTGCTGGATTCCTGCATAAACAGTAGGGGTATAATGAAGAAAAAATGTAGCATTAAGCTTTCAAGGGGAGTCAGGGTGCGGGCGAGGTGTGAGCGGCTGTGCCTGTCAGTGCAGACTACGAAAACAGTATTAAACTGCTTTGCCATAACTTTCTGGGAAACTGTTTGCCTTTTCTAATGCAAATTCATGAATAAGCTGTCACCCTATATCCATCTGAACATACGCGAGCTAAGGCCAGCCCGACTGCATTACTCCTCACAGCCCGGTCTGCCGCCACCTCACAAGGATTATCAAATTACCAAAGTGCCCCGTTCCCTCGGCCGGCCCGCTCCGTAACGCTCTCCCGCTGGAATGCGCTGGGAAACGGGGAAAAAAGTGGGGAAAAGAGGTCCCGAGAGGAAATGGAGAATAAAGAAAGATCAAACTGAACTCCAAAAAAGGCCACAGCTGGGAAATGTGTGAGGAAGAGTCTCCTGAACGCGGGATCATTCCTGCGAGTTCAGGGAATTTTCCGACTTGCTGTCTACTGAACAGGTCATAGCAAAAACATAAGAGCTTTTCATGTGACACGTTATTGTGATATTAGCACTTTGCAGGCCTGGACAGGCCGTCTGGGTACTGACCATTATCCCGGTGGGCCGAGGGCTTTGTGGACTAGCAAAATTCACTTCCCTCCCATTGGCAAAATTGTGGGTATGTACAGTATGCATGGTGGGCCTGTCTGGGCAAAAATCCAGGGCCAATTTTAATCTGAGTCCAGCTTTGGTTCATTGCCATGCAGACTGCAGTGTTGTCTAGTCTTGTCACAGCTTATCATTTGACCTCGCCGCTTACAGTTTTCCACTTTGCTTTTTCTTTGCTCAAACAATTCTACTGTAGGACTTTGTTCCTAATCAGGGATTTGAATCTGTTACTTGGGCGAAAAGTCTGTGCGTTTGTCACCAGTCACATGTCCAGGGAAATACAACAATCTCAGCTGATACTTCTGCTGCACTCACAGCTCTTCTGCTATTGGCGATTGAGCCTCAAAGACACTGGGTGACAAACCCAGATCGGGACATAAGTTACACGCCACAGGTAATAGTACTGCCAATCCGCCCTAGTGGTTAAAATAATTCCTGGCAAGGAACCTGCATTTTCTATGGAAAACCCAAAGAATCTAATGGGGGAAAATCCAGCAATCGTCCTCATGGATGCATCCCGCAGTGCAGTGATTGATTGGGGGAAAAAAAAAAAAACAATTCAAATGTTTCACTAATTATAAATAAAGTTCCTTCTTATTGTATATAAAGGCTGGCCTAGTTCTGACATCGAGGAAAACAAACATTCTTAACACACCATGTCCAACTATCTTCAAAGTTTATTTGTAAAGACACTGCGGTTTAAAATCATTATATTTCAATATTCCGTACAGAGGTATAAAATAAATAAGTAATAATGGAAAAATCCATTAATATAAGTGAGACCCACAGAAGAAGCTCCCCTGTGGCCAGAAGGCAGATTTGCTTAATGGCTTTTCCAGTCACATGCATCCAAAGGTCTCTCATGTTAGTAAATGACATTATGTAAGAGAAGCTAAGGTTGGCCGGTTCTCAGCTGGCCTTGCCGACTTAATTCCCTTTCATTCTGGAGCCATGGTAAAAAACGGGGAGAACAAGCATGAAACAGCTACGCTTGAAGGCCCATCGCTTTTATGCAGCATGGGTCCATGGGGACTGGCCTTAGGTTGTAAGGTTCATGCATCTCAGCAGAGGAACTGCTGTTGTGTCCTTGACTGAGGTAATTAACCCAAATGACTCTGGTAAGTATAGGGGCCGCGTCTGGCTAAATAAAACTGTGAATTTGTAACAATCGCCCGTCAGCAGGTGGCTGCACCTGAGCTGACCTAGAGATGTTCAGGTGTGGACCATTTAGGAGACCCTCCGCGGAGATGTAGGTCACGGAGAGGAGCGCTGCGGATCAGCATTTTGGGTTCTAGCCTAGAGGAGAAGCCTTTTCTGGGTGTTTGAAGAACCCTGGTTATCAAAATCCCGCTATTCCAGGTTTATACAGAGGGGCTGGACACGGTTCAGGCTGTTTCAAGTAATCTATAGCCAGTTTAGATTAAAGGATCAGTCAAGAATTTAAAGCACTCAATAGCGGCGCTTTAAATCTAAAAAGCGCATGAGAAATAAAATGAAAAGCAACAAATTCACCATGAGTCACGGCGCTCAAATTCAGCTACTGAAGCTGAAACGTTAGCTTCTGCATATTAATTAGCATGACTGCCCATGTGTCAGAGACAGGCCGCGGAGGCTCTGCGTGCAGCGCTTGACCTCCTGCCATCAGAGCTGTAATGTGTGATCCTCAAAGCCATTCGCTCGGCTGCTCATCGGCATGAAGAGCATCCCATTGAGACCAAGAGCTTGTGAATTCAAATCACAAGCCGGCCTTGTGTCTGCTCCAGTCAGCTCCAGCCACAGATCTTTGTTCATTCAGCCCCGGTTCCGTACATCCTAATGTTTAATTTATCGCTGTGTTCTGGAGTGAACGTCTTACAGTCAGGGGTCTTGTCTGTGAACCCTTTCTGGTGGGGGTCTTGTTATCTTCTTTATTTTGCATTCAGTTTCTAGCCAGAGGTCTCATTTTTTAATACTTGTAAAGTAAAATTTCTTTGAATGATATCTCATCAAACCTCTCCCAATATATAATATCCTCTCATATCAGACCATGATTCTGATGCACAAGTGTGTCATCAGTAAAAAAACGAAAAATAAAAAACATAATATTAAGGTGAAGTATCCTACAGCTTCTCATCAGATCAAGATGGTGGAACAATAATGATTTTGCTGATGGTAAATTACATGTTTTTGGCTTGTTTTTCTTGTAGAAAATCCAAAAGTAAACTTGATATTTTGCAACTTTTTTCATTTAACAAAAAGAAGTGCAAAAATACCTTTCTGCCTCATACCTATCAATCCGGCAAAAGCCTTGATATATATGTTACCTCAATATTAGGGGAAAGCCAGATTCTTTCCACCTGAGTGAAATCTCAGTGCTTACTGTATCCCCGCAGCATTTTAAACTCCTGAGTGTAAGCTGGGTTACCCTCCAGTGAGCAATGCTACTGCTTGATAGCGTGCCTGTTTATTATTGGCTGTTTTTCTGAAGGCAGCAGGGGAGGAGGGCGCAGAAGCCGGCGGAAGGTGAGCGTTTGTTGCTTTTTAGGTTCACATACCACCACAGCTGAGCCTCAAGACCGAAAATAGAAAAGGGCAAAATCGCTGTCGTGGGCTTTCGGGAAAGAGACGTCGAGCCGTCAAGACGTCAAGCCGGCACCTTTCACCGTCGCATTCGGCTCCGAGGGGGCGGAGAAAGAACGGAAAAAAAACAAGGCAAGCTAGTTTGCCTTGTTCCCCCCTAAATTTGGAGTGGGTATAAGCCATTTCTGTTCTGTCAGAACTCAAAGGCAGGAAACGTCAGTCACCGCAGACGCCTCTCGGGCTTTCTGGAAGCCGCGGCGGAATCGCAATAACCTGCGTGACCCGCCGGTGGCGCTGACGCGTATGCAAGCGTGGCCGGCCTCTTTCGCTGGCATCATCTCCGCGTCGCTCTTCCTGGTGCCGAAAAACACCGCGATACCGACTCACGAGTTAAACCGGGGCTCTGTCTTCTGCAGACTGCCTGCCCTAATCACAACCTGAAAACTAAATATCCCTGCAAATTGCAGCATTTTGAGCAACTGGATTGGATTTCTCAGTCTTCGAAGTAATACAACACGCGCATATTAAACCATCCGCACACATACAAATCAAAAATACCATATGTCCAAAAAGTAGTTTGTAGTCTAATAGCCGCTGCTCTGTTTGTTGAACTTGGCAGAGACTCTGTACCGGAGTGTAATTTGACTAAACATGTAGAAACGTTCAGATTCAATATGTCCGCGAGTTTGTACACATCCCACTGGGATTCAGTGCGGAGTCTAATTACGCCCGAAATCCAAAAGGAGTTTAAATCTGAGAAAGCAGAGGGATGTATTTGCAGCCGCTGTGTAAACACCAGCAAATTCTCCACCTATTTTCTTTTTTTAGCCGTGAATCTGCACTTGGGCCAAATCTCGGGGTTCCTCCCACTATATGTGAGATGGGGCCGATGAGGGGGCGGAGTCTGTGACCAAAAAGCACGGGAGCCTCCCGCAAGGCCGGGATGGACATGTGCTGCCGTCTGCTCACAAACAATGACGAAAGAAACTTTGCTGAGGAATTATTTTTTGGTGATCCACCCACCCAGTTATTATTCCAGTACTGTAATACACAGCGTAAACAGCACTTTTCAGGGGTGATGCAACTGGTTTAAATAAACCGGCAATGTGTGCAGCAGCACCAAATGGGGCGAGACAGCGCCCCCCGTTGGCCGGCTCAGCTCCCACCTGGAACGAACACGATGGTCTCAATTTTAGAGAGAAAGGTACAGCACATGAACACGATCCAGCAACTATCAGTGCGTGGGGGGGTGGGGGACAGGCCCCCATGCAGGGCTCCATTTGGCTCACCGAAATTGGGGAATAATGGGGCGAGACAAGAAGTCACGGCACAGAGCCCCCCCCCCAAGCCCCAACCCCCCTGGGGTCGGGAGCTGCAGTACAGCTTCACATCGATAGAGAAGAGGTTCCTTCTCTAACCAGGAACTCTGGGGGTAGGAGGGGGGCATCTTCTCCCCAGAGAAAGATGCCGGGGGGGCATCCCGCACCGCCCCCCACTGTCTGACGGCTCCCCACTCTCACTGTGCCTGTGAACGCCGCAGACGGCCAGGAGGGGGCGCAGAAGCCTCCCCAAGCGGCAGGGGCCCAACCCCATTACGGCGACTGCCACAAGCCGCTCCACGTCTTCGGGAATCCTGCACCCTGCCGTCCCGCGGCTGCCATTAAAGGCTGGGCCACCGCAGACATATATACGCATAGAGCACAAACAATACATCACTCATAATGAACAAGGACAACGGAATATTTATAAACAGCATTATGTCGTAAATCCCAGGAAGTAGGTGCTGCGATTCTCAGCAGGACAGGAGGACAGGCACGTACGCAGGTTTTAGACAGTGTGAAAATGCCATTTGTCAGGGTGGGGGGGGCGTGCTGGGAGGTTTTAGGCTGCCTTAGACGCCACACTTCACACTGAATTTAAACAGGCATCTGTACCGCTGCCTGCCCCATCCAGGAACGCATCGTAGGGTCAGGCTGTCTCCCACAAAGGAGCCAAAGACAAGCCAAATGGCGGATTTGGAGCCGGATCAGGGTCGTTGATTAAGTGCATGTTGCCAGATATGTAAAGGCCCAGCGCATTTCCTCAGGGGTTACGGCAGCGCGGGGGCGGCGACGAAACCAAACGGCAGGACCGGAGCTGGCTATCGAGCAATTATATGTCAGCCGATTAAATTATGAGCAGAGACGTTTGGCGCTCATCAGAAAGGGTCCCATCCAGCACTCTGTAATCATGCGATGGGGGCACTGTGTATTTTTACAAGGGGCGTTCCTTGATATACAGACGTCAAGGAACGTTTCGGCACAGCTGTGGGAAAGCGAGGCAATTTACCCCCCCCCCCCCCCCGTGTCAGGGTTTATCTCGCGTTCCGGGCCCCAGCGCGGAGACGGGTCCGCATGCCGTTTGGCAGTGCTCATTCGGCATTGCTTTTCACAGCGGCATTGCGGCGTGCTGGGAGTTCGAAAGCTTATGCAGCTTACGGCATGCGAATTTCAGTGCTGTGCAGCGTTTGGGAAATGTGGGTGTGGGGAGCGGTGCAAGGGGAGCACTGGCAGGCTGCAGTGGGTTCACTGGACCTCACCGGATGGGCGCACAACGCCTCCTGCTGGAGTGTAGTGATACAACTCCGAGGTCTCCGTGGAAGCCGCCCGGGCAGCAAGAAACAAGAACCAGAAAATCAGGCCAGGGAAAGCACTGGAAGGTTAGGGCCTCCTGTTATCAAGGTGACACGGAAGCAAGGAAACCTCACAGGCCAGAATCAAGATGCCTGCCCAAACCCCCCCCCGGGATGGGAATTCAGCACACTGTGTCTCAGCGCGTATTGTTCCAGAAGCCGAGCCAAACATCATTTCAGAACAGTGCCCCACAGAAAGTCTTTTCCAGATCCCTCCGGAAGCTGCTTAAGGCCGTTAAAATCTCATGCAGGCGGCTCATTTGAATATGTTCAACATGAATTCCTCGCTTGTAGCATGTCTCCACCTGCACATATCCTGTTATATTTCTGTAAGGGGGGCAGCTGGGCTGAGATGACAGTGAGAGATGACCTCAGGTGACAGCCGTATACATTCACTTCACTGCGCCTTTTTACTTGTAACACTGGGGCCGACGTACCCCCCCCCCCCCCCCCCCCCAGCCTGCACACTAGCGCACTAACACACAAAAACAACCCAATGCTCCTTTAGTCTCCCTGTGCCCCCCCCCTCCACTTTGTTAAATCCGTCTCCACTCCTGGCCACAAAAAAACTCCCGCCCACCTGCTGTCCCACCCAGAAAAAGCCTCCCAAATTACCCATCATTTTTATGAGTCGGCCTGTAGGTCTAATTGTTGTCTAACCAGGCTGGTTATTGCCGTTATGTTGTGTGCTGCGCATCGCTGTTACTGCCGCCAGAGCCTGACTGAAAAGGCTATAAAGTCTGAAGTGTCAGAGCTGCAGTCTGACGGCTCATTTTATAAGTTAATAACTTCTGCGTGTTGTGAATCACGCCGGAAAAACATACATGTGACTTATGCAGCTGACAGATTTTCTTCAGTTATATATGATCATTCAGATATATTTCAGTTATATATGATCATTCAGATATACATACGTACATACAGGGTATATTTTTCTCTCTGCTATGTACTACGTATTACTATGTACCCACATATAGACACGTCAGCAAACGGCCGTACACATGCGGCTTGTATCTCAGCGTTTTTATTGCTCTTTTCAGAACCGTGTAATGAAGAGTGCACTGCCGGGTAATTACAGTGAGCACTCTGGTCTGCAGTGACTGACACGTGCCGCCGTGCGCGGATCACCGGCGGCCTGTTTTACCGCCGTATCACCCTTCGCATTTTATAGAATGATGTCATGTAAAAGTTTAGCTTGGTCCCCAAGGGGATTTTTCATGCTGGCGACAGTGAAAACTTGTAAACGAGGCCGTTTCGATGCGGCTCGTCAACGCCGGTTGGTGGCGCCGGCAGAAGGGGCAGTGGGTAGCGCCGTTCGCTCCGGGATCGTGTTCCACAGCCGGGGGGGGGTTCTGCAGTGAGCAAGGTCACCTTGGCCGTGATTAACAGGCCCCCCCGTACACCCTGGCCACGCGGGGGTCAGCTTGGAAATCGGCTTTCACCTCGGGGGGGGTGGTGTTTGGCTCTTAGTTTGGATGATAAGGAATCTTGCTGCCGGGGAGGGGGCAATGAACGGTGTCCTGGGCGCCGGGCGTAGCAAACAGCTCCGCGTCAGCAGGAGAGTGTCCGGAATGTTCCGTGGGAGTGCTGCAGCCTGTTTAGAAATGTCAGCCTATAGATTTTCCCTCCCCCTCTTTAGCTGCCCCCCCCCACCCCCTACTATTAAACGATTAACAGCACCGTTGTAGGTTCTGAAACAATAGCCCCCGCTGGCAGCCGAGCTGCACTGTATGAGACAGCGTGAGTGATTATTCAGCGGGGGCAGTAATAATGAGTGCACTCACCTAGAGTGGCACCTAGCGTGGCACCTAGCGTGGTAAAGAGCCACGTGAGGCTTTTATGGTCTCTGTTTCCAGTTGGTTTAATGGTGCCTTTTAACTATGAGACGATTTTTTGCTGTGGTGGTCCAGCTGCTTTTAATTGTGCACTGACTTTGGCACCATAAGGCGTCTCCAAGCTTAAACCCACCGTGCATTATTTCACTTTGCCACTAATCAAGCTGTTTGTCAATAAAATGCTCCAGTCTAACCTAGCCCCTCCCCCACCGCCTAATTCCCACCCCCACTCGCATTCCCACGCTTCACAGACACCTCACACCTGACACCGGCCACCGGTCCAGTCCTCTGCATCGATCCCCCCGTGAGCTGTGCCGTCGGCCCATGGTCGATCCCCCGGTCGTACCCCGCGGTACCGGCGGTGATCAGGAGCCGCAGCGCCACACATTTTCAGGAATCGTTATACTCTGGTGCTCCCGGAGAGCTTTTAGAGTCGTTTTCAGTGGCAAATTGACTTTTTTATGATTTTGGAAAAAAACTCCTTCTGAAAAGTACGCAGACATGCTGGTGAAAAAGCATCCTGCAAACAGCGCATCAAAATATAATGGACCGGTGACCATGTGAGACACAGCTGCTAACCCCCCAAGTGTTAACCTTGTCACTGCCACTGTTTTCTGCACAAAAGTGGTAATATTAACAACATGTGGATGTGAAAACGAAAGGCCACATGCACGGATGCCAGATCACGGCTGTACTACAGCCCCTGGGCCGCCTCTGTTGGCATATAAGCCCCTTCAAAGGCCTTAGAATGGCCCAAGGGCTGAAATGAGTTGGATTCCGATGTTCTTCGGAATAACACGCTACATAGATGGAACACGGCTGCCTCTGAAGCAGACCTGACAGGTTTCCAGGAAGGATAATCCAGCACACAAGAGGGGACACTGCTGTGTGGTGCCACAATAATCGCCCGTCATCCGGTCTGAGGAAATGGCCTGTTAGAAGCTCAACGTGCGCCATTACCACTTGGAAGCTAATGCTATTGATTATGTGTTATAACTAAGCTTCAAAGCCACGTGGAGCGAGGTTGAGTGGACCTCCGTTCCATGTCTCCCCCGGGTGATAAACGTTCTTAAATTGTCCCTTCATTAACAAAAGAGCCACCTCTGTTAGCGTTTGCCATTTGCTGCTAAGCTGGGAACGGGGAAACTGTAATAGTTTAGTAATAGTTTAGGAAGTTCAGATCAACCGGGGAGAGAATTAAGTGCTAAGCTAAAGCCTTGTTGCTGGAGCCTTCTGCTCGGAGTGTTAAAACGGTAAGTCATGAATTGCAAACACGGAGCACTTAAGCACTGAAACTGCATACTGAACAATAGACTGGGATTGACCTGCATCATGTCCTCATGCTCTCTGTTCCCTGGTATCTAGGCTCCCTGCAACTTGTACTGGATATAAGGTTAGGAAATGATGGATGGATGTATGTATGTATGGATGGATGGATATATGGATGGATAGATGGATGGAAGAAAGATGTTTAAGTCACAATATATAGTATGTACAATCAACCAAAGTTCCATGATTGTCCAAGAGTTTAGCTAAGGAGCGTTCCTATTGGACAATCATAACTTTATCTTAAGTTAACCCAACTAACTGAGAAATCTTGCTTCATGGAACACACCCCAGATGTGTGCCCCCTAAATGTCCCCCACAATGTAATAAAAACCTGTTATTTTGACATTGTGGGGACCATTTTTCAGGTCCCCGCAAAGATCTGTGAATGCAATCAAAAAACTTAAAATGCCAAAAGTCTCATATTTAGTTTGGTTACTTATGGTTAAGGTTAGGGCTGGGTAGGGGTTAAGGTCGTCATGTTGGGATTAGAGTTTTCCGCATAGAAATGAATGGAGAGTCCCCACAAAGATATAATTACTAACCTGTATGTGTGTGTGAATAAGACCACCCTACAAATTCGTCTGCATTTACAAACTGTCCCTGAGACCGTAGACAAATTTTTGAAGAGACATTTAAGAAAAAACGCTTGACCCTGAACCACTGAAGCAGACAGTATGTGACGATTATCTGAAATATGCAGTCATGTTCCTGTTGATTAACAGTTAATCAGTGGTGAACCCTGGGATGAGTATCTTATGAAGTGTGTCCCGTAGCAGAAAAAAAAATGTTGGAAAACGTTGAAGTAAACAATATGAAGCCATAATTACCGCGTTGTGTCGTTACTGACGATACAACGGGGGGGTAATCTAATGGATAATCTAACCAATGAAAAGCTAGTATGACCACGTGTCGGAGGGAGGGGCTTCTTGCTGCTGTCTTGATTAAATTCCGACGTTACCTCTACTGCCCCCCCACCCCAATGAGGCACCGACGCAGTGACTGGGCAGTGAGGTTCACTCGGGCTGCCTGGTAGGCTGACGTTTGCGACCGTGTCTCAGGTGCAGGGCCCAGGGGCCTGCGTGTCACATTCTTCCGGGCTGTTGGTTGGACTTTCCGGACCCGGACTGTTTTGGACGGAGGTCTGAGTTCCTGAGCTGCACATCAGCATCGCTGAGCAGGTGCTTCGCTTCAAAGTGACTTATGCTGCTCACAAGCCCTTTGACCATAATTCATACAGCCTAGCCACTGATCTGCCGACTGAACTGTGATTCCTGGGCATTTGGGGGGGGGGGCAGCATTTGCCCTCGCCACCTTTGTGGAAGCCTAAGACCAGCCTGGACCCTAAGGTGTCACATGGAATTATATGGACAGAAAATGTCATTGCTCTCTCCTATCGTATCTCCCCCCCACCCCGGTGGCCAGGGTGAGACTGGCGATCAGCATTGTGTTTTCGGAGGTGGGGGCTCAGTCCCTTTATTTGGTGTAACCTCTCTTCGGTCTCTGCAGACCTGCCATTCACGCCGGCCGACCCGTATTGCTGTTTTCTGTGCACCTCTCTCTCCGGGATGCCCTTTCGGGGCCTCATACCCTGACCTTCTCTGTCTCCCTCTCTGCTCATGCATAAGGAATGACGCCGCGGCCCCTCGCGATCCCGAGCCGATGGCCCTCGAGGCAGGAGGCCGGCCTTCCTGGTGTCATTCCTGACCCGTGTTTCTCCCATCCTGGGTACCTGGAACCCAGGACCTGGAACGCTCCACCATAAATACTCACTCCGTGTTTGACAGCTGAACACAAAGTCTCTGAATCCATAAACTCCTGCTCTGGATCAGACTCTTTCCTCACCGTGTCTACGATTCGTGTTCCCACGTGCACTTGTCGCTGATCTAATCTTTACCACCACCCGTTCCTATAATATGCTGCTGAATGCCATGTCATTACGTTTAATTACTCCCAACTGAATTGTTCCCGAATTGAAATGCCGCAGTTTGGTTAAATTTATTAATTGCATCTTTGCATTTGTTTTGTTTTTGTTTATTGTTGTTTTGCAATAAAATCCCCTCCGTGGCTTGATATCCTTCCCTGCTTAATTTAAAAATTGATTGTGCACACAAACTTTGAACAAAAACACAAATGAGATAAAATATCAGTTAATATCAGACCTAGCTAAATCTGCTCGGCGTGATCTGCAATGTCCGCATTCAAATCCCAGCAGACTTCAGGGCGAGGGTGGCATCTCGGGGTGGGTATCCTGGCTCCATGCTGTTCACAATTAAGTGAGAAGCTGCATAGCTTTGAGTGTAAGTGTGATGCTGACCTTTTCCCAGCATGCAGTGCGACACCAGACCCAAAACCCTAGCTAGCTCAGAAGGACACTCATTCTAGAGGCTTTCTTTCCTGATGTCTCTAGAACATACCAGAACAGTATTATCTCAGCTTTCAACTATCTCAACGTTTTCCATCTTCTAGTAATGATAACAAGAAAGATTTCCATATAGCCATAGCAATAGACTGAAAGTGCTGTTTGTTACGAAAATGTTTATTTGGAGGCTGTCATAGAGAAGCTGGCATCGATCAGTCAGTGGAGTGCAGCACCGGGGCCAGAATGTCCCTCATGGTCATGAGCAATGGCTTCCCAGAATGCAATGCGGACACAGATATCAGTTTTCTCTTTCCGTTAAAGCAGGGGTGCACAACTCCAGTCCTGGAGGGCCAGAGCCCTGCACATTTTTGGGTTTCCCCTCATTTAACACACCTGATTCAACTCCTTGTGCTAATTACCACACAGCTCTTGAGCTGAATCATTTTTGGTGGAACAGGGAAAGAACTAAGCTACACAGGGTTCCGGCCCTCCTGGACTGGAGTTGGGCACCCCTGCGTTAAAGCATAAAGAACAAGGAAAAGAAGTTTCAGATGAAGATTTCATCTACAAGTTTTTTCAAAGTTGGGGGAAGGGGGTGAGGCGGTTAGATTTTCGAGGGGGGGCAGGGGGCAGCTTGGAATGGGGGTTGCAGAGCCTACTTTTAAATCAGACTGCCGTGCGGGTGTCATGGAAACCACCTACCTAATAACGTGAGGACCTCAGTGTTTGCGAGCAGCCGATATCAGCACCGAGAGACAGGTGAGGAGCATCTGACAGGGTGCAATTTTACCCCATTTCCTCCATCTGAGGTCAGGTGACAAGCATGCAAGCCGTTTTCAGAATCGCACGTGAAGTAATCTACCAACATCCGTTTCTTAGCCCAACACTATCCATCCATCTTTTTACTTTGTTTCCACAGACTGTCATCAAGAGTAAATATGAATGGGTCTCCATATTAGCATGCGGCATCAGACTGGCGGAAGATTCCTGTCTTTTAAATCAAAGTCTGTCACCACGGTACCCGGGAAACTGAATAAAGATTGACAGTCTGCAATTTGTATTCAGATATTCGTTGTTTTTCTGATCTCAGTATTCTTCGGCTCAATTTATCTTATTTAATTTTATTTTATTTATTTATTTTGCTCATCAGCCTTCTGGAACTTCTCATTCAATTTGCACTGCTCAGCTCACGAACTTTCCCAGAAGCGACTCACATACAGCAAAATTGCCAATATTAATTTAACTCCAGCAGTCCTCAAATGATACCTGCAATGTTTTTTTTTTTCTTCTCAGTGAGCCAGGCAACATTTTTAAGATGTGCTTTAAATTTATGAATTTGTGAATCTGACCACTACCTTGGGGAGATACCCAAAGATCCTTGGGTGGGGAGCAAAACCCAGCATCTTCGCGGCGCCAAACTCACAGATGAGTGTCTAAGCTGTGTCCTCCTTCCTCCCATGTCCTGCTCAGCTGACTCTCGGTGTCGTGATGGATTCGCCAGAGGATAAATCTGCTGACGATGAGGAGAAGCCCCACCTTGAGGTCAGAACTTCACTTCTATAAAAAGCTCCGAAATGAAGAAGGATTCCTTGGTGTCACTGCTATTTCTGGCAGAGTGCTTCATAGTTACTGTCACAGGCCCTGTCAGGGTCTGCCTTTTTGATCTGGAAAGGGATACATACTGTACCATACTGTACTTCGTGATTTACCATAGATCTGCGTGATCTAGCACATAGAAAAGAGCTCTGGGTTTTGGGTTGTGCAGGAGATACTTCCTGTCAAATTAGTGTAATATTAAAATTCAAATTGTTCTCAGAATATTCTTATTTTCTGATACTACATATGAGGACTCCATTAGGGACATAAAAGTATATCAATCTGATCTACTGGTTTTTATTATGTCATATAGACTTTCCAATATATTTAGCTCATCTGAAAACAACAGCTCTGCAGTATGTCTAGAGGGCAAAGATGACTGTGTTTGGGGCCGGGACAGCTAATGGAGACATGTATCTCCTGAACTGGGAAGTGAACGGCAGCTTTCCAAGGCGAAACTAGGATCAGATCAGTAACAGATTAAACATAACGTGACAAGGAAACACTAAACGTGACAGGGCAGGTGTGTGGGGAAATGGAGATGGATGAGCAAGGCAGGGACACACACAGGGTCTCATAGACTTCATACTCCAGGTATGTCCTTGGATGGAATGTCAACTAAATTGACCCCTCCCGCCCCATTCCTTTTATGGAATTCTGCCTCTCCTAACCCCTCCCACCCCATTCCTTTTATGGAATTCTGCCTCTCTTATCCCCTCCCACCCCATTCCGTCAATGGAATTCTGCCTCTCCTATCCCCTCCCACCCCATTCCGTCAATGGAATTCTGCCTCTCCTAACCCCTCCCACCCCATTCCGTCAATGGAATTCTGCCTCTCCTAACCCCTCCCACCCCATTCCGTCAATGGAATTCTGCCTCTCCTAACCCCTCCCACCCCATTCCTTTTATGGAATTCTGCCTCTCCTATCCCCTCCCACCCCATTCCGTCAATGGAATTCTGCCTCTCCTAACCCCTCCCACCCCATTCCTTTTATGGAATTCTGCCTCTCCTAACCCCTCCCACCCCATTCCGTCAATGGAATTCTGCCTCTCCTAACCCCTCCCACCCCATTCCGTCAATGGAATTCTGCCTCTCCTAACCCCTCCCACCCCATTCCTTTTATGGAATTCTGCCTCTCCTAACCCCTCCCACCCCATTCCTTTTATGGAATTCTGCCTCTCCTAACCCCTCCCACCCCATTCCTTTTATGGAATTCTGCCTCTCCTAACCCCTCCCACCCCATTCCTTCAATGGAATTCTGCCTCTCCTAACCCCTCCCCCCTCATTTCTGTATGTTGCTAAATTCTCACTTTTTAACTGATAAATACACCAAACGTGTGACATTTTCAGGCTACCCACACGTGTAGGTTGCAGTCCCAGCAATAATGTGTTACCAAATCTGTCCATATGGGATGAGACAGAGGAGGAGGAAAAATAACAGAATTAACCTTTGAGCTCAGTCTGCTCACATGTATGTCGAAGAGGGGAATAAAAAGATTATTTACATGGAAGCCTCAGGTGACTGTTTCATCTCTTAAGAGTAAAATACCAACAGAAAAGGTCATCGATTTTAATTCCTTTTTTATTTTTCAGCTTCTTTTTTGACATAGTGACGTACTCAAAAGTCACTTTCTGGGTTTGCATATTGACATAATCTGCCCTTTCGCTTTACGCTGTCGCTGCTCTAAGGTTTAATAGGTTTCTGTCTGAAGTTACCCCAAGGTTCAGTCACTGAACCCGCACAGATGTTAGGGCCAGCGGCGTAGGGTGTTATGCGACTTGTATTTTTGATACTTATGGAAGCTTGGCCTGATATTTTCTCCCGCCCTGATTGCTGAGCTGGATGTGTTTTTTTGGGCTAAACGCTAATGTAATTCCAGGGCTATTACAGAGCACTTAGGCTGTGTCCACCTGTGCTTCGCGCCGGCTAGCGTCTCGGTTCCGGCACAAATTCTGTTAAAGCAATCAGGCCCGGTTATTACGGCAGACCAGCTGGCTGCTGGGAGCGCCCACTTTACCCATGAAAGCTGCCTTCATTCAGGTACAAATGCCTTTTAATGCGTGACCCTATATACATAATGACCATCTGTTCTCGATTATGTTAATTTGTACTTTTTTTTTTTTTTTTTTTTTTTAGGGCTTAAGTAATGTTTTAACGTGCGTGCATTGATTAGAGGAAGTGGCACGGGGGAGCATGCTGTGCCCCCTCCCCACCCCACCTCCACCCAAGTCCCCTTCCAGACACCCCGACCCCAACCGCCTCCGTAGGTAATCAAAGAAAATTATAATGGGGGCAGGCTGTAATGAAAGTGCTGAGTGACTATGACCGGTGCCAGGCAGGCTGCTGTCAGCTGGCACGTCCATAGGGGGCGGCGGAGCCAGTGCCAGCCTGTCATCGCCCGTTGTCTTCCCTACCCAGCATTCAGAACATGCTCCACTCCACTGATATATTGATTCCTCTCTGTTTTTACATTACTGCTCATGTCATCATTTGTTGGAAGAGTTTATCTAGAAAATATGCTCTCTGATCTTCATCTTGGTGCTTGATCAAATAGTCATGATAAAACGTTATAATGAAATCTGCGCCAGTTCTTCAGATCCTGCTTAGACCTTCAATGGGATGCCTATGGACTCACGTCAAGCAATGTTCTGCATTATGGGAGAAACATAATGATTAAGGAAGTGAACTTTAAGTACAAGGTGGCAGGTTCAGCTCCACAGAGGCTTCTTGCTGTTGTAAGGCACTTAGCTGAAATTTATTCAGGAAATAACCAACTGTAGAAAATTCTAGGCTGGTAATTGGCTCTGGATAAAAGGAGCGCACAAGAATGATAATAAGGGCAATGGCTAATTGACTCAGGTTAACATTCCCGTAAGAAGCGAGCATCCTGTCCGCTCACTGTACCGCTACGTAGGACCGCCCTGGCCCAATTAAACAGTGACCCAGCAAAGGACCGCGAACCGCGGCCGCGGAAATGGCAAGGAGCGCGTGCAGCATTAATTCCCCCTCGCTGAGGCTCTGGATTGAGCGCTGCCGTGTTTTGTAAGATGCTCTTTAAAAACTTCCCAGAGAACACGATGACTCATGTCATGGGGGGGGAGGGGGGTCGGAATGACAAGCAGCTTTAAACAAAAAAAAAAAACCGTGATTCTGACAGGATATTCGTCTCTCTCGGCAACCAGCCGTTAATTAAAATGTTCTTTCATCCTTTAGTTGCAATTCTGCGGGTACTTGCTTTCACATGGCTGCTGAAATTACAGGGCTGCATTCAAGCATGAAGCACAAAGCTCGGGTAGGTATTCACAGACTCACACCCTGCCGAAACGCAGAATTTCACCTGGAATCCTACTAAAACTTTTCTAACAAAACTGGAGTAGGGGGGTGGGGGTCTGTGTTTATGTTGATCAGATGTCTGGGAGTACAAGCAGACAGATTTACTGCTGGAGGGAAGCAGCATGACTTAGAGGTCAACCCTGAGTGAGATCAATCAGCTGTTGGGGCTCCGCCTCCCCAGTTTAAATGAGCAAATTAGCAGCTAGACTTCATGGTCATTGAGAACCTCAGTATCTTATTGGACAAGCAGCCCAATCTTCAGTGCAACCATTGGCTCCATCACTCACCTCGTGCCCAGTCTTCTGCAGCTCCATCTTGCCTGGACCTTAGGCTGTGTGTGATCTGGCTGCATTTCATCCAGAAAGGAGCTGAAGGCTTTATCTCCAAAAGCTTCTGGTGTCCTTCCACCATTTACCTTCCAGACCCTGCATGACGCTCACAGCCCCTTGTGTCTGATTGCAGCCTAAACTGAAATAAGGTCACATTTTTCAAGCTAGTTGCAGCACAGAAGCTTTGCAACAATGTACAATAATTCTATACCCTCAATATAATTCATACTGAAAACACTCACAAGCATATGAAGACAACTTTTTGAAGTGCACAGAGTGTATAGACGAATATACTGGTAATAAATGTGTGTTTTTTTGGGGTCTTTTTTTCTATTGTGTTGTTTGTCTTCATTCTCTTACTTTAAGCACGTGAGAAAGGTATTTAATGCTTAAATTTCATATGTAAACATCCCATCCATCCATCTTCCATTATTGCTCTCGGAATACTGGGTCACAGTGTCCAGGCTAACTCACGCAACAGATTAGTCTGTTTTATTAATGCTTTCATTTGGTCATTTCCAGTAATTTGTTTACACATTTTACGGTATATGCCTGCCATTAACATTGGAAAAAGTTAAGCCGTCACGCTCTCAGCACTCCTGGTCAAATAAAAACAAATTCTCTCGTTTAGAGAAAACTCAAATTTCCTCCGTGTTGCAGTCGCATACGCACACGTTAGATTTGTCACAATTTGTTGCTGATGGATTTCTGATTTGACGGAAAGGGACATGATGTTGCCTAGTGCCCACGGGATTGTGCCCCATCGGACAGCAAGCCTGAGAGCCCCCCCCCCCCGCCAGAGAGGGGACGCTTCCTGTCTCTGCGAAACAAACATGTTCAATCACACATCGGGTCAGAAGGATAATAACGGGCAGGCGTGCGGAGATGTCAAGCGGGTAGGATCTCAGAGGGCACAGCCTCCCGCGATTGACAGCCTTGGGTTGTCCTCTGGGACCGGCGCAGTGACATCGCACGCATGCGAAAGGAAAAAAAAGCAAATGGCGTCGACCCCATAACCACCGCCCCCCCCCCCAAAAAAGAAATTTCAACTGTATTGCTGCGACACCTCCAACAGACCTTTTGTTCCCTGGCTGGGTGCACAAAGAGAAGCAGATTGCTCGCCATGGTGTGGGATGGTATTATTTAACGCATGTACTGCCGTGAGTCTTAGAGCATTAAAAAAAAAAAAATCTCAGAGCATTGCCACATTCTTCACCTGTCTCAGCCAAACCACTCCGGAGGGCTTTTGATGTTCAGTCTAACGAGATGGCACAGCGCCGACTGTCCAAGAGCACTCTCAAATTTACTGTAAGCCGTGCATCGCGAAAAAACTCATTTCCCTTCTGTTTTTTTTTCTGTTTAAATTTTTATATTATCGCTGAAGAAGTTTACAAGGCCCTTGCGTGGATCACCGCCTTATCGTGGTGGAGATGTTTGCGTGTCTCTGAGATCCTAGGAGCCCTGTTGTCAGGGACTTTTGCCCCTGGTATGGTCTCCTAAGGCAAACTGGTCCTAGGTGACTGACCAGACTAAGTGTGATTCACATGGACTCCTATGAAGAGTGACAGACAGGACCATGTGACTCCCCTCCCCATGTTATTGGGGAGACCGGGACTGGCAGGCAGAGCTGGTAAGCGAGTGCCTGGTGGCCAGGCCTCCACCCACGGGGCAGAGCCCAAAGCACATGGCTCGGCCCTCCTGTGGGCGCCCCAACTACAGGGGGCACCGTGCAGGGGTCAGGTGCAGTGTAGATTGGGTGGCATTCCAAGGCAACGGTCTCTCTGCCCCCACGACAGGCCCCTGGCTAAGCAGTGGGGAATGACTGAATAAAGTTAATTTAAATATACATACATGCATATACATATACAGCCAGATATACATACATGCATGTACATATACAGCCAGATATACATACATGCATGTACATAAACAGCCAGATATACATACATGCATGTACATATACAGCCAGATATACATACATGCATGTACATATACAGCCAGAACCCAATTCAGCTGCTAATATGCCCACAGGACAGGATAGTACTTTGTCTCTCCTTGTCTTCAGGATCTCTTATTTCTAACTCATCTCTTTAATAATGAGGCTTGATTGAACTGTTTTTAGATTCAAATGCAAAATAATGTTTCACAAAACCTGCTTTCATTTCCTAGCTGTGTTACAATAAATTGCCGTCAAGGTGTAACTGTGATATGAAAAATGACTAGATGTTTTGTGATATCATTTGTCTTTTTCCCCTTTAGATGAATAAAGCAGCGTTAATTATTTAAATTAGTCAGCATTTACTTGTTCAGATCCCTAGAGCAATCAACTGAAGAACGTTTACATTTGTTTTGATTCATGTCATAATCTCAGCATAATCATGTTCCGCAATGTGATTTAATGCGATGTAGAATGTCGCATTAACACCTCAATGATGCTTGAATGGATAACATGGATAACTTAGCTGAGTACACGTGGTGAACCACATGGACCAGGACTGGGAGGCACTGGGAAGTTGTAAACCTTAGTGGGGAGTCAGATACAGTGAAAAGAAAATCACTCAAAACACTCTGTGGAGCATAATTTAAAATATATTGCATTTTGCATATGACTGACCATGTACTGGATAAGCAGCTGGATGGATGGACAGATGGATGGACGGATGGATGGGCGGGTGGATGGATGGATGGATGGATGGATGGGTGGGTGGATGGATGGATTGATGGATGGATGGATGGATGGATTTTACAGCACTATATGGTCCTCCTGCCCCCTCCGGTGGCCTCTTTGATCCTCACCCTTGGCATGGATGCTTGCTCTCCACTTCCCCCTCTCTTCTCGTTTCACACTGTCTACATGCTTCCTTTATTAATGCCCACTGCCTTTTTTTAGACCAGTTATTTCATACTAATTTTGCTCTGACAGCTGTACATGTGAGACTTTTTATTCAACACTTATCACTCCAAAGACCCATTTTAACTGTAACTTTTGCAGGAAAACTGTCTTAAAAGCCATGATTTGTAACAGCTCAGGGACGGCGTCTGAATCCTGTACGCCTATGAAAGGCCTCTCTCGGCTTGGGCTGTCCGACCTCACGTTGATCTCCGGCCAAGCGCTGATGGAGCTGTGGGCAGGCGGGTTTGTTTTTCCTGCTCAGATCTCGTAAAGCAAATGGTCCTCAGTCAGTACTTTGAAGTAAAATTAAAATAACTACCATGACAAACTTTAACCGTCAACGGGACAGTTTGCGCCTTCAGATAACAGAGAGTGGTATGTCTCCTCAGGCTGGGGAGGGGCCGGCGTTTTCGTTTTAAGAATCGAAACTCGACTTTAATAAATGGCTTGAGACAGAGGCGGTCTTTCTCCAGCGACCGCTTGTGCTTAACTGAACCCGTTAGATGGAAACATCAGTTAAGAAAAAGGCACGTTTCCTACTGGGTTTAATGGATAAATACGGTGGGGTGTCAGGCAGACGGGGTCTGCACTGCTGACAAGCCAAATTACATTGTTATTTGCAGCCATGTTTGACTGAGAGACGCGGCATTCATCATTTACTGTAATGGCGGGACACTCGCCATTTGTAATATAATAAATCTTGCAGCGCCTGGCTATTGGCAAACACATTTTTTATATATTGTGTGCTGGTAATAGAATATGAACTGCTTATAACAGCAGAAATACAACCACAGGGCTTTTTTACTTTTGGGATGAGCCAAAAAGTTTGCTAAAGTTTTGGTGTGTGTGTGTGTGTGTGTGTGTGTGTGTGTGTGTGTGTGTGTGTGTGTGTGTTTGTGTGCGAGCGGGTGCGTGTGTGTTTGTGTGAGTGTATGGATTATGTTTATATTACATTGTGGGGACCAAATGTACCCCACAATGTAATAAGAAGCATTTTGTCTGGTCCCCATAAAGATCTGTGAATACAATCAAAAAAGTAAAAATGCCAAAAGTCTTGTATGTGTGTGTGAAACAAAGAGAGAGATAAAGACAGAATGGCTGGCTGTTTGCTCCATATGCACAACAATCCCAAGACATTTCAGTTTGGCTGAGACATGAAAGTTTCTTCCCCCACATACGCTGATATACGCTGGTACGAGGAAGACGGAAGGCAACAATTACATGTTAAACTTGTCAGGTGAAAACGTACCACCCACCTCTAGATAACTAGGTAAAAGCTACAAAACACCATATCACCACTGTCTGTGTCTGACTTCTCATTGTCTTCTCCCTATAATGGTTGAAGAATGATATTATTGTTGTCCTCATTTCATTTGGTCAAATCCAGTAGTTAGGAATTCTGTCACATTCGTCTTTTTTTAGTACATCTTGTGTGCACAGAGACTCTGTTGATCCGGGGCAGCCAGTGCCCCTGGAGTGCCCAAGGACCCAAAGGTGAAATCACCCTACACAGATGGGATTTGAACCTACAACCTTCCGATCAAAGAAATATAGTGCTACAGCCTGCTTATGGAGATGATGTGAGATAACCTGAAATCATCTGGCTGACTAACAGAAATAGGAATTGGTTGTCCATCAGATTTTAATCATATCACTATTCAAAAGAACCCCCGGATCTTTTGACAGGACCAGCAATCAACTGGCCATCTGCCTGGATGAGGAATGATCTAGTAATCTGAGAAACGCAGGGATCGTTTCACTAGGCGTCAACTAAAATTTATGACAAACATGAGGCATTCATCAGCGTTTCTAGGATCTCAGTGGCCAATCGGTGATGATTCAGTGCTGCGGGAGGGACCAAGTCCGGTGTGCAGTCACAGTCTACAGATCTGTACCTCCCCCCCCACCCCTCAAAGACTTCATATCCCTCTATCAGAGTCATCCACTCCTTAACCTCCACATGTGAAATGTTCCACACCTCTTATACCTCAGCATTAAAAGGTTGTTGATTTGTAATTAATGCGTAATTCTTAATTTTTTTGTGCCCATCCATCCATCACTCCAGCTATAATAAACTATAGGATATTTAAACATGTATCCTACTTGGGGTCTTACAGCATTTTTGAGCATATTTAAGGGAATTATGTTTATGTTTTAATATTTTATTTTTCCATGCAACCCTTTACTGGATTGGAAGACGGTTAGATGCGTGACTGGTTTGTGTTTGTTGAATTTACTTCATACTACCTGGTTTGGAAAAATAAAATAAAATAAAATCCTCCCCTGAATAAAGTTTTCGAACATTGTTTCTGTTCCTCCTCAGGGAGTGATCAATTTGTGGTTATTTATATATCTGCGCTACGAAAAAAAAAAACATAAGCAGTCGCAGGCACATCAGCTGTGAAATATCGGCAAGCTTCAGTCCGGAAACTGTGTGCAAACAGCGTTTCACACCGGGAAACACGGAACACAGCTGAAGGTAACACATCAGTGCCACATTGTATCTCTCATGAAAGAAGTTAATGGAACAAAACTAGAATACTACATATATATTTAATCTGTATTTAAATGTGTGGTTGGATTAAGCTTCGCTAGACTGGACCACACTGTACACCTGTGACTTTCAGCTTCTGCCATTTACTTATTCATTCAGGGAGCAGAGCTGCTGAGCACAGAGACCATGTTCCGTTCCTCCTCGACGTGATCATCAATCATTGTGAAGTGTACCTCTACGCTCCGCTGATGCCTCTGCTTGCCTGCCTCCCGTCTCCACAGCCTTCTGCTCCTCCGGTCCGGAGGAGAGGCAGTCCGGTTACCTCCCATTAGCAGCGCCCGGCCTCCTCGCACCCCCACCGGAGCTCTAGTCGGCGCGACGTGGTGATGCGACGCCTGACGGAAGCTGATCATTTCATGGGAATTTTAATTTTACCTCCCACTGCATTCGACCAGTTTCACTACATTTTAACTTTCACTCTTGACGACATACTGTTCAGCGGTATTAATGCGTAACCATACAATCAAGCAGCTACCAAACGGAGCGGTGTGGAGCTCGCTGGGTTCGGGCCCTGGGCCTGTGGCTGGAAGGTCGCCAGTTCAATTCCCAGGGTTATTGTTGGGCCCTTGAGTTAGGTACTTAACTCCCAGTTGCTCCAGGGACAGACTGACCCTGCGTTCACTCAAAAATGTATATCACTTTAGAAAAAAGCAACTGACAAACAAATATAAAATGACAACGATGAAATCAGTTTTCACAGGCTATATGTATCTTTTCCATCCAAATGGGTAGGGAAGTGCACTTGTAATTGAAAGATTGCTGGTTTGAATCCCCGACCAGCAAAGTACCGCTGAGGCACCCTGAGCAAGGTCCCCCCCCCAAGCACTGCTCCCCGGGCGCTGAATTAGCTGCCCCCTGCTATGTCACATATGGGTTAAATGCAGAGGACACATTTTGTGGTTGTGCACTGTGTGCTGTGGTGTGTCAACAATGACACCATAGCACACAATCACTTCACTTTCACTTTACTTCATGTACTTTCCGGATCTTTCCTTCATTTCCTGACGTTCTGCCAGCGAGGTGCTGACTTGTCTGGGTCCTTCCATCTTCTGCTCACCTTGTTTCCCGACTCTCTCAATCCCCCCCCCCCCCATAACTCCATCTCATCCCGTCTTGCACGCACATGCCACCTGTCTGTGTGCCATTTAAAGCACACCGTGAAAAACCTGTGTCGCCGGCCCCCAGCCCCCGGTCACCGTGACCCTCAGTGTGCAAGGCCTTTCATTACAGCTGTGCTCTTCATCAAAGCCAAATAGGTTCATTAATTAAGAGCTCGGCTGGGCTGCAAAGCCGGCCTGCCCCACGGGCCCGGCCGCGTCGACCCCCTGATCTACGCGAAACTGATGACGGCTAAATTATTTAAATGGACCCCGAGTGTAGGATTATCTTTGCTTTGGCTCCTGTATAATTCTCTCTCCCCCCTCTCTGATCCGTGTGGTGGAATAGCTGCAGCTTCCAGCAAGCTGGATGTTAATGTTTTCAGAGCTCGTTACTGAATGCACAGACACAGAGCCCCTGCAGGGTCAGGGTGAGGAGATGCACACCCCCAGCCTGGGCGCAGTCTGTCACATTAGGTGACGCTGTTGCAGAGGGTGGGGTAGCCGTGGCCCCCTTTAGCCTGCAGCCGCAATGCAGAGGGATTTGGTCGCATGGACGCCCCAGAGATCTCCCACCGCCCGTATCGTGCCTTGGTTCATCTCGCCGGCCGGGTCCTTTTCATCACGACATGTCTGGCTCCTCGTGTTCCGCTATCTCACTCCTGCCAGTTTGAAGGGTGGCTGTCTACACACAACCCCCAGTCTCTCTGACTGGTGAGACACAACCCCCCCCCCTCCCCCGCCCAAGACTTGAGGCCATCTCAGCACCGAGTCACGTTCTATAACGTTCTGACAAGGTCTCCTGAGCGATATCCATTTTCACATCTTTGCATCCCTCCCCCAAAGCATCACCAAAAACATCTCAGGACAAGTGAAGTTCAGAGGCCTCCAAATCGCTTTAAAAGAACCATGAGGAACATATGTCCTGTTTTTTAATAGATGCCAGGTCCGTGCCTGCGTTTATCCCACGATCCTCAGCCTGTGTAATGTGCCACTCTGGATTCCCGTTCACAGAAATATGAATATTTGATGGGCGGGATGGAGTGGATGCTGAAGCACATTTTCGAGTTCTGTTTGGATGTGGCTTTTCCCGCCGAGGCAGGAACAGGTCCTGCTCGCAGCCTGAACTGCCCTCGAAAACTGAACGTGAAGCTTTTAAAAGTTAAAAAATAGCTTTGATTCTGAACCTACAGTGGTATTTGGAGGCCTAAAGTTAAAAGATTATCTTAGTTCCTTGCTTAGCTCCTGGTTTTAGATGCTCTAAATCAATGTTTCCCAACCCACTCCTCAGGTACCCACAGATCCACGTATTCTGGAGGCTACAGGCGCAAGGCAGGGAATAACCCAGGATGGGGTGCCAACCCATCATAGGGCACCAACCCATCACAGGGCACCAACCCATCACAGGGCACCAACCCATCACAGGGCACCAACCCATCACAGGGCACCAACCCATCACAGGGCACACTCACACACCAGTCACTCACTCATACAAGGCAGGGAATAGGTAATTTCAATTAACCTCAGCATGTTTATGGACTGTGGGGGGAAACCAGCGTACCCAGAGGAAACCCCACAATGACACAGGAGAAACGTGCAAACTGCACACATATTAAACCCACGTTGAGACTTGAAGCCAGATCCCAGAGGTGTGAGGCAACAGCGCTAACCCCTGCGCCGCTGCGCCGCCCCTGCATGCTGCCATATAAGGGCTAATTAAAAACGAATGACCTCTCATTGTGGGTCAGACCCCTGTTCTGTGACAGGCTGGGAGATCTGTAGGAGTGCCATAGACAGGGATCCCTCACAGCGATTAAGGGGCGAGAAATATCCTCCCTGTCAGCTGGCCAATAAGAAGACAGCATTGAACGCCCAATTCTTCCAGATTCATCCTTCCCCAGCAGCAGTGGTGTATGGAGTCAGAATAGAACCTTACCTGCAGCTTTATGATTGGCTAGAAAATGAATTCATTTGATTGGTAGCTATGCGAGCAAATACTTATCTGCAAAGCGCTAGGCAAGTTAGTGCCAAAATTATTTATGTGCGCAAGTGTGAATTTGCACTCGCAGGTTGGTATTTGCAAGAGGACTTGGATTCACAATACAGGTTTTGTACTTGAAAGCCATTCTATCTTTGTAAAAAATATTTTATGAAGATGTTTGGTTTCGCATTTACAAAAAATATTGACGTGTACTTGCGAAACGTTTCTCACGATCATTCACAAATCTTCATATACAAGTACAGATCACGTGACGCGTATTTCTGTTCAGTATTTTGCGAATGAAAATTGCGTTCAGAGCGAGCAAATTTCATTTTACGGGTGCAAATTGGGAAGTACACATACAAGTATATATGGCACTATTCTGACTCCATAGTGGTGTGTTAGCTGGCTCACTCACAAACACCTCAGCCCTGAATAAATCATTTCCCAATGGATGAATGTTTTCTCAGACGTTCTCTCCCCTTGGCCTGTGATCTCTGAGGGGAGCCGTTTGAGCTCCACACCCTTATCATCTGTGTCGTGACACCCGGAAGCCACCCGGCGCGGCAGAATAACAATCCACCCGTCTGATCCCCAAAAACCAAAGCTTACGGGTCCTGTATTATTTAATCGAGCCCTAAACTGCTGGTTTAAGGCAGAATCAAAACCGCTTAAACCCCAAAGCCCCACTATGGCTCCTTAACACTTCCACTTATGCGATTTGTCCTGAAAGCATGTGTGAGAGGGCAGGCACACTCTCTGCTAGCTGACCAGCCAGCCCGTGCTATCGGATCACGGCGAATGATTCAGAACACGGCAGCACATCTGATACTCACTCAGCCTGATCGTACTCACGTCCCCCCCTCCTCGCCTCACTTCACCGGTTCCCTATCTGCGCTCGCATCAAGTTCAAGGTTCTTGGTGCTCGTTTCACTCATGTCTGCCTTAGTTCCTGCAGAGTATGGGAAACTGAGACATGATCCAAGGAATGATTCGTTGTTGTCAAATGTTATTTGAGATATTGTGCCAGTCGAATTCAATTCAATTCAATTTATTTATATAGCACATTTTCACAGCGTTACATTGTCTCAAAGTGCTTTACATCATTCCTTCCCAAAATCCCCAGAGAGCATGTCAGATGCCACAGTGACAAGGAAAAACTCCCTAGAAGGAAGAAACGTTCTCAAAGAGGGTGACCATCCTCCTCTGGAACCATCTTTACCATGAGTTTCTCTCTTGCCATGATGGCAGTTTACGTTCCTGAATGTTCTTATGCTGCACTTCTGGTCCTTGAATAGTCTTGTTAGGTTCTTGCTTTGTTAGAGGTCGTTGTGTAGCTCCTGCTCCAGTCCAGCTGACACTGGTACCTGGGCATTCACTGGAAGCTCAGCCTAACTGTATCTGGGCATTCACTGGAAGCTCAGCCTAACTGTATCTGGGCATTCACTGGAAGCTCAGCCTAACTGTATCTGGGCATTCACTGGGAGCTCAGCCTAACTGCACTCCTTGCCGGCAGGTATGTTTGTAATGTGCTGTTTGCCTCACTTCTTTGTGTAAATATGCAATACAGAAAAATCAAGACTATAATTCTCAGTACTTCTGACCAGCATTTAAAGTTGCAATATTTTGAATGTGAATTTCCTCATAGTGTTCCTTATCGAATATTTTCCTGATGGGTGATCTTGCAGGAAAATTTTACTTATTTGCCAAGGTATTAAGATGAAGAATTTGTATGTGAAATGAGAGAGGAAAATAAAATAACCCAGAAAGCAATACTTCTGCCTGCTATGGAGTCTTTAGCAGTTCGGAGACTGACAAACTGGACTTTCCAGGTACCGCATCATTCCTGCGGCTTGAGAAGATGGCGTGCAGCTCAGGATACGGATGCTGAGGGAGTGTTTGCTATCTTATGTCCTTCCACGTCTTTCAGACTGAAAGTCACCTCAGACACTGCAGCACTTAGGCTCTGAAACAAAGAGAATCCCCCCCCCCCCCAGCCATAGTGTCGGCCTTAACATCTGGGGGGGGGGGGCAGGTCATTGCTTCTACCGCCGTCTGATATGATCAGTAGCGGCCTTTTCACACCATTCACACAGATTCACTAAAAGCCCCATAAGTCAAAGAATCCTCAAAAAAACGGCTGGCTGAGCGTCTGTGAGAGCTCAAGCGGAGGAAGACTGCTCAGGGATGCGGCTGTTTTTTATATCATGGAATAATAATTGGTCTTTGTTTTGTCTTTGAAAAGCCTCAGTCAGCCCTCAGCTTCTCGCGACGGTGTGCCAAACATAGCCATTTTCTAAAGGGCTACAGTGGGCTTCTGGAACAGCCCACGCCACCTAGGACTGTGCGAGGCTTTCTGAGGACTTTTCCCCACGTGGTCCGTCTCTCCCGCCTTGCGCTCATCTGCGGGGCTGCAGGTGTTTCCTGGTAGCAGCCCCCCACTGCGCAATTAACTTATAATCATTCTGTTTTTCTTCTGCTGAAGTTCAGGCAAAAATACAGGCACCTGACCTCCGATCATTTTCAGGTGCACCGGAGAGCGGAGGCAAGGAGGGGCACGCCTCTTTCCTTTTTAGATCTTCTCTTGCGATTTTAGAGAAAACATGGCTCCTGTAAAACAAAGGAGCTCTCTATTCAGCCTGGAAGATCTAACAAAGCATAGATCTAGAGAGTGCAGAGAGAGTCATCCAGCAGCTTTTAACAGAAACTTTAAAACACATAAAATCGTGAAACTATGTATTTTTTTGTGCTTCTTATTCATTTTTGTGACACGTATTAGAAGCAGCTGAAGTTGAAAACTGGCAGTGTACTGTATTGAGTTGCTAATTGCTAGTATGGTCGAATGTAGCTTTAGCGTAGCTTTTTAGCTTTGTGAATATTGCACCAGCGTGTGCAGCCTGGATATGTCATCGAAGGACCCCTGTTTGTGAGGCTAAGCCGTCCATCATGGATCCGGCTGCCACATCTGTGACATTGCCTGTCAGCATCCTCCACCTCTCCCCCACACCCCCCCCACACCCCACCCCAAGTTCTTCACTCATCAACAGGGAGACACACGATCCCCACTGAACTTTCAAGGGGAGGGGAGTTAAACACTACAGATGCGATCCTGACAGCCAGGAAAGCCGCCGCGAAAACAGCCCCTCCTGTCACTCACCGAGCGGCTGGTGTCACCCCATGTTTCCGCCTGGTGCACAATCAAGGACTTCCTCATTCGCCCCGTGTGGTGTTTTACTCATCAACCCACTGACCGACGGTGAGGAAATGTGATACGACACTGAGTGATTTTCGACAGCTTTGGATATTTAAAAAAAAAAAAAAAGCATTTTTGTCCGAGGAGCGAAGGCCTTCGCCTGATTCCATGTTGGCTCATTAGCTGCCCAACGTTTCGCTTTTCTTTCGCTTTCCTCTTCTTAATTCTGCACTGTGTGTTTTGTGCATCTTGGTTGTTTTATTTACCCAGGTGTTTTGCTTTATGTCTGCACAAGTTTAACAAACTTTGAAACATTCAACAAAGAATTTAGCACGAGCATTTTCATAGCTTTTGCGGTTTTTGGAATATTATTTTGACCAAGGGACTGCAAAACCAGAAACTCAGGCATCCTCATACACTAGACTGTCCTTCTATAACTATCTATCTATCTATCTATCTATCTGTCTATCTGTCTGTCTGTCTGTCATATCTAAAAATTCAGCCTTGAATGGGCTCCTTCTCCCAGAGATGTTTTTAAATAGATTTTATCCACCTGTTTCACTGTAAAGTTTGAGTTGCCAACCAGACCAACACTGCAGCTCCCGGGCCCAGAATCAGCCTCAGCCAGGGTCCCACCCTCCGTTTCCATGGAAATAGTGAGAACTCTGAAGGTCAATGTTACAGGGCCTCTCCCTCAATCACTGGTGTCACAGAGACTCGGAGGAGAGATTTGGGGGGCTCTGAGCTGTCCCCGACCCTAATAAGCAGACGGTGGCTTCATTAAATTTCTCCGGTGAGCACGGGCGATGAGCAGTGACCATCGCTTATGATCTGCAGTAAGTGGGACAGATTAAACATTCAGCTTGATGAAGATAAGCAGGACAGGCCAAAGGTTATTCTCCACAGCCATTTGTAGAAACGTATCTATTTTTTCATATCCCCAATGTTTCCATTTTTTATTGTCTTCGTTGCACCACAATAAAACCAAAGGCATTTTCCTATAACATGAATGACTTTTTTGTTTATTGTCAGAAGCCTAATGGGAAAAATATGGATACGTTTTTTGGCCTGGATCTGACAGCTAATGTGGCATGACGTTAAACCTGCGTGGTTTTATATGGCTGTTTTTTAACCCTTTAACGAGCAATCCTTTTTTTGTTACTTAGAGGTGTTTTTTTCCCTTATAAACTTAAGAAAACTTTATTTTTTATAAAAACAAAGAAATGCAAAGCTTGTTTTGCCGTTATTACTATACAAACCATTGTGCCACATAATCATCCTTGTCCCTGAAAAACAACAAGATCAACAGACCTTCAGAAATTCGATCATGGACGTCTCAGTCCTCTGTTCTGCCCCCCCTCCACCAAAATAAAAACTCTCCACTCATCTTTATCCTTTGGAGACAAAAATGCTGAGTCACATCACCTGATGAGATGTGACTCAAGGGTGTGCTGTGGCGCAAGTGGTTTTTATTCTCCTTGTCCTCACTGCAGGACGGTCACATCCAGCCCCCCCCCCCCCCCCCCCCCCCATGGACCTAATGTTCCAATAACTCATTCTCAGGAGCTTTGTACATGAGGACAAAATGCTGTCGACAGTTAAAGAAACAGGGTAGAACGAACCACAAAAGACCAGTGTAACACGGAACATGGTGTATTCAGTAGCTATTAAATACTCCAGATGGACAACAATGAATAAAAATTGTAATACATTCAGAAATCTGTCTGCCTTACACTGTCCCATCTGTATTACTGTATATCAGTAATACTTGAACTATGACACATACTGGTAAAAATCACAGGTAGAAGATTACTTTTCATAATAAGAAAGGCAGTGCCGACTTGTGTTGTTTGTAGCCCAGCTAAGATGTCTGTGAATGTCTGGGCCACACTTCCAAGCTAAAGTGTTGGTGTTACTTTAAATCTGTTTTTGGTTCCTTCACATTAGGGGCTGCATTTATATTATCAATATTCTTTGCGTGGACATTTTTAAAAGAAAGGAAATGTTTTTTGTTCCATACATATTCCTGCTTAGAATGTGCCCAGACGTTTATGATTTTGGCATCACCTACGCTGCAGCTGAAGCAGTGAATATATCTCATTCATCAAGGAGCTGCAAGAGAAATGGGATTATTTGTGATGACTCCGTCGAGTGTCCCGGCTCCCACATATATCACGGACGTGAGCTTTCCACACCGATCCCTCCTGGGTCCTTCATTTGTTTATCTGACTGCGTTCCAGCCGTGTATCGCGGTCACCTGAAGTAAGTGCCTCCAATCGCTCACTGTTTCACACTACATTACTACCGGCTGGTGGGGGGGAGGCAGGGAGTGCGCAGACACGCGTCGACACGCGCTCTCTGGCAAGGACGCACCAAGAAGCACACAGGGCCCCCCACCCGCTCACCTCAGGGAGCAGAAACGAAAGCGATGTCTGCTGTGTCACTGACAGCGGCGTCCAGTCAATTCTTTGCGGTTTTTCCAGTTCTCACCGGTGTAAAATAAATATCAGTATTCATCCAGGCTCACCATGTACGAAGCTCACACATCCCTATGAGGGCTATTATAAAAGATCCTGCTTTTCTCCGGCCAGCTGCTCAGTATTTAATGTCAAGTCATTATATTTATAAAGCACATTTCAAAACACAAAGTGTTTACCAAAGTGCTGAACAACACAGTATACAGACACTATACGTAAAATCCTACCATAAAATGTATAACAGTATATGTGATGTATATGTGTTGTTGATTCTGGGATATACAATACTATACCGGGTGTCTAATTGGGTTACATCTCTAGGTGTGTGGAGTTTAAGTCTAGGGAAGTGATGCTACAATTATATAATTCCTTGGTAAGACCCCACCTAGAATATTGTGTGCAGGTTTGGTCACCATACCTCAAGAACAACATTGCTGCCTTAGAAAAGGTGCAACGGAGGGCTACGAGAATGATTCCTGGTCTTAGAGGAATGTCTTACGAGGAGAGGTTAGCTGAGCTGAATCTGTTTAGCCTCGAGCAAAGGAGACTAAGGGGGGACATGATCCAGGTATATACCAGGTATATAAGATTTTAACAGATCTGGATGCTGTTCAGCCAAATGGCTATTTCAATATTAGTTTAAATACTAGAACGCGTGGCCATAAGTGGAAATTAGTGGGAGAACATTTTAAAACTAATTTAAGGAAGCACTTCTTTACACAGTGTGTAGTTAGAGTATGGAATAGTCTTCCTGCTAGTGTAGTGGAAGCTAAAACCATGGGTTCCTTTAAATCAGAGCTAGATAAGATTTTAACAACTTTGAGCTATTAGTTAAGTTCTCCCTAAACGAGCTTGATGGGCCGAATGGCCTCCTCTCGTTTGTAAATTTATGTTCTTAAGTAAAAAATTTTGTCTAAGAAACCTCTCGTTTTGCTTTTTTTTCACACCAATATGCTATATTCCATATTGAAATTCAATATTAATAGAAAACTCGACAATATCTACAGCACACACACACACACACACACACCATGATTTGGGAAAGCCTTTAATCAATGTACCTCTAAAGCCACAATTATTAGCAAGGTAAGTAAAAATTTCACAGAATACTTTCAAATTCGATGTTCTAGTAACATTTGATGATATTATACGGCATTAAATGAATAGCATTTTGATACCCAAAAGCAATGATACTTGATTGAAATAAGCCATTTCTAAACAATTAGCGACATTGCTTTCGATGCTTGTAATGAAAAGCCAGGATGCTTGTGATTAATTACACAGGTGCCTCCTTTATTTTACCCAAGACAGAATGGAATACCTGTTTTTATGTCCTAAACACGCATCTACTGCAGGTATTTCAGCTCAAGGTCTTTAAAATACGCAGCTGAGTCAGGAGACACACTGCGTAATCATTTTTAAAATCGCTCTACTTTTGGAACACAGCCTTTTCTACAGCAGAATAATTTACTACAGCATACACCACACCTGTGACTACTCCAGAAGTATATACATCAGTTTAAATGTTATGCCCACTAAGGCCGTTTCACACAGGTTTTTATTACATCCTCAGGGTGTCTTGTCATTTTTATTTTTCGGAGACAGACAGGTACATGGAAGTGGGAATTTCGAAGAGAACCACCTAAACGGCAACTTAAAACGTTCCCCAACTATTGGAATAAAAATTCACTTACCGGACTGTCCAGTGGGAGGTGTTTATTAGTGGGGCGGGGCCTCTATAGCGGGCAGAGCCAACTACAGGGCAATATAAACCACTGTCCGATATTTCATGCAAAGTCCTAAATCTGCACCTGGCAGTAATGCATTGGACTGCAGCTCGGAATGCGTCCCACGTGTAAATGTGTAAATATGTGTGTAACTATGCAGGCATACGGAAGGGGGTTCGCAAACAGGGATTAAAAAGAGTCCCTTTGAGCATATTTCAGTGTCACGGTGGTTATTTTGTACGAGCAATCAAATTTCATGGCTGAGATCCCCTTTAACTCTTGGCAGCGTGAAACAGCTTGCGCAAAGCACAAGCATAAAAGCACGTGTACATATAAAACTTCCAATACAGTAGGTCATTCGTTATTTTTCTCCATCTGCGTCTATAGCTTTTCCATTACAATCGCTGATGCGCACTAGATAACAGCCTTTTGCCATTTTATTCACATTACTGCAGCACTGAGGCAACATTTTTAAACAGCCACTATGATGCTGCCTCTATGAAGGTGTTTTTATGAATCTGCATGATGAAGCTGCTGTCATGAATAAGCAATTATGAAGATGCAATTACGATGCTGCATTTATGAAGCTGCAGTTACGAAAATGCCATAATGATGCTGCATTTATGAAGCTGCAGTTACAAAGATGCCATTATGAGGCTGCATTTATGAAGCCGCAGCTACAATGAAGTCATTATGAGGCCGCATTTATGAAGCTGCAGTTATAAAGGTGCCATTATGCATCACTATTGGTAAGTGAACAGACTTTTTGCAAAATAATTTTGGCCTTGTAACATAGTACAGGAGAAGGTGGAAAATTGTCTGGCACGTACAGGGTAAAGTATCCAAATATATTCCAAAGTATTCATCATGTATGCTGTGAAAATGAGGCGGCAGTGGACCCACACATTCAGCTTACCCTAATGGAGCTGCACTGCTTCACTGCAGATTATCGGGATTATTGGCCACGGGCGAAGCTATCGGAGGCATCGGGACCCTAATGAGGTGTGAGCCCGGCGGACTAGCAGGCAGCACACGGCAAACGATGTCATCATCCTCAGCGAAATCCGCCACCCATCCAAGAAGTCATAAAGTCCAGCATTAACGCTGTCCACTTCACTGACTGGGGAAAAAATAGGTGTCAGTAGTTGTCAGTAGTTGGGGCTGTTTGAAGGTCAGTTTGTCTGTCATATGCACAGTCAACTTTGTGGTCACTAGGAAGGAGTATGTTAACGAAACCTCTCTGTAATCTCTCGTGCTGATTCTTGGAAACATTACTACCTGGGTCTGGATCATTCCCCATTGTCTCTGCAAGACAACCCTCCTGGTTTATTAACCCACAGCAAAGCAAGTAATTTCACCACACAGCTGTTGACTGGGTCAACAATATAAGAGAGAGAGATAGCAGTGACGGGAATATCTTTGCTTTGCTGGTGTTCAGTTTCTCCTCTCTCATTGGCTGTTGGCTTGCAAGGTCTGTTTCTGTATCCTGAAAGATACTGTGTGATGTAATGCCTGCAGATAATCACATGGAGATACATATGAACCATTATCATGTACGTTACGAGTCACTAAAAATAATAAAATGTGAAAATCCCAAAGTGCTCACTGTGAGCACTTTTCCACTGACAAAGAACCAGATCTGTTTCATTCGGTTCAGTTCAGAACCAGGTGCCAACCATTGTATTAAAATAAGTTCTGCACTCCCACTGGAATTACACAAAAGTTCTGTACATGACACGTAATTTTGTGTGGAATTCCGTCGACACCAGAAACTTTGCTTCATCTAAGGACCAGACCATGGACTTTACGGACCCTACATTCGCCTCCATGTTTGTCACACATCTGTAGGTAAAATAGTACATGCCCACTGGTGATGTCATTTTGGCTCCCATTCTGGGTTCTCAATGCAAACCTGTAATTGGGTTCAGAACCTGTTTTTTTTTTATTATTGGAAACATGCAGAACCATTCAAAAGTAGGTTTGCGAACAAGAATGGAATTGGTTCTCTGTTGGTGGAAAAGCGTGATGTGACACTGTATTGACTAAACAGTATGAAAGGATGGATGGATGGATGGATGGAGGCAAGTACCAAGTAAAAAATGAATGACGGTCCTCAGGGGTAGATCAGAAACTTATCTAGTTCAAAGCAAAGAATTAAAAGTAAGAAGTACTGCACACTAAGTGTCCCCCCATCCTGACAGTTATATGCCCCTTTTATAAAGCTTAAATACTCTCTGACAATATTGGTATATTAACCAGTATATCGTGCATCTCAACATAGGCCTATTGTTTGTTCCAATTTCACAAAGACAATGTGTAATGCAAATTAATAAGAAGAAGAGAGAAATATAGTGCTCAAGAATGGGGAGTGATAATCACAATCTCAATTCTAAGTGAACAAAATTGCAAAACAAAAGTGCGATGCATGGTTTTTGCAAATAGTATTTTTTTTATAGGGTGAGTGACGATGGACTCCTGTAGAATGTATCAGAGTAAAAAGTTATTATTTAGCTCAGAAATGTGACAAGTCAAAGTCGCGACAACTTAAAATACTCAAATAAAGTACAAATCCAGAAAATAACTTAAGAACAGTAAGTAAATATTTGCACTCTGTTACTTTACACCTCTGCTCCACACAGAACCCAGAGGTGCTCGCTGTCCTGTGCTGAGACCTGAATCGCAGCTGGAAATACACAAACTATGGCCATTTTATACTAGTCATCTGTAACCTCTTTGGTTGTGGAGACCTGGGCCGTGATGAAAAGAAGAGTCGACAATAACAGGCATAGGGTCAGAATAGACAGGAAGATCAGAACACAGATAATATCTCAGGAAAAGGCTTTGGTACAGAGTGACTCGCAATACTTCACACCAGGGAAACATGACAAGGCAGTATTTATAGACGTACTGGTGAAATTAACTTCAGGTGCTCAAAACTCCAGTGAGGCTGACCAGAGAACGTTAGCTCACGGATCCGGTTCCATGATACATTATTGTCGAGGAGAGCAACTGTGGGATAGCTAAAAGGACCGAAACAGCAGCACAGCATGCAGGCCTCGAGGGCTGAGAACGTCACATTTTAAGCAACGGCAATAGGATACGGCCATCTGATGGGCGGGGGGGGGGGTAAAACATTGTCTCCGGCGAGGACCCACCCCAAAGCAGAGCACCATGGGCAGCAGAGCTGGAATGAGTTATGGCAGAAAAGGCACTGCGGCGTCCCGAGGGCGAAAGCTGGGCGAGGGCCACAGCCAGTGATGTATGAAGGTGCATTCCTGGCTCTTACGCCAAGGTCAGGGTCCAGCTGGGGCTTGTGGGATGACGGGTGACGTTTCAAATGCACAAATGTTCTCAGAGGAAGGGAAAACAAACATAGAACACCTGTTTTTTTCTATTGCGTTGAGGATTTTATGCAAGTGTAAAAGCGTGATATTCCAGCAACCTCGCAGCCGAGCCATGGTGACAGACAGTAACTACAGAACAGGATCAAAACAGGGCCTTCGTAACCAACCAGAAAAACACAGGCAGTGCAGGAAAATAGAACAACTGCCTCCTTATGTTGTGGCTCGTTGGGCATCACTGAACCTTTCATCTCTGGGGTTCGGGGGAGGTTCAAATCTTCCCACTGGTTTTCGTGTGAGTGTGGAGTGTCTCCCTGCATCGTGTGAATTTCCCATAGTCCAGGTGTAAGCGACCCTGATCCTGGAGTCCGAGTGTCCAGCAGGTTTTCTATCCAGCAGGGTTGCCTACTCCTGCCATAGTCCAAAGACACACTGTTTGAGTAATAGATGCCTCTTGCCTATTCTGATCGTGAAGGGTTTAAATTCTCCATAGTATGTGCCCTGGGATGGACTGGTAACCCATGTGGGGTGTCCTCCTGCTTTGTGCTGCCTGGGATACGATCCAGATGGATGGATGGATGGATGGATGGGTAGCTCCTCGTGTTTTCAGTAGGCAATAGCATTATGTGTTTTTTCTTGTTCTGGCATTTAAGGGCACTGTCCATTGTCCAGACGCAGACCATGACGCTACGATCCACGTACACAGTGAGTGTGAATGCCCTGCCAGCTCATGGCAGATGTGACTGGTTCCTTCAGCCATCCTCTTTCTAATTCAACCTCTGCAGAAGTTCAGCGAGACAATAAGGCAGAAAGATGAACGGCGTTCACGGCTCACGGGACGGCAGTGAGGGCAATCGGGGCCTCGCCATGTACATCCATTGAAAACCAATTGTGTGGAAAGTCAAGAATGATGTGCCGCCTTTATGGTGTCTAAGCGGGTATCTTACATCCAGCCCTCGGACACTTCAGGGAGCTCTTGCGTGTCAGGCAGTGTAATGGCCCTGTGAGGCTTTTCAGGCACCCAGAAAATGTCTGAAAATGTTCCATTGAATAACTGACATTGCCCATGTTGAAGCCATAAGTGATCAATCCTCACATCTGGCATATATATCTTTTTTCCAATAAAAAAAGTAAGTATTTGACCTCGGTGTTCCTTGGTGAGCAATCACATGTGAAGTGACCAGCGTGCGTTAACTTTTGCCGCACCTGCACCCTGGGAAAATGCAGTATATGCAACGTTATTCTTATATTTAAAAGAAATAATGAAAACAGGGCCTGTGGCTGGTAAGGGGCGGAGCAAACTGACATGCCAGCCCATTCACTCGCCTGTGAGTCAATAACAATAACAGGAAGTGGATCTCTGTTTTGTCTCTCGGCCCCAGCCCATGCCCCAGTACCCGTCTGGTTTCCTAGCATATTCCCCTAAAGCTGAAGTCATAATGGCTGAGTTGTTCCCGAACCCCTGCACCATTTGTTAGAGCCATACCCTGTTTACCAATGGTTCTGTTCCCTGTCCCTAATGGAGCAAAACTTTAAGCAAATGATCTCCTCGAATACGGCACAAAACACAGAATTGTGCTTTTTTATATCTATATATCAAAGTGACCCCTTTCCATCCAACCATCCAATACACCAATGTATTTTTTGACTCAACTACTTGCTCACTTCATATGGTTAATCAAAACCTCATTGAGTTATTAACTAATTAAGGTAACCGGTTAGCCTGCCCTGCCCTCCTGATCAACCGGTCTGTGGAAAGCCTACTAATTTCCAGACTTCAAAAAAATCTATGAAAAACACTGTAGCTTAAAAAAATCTGCCCGCAAATAACTTATAATAATACACAAGTTTCCAACATTAAAAAACATTATCCAGACATAAAGTCACGTAAGTAAAAATAATAATAGAATTAGTTAGGTTTTCAATATGGCCGCTTACTCAGCACTTCCTCTTTGTTTACATGAATAATATGTCACCCCGCAAAGTATGGCAGTTGTATCTCCCGTAAAGGTCAAAGGATCAATAGCCATCATAGGCCTTCAGGCTAAAAACAAGCTAAAATGCTCAAAAACAGAAAGAACTACCCCCGTACAAAATGGTGTCCATGATGTCATGATGGTGGCGTGACAGGTGACAAGTCTTCAGGAGAGGATGCCCAGAATGACTCTTAGAACTTAGGATACAAAGTCAGGAATGGATTTAAGCAGAAAAAGCTACAATTAAACACAGGGTAAAAGGGGTTAATTGGAGTGACGTGGAACAATGTGACCTGAGTGGTTGCTGAACCAATCCAGACAAGATTTATATTGATTGTTGCCAAGCGGTAGAGCTTTCAAGTTGTTGTCTTGAGAAGTCTCCAAAATGCTTTTAATAGCTGGGGAAACCGACATTACCATGTCTATGAGCTTGTTTACAATTCAAGTTTGTTTGTCCGTGTATGTAAAGCTCTTGAAAGTTGTTTGTGTTTGGTTAGCATCTTGCGACTGTCAGAATTTAAATTATGGCATGTTTGTGCATGCTGTCTGGGTGGTTTAGGTGTTTAACTTCAGGAAGGTTGGATCCCTTGTGCTATTTTCAGATAGAGGGTGCAGGCTTAGGTAATTACTTAGGTGAGCTGGTGGTGAAATATGGACTGTATGTCAGTCCATGACAGTATGGACTGTTTCCGTAAACATTCCCCTGCATTAACAATATAGACGTTGCACTGTAACCTGCGTAAGTAGCTTTGAAGAACCTGCTAAGGATTTTCATAACACAGCTTTGGAGAAGAATCCAGGAGATTTTGGCGACACAGGTCTGAGGTTTTGGCCAGTCCACCCCCCCCCCCCCCCCCCCGCTCCCCCCCAGCACCTTGAAAAAGTCAGTCAGCAGCGGACTGCCACTCTGTGGCCTCTGTTGGCATGGAGAATGTCAGGTGGGAGAGGCGGGGGGGGGGGGGGGGGGGGGCACGAGTCACCCACAGATGGCGCCCCACTGCCTGGCAGTGTGTAGAAGCTTAAGGAGGCAGCAGTGGCGGGAACGCCTCCCCCCACCTGGAGAGATCAAACAGAATATCAGCTGTAGCCTGCTTGCCAAAATTATTTTACAAATGCCACTCACTATTTTTATTTATTTTTTGTTCTTCAAGTTCATTATTCATCTAAAACCTGTATTGGGTTAGAGCCCCATCCTGGATTGTTCCCGTAGCCTCCAGGATCGGCTCCAGACTCCCTGCAACCCTGAATAGGACAGAAAATGGATGGATGGATGGATGGATGGTTGGATGGATGGATGGATGGATGGATATTTTTCTAAAATCTATTAAAAAATCCTTGGGCTATGACTTTGTACAAATAAAGTAATTCAAAATGGCATTCAGAAGACAGACTCTGACAGAGCATTATTAACAGAAACTGAAGTCTTTTTTAATCATAAAACCTCCCATGCAGACGTCCTCCATCCTGCGCCCTGTGCTTCCAGAGAGGGGCTTACCATGACCCTAATTGGAAGGACGATGGATGGATGGAAATTATAAATGTTAAATTATGTACGGAGAGCTATTATAAATCAGTAACGGTTAGGGCTGAAAAATGAAATGGGAACACCTTTGACACAGAGTCATTTATCAACAGAAATTCCGCCAGACAAACAAAGATGGCTGATCATCAGCAGTCACTCTGCTGAAGAAGCCTTTTTGGTTCTGGAGCAGAGCGTAGACTTGCGTCTGCGCCAATCCACTTACGCGGGGCTGATCCTCCACCAAAGTAATTAGCAACGCTCACCAAGAAGTGCACTCGAGGCATAGAAAATTTGCGGACGGGGGGCCAATCGGCTAAATTGTAGACCCCGTCTTAAGAGACGGCAACGTCTTGGCCTGGGAACTTGACATGATTCCGAGCCTCGCAGATGGAGGCGACGGAGCAACCTGTCAGTCTGCGACAGGATCTCGCCTGGCCAATTTCACAAAGTGCTAAGCATCTATTAATATATTAAGGACAATATCATTCCGGCAAAAGTCAGCCGGTAAGCAAAAAATGTACCAGTGCTCGTTAATTAAATCGTGGACATTTCAGATTTTAATCACAAACATGGAGGAAGGTAGAACATAGGAAATATTATGTTATTTCTCTTAGGATCAAGTGAGATAAAATTGCGAATTTAATCGCTCGGAACAATCTTTGCATGCATGTTAAAATGCGGAGTAGAAGCGTTTTAAATTAATGGAGTCCTCCCCCTTTTAACAAATTTTTACCACGAAATATATCACCTCTTGTTAAATTGTGGCTGCAGACAAAGAGCTGGAAAAAACAACAGGAGACGGAGGTATTGACTGTTGGAGGTTGTCAGAGAGGGAAAGATGAGACTGTGTTTGCTCTTGGTCAGTCATCGGCGGTTTTGAAAACTGAAACGTTTCTCCGAGGCAGTCAAGGTGCAGGAGAACTGGGGGGGGGGGGGGTCACACTAAGACAGAAAATCTGTTGTCCTGCCACATGAGGCTTCATAACAGTATGGAATAAAGACAGAATGAGTCTATTCTCAGTTAAGATACAGAATTAATTATGAACAAATACATAATGAAGCGTATAAGTTAAGGCTGAACAAACGTTAAAGTAAAACCCACAGCCCTCACTGAAGGCACCAGAATGACACCTCCGAGATCTTTTTTTCCTCACGTGTCTGGTCCTTCCAGGGAGGACTGACCGTTGCCTAGCCGCAGTCATTCCCATGGTGACGAGGCACAAAGGGGTCAGGTGACCTCACAGGCAGGAGAGTAGCAATTAGATGAATCCAATTATTTCCCCGAAGCCTTCTCAAAGATAAGAGAGCCAAAGCGATGTACTTTTACTTCTTTATGTATCTCGATGGAAAATGAAAGGGAAGGATCTGGTGTTTTAAAATCTGACAGCACATCCCATCATACTCATCTGTCTATTTTAAATGGCATTAGTCACTTTCATCTCCATAAGAGCCGTCCTATTTAAAGCCCGTATCGGCTCAGTGCTGCTTTACCACTAATTAGCTGATAACGTCAAACTTCTGCAGTCAGGCAGAGCTCTGGACGCCTTTATTTGGAGCCTGGATAACAGACGGCCGCGAAGAGTCAAGTCCCTTCTGGCTCTGAGTGGCGGTTATTCAGCTGGAGCGACTGGGGCTCTCAGAACGGGGGTCAGCGCACCCTTCCTCTTAGCCCAGGTCCTTGCTCGGCATGGGAGGGAGCGGCTGCCTGGGCCTGCGCTCAGGACGATGAAAGGACTGAGGGGGGGGGGGGGCCTTCCTGTCGAAAACAGTGCCGGTGCTCTGATTACATCACCTGCTTCACACCCCAGCCGTGGCCCCCACTTCCCACTGCGTTTTTTTATTTACTTGTTCCTGCAGACACACAGCACTATACTTTGTAAATACCATGCAGCTATTTCAGCTTAAGTCTCTCAGGTCACCCCCACCACCGACCCCCCCCCCCCCCCACCCCAGCCAGTCAGATTTGAATTCCAGTGGCAATGCGTTTTCACAGTAAATTGTGACTCCTGAAAATGAACAGTTGTTGAGAATCTATTAAATTCTTGCTTGTCGTATTCGGGCTCTTAGAGCAAACGAGTGGCCAGGACGACATCTCTGGACCGCGTCCCGCTCGTAATTATATTTTACGACACAAAACACTCGAGGACCAGTCTGTGGTTTGTTGAATGATGGTCGATTATCCTATATGCCGGACACTGAGGTCCTTGATGAGAATTCACACCCCGGTTCGAGGCCGGGCTCCATGTTGACGCACAGCCAGGTGCCTGACCACAAACAAGGCCAAAGTGCCAACAGACTGCCATTCATTTCCTGGAAACATTGGAGGGGGGGGGGGGGGGGTTGATGGCAGGAATTTATTTCAGACATGAACGAAGTGCCCTTAGATCTCCTTCTGGATCCGAGGGCCCGGAGCGCGAGAAGCCCCACAATACCCAAATTAGGCGAAATACAGTGGGACCTTTCGAAAACAGCCTACATATGATGCTAAAAGCTTCACTATCAGATCAAGATAGCTAAAAGAGAGCCTGTATTTACAGGGCAGCCATCACAGTTGAAAAAATGGCACCAGCCCAGCAAAAACATAAGGCCTTCCTGGAGCTATTGGATCCCGGGTAAGAGTCAGAATGTCTGGTGGGAACCGAATTTCAGGGGCATTTTAGTAACAGCAGAGTTTTCCAGAGCTCGCTGCTTTCCTGATCGTGGTGTAGCTCGGTCACCCGGGAAGGCATGGGGCTCTTGTGCATCTCCTCTGGACCAGCATGAACGGAAAGTACCACGGTGACAGAGTGGGGGTGAGAGGCAGACTTCACATGTCACCCCCAGAGCCAGAACCACCCCCCACCACACACACCGTAGGTGGAGCCAGCAGCAGATCAGTATCCTGGGGTTCTTTGGCCTGGGTTATGCACAGTGACAGCTGTCCCTGGAAACACATCAACACCCTCATCCACGGTACCCCCGTGCCCTGGGCACGCCTGGTATTTCTCACCCGTGAAGGGAAAGGAGACATCACCTCCAAACCCTCTAGCTCAGCTGTTTCTGGAAACAAGACAGCCCACACACTGGCCCCACCCACAGGACAGCGAGACATCGCAGCGGGACCCCAGTGTCAGTGCGATCCTAGCAGGATGCTAGAAGGATGTAAATCACACTCAACACCAGTGGACCACCTTCAAAAATGTATGAAAAATAGCTCAAAGAAGTGTGATAGATAAGTGCACAGTGGGATAGAAGAGGTGCGCAGTGCGATGATAGATGGGTGTGCAGTGTGATAGATAGGTGCACAGTGTGATAGAAGAGGTGTGCAGTGCGATGATAGATGGGTGTGCAGTGTGATAGATAGGTGCACGGTGTGATAGAAGAGGTGTGCAGTGCGATGATAGATGGGTGTGCAGTGTGATAGATAGGTGCACAGTGGGATAGATTGGTGTGCAGTGTGATGGGTGTGCAGTATGATAAATAGGTGCACAGTGGGATAGATGGGTGTGCAGTGGGATAGATGGGTTGATGGTTCGAACATGAGGCCAGCCATGATTGTACGCACCCTCCAGATTCAACCGTAGTCCTAAAGAACCACAGTTAACGCTAACGGGCGACTCTCTGAGTGTGCGAACATTCTGCCATGGAGAATGGTCTCCATGTCTCTACGGGATGAGTGTCTTGTTGAAAACGGATGCCTTCATAAATGCATTACACTGCAAAACACTCCTTGTATTGCAGCACGGACCTTGAGAGTATTCACATGATCATATGTGCAGGTTTGATATGTATTCGGTGATGCATGGCTACACGGCGACATCGATCACCATTCACAGGAGGTAAAGGCATTCCTAAGCACGCCTGTCAGAATGACGAAAATCATAACATGATGTCTGGGAGCCCTTTAAGGGGGCGGGTCATTCATTATTCACACCTGCAGCCAATCAGATCTCACCTCTGTGTCATGGTCGTAATTAGAGCGCACCGGCCAACCCGTCAGTCATCCGGCCGTGGTGCTGGCTGACCTAATAATGTTTTAAACACCTGCCTCACACACAGAGGGGTACAGATTGATGGATAGCGCCAAAGCAAGGTCTGGTCCGGGGAGGACGAACCCACAATTAGCCGGGATCACCATTCCCTCCTGGGCCACTTTCTTTGGAAAGGAATCATCTTGATCCATGGTGACATTTTTGTCAGGGGCAGGGCTTTCGTTATTAAACGTTTCTCTGGTTTGTCAAGAAGTATCAATCAGCAAAAGTCCAGAGACCCGGCAAGGCCACACGGTACACAGCCGAAGCCGGGATTGGCCACACCTCCATACCAGCCACTGCAGCACAAAACTGGAAAGTCGCTGTGTAGAGACACTATCAGAGATGTGTGTTTTTTTTTGCCAAGCGCCTGGGGGAGTATGTCACCGACACCCGAATCTTTTGTATAAGTCTCTGTTCTGCTTCACATGAAAAATTAACGTTTCGCTCATTGTTTTCCGAAGTTTTTCTCAGACGATTAAGTAAATTGCAGAACTGCAGGCATTCGTACAGATAAGATGGTAACGACGCTCATACTTTCCTGTTGTTCACTTATCGCTGATCTTCGGCCCGGAAAACTTATGGGACTAATGATATAACTGTTTCAAATCTGTGACTCAGCTATAATGGTGGGCTGAGTAAATGAGGTCATCTGTTTGTTAGCACACCATCATTAGCAAGTGAAAGCGAGAGGAGAGCCGGACGGGCCCCGGGCCCCCGGCAGAAGGTGACTGACATAATGGGAACTGGGGCCGTGTGTCTTGGTTATATAGCTATAAATATAAGAAAGATGTACAGGCTTGCTGGATATTCTGGAGGCTGTATCACCTAATCATGACCTGACCACTGACTGACAGTCACCTCAGACTGCAAAGTCTCTCCTTATTAAGTCCTAGACTCATCCAAACAAATTCTCGCCAGAATCCTGCAGAAAACCATACGTTCCATGAGTGTCCAATAGGGGGCTCCCTGGCTGACACCCTCCAACCAGCAGGAGTCACGTGTGTCAAGCCTTTTAAGCCGATCTTCCTATTTCTCTGTGCATCCCGTCCATCGTATCACCAACAGCCATAGTCTCCTCCCCTTTCCCCCATCTACACACCAAGCTACCCAACTCAGTCTGTCTTCTTCTGCAGAACAGCTCTTCAGACGACATACGTTAGGAAAGGTCGCCGGCCTGAATCAGCAAGCAGGGAGAGGTATAAAGCAGGAGAAGAGAGTGGGGCTGGGGGAGAGGGTGGGGGCGGGCAGGCGCCCAAGCTTGCAAGAGGAGGAAGAGCAAGGGGAATTCTGAGGTTATTGTGTCATTTCGGTAATTGAACGAACGTATCCATTAATCTAAAAAAGAACGAGCCAGAGCTCGCTCACATCCCACCCCGGAGAGTCATAACCATGAAACTAATGGATGTCAGCGGAGAGATTTTATCATTTATTTTAAATCTGGATATGTGGGGTTTGGGGTAAAATTTTGGAATCGGTAACATGGATACGCTAAAAAAAAATGGGAAGGTATAAACCTGAAAGCGCCGGGATCTGGGAGAAAGGGAGCGCCGGGAAATGGCAAGGCGAGGCGCTGCCCCGAGGTCTGCCGGATTTTTTTCCTCTTTCGCGGCTGTTCATTATTTCCCAAGTGGCGAACAAAGCCGGTCAAATCAAAGGTCTGCACTTAAAGACACAAAAAAAACCCTCGGCAAACAACTCATCCCAACACAAACGCATTTCATTTTGCTGTTAATTACACTAATGGACGTTTCTTTGTTGTTCCCCGAGATATCAATCTGTATGGCTAATGGAGAGGGAGAATCCGCACCCGGGCTGCCTTTGTCCCCACAAGCCCCCTGCGCTCCAACCCAAGAAAGCCGGAGCGGTAATTAGTTTAGCTGCGGAGCTTCTCTGCTTGCCAAGAGAGGGATTCTCTCAGGGGAGAGGAAGGGCCTTCTGGGTCTTTCTCATGCCAGGGGCCAGGCCGCCATGACAGAGGGTCCCGGGGGCGAGGCCAGGGATGGGGGCAGGAGTCGAGCACAAATCCGCCCCCCTGGAACACACCCTCCCGGAACTGCGCGCTAGGACCCCGTTTCAAAAGGAAATGAGCTACTTTGTGTCTACTTCACAACTGATGTCTTTTTTCTCATTTGTAGTCAACTATTAGTACAACCCTTTTTTTTTTGGCTAGTCTGATTTCTTTTTGGAGGGGGGGTTTTCATCTGGGGGGGGGGGTGTTTTGTTAACACCTCGCTGAGTGGCCTCAATGGCTGAATGAATGAATATCCTGCCCCCCTCCTCCTCTTTCAAAGAAGAGATGGGGGAAGGTGGCAGGGGTGCTTTTTGGGGTGTAATCAGGGAGTTTAGCACCCCTTGAATGCCAGGGAACAGAGCCCTTTGTGCCCGTGAAGCGTCTCGATTCCCTCAGCATTCGTGGACAGATCCAAAGCCCAGAGGCTTATTAATTTGCTCTCCGTAGACTCTGGGTAATTGGGCCTGCTGGCCGGGATCAGACTCTGCTCCCAAGTTCAGCAGCATTAAACCCACATTGTATTCACGGGCACACACAAAAGACCCCCAGGTCTCCGGGGAAAGCTTTCAGCTGCTGAATGTGGTCCTCGTGGAGTTGGGGTGGTGGGGGTCCAGTGGTTTCACTTTAGAAAAATCCTGATCACTTACTTACTTTCCCCAGCAATTACACTGCATTTAACTGCAGCCTTAATGTACCGTAGACTTTCATACTTAAAGCACAGGGTATTTCGGGAGAGATATGAGTAGCTAAGTTCAGCATCAGGCAGGGGCACTGCCCTGTGCTTGCAGAGGGAGAGGATTTTCATTCATCTCCCAGCTTGTTTTCATCCCACAGACCTGCATTCATCTCACAAACAGCCCCCCCCCCCCGCCCCCAACAAACACTCGCTGACTCGTGCAAAGCGATTATTTAGCCTCGTAAACCTGGCGTGTTGCGGAGAGCCTTGTGTGTAATTAAACTGCTTTATGCTCATGTTTGGAAGGATAATAGCTGCCGTTGGCCTGTCAAGGGGCTCTGTGGAAATTCTGTAGTTCCTTCTGCAGAACTTTGGGCAGGAAAAGTTTGAACGCAACATACTATAGACCAGGGATGAGGGAAGACGATGAGTTTGTGTCTGAGTTAAGAGTTTAACAGTCTCATCAAAGAGAACAAAGTCAAGAATTTATTCGATCTAGATTCGGCCTGCCTTGTGTCTCCCACAGAAGGCTTGCTGTATGCTTCAGCCTAAGATGGCACAGTGGGTACCATCATCACCTTCAGGGTTTGGGGTTCAAATCCTGCCCCCGCTCTGCGCTATCCACATCCTTCCTGTGTTCTCTGCTGTTTCCGAATGGCCCGCTGCGTGTGTGTGAGCCCTATCTTGTATCCTGAGCTTCTTGGGACAGGAGCCAGGTTCACCACAAACCCGTACTGGAGGAGTGGTTATGGATGGGTGGGTTAAGCCAGTGCTAACCTGCCACTATCAAGTTAAACGGTAAAACATGGTTTCTCTATGAAGATCATCAAATAATGGAAGAAAGGTGTCTTTTCAGCTCTCCAGTTCTGATGGTAATATAGGTAATGCTGCGCTCTGACACCCTTAGTTCCCGAGGCGTGCAGGTATGCTGACGGGTACCTCCCTCAGGCAGGAAACCAGACACTGGCTAATCCACCCCCCTCCCCAGACCACCAGAAGCACCGTAACTTGCTGGTGGAGCAGCTCAGAATCCGGGCTGAGCGCCACAGAAACCAGGCACCAGGGTTTAGGGCTGGCATTTGGGGGTGTAATCGCGGTAAGCCCCCTTCTGGCTGGCAGAGGAGACCAGAGCCCACCTTGTAGGGGGCATGAAATTGAGACGTTCTGGAATAGAGTCTGGGAATCTTATTAGGAGCTTCTCTGATCCAGAGGCACCTCAGCCTCCTCGGGGGGGCAGGTCTGGGGGGGACCAGCCAGGGTAATTGTATTGGTTTCACATCAGCCTCAGCAAACAGGCAGAATTTATTTTTTTTTTAAATGAACTCCCAATCCCGTAATTATTTTTTTACGCTCACGAATCCAGGCAATGAGAGGAAAATAGATTTCCTGTTAACACACAGCGTCATTACTCTCCATCTCCAGCTAGCAGGAACCTTGTCCAGCCTTTCTGGCAGCATTTTACAGCGCGACCACATCGACCCGAATCGCCTATGTCATCCTCGTCTCACGTCATGGCTTTGGGGCTTTTGTGGGGGGGGGGGCAGGGGTGGACTAACTCCACCATTACCCGCACAGACCCAAACACATGCACTCTGCTGCATGTGGTTTGAGGAGCTCTCGACAAAGGCCTGCACATGCACAAGGCGCTATATCATTAAAACACATGGGAAAAGAGAGCTGGACTTAAGCAGTTCAAAGGCAGCCATCCCCGCCGCTGACCTTGTAACTGTGAGCTCGTACAATTCCCTCCCTGTGCATTTTATTTGTTTGTTTGTTTGTTTCCTTGTTTGTCAGACACCTTGAGGCAAAATCACAGCAAAGAGGGGAATAGCCTTGCACAATTTTTCCTGAGATTTTGTCTTCCAAATCTGGCGGTTTGAAGACAGGTTCTATATGAATAATGGCATTGGCACCTCTGGAATGTGACGCCACTGGCTTGTGCCAGAGGTTTGAATCGACTTGGACAAGCCAGGAAGGGGAGCTAAGCAGCCTGGAGGCTGGCAGGTCAGAGGGCAAGCGGGCAGCAGGCCGGCCGGCCGGTACACCTGGCACCCTGCACAAGCCATGGCATTTAATGCCACTACAGTTTAGTTACATAAAAATATGCAGAGCAGGCCTGCCATTGTGGGCAGCCATGCTGGGGTCACACTCGTCCATCAAGAGGCCCGCTGTTGCCTCTGGCTTGCTCACGACATAACGTAATGTTGTGAAAATGCACTATATACATAAAATTGAATTGAACTGAATTGAATTGGAAGGGAATTTGTCTGGTAAAGGAGCCATCGAATCCTTAAACAATGCACAATTCAAGGCACCCCCGAGCAAGATGTGAACGCGGGCAGCAAATGACAAACGGCCTGCTAATTGGAGGCTCGTCGACTGACACGTTTTATCCTGTTCCTCGTTCGTTGAGTGTCGCTCATCGGTCTGTTCTGTGAGCTCCAAAGAGAGGGGGCCCAGTTTCTAATGTTTGAAAATAGATCAAACAGCAATGGCCTCCGCCAGGGGGGGTAATACATTGCCCACTCTATAGTTATCTAGGCACGCCGTTTAATGAAAAGCACATTTCATCAAAGGCTCGTGCTCCCCACTTCCCAGGGATCAAAATTTGATTTTGCTGGCGCAATTTTCGACATCAGGCACCCGTGTCAAGCGGTCAAGCCACAGTGCAACATTTCCCACCCACCCGCCCGCCCGCCCGCCCGTCGCCTGTCAGTCATGTGACACCTCTCAGCCCTGTTAGGTCACCCTCCCACCCAAGGTCTCAAGGTTCTGCTTCTTCTGGGTTGATATGGATGGTGACATTATTGGTAACACTTGACTTCTGTCCCTGGAGGTATGGGGTCTACTCTTTGAAAATAATTGCAGATAATAGTCTTGTAATTGAATTTGTATACATTTTTAGCCACCAATACTGAAATAATGCTTATGCATTTTGAGGGTCCTTCTTCAGGATAACAACGTCAGATTTTCTCCTGGGATTTGAACCTAGAACCTTCGCAGGCAAACATGCTGACTGCTTTTCCACTTATTTCTATACCTGTGTGTCAAGCAGAGTCTGATCCTGAGATATTTCAGCTTCTATTTCAAGGATATAATCGGGAGAGGAAATGGAAGGGCAGGCTGTAAGACACCTGCCACTGTGACTCAGCAGTGTGGATACATCCCATAAAGACAGACGGGGGGGGCTGGGATGTTCATGTCGAAACAAGCCCATCCCCTGCCTCAGTAAAATCACCCCAAAACGTCAGGGTAAAAACGTATAAATACTCTGTAATGATAGAAGCTCGGAGACCCAAATAAGGAATGTGGGTGGTTATTAGAATTAGTTTTCACTGGCCATGTAAGGTCAATTTGACTAGGCGTTTGCTCTGAAAATCACACAGACAAGATGATTACTAAAATAAATGGTAACATATAGTATTAAAGAGTGGGATTCCTGAATGATTTTGCAGTGAACAGTGTGTAACAAGATGAGCAATATACACAGTGCTAAGTGCATAACATTATGAGCCCTGAATTGCAATTTGAACATTGTGATTGAAGCGATGCCTGTGCGGAGGTGGAATATTTCTGTTCAGTTACTCAGTTGCAGCATTTATGCTATATTAGAGGAACTAGCAAACGGACAACAAGAGCAGCAAGCAGGAATCGTGGTCTGGGACATGGAAGTGAAGAGGTCGATAGCCAGGGAGTCAGTCTTACAAACACGTATGTATCTCTATGGCCTGGAGCCAGCCGCAAGTAGGAGTATCTGCCAAAAGGAGGGACTTACGCCACAAGTAGGAGGGGTAACCACAAGCAGGAGGGACTTACACCACAAGTAGGAGGGGTAACCACAAGCAGGAGGGACTTACGCCACTAGTAGGAGGGGTAACTGCAAGTAAGGGGGTGTAACAACAAGTAGCAGAGACTTATGCCACAAGTAGGAGGGGTAAGCACAAGTAAGAGGGGTAACTGCAAGTAGGACGAACTTACACAAGTAGGAGTGACTTACACCACACGTAGGAGGGGTAACTGCAAGTTGGAGGGACTTACACCACAAGTAAGAGGAGTAACTGCAGGTAGGAGGGACTTACGCCACTAGTAGAAGGGGTAACCACAAGTAGGAGGGGCAACCACAAGTAAGAGGGGTAACTGCAAGTAGGAGGGACTTACGCCACTAGTAGGAGTGGTAAACACAAGTAAGAGGGGTAACCACAAGTAGGAGGAACTTACGGCACTAGTAGGAGTGGTAAACACAAGTAGGAGGGGCCTCTGTGGAAAGCTGAAAACAGTTGTCAAAATGAGAGTCAAAATAAAAGTTTGCCACACCTGAAAGTTGCCGGGCAATTATTTTTGAACAAATACACTCTGACGTCTCACTAATGGTAATGCTTTTTTCATCTGACAACAGAAAACTGACCAATCAGGACGTACCTCTTGTAATCAATACCTCCTACTTGCCGGCTCCAGGCTGCAGACATACCCTTCTCAACACACATGACGAGGAAGGTAAGAGTACAAAGATTGTCTGGAGAGGAACTTAGAGAGGGAACGGACCTAGAGAGGGATGGAGATTATGGTAACACACACGACACTGAGATAGAGCTCAGTATGTTGCATGGGACAAACAATACTTTGCAGTGAGGGATAGGGCAGGTAAGTGTAAGCCGTGACGGAACAGGTGTGGCTCGTGATTAGCTCTGCTCGTTAACCCACATTCACGTGAGTTGTGACACATGCACTCATTTGCGTTTCAGTTCAGTTTTCATTGCCTGTTTCTATGGAGGTGGTCACCCTGGCCTCCTGCAGTTTTAAAAAGAAGCTTGATAAAGAACTCACAGTTGGGGGAAGAGAATCTTCTGGAGGGTGGAGCTTCCTCCTCACAGTGTGACCACTAATGGCGCACGGTTTTACGACGGGTGGGAGCTGGAGGGTGATATTTAACCCGGCACCCTTCAGGTGCCGACGTGTTGACTGTTGATTATACCTCTTTGATGCCGTCCCAAGCAGAACGGACATGACCCCTGGAACCATGTCATCCCCAGTTGAGATTCTGGGGGGCCTGTGCTATAGCTGGCTCCTCATTGTTCATTGGCCAAGGTCTGTCCTCGTGATGACATGGGGGGGGGGGGTCAATGATCTTTCAGACTGAATAGCCGCAGCCAAGAGGACAGAGGATTCCAAAAGTAGGTGTTTTGTTAGACTTGACCTGTCACGTAATGGTCGCCGTTGGGTCACAGGGGCATCTGGCTGCTATGCTGCCGTTTATGAGTCTCGGCCTCGTGACAGTCCTGAGCAGGGTTCGACACAAATGTGCACAACCTCTGCAGCTACGATTAACCCTCCCTCCTCCCCCCGAAGGGAGAAGCCCACTCACCTGATGCCGGATTGACGAAAGGCCAGCAAGAGGAGGGGGCTGTCAGACTCCACCCCCCACCCCTTTCCCAGTCAATTCACAAAGGGAATGAAATGACGGGCCTTTCATGGCACGGCGATAATGGCAGTGTGTTGTTGTGAGGATGCGAGCTAATGTTATTACCATCCACCGGGTTACGGCCTCAAATGCCTGACTCGCCGAGCGTGGGGGGGGGGGGGGTATTTCGAAAATACACACAGAGCCAAAGCACATTATAATCACAGTCACAAACACAATCAGATCCTGTATCATTATCCCTGATAATAATGATTAGGAGACACTTTTATCGGAAGCCATTTACACAGCTTAAAATGTTTACTCGGCTAAGAGGCCGAGCGTCAGATCACGCAAATCTGGAGGGGGGGGGGGGGGGGGGGGGGGGGGTATGGGCAGCAGTTGCCCCATTTCCTGCCTGTGGGTTCAGCTACTTGATAAAACACCCTTGCTATATGCAGGGTCGACACAGACAAACAGGATGCCCATATTCAACTCTGGTGGCTGTGGGGCCAATCGGAATGCCCAGGTTCCACCCCAGTGGTTGTGGGGCCAATTGGAATGCCCATATTCAACCCCGGTGGTTGTGGGGCCAATCAGAATGCCTATGTTCAACTTTGGTGGCTGTGGGCCCAATCAGAATGCCCGTGTTCAACCACAGTGGTTGAGTGGCCAATCAGAATGCCCGTATGCGATCTCGGCAGCTGTGAGTACTGTGGCTGACCTTGCTGTCGTTTTCATCCTCCATCTCCTCCGGGAAGTTCTGTGAGGAGTCGCTGAGAATCTTCCGGAAGCGAGCCTCTCACCTGTCCCCTTGAAATGTAAATAAGAGGGGGCGCCAGCCACTGTGGTGGTGGCTGAGTGACCGGGGTTCATACCTTTTAAACACTCACTCCTCGCCTTTCCGGCGGTGCCAATCCTCTGAAGGGCGGCGTGCCGAGCTCTCGCTCCCGCTTTTAAATGCAGTTCCAACGTTCCTGCCTCTGGGTGCTTTCAGGTCAGTCATCCTCCGGAGGAAGTTTCCAGAATTGTGTGCATTGCAGGCTTCAGAGCATTTTACCCGGGCTCTGGGGGCCAGGCCCCCCCAACCTGTCTGTCTTTCCCAATAATGGCACACTAAACACCCCCCTCATTCCTACCCTACTCAAACACTACCACAGGCACGTAACCCCCCCCCCCCCCCCAAGTGGCCTGCATGTGTGAGGCCCTAATGCCGGGGGGGGTCGGGGGTCTTTCCGAGCGGCGACATCTCCCCAGCGCCCACTTGAGTAATGAGCCAGGGCAGATTTGTTATTGCATGAGGAGGCTACCCCGGCACCCCCACCCCCACCCCGGCCCCCCCACACCTACCCTGGCACCGCTCAGCGCGTCACAGGTGCGTTTCTGCTGCCATTCTGCCCAGAACGATTCTCTCCTGAAAAAAAAAAAAACTATAGCAACTATAGCGTTTCTGTCCATAGCGACCCGCCGTTTCCACAGCCTTAATCGCTATTTCACTTGGGCTTAGCGCCTGTATGCGTTTTCGCCAAAGCAGCCCTGGTTAGCACCCTGACTAAAACAGGACACAGCCCAGACGTTCGAATTCACATACTTTGGTTCAGTCCTCATCATTCATCATTTTGGTAAGGTAATAAAACTACCAGTATCTAATTAAAATCGCTTTTCTTTTGGTATTCTGGAAAATTTGTTCAAAAGGGACGAAATCCTACACCCCCTCTTTCATTGGGCCCCTCTCCACTGATCAAATTTGCCAGTTTTTTTTTGCAGACTTAGATTCTAACTGGATTGTTTCAGTCTTCTATTTTTACCATGCAAGATTTGTTGAAATCTGGTTTCATAGCACTTTACTTGAAGCACCTATGTATAATGCATTATGGATACCTTCATAACGCATTACAATGTATTCATAAAGTATTATAAACATGGCTATAACTATTTTAAAAAGGCATAACACATGCTTATTATGCATTGTGACTGCTTTACGAAGCTCTCATCTATAATGCACTATAAATACCTTCAAAATGCATTATAATGGGTTTTACTGGTCATGCATAATAAACATGGCTATATTGTGTAAGTTATAGCTGTGTTTATAGTGCTTTATGAATGCATTATAATGCATTATGAAGGTATCTATAATGCATTATGGTGACTGTTTTAAGTAAAGTGTTACCTTGGTTTGTTTCATCACATTCAGGCACTAACTTCACTGTCCAGGATTCATCTGTCACCTCGCTGCTTCAGCAGCAATTAGCCTCATCGTTAGGGACAGTCATGCTCCTTTGCAGTTAGTTGGAGCTGTACTCATTGTGGGGCCTGATCTGGACTATGTGGTCACCAGCATGAGGCAAAGAAGTTTGTAAAGGTCTTTGCGTTTACCTCCTAGCCAACTTAACAAGACCCCGCAGCACCTGCTCATCACACACTTACTATGTAAGTCAATCTTACCCTCCAGAGCTCAGCACAGAGGGAGGCTGAAATCATTTAAATAAATGGCAGTGATCTTGTGTCAAGGTGCATTGACATGGATCCATTCATGCAGAAATTCTGGTGAATAAAGAGCAGCAAGTTTTATCTCCTTTTTTATAACAAAATAAAAACCGATGACAAAAGCCAGAGCAAAAAGCTTTCTAAAGCTAGGCTAGGGCGATTTGGTCATTGTTTATGGGTGACAAAGCGGAGGACAGGTCCCCCTGTCAGACGTCGGATGGGGAGCCCGGGGGCCGCCCAACATGACCGCACCCCCGGGGGGGATTGCCCCACGCATCCAAGAGGAACATGGTGTAATTTTTTGTGATCGTTCATCACTGCATTCTTAAGGACGCTGTGAAAGTCCCTCAGCACATTTCATGCCATCCAGCCCAGCATAGAGCTCAGTCTCCTTCCACCGTTGTTGCTTTCTTTAATGAAATTTCAAAGATTATACCGGTACTCTTCTCCAAAACCCCCCAGTGCAATTCCACCATGAATTAGTGAGCTTGTAAACACAGTACAGATGCTCAGGGTTTCTGACATCGCTTTGTTCTGTCTTCATTTCAGATTAATATTGTTTCTTTCGGGTAATACTCCACTGTTTACCTCGTGCTCCTGTTTCAGATGGGCATAAATACTGTTTGTCGTATGTCAGTTTGGGCTAAACAGGCAGTTTGGGTCCATGTGATACCATGATATGTTTCTGAATAGTAGTGAGTAATGAATCCAACTGGAAAAGGTTTAAAAAAGACAAGTGTAATTAGATGCTTGTTCAGTGCACTCAAGGGCAAGAAGAAAAGGGGTGCTTGACTTTCCCCTTCCCTGAGACGTCCCTCTAAGGTGCCTGTTTGGAAGGCAGCCACACCACGGCTGTCAGTTAGGCCCCGTGGCGCTAGGCTTTGTGGCTGCCTCTCACAGTGCCCGATCTAAAAGGCCCAGCTTGGTGGAGACCCTAGCACACACCAGTGGGTGATTTACAGCTCTGAACCAGAGACATATAATTTTTTGTAGCTTAGCTGATGTCAGACTGCTTAATTAATTCCTAACGACAAAATACACTCACTGTGGGTCTGTGATAATAAGTTTCCTTTCATTCACATTAAATGTGTAATAAAAGACACACATATATATAAACCTTCAGTTAAAAATCACTTTATGCTCCATTCAGTCTGAGTGTTGGAACATAAATTATTCCACCATCCATCCATCTTCCATCCACTTATCCAGGACAGAGTAGCAAAGTAAAAGAATATTATTAATTATTATTATTAGTGGCTACAGCCTTGTTTCTCACTGGTCAGCCACACTGAGCTCCCACCCCTGCCCAATCCCCAGCCCTGCCCACCAATCTGTGCTGAAACTTAGTAGTTGGCATGCTTGCACACTCCAGCGGTTCAAGGCCGCATCACGGTCAGCCGGCGAATCAGGATGGGGCTGCTCAGATCGGGTCATACAGGCAAAAACGTGAGCAGGCCTCTTCGAGCGCCTGCCGATGGCCCCCGCCCAGGCAGAAGGCTCAGTAATATTCCAGCCCTCATTGTTAACCTCTCCTCCTGTCCAGCCACTGATCCACTCTCCAAGCTGGGACCAGCAGGGCTGGCTCTGGGAGGAGGCTGACTTACATGATTTAAATTCATGTACCCGTTACTGTAGTCTCCCAGGGCTTCGAAACAGATGTTGAATCATGTGACTCGGTCTGATTTGTGTTCCTCCACTGCCCTCTGGTGGTTAATACCCACTACAACACTGCGTCAAAGTGCTCTCCAAAATGCTTCTTTAACAAATAAAGTCTTCTTTAAAAGCTACTAAGCTCAGTAACACATAAACTTGTCGGTATCCATAAAGTTAAATCATAAAGTTAAACACCGCTGTAGAAGGATCCGGAGCCACTGGAAAAATGTTTTCTCCCTCTGTAGCTGAAAGTTTAAACTTTATTAGAAACCACCTCACCGTTTTCAATCACAGGAGTGAATTAAGGTTGGCAGGGTACTTCCTGGGATTCCGACTAGCATCCTTAAGTTTGGGTGTCCTTACAGTCGATGACACCGAAAGTAATAATTATTATAGTGGCACTTTAGAGAACGTTAAAGAACTGCCAGTGCCAGTGAGGGTTGCTGATTTCTTTATTATTTTTTTTTATTTTTCAAGGCACGGTTCATCTGTTCTTTAGGCCATAAACCTGGCGGCCAAATCTGACCCTGTTGGCATGAGACAGGACTCCGAAGTGCCTCCTCATTAATATGCATGAAAATGAGATGAATTCCATAATGCCCCCGTGAACCTGAAAGCAAAAAGCCGGGAAAGCTCAGGAGAAATAACCAAACGCCCTCAAAGGAGACACAACAAGCTTTCCAAAGGCAGAAATGGGAAAAGGGAATCAAAAATCAATGGATGTAGGAAGGGCAGCAGATTGGGATGCGGGATCCTGTTTTTATGACACACACTTTGTGCTGCGTCCTAAAAGCTGACCCTCTAGATGAGCAGATGAGCGTGTTAATCCCTCACAGCTTTAATGGCCCAATGGGTAACAGGCAGAGGGCACAATGCAGCATCTAGTTTTGTCTGGCAGGGTGGAGAGAGGCCTAGAAAGAGGGTCCCATCCAGACGGCATCCAGAAATAGAGAGATATGGGGACCAGAGGCTTCTTAACAAGAGAAGTACGGATAGACCTGGAAGATGAAGCCTACACTGCTATAGTGTCAGTGTTGCACAGAAAGAGGTCAGATCAACACCCTCAGTGTCAAAACAACACTGGCAGCACTGTGGTACAGGAGTGTGTGAACTGGGGACAGGCTGAAGGGGGCGATAGCAGACCAGGCACCGGGCACATTCTGCGGGTCTGTGGAAATCTGGGTGTTTGCATGGTTCTGGAGGAGAAAAGGCTAGATGCAGGTCAGTCTCTGGGGGGATTCAGCTCATTCCCAGCCTCTCTATCTTTCCCTCCATCTCACCTTGTCGTTTGTTTTTTTCTTCTTCTTCTTGTATTTTTCCTCCGTCTGCTCTGTTTGAGATCTCAGACAATGCTTCCTTTCATGCTCTTCCCACAGTGAGATCGCCCCTGGCGTCAAACACGCCCCCGCCCCCCCCCCACACCACCTCACCTGCAGCACGCAGACGGCATCATGCGACTACAGAGAGAGGCACAGCGTGTGGCTGTGTGATGATGGGCCCGCAACAGCGCCCCCTACAGAACCCATCATGTGACACTGGCAGTATATAGCCCCCACCTGGGTCTGACCTTCCTGGGGGGTAAAAGGCGGCTTTTTCCCTGCTGAGTCTTTCTTGATCCTAGACAGCTCCCCCTCTCATACACACACAATCTTCCTGAGAATCAGGATGGGGGGGTGCTGTGCTCTCTGACCCCACCCTCTTCTCTCCATACCGCCTTTATGGACACACTGCATGAGGCTGACACAGCCATTATTCTTCATCGCCCCCCCTCGCCAAAAGCTCCCTTGACGAGACCAACTGTCTCATATTCATACTAAACAAAAACTGTCCTTCAGGATCCCCTTTCTTTTGGGATATCCTGATCCCCCCCCCCTCCCGCCAGCCCTCACCTCATCCCCCGTGCTGTCGCATTGTCATCCCGTAGCAACGCCTTCAAGGGCCCCAGACTTGGGCAGACAGGACCCGCGGAGGAGCTGGGGCAGCCACGCCTGACTGGGGGTTAATTAGCTGCCCTCGCCCTCCACATCTGGTCTGGGCTTTATACACGTCCCGGCTGCTCCCATCTGAGGCTCTGCCCCGCCGGCCTACCGGGCCAGTCAAAGGACAAGTGTTTCTGTCATGAAACTTTCTGTCATCTGTCAGGAGTCTCACAGCCCACTAAGAATCTCGGGGGCCTCGTGCACCTCAGCGTGGTTAGAGCGGGATAGCGGAGCCAGTCACCGCCGCCCTGCTGATTGGCCACTTTGCGGTTTGCTGATTTCTTACACCTTACGCAGTCATGCGGGACGTTTTTGCCAGGAGTAATTTGGGTCAGGTATCCTCCTCATCGAGCCAACAAGGGCTCCCTTTCAAGGGGAGAGCTCAGCGCCATACAGTCAGCTGCCCAAACTGCGAATCCGGGCAAACGGGGAGTTCATAACATTTTCCGGTTTTTTCAAATCCCTTTCATCCAGTACATTCTCGGGGGCGGATCAGGGTGCCAATGCGGAGGGGGGGGGGGATTGGAATGAATGAATTTTGTCATAATCACTGAAGATGGACTAAGTGTAGGAATGAGGATTAGTTCAATTTCCAGCTTAGGTACTGGAAGTCTGTTGGTACATGAAGGACCTTCCACGCAAGGATTAGCGTGGTGCACTGAGTGTTTCTTCCCTGACCCCAGGGGCACGCAGGTGGGGGAGGGGGGGGGGGGGTGTAAATCAGCGGCGTTCCAGGCTGACAGTGCGGCGGGAGGAGATCCTGAACTTTCCGGGGAAACCTGATGAAGCACAGAGACAATCTGGAGATGGAGATAAATTTCTGTTGGGGGGGGGGGGGGTCAGAAAGAGAACAGGGGATCCAGGAGATGTTGCACTTCAAGCCAATCTAAGGGGAAACCCTCAAGTCGCCAAGGCTCCTGGGACGGGCACATGGTTAAGGAGAGGACTGGACTCAGTGGTTTAAGAAGACTGCTGCTTCAGAAAGTCATTTTGAGTGTTTATCCAGTATGGGAAGCAAAGTGGTTCAGTGTGCAGCACTGTCGCGTCACACCTCTAGTGTCACAGGTTCAAATTTCACCTGTCTGTGCGAGTGGAGTTTGCATGTCCTCCTTGTGTTTTCTCCCACGGTACAGAGACACGCATCGGGAACCCGCCTGTAGCGTGTAACGCTGGGTGCGCCCCGTGACGGACAGGCACCCTGTCCAAGCTTGAGCATAATCGGATTCCCCCGCCACGCCCTCCCTCAGGTGTGTCATCAAACGCTGCTTACAGACACAGCCCCGCCCCACTAACCACCATGGCTTTGGTGTCAATGCTAGAAAGCCCCGACTCTTGGCAGCGGGGCTAAAATCAATAGACTGACCAGCAGGTGTCAGCTCTCTAATACCCCCACAAACAGCAGGGCTAGATATTTACGCTGTTTTTAAGTCAGTCGGTTTACGGAAACAAAGGGGGAAAAGTGAGTGTGTGCCGTTCAGAGTTATAAAAAGAGCCTTGCGTCGTACATTAGATCATGATTTATCAACCCCCCCTCAACTGACAACCTCTCCCCCCCCCCCCCCCCAACATCCTCCATTCCAGGAGTACTAATACTCAGAGCTTGGCTCTGGTACAGCTCTGAAGGTGCATTTTGAAGAGCTCAGATGCCAGATCTACTGTCTCCTCCCTCCAGGCCTTCTTATCTTCCCAAAAAACCACCCCCCCCCCCCCCCCCGGCCCGGTACACCCCCTCCCCCCCCCCCCCCCACATCTTTGTGAAACAAGATTATCCAGCATTACCGCTGTAAGGCACAATGATTTAGAGGCCTAGGTAAGTTCTATCACTTATAACAAGCAGTGGATATAGAAGCGGGGGTGTGGGGGGGGGACGATCCAGACGTGGTTTCAGGGGACAAGGGGCTGAGCATCAGGTTAGCTCTTAATCGCAGAGGCTGCTGCAGGAGCCCGTATGTTTTTCTGATGACAGAGGCGGCCTGCCGGAGGCGGGGCTGTGGAGGCGCAGGGGCGTGACCTCCCAAATCCTTTTACTCACTTTTGACAAACTGCCCCCCCCCATGCATCACACAGCACAATGGAGGGAGACTGCACTCACACGGCCGATTGTCACCGTGACAACACGGGGTGGCAAGGCCGCAGCGAGGAAACAGACAGCCACTCTGGTTAACATGCAAATGAAGCTGGTAATAGAGCAGAGGGGGCGGGAAGGGGGCGGGAAGGTCAGACAGGTGATAATTCAACGTCAGGTTAGCAGCGAAAACCACCGGGGAGGCGAGGGGGGGGGGGTGACCTTTGCACCTCCGTCACCAAAATGTCTGCAGCTGGGCACTTTCCCTTCATTTCAGCCTTGCGCCCTTTGCCAGCCCCCCTCCCCAACTCAAAAATCCAATAAATCTCCCAAAAGAGTGAGAAGCTCCCAACCAGAACCAAGCAACATGAGAGGCGACCGGGCCCAGGTGACTGTTGAGCTGATTCTATTTTGTGATTTATTCCATCGTTATTGATAAGCGCCCCACAGTGATGAAACACCTTCAAAGACCAAAATGGCCGCTTGCTGCAGAGAGATTGATTGGCCTGCTGTTTGATCCCTGCCGTTATGCGGTGAACCGGAACACCCGTGGCCTCAGGCTATCGTCTAAACATTTTCATATAAGGGTCGTCCTTAACCCTGCAAGAACAGGGAACACAAGCGGAACAGGGAATGACAAATCATGTCAGACCAGTGACCTCGGTGCCTCAGCATTTGGTAATAGTAAATTACTGCAAAGCATCATAACGTGTCACTGCAGGCACGGATTATGTGAGACAACTAATCTGCCGGGCTTTTCAGCAAGGCTTTTGTAAATTTAAAAACAACATTACAGGCGAATAGAAAACCAGATGCAACAGCCGAATCACTGCAAACACTCCTAGCTATCAATGAAGGCCAAGGCACTTACTGTAGATGGTTTTCTGGTGCTCCACTGCCATCTACTGCCAGGTCGTGTAAATGTGCAGTTGTAAAATGAATCACACCGGGAAGGTAGCTTTCGGTCTTGAAAAGCGACAGTGTGCCAGAGGAAATATCTTCAGTTCTTATAACAGTGGGTAGATTCAGGGAGGGGCCGTTTTTCCAGAAGTGTAACCTTTCCTGGGTTAAATTCCATTGCGGGCCGGGCAGCACTGGGGTCAGCCATGACTGGACAGCCAATACCTACATGGAATCTAAATGGTTCCTAAATCCACTGTTTAAGGGTACATGGAATCCCAACATGATAGGGTTACAATACCCCCAACACACACACACACACACACACATTAAAACGCCACTGAAATCAAACTTTAGTTCATCGGATGACTCGGGTTTGTGATAGTAGTACAATGCCTTGATAGTAAATGCATGATGATCTAACCCCCTTCTTGGCTTATTTCCCTGCCAGTGCTCAGTTCAGCTCATTAAATCTTCAATTTAATCCCTTTTCAAGGGCACTAATCCTATGTGAGGGGATACTGGATGAGTGACATGGAACGCGAAACTGCGCACTTGATAAACAAAACGTCTTTTGATGGCTTGAGTCATTTTTATGTATCGAGTTTCATTACGGGGGTATTATAAAAAGCTCAAGGAGGTTCTTTAGATTGATATTTATCAACTCTGAGAGGTCTAGTTTCCATAGTATTATCTATGTTTATAGTGCCATCATTATCTGTCAGTTTATGTTAGTCTTTTTTTCATAATCTTAATCGCTAAAACGCTGCCCTGCGATGATGGGAAAAATGTAAAAACGTTTTAAATGAACGGGGAAGACTTCTCGTCTACAACTAATGAAGTCAACCTTAACTGAGTAATTATCCATATATAAAATGGGAGTGCGTTTTGAAATATAACTCTGACAACTGTACATATGATTAAAAAAACACTTATCTTATGCAACTACAGTATAATATGTACTATACGTCGTGGCCCAAAACCATAAAGTTTTTTATACGCACTGGCTGATGCATATTTATCGTTTATGCCCCACATGTCTTGTTGAGTGAGGCATCTCTGTATATTGTACAATTCCGTTAGTCACTCTTTATTAAATAAAGTGACAGTGATCCATTTATTGCCGTTAGCAAAGTTCGCGGTACTATTATACGGTGTCGCTGTTTCAGGGGGACAGAAAAAAATGTAACACCGTCCACTGAACGCGTGAATGGGAGTCATGTGTGATAAGTGAAAGAGAGAGAGATGCGTGTGTAGTGCAGTGTTTCAGGTATCGTGACACTCTCTTTCTTAATTGTGTTCAGAGCAGTATTAAGTTTAGTCATTATCTCAGATCGATAGTTCGCCTTGCTTTAATGACATGCATGCATACGTCTAAAACAGCCAAAGACTGACAACCGGTTACATTCTTCAGTTAATTTAACGATGTGGTTCCATAATGGTATATCTCAGTAGAAATCTACGGACTCCTTGACGCGAAATTTGTCTTTTAACATGTTTTGAATTTATGCTAAGGCTGTCGAACATTCGGGTGTTGAAGCAAAGTAGGAAGTGAATCTAAAAACTCATACGTGACTTAGTGACAAGGTCACGTTGTTGACTCATTTGGCGTAACACATAACATCAGCTTATGTTTTCGGGCCTAATGTCTGCGTGACTTCTCCATACTGGTGACAGGGACGCCCATGACATGCTGACAATTGTCTTTCTGTACATCATGCTGTGCCCCTTGGTCTTCGTTTGCAGCGTATACAGCCCTGAAAGGGTGCACCCCTACGAGATGCTCACCATTAAGATTTGGGTATTGCTTCAGCCCAGGACTCTTTTAAGGGGTGTCCCTAGGTCCTGGGCCCACAGGCTGGCGTCCTTGCAGAGCGCCTCCAAGCTTCCTGAGAAGAAGCTGCAGGCTCTGCTTTTTCCGCTGAGTGCTTTGGAAGGTCAGCTCACCAGTGGGTTCAGCATAGCCGACTTGCAGCTGTTCGAGCCAAGCATGGGGGATATCGCCCGGGCCGAGAGGCTCTTCTGCCCGTCCGCCAAACACAAGATTGATTACTTCTCATCAGCAGTTAGGATGGATCACGCCCCATTAATAAGACAGCCAGAGGTACTCCTGGGGGCTGTGTGGGAGGGAGGGAGGCAAGGACCAGGCAGGTTGGGGTACATGTAGGGGGGGGGGGGTCATAGAGTTTTGACTTTCACGCCACTTGGGGGTTCTGGTATATAAAGTTTGCCCAGTTTTTCCAGTCATTAATCTGAGGTACCTCTCCAGAAATTAAAACCATCATTCAAGTTAACTCCTCCTGAGGATGACCTTGGTCCCCCCTGGTAGAGAGCAAGAATTCTCCTCAGTGCACGAAACATTTGCCTGCTAAGAGGGACTTTTCTGTGCTTCCTTTGACAGCACTTGGGTTTGGGCCTGATTGGAGGTACGATGTATGCGTACACTTTGATGACTGGTTTTACTAGTGTATTGATATGTTCCATTTACCATAGTACCAGCTACTGAAGTCATCTGACTGTGAGTTAGTCTGAGTGATGTCCAGCATGAACCCACCTGTTATATCTATTACAGTCTGTGTCAGGATGACAAAAAAACTCCAATGACAGAATTTACAGTTAGATGTCTTAAGCTGTAGCCAGTTAAATATCCAGTGTCATCTTTATTAGCCTACAGTTGTGTGTTGATGAAATGTTTTATAAGTCATCGCCCAGTAAAAAAATCAGCGACTTAAACTACAGTAATTAGCTATTATTAAATGCATGAGTGAAAAGAGCACTTATAAGACCTAATTATGGGGGAAACAAAGGGAGTTGCTGTGTCATTTGGCAACTAGAGGGTATCAACGATGCTTAGCTCAGTGGGGTAGGATGCTGTGGCCATGATTGTAAGGTCACTGGTTCAAATCCCAGGATCAGCAGAGTGATTTTACTGTTGGGCATGGAGCAGGGCTTGGGTAAAAGTATCTGCTGATTTAATGTAAATGCTGTAATGTGGGTAGTGTGAACATGAGCTGTGAACAGCTTGTTGGATAAAAGGAGTCAACTGGAAAACCTGGTGCCCGCTCCCAACTCCCAGGTGTGCTTCATCGGCCGGAGCAACGTCGGAAAGTCGTCCCTGATCAGAGTCCTCTTCTCCCTCGCTCCCGACGTGGAGATCAGGGTCTCCAAGACTCCGGTGAGGGAGACATTCTGTCGCCGGAGGGCCGAGGGAGGGTGGGAGTTCATCAGATTTCTGTGTCTCGGTATCTTGTATTCTTCGTTTCCTCTCATCCGCGTGCAGGGCCACACGAAGAAGATGAATTTTTTCACCGTGGGCAAGGCGTTCACCTTGGTAGACATGCCAGGCTATGGGTACAAGGCTCCCAAGGACTTTGTGGAAATGGTGGAGTCCTACCTGGAAACGAGGAGAAAGTATGAAACAGCACAGTTCATGGAAAGCGTTGCAGATCTGTCTTTTTTTTATTATTTTGTACGGGGGCAGCTGAAGGAGGCGGCCAAGCTGCAGATACTGGGAATGTCTCAGTTCTGTTCCATATGAGCATATTAGCACTTTTTTGCTTCCTGTATACTGTTTGTGTCTTCCAGCCTGGTGAGGACCTTCCTATTGGTCGATGGGGCGGTGGGAATACAGGAAGCGGACAGGGTTGCCATAGAGATGTGTAATGAGTTTGGCCTTCCCTTTGTGGTGAGTGACATTGTCACCTGTCTGTTTTTGTTACTGGAGTAGTTGTGTTCATTTGCCAGACCACATTTGTATGGCTACGAGAGACCAAAAATGCCAAGAAAAAGAAATTAAAAGGTTGTAGTTTATGTGCTTCTGTGCTTTGCCACACATTCAATTATCTTTTTTTCTATTTTTTTCCCAACTTTTATTTAATACCATCAGACTTGATGTTACTCATGGGGCAGTGGTGGCTTAATAGTTAGGGAAGTGCACTTGTAATAGAAATATTGCTGGTTTGAATCCCTGACCAGCAAGGTAACACTGAGGTACCCTGGGTGCTGAATTAACTGCCCCCTGCTGTCACGTTGTCACATATGAGTTAAATGCAGAGAACACATTTTGTTGTTTGTGGTGTGTCAACAATGACAACTAATCAGTTTCAGTTACGTGGTAATTAAAAAGTTTTAACCTAAATATAAATATGTCCACTGTCTCAGAGTTAAATGCCGCAGGTCAGTAGGATCCTAAGCAGTGCCTCTACCTGGCCAGCAGGGGGCAGAGCACAAGCACGTTCCTGGTTTTGGTTTCTCCATTGTACTGTTTTCCCTTTGGTTTAATGTCACAGATCGTAATGACAAAGATTGACAAGAGCCGACAGGGGGCGCTGCTGAGCAATCTGCTACAGGTGCGGGAAGTCATCAAAACTCACACGGTGTGCTGTTATCCCCAGCCGTTCCTCGCCAGGTAGGGGCAATAGCGGCACTCTGAGGAGGAGTGTGTAATCATTCTGTGGGAGGTGTGTATCTTTAGGGTTGATTGAGGTGCACTTCAAATACTGGGCATGTCCTGCTGATAGTAGTGCAGAGGATTTAGGAAAGTCTGGTTTTCAGCAAATTTCGTATTTTATGTTTTTCAGGAAGGGTATTGAATAATGTGAAAGGTTGTGATTTATTTAGGATTTCAAAACCCAAGGTACTTGATCCAAGGCAAGAGGGGTGATAGGTTATTAATCCCTGCATTCCACAAGGCCAGGGCAGTCAGTTTGGGGAGGTGGGGGGGGGGGGGTTGCCAGAAGGTTCCGTGTTCGAGGCCGTTACCCTTTATAATCTGCACAAGCACACAGATTCTGGTCATATTTGAGCGGGTGATTAAATCTGACGTCGACACCCAATTTATGGGGCGCTGCAAGAGAGTTATGAAAAGATCCCGACAGAGCGGGCAGATACCAAGTGGATGGGCCGCCGCGAGGATAAAGGCGAGGTGATTAATCTGGGAAGGAATGCGCCTTTGACGTGCCGTGGAGATAACAGCGGCGGCTTCCAGCGAGAGCCTGGGGTCTGCGCCACACTGCAGTGGGGAGCCAGAGGAACTGGGATACACCTGTAAGAAGGTCCATGCCAGGAAGACCTCAGCTGATCTCTGGTGCTGAGAGAAAGGAGGGAAACAGGAACGAGGCTGAAAGGGTTAGGGTTAGGCTTAGGCTTAGGGTTAGGCTTAGGTTTAGGCTTAGGCTTAGGGTTAGCATCGCCCAGGGGCGTGTTAAAAGCCCAGAGCAGATTCCTCGCTTGGGGAGGACGGGCTGATCCCATACGTCACATACCTGCTCCTAAGCGCTTTGGCCACGAATTGGGTGAGGAGGAATTTAGGGCAGCGCAGAAGGGCTGATACATGTACAGCAGTGAGAGTTTGAAATAATATTCCTAGGCATAATCCTTAGATTAATATGCGTCGACACTTTTATATAAACACCAGTTAAATATCCAGACAAGCAGGACTGGGGAAAAGCTTCCTGTCACAGGTGAAGATTTCTTATAATCTTTAGTGTGAGCGGTGAGTAACACAGGGGTCTGACGCATAGAGGAGCAGCACAGTGACGGGGATTCAGCCGTCTTCTGTACACTTATCTGTTTGTATCTTTGTATACATCCACCCCCATCTGTCCCTCAGGATGTGTGGTAAATGACAAAATTGACAGTCTGACATTAACTGCTACTGCTGTTTGTGGTTTAACAGCTCTACCCAGTACACGGGGGTCCATGTGCTGCGCTGCTTCATCGCCCATGTGACCGGCAACCTTCCCCTGAGCGGTGATGCTGAGCAGAAACCTTCTCATTGACTAATTACAGCAGAGATTATTTATGTCTGTTAATTTGTCTTTTATCCCATCAATAAAGCTCTCCCTAGAGGAAATGTCATGTAATGAATATATGTTATCTATTTTTTCCAATAAAATGTAAAGAAGATTTTTGTTGGGTGATGAATTTTAACGTTTCTGATGGTCGTTGGTCACATGGGGGCAGTAGCGTGCGACTCTGAGGTCTGAATGGGATCTAGCTGCCTGTTTCTGCAATGAGTGACAGGATTGAGTAAGTGGTCATTAAACAGTGTCACAAGTTTGTTTCCCACACGGAGAGAGGTGTCCCTGAGTCTCGTCACAGTTTTATGTTTTTTTTTTCACTTTACTCATCTTGCTTCCTGCTAACTCCTGCCGCTGATGTTCGGCTGACCTTCGGCTCGGGGGGGGGGGGGGTGCAGGCAGAGTGACAGCAGCGCGACACAACGAGGACAGTAAAACCCAAGGAGATAGCTGATAAATGACGACATAAAAGCGAAGGTACGAAGCGGTCAAATTTTTTTGTGAACTCTGTGACAGTGGCCTTGTAAAATGACACCGGTTAATTTTTAGTTTGGATTGTCGCATATATACACATTTTGCTTTAATTGTGGGCGGGCAAGTGGATAAAGGGAGACGGATGCAGGAAGATCTTTGCAGGGCATAGAGCTGTAGATGTCAGACACCAGCTAGTCGGAGCTTGGGTGTAGAACACACACGGTCAGCAGAAGATTCTGGGAAAAAAGTCCCTAACCCCTCAGGCTCTGAACTACACGCCCACATCTTCAACATGCGGGAGTACGCCACCTTCCAAACGAACGCTTCGACGCCCACCATCTGCCCCGTCAATGCCACGGTTTGCCAGGGCTCCGCTTGCCTAGAGCCCACCGGCAGCAGCTTCAACGAGATCCTGGGCAAGGTCATGGGCATCGTCCTGACGATCCTGCTGGCCATAGTCATGTTCTCCATGGGCTGCAACGTGGAGCTGAGCAAGCTGTGGGGCCACATCCGCCGGCCCTGGGGCATCATGGTGGGCGTCCTCTGCCAGTTTGGCATCATGCCCCTCACCGGTTACGCCCTGGCTCTGGCCTTCAACGTGATGCCCATGCAGGCCGTGGTCATCCTCATCATGGGCTGCTGTCCCGGCGGAACAAGCTCCAACATCCTCACCTACTGGCTGGACGGTGACATGGATCTCAGGTAGGATTCAGTCTGGTAGTAAAATGGCTTGTCTAAGATGTTTGCACCATGTGAACTTTATTCAGTTAGTCAGTCACCTTCTATCTGTTTCTGCCCGCCAGTTTGTGTGCTCGCAGTGGTACGAAAGCTAAACTATATTTTTGCCAAAACCAGCAATATTTTGGGTGGGGGAGACTTTGGCCCTTCATAAGAATGTTTATACCAGTTTATGATGGTTTTTAGTGGCCTGATAGAGAGTCACTGATCACTTTGAACAGTATAAAATAATTGGCTACTCAGCTAATTGTTCAGTTTTTTAATATAATTTCTAATTAATTTGATTACAAAGAATTTCTTTCTTTTTTTTTTAAGTTTTTTATTTTAAATAGTCTTTTGGAGATCATAGAACTTGACTTTAATTCCAGCTTAACCCTAATTAGAATTTAGAGATCAGTTGTCATTGTCGACACACCACAGCACATCATGTCCTCTGCCTTTAACCCATGTGACATCATGACATAGCAGGGGGCAGCTAATTCAGCACCTGGGGAGCAGTGCTTGGGGGGGGGGACCTTGCTCAGGGTACCTCAGTGGTGCCTTGCTGGTCGGGGATTCAAACCTGCAATCTTTCAATTACAAGTGCACTTCCCTAACCATTAAGCCACCACTGCTGCATTAATGCAGCCATTTTTTAGTTGCAAAAATTTTAAATAATGCCGTAACAACTGTAACAAATTTTACTTTTTAAAATCTGTAGGTTCATTAACATGTAAATCATTACCTTCAAACAGTCCAAACTTCAACAGTCAAAGATTAATTTAAGAGCTTTCTAAGTTTCCCAGTACCTGACTGTATAGTGAAACCACTCCTAATTTAGCCGCCCAGGTCTGTTCTAACAACCAGGTGATTAAGCATGACCACGCATGACTGAGGTGGTCGATAAGCTAGGTGGTATAGGTTCGAATCACCTCCCTGTCCTTGTGTGTGCAATTTGTCTGTGTGGGTTTCCTCCCCCAGTCCAAAAACATGCAGTTTAACTGGTGTCTCTAAATCGCATTTAGTGTGAGTGCATGCGCGGCGAAGGAATGGCATCCCATCCAAAGTGCTCCCTCTTTTGGGACTTTTTGCTTCTTGGGCTGGCTCACCAAACCATGAAAGGGAGAAGCAGTTATGGATGGATGGATGGACGCATGCATGTTTCCCAGAGATGCACCATTTCAGCATATCCTGCATATAGACTGCCTCCTCTGGTACCCTGGCGATCCGGGTGATGGAGCAGCTGTGTTTGCCTTTGGTTTAGTGTCAGCATGACGGCCTGCGCCTCCATCCTAGCCATGGGTATGATGCCTCTGTGCCTCCTCATCTATACCTCCTCCTGGACCTCCTCTGATACCATCCAGATCCCCTACGACAGCATAGGTATGTCTGCCACTAACACCAGACTCAGTTCATGGAATATAGAGTGTATTTTTAAATAGTGCCCAAGGCACTTTACATGTGTGTGTTGTGATACATCACAACATCAGTAAGACAGAAGTATACAAAAACAGGGAAAAGGAAGGAGAGAGGGAGAGGGACAAGGAGAGAGGGAGAGAGAGAGAGAGGGGGGGGGGGGGGGACAAGACAACGGAGGAGAGGAACCAAAAATGCCCAAGCAGGGAGATTAAAAACTTCTGGGGGTCCAAGTTCAACTACCCCCCCCCTTGCTAAAGGCAAGGTTTAAACTGTGGTTGTGGTCAAAGCCAAAGGCTCTCTATGACTCCATTCACCATGCCGGCCTGTGTAAGGTGGCGCATTGAAGGCTGCACCCACAATCCATCTAGATCTTCCACAGGAATATGAACGTCCAGTTAACACACTATTCAAACGTATTACCTGCTCACAGCACACATACCCTTCAACTCTCCCGGGACGTGGTACGTATCTCCTACCCGCCATTATAGTTGGCATTTTCCCTTTGCCACATTAAGGTTTCTTATTCCCAGTATGTGGTTTCTTTGTTCAGGTATCACCCTGGTATCGCTGCTGATCCCTGTCAGCCTGGGCATGTACGTCAAACACAGGTGGCCCAAGACGAGCAAGAAGATCCTGAAGGTGAGGTTCTGCCACCAAGGGGACGGCGTCTCAGCATCTGCGGTGGGCTGGATGACCCCATAATGTTCAGACATCTGTCAGAAACCTTGAGCATGTTTAAAGAAGAGTATCCCACTTTCAGAGTGCCCCACTTTTTGTGAGGGACACTGTTTAATAATCCTGGAGGCTTTGCCCCCCCCCCCCCCCCCAACTGGGTGGACTAGCAGCATGTGCGTTGGTCTGCAGGTAGGATCTGTCTTGGGGTTCTTGCTCATCGTCATCATCGCAGTGGTGGGAGGCATACTCTACCAGTCCTCTTGGGTCATCTCTCCTGCCCTGTGGATCATCGGCGCCATCTTCCCGCTGCTGGGCTTCAGTCTGGGATTCCTGCTGGCACGCCTTGTGGGTCAGCCCTGGGTGAGGTAAGCTGCCCCCCCAGGTCCACCTCCGCTTACCATAATGATGTATGCGGCCATACCGAGTTTATTTCTTGACACCTACACTAGCTGACCAGCTGTCCGTCTCCCTAGGTGTCGCACCATAGCTTTGGAAACGGGCTTCCAGAACACCCAGCTGTGCAGCACTATCGTGCAGCTCTCTTTCTCCCCAGAGGATCTCGAGGTCATGTTCTCCTTCCCACTCATCTACAGCATCTTCCAGATAGTGATGGTCATCGTGGTGGTAGGAGGTACGTAATAATCAGCTGTAGCACTGACATCGTTACGTCCATTCAAACGTAGGATTCCGCACACATGGGTTCCAGGGAATGGAGACATTTAGAGAAGCATGGCTGCAGATTTCGGTTTTGTTCTTCCTTCAGGTTACCGGCTGTATTTGCGGTGTGCGGCTCAGGACGCGACAGGCAGCACAGAGAAGCAGGCATACACCATGGAAAACGGAGGATTCCAGCACGACACCAACGATATCCCCACGGGCAAGTTTACACAGCTGTGACTGGAAGGTCCCCTGCAGGGAGACCCTGTGGCAATGGAGCATGAGTATCACTACCCTTTCAACCTCACACTGCCCCCTGTTGTCTGGGAGGGTGTACTGCTAAGCAACTTTCATCATATCATTGCCTGGCATTTACCCAGAAATATAATTAGTTGCAGTTTGCCAATTTATGCAGAATAAATTTAGGTTAAGTACCCCCTCCTCAAAGGCACAACAGCAGAGACCCTCTGGGATTAAAATAAGCTAGTTTCCCTGAGTCATTTTCTGCGCTAAATTTAGCATTTGTCTCGATCGCAAGCATGCAGGGCATCAGTCGGTAATCAGGGCATAAGGGTGGTGGAGGAACAAGCCAAGCCTCAGGGTCACATGACCAAAGGCAGAGAGACGGGTGCCATCGCTCCCTACTCAGTGTGCATTCTTGGAGCCCCAGTCCCGATCACATGACCTGTTACCGTAGTGTGAGACATTTAGAATTATTAATGGTGGTTTGAATAATAATACACCAGAAGTTACAGTTTTTCTGAATTGCTAAAGCAAAACTCCGGAAACCTTCCATCCTTTTCTCAAAACTCATTCTTGCAAAATCAATCTACTCAAGGTCTTTTGCATGCCGAGTTGCAAAATTGGAAACCAAAAGACTGTAGTGTAAAAAAATGTTTAGCAAAAATGTTTGTATACAATTCCACGTAAAGCAATATGCAATGTTTGCATTATTCAGCACTTCAAAAAAGTTACTGCAAAGGAGATAGTAAATCATCCAAATGAGAGGCACATTATGGTAAAATGTTGTACGACTGCCAAGCCAAAGTCAAGGAGGAATATTCATTCTGCCCCATCATGATGTCTCCGAGCTGGATCAGGCCACAGACCTTCGTCTACAACACAGACAATGTTCTTCTTTGCTAGGCAACGGAGGAAGAAACCTTTGGTGTCATCCATCCATACCTTGACATCAAAATCTGACTGGCTTATGGCAGCTGCCCTTCTCACCCAGGACGTTTCATCTAGTCACTCCTCTCATTAGCATCAGCTTTAGAAACGTGTGAAATTTTAAGCCATTGTGTTCAAATGATGCATGACTGCTGGCTGCGTTTTCCATTTTGCATCCGAGTTCATCACAGTATTTTGATGAATCGGGACATATTTAGTTTTGCAAATAGGGCGACTGAGATATGCAAATTGTGTCTAACTAGGTGAGCACTGCTTACCACTTTGCCAAATGAGTGGCTGACTCAGTAAGTTTTGGCAATTCAATTTTGTTCCAAGAATGGGGTTTGATGTTCTAGCAATTCTGAAAATCTGTTAAATTATTAATGCATTACCACAGGAAGGATTTTTATTATGGGTATTTATGTATTTTGTTCTCCAGAATGTTATATGACACTTTGTAAATTATTAATCCTTATTTAACAACTATCCAAGGCAGATATTTCAGTTCTTTAATGAAAAAAAACTATTTTTAGAATGTTTACGATTCAGACTGAAACACCAATTGTACTGGTTTTTACAAAGAAGCAATTTAATTTAATGTGTTAATATATCCAAAGTACAGAAGAATAAATTTGTTGTGAACAGTTGACTGTATGCTTGATATTCTATATTTAATATTCTCCTTCAACTGGTATGATGGTAATCAATAAAAACTGCTGCTGTTACACTAACTGTGTAACTGTGGCATGATCATCATCTGTCGGTGTGGCTGGATGAGAATCCAAGTTAGTCTTCAGACACACTGTCTGAGTCGTACTGAAATACCAGAATCTGCACGGCCATCTGTCCCCCTACTCATTACTGCTGTGGAAGGTGCACCGGCAGCTGGTCACAGGATACAGACCGCGCCTTGGCTGCTGGCACAAGTGAAGGACCCCTCTGCTGCATGCGGCTACAGGGGGTGGGCAGGGGGGTCTGAGTGTACGAAGTCCATTGGGGAAACAGACACCGTATGCAGAGTAATCCATACCACAGTAAGAATTCTTATTGTATTTCTGTATTTTCTTCTACAAAATGTTATTTCCCCCCATGACATCCTGTAAATTATTATCCTTATTTAACAACTATTTAAGGCAGATGTTTCAGTTCTTTAATAAAAAAAAAAAAACATTCTATTTTTAGAATGTTTATGATTCAGACAAACATCGATTGTACTGGTTTTTATATATAAGCAATCTAAAGATTTAAAGTGTTAATGTATCAAAGGGGGGAGGCTTAGTGTGTGCAAAGTACAGTGGGGAAACATACACAGTATGCAGTTGCCCAGGGCAACCAGCCCAGTGCCGATTCCCAGAAGTAACAGGCGGCACCCGCTTCCCTGCATGCCAGGGCGACCAGTGGCATGCCCCAATGCTGACGGGGCGCCGCATCCTCACAGCTGGCCCTGATTAGAATCCTAACGAGGCAAAAATGTCATCGATCTCGCCGCCGTTGCCCAGACTGGGGTCTGCGTCGGCCTTGCTGCCTCCCGCCACCGCGTCTCCCTCCTTGCTTTCCTCTCCTCCTCCTACTCCTCCTCCTACTCCTCCTCCCGCCTCAGCGTACGCCTTACTCGCCACAGATGGCGTCCCCGGTGTGACTCGTCTGCCCCGTTTCTGAGACCAGCGGCGCCACCTCGCAGACGGGAACCCGGCCCTCAGGCGCGAGTTCCTCCTCCGCCTGCAGGGGGTGCTGGATGGCCGGCAAACGACGGGAGGAGGGAGGAATAAGGCTTTTCGACACGCCCTTCTGAGAGCCATCAGCTTGCCCTCCACTCTGCAAGCAAATAAATAAAAAATAAAAAATGGATGTTCATATCCAGGAAATAAAATCAGAATAAAGATGCGGAGGGGCCGGCGACTCCCACCTGAAGCCTCTCTCCTCCAGGAAGCGGAGCCTCCCGCAGGTCAGCCTGAGGAGCTTCAGCCGGCAGCTCTCCCTCCGCAGCCTCCTGTGCCGGCACCACGCGGCTGCCTCCGTCAGACGGGCGGCCATGTCGGAGGAGCAGGATGCTGCCGCCAGCTGCTTCATCAGCCTCCGTTTCTGCCACACCAAGGTGGTGTCGCCTCCAGGCCTTGGAGGAGACCCGGCAAGCTGCATAGTAACGAAGTCAATCGTTTATCCAACCATGCCATGCTTTGCTGATCCATCACAGGCCGGCCACACACACACACCTTGTCATTGGAGTGTGAGGACCCCAGCTTACCCACAGAACACGGAGCGAATGGGGGATCCTGATCCCCAACTATCCACAGAGTAGTGATGGATAACATGACAAATCATGAACCATTTGCTGTATTTTTGACCCACCCCTAGATGGCGGTCTTGGTTTGCTTTGGGACATGCTTAGTGCCCTTTTCTGAACAGAGAGCACCATCTAATGCAGTCAAAAAATACAGCAAATAGTGCATGAAGCATTTTGTCCAACACCATTCCATGGCTGCAATTATAACGACCGTTTGTGATTCAGTCACATATACACGCTGTACATCTGCTATCCCAGTCGCCTGCAGTGATACCCAAATATAACACCCGAACTGGGCACAGACCTGAGCAGCATTCCTGTTTCCACTCCCTCGTCTGAGCAGAGCCTTCACATCAAACCTGGCGGCGTCACCTGAAGAGCCAACACAGGAGCAGCTGAATGATGCCGACCCAGGAAAACCACTCCGGACAAAATCATAATTTAAAATCACAGTGATTACAGCTGGCAATGGAAAAAGCTATGAGCCTGTTCAATTAAATATAAAGTAGCCGAGACATGCATCTTACTCATTTTAGGACAAAGAAACGAAACACAGATTCAAGTGTCTGACCAAAAACAGCTGCTAATTATGCAACTGAAGATAACTGCCTGTCACTCGAAACACACTGTCACACATCTTGTGTTAATATCTTAAAGGTAGATTTAAGGCTGCTGTTTGCCCAATCCATATCTCTGCCAAAATAAGATAATTAATAAACCTATTCAGAAGTTATAAGTACACAAATACCACTTTGTGCTATTTAATGTTCTACTTAATGCAGGTAACAGTTTTATTAAAGTCAGATTGTATTTAGCTTGAAACTAAAACAGGAGGATTGCTGAAAGTGTTCATTTTATCATCAGAAATTTAGAGTATAATTTAGCAAACAGCAACACAAGTTACGCAGATCAGTTATTCTCGAAGTCTAAAACCATCAGCCTGTTCCCTGATCAGGCGAACTTTCGATTATCATCCCGGGACACTAACCACTGTGCTGTAGGCTAATGATAGCCAAGACAACACTTCATGACCCATGAACCATTTGCTGTATTTTCTGATCCCACTAGATGGTGCTCTTGGTTTGCTTTAGGGCATGCTTTGAGCTGTTTTGTGAACAGAGAGCACCATCTAAGGGGACAGAAAAAATACCAAATGGTTCATGAAGCATTTTGGCCATCACTACCGTTGGCTCTCGGACTACAATTTCTCAGATCATCCCAAAATATAAACACCAACCAAGCATACCTACAACTGCGCTGGGGCCTCTCTGGAAAAACAAACTCCCAAGATCCTCCATGCCGCTCTTCTCAGCCTTGGGGTCCACCTGCACCGGCACCCGGCTCCCCATGCTGGCCCCCTTCTTACTCCTAGTGGCGGTCGCGGGAAGCCCCGCCTCTATTTGGGCCCAACACGAGGGCCCAAGAAAAGCCGGGACATCCTCCGGGAGGACAAAGCCGCTCAAGGAGGGCATAGGGCAGGCCTGGCACACGTCCTGCAGCAGGGCACGCACCGCCCGGTACAGAGGATCCAGGTTCCTCAAGACGCCCTGGAAGAACACCCTGCGAAAGCAAGAGCAGCAACTACATAGGACCACCGACCACAGGGGACTGCATGGTTAAACAGCCCTGAAAATACAGCCCAGTCACAAACAGGACTCCGCAAAGACCTCGAGGCATCAGACTCACCACAGGCGGCTGAGCATGGAGCTCAAAACAACGTTGAGGACGATGTATTCTGCCCAGAAAAGGTGCTGCCTCGTCATTCTGGCCACGGGTGAGGAGTCAAGGCCTGTGTCATTATAGTTTTCATTTTTAATTTTAGTTTATTTATTTATTTTAGTTTAGGTATTACTCATTTTATTTCTAGGAATATACTGAAAGGCGAAAAGAATTTTGTGTATCTGATCTGATTAAAATAGGCAAAACTTTCCAGGAAATATTAATGGTAATTAAAGGTAAATAAATAAATAAAAAATCATTACCTTAGGTAAACAGTATTAAAAACTGGTAACGGAAAGTAATTTACGTTTTTATTTTATTTTCAGTTAATTTTGGAAGTGATATTAATAGTTTTTGTTTAATTGTAGTTTTTATCTTGGTTTGTTTCAGTTTACAAAAATGTTTTCTTATAATTTTCCTTTTGTTAATGTCAAGTCCTAAAACAAGTCAAACTTACCTGGACGTCACACATACACTCAAATACGCCTGTTATTGTTTTACCATTATCATTACTATTAATACAAATAGCTGTAGCTATTGTTATTAGCATTCATACTATTATTATTATTCACATTTATGCTAATAAACTGTAAATAATTTGAAGGCCACTTAAACATTAACAGCATATCTAAAGTGTTTTTAAAGGAGCAAGACTTGAGTTGACCCTGTGACGAAACAGCAGCTCGTCACCATGGATACGAGAAGGCCTTGATGGAGCAGTCCAGCAGGCAGGCCAGTAGCTTACTGGCTCCCAGAACTTTCAGGCTTAGCCATTCCAGTGTGGGCTGACTGGGCACTTCACACTGGCCCGTCTGGGACGACACCTGTCTGAGAGGGGGGGCAGAGCCATGGGAGGGGGCCATAAATGAGACATTAAATCAGCAATCAAACAGGCACCACAAATGCTCTAAATAATAAAGCCAGAGATCCTTCATAATGGAAGGAGACACTATTTTAGGGCAGGTCATGGGGGCAATGTGTTTCTGGTTCCAGTCCAAGGAATTCAAAGCCATAACCTTGTCAGAGACACTAAACCCAAATCTCTGAACTACTTATCTCACTGTGTAAAGCAGTGCTGAAAATGGAACAGCTTTTACATGTGCCGGCCCATCGGGACACAGAAGACCCCAGGGAGGAGAATGACGAAGCAGACAGGCGGCTGAACTGCTACCTCTGAGATTCCGTTGGACACATGGCCTCCGCTTCCAGGAGCGCTGCGGTCAGTTTCATCTCCTTCAGCCGGTTTAGGCAACGTTCAACCTGAGGGTCAAGCACAATGTCAGGATGACAAAGGTCGCTTTTGACCAAAGTCCAGTCATTTCCAATCTCTCTCTGAAGTAACGACCTTATGTTATGCATCAAGTAAAAGTCCTGGCCAAACTGGTTTTACAGCTGGGCATTTTCTAGGGTTATGCTTTGGTTGTGAGATGATGATTTTACAGATCACTGCTGACATGAATTCAAGGTCTAAGACTAATCAATCTTTTGGTTATATGGTGTTCCTGGTCAGACGGTTTACTACTCCTGACCTGTTTTATGGCTCTGAAAGGCTTGTGTTGTCGGAGCGGGTTGTTCGTCACATAAAGCACCGAGTAAAGCACCATGATCTCGGTGTGGAGGATGTCGCTCTGCAGCACCTTCAGCACCCCGGCACACTCCTCCAGAAAACATTTAACGAGGTCGCCTTTGAAGGACACAACCGGGTACAAGCATGAAACGTCTCGGAGCTTGCTTTAGAAAAAAAAACGATTCCCAGTGCCAATAGCATTTACATTCTCAGCGTTATATTACATTCACAGCGGGACAATACGCAGCAGTGCATGTAATAATCCTATGGGTATCGTGCTTTAAAACACTATGGTTAGTGGAAAACGCTGTGTGAAACTAAATTATAAAAGACGGTCCAGCTCCAGAAATGAAAATAACGAAAACACTGAGATGAGTGAACATACCCGACACGCAGTGTCAAGCTGACAAGCTACAGAAAATACATGCGATACAACAAACTATTTATTTTCAGCCGCATTAAAGTCAAAGCAGCATCCGGGAGTATTTTGTGATGCTTTCTAACTGTATGCGATGTGTCCCATGGGTGCCCACGTGTGTTTGCCGCTCCGCATGTAAACAAGCACAGCCGCGATCGCCTTACGTTACACATTAAATTAAACCAAACTGCAAGTTGCATTAAATCTCCATTTCCTTAGTTACCTGTGTGTTCTGTGAAAGGGATACGGACAGTGGAGACGGCCCCGGGACGGGGTACATCTATCTTATTCCACGGCTCAGCAGCCATGTTCTCCCATAAGCCACCGCGAGCTGGGAACCACGTTTCCTCTCCCCGCCCCTTCTGTCCATCAGAAACCACCACAGCGCGTCCGATTCTTACACAGCTACACAGATCTTAAAGCAGTTATTTGTCTTTACCTACTAATAGACGTCAAACGTTCGTTTTGCGCTGTGTAAACCAAACAGAAAGAAAAGTTGCTTTCAGAACTGAGGTAATAAGTGTGTTAAACTATGAAATTATTATTACTGTGTTAATTAAAACATATAGTGAAACATTACTGGCACCAGTGATATTCCCTATATTTTAAAAGTGACTTATTACTCATTACCGAGAGCATAAAATTGTGTGTATGCATATCCTGCAGTTACTACTATAACAATGTAGCTATTTTCTATTTATTTATTTGTTTGTGCATGCATGTGTGGTTTTCTGATTTTCTACTGCATCTTTTCACCCTTGCATTTTGTAGTGTGGTGATCAGTAACATCTCGCTCAATCCCTAGGTGAGGTCAGTATAGGGGGACAGTGGGCAGCAGTGCCTGTGAGTGGAAGATCGCCAGTTCACTCCCCGTCATCAGCAGAACAGGCACATGTCTGTGGGCCCTTGAGCAAGGCCCCCAACCCCCAGCTCCAGGGGGGCCACACATGACTGTGCGCTGACCCTGTGCTGGGACCCCCAAGCTCCAGGGGTGCCTCACATGACTGTGCGCTGACCCTGTGCTGGGACCCCCAAGCTCCAGGGGTGCCACACATGACTGTGCGCTGACCCTGTGCTGGGACCCCCAAGCTCCAGGGGTGCCACACATGACTGTGCGCTGACCCTGTGCTGGGACCCCCAAGCTCCAGGGGTGCCTCACATGACTGTGCGCTGACCCTGTGCTGGGACCCCCAAGCTCCAGGGGTGCCACACATGACTGTGCGCTGACCCTGTGCTGGGACCTCCAAGCACCAGGGGTGCCTCACATGACTGTGCGCTGACCCTGTGCTGGGACCCCCAAGCTCCAGGGGTGCCACACATGACTGTGCGCTGACCCTGTGCTGGGACCTCCAAGCACCAGGGGTGCCACACATGACTGTGCGCTGACCCTGTGCTGGGACCCCCAAGCTACAGAGAACAAGATGACGTCAGCGAAGAGAAGCATTCCAATGTACTCATACTCGTGCAAATGCCAAATAAAGGATTTATTTATTTAGGCCTTTCAAGGAATACTTAATTTATTTTGTTTACTATAATCAGGGTCAACACAGGCATTTTTAAGGTGTGTCTATTTATGAAGGACCTCAATAGGAATATACACATTAGCTACAATGCAGATTTGACTTGCATGCACGGTCAGGGGGAGGTGGCACGGTCAGAGGGAGGTGTCAGGGGGAGGTGGCACGGTCAGGGGGAGGGGTCAGGGGGAGGTGGCACGGTCAGGGGGAGGTGGCATGGTCAGAGGGAGGTGTCAGGGGGAGGTGGCACGGTCAGGGGGATGTGGCACGGTCAGGGGGAGGGGTCAGGGGGAGGTGGCACGGTCAGGGGGAGGTGGGAGGGGTCAGGGGGAGGTGGCACGGTCAGGGGGAGGTGGTACGGTCAGGGGGAGGTGGCACGGTCAGGGGGAGGGGTCAGGGGGAGGTGGCACGGTCAACATGCTCCAAGATCCAGGTCACAATGCAGGAGTTCACCTGGGCCAGCACCTCGTCCTCCGCCCGCCCCTTCACCACCAGCCCATGGCTGCCCCCCTCGATCCACTGGACTGTAGTTGGGCTCTTCATGTGCTTGGTCACATCCTCCAGGAGACTCTGCATTACATCAAGAAATATCATTTAAGAACCCAGGACAGAAATTTTCCTCAAAAACAATTAAAGAAATTGCAGCAAGGAATTTATTTATAAAGCTCAGTTTGATCGATATGGCAAGATTCTAAAAAAACAGAATCTGTTTGAATCATGAATTTTTTAAATTATTTGGCTAGTGGACCAAATTTCATCTCAATAACACTGAGTTTCCACCCTCAGTCTGTCTGCGCTGTGAAAAACGTGGAAGACCTCAATCAGTTCAGGCACGTTCTGTCGCACATGACCATGTGAGATGAACACGGTGCCTTTGGACTGTACCTGGACCTTGCAGACCTACCCACTGGCGGTCTGCGGCGCATCCTTACCCGCTGACACATGTCGTCGGCAGTGCCGGACACAAACAGCACAGGGACCCCTGCCAGACTGCGAAGGTCCTCACTGCGTTGTCGGTGTGTGTGCGTCTGGCCCGGAGGGTGCAGCGGGAAGGACAGGCAAACCAGGCCGTGTGGAACGTCACCCACCCCTGTGCTCAGCTGATTGGTCAGGCATGCTGCGGCACGAGCCCCCATCGAACGGCCTGAGCGTTGACACACACAAAAAACATGCATTTCAGGGAGACATTTAGCATGTAGCATGTGGCTAGACAGGCAGATCTAAAACAAATGGCCGCTTGTTTGAGTTCCAAGTCACTGCTAATTAAAGTATGTACAAAAAGAACAGCATAAATGCACACTCTTCACACTGCCTGCCCCCCGAAATAAATTTTCTCTGCTGTGCCTCCTCTTCTGCAGTTTTAATTTGTTTCGATTTTGACATCTCAAGGACAAAAGCAATGCATTATGGGTATTGTGAGTTCGACGCGTTTGTGTTCTGCTTACCGCCCACAAATATACTCGTTAGGGTGAACTTCTCTTGATTTCTCAGATATTCCTGCAAAGCAAAATATATTATTTGACACTATATATCATGAAACAAGATCCCAAGTAAATAGAAAAACCGTACTGAAACCACCAGTGTGCCTGTCAGTCATTTTGAAAGTAAAGGAGTGCAGGTGAATTACCATAACTGCTGTGTAGGCCTTCACCCTGTAGCTGAGATTGAGACCTTTACATGTGAACCGCAGGCACAGCAAACCGGCGGCGGCAGCGGCCTTGGCCAGAGAGACCAGGTGCTTGACGTTCATGTCTCCGCCAGCCCCGTGCGTCAGTACCAGCGCGGCCCGCACGGTGGTGCTCTGCCCGGGGATGCTCAGCACCGCATCCAGGGACCTGCCTCCGAACGCGATTCTGACATTTTCCTGCAAAATGCACCCAAGTACATATATACGCATTTACTTTCTGATTACTGATTATTTAATAACCATTTTGCGCATGATGTAAACTACCTATAAGAATTATGTACATCAATAAGAGCTCCAACTGTGGATCACGTACAAATAAACTTTGGCGGTGGCACTCATTGTAAACGCCATGTGTTTGCACAGATGATGCAAGTAATAAATATGTATCGTGGCTGTCTTTTGTCGCAGATCCGTATTTAAGTAAGTTACCTTATGAAAGGTTTCCATTTCAAACCAAATAACCAACACCGGTAGGACATCGCAGGATTCCGCTGGACCGGGACTGTGTAAAATTAACTTGTGAAATGTTCGCAAAAACAAAATACCGCCATCTAATGTCTCGGGGTTTTTTACTTTGTGACGGTTTTTTTAAAGGATAAGGTTCGTCTTTTACATATCATTAACGTTCCTGAAAGTCATTGACAAACTATGCAGGCTACTTATACGGGCAGGGATCCCTATAGCATCCTGAAATTTTTATTATTATTGCACTCCATTGCAGAGTTTATATACAGCATAGTCACTTTGCGCACTGTATACGTATTTTATGAGACCAAAAGGCTTTCAGGGAACTAAGTCTAATGCGTGAGGAACTCAAGTTCAAATAAATGCAGGAATTAAATGTTATTGTTCGCGCGACCTTGTTAGTCTTATTGTAATTTTTGTTGTTTAATTACTATTAGTTATTATTAATGTATTTGCCGCAGTGGTACGTCGTTTTAGACAGAAGCGTCTGGTAAATAAATGTAAATCAATTAGGTATGAAAATTAGAAAATGTCCACCTTTTGTAAACTTGGAAAACACTCAACGATCTCTGTCACTGTGTATAGAACATATATTACGGTCAAGTGACCGAAGAGGCCAAAACCGAATTTAAAATGTTTAGTCTACAGATATTCCGGATAAATACATTTAATAGCGCCCAAATGGTCTACAAAAGGTGCTATGATTAATTGATAGTTATAATTCGCTTGTTTTATTAAGACAGATTTTCTCAATATCTTTTAATAGGATACCATTTCTGAACAGTAAATTATGGCATGATGATGGTATTCTTTAATATCGGATTAAAACATTTATTTTGCACCAATTTTAAATGTAACTGTGGTAAGCACAATTTTAGCGTTTTACTCAGAGAACATTTCAAGGTTAAGGTATTTTTATGAAGCTAAAATTTATGATATATTCCATCTTAGTCTTTGCCTTATGGTGACTCGGCAAGTTCAGGACTTCGCCGTACTGCCAAGAGGAATTACTCAGAATGTGGATGAAATTCAGATATTCAGTTCACTAACACAATTCAATAATAGGTCACTGAGGAATTACAGGGAGGTCGTTTACAACATATCAAGAAAACACTTTATTAAAATATATTAAAAAACGTAGAATTCACTGTTGATCACAGGCCAAAATGACTACTGCAGTTTCCACAACAGTCTAATAGTGACACAGACAAATACTATGTGCAAATGAATCAAAATTGAAATGTACAAGAAAGTTCATAACAGTGAAAAACAGTTTATTATAAAATATAGTATTGTGCAATGTAATAACAAGTCCTTGCAGCATGTGTATATAAAAAACAGGTTTGCAGCAACACATACAGAGTCCTTCATATTTGTGTGGTTCTCCATCAGTCAAAGCTCATCATTGGCCTGTAAATCCAAAAACAAAAGAGTTTTACACATACACATAGGTATATTTGTTTCATATGTTCATGAAAGATGTGAGGAGGTGGTCCAAGGCCCAGAATATCCAGAATCCTGTGTTTTTATTTAATTTTTTTTAAGAGAATCACTACAGAGTACAAAACGTGTCCTAAGAGACGTAACGAGATAAACCCGCCTGTGGTCGTACAAGCAAACAGACAGGAACTAAAATAACAGAAGGAAGATCTTCACTCTCCAAAGGACATATCTCGTAACTGTAATCAGCAAAAAAGGGGTTTTAGGAACCAGAAACTGAGAAAAGATATGGAGAGTTTTGCGAAAGATGGCTGCAGATTAAGGTTTTTAAGAGGCAGAACTTGCTCATGTTTTCATCACCATTCAGACAAGTAGCTCTGTGATGAATAACAATGGCAATGCTCTGGCTCAGCACAGCCCGCTCTGGCTCAGCACAGCCCGCTCTCCCGCATGGATGATGCTGCCGCCGTTCATACCCTCTGTCTGTGACAGGAGCAGGGGAAAAGCTCCTCATTCGGCTGCTGCAGCCGCTCCATCCCTTCTCGCACCTTAGGCTTGCTGATCTGCAGAGCAGCGTAGGCCTACAACAAGAGGGGGTGGAGGTGAGGGAAGGCGTACTGTCCCTTTAATTTAATTTAATCAGTCAATCAACCAACAAAACACAGTAAATGTGTTCTTTAAACAAGAATAACCGTCACTACGGGCACTAAATATCCACATCAATTTAAAAAAATTAAACAATGTCTCAATGTGAAAATGTAGGTGCTCACCGCTGAACTCCTGTAAATAAGTCTGAAATTAATTCAAAATGTTATAAGAATACACAAAAACGGAATTTCTAAACATATGTCTTGGTCAAGCAATCCCAGGAGTCTATACACCTTTGAGCGCTGGTTAAACTGAGAGATAGAGCGTGTTCAACAAGCGAAGCAAGGTGTTAACACACTTAAGTCCATTCGCAGACTATGCCTGGTTACACAGCTTGATATTTACAGATAAAAATGAAATGCACTGCAAAAGACCAGCAGTGGTAAAACGGGCGTGTCCATACTGGGATTTGAACCCATAACATTCTGGTCATAGACCCTGTTCTATGACAGATACCTGCTGCTGTTGTGCAACTACTGCTTAAAAGCAAGTTTGATCTGTGCCCGTGCAGATGCCATAGATGGTATTTGTGTGTGTGTGTGGAGGGGGTGCTGTTGTTAATGCACCATCCAGGAGGGCAATGCCACACACATCACCCACACCGATGCCAGTCCGTCCGTGTCAAGGTTACGCAGGAGCCAAACCTATAGATAGCAAACATGTCAATGGCAATCAGGCCCATAAAAGAAGCCACTTTGCTGTGACACAGTCCTCGAAGCAGGTTTAGTACCCAGTCGCATTTAACCCCAACACATTAATGTTATATTAAATTATAAATTATGCAAAGATTAAGAACATTACGCTGGCTAGGATTCAGAGTGTAGGAGGCTTTGGGTACAAATGGTGAGAGCTAGAACTGTGTCAAAAAAGGAGTCTGATCAGGACCCAAAGGGTCTGCGTGACCCGCATTCCGACAGACACGCCTTCAGTACAGCGCGACCTGAGACTACAGCTGCCGTCCTCATCTGTGTCCTTGACAAAATCTTGTTAAAGTGAAGGAAGAGATACAAAAGATAAGATAAACTGATAATGCGGAGAATTCCTGCGGAGGCTGAAAATGTCAAGCTTTTTATTACACTATAAAAGTACAGAAGACACAGGATTGCAATGTGGCATCACCAAGAATATTCCAAGAAATAACTAAGCTTTCTTAAAACTAATCATGTAGGGGTTTTACCCAGTTACAGTTATATAATAATCAATCCATCCATCTTCGACTGCTTATCCAGTGCACGGTCACGGCGGCCTGGATCCAATCAGACAGGAGGACACCCTGGACAGGATGTGAGGTCATCACTGGGCACCCACACATTCACATACAATCAGACACTACGGGCAACTTTAGGGACACTACTGTTTTTCGACTGCAGGAGAAAACCTGCCGACACCACACGCAAGGTGGGGGAGGGATTCTAAGCCCCAAAGCTAAAGGTGTGAGACAGCAGCACCCCCCAACCCACCCCCCACCCCCCCCACTGCACCACCATGCCTCCCCCATGCCTCCATGTATGAAACAGCAATTAATTTCCTAAGTCATCAGTTCAGCCAAGACGCGAGAAGAACAAAAAATGGCAAACAGGCTGTCACCTGGAGGAGCTTGAAGTAATAGCAGAAAATGTCGTCCCCCATGAGGTGAGTCCGTGCAAATTGCTGGCCAGCTGCTGCGATCTTCCTGCTCTGAAAGCAGAGACAGGACAGGAAATGAGGTCATGGCCTCCCTGGAGTCAAATGCAAAGGGTATTAATATGAAGACGATCAGCCCTTTGTTGCTGTAGTGACCACTACTTGTCTATGGAGGCTTTCCATTAGACGCTTTGACATTGCTGGTGGGATTTGCTGCCATTTATGTTTGGTATTGATGCTGGGTTATCAGTTTCCCTCCTGTGAGCTTATGGTCGACCACTTCACCCCTGACCTTAGTTCCAGATGTGTCCCCTTCACCTGCAGCAGACCAGAGTGGCTCTAGGCTGGACAGAAATCTAGTAAACTGACTTGGCGTCCTGTGCTGGTGCCAAGTGGAAGGTCACTAACCTCTTCTGTACAACCACCCATTCTGCTGATGATGGTTGTTGCAGGAGATCGTGAGACTGTGCTTAATTATACACCTGTGTCAGCAGTAGGTGTAGATTCATTAGCAAACTGCTTTAATTAGTAGGGGCATCAATATACTAATGGACACATAGTGCATTAATATTCAGGAATGTAAATGTCCATTCCAAACTGGACCTGCCAGTCAGTCACGCAAACAATGATCTGAACCTTTGTTCCTTCCCTATCATTCACAAACGCATGGTATTAATGCTGCGTTCCAAGTTCCCAGTTGAATCGGCAGCTCAGAATTCAAGATGGCTGCACCATTTACCAAGAGAAGTTAAGGCTGTAGTTTTATACTTTTGTCTTATCTGTGTCTCATTCAGTTGCTCATACACACAGTACTGTCCAACCGCTATCTGTGGACATGTTGCTACAGTGTTGCTAACAATGGCTAACAATGACCCTGGCTAGAACAAGGGCCTATTTCAGAAAGTAGGTTTTCTTGCTTAGCTGGATTTAAGGTAGTTCAAGTTAAATGTAAGAGAATGAAGACAAAGGCTGTGTAAACTGTGGTAAATTAATTCTGACAAGTTATCCGGCTAAGCAAGAAATGTTGCTTTTTGAAGGAATTGCTAAATGGCATTCTGACTTGCTATACTGGAACGCAACAAATTTGTGTATGATGTCATTCCCAGCTCTGACCTACGAGGTAAATGGAACGCAGCAAAATTAAGCAATTTGAAGGAATGCCACCCCCCAAGTGCCAACGATCTGGCCTCCTGCTGGCAGCTCGGCAGGGTACCTCCTCATCGTGCTCCCTGGCCCAGCGGATCTTGTCCAGCAGGTCGCCGAGGTCGCGTCTGAAGGGAATGTAGTGCTCCCAAGGCCGCAGCTCGCGGTAGAAGTGCTCGTAGTATCCGGAATCCTGCTTCAGCACCACGCTGCCCCCGGCCAGCAGGTACGGCAACCGGTAGGCCGCCACTGTGCCATCCACGTTGATCTGGTACTTGAACTGGTGGGTGTTAGTGAGAAAATGCATTCCTTAACTCTGAGTCAATGTTATATTTACAGTATATTGAATACTATTTTTTTTGCAAAGAAAACACACTGGGTATCAATCTATCCATCTTCCAACTGCTTATCCTGGTCAGAGTCCTGGGGGGGCCTGGAGCCTACCCCAGGCTGCACAGGGCACAAAGCTGGGGGGCACCCTGGATGGGATGCCAGTCCATCACATGCCACATCCATTATATAAGCTAAGTATCCTCATACAAAAGTGTACTGTACATCTGATAATTTGATAGAGTGGCCAACATTAAAGGGTCTGAGCTTTGAATTCATTGTTTTGTGTTTGTAACGTATTATAGATTGAGTCCCCAGATCCACCATTTCCCTAAATACCTCTGACTAGGGCTGTACGGTGTATATAATTTCAGCACTGTCATCGTGATGTAAGCAGGAGTAATAATCACATCTGTCAGCACTGCTTTGTGTCTTAACACGACTTGCAACAATACCACCAACTTATTTTACACACTCTACTATTAGATAAGTTCTATTTCACTGTCATTTACTTTGGGAGATTTCAACTTTCTCCTTTTTTGTTTTATAAATACCACAGTGTGATATTGTGGAGCCCGATTTATGATTTTCGAAACTAGCTTAAAAAAATCTGTTCTGAAGGAAGGTTCACATCCACCAGAAATCCAAAGATGTGAAATGATTCATTGTGGTTCGCAGGTTCAGCGACTGGCTAATACGCATCCTTGTTCCCGTCCACATCCCAGCAGGCCGTCCGACTGCACAGCCGCAGCGGCATTAGCCTTACACATCCCCGTCACACTGGAAAACGCTCGCATCTCATAATGGGGCACTTTGCACCGAGTCCCTCACTGCAGACGCCAGGGCCGTGGCAAACGTGCTCCGCGCAGCAATGACCGACTCAGCAGGGAGGTCGGCACAGCACATGGGAAGGTTCATTCACCCCGGAATACTTCCAGCAGAATTCCTAACCCTTCCCTAACACACTTCCATATAGATACTGCACTCCTAAACTGCCTTTTATATAAAAACAGTCAGACATTTTAAAGATACCAAACATCTACGATAGTTAATTTAGTTAATTCTCCATTTTGCGTACAATCACACAGATTCTGTGACTTTCCGATTGGTGGGAGCTCTGGGTAACACTCTGGAGAAGGAAAGGATCGTGTCACTTCCCACATCCTCTGCAAGATCTCATAAAGTTAATATCTCAAGGACAGACTTTATTCGTACTTTATGGCAAAGGTTTTATTATAATTGCTACCTTGTATTTACTCATTTTTTTATTGCGAGCTTCATGTTTCCACTAAAAAGGAGGTGGCAGAGAGAGACTGCAAGCTAATGAAAAAGGCAGCAAAAAGCCACCCTGTAGAGTAATCGCACCTAATATATTACGATCGTCGCCTTCGTCGTCGCCTGTTTTAACTGGTCTAGGTCACTCAGCTTTTCACTATATCAGCTAACCAACCAGTCTGTCACAGAGCCAGAGACGTTTTGCGGCTTTCACCACACACGTCTATCCGCTGTGCTTCTCTCAGCCTCCTGCTCTCACCTTGAAGAAGTCAAAGAAGGAGACGTGCTTCACCAGTGGTCCGTAGAGGCTCTCGTCATGTTTGAAGAAGAAGAAGTTGGTGAAGGCGGCGTCAACGAGGTCGGGGTGGGCCCGGCTCAGCTTCACCAGATCCAGGCGCTCCTTACGGCTATCCCGCCCCCTCCAGAAGGCCGTGGTATTCTTCTCCCCCCATGGAGGGCCTGTGTTGGCCTGTACCGACATCATGTCTAAGCTGACCCTGGAGACAGCCAAACACACATCACTTAAGGTCAGCTGCTCATAAACCCAGCCATGCATTTTCTGTGTCCACTTATCCTAAGTCACAGGGGGTCCAGAACCCCCCAGAGGTTATCAGGTGCAAGGCAGAGAACAACTCAGGATGGGGGGCCAGCCCATCGCAGGGCACATTGACACACCCATAAACTTACAAAATTTGGTCACTCCAATTAACCTCAGCATGTTTTTGGACTGTGGGGGGGAAACTGGAGAACCCTGAGGAAACCCCATGACGACACGGGGAGAGCATGCAAACTCCACACACATGGAGCTATGGTAGAGACTCGAACCCTGGTCCCAGAGGTGTGAGGCAACAGTGCCGACCACTGCAGCACCATGCCGCCCCTAACAAACTCATATTATAATTAATACAGGCAGGTGACCTTAAATCCATAAAATTAATAACTAATATCCAACATTTCTATCCATAGTGCCACACAAATCTGCATTTTGGATTTATGGGCAGGGCCATAGGAACCAGGGGCTACCTGTGTCCCCCCCAATATTTAATTTGGGTCCATTTGTCCCTCTCCATGAAAATACTTTTGGATTTAAATGATTAAGTTGTGACAATATCAAACTACTCCCTTGCTCAAGGGTACAACAGGAGAGGCCTCTGTAATTTCTGATACCGTCACATACACAGAGCTGTAGTAATTTGGATTTATATTATAATGTTATTTTTCTATTCCAAAATGTGACAGCATTGATTGAACTTGTTTACAGAGACTCTATATACACATATATAATAAAACATATACTGGAAGCCTGCCTGCTCATGGTTTCCAGGACGGACTCGGTGAGGTCGTAGGTCGGCAGGACTATGTCCCGCGTGTCGTTGGAGCCACACCAGGAGAAAATGGGATGCAGCCCCTCAGAGGGCGTCCTCTTCTCCAACGGCCAGTCGCCAAGGTTCACAAAAAACTCCACGTCTGGAACATTCACCTGCACCGCAGGGCGCCAGCATGTTGAACATGCAGATAATGCCATACTCCCGTTACTGAGACCCGACATAATACTTAATACCGTCAAAATGCATTACTGCCCTTCAGCCAAATACTCAGCTACACAAGATGTCCGTATATCAAAAAGCTGTTTCATCTCCAATGCCTCTGTAGTGACAGTGGTCTGATATCGCCACCTGCAGGTCATGTTAATATAAACAACAAAAAATCCTACAGTAGCTGTGCTTATGCTAATTTTCTCCTGTGTAATTAAGAGGTAAAGAGGTAAATTGACCCACTTTCCTGGTGAGGGAGAGCAGGAAGGCATCCATGAAGATCCTGAAGCCCACATGCTCTCCGTGAGTCTTAATATAAATCTAGAAAAAAAAATACACAGTCATGCGACGGCATGTTGGGTTTGCATCGTTAATACAAGCTATTTGTGCTTTTACTCATTATGCCACAGAAAGGAGAGTCAAAAGGCCACTGGGACTAAACACAGGGCAGATGACAGACATTAGGACACAGACAGAAATTTCCAGCCAACCAAGCAGATTACAGGCAGATGTGGGCACAGGGATACTTTGTGTTTTACGTTAGCAGCGTAGTCGGTCATACCTGGTTGTCTTTGATGGTGTAATGGCACAAGCTCTGTCTCTGCCCAAACCGGCGAGGGATCTCCTGGGCATTGTGGTCAGGGTCCACAGTGGGGAAGTAGGACAGGTCCTCCTGAATCTGGGGAACAGAGGCCGGGCAGCCCATGTGCTTCAGCCACATATCAGCCGAGGCTTGGGGGCAGATACAGGCCTCGTGGTACACAGGTCCTGTGTGAGTGTGTGTGTGTGTGTGTTGGGGGGGGTTTCAGGTGAGGAAAATCAAACAAGACCAATGTAAACATAAACAAATGTTAATGTATTTTTCAAAACTATAGGTCAGCCGCACTTTTAGCGCTCACCATTGAGGACGTACGGGGACCTGCCAACGTGGGCTCCATTGAGAAGGACGTCGATGTGCAGCGATGAGTAGCTAGCATACATCCTGTAGCGCACCAAGTAGGAGCCATCTCTGCGGTCCAGGACCTGCACCCAGATACGAGTGAAGTGTTCGCCCGGAGCGGTGATCTTCACCTCGAAGGCGGTCTCCCCGGGAGATGACGTGATGCTGTAGGTTTCCAGGTGGGATGCTGGTTACGTTAATTGGCATGACCAAGCATTCGCTTCCCACCAAAACTGGTGCTATGACATTCAAGAGATGTCTATGGAATATTTTGAGAAAAATATCATAACCTTTTTGTCTCGTGTAATACTTATGTCTGAAAATTGAGAACACGGTGTATCTTGCTTGTTTGTCAGCTTGATTGGCATAAAATTATAGAGCTTTTTAAATGGCATTTTCATGCCTGGGCAGGTGGTATAATGCTTTCATATAATGTATATGGAAATACAAATCATGTTCACAGATAAAATGCAGGAGAGTAATATCCCATTTATTTATATATAATATCCCAGTAATTTGGGGACAACATATTACACAGATTAGGGAAAATATCTTTTTTGTTAATTCTTCCATAGTATTCAATAACAACGTTTTCACCCACAAATTTCACTCTTCTAAAGTCACAAGCAGTCGTCATTTGCAGGCATAGTCAACCTGTCCTACACAGACAAACGGGTTCGTGGCAAAATGTTCTGACTGAGGAAAAAAACTACGCAAGACACGTTTTTAATTATTATTGCATTGATCTGAATGAGTCATGGTTCTGAGCCCTAACTATTTGCCGTATTCGCGTAATAAAAACGTCACCATTAGGTTACATTGTTCCGATGTTTGAACTAACAAACAATAATACATTGTCACTGCAACAGGCAGAAAAGAGGTGATCTGCAGCCGGGGTTAGTATGCATGTACTCACTTGGTTCCAGCACTGTCCGCAGCTTGTATGAAGAAGTACCGAGCGGGAAGAACAACGTTAGCTTTCAGTCCCGGTCCCCAAACCAAAGTTCTGGCCGGGCTGGGGCTGGGGCTGGGGACAGCCGCCTGGGTCTGGCCGCTCCCGCTTAGACAAATCACAGTTATCCGCAACAGGAGAACACTTAACGTGACCGTATGGGTATGGGAACGTAAGGGGATGCAATTCGGGCTGGACATACTGTTTTAAATAGGAAAAGGAAACAGTAAGTATACTGAAATTTCACATTTATCATGCAGAACTAAACCGATAGACAGTGGGGGAAAAAAAAATATTTACAGAGGTGAAAACCTCATTGTCGCCATGGCTACATTTATGTGTGTTTTATTTACTGTATGTCTAATTTTATTTACAACATTTACCAAACTAATAATAATAACGCAATCGTTAGACCGCGTTAAACGTGTACACTCACTTATAAGGCCGATAAGAAAAGGATCGCCTCTTTTGCGGCCAGATTAACAGGAACAATCGATCGGATTCGTTGTTTCGACCGGAGCCGTGATTGGAGAACACCGGGGACCTTGAAGCTGATTGGTTCAAACTATTGGAATTTGGAGGTTGGGGGCGTTTGCCGGTGCGGTCCTTGCAGCCGTAAATTCTTTTAGTCCCCCAGTTTATTCCCATTTTTGAATTCCATAATTTTCGTGTCATATAAAACCTGTCATACTTAAAACCGTTAATTCTCGCGTGAATGCTATTATTTTTTTTATTATTTTACGTTTACGTTTTACATACCGCTATAGGCAAACATCTAAATATTTTTGTCTTAAATTAGAATTGATTATGTGGAAAAATCATATCAGTTACTCTAAATACATCATAGATTCGCTCTACTTTGGCAATACGTTATATACTCATCTGTAATGCATGCACTCACCGGAAGAGGGTAGGCTAACATAATTTATCTTTTAGTCGGTTGTCATCCCGTCCTGTCCTGTCCTCTGCTTCTTGGCTTAGACTCCATACTCACCGCCGCTCTGTCCCCAGTAAGGTTTTAGCGAAAATAGTATGCATGGTTTAAAATATACGGATGCTGCACAATACTCTAAGTTTCTTTATTAGTGTTTTTACATGTAATAGTTTCATGGTGAAATTTTTATTTTATATAAATATATATACACATGCACACACTCATACATACATACACACACAATTTTCCAAAATTTTCCAAAATTCAAAATCGAGTTACAGTTTACATATTGTATACTATATGTACTGCTAGCAATACAGTATTGAATGTGTGGTATTCAGCGCTTGCATTCAGTAAAAATACAATACTGCAAAAAGCCAGACAAAACTGTAAATGAATAGTACATTTTGTGCAACTGCCAAATCTTAGTCATTCTGCTTTGGCATCATGTCTCTGTTCTGGGTCAGGCCAGAGGACCTCATCTACGTCACAGGAAATGTTCTCCCTAGCCAGACACCCAGGGGGAACACCGGCACGCAGGATCCAGCCCTGACATGACGCCACACTCATGTCAGCACAGGCCAGCTCCATTGCCTGGACAACATCTTCCCCAGTATCGGCTTTTCGGTCAGACCTTCCATTGCCATGAGGAAAGAGCAGTGCAGTGGAAGGCTGACATTTATGAATCGATGGGTGATGTTGACCCACTCCTGTATCTGGACACCACTGTGAAACCATCGCTGTCCTGAACTACGGCATAGACAGGATGCTCTGAATGATCAAGATCTTGCTGCTCATGCTCAAACGACATCCTGAACACAACATAGAAATATAAGATATTCAGTGTTGTAAGGCCCCAAGGTGGCATGACAGTGGAAAATCCCCTGGTTACTTATGGCTGGGTGGAGTGTCACGTTGCCACCAACACGGTCAGGGACTTTGACAGTGATACGCTGGTCAATTATCCCCCCCCCCCCCTTTATATTGGCACAGTGATGTACATCTGTGTACAGTGCACTTTCAAGGACCATAACAATTGCTTGTTCTCATCTCTGAATCTCCTGATTATGGTGTCCACAGAGATCTGCTCAGTTTGAGTTGTACTCTTTGTCCTGCTTCCCTCATTGTCATTCCATGAACAAGAACATGGTCTAGCACAGCTGCTCGAATTTCATCTGAAATTAGTGTTCTTGGACTTGCTCTTCCCTGTCTTCAAATTCCCCCTCTGCCTCTTTGACATGCCCTCTTCCTCCTCTGCCTCTTTCACATGCCCTCTTCCTCCTCTGCCTCTCAGATTGATACAATGGATAGAAACAATGTTCAGCAAATGCCACCATCTCTGCACCCTGAGCTGGGTTATATTCTATATAATTGATTTCATCACATCATTAGAGACAAGTGTGAACAATTTTGAGTCATTGGGTGTCCTGTTCTGCAGTTTTGTTTAATTGCTGTCACCTATGTGTACCATTTTGCAGTACAAATGCATCACAGTGCAAAATGTTTTAGTGAGTAACAATGTGTTTGCAATGAGTTCTGCAAATAGAGTGATCAATTTGATTCACAGGTTCAGGCCACTAAGCATTTGGTTCAGGAAATGGGATTTATTGTAGCCGTTCGGAAAAACTGTTTGACGATGTTACTTGTTTGACGTTCTTACTTGTTTGTTGTAATTACTATTTCAGTGTGGATGAAGTTTACAAAATGACAGCACTAGTAAAAGGGAATGACCAGTATCAAAAACAGCCCCTCTCTCTGGCTGTCGATGCCTGCTGAGTTAACGGGAACTCACACCATCGGGGGGTGTCACACAAGACCAGATGCTGCGATCGATAAACACCATGATCACCATGCGTCTCAGGCAGATCAGAGGGACAAGCCTCAGAAGGCAGAAGGCGGAAGACACAAAGCACACTGGAGCTTACGAAGGCTGCCTCGAAATCAAATCCAAATGTCCAGCGCAGATCCAGCTGTTGCAGAATCACATGCAGCAATTTCACTTTGTTACACACCAGCACATTTCCATACTCAAGTCGTTCCTTAAGCACAAGCATAATGATAAGTACGCAACCCCTTCAGAACACCAATTCTCAGCAATCTTGAGAGAAAGAACTCAAAATCAAATACTGCGAACAAACATTTGCAATTTAAATCTAAATTCACAAGAACAAGAGGATATTTACCAGTCTTTAAGGCAAGAAATGTAAAAGGTAATGAATTCATTCCAAGAAGTACTGCTTTTGTTTTCCAGTGCAGAGCCAGTCAATCCTATAGGTGACACAGACGGCCACCTAGGGCCCCACCTTCTGAGGTGGTGCCGACTTGCCTAGGGCTCCATACCAGTCAGGACTGGTACTGTGCTCTAGTAAATGAAATATGGAAATGATAAGAAGAAGTATGATTGTCAGGCCTCTCAATGGCCAGAGAAGCAAAACAGAGAGGAAACAAAGTGTAACTGTGCCTGAGGTTGGGTTTAACTGCTTCAGACCAGGTTTCTGATGAGTTTCAAATGTGCCCACATTCTTTTTTTTTTTTTAAACAGCTACGAAAACAGATCTCTCAAAATCAATCAGCGAAGGTCAAGTTGACATAATGCTATTTTCTTTGTAACTGGAAATCTCAACAAAGAAAACACGATAAAGCACAGCAGCTTGTATCTATGATATTTTCCCTTCACTAGTCCATCATCAAATGTCCATATTACTGAATCACTTCTTTAAAAGGAAGATGCCCTATTTCAATTCTCCATATAATTTCTGCCAGTATCCTTCAACGTGGGAGGGACCCCCCAGCAACCTAACGCCACCCACAGAGGAAGCAGCCATTTCCACCCCTCTGTAAGTACTATTGTCCGCGTGCCACGGCGACATCACTAATCTAAAGCAGAGGATCGCTGATGCCAGTGCCCCCATTGATGAGGGTATGTTACAGCGAACGTGGCGACATCACTAATCTAAAGCAGAGGATCGCTGATGCCAGTGCCCCCATTGATGAGGGTATGCTACAGCGAACACGGCGACATCACTAATCTAAAGCAGAGGATCGCTGATGCCAGTGCCCCCATTGATGAGGGTATGCTACAGCGAACGTGGCGACATCACTAATCTAAAGCAGAGGGTCGCTGATGCCAGTGCCCCCATTGATGAGGGTATGCTACAGCGAACGTGGCGACATCACTAATCTAAAGCAGAGGGTCGCTGATGCCAGTGCCCCCATTGATGAGGGTATGCTACAGCGAACGTGGCGACATCACTAATCTAAAGCAGAGGGTCGCTGATGCCAGTGCCCCCATTGATGAGGGTATGCTACAGCGAACACGGCGACATCACTAATCTAAAGCAGAGGATCGCTGATGCCAGTGCCCCCATTGATGAGGGTATGCTACAGCGAACACGGCGACATCACTAATCTAAAGCAGAGGGTCGCTGATGCCAGTGCTCCCATTGATGAGGGTATGCTGCAGCGAACGCGGCGACATCACTAATCTAAAGCAGAGGATCACTGATGCCAGTGCCCCCATTGATGAGGGTATGCTACAGCGAACGTGGCGACATCACTAATCTAAAGCAGAGGGTCGCTGATGCCAGTGCCCCCATTGATGAGGGTATGCTACAGCGAACGTGGCGACATCACTAATCTAAAGCAGAGGGTCGTTGATGCCAGTGCCCCCACTGATGAGGGTATGCTACAGCGAACATGGCAAGAAATCCAGTACCGTCTTGGTGTGCTTCATGCAACTAATGGTGCCCATATAGATGTGTATTAAATGAGGCAAAAAACTTAAATATATACGTCTCATTTAGTAATAATTTCCGCATATCTGTCTTTTCATTTGCCTTTGTAATAATTTTTTTAAATTGTAAAAAGACTTTATGGACAGCCTGTGTATTGCATTTCAAGAACAGGAAGGAAGGCTTTTATGTGTTTGTGGAGGAAAAGCGATCCTGTGATTGGGCGAAGGGTCTGCCTAAGCTGTTTTAAACAGCAGACATTTGTTTGGGTGGCAGCAGATGCCACTTCCTGCAGGGTCCCATCAGAGCTCACAGCTGTGTGTGGAGAGCACAAGTCATCAATTCAATTCAGGTTATTTTGATATAACGCTTTCTACAGCAGAGTCGCCCCCCAAGGCTCGTTACATGGGTGTGCAGCATTTTTACAGAATAATTGAAACACTGGGAAAAGGGAAGGGAAGGAAAGAAAGAATGAGAGAGACAGAGTGAGTGAGTGAGTGTGAGAGAGAGAGAGAGAGAGAGAGAAAGAAAGGAGAGGAGAGGAACCAAAAACTGCCAGGCAGATAGAAAACAAATGTTAGGGGTTCTAGGTCAACTGGCTGCCAACTCCCCAGACATGCTAACATGCTTTATAGGGAAGCGAAGAGCCAGAGGCCCGAGTTGGGAAACACTGTCTTACAGCAGAGTTCGCAAATCACCATGTCTCTCATTATTAGGCCTCCTACAGAAATCCAGCGACTGTTACTGAACTCATTAACGAGCAGAAAATTGCTCTTTTTGGTTATATTTTGTGTATTGTTGTAAGGGTGTGAGCTTCAACACATTTGATTTAGAGAACTGTAGAATAAATTTCCAAACTTCACTCAATCCACGGTATATTTTTTCCAAGAAAAGTTCTGTAGACTTGACGTGTTTTGTAAATTTAGCAAAAGTGTTTAGTTGCATTAGTCTCAGTACTGCAACATATGAAGCCTGACATTAGATCACTGGCAGACTCATCTCTAAAATGACAAAAAGCATTGGATATTTCCTCTTCAATTCACAATACAATCTGGAAAGTGACCTTTCTTAACCCAAAGTGATTCCTGTCACACATCATCCAAAACCAGAATTACAATGGGAAATCCCTCTTATCCCACCAGACAGCTGTGTTCAGCTTGTTTCACTTACTGCCTCTCAAAATTCACAGCTCTTCCGTCAGAGCATCCGTCACGAGAGCCGTGATCTCAGGCTCAGTGCCAATTAAAACTTCCATGTGCATCCAGAAAGATTGCTTGTATGACCATCTGGACTTAGAGGCTTGTATGACAACCAGAACCAGTGCTGCTTCAGCTTCTACTTTCATATTTCAGACCTGCATTCCTTCCTTCCTTAGAGTATATCGCAATATTTAATTAAACAAGCAATGCAGCCAATCAATTTTGGCCAGAAAAAAAAAATGTTTTCTGTGATGTATGAGCCAAAACAAAACCCAATCTATACTCTCGGAAAAAAAGTAAAGATTTGTACCTTTTCTTGTCACTGGGGCTGTACCCTTATAATTTTACCTTTTAAGGTACAGAAATGGACTCTGAGGAACATCCCAAAAGGTACAAACATAATTAATGTACCATCAATGGTACAGAAATGTTCCTCAGAGTCCATTCCTTTACCTTAAAAGGTACGATTACCTACAGCTAAGGGTACAATTGGCAGACCCTTGAGGGTGCAGCCCCAGGGACAAGCAAAGGTACGTAAAGAAATCAAAACTAAAATATTTTTACATTCACTTAACTTTCTTGTGTTGGTGCTGTCCCCCAAATTGTCCAAGAATGCTACTCAGGAATGCTTAACCTCAAGAAAAACAAGTAGCCTCTGTGGCCTACCAAAACCAATACGGAACCAATGAATAAATCAAAGCCAACTCTGAGTATGTCCGCCCATTGGCTTAAGAAAGATCCAATCAGAAGACTGGATGTGAAATGTCAGTAACTGACAGCCTCATATAAGGGCGCCCATGGAAAACAGGCTCTGTGCCATAAGCATCGGGTTGGTTTCCGGAAACCCACTGTCATGTGACTGTAGGGAAGAGATCAACACCAGCTCAACACCGGCAGCCAAATACCAGACAGCTGGGAAGGTACCACCAGATTTATCCAACATCTTCAATTTTTTTATTAATATAAGAAGATTTCTCAAACAAAGGGGGAATAGACATAATAAAAAGTAACTAACACAAGATTACGACAGCGTTCATGTTTTGGGACATACACCCAAAATAATCATTACAGACTTATTATACTGAGTAAGTACAGTCACCAGTACGTGAAAAAGGTTATGGTGACAACAGCTACAAGTGCAAAATGCTCCTCACATTATTGCCAAGATGGAAGAATGACTGTTTGAACTTGGCAGCAGCTCAGGAGGTCATCACCTGCCCACGATTCTGATGTTTTCCTTCAATTACTTCAAGAACCATTTAGCAGCCTAAAATGTTTAATTCCCCGGCTGTTTGGTGACTCTGCCAGCCCATGAACTGCTGCCTCTAAATTCATCATCATGTTTCAAGGTGTGCCTTCCAATAGACTGCAGTCTTTGGTTCCCCCCTGCCTCCGTCTCTGAATAAAGTATACATCCTGGAACAGGCTCCAGCCCCCTATCCCTGTACCCCTTTATTGGAAGATGGACAGATGGATGGACATCTTTAATTAATGTCCATGCAAGAGGGGTGATACTGTTTCACCACCACCAAAAAAAAAATTGTAAACGAAGAAACCACCTTGCAAGGGCAGCCACCACTGAACATTTAAGCACACACAGATGCACCGTAACTTTGCATTTTTGCATTTCTCTAGCTGCCATAGGTTTCTACCCTGAAGGAACAAAAATGTTGGCCCATTTCTTTCAAAACAAATGTCACTCCCCACTGCCACTCGGCAAAATTGACCGTGGGGGACCACAAAGCCCAGGGCCGAATTTTAACCACAGTCAAGCCCTGTGTGAAATGATATGAAAGTGAACTGAAAGATGAAGAGTGTAGAAACTAAAGTGTTCACAACCTTATTTAAAATGAAGAAGTTGAGAAAGTACATTGAATGAAGAACTTGATCACATACAGTACACAAGACTGAGAATACTGGTGATTATAGCTTTCAATGGCAGAAGACTGATGACTGGGCAGGAAAGTGTCACATTGTAGGATTACTTTCTCATTTCAATTTTTACATTGAAATATGAGATAAATGACCTTTATTGACACAGAGTTTTAACTACACTCTCAGAATAAAAGGTACCAATTTGTACCTTTGCTTGTCACTGGGGCTTATAACAATTAAGGAGTAGGTAACTGCTGTAGGTAAATGTACCTTTTAAGGTACAGAAATGGTCTCTGGGTATGTTTCTATACCATTAGGGATACATAAAATGTTGTTTGTACATTGGGGAGTCCATTTCTGTAATTTAAAAGGTACATAAGTGTAAGGTACAGCCCCAGTGATGAGCAAAGAGCAAAAGTTCAAACTGCTACCCTTTTTCACTGAGAGTGTAATTGTGCACCGGAGTGAATAATGATTGACCTTTATGCTGTAATTATCACCGCTGCTGCACTGCCTCAGCATTTTCCACGCATTCACCATAAAACCACCTCACTGTCGGTAAACACGCGCCACTAGTGGAGAACTCAAGTATTTTGAAAACTGAACAGGACCTGCGGTGCATTTTGAATCTTTCACAATACAAACGGGACCTGGCTTGACTTTCTTACCGCTCTCAGTTTCCCCAAAGGAAACATCTAACATCCCGGTCGCTTTTCCGACTGAGAGCACCTGTCAGTACTCACCATATGATGACATGTGAGTCATATGACAGGTGACACTTTTTTATATTGGTACTGCTGCGTCAGAAAAGCATAAATTACCTACCTGAATGATATGTCATGATTGTGAACGATACAAAAGAGATAACAAATAGATAAATTAAATTTACATAAATATGTTATGTAAAAAGTACTGTAGGCATAATGGCATTGGCCATGGCAAAAATCCATTTAACACAATATATATATATTGTATCTGCATTTTGTATTTATTTATTATTTTCCCATTTTCCACAGCATTCACTTAGTGCACTATTTACTCAAATTTACTAGAAGTACAGTGCCAGCCACAAGCTGCTAGGCATGGGTGAAGGGAGACAGGGATGCAGGGGCCAGTACAGGGGGACTAATGGACAAAGCACAGCTAGGGTGACCATCTAATCCAGGGGTCTCCAACTCCGGTCCTGGAGAGCTACTATCCAGTTGGTTTTCAATCCTACCTGGCTTCTGATGAGCCACACCTGTTCTCAGGTAAATACCAGGGCCTGGTGTGGCTCATCAGAAGCCAAGTAGGATAGAAAACCTACTGGTCGGTAGCTCTCCAGGACCGGAGTTGGAGACCCCTGATCTAATCCATATCAGGAGGGACACTATAAACCAGGGGTGCCCAAATCCAGTCCTGGAGGGCCAGAGCCCTGCACATTTTTGGGTTTCCCCTCATTTAACACACCTGATTCAGCTCCTTGTGCTAATTACCACACAGCTCTTGAGCTGAATCATTTATGGTGGAACAAGGAAAGAACTAAGCTACACAGGGTTCCAGCCCTCCAGGACTGGAGTTTGGCACCCCTGCTATAAGCTATGACAGGGTAACTAATGTTAATGTGAAACAGCTGGATGAGTCTGTCAATCAAAGAAACAGACCAGTAAAAGTACAAGACGAAGGCACGACACAAATCAATAGGGTGACAGTAATAACGCGGTGAATGGTGGAGCTGGGGGTCCAAACCCCCTCACATGAGATGGGGAAAACACAGATGCAGCACGTGAGGGCAAACGGCAGTTTAATTGGCAATTCCTTTTTTATAACAAGCTAACAATGAGCAATACAATCGGAATGCCTGATTTAACCAATCTCATAAGAATGACTTTGGATACTTTTACAATGAAATCGAAATACATTGTAGCGGTGATGGTGAAGACGATGTTTTGGAATGTCTGTGATTTATATTTTTGTGTGGCGTCAAACATAAACATCGTTAAGGGAATATCCTACGTGTTAATCTCTTAAATGTTTTAAACACAATCCAACGTGACCTTTACAAAAGGTTCCTGCGAAACATGATAAAATAAGCCGCTCGTGTGACTAGTAGCAACTTCTGCTTTCCTTACTGGGCCGCCTTAAGTTAAATGGTTTCGCAAGAAAAACACATTTTAACTCGGAGAACTTTAATCTGACGCGGCTTTATCCTCCCCTTTACGAGCATAGTTAGGATAATATGTAACTCGGATTGCGGGCGGACGCGCTCCTCCTGGTCACTTTTTCAGCCGCTATACGCCACTGAAACTCGAGATTTTCAGCCCCGCTTTATTTCCTCGGTTCACTACCGACCACCCCCGATGCAGTTATGGTTAGTAACGGTTTTTTATAAATTTTTGGAGAAAAATTCTAAATGTGAATATTTGCGTGGTTTTAGTTTGATCAACACAAAGAATTATCTAAATTTGCTTGCGTTTTCATTTAATAATAAGTGCATTCACTGAAGGCGAAACTTGAAAATGTAATGATCTTAACTTTATATACTTGTAGAACTATTAAGTCTGTATTTATTTCTTTTAAAGCAGAATTGGGGAAAGGCAATTCTAGCGGTGCTAGGGGCTACCTGCGTCGTCGTCTTAATAGCAGTGCCAACGTCAATTTATTTAAATGGTAAGCCTGTAATTTACCTATATGTACGTATTTATTTGTAGACAAACATGGTTCGTGTTGTGCCAAAAAAGTGTACTCTTACTTTATTCTGTACAATGAAGTATCCGGATAGATAATCCCGTTGGGTTTAGTAACCTTCTTTAACTTTCTCTTACTGTATATTAATATAAAATTAATGAATTCTATTTTGAGTAACTGGATTTAAATTAAAGTAAATTACAGACCGCAGCTAAGCCCCACGAGCTGTAATTGTAAGACGGAGCCGATCATTCTGCTAGTCCTTAATCATGGAGTTGGTCTCATGAGGTCCTTAAAGAACCCAGAGTAGAAGCAGGAGCGCCGGAACCGCGGGGGGTGGGGGGAAATATTTAATTTGGCCTCATTCATCCCCCCAGTAAACAGACCTTGGTAATTAAATTATTTAGTTGTGTGGGCGCCCCACCTCCCCCCTTTCAATATCAGACTTTCTCATACGCCACATATTAGAAGAAACGACACTCGCCCCCTTGCTGCACCACATGCAGGAGAATTTAGCTCTGCATCCATGATGTGGTACAGACCCAGACTCTGGGTCTAGGATATGAACCAAAACATTTTGTCTTGCTTTTTAAGAAGTAACAGCATATTCTAATAATAATAATAAGAAGAAGAAATGACATCCTGTAATAAATACTCTGTATAAATTTGGCACCGAATGACCGATCGACTCTTGGTATAAGTTTAGTACTGGGGTCTTTAGTAAAGGCCGACCGATAAATCGGTGTGCCGGTGTTACACCAAATTCTGTGACCCTAGTGGCGCTGCTGCACATGTTCTCGAGGTTCCCGTTCATGCGCACGAGCACTCCAGGCATTTTATGGAATGCAATTTAACTGCGTGTTCTTGCAAAAATATATAGGGAGCTACGAGAGTGAGTATTTCTGAGCTCAGTTTCATCATCTTACTTTAGGCTATTTAACTTCTGTCTCACATTCAGGTACACAACGCTTACGGAAAGATTTCATTACTGGATTGCATCATCCACCTGCAGCGGAGGGGTCACAATATTTGATAGCAGCCACCAGATCTTGTGACCCCAAAGCAACAAGGGATAAACAAGGACTTGGCAATCAAAAACACTTCAGGTGCATCACCATAAATAGAAACTGTAATCCTGGAAAGATTTCGTATCTTGGGTGTTCAGGTTATCTCTGTCAAAGAGGTGACTAACACCGCTTTCATCAGATTTTGTGACCCAAGCGTGGTTACTGAACAAGTAACAATGTGCCATTCATTTACAGGCGACAATGTGATGAGTGGGTCTTTACAAAGACATGTTCATCGTGTCTACACACTTCAGACAGCTGTCGTCTTACTATATCCAGCATTCCTACATTTACTGACACTTGAAAATAGTCTTGCCATCCGTCCGTTTTAATACGGGATGGTCCAGTATAATACGGTAAGGAGCATTTTATGTTCCAGTAAGAGACGATCACGCATTATACGAGACGTGTGGCGACGCTGTTTTTAATTGTGACAGTAAATGCAGTGCTACAGTGCATACAGAATGTGGTGCACCACAAAATTGGCTGCATCATCTGATTTGGTAAGAGTTGTGTAAGTACTCGAATGTGAGCCAGCAGTAAAGTAGCCTAACAAACTAAGAAGCAGAACTATCGTGTTGTTTTTCCACAGTTATGTCTTTGAAATTTCCCTTACAGGCATTGTAATGTGGAGATAAAATAAAAAGAAAAAAGTAAAATTAAGTAAAATACTTTACTTTACTTTCCTCCAAACAAGCGGGGAAATTAGACACAGCACTGCCGATGTGTTTCGGATCTCAGAAATACCCACCGTCATAGCCGCCGATATATCTTGCAAAAACATGCAGTTAAATTGCATTCCATAAAATGCGTAGAGTACTCGTGCATGTGAACTGGAACCTCGCGAACAAATGTTAGGGAAAATTATGTTATGTGTTCCTGGGGAAAAAAATGAATATAGGCCTATACATCATTATCGGACTTTCAAATCCTCAAATATCGAAATCGTTTATCGGTCAGGCTCTAGTCTTAAGTGTGCGATTACATTAGTAAATCTAGAATGCTTTACATGGGGATCTTCGTTGTTCCAAATGTGAATAGCTTAGGGGAGAGAGTGACTCCTATGATCATTTTCCTGCGGGAGCAACCTTCAGTGGAAACTTGACATTCACTCCAATGCATTCGCCCACATTTTTTGTTCGTTCTGATAATTTCAGGAGGATCTTCAAGCGATTCCCAGAAGACGTACACGATTGAAGACTACTTCAACAGCAGCTTCAATTACAAGTCATATAATATGCGGTGGATATCAGGTAATACAGATGTGTCCGTGTAAAAACCATTTACCCATTTAATATGTTCATGAAAAATTCAGAGTCAGTTCCTTCTTCAGAGGGTTAGGGTTAGACGCAGAGTTAATCAGCCAGTGTTGATGCATGTGGGTTTCAGTTTTGTGTTGACATCTCATTACTGCCTCAACGTCACCCCCCCCCCCCCAAACTTACTGCAGTTAGAATCTGCCGGAGTTCTTAAAAATGAAGACCATCCTGACCAGCCTACTTTTTTGTTGTCACAGACAATGAATACCTGCACAAAACAAGCAATGGAACTGTGGTCCGCTACAATGTGGAAACTGGAGCAGCCACGAGCTTCCTGTTCAAGGAAACCTTTGTGAGTCGCCACGTCTCTGACCCCAACACTTTGCCTGTTTGGGTTTTAAGAAACATCCTGTGATCTATTAAACATTTTTTTATTGTTATTCCACAGGCAAAAGTAGAGGCCAGTGATTATTTAGTGTCTGCTGATACAAAGTTTGTATGTCTGGCGAGTAATTACAGTAAGGTATTATACCCTGAGAGCCTTCTTTGTTTATTATTGTTTGTTTATAAGGTTTATTTAAGGGCAAACATTTTGACATTCTCATCATGTCTTGGCAGATGTGGAGACATTCATTCACTGCCTCATATTCCATCTTCAATACAGAAACACAGTACGTCTTTTTCTTAATATCCCTAAGTACATGTGACGCATGAATACAGCAGGTAGACATTGCTAGTTTTGGTGATTGATTTAGTCAAACTAAACTGACTAGCTGTTGATATTAGCTGTTATTAGGACAGAGCACTCCGTCTTGTTGCTTATCAGCACCAGATTCTTCAAATAATTTCTAAAATATTCCGTATGTGTGCATGATATTTGTCAGGATGTAAGTCTAATGCACTGACCTGTTTTATTTTCAGGAGTTTTGTCGAGACAGGTGATAAGCTGGAAAATGTGCAGTTGTTGATATGGGCCCCAACTGGGAACAAACTGGTAAGGCAAGCCCAGTGCCGATCACCCATCCTGGGCAGGGTCGCGGGGCAGCACCGGGCGTTAGGCTGGGTGCATTGGACCACCCCTGGCCAAAGGCCGATCATTTACGAGCTGAGCGTGACTGAACACAGACTCACAGCAGTGCCTGTAACCATCTGTCCTGTAGGCCTACGTTCAGGACTACAATGTGCATGTGAAGCTACAGGCCATGTCCCCAGCTGTTAAGATAACCGCCGATGAGCAGGAAAACATCATCTTCAATGGCATTCCAGACTGGGTCTATGAGGGTTAGTTCAACATTACAGGAAGCCGCAAGGAGCAGCTTGTCTTTGCTCTGGAATTGCTTTGCTGTTGCATAATTAGCCATATGGAGTATAACAGAGGCAGATACTTAAGGTCCAGAAAATTAAAATCTAGACCAAGATTTTGTTTCAACCAACCAGTTGAGTGCTCTATGACCGTGACTCTTTATTCTCAACTGGTTGGTTGAAGCATAATCTTGGTCTGGATTTTTTCTTTCTGGACCTGAGATTCCCACCTCTGGAGTACAGTATTTGACTTTGAATGTAATGTTTGGATGTAATGGACTGTTCTCATCCAATACAGAGGAAATGTTCTCATCCACCGAGGCCATGTGGTGGTCACCTGGTGGCAGGTTCCTGGCATATGCCCAGTTTAATGACACTCAAGTCCACAATATTGAGTATTCTTGGTACGGTACAGGGCAGTACCCAGAAACGGTCATCATTCCCTATCCTAAGGTAGGAACTTTGAAAATACTTGGAACAAAATTGTTATGCATTATCTTGGCTTGATTATAAATCTCAATTAAAAATGTAATTTTTACCATTGGATACAGTGAAAGGCTGTTGTCGGATGCCTGTGTATAAATGGACCTTCAGGGAGATTAAACATACAACATTAAAGGCATCAGATGTGCAACAAAACATCAGAATCACCATTTAGTTTTTGCTTAATGTTCCACACCAAGGACCAGTCAGAACTGTCAACATGATAATCAGTCAGCCTGAGACCGATGGACTGAATGTCCCCATGAGTTCACCTGACGTCACCTTTCTGTCTCCAAGGCCGGTTCGCCAAATCCTGACGTAAAGCTGTTCACTGTCGACACCACAAATAACTTCACGATAGAGGAGGTTGTTGTGCCAAGTTCAGTCGGAGAAAGGTAAGCTATAATGCTGTTTAATTATATCAGCCTTTAACTAAGAATGGACCAAAATAACCTATAAGACAAAGACCTTCACAGTATCTGACACAACCCAAAATCTGATGTGTGAGATTTTTTTGTTTTTTGCTGTTTGTTGGAGTGCGCTGTGGATTTTGCGTTTGAAGGTAGCCTTTTGTCCCTTTGCAGTGACCACTACCTGAGCAGTGTCATCTGGGTCACCGATGAACGCATCGCCGTCCAGTGGCAGAAGAGGAGCCAGAATCACGTCACACTTCAGCTATATGACTTCAACGGCACAGCCTGGGTGGAGAAAGTGGTACACATGTGATACCTAAATGCAAATCGACCCGGGATCCATTCTAACCATAACCAGTCGCCCTCCGAATGTTGGTTAGCCTCGCTAATGATGATGACTCAATCATTTTCGTTTTCATTTCAGAATTACGTGGAAACAAGTCAGACCGGCTGGGTTGGGCAGGTAAGTCTGCTCGAGATGTAAGCGACTAAAAATGACTGATAACTGTCGTCCTATGGGTTGCTATGTGACACTACAGCCTTGTTTAACCAGTAGAAGCGCTTTAGCGTATTTGCTGCAAGCTCCATCATTCCATTGCTGCATTGACAATGGTGTGGGGTTATTTTGGTCTTTCTAGTTCTCACCACTTCCCCCTTTCTTCACGGTGGACAATATCAGCTTTTACCAAGTGATGAGCGACACCCAGGGGTACAAGCATATCCATTACGTTAATGCAGTAAGTGATCCCCCCCACTATATTTCAAAATAATACATAAGAACTTAGGAAATTTTGTAAGCAGGTAAGGTCCCTGCATTTACCCCCTTCTGTATTTCAAAATAATATATATATATATATATATATAGCTTCTAAAAATGTTGTAATCAAGAGACAGTTAGTCCTGCTTGTCAAAATAATTATGAAACGTGAAGAGTAGATGTGGGAGATTATAGTGCGGAAGGTGATGGTGGAGTCATGACGCGGTAAGGGAGTGAGTTTAATGATGCTGAATCTCACACGGGGTTGAATCTGCAGATTACACGGGTGCCCATCACCTCAGGAGCGTGGGAGGTGATCTCCATCTCCAGCGTGACCGCCGACTCCATGTAAGTCCCTGCCGTAGGGTGGGGGGGGGGTGACGAGCGCTTGGATAAGGCTTGGAAGCTCGATATTTGTCAAATAGCTGCCGGTTCATTGCCTCACAGCTGCTTAGCTCACTGTCCGTATTACGTTCTGTTACTTTTGCAGACGTTTCAGGTGGTGCCTTCTTCAGATTCACTGTAGGAGGGCTTCACCTGTCCTTGCAAGCCCCCTACAGCTATTGCCCCCCCTCCCCCACCACTGCAAGGCTTAAAACATATTGTTATGCTTGGAAATATGGTTCTGTGTTTCATATTGGTTTTGCAGAGCATTTAGTATGATTGTGAGGTTATCCTCACCTCGCCCACTAGTGGGAGCTGCAGGTGTTTATCACACTGTATTCTTTTCACAGATATTTTGTAAGCAATGAACACAATCAAATCCCAGGCCAGAGAAACCTCTACAGGTAATGTCAGCGCAGTGTATTTGCCTCAAACGCAGCTAATCTGCGGTACACGGTGGGCGTGGTCTACCGACTCTCATTAGCAAAGAGTATCCATGAGTCAACATCAGCGAGAAGCTGTCCATGTCTGCTGTGGTCTGTCAGAACTCGCTGTCATGACTTCAGCTCAGCCTGGACCCCCTCGCGGGGTGCTGTTTATGCTACCAGGGTTGCGACTGGAGGTGGATCACATGAGCGCCAGTGCCTCACATGTGACCTGGACACAGACAGATGTCAGTACAACTCCGGGTACTTCAGCCAGAAGGCCTCCTACTACAGAATGGATTGTTCTGGTCAGTCACCAACACCTATATAAGAGACACCTGGACAAAATAAAGATGCAGTCAATTTTACAGGGGATTGAACCCTCCTCTCTTCTCTCCTAGTAATGGCCTAAGGTGCCATCTGAAATGCCTTGTGACTTCCCTCGTTTTGGTTTGTGCCTCTACAGGGCCTGGACTGCCTTTATTCACACTCAGGGATGCCAGGGGTGCCGGCTCAGGTAACCAAAATTCACCAGGATGTGAAAACGGAGCACGTTGTTCTTCCAAGTAGTCACAGGCAGTGACAGACAGATCCAGTGCATTTTAGACGTGTTTGTTTGCAGAGATCATGGTTCTTGAGGACAACAGAGATCTGGAGAAAATGCTGGAGAATTTGAAAATGCCAAGCATGCGCCGGGACAAAATCAGACTGGGGGAGTTTGGTAAGAGCTTATAGAGTCCATCAAACTTCAGCTGTGCCCCCCCTACTGTCACCCAGTTCCCATGCCCCCTGCACAAATATTGTCATATATTACCACTTCACGTCACGCACTTTGAATACCGCACAGTATCACAATGCTCAAATTAGAGATTAAGGAGGAAGATTTGAATCCCATAGAGCAGTGTTTCCCAACCCGGTCCTCAGGGACCCAGTATCGGTCCATGTTTTTGCTCCCTCCCAGCTCCCTGCCAGACAGTCCACAAAAAGCTGGGAGGGAGCAAAAACGTGGACTGTCCGTGGGTCCCTGAGGACCGGATTGGGAAACACTGCCATAGAGTAAGGGATTGGTGTGTGCTGTCAATCACCGGTTGCTTTTATACACTCTCTCCCTTTGGGTTCTGCCTGCCATTGATTGACAGCTCAGGCTGCTCCCAACCACATGCTCCTTCCAAGCCTCATTGATCCCATTTTCAGCCCTTGGGCTTTGACGTAGTGATCAGTCAGAGCTAAACATCGCTGAAGGCCTGGCGCTGTACTTCAGCCAACTGCTTATCCACGTATCTTTTCGTGTTTTATTACAGACCTTTGGTACCAGATGATCTTACCACCTGATTTCGACAAATCAAAAAAGTACCCTATCCTGATTGACGTGTGAGTATTGTTTGTTTTGGGGCAATTTATCTAACTGGATCAGATGGCTAATCTGCATTATTGAAAAAAAGTGCAGTGTTCTGTACTGATTGTTAAGCACAGTCCGTCAGCACATTGCAGTTCCTCCTGATATGAAAGCTCTGTCGGGCTGTATCAGAACTGGCTAGCTGAGTGTTACAGGTGTCTTTTCACAGGTATGCTGGGCCATGTAGTCAGAAGGTTGATTACCGGTTCAGGCTGAGCTGGGCCACGTACTTGGCCAGCACAGAAAACATCATTGTCGCCAGCTTCGATGGGAGGGGAAGTGGTTACCAGGGCGACAAAATAATGCACTCCATTTACAAACGGCTGGGCACGTACGAAGTGGAGGATCAGATATCAGCCGCCAGGTAAAGTGAATCGCTGCGGAATGAAAGCTCAAACCCCCCCCTCCCACTTCGAAACCCTGTCTAAAAAAATAAAAGGAAAAGAATGTAAGTGCAGTGAGGCAGATGGACAATCAGACACGCACAACCCCCTGCCCACGATGTGCCGGGGGCATCCAGGAGAAAAGCCTGATGTGATGGCAGAAACCAGTGCCGATGATCCGGAATATTCTATTTTCCGCACTGCGTGCTCAGTGTATCACTGGGTTGGTTATCGGCTTAATCTGTTACCGGATCAGGCCAGTTTTGTTTGCTTCATTATTTGACTCGTTTCTCAAAAATGTATAAACAATGTATAAATGTATGAACATGTATAAACAACAACTAATAAAAGTATCTTTGTCTTAAGGAAATTCATTGAGATGGGATTCGTAGACAAAGAGCGCATCGCCATTTGGGGCTGGGTAAGATTAACTTTTTGTTTGTTAAATTCTGGGCCGGCCCACGCTATGGGCAACATGGGTGATCGCCCAGGGGACACAAAAGAGCGAGTGAAAGAAAGTCGGTAGTAATACCCCTGGTTACATTCCGTTATTTACACAAGTTTACACAAGACAGACACAAGCTAGCTAGTTGGCAGCCAGACACCCTGTGCTACTGAAATGTTTTTAATATAAATTGAACTGAAAAAATGTGTATCCTGCTGCTCAGGGTGGGGGGGCACGCTCAACAGAATCTTTCCTGGGGTGCCAGAACACCCAGTGTTGGCCCTACTTACATTCAACATCAACAATGATGTTTTGTTAATGAAATGCATGGAAAATACAGAATATTTCCCACCTGTAAACTCTCACCTGTTTCAGTCTTATGGAGGTTATGTCACTTCCATGGTTCTGGGTGCTGGAAGCGGAGTTTTTAAGTGTGGAATGGCTGTTGCTCCGGTATCAAAGTGGGAATATTATGGTATGTACGCCTCTTATGTCTGTCGGCTGACTGGAATCCCATTTTTACGGTTAAAACTTAACGCAAGCTTCTATAATTATAATAGTCTTTATTGTAGAAAACACATGGCAGTGATTTCAGTAATGTCTTATTTTTCACTGTCATTTCCAGACTCAATATACACTGAACGCTACATGACCCTGCCTGCGGAAAACGCTGACTTTTACCGGGTTAGTAGTGCTAAGTGTCTTAGTGGATTTATATGATATCATCTCTAAGGATTCCTAGTCGTTTTTATTTACCACTGTTTTTGAGCTGACTGAAAAGTTTATGAACTTGCTACTTGCGAACTTATTACTTGAACTTATTAATTTTATTTCTTTATTAAGTAAGGCTGGTAAAGTTTATCACAAGATGATATCTAATCATTTATTCTTATTTGGCCTTATCGTTGTCTGCGTTTCAGGACTCAGGTGATTGTTGCAGTGTTATCTAAAAGCTCTGTCTTGTACATGTGTTTTACAGAATTCCACAGTCATGGGTCGTGCCAAGAATTTCAAATCAGTGAATTATCTGCTGGTTCATGGCACTGCAGATGGTAAATTCCCTTAATTATGTTCCCCACTCCGTTTTTTTCCGTTATGTACAAGAACGGTTCTCCAGTTCTGTGGTGCATCTGTTTCCAAAAGTCACTAACGATTTTACATTTATTTATTTAGTAGATGCTTTTGTCCAAAGTGACGTTTAAATGAGGCAAATAGCATATTACAAACATATGTGCCGCCAAGGAGTAATTTAGGCATAAGTCCAGTTAGGCTGAGCTTCCAGTGAATGCCCAGATACAGTTAGGCTGAGCTTCCAGTGAATGCCCAGATACAGTTAGGCTGAGCTTCCAGTGAATGCCCAGCTACCAGTGTCAGCTGACTGGAGCAGGAGCTACACAACGACCTCTAACAAAGCAAGAACTTAACAAGACTATTTAAGGACCAGAAGTGCAACATTAGAACATTCAGGGACATAGAGAGACACTGTGTCACTTGGCAGACATTTTCTGTATTTCACACGGGTGTACAGCCAGGTGCCCAAAGAGTTCACTATGAAAGGCACAAGCTGGAAGACAAACACACAGATGAAGCCTCCAAACCACAGAGAGCTGGTGGTGTCACTCCTGCTGTTTGATTTCTCCGTATTTGTCATGTCCTTTAGACAACGTGCATTTCCAGCAGGCAGCAGCGATTTCCGAAGCACTCGTCAACGAACAAGTGGACTTTGAGGCCATGGTAAATGCTCGTTGGGGAATGGGACCGTGCTCTCAGCTAACAGGGAACGTTCCCAGAACTTTAGCTAGCACTATTTAAAGATCTTTTCAAAGTTGGCAGAGAACATTCTTTCTGTAACATTAATGGAACGTTATTTCCATATTTTATAATTTAACAGAGGTTCTGTCATTGTTGGGACAGTAACATATGTAAAAAAAATATGTTATTATAAAACTTATTTTTAAAAAGTGCTGTGGTTCAGATCCCGTGAATGCCCGACATGATTCTATTCTGTTGGGCCCTTGAGCAAGGCCCTTAACCTGCAGTTGCTTTGTCCTGGGTATAAAGTTAATCTACATCCAGCCCAGCAAGGAGGCCCTCCAACTTACAGGGAAAAACTTGAGGGTTGGTGGCAGGACTGGCACTCCAGCCACCAGAAAATAAACTCACACTGGTCCATCTGGACTGGTGTGGTGCTGAGGTATCACCCGCCACATGGCTGCACTCAGGTACTCACCCCTGAGGTGGTTTGTCTTGTGGTGGGTGTGGCAATGCACTGTATCAGTACATGCTCCTTACACACTGTATCAGTGCATGCTCCTTACACACTGTATCAGTGCATGCTCCATACACACTGTATCAGTGCATGCACCTTACACACTGTATCAGTACATGCTCCTTACACACTGTATCAGTGCATGCTCCATACACACTGTATCAGTGCATGTTCCTTACACACTGTATCAGTGCATGCTCCATATACACTGTATCAGTGCATGCTCCATACACACTGTATCAGTGCATGCTCCATACACACTGTATCAGTGCATGCTCCATACACACTGTATCAGTTCATGCTCCATACACACTGTATCAGTGCATGCTCCATACTAGGGCTGGGCGATATGACTGAAAACTGTATCACGATATGAGTGTTTCATATCGGTCGATATCGATAATTATTGACATTTTTTATGACCCATTTAAAATAAAGACCAGGAGAAAAATATATTACATTTAAACATTTTTATTTTAAACATGTCAACAACCATGGAAAATAAAGTGTTTTTAAAATATGTGCAGTGTTTTGTAAACATAAATAAAACTGACGTAGACTGAGATACAGTACATCTGTAATATAAAAAAACAAACCTGATACAGTACAGTAACATTGTTTGAAATATAAAACCTGCAGAAATATGAAAAAGTAACTCTTCAAGTTATTCTTACTCTAATCATACTTGAAGTTGAACTATTCAAGTATATTTTCAGTCCAGGTTTTGTGCTAGGAAAAGACACACATGCAAACACTAACGAGGAAGACGCGATACGTAGGGAGCCGGAACCCGGAAGTGCGCCGTAAACACAGAGAGGAAAGAGAGAAGGGGAAACAAAAGACACGGCAGACTCGAAACGAAACACGGGATACGCGAAAAACCGGACAACATGACACATACAAACCGAAAGGATACAGACCTATAACTTAATATTCAGGAGACGGGGGGCGAGCGGCGTTAGGGAAGGGCGAGGCGACCGTCACAGTGATTCACAAAAAACCGGCAGAACTTCCATAAAGCAGTTGTTTTTTTTTTTTTTTTTTGTTTGTTTTTTTTTTTTTATTGCAAGAAAAGACACAATACAAACATATACAAACTCTCATAGAGGAGAATAAAAACAAACCAACAAAACGAAACAATGCTAGGGAGCAACAAAAGACATATCAAACAAAAATCAAAATAGGAGCAACTTAGACATTCGGTGACTAAGGATTCGTGCATTTTTCCAATCTTTTAAAGTCCTTAAGGAGCCATAATACAATTTAAATTCTTTCATAAAACAAATGAAGGATGGCTTTCTCCCCTTCCACTTACAGCAGTGAATATGATATTTGGCTAACAGCAGTATCACATTAATAACATTTATTGATGAAGAGTATAAAGCAGTTGTTTTGCTGTGCTACGACCATTTATGACAGCTGCGTTTCCGGTGTTCCGGGCAATTCAGTTTCCCTATGTTTCCCCTGTTGCGCGCTGATTTGTACACGGTTTCGCTGTTGTTTTCATGTCTTTTTACGAAGCTCTTGAGGTAAACAAGCCACATATTTTAAAACATCACATGTTTTTTGTTTTTACTGATAATAAATGAAAGTATTTAATTCGCTGGATAGAGATATTTCTTGATGAAAACGGTATAGTATTTCTTATAAGACTATATTATGCGTGACGAACTACTGTATTCGCATGTAATACTGTACCTGAGTGATTTTCAGACATCCCACATACATATTTGCCTAAATATTAGGAGAAACATTATTTCCTGACATCCAGGATATTTGGTTCCCCCCTGTTAAAACAGGTATACAGCAACTCTGGGCCTCGGTACTAATAACAATACAGTATTCACATGTAATAATGTACTTGAGTGATTTTCAGACATTTCACATACCTCTTTGATTTAATATTAGGGGAAACATTATTTCCCGATAGACAGGGGAAACATAGGGAAACCGAATTGCCCGGAACACCTGTTCGGATCCAAACTAGCTTCGCAACCTCTGTTTTCTTCCGACGAAGAATAAAAAATATCGAACGTTTTATCGAACACATTTTTTATTGATATCGATCACGTGTCTATCGCGATACATATCGTAATCGTTTTATCGCCCAGCCCTACTCCATACACACTGTATCAGCGCATGCTCCATACACACTGTATCAGTGCATACTCCTTGCCTTAGCTCAATGTGTATACTGTTAATACACTGTCCAGCCTCAAACCCATGACCTTAGCAGTGTAAAGCGGCAGCGGCAGAGGTGTAGCAGAAGTTGTAGTAGTGGGATAATGTTCTGGGAGCGTCAGGATAACTGGACACTTTAAACGTTTACATACCTTAATCGTAATGTTTGATAAACGATCTCAGAACACAAAATTGTTGCCCGGGGTGACAGAGGACGGGTGCAGGGGCACAAGCTTAAAGAAGCATATAGCTTTGTGATGAGGATAAAGCCACAGCCTGCCCTGTATCGTATAAACCGTCACTGTCCAGTTAGAGCCCTGTGCTATTGTACAGATGCTTGTGGGTCTAGTGTGAACTTCAGTGTTAATGAGTCATTTACTGAGGGTCATTTACTGGTTAATGGTTGCCAGGCCTTTTAAGGTGTAACTTGACCCATGTTGCTTTTTTACTGCTGGGTTATGTGATTTGTGCTGAGTAACTGGCTGTTAATTAGTTAATGCCTTCTCCACTGGGCCCTTTGAGAAACCTTATCCAGCCTTACCTAGGAAGACCCACATACACCTGATTCAGACAATATATTTGCTTTAACTGGGTGACCTGACTCACAGGGCAGTAGCTGATTGAAATCCCTTTGTAAATCAGAATATGAGTTAGTAGTTATATGTCTTACCAAGTCTGCTCTGCGCTGGGATTCCAGGAATAGTTTCCTGGCTTACTCTGGGTGGCTGTGGATAGATTGACGGATGGTGGATGGGCAGATAGAAGGATGGAGAGATGGATGGAAAATGGAATGATGAACAAATGGATGGATGATGGCTAGGTGGATAGGATGGAGAGAAGAACGATGGGTCTTTGGATTGAAGGATGGATAACGGACTGATGGACAAATGCATGGATAGATACATGATGGATGGGTGGATAGAGGGATGAATAGATGGATGGATATCTGCAGTAAATATATTTTTCCTCTTCCCTGTTACAGTGGTACACGGACAGAGACCATGGCCTTCAAGGCTCCGCCCATCGCCACGTCTACACCCACTTGAGTCACTTCCTGCTCAAGTGCTTTGACAAAGCCAAGTAAAACAACATTAGGCCCCGGAACGGTCCATTCAGATAGAGGCGGACACAGAGAATGCGTGATGTACACAAGGGTAGAGACAGACAGACGGCTGTACTGGGGGGTAGCTTGACCCATTTCTGCATTTTTGTGTACAATGTAATTATGCTTTTGTTTGTCTGTTGATTCAGTGTGTAAAAATGAGTGTTGTTATTTATGCCTACATTCCAACTGGATGAAAAATGTCCCTGACCTGACACATTCAGACTGTTATGGACGTGAACCAACACTTTTCAGGATTTTCCCATGGTTTGATATTTATGTGATGACTTACAGTATAAACTTTGGCAAAAGGCAGACCAAAGACCAGCTGTGATGTATATTTACACAGAAGACCTGAGACTATATGAGGTATAATAAATTAATGAAATTATCTGTATTTTGTCCTTTGTTTGCATCATCTATTGGTTTGTACATACACAAACACTCTCTGTGTAACTGTTAACCAGTGCTGCTGGAGTGTTTGTGCCCAGTGCCAACTGGTAATAGTGGTTCAGGACCCGGATCACAAACCTTTAAAAACCACATGTGATAATCAGCCATATTGCCCCCTTTAATGTGGACCTGCTCATGTTTGGAAGTACAGGGCTGCTTAAGCATTAAATAATTAGTTAAGGGCTGGTTTGCCGTCCGGTGGGGTTTCACGCTGCCTTGGACCTCCATGGTGGGGGATGCGGTGTGGCCCGTCCTGGCTGTGCGTGGAGCACACTCTCTCTCTCATAGTTTGGCTTTCCCCAGATATGACTATTTTCTCTCCTAATCCCAAAGCGTACGGTTTGCAGAAACCATGTCTACAAGTTGCCTGTGTACGTGTGCTGTGTTGCACTGGCACCCCAAGCAGAGAGTGGCCTCCCAACTCAGCAAGACCCTGAACTGGATAAGCAGCCATGGAAGATGGATGATGAATATATCATAAAAAATGTCCACATAAGAGAATAAATACTGAATATATAGAAAAATCTAAACCACTTTATATTTTGAGCACCTGTATGCCTATTCAAATTCATAATCTTCATTGAATGTTTCAGTATGGTGAAAATGTCAGTTTGGTTAATTGAAAACTAAGATGCATAAATACAACAATGTTACCAGCTATAAAAATGCAATTTTAAAATATTTCCTGAAATATAATATTCAAATATAAATATATTGATTACATACTTCAGAGGTACTCAGCTGAATTTTTATTTCATTAATTTGTTAATTGTTCGTATCTGGACAGTATCCGAGAGGAAGCCACTAGGTCCCTTGGGAATCACTGGGCTGAAAATAAACCCGCAGTTTCAGCCTGGATGGCCCCGTTCATCTGTCTGTAAAATTCTGATCCTGGAGCAGCCGAGCTCCATCCGGAACGTCTGCTTAGCTCGTGCTGCGGAGCACCGTTCCCGCTTCCGCTGGCTGGGCGGTGCGCCTTGGGCATGCTGTGTCCGGCGCGGTGTGGTGGATCGGGAATAATGAATGCACCACGCAGCGTTGGAGAGGCTCACCGCCTTGCACCCCGCCACTATATAAGAGCGCCATGCAGGAGGGGGGGCCGCAAAGGCAGCCCGGGGCGCCTGACGATCCTGTGCAACGCCAGCACTGCGCTCAGCTCTCCTCCAGCACTGCGCTCAGCTCTCCTCCAGCACTGCGCTTAGAAGCCCACAGGTGAGTACCTCCCCACCCCCCGTCTAACTAAGTCCCCTGTTGTGTGGGGGGGTGGGGGGAGTTGCCATTCCATCCTGTTTCCTGGCCAGCAGAGAAACGCACGCGGTTTGGAAATCAGTATCCGGACAGCAGGGAACCTGTGTGTGTTTTACCCACCAGCTCTCAACATGACAGGCATCCATTCCACAGTCGCACTGGTCCTGCTGGTCGTTGTTCAAAGCGGCCGGCAAGTGCTCCCACAGGAGACAGAAGACAGCTCCAGGTAATGTCTTCCGTCACCCCCCACCTTCAAGCTTGTAGGTTCAACTGCCAGAACCATGAGATCATGTCTGAAGATCAACATTTGAAAACTGAACATTTAGCCACACTTGAACGTGATGTCTGAAGATCAACATTTGAAAACATAACATGTAGCGAGTATTTTTCAGAATCCAAGAAAGGGATGACATGTTTTTTTTTTGCAGTTTCCTGACAGAAAACGTCATTTTAGAGGAACCCAGGGACTTCTCACACATGAAGAGGCACTCTCAAGGAACCTTCACCAACGACTACAGCAAATACCTGGAGACGAGACGGGCACAAGACTTCATCCAGTGGCTGATGAACTCAAAGAGGAGTAGCAGCGGGTGAGTCAGTGTGCTCTACTTCCATGTGAACGGCGTAACCACGATGTAACCGGATAATAACTGATACATGGATTAAGCCTTAATCTGTATATCGTGTTTCTGATATAAAATGATAGATGTGTTCCCATAAAACCTTGTGTTATGGAAAATTGCACTATTAAAACAACGGGGTTTATGGAAAAAATAAGGATGGAGCAAACCACTGAAAACATAACCAAAGCATCGACCGTTAAGTTCATTACGCTGAGGATGAGATCAAACCCTTCTTAAAGTGTTCTTTAAGTTCAGTTTCTGAGATTTTACCCACACACTTCTTATACACATATACAATTTCCTGACACACTGTTCCCTCATATTTATGGAAACAGAGTATAATTTGTGAAAATCATTAAGGGTTTAACGCTGCAATTTTAAACTCATCAGGGTCAAAATGGTGTATAAGCCAGTGGGAGAGTCTTGTATAGACATCTTAGTATATCCAGTAACTTTACGGAAACAGGCATCATAGCAAAACTGCATATACATATAATGCCCCCATCTGGGTGTTTCGGGTACTGAAAGTGTGTAGGTGATGACTTTCTGGAATTTCTTTAAACAAAAGAAACTCAGAGCTATATTTTCAGTGTTGTTAGTTATAAACACTAATACATACCATCAGTTGATACAATGGTCCTGTAATTTTGTATTGGTAATGAATAAATCAGTTAGTCTGAAAGATCTGATGTGAACAGCGGATCACCCGCAGAAGTTTAATTATGAATTTTGAGATGTTATGAAAATGTATTCGTTTATGAAAGATATTTACAGAGATTCAGTACCATCCTGACATGTCAAACAGGACAGTGGAGACAAATTGCTTATAAGGTGCCGAAATGTATCATCTCTGCATGAGTCTCTGGGTATTTCTATGGCATCGAATATCAAATGATAAGCAGGCTCCATTCCAAGAAACAATGCAGTTAATAGGTGAGAAAATCAGACTCTTCCTCCATTTACGTTCCACTGGAGGTCCTCTCACCTATGGCAGGTACCTGGCGTCTGTCCCTTCACAGGGGTCTGGTAGGACGTCATGCAGACGGCACCTACACCAGCGACTTCAGCTCCTACCTGCAGAACCAAGCTGGCAAGCAGTTCGTCTCTTGGCTGAAGATGGGGCGAGGGGGGCGACAGTAGAGCCTCATGCTCGATATCAACAGGAGAGAGGAAGGAATGGGTGAAGGCAAAGTCAATCATCTGGCACATAATTATTCTGTATTATACAGTTTTCTATGATCTGCACTGTGACTTCACTGGCAGTGTGGTAAATAAATCCCCTGAAACCGACATGCCAGTTTTTTTTTTTTTTATTCATTTTCCATGGTTTGGGGTTTGATGGTTTAAGAGGGAGAATTTTGCACGCAGCAGGGATGAAGGTCCCATGGTGACGATGGTAATGTCAGCAGAAAGCGTCAGAAGCAGGCATAGGTGTTGAGGTTTTCAGCAGAGTTGCTTCAGTTCTGAAATGTTTTGTCTCAGAATTTGACTTCCCAGTTTGTAAAAGATCCTCTAAAATCTTTTTGAGGTATCAGACTAACGAGGAAGCGGCTGCAGCGGCGGACTGGGCTCTAAACCATATGTATGGCCCTTCCCTGTAATACAAAGTTACAGTACTGGTCTACACTGCTAACTGTCTCCCAGTAAGTTCACTACTAAACATTGAAAACCAGTTCAAACCATTCCCAATCCCACAGCTGATTCCAAGTGATAAAATGCACTGGTTTTACCTAGAGGATGCAGCCTGGTATGTTCACACTCAGTACATTCAGTATACTACCATACAACACTCAGAGTGTAATTACCCTGCAAGATAACACTGCAACACTGCATAGGCTGGCTGCTTTTAAACTGTTAGGATGAACTGCTATGGCATGAATAAATATTTATATATACAGCGATATTCCCATTTGACCTGACCCCACTGGCATGACCAAAAACGAATGCTCACATCATTCATGTTCCATCCATCTGCCAACAGCTTTATCCAGCATATGACCATATTCTCATTACTGAAGAAACTGCCGAAAGAGCAGACTGGACTGAGGTCCTGCTCATGATGTAAATCACTCTATTTCAAGCAGTGTCCAATATATTACAATATAATAAAATGTAGCGTAATTAAACAAAAACTTAGACATTACACACCCATAAATATTCACTTCCATTCATTCTTTCAGCATTCAGTCTTGCATAAATTAAATGAAGACAGAGCAGGTTCATGGAAAAATGACAGAACATAACAGTATTTCATGGTGATGGAAAATGTTTCAGAATAATGATAAAAAAAATCATGTGAAATACATTTAAGGCAAACAATTAATTGGTGACTGGCCAGGCATTGGTGACCCAACAGGCATCAAAAGGCAGGAAAGACTGTGAAATTAGTCCCCCCCCCCCGTTGTGGGACATGCAGGGGAGCCTGGGGTTGGCTGTGGTGTGGAGTCGGTGATTCACCACGAACCGCGTCGTCAAGTGGCTCATCCACGAAACAATGCGCCGTCAACCACACTCCCTGAAGCCGCATCGCCAGCCAGGTGAGCCGAGAAGAACCAGGAGGAAAGGCGTCAATCAGCCAGATGCATCGGGGGAATCGGCAAAACCGACAGCGACTGTCTGCTCAGATTTTGCTTGAGTGATAAGAAGTAACGCGATTAGGGACAAGCAGAGCTCCGGGCTGTCACTTAATCTGACGTTGAATGTTTAATTGTTTTCAGCAGCTGTGTCCACATACAACGCTGTCTCATTACACTATGTACATCTACACAGCAGCTGATGACAATAAAGTACCTAGAACCCTTAATTATAACATGATCTTGTTTTTGATCTTGTTCTCCAAACATCCTGGATTAATGAATGCTTGAGCCATAGCTGTCCGGCAGAAAGATTTTGAGCCTAATGGTACCACAGTTCACTACAGCTGTCATTTCAAGGCCGATGATTTTGACAGTCTGATTGTACACTTTGTATACGACAAATAAAATGCTTGGATCCATAAAAGACCTGAATCGAGCAGCTCATGTGAGGAAGTCCACCAATGTCCCTGAGTTGAAATTGTTCTATAAGAACAAATAGACTAAAATTATTCTATCCTGATATGAACAATTACTGAAAATGTTTAGTTGAAGTTTTCTTACATAAGGGGGTACAACAGTTACTGACTGCAAAGGTTCACATATTTTTTCCACACACAAATATACTGTATAATACCAGATCATTTTTGTCAGAATCAGTCTGTCATGTCCCCATATGACCAGCAGAGGTCATTGCTGGCAATTCCGTTCCTTTCCGTTTGTGTCTACTGGTATCACATGCCTCTCCTTTGCGCTTCGTTGGTCCAAGTATATTAGTATTTGCTTGTCTTATGCTCCCCAGTCCAGTCATTGTCATCTTCAGTATCATCACATGTGCGATTCCCTACGTGAATGTTTTCCAGTGTTTCAGGGTACGTCTAGCCTCCCCCATAGGTGTCCGTTCTTTGGTGTAGTACGTCTCTACTGGTCCTTTATTTTCATGTTTATGTTTACCTTGGTTATTATAGCCACCTTTCATTTCACCCTACGTCTGCATTTTGAGTTGTCCCTTCCTTACATGACAATTTTCCTCAACATTTTCAGAGATTTTCACAGTAACTTCAAACTAGATAAAGTTCAGATTAGATAAAGAGAAGTTAAACAAATGGCATAAAAGAGAAAAATGTTCCATTTATTGATTTATTTATTGGGGAAATTTATCCAATGTTACATATTTGACTGTGGGAAAAAAACAGTGACTCATTGTTATCAATAACTGGTGGCACCCAGTTAGGTGACAGTAACCTCAGCAATACATTTCGAGGTCATATTTATGCAAAAACAGAGAAAAAATTAAGAATCATTTGTAGAACACATTTAAAACAACAGAGGTTGGCCAAAGTACTTGCACAAAGAGAAACTAATATTATTTTTCCCGTAACCACTGGAAACCGCATTTAGTGATCATGTCTGTCAGTGTAAAAATTATCGCCATAAGCAGGTGATCATTACAACCGATTTTTAAAATTTGTCTTTATATCTCAGCCACAATACCACTGTAGTGGAGACTACGATAGGGGTCACTCTCCCAGGGCGCTGGGTCTGATTCAAGTTGTGCATATTCCGCAGAGTCGGCTAGAACACCACTTCAGGATCCTGGAGAATCTTTATTTCTTAACTCAGGCGCAACATCCCTTATCCAGTTCTCGCGCTCATGACACAGAGGTTTTCTACAGGTGTGTGTGGTCTAAAGTAAACAGAGGATCGTTAGAGTGCACTCGCAGCGAACTACTCATAACACTCTCAGTTTTCAAATCACAAATGAAACATAGCGACCTTTCTCTTCACATCACAATCCATATCCACGACAGATTACTTATATAGACACAGCACTGCACCGCATGATACATAACACATTGTACAATTATCAACTCTGCCCATTCGCGACAATAACACAGGATTATATGCATATGTAGCCTACATATATAATTCAACATTCAGTTACACATTGCAACACGATAGAAGCGAATAAGGCATTCACTAATTACTTCACTAGTTATTTAAACAGAAGGACTGCAGAGAAATCCTAAAGTTAACCTTGCATACAGTATAATGACGCTGTAAACATAAATGCAACCAGACATAATAGGCCTATTTCTCTCACCTTCGGTCATTTACGCACACTACAGAAATTAACTGCCAGTTAGACACGCATTATCCTTAATAATATTAATATGAGGGGGGGGAATGCAGGAGACTGCAACTAAATTCGCACCGTGTGCCCCACGTGCAACCATGGAAACAAATAAACTAATGGCTGCACCCGAATAGTGTCATAACTGATTTAATGAAGTTTAACTAAATAACAAGAGTTTCTGTCACCAAATCCTTATAACAGCCTGAGGGCGTTTTGTACAATCATCTAATTGACATTTGTAGATTTACTTTATGAATATGCGGTAATAATAATGGGGGCAGCGTGTGGCTCAGTGGGCGAAGCCTGTGTACCTGTAATTACAAGGTTGCCGGTTCAAACCGAGCCTCAGCCCGTCTGTGAGTCCTTGAGCAAGGCCCTTAACCCCCAGCTCCCTGGGCGCCCCAACAGGTGACTGCCCTTTGCGGACAACTTACTCTTCAAAGAGCAAGTTGAGGGAGGCGTAAAAACAATTTCCCCACGGGGATCAATAAAGTATCAGTTATTTAAACGGACAGCGTCACTGTTCACTGAAATTTATTGACTCTTTCAAAATAAAGCAAGCTGCTTCAAAGGCTTTTCAAAGTATACTGTATGTAATTCCGCTGCCGCATCTCGTTAGCTCGTTTTTGGCAATTTGTCATAAGCTTCGATGAGTCTATATAGCCTATTTGTCATTGAGAGAACACTACTCTCTGTGCACGCAGCATTAGCCTCAGGAAGCTACCCAGAAGCAGACGGGTTACCTCAAGGCAAAATAGACCTATCAAAGTAATGTAAAGAAAATAAAAGAAGTACTGTAGTTTTCATTTTTCCATATGATGTTATGTATTTAAAAAAATAGCGCAGTAAGCGCACTACTTCATTGCTAAAGCGAATTATTTAAACAGTGGCTATTTGTACAGAAATGATTGCGTCCCGAAGCGTTTTAGATCATATAAGAGGTTAATCACTATAACCGTGATCACTATTGGCGGTTTCCACCGTATTTGTTTTTATTTGCAGTAGTTTGTCACTGCTGTAGTGCACTTGCCAACATTTTTTCTCACTCACCTGTACCATACCAACTGTCAAGTGACGAGGCAAATAAAGTGATTTCACATCACAATTGGAAATGATCATGACAGTCATTACGGAGTTGAAGGCAATCCAGGCAAAAAAACTTATGTGCTCCACTGGAACCAGAGTGGTGTAATATTTTTAAAACAAAAGAAACTGAAAACATACACACAAAACAACACTATAGTCAAAAGTTGCTGTTGTTCATGGTATCTTGTTATTATTTACCAGCAGAGTCTGTCTTTATAGTGACAAAGGCAAGTCAATAGTGCACTGATATTCTGATTAACTCTAACGGAATTTTGTATAATAAGTTGGGAGCTGTTGCCGCCAGTTGTACCAACAGGCACGAGGCAGTGCCGACAAATCGCTTGTTTTTGCACCGTATTGTCTCGGGAATAGGAAATATTTCCATACAGCGCAAGAGGACTGTCGTGTGGTGACCAGCTCTTGTTCGCTTTTTTCATTTTCTTGCATTTTTGTTACATTTCTCACAAACGTGCCACACCGTGTGTGACCGTCCAAGACACTTAAGACTGGATTTCGTGTCGGCTCAGTGTTTTCCTAATTGTATTTGTCACCGAACAAGATGGCAATGGCAGAATCCTTGCCACTCCGTCATTTACGGTGTACTTGGTGGAAATACTTTCAGCTTCAGAACGAATAAAACACAACTTATTAGAGAATGGATAAATAATAATTATCCATCCATCTATCCATTTTCAATATCCCCGAGGCAAGTAGTAACCCAGGAAGGGACGCCAATCCTTCGACGGGGACACACACCATTCACACACGCCTTCACACCTATACGGACAACATGACGTCACCAATTCACCTGTTTCTGGACTGTGGGGGGAAGTCGCAGGAAACCCAATCATGACAGCGCGAGAATCTGCAAATTCACCGATAAATAATATTTTTCAAACGCCTTATTTATTTTTAAATATTACTGACGCGGGTGGGGTCTCTGGGCTGCAGCCCGTTTTGCGTAAGGTTCTAGAATCTAGGCTACGGGACGCAAATGTTGGTCACATATATAAGCAACTGCACAGCCACATCACAATCATTTGCATCCTGCTTGGCTTGGTAAAGGACCTCTTTGCTTTCTTTGGAGAACGTAGCATTTTAACTCTTAAGGTATTCTAGAGAAAAAATGGCTACCAAAAGGCCCCACTCCGATTGCGACGAGGAGCCTCCAAGGAAGAGAATGAGAGCGAGCCCCGAGTATGAAAGTACTGACGAGCTGAGCACGGCAGACCACAGTACCAAAGATCATAGTACTGAAGCGTCTTGCGGTGGCGCCGGCGACTGCGGTTTCAGGAGACCCTGCAAAGGTTTGAATGAAAAGATGATTGTCTTTGATGAATGAGAATTACAACAAAAATGCTATGTAATAATATTCCTTAATAAAGCTTGCTGCAAGAACAGTTATGAACACTGTCTGGGACGTACAGATTAAATAAATGCATTGATTGATTGATTGATTGATTAAAACTGTGAATGTTTTGGGACAAACTTGAAACCAGACTGATTTCATACTGTAGCTGAGATGGCTTTGAAACCAAGCTTATTCTGACTGCAGCATCTTTTAGGCAAACTAATGATAATACTGAATAAATGTGATGCATGTTGAATGCATGCTACTTAAAGTTAACAGTGAAGTTTCTGCATGTGTGTTATCATAGAGAATGTGCTGCATGGATTCTTTTTTTCAAGTTTATCTGTCTAATGTTGTAGACCGACTGGAAGACCTGTACCACCAGGGGGTGCTGCTGGGACAGGGTGGTTTTGGGTCGGTCTATGCCGGAACTCGAAAGAGCGACGGCCTCCCAGTAAGTCACCAAATGGTGTTGTCGCAATATGCATAGTAATATCTCTCCAGAGATCCATCTTATCACGCCTGTCACAGACATTTATAAAAGGTGACACCTCCTCAAAATGTACTACATTAAATTTGTGATTTTTCCCCTTCTAGGTGGCCATAAAATATGTGACAAGGGACGAGGAGGAGCTAAAAGTGGTAAGTGTTTTCATCAATGGAGCTGGGTTTATTTGCATGAATTTCTGCCTAAATATATGTACGTTCTGCCCTCCCATGCATAGCCTGGACTTGATGACCCCATCCCGCTGGAGGTGGCGCTGATGATGCACGTTAGCCACGAGACATCGTGTGCTAACGTGCTGAAGCTCCTTGACTGGTTTGAGGGGCTCGATGAGTACATTATGATTCTGGAAAGGCCAGATCCCTGCCAGGATCTCTTCCAATTCTGCAAGTCAAAGGGAGGGTTCCTGTCAGAGGATCTGGCCAGACACGTGGTGGCGCAAGTGCTCCAGGCCTTGCGCCACTGCGAGAAACATAATGTGCTTCATCGAGACCTCAAACCAGAAAACCTCCTCATAGAATTGCAGTCTCTACAGGTCAAATTAATAGATTTTGGCTGTGGAGACATTTGGAGGGATTCGGTGTACACCGAATTTGCAGGTTAGTGAGAGAGGCTGATTAAAAGTCTGTTAAATTAACCCAGGATTTAGTAGCAGGTAGTGGGTAACCTAGTGATCAAGAAGTCTGGATTTGTGATCAGACTCCCAGTATGGGAGCTGGATTTGTATTCTGGGGTCCTAACCTGACTCACTTCAGTAAAAATACCCAGCTGTATGAAAAAATTTCACCTTGTTCTTCCAGGGACAGAGGACTACACTCCCCCAGAGTGGTTCCTTAGCCAAAAATACAGAGCTGGCCCCTGCACGGTGTGGTCTCTGGGGGTGACCTTGTACCAGCTAGTGTGTGGCTACCTGCCCTTCCCCACCAAGAGGGCAGCCATTCGAGGCCGCATTAAATTTCCCCCGTCGGTCTCTCCTGGTGAGCAGCTTACTTTTTGTCCCGTGACTCGAGTCCCCCAAAAGGGAGTGTTGCATTATGACTATGTGACTCTGACAATGTATTCTCTCACAGACTGCCGCAACCTGATTAGGCAGTGCCTGAAGCGAAAGGCAGCAGATCGCCTTACCATGCAGCAGATCAAGCTGCATCCTTGGCTTCAGCACTGCTGACCAGGGTCTCTGCCTCTAGAAAGGTTCGCTAATCTTTCATTTAAAAATAATAGGAAAACAAAACATACAGATGATGTAGCAGCTGCATTACATCAAGGTAGCTCATAACCCTCGCCGACCGTTCGTAAAGGAACCATTGTTGTTCTTTGCTTTAGAAACGTAACATCCTTTGAGGCAAGGCAGTGGAAGGCACTGATCAGTCTTGGGGCAGGTAAGAGAAAATGGACATTGTCTCTCACTCCTGTGTCCACCATGAGAGGGTACACAGAGACAGATGGCATAAACATCACAGTGTGCTCTGACATCAGCCATCTTAAATAATGCTGATCTGTCACTGAAATAAAGATGTACATGCCACTTTACAATAAGGCTCCCTTTTGCTACTTGTAAATGGTATTAACTCATTAATAAAAAGAAAAGTGTGTTATACAAGGGGGTACTGAGAAGTTCCTGACTTTGCCCCCTTCCAGTTGAAATAGAAAAATGAGTGTGGGGGCATATGTCAGGGTAATATCTTAGTATGTAACTGTGCAAATATCAGGTCTTTGCAATTCATAAAACTGTTTTCTCTTTTAGTGAGAAGCTGTGATGGCAGAGGCACAAGCAAGTTTCACGTCGTGGGAGTTACGGGCCATCAAGTTTTTGTTTCTCCGGCGAAAATCAGCAAAGGACATTCACACTGAGATGTCACAAACACTGGGGGAGAAGTGTCCTTCATACTGCACTGTCAAAACCTGGATATCGCGTTTCAAGACTGGGCATTTCACCGTTGAAGATGAGCCCCGCAGTGAGCGCCCCCCAACATCAACTGACCCGGCAACCTATGATGCTGCCCATGAGCTCATTATTCAGAACTGGTGAAAAAAGATAGCCCAGATACTTGACTTGACATCTCACGGGAGCATGTTGGATTTGTTATCACCACTATCCTAGACATGCGAAAGCTTCAAATAAGCTTTTGAAAGCTGATGAATAAAATAAATCATAATATATCAATAAATAAAAATGTGTCTCACCAAAAATGTCAGTATTTTGTTGTAATTTTTGTAGATCTCATATCCAAGCACTATCGAACTGTCTTTGTGTTATCTGATTCAATTTTCTCATATAAGTAAAGCTACTGTACACCTTGCAAGCACTCGTATGAAATATCTGTACTATTATGGAAACGTCACACTGGTTGCCACTCTACAACAAGAGTGGGGACACAGTCATGTGTGTAGAGGGTGTAAAGGAGTGGGCTGAGCACACCTGGTGTTGAGACTGAGAGCAGGAGAGGTGTGGGAACCGAGTCTGACCCTCTGGGAGCGACCTGACAGAAAGTCCAGTATCCAACTGCAGGTAGGTGATGGAAGTCCCAAGTCTGCCAGTTTAGACACCAGTCGTTGTGGGAGGATGGTATTAAACGCCGAGCTGAAGTCCACAAAAAGCAGTCTGGCGTAGCTCCCCTGCTGCTCCAGATGGGTCAGGGCAGCGTGAAGGGCTACTTATATTGTGGTACAAGGAAAACAATCCTAATCTTAATATATGTGTAACACTAATATGAGGTCCTGTTGAAGGTGAGGCCATTTCATCATGTCATATCAAAGTTTATTAAGCCAAATAAGCACAAACCATAGGTATACCATGCACATGTTCTGCTGAGCCACACACAGTAAACTGTAAGCTTGAGGTGAAAGCAACTGGACTCATATAACCTATAGTCAGATTTTCACCATGTCATTCAATGGGTTGTTAGGGTCAAACAAAGCAAGGTACATTTGAGATCGGCGGCCCCATGACAGCCGACATGAGACCACCCCCCACACCACCGATCACCGTCTACACCCAAAGCAATAACACCAAGAAGAGCCCAACGTTCGGCACCTACACTGCTTCATCTACACTCCACTTCACGCTCAACCGAGAAGTCAAACAGGAGAGAAGCCCGCCACTCGAGTTCGCGGCGACACATTCCACGGCGCTAGACATCCTCTCCACTCCCCACTGCATGTGACAATCACCCAAAACACCCCACCACACATCCGCACCACCCAGCACCCCCCATCCCTCACATCAATCAAACAAAAGGCCCTCCAGCAATACACACCCTCCCCGAAGCTCCCGCCAAAACATTGCCAAAATATCGTCCTTAAGGCTGTGGTACCAACACAGGTGGAGCGCACGCAGCAGTGGAGATGTTAAAGGTACAGCTTGCAAGCCAACAATAACATCAGGTCAAGGATAGTGTAGATATGGTTCTTGCTTGAGGACAGAGAACATAAGGGCACTACTTGCAGTGTACTTCAACCACTGAGTATTTCCATCGCCAAAGTCTCGCGGCATTGTTTGATGTCACCTGGAATGAAGATGTAATTGGGTACTCGAGGAAAGTGGTCGATAAACTGCTTGTCCATTTGTTGACAAAGGGTTACTTGGGGTTATTCAACAATTGAACCTTTCATCACATTAAATGAAAGTTGTATTGGTACGGAAACATCCTTGTGGTACAAATACTCACTTCCGTTACAAAGACCCCACAACTACAGCTGTCTTTTTGTAATGTGTGTGCAACTGTGGCTGCTTTACTTTTTTTCCCCACACAGCTCCTGTTTCTTAAGTCGCTCATTGCGTACGGTAAAAAAGTTGCTGGAAAAATTGGACAGTTTTATTTGGAAGAGAACAGAATGTAGGACTTTTAGTGTGACTTTTCTATTTGACCATCTAGTCTTACATATACAGAATTTAGCAGATGCTACTATCCAGAGCTACTTACATTTCCACAAATAGTCTCCCTGGAGCTGCTTGGGGTTCAGGGTCTTGCTCAGGGACCCGATGGCAATGCTGGAGGTATGATTTGAACCCACAACCCCGTTTTTAGTTACTGTCCATTACCTAAAGCAGTCAGCAGCTACTTTTGATTCCACCATCTCATTGTTCTTCTGTGAATCCAGAAGCACCACAATGTGTGTGTTGGCATTTAGGTTCTAAAGTGGAGATGAAATAAAGCATTTTGTGGTTGAGTAATTCTACCGTATAACCCTTTATAAATACATGTAATTAAGAAATGCACATTTTGTTTACACAACTGTCTTCTTACCATAAGAACCCAGTGATTGTGATGAAGATTCCATGCACCGATTATAGTCCCACATGTTTCCAGACATACCTGGGAATATAAACACAGTTCTCAGAGTTTAAATGGCTGGCAAGTATCACCAAAATACAAATTGCAGTGATTTTGTTTTGTATATGTAGTATTGTGTACTGTGATTAGATGCAGATATCTTAGATCCATCTATGTTGCTTTATAGAAATAAGGTTTGGGTGGAAATTGACTATGTACTCATGCCTTGTATTCCACATGAAGTCTCACAAAGTCTGACATGGAAGATATGGTGATATGTATTAAATATACTGTTCACATACACTAACTTTCACACTTACCTTTTTCAACAGATGCTTCTTTTGAATATCTTGTCTGCTCTCTAAAATTGCCCCAGTCAAGAAGTGGTCCATGACAAGGACATTATTTTCCAGGTCCAGCTCCTTCTTCATTAGGTGGAGGTAGAAATCTATGGTCTATTGGTAAACAATGGACATATTACTAATATCTGCAGTTGAACAGTTAGAGCAATCATTGTGTTTGAGCATGATCCTTGGAGCATACCTCTCCAACAAGCCTGTTGTTAGGGTTGAGCAAAAGAAAATCTGTGTAACGGATGATGAACATGGCACTGTTGTCAAGACTGGCTACCACAGTGTTGTATGGCTTCTTGGACCACAGTTCTTTAACCTATTAATAGACCAGAGTTACTTGTGTAATTGCTCAGAGATTCTATACAGACTATTGTACAAAAATTAGAATGGGTATAGCAACAATCATTGTTCAGAAACCTTCTGATCTCTACAGTTACACTTTTAATACGGCACATAGCAATCACAACTTATGGAATCAGTCATATATTGAGGCAATCATTATTCTTCTTTTTCCATGTCACATATTTGAACTCTCCAGGAATAAATTAAAAGGTATCAGGATGGTTCCTGAAAACCCCTGCAAGTTTCTCCATCCAAATGAGTATCTGTGGTGTCAGTCTAATATGTTTAAGTTCCTTATGGTTTATACTCAAGTCACCTAAAGTGTATTACTTTTAATACAGTAAAAAGCATTACACATGTTAGTCACTGAAAGGGAAAGAGTAGCCCATACCAATTTTTAATTTAGTTGCTTGACAATTTTCTTATCAATGACTTAAGATAACAATGCCTATTTTAACTGTTATTGAAAGAGTAAAAGCAACATTCAATCTTACTTTACTCATGTGTCCTGGGACATCTGGTTCCAGTACACCACCATACTGTGTAGCAGTGCTTGACTGTGACTGTAATACTAAACGTGAAGTGTTAATCAATGTATCCATCCATCCATTATCTCCCACTTATCCGAGGTCGGGTTGCGGGGGCAGCAGTCTCAGCAGGGATACCCAGACCTCCCTCTCCCCGGCCACTTCATCCAGCTCCTCTGGGGAATCCCGAGGCGTTCCCAGGCCAGCCGAGAGACGTAGTCCCTCCAGCGTGTCCTGGGTCTTCCCCGGGGCCTCCTCCCAGTGGGACATGCCCGGAACACCTCACCAGGGAGGCGTCCAGGAGGCATCCTAATCAGATGCCCGAGCCACCTCATGTGACTCCTCTCAATGTGGAGGAGCAGTGACTCTACTCTGAGTCCCTCCCAAATGACCGAGCTCCTTACCCTATCTCTAAGGGAGAGCCCAGCCACCCTGCCAAGGAAACTCATTTCGGCCGCTTGCACTCGCGATCTCTATCTTTCGGTCACTACCCACAGCTTCGTGATCATAGGTGAGGGTAGAAACGTAGATCGACTGGTAAATCAAGAGCTTCAGCTTTTGGCTCAGCTCTTTCTTTACTATGACAGACTGATGCAGCGCCCACATCACTGCGGACGCCGCACCGATCCGCTTGTTGATCTCCCGCTCCATCGTCCCCCCACTCCTGAACAAGACCCCGAGATACTTAAACTCCTCCACTTGGGGAAGGACCACATCCCCGACCCGGAGAGAGCATTCTACCCTTTTCCGGCTGAGGACCATGGTCTCGGATTTGGAGGTGCTGATTCTCATCCCAGCCGCTTCACACTCGGCTGCGAACTGTCCCAGCGAGAGCTGAAGGTCACGGTCCGATGAGGCCAACAGGACCACATCACCTGCAAAAAGCAGAGACCTAATCTTGAGGTCACCAAACCGGACACCCTCAACGCCGTGGCTTCACCTAGAAATTCTGTCCATAAAAACTATGAACAGAATCAGTGACAAAGGGCAGCCCTGACGGAGTCCAACCCTCACCGGAAACAAGTCCGACTTATTGCCGCCCATGCGGACCAGACTCTGGCACCGGTCATACAGGGACTGAACAGCCCTTAAAAGGAAGCCCGGCACCCCATACTCCCGGAGCACCCCCCACAGGACTCCCCGAGGGACACGGTCGAATGCCTTCTCCAAGTCCACAAAACACATGTAGACTGGTTGGGCAAACTCCCATGAACCCTCCAGAACCCTGCAGAGAGTATAGAGCTGGTCCACTGTTCCACAGCCGGGGCGAAAACCACACTGCTCCTCCTGAATCCGAGGTTAAACAATCCGGCAGACCCTCCTCTCCAGAACCCCCGAATAGACCTTACCAGGGAGGCTGAGGAGTGTGATCCCCCTATAGTTGGAGCACACCCTATGTTCCCCCTTCTTAAAGAGGGAGACCACCACCCTGGTCTGCCAATCCAGAGGCACTGCCCCCCATGTCCACGCGATGCTGCAGATGCGTGTCAACCAGGACAGCCCCACAGCATCCAGAGCCTTAAGGAACTCCGGGCAGATCTCATCCACCCCCGGGCCTCGGCCACTGAGGAGCTTTTTAACCACCTCAATGACCTCCACCCCCGAGATAGGGGAGTCCACACCCAAGCCCCCATACACTGCTTCCACATTGGAAGGCGTGTCAGTGGGATTGAGGAGGTCTTCGAAGAACTCCTTCCACCGACCCAAAACGTCTCGGGTTGAGGTCAGCAGCACCCCATCCCCACCATAAACAGTGTTGATGTTGCACCGCTTTCCCACCCAGAGCCGTCGGATGGTGGACCAGAATTGCCTCGAAGCCGCCTGGAAGTCGTTTTCCATGGCCTCACCAAACTCCTCCCAAACCCGAGTTTTTGCCTCAGCAAATCTGTGCTGGATATCCTTGTGGGCGGAGCTGCATGTCCATTAAAGCCGAACAAAACTACAGCTAAAAGCGGCCCAGATTCGATTGCTTAGATTCACATTCATATTATGAATGAAAATTCACTGTGTAGAAAATATACACATTTGTGCAATATTTCAAACATCATTACATAAGCTTTACACCACCAACCTCTGGTCCAGTGATCCGTTAATTATGTGATCACACAAGACCAATTTTTTCACTCACCTGTACTTCACCAACTGTCGAGCGATGTGACAAATAAAGTGATTTTGTTGTGGGTTTTCCTTCTCCGCCAAATCAGAAATCAGAAGCCGCTTGTGAAGATACAAATTCAGTCTTTATTGCAACAATGAGGCTACAACCAAGACCAGACACTTGCATGTCCAGTACTGTTTCACACCAATTTTTACACATTTTCTTATCGTTTAACAACATCTTGTCACTTAAGCATCATCATTCCCTCAACCATTCACAATCATTTTCTCCCTTGATCCACACCCCTAGGTGATAAGTTTGTCAGTCATTTCTTTTACTGTTTGGTCCCTTGGCTGAACATAATTGTGGTGCGACCATCTCTACTTGGTATTTTTAAAATACTCAGTTGTGAACTCAGGCGAATCCCTTCCCTTCAGTAGCAAACCTTTGCAGCTTCGGCTTGTTGCAAATTGTCTGCCTAAAGGGTTGATAATATATTTGTCCTTCAACATCGTGATAAACTGCAACACTAACTGAGGTGGATATTCATACAACCAGAGCTAACATAAAATAGCTAACTGAAACTTTGAGGTTAACATAAGGTGCAGATACATACTCAGTTGATTACATTATGATGATTACATTGTCTGAGCTGCACTGCAACCAGAGTGGTAAAATATTTTTTAAACAAAAAAAAAAAGAAACTGAAAATTTACACACAAAAAAACTATAGTAAAATGTTATTGTTATCTTTATTTTTATAACTATATTTACCAGTAGTCGGTCTTTAGTGGGAAAGCCAAGTCAAGAGTGCACTGACATACTGGACCCTCTTTGCATACTTCAGAGAATGTAGCATTTTAACTTTTAAATTATTCTAAAGGTAAAATGGGTACCAAACAGCCCCACTCCATTTCGATGAGGTGTCTCTCCAAGGAAAAGAAGGAGAGACAGTACCGAAGAAGAAAGAACCGAGTACGGAAGACCAGAGTATGGAAGAACAAAAGAACAGAACACCAAAGCAACTAGCGGTGGTGCGTTGTTTTCAGTTTCAAAAGACCCTGCAAAGGTTTGAATGAAAAGACGATTGTCTCAAAGTGATAGAGAAAGAGAATTACAACAAATAAAGCGATGTAATAATACTCTAATAAAGCTTGCTTCAAGGACACATGTGAACACTGTCCAGGAGGTACAGATTAAATAAACAAATGCATTAATTGACTGAATGTTCTGGAACAAACTTGAAATCAGACTGATTTGATACCGTAGCCGAGATGGTTCTGAAACCAAGCTTATTCTGACTGCAGCATCTTAAAGGCAAACTAATGATAATACTGAATAAACTGGCCCAAGTCCAGGGTAGGCATGCAGTAATAAAATTTTAATGTTAACAGTGACGTTTCTGCATGTGTGTTATAGAGAATGTGCTGCATGTTGAATGCATGCTACTTAAAGTTAAGAGTGAAGTTTCTGCATGTGTGTTATCATAGAGAATGTGCTGCATGGATTCTTTTTTTCAAGTTTATCTGCCTAATGTTGTAGACCGACTGGAAGACCTGTACCACCAGGGGGTGCTGCTCAGACAGAGTGGTTTTGGGTCGGTGTATGCCGAAACTCGAAAGAGCGACAGCTTCCCAGTAAGTCACCAAATGGTGTTGTCGCAATATGCATAGTAATATCTCTCCAGAGATCCATCTTATCACGCCTGTCACAGACATTTATAAAAGGTGACACCTCCTCAAAATGTACTACATTAAATTTGTGATTTTTCCCCTACTAGGTGGCTATAAAACATGTGAAAAGGGACGAGGAGGAGCTAAAAGTGGTAAGTGTTTTCATCAATGGAGCTGGGTTTATTTGCATGAATTTCTGCCTAAATATATGTACGTTCTGCCCTCCCATTCATAGCCTGGACTTGATGACCCCATCCCGCTGGAGGTGGCGCTGATGATGCACGTTAGCCCCGAGACATCGTGTGCAAACGTGCTGAAGCTCCTTGACTGGTTTGAAGGGCTCGATGAGTACATTATGATTCTGGAAAGGCCAGATCCCTGCCAGGATCTCTTCCAATTCTGCTTGTGAAAGGGAGGGTTCCTGTCAGAGGATCTGGCCAGACACGTGGTTGCGTAAGTGCTCCAGGCCTTGCGCCACTGCCAGAAATATAATGTGCTTCATCGAGACCTGAAACCAGAAAACCTCATACAAATGCAGTCTCTACATGTAAAATTGATTGATTTTGGCTGTGGAGACATTTGGAGGGATTCGGTCTACACCGAATTAGCAAGTTAGTGAGAGAGGCTGATTAAAAGTCTGTTAAACTAACCCCTAGTTTAGTAGCAGGTAGCGGTTAACATAGTGATCAAGAAGTCTGGATTTGTGATGAAACTCCCAGTATAGGAGCTGGATTTGTATTCTGGGGTCCTAACCTGACTCACTTCAGTAAAAATACCCAGCTGTATGAAAAACTTCACCTTGTTCTTTCAGGGACAGAGGACTACACACCCCCAGAGTGGTTCCTTAGCCAGAAATACCGAGCTGGCCCCTGCACGGTGTGGTCTCTGGGGGTGACATTATTCCAGCTGGTGTGTGGCTACCTGCCCTTCCCCAGCAAGAGGGCAGCCATTGAGGCCACATTAAATTTCCCCTGTCGGTCTCTCCTGGTGAGCAGCTTACTTTTTGTCCCGTGACTCGAGTCCCCCAAAAGGGAGTGTTGCATTATGACTATGTGACTCTGCCAATGTATTCTCTCACAGACTGCCGGAATCTTATTAGGCAGTGCTTGAAGCGGAAGGCAACAGATTGCCAGACCATGGAGCAGAGTGAGCTCCATCCTTGGCTTCAGCACTGCTGACCAGTGAGCTGAGGGTCACTGCAAAAAGTACCTCTGCCTCTAGAAAGGCTTGCTAATCTTTCATTTAAAAATAATAGGAAAACAAAACATACAGATGATGTAGCAGCTGCTTTACGTCAAGGTAGCTCATAACCAGTTCCTGTTGGTTCCTGAGCACAGCTTTCTTTTCAGTGCCCTCATACTTTCTTTTGCAGAAGACTGATGTGACGTGTGCCATAAGACAGGAAGTGCAGGATAGCGGCATCTAGACACAGGGACAGAAGGCATAAACATCACAGTGTGCTCTGACATCAGCCATCTTAAATAATGCTGATCACTCAAAGATGTACTTATACACATGCTTTTTACAAGTGTTTTTCATTTAATGTCGTCTTTGTTGATTTATTGTGGAAAATGATCCAATATTACATACTTGTCTGGGGAACAAAGCCGTGACTCGATCATTGCTGTAACTAACTGGTGTCACCCAGTTGGGTAACAGTTCACTTAAAACGTTTCCAGATCATATTTATGCAGGAAGATAGAATTTGAAAGGGTTCACAAATTTTATAGAATCACATGTAGAGCACAAAAATCTATTTTTCCTGTAACCACTGCAGTGAGCACTTTTGTCTATGTGAAATTGATCATTACAAGCAGATGATCGTTATAACCGATTTTTAAAATTTGTCTTTCTATCTCAGGCACAATACCACTGTAGTAGAGACTACGGTTGGGATCACTCTCCCAGGGCACTGGGTCTGATTCTGGGTCTGTATATCCCAGCGTGTCGGCTACAGCACCACTTCAGGATCAGGATCAGGATCCTGGAGAATCTTTATGGCTTAATTCAGGCCTAATATCCCTTATCCAGTTCTTGTATAGCACAGGGGTTTTGTACAAGTGTGTGTGTGTGTGTGGACTAAAGCAGGGGTAGCCAATCTTATCCGCAAAGGGCCGGTGTGTATACAGGTTTTTGGGATAACCTGTAGGTCAGCTGTTCAAACCCAGGTGTGAGGACTCTTTCAGCCAATCAGTCCTCTAATTAAGGAGTTCCAGTGAAAACCCGTATACACACCGGCCCTTTGCGGATAAGATTGGCTACCCCTGGTCTAAAGGAAACAGAGGATCCTTGGTGATCCATGGATTGAAAATAGGGAACCAAATGGGATCCAAATGGGATACAACTGGGACCCATTTGGGCAATTGTGACTGGACCCATATCAGACCCAGACCATATCTTCATGTGGGCCCATGTGTGTTTTAAATGGGAAATATAACTGATTCAAATTAGGTTTGGCCATAGGTTCCGTGGAGGACCCACATGAGTCTACCCAAGTGGGTTCTGTGTGGAATTCAAATGTGTTATATTTGGTGTGGCTCAGAGGATTAGGCCTCCGCGCTGGTAACTAGAAGGTCACCAGTTCAAGCCCAGCCTCAGCATACCTGTGGACCCTTGAGAGAAACCCCCAGCTCCCTGGGCACTGCTACAGGAGAAGCCCGTCACTGCTAAGCTTGCTCTCATCTATGGAGAGCAAGAGGGGATAGGCAAAAGAAAATTTCACTACAGGGGTTAATAAAGCAAATTCATTTCAAAGATAAAAGTATAGAACTGTCCAAAATGTCTTGGTGTTGTTATAGCACAGGAACAAAATCACAAATGTCCTACGGTGGCCTAGTGCTGATCTCTGTTTTAGTAAGAATATGTGGACCATCTGAACCATAATGCAAATTGGAAAACTGAAATAGTGGTTTTCCAATTCAAGTGTTATGTGATATTCAAATGATAAGTCAATACCAATGCATTTTCACAGGCTTCCACTTAACATATATCCCATTAAGGATGGTAGAGTAAACTTTTTCCACAGCCTCTACTAGGATATAAGAAATCTCTCTCTCCCCAGCAAGAGAGAACTAGATGGTTAAAGTGTACTTACTATAAACAACTTCAAAAAGCTGGCAATTATGAAATGCTCGCTTGCCATGGCGCCCAAAGAGGTTGTCCCTCAGGACAAGGTCACTAGTCACCAGGAAATAGCACCACCTATTTCAGAGAGTACAGAAATCTGAAAATATAGTTCACGCACAGTAACATTTATTACAATGAAATTCACTGTACAATCAAACTGAACCTGTCAATCCAAATCAACTAAGATATAAAATTTTTACTACATTATTCATAAATGTAGGATCAGCCAGTCTTTCTTCCAGTGAATCCATATCAGCAAAGTTGGTCAAAGGAAAATTTGCACCTTCAGGAAGCTGACAGTCTCCATGTTTCAAGAGTGCATTTAACATTTTTCCATTGATTTGCTGTGTATCCTTAATTTCTTCAAGTACAGCCAGGACTCGGCAAAGAATGGAATTCATTGCTTTTCTTGGTGTGCCTGCTACGGGGCTGATGATTGGCTGGTGTTGTTGTGCTGCAGGGCTGGTGATATGTTGGCCTCCTTGCAAGAGTATAACAATTAAACCAACTATCAGTATATCGATCGGTAAAACACATGTATTACTAGTGTTGGTAAGCACTTTGGGAAAATGACAATTCATTAGCTTCATAACTATTAAAATGGTTGATTGTCTTAGTACACATATGAACTCCAAGAAATGCATATAATTGACTACAGTCCTAACTTTGTGTGCCATGCGGCTGGAGTCGGACTAGCCACCTGCACGGCTGGTGATGTTCTGGCTTCAGTGCTGCAGGGCTGGTGATATACTGACCTCCTAGTAAGAATACAGCAATGGAATCATTAGTCAGTAATGGAAATGGCATGAAATTGCCTAAATATTAGCATGTGGAGAAATGGCTTTAAAAAGCATCTTGCAAAAATAACTGCTATTCATAAAATAATTTCACAGTATGGAAGATTCTAACAAAAGCAAAAAGGAGTGACTTGTAATTTCCTGTAACAAGTACGCTACATAAGAGAACCAGGCCGATATTTACTGCCACCACCTTTGATTTAATAATGCTGGGGAGGCCCAGCCAAATAAGGACGCCAAGGCAGAAGAAAATATTTTATTAAAGACTCCACAGATTACAGCTCCTTCCCAAGAAGGAATGCTACAAATTCAACCCTACTCCACTGAGAATCAAACTGTACAGCACGGCAAGCTTAAAGTCACAATAACTGGGTGTTTTTAGATCCAGATAATATAAAACACGGCAAGCTTTTAGTCACAACGCAAGTGCATTCACACTACACGCACCAAACGGAAACATTCCCAGCTTTCCTTCTAACCCCGCCCTCATGCTCACAAGCCATAATCCGTAGATAAAATTCATAGTTTTCTCTTTCACACATCCCAAAATTCCACAGGGAAAAAGCCGACAGGGCTTATATCATTCCTCCGGTCCTCGCTGCCAGCCCTAAAACAAACGCAGTTCCTATTCTTCTCTAAACATTTACCCCCCCTATACAATTAACTATCTTCGTCCGTAACAGGTGTTCCGGGCAATTCAGTTTCCCTATGTTTCCCCTGTCGCGCGCTGATTTGTACACGGTTTCGCTGTTGTTTTCATGTCTTTTTACGAAGCTCTTGAGGTAAACAAGCCACATATTTTAAAACATCACATGTTTTTTGTTTTTACTGATAATAAATGAAAGTATTTAATTCGCTGGATAGAGATATTTCTTGATGAAAACGGTATAGTATTGCTTATAAGACTATATTATGCGTGACGATCTACTGTATTCGCATGTAATAATGTACCTGAGTGGTTTTCAGACATCCCACATACATATTTGCCTAAATATTAGGAGAAACATTATTTCCTGACATCCAGGATATTTGGTTCCCCCCTGTTAAAACAGGTATACAGCAACTCTGGGCCTCGGTACTAATAACAATACAGTATTCACATGTAATAATGTACTTGAGTGATTTTCAGACATTTCACATACCTCTTTGCTTTAATATTAGGGGAAACATTATTTCCCGATAGACAGGGGAAACATAGGGAAACCGAATTGCCCGGAACACCGGTCTAACATCAACGACGGACACAACAAGTTGAACAACGTCTCCCAGCCCAAAGTTTCTCATACAGTCTCTTCCCGTTACTACCGGCCGTCCCCAAATTCCCAACTTTCTGTCCTGTTTTTAATAAAATTAAGAAACAACTGAGCCGATACGAAATGCAGTCTAAGGTGTCTTGGTCGTCACAGACAGTGTAGCACGTTTGTGTGAAATTTAACAAAAATGCAAGAAAATGAGAAAAGCGAACAAGAGCTGGTCACCGAACGACAGTCCTCTTGCGCTGTATGGAAATATTTCCTATTCCCCAGAGACAATACGGTGCAAAAACAAGCGATTTGTCGGCACTGCCTTGGCCTGTTGGTACAACTGGTGGCAACAGCTCCCAACTTATTGTAGTGAGAGGTCTGTGTGTGTGGAGGGGGGAGGGATTGGCATGGCAAGTTAATTAAGTGGCCACACCTGGGTTGTTAGGGATGTGGGATTAAAAGAGGGAGAATACAGGGTTCGGGAGAGTCGTGCTGAATGAGAGCTTGCGTGTTAGACACAGTACTCGTTGGTTCTGGGAGGGAGGTGCCGCTCGTATGCCGTGTAGGGCTGCCGGCGGCGAAGACAGATAGCGGGCGGCAGGGATAGCTTCCGGTGTGGTAGGGAGAGGAGAGTTAGGACGGGGGAGTTAGGAGTGCATGATCGCTGCTGAGTTTAAAGTGTTGGGTGGAGGTGAATAGCGGCATCCCCATAGTGACGTAGCGGCTGGGGAACTCCCTTTCCGCGTGGTGTCTTTGCTTGCGGACCTGTGCGAAGTAACGTTCTTTCCCCGTGGGAGGGTCTTGAGCCTCGTGGGAGGACACGTTTTAATCTTGTCCGTGTATGTTTGTTTGTGTTTTTTAAAGTAAGCAGCGTAGCCGCTAGGAGTCGGGGCGGGACCAGAGAGGTGGTACCGGTTCCGTGACGCTTTCCTGTGCCCGAAGTGTGGGGATTACTGAGTATTGCAGTGCTATTGGTGTGCCGTGCCCTGATAGGGATGTGGTGTGGTGCGGGATTTATTGTGTGGTAACGTGGGTTAACACACGTTTGGAAGGGTTGGTTTGCTATGGGGAGATAGCGGGGCCGGACCCTTTTGTGAACCCAGGTCCGACCTGATCGGTCGCTGTATGAATTGTATTGAATAAAACTTGTTGTAATTGTAGTACAAGTCTTGTGGTGGTCTATTCCTCCCTTACAACCTCCAACGCTATTTTAGGTTTATTACATTATTATACAAAATTACGTTAGAGTTCATTAGAATGTAAGTGCACTATTTACTTGCCATTTCCTGACAGATCATTAGTCAACTCATAAGGTAGATGATTCCAGCAAGCATTCTTACTAATCAAAATTTAAGCAAAATTTCTTCTATTGTGCTACTTCGATCGCCGTTCCCTTCAACGAATTTAATACATCGTGTATTATTTTAATCAATTTATAATATTTACTTATTCAATAATGATACACTGCCATAAAATATAATGGGGAAAATACACTATGGTAAAATTTACGTATAAGTTATTCAGATACACTTGTATCACCACAGTTAGAGGTTCCTCCACTGTAAAAAATAGGCCGCCTTATTTTTTATTATTAAAATATTCTCACATTGAAATTAAATAAATATACGAAACGTTTTGATTTTCTTTAAATTTAAATTTGCCAATTTCCCCCTAGAATCTAGAAAATAAAAGGTACCCCAGGCCAAAACTCACCGCGGATGCATATCATAACTGGCCGTGAAATGTCGTTGGAGATGGAAGCAGCCAGAGGCGGGAAGAGCGAGCGGGTGGGAACGCAGGCGCGAGCCGGGAAGGTGAGTACAAATTTTATATAAGTAGTAAGCATATAAGTGGTAAGCAGAAAAAAACCGTTTGTTTTGTCAGTGAAATGTTCTGTATATGGCTGTTATTTTGGGCATGAGTTTTCCCGTAGTGTTAAGTGATAAATAATTACATTAGTGATACGTTACAAGACCAGCCGCAGATGGCCGAAGCCGCGGATAAAGCTAAACCACCCACGGACCTCAAATATAATGTGATTATCCTGTACTTACATATGGTAATTGATAAAGCACATTAAGGCATTACCAACATAAAATACATGGACCATTATGATTATACAGTACTGTACAGCTGCACTTTATCGAACGAACGAAAGAGATTCTGACGCTTTAGCAAGAGATAAACGAGCATATATCATGTATCGACCATACTATTTTGCCTGAATACAAATCAAAATAATGTAGTGAACGGCTCTGGGTGTGGTCGCTCCCTGCATGTTAATGAGGAACACCTGTGGCGGGGGGAGGGGTTAATCGCCGAACAAGACGGCAATGGCAGATTCCTTGCCGCTCCGTCATTTACGGTGTACTTGGTGGAAATACTTTCGGCTTCGGAACGAATAAAACACAATATTTTAGAGAATGGATAAATAATAATTATCCATCCATTTTCAATATCTCCGAGGTAGGTAGTAACGCAGGAAGGGACGCCAATCGATCGACGGGGACACACGCCTTCACACCTACGGACTGTGGGGGGAACTCGGAGGAAACCCAACCATGACAGGGGAAGAACATACAAATTCACTGCTAAATAATATTTTCAAATACCTTATTTACTTTAAAATAATATGACTGGACCCGCCACAATTGAACCGCGCTTTTCTGAAACTCGCAGATGCGCGTGCGCCTCACTAATAGTCAACAAAAGAGTCACAGCAAACTGATGATCTGTTTGTGGTTCTTGGTAAGTGCATTTTGAAACTATATTAAGACTGACATCATGTTAGTCTGTTAAATATCTCTATCAAACATTAAGTTTTCTAACTTAGTTTACACTGACTGACATTATGGAAGCCGTAGTCCTTTTAGTCAGACAGGCTAACAGGGTGAGCTGACAGCTATAGCTGATATAGTCCTATCCATGCGATTAAAAAATATAACTAAAACGAAAGTGGGCTTAAAGTAAAAATTAGCGATTATGGTGAGAGCTTGTTTGGTGAATATCTCCGCGAAACTACTACATGTCCATCCATTGTGTGTTAAATCTTAGCCAATGTCACTAGCTAACGTTATCCGAGCCGCTGACCGCTTTGGCTTGTGTTAGAAGTTATTGAGGATGTTAAGTGGAATGAGGTGTCGGCAGTATTTTTGTACGCCTGTGTAAAATATGTTTATTTAGATTTAAAGTGTATTTTATCTATGAGATGAAACATTAAGTGTATTATTCCCTCCTTTTTTCAGTTTCTTACTTTTCGTTCATTTCAAATTCAGATTCTCATTGAATTTTGCTTCCAGCGTTACTGTAGTGTTACTGAGTCTTCAGTGTTTCCGCTAGGTTTACAGCTGGAAAGGTAACCTTAATGATTGGAGGTTTTTACAGCCCTGCCTGTTCAACAGGTGGCTGATATTTTTAATTTTGATATCAGAGCATTTAATTGGTCAGGATCTGAAGAAGATTTGAGAAGGATATGAAGTAATTTGGCTAAAATGGCATCAGAAAAGCATTCATACCCCTCCTTTAACTGTCTCAATGACTTGAACCCCTCTCTATCTTCTTTGTTCTTTGCATCTCACTAATTCAGTCTATCTTTTCCACAGGTGGTGATGCTGGCTTCAGTTGTGGGGGAGAGATACCAAAAATCTGACTTGGAACATTTTAGCACATATTTTTTTCTGACAGTGTGGCTAAGGCAATCAATTGGAAAGGTGTCAATAACAAGAGGAAGTTCAGTGAAAAGACGCATTTTATTCCGTTATTATTTTTTGTTTATTTTTTATTTGCTTTGTGTGCTTTTTATATGTTGTAGGGGCTGTGCAGAAGAGTCATCTGTCTGAAAAAGCAACAGACACCAAGATAAATGGGCATGCCATCAGGTGGGTCAATTTAGCCAGCGACCGCAGGGGTGGCTGCAGTGTCCGGTCACACGTAGTGCCAGCAACATTAAGAAATGATGGGTCTCAGTTAGGGATGTAAGCAATTAATCGTTATCAATTAATTGTCGATAAGAAATTACTCGATTAAAATTAATTAATTGCAATTAATTGTATTTTGAACCCATAATTCCTTGCCAGTCCTCGTGGGGCGCACTTGACGCCAGACGTACTTGACGCACACGTGGGAACACAAGCAAACAACAGATAAAACAACAGATAAAAGACAAACGGTACACAGGATGAAGAGGGCAAAACGGAGTGCAGTATGGAGCCACTTCAAGTTGGTCAATGACGACAACGACGCCAAATGCACAATATGTGGAAGTATTTTGAAGTAAATAGAAAAATTGCCGCTTAGCAATTAATCGATCATCGATCGATAAGATGAAACAACTATTGATTAATGAATTACTCGATAATTTGCATCCCTAGTCTCAGTAAAACCCGCAGGAACATAATTTACCTGACATATCAAAATGTGGCTTAGTAGTGGTGTTGAAAGGTTGCATGATGCATTATTATTAAAAAAAATATATACATATGATATTGAATTTATATACAATTTATTCCACACAAGCTTCTTACAATGCTTTTGAACATTTACATTTTTCTTATGACTGGAGTTTTTGTAATAAATTTTAAAAAATGTTGTGTTCTGGATGAGTTTGAGAAAAAAAAAATAATAATAATAACTGTTTTGAAAATGAGAAATGTGTGGCCCGGATGTAGCTGGAACAATTAATCACAAACCAGGGCCATTTTAACTTTTAAATTATTCTAGAGGAAAATGGGTACCGAAGAGGAAAGTACAGATGAACCAAGTACCGAAGTCCATAGTATGGAAGAACAAAAGAACCGGGTACCAAAGCGACTTGTGGTGGCATGGTGATTTCAGTTTCAAAAGACCCTGCAAAGGTTTGAATGAAAAGATGATTGTCTTTGATAGAGAATGAGAATTACACCAAATAAAAGCGATGTAATAATACTTTAATACAGCTTGCTGCAAGGAAACGTACAAATTAAATAAACAAATGCATTGATTGATTGATTAAAACTGTGAATATTTTGGAACAAACTTGAAACCAGACTGATTTCATACCGTAGCTGAGATGGTTTTGAAACCAAGCTTATTCTGACTGCAGCATCTTTTAGGCAAACTAATGATAATACTGAATAAACTGGCCCAAGTCCAGGATAGACATGCAGTAATAAACTTTAAGTAGCATGCATTAAAATTTAACAGTGAAGTTTCTGAATGTGTGTTATCATAGAGAATGTGCTGCATGGATTCTTTTTTTCAAGTTTATCTGCCTAATGTTGGAGAAAGATTGGAAGACCTTTACCACCAGGGGGTGCTGCTTGGACAGGGTGGTTTTGGGTCGGTGTATGCCAGAATTCGTAAGAGCGACGGTTTCCCAGTAAGTCTCCAAATGGTGTTGTCACAATATGCATAGTAATATCTCTCCAGAGATCCATCTTCTCACGCCTGTCACAGACATTTATAAAAGGTGACACCTCCTCAAAATGTACTACATTAAATTTGTGATATTTCCCCTTCTAGGTGGCCATAAAATATGTGAAAAGGGATGAGGAGGAGCTAAAAGTGGTAAGTGTTTTCATCAATGGAGCTGGGTTTATTTGCATGAATTTCTGCCTAAATATATGTACGTTCTGCCCTCCCATTCATAGCCTGGACTTGACCCCATCCCTCTGGAGGTGGCGCTGATGATGCACGTTAGCCCCGAGACATCGTGTGCAAACGTGCTGAAGCTCCTTGACTGGTTTGAGGGGCTCGATGAGTACATTATGATTCTGGAAAGGCCAGATCCCTGCCAGGATCTCTTCCAATTCTGCTTGTCAAAGGGAGGGTTCCTGTCAGAGGATCTGGCCAGACACGTGGTGGCACAAGTGCTCCAGGCCTTGAGCCACTGCCAGAAACATAATGTGCTTCATCGAGACCTCAAACCGGAAAACCTCCTCATACAAATGCAGTCTCTACAGGTGAAATTAATAGATTTTGGCTGTGGAGACATTTGGAGGGATTCGGTGTACACCGAATTTGCAGGTTAGTGAGAGAGGCTGATTAAAAGTCTGTTAAATTAACCCAGGTTTTAGTAGCAGGTAGTGGGTAACCTAGTGATCAAGAAGTCTGGATTTGTGATCAGACTCCCAGTATGGGAGCTGGATTTGTATTCTGGGGTCCTAACCTGACTCACTTCAGTAAAAATACCCAGCTGTATGAAAAATTTCCACCTTGTTCTTCCAGGGACAGAGGACTACACTCCCCCAGAGTGGTTCCTTAGCCAGAAATACCGAGCTGGCCCCTGCATGGTGTGGTCTCTGGGGGTGACATTATTCCAGCTGGTGTGTGGCTACCTGCCCTTCCCCAGCAATTCGAGGCCACATTAAATTTCCTCCGTCAGTCTCTCCTGGTGAGCAGCTTACTTTATTCCCGTGACTCGAGTCCCCCAAAAGGGAGTCTTGCATTATGACTAACTATGTGACTCTGACAATGTATTCTCTCACAGACTGCCGCAACCTAATTAGGCAGTGCTTGAAGCGGAAGGCAGCAGATCGCCTTACCATGGAGCAGATCGAGCTGCATCCTTGGCTTCAGCACTGCTGACCAGGGTCTCTGCCTCTAGAAAGGTTCACTAATCTTTCATTTAAAAATAATAGGAAAACAAAACATACAGATGATGTAGCAGCTGCATTACATCAAGGTAGCTCATAACCCTCGCCGACCGTTCGTAAAGGAACCATTGTTGCTCTTTGCTTTAGAAACTTAACATCCTTTGAGGCAAGGCAGTGGAAGGCACTGATCAGTCTTGGGGCAGGTAAGAGAAAATGAACATTGTCTCTCACTCCTGTGTCCACCATGAGAGAGTACACAGAGACAGATGGCATAAACATCACAGTGTGCTCTGACATCAGCCATCTTAAATAATGCTGATCTGTCACTGAAATAAAGATGTACGTGCCACTTTACAATAAGGCTCCCTTTTGCTACTTGTAAATGGTATTAACTCATTAATAAAAAGAAAAGTGTCTTATACAAGGGGGTACTGAGAAGTTCCTGACTTTGCCCCCTTCCAGTTGAAATAGAAAAATGAGTGTGGGGGCATATGTCAGGGTAATATCTTAGTATGTAACTGCAAATATCAGGTCTTTGCAATTCATAAAACTGTTTTCTTTTTTAGTGAGAAGCTGTGATGGCAGAGGCACAAGCAAGTTTCACGTCGTCGGAGTTACGGGCCATCAAGTTTTTGTTTCTCCGGCGAAAATCAGCAAAGGACATTCACACTGAGATGTCACAAACACGGGGGGAGAAGTGTCCTTCATACTGCACTGTCAAAACCTGGATATCGCGTTTCAAGACTGGGCATTTCACCGTTGAAGATGAGCCCCGCAGTGAGCGCCCCCCAACCTCAACTGACCCGGCAACCTATGATGCTGCCCATGAGCTCATTATTCAGAACTGGTGAAAAAAGATAGCCCAGATACTTGACTTGACATCTCACGGGAGCATGTTGGATTTGTTATCACCACTATCCTAGACATGCGAAAGCTTCAAATAAGCTTTTGAAAGCTGATGAATAAAATAAATCATAATATATCAATAAATAAAAATGTGTCTCACCAAACATGTCAGTATTTTGTTGTAATTTTTGTAGATCTCATATCCAAGCACTATCAAACTGTCTTTGTGTTATCTGATTCAATTTTCTCATATAAGTAAAGCTACTGTACACCTTGCAAGCACTCGTATGAAATATCTGTACTATTATGGAAACGTCACACTGGTTGCCACTCTACAACAAGAGTGGGGACACAGTCATGTGTGTAGAGGGTGTAAAGGAGTGGGCTGAGCACACCTGGTGTTGAGACTGAGAGCAGGAGAGGTGTGGGAACCGAGTCTGACCCTCTGGGAGCGACCTGACAGAAAGTCCAGTATCCAACTGCAGGTAGGTGATGGAAGTCCCAAGTCTGCCAGTTTAGACACCAGTCGTTGTGAGAGGATGGTATTAAACGCCGAGCTGAAGTCCACAAAAAGCAGTCTGGCACAGCTCCCCTGCTGCTCCAGATGGGTCAGGGCAGCATGAAGGGCTACTCATGTTGTGGTACAAGGAAAACAATCCTAATCTTAATATATGTGTAACACTGATATGAGGTCCTGTTGAAGGTGAGGCCATTTCATCATATCATATCAAAGTTTATTAAGCCAAATAAGCACAAACCATAGGTATACCATGCACATGTTCTGCTGAGCCACACACAGTAAACTGTAAGCTTGAGGTGAAAGCAACTGGACTCATATTTATATGGACACATATATTGAATGACAAGGTGAAAATCTGACTATAGGTTTATAGTCAGATTTTCACCTTGTCATTCAATGGATTGTTAGGGTCAAACAAAGCAAGGTACATTTGAGATCGGCGGCCCCATGACAGCTGACATGAGACCACCCCCCACACCACCGATCACCGTCTACACCCAAAGCAATAACACCAAGAAGAGCCCAACGTTCGGCACCTACACTGCTTCATCTACACTCCACTTCACGCTCAACCGAGAAGTCAAACAGGAGAGAAGCCCGCCACTCGAGTTCGCGGCGACATATTCCACGGCGCTAGACATCCTCTCCGCTCCCCACTGCATGTGACAATCACCCAAAACACCCCACCACACATCCGCACCACCCAGCACCCCCCATCCCTCACATCAATCAAACAAAAGGCCCTCCAGCAATACACACCCTCCCCGAAGCTCCCGCCAAAACATTGCCAAAATATCGTCCTTAAGGCTGTGGTACCAACACAGGTGGAGCGCACGCAGCAGTAGAGATGTTAAAGGTACAGCTTGCAAGCCAACAATTACATGACAATTTTCCTCAACATTTTCAGAGATTTTCACAGTAACTTCAAACTAGATAAAGTTCAGATTAGATAAAGAGAAGTTAAACAAATGGCATAAAAGAGAAAAATGTTCCATTTATTGATTTATTTATTGGGGAAATTTATCCAATGTTACATATTTGACTGTGGGAAAAAAACAGTGACTCATTGTTGTCAATAACTGGTGGCACCCAGTTAGGTGACAGTAACCTCAGCAATACATTTCGAGGTCATATTTATGCAAAAACAGAGAAAAAATTAAGAATCATTTGTAGAACACATTTAAAACAACAGAGGTTGGCCAAAGTACTTGCACAAAGAGAAACTAATATTATTTTTCCTGTAACCACTGGAAACCGCATTTAGTGATCATGTCTGTCAGTGTAAAAATGATCACCATAAACAGGTGATCATTATAACCGATTTTTAAAATTTGTCTTTATATCTCAGCCACAATACCACTGTAGTGGAGACTACGATAGGGGTCACTCTCCCAGGGCGCTGGGTCTGATTCAAGTTGTGCATATTCTGCAGAGTCGGCTAGAGCACCACTTCAGGATCCTGGAGAATCTTTATTGCTTAACTCAGGCGCAACATCCCTTATCCAGTTCTCGCGCGCATGACACAGGGGTTTTCTACAGGTGTGTGTGGTCTAAAGTAAACAGAGGATCGTTAGAGTGCACTCGCAGCGAACTACTCATAACACTCTCAGTTTTCAAATCACAAATGAAACATAGCGACCTTTCTCTTCACATCACAATCCATATCCACGACAGATTACTTATATAGACACAGCACTGCACCACATGATACATAACACATTGTACAATTATCAACTCTGCCCATTCGCGACAATAACACAGGACATTTACTAAATGACTACAGACCCATTGCTTTGACGCCTGTAGTTATGAAGTCCTTTGAGCGCCTCGTACTCCGCCACCTCAAAGCCACCACTGACCACCTGCTGGACCCCATGCAGTTTCCCTACAGAGCCAACAGATCTGTAGACGATGCTGTCAACATGGCCCTACACTTCATGCTCCAGCACCTTGACTCCCCAGGAACATACGTTAGAATCCTTTTTGTGGATTTTAGCTCCGCCTTCAACACCATCATCCCAAACCTCCTGCACGACAAGCTCTCCGACCTTCATGTACCCGACTCCACCTGCAGATGGATCACAGACTTCCTGACCAACAGGAAGCAACACGTGAAGATGGGAAAGAATATTTCTATCTCCCAGACCATCAGCACCGGATCGCCGCAAGGCTGCGTCCTTTCTCCCCTCCTATTCTCCCTCTACACCAACAGCTGCACCTCCACCCACCCGTCTGTCAAGCTCCTGAAATTTGCAGATGACACCACCCTCATCGGACTCATCTCTGATGGGGACGAGTCTGCCTATAGGCAGGAGATTGATCACCTGGTGTCCTGGTGCAACGGGAATAACCTTGAGCTCAACTCCCTGAAGACAGTTGAGATGACTGTGGACTTCAGGAGAAGCTCTGCCCCACCTCTACCCATCTCCCTGCTCGGCTCACCAGTCACCGCTGTGGAGTACTTCCGCTTTCTGGGCACCACGATCAGCAAGGACCTTAAGTGGGAGATGAACACCTGTTCTCTCACTAAAAAAGCCCAACAGAGAATGTTCTTCCTAAGGCAGCTGAAGAAGTTCAGTCTGCCTAAGTCTATGATGGTGCACTTCTACACTGCCATCATTGAGTCCATTCTCACCACCTCCATCACTGTCTGGTACCCTGCTGCCACTGCTAAGGACAAGAGCAGACTACAGCGCATCATTCACTCCGCTGAGAAGACAATCGGCTGCAACCTTTCACCTCTACAGGACCTGTACGAGTCCAGGGCTCTGAAAAGAGCAGGAAGGATTATGGCCGATTCCTCTCACCCTGGTCACAAACTCCTTCGGACTCTTCCCTCTGGCAGAAGGTTGCGGTCCATTGGGACCAAAACATCACGGCATAAGAACAGTTTCTTTCCCACCGCGGCCCGCCTCATCAATAAGGCCAGGAACACTCACTCAAATCCCATTTCCCCATCCTAACACAAGTATGTTACATATGTATATATTCCACCCTGAACATACCCCATGTACATTTTATTTATGTTATATATTTATATGCTGATATATCTACCTCCACATCTCTGGCACCAACCACCAAAGCAAATTCCTTGTATGTGTGAACGTACTTGGCAATAAACCCGATTCTGATTCTGATTCTGATTCTGATTATATGCATATGTAGCCTACATATATAATTCAACATTCAGTTACACATTGCAACACGATAGAAGCGAATAAGGCATTCACTAATTACTTCACTAGTTATTTAAACAGAAGGACTGCAGAGAAATCCTAAAGTTAACCTTGCATACAGTATAATGACGCTGTAAACATAAATGCAACCAGACATAATAGGCCTATTTCTCTCACCTTCGGTCATTTACGCACACTACAGAAATTAACTGCCAGTTAGACACGCAGTTATCCTTAATAATATTAATATGAGGGGGGGGGATGCAGGAGACTGCAACTAAATTCGCACCGTGTGCCCCACGTGCAACCATGGAAACAAATAAACTAATGGCTGCACCCGAATAGTGTCATAACTGATTTAATGAAGTTTAACTAAATAACAAGAGTTTCTGTCACCAAATCCTTATAACAGCCTGAGGGCGTTTTGTACAATCATCTAATTGACATTTGTAGATTTATTTTATGAATATGCGGTAATAATAATGGGGGCAGCGTGTGGCTCAGTGGGCGAAGCCTGTGTACCTGTAATTACAAGGTTGCCGGTTCAAACCGAGCCTCAGCCCGTCTGTGAGTCCTTGAGCAAGGCCCTTAACCCCCAGCTCCCTGGGCGCCCCAACAGGTGACTGCCCTTTGCGGACAACTTACTCTTCAAAGAGCAAGTTGAGGGAGGCGTAAAAACAATTTCCCCACGGGGATCAATAAAGTATCAGTTATTTAAACGGACAGCGTCACTGTTCACTGAAATTTATTGACTCTTTCAAAATAAAGCAAGCTGCTTCAAAGGCTTTTCAAAGTACTGTATGTAATTCCGCTGCCGCATCTCGTTGGCTCGTTTTTGGCAATTTGTCATAAGCTTCGATGAGTCTATATAGCCTATTTGTCATTGAGAGAACACTACTCTCTGTGCACGCAGCATTAGCCTCAGGAAGCTACCCAGAAGCAGACGGGTTACCTCAAGGCAAAATAGACCTATCAAAGTAATGTAAAGAAAATAAAAGAAGTACTGTAGTTTTCATTTTTCCATATGATGTCATGTATTTAAAAAAATAGCGCAGTAAGCGCACTACTTCATTGCTAAAGCGAATTATTTAAACAGTGGCTATTTGTACAGAAATGATTGCGTCCCGAAGCGTTTTAGATCATATAAGAGGTTAATCACTATAACCGTGATCACTATTGGCGGTTTCCACCGTATTTGTTTTTATTTGCAGTAGTTTGTCACTGCTGTAGTGCACTTGCCAACATTTTTTCTCACTCACCTGTACCATACCAACTGTCAAGTGACGAGACAAATAAAGTGATTTCACATCACAATTGGAAATGATCATGACAGTCATTACGGAGTTGAAGGCAATCCAGGCAAAATAATGCAAGAAACTTATGTGCTCCACTGGAACCAGAGTGGTGTAATATTTTTAAAACAAAAGAAACTGAAAACATACACACAAAACAACACTATAGTCAAAAGTTGCTGTTGTTCATGGTATCTTGTTATTATTTACCAGCAGAGTCTGTCTTTATAGTGACAAAGGCAAGTCAATAGTGCACTGATATTCTGATTAACTCTAACGGAATTTTGTATAATAAGTTGGGAGCTGTTGCCGCCAGTTGTACCAACAGGCACGAGGCAGTGCCGACAAATCGCTTGTTTTTGCACCGTATTGTCTCGGGAATAGGAAATATTTCCATACAGCGCAAGAGGACTGTCGTGTGGTGACCAGCTCTTGTTCGCTTTTTTCATTTTCTTGCATTTTTGTTACATTTCTCACAAACGTGCCACACCGTGTGTGACCGTCCAAGACACTTAAGACTGGATTTCGTGTCGGCTCAGTGTTTTCCTAATTGTATTTGTCACCGAACAAGATGGCAATGGCAGACTCCTTGCCACTCCGTCATTTACGGTGTACTTGGTGGAAATACTTTCAGCTTCAGAACGAATAAAACACAACTTATTAGAGAATGGATAAATAATAATTATCCATCCATCTATCCATTTTCAATATCCCCGAGGCAAGTAGTAACCCAGGAAGGGACGCCAATCCTTCGACGGGGACACACACCATTCACACACGCCTTCACACCTATACGGACAACATGACGTCACCAATTCACCTTAGCCTGTTTCTGGACTGTGGGGGGAAGTCGCAGGAAACCCAATCATGACAGCGCGAGAATCTGCAAATTCACCGATAAATAATATTTTTCAAACGCCTTATTTATTTTTAAATATTACTGACGCGGGTGGGGTCTCTGGGCTGCAGCCCGTTTTGCGTAAGGTTCTAGAATCTAGGCTACGGGACGCAAATGTTGGTCACATATATAAGCAACTGCACAGCCACATCACAATCATTTGCATCCTGCTTGGCTTGGTAAAGGACCTCTTTGCTTTCTTTGGAGAACGTAGCATTTTAACTCTTAAGGTATTCTAGAGAAAAAATGGCTACCAAAAGGCCCCACTCCGATTGCGACGAGGAGCCTCCAAGGAAGAGAATGAGAGCGAGCCCCGAGTATGAAAGTACTGACGAGCTGAGCACGGCAGACCACAGTACCAAAGATCATAGTACTGAAGCGTCTTGCGGTGGCGCCGGCGACTGCGGTTTCAGGAGACCCTGCAAAGGTTTGAATGAAAAGATGATTGTCTTTGATGAATGAGAATTACAACAAAAATGCTATGTAATAATATTCCTTAATAAAGCTTGCTGCAAGAACAGTTATGAACACTGTCTGGGACGTACAGATTAAATAAATGCATTGATTGATTGATTGATTGATTAAAACTGTGAATGTTTTGGGACAAACTTGAAACCAGACTGATTTCATACTGTAGCTGAGATGGTTTTGAAACCAAGCTTATTCTGACTGCAGCATCTTTTAGGCAAACTAATGATAATACTGAATAAATGTGATGCATGTTGAATGCATGCTACTTAAAGTTAACAGTGAAGTTTCTGCATGTGTGTTATCATAGAGAATGTGCTGCATGGATTCTTTTTTTCAAGTTTATCTGTCTAATGTTGTAGACCGACTGGAAGACCTGTACCACCAGGGGGTGCTGCTGGGACAGGGTGGTTTTGGGTCGGTCTATGCCGGAACTCGAAAGAGCGACGGCCTCCCAGTAAGTCACCAAATGGTGTTGTCGCAATATGCATAGTAATATCTCTCCAGAGATCCATCTTATCACGCCTGTCACAGACATTTATAAAAGGTGACACCTCCTCAAAATGTACTACATTAAATTTGTGATTTTTCCCCTTCTAGGTGGCCATAAAATATGTGACAAGGGACGAGGAGGAGCTAAAAGTGGTAAGTGTTTTCATCAATGGAGCTGGGGTTATTTGCATGAATTTCTGCCTAAATATATGTACGTTCTGCCCTCCCATTCATAGCCTGGACTTGATGACCCCATCCCGCTGGAGGTGGCGCTGATGATGCACGTTAGCCACGAGACATCGTGTGCTAACGTGCTGAAGCTCCTTGACTGGTTTGAGGGGCTCGATGAGTACATTATGATTCTGGAAAGGCCAGATCCCTGCCAGGATCTCTTCCAGTTCTGCAGGTCAAAGGGAGGGTTCCTGTCAGAGGATCTGGCCAGACACGTGGTGGCGCAAGTGCTCCAGGCCTTGCGCCACTGCGAGAAACATAATGTACTACATCGAGACCTCAAACCAGAGAACCTCCTCATAGAATTGCAGTCTCTACAGGTCAAATTAATAGATTTTGGCTGTGGAGACATTTGGAGGGATTCGGTGTACACCGAATTTGCAGGTTAGTGAGAGAGGCTGATTAAAAGTCTGTTAAATTAACCCAGGATTTAGTAGCAGGTAGTGGGTAACCTAGTGATCAAGAAGTCTGGATTTGTGATCAGACTCCCAGTATGGGAGCTGGATTTGTATTCTGGGGTCCTAACCTGACTCACTTCAGTAAAAATACCCAGCTGTATGAAAAAATTTCACCTTGTTCTTCCAGGGACAGAGGACTACACTCCCCCAGAGTGGTTCCTTAGCCAAAAATACAGAGCTGGCCCCTGCACGGTGTGGTCTCTGGGGGTGACCTTGTACCAGCTAGTGTGTGGCTACCTGCCCTTCCCCACCAAGAGGGCAGCCATTCGAGGCCGCATTAAATTTCCCCCGTCGGTCTCTCCTGGTGAGCAGCTTACTTTTTGTCCCGTGACTCGAGTCCCCCAAAAGGGAGTGTTGCATTATGACTATGTGACTCTGACAATGTATTCTCTCACAGACTGCCGCAACCTGATTAGGCAGTGCCTGAAGCGAAAGGCAGCAGATCGCCTTACCATGCAGCAGATCAAGCTGCATCCTTGGCTTCAGCACTGCTGACCAGGGTCTCTGCCTCTAGAAAGGTTCGCTAATCTTTCATTTAAAAATAATAGGAAAACAAAACATACAGATGATGTAGCAGCTGCATTACATCAAGGTAGCTCATAACCCTCGCCGACCGTTCGTAAAGGAACCATTGTTGTTCTTTGCTTTAGAAACGTAACATCCTTTGAGGCAAGGCAGTGGAAGGCACTGATCAGTCTTGGGGCAGGTAAGAGAAAATGGACATTGTCTCTCACTCCTGTGTCCACCATGAGAGGGTACACAGAGACAGATGGCATAAACATCACAGTGTGCTCTGACATCAGCCATCTTAAATAATGCTGATCTGTCACTGAAATAAAGATGTACATGCCACTTTACAATAAGGCTCCCTTTTGCTACTTGTAAATGGTATTAACTCATTAATAAAAAGAAAAGTGTGTTATACAAGGGGGTACTGAGAAGTTCCTGACTTTGCCCCCTTCCAGTTGAAATAGAAAAATGAGTGTGGGGGCATATGTCAGGCTAATATCTTAGTATGTAACTGTGCAAATATCAGGTCTTTGCAATTCATAAAACTGTTTTCTCTTTTAGTGAGAAGCTGTGATGGCAGAGGCACAAGCAAGTTTCACGTCGTGGGAGTTACGGGCCATCAAGTTTTTGTTTCTCCGGCGAAAATCAGCAAAGGACATTCACACTGAGATGTCACAAACACGGGGGGAGAAGTGTCCTTCATACTGCACTGTCAAAACCTGGATATCGCGTTTCAAGACTGGGCATTTCACCGTTGAAGATGAGCCCCGCAGTGAGCGCCCCCCAACCTCAACTGACCCGGCAACCTATGATGCTGCCCATGAGCTCATTATTCAGAACTGGTGAAAAAAGATAGCCCAGATACTTGACTTGACATCTCACGGGAGCATGTTGGATTTGTTATCATGACTATCCTAGACATGCGAAAGCTTCAAATAAGCTTTTGAAAGCTGATGAATAAAATAAATCGTAATATATCAATAAATAAAAATGTGTCTCACCAAACATGTCAGTATTTTGTTGTAATTTTTGTAGATCTCATATCCAAGCACTATCGAACTGTCTTTGTGTTATCTGATTCAATTTTCTCATATAAGTAAAGCTACTGTACACCTTGCAAGCACTCGTATGAAATATCTGTACTATTATGGAAACGTCACATTGGTTGCCACTCTACAACAAGAGTGGACTGAGCACACCTGGTGTTGAGACTGAGAGCAGGAGAGGTGTGGGAACCGAGTCTGACCCTCTGGGAGCGACCTGACAGAAAGTCCAGTATCCAACTGCAGGTAGGTGATGGAAGTCCCAAGTCTGCCAGTTTAGACACCAGTCGTTGTGGGAGGATGGTATTAAACGCCGAGCTGAAGTCCACAAAAAGCAGTCTGGCGTAGCTCCCCTGCTGCTCCAGATGGGTCAGGGCAGCGTGAAGGGCTACTTATATTGTGGTACAAGGAAAACAATCCTAATCTTAATATATGTGTAACACTAATATGAGGTCCTGTTGAAGGTGAGGCCATTTCATCATGTCATATCAAAGTTTATTAAGCCAAATAAGCACAAACCATAGGTATACCATGCACATGTTCTGCTGAGCCACACACAGTAAACTGTAAGCTTGAGGTGAAAGCAACTGGACTCATATAACCTATAGTCAGATTTTCACCATGTCATTCAATGGGTTGTTAGGGTCAAACAAAGCAAGGTACATTTGAGATCGGCGCCCCCATGACAGCCGACATGAGACCACCCCCCACACCACCGATCACCGTCTACACCCAAAGCAATAACACCAAGAAGAGCCCAACGTTCGGCACCTACACTGCTTCATCTACACTCCACTTCACGCTCAACCGAGAAGTCAAACAGGAGAGAAGCCCGCCACTTGAGTTCGCGGCGACACATTCCACGGCGCTAGACATCCTCTCCACTCCCCACTGCATGTGACAATCACCCAAAACTCCGCACCACCCAGCACCCCCCATCCCTCACATCAATCAAACAAAAGGCCGCCCTCCAGCAATACACACCCTCCCCGAAGCTCCCGCCAAAACATTGCCAAAATATCGTCCTTAAGGCTGTGGTACCAACACAGGTGGAGCGCACGCAGCAGTGGAGATGTTAAAGGTACAGCTTGCAAGCCAACAATAACATCAGGTCAAGGATAGTGTAGATATGGTTCTTGCTTGAGGACAGAGAACATAAGGGCACTACTTGCAGTGTACTTCAACCACTGAGTATTTCCATCGCCAAAGTCTCGCGGCATTGTTTGATGTCACCTGGAATGAAGATGTAATTGGGTACTCGAGGAAAGTGGTCGATAAACTGCTTGTCCATTTGTTGACAAAGGTTTACTTGGGGTTATTCAACAATTGAACCTTTCATCACATTAAATGAAAGTTGTATTGGTACGGAAACATCCTTGTGGTACAAATACTCACTTCCGTTACAAAGACCCCACAACTAAAGCTGTCTTTTTGTAATGTGTGTGCAACTGTGGCTGCTTTACATTTTTTCCCCACACAGCTCCTGTTTCTTAAGTCGCTCATCGCGTACGGTAAAAAAGTTGCTGGAAAATTTGGACAGTTTTATTTGGAAGAGAACAGAATGTAGGACTTTTAGTGTGACTTTTCTATTTGACCATCTAGTCTTACATATACAGAATTTAGCAGATGCTACTATCCAGAGCTACTTCCACAAATAGTCTCCCTGGAGCTGCTTGGGGTTCAGGGTCTTGCTCAGGGACCCGATGGCAATGCTGGAGGTATGATTTGAACCCGCAACCCCGTTTTTAGTTACTGTCCATTACCTAAAGCAGTCAGCAGCTACTTTTGATTCCACCATCTCATTGTTCTTCTGTGAATCCAGAAGCACCACAATGTGTGTGTTGGCATTTAGGTTCTAAAGTGGAGATGAAATAAAGCATTTTGTGGTTGAGTAATTCTACCGTATAACCCTTTATAAATACATGTAATTAAGAAATGCACATTTTGTTTACACAACTGTCTTCTTACCATAAGAACCCAGTGATTGTGATGAAGATTCCATGCACCGATTATAGTCTCACATGTTTCCAGACATACCTGGGAATATAAACACAGTTCTCAGAGTTTAAATGGCTGGCAAGTATCACCAAAATACAAATGCAGTGATTTTGTTTTGTATATGTAGTATTGTGTACTGTGATTACATGCAGATATCTTACATCCATCTATGTTGCTTTATAGAAATAAGGTTTGGGTGGAAATTGACTATGTATTCATGCCTTGTATTCCACATGAAGTCTCACAAAGTCTGACATGGAAGATATGGTGATATGTATTAAATATACTGTTCACATACACTAACTTTCACACTTACCTTTTTCAACAGATGCTTCTTTTGAATATCTTGTCTGCTCTCTAAAATTGCCCCAGTCAAGAAGTGGTCCATGACAAGGACATTATTTTCCAGGTCCAGCTCCTTCTTCATTAGGTGGAGGTAGAAATCTATGGTCTATTGGTAAACAATGGACATATTACTAATATCTGCAGTTGAACAGTTAGAGCAATCATTGTGTTTGAGCATGATCCTTGGAGCATACCTCTCCAACAAGCCTGTTGTTAGGGTTGAGCAAAAGAAAATCTGTGTAACGGATGATGAACATGGCCCTGTTGTCAAGACTGGCTACCACAGTGTTGTATGGCTTCTTGGACCACAGTTCTTTAACCTATTAATAGACCAGAGTTACTTGTGTAATTGCTCAGAGATTCTATACAGACTATTGTACAAAAATTAGAATGGGTATAGCAACAATCATTGTTCAGAAACCTTCTGATCTCTACAGTTACACTTTTAATACGGCACATAGCAATCACAACTTATGGAATCAGTCATATATTGAGGCAATCATTATTCTTCTTTTTCCATGTCACATATTTGAACTCTCCAGGAATAAATTAAAAGGTATCAGGATGGTTCCTGAAAGCCCCTGCAAGTTTCTCCATCCAAATGAGTATCTGTGGTGTCAGTCTAATATGTTTAAGTTCCTTATGGTTTATACTCAAGTCACCTAAAGTGTATTACTTTTAATACAGTAAAAAGCATTACACATGTTAGTCACTGAAAGGGAAAGAGTAGCCCATACCAATTTTTAATTTAGTTGCTTGACAATTTTCTTATCAATGACTTATTAAGATAACAATGCCTATTTTAACTGTTATTGAAAGAGTAAAAGCAACATTCAATCTTACTTTACTCATGTGTCCTGGGACATCTGGTTCCAGTACACCACCATACTGTGTAGCAGTGCTTGACTATGACTGTAATACTAAACGTGAAGTGTTAATCAATGTATCCATCCATCCATCCATTATCTCCCGCTTATCCGAGGTCGGGTTGCGGGGGCAGCAGTCTCAGCAGGGATACCCAGACCTCCCTCTCCCCGGCCACTTCATCCAGCTCCTCTGGGGAATCCCGAGGCGTTCCCAGGCCAGCCGAGAGACATAGTCCCTCCAGCGTGTCCTGGGTCTTCCCCGGGGCCTCCTCCCAGTGGGACATGCCCGGAACACCTCACCAGGGAGGCGTCCAGGAGGCATCCTAATCAGATGCCCGAGCCACCTCATGTGACTCCTCTCAATGTGGAGGAGCAGTGACTCTACTCTGAGTCCCTCCCAAATGACCGAGCTCCTTACCCTATCTCTAAGGGAGAGCCCAGCCACCCTGCCAAGGAAACTCATTTCGGCCGCTTGCACTCGCGATCTCTATCTTTCGGTCACTACCCACAGCTCGTGATCATAGGTGAGGGTAGAAACGTAGATCGACTGGTAAATCAAGAGCTTCGCCTTTTGGCTCAGCTCTTTCTTTACTATGACAGACTGATGCAGCGCCCGCATCACTGCGGACGCCGCACCGATCCGCTTGTTGATCTCCCGCTCCATCGTCCCCCCACTCCTGAACAAGACCCCGAGATACTTAAACTCCTCCACTTGGGGAAGGACCACATCCCCGACCCGGAGAGAGCATTCTACCCTTTTCCGGCTGAGGACCATGGTCTCGGATTTGGAGGTGCTGATTCTCATCCCAGCCGCTTCACACTCGGCTGCGAACTGTCCCAGCGAGAGCTGAAGGTCACGGTCCGATGAGGCCAACAGGACCACATCATCTGCAAAAAGCAGAGACCTAATCCTGAGGTCACCAAACCGGACACCCTCAACGCCGTGGCTTCACCTAGAAATTCTGTCCATAAAAACTATGAACAGAATCAGTGACAAAGGGCAGCCCTGACGGAGTCCAACCCTCACCGGAAACAAGTCCGACTTATTGCCGCCCATGCAGACCAGACTCTGGCACCGGTCATACAGGGACTGAACAGCCCTTAAAAGGAAGCCCGGCACCCCATACTCCCGGAGCACCCCCCACAGGACTCCCCGAGGGACACGGTCGAATGCCTTCTCCAAGTCCACAAAACACATGTAGACTGGTTGGGCAAACTCCCATGAACCCTCCAGAACAGAGAGTATAGAGCTGGTCCACTGTTCCACAGCCGGGGAGAAAACCACACTGCTCCTCCTGAATCCGAGGTTCAACAATCCGGCAGACCCTCCTCTCCAGAACCCCCGAATAGACCTTACCAGGGAGGCTGAGGAGTGTGATCCCCCTATAGTTGGAGCACACCCTATGTTCCCCCTTCTTAAAGAGGGAGACCACCACCCTGGTCTGCCAATCCAGAGGCACTGCCCCCCATGTCCACGCGATGCTGCAGATGCGTGTCAACCAGGACAGCCCCACAGCATCCAGAGCCTTAAGGAACTCCGGGCAGATCTCATCCACCCCCGGGCCTCAGCCACTGAGGAGCTTTTTAACCACCTCAATGACCTCCACCCCCGAGATAGGGGAGTCCACACCCAAGCCCCCATACACTGCTTCCACATTGGAAGGCGTGTCGGTGGGATTGAGGAGGTCTTCGAAGAACTCCTTCCACCGACCCAAAACGTCTCGGGTTGAGGTCAGCAGCACCCCATCCCCACCATAAACAGTGTTGATGTTGCACCGCTTTCCCACCCAGAGCCGTCGGATGGTGGACCAGAATTGCCTCGAAGCCGCCTGGAAGTCGTTTTCCATGGCCTCACCAAACTCCTCCCAAACCCGAGTTTTTGCCTCAGCGAATCTGTGCTGGATATCCTTGTGGGCGGAGCTGCATGTCCATTAAAGCCGAACAAAACTACAGCTAAAAGCGGCCCAGATTCGATTGCTTAGATTCACATTCATATTATGAATGAAAATTCACTGTGTAGAAAATATACACATTTGTGCAATATTTCAAACATCATTACATAAGCTTTACACCACCAACAACCTCTGGTCACGTGATCCGTTAATTATGTGATCACACAAGACCAATTTTTTCACTCACCTGTACTTCACCAACTGTCGAGCGACGTGACAAATAAAGTGATTTTGTTGTGGGTTTTCCTTCTCCGCCAAATCAGAAATCAGAAGCCGCTTGTGAAGATGCAAATTCAGTCTTTATTGCAACAATGAGGCTACAACCAAGGCCAGACACTTGCATGTCCAGTACTGTTTCACACCAATTTTTACACATTTTCTTATCGTTTAACAACATCTTGTCACTTAAGCATCATCATTCCCTCAACCATTCACAATCATTTTCTCCCTTGATCCACACCCCTAGGTCAGTCATTTCTTTTACTGTTTGGTCCCTTGGCTGAACATAATTGTGGTGCGACCATCTCTACTTGGTATTTTTAAAATACTCAGCTGTGAACTCAGGCGAATCCCTTCCCTTCAGTAGCAAACCTTGGCAGCTTCAGCTTGTTGCACATTGTCTGCCTAAAGGGTTGATAATATATTTGTCCTTCAACATCGTGATAAACTGCAACACTAACTGAGGTGGATATTCATACAACCAGAGCTAACATAAAATAGCTAACTGAAACTTTGAGGTTAACATAAGGTGCAGATACATACTCAGTTGATTACATTATGATGATTACATTTTCTGAGCTGCACTGCAACCAGAGTGGTAAAATATTTTTTAAACAAAAAAAAAAAGAAACTGAAAATTTACACACAAAAAAACTATAGTAAAATGTTATTGTTATCTTTATTTTTATAACTATATTTACCAGTAGTCGGTCTTTAGTGGGAAAGCCAAGTCAAGAGTGCACTGACATACTGGACCCTCTTTGCATACTTCAGAGAATGTAGCATTTTAACTTTTAAATTATTCTAAAGGTAAAATGGGTACCAAACAGCCCCACTCCATTTCGATGAGGTGTCTCTCCAAGGAAAAGAAGGAGAGACAGTACCGAAGAAGAAAGAACCGAGTACGGAAGACCAGAGTATGGAAGAACAAAAGAACAGAACACCAAAGCAACTAGCGGTGGTGCGTTGTTTTCAGTTTCAAAAGACCCTGCAAAGGTTTGAATGAAAAGACGATTGTCTCAAAGTGATAGAGAAAGAGAATTACAACAAATAAAGCGATGTAATAATACTCTAATAAAGCTTGCTTCAAGGACACATGTGAACACTGTCCAGGAGGTACAGATTAAATAAACAAATGCATTAATTGACTGAATGTTCTGGAACAAACTTGAAATCAGACTGATTTGATACCGTAGCCGAGATGGTTCTGAAACCAAGCTTATTCTGACTGCAGCATCTTAAAGGCAAACTAATGATAATACTGAATAAACTGGCCCAAGTCCAGGGTAGGCATGCAGTAATAAAATTTTAATGTTAACAGTGACGTTTCTGCATGTGTGTTATAGAGAATGTGCTGCATGTTGAATGCATGCTACTTAAAGTTAAGAGTGAAGTTTCTGCATGTGTGTTATCATAGAGAATGTGCTGCATGGATTCTTTTTTTCAAGTTTATCTGCCTAATGTTGTAGACCGACTGGAAGACCTGTACCACCAGGGGGTGCTGCTCGGACAGGGTGGTTTTGGGTCGGTGTATGCCGAAACTCGAAAGAGCGACAGCTTCCCAGTAAGTCACCAAATGGTGTTGTCGCAATATGCATAGTAATATCTCTCCAGAGATCCATCTTATCACGCCTGTCACAGACATTTATAAAAGGTGACACCTCCTCAAAATGTACTACATTAAATTTGTGATTTTTCCCCTACTAGGTGGCTATAAAACATGTGAAAAGGGACGAGGAGGAGCTAAAAGTGGTAAGTGTTTTCATCAATGGAGCTGGGTTTATTTGCATGAATTTCTGCCTAAATATATGTACGTTCTGCCCTCCCATTCATAGCCTGGACTTGATGACCCCATCCCGCTGGAGGTGGCGCTGATGATGCACGTTAGCCCCGAGACATCGTGTGCAAACGTGCTGAAGCTCCTTGACTGGTTTGAAGGGCTCGATGAGTACATTATGATTCTGGAAAGGCCAGATCCCTGCCAGGATCTCTTCCAATTCTGCTTGTGAAAGGGAGGGTTCCTGTCAGAGGATCTGGCCAGACACGTGGTTGCGTAAGTGCTCCAGGCCTTGCGCCACTGCCAGAAATATAATGTGCTTCATCGAGACCTGAAACCAGAAAACCTCATACAAATGCAGTCTCTACATGTAAAATTGATTGATTTTGGCTGTGGAGACATTTGGAGGGATTCGGTCTACACCGAATTTGCAGGTTAGTGAGAGAGGCTGATTAAAAGTCTGTTAAATTAACCCAGGTTTTAGTAGCAGGTAGTGGGTAACCTAGTGATCAAGAAGTCTGGATTTGTGATCAGACTCCCAGTATGGGAGCTGGATTTGTATTCTGGGGTCCTAACCTGACTCACTTCAGTAAAAATACCCAGCTGTATGAAAAAATTTCACCTTGTTCTTCCAGGGACAGAGGACTACACTCCCCCAGAGTGGTTCCTTAGCCAGAAATACCGAGCTGGCCCCTGCACGGTGTGGTCTCTGGGGGTGACATTATTCCAGCTGGTGTGTGGCTACCTGCCCTTCCCCACCAAGAGGGCAGCCATTGAGGCCACATTAAATTTCCTCCATCGGTCTCTCCTGATGAGCAGCTTACTTTTTGTCCCGTGACTCGAGTCCCCCAAAAGGGAGTGCTGCATTATGACTATGTGACTCTGACAATGTATTCTCTCACAGACTGCCGCAACCTAATTAGGCAGTGCTTGAAGCGGAAGGCAGCAGATCGCCTTACCATGGAGCAGATCGAGCTGCACCCTTGGTTTCGGCACTGCTGACCAGGGTCACTGCAAAAAGTACCTCTACCTCTAGAAATGTTTGCTAATCTTTCATTGAAAAATAATAGGAAAACAAAACATACAGATGATGTAGCAGCTGCTTTACGTCAAGGTAGCTCATAACCCTTGCCGACCGTTCGTAAAGGAACCATTGTTGTTCTTTGCTTTAGAAACTTATCCTCTGAGGCAAGGCAGTGGAAGGCACTGAGAAATCGTGCACTGACGTGCTGAAGCTCCTTGATTGGTTTGACAGGCTGGATGACTACATTATGATTCTGGAAAGGCCAGATCCCTGCCAGGATCTCTTCCAATTCTGCTTGTCAAAGGGAGGGTTCCTGTCAGAGGATCTGGCCAGACACGTGGTGGCGCAAGTGCTCCAGGCCTTGAGCCACTGCGAGAAACATAATGTGCTTCATCGAGACCTGAAACCAGAAAACCTCCTCATCCAAATACAGTCTCTACAGGTAAAACTGATAGATTTTAGCTGTGGAGACATTTGGAGGGATTCAGTCTACACCGAATTTGCAGGTTAGTGAGAGAGGCTGATTAAAAGTCTGTTAAATTAACCCAGGTTTTAGTAGCAGGTAGTGGGTAACCTAGTGATCAAGAAGTCTGGATTTGTGATGAAACTCCCAGTATAGGAACTGGATTTGTATTCTGGGGTCCTAACCTGACTCACTTCAGTAAAAATACCCAGCTGTATGAAAAACTTCACCTTGTTCTTCCAGGGACAGAGGACTACACTCCCCCAGAGTGGTTCCTTAGCCAGAAATACCGAGCTGGCCCCTGCACGGTGTGGTCTCTGGGGGTGACATTATTCCAGCTGGTGTGTGGCTACCTGCCCTTCCCCACCAAGAGGGCAGCCATTGAGGCCACATTAAATTTCCTCCATCGGTCTCTCCTGATGAGCAGCTTACTTTTTGTCCCGTGACTCGAGTCCCCCAAAAGGGAGTGCTGCATTATGACTATGTGACTCTGACAATGTATTCTCTCACAGACTGCCGCAACCTAATTAGGCAGTGCTTGAAGCGGAAGGCAGCAGATCGCCTTACCATGGAGCAGATCGAGCTGCACCCTTGGTTTCGGCACTGCTGACCAGGGTCACTGCAAAAAGTACCTCTACCTCTAGAAATGTTTGCTAATCTTTCATTTAAAAATAATAGGAAAACAAAACATACAGATGATGTAGCAGCTGCTTTACGTCAAGGTAGCTCATAACCAGTTCCTGTTGGTTCCTGAGCACAGCTTTCTTTTCAGTGCCCTCATACTTTCTTTTGCAGAAGACTGATGTGACGTGTGCCATAAGACAGTAAGTGCAGGATAGCGGCATCTAGACACAGGGACAGAAGGCATAAACATCACAGTGTGCTCTGACATCAGCCATCTTAAATAATGCTGATCACTCAAAGATGTACTTATACACATGCTTTTTACAAGTGTTTTTCATTTAATGTCGTCTTTGTTGATTTATTGTGGAAAATGATCCAATATTACATACTTGTCTGGGGAACAAAGCCGTGACTCGGTCATTGCTGTTACTAACTGGTGTCACCCAGTTGGGTAACAGTTCACTTAAAACGTTTCCAGATCATATTTATGCAGGAAGATAGAATTTGAAAGGGTTCAGAAATTTTATAGAATCACATGTAGAGCACAAAAATCTATTTTTCCTGTAACCACTGCAGTGAGCACTTTTGTCTATGTGAAATTGATCATTACAAGCAGATGATCGTTATAACCGATTTTTAAAATTTGTCTTTCTATCTCAGGCACAATACCACTGTAGTAGAGACTACGGTTGGGATCACTCTCCCAGGGCACTGGGTCTGATTCTGGGTCTGTATATCCCAGCGTGTCGGCTACAGCACCACTTCAGGATCAGGATCCTGGAGAATCTTTATGGCTTAATTCAGGCCTAATATCCCTTATCCAGTTCTTGTATAGCACAGTGGTTTTGTACAAGTGTGTGTGTGTGTGTGTGTGTGGACTAAAGCAGGGGTAGCCAATCTTATCCGCAAAGGGCCGGTGTGTATACAGGTTTTTGGGATAACCTGTAGGTCAGCTGTTCAAACCCAGGTGTGAGGACTCTTTCAGCCAGTCCTCTAATTAGTAATCTAATTAGGGAGTTGCAGTGAAAACCCATATACACACCGGCCCTTTGCGGATAAGATTGGCTACCCCTGGTCTAAAGGAAACAGAGGATCCTTGGTGATCCATGGATTGAAAATAGGGAACCAAATGGGATCCAAATGGGATACAACTGGGTCCCATTTGGGCAATTGTGACTGGACCCATATCAGACCCAGACCATATCTTCATGTGGGCCCATGTGTGTTTTAAATGGGAAATATAACTGATTCAAATTAGGTTTGGCCATAGGTTCCGTGGAGGACCCACATGAGTCTACCCAAGTGGGTTCTGTGTGGAATTCAAATGTGTTATATTTGGTGTGGCTCAGAGGATTAGGCCTCCGCGCTGGTAACTAGAAGGTCACCAGTTCAAGCCCAGCCTCAGCATACCTGTGGACCCTTGAGAGAAACCCCCAGCTCCCTGGGCACTGCTACAGGAGAAGCCCGTCACTGCTAAGCTTGCTCTCATCTATGGAGAGCAAGAGGGGATAGGCAAAAGAAAATTTCACTACAGGGGTTAATAAAGCAAATTCATTTCAAAGATAAAAGTATAGAACTGTCCAAAATGTCTTGATGTTGTTATAGCACAGGAACAAAATCACAAATGTCCTACGGTGGCCTAGTGCTGATCTCTGTTTTAGTAAGAATATGTGGACCATCTGAACCATAATGCAAATTGGAAAACTGAAATAGTGGTTTTCCAATTCAAGTGTTATGTGATATTCAAATGATAAGTCAATACCAATGCATTTTCACAGGCTTCCACTTAACATATATCACATTAAGGATGGTAGAGTAAACTTTTTCCACAGCCTCTACTAGGATATAAGAAATCTCTCTCTCCCCAGCAAGAGAGAACTAGATGGTTAAAGTGTACTTACTATATACAACTTCAAAAAGCTGGTGATTACGGAATGCTCACTTGCCATGGCACCCAAAGAGGTTGTCCCTCAGGACACAGTCACAAGTCACCAGGAAATAGCACCACCTATTTCAGAGAGTACAGAAATCTGAAAATATAGTTCACGCACAGTAACATTTATTACAATGAAATTCACTGTACAATCAAACTGAACCTGTCAATCCAAATCAACTAAGATATTAAATTTTTACTACATTATTCATAAATGTAGGATCAGCCAGTCTTTCTTCCAGTGAATCCATATCAGCAAAGTTGGTCAAAGGAAAATTTGCACCTTCAGGAAGCTGCACTGAGTCTCCATGTTTCAAGAGTGCATTTAACATTTTTCCATTGATTTGCTGTGTATCCTTAATTTCTTCAAGTACAGTCAGGACCTGGCAAAGAATGGAATTCATTGCTTTTCTTGGTGTGCCTGCTACGGGGCTGATGATTGGCTGGTGTTGTGCTGCAGGGCTGGTGATATGTTGGCCTCCTTGCAAGAGTATAACAATTAAACCAACTATCAGTATATCGATCGGTAAAACACATGTATTACTAGTTTTGGTAAGCACTTTGGGAAAATGACAATTCATTAGCTTCATAACTATTAAAATGGTTGATTGTCTTAGTACACATATGAACTCCAAGAAATGCATATAATTGACTACAGTCCTAACTTTGTGTGCCATGCGGCTGGAGTCGGACTAGCCACCTGCACGGCTGGTGATGTTCTGGCTTCAGTGCTGCAGGGCTGGTGATATACTGACCTCCTAGTAAGAATACAGCAATGGAATCATTAGTCAGTAATGGAAATGGCATGAAATTGCCTAAATATTAGCATGTGGAGAAATCTTGCAAAAATAACTGCTATTCATAAAATAATTTCACAGTATGGAAGATTCTAACAAAAGCAAAAAGGAGTGACTTGTAATTTCCTGTAACAAGTACGCTACATAAGAGAACCAGGCCGATATTTACTGCCACCACCTTTGATTTAATAATGCTGGGGAGGCCCAGCCAAATAAGGACGCCAAGGCAGAAGAAAATATTTTATTAACCCCTCCCCAGGTGTTCCTCATTAACATGCAGGGAGCGACCACACCCAGAGCCGTTCACTACATTATTCTGATTTGTATTCAAGCAAAATAGTATGGTCGATACATGATATATGCTCGTTTATCTCTTGCTAAAGCGTCAAAATCTCTTTCGTTCGATAAAGTACAGCTGTACAGTACTGTATAATGGTCCATGCATTTTATGTTGGTAATGCCTTAATGTGCTTTATCAATTACCATATGTAAGTACAGGATAATCACGTTATATTTGAGGTCCGTGGGTGGTTTAGCTTTATCCGCGGTTTCGGCCATCTGCGGCTGGTCTTGTAACGTATCACCCGCAGATACGGGGGACTAATGTAATTATTTATCACTTAACACTACGGGAAAATTTATGCCCAAAATAACAGCCATATACAGAACATTTCACTGACAAAACAAACGTTTTTTTTTCTGCTTACCACTTATATTAAAACATAAAATTTGTACTCACCTTCCCGGCTCGCTCGCTCTTCCCGCCTCTGGCTGCTTCCATCTCCAACTACATTTCACGGCCAGTTATGATATGCATCCGCGGTAAGTTTTGGGGTACCTTTTATTTTCAAGATTTTAGGGGGAAATTGGCAAATTTAACGTGTTAACCAGAAGATCAAAGCGTTTCCTATATTTATTTAATTTCAATGTGAGAATATTTTAATAATAATAATTAAAAATAAGAAGGTCTATTTTTTACAGTGGAGGAACCTCTTTAATTAATTGTGGTGATACAAGTGCATCTGAATAACTTATACGTGAATTTTACCATAGTGTATTTAACCCTTATATTTTATGGCAGTGTATTATGATTGAATAAGTAAATATTATAAATTGATTTAAATAGTACATGATGTATTAAATTCGTTGAAGGGAACAGCGATCGAAGTACCACAATAGAAAAAATTTTGCTTAACAAATTTTGATTAGTAAGAATGCTTGCTGAAATCATCTACTTTAGGCATATATTATGTGTTGGCTAATGATCTGTCAGGAAATGCCATGTCAATAGTGCACTTACACTGTAACTCTAACGGAATTTTGTAAAATAAGTTGGGAGCTGTTGCCGCCAGTTGTACCAACAGGCACGAGGCAGTGCCGACAAATCGCTTGTTTTTGCACCGTATTGTCTCTGGGGAATAGGAAATATTTCCATACAGCGCAAGAGGACTGTCGTTCGGTGACCAGCTCTTGTTCGCTTTTCTCATTTTCTTGCATTTTTGCTAAGTTTCACATAAACGTGCTACACTGTCTGTGACGACCCAGACACATTAGACAACATTTCGTATCGGCTCAGTTTTTTCTTAATTTTATTCGTCGCCGAACAAGACAGTATACTTGGTCGAAATACTTTCGGCTTCAGAACGAATAAAACACAACTTATTAGAGAATGGATAAATAATAATTATCCATCCATCCATTTTCAATATCCCCGAGGCAGGTAGTAACCCAGGAAGGGACGCCAATCCATTGACGGGGACACACACCATTCACACACGCCTTCACACTTACGGACTGTGGGGGGGAACTCGGAGGAAACCCAACCATGACAGGGGGAAAATATACAAATTCACTGATAAATAGTATTTTCAAATACCTTATTTATTTTTAAATATTATGGCCGGACCCGCCAAAATTGAACCGCGCTTTTCTGAAACTCGCAGATGCGCGTGCGCCTCACTAATAGTCAACAAAAGAGTCACAGCAAACAGTGATGATCTGTTTGTGGTTCTTGGTAAGTGCATTTTGAAACTATATCAAGACTGACATCATGTTAGTCTGTTAAATATCTCTATCAAACATTAAGTTTTCTAACTTAGTTTACACTGACTGACATTATGGAAGCCGTAGTCCTTTTAGTCAGACAGGCTAACAGGGTGAGCTGACAGCTATAGCTGATATAGTCCTATCCATGCTAAATATAACTAAAACGAAAGTGGGCTTAAAGTAAAAATTAGCGATTATGGTGAGAGCTTGTTATCAAAATTAGTGAATATCTCCGCAAAACTCTACCACATGTCCGTCCATCGTGTGTTAAATCTTAGCCAGTGTTGCTAGCTAAGGTTATCCGAGCCGCTGGTCGCATTGGCCTGTGTTAGAAGTTATTGTGGTTGTTAAGTGGAATGATGCCGGCAGTATTTTTGTACGTCTGTGTAAAATTCTAATGATGGGTTCAGTGTCACCAACCTGGCAGTAAATACTATCTAAGGTCATTACAAACCTGTTTGTGTCTTCCAGTTCAAGCTCCTTGACTGGTTTGAAGGGCTCGATGAGTACGTTATGATTCTGGAAAGGAAAGATCCCTGCCAGGATCTCTTCCAATTCTGCTTGTCAAAGGGAGGGTTCCTGTCAGAGGATCTGGCCAGACACGTGGTGGCGCAAGTGCTCCAGGCCTTGCGCCACTGCCAGAAACATAATGTGCTTCATCGAGACCTGAAACCAGAAAACCTCCTCATCCAAATACAGTCTCTACAGGTAAAACTGATAGATTTTGGCTGTGGAGACATTTGGAGGGATTCAGTCTACACCGAATTTGCAGGTTAGTGAGAGAGGCTGATTAAAAGTCTGTTAAATTAACCCAGGTTTTAGTAGCAGGTAGTGGGTAACCTAGTGATCAAGAAGTCTGGATTTGTGATCAGACTCCCAGTATGGGAGCTGGATTTGTATTCTGGGGTCCTAACCTGACTCACTTCAGTAAAAATACCCAGCTGTATGAAAAACTTCACCTTGTTCTTTCAGGGACAGAGGACTACACTCCCCCAGAGTGGTTCCTCACTCAAAAATACAGAGCTGGCCCCTGCACGGTGTGGTCTCTGGGGGTGACACTATATCAACTTGTGTGCGGCTATCTGCCCTTCCCCACCAAGAGGGCAGCCATTCGAGGCCGCTTGAAATTTCCTCCGTCGGTCTCTCCTGGTGAGCAGCTTACTTTATTCCCGTGACTCAAGTCCCCCAAAAGGGAGTGTTGCATTATGACTATGTGACTCTGACAATGTATTCTCTCACAGACTGCCGCAAACTAATTAGGCAGTGCTTGAAGCGGAAGGCAGCAGATCGCCTTACCATGGAGCAGATCGAGCTGCATCCTTGGTTTCGGCGCTGCTGATCAGGGTCACTGCAAAAAGTACCTCTGCCTCTAGAAAGGTGTGCTAATCTTTGCTAATTTGCTAATTTTGCTAATTGCCAGACCATGGAGCAGAGTGAGCTCCATCCTTGGCTTCAGCACTGCTGACCAGTGAGCTGAGAGTCACTGCAAAAAGTACCTCTGCCTCTAGAAAGGCTTGCTAATCTTTCATTTAAAAATAATAGGAAAACAAAACATACAGATGATGTAGCAGCTGCTTTACGTCAAGGTAGCTCATAACCAGTTCCTGTTGGTTCCTGAGCACAGCTTTCTTTTCAGTGCCCTCATACTTTCTTTTGCAGAAGACTGATGTGACGTGTGCCATAAGACAGTAAGTGCAGGATAGCGGCATCTAGACACAGGGACAGAAGGCATAAACATCACAGTGTGCTCTGACATCAGCCATCTTAAATAGGATCTGGCCAGACACGTGGTGGCGCAAGTGCTCCAGGCCTTGCGCCACTGCCAGAAACATAATGTACTACATCGAGACCTGAAACCAGAAAACCTCCTCATCCAAATACAGTCTCTACAGGTAAAACTGATAGATTTTGGCTGTGGAGACATTTGGAGGGATTCAGTCTACACCGAATTTGCAGGTTAGCGAGAGAGGCTGATTAAAAGTCTGTTAAATTAACCCAGGTTTTAGTAGTAGGTAGTGGGTAACCTAGTGATCAAGAAGTCTGGATTTGTGATGAAACTCCCAGTATAGGAGCTGGATTTGTATTCTGGGGTCCTAACCTGACTCACTTCAGTAAAAATACCCAGCTGTATGAAAAACTTCACCTTGTTCTTTCAGGGACAGAGGACTACACACCCCCAGAGTGGTTCCTCACTCAGAAATACAGAGCTGGCCCCTGCACGGTGTGGTCTCTGGGGGTGACACTATATCAACTTGTGTGCGGCTATCTGCCCTTCCCCACCAAGAGGGCAGCCATTCGAGGCCGCTTGAAATTTCCTCCGTCGGTCTCTCCTGGTGAGCAGCTTACTTTTTGTCCCGTGACTCGAGTCCCCCAAAAGGGAGTGTTGCATTATGACTATGTGACTCTGCCAATGTATTCTCTCACAGACTGCCGGAATCTTATTAGGCAGTGCTTGAAGCGGAAGGCAACAGATTGCCAGACCATGGAGCAGAGTGAGCTCCATCCTTGGCTTCAGCACTGCTGACCAGTGACCTGAGGGTCACTGCAAAAAGTACCTCTGCCTCTAGAAATGTTTGCTAATCTTTCATTGAAAAATAAGAAAACAAAACATACACATGATGTAGCAGCTGCATTACATCAAGGTAGCTCATAACCCTTGCCGACCGTTCGTAAAGGAACCATTGTTGTTCTTTGCTTTAGAAACTTATCCTCTGAGGCAAGGCAGTGGAAGGCACTGAGAAATCGTGCACTGACGTGCTGAAGCTCCTTGATTTGTTTGACAGGCTGGATGACTACATTATGATTCTGAAAAGGCCAGATCCCTGCCAGGATCTCTTCCAATTCTGCAGGTCAAAGGGAGGGTTCCTGGCAGAGGATCTGGCCAGACATGTGCTGGCACAAGTGCTCCAGGTCTTGTGCCACTGCCAGAAACATAATGTACTACATCGAGACCTCAAACCAGAGATCCTCCTTATCCAAATGGAAATTCTACAGGTAAAACTAATCGATTTTAGCTGTGGAGACATCTGGAGGGATTCGGTCTACACCGAATTGGCAAGTTAGTGAGAGAGGCTGATTAAAAGTCTGTTAAACTAACCCCTAGTTTAGTAGCAGGTAGCGGTTAACATAGTGATCAAGAAGTCTGGATTTGTGATGAAACTCCCACTATACTGTAGGAGCTGGATTTGTATTCTGGGGTCCTAACCTGACTCACTTCAGTAAAAATACCCAGCTGTATGAAAAACTTCACCTTGTTCTTTCAGGGACAGAGGACTACACTCCCCCAGAGTGGTTCCTCACTCAAAAATACAGAGCTGGCCCCTGCACGGTGTGGTCTCTGGGGGTGACGCTCTACCAGCTTGTGTGCGGCTATCTGCCCTTCCCCAGCAAGAGGGCAGCCATTCGAGGCCGCTTGAAATTTCCCCTGTCGGTCTCTCCTGGTGAGCAGCTTACTTTTTGTCCCGTGACTCGAGTCCCCCAAAAGGGAGTGTTGCATTATGACTATGTGACTCTGCCAATGTATTCTCTCACAAACTGCCGGAATCTTATTAGGCAGTGCCTGAAGCGAAAGGCAGCAGATTGCCAGACCATGGAGCAGATCGAGCTGCATCCTTGGTTTCGGCACTGCTGACCAGGGTCTCTGCAAAAAGTACCTCTGCCTCTAGAAATGTTTGCTAATCTTTCATTGAAAAATAATAGGAAAACAAAACATACAGATGATGTAGCAGCTGCTTTACGTCAAGGTAGCTCATAACCCTTGCCGACCGTTCGTAAAGGAACCATTGTTGTTCTTTGCTTTAGAAACTTATCCTCTGAGGCAAGGCAGTGGAAGGCACTGAGAAATCGTGCACTGACGTGCTGAAGCTCCTTGATTGGTTTGACAGGCTGGATGACTACATTATGATTCTGGAAAGGCTAGATCCCTGCCAGGATCTCTTCCAGTTCAGCAGGTCAAAGGGAGGGTTCCTGTCAGAGGATCTGGCCAGACACGTGGTGGCGCTAGTGCTCCATAGACAGGCCGCCGCATTTCCGTCGTGGTCCATTTCCGTTTCTGTATTTGTGTTGCGGCTTTTGTGTTGTGTTGGCCTGTCTGAGCCACCGCACAGTTGGCTGGAGTGAGATTTTCAATTTGAGCCTAGTCTGCGCGTTTATAAGCATGTCACAGTTTTATTACCTTACTTTTTGTAATTATTATTATAAAAACACTTGCAGTTTCTCTGTCTCATTTGTCATCACCCATGTCTTCACCTCTAGAAGATAATATCAGCAGCGCATAACTTCCCAGCTAGCATAGGGTGACCAGATAATCCATGTCAGGGAGGGCACTTTGAGCTACTTTGGGTTTTACAAACTACTTTCAAACTGAAAGGCTCCTGTGTTTGGCTAAATAGTTCCGCTCTTCTGGAGCTGGATGAGTCTTTCAGTTAAGGAAACAAACCAGTTGTTTCCTTGACTGAAAGACTCATCCAGCTGTTTCACATTAACATTAGTGACACATGCATGATTATAGGAGACTGACCAATCAGCACACAGCAAGAACTCAGTGCTCAAGTGAAATCCAGGTCCTTGTAATTGAAATGGTAATTTACAATTCCTGTCCTAGCTCAGAGTGTCCTCCCTGACATGGATTATCTGATAACCCTAAGATAGCATCATGTTATTGTTTCAGTGTTGAATTATAGTTAAATGCGTTGAATTATGGTCAGTGTAAAATTATTAATGTTGAAACTGAATTGATTTTTGGTTAGATTTTCAATATTGAAAAATTGATGGTGACAAAACCTTGATTCAATGTTAATATAAGGTGAAAGATTGAAGATCAACGTTGTTTCAGCCTTTTTGTCTGATATGGAATCAATGTCATTTCAATATATGTGTGTTATCTGGGTTATGTATTCCTGTATTATTCTCACTGCATCTGCTGATGTTTTGTAACTAAGCAGGTAAAATGTTCTGGGTGAAGCAATTCCTGGCTTCTTCATTCCTTACACTCACACCTTCAAAATGAAAGTTCAGACCTTGTCCTCCAGCAGGGATGATGCTCTGTGAAACCATGACTGCAAAAAGGGCATTTTCAATTATTTATTGGCTTTCACTTATACACTTTAGAAATAAGTTACACTTACAAGGACATTTGAAATAAAATTAAGTTGTCTGTTGATGGCATCCACAGAAAAATTATACCGATCGTTTCATAAGGTACAAGAACTAATTTAAGGCTATGATTAAACAAAAAATGGGTACTTTACAACACGCCCCTTAGACCACTATACATTTTTAGGAGTTTAATCATTTATGCACTAAAGTGCATACGTTATATTTTGTTTCTACTCTATGTTTACAAAACCTAAAATTCTCTAATAACCATACGACAAAAGGTTAAAAAATAAACAGCAATCAAGAAAGTGTTAATTTCTAAACTTGTACATGACGCTAATAACAGTAAGTAAATATATTTTATTTTGGCTTTATATTTCAAATCATAACAAAATTATTTTATATAAAAAGGTGTGGAGTCCTTCCTTAAGTATGACAGATTACATATTTTGTTCTTATGCTAAAAGGAGTTATTTGCATTATTTTGCAAATAAATACACATTCTCTCATCTTAAACAATATCTCCATACAGTCGATTCTAATCTGTCCTGGTGTGAATGTGGGATCCATATTGCTAAAATAATTTGTAAACACAGACCTGTGACAAAAGAATGTTAATGGCAGACGTTTGCTTATGCTATATTACAGAATGAAACCTAATAGAAACCAGATTACTATGGCAGGTATATTACACAGAAAATCAAGTTATTTTTCCATTCTGTTGACCTTCAGGCTCAGTGATTACATCCATTTGATCCATTCAGTGTAACTCAGTAAAACAAAGAGATGATAACTTAATTTGGTTCATAACACTGTCAAAAAATAAAGAACACATAATTCTTGGAACATACATTAGGTACATATGCAACATATTTTTTAATAAAAAAATCAGGTCATGTTCAGTTTAAGCATCGTCTCTTATGAGGTAAACCAATGTGACCAATATCATTAGCTAAGCTCATTTAGTGCGCTGTAATCGAATAAATATGTTAATGCATGCAACAAAAATCTACTGTCACATTTTCACATGTACATTTACATTTACTTCCAGAGCATTGTAATACCAGGACATATTCTCTTTTCAGAATCATATAAGCATTTTTTTCATGATCTTCCCAATGGTAATATTTCCAGAGTGATTGTACCATATTCTATAAAACCAATAAAAAATATACAAAATACATACTATCTACTTTAAAATAAAAGTACCTTTTAATTTAAAAGTGGCTGCAGGAAACGTGCAACGCCACCAATCTGCGTGCAGCTCAGATGGTCTTTTCCTCTTCATCGTCATCTGCTGGTATATTATCTCACACTGGCGCACAGAGAAAAGAGTAAATTTGTCTTTGCTGTTAGACGTCACCCTCAGCTCCCTGAAGAGGCACACACTTGCACACACATACACAGAAAATGGCTTCATGTGGAGACGGGAGAAGGTACAGATATGACATACAGAATATTTCACGCTGACAAACCATTCTGATTCACCACAAAGCACCACAGCCCGGGAAAATCGTCAAAGACTGGTTTCCCTGTCGAAGCCCTTCTCCAGACGGGTTCTCCACTGGTGTTTCCTCACGGCGCAGTTGGATACACTGCAAAGGGGAGGGGAACACATTGCAAGGCTGCACGTTAATTAGTGGGTGTGGCCCCTTAATTCACATGATGATGTTTGCTGCCTGAGAGCGTAGGTCACCCAAACATCTGGGCCTGGAAGAACCGAGACAAGCTAGGCCTGGTGTGCTGAGTAGAGGGTATACGCCTGGGGTCTCCAACTCCGGTCCTGGAGAGCTATCCAGTAGGTTTTCTGTCCCACTTGGCTTCTGATGAGCCACACCTGTTCCTGGTATTTACCTGAGAACAGGTGTGGCTCATCAGAAGCTGGGTATGATAGAAAACCTACTGGACGGTAGCTCTCCAGGACCGGAGTTGGAGACCCCTGGTATACGCTATATCAGGAGCAGGCAACCCTAATCCTGGAGTGCCAGTGTCCAGCAGGTTTTCCATCTAACCTGATCTCTGGTGAACCACAGCTGATCTCAGGCAGATAGTAACGCATCAGGTAGGATAGCAAACCTGCTGAATACCAGCACATCAGGATCAGAGTTGCTTACTCCTGCACTATAAGGACAAAAGTATCAGGACACCTAGCCATTATACCCACATGAAATTTTACTTGAGCTGGTCCCCCCTTTGCAGCTATAAGAGCTGCCACTCTTCTGGGGAGGCTTTCCACAAGACATTGCAGTGTCTGCGGGAATTTTTGCCCATTCGTCCAGAAAAGCATTTGTGATGTCAGGCACTGATGTTGGACGTGAAGGCCTGGCTCGCATTCTATCTCCATTCTATTCCATCCGAAATGTGTCTGATGGGGTTGAGGTCAGGTCTCTGTGTGGGACAGTCAAGTTCTTCCACACCAAACTCACCCAACCATGTCTTTATAGACCTTGCTTTTTGTTTTGGGGCACAGTCATGCTGAAACAGAAAAGGGCCTTCCCCAAACTGTTCCCACAAAGTGGGAAGCATAGAATTGTCCAAAATGTCTTGGTATGCATATCTGTGTATGCATACTAAGACCTACTGTATATACGTATTTGTTAACTGAGAGCAATTCAGATAAATTGCACATGTTTTATGCCACTTAAGGATATCTACATGTGAGCATAAGAGATATGACAATCAGATGGATCACAAAGCTTACATGTGAAGCAGTCTTTTACTAAAATGTTCCGCACTAACATTAGCATGTAGCAAGTGGTGAAGGACACTAACTTAATGTGATGAGAATTTTGTCAGCTCTAGTCTTATATTAGCAAAACACTTAACCTGAGCTGCTCCAGTAACACAGAGAACTGTGAAAATGTACGTGGGGGAAATTTAAATACCATTTCATATCAGTAATAAAGAGTCAGCACTCATTTTTGAGTTCCATGCAGAACCACTTTGGATCTCACTGCCATGACCCCAGACTGGTCGTTTTTTTTGCACAGAAACCAGGATAAAAGCAGTGGACAAGACATGCAGCAACATCTCCCCACAACCCCGCTCCATGCAGAGCAGCCCATGCAGACTCCTCATACAGTTCAGTATAAGCGCCCCCCCCCCCCCCCAAAATAAAACACAATCAGAGCATGCTTTGTAACAAGTATCAAACCAAAAGTTGTAAAAAGGACCACAGGGGAGTAGTGTGTGGTTCAGTAGGTTAGGATATGGCGCCTGTAGAAGGTCACTGGTTCAAATCCCAGGCTTGCCAGAGTGATTTCACCACTGGGCCCCAGAGCCAGGCCCTTAGCTTCTCAAGGACTCATTTGGGTAAATAAATAAAATGTAATGTGAAGTTAATAGATGCAGCAGGTTGATCACAGTCCATCAGTGTTGGGAAGGCTAGTGTGTTAATGGACAGAATGCGCAAGCAGGCTCCCGCTATCTACAATGCAGCTGCAAGCCAAAGCTAGCAGGAGACTCAGGAACGAGAAGACAGGCATGCTGCGCATCACAGGTGGGCAACACTTTCAGCCAAAGAACAGCAGGGGGCGACAGAGGGTGGCATCGACGCGAACAAAGGCCAGGAAGGGGACTCACCTTTGGGAAATCAGCTTTGAGGAGGGTTAGGAAAGGGAGCTTACGAGAGAAACAGAATGAGACATTTGTCAGGGTCTGTGTTGATTCCCCACACACACACACACACATACACACACAGGGATTGTAAAAGTGTTTCTAAGAATGAACAGCAGCTGCTGAGATCACGAGAACAGAAGTCTTTGCTCTGGTACGTTCCACCGCAGGCCTATCAACATCTGTGTTACAAAGGGAAGACATGATTGATAATTTGCATCGAGTGAAAATGCAAGAATGGGAAATCTGACTATGCCGCCAAGCTCACCATCTGAACAAAATATGTGCAGAATTATGAAAAATGTCAAATGCAGGGTCTTTATAAAACTGTAGCCTCACACCTCCAGAGTAAGTGGAGTTTGCACATTGTCCCCATATAAGGTAAAGAGGAAGAGACAAACCACTATTGGGATCTATTACTGATAACAAGGGGAGAGTCATTTTAGATCCCAAACAGTGGCAAGCATTCAGCTGAACTACAATCTACATTTCTAAGTAAAGACAGCCAGGAATAATCCTCATTCTTTTCTGGTACTTAATGTGAATCAGAGGAAGGAGACAAACTGCCCAGATGTCCAGCATTTCACCCGCGACTCTGGCCTGGACCGAAAATGTCGCACAGGCTAGACAGACTCGATTGGCATGGACAGCTCTGAGACAGAACACTCTGCTGGACATGTAGGTGCTGTGGGGTCACGCACGCCGCCGAATGTCAGCTAATCTGAGGATAAACAGAAACGTTCTGAAACCTTTTGGATGCCGGCTCCTTCTTCGCAGTGTCCGTGCTGAGGGCTTTCCACTCATTACCAAATGAGGCTTTCGCCATTTCCTCAGAAATATTCACTGTAGAAGGGTCATCTCTGTAAAAACATAAATATATAAACAATATTTATAAACTACACAAACTTATAAACAACAGGACAATAAATCTCAGGAACAAATGGAAAGAAGCTGAAAAATATTTAATTTTGGAAAAATGTAATTAACGACGAACAGAAAAAATAGAATTTAGTGATTATTGTTGACATACCCACAGCACACAATAATGAAATGTGTCCTCTGCATTTAACCCATATGTGACATTGCGACATAGTAGGGGGCAGCTAATTCAGCGCCCGGGGAGCAGTGCTTGGGGGGCGGTACCTTGATCAGGGTACCTAAGTGGTACCTTGCTGGTCGGGGATTCGAACCTGCAATCTTTCACTTACAAGTGCGCTTCCCTAACCATTAAGCCACCACTGCCCATGTGGAAGCTAGAAATAGGCAAAAACTAAAATGTATAAATACGTACACAAATACACAAAATTATACATTTATGTGTGTATATATAAATATCATACAAAAATACAAGACATCAGGGATGAAGTATAATTTTCGACGTAACGGACACAGAATCTGTTCCTTCTCAAGGATGGATTGCATACATTAAAACTGGGACTCTTCTGATCAATAACTGATCAGTTACACAAGGTGAGTAACAGATAAGCACAGTTCTATCAACTGCACCCAAAGAATATTTGAGTAGGCAGGATGTTTGCCATAATGGAGCAAATGCAGAAACATGCATGTTTTTATAATTTCCATTTGGCTTCTTCTGATTGGTTGGTCTTTGTGTAGTGGCTCCTATAGTCCAATCAGAACTTACTTGTAATGCCCCTCCAGTGGTACCTGAACAATCCCCTCTTCTGCCACAACACTTTCCTCTTCCTACAGGACAGAGAAAGGTACTGAAAGTCAGAACCACACTCACAAGTCAACAGGGATAAAAACAAATTTAACGTAACAGAGACCAGATATTAGCCCAGCAAGAACCAGGGAGAATCAAGAAAGTCATTAACATAAAGGACACATTTAATACAACCCTCACTGGTGTATTTATTAAGATTTAATTTTTGTAGCTACTGAGTGGGCGGTATTCGTGTGCATTTTGCCAATCAGATGGCTTCATGAAATGGTACCTCCTGTTGTTCATCCTCCAGCTTCTTCTTCTTGCTCTCTGGCATCAGGTCGTCCAACCAGCTCAGCTCCCGCTTGGTGAACAGGAAATCCAGAAGCTTGCGGATGAATACCAGAGCCAACACCTGGGGAGAAGAATCCACTCAGACATTAAACGTAACTGGTTTCATCAGTAGTTTAAGGCTTTTGTTCAACAGATATGCTATTTAGTAGTGATGGACAAAATGACGCTTCAATAACCATTTGCTGTATTTTATGAGCCCACTAGATGGTGCTCTTGATTTGCTTTGGTGCATGCTTTGTGCCCTTATGTGAATAGAGAGCCCCATCTAGTGGGGTCAAAAAATGCAACAAATGGTTCATGAAGCGTCATTTTGTCCATCACTACTATTTAGCATAGATGCCCTCTGACCATGATGTGATTCAGTTGTTGTAAAGTAACAGTTTTGAGAAAGCTAACATTATAATAAAAAATTAAAGCTAGGTAATTGAGAAGCTTAAGGATTCTGGGTTGCTGAAGGGGTCCATGGTGGAATTCTGATCTCTGACTGGAGCTGGGAAGGTGGCTACCATCATTGGGAAGACGATTGCGGCTCTGGAAGTTTTGATGACCCACAGGAGAACCAGACAGCTGAGCTGGATAATGGTGAAGAGGTGGACCTTCCTCAGAGGCACATGGCGCAGGTAGATGAAATCAGGCTGGTGCTTTGCAGGCATGCCGAAGAGCTTCAGGCGATCGAAGAACTGGACGAAGGCAAGAACAGATGTTAGCCTAAGAACCTGAATTTCACAACTGGGTGCCAATTTGGTCTGGTCCACCGCAGTGACAGCTAGGCTAGCCTAAGAACCTGGATCTCACATTTAAATGCTAACTGTAATTAGCCAATATCAAATAAAGCCATGTTATCAAACCGGATCATTCTGTTAGACACTAACTACAGCTGGGCCATAGTAAAGACAATGTCAGCCAATGGCAACAACAGCCTAAGAATTTATGTACCTGAATCTGACTACGACAGCCCACATTGAATCTCAGAGCTAGATTGCTGGGCATGCTGTAGCCATCATTGGACACATCAGACTGTCATAACTAATCCACTGGTGAATTGCTTAGAGTCCATTAGTATTTACCTGAATCCCCCTCAGGGACGACGCCCCCATGTAAAGGAAAACTCCATAAAGCACAGGCATGGGAATAAACTGAAAGGGAACAGAGAGGGGAGGGTTCAGTGTCATGGGCTAAAAACAGTCCCATGTGAATAATAAAGGCTTCACAAGGAGCTTTTCACGTTCATTACTAAATGCTCAGGACAAACATCAATACACAAATACAATAGGCAAAGCCTGTCGATAAGAGCAGTATAGAGCACGAAATTACTTTTTAAATTTTTTTTTAAATTATTTTTCATGTTGGGCTCTTCTCTTGATGGTGTAGGTTGTATGCACTGAGCTAGTCAATTCACCACCTAACAGGCGTCCACTTTGCTGCTGACCTTGAGGACGGAGGTCATGAAGACGGAGCAGCCCATCAGCAGGAAGATCATGAGGCCCGTGAACCTCTGCTCGCGGATGCCCAGGAACTTGGGCTGCTCCCCGGGGGCTGAGCACTCGGACTCCAGCTTCAGGCTGTTGACGTGCGAGATGGAGAGCACGGTGGCGGCCACGAACCAGGGCAGGCCCATGACCGAGCACACGCCCAGCATCACACCCACCATTAAGAGATCCAGGTGGTAGCCGCAGCCTTTCTGTGGATTAACAGGCTCACGTTCAGCGATGGCAGCACGACCTGTGGCACATGCTTAAAGGTGGCGCATGCTCCAAGCGAAATCGATGCAACTGACAACCCCTGTTTTTCGATAGCATGTAATTCGTGTGAATTGCTGGTTTCTCCGTCTGTGTCCCCACTAGTATTCAACCAGTAGCGGCTGTTAATAAAGAGTGTAACTTCCATTTTAAACGAGCTGTCATCTGCTTCATTAAAATGACTCCTGCACTCGCCACAATACGCTTATTTGTGCTCTGTGTACGATTCTGCCGCATCAAAAACATTCAACCCTCAAGGATTGTGGAGTGACATTGAACAAACAAGGTGGCAACATTGTTTTAAGTAAGCGTTCTTGCCGACTTGTTTGATTTCGTTTCATCCGGACATCGTTTGAAGTGTGCAGCCACCTTAAGAACCATTGGAGTCTCAGCAAGAGTTCATACCCAGAGACAGAGTAAAGAGCCAAAGAATTCAACGTGATTGACACAAATTACAGTGAGTTTATAAATTTGCATTTCATGTTTCAGTAGTATAAAAAAATCCATCCATCTTGCATAATTACTTATCTAGTATGGGGCTACAAGCCCCTAGGGCCCTTCTCAAGAAGCACAAGACCCAAGGTAGGGGGACATTGAATTGGATGCAAATCAATCCCAAGGCAGACTCACAATCACCTAGACTATGGGCAGTTTAAAATGACTGATTCACCAAACTGCATATGTTTTGACTGTGGGAGGGAAGTGGTGCAAATACCAGGGAAACTTACAAATCCTGAATGGATGCAGAGGCAGGAATCAAATCTGCAGCCCTAGAATTATGAGGCTAAAACAGTGTTTCCCAATCCAGCCCTCAGAGACCCCCAGACGGTCCATGTTTTTGCTCCCTCCAAGATCCCAAGCAAAAATGTGGACCATCTGGACAGGAGCTGGGAGGGAGCAAAAATGTGGGCCGTCTGGACAGGAGCTGGGAGGGAGCAAAAATGTGGACCGTCTGGGGGTCTCTGAGGACTGGATTGGGAATCACTGCACTGATAAATGGTACCAATGAAAACATAAATGATTCTTTATAAATGCTATGGCTGACAGAGAATTGCTGCGTCAACTCTACGTTGCTATAGGAATGACGCGGAAACACCATGAATAAAGGTGGTTGGGAATTCACCTTCAGCTTGTGCTCCTTCCTGTTGATGATGACAGCGGTAATCTGTTGGTCCATGAAGATGAGGATGGTGCAGAGCAGCGCAGGGACAGCCGTCACAAGGATGGTCCACCATGGGTTGGGTCCCAAAGGGTTGACCAGCCAGCCGCGGTCGTCTCTGGTGGGCTGAAGTCAAGTACAGGAAGGCAAAACATGAATGCTAAGGTAAAAGTTTAAACACAAACAATCACCATTCATTCAATGCGTAGATGAACAGCAACCTCTGTACTATAAGTATCGATTTTACCTTGAACTCGTTGGGGACCTGAAGCTTTGGAGACTGTACCCCAAGAGCATAATCGACAAGCACCATTGTGGCAATGGTGATGAAGACTGCAAAGTCACTGATGATGGATCGCACCTGTAGAAGATAACAACAAGGCACGACCGACCAGTGTAATTACCATCAATAAAAAAGTCAAACTCGGGATGTGGATTTAAAAGAATGCTACACTCCCAGAATTTACCACTAGAGGGAGTCATCAGACAGAAACAGCCTCACATCAAGCAGAAGAGTGAAAATACAATAGATACAATAAATAAATACAATAGATGCATCAGACATGCACTCACACATGCAAAGCAAACACACGCCACAGACTGACTCCAGAACAGGTGAAGGAAGCCATCGTGCCTTGGTGGGGAAGTAACGGCTGGTCTTGAAGTCCTTCAGGAAAGATGACATGGCCACGGTGGAGAAGAAGAGCACGATGGACCAGAAGAGCACATCGGGGGCGTAGGGGCCATGGGGGCCACAGGCAGAACCCACAAACTCGCCTCGCTTCTTCAGGCAGTCCTGGGAGGACAGGGGAGGGTCGGGGTAAGACCCACAGGGAACCACAAGGGGGCAGAAAGACGCGCCACATTTAAGGGACCAGAATTAAAGGAGACGGACATTCTGTTCAAGCACCATGAAAGGCTGCTGTTGGACCCTAGAGACAGATATCAGGCCTCAATTTGCAATAAACGCACGGGCCGCTCTTTTAGCCATGCCTGCATAGCAGCTGCAAACTAAGGGTGAATGATACCTCATGATGATGTCACTAATTGCAGCTTATAGTAGGGATCAGTAACAGCCCTTCAGCAGTCCGTGTTCATCTCCTATTGTTTAAGCTCACTGAAGATCCCACACACAGCTCGCAGAGCGAACTGTATGCATTTAAAGCACCAGGATTATTTAATCATAATCACAAGTGTTATAATAATAAATCAGGTTTTTTTTTAATCTTTCCAACCTTCGGCCATTAGACTCTATAGCGAGTCACACTATGGCGGGGAGGTGACCATCAGTCTAAATGGACAAGAACCGCTTGGGCACATTGCACATTCACTGCACATTCATGTTTTTTAATCGTACAACCCACTGTGCTATTACTATGGAATTCTGTGCAATACTTTCTCTAATATTCTTTGTACCACTATTGTTCATCGTCATCTATTATTTACTGCTACTGTTTATTACTGCCAAATATTTTAATTGCCTAATTGCATGTGTTCGTGAATGTTGTGTGTGTCACTGTAAACCTGCAATTTCCCTCAGGATTAATAAAATACCTCTGTCTCTATAACCACGTGCTTTTTTTTGCTGAGGCAGTCCCGGGTGAGGGAGAGCCTGGGATCTATCTCCGAAAGCACAGGGCAAACAGTGCCGGACGTCCTGGATGACATGCCCGTCCATCATATAGCCACATACTATTGATGTTCTTTACAATGACAGGGCGACCAAGCTGCATAAACACACTGCTGAATGTGACTGTGACCGAAATTCTGCAGCATCAAATTTAAAGTGGGTAACTGTTGTACTTTTGAAAAACGCACCCGCTCTGATTGCCACAGTAAACATCTTTACTGGCAACTGATGCTAGTTCTGTGACACTGATGGATGAGCAGGGAAACTTCACAGAGCCCAGAGATCCGCGCTCCAGGGAAACCTCACAGAGCCCAGAGATCCGCGCTCCAGGGAGACTTCACAGAGCCCAGAGATCCGCGCTCCAGGGAGACTTCACAGAGCCCAGAGATCCGCGCTCCAGGGAAACCTCACAGAGCCCAGAGATCCGCGCTCCAGGGAAAACCTCACAGAGCCCAGAGATCCGCGCTCCAGGGAAAACATCACAGAGCCCAGAGATCAGCGCTCCAGGGCAAACCTCACAGAGCCCAGAGATCCGCGCTCCAGGGAAACCTCACAGAGCCCAGAGATCAGCACTCCAGGGCAAACCTCACAGAGCCCAGAGGTCCGCGCTCCAGGGCAAACCTCACAGAGCCCAGAGATACGCGCTCCAGGGAAACCTCACAGAGCCCAGAGATCCGCGCTCCAGGGAAACCTCACAGAGCCCAGAGATCCGCGCTCCAGGGAAACCTCACAGAGCCCAGAGATCCGCGCTCCAGGGCAACTTCACAGAGCCCAGAGATCCGCGCTCCAAGGCAAACCTCACAGAGCCCAGAGATCCGCGCTCCAAGGCAAACCTCCAGAGCCTTGCCTGATAGCGGAGAATCACAGAGCAGCCCCTGTTCTTTGGTGATTTTAACATTACTAATCCTGTGCTGTTTATGTGTTCTAATCCCCCCTCATGTGGATTAGCTACAGGGGAGAGAGACCCCTACACTGGAATAAAACATGCCCAGAGTGGCAAACATTTTGTAGTTCTTGAGGGTGGGATAGTAACCAAGTCCAAATGATAGGAGGTATAGAGATCAGTATGAAATTTAAGTGATTTTTATATCTTCTTTGCAAATGGGCTTGCTCACACGGTCCGAGTCACATGTGTCAGAGTCTCACAGTCTGCAAAGCAGAGACCCTCCCTCCCTGATTGTTCTGAGCCTGTCAGCTATCTTACCTTGACATCCAGACCCATCCAGTTGACCTGCGATGATGTGATGTTGCTTTCCTTCCAGTACCTCAGGGTAGCATTGCTGGGATTTACAGGCTCAACACAAGCACACCTGCAGGGTAGACAACACTAGGTGACTGTGGGAAAGGGGGGGTGGGACTCAGGGAGGGTCAGGTGACTGTGGGAAAGGGGGGTGGGACTCAGGAAGGGTCAGCTGACTGTGGGAAAGGGGGGTGGGACTCAGGGAGTGTCAGGTGACTGTGGGAAAAGAGGGTGGGGCTAAGGAGTAAGGGTCAGGTGACGTTGGGAAAGCGTGGGTGGGACTTCATGTGTATTCATTCCACCTGTCCTTCATTATAAGCAAAGGTATAAACTGATTTGTCTTGTTCATTCTCAGCTTCTTTGAAGCCAACCTGACTGACGCCCCATCCAAACAGCCTTATTCCTGAAAACCTTTCATTCCGAGCCCCATTCCTGTGCCTGCCATCCCAACCACAGCAATTCCCACAGGGATACTTCTGAAACAGGAGGGACTTTTCTACGTCTAAATCCCGACACACTGTGCGTCTTTGTTACTGGGTCCCCTCGGCCCATGTTGCTGGTAACACTAAAAAGTTCACCTCTACTCTGGGTAACATCACACTGAATGTAAAAACAGAGTAAAAACAAAGAGTTTTTAATGTGATCTAAGAATTCTTACAAATACTACTAAGTGCAGGTTGTATTTGTGGGGCCCATCTAACTGTTCCTGGTCAGGGTCACCAGGAGCCAATCCCGGGCAGCACGGCATTGAGATTTTGTATGAATAGATAGACAAAAGTACCACTGTCACTCTGAAGCATGCTTACGAGTACTGAGTGAGCTTCTCCAGGTTGTTGTTCATGTTGAAGGGGTATGTTTCTCCCAGATGGATCAGCTTCTCCAGGGCCTCGTAGATGAAGATGATGCAGATCAGGGAAGCAAAGGCTTCCTCTGTGAAGCGTGTGATGTAGCAGACCAGAGAGCTGGCATCGGTGGCCACCAGGAGCAGACAGAAGAACGCCGTCCAGAGGCCGATGCAGGCTCGGAGTGAGAGGTAGGAGAGGCCGTACTCCCTGAGAGGAGGGACGACAGCAGGACGTTCGCACTTCGCTCATCAATCAGAAGCCCAGTCTGCTGCCGGACGGAGAGGTGGCAGACATTGGTCGTTAGACGTGCTCACTTGCAGAACTTGAACAGGATCTTCTCAAAGACCAGCACGGGTCCGGTGCTGCCGAGAATGGTGAGCGGCTGGCCTGCGAAGAGGGAGTACGCTATCCCCGTCATCGAGGCTCCGAAGAGCGACTCAATCGCACTCTGGAAAGATGAATACGGTGTCAGTGACATCACACACACTTCTGGTCATTTATTTGAGTGTCTCTACAAAGAATGTTTATGCATTTTAAAACTGGTTATAGTCAAAAGTTCATTTCCTTCCCCTGCTCTTCCATCCATCTAGCAACGATCTATCCGGGGGGTGGGGGTGGAGCTGAGAGGGGGGGTGGAGCTGAGAGGGGGGGTGGAGCCTGCCCCAGGTGGCAGAGGGCACAAGGTAGGGAAACAACAAGTATGGATGCAGGCCCATTGCAGAGCACAGACACACTGACACACACACAAAGACACAGACGCACACAGACACACACACCCAGACAGACAAAGACACACACACAGACACACACACCCAGACAGACACAGAGACACACACACCCAGACAGACACAGAGACACACACACCCAGACAGACACAGAGACACACACAGACACACACACCCAGACAGACACAGAGACACACACAGACACACACACCCAGACAGACACAGAGACACACACAGACACACACACCCAGACAGACACAGAGACACACACACCCAGACAGACACAGAGACACACACACCCAGACAGACACAGAGACACACACACCCAGACAGACACAGAGACACACACAGACACACACACCCAGACAGACACAGAGACACACAGAGACACACACACCCAGACACAGAGACACACACAGACACACACACTAGAAACAGAAGCTAGAGCATACACACCCTGACAGCCTCACTCCCATACAAACTGCTGCATGAATTTGTATCATCTAAAATATATGAATGACAAGAATTCAAACAACAGGAGAAGAGTCAAATCACTGTTAATCATTCTTTTTTATTTCCGACTTGATTCCCGTTCTGCTCTAAATACATTTTAATCTAGGTTCAGCCAGACATTTGTGTTTATTATTATTATTATTTTTTGTTAAAGCTGTAAACTGTGATATCACTTTTATCGTTCCAAATGCCACTTTCTGCCGGCTGGTCCGTTCTTTGGTAACTAGCAGAAATACTGGGTTTTATATGTTCTGCAGTCCTGCTCCTGGACTGAAAGGCGCGTTTCTCCAAACGGAGTGAGTCGTTACGCTAAGACGCCAACAATGGCCATGTGCTGCATGTTTCTGCATTCTGAGAGACGCAGAAGATCCGCCTGCTCGTGGTTCTCTATCGTTCGGAATTCCTCAGCCACGCCACAAGGACGATGAAGAGCGGGGATCGACGCTAATCGCTAACGGGGTGTCCTGCAGGGCCCTTACTATGCGTCCCTCAGTCGCCTCCCCAAGCAGCCCCCCGAACGTGATCACGGGGGACATGCAGGCGCAATACAGGAACAGGAAGGAGGCCAGACACTGCAGGCTGACGCCGTCCGTGTAGTCCGACAGGTAGCTGGGCGCCTTGCGCTTGATGTCCAGGACCAGACCACCGAACGGCCTGCAAGACAGAAAAAACTCCTCCCAGTTACAGAAGGCTGTTCGATAGCGGACATCTTGCAGTACCTCAACACGCAACGTGTCACTTGGAATAAAAGGTTAAAAATAAATATTAAGTACATAGTTTCATTTTCTTTTGGTTTTAAGATGTCAAAGTGATTTTTTATGTACTGTATATGTAATATATTGCTTAATCAGTGTACTTATCTGTAGCTCTGTCTTCTTATTTGTGGGAGTTTGACGGAGACATTTTTCAATCTCACAATCATTCAGTCATGGCAGCCATTTGAGTTAATCACTTAAAAAGCACAAATAACTGGGTACATTAGAAGAATCAGCAGTAAGTCTGGGATGAAACACTGACGTTGTAATAATCTAGTAAAAGCCGCAAAAAATCCCAGCAGTTCAGCTAACATAAAAAAATAGCTTAGATAACAATGCGGTACCTTTTTGTGTTATCTAACATTTGGACCTGTGGATATTGATATAAATTCTGCATCTAAAGTTCTGCATGGGAGGTTAACAGAGACCCTGCCTACAGAGGGCAGTGGTATGACCTCTAGCGCAGCCCCTTTGAAGCGACGAGCACACCCTTACACGTCCACCAGGGGGGGGCTTAAATAGCATGAGTGAGAACAGAACCCATCCCCCAGCCACAGAAAAAGCAGGAGTCTCTGTTAGCCAAGTGCGAGGCGGGGGTTACCATAGCAACCAAGGACTTGACTTTGACTCATTATTCAGCTGAAGAGCATCCCCCTCACCCCCCCAGTGGGAGACCACGAGTCAAAATCAGTCTCTGTCTGAAGAAGCATGAAGAGGGTGAAGAACTGACACCAGCGCTCCTGGCTTCCAAAGACGTGGCTTCAGCTTCAGGCTCAGGGTTTAAACTGGGGGTTGCGTAATGATAAGTGCCCGTCTTTGTTGACTCATAGCTGCAATTACCCACAGTGCACCACAGGCTACCGTGCACACATTAGAGGAAGGACACCAAGAAGGCATGGGCCAGCGTGTTCCCGGTCAGGCTGAGCTCACGCCTGATTGGACAGAAGCAGAAACTGGAGATTACAGGCCCGGCTGCTCATTGGACAATGTGGTGGTGTTGGGGGGGGAGGAGGTGTGTATTATTAATCCCTCCAAAATTGGAAACTAACCTCACCGCTGCACTCAATACCCCAGAGGGGAACCCCTTTTTTCATGCATAGCAAACCTTCCCCCAGATGATACCCTCTTACCCTGGCAAAGCAGCCCCCCCCGCATGCCCCCAGCAGCCGCCTCTGACTCACCTCCCCGTGCGCTGCAGCTCTGGGCCCCCATGTCCTCCATGTTCAGCCTCGCCCAGCTCTGCCATGCCGTTGGGCAGCGGTGGCACCTTCCGCTTCTCCTGTGTGACGAGGACACGCGGCTCGTTACTGCCACCCCAATGCATGCTTCACTTTAAACCATACTTAGACAAAGATGTCTCAGCCCAAGTGAAGGAGCCTCACGCACCTGAGAAGGTACATTTTTTGGGGGCTCTATCCTGATGGAGGGGTCCCACTCCCCTGGGGGCAGCACTGTGACCTGGTCCAGGAACTCGTCGATGCCGGCCACTAGGTCACTGCGGTCCTTTGCTTTGTAGGCCACGTCGTGGAACACCTACAACGGACACACATAGCAGGTTTCTCTCTGCTCCCCACTCCTTCCTCCCCTGGACCAGGCGTGTGACATTGCCTGGCTCCAAAACAACAGGCAGACTTTCAGTTCCCCCCAATCCTAAGTAATGACCGGATGTGAGTGATAAAGAGGACTTGTACGTAACCGGCAAGCCAGAGACTGTGGCACATTGATTTATTTAATTTTGAATTTTTCATTGACCTCCTTTCCTACAATCTGTGAGTAACTGGCCCTCCGGTCTTCCTCCCATTCTCAATCCCCCCTGGAACACATTCTCAGCCGAGTGCTGCAAGACAAACGGACGTGCCTTCGCGAATGCGATTTGCCAGGTAAGCTTGAATGAAATAACAATCACTGAAGTAATCCCTTCTCACTGTCACCAGGAGCTCTTTAGATGTTCCTCTGAAACAGAGAAATACCTCGAGCTATCTCAGAGTGAGAGGATTACTCACCTCATCTGTCATTAAGGTTGCGATGGATCTGCCGATTTCATGGTACTGCTGTCCTTTCCCTAAGGGCCCCAGCAGGATAAACAGGAACCTATTAAGAGGTACAGGAAGGGGAACAAGACCCAGCACAAACTATTGTAGCATGGTGAACCTAGTGAAATACGAAAAGTTTTTTTTACTTAAAATTTGATCCTTTCAGGATTTTCACAGAACTTTTCCACAGAACACTGCTAAGTACTGATAGACAAAAGGACATTTCATGAACCATTTGCTGTATTTTTTGATCCCATTAGATGGCGCTCTTGGTTTGCTTTGGAGCATGCTTCCCGCCCTTTTTTAAAAAGAAATCACCATCTAGCAAATAGTTCACGAAGCGTCATTTTGTCCAGCACTACTACTAAGCAATTGAGGAGGGGTTAACCAACCCAACTGTCAGACAGCAGAGCTTGGGCTGTCCTGTGAAAGATCAGTAGTGGGATTGAGATGCTGAAAGTACAGTAGTGAAATACATGATTGTCCATCCATTTTCTACTCACTTGTCCAATGAAGGGCAACAGGGGTCTGGAGTCTATCCTGGAAGCTACAGATGCAAGGCAGGAAACAACCCAAGACGGGGCACCAACCCATTGCAAGGCAGACAGACCACTGACACTTACTGACAATTTGCCGATTCACCTCAGCATGTTGTTCAACTGTGGAGGGAAAGTGGAGAACCCAGAGGAAACCCCACGGTGACGCGGCGAGAACACGCAAACTCCATTCACAAGCAGCCATGGCGGAGACTCAAAACTTAGACCCAGTGGGGTAATACAACCACACTAACCATAGCGCAACCATGCAAGATTGCGTGACAAATAGAAACTTGACATTCGAGATAAGGATTTGAAAAGAAGCTTTATTCACCATTTGTATGCTCTCCACTGGTGAGGACAAAGCTTACAGCCGGGCCATTTATCCAGTGCCCTGGGAGTTAAGGGCCTCGGTAAAAGGCCCAAAGGTGATGTGACTATTCTGCCACACACAAAATCAATCGGGTGACGTCTCGATCATAGGCGTAGAGGCCCAACCTGCTGAGCTATATACCACCCCCCAGTGTGGAGTCCTAGTCGAGCTTTGGACCAGTAAACGGATGTAGTAAGGAATGAGGTGCAGGAACCGCTGACATGGGGCTGAGGGGTAATTCTGGAGCGGGATGTCGGAGGAGCTCACCGGGTGGTGATGGGGACCTCGGCCAGCCCGTTGAGCATGATGGCGGGCGAGAGCCTCACAAACACCACCAGGGGGCGCTCAAGGAACTCCAGCTCGCCGACCAGGATGTTGGAGGCCTCTGCACCTGCCGGAATCTTCTTCATGAAGTGTAGGTCTATCTAGGGGGGCACATCGGGACACCAGCGAGCTCTAGTTAACATATGGACCCTGAGAAACAGCGAGCTAATTAGGACAAACTCTGAAGATGTGCTCTGAATATAAATACTGTCCGCTAAGCAAGAGGGTCACAGAATCAAAACAGGGACATCTTAAGATCTTAAGGGTACCATGATAGGCTGAATCTAGGATTTAGAATCAGATGCAAGAGCATGAAACAAGCCATCTTATCTTAAAGCCATTAAATGCAACAGAGAAAATATCGTAGTTTTATAATTAAGAACTATTTGGGTAATTGCCTTAGATTATGCCTGTGAGGCTGACTCAGCATCAGCAGTGTAAAAATGGCCATGTGTGATGCTACACTTTCCCCAGAAAGAACCACACACACATCCAACCTCTCTGACGGCATGAGCATTCTGCCCGTCTCGCGCGATACTGCACTGCAGCAAACCTGACAGGCAGGGTATGCGAGACCAGGTCTGCCTGCAGCACGCTCCACGCACATGCACACACGCACACACACACGCACACACGCACGCACACACACACACGCACACACGCACGCACACACACACACGCACACACACACACGCACACACACACACGCACACACACACGCACACACGCACGCACACACACACACGCACACACACGCACGCACACACGCACACACACACGCACACACGCACGCACGCACACACACGCACGCACACACACGCACACACACACGCAGCCTGGAGGCCGAATCCCTCCCCAGGGACAGAGCTAAAGACCTGCTTTCAAATATCAGAATAACCATCATTCTGCATCAATAAGTGATACATATTACATACATGTCAAAAAGAGCACCACCATGATGCATAACAATGAGTTATTAATTAGATTTAGCCATTTTGCCTTCCTGCTGAGACAATGTGTGAAAATAGCAGAACAATAGGACACCCATCTGTGTGACTGTGTACAAATGGAAGCCCTGTTCGGGGGTGGGGCCACCACCTGTCTGTGAATGCTGTTTTGGGGGGGGGGGGAGCACAGCTTACCTTGCTGAAGTCCACTGCGCTATTTTCCCTGCTGACCTCGCCTCGCCCCTCAGGGATAGCAGACTGTGACTGGGGTGGGGCGGTCTGACCTGGTGTGGGGGGGGGGGAAACAGGGGGACAGGTCAGTCCTGGGGGGGGGTGGAGGGCAGACAGTCAGTGGGTCATGGATGGGGGGGGGGAAGGAGGCATTAAGTACCTAGCCAGGATTAACAGAAATAACATTATGGGAGAAAATTCTCAACTGACCAAGTCCCTCTAAACAAAGACAAACATCTCAGTGAAATGTTCTATAGCTGACGGAGCTCTTGTGACCCAGGAATATCGGTATCAGAGATGAAGCAGCTCTCTGGCACGGAGGGTCGGGCTCCCACCCAGGTGTGAATTTGAACCGGCTGCAGGTTTCGCATCTTCTCGCCGTGGTCGTGTGGACTTCCTCCAGGTCCCCAAAAGAGGTAGCTCAGGTGCACTGGCAGCTATCCAGAGATCTGGACACCCTGGGACAGGCAGATGCCCTGTCTCGCGGCTACCGTGCCATATTAAGCTTCTTCTTCGCCAGGAACATGCAGTCGTGATCAAAGACAGACATTGTTACTATTTTCAGTGCGCTGAAGCCCCCTTCTCCTTCTTTGTCAGCTTTCAGCCTGCTTAATATTCTCAACATAAGGTTTTACTGTCACTCTCAGTGTTTCCAGCTGCCAAGGGATCAATATCGGTCTGGCAACACCGGCAAGTTTAATGAAGCTGATGGTACAGTGTCCTCAGAGCACCCGCCCCCCCCCCCCCCACGTCAAACTTCAGCTACGGAGCTCGCAGACACCACGAGAAGCCGAAATCTGCAGGCCAGTGGATACAGGGATCAAAGCAGCCAGGCATGACTTATGCTCAAGCACCCCCAATCAAGCCTGTTTGAGATGAACAGCCAGAAGCAAGCTAACGCTACCCGTGGGCGTGTCACAATCTGCAGGCTGCCATCTTGGTGCAGGCTGACCACTCATTAGTGTTTCTGATAAACTCTCAACTGTCGACTGGTACGGTGACGAAAAACATTCTGGCTTGACTGGAGAATTACTTGTGTAAATTGTCATCGGGCCTCTTAGTGCTTTAAAATCAGCAGGCAGAGTGCTAAGTTTGGGAAAATAAGGTGTAAAATATGGTTAAGCTGCTTACACACAAACAGTTTTGAGAACACAGCCTATTGTTAATTATGCAAATAAAGAGGGTTAGCAGGGACAATTAATCAAAGCGATTACTGCCTCTTGTGCCTCGTGCAAAAGGAAACGCAGGCAGATCCGCAGATTGGCTTCAGAGGGGTGATCCGTGCGTATGTCACGTGCGCGTCCCATTAAACCCTCACAGCCACAATCATCGGCACTATTACAGCATCCAGAGGACTTCCACGAGTCCTCCTAATCAGGTTCTTCCCGTGTACTGTGATCAGTGCAAACATTAACCAGCACGTTTCGGAAGTAAACACACGCATAAAGACACCCCCCCATCTCGACTGTCCAGAAGCAGTCCTGAGAAAACCCCCAACCTCTTCAGAAACAGAACGTTCACCAGAGCAGGAGCAAACTTCAAAAATACCACCTTAGCCTGTTACGTCTCGGCCAGCAGACGAGCTGGAGCCGAACAGGCTGCTTCCTGTCCACTGACTCCACCTCTGTCTCAGGGGCGTGGTACCATGTAGAAGGAGGGCGTGGCTTAAGCGTGAGGTGTAGGGTGTGGAGGTGATGGAATCACTGGGAAGTATGGGACGGCCATGTGGGTCAGGGCCAGACCAGCCAGGCAGCCAAGGGAAGTATGTGGCAAGGAGGTGAAGTGGCCACTATGGATGGTGAGATGGTGACAGAAGAGACAAGAGAGAAGAAAGAGACTGACACTGAACACAGGGTCAAACATGGGAACCTGCAGCTTGGTCAGTAGGGTGAGTTGGCCAATAGCAGGCATTTGCCCGGTGTTTACACGCAAAACACACGCTCACTGTTTTTGTCCATCGAGTGTGGCTCCGACTGCTTCTTGCCGATGTCGGCGAAGGAGCGGACGATGGGGATCCGGTTGGCCAGCTTCTTCTGGTTCTGGTGGTGGTGCTGCTTCAGCAGGGCGTCTCGGATCTTTTTGCGCACCTCCTCGCCCAGGGGACCCAATGTTTCCTGCTGGTCCAGAACCATGTCTGGGGACAACATAACAAATTGCCAGAAGGGCACAAATTAGATCAAACTACCACTGGGCACCAAATGAGTCCATTGTTTGGCAGGTACTAGCTACATGTAGAGCATACAGCTAAAAATACTTTAAAGCAACTTAGAAACGGATGATATTTATGAGCCCAGGCCCCAAGTCGTTGAACCTGCAATCTTCCAGAAACAAATCCAACTCTCTAACAGACCACCTGCTGTCCAGCTATACTTGGACCTGCTGTCCAGCTATACTAGAGACCTTTGACATGCAGAAGACCTCAGGAACAGAAACCTCAGGAGCAGAAACGAAACCACTCAACCCTCACTGTCTCTTAAGGAATTCTGAAACTGCAAAATTCTCCTCAAAGAAAACGAATTCACCACCAGTCAATGTATGGATGCATGTGTCCGTAGGGAGGGGGTGAGGTAATTATTTGGGTAACGAGCGTGAGGTGCAGAGCCCCACCTGCGACTTCTTCCATGGAGCTGGCCCGCATGTCCAGCATGACAGTGCCGTTGAGGATGCAGCTGCGCAGTGCGAACAGGCTGTGCAGTGACAGCGTGGCCACGTAGGGCTTGCTCCAGCGCTCCCCACCATCCTCCACATCTTCCTCGAACTTCAGCCACCTGAAGCCGTCAAAGGACGAGACCCATGGACACACACGTGTATATCTGTATGTTCATATATACACACACTCTCTATATTAGGGGTGCAGTGGTGTGACAGCGTGATGTGTGACGGTATGACGGTATGACGGTGTGACGATGTGACGGTGTGACATTCAGACAGTGTGGCAGTCTGGTGGTGTCACAATATGACAATGTGACCGTATGATGGTATGACGATATGATGGTATGACAGTGTGACAGTATGGCGGTGTGACGTATGACAGTGTGGCAGTGTCACAGTATGGTGTATGATCATGTGACGGTATGACGGTGTGACAGTACGGGGGTATGACGATATGCCATGATAAATATCTGAAATAGCTACATCATAAGTGCTCCTCCATATCAACATGCTACAGTCTGTGAGACACATAAATGGCTACTAATGTATTATCATCACATAAAATCTCTGCTACACTTACATTCCCAGTCCCCATTAAGTCAGATTTAATTAGTGAAACTGTGACAATTTGCCGCAATTTTCATAACACATGTGCAGCTGTGGAAGCCCCCCTCCCCTCCCCGCCACAGCGCACAGCATCTTTGGGTGAGATACGACCACATCTTCTGAGGAAAGACAGGGTGCCAATAGTGTTAGTGAATTGCACCAGTTCAGCACCAGTTCAACCATGTGGTCTAGTGGGTAGGAGGGAGTTTGATACTGGGGGAGGAACACAACTGAATCATTTAAATGCAAAGGTCTATTTATTGGAGGGGGATTTACAGGCTGAACAGGCCCAATAAACATGCTCAGGCACTCAGGAAGGGAATCGGGGATAATGTGGATGACAGGGTGACAGTTTATCGTCGGCCAGCTGGAGTGTCACACGACATCACGCCGCCACCAAGCCGGGACCGACGCGGAGGAGGACCGACACGCTACCTGGCCGTCTCCTTCCACTCAGCATCCTGGCCATCGCGCAGGCAGATCTCATCCAGCTCCGTGAAGAGGGCGTGAGGGACGTGCTCCTCGTCATCGTCCTCGGTGCCGAGCAGGAACTGAACCCTCTGGGACGGGGTGTCTGTGGGACCCGGAACACGCACCCAGCATTTGCTAGCTGGTATTCAGCTCATCTGCTTTCCCCCGAGCCACTAACCCTTCCCAAGCCTGCCGGCTATGGGGTATCCTAGGAGAGGCACATCTTTAAAAAAGGACCCAAGTTTAATTTGGGAAATTCCTCTTTTCTGAGTATCGGGAGACTTGGAGCAGCAGGGATGCTGTGAGCCTGTGCTTAATTTGTGCCGGATCCTGCCAGAACGCATTCCGGGACCTCTCTGTTTTTGATTCTCTGTGTACCGACACCTATTTGCATGGATCCTGAAACTCTCTGGTTAAGAAAACAAAAACAATAATATAAAATTTAAAATAAAGCATGCATTTTAAATTTACAGACCAAACTTCACACAATTTCATGTCCTTACTTAGCTCAGATTAATTCTTTAAAATTCATAGCATGTTGTCCACACCGTGTTTTGTACACCTTCCGGGACCTGGGCCCGCTTCATTACCCCTCCTTTCTCATATGCCCTTCGTGTTCCGGCACCTTCTGATTTAAGAGTTGGTGTGAGCATCTCACACAGGGTCACTAAGGTCTCTGCCTGACGTACTGAGAGACCTGCGGTTGGGTTGAGATCTTAACTCCTCTACTTTTATTTGCTAATTGACACCACTGTAGCTGATTCACAGAACCAGGCCTTACCTTGGCTGAGATTTTCCCGGCTGTCCTCGGCCCCGGAGTCCCTCTCCCTGTCCCTCTTGCGGTTCCGATGGCTGTGGTGCCGATGTCTCCTGTGGGATTTCTTACCCAGGGGGACGTGGACGCCGATGTACAGGGTCCGGTGACCTGATGCGTGGGAGGGGGAGGCAGGAATCACGGGGCTAACATTACTTTACATTAATGACCTCAGACAACTTTCCATGTCAGAAAAACAATGGTTGAAGTTATCATCCTGATTTCAGGTGGACATTCCGGACCATGTGGCTCCCAACCAACCAGCTCCAGCAGCATAAACAGCCTAGCGGTCATCTGGCAGGAGGGGGAAACATGAACGCCAGGTGGGGATCACCTGGGGATTTCTGAAGGTCGCACTGTGGCGAGGGACCTGCAGCATGTGCCCTCCCCCAAACAGACCAGGTCTGACAAACGGGCCCGATCCAGAAATAAAACTGAGGGATAAGCACTCATGTTACTATAACTTTACCTAAATAATACAACATCCTGACACAGTTTAACCCTTAGAACCCGACAAACGCGGAATCCGTTTATTTTCGCACCCATTAATCTGGGCACGTAACTTTGGAAAGGTGTTACACACAAACATGAACCGCCTATCTTTGCAATTGAGAAAAATTCCTCGATCCTTATTATTATTTATATTTATATATTATATTTAGAATTCAATTATTATAAGCCTATAAATAAAAGGGATAGAAAAACACTAAAAAATCTACTAGAAATAACCACAAAACGCAGCATTCCATTAATTAGGAAGACAATTACTTGATATTATGGTAATAATTATTCACAAAAGTTTGTACACGTATTTTTGATGTTGAGCTCCATCAAAACAGTCCACAATGAGCCGTTCATATAGAACACCTACCACATATAAACGCAATGATGTGCTACAGTGTTGGTTTGTTATTTGAGGCTAAAATGCCAAGTGAAAGTCTCATTCTCAAATTTCACTTTACCAGTCATAGCGTATATAGGCGGAAAAACAATAGTGATAAACATCAGCAATGTTCTCTAATACCGTCTGTCCACTGGATCATAAACTAAGTGATGCTTCTCTATTTCAATTTCTTTCAGATGGTATAAAGTAATATATATATATAATATTTAAAAAACATGCATTGCTGTCTATCAGATAACTTCAACAAGTTACCAAATGGATGCAAAATCAGAGATATTAATTTCCGCCTGGCACTAACCATGTACTCCTTCACAACATACAACATACGACATGCAGCACAGATGTTGATTATTCTGATAGCAGCCTCTGTGCAGCTGACAGTAGTGGGTTGGGCTGGGTTCCACGATCTCACGCATGGAAACGTGAAGGTGAGCTGAGGACAAAGGGACCAGGCTGCAGTGCCTGTCCTCCTCCTACGACCTGAGGGCACAAACACAGTGGTTTGCATGCCCCCCCCATCTCCAGACACAGTGATTTGGACCTCCTTCCATCTCCAGACACAGTGATTTGGACCTCCTTCCATCTCCAAACAGTGATTTGGCCCTCCCTCCATCTCCAGACACAGTGGTATGGCCCTCCCTCCATCTCCAGACACAGTGATTTGGCTCCCCCTCATCTGCAGACACAGTGGTTCGGCCCTTCCTCCATCTCCAAACACATTGGTTTGGCCCTTCCTCCATCTCCAGACACAGTGGTTTGTTCCCCCTTCATCTCCAAACATAGTTGTGACCCCCCCCCCCCCATAGAATCAACCCCCCCCCCCCACCCCCACTCCATGGAACCTAGAAGCTGCAGAATTTCTCCAACACACAAACCAGTAGAGAGTCCCAAACCACAACTAGTGGGTTTTATTAACAACATGCAAGGAGTTATGAAAGTGACTTCAGTGAGACGCCCCTTGTGTTTGCTCCCGCTGTGACACTATTTCAGGGGAAGGTGGGGGGGGGTGTATATTTTTATGCAACATTGCCGTGGATCCTAACTGTCAAGGGAAGGACACACACACCGATGACATCAGAAATCCAGTCCCTGAGTTAAGGTATGTCCTATGTGCGGCATGGTGGTTATTACTGTGTGTGTGGGGGGGGCACTGGACTAGACCCCCCCCTCGAAGTTCATATAGGATGAGTGTGATCTAGGTAGAATGAGGTTTAAAAAAAAAAAAAAAGTGTTTACGGCTGTTTTGGTAACTGCAAGTGTGACATCTGGCTAAAATATGCTTCTGCTTGTATTAAAATAAAAACCCGAAAGAAAGAGTTTACAAACTGGTTCTCCTCCAAATGCTGGACAAACAAGAACCAGAGAAACACTCAAAAAAAACTAACTCAGCTGATTTTGGCAGCTCTCAACATAACGCCGAACGCGGAGTAACGGCAGCTCACAGCAGCGAGAAGCAGGAACAATGACGCTCAGCTGTGTGTTTTGATCTTAAGCTTTTTACATACGTTTGTAAAAAATCCATCTGCTCCTCTCATATTTTTACTGAGCTTGATAATCCTAAATAGGTCTAAAAAGATGTATGCCTGTCTAAAAAACATATCGACATACTAATGACTTTAAATAGTTAGTAAGAAAATTTGGATATTTTTCTATTTATTAATAAAATAGTTTGGGCTGCCTTAACATTTCTATTCATTTGGCTACAGAAGGTCTAAGGCTGGGGGGACAAGAGGCCAATCTCAGAAGGCAGTGGGGGCCTCGGTCTCTGGGTCTCTCTCTTCATTTAAACACTCCCTCTATCACCATCCGCATGTCCCTCTGTATTATACGGGAAACATTGATACCACCATCAAAGCGAACCTTTGGGAGAACTCAATCTGCACATCATTTTCCCCCAGACCAGCCATATTGTCACCTTACTGTGGGACGGGGGGGGGGAGGGGGGGCAGGGACATACACTTACCTTCTAGTTCTTCCTTCTCAAAGTTCGTTTTCAGCATGGACCGGGAACCGCCCCTGTCCACCACTGCTTCCTCGTCATTCCTCTGTCAGGTCGCAAAAAACGCAAATAAACAACAACATTAAATATGTCGCCGCGTCGGCATGAACCGAAACACCAGTGACAGCAAATTTCGCCCAGCAGATCACAAGCGGGGGGTGGGGGGGGGGTAGCATTTAGCACAATGTGTATGAATTGCGTTCAAGCAAGCAAGACAGTTCTTTATTTATTCAGAACAGCCGGCATGTCATGCTATGGGAGCACGGCCGGAGACGAAGACATCTCTGTTGACAGAACATCTGACTCCTGGGAAATATCCAGGAACTGAACTCTTTCCACAGTTCGAGGTTGGTGTGATTAAGCTCTTATCAATTCTGCCAGACGACATCGTGAGGTGTGTGAGTGTTACAGCTGATCTCGGAGTCTCCTTACTCATTTGACCTAAACCCCTCTACCCTCTCCAGAAGGGACAGCTATTGACTTCAACCTGTGCACTTTTGAATCCCTCCTTATGTGGGCAGAGAGAATATCCAGGAATAAACACAGTACTTTCTGACTTCATGAGGCAGTTTCCATGGCAACCGACATCGGCTTGAGGGCCTATTTCCCAGTGCACATCTGGCTCGGTGTATGTCCTGCACTGAAGAACATTTCTGCTAGCTTATTAACATGTCACACGAGTAAACACCATAAAATAGGCGACATCCAGACCTTTTGAAGAGCCCTCCCTCTCCCCCGAACACATCAGTAAGCACTGAGGTCAGCATTAACCACTGCGTTGTGAGGCACTGACTCTCACACCATACATATACAAGCATATAACTTACATTTGACCACAAAGCATTTAATAGATATAATCCAGTAGTAACAGTTAGTCAAAATGAATTGATATGAGAACCCTGGAGGTACAGCTGAAGATCAAGGCATCACCAGGGATCCTAACTGTCTATTCATGAAATGAAAGTTCAACTAACTATAAGCCTAAATTTTCATTTCAGCTAGCAGGTAAGAAATGGCAGCTTTACAGGGTTCTGCCAAAGGCCAGCGAGCCCACGAAGCAGGTCTCAGCTACTTGGCCAGCTTCTGTAACATAACACCACACAGGTCACGGCGAACACTCTGGGTCATGGCGGCGCTGCACGTGCTGAAGACGGAGCTCTCCTGACTGTGAGGTTTACAGGAGGTCCCAGAGAAATGAGTACGAGGATGTGATCCCTCTGGAAAAGCCCACGGAGCGTCGTTATTGGGGCAGCCCACTGCTCCTCTGTCCGAAACGGTGTTAGTACTCAGTCATGCATGCAATCAATATGTGCCCCCCCCCCCCCCACCACCAAATTTCATCCAGTCTGAGTCCGCATCCATCTATCAATCCTCTGTAATCACTTCCCATATTCAGGTCTGCAGGGGGCTCAGAGCCTATTGGCACAAGGCGGGGAACAACCCAGGATGGAGTGCCACCCCTTCACAGGGCACAAGGCGGGGAACAACCCAGGATGGGGTGCCACCCCTTCACAGGGCACAAGGCAGGGAACAACCCAGGATGGAGTGCCACCCCTTCACAGGGCACAAGGCAGGGAACAACCCAGGATGGGGTGCCACCCCTTCACAGGGCACAAGGCAGGGAACAACCCAGGATGGAGTGCCACCCCTTCACAGGGCACAAGGCAGGGAACAACCCAGGATGGGGTGCCACCCCTTCACAGGGCACAAGGCAGGGAACAACCCAGGATGGAGTGCCACCCCTTCACAGGGCACAAGGCGGGGAACAACCCAGGATGGGGTGCCACCCCTTCACAGGGCACAAGGCGGGGAACAACCCAGGATGGGGTGCCACCCCTTCACAGGGCACAAGGCGGGGAACAACCCAGGATGGGGTGCCACCCCTTCACAGGGCACAAGGCGGGGAACAACCCAGGATGGGGTGCCACCCCTTCACAGGGCACAAGGCGGGGAACAACCCAGGATGGGGTGCCACCCCTTCACAGGGCACAAGGCGGGGAACAACCCAGGATGGGGTGCCACCCCTTCACAGGGCACAAGGCGGGGAACAACCCAGGATGGGGTGCCACCCCTTCACAGGGCACAAGGCGGGGAACAACCCAGGATGGAGTGCCACCCCTTCACAGGGCACAAGGCGGGGAACAACCCAGGATGGAGTGCCACCCCTTCACAGGGCACAAGGCAGGGAACAACCCAGGATGGAGTGCCACCCCTTCACAGGGCACAAGGCAGGGAACAACCCAGGATGGAGTGCCACCCCTTCACAGGGCACAAGGCAGGGAACAACCCAGGATGGAGTGCCACCCCTTCACAGGGCACACTCACACACCAGTCTCACCTATGGGCAATTTGGCAACTCCAATTAACCTCAGCATGTTTTTGGACACAGGGGGATAACTGGACTGGAGTACCTAGGGGAAACACCACATCAACACAGGGAGAAGGCACAGACTCATGGAGAAGCAATGGCAGAGACTTGATCCCTGGTGTCAGAGGTGCTAACCACTGTGCCACTGCACTGCCCCCCCCCACTTGGAGGGGGATCAGCTCAGAGCGCTGCTGCTGGTGACACACATGCTGCACTGTGTGAGTCCCCAGAAAGCACTGTGGGACAGAGGGACATAAATGTAGAGGAGTAGGTGCCGGTATTTACAAGTCGAAATGGAAGCTGTAGAGTCGCAGGACTGTCAGCCACCTGGTGCACTTCACCTGCCGCTCTTCGCATAAGCAGTGTGTTTGTGTCAACCAGAATCCTGCCAAAGTCTCCAGAGCAATTCAACCCAGTGATGAACCTGGCCTACAATTTACAATTATGCAAGTTTGTTCATTTAACAAAGGCGACTTTAAGCTAACGTAGAACATTATTGTTCCATAAGGATTGAGCAACCAGTACAGTCCTGCAGGGCAGGGAACTGAAATCATCCAATTAATCCTGTACAGCAGGTGAGGTGCAGAGTCTGCAAAGCCACACCCCCTGGTTTTAGACCAATCCAGCCTAGGGGTGGTGAACTTCTAAGCCAATCAAGGAGCCCTTTTACAAACTGTAAAATTAAAGAGGGCAGTTCTCTGTTATTCCGAAAGTCAGACTTTGGATTTAAACCTAAAGGGGCAAATGCTTATTTTATAAGAATTTAGTAAGTGCTTTTCAGCCTTTAATGCCATTGGCAGGATAATTAGCAGCATATCTACCTCAAACACAAGAGTATCTGTGAACTTAAAAAACCCCGCAAACTACAGATTTGCTCAGACACAAACGGGTGCAGATTCCACTCCCCTTTGATTACAGCGGCCCTTTCACCCAGCCAGTGTGTGGATATTTCCACTACCCATGGCCTAGACCCTACAGGGGTGTTTAAACAGATGGGGGCTCCGTAGGATGCCAGTCTACTCCCAGATCCACACCTGCACACGCTCAATGCTCCTCACCATTTGGCAGCACCAGAGTACCAGCGATTTGGCTGGGGAGTCACATGGCATTCACTCACCTCAGCTGAGGGCAAGACAGAGAGAGAGACAGCTGGGAGTAAAGACAGACATGGGGGTGAGTTTGAGGCTCCTGTGATGACCAACCTGTGGGGGGGGGGCAGCGTATCAATGCCCAGTCTACAGCAAAGCAGGTTGGACGCTGCCCACAATGACATCACTGCCCTTGGGTTCCACTTTGGATAATAATATAGTGTGTGTGTGTGTGTGTGTGTGGGTTTGCATAGATCACATTTGAGGACCAAATTGTCCCCAAAGTGTAGTAAAACCTGAAATATCCCTACTTTTGGGGACATCTTTTGAGGTCCCCATTTGGATAACCTCAGTTTCATAAAAATCTGTGAATGCAATCAAAAAAGTAAAAATGCCAGAAGTCTTGTATTTGGGTTGGTTACTTGTGGTTAAGGTTGGGGATGGGTAGAGGTTAAGGGTGTCGTGATTGGGATTAGGGTTTTTCCCATAGAAGTGAATGGACAGTCCACATTTACATAGGAAGACCAATTTGTGTGTGTGTGTGTGTGTGTGAACATGTGTGTACGTGCACGCACTTCATAGCCACCATGCTTCACCAAAATCCAAAATTTTGCCTCATGACTGTCCCCTTTAGGGGCATGTTGTCTTTCCCCTCTAGAAACAATGAAAAGACAACAATAATAACACTGTCATTTGCAATGTCACCTAAACAGACCCCCACTGGGCACGGAACAAAGGAAACACAAAGCCCAGCTGAGGGAAGCAGGGCAGCATGCTAAACACATGTAAAGGCAGATGACACGCCACACAGCACACGCAGTACTATGACGCTGATACAAAAAAAACACATTTCAGCCACGCAATGGACACGGCACTGACATCGGGGAAAAGCCCCCCCCCCAGGGACACCTGTGTGGCTGCATAGGCAAAGGAACAGCGTCGCCTACACCAATGGGACGTTAAGGAGTGATTCCCTGCATGTATTGCAGAGACGGGGGAAACCACCAGGACTGTCACAGAAAGAGGTCCCTGCACAGTGAGCAGGAGACCAAAATGCAGGACGGCTAATGAGGCCCGACAGGCTGCTGGTGTAAAGCAATGAGAACCAGCGGAAAACCCAGTGCAGAGCAATGAACTGCATCTCCACAGGAAGAGGACTCATATCGCTAGGCTTGGTCCTGCGGGGGCCCACCATGGTACTTAAGAACCTTACATTAAGACTGAGGTTCTCTGCCATGGTATTGAAATTGCCTACATCACTGCTGAGAGACCTTACTTTGTTACTGAAGAACCATTCCTTTGTCCTGAGGGACCCTACTTAGGTAGTTTGGGACCCTACTGATTCTGAAAGCCCAAACTTGATACCAAGGGATCAACTAAAGAGGCTGGCAGGTGCCAAGCCTTCTTAAGTCTTGTGCACAGAACCGGCAATGCATGAATAAAACAGGACACTCTGTGCTCCAGCTAGGAAAGGCATTATGATGTGATAAGGGCCTGGGCTTCAGTGGAACAATGTGTTCCTCTGGGTCAAGACTGGGTCTCGATCAGGGTAGAGCACTACCAGCATGGCTCATGGATGAGGAATATCTACAGAATAAACAGGAGCCAGCTAACCAGTATTTTGTACGTCTAAAATGAAGGATGCTGACAAATGGAAGCACTGCGTTACAGTTCCTATTGTCTTTTCAGCCACTGTCCCTCGGCCAGCTCCTTTCGCAGTGCGCCCCCCTATTGCGGGTAGCAGGAAAACACAAAGGGGCCGCAATACCCAGAACGCTCAAGTACATGGTACAGACCAGCCTGCCCAAACATCCTCAGCGAAACCGCATTTAAAATAAAATACGCCACGTTTCATGTTCTGCAAAGTCCTTTTCTGCGGTAGCACAAACGAGGAGCCTCTTCCGGATGAAGCAGTGTTTCTTCCCGATGAAGCAGTGGCTCTTCCCGATGAAGCAGTGGCTCTTCCCGATGAAGCAGTGTCTCTTCCCGATGAAGCAGTGCCTCTTCCCGATGAAGCAGTGCCTCTTCCCGATGAAGCAGTGCCTCCTGCCACAGGGCTGGGAGAGCTGCACGCTGAAGCCAGGCTCACGTGACCCAGTTTCTGGCGCTCACACGTGGCACTCCGATGGGTTTTTCCCTGGCACGGAGCTGCTTAAATGCGCACTATCCAACACCCGGCCACCCCCCACCCGCTGTGGTACATACAGTCCTTTTGGGGGGGAGGGGCAGTCAGGGACGAAGCAGGCGGAGGGTATTTGCAGGGATTAACAGTAGCAGCTGATATAATATAAGTGATCGAAGCAGCCATTATGACCCTCAGGCAGATCCCTACCAATGGCAGTGGATACCACAGTAGCAGCATCAGCACCAGCTGAAAATGGCTTCCTGCCAACAGTGCCATGAGACGCTGTCCTCTCTGGATCCTTACGTTTTTCATTTTCTTAAAAACCTCACCTGAGGCAGATATTTTTTGCAATTCAGTCAAGGGCTAACAGACACAGACACTTCCCGAAAGACAAATACACACACTCAACCAACAGAGACACTACAGGTATAGAATGGTGGGTCAAACCCTATTCCGTGTTGTCAAGGAGACCTACTGATACCTGCCGGACGCCACAGCCACCTGAATAAGGTAATAAGGTACCCAGGAAGGACATCTCCACCAGCAAGTCAGTTTGGCTGTATCTCAACATTGTAGCTGTCCATCACACATACATCTCCTGACGAAGCAGTGCTTCTTCCTGATGAAGGTAATAAGGTATGCATACTGTATTACAAGTTTCCTGTATTCAAATTAAGCTGTAGGGTAAATCTGACACCTTTCTTGGCAAAAATGAAAACGCAGACGGATTTTAACAAATTTCCCAAATAACTACATTGTTTTCGGCATGATATTTAAAGAATGCAAGCGAGCCTATTTATGTGCAAAACCACCTTCAAGTTAAGCAACAAGAAGAACAAAAATAGCCTGTAGCCAGACTGACCTAAATATGGGAACATACCTGACATTTAAATCGGCTCTTTAGGTCCATGGCCCAGAATAAAGTGCTCCTTTCTCTGTGCAGAATTCCCCAGGTTTCCCAGTTTGTTGTGAACGACACAGACCGCCTGTGACCTACACATTCTCCATGATTATGAATTTGTCACAAATGAATGATCCACATTCTGGCTGCAACACGTCCATTGGTCCATGCGTGTCCTGTGTCCTCCTGGAACCGTGACATCACCAAAGCCGCTGACTGTACATCTAAGCCGGCCCCTGCTACGCCACGGTGACTCCTAACATTTTGGGAAAAAAATAAATACTACACCCCCCCCCCCCCCCCCACCTCCAATCGCATCAGCCTGCAGCGGGAGATTAATAAGACAGGGCATGTTTAACCGGAAAAAAAAAAACACAGAACGTCATTGTGGTTAAAGAGACGGACTCAAAGCCTGAAGTTTGCTCAAAAAAAATAATACCAAGAGAACCCAGCTGTTGAACCCTTGAGCAGTGGGATTAACCCGGACTTTTCTTGTAAGAGTTAAAATGCAGATTGATGAAGTCTATAGCAACCTACACAAATAGTGGTGCATTTTAACCAGAAATCATATCAATGTTACAGCAAGGGTTTGGAAGTGAGGAAACATAACTGGCAAAACATAGTGAACATAGTAAACTGCTGAATAAAGGTGAAAATCACACAAAATGTTGGTCTGATCACGTACAGACAGAAAGGCGTCCATGGAAGAAAAGCACAAATCCCACACCACAGCACTGAGATTAACCTAAAAACAAAAATCATCAAACAAAAAGTATTACACCAGGGGTCTGTATCACGGAGCAGGATTTCTTGCTTAGCCAGATAGCTTGTTGGATTTAAGGTAGTCTGGGCTATTTGGACATTATCTTCATTCACTTACATTTGGCGCAGACTACCAACAAGTTATCTAGCAAACAAGAAGTCCCGCTTCGTGGAACACCCCCCAGAAGTCACGTTTGTTTGTTTGTGTCAGCTTCTGCAACGTCCTACCTGACAAACCGCACAAAGTGCGATGCCTTCCCTACTGCCACACATATGCCGCCCCGTCCGATGTGCATTTGTGTTTTGAATCATTTTCTTTCTCCAAGCAAACGACACATAAATGAATAAAGCAATTAGGAGCCACACAACAGTGTGATAGGCCTCCAACATTTAGGTGGTTAGCTCTTTGCTCCAGGTGAAACAAATGAATTGGCCTGAGTGAAAATGGCTCAGCGGGGATCAGTATATCTGGGAACAGCGCAAACAGCCAATAAACAAAACATATTTACCTTCCTTATCACCAGAAGAAGGAAGCTTGTTTTCAGCACAAAAATAAACACCAAAAACTGAAGTTTGCAGAATGCCAGATTAATGGGCTGCAGCGTATTAGCATAATGCTATAGAACATCATTACTCTAATTGCGTTTCTATTTACAACAGCTACTCTAAATATGGCTTCATTACATGCAGCTCTGAAGGGGGCAGGACTGCAGCCTCACACATCCAGGGTTAGGGGTTCAAATTTGGCACCTCTGAATTGCCCATAGTGGACATGTGTGTCTTTTGTAGATGACTGGCTTCTCATCCGAAGGTACCTGTGTTGTTTATGGTTAGAATGTACAGTCTAGCCGCTACCTTGACCAGGATAAGCAGCGAGAGGGACAGACAGACAGAGAGACAGAGAGAAAAACAGACAGAGACAGAGAAACAGACAGACAGAGAGACCGACAGAGAGACAGTCAGACAGATAGAGGGACAGAGTCTCACATAGCGGCAGATAGTGAGACAGTGAGACCCAGATTGATTTGGGGCTCACATCCCACCTGATAAGTCCTCCACCTGGCTCTGTCAGACACCAAACAGAACCCGGGGGGACTGCATGGCCCCCGTTTCCTCATTGGCTTAGATTTCTCCCTCACTTCTATGGCTTAGTAACCTGCACGGGGTCCACTTCAGGGGCAGCTTTAATCATGGCTGTCTCCTCTCTGCAAATGTACATCACTGCACAGTTACAGAGGATGATAGCACTGCAGGTAGGGCGGCTCAGTAGACATGCCAGTGGCCTGTACTACGAAGCGGGGTTACTGGCTTATCGGGGTAACTTGTCAGATTTAAGGTACCACAGTTTAAATGGACTTCATATTCACTCACTTACATTTTGCCCAGACTACCTTAAATCCAACAAGTTACCCCGATAAGCCAGTAACCCCGCTTCGTAGTACAGGCCACGGGTTATGGAAAACATAAATAACGCTTCGAAACGGCACAGAGTCTCGTGCGAAAGTTGATGCATGGGACACAAGAGCGCCAACCACAGACCACAGCCCTGTCACAGATGCGGAGTGGCAGACCTCGGGGTGGCTTACTGTGAGTTCAGCAGAATCAGCTCCATGGAAAACAGAGGTGTCTTTATAAGCGTAAGAGGCGTGTCAGGGATGTAACGAGAATGGAAGCAACTACACAGCGTCCCATATATACCGAGATCCAGAACATTCCCTCCCAGCCTCACCAGCTACTGTTGCCAGAAGCATACAAGCATACATGCCAGGCAGAGCTAGCGGAGATGGCGCATGGCGGGCAGGCCGAGGAGGGAGACCCGTGTTGGCAGGCAGGCCTGCGTGCACCAAACGGACCTGCGACATGCAGGGGACATGCGTGCACTGTATGGTCGAGCTCACCTCCCTCCTGGCTCCGATGGGGGTTTCGACCTGCAAAGGACACAGTACTGTCAAGTACATTCCTACTATTTATGAGAGTTTCTCAGTTCTGTTCCCCAATAAGCTCAATGTCACCATTGCAGAACAATCTGGGTAAGCATAGTATATATTTCTTTGAGACTTTCTACGCAAGGGCACTTAAAAGATACACAGGAGCTTGAAAGCACAAAGATAGTAAGAGCATTCTGTTGGGCTCTATTTAGGAACTTATCAAAACTCGTCTATTTTTAAACAAACCCCTTTAGCCAACAGCTTTGCTTGAATGCTCTGGCTGAGAAGTAGCAGTTCGGCTCGAGATAAAATTCACAGCAAGACAAAGGCTTCAACAAGCTGTGAGTGGCGAGAACATTATGTTCACTAAATTCCACACAGAATGTATGATTCATTCTAAGAGGGTCTGTCTCACATGTTGGGGGGGGGGGGGGATATAACGCACGTGAAGGCCCAGACTTTCAACTCATTCCCAGCCTCTAAATGAAATGTGAGATTATACAATAGAAAGGGAACAAGCGGACATCAAGCCAACCAGTCAACGTGCAATAAGGAGCCGCTACATTGTCAGAAAAAAACAGTTTTGTACCCCAACGTACAAACAACATTAATGTCCCCCAATGGTACAAAAATGTACCTCAAAGTTCATTTCTGTACCTTAAATTTACATTTACTCACAGCTAAGGCACAATTGGCAGACTATTGAAAGTACAGCCCAAGTAACAAGTAATTGTACCCAGAAAGGGTGATTTTTTTTTTCTGACAGCATAGGTGGACCAAGGAGGTCCAAGGGCTGTGGGCCGCGCTCCACGGGAAGTAATCAGCGTGTCTCTGTTTTCTGTAGTTCTGCTAAATTCTCCATTAATCCTTAAAGGAGCTTTGTCTATTTTTTTTTCTATTTTTGTGTATTTCTGTCCTGCTGACCAATGGTAAGTTTTACATGGGGTGGTTCAAATAAAGCTGTGATCTGGCCCAGTTACGGTAGCCTTGTAACCACCAATAAGGTGGATGTTTTTGTCTATCATAAGGTATTCCAGGTCACCTGAACACAGAGACCCAATGAGACGTCTTACTGAACTGAAATGAAACTGCCATATGTACAAGTACAGGGACATCGGGATGCATTTTTTCACACATCCCATCTTGTTTAAAAAGACCAGTCAGCCCTACTACGTAGTGAGTTAAGACAAAAACGTAGATGTACCATCAAAATGACGATAAAATGAAATGTATAAAAATGTAGGAAGTCCACCATCATGTTCTGTCTATTAAGAATTATGAATCTGCCACAAATTCTCTGAGTCCTTTGATCCATATTCTGTTAAGAACATGTCTGTTGGTCCCCCGCCCCCTTCTACTGGACCTTGCGTGGGAGTCACAGCACTGGGTCAGCCAGTGCCCAGCACCCTTGAACAGGGACACAGCCAAACCTTGTACAATGGGGTGGCCAGGCTATTTACGGGTGGGGGGAGGGACATGGCCGCCTGAACACAACCAATGACCTTCCATAATAGACACAGGGTTCAAACCCACAGAGCCACAGACCATCCTGCAACTAGGAAAAATCATGATAAATAAAACTATAAACGATAATATTCAGATATTTAATATATGTACATATATATATGGATGCGTGCATGTACAGGATAAATAGCACAGCTATCAGTAATAAGATGCACTGATGAATAATAAAAAATGATTCATCTGGTTATGCAGGCATCTCAGGACCAAGTACTTCTGCCTACAAGTCACACCAGCAATCAATGCAGGTTTCACATACAGGTACAGCTACTCTCCCATGAATCTCCCATGGCCACCGCTGGCTGTAGATGCATCTGTTGCTTGCAGCTTTGAGACATGACTTTCCTCAGTGGACCCTGCAGGTATGACAACTGGGTCATGCATTTTTCCTACTCTGTCTTCAGGAAAAGCTGGACTCAATCCACTCCTCGGAGATCCCAGTGCATTGTGTGAGCTGGTTAGGATTTAAGGAGGTCCTGAGCATGTTTGGCATCTTCCCAATGTCAGACATCACACTCAAGGACCATGAGTAAATCTGTCACGGCACCCACGAGCATCCCTCCGCATATACAAAAGCGCCGACTCTCCTCTGGACCTCTGCGTGGCTCCGCCCACCTCGGAGAATTCCGCTTAATTACAAAGCTAAAATATGATTGGTCAGAGGCAGAGCCTGCCACTTAGCTGTTGGCTGGAACAAGCCGCCCAACACTCTCACGCCGTCCAGAAAGACCCACCATCACACAAAGACTGCGCTGCGTCCAATGACCGACACACGACTCGCATCAGCTTTTATTACCAACACTATAAACTGATGCTCAATACCAGTCTTTGATCTTGTCCTTCAAGATTTCCAAAGTAAAAAAAAAAAAGACAAAGATATGAGAAAATATGGAAAAGATACAAAAATCTACAAATACGCACATAACTATAGAAGTTAATATTCCATTAATTCAAAGCCTAACATTTAATATACGTTGTTCGTTTATATGTGACTGATTCCCGCAAACCTGTGGTTCACACACCCGGAATGTGTAGAAAGCCATTTTCTCAATAACCGTCTTCCTAAATTCAAATATTAGAGCTCCTGGCCTCATGTTTGTATAGTTAGCTAAGATTTCTTATGTATACTAAAATAAAATAAACGTGTGACTGAGAAAGGTAAAGAGTGTAGCCAGGAACAGAAAGTATGAGAGGAGCCCGGCCGTTTCCTGCCGCTTATAAATCCGCTTCATCTCCCAGCACGCAGATCCAACGTACCTGACCTACTTTAATGCGAAAACACAGAAATACACGCATCTATGTCGGATAAATCGATGGAAGACTGGCTTGCTTTTTAATTAATGTTGACCGGCTGCTACACCTTTACCTGGAAATAAATGCTTTATTAGATTCGCTGCAAACACGTATTCGGCGTTAGTGGTGCACATAGCCCACGTTTGGGAGAAAGCAGGCACGAATACATTAGACAATTAACAATTGATATAAACGTCCAGCTTCCAGTGAAATATTGTAAATGAGCCGATTAATACAGGAAATGTAATATCACAATGGAATATTATTACCGTCGGCAGCAGCGGCTCCATTTGCGCTCCTTGATCCTTTGCGTCCATTCTTCTCTGCCCTTAACGTTAATTCTCACGGTTTTACTGTGTTGCTTTCTTTCGTGTTAAAATTTGGCGCTTCTGTGTCAGGATTAAATTTTACATAAATGAATTCTACATGGTCAGATGTGTGAAAGGATCCATCAGTCTGTTCGTGCCGCACGCTTTACTGCCGACTACCACCGGCCGGATCGGACCGTGACGATTTATGATCGTGCGCCTCTTATGTGAGGGAACTGCTCTGGTCTCATTACCGCTTCCAGGAGACAGAAACCCAGAGAAAGACGAATTAGTGGAAGCCCTGCGGGTTTTTAACAGAAATGAGTCATCCAGCTGTAGGGAGCACATGTTGTTTAATTAAAGTTGTACTGTAAATAATGTGCACGGCATGTAAAATAAATGAGATATATGCCAGGGGTTTTGGAGAAGAACTGTTCTCCACAAGTTAGTGATGATAAATCTCGAGTGAGTGGCCACTAGAGGGATGACCATCAAATCATTGCTCTTACCATCCAATTTTTTATGTTATAGATGCATTCTAACTGACGAAAACAGGGACACCTAATGTCAAAGATTTCATGTTATTGGGTTGCTTTCGTATACCAAAATTAACGCATATCAAATATTTATCAGGAATTCTACTGGGAAACAGTTGTAATGTTCGCTCATTAATCGACCATGACGTTTACTTGTTCCCCCAATTCAACCTGAAGCACTTACTGTGCCCTGCAAACAGTACAAGGCCTGCATTTTGTAGCCTAACGTCGTCTTAAACACTGGGATGCTTCTAAAATAGCGTCAAATGTAATAAATAATGTATTTCTGCAATTATAAAATCATCATCAGATGTCAGCCTTATGCTTTGTGAAATGTCATGCTGCACAAGACCACGGCACCGTCTGGAAATGCAGCCTAATTCATGCAGGGTGTGGAAAAAGTCCTACTACTGCTGACCATGTGACCGTTTTCAACCAATAGCTTTTTTCTTCGAGTCGATGGTGGAGAATTTCATAAATGCGAACAGATTGGCCTATTTTGATACTCCTTTATGACGGTGGTAAGATTATGCCGCTTAATCGCTTTCTGTCCCGGTCATATTTATCTGGGTGCATGTAGTCATGTAAACGGCATTAAATCATTTTAGTTGTGATCGATGGGGGGTTTCGGTAAAGCTGGTTTGCTTATCGGATTAATATAGCCGCTTTTCAACGGATGGGTTTCTGTGCGTATGCTTATCATGCAAAAATAAAGATGAAGATATTTCAAATTATGAATATTTTCTATATAGAAATGTGCAGGGGGGCGCCACGGTGGTGCAGTGGTTGGAACTGTTGCCTCACTGTCCGAGTCTCCGCCATGTCTCCCTGTCCACATGCTGAGATTAATTTAAGTTACCAAATTGCTGGTAGGCGCGGCTGTGTGAACGTGCCCTGTGATGGGGCGGTGCACTGTCCTGGGATGTTCCCTGCCTTGCGCTCCGGACCGCTGCGACCCCGAATAGGACAAAGCGGTTACAGAAAATGGATGGATGGAAATGTGCGTGTAGGTTTAAAAAATGCAAACTAAATAATTGCAACAGCAAGATTTCATTCAGTGGAATAGTGTTTTTTGCGAGTGCCCTGCTGGCGTTTTGCATCAATTGGAACACGAGTTCCTAAATCATGAAATTTGGCATCCTGTTTCTGTGTCATTTGTATAGTGTCATTCTGTCGTTGAAAAAAGATCATACTGATTTCAACTTGTAGTATGTCATAACTAACGATATCTGCTAAAAAAAAAAAGACATGTGCACCCGCAACCGTAGGAGACGTGAGGCACTGATGCCAAACTGAGCCACAAAGCGCCCTTTGTAGTTCCGCTAAGGAAAATGTCTTGCCCAGAAATCTGGTGCACTAGCGCCCTCTGCCAGGAAGTGCAAGAATTTCATACTGAATATATCAACATTGCTGGGCAATTCAAAGAGATGTTTCCTCGTACAGAATCCAAAGACTCTACCCTTCTTAAAAAGGGTGACCTGGGTCTGCCCCGGGGCCTCCTTCCCATCCAACATGCCTGAAACACCTCTCCAAAGAAGCATAATGTGAAAATAACCAAACGTTTACATAGAATATCTTGTAAAATAGCATATCCTACATCCATCCATCCATCCATTTTCTATACTCACTTGTCCTCTTCAGGGTTGTGGGAGGTCCTGGAGGCTACGGGTGCAAGGCAGGGAACGACCCAGGATGGGGCACTAACTCATCGCAGACATATTCTACACATTTAATAAATTATTGCTAAGGAAAATTTCTGACTAAATTGTCATCTTTTTCACATGACAACTTGCATATTTACCATTTAATAGGGGAGACTGGGAATGGTTGTAACGTTTTTTTTTACATTTTTATGAGTTTTTTTATGGAATCCCATTCAAAATTTGATATCACCTACCTGTGTCTTCAGTTTGTTACGGGCCGTAAGTGTTTTGGATATGACTACAGGACACCTCAGTCTTCTGCCTCAAGCTCCATTCGCCAGTTGCTGCTTCAGGCCGCCTTCCTGTTTCCAGCCACGCCCCTTCTGACCTCTGACCCTGGCCCTGTGTTCCGGTCAACGTGAATAAAGCCTACTGGTCACATCTAGCTTGAGCTCTTGCTCAAGCTTTGTCTTTTGCTATTGCTGTATTGGTTTGCTGTTTCTGATTGACTTCTGTGTATGACTGTTTTGGTTTCTTGGTTTCTGACTTTCTGCTTTGCCCTATTGGTACCAGTTTTAATAACTGAATAATAATTGGCTGAATAATAAAGACCTATTTTATGGGGGCTTTCTTTAGTGCCATGGTGGGTAGCTTGAGAAGTGGCCTGGTAGACAGTTGGAGAAATATCACTACACGGTAGCAAGAACAAGTTTACCTTGTAGCTAAGAGCAAAAATGTTAGCACTCAGAACTTGTATAAAAGATATTAACATAGGCACGGAATACAAATGATTTGTTTGTTTCATGTACAAAGCTTGCAGTGCTATCACAAAAATAAACAAAGTCAAAATAATACTTTCCTACCTCAAATGTCTTTTTTTCATACAAATCTTTGTTACAGGGTGCTCCTTCTTCATATGTAAAACAAAGACAAACCTGAGCACGTGCAGGGTGAGATGTGATTTGTACCTCGTTCCTGATTTGAGAAATAGACTTTGTTACAACTATCCCATGTAACAATCATCCCTGATCTCCCCCATACCTGCATGTTTAGCTTAAGTTATTGTACACTAGGGGGCGTCCGAGGCACGCGGAGGCTCTAGCAGTTTCTGTGGGCCCAGCACTTTAGAAAGACCACAAAATGTACTGTCATCTACCAGGGGGACGCTGGCAGGGGGACCCAAGGTGATTTTTTTGTTGAGAGCCCTGGAATTTCTAAGCACGTCCCCACAAATTCTATTTTAACTGCAAATTATAAGCCGTCGGCTGCAATGTATCAAAGGGCCCAGCTGTGTCTGCTGTATCCCAGCAATGGGGTGAGTGAGTCACTTTGCACAGGACATCTGGTTTTTGAAGAATGCACTTCATAGTACTGTTAGCTTAGGCCAAAGAGAGATATGCATTTTCTATACATTTTCCATAACCGTAGATCTAGTATAGGGTCGAGGTAATAGAGATATGCGAAATATAAAATTACTCAGAAATGCATTAAATTTGTGAAATTCGTGCAAAAGTCACTTTTGGGGATCATATTTACGTTTGGTTATGACATCATATTCATTGTATTACTTTAAAACACATGAGTCCTAACTTCTTTTTGGAATAAATCAGTTTCCCCAAAATATGCTAATTATGAAATAATGATCAATATTACTTGTCATCTGCATCCTGCGATGAAGGAACCACGCAACAGTTCTTACCAGACTGGCCGTCCTGATGCTCAGAAGTTAATATGGTCACGTGAGTCTCCCAAAGCTCCAGGTTTGATTTTGCGCTCTTCTCAAATTGAGCGCATAGAAGCGATAAACAACCACCTGTTTTGATTAATCGGTGTATTTCCCATGATTCCTATTGCGTCGTATTCCCTAAAATTTTTACACAGGAAGAAAGAATCCTTCGTTGCTGGTATCCTTAGACGCTTCTCAAAAAATCGATAAGAATTTGTTTTACTTGGAGGTACTAATTGTTCACATTTGTGCTTATTTGCATATTTCTAAAACAATTATATTAGACGTGTTGTAATAATAATCAAAATAGTTTACTAATGTTTTCCAATGTATTTCACCCTTATACGCCATTCGAAGAAATTGCTATAACAATGACTCAAAAATGAATTATATTCATTTCAAAAGCGATTATTGTAGCCTATCAAATTACGTTGGTGGAATGAACAACATTTTGAAGTAACTCAAACGTCGGGAAGTCTTACGATCTACACGGGAAATATCGTAAAATGTCCACAAATTCGCTTTAACTTCACATGTTAGTCTTAATTTTTAAACGATTTCGGGAAAATCAATCCCTGTACACAATTTTACTTAATTTTCCTAGAAGGTACACACCAGGCTCCCGATGGATTGAAAATAGCTGAAAGTCAAGGTCTTTATATACAACAAATGGAAAATACTAATCAGTGCACTTTAATAATTTATGAAAAATAAATGCATAAAATAAAAACAACATTATGGGGGAACTCGATTAATCATCACCGTATTGGTTATTGGACGTGAATTTTTAACTGAAAGGTATAAATAATTTGGAAAAATTGCTATTTTCAATTAATTTTTGGCACCGAAACACAAGAAACAACATGATTTTCAGAATATCAGAATATATCCCAGTCATTCTTCTATTTATGTGAATACAAACTTAAATAAACGGTCTCCTTAGAGTAGTTCTTTCGCATGGTCGTGACGTTTTCACCTGATATATATGGAACCGGTTTCCGTTCCTGTTTTTTCCGTTCCGTTCCGTTTGCTTTGATCAAAGTAACTTATCCCGCCATCGCGCCAATCTGTGATCTTGATGGATGGAAGGCGTCTCCGTCCAGTCCTCTGCTTTGGGGTGTTCAGTGTCGCTCACTGGAAATCTTTCTTCTGTGTCTAGGTGACAGACTTGCTGCCTGATGAACTGGGGTATCAGCAGGAGATAACGAAGCTTGATTTGCTGCAGTACAGGTTTGTATTTCGAGTACTTAACCCTGAGGGATGTGTGTAGCATCCCAGCGGTGTAGCCGGGCAAGCGCCGGGGGGAAATGGAAGTGTAGCCTATGTTAACAGGGTGGCGGCGATATCAGCAAAATCTGTTCGGCAAAATACATTATTCATTTCTTAGAAATAGATTCAATTAGATATTATTGCATTAAATGGTGGTTCAACATCTTCAAAATACATTTTTACGAAGTCGTGACATTTAAATATTAAATTGAATATTATAATACTACTATGGTAGTTGAAAATAATCCCACTTAAATAATGCTTAATATACTTAATTTAATTTAATTTAGCTACACCAATCTTTGTACTTCATTGTATAGTTCTGTGCAGGGGCGTTGCTAGAGATTTTGGGCCCCATGAAAGCATATCATATTAGGCCCCCCAGTCCAAACCAATCCAGTTATTTTCCTAATTTTTTAGGGCCCCTGTCACTCTGGAATCGTCCTAGCTTTCCTCCCCCTTACGGCGCCCCTGGTTCTGTGTGTTGTGCAGTCATAATGTAAGCAATTTCCTTCGGGATTAATAAAGTTTTCTGATTCTGATAGGGCAATAGTTGTAATTTTAAAGCCTTTTAACTAAATGTCCTGTTGCTGTTTAAAAATCTATCAAACAATACAAGAAACGATCCAACAGCTGAAGCATGAAAAATGTAATATTCTAAATTGCAATATTCATACGAACTGATGTCCATTACTTAAGGCCTTTTAAGTTTTTTTTTTTTGTAGGGAGCACATTTTATTCAGCGTTAAGCGCTATTTGTGTCATTTTTTAGCATTTAATTTAATGAAGTAAATATACGTGGAGCCTACATTTTATAGTGGATATGAAAATGTTTAAAACACTGTTTAAATAAAGCATCTGTCATTGTACATAATATGGCCTAATAAAGATCTTATAACCTATCGTGTCATAAATGCCACAGGGAACCCACTCCCCCTTGAAATCTCCAGCGATATGGGTCGGCCAAAATAATATCCACAAAAAATACTGTAATGTGCCATCAAATCCAATCCAGATATATTTAGGCTTAAAATTGCAAACATCCGACTGTAACCTCCTGAGACCCCACCCATTCAATAATGTCCATTGTAGTGGACATTTTATTTTTGCATCTGTCTTTTCACTGAGGTTAGGAAACGTATTTATTCCTGTTGTGCACTAAAGAGGACATGCTGTGAAATTAAATAAATAAATAAATAAATTTGGAAAAAATCTAAATTGTAAGATGTCTTATTTCCTCCAAAGACAAATAACCTAAAATTGAAGGACATTTTTTTCCTTGGGTCTCAGGAGGATAGAAAAAAAAACACAAACATTTTGTTACTTTGTGATTATTTCAGCAATCATGTAGTAATCTTACTGTTTCGTTAGTTTAAAATATTGAGTTCAATATTGAGTAAAACAAGTAGTACGGCTATATTCCAAGAACATTAACGAATGCATGAATTGATGACGTTAAAGCAGTTATTTACATGCTCGTTTTTAAAATAAAATATCCGATATGGTTAATTCTCCTACCTACCCAAATATAGCTGCAATATATGTTCCACATAAAAAGAAACATTATACGTTGGCCTAAATAAAACTGTTTTAGGTTTCATAATACTGCTGTAAAAACTAATTGCCCTCGTGAAAGAAAGCACATTTATATGCTATTTGCATTTTGATAATACATTTATAGCATTAGTAACGAAAGGATAAAATTAAAACGCCTTTTAAAAATTAAAAAGCTTGCTATGAGCGCACCTACCGTCCCGGGGGGTGATAATCATTTCTGTATAATGTCTGAGGAACTTGAGCCACAGGTGTCTGTGGGAACGAATCCATTTTGCGCTGGCGAGAAGCAGTAAAAAGCTCTGTTAACTAGGTTCGTATGGCTGTGTGTAATGCTATAGCTTGCGATGGAGTAACCCTGCGATGGAGTAACACTGCGCAGAGGCGCCGTTCAGGATTATTTGATTAGCATCGGGTTGGTAATGTAGCGATCAGAAGCTGGATACGATGATCCGTGTTGATTAATGTAAGGGAAATAGATGGATGGATGGAAATAGCATCGGTGTTGGCATAGAACGGCTGTAGTTAGCTAGACTAAATGAGATCACTTTCACCGTTGATTCATCGAAAGTGTAATGAATGTTCGAGACTCCGTCGGGAACTGCGAGTAGTTTGCCGCTTTGGGCGTCCCCGGGCTAGGCGACAAAAATATACGCCTCCGAATAATTTGTCATCCTGCTGATTTAAAAAAAAAAAAAGTCAAAGGCGAATCCAGGTTTTAATCGATGAAGGTTAGATTGGTTTTTGTAAGACGACTTCATGGTCGTCAGTACTTGGAAAAGAGCTGCCCATAGTTAGAAATGCTGTGGAGAAAATCGCTGAAGGTTGGGCATCGTGATCCAGCTGCATATCTAAATGGTAAGTCTACACAGCTTCTTAGGAGCATCTGTTGCTTCTGTTGAAGAGAGGACCACAAAACGTTGGAAGAAAATGTAAAATCACACCTTCTTTTTGCAACGTCAAATCAAACAACTAGTCCTGTATTTCCATCAGGAACAAACGACATTATATTTTCTGCAACAAAATGAAGTATTTCACTATTGGCGACTGCATAACAGTTGTTGAACTATAAGCATACATATGGATTAGAATAATTCCGCCGTGGGTTGGCGCCCAATCCTGCCTTGCACCCGTAGCTTCCAGCATAGGCTCCAAACCCTCTGTGACACTGGATAGTACAAGCGAGTATAGAAAATGGATGGAAGCATGAATGGATGTATGAGGATAATAAAGTCTTTTGAAATGGTCGACATACACTAAAGCAAAACATCAGCGCTATATTTACGGGTATATTCAAACTTACAGGCCATCTGCATTGACGACTTTATTGGGGTAGGGCAGATGTCAGCTTAGAATTTATTCGAAGCTTAGTTTAACTCCGGTGACTAAACGGGCACAAGTATGAGGACGGCACTTTTAATTAGAGAGGAACTACCCAGGTAAGCCACACCCATTGCTGACACAGGTGCATAAAAATTGTCTCAAAGTCTTACGCAGCCGAGTGAGTGGTTATACAGAAAATGTGTGACTTCCCACTTGGCACCAGCAGAGGACGCCATTTCTCCGAGTCAGTTTGCCACATTTGTGACCCGCTGGAGCTGCTCAGGTCAGCTACAAGTGCCAGCTTTAGTCATACATCGAATATTCAAGTTATACAGAAACATCAAGGATCATTTGACGATTTCATTTTTTCATTTTTTAAAGTATTTACCTGGCACCCAAATCGCTTAGATATGATGAAATACAATGGAAATATCCTTAGCATTCGAATTTTAAATGAAAACCTCTTTATTGGTTAAAAACATAACGATTTGAGGAGAGCTTTTTTTTTTTTTTTTAAACAATTGCATTACTTTGGCCCAACCATAATCTAAAAGACAAGACAGACATATCACATGACATTACCTTTACGAATACATCAAAAGCCGTGACAAATGTCATGTAATTTCCTGCCGTGAATGAGACGGCAATAACACTCTAAAAACCAGGATTCATAGTTAAAACTATACATGTGTATTTTTTTTATTTGAGCAGCCTGTCCCTGTGCCCTTCAGATACACAGTTCAGCAGCAGTATCCCAGACCCTGGGGAGCAGTGTGCCGCTAATGCAGCTCACTCAGGTACCGAGGCCATTATTTGCAAAGTCACCTGACTTGGAGTTTCAGGTCCAAATTAAAAACATCTACAAACCACAGAAACAGGCTTGGGGGAGTAGATTCCAGTCAGGGTTAGCAGGTCGCTGAAAGCAAACGAGTAGGTAAACACCAGGTCCAGCACTGGTAGGACAGATCTGGGCAAACGGTCAATTTTAATGTATAAATTACATATGCAGGAAACCAGCAATCTCAGTCCAAGTTCAGACTTTTTAAATGTTTATTTCCAAAGGAAAAGCACAAAAAAAAAAAAAAAAAAACGAAAATAACGTACAGACAGGCGTCACTGAAAGACCACAGTATCCAACATGGCCGCTAGGCACTGCACGATATTCGACGTCATCAGGACGTCCACGTGTTCCTCTAAGTGGCGTTTGGGGTCCTGTGAGGTACAAGCAAGAGCAACAGAAAGGCTGTTCAGATTTAAGGCAGAGAGGGCCTTAAATATATCAATTAAATTAGTCTCTTTATATGTGCAATTAAATCCAAAAAACTAGTTGAACTGAGATACAGGCTTCAGTGAACAACTACTAATCAAGTAAACACAGGATGTTTATGCATTTTGCATATTTCATACCCATGGGGAATAGACCAACTCCCTGTGACACCTTACCTGCTTTCCAACATTCTTAATTGCGAGCTGTTCGGGGGTCATCTTGTCCTCTTCCTCTACAGCCTGAACAGGTCAGACAGAAAGCGTGTCAGTCAGGTCATGTGATGCGGACATCGCTGGCACGGCGCCACATTCCGCAGGCCAGAGAGCCGGGTCACCTTATTGTAGTTCTTGGCCAGCTCCAGCATCTCCTTGACGATGGTCTCGTTAAGCTTGCAGTGCTCGCTGTAGTCCTGCAGCGTCAGACCCTCCATCCAGCTCTTCTTGTGTAGGTTCAGCAGCATCTGAGGGGCAGTGAGAGTGGGCATCATATCAAGGGGACACCAGTAGGAGGACTGGCCGAGCGGCGCCCAGAGATAACACACGTATCCCTCCCTCACACAAAATAGTCCCGCACTTGCTTAAGCCGCTGTGCTCTGTAACACATCCTCAAGGAAACTAAACATTCCTCCTTTCACCTTCTCCCACTGCGGTTTTAAAGTCACATAAGAGGTTACAAACCTTTTGCTCCAGCTCGTTTTTCCTGTAGTTGATGGTGATTGAGTAGTAATGCCTGTTCAGGCCGTGGATTAAAGCCTGGGAAGACAGTACAAGCAGGACAGCCTTAAGGGTGACTGAGCCAAGAGCATTCATTAATGACAGCAACGCTACAAAAGCAGACGAGAGCATAATTAAAAGCCAATCAGGAATACAGCAAAACAAGCCGTTCTTCCATTAACCATGCCTAAGGCTAGTTATAACAAACAGATTCAGTATATATGAGCTTTTATGTTCCATTGGACTAAATTATGATGTAAGAGATGCAAATGTCACTCAAATATTATAGACCCGAAATGGGGCACCCAGACAGAAGGGGGAATGATAGCTCATTATCGCTGTCTACTAAGGTCCAAGTATGTAGTCCCCTAAAGGGACAAGAACTGACTTGCCTGTGTCTTCTAAGAGTGGGGCATTACATAGCCACTTATTAATGAACAAGCGAAGGCAACCCCCCTTGAACTGCACATGGAATTAGCACCCCAAAGAACAAGGCAATGCCATGGCTAATGTAGGGTGCATTTCCATGTCCCACACAGGCCTTAGCCTGCAGAGGAGCAGGCCTGATTCGACAGGGGAGGCCCACCAAATTCTTCAGGGCCTTCTGGAGCATGTCAGAGCGATGGACATAAATGGATAGACGGAAACGATTGTGAACACGATGACTCAACATGGGTTATTAGTATGATGATGGGCTCTGCCATTACAGTGTCTCTACTTCTACTCATCGGCCACTTCCAAGATACACTTGGCTGCAACCTAATTAGCTTCCTAACTGTCGAGTTGCTTACTTGGATAGACGGCTTGTTCAGATGACCGAGGTTGGATGTCGTTTGCCTTGGCTCGTGCCCCAGAACCATCATGTTGGCGTTGATGAGTCTAAAGGCATCAATGACGACCTACAAAAACAGGATTCAGGGGAGAGAAAAAAAAAAAAGGTGTCTGGCTTTTTCTTTAACTGAAAATAATGGAGGAACATCTCCACAGCAGCAGCCAAAGCCCATCTCAACCCTCCAACTTGCCAAGCTGCTTCAACCACAGGTGACTGAAGAACCACGTAGACGGCATCTACCCAAAAGCTGAAGAACCACGTAGATGGCATCCACCAAACAAACAGCTGAAGAACCACATAGATGGCATCCGCCAAACAAACAGCTGAAGAACCACATAGATGGCATCCGCCAAACAAACAGCTGAAGAACCACGTAGACGGCATCCACCAAACAAACAGCTGAAGAACCACGTAGATGGCATCTAACAAACAAACAGCTGAAGAACCATGTGGACGGCATCTGCCAAACAAACAGCTGATGTGGTCAAACATCACAGTAACAGGCCACACACTTCGTTTTCCAGCTCCGTAAAGGACCTATCCAAAAGGGTCCGACTTGCATGATTCAGACCTCGTAAGACCCATTACAGGTTGTCAGAAGACATTACAGTGCCATGCTGATTAGAAGGTTGTTAGCTGTCTAGAAGGGGCCCTGTCTGTCCTTATGGAGTGGTTTACAAGTCCATATTAGTGGTACTCTCCAGACGTCTACACCACCCAGAATGGCTGCTCCAAGCTGCCCGCCTGCATCCTTGCTTAAAGAAAACCCACACCACCACCCACATATCACCACCTATCATCCAGCGTTACAAGCGGGAAAAAAAGCCTGAGTACCCATCTTCGTACTTCGCTGGCATTAACACTTCGCGGCCGTGCTGTGCGTGGTGCAAACCCTCTGTCACACAGATTTAGACTGCCCAGAAGAGGCTGATGACAGAGTTGCCCCCTGCTGTCTATGAGCAGGAAATAAGGGCTTGGTTTGCAACAGCACACAGGGTGGGGGGGCCACAGAAAGGGGTGATGACCGTTTCCTTCCTAACAAAGCCCTTCAAAGAGAGTCTAACTAATAATTAGCCTTCTTGCGCTCCAAAAAATGCAAAACTTCAGACAAACAAACAAAACGCATTCATATCACAAAGTACATACATCAAAAAGCCAGTCTGATGAAGATTCGATATACTGAGCAAGAAAAACTCTAGAAGTAAACTACCTCATACATATCCTGGTAACTAATACTTAGCTTATAGAGGCTGCAGTCATTTTTATGTCCAAGGCTAACTCGGTACATCAATGCCCAGTTGCCAATCCGAGATACTATTGGACAGGTCACACCCCCTGGCTGGGGGCCATGCCATACCTTTCCTTTGACACTCTGGATGGGATCCACCACCACGGCAACGGCACGCTCTGACAGGGCCTCGAAGCTCTGCTGGGTGTTGATGTCCACTCCCGAGAGCCAGCAGCCAAAGCCAGGATGGCTGTGGTACCACCCCACCACCATCTCAGGCCTGCAGCACACAGCGGAGGGGGTCGCAGATTCCGATGAAGAGGGGGGGTATGTGAAATCAGCAGGAATGAGGCTCTCTTATTCTGTGGCTATTCCCCCGGCATTCCATCCCCCGGACCATCAATTGGGCAGGAGGGCCAAGCAGGATATCAGACAGTCAATTGAGACCCCTAGATCATTATCCTCATTCATTACAAAGCACCAACCCCCAAAGTCAACCTACCCACATTCAAACACAGTGATGAGAATATATAGACCAATATGACCAGTGTTACGCTCCCAAAAGCCACATGCCGGCTTTCGATTGGAGGGATAGGATAACAGGTTGCTCACCGGCCTGTCTGCTTGAGCATGTCCAACATCTTAGCCTGAAAGACGGGGTCCACCGCTTCCACACTCACACCCTGTTCCAGGCAGAGATAGACGGCATCAGAGAAGTCACCCAGCTGATCGGAGTGGAAATGCAAATAGATCCACAGATGGCAACAGCACAGAGCGGCGCTCACCGTTCCCGACTGCGGCATGGCGAACACGTCGATCACCCGTACGGTGTAGTCGTCCACGAACTCGCCCAGCATCAGGCCCATGACCTCCATCGGCACGCCAGCCCGACCATGTTTCAGCATCTGCGAAAGAGGCGGGTCTCCCCTTAGTGACAGCCAAAGCCAGTCCCGTCATCACATGTTGCCCGAGGTTCAGCGACCGTACCTTGAGAAGGGCCAGAGAGGAGATGTACACCTGCTCAGCTGTGTCCACTGCAGGGGCGTCCGTTGGGGGGCCCTGTGAGGGAAAACACGCAGATCAGACATATTCTGGTGGGAGGTGGAAACAATGTTAGCGTTAATGCTAACCACATTTATTTGTACCAAAGTAGCAGACTGAGAAAGAGACCAACCACTGGACTGGAGACCAAACATTTAAGTAGTGAAATGTACAAAGATCTAGGACAGGGTTCACCCAATTCCAGTCCTGGAGGGCCAGTCTGTACCACAGTTTGCAGATTTCCCTGCTCAAACACACCTTATTCAGCTCACCAGCTAATTGCCAGGTTTAGTAGGTTTAGAAATCTGCAAACTGTGGTGTAGAGTGGCCCTCCAGGACAGGGATTGGGGAATCAATGCTGACTTCATCGGACTGCGAGTGAATGAGGATGCCGAGATAAGACTCATCTCCATAACAAAGTGCTTGAAAAGTTCCATGGGAAAGAGAGTTCAAATGTACTGTATTTGGCAACTCCAGGAGAGCCTTAATTTGAAAAGGACCGAAATACATAAATAAAATAAAATCCTTAATGGCATCCAGTCTTCTTGATGACGAGACATCCATAACACAGCTTATAGGAGTTGAGGCCAGCTACAGCCCTAAAACAGAATAGTTACCAGGATCTGTAAACAGAGTCACTGGCGTGTGCCACACTTTCAATAAAGCCGCATCGGTGTGGCCAACATCAGCCCATCTGCCATGTGCCAAGGACAGATGTTTGCTGCTGCGAGAACCAATCAGTGCCATATGCCACGTGCTTCACTGCAGGAAGTAACACAGTTATCCCAGCCGACCTCACCGGCACTGGGGTGTGAACTGGATAATTTGGGCTAAACTTGGTTCAACAGCATCCACATGCCGCACACACAGAATTGCTGTGATTTCCTTAAATAATGAAGAAAATTCTAAGAAAGGGCTGTTGAATTTGAAATTATAATAATCACACAATGTTAGATGCTCCAGTTTTGGCTTCCACTGAAGTCCTTAAGACTCAGAGAATTATAAATACCAGTAGAATATAAGAGCAATACTCCTATGCAAGGTCTCTCCCAAACCCAGTTCACTGAGAAGTAGCCTATTCTTAATCAACCTGTTAATTTTCTTCCCAAGAATTATATTTGTTATTGACCTTAAATTTTAAACACAATCCTGCAATAAGCAACACAGCATGGATGATGCAAAATAAACTGCACAAGGAAATTCCAAGCTCATGCCGAACAAAGGATGTCATTTTATAAACTATGAATCCTATATTACGACAGTCTTCCTTCAGTCCATTTTTAAATATGAGATTAAGTCTTTCCAGCATTAAACATGAAATGTTAGATGATGATTTTAAATGCTGGACGGATGAGAGAAGTCCCTCCTCCGCCCAGGTCATTTGGGTGCATATATATGCACATACAACATTGCATCATTGGGGAAAACTGTGCATGACTTTACAAATGAAACACATACAGTTGGCATCCAACTAGGAGTTTATTCAGGACATAAAGCATACCTGTCCCAGGCCAGGCATCCCACCCCCGAGTCTGAGCAACCGGTCCATGACTCTGCGGGGAGAAAAAGCAAACAGACACAAAACAAATAATCAAGAGCATGACCTCCAACCCAAGCAGGTACTGAAGACACCTGGAGGCTCCGAAGACAGAAAACCACAGCCGGTTTCCACAAGTAACACAACATACTGTTCGCTGATGTCAAAATAACCTGCCTCACAAATAAACATGAGGTCTTGTCTACCCCAGGGCAATTCTTCCGAACCATGCAGCCGCCCTCTCCACCTCTTCACGTGGAGTTTGACAGATTGGTCAGTAAACATGCCCGAGTCTGACCTACACCGAGGTCTGGTGTGGCAACGAGGGGCGCTTCCGGTGAGCCGCTGGGTTACTCTTCCAAATGCCACTAATGAACACATCTATTCCAACAACTGCAGTCTGCAAATGATCAAAATGGTCAAGTAACCGAGACCCTGACAGAGACAGCTGAAGGTATCCATTCTATCTATATGCTCATTAGCAAGGAAAAAAGTTTTATCTCATTCATATACATGGGCGCAGAATAACGTTGATTAAAAACCGATTAACTGCAATTCCTGGAAGAGTCAAGGGTTGAATTAAGACGGGTTTTTTTTTGTAAAAATCGCCGGAAGGTAGAGCAGCCATCTAAATCACTTCATATATTGCATTATTACCAGAGAAATGGTTATTAACGATGAGACATTTTATATATATACATACACACACTAACAACTATCTATATAATCTCAATAAATCAACCTCGGAGAACTGTAACAGGAGTGAATTTTCATCTGCAATTCATGGCATATGTAGAGAAAGCATTGCCTTACAAAATCATAAACTGCACAGTCTTATATACATCTATGTGCATCTATTAATCGCTTGTATTTCATTACAATATCAATCCTCAAAGGCAGTCGGGCTAACGGGGACGCAAAAGCAAAGATTTGACACATTAAGTCCCTGACAGCTTACTTTCCCCCTGCAACTTTCGCCAAAATGCTTCGCTTTGTTCGCAAACCAACTACTAGTTGATTTATCTGATTTATTAAAAGCCTTTATTAGTTTGTTGATATTCTTCCACAGCATTAACAGAGAGTGACAGTGCAGATGTCAGCTAGCAGGGAAGCGAACAACCACCGACGCGGCCCTATACTAGATACCCAGTTTTAGATATTGGCAGCATAGTTCTGGACCCACGGTAATCGCCATTAATATTTCTAGTAAAGTGCGTCCCGAGTAACCAGTCAGCTAGTTAGCCAGTTAATGCTAACGGCGTTCATGCTAACGTTAGCGCCTTAGCATGCTAACTAAGCCGGCTAACACTTGTGGTATCCGCTATAAATAAGTCCATTATTGCTTTAACACAGAAATCCGCCGCATCAAATCTGATCCATGACAAGAGAAATATATGTACTATACTAATAAGTCTTCATTACCTGTATTAACCCCCTGAAAGCGGAACAAACAAACACTCCGCGTCGAAAAACTCGACGAAGCCCGCAATGAATCAGCCGTATTTCATTCAACACGGCGGCGGCTGCGCGAGGAACGTTTCCGGGGCAGCGCGTGTAGCCCGCCCCTCCGGACCGCGGGATCCGGTAAAAACACAAGAACGGTACGCTACACGCCAGGCTTGCCAGTCGGAGAGTGGGAGCCAGAGTTACATCTATTGGATAATGGGCTTAATGAGAAATGAACAGGGATAAACCAAAAATCGAAATATATTTGAAAACTATACATGCCCTAAACAAAATATAACATCATACAAATTATAGACCTGCACTGTACATTATATTACAGCTTACATTATACTTGGGCAGCTATACACAGTGTCAGTGAATTAACCCATATTTGCATGGTTGCGCGAATAACTATTAAGGCGGATGTTATTTACGCAAAATACATAATTGCAATCAGTTTGTGAAATATGCATGTATGCAAATATGCAAATATAATATGCAAATATGCATTATATGTGAGTACGAGAGAAAAAACAATATGTTGTGGATCAATTAATTAATATATAAAGCACTTAGGTCTAGCATCTGCCTGCCTAATAGAATTACTTCAAGTTTACAAGCCGTGCCATCCACTCAGAACACAAAATGCAGGTTTCCTTGTCATTCCACATATAAATAAAATGACAGTGAGAAGTAAAGCATTCTGCTACATGCTATATTGTGGAATGGTCTGCCAGCCTATATTTGGGATGCCAACTCAGTCTCAGGCTTTAAATCTCGACTGAATCCCTACAACTTAAGCTTACTTTTAGACTGTATTGCACGGATTCCAACCACTACGAAAATAATCTCTTACATGCACGCTATAATTCCAACCTTTATATACCTTATAGAGGTGTTAATTGTTCATTTTCAAACACTGTGGTGTAAAATATCAGCAATGTTGATTTACTGCAAAACAAATGTCCGAAATAACCACACTTGCATTGTGTTTATTGCATTTTGTCATCTTGAAACACCAACATATGCCTCCATGACACTTAAAAACTTGGTGTGGGGAAACTGCCAATAACACATTTAATTAGGGCTTGGTTATATTTTATTGTACATTATATGTGAGTACGAGAGAAAAAACAATATGTTGTGGATCATGAACGTTTTGTCCACTAAAAACTATAGGTAGTATATTTTGGCAAATTAGCAAAAACAGCGATATGACTTAAATTTTTCTGCTACGGTACCAAATTCTGCCACTATGACAATGGAAGATAACTGAAAATAAATATAGCTGCTGATTTTCTGGCAAGCAGCAAGTCATACTTTCCTAACAATTCGCACTCATCTTGCTGAACAGCGACGGCTCTCACCTACGCAAGCAGCAGTGCGATTCTTTGCAGCACACAATATGCTGCAGCGCCTCAGCCGGCTGTTTCTTCTCAGTTCTGATCCCTCCTCCTCAGCCCAGGAACAATTAAGACACTCCATGAAGGAAAATGCACGCACTCATTTTTAATGTTAATGCATACAGTACATTTACAGACAGCCCAAGAGAATGTCTGTCAGTCCTGCGTTATTAACAAAACTAAACTGTAACAAAAACTAAAACTACAACAAAAAAAAATCATAAACTTAAATAAGATACGCAAAAAGCACAACTAAACGAAAATTATAAATATCTATTCGGAAACTATAGCAATTATTTGTTTATCTATATAATTACGATGAATAATACTTGGAAGATATATTATTCATGTTGAGGACATTAATAGAATGAGTTCAGCAAAAGTGGGACATCTAGTAAAATGGGACATTTAAGCTTCGCCCTGTGCTACTTAAAAAAAAATCAACAACCAATGAAAACAAACTGTGCTACAATCATGCCACAACACGGCTTGGTCTTCAAAAACTGCTTTCATTGGTGTGATATGGTTTTGTTCAGAATTTCAGACATGCTGTGTAGCGCAAGTGAAAAAGAAAACAATTACTTACTTGAAGTAGTTGGATCATGTGAACAAAATGTTACAATGAATTTATTTATGGCTTGTTTTCTTGGTCAATAAAATGTTGCTTTGTGCAATTAAAATATATGTTGCCTTATGTTGCATACAAAAAACGCTGTCCCACTTTAACTGAACAAGCTCATCAATAAATGAGAGGTGCCTCTCTATGTTTTATCCCATTTAACTCTTAAATATTACATAGCTTGTTTAAATGTCCACACAAAACCTTTTAAGGAGACATGCAGCCAATAGAAAAAAAATATTAGTTTGAGCAAATGGCTTTCATGAGATATTTTTCTAAATCATTTACCAAAAAGTGTCCCACTTTTACATACTCGCGACGCGATCATTGTGAGATATCACACGGACGGCGTCCTCCAAACCAGCACTGTACACAGATTTTATACATTTATGAGTTACAAAACTCTTTGTGTGTCTGCGGAAAAACTCCCAAAAATTTTCCATTTGATTTCTTATGCTAACCCTGCCATATATCGAAACCGTTATCGGGTAAGTCGCGATGCAAAAGGGTCAACTGTATATGAGAATTAAATAGAAATTTATATATCTTTAAAATAAAGAAGAGTAAAAACTAATGAAACCACGCAGAAAACTAACTGAAATTAAACTGAATTTCAAACGAAAATAATAATAAAAACTAAATAAAAAAATTAAAACCAACCGTAACAAAGCTGGTATGTGAAGAAAAGGCGGTTAGTCTTGAACACACCACTGGAGAAAACTATACAATATTCGCTGTCGCCACCTACTGGATTAATTAATCCATGCATCTTTCAATGGCTTATTTCACAATGGACAGAAAGGGTCCACAGCACATCACTATACATATACACACATGCAACGGAAAATTCAGAGATGGCAATCAGCACAGTTGTACATGTCTTCGGATACCTGCATAACATGGAGCTGAAAACATAGGTCTGTAGAGAGCAGAAGTGAGATTCAGCAGATGTATAGCAAAGGACCTAGCAGCTGAGTCACTCAGTATGTAGCCAAGGCCTGGTAAAGCACTTTAAGCTGCATTTCAGGTATAAAAGGTGCTATATAAATACAGATTATTATTGTTGTTGTTATTATTAATACTATTAATATAATGCAGTTTTTTTCTGCTCAAACTACGTCTGAGTATATGTATTCCCAAACTTATGAAATTTCAATCCTTTCCACTGTCAGTCCTGGACAGTTAACGTCATACAATAATTGGCCTGGGGGGGTGGTGGGGTATGGGAGTTCTGGGTGGATCCTGAAGCAGTGCGCAGGACAGCTCCTTAGAACAGGCCGTCGTTCCCACCTGTCTCAAGACTGCCACCATCATCCCTGATCCAAAACAGGAAGAAGTCAGGTTTCTGAACGACTGTCGTCCAGTGGCCCAGACCCCCATAACCATGAAGTGATTGACTGGTCCTAAGTCACATAAAGAAACACACCTTGCCTTCCCTGGACACAACCTCTTCATACGTCTGCCATCTAGCGAGAGTCACAGAGCCCTGTACACTCGCATGGCAAGACTGCCGAACAGCTTCCACCCCCAGTCTGTCACACTGCTAAACATACTGGGCCCCTCCTCACAAGAACACCACACTGAACTGTATTGTGACTTATCCACACCACACACACCAGGCACCACACACACAGAATATGCACCCATGGTGACTGTATGACAATGCTTCTATCACAGTGATCTTAGTACCACAATTGTGTTCTATGTAATCCATTATACTATACAATACTGCTGGTCATGATCATTATCTTGCAGTAATACTACAATTCTCAACCGCTGCCTTTCTCAGGTGCAATAATTTATCTCATGTGCAATTATTCATGTGTCATATAACTCGTATACTTTCAACTGATAACTGTGTTTTTGTATTTGTACATTGCTACATGCATTTTACATATGTATCGGGTGATGTGTGTCCGATACTCATTCACAGTATTGCGCTGTAATGTGCTACATTATAACGCTATAGTCACTTTGGCTAATCGGACAATATATTACTCAGCCCCACGGTTTTTTAATGCTGTAATTCTTTTATTGAAACAATTTAAGTATCTTGCTCAAGAAGGTAAAGTTGATTCCCTCCCGGCGTGAATCAGAATGCCACTTCTGGTCCTCCTACATCACCAGGTGCCCTATAATAACAGACATAGTACACTGTTACAGTTAAGAAGTATAGGCCTACGTGACATATAAAATTAACAAATGAGATTAAGTAAAACCACGTTTATCCTCGAAACACTAACAGTTATTAATCATTAAAGGAGGTAATACGAACGGACCTTTTTGCCTTTCATTGCATATTTGGCTACATTAGCTTGTTTGTAACAGTAGGTGCGTGCGGGCTTAATAAATAAAAAAAAATAGTAAATTAATTAAAAGAAATAACTTAAAAGTGAACAGAATCGTATTCCACCTTTATAACGTCAGGCCATTGGTACCCAGCTTGTTTTTACGCAATATTCTTACATTGTAAAATACATTTCAACCCACACTAACTTTAGCGAAATAATGAAAGCGGATGACTTCCAAAGAGTAATGCCGAAAGCTGCGACCCTGTACTGGGTTAGCGTTTAAAAGTTGGATGGATGTTTAATAACCAAGGAAATTTCTAACTTAAATGGACCCGCCTTAAGATACTTCAAGGGAAGTTTTGATGTTCAGCAATATAACCCCGGAAGTGAAATTTCCTACGTTGTTGTACTTGATTTTATTTATCTTGCGCCACCTACTGACATCCTCCAGTGCTGCTTCATACGAAAGATACCTTCTATCCATCCATCTGCCAACTGCTTATTTCGTGCTGGGTCTCGGGGAGCTGAATGCGAGATGGTGGAGTGAGGAAACACTGCCACTCACTTTGCCTTTGTGTAACCCTTATATATTATTTATGAAAAATAATAATGTATGTATCTCCCGCGATCTGGGCTAGGATAAACAATCGGAAGATTGGTAAATCACACAAAAACCTGTTGTGTGGATTTTTTATATTCACTGTATATACTGTGTGTATATATATATATATATATACACACACACACACAAACATATATACACATACGTTCAAAACCGAAAACCAAGATTATTATGACAAACATCATCTTCGTAACCCATTGAGTAAACGATGATAAAAAGATATAGTTGTGATCAGGGGCGTTGCTAGAGATTTTGGGCCCCATGAAAGCATATCATATTAGGCCCCCCAGTCCAAACCAATCCAGTTATTTTCCTAATTTTTTAGGGCCCCTGTCACTCAGGGGCCCTTGGAATCGTCCTAGCTTTCCTCCCCCTTACGGCGCCCCTGGTTGTGATATCTCTGTATGACACGTTACGAAAACAGTGGGCAGAATTCTACCTACCACTAGATGGCAGACTGAACGAATTTTAAAGTAACGAGGCTGGTTCACCGGGTTACCCTGCGGCCTCACACTTACAGAGATGCGCATGCATCGTTTGCAGGTTCTCTTCGGTTCCTGTGAGTTTCCTTTCGTTATGCAATGCCTGCAGATTACTCTTAGTGTGTAGATGCACTGCCTGCAGTCATGGCATTAACTCCGTGCTTGTCGCGACGTTGTATTCTATAAACGATTCGGAGAAAAGCATGAGAAAAAATTAAGTTTCTTCACTTTTTTTCCAAAATCTCCAAGGACCGTTGTTTGAACCTGAAGCAGCTGTAGAAAATTTAAGTGCCGACATTAGCGTGCTATATTCATTCACTGCATCTTTACTGACAACTCAATCATGGCTCATCAAAGATCTTATTTTTAACTCGTTAATTTTACTCCACGACTCTGTTCTGTAAAAGCGAATAGAAAATGGTTGAATGACAGAAAAGAACACAGCCGTTGTATTAGCGGTATGGATATTAGTCATGTCTGATAAGATTAACCTAAGTGCTAAATTTCATAAATCTGAGTAAGAGCACAATTTAATCTGGGGTACATTTTACCTCGTATGTATTACATTATGTACACATACCATACGTGACAAGGATTTTAACAGGGTTCCCTCTGTGAATAAGGAGGCCAGATGTTCTTTGCTTTCACACCAGCACTAAGCCCAGGGCTAACGTCCAATAAGCACGCTCGGCATGAATGGTCTTGACAGGGTTAATAATTTATTGCGTTTCCAACACACGCATGGCACAGACATACGAACGATAAGGGAGGCCCACCGAACCCACGTCTCATGAACAGGTCACAATCGATACATAGTGCGCCGTCTGTTCGTTTGAAAGCGCCACAGTTTGGTTGAAACATCATTGGCGCTTGGATCTTCACCAGCCAGCTGCGGTTTCAACCTGCTTCCCGTCGCTTCACATCCACCTGAGGTTATACGCAGAGCCCCCCCCCCCGAGCATTTCATGATGGCAGTGAATAAAAGGCCTTTTGGATGATATGGTTTGGGCATTGTGTGCACATTCCAGGTGTGTCCTCTGTATCTCTCTTCACCTGTGTGTGTATGTGTGTGTGTGTGTGTGTGTGTGTGTGTGTGTGTGTGTGTGTGAGAGACAGGATGCTAGTCATTTTAACCAGCCTTTTCCTGGAAGTGCAGACGGCTAAGCTGTGAGCTGCCTGAAGCTGAACGCACAGCGGATAAGGAACCGGATGTGTGATTAGCAGTTTGCCGGTTCACATCGACGAAAAGGGGCATATTGCCTGTTTAACAAGAACACAGGAGACCTGTCATAACTACACATTCACATGGTCAGGAACCCCCCCTAAGATTTCTAGTGATGATGCAATTGTCAAGTGGGGGTGGGAACTCGGTAAAAGTTATTGGCTGGGGGTGGGGGGGTGTTAAAAATTTTATTGAGCAAGGTTACTTGAGGCCCCTTATTCACAGAGGCCCCTGGTTTTCAGCCCGGGTGAACCTGTGCATTAAAGTGTGTTTATGTCAGTCAAACTGAATAAGTCAATAATATAAACATCACTGGAGCGTCAAATTTAGCCTCAGGAGATGTTATCCCGAGGACCCGTGATGTTGTCAAATCAAATGGCCAATTAAGGGAAAGATAAGTGAGAAAAGTCTATTTGCCTGATGTAAGCTGTAAGAGACATGAGACAGCCGCCGGGATTGGCTGCTCAGCTCTGGCAGCCCAACAGTTTGGTCAGTGGGATTCCCGCGTCGCCCTCGGCCCCCGGCTGCCACACCCTCAGCGTCTGCAACATTCCTCCTGCAACCTCCTGACCCCAGAAGACATAAAATACAGCCTCCAAGGCATAGCTGTAAGGGGGGGGGATGCTAGATATTCAGAGAGACTTAATTTCCTCATATGAGGCGAGGTGCCCAGTGGGCTTGAAGTCAAAAAGAGAAAAGAGCTGGGATAATATTGACATTAATACATTCTTACACTTATAATTCTTGCATGACATTTAAAACATTTATATACAAACTTATTAAACATGAACATTTATATGGTGCATTAAAACACTACGACATATTTTTGTAATACAATCCTTGTCGGAACCTTGGTTTGAAAACAGCTCCAAAATCCTCTGAGTGTCAGTTCTGCTGTCAGAGTTGCAGTGTCAGCCTTTGTACTGAATAAGTAGGGTTTGGGTTAAAAGTTGTGTCCCTCCCCTGAGAGTTAAACATTCAGCACAGGCCTTCCCAGTAGTCCAATCAGAGCCCAGAGGCAAAGGACACTTCCAATTGGTTACTAATCTGAGATGGACAGCTCTGTCCTGCAATGAGACAGCTTCATCAGATTCATAATCTCATGAGCAATTGGCAGGCATAATTAACTGCATAATTAATATTAAAATCTCAGGACGGTGAAAATCAATCTTGATGTTCTTCACACATTTGCATGACTATACTAATAACGAGATATTACGAGCGGTTATAGATAACACCCAAATTGTACTGCATGGTTGCATTTTGTTCTAGTTACTAGGTTAGTAAAATGATTTCGTTCTGGGTAAAAGCATTGTGGCTTTTGTGTGTCTCTGTTACGACAGCCTGCATGTCGTGATAACTTACCCGGAGACTCCACCCTCGAGTGCCACCTATCCTCTGGAGATGGCCAACAAAGATAAAAGTCTGCATCTGAATTTGACCAATGGGAATGCAAATCCACAGTGACATCACAGGACATGCTGTGGAAGGAAAACAGGATTATGGCACAGATTCATAAGCATGTACCCGTTGTGAGAAACTATCGAGCAGAAAACTTCCACAATTCTGCTTTTCTAATGAGCCTTTCCTTTGCCAGACATTTGAAACAAGTTCAACTAAAGTCAATTTAACAGCCAAGAAAAGACTGAAATATTAATTTACTTGTGCATACCGACTCCGCTATGGAACCCGTAGGAGGAGTCGTGCCAGAATGTCAAAATATAAACATTGCAAAGAAGCGGTAGCTTCTACAGACTATTCTCATTAAGCTGAGCCAGCCATTATCATGTACAGTGATGCTTTTCTAATCAGATCGGCAGTATAATGCTCCACACAACGTCTGTAGAGTTCCAGTATGTATGCATCTTATTTCTCCTCACAGTTTGGAAGCCAAAAATGGCTGCACACTGACTTCTGTTAGTCACTCCTGTTGCCATGGGCAGGAAAATATTTAAAATTCAAATTTAGGACGCACAGATTTTTCCACGAATCCCCGTAAGGATTCTTTAGCATTGGTCGCGAAAGCTGCCACGTCTTGGACTTCTGTCATGCCTGGACCTGGCTGCAGAGTGATGAGCGGGCAGCGGCCACAGGACCACCAGGGTCGCCCTGATTACTGCTGGTACAGAATTCAGAAAAATGAACCGGCGACTGTTATTTCCAAGTGGGAATCAGCAAAGGGAGGACAAAGGCTTCCAGGCCCACAGTTGGTGAGGCTGTTCTGCTTTATTGGTCACAGGCTGCTTTTACCCACTTCCCATTGGCTACTTTATTGCTTCCCATGAGGTATAATGCAGGCAGTGACTGACAGCATGCAGTAATATCGCTCACCATGAGTTTTAAAGCCTGGTTTTTCCCATTAGTGTTAGGAACCTGCCCTGTGGCACTTAATCCTTCACTTAATATCCAGCTGAGAAAACAGGTGAAACTGTAAGTCGTTTAGCTCTGGATTGAAAATGTCTCCTAAGAAAATAAATACTGTAAGTTTCTCTGGGTAGCTGTGTGCACACGTGACATGAAAACACACCTATTCCCGCACTGACATCATCTAGGGCTCAGTGCTGTGCCAAACACACAAAGGGAAGGGGAAAAAAAAACACGTTTTACCAAGCAGGTACATGTCATTCAGACGGTCTCCTGAGCAGCTTGTGTAGACTGTAGTAAAACTTGTGACGGTGTCTCACATTGAGCTTCCAGGTCGCGCTACTGTGCACCTGCATTGATGACCGCCTGCTTCTGTACTTATATCTGACTTGCAAGTCGCCATGGAGATCCTCTGCCCCGTTAATAAATGCAAACATTTTTGTGTCTGTGGTGAGTCTGTAACCTGTCTGTATTACGTTGTTGTTCTGTATGAATGGAGCGGAAGTGTTTGGAAGTGATTCTGCTTAGCGGACGAATAAAAGCCATTCTGCCGCAGAGATGTTATCAGTCTATGAGGAGAAAGATCAACAAACAGCCAGGAGAGAGATGCGCACCTGGCATCTCCTGCAAGGGACAGCTTGGCACTATTGGGTGCTGCTGTACGTTAACTGCACCTTCATAATGCATTCATAGAACATTCATAAGCAGCATGCAAGTATACATTAATGTCCTAATCTACCCTAACAGCTTTAATATACATTAATAACAAACTTCATATGATTATAATGTTTGTCATTTATGTATATTGAACCTGTTAGGGTATGTTAGGACCTTAATGTATATCTACATGCTGCTTATGAATGTTCTATGAATGCATTATGAAGGTGCAATTAATGTACAGCATTACCCACTATTGCTTATTTGGAGATAGGTGCCATTACACATGCTGTATGTCCAGGAAGGGTGTCCCGATTGTACACGTTCAGGTTGAGGTGTGTCCCCGTAACTCCTGCCAGTCTGAAAATACAGCATAGCAGCCTATTATGCATTCACACTAATTAACAAAAGGGTGTCTCATCATCAATAAATCAGCCATAAGATGTTTTTTGGGTATTGCCCTCTCCCACTACCGACATGAGAGGCAGAGCTGGCCCTGGCTGGTAATGTTGTCCTTAGGGCTGATGTAAACAAGTAAAAACATTCAGCGGATTGTTCCTGAACATGTCTGGGCACAGGACTGCCATTATTTTCCTGTCACATCCACTAGATCTTTTCAAATCTTCTTTGAATTTCCGGTGGGTGGTCTACTTTCTGTACTGTCTGACGTAACTAACGACAGTTAACAAGCATGAAAAATCCATTTCAAATCCATCCTTACATCCTGTGTTCTACATTAGGCATATGAGGTGATTTTTTTCTAATATTGCTGAAATTGCTCACAGTTGCTGTCAAGGCAGCTGGGATGGAAATTCTTACCAGTGGTGCGGTGAAAGGGACCCCTCCCTCAGAGAGGCTCACATCACGGAATCCCAGGCCGTCACTGACTCGGATGCAGCCACACCCTTTGGCTTGATGGCCCAGTAATCACCCCGCGTTGCTCCAAACGGTCTTAGCAACCAACAGCGACCAACGAATGGCAGAACATTGTTCTACCTTGTTACAGACGCTAGCACGATCGCAGGCTGGCATACAGATAACAGGGCACCGGTCGGTGCAGTGGGTGTGTGAATCAGTGCACTGCCAGTTCAAATTCCCTCTCTGCTGTTGGACCTTTAGTTTCATGCCAGTGCACCACGCACAGCGTGCCCCTGGATCTTTGTGCGTTAAGCTCAAAGTTCCATCCATCCATCCATTTTCCAAAACTGCTTATCAATTACATGGTTATGTTGGGAAGCACAGGGCCCAAGGCAGGGAACACCCTTCAGGATGTCCGCCGTTTGTAGGGCACACACTCACACGCACCAAGGACTAACCACGTGCTTTCAGACTGTGGGAGCCAAGCCGTACAAACTGCACACACACACACAGAGCCAGAGATGTGGGCCAGAATGACTTCAGGAAAGATCCAGCTAAAGACACGGCCAAAATGTGGAACGGGGACGAAATATGCCGTAACTACAAATGTGCCGTAGCGTTTATGGGTAAATGGCACAGCTTTGAAAGTCCTCTACGGGGGGGGACCTGGGGGACCGGAGGCCAGGCCTGGGGGGTGGCCGAGCCGTCTGCATCCGCCGTATGTGATCCTCTGCCCTCGCGTGTGGGGCCATCCTCTTATCCAGCAGCTGCGTGATCTGTCACTACCCCCCCCCCCCAACCCCCCCCCACCCTTAGCCCCACCCCCTTCCCCTCCACCTTTCCTGCTCATACTGGGTTCCCACTGAACGACTTGATTAAACTCAGGGAAACCATCTCCACCTGGCCAGCGTCCCTGCCAGGCTGTCTCCCCGCTCAGATTCCCCTCCCAGCATGCCCTGCTCCTGGAATGCAGCGCTGTCATTCTCTTATGCTCTAACCTTTAAATGATCCTTCAGAGCTCTGCTTTATTGGATTTGTGAAGGTAAAGTATACATTAACAATTGGAATCAGAAAACTTTTATTATCCTGGAGGAAATTGTTTGCATTGCATCGCGCCCACAGGCTCCGGACCCTCATGACCTTGAAGAGGACCAGTGGTTACAGGAATCGGATGGATGGAAATTGTTTGCGATTACAGACTGCCTAGTACACAACCACACAAAAAGACAGAAACAAGCAGTACACAGTACCACATACAACAATTTCTGTATAAAAATTAAAAAGTAAAACATAAGGAGATGGTAATTAATAGGTGGATGATTATGACGATTAATACAGTAAATATTGCACTAGACCGTTTAATAAAGAGAGATATTTATAGAAATAGGATTTTACTGCACAGGTGCCCTGAGTGATTCAGTGGTTGTGCAGTCTTATGACCGGCGATTTCCTGAGGCGTTCAGCCATGCATTTTAAGTTGAGCAAGAGCTTGTTGTGCTCTTTGTTAAGCAATTAGTGATCAACAAATTGAAATTCAGACTTTAAGGCCGGATGTTTTCAAATCACTCTTGTATCAGAAGTGATTCTCCCACTAATTTTGTAACCGATCCCTGAATGGGTTGGGGGGGAGGGGCAGAACTGACATGGGCAAGACAGAGGGTAATGTTCTTAGGGAGCTGGTTTCATATCCAGAAGGATACTGGTTCTAATCTGTGCAATGTGAGCCAATATCAGAATTGGATGAAGGGAAATTCAGGGATATAAATTAAGAAAGACAGTAAAATAATAACCATTGGGTTCTGATAACTGGCAAACTCAGATCGCAGCTGTATTGATGTGTTTGACGACGTGGGATGTTTCCCAGAAGACACGCCTTATGCACCGTGTGTAGGAGACACGCCTTATGCACCGTGTGTAGGAGACACGCCTTACGCACCGTGTGTAGGAGACACGCCTTATGCACCGTGTGTAAGAGACACGCCTTATGCACCGTGTGTAGGAGACACGCCTTATGCACCGTGTGTAGGAGACACGCCTTATGCACCGTGTGTAGGAGACACGCCTTATGCACCGTGTGTAGGAGACACGCCTTATGCACCGTGTGTAAGAGACACGCCTTATGCACCGTGTGTAAGAGACACGCCTTATGCACCGTGTGTAGGAGACACGCCTTATGCACCGTGTGTAGGAGACACGCCTTATGCACCGTGTGTAGGAGACACGCCTTATGCACCGTGTGTAAGAGACACGCCTTATGCACCGTGTGTAGGAGACACGCCTTATGCACCGTGTGTAAGAGACACGCCTTATGCACCGTGTGTAGGAGACACGCCTTATGCACCGTGTGTAGGAGACACGCCTTATGCACCGTGTGTAGGAGACACGCCTTATGCACCGTGTGTAGGAGACACGCCTTATGCACCGTGTGTAGGAGACACGCCTTATGCACCGTGTGTAGGAGACACGCCTTATGCACCGTGTGTAGGAGACACGCCTTATGCACCGTGTGTAGGAGACACGCCTTATGCACCGTGTGTAAGAGACACGCCTTATGCACCGTGTGTAGGAGACACGCCTTATGCACCGTGTGTAAGAGACACGCCTTATGCACCGTGTGTAAGAGACACGCCTTATGCACCGTGTGTAAGAGACACGCCTTATGCACCGTGTGTAAGAGACACGCCTTATGCACCGTGTGTAGGAGACACGCCTTATGCACCGTGTGTAAGAGACACGCCTTATGCACCGTGTGTAGGAGACACGCCTTATGCACCGTGTGTAAGAGACACGCCTTATGCACCGTGTGTAAGAGACACGCCTTATGCACCGTGTGTAGGAGACACGCCTTATGCACCGTGTGTAGGAGACACGCCTTACACACCGTGTGTAGGAGACACGCCTTTTGTACCGTGTGTAGGAGACACGCCTTATGCACCGTGTGTAAGAGACACGCCTTATGCACCGTGTGTAAGAGACACGCCTTATGCACCGTGTGTAAGAGACACGCCTTATGCACCGTGTGTTGGAGACACGCCTTATGCACCGTGTGTAGGAGACACGCCTTATGCACCGTGTGTAGGAGACACGCCTTATGCACCGTGTGTAGGAGACACGCCTTATGCACCGTGTGTAGGAGACACGCCTTATGCACCGTGTGTAGGAGACACGCCTTATGCACCGTGTGTAGGAGAGGCGCTGGGAGCAACGCCACAGTATTCTGGCAGCACAGGAGATCGCGATATGAAGCAAAGATGCATCTCCTTTTACATTCATGAAGACGAAATTGCCAGAATAAAGCAGCCTCATCTACAGGCTACTGTTATGTTTCAGTGACCGGTCATACCACTAAGTCTTCTGGAACGTACCACCCAGCAGTATGTAAGAGACGATCTGGGCCCAGTCGGACATTAGGCATGGTACTAAGCCTGAAATTTAATACCCATATTTATCAAATATAAAATTATAAATCATCTGCAAACAGTCCCCACCATGTCGCTGATTCGTAATCCGAGTCTCAGCAACCGACTGTGCTGTTTTTTCCCCCAGCTGAGCTCGGAATTAAGTATTTTTGATTAAGCTTCCTGAACGAATGACAAGATTGAATCGTGTTAAATCTAACGCATACTTGAAGACATTTTTTTTCACCCAAATTTATCTGAGGAATATCTGTCACTGTGGAAGATAATGATAGCGCTGCTTTAAAAATGTGGATGAATCGTACCCTGCAGTAACCGTTACTTTAATTACTAACAATTTATCAGTTAAATACATGTTTAGGCTACGTTTCCTGTGCGTTTGGAAACTCCTGTTTCCTTTATATTGTAATCTATGAAATCAACGCTAAATTTACCACTGAACAATATCATTTAAATTATATCAAATCCCTACCTGATTGCTTGAGCATTAAAAACAATTGAAAAGTCATACTGAGCTCTTAGATGCTTGTTCTTCTTAACAAATTTGGATGTGTGCCATTTGTCCAATCAACAGCCCCCTTGGGGATAATTAATTTAGATGCTGACTGAGACAAGAAAAAAAAAAACAGGTTCCATAGGCGGGGACACCCAGGGAACGCCTTGGACGGTACCCAGCCTTACTCACTCACAAACACCATCATAAATAATTATTATTATTACTGTCCATACATTCATTCGTCCATCCATCCATCCATTCATTTTCTGCACTTGTCCTATTCAGGGTTGCAGGGAGTCCAGAGCCGATCCTGGAGGCTGCGGGTGCAAGTCAGGGAACGACCTGGGACGGGGTGCCAACCCATCGCAGGGTGCACTCACACACCGTTATTATTATTATTATTATTATTATTATTATTATTATTGTTGTTGTTGTTGTTGTTGTTATTATTATTGTGGTAGTAGTAGAGAAGCATAGAAGAAGTAGTAAAGTGATAATCCCAGTTACTATGTAACTGCAAAGGACATTTTCTGTAGTTACTGTCTGCCGCTTTTTGCAGGAACAATATGCCCGTCATCTGCAGTGACTCTCCTTCTCGCCATCTGCAGTGACTCTCCTTCTCGCCATCTGCAGTGACTCTCCTTCTCGCCATATGCAGTGACTCTCCTTCTGGCCATCTGCAGTGACTCTCCTTCTCGCCATCTGCAGTGACTCTCCTTCTCATCATCTGCAGTGACTCTCCTTCTGGCCTGTACCTGCCGGCATGCATATTTGGCACAGCCACGCTTGGGAAATCTCAAGAGGGCTAGGGGCCCGGGGGGGGGGGGGGGGGGGGGGGGGCTGGTGCTCCATCCAGACACACGGGAAGAAATCCCGAAGCCTTGCCCCCCACCCCCCAAACCAAAGGAACACAAACAAACCGCTGTAGGTCTGATACATAGTAAAGCTAGACTTTTCGTGGGGGGAGGGAAGGGGAAGCGGGGGAGGGGCAGTGCCAGAGGAATGTGTGTGTATGTGTGTGTGTGTGTGTGTGTGGGGGGGGGGGGGGGGGGGAACCTGGAGAACAAGTTTTTGAGGAATGTGCCAAGAGGGAGAAAGAGGCGATTGTTGAATGATATACAACTTAAATAAAGGAGGAGGGGGGGACACACATGTTGATGGCTTTGTTTTCTTCCACTACATGCTTAAAAAAGAACAAGGTCAGCCAAAAAAACTCTGTACCCAACCCCCATCCCCTTCATGCCATAACAGGCCAAAATTCAACAGCCAGTTTTTCCCCCAGTGTTGCTTCAGGAGTTGCATGGCTCTCCTTCGTGCCCCCCACCACACAAACACACACAAATGTCTTTTATAACTCTCTAAAAGGGGTCACAACTGCTGTGAGTCATGAAGCAGGCATGTCTGCGTCTGGGGCTGGAAAAAAGCCGCCAACAGGAAGTCAGCCCCCCCCCCCCCACTCCCCACTTCCCAGATTCCCATCAGGAGCACAGTGCTGTGTGGAACACTGCAGATAAGGGGGCAAAATTCATACTGGGGAAGTTCAAGCTATCAGAGAGAAGATGGACCATACAGGAAGGAAAGCCATCTCATTATTCTGCGTTTTTTCTTACTTTTATGTCAAACAGTCCAGATTTATCCAGTTACACATTACTATTTTCCTGGAATTATTCAGTATAACTACTCTGTTCAAAGGTACACCTCATATGCATTCAGACACATTTGTACAAAGGAACATACATAATGATGATTCCTCCCCCCATTCATAAAATAGAACAGAACATTTCCCCAGAATGGTCTAGGATATCTTTTTTCAATGGCATGACAGAATTTCCTTTCTTAGAATTCAGCCTCACAAACCATTAATGAGACATTTCATTCCATAATTATTGTCCATCCCTGTCCTGCGATAACATTTTAGAAGAATGTGTGGTGATTCATTTCTTAATTCATTTTAAAATTGGATTTAATGTTTCTTTTCTCTGTAAATGCATTTTGGCTCGGACTATTACAACTGGCAGTTAATATGGTTTTATCAATCACTCAAAAAGACATAAACTGCTATATATTAAATTCTGACAGAAAATTCAAAAATCCCCAATTGCCAGTATGTTAAATTTCCTTGAAGGCACAGAAATAGAACATAAATACCCATTGACTGATGCTTCCATGAGATAATATAATTATCCTGAATAAAATTTGTTTTTAATCCAGAAAGCTGCAGGACTCACAAACTGTAAGATTGTCCTAGAAAACACAGTAGAATCCTGATTCAACTGAGACGAGGGTTCGAGTAATTAATAATTAATAATGGATACTTAATATTACATGTTTAAATTTGAAACCATTGAGAAAGTGGCTGTATCTTCAGGGTACAAAATGATTAACTGTCCTAGACAGGAAGTGACCCAGAGCAAGTAAATTTAGTGATGTTACCGCGGTGGCAGTTTCCACCTCATGACGCCGGGAAGATTAACATCCGGCGGGACCTGGCAACGATTATGGGTGTTGCTGCCAACTGATCTACGTCTGTGACATCAGAATCAGAAGGGAACCATTTTCAAATGATTTCTGAGGTGAATTAGAGGCAGGTACCCTTCAGAACCATGTGCCGAAATCCAATTAGCCACTAATGGACCATAAACAAAAATATCCAAACAGCCAGTAATGGAGGACGGACGAGACAATCCAATCAGCCAATAATGGCCCATAAACAAGGACATCAATAGTGGATCATCAACTGGAACATTTGGTTAGCCAACCATTAGTGGCACAGACACTCTGACTGGTGTCACTGTCGGGCAGGTTAGGGTGGTGATACCGAGTCTTACTGCTATACGATCTTCCTGTTTCTGGGTTTTGATGGCCTCGATGAGTCAGCGCTGAAAGTCACCCTGGATGAGTCGGCCATTTTTCAGAATGTCAGTATTAATCGTAGGTCCTCCGGGATTAGTGCTGCAAATTTCTGCAGTGTCACCAACAGAGCTGTCATCTGCTGAGTGGCTCCCCGATGATGACCCATGACGGGGCTTAAATAAGAATAATTCATATGAGTGAAATCATTTCTTGCAAACTTGCAACAGGTGAACCAGGTATCGCCCAGGCAAGAATTGACAACACTCAACCTTTTAAGGCATATTTTCTTGTGAACTCATAAAAATCAAAGATTTGTTGTTTAAAAGCAGGCATGTCGTGTCATTCAGGACTTAAATTAACTGATAATACTGTCTATCTATTCTTATAAGCCTTATGGAGGTGGCAGATCGGATTAAAACAATAGTTAGGTTGCAGAATGGAACGGCTCTCTGAAGCGTGGTTTAATCTATGGTATGCAAGATGGAGGTGTTAATCACCGTCACTGGGATGCCCGGCAGAGCACAGCCAACCAAGCCGGCCCATTGGCAGCCCTGTGGTTGGATCACTTGGTCTCCGGACTTGGTCTCAGAGATTCTGAGGTGTGTCTGCGTGTTCCTCTTTCTCAGTTGTGGCATTGCATGCGCGCTCACTTACATATCTCTACTCCAGGGTGGGGTGTGTGTGTGTGTTTGTGTGCCACTTGCTGGCCTTTACGCACCAGTCTATGTGATGCTGGGCGGCAGCCCCCACACTCGCGTTTGCCTGCTGCGCGGACCTTCAGCGCCAAGCCTGCATGTGTGATGGTCTTCCATGAACAACCCCACCGTATTTGCATTTCTTTCTCCTGAGTATGTCTTTGCTACCATCAGGGCAGTCGGAGGGACATGGATAGCCGGGCAGATTCAGGGCCCCCAGCACTTATATCAGAGCTGGAAAATTTACCGTTTGGGGGGGAATCCGCTGAGCAAAATCTATTGATCCCCCCTCCCCCACTCGGCAAAAGTTTTTGTCAGGAGGCCTAGAATTTCCAGCTACCCCTCCCAATATCATGTTAGCATGTGTGTTTTGCAAGTTTTCCATCTATGTCATTTCCATGTCCTTGCACGGATATTCCCATGATTGTGTGTGTGTGTGTGTGTGCTAATGTCACTTTATTCACCATGTGTGAAGCCCCCAGAATTCCCCTGCCCTTATGCAGATCTGGCCGTCACCCCCCCTCCTCCACACACAGGCTGGGCATTTCCGCTCCGCTGTCACCGGGCTCTCCTGCCACCGGAGAACGCCCCGCAGAGATCGGGGCCGCAGCAGCAGAACCCGGACTCGGCCCCGATATTTCTCGATACCACGGCTATATGATCTGGAACAAAAACCCGCTGTGAATGTTCAGCGCAGCACAGGAAGCCGGCACAGCCAAACTGTGGTGAGTCAGTATGGAAAAGTTTGAGAAATCGTTCCCGTTGCCTTGAAATGACCCATCAGAATTCACTTCCTAACCCTAAACCACCTATATCCACCCCATACCCCCACCATTCCTGATTTTCTATTAATTGTAGTAAGGCACTAACACCATTTCTGAGGAGCCAAACCCTCATTAAGTCCTACAATACATTCAAAAGAGTGTGTATAGTTTTAGGCCTATTCGATGTGGATGGTTCAGTATTGATTTCCATCTGTGGGTTAGCGAGAAATGTTTTTGAATACGTTGCTCAAAATATGTATTGAGAGCATTTTACAATTACAAAGAGGGCGGAATGAGGTTTTTGCTTGCAGGAAAGATCCAAACAAAGCTAAATTAATTCCAAATGTCAGTCTGTTATCCATCGCTGTGTTCGCCTCTCTCTCGTGAATAAAACCAGGACTCCACAGCAAGGGGATCCCAAAATATATTTCGTGGTTGCAGCTGAATATGTCAGGAATGTAAGTGCTGAGGAGCTCTGTGGACAGGTCAAGCGGCCCCCGCCCCACCGGCCAGATCGCTGACGGTACTCTCGCGATCAGAAAATCGCGATCATATCCGTGTTTTATTTTATCCCGCAGGTGCTGTTAGGAACCATCACCACTTTGTCACTGGTCCAAATCTCAGGAAGACAAAACTCGGCCCTAGAAAGTCCTTCCATTTAGAGTTAGGAGTGCCCGCACACACCCGCAGCAAAAGTTTGAGGACATTATTGGTGACCCACTTAGGTGGCTGGCTAATTTATTAAGTATCCAAATATCAATATCTTGAGGGGGAGTGCATAAAGTATGCTACTCGTTTTAAAAATGGAAGACCTATAAAGATGACAAGCAATTATTCCATACACTAGAATTATTCATACGAAGCCCGCTGTGAAGGCGTCCCCCCGTTCGTTTCAGCGGTCTACAAAGAAACGTCTTTATACTAATCTATAGCTGTAATTGTAAAGATGTGCAGAGCTCCCCGATTAAATAAATGGCACCGTCGATTTAATTAATAATTTAACAAATTCATTGTTGAAACGCTTTTCAACGGCGCGGCCCTTAATGAGATCTACATTAACACGAATTAAATCAAACGTGCATGGTCCCGGAGCCGGGCGGCGGGGGGGAAGCTCGCCCGCGCCCTAGCTGCTCAGTCTCTCTTTCGGTGGGGGTGTTAGCCGGGATTTAGGACAAGCGGAACGGAACCAGGGGAAACGCAGGGCTGACATCCAGTTCCTGCGCACTTGCCTCTAAACTTGGACCTTCATGGGAAAAGAGTGGAAACAGCAGATGTACCCCCAATATAAATACTACTATCCTCAATACCTGCCAACTAAGGTAATAAAAAAGGCTGATCGGCGAGCACATCGGGAGATTGGAGGTTGTCTGCGGCTCATTGTTACTTCTTTCAGTGGTATTTTTGAAGTTTTCGCACTTAACACGACCGATGTTGTAACAGGGATAATATATGTCGGATTTCGGGAGTGGCTTTTAATACCGAATTTGCAGTCATGTTTGTAAGTGATAGATTAGGGGAGTGTTCCTGTTTGTTTTGCTTTTAATCTTAAAATATAGCCGCATGCTTCCATGTTTCAAGGATAATCAGAAAAATAACCTTGCAGATTTTTTCCCGATCTTTTTTTTTAAATACTGTCTCCATTTATAGTAGTGATCATGCAGATAATTGATGTTTGTGAATAGCTACATGAAAGACCTTGCAGTACAAAGAAAAGGCTGATTTGAACAATGAGATTTTCGGCTTTTGTGACCATTATGATAAATTGATTTTCTGTTTTCTTGCATGCTTTCGGTTTAGTTGTATGACTTGTGCCAAGGCTTATCTGCACAGTGCAGTCTTGCTGCGTCCATAATTCGCGCCTGTTGAGGAAAACTTACTGAAGTTCAAGTTCATGGTCTTCATACGGGACTAATTTTCCTTTTCAGTCCTCTGCGTTACATCCATGTTTTCGTTTTCTTTTTAGCTTTCACGTATCATGTCGTGGCTCATTTCGAAACTTAATGTTTATGTAGGCTACTTTAAGCATTTGTTTTTTTCTTTCTTTCCTTTTTTTGGCATGTTTTAAAAAACTTTAAAAACGAGATTATTTTATTACAAAGATTTCTTTTCTTTTTAACATCTGTTGTTTTAAGACAGCAATCGTGTACATTGCGCGTGTACATAGGCCTTTGTTACTTGTTTAGGCATTGAACGTTATTTGAACGTGTGGTTTGAACTTTCGTTACTATGAGAAAGTATTAGGAAATTGTCACTGCACGCTCTTTTGGGTAACTTAAAACCCCTATAAAATGTGAGTGTGTTAGTTGTGATCGACTGAAAGGCAGCATCAATTAGATAATGAGTCACAGGAGGTCCAGCCCTGTGCCGAACCCTCCGCAGGATCTGGATGCTTCTCAACTTAGGCGTGTGCGAGCATTTAACTTGTAATGCCTAAAACCGAAAACCTCCTCACCTACAGAACCGAGAGCAGGAATGCGATCCCTACGTGTTTGGCCCAAGTGTTCAATGGAGTCACCCATATTATGAATATCAATACTGTATTATAAATATTGAAATTTTAAAAGGTATTTATTGATTTGTGTTAAGGAAAATATAAAAAGACGATAATATTCCAAGTGGTAAATGGGGGTGGGGAATCATGTTGTTCACTTAATCCGTCCTGAACTGAAGTTCTCGGGGGTGTTTGCCAAAGCAAAATTTCTCAGTTGGTTAGGTTAATTTAAGCTAGACGTCGTGATTGTTAAAGAATCTTCACATGTGATAACAGACCCACAAATTTATGGCTGCTGATGTCAACTCGGCAAGAAATCTGTAAGGAAGCAGGTGAGGGATTTTGCATGATGTTATCAACATGCTGGTGAATCAGAGCATCAGGATCTAAGACTTACCCTGGTGATCAATGCTGGTCAGTCACACCGCAGAGGGACTGTAGGCTGTTTTGTTACTCCCCAGGACTCAGTGGGGTTCATTTAGGTGAAGAATAAGAGCCGCTGGCATTTGGCTGGTGTAAAAGCTTTACTAATTTGGCCACTTTACAGTCGGCGTATCTGAAAAAGCAGATGCGAATAGTCTTTGAGCAGAAATCGTCCTCAGCAACAGTACCGCACTGGGATTCCTCTGATGCAGGTGTCAGTGTGAAATTATCATGCTGTTGTGTCAGTTGCTGCATCTGACACTTTATCGAATTGCTTTAGATCAGAGGTGTAAAATGGAGGGGGAGGGGGGGGGCTGTCTGCTAGTTTTTATTATGTTTTTTGGGACTGCAATGATTGGCCCAATTTAAAGATAAATATGACTTATTAGTGGCCTTACATTTGCCTCAGGTGTTATAAATTGACGAATGGGAGGATCCAGTTGCAGAAGGTTTTATTTACAGAATTGTACTCCAAGACTGCGATCCAAGACACAGACAGTACATCATAGAACAGGGAAGCGTACCACGAAGATAAACCAAAGCCATTAAAGTCCAAAAATACACTCATGCCGGAGGTCCAGTCAATGCGAAACAGAGAAAGTTAGCCAAATCCAAAACAATAACCAAGAACGGCAAGAGCTGAGACAAAGGCTGTACACAAAGGCGGATAATCAGCCACTGATTGACCCTGCTTTCTCTCTATGTGCGTCACTTTGGACGAAGGCATCTGAAAAATAAATAAAATATGAAATGTAAATAATCAGGCGATAAAAGATCGGTATGATGCGAACATGCAATACCTCACGACAACTTAAACAAGGTCCTCTAGTACTACGGAGTGAACGAGTGCATGAACCACGTGTGCGCTGCAGCCGTGACTAGGTAGAGTGAGCCGATAAAATGTTCATGTGCATTTCGCCATTAAAGCTATACCCCATTGGCGCTAATCAGCTATATATCTTTTTTAAGCAATGGGGTCATAGTATTATGCACAGGTTATGTAGACAATGTCATGATTTATAGACATACAGAACATAAGTTTTTCTTTTTTTCTTCCCCCTTAAAACGTGGATGTTTACGCCTTGACAGTCACCTTATTACGTATCTTGATGCATTACGAAAGCTCTACGTTACTAATTGTGCTCAGTTTTAAACACAAAAAAAAACAACGGTACCCCTGCGGTTAATTTTCCCACCTTTTAATCGGTTTTCCCGATTAATTTTAAGAGCTGCAGCGGGGACTAAAAGTTAATGGCTTTAGAATAACAGCTAAAATTCAATGCCTCTGTGCAGGATGGTATTCTGCCAACGGAATAAAGGGCCTTTTGTCCCGCCAGTCATCGGTGAAATCCCCGTAACCTTCGGGGACAACAGAGCGCGCAATCAGCCAATTAAAAGGACTGTCGGGTGTCCTATCTGTTGGTGGCGCGTCCTTGTTAACCTTAACCTCCGACCGGGGGGGTTAAGCGTGTTAATTGCTGTCGGATATAACGTGCAGCATAGCAAACAATAGGATTGTGCATTAGTCGAAAAGAAAAGCCATGAGCACAGGTTACAATGCAGCTTGGAGAGCCGCCCGGCTGTGAAGGGCACATCATCAAATGTGGCGCTTGCCGTTGGGCTAAAATGGGCGGCCTTTGTGCTGCTCTTGACTCTGGTCCTTGAAACTTTTGACAGGGTATGAATGAGGGCCAGCTCGCTGCCTATATGGACTGTCCGATCGCTGAAAAGAGCGGGCTTTAGCTGGGAGGCTTGTCGGGATTTTATGATTCACGCCGGCACTGAATCCCTGAGTCCCGCAAAGACCTGCATGGCGACACAAATATACATTTTAATTCTTGTTCCAATCGTGACCCCGTTTATTAAAACCTCCCAGTGAGATTGGCGTACCGTTGGGCGTAAATAAATCGGACCCTCATTTTAAGCGTCCAAGATAAGCGGGACGGGAGCCACAAATATATTTTGCTTTTAATTAATTCCGTCAGTGTCATTATTTCGCTCTGGACATATTTTTGAACGCGATGCATTTTTGAACATGCATACAAGTGAAAACGAGGGTTCCCATTGCGACGCATTTTTGATATCTTAAAGAAAAACACATTCCAGTTATTTTAACACATCATCGATCTGAATGAGAAACGAAGATTTAATAACACTTGTGTTTTATTGAATTCTCGCCCGGATTTCGCCGTAAAATTTTATAATACCGAACAAATTGAACTAGAGGTCTGTGTTTTCCCTTCTAGATGTCTGGGACATAATTCTTTGGAAAGTTATTTGGCTGGATTACTTTTATTGGAAGAACAGTCTGACGTGTCTGAATGCAATTTTACAGTAAATATCAGTAAATATTGCGTTGCCATATCACTCTGAACATTGTGCTCTCAATCACTGAAAGTACCCAAAAACTCAATGTTCTTGAAATAGAGAATCGTAATTTGTTGTATGCCTTGATGTTTTATTGCAGTTTTTCACGCATTGCACAAATTTAACGTCTACACTTTGCCAGGATCAACACCATTTGTTCGCCCGCTGAGCTCCCTCCCCCTCCCCCCTCCTGTTTAGATGTGGTGGATTTCGACACGTTGGGTCTATTATAATAAAACCGCAGAAGGCTGTTTTCCCAGCAATCAAAGAGTCGGGGGGCAAATCAGCTTTTGGATGGCATCCAGCACTGTTACCAGATGTGCAAACTAGCCCCAAACGCCCTTTAAACGTCCATGTTAAACGCTTTGTAAAAGGAACTCATAAGAAATGTTTTAAATATATGTGCTCCTCATAGATAGTGGGTCAACTTTTACTCTACCTTGTGATCCATGCTGACTTATTAACCCCCAGGTAATGGCGTAATTTACTGTCTTGACCGTTGTAAATGAAGTCATAATCTTGTCAGCTAAGTTCATTGCGAGGCATATGCCCTTAATTGGCGTAATATGCATGTACCGTTTGGGCGATTAAAAAGCAAGACTTCTTGGTTAATACCGAATTTCTTAGGCTCAACCAGGAGATGAATGTGATACTGTGTTTTTTTCTGATCAGTGAGTCCCACAAGAGATTCACATGGTTATTAAAATAAAAATATGAAATCCCGAACAAGTAAAGCGACTCGTGTCATATTTAACCTCCAGCGTTTATTTTCTTCCCGCTCAGACATATTAAACTGGCAAGGGTGAGTAATATATTTAAAATGTTTTAGTCAGTTTGCTTACACCATTCGCGGGTGTTTCAATTCTGTAATCGTCTCAAAAAACAAAAAAAAAACCTCTAGAATCTTAGAAATTAGAATAAAGTATTTAATTAACATCACTACTTCTGCAGCTCTGTGGTCCAGTATGGGAAACTGGGTGCATGTTGTTGCCTGTTGATATATCCAAATGTATATAATATGGTATGGCAGAAGACTGTCGTGTTGCATTGTCCATCAGGAATGTGCCTCGAGGCAGGAATAATGAGGCGTTAGGAAGCTCTTGTGGAGTTTGGTGTCTATAGACCAGCACCTCTCCCATAGTCATGGTCGTCTGAATGCTGCTGTGTTGCATTGTCACCATCCCGTCCTAATTCCATTGCATGTTTCCTACGTTGGTGGTTAAAACCTCTCTTTTGGGGCCCTCTCTCCCCCCACCACTCCTTTGTATTCGTTACCCCCCCGGCGGCACACCTGATTCTGCTAATTAATTGCTCATCAAGCCCTTGATAAGCCGATTCAGGTGCACCGATGATGGATTGTAAACACGTGGCATGGCTGCAGGCCCCAGAGGAGAGACTGGCTCGCTGTCGGTTTCATCCAGGACTATATTTATTTGTCCCAGTCTGTGGTGCATCCTCCAGGTTCCTGCTACACAGATCCCACACTACAGAGCCTTAAGTGACAGTTATGGAGGTGAAATAAGTTACCCAGAAATGAGATGCACTTGCGTCCTGCTCTTGGTGTAACATTTCCTCTGCTGCAGCCCCGTGGCATTTATTGACTTGAATTGGCAAGCCCTTCCTCCTGCTCCAGAGGAAATAACTTAACCATGACGACCTCCATAGAAACCAAAGGTCCCTTCTTGAGCAATGGACTGTTGACAGGAAAACACAACAGGACGATATTGTATCTCAGATGGCTGTCGCCCAAGTAAACATCATCCACCATCTGAACGAAGCCCTGGTCTCCGTGTCACATGACTCCCACCCCCCTTCCCCAGGGACCAGTGTGTTTGACGGAGGGAGGATTAATTCTTCATTGTGACAGAGTGTCCAATAACACAGGAGTCCCCAAATCTGGTCCATGCACAAAACACAGGGTTGTTAAATCCTTTTGTTTCGAATCTGGCTCCATCTTTAACTAAACAAAATTATTGAACATAATTGCACAAATCAGTTTTTTAAAATGATGTTTATATGTATATATAAACTGAATGAAGCAAGACTTACACAAGGTAACAAGCCTTGTTACAGATCTAGGTTTAAACTTAACTGTAATTTGCAACAGCTTATTTCAGCAATCGAATTAAGTGTGAAACTGCTTGATCCACTGGAGGACAGCAGGAGGCGTGGCGGCTAGGGACCTTGTCAAGCTGAGTGAGGAGGACCGTCCTTGTATCTCTGGATAATATACTGATACATATATATCCAGAGTGAGGTGCAGGTCGTCGCCGCCTCCTTCCTGTATGTATGGTATTTACGCTCCTGATTCGAGTCACACGAAGCCCTTTTTATTTGCCTTCCTGCCCCCCCCCCCCATCACGCATAGACAGGCAACTGCACCTCCCTCGGAGGCAGGTTTCTCGACTCGCACTGCAACAGCCAGCCAGTCTTCCTGCGCGTGGCGTGCTTGCGCGTGAGCGCGCACACGCGCACACACGTACGCAGTCGCGCGCTGCCAGCCCAGCGCGACGCCCCCGGAGCTGTCAGAGATGCTTCTCCCCCTGCCTCACAAGGGCTTCAGCTCCCGCGGCCACCTCCCGCAGCCGGCCAGGAAGGTAAATACGGCTTGTTTTTTCCCCCCAGAGTTCTCTCCCTGTCCCCGTCCCTTGCTGTCACTCCCTCCGTCTCTCTCCTTCTGTCAGTGCGGAGGAACTCGTATTGACCGGAGCTGGAGGTTATGAGGAGGAAGTTACACGGGGAGAAGTTCTACCTCTTTAAAAGGAAGTGTCGCTATGCTCGGCGATGGCAGTCTGAGCCCCCGTTTGATGTCGCTCGGGACCTCGGGGCGTATTACGTAGCCCGCTTGCCGAGTTTAGAGGAGAAAGCGACCAGGGATCATTTTACACGGCTCACAACTTTTTAGAGATATTCGCTGACCAGCTGAGGTGGGGTTTAGGGGATGAAACGATGCTTTTGGCTTTTATATCTTCGTGTGTGTTTGTACGACCCGGAGTTTCCCGTAAACAGCCATTAGGGGATCTGACGGAGATCCAGGGAGGGACGGAGGCTCGGCTGGTTTCTTCGGCAAGCAGGAGAAATGAAAATGAAAGGGCAGAGAGGGGAGGGGCGACTTGTTCTGGATCATTTGTGTGCTCTGTAGGTTCAGCAGACAGCTGTGTTGTGTCAAAACAACCACATTAGGAAGTGATGTGAGGTTTCGAGCCTGTGTGGTTTTTTTGCCAGGCCTTCACGGAAAAGCCCTCCGCAGGTCCGAGTGATCTGAAGAAGAAAAAAAACATCAGCGTTATTGCGACCTCGTTTGGGAGGGACAGCATTGCTAGAGGCAGTATGTTATTTTTTTTTGTTCTGGTTTCCCCAGCAGACTCCAAACAAAATCTGTGCAAAACCTATGGGTTCATGTTTCCTCTAGCTTACTGAAGCAGTAGGGTTAATGTAGGATCTGATATTTTCTGGGCAGGTTTTTAAATTAGACTTCACATATTCAAGATAATATCAGCCCAGTTTCCCGATGTATTGGTACAGGGACTCAAGACATCTGTCCATTAATGAAATTCCATTACCATTACACCACATACTGTTCTACAAAAGACGATTGCTATTAATTTTATCCTAAACTGTAAAATTAATGAGACTGTTGGTTATTGTAGATCATCATGAATGTCGTATTTACCAGTTATGTTGTAATGAGTGATACTGAAATATTTTCCTGTAGCAGCATTCCACAGCCAGAAATGCTGGAGCGAAATGTTAGACATTAGTGTATTTCCCTTCAGGAGGTAATGTTTCGCTCTCACTGTCCGCTCACACGCAGTGACCTCTGCACAGTGCTGATTCCTGTCTCTCTGTCCTCTGCCACCATACATCCCCGCCCCCGCAGACCCTCTGCTGCTGTACCGTTTGTGACCTCTGCTATTGTGAAAGTCCCTGCTCCATTGTAGTTCTGATGTAAGCAGGACCGGGGTGGCAATTGGTACCGTCATTGTCACTAGAAGGTTCTGGGGCTCTGAGTATCGTACCTTGTTATACCGTCAATGGAGATCATATGGGGTGAGGAGCGTGGTCTGGGCTGAGCGAGCTGGCCGCACGTGGGGTACCCAGGACATGTGAGGGGTATGCAGACAGCCAACACCAAAGGAGCAGAACAGCCTGGAGAAGAAGAGAGCCTTAAAATAACGTTGCCAGATCTAGAGGAGCACTGAAGCCATTGGTCCACAGGTTGTGAACCACTAAGCCAAAGTCCCTGAAGGGGAAAGTGCTGTTGTACCCTAGAGAAAAGTCTGTGAAGTGCAAAAACTGTAAGGTGCTTTGGACAATATTATGAGCTGGTAGCAATGAAATGTACAGATAAGAACGGCAGGAGAAAAACATGTCATGGCTATTGGGTAACATTTTTGAAAAGGTTCCGATTGGGTAATGATATTCATATTTTTTTCATTTCTCATGAATGATTTTGGGTGGTAGTTCCGCTTGACACTTCCAGGCTGCCTGGTTGGAATCTAACCTTGGGTCTGTGTAAATGGTAAATGGACTGCATTTATATAGCGCTTTTTTACCAAAGCGCTTTACAATGTGCGCCTCACGTTCACCCATTCACACCACACATTCATACACTGATGGTGGAGGCTGCCATGCAAGGTGCCAACCAGCTCACCGGGAGCAATTTGGGGTTCAGTGTCTTGCTCAAGGACACTTCGATGGGGACAGGAGGACCCGGGGCGGAGTCTGCGCGTTCTCCCTGTGCTGTGGTACTTTCCGCCCACAGACGGTACCTGCAGTGTATGATTGTACGTGCAAGTGTGCACCTGTGTGGGCCCTGTGACGATCTGGCATCTTGTTCAGGATGTACCCCAGCATGGCGCCCTGCGTCACCTGAGATGAGCTCCTGGCTGCCCCCATGACCAGCATAATGGTTAGAAGATCAATCGTTTTATAAATAGAAAGAAGTTCAAAAACCCCTCTTGGTTCAGTTTTGACTCACTGCTCTGAGCTGCTCCGGGCCTGTTGTTGACATTGCTGTGTTTACAGTCATCAAAGGAACAGATGTCACGAGCTGCGTTAGCCGTCAGCGCCAGGGCCGCCGGACTCGCTAGAGGAAACGCGCAAGGCGTACGGACATTGAGCGGCCGCCGAGCTTCGGCGATGCTAATCTAGCTAGCTAGCGGGGAGGTCGACGTCGGAGCTCACGCTTCAGGTCGCGCTGCTCTTTTTGAGGACAGGAAATGCAGCACGGTAAGCGAAAGCATCTCAGCAGACTCCTCCTCCCAAATAGGGCTTTTAACAAGCTGGAGTGTCCATTCTGTTTTTATTTTTTTAATACTTATTTTGTCCAGTTAATAAATATTGTTCTTTCAGTGCAGGGACCTCCATCCTCAGAGTGTGTACGGCTTTAACGCTGGTGGCGGGAAGCTGCTTTCTGGTTCATTTCTGTCCCAGCCCAGGTGCTTTCTGCTTGCTGCCTCTTTTCTGCCACAGGAATGTTCGTGATTTGGCTGCGCGGCCGAGTGACTCCCCCCCCGTCCATCGCCTACATCAGGCCCCGTGGCCCGTGGCAGCTGTTAGCCGGTGGCGTGCCTGGCGACATGGGCAGCTGGGGCCACCTCCCCGGCTGTGACTCGCCAACCGGAACATCCAGTTCTGACACGGCAACCGGTGGTTCCGGTTCACACTGTCGCGCCGGCCTGTTTTTCGGAGCGTGTCCAGGGGGCGGGGAAAGGAGACAGTTGCGTACATATCAGAATTGCTTTATTGGCCCCCGTCTCATTCATTTGCTTAAGGGAGGGGCGTGACCTCTGCTATCCGGAGGTGTGACTCCTGGGCTGGATTCCACAGCACATGTTTTGAATTTCTTGGGCTGTCCCACTGTCCGCTGTGTGACGTGGGTTGGAAAACTGGTGCGGTCAAGTGCTTCATGTTGAAGGGGAACTGAATTGAATTCGACTGAATCACAATCACCGTTCCACCATTACTAGTATTAAAACGTGATTCATCCAAGTGTATTGAATGCATGAGCAAAATGTTAAGCATCTCTCCCACGCTTTCGTCTGCCACGACTTGATTGTTTGGTTTTTATGTACCTCTTCAGTAAAGTTTGGGGAAAACACATTGTTCCTTTCAGATCTGACGACAGCATGAATGGCAATGTTTTGTAACCTGGACTCGTAATTTGGACAGGAATTTACTTAGGGTTGGGAAATTGCATTGCATTGCAGCGTTGAGCATATGATTGCAGCTTCACTTCCTAAACCTGAAATTGGCATAATCTGGATGCAGTTCCCTTTGTACTCGTTCGTGTCCAACCTGCTTTTTGTTTAACAGGGACAATCAGGGATTTAGCAGGAAGAATTGTGATTTTACATAGAAGCATTTGCAGTCTTTCAGTGTTGTGAGAGGAAGGAGAAAGGTCCAATTAAATTGTTCTTTTTTATTCCTTGTTAGAAATGATTTATAATGCACTTTACAAGAAAGCCTTAATGTGCAGGTCGTTGTTCTCTGTCTCTGTCTTGGTTTTAAATCACCTCTGGAATAAGCAGGCATCTTCTCTCCTATTTGAGTCATTTGGACGTCACGAGATTGAAGGTGACGTTTCCGCAGTATGAGACAACTCGATCCTCCCTAGATCGTCGTTTCTGTGTTATTCTTGGGACGGCGTCCCTGGGAGTTTTCCATCCCATGCGACGCTGTTGCCATTCTCGTCGCAGTTAGCCAGTGCAGGTTTGCCGTGGACAACAGTGTATTTACATGTGCATGTTGGCTTCACCTGATTTTATATCATCTGTACAAACACTGGAAATAAACACTGGCGCCCAACGAACGGGAAGTACGTGGGCAGAGTGTGGAGAGGTTTGCATAGGGATATTACATCAATCATTTCAACTTCCAACTGCTTATCGATTACGGGGCTGTGGGGGTCTGGAGCTCATCCCAGGAATCACAGGGCATGTGACTTTGGACAAGACGCCAGTTCTCTGCAGGAGGTTTGGACAGTCGCTCACATTCTTCTGTTATCCTTCAGTTGGGCTAATTTCTAAATGGATGCCTATATTTACATTTGTCTGCAGCTTTTACCTATTTGACAGACTGTTCTGCCGGACTGATGTTTACATACATGCTTGTTTAAAAGTGAAATAAATTATTATTATTATTATTAGTAGTAGTAGTAGTAGTAGTAGTGTGCTCCTCTCTGTCTGCAGCGTCCCCCTCTTTTGTTGGCAAAAGCGCTTTAGCTAACGTGTGGCATCATTAATAATAGATGGTTAGACGTCAGAGTGCCGACTGTTTGAACAGAGTGACATCTCTTTATCAGAAGGACCGGAGGCTCTCCAGTTTCGCCCGATGCGTCCCCCCTGTCCCACTTATGCCTACTGCAGTGTTACACGTTCATCACTTCCTCTTTGGGGTTACCTGGTGTTCAGCATCATGGACCAATGTGGAGAATTAGAAACATTGCTGTTTGCATTAGAAGTTGTACCATTACAATGTTTATTTTTTTTTATGTGATAAATTTATTGTGTGTGTCTGTGGGTGGGATGAAGGCTTCTGTGTGTGTGTGTATATGTGTGTGTGTATTAGCCTAACCCTCAGGTCATAGGTGACCAAAGGTTGCCTCCATTTAGGCTTTTATGAGGTTTTCGGGAGCGTGTGGTGAGGGGGTGCTGTGGGATGTATGGGATTATGTGTTGCTGTGGGGGAGGGGTGACCAAATTCAGCCTGTCATGTCATTCAATCGTGGAAATCGGACTATTAAGGGTCACTTCCATAGCATAGTAACTGATTGAAAATAGCATTAAATTAATTCTGGCTGCTGTGACCTTTAGTGTGGTTTACAGCAAGCTGAGCTCTCGTCCCAGTTGAGTACGTAGGAGACCGGGACATAACATAAATGACATCGCGACGTCACCATTGAAATGTAAATGTCAGGGGATTGTCCTCAGGGTGCTTCGTGAAAAGCCTCAGACAAATATTTGGTCAGGGTTAAACAGGGTGGGGTTGTGGATTTAGGGACATACACACCTTTTAAACGTGTAAAATTTTATCATGCGACTGCGCTTTTCTGTAGCTGAGTTTAGGAGCGTTTTCTCTACGCGTGACTCATATGCCCCTTGGCCTTTTAAGAGACTGACATTGTCGATAATTGAGAGAGGTTTAAGTTTTGCCGGAGTTCTCCTAACATGATGATGTTGATAAAAGTTTAATTTCCTTAGTTCAATTAAAGAAAAGGTGGCGTACGATCTAACTGCGTCCTGTTAAACTGTAGCGAAAATAGACCCTGTTAAGGTTATGAATGAAACGACAAGTCCTTTGTTACTTGCGAAACTGTAAAAATTGCCGTCGGATTTCCACGGCTTTGGCTACGGAACAGTTTATGGCCACTGCATGGAATGCGTGGTATGCATGCCGGAATGAACTAACCTAAGCTGGCGGGGATAGCCTTGGGGCACGGTAGCGTTATGGACACTTCCATCGGTGAGCAAAGAGCTTGCTGTCGCATGGTAGAATTTTTATTTTTAAAATCAGTTTTTTTAGTTTTGTGTTTGAACAGTTGTATTGTTTAATCGAAATTACGACGCAGGATATTCTATGCGAACCCTGCGTGACTCAGCCAAGTGGTTCCTTCCTCGGTGGGTGGGTTCTTGCTGCGGCGAACTGAAGGGGGATCAATGAACTCAGCTGAATGTACTAGTCGGGCGATCGAAGTTAAGATCGATCTTGGATACATTGCTATCTTTCCCTGGCATAGCGATTATTTCGGTGGCAGATACACGTAAGAAGAAGGATTACAGGGGATCGCTTCGTAATTTTTAGCTGTATGTTGCATTTAGCTCCGATTCACAACTTTGCTTAACCAGTCTTGTGGATACAAATACATAAAATAAACGCACCGCGGGGTGTTGGAGAAACCGAAAATAACATTAGGATGATTTTTTCAAATACGGTAAACCCAGTCAGGACTCCGTATCGCAAGCAGGTAAGCTAAACCTGATTTTTTTGCTACAAAGCGAACGATCGATGGTTACACAGCAGTTTCGAACCGTGGTAAACAGGCCAATAGATGTACTTTACACCTTCGGGACGGGGTGCTGCAATAACAACTGATTTCTGAAATATTTGTTTTCACATAATATATGCTATTGGGAGAGTTATTATATCTGTGCCTTATTTGTATCCTGGCGTTGGCACATATTTTTTAGACATTTTAACCTTTATTTAAACTTAGCCGTCCTGCTCTGGTTGGTCATTTAAGTCCCAAGTCGGACATACCAGGGGTCAATATTCTTCGACTTACTCCAAAACTATTTGGCCGTAGCCTCACGGTGTGTTATTTTTGTTGCTGTTGTCATTTTTAGACGTCTTTGGGTGATTATGAGAGATGGATAGTGTCCGCAGTTATTGGAATCGGCTTCTCAAAAACAGTCTAATTACTGTATACAATGGAGTCCAATAATAATCAATTAGCTGGCAGAAACATCGCATTTAATGGATTATACCATTAAACTAATTTTTTTTAAAACGAATTTTCTTTTCTCCCATACACCATTCTGACATTTGCCGGTAAAATCGTTAGCCTTCGGAAATGCATGCATTCCTCGATTTGGACATTATTCATCGCGGTGACCTACAGCCGACTTTGATTTTCACGGCTTGAGAATGACCACCGAAATACTGTCCAGCTTGATGATTTAGCGCGGCTGATGCGATGCAGCACATTCTGAGTGTAGATGGGATTTACGAAATGATCCTCTTTTAGTTATTTCATCCAGCATCGAGGTAATGGAAGAAAAATACTGCCCTCGTTATAACACCGTGCGGTGGAATAGTGAGCCTCGCATTTCCCTTTTCCTTATAACTTCTTCAGTCACTTCCAGCATGTTCATGCTCATCCCCATCCCTACTAAGTTTTTTTAGCTTGCTGTTTCGATCAGGTTTAGCCACAGTGCTTGATTTGATTTGATTTTTCCGCGGGTTGAACTCTCGGTAGGAGATGAAAGAAATCGGATGTGAATCGCCAGTATGCGGTAGACTTTGATGAACCGGTTACGGTCGCCGTGGGTGGAGGAATTAGCAGTGGGCTGGGGCTCGCTGGGCGAGGCTTGTTATTGGAAACCTCGTGGGTTGCCGTCGTGGATACGACGCGCTCGGGCGGTCTGGAGCAGCCAGATAAGCAGAGGGATGCAGTAGCTGCTGCTGTCCGCGTCGTCAAAACCCCCGTCCCAGCTCTGCCCCGGGCTGCCGTCGCCGGACCATTTATATGTGTGTGTGTGTGTGTGTGTGTAATTATGTGTGCTTGTGTATATTTATGCATATGGATGTATTTACACACAAGATTTTTCAGGAGTCCGATTTACCCACCATATAGCGCCCAAGGCCGCTTGTCTGGCGTGGCAGCCCCGCGTCCTTTGGTGCGGTGATCAGATGATCGGTTGTCACCAACGGGCTCTTGTATGCGGCCGTAACAAATTATATCACAAGATCTACAGCAGACACCGTGTGCTCCGGTCTCCCTGAGCAACGGAGAGGGGCTGACCTTCCACGAAATGGCTTTGCCATTTTCCAGAATTTGCCGAGATTCACTTTTTATCATCGGTTGTGGTTATTAATGTCATGTGCATTTAGACCTAGTTGTCAGATTTTCCCCAAATCTTGTTTAAATAAATGTACCAGAATTATGGCTTGACTACAAAAATATTTCATATAACATGGTACCTGTTACTTAATGAAAAGTGTTGAGTTGCATCCTGAAAAAGATTCTTCAGCTTCTTAGTTGAAGACGCTCTGGGTAGAAGGAAAGCTTTGGTCTGATGAGTTATTTTCCTCTATCACCTTGAGGGGGAATATTAAAATGGTGACATGCATAGTTATGGGGGACTCGCTGATTACAGGGTGGAAAAAAAAAACTTTGTGTCCAGTGCATGAACCCATGATTTATCAGCTGGAGAATCCAGTCAGCATCTCATAGCGTGTCAGTGTCGGGTGGTTGAAAGGTCAGCCCCCCCTTTAAGGAAGCCCACCATGGAAGCAGGGCCAATCTGTTATGGCAGCTTCCGCTTTTGAGCCTGCTTCAGGCACGCCAGCATTGACCTTTTCCCTCCGCTACAGCCATTTTGGAAGCATTGGGCGTGCCTTGCTTTAAGCGGGATTCTGCAGGATCGCTGAGATCTTGTTTGCAGCCCCCTCACAAACTTTAGTTTCTTGTTTTAATTTGGCCCGTCTTCCTCACTGTTTATTTTTAGTGCTACAGGTTGTTAATGTCCACGTCGCACTTTGCCCCGGGAGAACCTTACGCTTGATTAATCGGAGCTCTGCGGACGCACGCCAGATTTGGGTCCTCCTTCGCCTGGGCTAATTGGATGCTTTCTCGGTACAAAGTGGGTCAGCAGGCCAGAAAGTGTGCAATTGTTCCTCCGGCATTGGCGAGAAGCACTCTGCTCCGGAGGCCGCTTGTTAGTCCTCGATCTGACCCCCCCCACCTCCGCCCCCCCACTTTATTATGCTTCTGCTCTATGAAAAAGGTGGTGGTGGGCTTGGTGCGGTCAAGCTGTTGGTTGACAATTAACTGTGTTGAGTTAAGAAGGGGACTCTGGTGCCTTTTTGTTCAAATGAGGGCATTAGGTCCCAATTAGGCATCATCATCTGTGATCTTAAGCTCTAGAAATGACTGCAAGACTGGGGCGGGGGGGGGGGGGGGGGGTTAAGACCTGCAAGGGTGAATTCCTGAGCAACCTCTCTGGACATACAGAGATTGCAAACGTGCCTGATAGGTGGTGTCTGCATATTTACCAGAGGGCCTGTTAGGAAGGAGAATCCAGTTACATTTTGCATTTGAGAGTCTCCCTTTTCACACATGAGCTGAGGTGTGGATTGTAGGTGGTGGTCGGCAGATTCAGGCACGTGCAAGTTGCCATCTTGCTCTCAGTATGCCACTATGTTTCCCCCCATGATGCGATAGATTATCGGGAAACTGGGGATTTAAAAGATCGCACGGTTTAGGAGTTCCATGGAATAAATTTATTAGGGAAAAGTCTATCAGGCCTGAATTTTAAGTTCTGAAAAGTGATTGGTTTACAGATAAAAAACAGTGATTTTCTGAGGCATAAATTCTGCTCTCTGCCACTTCCCAGTAGAAAGTTGTACACAGCAGCATACTTTTTGTTTTCAACTGGGATTTTTTTTCCCTGGAAAACAAAGGGGCCATTCTCTTTTTAATATGCCTTCCTAGGTATTTGAGTAAAACAGTTTCCTTTGGTTATGTGAGAAAACAGCTCAGAAAATGAATAAACTGTCATTTTGGGTATAATATCCCTTTTAATGTTTCCTCAGTTTTTCTGCCATAAAACTTTATTGCTTGAAAATATTCATAAAAGCCATTTTTAAAACTATTTCCTTTTCTTTTTAAATCATGTTCTGATGTTTGAAGTATTTCTGAGGTGCAGTAACGGTAAGCTGTGCTAACTTCACGTCTAGGGTCTTTAAGGGTTTTTCTATTTTAGATTTGGGACATCATCAGCAATTGATTCCTTTACCAATGTATTTTTTTTGTGATGCGAGCTTTATTACTCCTCGATAGAGTTATTCATCCAAATTCCTGTGGTCTTTTCACATTTCTCTATTTTTTTCCCCTTTATAAATTACCTAGACAGGCATCTGCTGCTGAAATGATGCTTATGGAATTGCAATAAAGTTCCTGAAAAAGAGCCCTTTCTGGTTCCGATGGTGGATCCGTGGTTCCCGTTCGCGCATACCTGTGATCGGGGGCCCAAGCATTCCCAGCCGAGGTTCCCTGCGTGCCTTGCGTTGTTATGCCTGTAGCTGTCCGTCTCCAAGACTGCAGTGGCGGGGGTGGGGGGGGGGTCGGGAGCTGGTAAAGCACTTAAGCTGTTTTGACGGGGAACACTGAGTCGCCACAGGTTGTCCCACGGCCGACTGTCGCCGCCGAGGCCTGCACGGACCGCTAAGGTGCCGGAGCGCAAGGTCGCCCTGCTTGGAGATCGCACCGTCCGCTGCCGGCATCGCGTTGCAGCCGCGTCCTGCCTGGGATGCCGATAAATACGTCCCTGTCGGCGAATGCTGCTCTCCCCAGCCGCCCCCGGCGGTGTAATGCCACACACATGGATGCCGAAGAGGGGGGGGGGGCGAACTCAGCATGAGAATAAGGAAAAAAGATAGTGAGGCCATTTTATTTACATGCAGGAACATGACACTTGGTGCTGTTGTGATTTTGCTGATAGTCCCTGTCATTGGGTGGAAAGCAGTGGTTATTTGTGCGCAATAATTTTCTGAATAACTGTTTAACAGTTGTCACCTTCGATCTCGTTCGAAGCATGCTGCTTGACTCCGTGGAAATTCGTTCGTCTCGTGGGGGCTTGAGACAATACAGACGTGTGGACACAGTCATATTTTCTTGACCAGAGAGGAACTTTTACAGGCCTTGTTGTTTTTAAATGTCGTTGGTGTCGTAAGAATCGAGCTGCAAAGCGGGGGCTCCGTCTCGCATGCAGCTAGGCAGAGGCGAGGCCTGGGCGCCTGGAAAGCAGATAGCAAGCCCCCACCCCCCAGGACTGAAGGAGTCCGAGTCCCACAGGAGGGACCCCGGACTTGGCTCTCGGCCAGCTGAAAATGGCTGCTTTCAGTCAGCACTTCATGCTTCAGATTCCATGTGTTTCCTGGGGATGTGGGGGGGGGGGTGGGGGTTGTGGGTGTTGGGGGAGGGGAGCCATCTCACCCATGCCGAAGTTTAGCAAGCACGCCATATTCGGCCTGCCTCTGCTAGCTGGATGCGATCCTGTATTCCGCATGCAGGGGCAGGAATATGGAGGATCTCTGTTCCTGATGCCGTGCGTTTCTGTCTTTGGATGAAGGTGACACTGTTGTTATGGTGATTTGATACCCCCCCCCCCCCTTTCTTTCTGTTCGGCCATTTAATATGTTCAGCTCCTAGCGGTCACATTTTATTACCAGTGGGTAACCGGGGGTTGAATTAACGACTGTTATAGTTCTTCTGGTCGCATGATCAAAATATTGCTCTATTTGGCAAGGGCGAAATCGCATATCCCGTGAATTGATATGCGATTTGTGCTGGGCTGTGGTAGGGGGATCCACTGAAATTCAATAACTTACACAGTTAGCAGTTTGCTACTATTAGCATTTCCATGTTTTTCCTGCTCCCAGCCAGTGTTTCATTATGAAGGCTCTCTGTTATTTCTGTTGCTCTGCAAAGCCCTCTGGGTAATAAAGGGCTGCAGGAGTTGTTGTTTTTCGTGCAGACATGACTGGGTGGGAACTTTTATTTGGAAAGTTAAATGACAGTCTGATAGACAGTCTGGAATAATACACACTGGGTGTGGATATTGTCGACTTGCAAAGTGCATGAATTATACTCTCTGTGGACTTCCAGTCGTAACGCAGGTGAAAATGTCACAACTTAAGCTGCAGAAACAACCGCCCAGTTCGAGATGCAATGAATGTGTTGTTACAGATGTGTAGGAACTTGCCTGGTGATCAACAAAATGAGCTTTCATTTGTAGGTGGTAGTCTTGCATCTCTTATGTTGACTTTTTTTTCTTAGCAGTGAATGAGGGGGTGATGAGAGGAAGGGTGGGGTTGATGCGATTCTGACGCGATGCTGGAGGGTGTGGGGCTCTGGAAATGGAAGTGGACTTGTTTGGTCGGTTGTCTGTGGCAGGAGTGTTAACAGCCTGGGTTGTTTACACACACACACCGGGCTGATGCTATGTTACGCTAAACCTGCTGCAACTGCGCCACCCGCGCTATGCTAATGTGCCAAGCCTGCTGGATGCTTAGTTGCACCATCGTAATGCGCGATGCCTGTTGCAAGTGCCTCCGTAGCGTCAAAGCTACGCTAATGAGCAGAGACTGCCACTTCAGTAGCTGCTGGTGCCGGGCTAATACACAAAGCCTGCTGCATGTGCAAATGCACCGCCGGCGCTATGCTAACGTCCAGAGCCTGCCACTTCTGTAGCTAATAGCACTGTGGTACCATGTGAAGCCTGCTGTCCATAGAGCTGCTGCTTTCAGGCTACGCTAACGTCCGGAGCCCGCCACTTGTGTAGCCGTTGGCGCTATGCTAATGCGCGAAGCGTGCTGCGTGCGCAGCAGCCTCAGCTGCACCATGCTAATGCGCGAAGCCTTCTGCAGCGTTGGCTTGCATTGTGCTTGCATGCAGTACCTGCCACTTCTGTAGCTGTCAGCGCTATGCTAATTGGTAAAACCCTCTACATGTGGAGTCGTCTCAACGATGCTACACTGACATGCAGCGCCTGTCCTTTCTGCAGCTGCATGGCTAAAGCCCCCCTACCTGTGCAGCTGCAGTGCTGGTGCTATGCTAATGCACAGGGCTTTCAGTTTCCTTAGGTGTCCTCTAGGGCAGCCAGGAGGTGTCTGTTCAGGTCCAGTTCAGGGCTGACACTCTGAAACTAAGATCCGGTCCCCCTGCATCCAGTCGCATCTACATCGTAGCCCCCCATCGACAGTCTCCCCATCCCTGCTGTCCTGCATTTTGTCCTTGACTTTGACATAAACGTTTAAGTGGCTTATCAATGCCCCCTGATATAAAATGTTATGTGATTCTTTTGAAGCTGTCGTCTTATTGTGAACCAGCATGATTTTGAGGCCTACCCAGTCCTGATCGTCCTGTATGCCCCCCCCCCCCCCCCCGCAGCCCCCAGCCGTGCCCTCCGGCCCACCCATGGCCCCCCCCAGCCCCAGCAGCAGCGCCAACCACAGCAGCAGCAACAGCAGCACGGCGGGCTGGGATCAGCTGAGCAAGACCAATCTGTACATCCGGGGTTTGCCCCCCGCAACCACCGACCACGACCTGGTCAAGCTCTGCCAGCCGTGAGTAACCAGCGATCCCTCTGACCACTGCGTAGCATAGGAAGCGCATAGCCCACCTGATAATTATATTACGGCCGTGATGTTAGGGGGCAGCCATTTTTAACCTGAGACCGAGTGCGAAGCAGAGTTAGCGTGTCGTCTAACGAACAGGAGATATTTTATACGTACAGAGCTCACAGAAAGTCCTGGGATGCTTGCTTAATTAAGTAAAAGCATCGCCAATTTATTAGTTTTATAAGAAAAATCATTACTTCATTCGTTTACAAATAGTATTAGGAACAACCGGAAGTTATAAAGTAAAATATTCAGGTACTAATAAATTTTAGTTCTAAAGGAGCTGTTCTGATTTAAAAAGCGCATTGACAAGCAGTTTCACTGGGTGCTTTTTAATTAGTAACACTTTTGCAACAACATAAAATGCCAAACATTTGTGTTTAGTATCCCTTTGGGAGCCAGTGACTACAATTGCAATTAATAGCAAAATGGCAAAAACAGAATTGAATGAGTCAAAAAATTATGTCAATAAAAAGAAAAGATATGAGCAGATATGTTAAACATTGCTTGTCAATGGACATTTGCTATGAGACCAATTTTGAACACTTAAGCAAGCATCCAAAGACTATCTGTGAGCGCACAGGACTCCCTCCCCTCCCCCCCCAATATCACCCTGAAGAGATTAGTTGGGGTGGTGGGGGGGGGGGGATGTATTTCTTATTCAGATTTGTTTCCATCAAAAAGTCCTTCAGAAAAATGTGAGTGAAGGGGCCATTTTAATTTGCAATATTAATTTAAATCAGATTTTTGTAAATTTAATTATATACAATATGTGATTTAATATGTAATTTAATTAAATGAGTTAAAGTAATTATATTAATGCAGCAGCTGGTATTCCGGTATATTGCCATGTAACCTGGCTGTGAGAGACCTTTTGTGCTGTATCATAACTAATCTGTGGTCATGCATGTATGTTGGATTTAAACAGTTTAGAGCACAGCTGGATGCCTATAGAAGCCCAGTTTTGTGTGTTAATCCGTATTCTGTCCTCTGCACTAAAAACTAAAAGCAGTATTGGTGGGGGGGGGGGCTGGGTGTTACAGTGACGGACCACAGCATGGTGGGTCAGGCAGGGGAGTCACAGAGGGCGGTCGGTTTTAATTTGTGGGGAGAAATGACACGGCAGCCTGGGGGGGGGGGCATGGGGAGCGGTTCCAGCTGACAGAATGGCGGGCAGAATTGTTGTGTTTCGCTGAGCTACGGTGACCTTAGAACCTCCATGCCCCCAGCTCCCCATCACTCCTCACTGCGGCGTCTCGCTTGTTGCCGTGGGAAACGTCTGTGAGTGAGATTCCGGTCTCTGGGGACGCCCTAAGGCAACCTTTAAGAGTGGGGATTAATGCTAGGTGGCGGTGTTTGGGGTCAGCTGGTGCCCCCCTCCCCTCCCCAGCCTGTGTCCACGGCTCCCAGCTAATCCATGTCCAGATACTTGAAAGGTTTGACCTCTGACCTCTCCCTGCCAGCCCACTCGCTGTTGTCATTACTGGCGATTAGACGGGTCGACTCTGAGGTATGTGCTAATCAAGATGTTTTTAAAGACCCTTCTCGGCAGCTTAAAACTGCAGTGCTGCAGTTAAGCTTGCGCTGTGCACTATGCGAGGAATGGCAGCGCTGCGGGACCGCCCATGTGGCCACTGCATTGGTGCGTGTGTCCCGCTGGGCCCCACCCCCAGCCATGACTGTCGGCACATCTTCACGCCGGGAATTTTGCCTGCATGCCCGCTCTTTCCCCTGAAGCATGCCGTGAGTGTGTCATGTGGACGGCGTGCGTGTGCCTGGGTGTTTTGTATTGAAACCTTACACAGTGGTGATGTCTGTGTGGGGTTCGGTCGCAGGACGCTCCAGTTCTGCATCTCCCCGCCTTCTCGGGAGCTTGGAGCAGTGCATGCCTGTCTCTGCAGTGAACCGCAGTGTGGGTGAAGGACACCTTTCCACCACTGGTGTCTGTGTGCGTCTTTCTACTCGACTGTGAGATGCATGGTAACTGGAGTCTCAGGGGAACAGAACAACCAGCCAGACCATCCAGCTGAGGGTTCGCCCGTCGCGCTGTCATGGGAAATGGGAAGAGGCTATAACAGCAGTTGATGTCCCCCCTGATTAAGCCCCACTCCTTCACAAACGCTCTGTCCGCGCGGCATGCAGCCAGTGTGCCTTTAGTCGTGGCCCTGCCTCTCCCCAGGTCACCCCCCCTGCCCATTTACTCACCTCCTGAAGGAATACTAACCAGCCACTACATTCTGCCCCGTGATGGCATTGCCACGACAGCGATTCGCTCGCTGCGTCGACTGTCACATCGTGTCCCGTTCTCCTTGCAAAATCCTCACTTCATTTCTTAATCTTTTCGACACTCAGTTTATCGTAAATTCATAAAGCTTGTAGAAATGCAGATCATGCTGTCCAGCCGTTTTCCATAACCGCTTAATCGGATGCGGGATTGCAGTGGCTGGGACAGGAAGTGAACGCCCGACCCTGGAGCCGTGAGACCACTGTGCTGCCCCTTACAGAATATAATTAGTGATTAATATTAATAAAGATGGATAACCAGCTGAGTCGGCACCCTGGAAATGAAAACCTGCTGTTATCCTGCATCTCTACGTAACAGTTGCTTCATTACGTGGTGTTTTTTGCAATTATCTGCAATCCGCTCTCTGGGATGTACCCACAAATTATCATTTTTTTCCATTTCTGTGAGAGGGCTTGTTGTTTAATGGCACCGTCGTTATTCTTATCTGATTAATATAACACAGGGTATGACTGTGCCCCCAGATACAGTCCTCGTGATTCATTCGCAGCGGTAGGATGACTGCAGAAGCACACGGTTCTGCTGGGGTTCTGCTCGCAGGCAGATTTACGTGCGTGTTTCCGCTCGGGGATGGCTCTCTCTGATTCGTGACGAGGCACAGAGGACGGGCTGACAGCCCTGATCCTGACCAGCTGTAGGGGTTAAAACAGCAGGTCACGCAGCTGCCTGTGCACGCTTGCTTGCGTGAACCGCGCTCATGTTGCATTTGGCATCTTTGGGTCAAGGTTCATTCACGTGTACGCTGCCCGATCGCTTCCTGGAAAGGGTCAAAGGTCAGCATTTTCTCTGAAAGGAACTCTCCTCTGTTTTCAGTCGGCTTCTGGGGCCTGTGTCGTCCTTCCCGGCTTCCACTGGGTCTTACAGTTCCGGCAGGCATGTTTCCGGATGCTGGGAAAAGCCCTTGCCCGTCTCCTCGTTTTTGTGATGCATCTTGCACCCAGATTTCTTCTCTGTTATCCTAACTTCCCGCAGCTGAGTGCTGGGTTGCATTTCCTCTCCGGTGGAGGAGACTGCTTGTTCCCTTCGCATTTTTGACCACTAACCAGCGCAGTGCAGTATAAATTCCCACGTTCCTGCGAGGCGACGGCAGCTAGCCACGGCGCTAAACGGAGGCACTGCGCCGGAGGGCTCATTTGCGGGATGTTCTGCTCTTCTCTGGCATGCTGGAAGGGCCGTCCTTCGGTCTTGGGATTTTATGATGTTATTTCATTGCATCTGCTCCAGTTTCCAGCTTGAGTGCAATGCAAATTCCTCAATCCAGATGAGCAAACCAAAGTCCTCAAGCAGAGGCATGCTGTGGTGTGCATAGTGACTGAGGGGATTTATCCTCATGAGTTAAAGGCTGCTGTTTTACATCCCTTGAGTGGGGCGGGGGGGGGGGGGGGGGGCACCCTTCAGTCAGTCGTAAGCATTTGCTTCAGTAAAAATCCCTTTCTCTAAAATAAGTCATTGGTCATTCTGCTGATCGTTGACATTTCCACTGGCCTTCCCAGAATCATCAGCATGTCACCTGTATGAAGACAGGCTCCTCCTCCTTAACTTTTGACCCGTGGCATTTACTGGGTGGCCCAGATGGAAGGTGCGCCACCAAAGTGCATTGACAGTCTTTGTGGTTGAAATGGGGGGGGGGGTTCCCAGGGACGAAAGGCTTTTGGTTAGCGATTTGGGCTGCCGGCTTCATTCGACACTCGTGCAGCCTCTCCCAGATCTCCATGCCGCACTTTTTTAGGGTGATGTGGCCACTAGCAGCAGAGACGCTGCTCTCCGCTGGTCTGTGCTTGAACTCGGCCAACGATACAATTCTCTGTTCGCAGGTACGGGAAGATCGTTTCGACGAAGGCCATCCTTGACAAGACGACGAACAAATGCAAAGGTATGTATCCCTGATTGCTTGGATTTCACCTCATCATAAGGTGTGTGTGTGTGGGGGGAGGGGGGGCGGTCTCCAGGCTGTGTTGTTCATTCGCTTCCGACTACCTTTGATCCTGGGTACCAATTCCTGTAAAGAATGTCTTGCAGATCTGCCTGGATAGTCGGCAGTCATAGTGTAGTATCATGTAGTTCAGTCAGATGTGGGGAATGGCTTATTTGAGTGCGTGATCAGGGTTCTTCAGCCCTGCTTTGTGTATCTCTCTGCTTATGGCAATAATTTCATTTCACTCAAGTGACATGCTCCTTCCAACATGAGGCAGTAAAGACAGCCCGGGGTGAAATCGGCGTGGTCTGGATACAATACTCCACATCTTCCTTATGACCCTAGTGACACTTTGCAGGGGGGCGTGTATAGTACACCCTACCATGAAAGGTTGTGAGCTGCCTTCACGTTTACCATGATTTCGTTGTACTCATTTAATTTTATTCACTTCCAATGCAGAAGTCACAATAAAGAAGTGATTAAACAGCATAGTGTACTGAGCAACCAGTACACTAAGTAGAGCAGGTCCCAACGGTCACATTTTCGCTACCTGGAGCTGGGAGACAACAGAAACGTGGACTGGCCCTGGGTCCCTGAGGACCGGGTTGGGAAACGGCTTTAGGAAGCTCTGTGTGTGGAAGTCCAGCCTTGAGCTGTCTCTGGTAACCACACAGTCATGCTGAGGTCTTTACTGTGCCCTACAGCACCCGGCCACCATCCCGTGTGTGAATGAGCGTTTTATCGCCAGAGTCCAAATAAGCCGCTCCGGCGTCTTGGAACCCATCGTTCACCTGGGAGTTAGTTCCTGGGCTCCGTGTAGAGCAGGAGGTCAACGGGGGTCAAACGGGCGGCGGCAGCACCCAGGGCCCCGGGAACAGCCTGATAGTGACATCACAGCTCGTTTTCATTAGTTTTATTAGTAATATGTAGCTAGTTAAAAAGTTAAGATTTTTAATGCATTATTGTGCGTTCAAGTCACATTAATGACCCGCATAGTTACACATCGTTGATAATCAGTTGCACGGGCAGATTTTTAGCTCGTTTTACCTGGTCGCCCGCAGTGGGCCGTCTGGGACCTGAGGCTTAGGCCTGTGTCTTTACCTCTCTACACTCCTGCTCTGGGGGAGTCCTTAGCGGCTCTCTCGGTAGTTTGGTCACGGCCCCGCTGACCGTTAATGCTGTTCCGAATGCACACCGGCCGTCTCACTCCCTGCCCGCCTTCTCCCCTAGGCTACGGCTTTGTGGATTTCGATAGCCCCTCCGCCGCCCAGAAAGCCGTCGCTGCCTTGAAGACCACCGGTGTCCAGGTGCAGATGGCGAAGGTGAGGGTATGGCTCCATCCGGCCGTGCATGCTGCAGCCACCACCACCAGTCTGGGGGGGTCACATCAGCACAACCACTCGCATCATCCCCCACAATCCCCCTCCCTCATGTCCTGGGCCTCATGCCTCCATCACATCTTCAACCCTAGGTCAGCCCCCCCCCCCCCCATTAGAATACAGTGACTGAATATGATTCACTGTAATGCTTCGGGGTGGGGGGGGGGGTGAGATTTGTGGTTAATAAATGCACATTGGGGATTTTGGAGTGGGGGGGCATGTCAAAGACCGTCTTCCATTGCATCGCACTCTTCTGCGCAATAGGGCGACTTGAAGCTATGATTTGGTCTAGTGGCGCTTTCCCACGGCCACCATGAACCAAGCCGAACTGCAAAGTGACTGTTTTCCATTATAAAGTATGCGAGTCGTACCTGAGCCGTGGCCACAGTGACACGGCCCTGCCGTTAACCTAGCTGGCTGCGTCACCACCATCATTGGTTCAAATGCTCAGAGATACCGGTGTTCTGCATCGATATGCACAGATTATCTGAAGGAAAAAAGGGGCATATTCTATATATTATTCATTGTTAGTAGTATTGCGCATCGCGATGCATTCTCGATTTACTTCCAACCGCCTTATAGTACTTATAGAACAGCTGAACAGAATGGATTCGTCATGCAAATTTACACGAGCGAATGCTAATTCCGCTACCGTTCGGTGCTGACATAACACAGCGACTCTCACAGATGTGCTAGTGGGAATTAGCCAACAGGTATACGCTGTGTGAACAGTAAATAAGCGCCAAACGCCTTTACCAAGCCGACCTTTCTGCAGTGGAAAACCGAAGCGAGCTGGAACCACACTGTAACCGGGCTCTCTTCGCGGTACAGGCCAGGTACAGCCTGGTTCCTGTATGCCAGTGGAAAAGCTCAATAATGTTGGCTCTCATTTTCACCCTAAACTTCTTCAGGTAGTCTGTAGCTCGCGGGGCTAGGGGTATGTGCCTACGTCCAGTAGGTCTACTTAAATTTTACAACCATGGCTGATATGACCCTCTCTACTATGTACCCATCAGGAAGGGGAGGGGGGGGGCTACAAACCAAAGGAAACCATGTGGGCTGGGGTGGGTTGGAGTGCTGACAGGAACAGGCAGGAGACATCGGGGAGGGGGGGGGGCATCATCCGTGGCTCATCTAGGGATCCACAGCCAGCAGCTTCATGGGCGTCAAGCTGACATCGGCCTGTCCGTCACTGCACCCGCCAATGGGACGTGGACCTGAGCTCCTCTTGGCTTACAGGCTCCACCTTCACCGAAGCGAGACATGCCCCAAATTGAGGCGGCTGTAGAGCCAAGAGCGGTCATCGGTCGTCGGTCGTCGGTCGTCGGTCGTCATTTAACCGCGGTCCCACTGAACTCAAGTCCTTCGTTCTCGTGCCCATGTGAGCTCAGTGTGGATGAGTCCCTTGAAGCACGCGAGGGAGAGTGGCAGCGGACTCCGCATCTCGTAGTCCATCACGGCTGGGGGCCCGGGGGGGACTGGGGCTCCATGGTGACTCGGGGGGAACAAACAGCGTTACTCTCCCAGACGTAGGAAATGGGAAGCGCGGTAATTGGAGGTTGTCACAGCAACCAGCTCCGTAAGCTGGGAAAGCAGAGCCCGTAAATCCGGGCAAGAATACGGGAATCTAATTCCCCACCAATCTCGGAATGCTAATGCCATCTTTGCTAAATTCCTCCGCCCTCGTTTCATTTTTAATTAAGATAAAACAGTTCTGGTGGGCTTGGCCGACTCTAATCCAGGTATTGTTCACCGTAAAGGCTATTAAAAATCTCAGGCCTTTCCGTTGACTTTTTTTTTTATTACAGAGACTTAGTGGGAGTTAATGGACTGGCTGACAAAGGCCTTTTCAAGCACGCTTGTCTTTTCCAACAGAGGTATTCAAATACAGAGTCATTATTTAAATGGCGCCGGATGGAGAGGGGGTTGCGAATAGGGTGTAGCTGTAACGAGTTTCCTCCCAATTATGGAGGGGGTCCCGATTGCTCCTACTTTTCGTCCATTGCTGATTGTAGCACTTCACCCTGTTTACTGCCTCGGCTGTCAGTTCGAGATGCAGCAGCACCAGCGTAAGCTGGCGAAAATGACTCTGCTTTCTTCAGAGGCCCGTCATGTAGGAGTGCCTGTTTTCCGGCGTCTGCACCAAACGCCGTCCGTCCCGGCCTCGGGGTGTCCACTTCACCGCACAGTCCTGAAAGTAGGCGGCCAGCCTGCTGACCCGTGTCCAAACCGGCCAGAACCCCTTCCTCCAGCCCGTTGTTTTCGTAGAGCAGTTCAGCGTGGCCTCTTCGCCGAAGCGGTCACCTTCGACTCGTGTCAGTGTCACTACTCCCCCCTCCGGCCCCTCCCACTACCACCACCACCACCTGCGGTGACACATCTCCAAGCGGCTGGTGAATGACGCATGATATGCTCGGAAGGGTGTCACATCCAGACCGGTAGGAGGCGGACTCTGTGCTCTGCCCAGAAAAGGAGCCGTCCTGCAGGCTTACCCCAGAGAATTCTCCGGAATGTGCCTCCTAGCCTATGCCTCTGAGCCCCCCCCCCCGTCCCCCCGTTCTACCTGTTAGTCCTTTTCCATCACCAGCCTGTCCAATTCAAGTAATTAACTACACATCAAAACGATTAACTACTCATCGCACTCTTTATTGGTTGACCCAGGTGTGCTTCGAGGTGGTTCACCTGCCACATCTCCACGCAGCGATGTTACACAGCCGCTGCTCTGATCTTTCTGAGCAGGGAGATGTGACCTTTCGGGCCACAGATCATGATATGCGGACTGCGTTTTTTAAGAATCTCTTATATAAAGTACCAAATGTCTTGACTGAAAATATTATTATCCGTTTAAGAAGTTGGATTTTATTTCGCTTTTGTAAACACAGGCTCTACAGAGCAGTGCTCTGAATCGCATCTCTGCTCCTGCCTGTGATATTTATTTCTGCATTGGCTTTTTGGGAAGGTGTTTTGTGAGCAGAACGGTATCTGTTTGGCATAGCCTGATGTCTCAAGGTGAGCCAAGACGGTTGACAGTCTGCTGTTCGCCACTAGAGCTTATAATAATAATGGTGATGATGACGATAAAAACACGGAAACATGAGGGTCGAAGTGGTGGATCTTCTCAGCCTAAATACAGTGTAACTGGACGATCCGCTGAGTTGAGGGTGATAAGGCTGCTAAATGCTGCTCTTTATTCCATTTGTAACACGATCCCACTGAAGTGACTAATTGCGTATCGATATACTGGGAGGACGGGGTGGAGCACGTGAAAGCATGTGACAGAGACGCAGCGCTCTTTAGCAAGGCTGTCAATCAGTCGCTCTCCCTGAGCAGGCCGCAGTCACATGACCTTTAATGACAGGCTGATTGGCTGGTGACACTGAACACGGCAGAAACAGATGTCTTGGTTTCTTGCCAGTCATCTGTCCACAGCCCACGGAGGCAGACAGGCGGTGCAGTTGTTTGCCTGTCTAAAATCTTTGAGTTGAAGACTGTCTCGCTTCAGATACGAGCTGAAACAGCCTCTTTTAAAATGCATTTTTACCCATAATTCAGTGTGGCTCCAGGTGCTGAAAGCCCTTCCTGTAGCCCCACTGTTAAGCAAACAGCAGCATTATTTTTCTCGGTGGTTATAAACACAGTACTGGTGACGGTTTAAGGGTGAAGCTATCAACAGTATATCAAAAACCGAGGCCGTATGAACCAGCACACCACCTCAAAGTGTTATGTAAGGGTGACTGTCTGCCTATGTCGTTTGATGCCCACGGCCCAGAAATGGCTCACACACAGAGACGGGAGGCCAGTCATGACACGGCCAATCAGAGCAGAGCAGAGGAAGAGTGCAATTGGGAAATGCGCATGCAGGAACATGAACGGTGTGGGGGCACTGAATGGTTCCCAGGGACCATGGACCTTTTAGAGCCGCAAGCTGAGAAGCAATTTTACCCCCCCGAAGCTGAAGAGATGCTCGCATTGGTTAAACAAACCTCCCCTTCCCACTTTGCCAAACGCTGATTGCAGCCTCTCCCAGCTGGTTGTCCAGTGCGCGTAGATTTTTTATTTGGTGTTATTTATTTATTTTAAAATCCCCGTCAGCGGTTTGCCCTGGTAATCCAATCCGGGCCCGCGCAGGGCGAGAAGACGGCAGCTCGCTGATGAATATTAATGCGGCGGCGCCGACCGCGGGGAGGTGGTGGCGTGGCGGTTATGCTGACGCGGGCAGAAGGAGAGCCGGTGTGGGCTGGAGCAGGCTGCAGGCAGCATGCTGATCGCCGGCTGGCCGTGACCCGACCCTGCCATGGGAGGGGGCCCCACACAGCCCACGGGGGCCAAGAGGAGGTGTGTTGTATTGAAGATGTTTGTCGTCCCCACCGCCACCCCACCCGGAAGCGTTGTCGGCCGCCCTGTAATCTGTCCGTCCCGGGTAACTCTGGCACCAGTAGTGATCCGCACGGCTTACTGGAACGCTCAGCGGGTCCCCAGTCACGTCCGGGATCGTCTGTCTTACTTCAGAAACGCGATCCGGCTCCTTAAAATGCGCGCTGGTTACCGAGAATTCGGCGGCGCTCTCCCTAACGGCCCTCTAGCGCAGTGAGAAGGGCAGCTGCGTAGTGGGTGACTCTGTGTTTTCTGTTTGTGAGAACGCAGACAGCCGATGGATTTAGGAGCGACCAACAGGCCCGGTTCCCCTGGGGGCAGGGGGGGAGAGGGGGCTGACCAGCCCACCCCAAGGATAAGGAAATGCCAGCCGGTGTTTTTTTTTTATTCTAAAGCAAGGCAAAATGTTTCTTTAAGACAGACACTTTGAACTCTTACACTCAACACCCACCGACCCCTCCCAGAGAATTCCACACTGCATGTGTAATTATGGGTTATCCTGGAGAATGCTTTGATTTTGCTCTGGGCTGAGAGCCTTTCTGTAAATGAACATGATCTCTGTGCAGTTTTCAGTTTAAGGTCCCAGCCTCTCTCTCTCCCCCCAGCAACAAGAGCAGGACCCGACGAACCTGTACATCTCCAACCTGCCCCTGTCCATGGACGAGCAGGAGCTGGAGAGCATGCTGAAGCCCTTCGGACAGGTCATCTCCACGCGGATCCTCAGGGACTCCAACGGAGCTAGCCGGGGGGTGGGCTTCGCCAGGTGAGGGTGCCGCACCTGATCCTGGATCAGCTCTCCATTTCAAAGGAGGGTTGCTTTGATGCACCAACCACTGAACTGGAATTGGTCTTGTTAGCCACTGCTGTGCCGACATTGTTCCTGTGTGGAGGATTCTGTGCGTTCTGAAGTTTTCCCCTTGGGATAAATTAAATACTATCTTATCTTATGATACCGCATAGATATGCCCCTGCCCATTTTAGCACCTGATGCAATAGATAGAATGATGGTCCCTTCAATTTACCATTGTTCATGGTCTGTAAGATTCTCTTGACATGTTATTGGTTAATTACGAAACCTTTGGCCCCTCCCCTGGAGACCGTCGTCGTTGATTCCGTTCTGCGGTGGTCCCAGCCCAGAACACCTGCATTCCGGCTCACCCAGGCGAGCCACTTGGCCAATTAACCAGAAAACCGGACTCATGGCTCCGCCCACCCCACCCCTTCCCTGCCAAGCCGTGACTTGCGTATCTTTTCAGAGCGCACGGTTAACCCGAGTTGCACCGGAACCGTTAAGGCATCACACAGACTTGCCACTGCTCCTAGGAGGATATTCTTGCGATAGTCATTGGGACTTTCTGTAGGACCCATAAGCCAAGTGCAGTCTCTAAGCTAATGGCTATCATCGGCGCAGGACAGTCGTGTGAATTATCACAGCATGTCACCCACCTGTGCACATGTGTCTTTCAGGATGGAGTCGACGGAGAAGTGTGACGCCGTGATCTCGCACTTCAACGGGAAGTTCATCAAGCTGCCGCAGGGAGGTCTGGGTAAGCTCCCGTCACATTGGCAAGCGAGCGCGAGAGGCCGCACATTCTCTGCCAGTTTCGTGCCCCCCTCCTCACGCACACACCATGTTTTGAGGAACCCAAACCCTATGTGATGCTATCAAGCGAGACAAAGTAATTCTCCATATATCGGGCCCCTTGGGTTGTCTTCAGACACCTTAGCTGATATTCGTCTGAACATCGGAGGTGGTCTCCAGCTCTCCTGAGAGGTGGTGGTGACAGGTGATTCATAGCTCCCTCTGTTGGCTAAAAAAAAACAGTTCTTTCTGAAGACTGATGAGGAAGCTGCATTTTGGCAGGCCTGTCCCACAGAAACGTCGCTGCCAAATAAATTGTAGCGGCCGGCCCAGTGTCACAGTGTCATCCATAGACGTCCGCGATTCTGCTGGTTGCGTGGGTGATGCAGGCCTTCAGGGCTGTCCGTGAGGGTGGGGTCCTCATCCCGCTGTCTCCTGCAGCTCCCTCGGAGCCTCTGCTCTGCAAATTCGCCGACGGCGGACAGAAGAAACGCCAGAGCCAGAGCAAGTACGTGCCGAACGGTCGTCCCTGGCTGCGGGACGAGGTGAGGCTTGTGAGTACCGCCTTCGCATTTCTGGTTTAGGGTCTGATTTAGGGTCGCAGAGGCTGCAGAATCAGGTCTCTGCATGTTTGGGGGTGGGGGGGCTTGTGGGAAACCTTGGTGTGACCATTTCTTTGTTGGGCCCCACCCGCCAGGCTGGGATGACCCTCACCTATGACCCCACCACCGTCGCCCTGCAGAACGGGTAAGGGGGGCTCGGGCCAAGAGGGTGTTCCTCTGCTGTAAACGTGGTGGCCTGCTGACCAAACCCTCTCTTTGTCTCTGCCATCTTCAGGTTTTACCCGTCACCGTACAGTATTGCGAACCGGATGATGCAGACGTCCATGACCCCGTACATCTCGCCCATCTCTACCTATCAGGTGGCCGTCTATCCCGTCGCATGGCCCCTGCGGGGGACCTCCTGGGTAAATGCAGACTTGCTGTCCCACACCGTACTCCCGGTCCGCTCACGCAGGCATGTCCGTCCTCTTCCAGTTGCCGAGCCCTTCCTGGGTGTCCCACCAGCCCTACATCATGCAGCACCCGGTAAGAGCAGAGCAGCCTCATCTTCTGTCTTCCTCAGTCCTCTTTGTCGTCTTCCTCCCATCGTTTTGTTCTCATTTCCCGTACCGTCAGCCCCTTCCCCCTGCAATCACAGGGGGGCCTTGAAGCCCCCTCCCCCCCCAGCAATTCCCACTTTCCTTTCGTACCATCTGCACATCTAATTCTATTAGTCAGCTGTTATCCAACCCCTGATTATCCTAGTCAGGCATGCAGGTGGTGGAGGAACACATGTGGACCTTCTGGGTGTGTGTGTGTCTGTGTGTGTGTGGGGTTTCTAATTCCAATCTGAAGGGTTTTCCAACAGCTGTCTGCTAGTTTTTATTGTACCGTTTCCATTTATTTATCGCTGGTGGGTAGCGAGCACCGTGACTGGACACGCTGGCCCCCGTCGCTCGGCTCGTGTGCAGCTGTCGGAGCCGTGTTGGCGAGCGCGGTCGCAGGAAATGCGTGGATGCTGTAGCTGGGGCTTCTCACTGATAACAGGGAATAAACCCCGCCCCCTCATCTTTGCTGGCCTGCTCGCACCTTTTGCTTTTGCTCCAGTGCTGCAGGATGGCAGATGGCTCCAGCAGAGGTCGCCTCAGACCACGGGCACCGCATGACACCCCCGTCCCCGTCCCCGCCCTCTGTCGCTTCCTGACAGTACCCCAGCCCCGCGCAGTAACGTGTGTGACCGCCTGGCAGGCCGCTATCCGCCGCCTGTGCTTTGACGCCGCGGCCGGCCGTATCATGTGACGCGCAGACTTGCTGCCGCGCCTCCATGCGATACACAGTGAGCTCTCGGGTTGCTCCTTGCAGTCAGACCCGGGCTCAGACGTTATTCTAACTGGGAGGAGAGCTGGCCCGGCCCAGCCCGGCCTGCTGCAGCCCAGCACGTCTGGCCTCCTCCAGGAAAGGCGGCGCTGGCTTTGCTGGGGCCCCCAGTGACCGTTTTTGTGTATCTTATGGCTCCGTGACAGTTCTTTTCCACCTCTTATAAGCTTTCTCTTCCTCTAAATCAGGAAATTCACACATCTTTTTATGCCCTGTCTTTAAGAGTTTTGTTTTTAACACCATACTATAAAACTGTTTTATTATTGCCGTCTTTTAAACAGTACGTGTGATTGCATTTGGTTTGCCATGTCATTGTTTCTCTGTGGTTTTCGGTATTGGGTATGTCTATAAATCATACTTTCAGAGAAAACGACTATTGCACAATGATCTCTGGGGTAGTTCCTGTTGTTAACCATCAGAGGGAACTAACTGGCCCTGCTCCTTCAGCTACTGACCCTCTCCTGCCAAAGAAGCTGACTTTCTTCCCTTTCCCCAATCCAGGCAGCAGTTTTTTCGCCCTCTATGGACCATACTATGTCACTGCAGCCAACGTCCATGATGAACCCCCTGACTCAGCAGATGGGCCAGCTGTCCATTAGCAGCACCGGAACGGTGAGGCGAGGCGAAGCGAAGCTCCCAGTTCAGGGCAGAGCCCATATCTCAACTCGTGTGAAGAAGTGCAGAGTCCTATCAGCATGTGGTGTCATATTGTGAGGCAGCGTTTGATGTGAACGTGCCGTCGTGAAAAATGACACGCTGTTTTCTTTGTCTGCGTCTACAGTTCATGCCAGCCAACACAGCTATTCCGACAGCATTCATTCCACAGTACGCCCACATACAGACTACGGGGGTTCAAGTCGAGGTCTGTCATCTCTCGTATTCAAAGCATCAGATTCGCTTCAGGGTTGACCTTGAAGAGCTCTGGGTTTTATCAAGGAAAGGGGCAAAGCAGAGTTCATAATGAGCCTGAATTTTTATGGTACCACAGAAAGTCATCAGGAGAAGGTTTGAGAACATCTGTGAGGCTCCTACCATGACAGTGGCACCTTTTTCTTTTGTCTTATCTTCAGGAGAACAGCGGGCAGCACGCGGTGGAGTCATCCAGTGATCATTCTCCTTACGCTTATCAGCAAACCAAGTAAACTTCAGGTACAGGCTTGCCCAACTCTGTCACATCGCGACGGCAAGCTGCCGGCGTTGTCTTAAGAGACTGAACGTTGGAGCGAGTAGGTTGTGGGTTCAAATCCCAAAGGGGAGACATGCACTCTCATGGTTTAGCCTGACTGACAGACACCAGAAAGCGAGTAAGAGAACAGCGTATACTCCGCTTTATGTCCCAGAGAAGGCAGTAGTTTGAGATAACAGTAATGTCACGTGTAGGAGAGCTCGCCTGTCCTGATGTCTCGCTCAATCCCTTCTCAGATGTTCGTGGGAGGCCCACAGGAGGAATCTGCCCACACAGCTGACGCGGCCCTCACTTCCGACTTTGGTTCAGCTTTACAAGACATGTCAGCGGTTTGCACAGGTTCTACAGAGAATTTCTTTTTGGTTGTCTGTTTGTTTGTTTATTTTCCATTTGTTTTATAACGGGACTCAATGGAAGCTACTTTGGCAAGAGTTCCAGGAAACGCGAAAACATGCTTAGTTTCATCAAGGGATGCTAATTAAAAAGAAAAAAAGGAAAACAAAAACATTTTTATTTTAATAAAGAAAGAACTTTGTTTTTTACCAACTGCCACATGGACATAAGGACTTCAATCATGGGGGATTGTGTGAAGTTTGGTGCATGACAGCAGAGATGTCTTATTTTTTTATCTTTTATGATTTTTAAAGCTTTTTGGTTTGTTCTGTTTTATACGGAGATCGTTAATTAGCTAGACATGTTAAAATGAGTTGTTTCTTTATGTGGTTGCTGTGTGAGTGTTGCTATGGTGAAGTAAGACTCTGTTACGACCCCCCCCAAGAAGATATCGTCTTTTAGTCCCGGCTAATCCTACTGTTGTTCGATTTGCCTTACGTTTTCTAAACAGCTATGTTTTAAGGCTTACAGAGCAAGGAAAGAACTCTGAAAACAATTGCCTTGTAAATTAGCTAAGTAGGACTTTTTTAAACATTGAGCTGAATCCATTTAATGTTGCTTGCCGTTTTATTTTGTTTTATCCCCTGATGATATCTGCTGAATATTAGAAATAGAAGATTTAGGATACAACAATAGGATAGACATGTTTTGAGTGACGTTTCAGAATCTCATCTTCTTTTGATAGGGTGTATTGTTTGTACAATCAGAAATTTAAACTTGGCTCTTTTTTGAATGTGGTAGAAATTTATGAACTGAATGCTGAATGATGAACTTTTCGATCTTTGTTTTAAAGATGTGTAGTTTTAGGAAAAGGAAAAAAATGTTGCAGTGGGGGTGCTAGGTCAGGGGAGGGGGGGATTATTGTCAGATTGGTGGGATTGTAATTTTATTTGTGTATTTGTTCAGTTAAAATGCAAATAGACAAACCTGGACTTACGATGCAAGAACACTCTAACAGAAAGCCTTTTTTTTAAAACTGTGGCAAAAATTCATTGTAGTTCAGACTTAGGCAAGTCGAGAGGTGGGAAATAGACTTTACTAAACTAGCTCTTTGACAGTAATAAATAAAAAGCATGGCACTTTCCAAAAGTTTACTTCACCAAAGAACTGTGAGCTAGCAAAAGAGGACCCGGCGCGATGCTGTGCTTCGACTTGAAGAACCGACGTTACTGACTCACCCCCCGCCCCCCCCCCCCCCCCCATCCTCCCTGTTCACCACCCGCCCTTGCCTAGATTGCCATTCGGAGAATGTGCCTTTTTTGTACATTTGTGTTCAGTTTTTTTTTTCCTTCTTCTTCTATCTCGTTAACTTATGGACACAACAGAATGAAGGACGATTTCCTTGAACCAGCGGGGATTGTTGTACTCTCCGATTTCATCACTACAAAAACAAAAAAAATGCAATACGTGTGTTCAGTGCAAAAAAAAAAAAAATGGAGTAAGAACAGACAGCTTGACACAAGGAGAAAATGTGTGATGGCAAGCAGGTCATTCTCGGTTTAAAATCACAACATTTCAAAAAAGGCTTTAAATTGAGTTGTCTTCCACCAGACTATGTTGTGCCCTGATCTTTGGTCTGGCTGACCAGTTATCTACCTCAGACTTCTTTTTGCCATTCTTAGTTAGCCCCTTCTCCTTTTGTATTGGGTCGGGTTTGCAGGTCCAGCCCACCCTTGTCCTAGACACACACACACACACACACACACACACCATCCTCTCCCAGACCAAAAGCTGAGCTCAGGAGCTAGCTATATAATCTCTTTTCTACCGCCCCCACCCGCGCCCGGTCCCCCGCCCCCCCCCTCCCCAGAACATGGTTATCGTCGTTCGCGGAGACGTCGCGCTCGCCGCCGCAGTCTGCAGGTCTGCTTTCACAGCCGGAGTGTAGCTCACGGAGCAGAGCGGTCCTGCTTGTCACGAAACAGCTGTCAAGCACCCGAGAGGCGTTTTGCTGCTAGTTGTGTCTGAATCAAGTGCCACACGCCGTCTGGGTCCAGAGTTTGAAGAGGAATTCGGGAAAGGAATGCGCATTTAATCAACCATCTTGTACTAGACAGCCATTAAATTATATTAAAAAAAAGTAATAATTTATGAAGAAAGAACTTTTGTACAGACTGTTTGAAGAAATAAAAAAAAAGATTTTCATAGATGTCTATATGATCAAGAGGATTTTTTTTTTTCGGACTTGCCAGAGGCATCCTGTGTTTCCAGCGACATCACAGACTTTACTCTGTTTTTCTTTCTAGTGTTGGTTACAGCCAAAAAGACATTTTAACTGTAAATTTTATTTTGATTTAAGTTTATTTCTGTTCATTTTGTTGAAATGTTTGAATAAAATCTTGTGTTGGACCTATGACTGACTAAGTTCTGGCTGCATGTAACTTCGGGGGGGGGGGGGGGGGGTGGTCACTGCTATGTTTGGCCTTCAAGGGCTCCTGTACTGCATCACCAGGACTGCAAGGCTTGGCCCTGGTCCTGGGCCCTGCAGAACACAGCCTGGTGTAGGCTGTTGTGTTGTGCTGTCCTACAGGGGTGTTGCAGTTTGATCCACGTCGCCTCCCTGTGGGGCTCTCGCATCACTGCACCATCATCAAGGTCAAGACATTCTCACTGGTTTCTTAATCATCACGAGGGCTGTAGACTGTGAAACATTGCTTAAGGCCTTCAAATTTCCCTTTTTGCGGAATTCTTGGTATGTTATGGTGTGTGTTGGGTAACCTGAGAAGGAGGAGGGAAGACCATATGTGTATGCATCATGTAGGCTGTAAGCTGCTACTCGTCCCTCTGGATGGTGTGTGAATGTCAGACTGGCTGTGACCATTTCTAAGTTATTGGTATTTAGTCTGTTTCTGCAGGTCTAATCACTCGGGGCTATAGCCCTATGGGCATTGCTAGGTCTAATCACTCGGGGCTATAGCCCTATGATCATTGTTAGGTCTAATCACTCGGGGCTATAGCCCTATGGGCATTGTTAGGTCTAATCACTCGGGGCTATAGCCCTATGGGCATTGTTAGGTCTAATCACTTGGGGCTATAGCCCTATGGGCATTGTTAGGTCTAATCACTCAGGGCTATATCCCTGGGTGTGTTACCACCGTCTTCCTTAAAAAAATACAAAATGTCAAGCCTGGGGTAAACTTGATGTAGAAACACCCCTTCTGCTAGGGCTTCTGTCACCTCAGGGGTCAGACTTGGATCTTGTGACTTCAAAAACCCTCACAAAAGTATAGTTCTTCTGAATTCAGTGTGAATCAGAATTTGCTTCATTCACCAAATACTATGCCATGGTGCAGTCAAAGGTTGCTCTCCTGTTAAAATGATTTCTGGTGTAAAGAAATAAATCTGAAATTGTGCTTTATTTGCCTTTTGCCCAAGTGGAGGTACTTTCCAGTTCTTTGGTTTTTGCAAACACACACATATAGAGTTGAGACTGAGGTCTGAGCGCTGGTTCGGCCTTTCAGGCTTTAGGAGTTGTGCTCAAGGGCCCAACAGACATGTTTCTGTTGTGCTGAGTACGGGACCGTCCAATCACAGGCATAGAGGCCTAACTCAATGAGCCACCCCCCAGGAGGTAAATAGAGCATGTCTGTCCAACACTGAAGAAATGTGGATTCAGAATATGCCTCTCCAAAGCCTATCAAAAGTGATGTAAGGCTGATTTATCCATCCCCAAAGCCTATCAAAAGTGATGTGTTAAGGCTGATTTATGGCTCACCAAAGCCTATCAAAAGTGATGTGTTATGGCTGGTTTATTCCTCTGCAAGGCCTATCAAAAGTGATGTGTTAAGACTGATTTATTCCTCTCCAAGGCCTATCAAAAGTGATGTGTTAAGGCTGATTTATGCTTCTCCAAGGCTTATCAAAAGTGATGTGTCAAGGTTAATTTATTCCTCCCCAAAGCCTATCAAAAGTGATGTATAAAGGATGATTTATGCCTCACCAAAGCCTATCAAAAGTGATGTGTTAAGGCTGGTTTATTCCTCTCCAAGGCTTATCAAAAGTGATGTGTTAAGGCTGATTTATTCCTCTCCAAGGCCTATCAAAAGTGATGTGTTAAGACTGGTTTATTCCTCTCCAAGGCTTATCAAAAGTGATGTGTTAAGGCTGATTTATTCCTCTCCAAGGCCTATCAAAAGTGATGTGTTAAGACTGATTTATGCCTCTCCAAGGCCTATCAAAAGTGATGTGTTAAGGCTGATTTATGCTTCTCCAAGGCCTATCAAAAGTGATGTGTCAAGGTTAATTTATTCCTCCCCAAAGCCTATCAAAAGTGATGTATAAAGGATGATTTATGCCTCACCAAAGCCTATCAAAAGTGATGTGTTAAGGCTGATTTATGCATCTCCAAAGACTATCAAAAGTGATGTGTTAAGGCTGATTTATGCTTGTACGTTGAACCTATGCAGAGTTTATGCCATGGCCTCTGCTTCTGCTGATACTGAGATGCTGAGGATCCATCCATTTGGTTCTGTGGCTCCTGTAGGATGGAATGAAATATCTCTTCTGGAATGATGTCCTCTCTGGACACTGAGACATATCAGACAGTGAGTGTTGTGTCCTGAGGAACGTTAGTCATACTAACACTTTATATAAAGCATCACCATTTCGTTATATTATACAAATGTTTGTCACAGTTAAATTACAGATTTTTCCCCTCAAGGATTCTCTTCATCGCAATGAATGTTACATATATACTACGAATAAACTGCGTTCCTGTAAATTTAATGTAGTATGTGCAAAAACAAGTCAAAAAAAGTTTTAAACATTGCTGTTAACGGTCTTTTTTCCATTGTGGGTCTAGTTTATGACGATCTGCATAAACAACTCAGTGTAAACTCTTTAATCGATGCCGCATGAGACTGAATCACATCTGATTCTGGCATGCCGGTCTGACTTTACTGTGTAGCCGAAGCGCCACCTCTTGGAAAGTCTCCGTCATTTTTTGTAGTTATCTGCAAATGTCGCTGCTCGTTGTGAACGCAAGTTCAATAACTAATATTATATGAATAAATAGATTCCGGTTAATTGACCAAATAAAAATGATGCATTAGATGTGGTATGGTATGATACCCTTCACGGATTTTGAAGAATAATTTCGGATTTAAACTAACAGACGTTTTTATTTGGATATAACTGAATGTTTTCGCCAGCTAACGAAACCAAATGTTCGCCGTCTAGTTATCTGGAAATTGTGCCCACGCCCACTTATAAACACTTGGAATCTTCCCACAGCCCAAGTTCGCTGAAAGTCGGCCTAAGTCTCCCCACATGTCCGGTCTCGTTAGATGATAGTCATGCTGTGTAATGCGCAACTGTTTCAAATGCCGGTGAAATTTTCTTAGCCGAAAATAAGACGGGATCAATTTTCTGCATGATATTATTGTGCAATAATGAGTTTCTGAATGCGAGCGATTAATGGGGGTTTATTTTTTTTTCTGATATTCCGGATTTAGGATACATGCTTATTTTAAATCCTACTCCGCTGCTAGGATACATATATCTCTGTGTCTGTTCTTGGACTTCTTTTGTTAATTTATACACTTCCCTTTGGCTAGACCATTTAAAGATTTGGGTTTAATTACTGCCCTATATTTTCACGAGAATGACATAAAAAATCTAGGCCATAACAAAGGGAAATATTGATGCGTGACATTTGCAGCGCACTAACTTCCTTCAAGCAACCACTGGCGGGCTGAAACTTTTTTTTTTTTTTTTTTATAACATGCAATAAAGTGCTGTTGTGCTCTGCCGGGTATTACGCAGGAGCGGATAAACGAGTCCATTTTCTTCAGTCGTCCATGATGACAGTTATTTGTACTTTTTCGTGTCACGTTTTACTCTAAGAAATAAAACACCCCAAACGCTGAAAGTTGCAAGTTTTCCAGAAAATGTACATGCATCCTTTTATTTCTGTTTTAATGCAAACCGATGGGTCTTTTACCTTCAGTACTGTGGGAATCGATAGCTGGAACAATGCATAATAAAGTTTAAATGTGGTTTTGCAAATATGTGATTCATGTAAATTTATAGTTAAAACCTAAAATATGTTTTGATAATAGATAATGTAAATTATGGATATGCAGTAGGCCTGTTATCCTACATACAGTAACCCCCTTCACATTCGCGAATCTTGGACATTAGTGGTTTCGGTTACTCGCCAGTTGGTCGTGAACAATCGAAAAAAACAAGTGTTCGACCTTGCAGAAAACTTGCAGACCACGCGTAAGCCAAAAACTTCTGAAAATGATTGGATCGCAAATATCATATTTAAATTATAGCGATATGTTAAACCTAGTATAAACGCATGCCATATCTTTAATATTAAAACTTTTTTTCACAAGTCTGCGCCTGATTAGTGTGCTTTAACCATTAGCTGAATCTCTTCACTATACAATGCTCAGATTAATTGATGGCAGCTTAGCTGCTAATAGGACATAGGACATATATCTGAAATACAGGGCTACACGGCTGGAAATTTTAGTGAATCGATAGGCCTACATGATCTCATATCCCGCAAATATGTTAGAAAAATAAGGCTATACCGAGACTATTTGGCTGTAAGTTAGCCAGTGATCTCTCCCATAAATTTCAGTATACACATTTATAAATACCATTCATTTGCTACTTATTTTATGATACAATATTTTTGGCATTTTTTCCATTATTAGTTTTTCGTTGTTTGTTATTCTGTGCCACATTCTGGGGCGCTGTTGTTCCCGCCTCTCTTTTTCCAGGCTATTTCTCTTTTTATTTCCTATTTATCCTTTATTTTTCCAGGCAACAGAACAATTTCTGATTTATATTGACGGCCTGGCAAAAGGCAAAAAAAGAACATTTTTAGGACAAGGAGAAAAATTGATAAAGACAAAGAGTACACATAACATATAAACAAATAATATGCATAAACATATGCAAACATATAAACAAATAATACAAATACAATAATCCGAATACGAAATACTATATAAACATCAACAATTATTCAGATCCATTAACCTCTGATGATGTTGCTACTCACTGTTATTCTTTGATGTAGGCACTATTAACTGCCCGTTTGCAGAAATTTATATGACAATAAACGTAAAGAAAATAGGCCTACATGTTAATCATTGTCCTCGGACTTTACACTTAAATTAAGACTAATGGTGGCGATACACAGGTAAACTTTTTGTTGCCTGGCACTGTTTCCCGTTGATACTGGGCAATACATTTCTGCTTGAATAACTTTGATCGTCAGTGGGATCATCCCGATTCAGATGAGCTGCCATTTCGTTGGCAATTGCCCGGCAACTTTGCTCAAAATGTTGCCCTGTGTATCACCACTTTAAGGGACCGTTTTTAATTACAGTGACAGCATGCTTGATTATTCTGCAGAACAGTCGGTATATACTTGCCTTCCATACAACAAATAATTGCGAGGAACGCACGGGGTAATTTATCATGAGACTAACCTGGCTTTCCAGATAAGGGTTTTCTCTTCCACGGTAGCCTCATTAAAACCAGCATTTCTTTCTTTCATTTATCTACTGGACTCATTTACAATAGATGATTAGAGTGCAGCTGAAATTTCTGGGGGTCGAGCCTGTTTTGTTTGCTTTCGAACCTTGTCTAATCAAGACCACTATTATCTACTGAAAGTGACACACCCCGTACGATCTATCTTTACAACTTAAATGCAAAAAACCCCCCAAAGAATTTCGTCAGTTCGGTTTTAGACACACCATATTACTGGAAGACAAAATGCAGGGTTTTACACAACAGATAACAATATTAAGCACTGATCTGCAGACCTAATGTACTGTGTAAAGTCAATAGGAATGAGACGTGGGCGGTGCAGCGCAGGAATGCATTACACACTTTGTTATGTATTTGCGCCTAGTTCTGGGAAATGTTTCGTCACAACAAAGCCAAGGTTAATTTGCCAAGTTAGTTAGCTGACTTCATATTCAGTACACTTCAGTCCAAATGGCAGCTCTTCTTACATAGCCTATGATTCGTGGTGCCTTGTAACTGATACACAGCTATGCTTTCTTTTTGTCTCAAAAACATGTCGAACAGAGATTTTATTGTCGTCACTTCAAATAACTAATAGGGGAGAGCGGGGACAGGCGCTCCACTTTTTGCATTTCCTTCGGTATCTCAGAGACCATTTGCAATAGAAAGACAAAATTTTAATACATTAAACCCACATCTGTCACCAATCAACCAATACTGCTACAACATGTGTAAATATTATAACATTGAAGTAAATAACATTTTAATGGAGAGAGAGAAATGTTGCTGTCCTGAGGGGCAGTTGCATCACTTATAAAAATGTAATAAAAATCATTCTTGACAAACATTATTCACTTTTTTTTGTTTAATTTGATCTGACAGTGTTAATTGAGTTCACTGAGTTAATAACAAAGTTGAGAAGGCAATAACTGATATTTACCATAGGCGTACGTAGCATCCTTACAAAAGCACAATGATAGACTTCTATTACTTATTAATGAAATTGTGATTTTAAGCAAATGATAATGGAAATTCATTTAACTTCCTAAAAATGACTTAGATCTACACACTACACATATTGATTGACTGAGAAGTAGTGTTACATGTCACGCCCCGCTCCGTCCGCTCCCGATGTGTGCCACGCCCACCTCGTTACCTCCTGTTTCTGCTTGATTGTTTCCACCTATGTCTAGTCATTTCCACCCTGTCCTGTGTATATTAGTCCGTGTCTCCCACTATCCCGGAGATCCGTCATTGTATTGTTTCGATGTGCGTACCTGCTGTTCCCATTAAACCCTGTTTATCCTTATTCACGGCTCTGCTTGCCTGCTTCCCGGCTCGCCTGAACCCCAGCGTGACAGAATGACGGATCTCTCTGAAAGCACAAAGCAGCAGACCGAGCACGTTCGGCTCGGTCTGCTGCAGGATTTTGTGTATTGGCGAACCCAGCCCGAGGTCCTGGAGGACCCTACAGCCCTGGAACTGGCCACCCGGGGCGCGGACCTCCTCATGAAGGAACGCCCGCCCGGACAGCAGTACCCGCTCCAGCGGGCACGGAAATGCCTGCGTCGCCTGAACGAGCGCCTAAAAAGCCACCGGGAGAAGCGGAGCAGAGGACAGTGGGAAGAAGCACCTATGCTCTTCCTGGGAGCTTGCTCTCTGCTCCCCGCCGGGGAATCAGGCGATTGGCAAGTGAGCTCCCCGCTTGCCTGGGATGACACCACCGCTACCTGCCTGGCGGGCTTCCACACGGAGCAGCCGCCTCCGTTGGAGGCCTATATCTATCGGCCGGAGCGTCTAGGGCACGGCGGCATTCGCGCCATAAGAGACTTTATTCCCCGGGTCTCCAAAGCCCTTAAAGGGGCAGCGCCGAAGCGCTCGGCTCCTCTCCTGCCTGCTCCGGACCTGGCTGATCCGGATTTGCCTGCGGCTGCGCTGCCTGCTGCCGCCGCCGATCTGCCCGCGGCTGCGCTGCCTGCTGCCGCCGCCGATCTGCCCGCGGCTGCGCTGCCTGCTACCGCCGCCGATCTGCCCGCGGCACCGCCTGCTGCTGATGCCGCCGCCGATCTGCCCGCGGCACCGCCTGCTGCTGATGCCGCCGCTTTGCCTGCGGCTGCGCTGCCTGCTGCCGCCGCCGATCTGCCCGCGGCTGCGCTGCCTGCTGCCGCCGCCGATCTGCCCGCGGCTGCGCTGCCTGCTACCGCCGCCGATCTGCCCGCGGCACCGCCTGCTGCTGATGCCGCCGCCGATCTGCCAGCGGCACCGCCTGCTGCAGCTTCTGCCGCTTCGCCAGCGGCACCGCCTGACCCGCCTGTCCTGCTTGCCCTGCCTGCTGCAGCTGCCGCCGCTCTGCCCGCGGCACCGCCTGCTGCTGATGCCGCCGCCGATCTGCCCGCGGCACCGCCTGCTGAGGATGCCGCCGCTCTGCCCGCGGCACCGCCTGCTGCTGATGCCGCCGCTCTGCCCGCGGCATCGCCTGTCCTGCTTGACCCGCTTGTCCTGCCTGCTGCAGCTGCCGCCGCTCTGCCCGCGGCACCGCCTGCTGCAGCTTCCGCCGCTTTGCCTGTCCCGCCTGTCCTGCTTGTCCTGCCTGCGGCACTGCCCGCGGTGGCCACGGCGGCGCCCCCTGCTGGCCGCGTGATGGCGGCGCCCGCTGCGGCGCCCCCTGCTGGCCGCGTGATGGCGGCGCCCGCTGCGGCGCCCCCTGCTGGCCGCGTGATGGCGGCGCCCGCTGCGGCGCCCCCTGCTGGCCGCGTGACGGCGGCGCCCGTCCTGCCGGCACCTGAACTACCCGTCTCGCCTACCCTGCCGGCTCTTGTCCTGCCCGTCTCGCCTGTCCTGTCTGGCCAGCCCTGCTCGCCGGTCCTGCCCGTCTCGCCTGTCCTGTCCGGCCAGCCCTACTCGCCGGCCCAGCCCTGCTCGCCTGTCCAGCCGGCCCAGCCCTGCTCGCCTGTCCAGCCGGCCCAGCCCTGCTCGCCTGTCCAGCCGGCCCAGCCCTGCTCGCCTGTCCAGCCGGCCACGCCTGCGGCCCCGCCCGAGGCCGCCGCTCTGCCCGCGGCCCCGCCCGAGGCCGCCGCTCTGCCCGCGGCCCCGCCCGAGGCCGCCGCTCTGCCCGCGGCCCCGCCCGAGGCCGCCGCTCTGCCCGCGGCCCCGCCCGAGGCCGCCGCTCTGCCCGCGGCCCCGCCCGAGGCCGCCGCTCTGCCCGCGGCCCCGCCCGAGGCCGCCGCTCTGCCCGCGGCCCCGCCCGCGGCCGCCGCTCTGCCCGCGGCCCCGCCCGCGGCCGCCGCTCTGCCCGCGGCCCCGCCCGCGGCCGCCGCTCTGCCCGCGGCCCCGCCCGCGGCCCCGCCCGCGGCCCCGCCTGCGGCCACGCCCGCGGCTCTGGCTGCCACGCCCGCGGCTCTGGCTGCCCCGCCTGCGGCCACGCCCGCGGCTCTGGCTGCCACGCCCGCGGCTCGGGCTGCCCCGCCTGTTGAGGCCTTGACTCTTGTCTGCCCAGGACTGACCTCCCTCATGACTCCCTCGCCCTTGCCCCGGCGAGGTCCACAGCCCGCTGGACCCCGCCTGTCGGTGTCCCGTAAGGGAAGGGGACATAGGCGTCGGGTCCGGGTCCCGCCCTCCCTGCCCCCTGGCTCGCCCGTTCGGCCCCTGGCTGTGGCTCGGTGGCTGCCTGCGGGTCCTCCGGCTCGGGATCGGCGGTCGCCTCCGGATCCCCCCCTGGTTCCTCGGTGCCGGTCCTCGGTCCCGCCTCCGGCTCCATGTCGGTCGCCTCCGGGCCCCCCTGCTCCGGCTGAGCGTCGGACGGCGCCTTCGCCGGCTTCGGCTGCACCTCCGCCTGCCGCGGCTTCCCCCTCCTGCCTGCCTTCACTGGGGTTCCCTTCTGCTCCCTCCGTGTCCCCTCCGTCACTCCCTCGTCCCGTTCCCTTGGCCCCTGAGTGGTCCCCTCCTGCTCCCTCCTCCCTCTCCCCTGCGGCCCCTCCGGCCGCTGCCCGTCGCCCGCCTGGGCTCCCTCGGGCTCCCCTTCTTCCTCCTCCGTTCCCGTCTGTTCCCCCTGCCTTTGTTCCTCGTCCCTCTCTGTCTCCTCCGTTCACTCCTGGCCCTTTTGTCCCGCCTTTCTCCCCTTCTGTGTCTCCCTTCTTGGTCTGTCTGTCTGCCTTCCCTGTTCTCTGTCAGGTCTTCTCGTTTTTCTCGTCTTTGTTCCTGTTCTGTGTCTCTGTCCTGTTTCCCTGGTCCCGTTGATGGTTTTCTTGTCTTCCAGGTCCTGTTCCCCGGTCCCGTCCGTCGCCTCCTCTCGGGCGCGCCCGGTGTGCGCGCCTTTGGGGGGGGGTTATGTCACGCCCCGCTCCGTCCGCTCCCGATGTGTGCCACGCCCACCTCGTTACCTCCTGTTTCTGCTTGATTGTTTCCACCTATGTCTAGTCATTTCCACCCTGTCCTGTGTATATTAGTCCGTGTCTCCCACTATCCCGGAGATCCGTCATTGTATTGTTTCGATGTGCGTACCTGCTGTTCCCATTAAACCCTGTTTATCCTTATTCACGGCTCTGCTTGCCTGCTTCCCGGCTCGCCTGAACCCCAGCGTGACATTACATTCAGTAAAACGATGTGAAAACATATTTGGTTCTTTTGATACAACACAACTGGCATTACACTCACTCATTAACTCTGGAGTTAGCCTTCAGTTGCATTGTCTCTGCAGCTAAGTTGAGAATGCGTAGAGGGACACCCCTATCTGTTTTTCTCTTCCTGTCTCGTGTCATACTGAAAAAAAAACTGGACATATAATTTGGAAAATATTGCAGCTGAGTCTGACTTTTTCAAAGAGCAAGTTATTGATATACAGGAGGGAACATCTGACTATTTAAATGTATTTATTATCAAGCCAATAAAACCACATTTTATATATATTTTATTTAAACGTAATTATTATTGTCATGAGTGAGAATTGCAACACAGTGTGGGGTATGGACAGTTGCAACAAAACGTTGCAACTGACCCTACATGGCCAGCCATTTTTAAACTAGCTATACTAGCTTAGCACATTAGCTTTGAAACATGGTAGCTAAGTCAGTTAAAAGCTAAGAAACTGCAGATTCAAATGATACAACTTTACAATACTTCATGCAAACAGTTTAGACACTAGGAGAAAAATTCTGATCATAAAAAAATTTACTTTCTTAACTTGTGTTTTGGTTCTCCCAGAAGAGATGATCAAAACTGGCTGCAATCTTGCAGAAAGACGGAGGGTGCAACTGAGCATTTGCAGTGTGAGTGTCATAACTCTAGCTTGTTTCTGATTGGAGAAATCTGCAGTGTTGCAACTGCCACATGTTGCAACTGTCCCCGCTCTCCCCTACCCAACACACCCAAGGGAGCCCCGGGTTGAGGGGACGTTCCACCGAAGCACAGACTCGTGTTAGGTTCCCCTCCCCCATCTATGGAGGTGTTATTTTTAACATAAAACTGTCTGCGCCGCGCATCGTCCTTCCATGTGACTCCCTTTACAGTGTTTGGGTTTTCAGGTCGTGGTGACAGTTGAGCTGTTTTTTATGCTTTCAATATTTCATTGTTGTGTCTTTAGAATGTAAATTCAACCAGAATAATGAATTTGAACCTGCGCCTGTGATCAAGGCTGGGACCGCACAACATGAAGACGCGTTCCGATTTTTTTTTTCTTGTGTATTTATATATAGGCGTGGTCATCCGGGCGTGACGCCGAAGCGGATGACCAATCACAGATGCGTATCTATGAATAGGGGCGGGAAACGTTGGGAGGGGAGAGAGGGGGGAAAAAATGGCCATAACAGCGAGTCGAGGCGGGGAGGGTGTAAGCGGCGCTGTCAAAGTCGTTATTTTCGCCTTGCAGGTCGCTCGTCTTTGAAGCGCCAGATTTCTGACAAAGTGTTAAAGTTATCGTGATAGATAAAGCCTGGTAATACTTTCATATATATGGAAATGAGTGCGCAGGCGGCGCTCTGCTTGTGTCTGCCCCTGCTTGTGGGACTCCTGAAGGCGGATTCCGACAGCGCGGCTGTGGCGCGTCCTGGTAAGATCGGGCTTCGGAAAGTGCGACCGCTTCGCTGTCACTCAGAGTCAGCCTGGCCATTCAGCCTTTAATGCCATAAAATTAGCTTCATGACGGATATACATCACTTTAACGGTGCATTGTTTTAAGTTACGTGTTTACAAAGCGAGAAGTGGCATCGACTCTGCAAGCTTTACGCATGACGTTGGTCCCGGGAACCGAAATTCTGCTCCGCTTTAGGACGGAAAGCGTACAAAGAAACGTAATGTATATGATTTGATGTTATTGCATATTATTGGCCCTGCCCCCAATAAAAAAATTAAAGTCCACTTTCTTTTGCCGTGGATATGCTGGAAACCCGCCGAGGGGAGATGGAGGCGTCGCGGCACGGAAGCTGTACAAATAATCAATAATAGGAAGAAATATACTTATTTTAAAGATGCAAAAATGCACGTTCTTGTATCCGATAGTCTAATCTGCATAGCGGGCAGGCAGTTCGAGGTAAACAGACTAAATCTGTGCTAGAAGTTTTCAGCCGACGAGAAACGCTGCGGAATGTTTCACCAAAAGCCTATTTAGCTGATACATTTGAACTTGGTTAAAAAGAGGAGAAATATTACCAGATAGTATTATATTTGGCTCTAGCTTTCCTTTCTTCCTGCTTGAGGTCGTTGTTTTCCTCTGATCTTTGCGAGCAGGATTTATATTCCCTCAAAATGATGAAATTTTATTCTCTATATTTGACGATTGTCCATTTTCTTAAATTCCTTAAGAGCATTTCCTAAGCTCAGTTTTTTTTAAACTTTGTTTACATAGGCGTCTATCACTACAGGCATTACTTCTATCCTGCAATTACCAGTTTAAACTCGCAGCCCTGAGATCTGCCCTAAGATGATCTAGGCCTACTTGTCACTTTCACTGGTAGTGATCATGCTCGTTTTTCTGTTTTATATGTAATCAGTGAGTCATGATTAGGAAGGGGCATGTACACCTCCCTTTAATTTAATTTGTTGTTCTTTTGTAATTGAATCAAGATTTCAGTAGAATGACGTCCCCCGGTTTATCCTGCCCCCTTGGAAATTCGTTGCTGAAAGTCAAGTAGAATCGTTTTTTTTTTTTTTTTTTTTTTTTAGCCAAGCAGGGATGTCTATGAATAATTTACAGGATCATAATGCTGATTCATCATTGGCTGCATTTTTTTTTTTAAATTTGGATTGGAGTGACTGTGTACTGAAGAATCATGGCACGTGGGCCTGTAGGTTCTCCTAAGATGTCAACAAAAGTGCTTGCCTTTTTAAAATGTATGGTCCTGTTCAGTTCTAGCTGTGCCGGTCTGCTGCTGAGACTGTCTCTGTCCTTAAAGCTCACTCTGTTCAGGTTACTTGTGTCTCAGAGATACAGGATAGGAGCCATTGACCGATCGACGGACAGTCAGGCTTGTGCAAGTCAGTTCCTTTTCTCTCTTTCCCAGGTGATGATGCCTTCCCTATCCGTCATGCCAGCTCAGGGAAGTGCGTCCTGGCAGACAAGCAGCAGCAGCTGCAGGTGGCTGAGTGCAGAGGATCCCCGGTGGAGCTCTGGAAGTGGGGCACTGAGCATCGGCTCTTCCACGTGTCCAGCACCAAGTGTCTGGGCCTGGAGGTGCGCAACAAGGTGCTGCGGCTGCTCGACTGCAGCGACCCCGGCAACATGCTCTGGTGGCGTTGCCTGGATGGGGCTGTGCACACAGAGTACCGGATGGCCCTGGCTGTGGTGAACGGCACCATCACAGCCAAGCGGGACTCAGCCGACCGGTGGACCAGGGGCAAGTCCTCGAAGAGTATCTGTCAGCAGCCCTACCAGGGTCAGTCAGCTGTGATGCAGCAACATCTGGTCCGGCTGCTGTGTTGCTTGTTTGCCTGGTTGGTTGCTTGTTTGCCTGGTTGGTTCTCTGCTTGTGTAGGTTGTAGGTTGGTAGCGGGTGTAGATGGAGTTGGAGGGATATCAGAAATTGAAGTATTTGTGAAAAGTTAGTCTACTTTCTTACTCTTGGTAAAGTGTGGCAGCCAAAATATTTGCCCTGTTTTCCAGGTTATTTAGTGTCTTTGCTCTCTGGAAGCAATGAGAAATTATATTGTTGTACTGGTAAGGTGGTGCCACCCTTTAGTGAGTGGTTTTCAGAATGCACTGCTTACTAATTTATTTGTTTCATTGTTTTATTTTTGCTTTCGTTTTACGCAAAGTCAGGCACATGACTGTGTCAGTTGGACCTTGGCTGCTTCATCAGCTACGCTAGAAAAGGCCTTTCTGACACAGTCAACATTATCTGTTACTTAGAGAGAAGGCACTTTGGTCTCAGCAACTAGTGTCTCTTTGGCACAGTGCTGTTTAACATGGATGCTTTGAGTCATATAGCCCAATTGTGCCTGTACAAGAGAATTTCCCCCAGGGATCGATAATGTATATCTCATCTTTGCCAGTTGTTTTAAGTGAGCTATATATATAATTACACTGACTTGTTTTTGTCATAGTTCTGTAATAATTCTCCTGAAATGTTCTCGAAGTATTTTACAGCTGAAACGAAACTTTACGTTCTCCTTGCTGACAGGAAGTCTTGCACTTCGTTAATTTGGTCTCCAAAAGCTATCAAGCTGCTCTGTCCCCGTCCCCTGTAGCGTTTCTCCTTTCTTTTGTCTTATAATAGAAGTCTGTCACAAATGCCAAAGAGAAAGGGATCCTTTCTTAAATTGGAATCTGTTTAGGGAAGCGTTTTGAGTTTCATTGCGGTGATGTGATGTTCTCTGTGGTGGTGAGGGGGGGGGGGAGATTGGGTAACAAGATGACATCGCTGCTGAAGCTGTATGTTTTCACCCCACCCCCCCCTCCCCTTGACTTGCCCCCATAGTCATGCACACCACCCTGGGGAATTCCTACGGGGCACCCTGCAGCTTCCCCTTTCTCTACAACGGCAGCTGGGTCCATGGATGCCTCCCAAACGACCCGGACGATGGGCTCTCCTGGTGCTCCACCACCGCCGACTTCGATGTGGACAGGAAGTGGGGACACTGCCTCAAACCCGGCAAGTGCCCCCCTCCTCCGTCCAACTGCGAGAGGTTCAATATGGACAGTGGTGTTCGGGGGGCTCCCATCACTATGGATGTGTGTCATACCCGTGAGATAACCACCCAAATGCCTTCTGGTGATCGTTGGGCAGCTGTAAGAGATGTTCCTTTTACCTTAGCATAATTCCGGATCCTGCCTTCACTTTCGGAATTGCACTCCAGCCTTTGACTGGCTCTCAGCCTTCTTTATTGGTTAAAGTTTAGGTTTCACTCCCAGTCGTGCAGAGGGTTGCATTAGGACCTGGAATGTTCCTTAAGGCTCTTAGCTCACCGGTGTCCCTCTGTAATCCGTCATTAACAGGCAAGGGAGGCGGGATCCTGGACGGCGCCGGCTGTCTAGCGGGACCTCGCTTAATGGACCATTAAAACTGCGCGTTGCCTTCGTTCGAACCCCATCGCTTTGTCTGTTTCTTGTGCTTCACTTCACAGACCTTCCGCAGTATGATTGACACTGTTTATTAATATAATGTGACAGTTATAAGCGACTGTGCGTATGTGCGTTGTCATCTTTTGCGAAGTTTCTCACTTTTTTTTGGGACCGCTTTCCATTCACAGAGATCGGCTGCAAGGTATTATGGGACAATTCGAGCTGGGGGTCTTGCTACCAGCACAACCTGCAGTCGGCTCTCCCCTGGCACGAAGCCCGTGCTTCCTGCCGTAGTCAGGGCGCGGACCTGCTGAGCATCACCACCCCGCAGGAGCTGGAATTGTTTTCAGGTGAGGGACGGACGAGACACGAGGCCTTCTTACGGAGCACCGCCATGCCTCACACTCTGCCATTTGCATTACCGGTGATTACTGCCAGCGGTCTGGACGGGACGGGCGGGGTGGCCTTCACCTGCCCTCAGAGCCACAGTCCGGTCCACTGCAGAAAATCCCATTTGCAGTTTGGCACTTTCACACTAAGCAGCACTCAGGAATTTAACTGCAAATAAAGAAGCTGCTTTTGGCTAAAAGTAAGCTTCAGCGTATCTGAGGTGTTGAGCAACTCGACTTGAACTGCACCGATATGCCGGGTGTCTGTGTATCTTCTGATGCCACATGCGGCACCACATTTACTCATTAACAACTCAAATTGTCTAATCTGTCTAATCACACATGTATAATAATAGTGATAATATTTGCAGTGACAGGTGTAGCATGTCGCAGCCTGTGGTTGCACAAAGCCCAGGCGGGCCTCCTATCAGGAAGGCCGCCCTGGCTCTCTGTAAATATGCCGCTTCTTTTTCTTCATATCCAGCAGGGGGAGATTCTCCCACTCAGGTTTGGATCGGGTTGGAGCAGCTGGACATGAGTCAGGGCTGGCAGTGGTCCGACGGATCACCCCTCGCCTTAGTCCACTGGGAAGAAGGTGATTATCGGTCCCGAGCCGCATCAAGGAGGCCGTGCCCGGGAGCGCGCCACCCGCTGCTTGGCGGGGGGGCGGCGCAAACAAAGGAGTCCTTTGTTAAGATCGAGGTCACTGGGCACACGGCGTCTGGGCATTGTTAGGGACGTTGAATAACACACCAGTGTACTGAATGTGCCCTTTATGGGCTGGCTGAACGCGGGACGCCTCTGATGCGACTAACGCGTGGGGCCGTGCCTGTCCTCCCCGCTCCTGAGAGACAGTGTTGTTGCAGTTTTTACGTGACTACAGAGGTTGCAGGTTCGAGTCCCGTAAGGTGAGACCTGCTGTTAACCCCAAGTATGTCAGTAAAAAAATATATATAGTATAACAGTGTAAGCAGCTTTGCAGGAGATGAAACATTGATGATAACAGGCGATTGTGAGCTGGGTTCCTGCATCGATTCTAGCTGCCTCCTTTCCCCAGGAATGCCGAGCACCGCCATCTTGAACACGCTGGACTGTGGGGTGATGAACTCCAAAGGATTCTGGGAGAGTGCAGACTGTGACCAGAAGCTGCCGTACATTTGCAAAAAATCCCTGAACCGGACAAATCCTGAGTCATCAGGTGAGCCTCTGATGCTGCCTCTGATGCTGCCTCTGATGCTGCCTCTGATGCTGCCTCTGATACTGCCTCTGATGCTGCCTCTGATACTGCCTCTGATGCTGCCTCTGATGCAGTCGTCATAAGCGGTGAAATGGAGATTCCAGTGTCTGCTTCCAGGAAGTGTTCCCCTGGGCCCGTAGTGAATTTCGGCCCCTTCTCTGTCATTGCTCCCCCCAGCCCGCTGGGTGGACCAGCCTACGAATTGTGAGGCGGGTTGGCAGCCCTGGAACGGCTTCTGCTACAAGCTGGAGAGGGAGCCCCCACTACCCATGTCTGAGGCCCAGCAGCGCTGCCGAGAGATGCACGCCAACCTGCTCAGTGTGAACAGCCTCGCCCACGTGGAGGCGCTCAGCTCCGCCTTCCATGCCAGTAGGCCCCGCCCACATTCCCATCTCACTACACTCAGTATATTATGTTGTGGTAAAGACTAGCAACAAGGTTAACATAAGTTACAGCATACGTTTGGAGTGAAAGGAAGATTAAGTATAGCATTAAATCTTTTTTTTATTGGGGGGGGGGAGTTTTGTGGCTGTTTGTTCCTTTTGGTGTGGAGGATGGAGCTGTAAATTGGTGGTGCTACGGCCCAAGCAGAGACAGCCTGTAAGATCTGCTTACCACAAGCACAGTGCACTCCAGAGCCCTGCAGGTGTTTGTGTCTGCCTCACTGGTGTGAGTGGGCGTGAGTGGGTGTGCTCAGGCTTGTGACTAGGCAGCGACACTGAGCTTGGTCATTGCAGATGACAGTTATGACGTCTGGACCGGCTTGAGGAGTGACGATGAGCAAGTCCTTTTCCATTGGACTGATCAGTCACCGGTCACCTTCACCTACTGGGCCAGGAACCAACCAGCTAAGCAAGGGAATTCCACCTGTGTCTCCTATTTCGGAAAGGTCTGTCTCTCTTTGTCCTTCCTTTCCGAAGCCTGAACCGCTTTAACTATATTAGGGGAAAAACTCTACATGTGATATTAAAATAGAAAAGATGAAACGTCAGTGTCAATGTAAAATGCGGATATGAGGTTGAGCTTTAATATGGAAACACTCGTGTTGATCCCCGTGTGTGAAGCTTGCTTACCAGCTAATGTTTATTCTCGTGCAAGAAACTGTGAAGCTTAAGCTTTCGCTCTTCTCTGTGAACAGGATCTCCTGTGGAGAACCGTCCCGTGTGAGAGAAAACAGGCATTCATGTGTATGAGGAAGGGAGAGGTGAACGACAGCGTGCTGATGACTGGCTGTCCGGAGGGTGGGGTAAGTCCTGTTCGGGCCGTCCCAAGGGGCAGAAAATAAAATAAGCAAGCCCAATTAATAATAAGCCAAAACTGCCTTAGCGTGAGCTCAGCTGTGCAAGCAGGTTCTGTTGCTGGAGCTGTATGACTCAGTTTGAGTGAGACGCTCCCGTTGGATCCGCGCTGAAGTCTCTCCGTCTGTCTCTCAGGACTGGAGACGGCACGGTAAAGCCTGCTACAAAGTGGACCCCAGTGAGGTTCACTTCAAAGACCAGTGTAACCTCACCATAATGAACAGGTGAGCGAGGTCGAGCGTGCAGTCATGACCCCCCCCCCACTGGACGTGGTTTTACCCAAACTGCACCGTGTCCACCGCAGATTTGAACAGGCCTTCATAAACAGCCTGATCCGGGACTACCAGACGGCCAACGAATCGTACTTCTGGATCGGGCTGCAGGACGTGAAGAACACGGGGGAGTACCAGTGGACGGTGGGCGAGAGCCCGGGCGACCGCGTCACCTACACCAACTGGCAGATGTTTCAGCCCGGTAGGCGGTGCGAGAGTCACGCGGCACTCTGCAGTGGATTACACAGATTGGCTGAGAAGTGGCAGAGAGACCCTAGCAGGAAGCCCATCTGCTGTAGCTATGAAAACGCATTGCTGAGTCTCGAGATTAAAGGTTACGAGCATGAGCACTCAAATCTGAAAAAAGATCTCAGTATGCTATGCCGTTCTCCCTTTCAAACGTTAATCACAAGTTAATGCGGCTCTCTGCTGGTATTATTGTATTATTTTGGGCTATGACTTCTTGCCGCGGTGTTGCTGATCCGCCCAGCGGGGGCGCCGCTCTGTCACGCACTTTCCCTCCACCGAGTGTGTTTCTGGTCGTGCTCGCAGATTTGGTGGGGGGCTGCGCTGTGCTGTCCACCGGCAAATCATGGGGGAAGTGGGAGGTGAAAAACTGCACCTCGTTCAAGGCTGGCTCCATCTGCAAGGTGGAAATCGGGCCCCACGTGCCGCCAGAACCCGAACCGGACCTCAGCCTTCAGTGCAGTCCTGGGTGGGTCTCCAGTCCCAACGTCCACTACTGCTACAAGGTAAAAAATAGCCATTGGGTCTGGGAGTGTGGGCACTTGGGGGTGGGGGGGGGCAGTATGTGTTTACATTGTGCTTTTTTCTGTTCTCTGGGTGGTGTCTATGGCTGTCTCTGACACTTGCGCCCCCTGCAGGTCTTCCACAAGGAGAGGGTGAGCCGCAAACGCACCTGGGAGGAGGCGGAGCAGTTCTGCCAAGCCCTGGGCGCTCACCTGGCAAGCGTCAGCCACGTTGACGAGATGAAGGCCTTGCATGACCTCCTCAGGGACTCTGTCAGGTCAGGCTCCTGGTGACCTTTGACCTCCACAGGGCAGGGTAGGAGCTAGGCAGTGCGTGATGTCTTGTGTCACTGAGTGCCAGCCTGGCTTTGAGGAGATCGGCCGGTGTTCAGTAGGTTCGGACGCAGCGAGACAGGCAGACTCCTGTCTCGTACTTCAGGGCGTGTTGTCAAACTGGGTTTGTTTAACGGAAGAATGTAAACAATGTGGAGGCTGGGATGGTTGCTCAGCCCTCTCCAACCCTACTGGCTCTCGCACCCCCTCCCACCAAGAGGGCCGGGCAGGCGGAGTACGGAGGCCTGAGTGGATCAGCCGCATGTGCAGCATGTCTGCTTGTCCTTTCTGATCCTGCACCCCTGCAGGAGGCTCCACTGTCACAGTCCTGTATGGCACTCGCTCTGGCACTCATTGCGGTGGCATGGAGACCACACACACACACACGCACACACACGCACGCACACACACACACACACAAACCCGCTCGCACACACACACACACACACAGATTCGTGTTCACACTCGCGACGTTCTTACCGACAGTTTCTTATTCAGACCTTGTCCTGGTCTCCCCACAGTAATGTTCGGTACTTCTGGATTGGGCTGAACCGGAGAAACCCCAGCGCTGAGGATACCTGGGAGTGGTCCGACGGAAGACCAGTGAGTCCAGGGCGCCACACTCAAACCGTCACTAGTGTAGACTAGTGGTCACCGAAGCTGCAGTACGCTGTGCAGTGTGCTGTCAATCACGGTCTGATTAGATTCAATTGGTACCAATGAGGTAACCAATGGGACCAATTCACAGATGGTGGTGAAGGTGCTTTAGAAACTGACTCTATGACCCTCTTGCAGGTTTCCACCTCCATCTTCCAGGGCGAGTTTCTCGAGGAAGATGTATACAATAGAGAGTGCACAGCCTTCAAGGTAAATATGATATGGAGACCAGACCCCGCTATGGCGAGAGGCATCTCCTGCCCCCACATGGATAGGACAGGAAGTGCAGTTGGGTCGGCGGGCGTATTGTAGCAGCTGTTGCACATTATGCAGTACCGGCGCGCGGGTGGTTTCCGGAGCAGAGATGGCGACGCTAGTCATGCCTGGAGCGCCTCGTGGGTCTCTTTGTGACCCCTGTCCTGCGCTTATCTGTCCTCTGTGTCGACACAGATGCAGGTGAGATCGACATTCTTCTTATTCCTGAACCTACCGCTGAGGACCTTCTATGCCAGTCCGTTCAGCTGCGCTGCCCAGCTCGAGTGGGTGTGTCAGATCCCACGGGGTAAATGTCACACCGCCTGCTTTGCTGCTCCTTGGCTGGCCCCCACCTAACTGATGTTCCCTTCCATTTTATAACCCCCCCCCCAGGCAAAACCCCAGAAACCCCAGAATGGTACAATCCAGGTAAGCTTTCCTCTTACAGTTTCTCTCCACTCATCACAAACATCATGAATATGATGTGAAGTTTTTTGCTTGCAAGTTCTCCGTTTGCCCCCCCCGTGAGGTAATGTGGATCCCGGTGTGTGTGTGTTTACGTCAGATGGACACCACGAGACCTCCATTTTCATCGACGGGAACGAGTTCTGGTTTGTGAGCAAGCCCACGCTCACCCACGAAGAGGCCAGCCTTTACTGCTCCTTCAACCACAGCAAGTTGGCACAACCTCCAACTATTAATGCCTTGAAGCAGATCAATAACCAATTAGCCAAGGCAAGGTCCTTACATTGCTTTCATTTCAACAAGAGCAGTAGGTTACACTGTGGTTAGTCTTCTGGGCCTGGAAGTTGACTGTTCAGATGGCAGATGATGGTGTTGCTGAGTGCTGGATACTAATGTGCACAGTAAGCGTATGTAGAAATATGCATGAAGCACTGATCTGCAAAACACAAATTGGCTCATCCACGGTACATATGGAAGAGATGTCTAAACCCTTTCTGTCATCGACTTTCATTTGATTTCATCCTTGACGTTTATCATGAGTCTTGTTGGAACACACTGGTCAGTGAGCTCAGTCCATCAACGTGCCTGGTTTTAGAGACACTGAAACCTTCCCAGCGCTGGGAAAATGAGTGAACAAGAGGACGGAGCGTCAAATTGTAGTGGGGATTAAATATTCAGCTGTTGAATGTTCGAGAAAAGCTTTAAGCCAAAGACAAGCTTGAGCTGATAGATCATGCGTAACGGTCAGCGGTTTGCTGCTTGTGTTTCGGGGGGATCTGCTTCCCTAATTTTTTCCACACGCCCTGTTTTTATTGCTTATTTTTTACCTAACATGGTTTCTGCCGCCTTATAGCAGAACCATGTGTTGTGGGATCTGGATCCTGAGGCCTCACTATGCTCCTTTCATTATTGTTGTTGTTTGTTTCTGTTTGTGGAGCCTGTTAAGGACGAGAATGGAGGCCGTCATTTGGAGAATGATGCTCAGTAGGTTATTCAGCAAGACTTTTAATTTCCCCAGAAACAAAACTGCTTTGTTAGCTCAGTGGTACGGGGATCGCACACCACGACTCGCAACTCTGAGAGCAGAGCATGCTGGGATTGTAGGCCTGGGGTGGTGGTGTGATGTGTAAGTGATGGTCTGTGATGTCTTCTCAGATCTCCGACAGCAAGCAGAACTGGTGGGTGGACATGGAACACCCTGGGCCTAACCATCCCATGATGTGAGTCTGCACTGCCATTCACACACACACACACACACACACACACACACACGCACACACACACACACATACACACGCACAGACCTGTACTCATATCTTTGTGGGGACCATCCATTCATTTCTATGGGCAAAACCCTAATCCCAACAATGACGACCTTAACCCCTACCCAGCCTTACCATAACCATAAGTAACCAAACAAAATACAAGACTTGGCATTTTTAGTTTTTTTGTCTGCAGTCACAGATTTTCTTTAATATGAGTTACCCCTTATGGGGACCAAAAAAGTGATCCAATGATGACAAAATAGCAGGTTTGTTTTACATTGTGGGGACAATTGGTTCCCATAATGAAATACAGTGGAACCATGGTTCTCGAACATCTTGCATCCTGTACAATTTGGTTCATACTGTTCGGTAAAGAACGCCTGTTGTCGACCATATTTTCGGTTCTTGACCAACCAACCATTTTGTGCTAAAACAAAGCACGTGTCTTTTTATGTGTAAAGGAGAGAACGTGTGCGTATGCATCTACTGCTAATGTTCACATAGTGAACATCTCCGCAGAGCTGTGCTGTGAATATTCTTGTGTTTTTTTGCTTTTGTTGCTCTTATCTTTGTACGTAAGCCACCATGGGTCCTGAGAAGGTTGGTGATAGCAGCGAATGAAAAAGGAAGCTCGTGAGAACCACGCTAGGGCTTAAAAAGGAAGTAATTGTATGTCATTAGCTCGTCACAGTGCAGGGAAATTGCAGTTACATTTAAATTTATTTCATGTACTTATTGCTTCTGAAGTTTTTATTTATGGTTTCAGCATTAGGTATGTATTTACACAGGTTTAAATAGGCTGTCATTTGGGGATCTGAAAGGATTAATCCAATTTACATTATTTCTTATGGGAAAAATTGATTTGGTTTCAACCAAATCAGTTCTCAAACAGCCTTCTGGAATGGATTAAGTTCGAAACTCGAGGTTCCACTGTATATACATAACCTATACACACACACACACACACACACATACATTCACACACACACTCATGCTAGGGTTATTATCGTTTCCATTTCCAATTCCAGCTAAACAAAAACTATAAATGCTGATTCCGAAACTAACTGAAATAAAAAGAAAACAAACATGTATTTTCCATTTCTGTCCATTTCCGTGAACTGTTTAATTTACCGCTAATTCCCGGAACGTGTGCCCATTTTGAAGACATTAACACATAATGTAGGGTTTTCTAAAAATTAGACACATTCAACTTTCATTCTATTTTTAGAAATAGTTCCTTAAACTTAAACTGAAACTAAAACTGATTCTTGCCTGTTGTAAATGCTGGGCTTTTTAACAGCGGCTATAACCCACATGGGGCCAAACAGACTTCAGAGGGGCCCCACGCTGTCAGGAGGGGCCCCACCTGTCTCTATGTCCTCTAACTGAGGAATCCGAAGTCGTCACACTCTGCAGATAATCACCATAATCATTCTCACTCCTCAGATCAAGCCGCCTGCAGTACTATCAGTCAGTCTTCCTGGGCCAGTGCTCGTCACTGAGCATGGCATCCATAATCCCAGGTAAGCTGCAAACGTGCCATTTGCATTCAGCCTCTTTGCAGAACAAAAAAGCCACTTCCTGTGTCATGACTGAAAGCTCTTTAGCGGATGATGTCACCCACCCGCATGCCCCCAGCGTCTCGCTCGACGCCGTGCTCATGTACTGTCTCTGATGTGATGCCTGGCCCCCTTCCCAGAATACAGCTACAAATGTAAGCAGGCTCTTCCGTTCATATGTGAGAAGCTGAACATCACGTCAGTGGAGAAGGACCACAAGCCCCCTCCGACCAGCCATCCCTGTGACGGAAACTCCGTGGCTTTCAGAGACAAGGTTGCAACCCCGACTCATGGTCCTGGGCCTCTAACCATGTGTTAAATCGCACTTAGATATTTTTACTGTTAATGCTGTTGGTACAGTCCATACATTGTTAACCAGTGCAAGGTCACTTTGAGCCTGGAGCCTGTTAGTAATAATTTTCCTCCAATTAGTGTCCCATAATTGTTGGTTTTGATGTATTTAGTTCTGCGGTAATGATGGGTTTTCGTGACGAGGGCCGGTGGGAGGTTAGTCCCACATGCGCTGGAGCCTGCGGGTGACTGCTAATCGTGTTTGGGGGCGGCCTGCCCGTCTGATGGTGTCTGTCTGCGCCGGCAGTGCTACACGCCGTTCAGGCCTCTCTACACGTCCTTCGAAAATGCCAACGAGCACTGCCATACTATGATGGGAACGCTGCTTACCATCTCCAGCCAGGTGGAGCAGGGTGAGTGACCCCCCCGCCCCCCCCTCCCCCAGAAGACTAGGACCGCTCGGTTTCAAACCCGTCCCATCGTCTTGCTGTGCCTCCTCAGACTTCATCATCTCCGCCTTGCCGAACCTTCCCCCGAAATCCTGGATAGGCCTGAGACTGAGACTGCAGGACACGCACTGGGTGGATGGCTCCTCTGTCAACTTCCTCAACTTCAACCCCCTGCTGTTGGGGCAGGTGCGCCCCATAGTGGTCAACGTAAGTTATATCCGCCCCACCCCCATTCTCCGACATTGGCTTCTCCCTCCTTCCCATAAAACATACTACAGGATCCCAGAATGTAACATGAAGGTGTCCCTGATGGAGGAACCTTGCTGACTCAGTCTCCCTCTCCTCTCCACGCCAGATTTTTGAGCCCGACAGCATAGGGATGTGCGCCTACATGTTCAACGAGCCCTTGGCCATGATGGGCACCTGGGACTATGCGTCCTGCAAGGAGCAGCATTACGTCTCCGTGTGCCAGCGTTATATAGGTGGGTATGTCCTGGGCCAGTGACCATGGCGCTGATGGTGATGAAGAGTGGCATGGTGTTTAAAGAGCTGGCATTTTTATTTGCGGCCATCAGCTTCAGTGGGGCCAACTGCTGTTTCTGCAGTTTTGCTCCGGTAGAAACGCTCAGTCACGTAACTGTAAATTGTAAACTGTCGATGTTTCTCTAGGCATCTCTGCTGCTCGTTTGGATGCCGAGGGTTCAGTGTCACACACCAGTCGTTGGGATGGCCTGTTAGTCACTTTGCCTCCTGCGTGTTTACTTCCATAAAGCGTGTGTCCCTGAAACTGCGGGTCTCCCTGTTTTGCAGAACCAGTAAACCATTCCATGTCTGAGAGGAACTTCAGTGTGGGCAACCACACCTACCATGTGCTGCTGGGCGACATGACGTGGGCAGAGGCCCTGAGGAGCTGCAGGATGCAAGGCATGGACCTGGCCAGCGTGCCGGACACCTTCCAGCAGGCCAGCCTCTCCGTCACCGTCAACAAGGCCAACACCTCCATGTGGATCGGCCTCGTCAGCAAAGACGTAGGTGCCTCTCGTGGATATCGCCCCGCCGCAGGTCAGACTGTCGACGGAGGTACTGAGCATCTGGAGCACTGCTGTGTTTGGCAAGGGTGTAGGTTTGGTATCAGTATTGGTAGGAACCAAATCAGCCTCAAACCCCCCCGCGCCCCCAAAAACACGTGGTACTATCACGGTATTGGTAGGACATGTCCTTACCATCGATGTCCAGATATATGCCCTTAATGCTAAGAATTCTAATTCTAAAAAAATCATGACTCATGTTTTACCCAGAATCGTGCAGCCCCGTTCCTCTTTTTAACTTGCTGTTGCAGACATACTGAGGCAAAAACGAAATTAACATTAGACAAATAAGTCTAAATGCCAAGGGCACGAACAGTGCGTACAACTGCAGGCACCCATACCCAGGACTGGCACCAAATGAAAAAAATATGGAGTGCTGGCACACAGCAGTATGTCCAATGGCGAGGAAGCGAGTTCAAGGGCGTAGGTTTGGTTTCAGCATTGGTAGGGTCCGAATCATCAGCCCCCAGCCCCCTGCACCCCTAAACACACACACACAGACCTGTACTCGTATCTTTGTGGGGACTCTCCATTCATTTCCATGGGCAAAACCCTTAACCCCAACCTTAACCATAAGTAACCAAATATCATAATTGAGTTTGGTCCCCACAACATCAAAATAACAATATAAAAATGAATGATGATAAAAATATTTTTACTGTCTAAATATATGTATTCAGCTAGTGTAAACATGCACGATGCTATCACAGCGAATGCGAAGCTGAGACTGAAGCGTTACCCTTTGTTTCCGCTGAGAGACGCGCCGCGTGACTCATTTCCCCGTGCGTACAAGTTCGTCAAAGGACGAAATAATGAAAAGACGTACTGTTCTCTTTTTTTCTTTTTTTTTCCGGACCACAGTAAACCACAGATACCTAAAGCCACAGATAGGGGGACTTTGCTGCCTGTGAAGTGAATGCTGAACGTAAAATTGAGTGAAGTTTCTTGACACCATGTGTTTAGCATATTGTGCTATCACAAAAGATTAACCACTGAAAACGCGCCTCCTGCAATAACTGTACCGATCATAATTATGTGAAATCCTTGTGATGTGCGATTATAATAAAAAACCGAACCATATCGATACTCACTCACTGCGCTCTCGTTTCGAGCGGCTTCACGCACCCAGACATTACTGGGAGTCAGAAACCTCACGCAACGTGAAGCTGCACGTAGGGTAGGCCTTGTATTTCTAGGTTCCATCCTGCATCTCCGTGAACTTCAAAGGGGACAACAATGAGTTAGCAAGAGCAGACATGGAAGGGAAGGAAACACTGTTGGGGTGCACCCTTGATTTTGCACAGCAAATGTCAGCAGAAGGAAATGTTTTTTCTTTAATTCTACTGAAAAAGTTTGAAGGTCACTAAAAATATTTGAAGGGACAATTTGGATACTCCCGTAATATTTGTTGGTCCCTACCATCCATACCAAAATCTACGCCTTTGGTGTGCGGGACTGCATTTTCCATGAGGCTCGGTGAAATCCCAATGGGTGCAAGTTCTTTGAAGGTCAAAGGTCACATTTAAGTTTCAATAAGCTATAGATGCACTTTTAGTATAAATTCAGAAATTTAAAGGTGCTTAGTCATGATCGAAGGTGCTGCTCACTAATATACTTTAATCTTCAGTCAAATGGACAATGAGCAATTTGATGTACATCAATCCTGCTCATTGGAAAAATGCATCATAACAAACACGCTCGGGTCTCTGGAGCCTGGTAGCTTCCAGCATTTTCTGCTTTCTTTCCTCTTCCAAGAAAAGCTGTATTTTTCCGGGAAAGGTGCCCAAGCTGTTGATCCCTTTCCAAAGACTGGCAGATCTGTTTCTCAGAGCAGGCCTCCTTGTCTCGGCGTGAAACAGGCCTTGCCAGTATCTGCAGGCCCACGGGGGCATGCTGAGTCATCGTGAGTCAGCGCTCGGGGGCAGTTTGAACCATCAATACCACATGACTCCAGTGATCTGGTTCCCACATTCCCAGGCCTCCTTCCGTCGCCAGAGGATAAGCGCTGTCATGGCAGCCAGCCCTGATGCTGGGGGGGGGGGGTAAATCGCCACCAAACCAGCCATCCCCCACTTTCTGGTCTGATACCAGGCGGCGTGGGGGGGGTCGCTCCTGTGGGTGGGGTGATGCTTTACTGTCTCATTCTAGGTGAGAATGGGGAGCAGAAAATGAGAAGTGTGTGCATGTGTGTGTTTGTGCGTGTGTGTGCGAGTGGGTATACCTTACCTTATGGGGACACAATGTCCCCACAACTTGATGAATACCCTTATACCCTCAATTTAATAAAAATCTGTGACTGTAATGAAAAGACTTAAAATGCAAAAACTCCTTTATTTTGCTTGGTTACTTATGGTTATGGTTAGGGCTGGGTAGGGGTTAAGGTTGTCATAGTTAGCATTAGCATTTTTCCTATAGAAATGAATGAGCGGTCCCCATAAAGATAGGTTTACCTGACGTGTGTGTGTGGGGGGGGGGCACCCAAAACAAACCGGTGTGCAGCCATGTGCTGGCAAATACAGGCAGCTGCACAAGCAGTCTGATAACTCCTAGCAGAGACAGAAGGCCCCGGGTCGGAGGGTGTGTCCACGCCTCAGTTGGTTTTGTCATTTTCATAGTCATGTGTGTTGGGGTCCTGCCCCACCCCCAACCCTCCCAATAACCAGGACATTCTGATTCGGTCAAGCATCAGGGAAGTGAGGGGCCAGACTGCAGGGTCCAGACTGCAGGACAGCACCTTCATCCCTCCCCCCCTTCCTCCCTAAGGGTGGGACCCACTACCACTGGACAGATAACAGCCACACCGTGTTCAGCCGGTGGACCTCGGAGCCCACGGCGGGGGACTGCGTCTACCTGGACACCGACGGCTTCTGGAAGGCCACAGACTGCATGGAGGAGCTTGCTGGGGCCATCTGCCATGTCCCAATTGGTAAGTGCGGCGTAACCCTCCTGACCAGCAGAGGGCATAGTGGTTGTAGAATTGAACTTCTGCTAAAATAGCTTCTGTAAAATATTGTATGGCTGCTATGGAGGGGAAAAGTCATTAGGATTGATGTCTCTTTAGATGACTGTATTAGAGGTGGACCTTTCTGGTTTTTAACTTAACTGGTCTTATGGTATGTTAGCAGTTAATGCCATGGCAGCTGTACATGGGGCAGGTTAGCACCCCCCAGCTGCTGGTCTGTCCGACCCGCTGAGCCCCGCTCCCCCCTTTCCGCAGAAGAGACAAGCAGCACGACGGAGCAGCCCAGGGCGCGGTGCTCGCACAAGGGCAGTGGCCCTAACTGGATCCCCTTCGGGAACAGCTGTTACACCTTCCAGCTGGCCTCCACGCGGTGGGGTGACTCGGGCGGGAACACCACCGACACGTGTAGCAAGCTGGGTACGTGGCGCACGCCTCAGAGGGTGAGCTCACCGTGGGCGAGGCCGTGACAGGACCAGGAAGTGAAGCATTTGTCTATAATCTCCATTTCAGACCCCAAGGCTGATATACTGACCATCAGGAATGAGGCGGAAAACCACTTTGTGAAGGACCAGCTGGGGCATTTCAAGGACCTGGTGTATTTTGTCTGGCTTGGAATGATCAAATCTGGCAGCAGTGAGTTCCTGCATTTGTCTCTTCCTAAGAGTATAATGTATTTTTTAATGATCAGATTTCTACTAATACAGTATGCATCCCTCTGATGAAAATGGTTCAGTCCGGACGATCATCATCATATGATGCTCGATGAAGTCGTCAGCCTTGTTGTTCTGATTTGTACCCCCCCCCCGTCATTTTCTGGAGCACAGCAAACAGCTTTCAGTGGTTAGATGGTACCAACGTCCAGTACTCGAACTGGAAGGACGGCAGACCCAATGTCACGCAGCCCTTCATGGTGGGCCTGAGGCTGGACGGCTTTTGGGAGCTCTTCAGCAACCCCGCCCAGTTCCCCACCTTCAAGCAGAGAAGCATCGTGGCCTGCAAAATCGAGAACGGTCAGTTTCAGTCCTGTGCCGACAACCGGAAACAGACTGATTATCGGAGGGTGTTTAATGCAAGATTAAACAGACGGCTGAATGCCGGCACAATGTGATTCTTCAGACCAAAAATAGAGCTTGGCTAAAAATGCGCTTCTCCTTTCCCAAGACCCAAAACACGAGTTCAAAAAATCGCCGAACGACACCGGGGCCTATGGCAACTGGACCTACTACGCTGTCCAGGGTAGGATGTCGTGGTTCGAGGCGGCGCAGGCCTGCGGGCGCGGGGGGGGCCACCTTGCCAGTGTCCACAACCGCGCCCAGGACGCCCACCTGGGGCTCATCTCCAGGCGAGACGGATTCCCCCTCTGGATCGGCCTGTCCAATCAGAATGTAGGTCTCACTGTGAGGTCCATGCTTATAGCACTGAGGCCCACGGGCTTCTGCTGTGACCCAGACACTAAATAAAATGGTTTACGGTCAGAGGTGGCCATTTCAGGTCCAGAAATTAAAAATCCAGAGCAATATTTTGTTTCAGTCAACCAGTTGAGTGCTGTGTGACTGTAACTCTTTGTACTCAACTGGTTGGTTGAAATAAATGAAGAGCTCTTTTCCAAAACGCGATAAACGCCAAATTTAAAAAAAAAATGAGTTTGTCATTCCATTTTGCTGTGCACTGAACCTATTCACTGCTCCATCAACATTTCATGCCAAATCGCTATATTTCCTTGTTTAAGATGTACTGCAAGATGCCATTTCTATCCAAACTGCAATAAGCGCCGTACCTATTTTTTGCATATGTACTCTCGACCAATCCGAATTCGGTGAGCGTGTGACTTAATCGAACTTGACGGCGCTCTGAGGCGATAGTTTTGTTGCGATCTTGTTTAGTGTCCTCTTCAAAATAAGCGTTTTAAACCCTTTCGATGGCATCGATGAGCCAGTGAGACCTAAAGCTGGAGGTAGAAAACGCCGACTGGACAAAGAAAACCACAACAAAACAACAAAAAACGAAGGTTTGTCACTCAGGTGGTGGGTTAATACCTACTGTGGGATAGCAACACAAGTGTCACGTAGGCGAGCGGGCGAGCGGAGCCGTAAAGACGGACAAACGGGGTTTATTCAGGTAACGAGGGGGCGTGGCAACAAGGCTGCTTCGACTGGTTTCTGTCAAGCCGAGAGGCTGTCACCGGATTATTTGTTTCATGTGGTGGACGATACTGAAACGTGAAATTGCCAATATTTATTTTATTTTACGATTTAGTTTATGTTACTATTTATTTTATTTATTTAATGCGTTTGCACTTATTTTGATTTACATTCATTTATTGTATGAGTTCCTGATGTCATATGTTGCATGTTCACACATAACACACATAAACAATCAACTTTTAGGAAATAAATGGATGGATTTATAGCGTTTTGGAAAAGAATAGATGGATTTAGTGTTTTTGAAAAAAAAATAAAAACTTTGAATTTAAAACAACAATACTGTTGTTTGATTTAACAACCATCGTTCAACATGTTCAGACTGAGCCAACCATTTTAGCAGGATAAATTAAATATTAACAAACTGTGTGGGTCTAGGTAAAAAATGTAATTTTCCTGAAAACTATCATAATGGATTTATTCCGTTTTGGAAAAGAGCTCTTCAAATCTTGGTCTGGATTTGTACTTTCTGGACCTGAAATGTCCATCTCTATTTAAAATACAACAGCAGTTAACTTACTGGTCCTTGGATGTGTTTTCTTGTACAGTACTGTGCAAAAATACTAGGCAGTCAAAGAAAATAATGTTTAAATATTCTTCACGTTGGTGTACTCGACCACTAGCACACCTCGTATATCTAATCAATACCTCATCAAAATTTTTATTTAAGTTAATTAATTGAGCTGGTGCTGAAATTAGCAAATGCGTGGAACGGCTGAGGTGCCCCTGAGGTTTGGGAGCTGAAGAGGTGCTTATTTAACTCTTCAACCGCAAAGTTTTTAGAGAACAGAAGTAATTCTTGTTTATTTTTTGTGTTTTTTTGCATATGCTTTTATAATGTTGAATTTTGTTCTGGGAGAATGTACACTGTCCTGACAGGTAAAGACCCTTAAACGTTTCCTTTGACTGCCTGAGACTTCTGCAGAGTACTGTAGGTGATAAGCATGATTATGTGATGTGCTTATGATGAACACGCGTGTGGACCTGATCCTGATAACACCGTCAGCTCTCATCAGTCAGCTCTGTGACCGGTCACCTTTGACCCCCCCCCCCCCCGCAGGAGAGTGGTCAGTCCTTCGAGTGGTCAGATGGAACCGAATACAACTATAGACCACAGGAGGTTCCGAGCCAGCAGCTGAAGGACCACTGTCTGTCCCTGAGCCCCAAGGGATCTTGGGAGTTTGTGGACTGCCAGGCCAAGCTGGAGGGAGCCATCTGCTACAATGCCAGTGCTCACTGTAGGCACCTCTGGTGACGCCCCCTGCTGGCTGCAGTGATGTTATACACATTGTACAAGAGCTGAACTACGCTCACCCACTTAACTGCTACTCCACCTGCTGGTCAGACACAGAACTGCCCCAGGTGACCCGAGCTCTCTGCATCCACAGGGTTGAGCCAGCGGTCCGCCGAGGCAGGAACTGGCTGCCCCCAGTCTGTAGGCCCCTCTGAGTGGGTCCAGTACGAGGAATACTGCTACATGTTCGACATGGCCTTCTTCAACTACAGCATCTTCACCATGCAGGATGCCAGAGCAGCCTGCAAACAGCTAGGTGGGCCCCACCACCAACCCCCATAGTACCTTGCTGCACCCGATCACTGACCACTTGGTGTTACTAACAGTATTTGTAGGCTGCAGTTCATTATCTATGGACCATTCAATAATAATCTGAAACTTTGGCCAAATAGCATAGAGTTGCTGTTGTCATATGAAATTTTTCCAGTATAAAGATGTTAAATGTTGAAATTATTTATAATTAATATGAAAGAAATTTGCTTGCACCTGACCATCGAGTAAGTGTATAATAATTCTTGCCATGTGTCTAGGCCATTGATATGCACAGAAGAGTAAGTGCCCTTAACCACTCTGCCCCCTACTGGCACTGTAATGCAGGACTGCTGCAAAAAACAAGAGGGCAGGAAAATCCTGTTGCAGTGTGACTGTATCTGCATGGATTTTGTTCCCTCATAGGCAACTCTGCTGAACTGCTGGCCATCCACAACAGCAAGGAGAATGACTTTGTATCGAGATACGTGTCGGAGAACCCATTTATCACCAGCCGCGTCTGGATCAGCACCAATCTCAGCTCCCCGGGTACGATGGAGTGATTCCTGTGGGATTGCTTCCCAAAGTGGGAGATCTGCATGTACCCTCGTGTGTCTCTGTTCCAAAGGTTTTGAACTCTCCCTTGCTTGTGGGCTGTATCTGAGGTCAGTCCTATGCACTGAAAACGTCAGCCTCAAAACAGGAGACGTATTTAATCAGAAACAAAAAGCACATTTAGTGACGGGTTAGCAGCCTTAGCCCTCGTGCAGAAAGCTGCCCTGCCCCCCAGCGTGTTCTAGCACAGATGGCGTATTCATTCTAAGCGTGACAGACGCGCATCACCACTGTGTCTTCCCCCGTGTTCCTGCTGTAGGTCAGTCAGCGGACGCTAGTGAGGTTTACTCCAACTGGGAGAGCGGCGTGGCGGGGAGCCTGCAGACCGAGCCCGTCTGCGGCGTCCTCATGTCCGCCAGGGGAGGCGCATGGAGCCACGTCAGCTGCCGGGAAGGCCTTGGCCGTGCCGTCTGCAGAGCACCTGCCTGTGAGTGTCTCCCTGTCCACCTGGTCAGGCCCCGTCTGGCTGCTCTCCGCCTTTGATACTTGTTCTTTAAAGTCTTTGTTAAATATGTTGTACTTGTACAAGCGGGTCGACCGGTTAATTCCCCAGTGGAGGGGAGTTAAAACGGCATCTGCCAAGCAGGTAATTCTGGTTGGCTGGCATCCTTGGGGCTGTTGACGAGCTCCACCTCACAAATGCTACCCTGAATGTGCCGGTCCCATCTGGTAACCCATCCCGTGTGCTTGCTCCGCAGACTCCAAAGGTTCCCCGGTCGCACTGGTCTTCTTCATCATCATCGTCGTCATACTAGTTGGCGTGGCTGCATTCATCATCTACAGGAAGAGCCGGGCCCGGTTCTCCTCGACAGTGCGGTACAAGAGGAACTTCGACGAGGCCGACAGCACGAGCATCATAACGCAGACGGAGTGAGTCGCCTGTGGTACGTGTGAAATGGAAGGAAGCCCTTCACGTTGGCGTCACGTCAGCTGGTGGCTGAGAAGCTTGCACGGGTGTGTCTGCCACCAGAATCCCTCAACGCTCCACTGGGGAGAACATTCACAGGGGGATCTGCTATCTGCTTTTAGCCCCACCCACCCATCAATGTCCCTTCACGTCAGGTCATTTGAGCAACTGCACTCCTCTCCCTCATGACTATGCAGCTGATCAGGTGTTTTTTCTTTGGCTTTTGAACAGAAGCACTGAGGATGTTCTTTTAATTTTTCTTTTTTGTGTAATTTTGTCATTTTTTCTGTGGAGGATTTTAATGATTATATAAGTGTAGATAATTTTAATTTCTTAACCCTTCTGTATGAGTGTATAGTACTCAGAGATGAGCAGCAACTTTGTCTCGCTGCGACTCGCAGAAATCGAAATACTGTCTGTCCCAGCAGATTGTGCGGTTTGACTTAGGTACGTGTTAAAATGGTGAAGTGGAATTATTTGCATTTTGCTAAGTTGTGTACAATTACAGAATCTAAAGCCATATAACAGCCAACCATAGGACTGAGTCTGCACTCAGCACGCGTCCTGCACAAGCCTTGTAATCATTGATTGAAATATTTCATGTGTAAAAGTTCATTCATAGGCCGTGTTTATATAACTGATATATGCACTAAAACTACTGCAGGTTCTGAGCACTTTAAGATTTCACTTTGTGCCCTTATTGGTACTATCTGAACTTTTAAGCACAAATATTTGGAGAAAAATGCCTAAAATTGCACTTGTTGTACAGTCGTGGGTACTTTTGTAAATAGTTGAACTTATTTTAAAATATCCGTAAAATCTAAACCAAAGATGCTTTTCAATCTTAGCAGTGACATTCCTCGTGTATTGATCAGCCTGCAAAGTCACACTCCTATTAATATGGCTCCGTAAACATAAATTATTTTTTTTTGCCTCCATTTGGTCTTCCAATAAACTTCCTTTAAAGAACACTTGAGTGGTATTTTGTGTTCTCTGGGTTTGGATCAGTATTCAGGAAGATCATTCTGGAACATTAGTTGGGAACCTTCTCCCATGCTGGAGGATTTAGGCCGTTACTGCACTTGCTAGGCCTGTCAGAGAATAGTAAGCATTATCTTTTGTCAGTGTATCCACAGTAATAATCAAGGATTAAAACATCTCACCCCAATTTGTAATCTGTCATCTTGTAATAAGTCTGCCAGTCATGGATGGAGAGCACAGGTAATGCAAAGCAGCAGAGTGAGATTAACGAATAGATCACAGGAAAGGTGAATCAACTGGCTCGCTCGCCAACCTGCAAACGCTCGACAAAGGAAGTTTCTGCTGCTGTTTGTTCGAATGTAAAAGCCCCATCCCCGGCTTGAGCTGTTGGAACTGTCATGTGGCCGTCCTGCTCATTACAGCATCAGGAGAAATGGAAAGTGCTCACAGATTTACCCAATTTGCGGGTTCTCACTCAGATTTCATCACAGTAACCATCACAGAGCCTTCACAATTAAGAGGGCAACACTTTGCAGTGAAGTACAGCAGCAACGCTATTGGTCAGAAGCACCAACTGCCACAGAGCCACATAAGGCTGGTGTTCAAAGCAAAAGTGAGAGACTACAGCTGTTACAAATGAACAGCAAGGGCAACAACCTCACCTCCATACCCCACCAAACCTACAAAAAAACCCTGAAGAAACCTATTTCCATGTCACATTTTCCAGAACGTCTTGGAGGTTTTTTTTTTTTTTTTAAGGCATAAAATTAGGCTTAAGAATTAGAATGCTGCAGCAAATCTTACCCATGAAGGACAGAAACAGGGCTTTGAAACCCAAGGTGAGCAGAACATCAGTCAGCGCTTGTTTCAACCCAGGGGGAATCTGAAGTAACCAATGAGGTACAGCCTAACACAGTGATTGACAGTGCAGAGAAATTTCTCTCAGGGTATTGTTACCCCAAACAAAACTGTCCTAGTTCAACTAAATCAGGGGTAGCCAATGTTATCCGCAATGGGCCGGTGTGTATGCGGGTTTTTGCTGCAACGCCCTAATTAGATTACTAATTAGAGGACTGATTGGCTGAAAGAGTCCTCCCACCTGGGTTTGAACAGCTGACCTACAGGGTATCCCAAAAACCTGCATAAACACCGGCCCTTTGCGGATAAGATTGGCTACCCCTGAACTAAACATTGACTAATGCTTTGTCCACACGTACACGGGTATATTTTAAAACGTACCTTTTTCTATACGTCTTGGGCTTTTGTCCACACGTAAACGGCGTCTCAGGTCACTGAAAACGTAGATTTTGCAAAACTCCATCCAGGGTGAAGATTTTTAGAAACTCCGTTTTCAGCGTCGACATGTAGACAGGGAAAACCGAGTTTTTGGCTCGAAACGTCAGATTGTGCGCCGTTGTCCACTTTGACGTCAGAGCGCACGCTGTTTGCTGTATACATTAGGCAAGCTTGAGCAATGGCGGACACGAAATAGTGCTTGAGCTAACTTTGCTGACAGGACTTCTGACATGTGTACAGATAAATGTTGAGTCACTCTCGCATTATATTTACATTTACAGCATTTGGCAGATGCCCTTAGCCAGAGCGACTTACATAAGTGTAAATATTGATCAACACAGGTGTCGGAATGTGTTCCATGGTTTTCAACTTAACAGGACTGGCAATTAGGCTTCTGATTGGCTAACAGGGCAGTGCGGTTAGAGTTATAATGCCACCTGTTGGTTTGGCATGCTCATTACAGTGCATTTTAGCAGTTTCATGTGGACAGAAGTATTTTAGAAGACAATGTTCGTGTGGACTGGGATTTTTTTTTTTTTAAACGGAGGAGGAAAAACAGTTTTAAAATATACCCGTGTATGTGTGGACAAGGCATAAAAGGGGTGTTAAGGTTTAAGTCTTGCCTCAAATTCCCCTAGAATAGGTCTGGTTTTAAGTGCTTTGTACTGCTATATTGGAGCCGTCCCAAAAAAAAAAAAAAAAAAAACAGTCCACTGTGGATGAAATAAAAGAATTCTATTTTCTGACCAGATTTGGGGCCAGATGTCCCTACAGGCAAAAAGGAATATAAGGCAGGCTACGTCTGCCGTTTCTTTAACCAGCAATTGACATATTGTACATCAGATTTTTATTTATTAAATTTTAATTATTAAAACATGAACAACCAGCTTCACCAAGGAAATGACATTTTATACCCCAACCTAAAGAGCAGGCAAAAGGTTGACAAACAGCATCACTATAATTCAGTGGTGAAAAATTGCTTTTTTCCCCCAGATCTCTCCCCCCCCACCCACAATTCAGGTAATTAAAGCAACACACAATAAGTAAAGAACCCATCTTTCATTTTTTACCTTAATTTGACAAGGGAAGGTGAATGAAAACTGGTGAAAGTCACCTTTGGGGCAAGACAATGACACGGTAGCTTTACACCAGAACTAGTGGTCAATCAGTCTATCATTCATATGAACAGACCTCACACAATCAATGGGGGTGGGGGAAACAACCTAATCACATTTAAATCAGCGATAGAACCCCTACAGGAAAACAAGTCAAGAGTTCAATGCCGCAGGCTTGCTTCTGCCAAGCTATACATAAGAAAAGAAAAGAAAGCACATCAGCACTGAAAAATTTGCCGGAAAACTCAAAAGGTCAGAGGGCTTTTCAATAATCTTCTTCATCATCGTCGTCATCCAAGTCGCAGAAGTGAATAGCAGGCCTGCGGTCTGGCACCTCTTCTTCAGAGTCTCCGTTCGAGCCTGGGGGGGGGGTCAGGTTAGGATATCCACCCCGCACGACCAAACGAGCAAACCTAATTTGTGAAATAGGTTGAGATCAGGCAAGTCAAATGACACTGACCATGATAAGATAAGAAGCCGTTTTTATTACGACTTCCGACCTGCATGGCCTAGTTTCCTGCACACTTAAGAGGCAAAATAAAGGTTCTCTTAGCATTTCAGTAACCTGCGGTACTTACGGATTGTGTGCCTTCAAGACTAAAAAAGCCCCTATCGCATTTAGTTCAGTGTCTGTGAACCCGATCTGTAACCTTACGGGGCCCTTGACACGCATGATCGATGGACACCCGGATGCAGACCACCCAGGCTGTGACACACACTTACGACCACATAAAGACCACCCAAAGGAGATTCAACATACTTTCGAGCTCGTCCATGTACTCATGAAGAGTTCTCGCCATGTTGAAAAACTGGGCGAGAGGGAGAGAGTTTTCAGCCGCATTCCTTCGCACACTCACTAATCAGACGTTAAGCAGTGAAAACCTTATTTACACGTGTAAATCCCTCACATGAGAGGTGTAGGCCCGAACGCGGCACAGCTCCCAATCTCTCACCCCGGCATCATTGGCCGCTCCCAGTACATCCGAGAAACGCTGCTCACACAGGTGCAGTAGGACCACCAGGTAGAGGCCGCAGCTTATGAACTCATTCTCTGACTGTGGGGCAGAAACAGAGATAGCAGTGAGGTTCCTCAGGGGTCCATCCATGGCTTCATTTATTTGGGGTAGTCCTCCTCCCCCTACCCACTCCTTACCCTCTCACGCATCCTGTACAGCTCATTGATGTCAAAATTGTCGATGTTGAGCTGTAGCTTCTCCTTGCACAGCTCACACGTGGTGATGGTGTCCAGGGCAGAACCTGGGAGTCGCAGTTACAGTCTCACATTAACGGTGAACGGATAGGGCCGGACCCACGTCCGCGTGATTGCACTGGTGCACCAGCACAGCCCTTACCTGAGCTGATCTTGGAGCTCAGCCACTTCTTCATGCAGTCCTGGTGAACATACTGCAGGCTCCCAGTGCACCGGCACGGCGCGATCAGTGGGTTGGAGGGTGACTCCTCCGCCATCTGACAGATTCGGCAAAGGTCACCCTCCTCATCAGACTCCTCCAGCAACAGGCTGACGGGGGCAGGGGGCAGGAATTCAGTATGGCTGATCATACCAAAAACTTACGGTATTTTTCCCCTGCTCCAGTCACACAAAGACTGAAATCAATTTCCTCCCCGTCGCGTGGGTGCTAAGCTTCCCTCCCCGGTTTACCTTTCCTTTATTTTCCGGAGCTTCTCAGGATCCCGTGAAGAGGAAGGCTTCTCCATCTCAGGGCCACTTCTCCCAGTAGCCATGATGTCCACTGTGATCATCACGTTGTCAGGCAGTGAGCTCTCCAGAGAGGGCGACACAGAGACGTGGAACAGAGAGTTGGGTGTGACCCCGGCCATCCGACGGGCTCTGCCTGCGTGCGGAGGACACGGCACAGTGGTGTTTGAGGCCCCCGTGGCCCCTGGTGACCCCACTACTCCAGCGCTTTCAGGTTCCTCCTCGTCATCCTCTCCCTCTTCCTGATCGGTGGCTTTGGTTTCCGGAGAAGCCCGTCTCCGCAAAGGGAAAGGGGAGCTCCGATACGGCTGTCGTGCCTCATCTTCCTGGAGGCCCTCCCGCCTCCTGCAGGAAAACAGAGGGGTGCAACGGCTCCTCAGGGAAGACGATAGCCAGGAGGTTCCCGCCCTTGGAGGCTCTGGGTCGGCCTCGGCGGCGTGCGTTTCCCGCACCGCGTGATGGCGACGGCGAAGGAAAGGCAGGCCTTGGGAAGAATCGGTGCTGCTATTTCTGCTACTGCTGGCGCTGGTTGGGGAGCTCTCCTCTCGCTGGGCATCGGCAGAGTCCTCCAAGGAGTCGAAGGAGCAAGATGCAGAGTCAGAGCTGCTGGAGTCCTGACTGGGCCTCCGGGAGAACAGCGTGGAGGACATGCTGCTGGCCAGACGGGAGAGCAGCTGCCTGGTGGCACATCGCCCCTCGGGACTCCCGCTGTCGGCTGCTTGCCTGCGGGGGGCACTGGTGCTGCTGCCAGTAGTCTCTGACGACCCCGCTGAGCTGGTGTACCAGGAACGGGAGCGGGATGGTCCGGCCCAAGGGGTGGCAGGTCTGCATGGGTCACGGGACAGCGGGGACGGTTCATAGTGGCCGGTCCGGCGCCGGGTCGTGGCACTGGCCTGACCCGAGGTGAAGCTCTCTTTTGGCCGGGCTCCTTGTGCGTAAGATGACACCGCACGCTCAGGATCTGCATGGCAACCAAACATGGGGGGAGGAAACATTACATAACATCACCCACACACATTTTCAGACTACCGGCACTATATATATATAGTTAGTGTGCCGTTACAGCAAATATCCCCATCTGTGGTCCAAAAAATCCTCCACAGGCTGAAGCAACTTTAACACACAAAACTGTAGTATTACACCATTGTATAGAACAAAGCATCTTAATCTGACTTTGTGAAGAATCCTTTTTATGTAATGCATCACAAAGTGTCCAATACACCAAGCAGTACAGATGTCCCTCCATCTCACTCCTGCAGAACACCATGTACTAAAACCAAGATCAAAAACACCTTAGAAATTATGCCAACTCATCACCCTGACAGCTGATCGGTTCATGCCGTCATGGTAACTTGAGAGATCAGGCCCAGTAACCATGTCTAGTTTTACACGGTTATCGAGTAGAGCCGTTTACGTCCCATTGCGCATTCAACACACGGGGGGAGCTCGCAATAACAGCGCACGCATTCTCCGCCATGCATTTATCGCCGCAACCACAAAGTGAAGGCGAAAGGTCACTGAAACGCTGAGCCAGATGCTGAGTCAGAAGTCGATACCGAATGAGCCCGGCATGAGAGCTACTAACGGGGGCAACTACCGTATTCCCATCCGGATCATTCCATTCAGCCGAACCAAAAGGAACAATGCATTTTATCAGAACAACAAGCAAGCAAATACACTTGGGGCGTGTATACGCACACAGCGAGGATGCCAGGCCAGCCGCCCTGGGGGCCTGCATGGAGAGACCATCGTGCTCCCGACGGGACCACCCGCCCTCGGAGGGAGACGAGGATGAGGATCGGGAGCGGGTGCTGCGGACCTGCCATGACGGATCTAAACAGAGGGGTCATATTGGTTATTCCCACGTACATTAAAGAAAAATAAAAGTTAAAAACAAAGTTACTCATTGACCAAACATCTCCACCCCCAGGTTAAAAACAAAACAAAATTCTCTTGCCCCCAATAACATACATATTACCACACACATGTTAAATGAGCACTACATGACAGGGCACCCCCCCACCGAGATCAGCCCATACCCGGGTTGCAGTAGGCTCCACTCAGCACGGGTGAGCATGGCTCTCTGGAGAACGGCGTTCTGCTGCAATAGGAGATCTTGGCTCTTTTCATATCGCTGTCCTGGGTTCCGTTCAGGAAGCCGGAACAGGTCCCCAGTGGCTCAGAACCACCCTATAAATTAACACCACTGATTTTCCCAGAGTTCTGGCGCAGATACTGAGCAGTACAGCTTCGAAGTTTTGAGAAAATAAATTTCAATCATTTTGATCATTCGACCAAATGCAAGGTAATTATCCCTGTTTTAAGCAGAGACTCAACTGGACAGATTGTTGGGGACTGCCCTACCAGTCTGCTCCTGCTCCCCACCGGGGAGTCGGCCCACGGGCGATCACATGACGTGACTGCTGTCAAGGCAGAGGACACCTTCCAGCTGGAGCGGCGGCTGTCGGAGATCCCATATTCTCTAGAGGAGCTGAACCTGGAACCCTGTGTCCCAAAGGGTAGTACATGAGATCACACCCAGCTCCGGGAAGGTGGCTACCTTCCAGTAAACTTGACCAGGATCACCCCAGGAAAACACAGGTGTATAACAGTGTGGATCAATTAACCAACCGTAAACTTAGCTGGTGTCCTCCATCCACCAGCAGCCGGGGTTTATTCAGAGACAACTCCTGCTGTGACTGCAGCTTTAACCGATTCAAACCACGTTGGCGAATTATCCTCAGGGGTGCTGTTCCTCAAAAAGCGCACAAACTGAAACCATTTTGAAGATAAGCTGCACCATCTCCACCCTTAATCTTTAACAGTAACAGCATCTGGAATCCAGAAGATGACCCGCTTCAAAGCCCTTAATGCTTACACAGAAGCTCAGGCTGCAAACTAGCTCCAGAAACCACGTTACAAAAGCCTCCTAAACAGAGGGGGCGTTTTTCTCCCGATGAGTCCGTTACACCCCCACAGCGCCTCGTGTGTCCAAAAGCCTCGATCTGTCGCAATGCTGTCTCTGGCTCGCATTGCCCTCAGTGAGGCATTGAGAAAAACAGCCCTGTAACCCAATCCTCGCAATCAGCTCCTGACAGGCAGGCAGAAATGTGCACGGCGACAGAGCTGGGCTCAGCTATAAAAAGACGGGCTAATATAGCTGCAGTAACCTGAATACCTGGATTCGAAAAGGTTCCTGCTCCGAGGCCGACCAACAGGGTTACTAAACAACCTCGCTGCAGAAGACGAGGTGGGAGCTTAATCCCCAGAGGAGATGACGCTACACAAGATTGGTTCTCCTCCCATGAAAGTACAATCCATAATTAGAGAATTTCAGTCTCTGTTGGATTAAATCACATTGTCTCTTGCTTAGCCAGTTTACTTCTAACAGGATGTAAAAACCACATCAAGAACACTGTGGTACCGGAACTCCTATCAATGGCCCTGTTCTGATCCTCTGACAGATCAGTGGACACATGTACACCCAGTGCAAGCACATTGGCAATATGCCAATATAGTTAGGCAAATGTAGTTAAATCATCATCTTTAGCTATCAGAGAACTGAAAAACATGCATATTCATGCAAGTCGGACAGGGAATTCCAATGATACACCGAATTCGGTGCCCCCAGGTGCAGGATCGTTAAACAATTGCAAAAACAAGTGAACTCATGTACCACTGTAATACAGAACCTTCTCCTGCATGTTCACAGTCATGAAGGAAATGGGGGGTGGGGGGTCAACCCCCTTTTCCTTCAATACCTCAAGATCGGAATCCAGCTTGATAGACGAGGCCCTAGTATACCCATCACTGGCGAGAGTTCGACCTCTGCTGTGCAGACGGCTGGTTCCCAGGCGAGTGGATGAGGGGGACAGGGAAGTCGCTCCGGGTGGTGTAAATGTAAGCCTAAAGGGTCTTGAATCCATTCCTGAGTGGGCGAGAAGTGACCAGGAATGAAAACAAAGACTAAACATATCAGAGGCATTTGCTAAAAATACTAAAATTCCTTTAATAGTTTCTTTCATGTCCAGAAAAAAAAATACTAACCAGACCAGAACTTATAACGGGGGTAATCTGGTATTTACCCGAGAACAGGTGCGGCTCATCAGAAGCCAGTAACTCTCCAGGACCGGAGTGAGAGGCCCCTGGATTATGACAAGACGCAAAGTATTGCGCCAGCCAACAAGTTCGACTCCATTACACTCCCACATTTAGCAGTGCCCACAAACACTGTCACCTCCTTGATTTATACCAGAACAGCACAGCAAACCCCGCGGGGGTCAATCAGAACATCGCCAGCTTAGGGCAACATCAACCAGGAGCAATGACATTATGAAGGGTGGGGTGTAAGTCAAGGCGACAAGGCCACGCCGTGCTCCGGTAACACCAGCATGAAGACGGCAGCTGTAAACTCACCCAGGCTTGAAAAGCAAATGCGCACGACACCAAACGCCCTTTCCCTCTTTAATACAAACATCACCTCCATTAAAGAGGTCGAAGCGTCTGTCATCTGAACCGTTAACAGAGGGAGGATTACATATCAGCAAGGGCAAACATTAACTAGCAGTCCGTGACATTAGCTAGTCGAACACTTAAGTGGAGCACAGCAACATACATAGCTGTGACTATTTATATACCAGCCAGAAGGTGGAAATGAGTACAATAACGGTATGCTTTCACTAACGTGCGCGTACAGTACATCCGGCGGCCTAAAATTTTATTTTTATAAAAGGAGAAAATGCCCAAATGTCCATTTGGTGCATTTATTTTAGCAAAAATATTAATACGATAGCCGTAATTTACCGGCCGATTACCATCAAGTCAAGCAAACAGCCAAATTACAGACGCGTTCAAGGCAGCGGTCAAACTGACGGCGCCGTTTCCCCTCACGGATTAACCTGCAGGCTTGTGATTATCGGAAACGGGGACGGTAGAGAGCCCGGGTCCTCGGAGCGCCGCAGCCGCTCGGCGCCTATGCGGGCTTTCAAGCCGGGCTGCCTTCAGCCCCGCGTAGGCCCCATTCGCCGGACGCGAAGCAGAGAGAGGGCCAGGAAAGGAAGACATTCGGCATCAGGATGCTCTTATCCGAAGCCTGCGTTCGTGCTCTTATGAGTCAGCGTTTTAAGACCTTTGACAGCGCTTCCCAGGCGAAGACCGAGACTCACCTCCAGCTTCCCCCTAGCTTCGGTTCTCTCACCATTAGAAAAATGGCGCCGATGTGTTGATATAGAGGGTGTCACGTGGTAAGCATGCCCCGCCCATCTAATTTGACCGCTGTCTCTTACAGCCAATGAACATCAGTCTTTTAGGCCAGACGTCCCTCCCCTGGGGTGGTAGCATGGTTCATGGCCTGATACATCAGTGTCTCACGATCAGCACCCCTCAGCGCAAGAAAAATGTAAAGACAACAACAACAACAGCAATGGCTGCTCATTAAGATGATTGTAAATAACACACCATGCATGTCATTATTATACATTCTTGAACAGGAAAAAGAAATCCTTTGCGTAAGCAAATAATCACGCGAACTAATTTTTTTTCCTTACCATTACTGACTGAAAGTAGCAATGCAGCCACAGGACACAGAGAAATCAGAATGGCAATTTTTAGGAAATAGTTATCTTGATACGATTTGAAATGTTAATTGAATGTGACGTGTTATGGTGATTTAATTAAACATAGGCATTTCATCAGCTTAAGTAATCATTTTTAAATAATACCGTATCAATACTTCAGATGGCAGTAGTGGGCTACAGTACGCGAAATGATAACAGAAATACGACCGATTGCTCTGTGTGTGGAGTTTGCGCGTTCTCCTGTCTCACATGGGTTCCTTTCGGGTACTCCGGTTTCCTCGCGCAGTTCCAAGACGTGCAGCAGGCTAATTGGTGTCATTATATTTCCCAGGGAGAATGACTGTGTGCGTGTGTTCCCCGTGCTAAACCGGAATCCTGTTCAGGGTGTAACCCATCCGTGTGCCCGATGCAGCCTGAGATTGGCTCCAGGCCCCCTGACCAGGATAAGCGGTTAGAAATTAGATGAATGAATGAAATAAAAATTGATGCTTACCTGCCTGCTGTTCCCATATTTTTGTCCAACAGTAATTTGTTTCCGCTATTATGTTATTTTACTTATTCATAAAACCGTGTCTTATTAGCGGCGTATTGTCGTTATTGCGGTGTAGATGTAGGCACCTATTTAATGGTAATACAACAACAAACGAAGATGGTTGTAGTGTATTAATGGAATTATATAAACCCAACTTTACCGCACGACTGACCAATATAAGCAGTTGGAAGATGGATGGATGGACCTGGCTTATCGTGCATGGTCACTTAGATTCTTTAACTGATAGCATTATACTTTTTTCATTCACTTCCATGGGTGCAGGTTTGGTTTCAGCACTGGTAGGGACCAAATCAGCCCCAAATTCCTTGCCCCCTAAACACGCATAGTATATATATTGGCAGTGACACATCTCTACCGTTCATACCTAAATCTATTTCTTGAACATATCTTGTTCACTTCTTTTACAAAGGAGTATGGGGCATACAGGACAAGGATGAGCACAAGGTTTCAGGACCGGACAAAGGAGGGCTTGGGTCTTCAGCAATGTGGGACAGGGCTCTGGAGTACAGGAACAGCGACACACTCAGGAACTGGTGCAGGGTCCTGGCCTTCAGAGCAGGTTTAGGACCCGGACTGGCGGCATCTATTGGTTTGGGATTGGAGCGTTCTGTCACAGATTGCCAGAGACAGGTGATGGGAGAGGCTGGGGAGGCAGGGATGCAGGTACAAGTAAATGGGCTGTAATGAGGTAAAAAAAATAGTTAATTAATTATTTAAAAAAAAACAAAAAGACCCCGTGTTCCCCGATTTCCTGACTGCCGCTCCTCTGTGTCTGCTCCGCGTCCCGCATACGGCACGACAGTAATACTACAATTTTCGGTACGATAATAGCCAATCTGCTTACCTAATAAACACAGATGGTGGACAACTTTCGCCAATGTGCAAATAGGCCTAGCGTTCAATTATTAAGTAAATTAATCCCAATATTAAAATTATACGTATGCCTACCTTATGATTGGTAGAGGCAAACGGAGTCAAAAACGGGAAACTGATCAATAAAAATGAACAAGGCTAGTTTCCAAAACTTTTCCATAACTTTTCCTCTCTATCCAAGAATTCCACAAGTTATCCAGGGTCTGGAAAAATTATTTCAAAATTCCAAAACTTTTCCAGGTTTTCCATGACCGCGGGTACCCTGATTGAAGGTGATGACACAATTATATGCAAGATTAACTGTGTACCAAGCAACAACAAAGAAACCGAAAGATCGATTTTTACGTCGTTATTTATTGAAGGGTTGCGGAAAATTGCACGAAAGACATCTCTCTCGCACACACACAAGCGCGCATGTATGAAAAACACACTAGTTGTCAAAACTGTAACATCTGATGTAACATCAGATCTGAGAACTCTATCAGATTTGAATTAACTTAGTAGAACTTAGGTCTTCTTTTAACCTAATTTTGTCTAAAATGAAGTAGAGCAGACCATACTTAACCGTGATATTTCACCAAACTAGTAGCTTATCCTACAAATTGAAAACTCCAAAATTGAAAAATATACGCCGACCCCATTTACAACACGTTTTGATCGATATTGAAATGCGTTTTGTAACTTTTTTGACCCGCCCACCCATACCCACGATATTTAAAAATGTCTGCCCTAAAACCGCCCGTACCGGCGGGTCACGGGTCGACCCGGCCGCGCATCACTAGTATATACACACATCTGTACTGCATATTATGCCTTCCGTTTGGGCGGATCTGATTTTTACTAATGTTATAGCTGGTGTGTACCTGTTCGATGCAGTCATTAATTGTTTGATACGGCGTACGTTTTTCTTTAGAACCGATGACCTTAAACATTTATTTTAATCTCGAGAATAATAAAGTCGTTAGATCACCAACCAGTATTGTCAACCTTGCTAAATTTCTCTCAAGGCATTTTTTTTGGCGGCGCTGAAAACGGTCGTTTTTTGTAGCTTGATATATTGATCCCTGAAGACGCGCTATTATAAATTCGAGGTATATCTTTATCCGTTCGTGCTAATAATCATCATGAATGCCGTCTTGTGCGCTTAAAATAGCAGTTTATATGCTCACTTGATTATTACCTGGACAGAAACCAAACCACATCGTGATCCTTTTTAAAAGTAATTGAAAACCTTCCGATCCCGTCTGACCACAGATTCTCATCCTAAATTATATGTGGGTATATATTTTGCCTCTCATTTATTTTCTTGAAGCCTGTTCAGTTTTTCACGCTGTAAAATGCAAGTTGACAAAATGTTTTTCATTTCACCTTCGCACAAACGAGTTGTTTGGAGACGAGAGTCCAATAATCTTGACGTTTTAGGGTATATTCACATAGGTTGCCTTTAAATATCCTGACAAGAAACAGTTACATCTCACTTGAGTAGAAGTTCGCCTCTGAAGACGATCCTTTGATCACACGCCGAAGAAACTGCTGAAGTGGGAGTTCGCCTGCTGTCACGTTAATCCCGTGGATTTAATTGCAATAAAGTAAAACAAATGTTGTGTGAAATACGTCGTGTTGTAAATATAGGTCTAACCTTTCAGAGCAGGTCCTCACCAAGTGCCTTTTTTCGTCCTTTCAGCTTCCAAACGTTATTTGATAATCTCGTTGACACGTATCCAAACACTGTGCAGGTTTTATTGATTGTGTTTATTGCTTAAATATAATTGCACACTTAGTTGTTGTTGTTATTACTATTAATAGTGCTAAAATATGCAATTATTGTTGTTGTACCGCAGTTTAAATGGACTTCATATTCGTTCATTTACATTCTGCACAGACTACCTTAAATCCGACAAGTTGCCCCGAAAAGCCAGTAACCCCGCTTCGTAGTACAGGCCACTGCTGTTCTTGTTTTAACTTCTCCATTGGTGATACCCGTGAGAATCACCTTGTGACATTTCCTTCTCAATCCCCTAAGAAGCAGGCAGTTTATTTATGAAAATGTTCATATTGTCAGGATCGGTGCCCAACTGGTCGTGTCCCATGTGTTTTGTCCCTGTTTGGCCAGCAGGTGTCGCTGGCCATCCTGTTCCTGCCTCTGTCTTGTTGCCCCTTAGGCCCTAGTGTGTTTACCTGCTCTCCAGGCTGATGCATGTCTTAATAGGCTAAGTGGCTGCTCACTATTCCCAAATCCCCTTTTGTGGTTGTGCGTTTGAGTCTGGCCAGAGGCCAGCCTCAACTAATTATTATTTAATGCCTGTTGTTTTTGGAGTTCTCCTGGTTTAATGTTTCTATGGGTATTTCAGTTACGGTTTCTTGTTTTACTCATTGTTTTCTGTTCATTCAGTTATCCTAGTTTTGTTTTCCCTTAGAGTTTGGTCCTTTCCCCCTATTTGTTAATTGACCTCTCTGTGCCTGTTGACTGTAACTACCCCACCTTGCTCATGCGATTAATGATCAGTTGATTGGGTTGTCCTCGCCTGGTCCTCCTTGCTCCTAATTCTGTGTAGCTACAACTGCCCCTTGTTAGTATTTGTGATCAGTGTGTTTCAGTGCCTGCCTTTGATCTATTTGTCAGTCAGTCATAGTGTTCGTGTTCCTGCATGTTTGTAGGTCTGCTCCCACTCCTGCTCCTTGTTTTACACTGGTCCTTGGTTGCACTTGATGGTTTCATTCACACCTTGGTTCATTCTTTATTTTTCCTGTTTGATTTTGAGCCCTCCTAGAACCTTTATTTTCTGCTCTTCTCTGGTGTGTTCAGTGTTATTAATAAAATCCCTGCCTCTCAGAGCCAATCCCTGGATTGTCGTCTTTTCCCCGGCTGTGCCTTGCCCCGTCATAACGCATACATTCTTACAGAAGAATCAACGTAGGCCTATGTATGAAAACACTGTTCGCACCAACACTGTATGTCAAATTTATAAAACCTTGTGTATCTCAGGGTACACATCGCTCAGATTTATAAATCCTGCTTACCGTATAAATACTTGTATGCGCGCTAAGAGATCACTCCATTCCTACCCAGAATTGGCAATGCAAATTAGCCACATGTATATATAAATGCACATATAGGCCACGTTTGTAATGCCATTTTAGAGACAATGGAGCCACAAACGAGATGAAAAAAAGGAATTTCTCAGAATGTGAAGTGCGAGCTTTAGTGTCCAAGGTAGAGGAACGCCAAACCATGTTATTTGGTAGTACATCTGTTGGTGTGTCAAACAACAAAATTGTCGAATGGCAGCACGTGACTGCCGCTGTTCAATCAATCAATCAATCATTTATTTGAATACAGCACTTTATAACACTATAGTGATCAAGGTGTTTCACAATCAAGAATAAAAATATAAAAATAGGAGGTAAAATAAAGACTGGGTAAAATAAAAACAGAATACGGTGTCACGGAAACAATATCATACAACACAATGCATAAAACACAATACAATGTTGAAAGACACAGCAGGGGGTGCGTGAAACAGAGTAAAATGTCAGCCCCAACTAAATATTAAAAGCTTTCCGGGATGAGCAAGTCTTGAGTTTCGATTTAAAATGGTCGCGATCAGAAATGGTACGAATCTCAGGGGGTAGTTTGTTCCAGAGACTAGGCGGAGCTACACAGAACGCTCTATCTGCCCATTGTTTGTATTTAGATCTTGGAACTTCTAATAGAAGTCAGTCTGCTGATCATCTCCTGACGGTTCTGCTGTGTCTCCTGACGGTTAATAATTCACATAAATGCGGTCAGCTCAACAAGCCGGACAGTGATAGATTTTTTTTAAAAATGGGTGAATTTAAAATCCATTGAACCTGTGTTCCTCTTCTCTAGGTGGAAAGCTGGACATTGCTGAAAATTGCATTGCAATATTTGCCTGTACGTCCACACCAGGGAAACTTAACACTGTATACTGCCTTGATAGCCGAATACTACAACTTCAGGAATAATGGAAGTCGGTGTGGGCTGGGACACCCCCGATCTGTCAGCCACTTCTCGTTGTTATGTTCCTGTTGCCAGAAACCCAAGGGTCGACAGTACTTAAAGATGGAATGACATGATCTCGTAATGTAGGTTGTTCAGGAGCTGGGGCTACAAATCATCTTTGTAAAAATAATCATGGTGATCTTTAAATACTCACTTCCTTCATATTTGGCTGCGTTAAATGTCCTCTAACAAAGCTAAATATGCCGTGATAATGCTGTGTGTGGCATACCTACCGACAGGCATTTTTGTAGGCCTACCTATTACATGTGGCTACACAGGTGTTGATGCCTATTTTGACTTTTCAATAGACACACCTCTAACTTAGACTGTACGCAATAAATATATTGGTATATATAATGTCCTTCATTTAAACCAATGTTGATTCACTCAATATAACTACTGAATGTTAGTTGCATATCAGACATAAAAATCTTTCTGCATTTCATCAAGCACTAAAAATAAGCTAAACTTGAAATGCAAATTAGATTCACATTTATATCTGAACTGTAGATGTCACCTTTCCCCCCCCCCACCCCCAATTTCCCCTAAAACGTTCGTACGCCTGTTCTGCACCATTCATAAATGTGCGGACTATTTCAGGATAGGTTTTTCTTTTTAAATCCCAAAATCTTCGGATAAACGTGCGTATGAATGCTTCTCGCCCTTTTCGTTAGTAAGAAGCCTTTATAAATGAGACTCCAGGTCCCCTGATCAGACGCGTGTGTAGTTGGAAAACGCCTAACTGCGGACACTTCTTCCTCAGAAAATAGTGCGTGTAGCTCGAAAGCATGAAGAAAAAAATATTTTGTTTTTGTTTCCTTATGGTTTTGCGTGTGAGAACATTTCCTTTTATTTCACTGTAAGTAAAATGAGTGACTAACAATTAAACGGAATATCGATACAGGCCTAGTGGACCTGTGCTGTACTGTAAAATTCATGTTATTTTATAGCAGGATTAAAAAAAATGTCTGCAAGGCAGCATTGCAGGAGATATTTTTAAATTGATGTTTTCTTTACGCCTGAAGGCGATTATCATAATTAATTGTCATGTTAATGTGGAAACAAAAGTCTTTCTCAAGATCCTTGAAAATGATTGGGCCCGTTCACATTGTAATTACATTGTCTGACAAAGCTCTTTATTTTCCAGACAGACTTAGGAGCGTGTAGTCCATCATGCTTCCCCATTTTTATCTGGCGTTTTTTAAGGGGGCGGCGTATATCTAGCAGTGACTTATAAGCGACCTATCGCCATTTGGGATTATTTTTGAAACGGACTGTTTTTTGAGCAATAGCACCGAGTGGCTATTGCACATTTATCTGGCCAAGAGAAGAGCTGTGTTTTCTGCGACCTGAAATAGCTAATTAAAATAGACAGCGTTGAAAAAACGCGGAGCGCTAACAGAGAGTGACAGTTGGTATAAAAACTGTTCAGGGGCCAGGCTGAGCGCAAGACATGAGGATGACAATGGGCTGCCATTAAAAAAGACCAACCGGCAGCCACAGCAAACACGAGATGTAGCTTTGCATAAAATGCGCTCATTAATTTACGGCTCATTATTCTATACGCTGTTGTCTCAGTTTTAACGTTACGGTGAATCTCAACACCCGTCCTCCAAGGCTGACACTAAAACAATCGCGCCTGAGGTCATTTCAAGTGATTTCATTACAGCGCTATTTATAGGTACCTAATATTTCACATTTTACATGTATAATTTACAGGTGCAATGAGGCCATTCTGTGTTCCGCGGACGATCAATATGTGTTTTTAAGACGCTAGTATCTTTATAAACTGGAGATCGGCTAAACGATGTTGACAGTTAATCAAAGTGTAAAAGTTGCATTTCAGGAAAAAAACATCCCAGGATCACCTTGCAACCTTTGTTAAGTATTGTTCTGTATAGCGTAGAGGAACGTTGCCTTACAGGATAGCAGTGAAGGTGGACCATGTCATTATCTCATCTCACTTCCATTCCAGGTTACATTTCATGTCCTTTGTTGCTTTAGACACCAATACTGTCTCCTCATTTGTTTTTTTCCCAGATTTTTCTAAGCAGAGGTAAACAGCCGTTTCCCATGGTTCACCTGTTTCCCATGGTGCACCTGTATCCCATGCCGCATCATGTTCCCTGCTCGTTCTCTGTCCCGAAGCTTGTCCAAGAAAACAAAAAATGAACTGCGGCTGCTGTTAATTTCACTGCACTCTGGAAAGGTCTTTAAAAGAAGGAGCAAAGTTATTGAAATAACCCCGTTTCCTGGGGCTACGTTTAGTTCAGTGCATCTTACTTTCATACCCTGGCTCAAAGTTACAAAGAATTATAAGCTGTTTAAGAACTAACTTCAGAAAACAAATATAATAATACTGACAGCCATGCCATTGGATAGCGTTATACAATACCTCATAAATGCATTTTCAGTTTCTGAGTGAGCAAAGTTTGGACAACTCTAGTTTAATGAAACTAGGGGTCCTATGTAATTTAACTGTAAAAAATTCCTGGTGTTTTGTTGTTATGCTTGTATCTAAGGTAGCTGCAGTAGTAACGTGTTCTGCATTCCAGAGACACTTGCAAACTTGAACGTTGAATATTTTAATTTAAAGTGGTCTTATACTATTAATTAGTCTTATTACTACATTTTATAATATCAAGCTCGCTTACTAATGGAATGATTTCTCAACAAACCAGTTTTCTTTTGGTAGTTTATTTCTCATAAACAAGTGTGTTTGATTCTCCTGTTCACATACACCCCAGATCAGCCAACTAATCCTGCCTGACAGATCTGTGATGGTTTTACTTCAGTGCTTCACCAAAACACCATCATGTTAATGCAGGTAATGTTTTTTTCTGTATAGCAGCTGACTAATCCCTTGATTTATTATATCTGAGAAGATCTGGAACAGAGGAACAAGGAGAAAGGCGTATATATAGAGCATCTTAACATTTTTAGACCAGTCTTCAAAGAGAACTGCATCATATTTGACGAAGCGCAGTAATGAGTGTGACTCGTACAAACAGAGGAAAGGCCAGTCCAGACTGGCGTTAGTGCGCCATTTCCGCTGCAAGACCAGGCACATGATCCAGCCAGAGAGCGAAGGCCGGGGACTGATCAGTCACCTCATCTCACATTTCATTAAACGTCCGCATGTGTCTTTTTTCAATGTCCCTCCCAAAGTCATCATTCATGAGTGCACTCAAGGACTGCAAAATTTACATTGTGTTTAATAATTACTTGCGAAAGAACGACGTGTTTTCAGACACGCTCCAGACAAGCTGTGTCTCAGATTTGTTCTTGCCGTCTCTGAGTAACGACTGACATCACTGGGGCTGGTCATCGCGCGTGCGTTCTGATGTAACCGCACTCTGCACCCTCCGGCGAGTCTCTGACCTTCAGCTCCGGTTCGGAATCCCACGGCAGAAGGCGTGAAAGACGACAGGAGTGCTAATCCATATCCCGCCCCCCCACCACCACCACCACCACCACCACCTCCACCTCCACCTCCAAATTAGAAGTGTATCTCCAAATGCTCTGATGTCACCCGACTTCCTGCTGTTGTCTAGCACGGAGGTCAAAGGTCAGCATATTCCTCGTTGGAAATGAATTCCTGAGGGTCTGGGGTCAAATAATTCTCTAAGTGTGCAGAACTGGAGAAGTCTGAAGTATCTGAACGGGGCCTTTATTATTACCATTTTGTGGTGCAGAGTAATGTGAAAATTGCAACGTTTCATTGGTGATAACAACAAGTTTTGACTCACTTAAAAGCTGTTTAGTTCCTTACCTCAAAAATGGATCTGATGGGAAGAGACCTAAGAGAATCTTCTTTTGGCCACAGTTTGCTTACAGCAGTATGTGATGACATTTTCATTAGTTTCATGCGAAACATTTGTTAAAATCATTGCTTTTAAATGAAGAGAAACAGTAATATAAAAACAGCCGCCTCTCATTTGTCCTCAAAAATCAGCATGTCCATAAAAACCACATTTCATTTAATGCGTGTCATATGCCCTATAAACGCATTTATAAACTTCTTTATTTTAATTATCATAATTTACTTAATTATGCCATTAAAAGCATGTTCTAATAAGAATAGTTACATAATCACGTGATTAAAATTACGTTTAAGCATACCACAGTGTTGTGCAGAGTTTGCATCTGGAAAACAGCAGATATCATACCTTCCGGATTTCCTACTTTCTCTGCATTTCGCTCAGTCTGCTTTCAAACTCTGCCTGGGAAAAAAATGGCAGAACTGAAATTTGATTTGTAAACATCACACACACGCGTATTGGGGTTGTGTGAGCCTCTGAAATCATCAGCATGACAGGCGCCCCCCCACGGCCCTTGAACGGTGCTTTTGATGCGCAGTCAACATCGAAAGCCGGTTCATTTTCCAATACTCTAACAATTACTGCGGGTGTATTGGAGAATTATGCAATAATTTGGAGAACATTTCCAGCAGAAATACAAACAGAAGCAGTGATAGAGGAAAAATAGATACACATATATAGAGCACATACATTCTGTCTAATTATATGAAGACATACATTCACCAAGACGCCCACGGGTACCGGCACTCTTAAACGAAATTAAATGTGGAGCTTGACAGTAATTTATTCACAACATACCGTATTCTAATACAATAATAGATCTGCTGCGGGCTGTTTCGAAGGTTATTCAAAACATTGAAACATCTATTCAGTTTAATTTGTTTTTAATTTGATGCAGGTTAGTAATATAATATTAGGAGACTATTGTCTTTATTACCGCTAATAGCTAAAGCGTATGAGACAGAGGCATGGCGTGAACGACTCTGGATTAAATTAAGTATATAAAAACCTTAGGCCACGACTGCTTTGAAAGACACTGTTTGTAGCTCCCGGAGAAATTTGTGTCACAAAATGAAATGAAATACGTTGGTGGCGCTGGAAGGTCCTTGTTTTAATGGAATTACACAATGCGCTGCAGTGAGATGATTAAAATCTGTATTCCTCGCACGTGTCCGGCACAAAATCAATAACGGAGAGCGCAGCCCTGTGGTCCGATGGCCATCGCTAGCTGCCCTGAAACTAATAGAAAAGTAATAATTAAAAATGAATCGCCACATTAATTTGTTTTCCATCGGACTCAGAAAGGGATCATCCACACAGGCTCTTTCAGTGGTTCATTATACTTTCTAATCAAGACGCTTTTAAAAATCCCTTTTAAGGAGTTGGGCCGGGTGCCCTCCCACCTCCTTATTGTGCGCTTCCATTGCAGTCATTGTACTTGCACTTATTATGTTACAAATGACCGCGGTACGGCTACCATTCTCCCGGCATGCGAGAGGGGGCCAGACCCACGAGGCGTTGTGTAATGAAGCGGCTCTGAGCGCGCTCCCCAAATGCTGTCGCTAATGAAGATTCTCCCGTACAATAAAAAAAAAAAACTGCGTCATCCAATCATTTTGCCGACCCCAAGCCCACCACCGTCCCGCCACTTCTCCAGCAGGGACTCCATGAGACCTGGCCTCCCCCCTTTACCCCGCCCCCTTTCAACTGCAGATTCTCCTTCTCCGGCCTGACCACCATTTCTTCACTTAGAAGGAAAAGAAAAAAAAATCAATGAGCAAACAAGATGGTGAACAGGCGCACAAAAGCGTCTTAAATTCTAAAATCCGAATGACTCAACCCTACTTATTCAAGAGTGACTTTGTAGACGAATTACTATATCCAATTAACTGTAATGCGAACAATTAGGTCTGAGTAAATAAATACGTCTGTAATGAAATAATAATTGATTTCAGAAAAAGCTGAAATTATTAAATGTGCCTCTCAGTCTTTCGTTGACCAGATAATGTTCTCGGAACTCAATCCAAATTCAAAGCGCTACATTAAACAACGTTACCCTATAACCGGGTCACACAGTATCTTAATTACATTTCTTTTGGGGGATTCAGAATGGATCTTCTAAATGCAATTTGACTGTCTTGACACTAAAGCTATGCTAAATATGTCCCCCTCATTTCCTGTAATCGGTCGGTCAATAAGCAAATAAATTCGAGACAAGTCGCATAAATGTAACGCTGCCGCTATTTGCACAGAATTAATTTGCCTTTCTACTGTGAGTCCTGATTGCATCATATTCACAGATGAGCTGGTTTTCACTCTCCGGCTATTGTCTGAGGGCGATCTGCAGAATGTATGAGGCTGACTGTGCCCAAAACTAGGTCTAAAGGTCTCAGCCAGCCTGTTGCTGAATTTTACATGCAAATACACACACACACACACACACACACAAGTCACATATCCTTATGGGGACCGCTCATTCATTTCAATGGGAAAAATGCTAACGCTAACTATGACAACCTTAACCCCTACCCTGCCCTAACCATAACCATAAGTAACCTAACAAAATACAAGAGTTTTTGCATTTTTAGTTTTTTCATAGCAGTCACCAATTTTTATAAAATAGAGTTTTCCCTTCTGGGGACCAGGAAACCGGTCCCCATAATGGAAAAAACGGATATTTATCACGTTTTGGGGACATTTTATGTCCCCATAAGGATAGGTAAACCCGCTCACACACACACACACACACACACACACACGTACAGGCAGAGAATGGGGAAAAACTCAGATTAAGCACAGATGGCAGCCTTTGACTAACTGGAGTTACGCTATTAAATAAATGACAAATCTGAAATTGTCCAGATGTAATTAAATCAAAAGATCATTGGGCTCCCATTTGAAATGATGTCTTCCAGGTCTATTTTATATGCAGATACATTACAATATCCAGGATTGCACTTCATATGTTGGATTTAAAATGGCCACTCGGTTTCCCCCTACAGTGATTATGAGGCACGAGGTCAGATGAGCATGTGTCAGTATTTATTTTTAGCGATTTTGGGCGCAATTCCACAAATAGCATGCATTCACATTTTGTATAATATCCAGTGGTCTGACACGCGTATGCTGATACTTGCAGAATTATTTCAAGTATTATTTCAAGTGTACCTCCCAGCGTGAAACAAGTGGGGTTCGCTAATTCCTTCTTTAAGATATCACAACCGTATTAATTCTAATAATAGTATAATATTTCTACAATAATTTAAAAAAAAACGTAATCTCCCTGCCCACGAGTCACGTTTAAACCAAAAATACATTAACCGCGTAACATGGGTATTAGCTTAATGCATTACTTCAGAGCACACTGCCCCCTAGCACAGACTAATGCAAACATTAATATAAACGCTTGGTTTCTGGTGTAGATCTTGTGTTATTCTAATACTCTCTGCCTTATTGACATATCTGGCATGCTAGTTTCTGTTATATATCAAAGTCAAAGTATTGTTTTATGTTTGTTTGTCAGCCGCGTGATGTCTTTACACATCAACTTAGTACTTTACTAATGTGGAAATATTTTATAACAAAATATTATCATTACTAGCGACCTTGATCAGGAGAAGCGTCTGGAAGATGAATGGGTCGATTTTATTATTATTACAGATTTTTACTACAAAAATAATTAGGTTTCAGTAGCATATGAACTTTATATCATTATTGATTACTAATATCCATATATTCTCGCTTTTAAATATAACATAATTCAGCTCATCCTTGTCCCATGTATTGTCATTAGCCTTTATGTGTTTCCTTAATTGTGCACTATGCAATATCAAGTTCTATGCTGACTTTCAAGAGTTCGCATAGATGCTGCTATTGACCAGGATGCTGTTTACGGAAAATAATCTATGGCAGATAGCAGTCTTAGCTGGATGTCTGCGTGATATTTTAACGCATCTTTTTTTCTTCTGCGGGCGATTTTTTTAAGGCACAGACAAAGCTTAAAAGCGTCGGACATTCACTGTCATTTATTGTAAATTAGTTAGCCGCCGCTATTGCAATTTTATGAAATTTAAGTTTTCCTTTTTATTATTATATTAATGTAGTTGCGAAGAGATTGTTAGCTGACGTCATTTCAGTTCCTTGAAGTGAAGCTGAATAAACCTTGAGAAGAGTCTCCTTCAATCTGCCGTTGGTCGCTATCTAACACTAACACACACACACATGCATACACACTCACTCAGTCACTCAGTCACACAGACTCAATTACTGCTCAATTCCCTTCTTTATCATCTCCGGCTACCGGCCTCTATCTAACACGAAACCGAGAAGGAAAAGAGACATAAAGCTTACTTGAAATAATACTTGAAACCAAGTCGGGGGAGGGGGGGAATACCTATAAGTCTAGAAAGCAAGGTAAGTTTTAATTTCTTCTAATATACGCGTTTGGCTGATACGTATCAAAGCCGTCCAGCACACTGGAGACTCAATGTTGTGCAGCTTCCCAGTCCGCAAGATTTCTTAGCCAACATTAGCAAGCTAACAAGCTGTAGTTGTCTCTTTTCGTGCGATCTTTGGCGTGTTTGATACAAACTTATTTATTCCACGATACGGCGGAATACGTACGTGTAGCTGCACATAGCGTGACAAAATATCGGTAATTAAATGTATAACTTTAAGTTTGGACCAAGTCGATCTTGTCGCTTTTGATCAAGGTGGTTAAAGACTTGGGATCACTCGGCGTGAATCGTCATTGTGTCCTCACTCGTGCGGTTAAACTGTTACATAAAAGAAAACAAACAAACAAAAACATGTTTCACATGTGTAATAGTGAGTTCTTACACATATTGCCCGCGGCTTATGTTTTGTTCACACTATCGTGGTTCGCTTTTAGTTTTAAATGCATTAAAAACCGATGCGGGAATCGATGGGAGAGGAGCACCTCGGTCACATTATTATGTCTATTCCAGATGATGACAAACACCTAACAGCTCTGCCGTAAGCAAACGGCACTGTTAAGTCACAAATTAAGCATCTTATATTATTAAGGATAGAGAATGTGCTTTTATACGCGTGCATTTTGTATTTTATCCAAAGAATTTTTCCCCGTTCCCCAGCAGACCGCTCTGCGAGTTCGGAGGCTTTTTTTTCTCCTCTTATCTATTGTGTTGCTTCCTTATAAAGAGAAGCAGCTGCAGCCGGCTGAGTTGTTGAAATTTATCCCTTTGTGTATATTACAATATCCTCCATTTTTTCCCCTCTGCCCCCTAAACAACAAGGCTCTCGCCATCTTGGGTCACTTTAATTCCTGGATCCTTTTCATTTAAATTTATTTATTTCCCAAACACTCGGATCCATGCCCCCAAACACTGAAAGTTATGAAATGTTTCAAAGGGACACGCTGACGTCATGTGAAGTTTAAGTAAAATTTATCCGTGTCGGTCGTGTCGCCTTTACGCTGCGCTGCGGCGCGGTGTTTTGCTGCAAAGGGGAAATCTCTCTCGCAATTGCGGAGTGCTTTTTGATCTGATGAAGGGGGCCATCAAGAAATGCCTGTAGCAATATTATTACTATTATAATTTGTGCGGGTGACAGGTTGGGAGAGGGGGCACCCCACGAATGTGACGATGTTATTAACGGCTTTGCAAACGTTTATACGTGGAAGTTGTCAGATTGGAAATGTAACCTTCATGTATTTATTTTTGTGGTTTTGTGGTGGTTTATATGAAAATTTCATGTGGCCCCTGGGCGTTTGGAAATCAATATATAGAAAAACAATTTCTTCGAGTTATCCAGTTGCTGTACGAAATTATACCCGAACAATTATTTACTATAAAATAAATTGAGTCGATCCGAACAGGACTCTTGGAGTGGATGTTGGATGAATTTATAGCAAACTGGATTGAGCTCTTTGATGCGTATAAATAGTGCAGAAAAACACGCAGTAACAGTTACTCGGTGTATTTTTCGCACGCATCGTCATGCCACGGTTCCTGGATGAAACCGCAAGATAAAAAAGAGGAAGTGTGTACTTTTTGTTACATACGGTATTACTTAGGTGCATTTACAAGGGCCTCAACAAATTGCTTGTTTGCCATGGATTTATTTTAAACGTATGGTGCTGTGGCATCTTTAAAAACGGCTTTGTACGTGAATACACGCATATGGGAGCTGCTCCTTGGGGTTTTGGCGAACCTTCTTCCGTGGCTGTAAACGCAAGACCAGCTTTCCGGCCTCTCCCCTTCTTTAAGGGTCAGAGTGAGTGAAGACGTGAAGATTTGCTGCGCCAGATGGGACCATTGTGCCGTTTAAGTGACCTCAAGAAGAGGGGAAATCTTGTTTTCATAATGGTATATTGTAGATTTTTTAAGTAGGGTAGAAAGGGAATGCTTTAACATTGTTTTAACCCAGGTTCCCACCTGCAACTAATCCTGAACTGGAAGTGAAACGCTAGAAATTGACAAATGACCATTTTTTTAAAGGAAGAAAAAAAATCTGTGATCTGGGCTGAGTGGGATTGAATTTCGAAGGGCGCTTAGATCGAATTTCAAAGTTAGGTTCTCCGGAGCGTTGTTATTTGAACGAAGGCATACCTAAGATCATGTTAGATATCTTTTCAGGTTGCATTCAGCTCTGTTACTCTGGCACCCCCCCCCCCCCCCCAAGGCAAACCAGTGGGACTTGGCCAGGCCTACGCCGGACCTGTAAACTGGCTTTATGTTCATGATGATTACGGCGTTCAGTGTCTGTGGTTTACGTGCAGGTTATGTACCACATTGCTGTCCTTGTTCACCAACATGACGCTTAATAATCGCTGTATTCGAATACTAAGCTGCCACTGACCCCATTGTAATTGGCTTGTAGGTTTTGCTCGTATCTCAAAAGGAGACTGACCCATATTTCTTTAATGCCTGGCCATATGACAAAAAAAAAAGGATTTAAACTTTGCTTTTACTCTGAAGCATCGGCAGACTTCAAACTAGACAGCTTGGGATTTGTAATGAAATTCTAGATGCGCTATGTTAAATTTGATATTTCCCGTCGAAGATGGCAGGGGCGAAACCGCATGTGGGTCCAGACCGGCGGCTACAGAACCAGGCCTGGCCCTCCCAGCGGGACTGGGTCTCTGCAGTCAATCTTAGTCGCTTCTGGATTGTAGTCAGGAACAAAATTCCGAACTTTTGACTCGGGGATCCGTGCCTTCCTGCGTGTTCTGGTCACCATCATGGTTTCCTGGTTTTTGCCCCCCCTCCCTGAGTGAGTTGGCGCAGAGAGGTAGCCTGTCTGTGTAGCACGTCCCTTAATGATATGCTAATCGCTGCACCTCTCATTTCTTTGTTTGGATATCAGCCATGAAGCTGAAACCTGCAGGAGCAGATGTTTTGCAGGATTTCTGCGTTGCTGCTGCTCTCTCTTATGGGAGCGTGATTCCCTTTTCACTGCTGGGTCGCCTCGACAGCTCACTGTTTATATGTGTGTTTGTGTGTGTGTGTGTGTGTCTTTGTGCCATGAAGAAACCGTTAGTGCTTTTGGCTGGCTGAACGGGAGCCCGCTCCGACACCCTCACGAATAAATGCCAGTGGATGTGTCTGCGTGCCCCCCCCCCCCCCCGAAGATGCAGGGAGGGCACCGCAGACAGGTTCCTGTTTCCGTGAGCTAGAGGAAGTCTGTCTGTCAGGATTTGTTTGTGATGTGTGTATTCTTATTTTCTTAAGGAATGTATGTTAGTGTTTTTTCAATCATGTCAGCGAAGAGAAGCAAGCAAACAAAAAAAACCCCGAAGGTTAGTCTGACTTACATTCTCAGAGCTTGGGAATTTAAAAAATAAAAAAAATAAGAACAATACTTTTACAGAACATTAAGCTGATGTTTTCTCTACCTGGGGAAATGGGAAAGCGCGGAGTTCCCCGCCACGTACGCTGCCTTCAAGAATTATAAATAGACGTAGATAAGCCTTATTTGCATGTCTGCCGAAGTTGCGTGGAACATTTGCTGTGGGTTAAGCTGATTAAGGGAAATCAGGATTTGAGGGCCTGGCGCTGAGGCTGGCCGGGAGTGCCGAAACGCGGGCGTCAGCAGGGCCCGCGACCCCTTATGTACTGCGAGGTGCGGCGTTTAATCCCTCCGGTTTGGGGGGGGGTTTAAACGGGCGTGTCAGCAGAGCCATTGTGTCCTTTATTGCATGTGTTTCAAATAGCTCTACCTGTACATGTTTTTCTTTTTTTTTAACGAATGATACCCGAGGCCCAGCTGCCTTGCGGAGTGCAGCTTCAGGCCACGGGCTGTTTTATGGGGATTAAGCTTCATGTCCTTCATGTCCCACACCTACAGCTACTGCTGCAGAGTCCCGCTAATTTTCCAGATGCCTGCTGTGGTGACGTGGTGCCTGTCCAGGTCTCTGAGGCCGTTAAGGGGGGGGAGGGGGCTCCTCAGGTTCCCTAGTGTGGTCATGGGGCCCCTCCCATTTTCTCCGTGAGGCCTCTGGCACTTCAGATAGGCAGCATTTTTGACATTTTTCAGACTTTCGGGCTAATGGACAGAACCTGTGTGGCAAACTATCTGTAATACTTTTGTAGTAAGGAAATACAGCGTAGTGTTTACTGTACATTTTTATAAAATAATGTAGAAAATTCTTTAAAATACTTTTACCATGACATGATCGAATTATTAGTCTTTATGACTTCATTCATATTTAACTTATTTTTTATATATATCTATATATATTTGAGTGTTTTCACTAGATGTTCGCAGTAGATTCCTGAAAGTGGGGACAAAAATCCAGAAAGTTCCCAAAAAAGTTTAAGATAACAACATAAACCATGGAAGCATGTGTTACACATTTGTAGAATGACGTCCGTCACGCCAATTTAAATTTACCTTTCAATCCAATTCCGTCAAATCATTTCTAACCAGAATACAGCATTTTCATTTCATTTCTCAAAGCCACGTTAAAATGGGATTAATGTGAAAGTGTTGACTTAAAGTATATATGAAATGTCGAGTCAGTTATCTGAAACACAATTAATAATATTTCTGCATTGTTGTGACGGCCACTGGCATTTCGTGACCTGGGTATATGTTTGCAATGATTTTTTTTTGTCAGATGAATCATAGCCTCAGATTGTTACAACTGTAAAATGCCGACCCTGTCGTCCTGCTTAATTAAGATTGATATTAGTTTTATGTCTCTGCTATCCAATGAAAAACATGTATCTCCAAAAATCGATTATTTCAGGTGCGCGCAAAAATGGATTTTCTCAAAAACCAGGCCTACTTTACAAAATGAACCCAAAACGAGGTAATGAGACGCCCATGGCCCCAGAAATCTGTGATGCCAGCCAGCAAATGGTTTGTTTGAAATGGACCTACGTGAAGTGTTGTTAGCTAGGCAAACATGTCAGCGTCAACAAGATACAAACTAATCTTGCATTGCATTCACAATTACCAATGATGTTAGTTACCGGTCGAATTATGAATCGTGAGTTGATATAATTAGAATCCATGAAACTGACCGTCATAAATACAATTGTTTACTAGTACAAACATAAATACTAGTTAAATAGATGACTTTATAAAACATCTTTTCAATGGTCGATTAGCTGTTAAGCACTATCAATGGACAGAGGAAAATGGGCATATTCCATCTATATACTAAGTCATAATGGTAAAAAAGTGGACATACTTGGTTTTTATTGGACGGCGACAATCTGGATATGATAAATACAGATATTTCGGTTTGGTGCAGCAGACTTAGGAAGAGTGACGTTTTCTTGCTCTAATGCTGTGGTTATGTGTCGTATCTCTCTTCTTCACCTCCGTTACATGTCAATGGAGTTTGTTTACCTATTTTTCCTCCTTATGGACTAGTTGTCTGTCCTCATGGGGTTGTGTTGTTAAATCATTTTCCCTGTTCTTAATTTTTTTTTTGTCCTGACAGACTGACTGTGCTTTTGCCGTAAGTGCAGTGTTTTCCTTCAGGTTCCGTGGCCACCTTGGAAAGGAGAGGTCACCACTGTAAAATTTGTGTTTGGTTTCTTTTTTTAATCAACGTCGCATGTAATGCGTTGTAACGTCCGTAGAGTACCGCCAACACGCAGTTGTGGGATGCAGCCTTTCAGCAGAAAGTGGCATCAGGAGGTTGGATCGATACGTTAATTTACACCTCATGCTAATGTCTGTCAAAACACAAAGGCATGATTTTGTTATTAAGGATAGGGGGAGGGGCACAATATTTGGAATATCCTTGATCCTGATACTCAGGAATCGGGGAGTTTCCGCGACAAAGAGGAAACTTTGCACATTAAAATGTCCTGTAACACATTATTGTGTTTAAGGTCCATCATGTAATTGGCTTAATTGGGAGGGGAGGTGATGCAGCGAATCAGCCTGCGGACGTGACCACCAATAAGGAGACAGAGCTGGAAGGTCACCGTCTCCCGGTTCTGTTTCCGGAAAGTTCCATCACATGGCAAAGAGGTGTCAATGCCGATCACAGGTTCGCCGAGTAGCGTGTCTGACTTCCCAGAAATCCCCGCTGTATTCAAGCACCGAATGGTACTATCCATCCTGGGTCACAAAGTCACGGAAATTCTGCTTAGAACAGCGCTTTTGGCTGGCCCCGCTGCTCGGACCACGGGCCATTTCAACGCATATCCATGGTTTCCTTGACAAAGTGTCCACTTTTATTGCATTTAGTAATTGCTTACAGCCATCCGTTATATTTTAAGTCGCTCGTGTATTCGGGTATCGATCGAGACGCGGTAAGGGCACCGTTAACGTGATGAATGCGTTTCAATAGGCGTAATGTTATTACCCAATGTTCATAAGCATCGTGCCATGAGCCGGGTGGGGGGGGGGGACAGCTCCGCAGAAGTGGTGGATAAACTGTTAATTTTTGACAGCCAGGAATAAGTCGGATCTTTCCGGCCTTTACTAAACGGGCTTGCAGGGTGGTACCCGGCCGCCGCAGATGGCCGGCCTTTGTTATGCGCAGGTTCTGTCCCCTCGCATCGCTGGCGGAGGAACCCTCCGCTTTCGCTGGGGGCTTATTTTCAAGCGCCTCCTCTTTTCGCTGACAAGGTGAGAAGGTTCATCTTCGTGCTGCGGGACGCTGCTTCATTTTAGTGCCTTTCGTGGCGGGCGTGCTCTCAGGCGAGGCGGGGGGGGGGGCATCCAGCACACTCTGGCCCCCCTCCTCTGCATCTCTCACCTCAGGCCGATTACATTAGGTTTGTTTTTTTTCTGTTTATTTTCTTTCAATTTATTATTATTATTTTTTTTTTACTGGGGAGGGACACTGCCCTGCGGGTGTTTTTCGCGAGAGAGATGCCCGGCTCCCCGCAGTGCCAGAGGAGCCCATCCCAAAGGCAGCCCCACGTTTCTCGCTCTCTGTTCCGTGCCCCGCCATGCCCCGCCCCCTCCCGTGAGCACGCTCATTAATCAGCGACGCGGCATAGCGGCCGGGGTCGTCGCCTTGGCAGGCTGGCCCCCTTCTCCTGGTCTCGCCGACATCCCCCCCCCCCCCCGGACATAAATAAACCCAAGTCTCCATATGCAAAGTCCCTGAGGTTAATGCTATATAATTTGCTGTCCCCTCTCCTTGGCCTGGCCCGCGGAGGATCATTTGGGGACCTTTTAAAGGTCGATTCCCATCCCGTGCCGGATAAGAGGTGACAGTCGCTCACGGGGTGAGCCTGACGTGCGAGGGTGCCGGTCAGACAGCTGAATCCTGGAGACGGTTGTCATGGTGCCGATCCTGTAGTGGGAATGACCCAATACCGCTCTCTGTGCTTTGGTGAGGGAGGGGGGGACGGTCAGTGCAGTGCTAGCTTGGCTCGTCTGGCCTTGTGTGCTTCCCCCCCCCCCCCGGCCGGCTGCTCTTTTTTAAGCCCCTAAGCAGAACAAGTGCCACGTGCAGGAACAGTAGCTGGACGGCCGCCATGCTGGGATGGGGCCACATGCCTCCCAGCTGTTCCTCGGGGGTGGGGCGTGCGGGGGTGCTGGGCCCCCGTTTATCGATCTCCTAGCGCTCTATGTGCACTTCTGCCAGCAAAGAAACCCGCCCCCACCCCCTGTTACAGCAGCTCTTAAGTAATATCAGCTGAGCAGCGTGCTTGAAATATCGAGGAAGCCGGGGGGGTTGGTGGATGGGGGGGGGGTCACACTGGATGTGGGTTTGCAGTTGTTAACGAGTCGGTGCGTCACGCCTTGCTAATTTAAACCCCGCTGTTCGCTTGCGTCCTGGTGCCTGGGAAATGAATGTCGAGCTATTAGGGCCGGAAGCCCCCCCCCCCACTCCTGTGAAGCCATCAGCCAGCTGGGGGTGGTGGGTGAGTTCTAAACAGCCACCTTGACGTTAAATGTCACCGAGCATCAAGATCCTCTCGCTGGTGACGTCTGTATCACACTCATCACGGTCTGATTTGAGGCATGTCTCCTACACATGGAATTTAAAATGCATTAAAATAAGACAATAAAGAGGGAAAAAATATATATTTTTATTTTACCCTGCATCCCATTTTTAAATGGCGTAAACAGACTTGCTATCCATGGGATTATGCCGCCCAGCGCGTGCTCCCGCCAGCGCAGCCGTTTCAGACGGATCCGTCGCTTGGCGGGAATGGATTATAGTGGAGTAATCCGGGGGAGTGTGGAGGAGCCACACAATGCCCCCCCCCCAAAGGTCTGTGGATTACTCCGCCTAATTTGGCTGGGGGCGGGGGGGACGTGGCTGAGCTGTGATCTAAGTAGGTCCCGCATCTCGTTCCGGAGGCCTTGTAAAAGAGGACGTAAACGGAACAACCGCGGAACCTCGCCTTCAAAGGCACCGGGCCTGGGAACCGGCCAGCAATCCAGCCCCCAAGGATTGTGTTGCTGCGCCTTCCTTTCACTCCATGGTTTGTGTTTTTTGTTGTTGTTGTTTTTTAATTATTCAAACATTTGCTAGAAGATGCGTACTGGTGTGTAAAAAGAGGGAAGCGAAAGTGTGAGCAAGGTGGACGTTTTCAGGCCACGAGTCCCGCTGACGGGGGCCCCGCGGCGGGAGGGGGGTCCAGGCAATGCAGCGCAGCTCTTTGGGGGAGTGGGAAGCGAGGGGGACACAGCAGAGCCCCCCAGAGCTGCCTGGTTATTTATGACCGCTCTCCATGCCTGACTTTGCTCTGGAGGCAGAGGCTCTATGTTGTCTTTGTTTTCTAACCAATGACACAGGAGACGGGGGGAGGGGGGGGCGATGGAAAAACCCCGATGTAATGTGAGACACTTCCGGCCAGGCTTGGGTTCAAAGAGCCACCAGGATGAGGACCTTTATATCTGTGACCAGGGAGTGACCTCTCTGTCCTGGCAGCATCAGAGACAGGTGAGCATAGGAGGATATGCCCCCCCCTGCATGGACGGTGTTCCTGCCCCGGTGGAAGGGAAGTGGAGCCGCCATGAGGGCCGGCCTGAAGTCTTGTGCCCTGCCGCTCTCTGCCACTGAGATTTACCGGCGACATGAGCTGCGTGAGACACTGCCTGCGAGGGGCCACTTCTCCCCAAGGCTATGCTGGAGACCCCCCCCCCCCCACCGAGGCGTAAACCTAATATTTATAGCTTTAAGCGAGTAGCCAGGAGCGTCTTTCAGGAAGCGCTGCATTCCCTGTGATACCCCCCCCCCCCAGCCTCCGAGCTGCTGCACACTGGCCAATCAGGATCCAGCTGTGACATCACCGACAGTGATGGAGGCTCGGGGACGACTCCTTGATGGAAACAGCAGACTCCTACGGCAGGAGATCCAGAGGGCTTCTCATTTCCTCCCCCCCCCCCCCCCCCCCCCGGCCCATCTACTAGATGACCTATAGCTGTATTAGAAGCCTTTTAAAAGAGCACCGTGAATGGGCCCCCTCCCTCACAGCACTGTCTTGTGGTGTTTTTATGGTCTGCTGTTTTCATTCCCAGCACAGTGCCCACCTGCCCCGTTTGCGAAGCTAACCCCCCCCCCCCCCCCCACGGGATTGTTTTTGTGTTTTTTTGTCGTCTCAGGCCACAGGTTCTGTCCTCTGTGTACTATTCTTACATGCAGTGGCTGCAGAGGCGCACTGCAGCCACATACGGTTCTTGTTTTCTGATTAATGGTGTCCACTCCCACCCGCACCCACCCCCCCTACCCACCCCCCGGTCAGGAGGGTGGCTTATCCCGTTTTTTCCTCTCGATAAACATTTTTTCTATATTCCCCAGCCATGTCCTATGTTAAAATCATTTACACCCTGCACACTCCACTTGCTCTTGTTTAGATGTTTTTTTAGACAGTTAAAAAAATCTTGATTCATTATTATTCAGTGCTTACTGAGGATACCAGAAAATGTATTTAAATGCAACGGGTCTGATTATTAAACGGCATAAATATTTCCCTGGGGTTCTGGGGCCCAAACGCAAAACATCTTTACAATAAACCGTTTCATGCCGTTTTATTCTTTCGCCCAGAGATGATTCCGGGTTGCCTTCATTTCCATATATCGCAAAAAAGATAAATGCGTGCAATGATTTGGTTTTTGCTAATGAATATTAATCCAGAATTCGCGCCCCAAGCCCTGTAGGAATGTGTGCGCGAGGAGGGGAGGGGTCACGTCAATCCTGATGCCACAGTTTGAATTTGCAAAGTTTGTAGAGTGATATTGTGTTGTTATTCCTACTGTTATCCTATTAAATATTATTATTTGCTTAGCTGCCGCTTTTACCCAAAGAGGCGTACATGAGCTTTTAATCAGTGCGGGTTAAACCACGTATTACAGCTCCGTATTTGCCGAAAGCATTTAGTCTGCGATCTTTCTCTAGGGCGCAGCCCCCGGTTAAATCAGGGGATTTCTGTACTCCGTTTAAATCTGCTCTGAAAGTGAAAAGGCAAATTCAACAAAACGATCGCCTCAGATAAACGGGGATGGGGAGTGTTGTCGCGGTCCCTGGGATCATGTCGGGGGATTTCTGGTCCCTCTCTGTTACGGCTGAGGGATGGCTGCTGCCGGGAAACGCCGCAAACGGCCCCGCTGTTAGGCGCCTCACCGCAAGGATGGGGGAGAGTAAGATGGCCGGAGCAGGCAGGAGGGAGGGAGGGAGGGAGAAGAAGGAGCAATTCGCAGTCGGCACGTTAGCCGGAGCGATGAATCGCAGGTATTTAGGTATCAGTTTCCCCAAAAGGATCCTGTGACGCGTCTTTGACAGATAAACTGTCAAGGCATGCCTGCTTTGTGAGGGCTGCGGCACGGCAGGTATAGAGGATCTGGGGGATCGCAGTTGTGCTCACGATGTAAAAAATATGCAAGTTGTTTTTCTTTTTTTGTATGTAGCCTAGAAAACTTAATCTCTTGGGTAGGATCCTTTGCTCCCATAAAAATGGTGTTTAGTAAGCTTAATAACATAAATGTCTTAACGGCGTTCAATTCAATATTTGCTTCATTCTTCTGCACATTAGAAATTAATATCACGTCCAAGGTTTATGATAAAGTTAATCCCAACGACAGTCTGACGTCACTATTATTATTATTACTGTCGTTAGTGCTTTGAAGTTAATTGCCTTGTTTATATAGGTATATGGAATATGGATCATGTACAGTTGAGTGCAACAACTACGAAATATTCCTTACCGTAGTTTTTCTGGCGAACGTATTGCTTGGATCAGGCATATTGAATGATGCGTTGAACCGCTAAATCGCTTGCGTTAGAAATTTCTAATCTAACACTAATCTCAACGGTTTGTTTTGTATCACGTCCCCGAAGATACAAACCCAGGTGTAAATGTTTAATGAAAATAAGAAGCCCAATGCCGCGAAGGGGCGTTTGGGGAGCGGGTATAGCGTTCAGACTCCCGGCTGCTGTTTCTCTACTCGGTTGACCCATAAATGTCACGGCCTGTCGTAAACTTACAGCTCCTTTTGTCTCTCTGTCAAACTACTAAAGAGATGATTTGACGGTAAGCCGCACCTTGCTGTTGTACGACTTTGTGTGTACAATTTTTAAAGAAAAAAATATTTTTCTGAAATTTAGACTGATTGATTGATTGTGGATGTCCTGCATAGGTCTCATCTGATCTCGTTTTGCCAGGATGCCGGTTGGGATGTGCCTTTGGTAACTCAGGGTGTTTCTGATGATGCCGGCTTAATGCGCGTGAGGAATTAATTCATCTTAATGAAGCTGAATTGAAATCTGAATGTTAAACACTGAATGTTTTTCCAGGGCCCCTGAATAATTTAAATAACCCAAAGACTGATTTAATGTAATTGTTTAGCTGACACTTTAATCTGAAGAGACTAACATTTTTTTTTTACAATGTGATAATTTAACAAAGTATGTTGATGGGGTGTAATACCTCATCCTCAAACCTTTAAAATGCTTCTAACCACTACGCCCCCTGCTGCCAGTTTAACATTATTTAAATCCAATACTAGATTTGAAAGGTTTGTCAGATAATTTTTATTTTTTTTTCTAGTGGATTCTATGTATTAATCACATAGTTATGATTATCTACGGATAACAGAAGTCAAAGCTGTGCAGTGGATGTGTTTAATTGTTTTAAGGGCCTATTCAAGGCTGGTTGGGACAAAAGACTGTTTGTGAAGCAGGTCTGCAGGCCTGGGAATTAAGTCTCTGACTGTACCTCTGCGCTTTTGGTACTTTGGGGTCCGGTGGGGCACACGGAAGGGGCGAGGGGGGCGTGTAGGATTTCGCTTGCCAGGGCCTGGGCTGCAGCGTTGCTCGGCCACTTCGTTTTGGTCCGCCGGAGGCTCTGCTGTGTTCCAGTTTCACTGCATGCATGCATCAGTGAAAGGAGAGTATTTACGCGAAGTCACTGGAGGAGAAGTGATGTCACGGGGCAGTGAGTGTTTGCTCACCCCGGCCCCCTTTTAAGTGGCCTGTACTGCCCGCTTCCCTAAGTGCTGCCGTGGAGACGTGCCGCTGTTTGAACAGCGAGAGCTCGTCCTGCCCCATGACTTAATGGTGGAACCGCGTTTGAAGGTAAGCTGCAGGTCCCTGGGAGGACGCCGGTGCAGCATGCCGGCCCGCAGCGCCGCCGAGTGACAGCAGTGACCTTTGTTTGCGTCTCACTGCACACGCGTGTCCTTCACGTTCCCGTTGATGGATGTTTTTTCGTGGCGTGTTTGGCTTTTTTTTTTTTCTCCCTGCGAGGACATTTTATCATGGAGGCTGGCTCCATACAGGAAAAACAGGTTATATTTTGGAAATTAATGGTTCACCAGTTGCAAGAAGGCTAATTATCCTGTATGTTGTTTTTTTTTTTTTATACTTTTTTTTAATTCTTTGAAGCAGACAAACATGGTGGTACTTGCCCGGGGGGGGGGGGGATATTTAGTTCCTCACGGATTTCTTTCAGAAGGATGCTGAAACGTTCTTCCTGGTCCAACCGCCGGAATTGCCACGTGGCGGTGGGGAGCGCTGGCACCGACCGCTTACAGCGTCTCGCAAGTGTGTGGGCCCACGTGTCTGCCGCCCGCCAAGCCGGCGCGGATTCGGCAGGACCCGCGTCACCATGTTCTCACTAACGGTCTGGCTCACGCGAGGCATTTTTTCCCACGCATCGCGTATAAAGCAGTCTAACGTTGGAGTTTGGGAGTGAATTGCGCAGTTATACCCTGGGGGAGTTATCCCCTGTTACAGTGCGATGTGGATGGACTCCACGGCTGGCGCGCGCTGTCTCAGTCGTGAATTTTTTACTGCTGGAGTCACTTTGCGCCGTCGCTAACGACGACGGCGGCTCGGTCCGAGGCGGATCCCAGGGCATTAAGAGACGTGCCCGGCGTTGCACACCGGCCTGTCAGCGGGGCGCTGAAAATGAATTCAGTCCTGTTTTAGCCGCAGACGCTTTCCCCCATGACAAATCTACCTGTCTCGGGCTAATGATACTGTCTGTCCGTTACCTCTATGCTGGTCCAGAGGAAAAGGAGGGCGGGGCTGGTCGCCATGGACGACGGCCAAGGGGCTGTGGCGAAAGTACCTTATGTTTGCTCGGGGGAAATGGCACATGGTGAAAATAAAAATGCTGCAATTCCTGTTTTTGTTTTGCAACGAGCTCTGAAGTGGTAATGTAATCTCCGAGGTGATAAACGGCCTTTCGTTTAAATAATAAAACGCTGCCCTGATTAAGCGGTGGCCTTCTCTGCTTTTGTTTTTAGAATCGGCTTGTTTATCCCTCACGGATGCCCCATCGCCGGCGAGCCGCGCGTCCGTGTGCGGCGACGGCAGTAATGAAGGGTGCCCATCAGCCTAACCGGCGGCCTCTGCCCAAACAAACACGGCTGACCTGCTCGTGGCCCGGCCTGTTACTCTGGGCTTTGTGATATTTTTTTTATTTTGTCACTGAAATATGGGGGAGCCGATGTTATCCTGCCATCGTCTAATGAAGGCAGGTGGCCTAAAGGTTAATGGACTCGTGACCGAAAGGGGACGTGGCCTGAAGAGGCTCAATTTCCCCGGCGCACGGCCGTCGCGTTTAAACCGTCAGTGAATTTCCTCCCGTGCTGGATTTCGAAGTAAAAAGGACAACAGACCAGCAATCACGGTCACGAAACAAAGGGATTATTCTTTCATACAAAAAAAAAAACTCACACGATCAGAGAGAATATTCCAGAAATAAACAAATTTGCCCGTTGGTGCTGGGTTAAGCGTCCTATTGTGGAATGATCTGTTTGTCCGCGTCACCTTAGTCAGGGATGAGTGTAAGGACAGGCCGCTGAGAGACCGCCCCCGGTGGGTCCAGAGTCCGGCTCAGATCCTGCCTTTCTGGGCATTTAGTGTACTGAGAAGCTCGCCTTCTACCCCTGCTTGAAGCGTTTCTCTCTCTCTCTCTTCTTAACCGTGATGGTGGCCTCGTGAGCGGCAGCTTCTGAAACGCCCTGTGTCAGTTTCCTGTTCCTCCGTTTTTAAATATTTATGTCCTCCTACGGCTGACAGCAGGACTTCAAAGAGGTCACTCTGTGACCGGGGCTGAATTTTAACAGATTGCCGCGGCCCGTGTGTGATGCGCGTTAGCGGTAAATGCTGGAGTCCGCAGAAAAAGTGGGGAGCGGGGGGAGGGGCGGCGCGTCCGTGCCTGATGAAAGGCTCCTGTCAAGACCCAATTATAAGGCTTCTCTTAATGGCTGACTGATTAGTATTCGTTTTGCATCTGTTTGAGTCGATAAAATGCTGCCTCAAAGGAAGAAATGTTTCCTACAGTGAAATCGCCGAAAAAGAAAGGGTTGTTGCAGTACCTGTCAATCTGTAAGGGCTGCAGGATTAATATTCTGGCTCTTTGATCAAAATATTTAATAATTTAGTACATATGATTTAATAAAATAATCGGGCAAAGTGTAACTGTCCTCGCCGCTGATTGGCTGGCCCGCAGGGTGATGCGGGGCGGTCCCTGTGTTTCAGTGTAGGTGCTGAGCTGTACCAAGGGATGCCGGGAGAGCCACAGTGTGGAGCATTTGTGGCGTGAGGGATCACTGAGCCCCCAGCCCCCCGAAACGGAATCTGGACAGGCCGTGGTGCACAGGTGAGGAGTAAACACAGGTATCTGAAGCCACGGATGCCAGGAGCCTCCGCAGACAGTGGTGGAGGGGTGTCACTGATCAGAGAGCTGGGTGCGGAGGCGGAGAGGAAAGCAGATAACCTTACAGTGTTAATGGATGAGTTTTAAGCCTCACACTCATCCCACCTCGTTCTGACCCGGTCTGCACCACAGACGTGTCCCGACCCTAAGTTCTAGAACCTTCCATATTAAATGGGAAAAGTGGCCTCTCTCCCGCGTATTCGCTGATCGTGGCTTCGGGCTGCCGTTGGCGAGTGACGGTGAGAACTGACTGTAGGGTCAGACCAGTCATCCTGCAGCACCCCAACTGTTTGAGCTGTGACCCGGATGTCACCTTTCGATGCGTACGTCAAGCACCAGTGACCCTGGCAGAGCGGGTGGGGGACGTGTGACAGCCAGGGATACAGCAGAGCGCATGGCAGGAGTGTTTGGTCCGCAGAAGTCTTATCTCAACCCCCCCCCCCCCCCATGATCGTGGAGCGCCTTCGCTGCTGGAATGTTAAGGGAGGAGCGGGCTGCATAATTAAATTTATTCCCAGAGGTTCGTAAGTGCAAGGAATTGCGATCGGCGTCTTGCGGAGCGGCGGGGCTGGGCGGGGCCACGCGTCCCTGCCGTCCTTCCCGCGAAGGGCCCCAGGATCAGGTGACACAAAGAGAGTTTTCCGGTTGCTTGGGGATTATTTGACGATTTGTCATCAGATTGCCCCGCGGACGCGCTTGAGCTGCAGTTTTACAGCTGGGTGAATGGAAATGGGGGACGGGGGGGCAGTGCACTACGCTCTGCAGCAGGTACAGCGGGACGGCCGGGCGTACAGCTGAGCTGCGCCTTGTGCTGCCCCCTGCAGCCTTCGGGGAGTACTGCAGCTGGATCTCAGGTTCACTGAAGCACAGGGGAACAGGATGGGGGGGGACAGCCCTACCTACAACCCCTTGCCCCCACCCAGATAGGATCACTTTACCCCTTCTCTGTTTTCTCCAGCACGTCGGCTGACCCGGGACTCACCTGGTTTCATTTGGCTGCTGGGGGTGGCTGGGGAGGCGGGGCTAATTACCTCACTAGGTCTGCGCACGGGGAGCGCTGGTCATGTGACTAGGCGCGCCGTGGGAGCACTCCCGGGTTCACAGGGAGGTCGCGTGTGGGCTGCCACGAGAAAAGTTTCAGCCCAGCGAGGGAGCCATGTGCTCAGCGGAGACCACAGATCTAACCTGAACTGAACCCAAGTCCTTACAATCTGCCATTATTCATGCTGACCTCTGTCCTAGTCTGTTTAAATAGGTATAGCATTAAAACATGCCATGTGTAATGCAGTATGTGTAAACTAAAAATAAGTTCTTTTTTAGACATGCAGCTTGTGCTGTGGACATTGCAGTGTGGTTCGGGGAGACTGTTGGGGGGCATGTAGCCGTGCGGGACGGCTGAGAATCTGGAAGGCAGTGTATCGGACGTGAGCATGGCGCTGCGAAGCTCCTACAGGGCCCGGCTGTATGCCAGCCTGAGCCAATCAAGAGACAGGGTGAAAGGTCATGGGGTGGGGTGGGGGGGCATCTGAGCACCGTGCCCCCGGAGCGGCCACGAGGGGGTCCTGTAAGTGGCTCTCTGTGGTTTAGTGTGCAGATGGTCTGGAAAGGGGAGGGGGGTGAATTGAATTTTCTTCAGTGCCGTTCGTTTGGCAGGTCCAGATGCTCATGCTCCCCTCGACGCTGCAGAGGCTGGGGGGGGGGGGGGTAAGGGGTGGGGAGGCCCCCGCTAGTCGTCACCTGCCAGGGTCCATCACACACGCAGAGACACACACAAAGATCCTACCTCTGCAGGCCCAACCCTCCTTCCTGATTAAAATGGCATCTTCTGTTTTCAAACCCACTCCTGCACCATCTCCTTAATAAAGCTGACGCCTCCCGCCACCGTCTGCGACGAGGCGCACATACACAAACACACACACACACACAAATACGCGCACGGCCCACAGCGGGATCGTCATGGCGCCCCCCCCCCCCCCCGCAGCTTTCCCAGATGGGGAGTGGCCGGCCAGCCCGCGGCGCCTGGCGAAGACGCCTCTCCGGTCCCATCAGCGGCGCGGTGCGGCACGCGCGGAGGTGAGGCCAAGGTGAACGCCGCCTCGCGGAATGCCGGCACGCTGTCGGCTCCGCGCCTCCGTGGCAGATGGGCTCTCTGTCAGGGGGGGAGAGTCGCGTGCCCCCGCCCCCTCCCGTGCTCCGTCAGCTCGTCTCGTGAGCGCTGATCCCCCCCCCCCAGAAGGGCTCCCTGCCCCCGTTTCTATTGTTTATGAGGCATTTTGAGAAGCGTGACAGTGGCCTTGTCGAGGAGAGAGAGAGACGTGGCGGGGCAGGTGGAGCTGTAATGCCTAGGGTGGCCTGTGGGGGGCGAGAGAGAGGGGGGCTCTCGGCACTGCGCACTGACCACTGTTTGCATCCTTCACGAGGTTTTTTCTTTTATCCTTCATGTGATCTGTGTCCTGTATGGTCCCGTTTGGACCTCTGTGGTTCTGTCTTCCACTCCTTCTGCTGTTTCCTGAGGCACACCACGTGTTTGCTGGATCAGCACCCCTCACTCTGCTGCTCTTCCAGTTTGCAAGTTGCCCGCTCAGATTCCGCAGTCGATTCTGGGGCACACGCGGGTGCTGTCGCAGATACACACCTTGCACGGACCTCACTGTTCCAGTGCCACAGCCTGTGTGGGGGCGACGTGTCCTGAGGGGGGCCGTCATTCTGCCCCCCCGGGGTCCTGTGCATTTGCGGAATGCCGGAAGAACCCAGGAGATTCCCATGACTAATTTGCCTTCTTGTGGAGCCCCGCGTGTGAGTTTAAACCCCCCCCAACCCCCAGCCGCACCCCCGGCGCCTTGAAACGTGACCAGAATGGTCCCCGTCTGGCCATTAGTGAGTTGTCTTACTGGCTTTTGTTGTATTTGCTCTGCGTGATAATTGGGATCTTTTTTAACTGCCCCCCTCCCCAGGTGCTGACCTCTACCCGTTATAGATTACCTTGGCTGGTTAAGACGCTCAGCCGTGAGTAAAGAAGATCCAGCAAATGTTTAACATTGGCTTGGATATGATTAAAACCCGGCAGCCCACAGCCTCCTGCAGCAGCTGGGTCACATTCGCTTCCGGGCCGTCCTGTCTGGGGGTTCTGGGCCCGACAGCCGGGTTTCCAGAATCTGCATCAATGTAGGCGACCCCCCCTCCCCCCCACACACACACACACACACACTCGATGCTCAAATGGCCACAATGAAGCCAAAACTTGCAACTATTAATTGAAGGCTTAAAGCGATGAAATTCAAGGCGAGATAAAATACTGAAAGGTCAGGCTGAGGGGAGGGGTGGTGGGGGGAGGGGGGGGGGGACAAACGAGGCAGTGAGAATGAGAGGAAGGTGCCGGTTTAATATGTATGTATTTCAGGTCGCTCCTTGATTTCATTAGCGGCTCTCATTGTCATGCATTCACTGTCCTCCTGCAGCAAACCAACGCCGCACCACGATCAGGCACCCGGCAAGTTTTCCCAGGGATGCCTGCCTTCCGAGGCGCTGCGGCCTGCTTTCCGAGGCGCTGCGGCCTGCCATCCAAGGCACTGCGGCCTGCCTTCCCGTCCTCCGGTGTGCACGGCGTGTGAACGTCTGTCCCGCTTCTGCGGGGGAGGCTGGTGACGTTCTTGTGCCCCCTTCCCTGGGCGTGGGAAACGCGGGCAGCACGCTTCGCTGATATGGGAGGGGGGGATTATATTAATAGGTAACTCCGCCAACACTCAGCGCTAAGAATCCGATGCAGGCATTTCGTATCCATCCAGCTATCTTCCACCAAGTGTGGGGTCACAGTGACCCGACCCTGGAGCCCATTCCAGGAAGCGTGGGGCAGCAGGCGGGGGGGAGGGGGGGCAGCCTGGATAGGATGCCACTGGTGTTTATTTGGTCTTTGTTATTCCCTGCCCCTCTGGCCTGCAGACGGGTGTGTTGGTACTTTTACACGCTTCCTCTGTGAATATCGGCACCACATTAGACTGTCGTCCCCTGCGCCCCCCCCCCCCCCCCAAACTTCTGAAAGACCGACACTCTGTGGGACACTGAAGAAAAGGGTAGTTTGAGAAGGAGCTTTCTCTAAATGAGCGACTCCGCCATTCGTGGTTGAAGCCACTATTCAGCAGAAGGCTGTGGTCTGGGGTGGGAGATGATGATGTGATATTCTTCTGCTAAATATCGATCAGAGGTTGGTGGGGTGACGAGTCTCCTTAGTGAAATCTGCCCCCCCCCTTTTGTATTCACATTGATCAGACGAAAAGGGGGAATATTGTTTTGGGATGGAGTTGCATTCTATTATAAATACGTATCCATCCATCCATATTCCAGCCACTTATCCCAGGTAGGGTTGCGAGGGGCCTGCATGCCCTGTTCTGAGACACCATTCAGCCTAACTGCAGGAGGAATGTGGGTTCCCAGTGGAACCCCATGTGACTTGGAGAGAACATACAAACCGCAGACAGACAGCAGGGGTGGGATTCGAACCAGCAATCCTGGACGTATGAGGCCGTACCCCATGTACTGCCGATGTAATACCATCTTTATATCTGTCAGCGAGGTGTCCTCTCTCCCCTGGCTGTGTGTGAGCTTGCTGCCGGTGCTCAGGGCTGCTTAAACATGCGCTTGGCAGATACAGTCGCGTGGACGTAAATGGACGAGCGACGGGGGCGGAACCCAAACATGCCGCCTGTGGACCGCTGGCTGGCGCTTCTGATTCCGCCTGCCTGCCATTACTGCTCTCCAGGACTTCTCAGCTAGCTCCTCCTCCTATCCCCCCCCCCCGCCCCACATCATGTTTTGGCCTCCGCCGACTCCCCGCACTGGCCCTGAGAGTCATCCTCTTAGTAGCTCAAAGGAGCTCATGTACAGAGGCTGTGTTGGAAATGTCCACTTGTTCACTCACTGGCTATGTAGTGTTCACTGCACAGAACACTGCCTAGGGGATTAGGGCGGACAGCGGTTTGGTACATTTCGGACACGAGGCGGACGTTACGCTGCTACGTAATTATGCACCGCATATTCGTAATTGTTATCCCTGTCGCAAACACCAGAACATCACCTCTAGCGTTAAACTGTAATGTGAAAAAATGTACAATTTTCTTTATTGTATATTTTGTTCTCATGCTTGTATTTGTTCATCACACCAATGTTGCTGTTTTTGGATAAATACATGCTCTAATTGACGTATGTCTTCACAAAATTGATATAAAACTAAAACAAAACCATATAACACAAATCTTTTCACATGCAGCTGTGTCAGGTGTTTCACCCTTTGGTATAATCCTGATGTCAAGGATGTCAGTTTTTGGTTGTAAGGTGGTATAATCTGGTACCAATCTGATCTGGTACCACAGTCTATTGTTGCGTAAATCAAAGGAAGGGCTTGTTTGTGTGAGCGCATTTATGTGTACAGGGCTTACATATGAGCTCCAGAAGCAGTCAGTGGTGTTTGGACTACCTCACCTACCTCCCCTACCTCACCTGCCTCACCTGCCTCACCTGCCTCCCCTACCTCACCTTCCTCCCCTACCTCACCTGCCTCCCCTACCTCACCTTCCTCCCCTGCCTCACCTGCCTCACCTACCTCCCCTGCCTCACCTACCTCCCCTGCCTCACCTACCTCCCCTACCTCACCTGCCTCACCTACCTCAACTACCTCACCTACCTCCCCTACCTCACCTGCCTCACCTGCCTCCCCTACCTCACCTTCCTCACCTGCCTCACCTGCCTCCCCTACCTCACCTTCCTCCCCTGCCTCACCTACCTCACCTGCCTCACCTACCTCCCCTGCCTCACCTACCTCCCCTGCCTCACCTACCTCCCCTACCTCACCTGCCTCACCTACCTCAACTACCTCACCTACCTCCCCGACCTCACCTGACTTTCATGGTCCTTTGGTGACGGCCCTCAGCCCTGCGCTTAGGCTGTGAGCGCCCAGTCATGTCAGCCATCCATCTTCCCGTCCGCCGGTGCCATCAAGGTGATCGCGATGAACGGGCCAGGGGGCAGCGGCGGGGTTTGCTGGGAAGGGAGTGATTAACAGGAAAGCTTGCAGCAGCTGCTCCAGCTGCGTGAAGGAGGACAACGGCCTGCGCAGATGCAGTCACTCGCTGAAAACCAAGATTAACTTGCTTTTCACCGATGTGTTTTTTACAGGTCTATAATACTGTAATTATACATAAATTATTAAGCGTTTTCCTGCAGCTGGGACAAGCTAGCATAGAAAATGTATGGATGGATATAAAGTGTTACCAGTTTTAATAAACTATAAAATCTGTCCTGTACGTAGTTGCCGGTTCCCACTTAAGACACAAGTTTCCAGATTCTGTCATTACTGTTTTTTTAAAGGTCAAAAGCTTACTTTAATCATTTGCTAAAGATCACCCACTGTGTTTACATCAGAATAGGAAGATGCGCTGTCTCCGTTCCAGACTCCCAAACGCCGTGAACAAATCCTGTGAAAGGAAATGCTGTGACTGTGTGTGTGTGTGTGTGTGTGTGTGCGTGCGCACGCTACTCAGTGCAGGGCCTATGGTGATGGCTTTACGCCGTCGTAACTGGGCATTAGCTAGCCTTGGGCATGATATTCTGTTTGTCTTCCTGCTTGTCTGTTTGTCTGTCTGTTTCTAACCGGTTTCATCGTACATTTATGTGTGTGTATGTCAGAGTCTCCATCTGTTTCTGAATCAGTCTCTTTGTGTTTAGGCCTGAATTTAGACAGATGCGTGTGTGGCTGTGGCTGTGACTCTGAGTTCAGGCTTGCGTGTGTGCCTGTCCACCTGTCTCATTCCAGTCAAAGCTCCACTTGGTACTGTTTTGGGAAAGGGAGGCTCTGTAGAGGATCAGGGGGCTGCTGGTGAACCCCTCCCCTCCACAGCCTGAGGATGGACTCACATGTGGAACTGGGGTATCTTATTCATCCATTACACTCACCTGCTCCAGTGCACCAAGGGAACAGGCCAAGCTGGGAATTGGTCAGGTAGACAGTGTTTATAAACGTATTAGCTTCTGTTGAAAAAGATGACAATCAAAATTTGGAAAAGTAGCAAGAAGTCAGCTTTACTTGTCCTGGTTACCATTTATCAGTGTGAACTACACACCTCAAAAAAAAAAAACATCTATTGGAATGTGTGTTATTTGAAATCGAACATGTCCTACATGACAGATAATGTTGTAAAATGGTACGTATAACAAATATAAAAGATATAAATGCACATTTAAGAAGTATTTTGTAGGTGAAGCTCTTATATTTCCTGAAAGGTTTGGGGGGTGAAGTGAGGAGACGCACTAACCAGGATGATGGGAGTATTAATTTGGCGACGAGAAGCTCTCTCCTGAAGATGTCTTGGAGGCAAGGAGAAAATGAGTTATTTTCTCCGCACATTCATCAAAATAAAAATAGTTCGGCGAAGAATCCCGGGTGGCTGTTTAAAACGTGAAGACACCGCGGCTGCGCTCTGCGATCCGATCGCCCCCTAATTAATTTCGGGGGTGTTTCGCGGGCTCCCAGTAGCGTGGGGCCCCCGCCGGGCCCGGCGCTCCCCTCCCCGGACGGATTGCATTTGACGTCTCCGGCACGATCGCCGCTAAGTTGATTGACGGCTTGTTTCTATTCTGGTGCTTTGCTCGCAGTCACTCAATTCCCCTTCTGTACAAAGGATCAGGGAATCGTTTAGCTTTTCCAGCGCTGGCAAATTGAACGTCTACGTTGCATGTTTCATGTTTGCCCCCCCCCCCCCCTCAAATTCTCTTTATTTCTGGAAATTCTTCTGTAGGGCATAAAGAGGATGAGATGAGCTTGTGCGCTTGGCCTCCCTGACTCCTGTTCTGTGGAGAGGGGGATTGTGGGAAATCCGAGCCGCCGTGACGTCACGGTGCTCCGATCTCGCGCTTCTCGCACCCAAGGCGTTTGGGGTTCATTTATCACTGCCCCGGTTTCAGTGTGACGGGTGTGGTGTGAGTTCACGGCGTCAAGAGGCTGAAACGATGCTGGCATATTTACCAATTCGTGTTTTATTTCCATCTGTTGCGATTCCTTTCGAGAAGGGCACGGACCTTCCGATGGGGGTGGCAGCCGATGGCACTGTATGGAGCGGGAATACGGCTATGATGGCAGGAGAGCCACCGGGAAGGTGTGCCTTGTGTGAAAAATAAATATCACACACCTCAGTTGCATGAATAAAAAGTAAAGAATTCCTCCAAGGTGTGAGCTGGGACTGACATTGAGGGCGAGGAGAGTAAGTGCAGGATTTGCGGGCTCTGCCGAGGGGGGTCGTCACGGAGGCGGCCGCGGAGTCGGAGACCGGGGGGTGGCTGGTGCTGAATCCCCGCAAAGTGCGCTTTGCATTTACATTCCGCTCGGCTGTGACTTTGTGCCATCCTTAGCTGTCAGCCCGCATTCTGTCCTCTGCAGGCTGATGCACCTTAAATGTTTTTTTTTTTGATAGTTCATTTTTTTGGCTCTATTTGAAGAGGCGTTTAATGAGTTTTATAACTGTAATCAGCGCAGACGAAGGCTCCTGACTCAACCGCGGGGTACACAGCGAATAATGTGTGACATGACGGGAAGATGGGGGGCTGCGGAGCGGCGGCGAGCGGATGTGTAACGTGACGGCGGAGGGGTTTCGTATGTGTCGGTGGGGGGCGGGGGTGGTGGTTGTGGTGGTAAGAACCCTCCCCCCCCCCCACAAAACCACGAGCTCTGTTGTGTTGTTGACAGCACGTGTCAAGTGCAGCTGACTGCTCCATTCTCCTGTGTGTGAGGACTTTTCTGCGAGGTTAATTTCAGTTTAATTATGAAGTGTGTAATTCTGGCACATTAATGGAAAACGGCTGTGTGTGCGTGTGCATGTGCGTGTGCGTGTGCGTGTGCATGCGCGCACATGCATTAAATATATACCCCTATAATATGATTTTAGCTATGATGGATCTATGCAGGACATCCGTCTTTGGCAGGTGAGGCCCAGGTGTGTGTGGGGGTTGGGGGACCAGGTGTGTGTGGGGGTGGGGGACCAGGTGTGTGTGGGGGGCGCAATCAGATCGGCAGTGATCCAGTCGCAGTGCGTTGTGCTGTGCTATCGGGACCGGTCGCTTCTGGGGAATCGTGTTCCTGTCCGTTCCATTATTCTCCATCCATTGTGTCAGTCACTCACAGGTCCAAAACGCTTCTTAATGGTTACCTTGTTGGCTCCTAACCCTGTTATGAGCCTATAGTCTTTCATATATTCCATCACTGACGTGAGAGAACAGCCCTGTTTCCTCTTGTGGCATTTTCACCCAGATCCAGGTCTTCAGCCACCTCCCTCCTGCGGTCTCCTCACCGAGCATCTGTGAGGCGTGATCGGGCACTGCCGGAGGTTCCGGAGAGGGAGAGAGCTCCCTATGCCCCTCCCTGTCCCCGCGTAAACCCGTCTCCCTGCCAGCGGGGATTCGCGGCCGGCATTGGCTCATTAGCACCCGGAAGTGCAGCGGAGGGCAGCCGGCGGTTACTGCCGTTAACTGCTGTTGTTGCCACACGATTCGCAGTGAGTCAGCTTCTGCGTGTGGCTCTACCAAAAATCAGAAGGTCAGCCCTGTTCCTTTTTTGTCACGTCCTGTTCTGGTTTTTTTGAGTACACATTTTCATAGCTTAGGGTGCTAGACCATAGGCCTAAAAAAGCACGTTAAAAATCTTGTGTGTCTGCGGATCTGTGTGTGTATCTGCGTGACTCTCTGAGTGTATATAGTATGTTTGCGTGTGTGGCTGTGTGTCTGTCTATGTGTGTGTCTGTCTGTCTGTATATGTCTGTGTGTGTGTGTCTGTCTGTCTTTGTGTGTGTGTGTGTCTGTCTATCTGTCTGTATATGTCTATGTGTGTGTGTGTCTGTCTATGTGTGTGTGTGTCTGTCTGTCTGTCTATATGTGTGTGTGTCTGTCTTTGTGTGTGTGTGTGTGTGTGTGTCTGTCTGTCTGTCTATATGTGTCTGTCTGTATATGTCTGTGTGTGTGTGTGTGTCTGTTTGTGTCTAGCTATCCCCTATCCCATGTAATGTTACTGCTATCGCCGTGGTAACGCAGGCTCCACCTCGCCTCTCGCTGCCCCACTCCCACGCTTCCCCGTCTGAAAGCCCGTTCTGCTGACGGAACAGCAGCGAGTGCGCTGGAACCCTAAACGGGGAGATTTAAAGCCACATTTCCGCTCGGCTCCCGGGGCGGCCCGAGGGCTGACCCAGGACCAGGAATTAAGAGGCTCGCTTACAAAACCAGGAATGTGGCCAGGAAGGCGGCTGGCCGGGGCTGGTCCTGCCCGAATACAGATCGCACCATTGTGTCACTTTGGGTCACAAACGTCACATTTCCATGTGCTGCTTTAATTAAATTTTACCCCCTGCCTTAAAATCGGAGTCAACGTGTGACAGCACACGGATCTTTCCAGAAGACTCCCATTCGTGTTTCCCTCATTATCACATAACAGTTTGCTGTTAGGATGTGGATTTAATAGGTAAACACAAACACATCTAATGATGACTGAGCAGAGTGTTGTGTGGGGGGTGTTATTGTGGACTAAGGACACTCTCTGCTGTTAGACAATCCCCGGCTCTGCTGTGATTCAGTGTTTATTTCTCTCCTCTGACTTAATGGGATGATAAGTGATGATGATCTTTTTAATCAGATGATGCCATGCATCTTTAGCCAGCTTCCGCTCGCTCTGCCTTGTATCGGTTAAGTCTCGGCGTCGTTTGCGGAGAATCGCTATGACTGTGTGCTCACGCACGCCAGCAAGCGAGGATTGTTCGAGGCCTCTCGTTCCGGGATAAGCAACGTCCTCGCTCGCTTTGCATTCTCCATCTGTTAGCGTCTCAAAGTCAGAGCGGTCGATTCTTCCAGGCCTTCAGGTCTGGGCAGGGAGGGGGGCTCTGCCGTAGGAGGGCTGCCCGTCCTCGTTGCGAACGCCACATCGCTATCATTTAATTAAATCCCCCTTCCTTTTGAGTATCTGACTTTGGGGAGGGGGAGGGGACGCTGGCTGTGTTTGACGAGGTTGACGTTGTTTATTTTTCCTGCTCTCCGTTGTTTTTCAGGGAGGTCCAGGGGGTCTGCAGAAAGTGACGACTGCCAAGAGTGCTCTGTATAACGGTCTTAGCGGGCACAAGCAAGCCGTATGACATCACATCCTGCAGCAGTGTGAAGAGGCAGCGCATTACGGTATGTTGTGCTGGTTTCAGCCTTGCCGTCTGGGTCTCTCTGAAACCATTTAAGGATCACTTAGTGGTTTTTAACTGTCAGAATGGCTGTTTATGCTCTCTAGCGTAACAGGAATCTGCTTTCAAGTCATCCGGCGTCTGTGTTTTATTTCCGTAAAGCTCCTTCCGTCGTATAAAGTTGGTAATTTTGGGTGTGAATCCCTGAAAAGTAATTACTGTAATTAATTAATATTATTTCAACAGACACTCTCTGCAGGAGCCCCTTGTCTCTGTGCAAAGATTCAACTGGTGTGTTTCCTGAAATATGACACAAATGGCAAGATTTTCCTCAGGCTACACCAGCTGTGATCAAGCTCCGTGATTGTGTGTGTATGAGGGTGCCTGCATGTGTGTGTGTGTGTGAGTGCGTGTGCATGCATGTGTGTGTGTGTGTGTGTGTGTGTGTGTGTTTGTGCCTGAGCAGTGTCTGAAGCCCTGCTCGCTTAGTGACTGGCAGCTCTGAGGCATTACTCTACACGTCTGTCTGTCCTCTGCTGTCCCTCCACCCCCCATTGAAGCTGGGGAAGGTTTCCTTTCATCTTTATCTGGCCTGGGCTTTGTGGCTTTTGTGCAGTTGGACAGGTCACTCCTGCGGTGTGTCTGGCCATACGGCTTCCCTCCGGAGGAGACTCGGCTCAATGCTTATGCAAACAGGATGGCTTAAATATCAGGGAGGCCGTGGAGCGGCAGCGAGTGGGTGGGCCGACGCCCCCCCCCCCCCCCCAGGCCGCACACGACCCCTAGACACGCTAGACTACACTTAGCCATACTCTATAATTACTCACCTTTTCACTTCAGGTTTAACTGTTTACTCAATGTATCGCGCGACTTTCAATTTGTTCGTAGACCTAAAACGGAATTTAATTATTCAGTTCTAATGATAAAGTATGTTCCAGTTTGTTTGTTTTTTTTTTGTAAAACATAAATAAACTGGCATTGGACTTAATTTAAATCAATCTGTTATTTACAGCCTCCTTAATTGGCCAAGGGCTAAGTGCTATTATTAAGGATTGACTGAAAATAATGAGCATTGACTGCAGACTATTATTCATTCATGAAGCAGATTTTTTTTTCCCCAGGAACTCACTTCCGACACAGTGGGTGTAAAGTGACCGATACACTGTAAAGAGGTTAAAATGAAAATGGCGCAGGGTGTTGGGTCTGATACTCAGTGTGGCTGCCTGTCCTTTCTTCCCTAGGGATTGTCTGGTGAAGTACATTTGATTTTTGTAGTATTGGGATGAGAGTCTGAAGAGTGAAGAGTGTCCCATTACGTGTCTAGGGCACAAGTGTGCAAACAAAACTGGAAGAGCGATTATGGAAGATTGGGACACTTGAAAACTCAGGCTCTTCATAACACTGGGTTAGGCTCCAGCTGGGAATCACATCAGATCTGCTTTTACTTCTTTAAAGGTCAGCTTTGGGTTCCAAGAAGGCCACTCAGAGAATCTTAAAATCCATTTTAAGGTTGTTTTCACTTTTTGTAAAGCTAGGTGGCCGCTGTGATAGTGCACCTAGACGGAACCTTGCCGAAACGGGCCTGTTGTTGCGCTGGGGCTGTATAACGGCAGCTTTTGTTTCTGGGTTTTTCTGTGACCTTCCCGATCTCATTGAGACCGTGATCATATTAGTATATGGCATGATCGCTGATATATTAAGGTCTCACCCCCCCCGTTTCATTTTAAGTGAGATTTTTTTTTTCTTTTTTGTGTATTAGAGGCTTTTTCTTGTTTCTTTGATGAGCGAGGATTCCGGTTTGTGTCCGATGGATTGCACCCCTCTGTAAACATCGTGTGTAAAGCAAAGTCATTCTGAAGGCTCGGGGTCTTGGTTGCCGTGGGAACGTCATCCCACCCGTGATGTTGTCTCCTGGATGCGGAGTGGCCTGTCGGGTCGAGTCTGTGATTGCTGTCCTGAGATGAGTGGTCACGGGGGCCGGTGGGCATGAGGAGAGGCCGGTATGAGTGCCGTGTTTTGAGCATCCAAAGCTGGGCGTGCTTCTTAAGGGTAAAGCATCGCCGGTTTGCACCGTTGCTATCTGAGCTACGTTACCTAATGCCTCTGAGTGATTATCAGATCCTTCCACCCCGTTGTGCATTGTACTGTGCTTCAGGAAGGCTGCATATTCTCCCCATGTGGATTTTCCTTGGTAATCCAGTTTCCTCTCATGGTGCAAAAACATGAAGGCTAATTGGCATCTGATAGACGTGTGTGTGTATGTGTGTGTGTGTGTGCCTGACTGTTCCCTGTGCTGGTCCTGGTCTGCTTGGTATTGGGTCCAGGCTCTTCCTGACCAGGATAAGAGGTTGGAGGATTGATGGATGGAATTGTTACATCTCTCAAAGTTAGAAGAAAAGAGCTCCTTCTGGCACGTGGAAACTCTCAAGTGAGAATATACTCTGTGGGCGTGAGAATTCAGGATTTTGTGAGAGACATTCATGATGCCATATATCGCAGACCTCCACAGACAATGCACGCGTGTTGATAAATGCACGGCAATGCCACCCAAAACCTGTTTGTTTGTTTCCTGTGGTTTGAGTCTCCACTTTCCTGTCGTAAACTGGGCACAGTTATGGCAAAGCAGCTCTTGGGGGGGGGGGGGGTTCAGACAAACAGGCAAGCAAATGAATCGCAAGTAAACACACGGAAAACACAGGGGTGTGAATCTCTAACGAGCTGCGGGCCGCCTCGTTGCCTTGCTGTGTTAGTGCGGATGCCCCGAATCAAGCCTGCGTCTTCGGAATTGATCCAGACAAATACTGACGCGTTCTGAGGCTCGCCAGACTCGGCGTGATTGTTTATGTTGCACCCGTTGGTGGAGCAGATGTCCTGAGCTTTTTACGCGTTTAAGTGGCTCTCTGTTTCCTGAGGAATTCTGCTTCAGCATCCGTTGTGAAGATACAAGGACACAGACGTTCCTCTTCTCGACTTCGGACCTATTTGGGCTCCTGGTGTTCCTTAATCGTGTGAGACCCCACAACTTCAGGACTCAGCAAGGACGGAGGTATGGAATTAAAAGACAAAAAGCCTCTCACTGTGGAGTCACAGAGAGCTGGAGCTTTGGTCCGAAGGACCTCGACTTGAAAGGGGAACTTGGCTCGTTGGCTAGGCGTCCCTATGAGCCAATAACGAGCAGGGCTTGGCAGGTCCTCGTCGCCGTCACATAGACGCATATTAGGTGGCCGGGCCGCTGTGGAAAGCTTCAAGAAGGCGCTCTATGCAGAAGATCAGCTCTTTGATCAGGCGTGCTTGTTAGTCTCCTCACAGAACTGGAGAGGAGATCTGAAAGGTGCTGGGGGTGCGTGTGTGACCTGAGGTATCTCAAGCCGCCCACCCCTCCTCTCTTAATCCTGTTTGGACGGACGGCTGCTCCTTTTATCTCGACTTTGTACTTAAAATGAAAACAGGAGTGAGTTTCTGCGGCAGCCTCCTACGGGAGACTCAGGACCTCCTTGTCTGCCCTCCTCCATCTTTCTGATTGAAAATTGATTTCACCAGGATGAAGAGTTTACAGCTACACCTCCCCCACCCCCACCCCTGCCCCCCAAACCAGTCAGCAGGTGCCTTAGTGGTTGATTAGCTGGTCTCATCTTAGTCTAGAGTTTAATCTTTATGTCAGGTCTAAAGGTTTTCTGGTGCAAGTCCCACCGGAAAAGGACACCTGGAAAGTGTCGGGCGCTCACGGCACCTTCTAGAACGTGGTTAATGTGTTTTATTGCGTTGCCGATTTTTATGTATGGTGGGCTTGGAAATTCATTAGTCGTTGAAAGCTTGGTGCAGTAGTGCTTGTCTGTTGTCAGTCGCATTAATGATTTGATTGTTTAATTGTATCGGGTGACAAATAATTAATTAGACGCGGCTCCGGTGAAAAATATTTGGCTAATTGCAGGTGCTTGTGACCCAGAGGGGAGACCCGTTATCCGTTGTCAGTCATTCACGTTTTTTTGTGTGGGCTAGTTTAAATTTTTTTTTCATAAAAAATTTAAATATTCTTGGTTTTAATGAGCAGCCTTTGACATTTTAATTAAGGGAGTGCACACAGTATGGTGTGTGAAGTTGTTTTTGAAAGATATGTGTAATACACTACAGAGAAATATGGTCTGGGCTTATGTTTAATTCTTTGGCTGTTATTTGTCTTTTATTAGACCTTATTTCAGGGTTCTGTCGCCGATCAGCAGTGGATCTCTGCTCTCGTTAAGGTGAGGCTGCTGTTTAGGCTCCTTAGTCGGAGGCGGCTTCCTCTGTGAGATCTGTCACCGTGAGGCATAGATGTTAAGCACCTTTACACCATCGACATTGCGGCTCCGCGGCACGCTGGTCTCCGCGTGAGGTGCCATTTCCTGTCTGTGTCTGTAAACATGGCTTGGGGGGGGGGGGAGGCTATGAGGGAGGAAGGTGACCTTTAGCCTTTTTTTTACATTATCCAGCCAAACCATCCCACTGCAACGGGGAACAAGTGGGAGTTCCTCCGCTCTGCCGTGAAGTTAATTACTCCGTCCTCCAAGTTTAATTGTTTTCATTTCGTTGAGAAGGGAAAAGTGTATCAGGATGGTGTCAAAAAGCAGAGGTGGCTTCAGATGGTCGGCTAAAATGAAGGAAATATGAGACATGTGGTAACCCAGGATGTGAAGGAGAGGGAGTGTTTGTTTAAAGGTTGCTTTGAAAATTGGGAAGGCGGAAGGAAGAGGAGCCTTTGTTGTTTGTGACAGAAGTCTGGGCTTTTTTTCTCTTACCCTGCTGGGATGGTGTTGTTTCACCGAGGCGAGCGGAAGGGTGCCTCGTCACCAGGCAACCGCAGAGGTGGTGGGGGGGGGGGCGGCAGGTGGCGTGGAGGTCGAGCGCTCAAGTGGCGGGAGCCATGGCTGCAAGGTGGTATGTCCCCTGCCCCAGAGGGCAGTATCGGAAAATCAGGGTGATTTACTCTGGTGAAAATGCAGATGGGAGTGTGGTCTGTCTGCGGCGGGTGGCGGAGGCTGGTTTGGTGGCGCCGGCGTGCCGTTTGTCCACGTGCTTGTTCACGCTGCATCCTGGTTAAAAATAGCCGCCGCCACCGCCCTGCCGGGCATCACCAGCTGTCGTGGCGTGAAGCAGCAGGGCCGGTGAGAGGCTCTTGCGGCCGCGGTAATCAACACCGGGCCAAGGCTCCTCGCCGTCACCCCCCCACACCCCATCCCCGCCTCCTGTTAGCTGCGGCGCTCGTGCGCCCGCACCCCGGGCCTCGCCGGCCGTGCCCGTCCGTCGCTATCGCCGGCCATCTGCTGCTGGGGGGGGGAGGCCTGGTGCCGGCAATGTTCTCCTCAAGGAGGCGGAGGAGGAAACTCGGCATCGCCGTAAATCTGTAAATCGTCTCTGGCATGTTAATGTAGTGGACAGGTTGTAGGTTCAATGGCGGCACCCCAAAATGGTAGATCACCCCCCCCCCCGTGGATGTTAGAATCAGACGTTCGGCTGTTTATTGCCTTTTAACGAAACTCCTGTGACTCCGTCCATTTTGCCGTTTTGGCTGCAGTTTGCCGTCAGACGGCAGTTCTCTGCGACCGGAGCGCCCCGTGTCAGTCCTCGCGGCTTGGGCTGTGAGGAGCGTGACTCACAGCTTCACGGGGGTGTCTGCCAAGCGTGAATAATGGGGGGGGGGGTGGGGTAAGAAGGACAGCCTGCGGCAGGAGGTGTGCCGGAGATGGGCGACTCGTCCCTCACTGCTGTCCCTGTCACCCCCCGAAGGCTGTCATTCCATCCTTGCCGGGCAGGACCCCGGAGGGGTGGGGGGGGTCGGGAAGCTGTTTTTGTCAAGCCGGACCTGAGACTGGACCTTGTCGGGGGGGTGGAGAGGGGGGTATGTCAGCAACTGCGAGATGCAATTAAAAATAATAGCGGTGAGGCGATAGCAGTCAAACCTTTAGCGGATTAAATTTGGGTGACTAACGTTGTGTTTTACTGTGGCTGAATCTGCTCAGGCTGTCATTGGAAAAGAGCTGTTTTTCTCTCCTGGGGGGTGGGGGGGGGGAGTTTAACAGTGTGGTGATGAACCTGTTTTTGGCTGCCTGGGAGCTGCTGGCGTGAGTGGGCGGGCGGCTCCTGCTAGGAATAAAGGATAACAGTGACCCCCCCCTCACCCCCCCCGACAGGGAGCTCATGTAGCAGTGCCAAAGACCTCAGCCTGTTTTAATGAAGGAGCAGTGACGGCCGATGCCATCCCAGGTCGGGCCGGTGGGGGGCGTGAGCGTGACTGTCTCTGCTTCTCCGTGTCGATGTTAACACCTCTGTGCCCCCATCGTGTCTGACAGGAATGGAGTCTGCAGAGCGGCTGGCCCCTCCCTCGTCTGCCTCGCCGTCCAGGCGTGTGGCCCCCACTGCCCCCGCATCCTCGGTGGCCCCCTCCTCCAAGAGCCTGGCCCCTGAACCCCCGGCCCTGGGGTCAGCACTCACCAGCTGTGGTAAGGGTGGGCTTTCATACACACACACACACACACATGTTTGTATTCATATCTTTATGGGGACCGTCCATTCATTTTCATAGGAAGAACCCTAATCCCAACATGGCAACCTTAACCCCTACCCAGCCCTAACCTTAACCATAAGTAACCAAACAAAATACAAAAGTTTTGGCGTTTTTAGTTTTTTGACTGCAGTCACACATTTTTATAACATTGAAGTTTATATTGCGGAGACCTGAAAAATGTCCCCGCAAGCTAAAAAGTAACAGGTTTTACCACATTGTGATATTTGGGATACTTGGTTGACCTTTTTAGGAGAAGGAACGGTCCACGTTTCTGTAACGGGGGTGTTATTTAGCTTTAAGCAAAGGCTGCTCTGTTTGTTTGCTGTTTGGGAGGTTGCGGGGGTCATGTTGGCTGCTGCGTGCCGAGGCCTGGCTCCCCCACATGTGGCGGACTGCCGCCAGCCCCAGTTAGCCCAGTGTGATTTGACATTTCAGCCCCCCCCCCCCCCCAAAGCCCGCCATCCTCTGTTCCCACTGAATGCTAATTGTGCTCAAAGCTGTTTGCAGGGCTGCCATGACAGGTTGCCTGTCACATGACCTGGACCAGAAAATAACATGCAAATTTCCTAACTGTCATTTTTACTGTGAGAAATACAGGATTCCTGCGACCACGATAAACACGGCGCAGGTTTGGTCACATGGTTCTCTGGATACTTCTAGATAAATCTGAATAACATCCAAAGCTGTTGCCAGATAGCATAATTTTCGGGCTTCTTTTCTCAGGTTTCCTTTGCTGGTTATTATTAACGTAAAATACACCCCCCCATCTGTGGGGGGTGGGGGGGGGTTAATGCCACCCCTTCTGTGGTTATGAAATTAAACACGCTTCTCACATCCGCCCCGCTTTGACTCATTACCCGCTCTCGTTACCGTGACGCTTTTCTGCGTCACGCCCCTGTGATTTCCAGGGACTGATAAGTAACTGGGTTTAGCAGTTAAAAAAAATATGTTAGGACCCTTTTATCGATGTCCTGTTGTGTTGTGAAATGTTTTCATAAAGCACGTTGTCATCAACCTAGTCAAAGGCAGACCAGGTTACAAAGGTTTTTTTATTGTAAACAATTATTTCATTGTGTGTGATACTCCTAATGTGTTATCCGTCATAAGCGGCCTCAAAGGAATAGCTGCACCGTTTAATTATTTTTTGCACCAAAATACTGCTGGTATGAAACCAGAAACGAGCAACAGGGTATGATGTCATGGAAACTAGTCACGTGACCTGTCTGCCACGTGGCAATTGCTTCGTACACGGTGCCTAAAATAGTACCACTGTTTTCGGGATATTCGGAGTTTGCGTTCTCTAAGCGGCTGAATCACAGGTCCTTCATCATCTCACCTGTCACTCCTCCTCCGTCTGCTGGTGACTCGGCCGCTCGTTTAGTGACTACGACGGCTTCGTTAACTCCCACCGAGATTAAAATTGCCCCCGGCTGCCCTAGCGCATCCCTATTCGATCCGCCCAGTTACCGAACGAGACGTAAAGCAAAAACATTGCTGCTGACGGTGTTCTTCATCTCCGCTGAAGACGGATGTCCTCCTGTAAGAGGAGAGCACGGCCGGGTTCATTTCTCAGGAGCAGATTCCCAGGCCGAGCAGAGTCATGCGTCAGGCTGGGGGGGGGGGGGGGGGGGGGGTGAATTTCTGTTCCTCTTACCCCCGAGGGGTGTGCATTGTGGAGTGTAGCAGCATGCCAAGTGTGGTGGTGGCCGGTAGTAACCGGGGACCGGTTCTTTGTCCCCAACCCCCCCCCCCCCCATCCTCCACGCCGCTGGTGATGCTTCTTTCAGATGTTACCGCTTAGTCTGTAGCTATTCTGCAGCAACTAGCCCCCCCCCCCCCCCCCCATCCTGCGAAATCCATCGTAGGGAAGACGGGGAATATTAATGCATGTCCTTCCGTGTGATGTGAAGTGGGGGGGGGGGGCGGGGGGAGTGAGAAAAATCATCCTTCCTGCTTGATTTGTGTCCCGGATGCTCTTGGAGAAAACGGCCGCCGCCTCGTCCCTGCTCTGCACCCCCCCCCTCGGTCGGCATGTGCGTCGCCTGCCCCGCTGATTGATTGTTGGAACGCCGCTCACCCGCTTTTGTTTCCCCACTCGGCGCTGGAAATTGGATTTGCATGAAATATGTTCCTCTGGCAGGCGGGCGGGCGGGCGCGGGGACAGGGACACTCGCCGCGTCGGCAGCCGCCGCTCACGTGAGCGCGGTGCAGTCACACGTGCGCCTCCTGATATGAGCCGCAGTGACTCCATGCTCGAGGAAACGGCCATTATGTTTTAAACACCACAAAGATATTTCTCTCCTTCCCATTCCAGCCAATTAGAAGCACATTCCTGGACACATTTGCCACAATTTCCGGTGACGGAGATTCCGGCGGGGGCCGGGTCTCGCGCCACGGCGCCGGCTCCGATTCTCGGCGGCATGTAATCCCGCACTCCCGAGCCAGCATTCGTGCCGTGTTTGCACAAGCATGTTTAAACAGACCTCGCTGAATCCGCGGGGGTCTCCGTTCGAAGGAGTGTCTTGACTCATAATGCATGAAGGGCTGTACGACAAGCCGGGGATGGTGAAGCATGCAGAGATGTCGTAACGCGAGGCTTTAACACGCAGCAGAATGAATTGTCTACATGCATACACGGTTATCCTTGCACATTTACCTTTAATTCTTTCTAGAATAATCCTTGACTCTCTGTCTGCAGGGCACCTGTTCGGGACAGCCCGGGGTCACCCCTTTAACATGTCCTCCATCTCAAGTGCCTTTCCCATGGTGGGCCACCCAGCCTTCGGCATCTACACTACAAGTTCAGGGCGCCCCGAGTTTGGGGGTCTCGGGACACTTGGGATGACCCCAGCCCTGGCTGCCCACCCACAGCTGGGGGCTTTCCCAGGTAGGGCGGCCTCTCCATTCTGCCTGGGCAGCTAACTGCTATTCTGGATGGGGGTGGGGGGGGGGGGGTGTGATATGCGTTCATACAAGGGACCATTGAAAAGGGAAATCTGTTTGATGTCTGTTATGCATGTTACTGGGACAGCACTTTCTAATAAAATTCACTGCCTCTCTGCCATGGGATTTTATTGAATCGATTTCTTTTTTTCCTCCTCTCTGCAATACTTTACCATCCTGCTTTTAAATGAGGCCTATTTTGAATTTGCGAAGGTCAGCTCTGTAACGGCTGTTTCCTTTGCAGTAAGCGTTTGAGTAGCTTGGCGTTTCGCTGCTGGACGCGTAGAGAGTGTTACAAAGAGTGACTGAATTCTTCCAAAGTGAAAGGCTCAGGGCTGGAAGACAACTACGGTGTGACCTATGTCCAGCTCGAAGCACATGGCCGATATCCCAGGAGGTGGATGTCGGTGTGTAGAAACTTCAGTGGTTTGGGCATGAGAACGGGAAGGTCCTTCGACTCTGCCGAGTGATCTGTGACCACAGTAAATGATCGCCACCAGCAGAACATGCTCATGACTTTTCACACCTGGAGAAGTTTAAAGGCCTCATTGGCTCAGGGGTCAACAGCTGCTGAGTAACTCTTGTAACTTCCGGAAGCATCTGGGACATGCTGCTTGTCCTTCGAATTTATTCAGTTCTGTTAGTTTCCTGAAGCATCAACGAATAATTCTGCCTGTTCTTGATCTCCCAGGCTTCCATTTCTCCTGAGATGTAACTTAATCCCCTCGCTGGTATGAAGAAGTGCAGTACACTGACGCATTTCAGCTGGCTGACTGACAGGGGGCGCTTTGCTAACTCTTCACACTGCAGAATGGTGGCGCAGTGCTGAGGCTCATGGGCGTGGCCCTGCTGCCTTCTTCCCCCCGCTCCTCGGCCTCCCGCCCCTCTTCGGGGCCCCTGTTCAGACCCTCGAACCCAGCACCTCCGAGGCTCAGACCCCCAGCAGAAACGGGCGAGGCGTTCCTAAAGGTACTCTCTTCAGATTACTAACCCCCCCCCCCCCCTAAATTATCATAAACATATAACTGGAAGAAGGAACATGAACAAAACTGTAAATATTATATAATTACTCCTAGATGCCGAGCTGATTTTTGTCATTCCTAATCCGGCCCTCGGGGACCCACGGACAGTCCATGTTTTTGCTCCCTCCCAGCTCCCTGCCAGACAGTGCACATTTTTGCTCCCTGCCAGAGCATAAACCTGGACTCTCTTTGGGTCCCTGAGGACCGGATTAGGGAACACTGGTTTAAACAGCCTTTAGTCATTTTATCTCATGTGATTTTTTTTGGTGCTCTTGGTCAAAACTAAGCTAGTAAAAAGTGTTGTTATGTGTAAATCTGTCCTGGCTGTTATCCTGACGTTTGGGTACCTCTTGGCGCCTCCCAGGGGTGAACGGCATGATGAACGGCACCTCCCCTTCAGCAGCGTCCGCGGGCCGTGCGTCCGGCGGGACCCCGCCCACACTAGGGGCGCCCGAGGCAGCGAGGACCAGCAGCTCCGGTGGGGGTGACCAAGAAGTGGTGAACCCCCCCCAGATCAAGAAGGAGAAGGTGGGAGCCCTCGTCACAGTAGCGTTCAGGGGGGACTGCACAAGTCATAATGCCCTGCATGTCTTCTATTTAAGCTACTTCATAGAAATTCATTGCATGTCCTGTTCAAGGGTACAACAGCTGATCCCTAGCGAGGCTGCACACTTCGGGTCCAGTCCTGTTACCATGCTGGGGGTCAGATTCTGTTCCTGGCAAGCCTTCTGCTCCCTGCTGTTAGTAGCTCTGCTATGATCCCTGGGCTTCATCTGTCCAATTAATACTTAATCAAGTTCTACTTATACAGATGGGTTTCCTCTAAAACAAAGCGTGGAAAATAATTGTTCCCTGATTATGTAGCAAAATATCTTGAACTGCTCCCTATAATTTCTAAAAGAAATGTCAATATTTTGAAAGCTGTGAATTTATTTGAGTAATTAAGATTTAGTTGTGGAAATCAGACCTGAAATGGCACAAAAGGGAGCAGGAATGGAGCTGGGTATGTTTGTGTCTGAGCAATGAAGCGATGCTTTCCACATCGTCTTGAGGGTCCTGCCTTCCAGAAACCGAACCACCTGACTGGGCAGGTGCCTTTTGATTGACAGCTGTGCTGCCCTGTTGGCTTCAACATCATCTTGAGGGACCTGGCACCTGGAACTGGAAATTGAGCCACCTGATTGGGCAGGTGCCTTTTGATTGACACCTTTGCCGCCCTTTTGTAGAAGCAGCGCAAGAAAGCTCTGGAGACCTGCAGCAACAGCGACAGTGAGGCAGGATCTGCTTCAGACACATCGAGCGAAGATGTGAGCAGCGGTGATTCCGAAGACCTGGAGGACGATGATGATGATGATGAAGATATTCAGAGCATCGACAGCGAGGACTCTGACTCTGGGAGTGAATCCCGAGCGAGGAAGGAGGTGAAGGTGAAGTCTTAATGGTTTTAAGGCATTGATTGTTCAGTTTTGCAAATTATAGTGACAGGCAGTTGGGATTTGACCTTTCACCTTTGGAGAAAGTAATGGTCTGTGAGGTGGCATGAGGTGGATTCACATGGTTGGGGTGGAGCTGGGGCTAAGGGGTAGGAGATGGGGGTAGAATTGGGGCAGAGTTGGGGCGGAGTTGGGAAGAGTCGGAATGGAGTTGGGATGGAGTTAAGTAGAGTCAGGGCGCAGTTGGGAAGAGTCAGAACGGAGTTGGGATGGAGTTGAGTAGAGTCAGGGCGGAGTTGGGAAGAGTCAGAACGGAGTTGGGATGGAGTTGAGTAGAGTCAGGGCGGAGTTGGGAAGAGTCAGAACGGAGTTGGGATGAAGTTGAGTAGAGTCAGGGCGGAGTTGGGAAGGGTCGGAATGGAGTTGAGTTGGAGTTGAGTAGAGTCAGGGCGGAGTTGGGAAGAGTCGAACGGAGTTGGGATGGAGTTGAGTAAAGTCAGGGCGGAGTTGGGAAGAGTCGGAACGGAGTTGGGATGGAGTTGAGTAGAGTCAGGGCGGGGTTAGGTCGGGTTGCGGCAGGGTTTGACCAGGTTGAGGGAAATTATACGCTCGGTGAGGATGGGGATAGTAGTGGTTAGGGTGTTTTTGGGAGTGACTGGGTCACAGCTTACTCAACCTGCAGCTGACTGGTCACTCGACTCTGCTCCTCCAGACACTAACTCAGAGCACAAGCAAAGTGGACAGGAAACAAGCCGCCAGAGACACGGAGCCCCGTGACAAAAATTGTAGCCAGACACGGGGCTTCTCCACGGACCCCCCCGGCTTGCGCCTCCTCCCGCCCCGGCCACCCCCGCAGCATCACACCCCCACCCCGTCTGGCCCGCCGCTCTTCCAGAGCCCCGCGGCCGCATTGGAGTTGCTCAAGCTGCACCGGAGTGTCATCCAGGCCACAGGCTTGGTGGTCAGCTCCGAGCCCCTGGCTCTGCTCACACAGCCCGGCCGGGAGGCCTCCCCCAAGGCTAGAGCCCCGCCCTCCACCCCCAGTCCCCCCACTCTGTCCCCCAGCAGCGTGAAGTCGGGGAGCCGCAGTCTGTGTGACGAGCCTCTCTCGCAGATCCATGACTTCACCGTCAAAACGGTGAGCAGCCTTTGCACGTTTTGTGTATCATAGCAACACTGCGATTTTTTTTTGTCCTGCCATTTCCACGTTACATGCTGTGATCATTTGTTTTTAAACACTGTATATTTTAAACTAGCCTTGCATGCATTGTAAACATTGTAGTAGCTGCTTTCACTGGGAATTAGTCACAAAATATTAATGTGGGCATGAAAGCCACAGATAAAACAAAGGATTAGGCCGTGTTAGTCACTAACTCCTACGGTGGATTAAAACAAGAATATTTGTTTTTCATGTATTGTGTAATTTTCTTTCATTTTTAGGTCTAAATGTTCATTCTCAAAAGTGCTAACTTTGTCTCTGAGACCATATGTCCTGCTTGGTTAGTTACCGGAGGTTTGTAGCTCGCTCTCTATTGAGCCGGAAGGGTCCGGAAACGTGACGCTGCAGAAATTAGACGAAGCTGACAGGGTGAATAGATTCTGCTGGAGGCTAGTTAATATTAAATACCAGCCATTCTGCCTGTGTTTGTTTTATTCATGTAATTAAAACAAATCTGTTAACACTGTAAGAGTCAAAACAAAACATAATAAACAAAATAAATCTTTAACCATGCCATCTGGTGTCCCAGAAAGTGCTTGCGTGTGAAATAACGTCTTTTTTCTTCGGTTGACCTTTGACCTTTGCAGAAGCCGAGGACACAGCAGGATGCACTGAAGGCTCACAGGAAGGTGGGCTCTCCGAACCGGCCCCCTCCCCACCTGTCCCCCGAGATTCCAGGCACCCACCGACTTGCCCTGCCTCCTGGTGGCCACGGCAACCTCTTCCTTGCCGACACCCTCTTAGGCCGTCACCGGAGCAACGGTGTCATCCAGAGCGCCCCCCAGGATGCTCCGCTGGCCCTGGTAGCCAAGTCGCGTGGCCAGGCCGAACCCCCCGACAAACCTCCCCTCGCAGCCCTTCTCCCAGTCAACCTCAGCACGACAGGGAAGAGCCCTCCGGCAGCCCCCCTGGCCCCGGCTGGTGTCTCGCCCTCCACCAGGCCGGCGGCCCGCCCCAGGCAGGGGACCAGCAGGCTCCCCAGGGCAGCCCTGGCGGTGAGTGGCCTGCTGCAGAACCATCTGGCGCCCTCCCTGGTCAGCCTGTTCCGGGGGGCCGAGTCTGACATCCCCAGTGGCAAGGACTCGGATGAGTCTATGGGAGAGGAGGACGAGGACGAGGACGACGAAGACGAAGATGAGGATGACGAGGACGGGGATTCCGACGGCAGTCTGTCAGGTCGGCACCCCTCTGCGTGTTTGAGACCGAACGGCATGCATCCTCACGTTGTTAATTTGTGTTGATGAACTTTACTTTGCTGTTGGCTTACAAACAGGCGACTCTATACAGAAACACAGGGAATGACTCTGTAGTCCGATGACTTCAATCATAATACCCCCCCCCCCCCAGAATCCGAGACCAACTTCGGAAGTGACTCGGACCGTGATGAGGGAGTGGGCAGCACGAGGACGGACAGTGAGCTGGAGAAGACCCCGTTGAAGCTGACCAAGACCGCGACCCTCTCCAACACTCCCACAGACCGCGAAGGCAACTGCTCCCCCCTCAACCTCCGAGTCACGCGGACACCCAGCATGGCCGTCTCCGCCCCAGCCTCCTCCTCCTCTTCCTCCTCCTCCTCTTCATCCTCACACACTGTTTGCAGACCTCCAGGTAATTTCAGGCAAACCAAGCTTGTTGCTCTTAAAGCTATGATGGGAAAATCCATTGTAGCGCCGAACCCCAGGGCATGACTGGTGCTACATCAAGGCAGTGGTGACGGGCCAGTGTCTGGTTCTGACTCGAATTTTCTCTCCTGCAGGGTCCGGGAAGAGACAGCGGGTGACAGATGGATGGGAGCTCCGGGGACCCCTCGATCTGGGGTATGTCACCTGCCTCTGGGTGGAGCTGGGCCCGGCTGCCCTACCTGGGCCCCCACCGGATGTCACACAGTGGTTAAATCCCTCTGACTGGACTGGTTGCAGAGCAAGTGACAATCCCATGGTTGGCCGTGGAAGAGATGCCCAGTTTTAGTGCGAGTGCAGGGAATTAGCGTGTAGGGTCAGCTGGATGGTGGATACGGTCCAGTTGTCATAAACCAACAGAGACAAGCCCGTCAGAGCCTATAGGTACTGACAGACGCGCGTGGGGGGGGCACAGGTGTGGGGTCTGGTGACCCCCAGGCGCGATGGACCAGGTGGCGCAGCCTGAGACACATTTAATAGCCTGACTCCTGACCTCCACTGTTTGCCGCGACGGCTGCACAGTCCTGGTAGCTAGGAGAAAATCCCTGTCCAACCAGCCTTGGGAGGGAGGGCGAGATGAGAACCTCTGAATTTGGCCTTTGCGTCTCACCCGCTGTGAGAGAAGCAGGACCGGGTCGCCTTAATGAGTCGGGCAGCAGTAACTAAAAATGGCCACCGCAGAGCACCCATGTGACTCCACACACTGTCGGGCTCTTGTGTACGGCGGCCGATACCTGCTGCAAAGCCACACTCACTGCTTTGGTGTTCTGTGTGTGACCAAAGAGGGCCTACTCTCTATCGCCTCCAGGTGGCCGAGGGAAGCCCAGCTCGGGAGCCTTAACGGGCGGCTGCCAGAAGACCTGGTACTCTATGGGCCGGCTGGGAAGAAGCTGCGCCAGTACCCGGACCTCGCCAAGGTATTTCCTCTCCTGGGGACTGACATTCAAGGGATAGGGGTGGGGTATCCCAAGAGAACAATTCATCTATGTGTCTTAGATTCTGCTTATGACGGTGTTTCTCGACTTGGTCCTCGGGGACCCACAGTCCATGTTTTTGCTCCCTCCCAGCTCCCTACCAAACAGTCCACATTTTTGCTCCCTCCCAGCTGGATTGGGAAACACTGGCTTAGCCACAAGGCAGGGCACAGCCAGGATGAGATGCCAGGACAGTAATGTAGTAATGAAGCCATGCCTACTCCATCCATCTAACATGGAAGGTCTCTCCTTTTTCCAGGGAATGCAGTGGGGCTTGTTGGAGGATCGGGATGGAATTCCTCGCATCCTGAACATAGGGGGTCGCACTTTGAGGCCAAGTGATGATGCCCGCGCGAGGCGCAAGAGGGCCCGGTCCCACGATGATGGCGGCGAGCTTCCCGGTGCCACAGATGCCAAATTGCTCCGCAAGTTGGAAGCTCAGGGTAAATAGCGCCGTCCTGCTGGCCGCTTGAGTGCATACGTCGGCCTGCCCTGTTTCCGGTCAGGTCAGTAATTCTTCCTGATTACAGAAATCGCCCGTCAAGCGGCACAGATGAAGCTGATGCGGAAGCTGGAGAAGCAGGCGCTGGCGCAGGCGGCGAAGGAGGCCCGCAAGCAGCAGGGTATGCGGCCGCCGTTGTGTCCGACCGCCGGCCGCCGTGTGCGGCGCCCCAGCCTCTGACACGCCTTTCCCTCCCCCAGCGATCATGGCCGCCGAGGAGAAGCGGAAGCAAAAGGAGCAGCTCAAGATTCTCAAACAGCAGGTGGGTGTGAGGCTGTAAATGCCTCATGTAAACAGTAGAGCTGCAGCATTAGCCGGATTAAACCAGGGATAACATTCGGCGTCTTCTCTGACGTAGTTACGTGTGGAATACCATAAAATACTTTTACAGTTAGATCTTACTTGTAAAAACAGCATCCATATATCCATCTTTTAGCCTCTTATTCAGTGTAGAGTCACAGGGCAACAATGCATGCCATCCATCCATCCATCTTCTGATCTCTTATCCTGGTCTGGGTTATCCTGCTGTCAGGGTTATGGGCGATTTAAAAAATTATTTTTCTTGCCTCTTGAAAGAATGTGACCCGTCTTAAACAGCCATACATAAATCCCGGCCCAATGGCATTTATTCCAGGAGAAGATCAAGAGGATTCAGCAGATCCGGATGGAGAAGGAGCTCCGAGCCCAGCAGATCCTGGAGGTGTGTCTCCAAGGAGGTGGAATGCGTGAGAAATGTTTCCGAAATGCTCTTCATTCCAAGCGACGGGACGCTGTGCAGGCTTCCAGATTACATCATCACACTTAGGCTAATTCTGATTTCTTGGTGTAAACTGCTATTGAATACTCAAGGTCTATGTCACCCTGGTTTCTGACCAGGGTTAAACTGTACATAAAAGTATATTTTCTTATCACAAAATAGTGACTGTTTAATTTAGCCTACGTAAGTGGAAAAAGCGTTTTTCTATATGCATGCAATTATCGGAGGTCCTAAAATGTGTTTGTGGGCAAAAATCAAATTTTAGTCGACACGGATGGCAAGCTGTTCTTAACAGGATTTCTCATTGCTTGTAATTACACATTTAAATTTTGCATAATTTATTTCCTTGTTCGCCCTGGTGGGGGGGGGGGGGGGGGTGGGGTTACCCATGTTGTTTTATAAGATGAAATAAAGGTGGTTTTAAATCACAAATCTATAACCCAACATCAGAGCAGATGTCCTACATTGTACAATATTTATATAACAGGCTTGCATTACCCATAGCTAGTTGCTTATAATACATCAGTCATAACTACTAACCCTTTTCTCTGTTATTCTGGAATGGACTTGATTTACATCTAAAACAAACTATTACTTGCATTCTAATTGGTTAATTTTAAGGCAATTAAAGAAATATCACATTTATGAACTTAATAAATTCTAGCTAATTGTGGCTAATGGGTGAAACTAATGATGAAGAATGATAATTGTGGCATTGTATGAAAATTAGTGGTACTGTGTGTGTGTGTGTGTGTGTGTGTGTGTTCTGCATATGAGTGTGTTTGACACACTGTGCTCACCCAGGCCAAACGGAAGAGGAAGGAGGAAGCCGCAAACGCCAAAATTTTGGAGGCCGAGAAAAGGACAAAGGTCAGTATGGACCTGCTGCAGAGGCTTGAGGGGGACAGGGAGGGCGCAGAGGATTATGGGTAAGGTGGAGGCAAATCCCCATGACGTCACATGAGAAGTGCATCGGAAACCGCGTGGCGAAAGGCACTTTAGTTGAATGTGTTTCTTTGATGTCGCTGCGATGAAATATGTGGGGGTGTAAATGGACCAACCATGGAGGGTGGAGTCAGCGAGCTACCATATCATCCTGTACCTGCGTGAGACCACAGTGTCTCCTAAAGCTAAAATATTGGTCTTCAGCAGCAGGTGAGGAGTTTGTGTGCGAGGGCTGTGGCACTGGGTCTGCGTCAGGCAGTGCGTTTGGACCGATGGCGTCTGTCTCTTTCTGCAGGAGAAAGAGATACGCCGACAACAGGCCGTCCTGATGAAGCACCAGGTAGGTCTGGACCTGCTCCTCTCTGTCTGTCATCCTACTAAACTGCTGTCCACTTCAGTTCAAACCTTTTGGACACTGGGAAGCACTTTTTAATAACTGCTTATGTAGTGCTCTGTAAAATCTGTCTTTTTGTTTTAATTTCTGTACTTTTTGGCATTACCTGGGTGTTTTTCTGATTAAACTTGGTTTTTTATGATCCTGTGATTTCTGTTGGTAATGTTTTGCCAACTCTTTCTACCAGGAGTTGGAGAGGCATAGACTAGATATGGTATGGGTATGTTTATTTTGTTTTTTTTCCATCTAACACCGCATCGTGAACTGGTGAACTGGTTGTCATAGCAATGCATAAAGTGTAGCCCTGGCTGCTGTCATACTACATTATTCTGCATGGCTTCTTCAGCTCAAGTTCATTGTTCTGCGTCTGCTCTCTGTATGCCTGGGAGTCACATGACTCCCATCCCCCTGCCCCCCCCCAACCCCCCCACCCCCAGAACCTGCCCAACTTCCTTTGGTCTTCCAATCAGACGGAAAGTTGTGGTGCATTCTCATAGTGTGACAGGATGCTCGGCGTGCCAGTCATCCATTCCATCCGTTTTCCTTTTGTTTTGGAATGACTGTTCGATGCTCGATGTTGGGACCCTGCCTGCGTGCCGGGGTCCCTCTCAAGGGCTGTGCCTCCCCCCTCCATCTAGCCCTCCAACGGTTAACTGCCCTGCCAGGATGCCCCCCTGCCCTCCCCCACTGCTCAGACACAGACAGATAGAGAGGGAGACAGACAGACACACGTGTGCGTTCAATCTGCTGCTGTACTCCTTTCGCACACACATGAGTGAGTGCCCGCTGTACTGCTCACGGTTACCGCAGACAGGCAATCCCACAATCCCACACTGTCCATGTCCGGAGAAGACATGTAGCCCGGATGGTGGCTGCTCCCTGTTTGACCCTGTGCACATGGCACTGCCCCCCTGCACCCCCCCCCCCATCCTGTGCCCCCTACTGCCCTCCTTTGCTATTTTTCGGTTCTCGTCATATCTTCTCCTACTCCTATGACCACAGCCCAGGGCGGTGCCCTGCGTGTCTTGACTCTCGCATTCTCTTCGTTAAGCTGCTGTGCACTGTCGCTCCCCGCCCCCCACTCCCCCCCCCCCAGCCCACGTGCCCCCCCCCCCCCAAGCCCCTCAGGGTGACTCCTCCCCTTTTTGATGGTGCTCTTCTTTCACACTTTGCCAGGAACGAGAGAGGCGGAGGCAGCACATGATGCTCCTGAAAGCTGTGGAGGCTCGCAAGAAGGCCGAGGTACAAGCCGACCTCGCCCCCCACCCCCACCAGGCTTTCAGTTATCGAGAGGGGCACCAGCCCCAGCTGAAAGCTGATTGGCCCTCGGGGTGCCCCCTCCCATGTTTCAATTCAAAATGTATCGTTGGCCAATGGCAAAGTTACCCCCTCTACCTGAAGTATGGCCCTTCTTATGCCCCCCCCCCACCTTAAAAAAATACTACAGTCAGCCCTGGCGGCTTGAAGGCATTGAGGACACTCCTCCTGCCAGACACCTGGGGGGCATATGGGTGACTGTGTCCGTTAAACGAGCGTGATGCACAACCTTCATCTCACCGCTCTTCTTTCACACAATATATGAGCTGTGAACCGCCGTAAAAATTCAGCGCCGCCATTTTCCCCTCAAGGAGCTGTAATTTATTAGCGAGCTGTTAATGCTGTTAACGCGGCGCTGCGCTAACCGCCGTGCCCCCACCCCCAACAGGAGAGGGAGCGCCTGAAGAAGGAAAAGCGGGACGAGAAGCGGCTGAACAAGGAGAGGAAGATGGAACTCCGCAGGCTGGAGTTGGAGATGGCGAGAGAGCTAAGCAAACCCAACGAGGACATGCGTCTGTCTGACCACAAGGTGACCACGGGCGCCCGGACCAGGGACCGCGCCGCTCAGCGTCCTGTATACGTTCAGTGAGGTGCTTCACGGTTCACTGTGCCTGCTGCTCCGTTATTGGACAGAGGTTTAAGCTTCTCATTAGTGCCTTTTTAACCCCAGAATCCTAGTTCAGCTTTTGGACACGGTGGCCTCTTTTAAACCCTGACGTGTAAGGCTGTGAGATCTCACTGATCGGCCGCTGAGCCATCTGACTCGTAAGCTTGAAGCCGCACCCTTTGATTTAATTTCGGTAGGTGATGTGGGGAGAAAGCTGTCCACGCTCGGACGGCGAGCTTGCAGAGAGGCGGCCGGTTCACGGGGGATACAGACATCATATCTGGCTAATTAATTTATGAATTGAATTCCCCAGGGTGTCGAGGGGAGTAGGAACGGTAATGAACTTCAGCAGTCCGGCCCGAACCCTCTAACAGATTGCAGGGCTCAGTTGTAGTTTATTTCAGGACTTGTCAGTTAAAAGCCCCCCCCCACCCCTCCTTTTAAGCACCACTGGTGCGTAATCACCACCCCGAGGAGGCTGATTGAGCGGATCACCGATTTACACGAATGAGGTCACGGTAGAGTGTGACTAGGGCGTGAGCCTGCGGTTCTGGTTATAAGCAGCCCTGTCCCCCCCAGCCCCTCCCTGAGCTGTCCCTGGTCCCGGGCCTGGTTCTGCCCGGCGAGCCCTTCTCCGACTGCCTGATGGTGCTACAGTTCCTGCGGAGCTTTGGCAAAGTGCTGGGGCTGGATGTGAGCGAGGACGTGCCCAGCCTGGGCGTGCTGCAGGAGGGGCTGCTCAACGTGGGCGCCGGCGCGGGGCGCGTGCAGGACCTGCTGGTGCGCATGCTGTCGGCGGCCGTGTGCGACCCCGGCCTGCCGCCGGGACACCGGGTGAGGCTGCCTCACACGCGCACACACACACTCACCGGGCACCAAACATGGCAGGCCGGCTCTGGGCTCCCCGGGGGGGATGTTTATATCGCCCTTCACGCGGTGCACATGGGGGGGTGGGGTGGTTTGTCACTGAGATGCTCTCTTCATGCTAATCTGGGGGGGTTAGTCACGGTTCCCTGTCAGCCTGTCCCACATGGGAATTGGAGTCGCTGGCTCTTGGCAAACTGCCCTCTATGGCATCAGCATAAAACTTCCTCTGCCTCCCATTTTCTCCCCCCCTTCCTCTCCCTCCCATTTTCTCCCCCTCTCTCCCCCTCTCTCTTTCTTCCTCTCCCTCCCATTTTCTTCCACTCTCTCCCCATCTCTCTCTATTCATCTCCCTCCCATTCTCTTCCCCTCTCTCTCACTCTCTCTTCCTCTCCCTCCCATCCTCTTTCCCTTTCTCTCCCCCTCTCTCCCCCTCTCTCTTTCTTCCTCTCCCTCCCATTCTCTTCCACTCTCTCCCCATCTCTCTCTATTCCTCTCCCTCCCATTCTCTTCCGCTCTCTCTCGCTCTCTCTTCCTCTCCCTCCCATCCTCTTTCCCTTTCTCTCCCCCTCTCTCTCCCTCTCTCTCTCTTCCTCTCCCTCCCATTATCTTCCCCTCTCTCTCCTCCTCTTTCCCTATCTCTCTTTCCCTGTTTCTCCCTTTATTCTTTCTCTTCTTGTCCTTCTTGACTCTCTTCCTTTATCTCTCTGTCCTTTGTTCCCCTCTGTCTCCCTCTCTCTCTCCCTCTGTCCCTCTCTCTCTCTCTCTCTCCCTCTCTTTCCCCATCTCTCCCTTTTCCCTGTCGTCTTTCTCCCCCAATTCCCCCACCCCCCTGCAGACCAAGACAGCCCTAGGCGAGCACCTGACCAGCGTGGGCATAAACCGGGACAATGTCTCGGAGGTCCTGCAGATGTACATGGCAGCACACTGTGGCCAGACGGAGCTGGCGGGCATCGTGGAGAGCCTCAAGACCAAGGCCTTCCAGGCCCACACGCCCACGCAGAAGGCCTCCGTGCTGGCTTTCCTGGTCAACGAGCTGGCCTGCAGCAAGAGCGTGGTCAGGTAAGCCGCGCACCCGGGGCCCAGGCTTTGGCCTGCACTCCAGCGAGCCGTGATGGTGACAAATTCCCAGCCCTGCCGCACCTCCTCCGTGTGACACCTCTTTCATCAGCGTTCGGCGACCCTCAGAGCTACGGCAGGAATGTCATCGCTCCTCGTCTTGTGACCTAGATTTCAGGAGCGACGTTAAAATGTGACACTCCGAGAGGAAAAAAGCAAATGATGACAACATGTTTTCTTTTTCCTTTTAAGATTTTTTGCTTCCTTGAACATTTAGGGCAGGTTTAATGATCTAGTGTTCTTTTGTTCCGTGGGCACATTTCACACTGATTTAAATAATTAACGAGAGCCTCCAGTATTCGAATGAGAAGAAACGCTGTGTTTATTTCTCGTTATTTAATTTAACCGCAAGGAAAAACCCAATTTAACATCCTGTTGCTCCCTCACAGCGAAATCGACAAGAACATCGACCACATGACCAATCTGAGGCGGGACAAGTGCGTGATTGAAGGCAAACTCCGCAAGTGAGTGCGGCAGATGGTTATATGACAGGGAGGGCAGCTTAAGTGGGAGGGGGGGGAGGGGGGCATTAAAAGGGGGAAACATTTTAACAGTTTAGCAAGTTCGTCTGAGGAAATAGCTTTTACTGCAGCTACTAAGGAGTATAAGTAGGACTTTTATTTTGTTACATCGCTGTCACCTTTAATAGAGTTACCCTTTATGTGCAGATTTGTACTCCTGGTTTAGCCTGCCTAAGTTACCCTTTATGTGTGTGTGCGTGTGTGTGTGTGTGTGTGTGTCTGGTTCAAATATACCTACCAAATGTCCCCACGACATGCAGAATACCTTATTATAATACTTTTTTTGACCTTATGGGGACCAGTTTCTGGAATCAAAAAACTGAAAAAGCAATAAGTCTTGTGTTTTGTTTGGTTACTTGTGGTTATGGTTAGGGCTGGGTAGGGGTTAAGGTCGTCATAGTTAGCATTAGCATTTTCCCCATAGAAATAAATGAGTGGGCCCCAGAAAGATATGATTACAGGTCTGTGTGTGTGTGTGTGTGTGTGTGTCTGTGTGCCCTGTGAGGGACCGGAGCCCCACCTGGGCTTTTCCCTAAGCTGCCTGCCTCCAGGCTCTATCTCATCACTCTGAACTGGATAAGAGGCTAGAAGTTGGATGGATGGATCCCTGGTTGTTTGAAGGTCCAGCAGCAGGATGCTTGTTAGGATTCAAAGCCTTACTGTGACCCATCCGGTTCTGGACGTAATGCTCCCGTGGCATGTGCCTTCAGGCTGAGGAGCATCCACGCCAAGAAGACGGGAAAGCGGGAGTCGACCACGGGGGGTGAGGAGGCCCAGGCACTGGGCACCCCCACGGCAGGCAGGAAGCGCAAGCGGAAGGGGGGCGACAGCGACGAGGACGACGATGAAGAGGAGGATAGCGACGACCAGGGCGAGGATGACGAGGAGGAGGATGAAGATGGAAAGAAGGCGAAGAAGGCAGAGACCTGTGAGGAGGAGGCAAGTCTAAAAGCCCCCACTCCCTCCCCTCAACCATTCGCTCATCTGGATGTCAGTCATTACTGGTGTGGTGAATTGGCCAATCGGGGGCCCCCAGACAGGTAGTGACGGCAGAACTGTCCACTCAGATGAGCCGTTGATTTAAAGAAGGTGTAAACATTTAATCCCATTAAGCGAGAGTGGCGAGTAATGTATCTGTGAAGAGTACAGGTGTTGACACAGGACAAATTAACTGAGGGCAAACTTCTTAAATCCCATTTGAAATGGGGTCACAGAGCTGAAGTTTGGCAAACAGAGAGGGGGGGGGGGGGCACTAGACGAGTGTGAGGAGAGACGAGCAGCTACGGCCATTTGAGGGCACCCTGATGCGGGAGGGGGGGATGCATGGCCTTAGGATCAGGGCTGACAGCTGGAGACTAATTAAACAGTAGCAATTAAGGCCCAGACTTGGTAAAAATGTGCAGCTGCGCAGGGTTTTATTAAAATAATGTTATTATAAAAAGCATATTATTAAGTAGAAAGGAGCCTGCCTGCCTCTTAGGCTTTGTGGGAAATTAATGTATATAAACCATGAGATCAGTGTTAATTAGTGATAACAACCTGGTTAGGGCTCTCAGCACTAACTGGGGCGTCTCTCACAGGATGAGGGAGCCCAGGTGGCCAGTGTGGAGGAGCTGGAGAAGCAGATAGACAAGCTGACCAAGGTAAGGAGCCACTGAGGCTGTGCTTTTGGGACTGCACTGGTGGGACTGCACTGGTGGGACTGCACTGGTGGGGCTATACTGGTGAGACTGTACTAGTGGGGCTGTGCTAGTGGGGCTGCGCTGGTGGGACTGTGCTGGTGAGGCTGTGCTGGTGTGGCTGCATTGATGGGGCTGTGCTGGTGAGGCTGAACGCATTCAGCTTGCTGACCCTCTCCCTCCCACCCCCCGCCACCCCAACAGCAGCAAAACCAGATCCGCCGCAAGCTGTTCGAGTCGTCCCACCTTCTGCGTTCCATGATGTATGGACAGGACCGATACCGGCGCCGCTATTGGGTCCTGCCACAGTGTGGCGCTGTCTTTGTGGAGGGCCAGGGCGGCAAGGAAGGTCAGATATTACATTTTAAAACAAATTTGAGGAAGCACTTCTTTACACAGCGTGTAGTTAGAGTATGGAACAGTCTTCCTGCTAGTGTAGCGGAAGCTAAAACCTGGGTTCCTTTAAATCAGAGCTAGATAAGATTTTAACAACTCTGAGCTATTAGTTAAGTTCTCCCCAAACGAGCTTGATGGGCCGAATGGCCTCCTGTCGTTTGTAAATTTCTTATGTTCTTATGTTCACACAGAGATACTATAAACTCATGCAATGTATTGACAGATGCTGCGGGCGAACACACACACACACACACACACACACACACACACACAATGACAGATAAAGGCACACAAAAAAACCCTTATCCCATTAATGGCAACCCTAGCTCCTCCGCAGCCATAACCTTAACCGTAAGTAACAAAATAAATTACGAGGCATTTGTAGTTATTTGATTGCACTCACAGATTTTTATAAAATTCAGGTGCCACTTTACAATAAGGCTCCTTTTGCCTTGTAAATGGTAGTAACTCATTAATAAAAAGAAAACTGTGTTATAACTTATTTAAAATGGTCTATTAATAATTTCCAAAGTGTTATAACCTAATTAATAACCAGATTATAAACCATTCATAAAGTGCCATCAAAGTCCCCGCAATTAAAAATTTTTAATCACATTTTGGGGACATTAGATCCTCAAAATGTAATATTTTAATATTTACATGACCTCCCCCCCCCACACACACACATATACAGTGGAGTGGTTTTGTACTGGTCTTGATGGTTTTCACTTCTTGTCTCTTAGGTCCCGAGGAGCACGAGACAGAGAGCGAATGGCTGGATGCGGCTGACACTCCCCAGGTCAAAGAGGAGGAGAAAGCCTCCGAGGCCAGTCAGGAGGCGCAAGGCGGCCCGGCGCCCCCTACAGAAACGCAGGAGAAGGACCCCCCCAACCTGTTCCTTCAGAATCCGGTCTGCTTCACTAAGCTCCTACAGACGGTTAAGATGCTGCCTGAAGCTGAGCACCAGGTGCAGAATGATGTCACGGAGTCGGTCCCCCTGGTGACGGTTCCCACGGTGACATCCGCACCTACGCAGGCGTCCATGCCCAGCAGCCCTCCTTCAGCAGCAGTAGCGGGGGCTCCGCCATGCCCCCCCGGCCCCACCGCTGCTGCGTCTGGCCCCTCCCCTCGGCCCAGCGAGCAGCTCTTCCGGACCCTGACTGAGAAAAGCGGCTGCTGGTTCCGCCTGCTGCCCCGCACCCCGTGTGACGTCACCTCCCTCACCACAGGTCCGCAGACCTTCACTGCCACCTCCTCGCCTGTCCCCCAAGACATCTCTGCCTCCCTGGCTCCCCGGGATCACGCCAGCATCACCACTCTGGTCCTGCCAGCACTGCAGGTCTGCTCTCTGTATAAATGCACCTTTCAGTGTGCTTAATACTGTGACAAATGGACACAAGTTTCTGTTGAAAGTCTTTTTGGATAACTGTGAGGCCTTCAATGTGTGATATGACTCCACCCCCTTCTGTTTGCAACACCATGACTCCACCCCCTGTCAAAAATGTCATGACTCCGCCCCTTCAGCTTGCAACACCATGACTCCACCCCCTGTCAAAAATGTCATGACTCCGCCCCTTCAGCTTGCAACACCATGACTCCACCCATCCTATCTAGAACACCATGGCTCCTCCTCCTGACTGCAAAGCCCTGACCCCATCCCCTCATGCCATTTACTCCATGATCCCCACCCCCTTCTGTGTACAATGCAAGGATCCCACCCCTTTTTGTATACAATGCCACAACTCCCCCCCTCTCTGGATACAACACGACTCCACCCCCTTCTATATACAACATAATGACTCCACCCCCTTCCGTCTACAATTTAATTTAAATTTACAATGTAATCACCCCATCTGTTTTTGTATAGTGTCATGACTCCACCCCCTTCTATATACAACACAATGACTCCTCCCCCTTCTATATACAACACAATGACTCCTCCCCCTTCTGTATACAACACAATGACTCCTCCCCCTTCTATATACAACACAATGACTCCTCCCCCTTCTGTATACAACACAATGACTCCTCCCCCTTCTGTATACAACACAATGACTCCTCCCCCTTCTATATACAACACAATGACTCCTCCCCCTTCTATATACAACACAATGACTCCGCCCCCTTCTGTATACAACACAATGACTCCTCCCCCTTCTATATACAACACAATGACTCCACCCCCTTCTATATACAACACAATGACTCCTCCCCCTTCTATATACAACACAATGACTCCTCCCCCTTCTATATACAACACAATGACTCCTCCCCCTTCTATATACAACACAATGACTTCGCCCCCTTCTATATACAACACAATGACTCCGCCCCCTTCTATATACAACACAATTACTCCGCCCCCTTCTATATACAACACAATGACTCCTCCCCCTTCTATATACAACACAATGACTCCGCCCCCTGTCTATAGTGACTTGCATGTGTTCTTCGCCTACAGGCAAAAGCTAATTTCCACCTCCTGGGCCCCCTGTTTGGTGCTTGGCCCAGCAGCATGTTGGGTCCAAGCCTGTCCTTACCCAGTAGCCCTGCATTCCCCATTCTGGGGGCAGGGTGTCCCGCACTGGAACGCAGCACTAGCCCCTCTGGCCTTGGCAAGAGCGAGTCCCCGCCCCCCGCCAGTGAGAAGCCACCCTCTGCCCCCTCCCCAGCAGTAGAAGTGGCCAAGCCCCAGGACTTTCCTACCCCCCAGCCCATCCCAGAAGGTGAGTCTGCCTCTGGAGCTTCATGTGGCCAGTCATGTATGGGACCAGCCCAGCGACCTTGTAATACGTTCCACCAGGCATCCAAGCTGGGGGCTAGATCGCTGTTTTAATTCCTTATCCTTTATGGAGGTCTGATTGGTGCAAGGGTCTGCAACTCTTAAAGGTTACAGATGGATAAAATGTTCACCTCCTGGGGGCATTATGGTTCAATGGGTTAGGATCCTGTGCCCCTTGATTGGTCGCTGGTTCAAATCCCACACTCAGCAGAGCTTTGGATTAAATTGTAAAATTCACTGAAAAAATTATGCAAATATTGATGGAAATATTAGGGCTATCCCATAATACTCCTAACTGTGCTGTGTGTCATATGACAGGGATGCTTAGGGGCTGGTGGAAGGTGGAGAGCATGGATGAGCTGCGGACGCTGGCCAACGCCCTGCACTGCCGGGGCGTGAGAGAGAGGGCACTACAGAAGCAGATCCAGAAGCACATGGAGTTTATTGGCCAAGCCTTCACCAGGAATGGAGACAGTGAGTCCTGAGGAGCCATCATGGCTGGTGGTGCCCCGCCTCTAGAATCGGATTGGCTGCCAGAATCAGTGTCTCCCATTTTCATTGGCTATGACTGATGTCAGTTGCAGTTCTCCCAAACACATATGTGATGCAATAATTCTATAGCATCTATAATTGTAAAAGTTCCCAGAATCGCATGCAGCCATAATTACGGTGTGAGTGAGGAAAATAAGGGGCTGATTTTGTGCGCTTAGTAGAAGGATGTTTGTGATTTTTCAAGAGGCATATCGAATGTCGAGTAGGCGGTGAAATATGGGAGGGGTTTATAACAAGGGGCCTGTTATCATCTGATACAATAACCCTACCCCACATGATAAACCCCTCCTACTTGACATTGCTCCTCCTACTCAGCACTCTGTTACTGTGATATACACTTGGATTTTTCTGCTTTGGATGGACCCTCCCCCCATTTTACTGTCACCCCTCCCCCGAGAATAATGTGGAGCTGCCTGTGGATCATGGAGATCTCCCTGCGCTGCTCCGCTCGTACAGTCTGCGGGGTTCGCTCTCAGCGGAGCCCCCAGAGTTTAATGTTAAGCAGTTGCTTAAAGACTGCAGCCGACACCTGTGGTAAAGAATGAGTGGAGGATGATGAAGCTGCTTGATTTTACCCCGGGGGCCCCAGCTGGCAGCCCCAAGCTCCCTGACGGTGTGAATCATTTGGGGCTGATCTAGGCAAAGTGCTCAGAACAGTCAGGCTCCTGCTGCGAATAGAAAATGATCACATGAACACGGCATAAAGCGATAACATAAGTGCATTATTATAATTAGCATCAATAAATCTGAGCTCCGGAATGTTCCTGTCTGATGGAAGTTACTGGATGCTATTTAATGCCCAAATGTGTAGCTTGCTGTTTGACATTAACACGCTGTCCCCACCCCCCCAGACATACATCAGTGTCAGGTTTCGTTCCGTTTGCTGCCGATATCAGAGCTCAGGTCTTACTATGATACCAAACTGCACTGGTCCTGCTTTCTGGCCCGTGCAGCCGTCGCCATCGACATCACAGAGCTGGAGGAGAACCAGGTGACCGAGGAGATGCTGGAGAATTGGTGCGTGGAGGAGCAGGCCATGGAGGTGGACATCGGCGTCCTGCAGCAGGTGGAAGAGCTGGAACGGAAGGTCACCTTGGCCAGCCTGCAGCTCAAGGTAGGGAGCCGCGACACGGGGGTTAGGAGGGGATTTTTAAATTTTAAAGTTACCAGTAGGTGGCGCAGTGACTAAGGAACCTGAAATTCAAGTTACAAACCCGAGATTCACTATGGTTTGTCTTGGAGGATAGGCACACAGATCATCTGTAGTAGGAGAACATGTGGGCAGCAGCTTGGCCTTACCCATAATGCCGTTCTGCAGGGCTGGATTCACCCCGAGCCCCAGTCAGAGAGAGAAGACCTGGTCTATCACGAACACAAGGCGTCCACGGGGCCGTCCCCAGCGGGCGATGCGGCGCAGGAGGTCGGCGAGAGCGGCATCGCGCGGCACCCCGACAACCCCCTAGATATAGCCGTAGCCAGGCTGGCTGAGCTGGAAAAGAACTTAGAGAGAAGGTACCTGAAGAGCCCCCTAAGCAGCACTGTCCAGATCAGACTGGACAGTGTGGGTACAGTCACTGCCCCTGCAGCATCCGCTAGTGCTGACGGTGACGGGTATGTCGTCCATGTTCGGTCTCGTTCCTTCCCCCCCCCCCCCCACCCCACCCCGCCCCCACCCTTGCCCCCCGCCCTGCTGCTGGCCGGAGCTTATCTGGTCATCGTCTTTGCCAGCTCCCCCTCCCTCGCCACATGCCACGTGCAGCTGTGTGCCATCCTGTAGCCACTGAGAAAGGTCTTGGTTGTGTTTTTTTGGAGCCATTGTTGTTTTTTTTGTTTTTGGTCTCCTGCATGGTGCGCGATGTCAGTCTCTTGCTCCCCCTGCTGGTCAGCACTGGCACTGCATATTCCGCTATGAGACAAGTGGGCTCCCCCTCTCCCCTGGGGCTTTGGCCCAGGCTGCTTTGGGCCCCCCGCCACCCCCCCCCCCCCCCCCAACCCAATCCCCAATCCTTGCACTCCTATGGCTGTCAAAAGCGCTGATGTTGTCGCTGCTGGGATGGATGGCTGACGGTTCCACTTTGCTGGCCCTGATCCGTGTCTGTGAACTCGGCCCCCTTCCCACAACCCCCCAGGGAGGAGGAGGACATCGCCCCGGGGCTGAAGGTGTGGCGGAAGGCCGTGAGCGAGGTCCGCAGCGCTGCCCAGCTCTCGCTTTGCATTCAGCACTTGCAGAAGTCCGTTGCCTGGGAGAGGTCCATCATGAAGGTGGTGAGTACGCACACCCACTTCCCAGGCCCACTTCCCAGGCCCACTTCCCAGGCTCGCTTCTCGCCCCTCCTTGTGCTAAGAGTGTCTCCTTCTCTCTGTCCCAGTACTGTCAGATGTGCCGCAGGGGTGACAATGAGGATCTGCTCCTGCTCTGTGACGGCTGTGACAAAGGATGGCATACCTACTGTCACCGACCCAAGATCACCAGCATCCCGGAGGGCGACTGGTTCTGTCCAACCTGCATATCCAAGGTACACCCCCCCCCCCCCCCCACGGACCAATGGGTGATCAGGAATCATGCCCCCCCCCCCCCTCTTGCTGTGCTGATGCATGTATACAATGTCATGACTCCCCCGCCCCCTTCCCCGCAGGCCAGCGACCAGTCACCCAAAAACAAGAAACTTCTGAGCAAAGGTGGGGCAAGTAGCGGGGGCAGCAAGAAACCCCCCGAGGTGAAGCGGGTCAAGAAGGCGTCCGCCGGGGGGGAGGCCTCCGAGGACGGGGTGGCCAGCGCGGGCGGCACGCCAAAGAAAGCCCCCAAAGATCCGAAAAAAAAGAAGGTGGAGGAGGCACCCCCTGCTGGCCCAGCCAAGCCGGACAGTCCCACCTGCGCAAAGATGCCAAAGCCTTCCCAGGACAATGACAGGGACCTGACCTTCTGCAGGTAGCACCGGAGCCATCGGTGACTGGCACAGCTGGGCCATTTCTTACTGGGCTCTCACAGGACACATCTTCATCAGTCCGCCTTCTTCATGACAAATACACAGCATTCCGGCCGCCCGGGTTTTCAGTAGAGTCTCTATCGCTGTTTCTCCCATGAGTGTCTCGAGTACCTTGTCAGTCTAGTCTAGCAGCACTTGTACCTAAGCTTGTGATGTATTATCTGCCTGGGTTGATTGCAGAGTTGGAAAGTTCAGAAAATATAAATCTGGACCAGAATTTTGTTCCAGCCAACCAGTTGAGTACCCTATGACTGTGACTTTTTATGCAGAACTGTTTGGTTGAAACAAAAGCTTGGTCTGGATTTGTACTTTCTAGACTCTTGACCTCTGGTTGTATGCCACTTTTGTCTGCCAAATGAATAAATGTATTATTATTGAGGTAGTTTGGACAAGGATGTAGCAATCACACATCACAGACCCCCTCCACTTCCTTGCCACATCAATGTTTTGTACCCATGAAGTTCTCCCAGATCGTCGCACAAACATGCTAATGTTGTGTTAGTGTAAACAGTTTCTGGTCCACCTGTCACAATGGGCTGAGTCTTGTACAGTGAAGTCACAAGTAGTCACCCCTATGACTAGGTCATACGTGCCCCCCGTCCCCCACAGAATCCTCCTGGCAGAGTTAGAAGACCACCACGATGCCTGGCCCTTCCTCAACCCTGTCAACATCAAGACTGTACCCGGGTACCGGAAGGTGATCAAGAAGCCAATGGACTTCTCCACCATCCGCGAGAAGCTCTGCAGCTGCCAGTGCGTAATCTCCCATCCCCTAGTGCTCTCCCGTCTCGTACCCCCAGCTTCAGTGCGTAATCTCCCATCCCCTAGTGCTCTCCCGTCTCGTACCCCCAGCTTCAGTGCGTAATCTCCCATCCCCTAGTGCTCTCCCGTCTCGTACCCCCAGCTTCAGTGCGTAATCTCCCATCCCCTAGTGCTCTCCCGTCTCGTACACCCAGCTTCAGTGCGTAATCTCCCATCCCCCAGTGCTCTCCCGTCTCGTACCCCCAGCTTCAGTGCGTAATCTCCCATCCCCTAGTGCTCTCCCGTCTCGTACCCCCAGCTTCAGTGCGTAATCTCCCATCCCCTAGTGCTCTCCCGTCTCGTACACCCAGCTTCAGTGCGTAATCTCCCATCCCCCAGTGCTCTCCCGTCTCGTACCCCCAGCTTCAGTGCGTAATCTCCCATCCCCTAGTGCTCTCCCGTCTCGTACCCCCAGCTTCAGTGCGTAATCTCCCATCCCCTAGTGCTCTCCCGTCTCGTACCCCCAGCTTCAGTGCGTAATCTCCCATCCCCTAGTGCTCTCCCGTCTCGTACCCCCAGCTTCAGTGCGTAATCTCCCATCCCCTAGTGCTCTCCCGTCTCGTACCCCCAGCTTCAGTGCGTAATCTCCCATCCCCTAGTGCTCTCCCGTCTCGTACCCCCAGCTTCAGTGCGTAATCTCCCATCCCCTAGTGCTCTCCCGTCTCGTACCCCCAGCTTCAGTGCGTAATCTCCCATCCCCTAGTGCTCTCCCGTCTCGTACCCCCAGCTTCAGTGCGTAATCTCCCATCCCCTAGTGCTCTCCCGTCTCGTACCCCCAGCTTCAGTGCTTTCGGGAGTTTTAATAATAATTGTTTTTGTTCAGCTTACGGAGACTCTGTTTGGGTAGTTCCTGAAACTCAGAAAGGTGTCCCCCATTCCCTCCCCCCCCCATTCCAGGTACCAGAACCTCGAGATGTTCATCATTGACGTCAACTTGGTTTTCGATAACTGTGAAAAGTTTAACGAAGACAACTCGGAGATCGGAAGGGCCGGACACAACATGAGGAAGTTCTTTGAGAGACGCTGGACAGAACTTCTGAAGAGTAACTAGTCTGGTCCTAAGCATTGTCCTCAGTCCCCTCAGACAGCTACCTGTCCACCTCACGTCCAGCCCGGTGTGCCCATAAGCGTTGTGCTAAGCAGACAGATTCCCCCGATGCTCGAGGCTGATGTGGCCCTTTCAGCACCCGGTGGGGTGGGGGGGGGGCAACGGAAGCCGATGAATAATGGCACAAAAACGCACCCAAGGAGTCTCAGATGGGGCAGCCCTTGTGCAATACAAGATACCAGAAACCGCACTGAATTTACAACCCTCAGAGCCGTCTGCGAAATGACTCTCCGCTACCTTCACATAGTTTATTTTTCTTTTGTTTAAACTCTACCATGAATATTATAGTGAATGTATTTAATTTTATTTATGAGTAAAAAAAAAAAAGTCCAGTCTTCATTTTCTGTGAAAAGGAAGAAATGACAGAAATTGCTTTAAAATCTTAAGGAATGTTTTTCGTATATAAAACAAAGCCAAGAAAACTGAATACTGTTTACACGCTTCAGTGTCTCCCGGAAGCAGGAGAATAGTCACGGTAATACTGTAGAGCTGCATTTATATATGAATAGGGGTTTTGCATCACATGGTTGTAAGAGAGAATCACGTGACTTGTGTGTGTGCGTGCGTGTGTATGTGTACTGCATTCATTAATGTTAAGTCTTGTTTGGAATATGTATGATGTGTACATAGTGATTCAGACATGAAATATTGTTTATGCCTTAGGAAAACTGTAGCGTTTTACTTTAGTCTTAAAGTGATTATGCATATAGAGTCTGTACAGCACTGTTCTACATACACTGTGGTCTCCTTAATCTTGGTAGTGCCTGCCTTTCCAATGAAACATAGGGGTATTTTTATTTCCTAATTTTGTTTTTATTTATTGTTTTTTTTAACCCATACTGTATCTCAGCTCGTGTTACCATTGGGGTTAATGTTTGTATTTACCGCAGTGCATAGTGTTTTTCATGAACACTCCTGCCCTTGTCAAGACACACACACATAACAGACCTCTGTCACCAACCCATGGTCAATTAAAATAACAATAATGACAATAATAATAATAAATTGTTTGACCCTTGCTGTGTGATGTGGCCCACTAGAGGCAGCTAGACCAGATTGGTTTTGTACCCATGTCAGAGTACTTGAAGTTATTTTATTTAAATATATTGTGGGAAAAAATGTAGCATTTTTTGTAGAAGCATTATTTTTAACTTTGTGTATGCGTGTATGTGTGTGTTTGTATGTGTGTATGGGGAGGGGGCACAAAGCTAAGAATAAAAGGATGTTTTACAACCCAAATTCGTTTATTGCTCGCGGATTACTCTGTGTCCTTATGGGAATAATTAACATAAAGGTCCAAGCTTTTAAGGCAAATTATTCATCACCCTGAATCTGGAGCTAGCCTCGCATCGTCGGTACTTCTCTGGCAAAAGCGATTTCTCGCACTTAATCCAAGGACGTCCGCAAATAAGTAAATGTGTCCGCGGCAAATGAGGGAAGCTTATCAGCGATCCCCAGCGGCAGTAAATAAGATTACATTAAAGCCTTATCGGTCACATGGCCGATCCCGGACCAGGAAGTTGGCGATTACAAATTGGGAGACGTGCGACAGGTTTAGTTTTTGTATTTTACCCCAAATTCACCTTTAATATTTCTACATCAGCGTTGGGTAAGAGTTACGCATTCCACAAGGCTTGCTATAAAACTACCTATAATAGTCATAAATAGCCTATGCTAAAGATATTTGTACTTTCTAAAACGTATTTAAGTATGTAATTACTGAGATTTTTTTTTATTTTGGATTACATTTTAGTTGTGAAACTTTCGTTTCCGTTTATTCATTAGCATCCTTTTATCTTCTTTGAAGTTTAACGGCGATGCCGATCTGTCGCAGTCACGGTAATTAAGTTAATTAATAGCGAGCGAGTCCAGATGCGCGTCTTATGGCGGAGGCTTTGCTGTGTGTAATTTTGACAGGGTCGTCCCAAGGGCTGCCGAGAAGATGGTGTCCCTTCTGCGCTCCATCCAGGACCACGCAGATGATGTGAACTGGTGCGGCTTTTCCTCCACCCTACTGGCGACGTGCTCCTTGGATAAAAGCATCCGCATCTATTCCTCCACCGACTTCACCGAGGCGTCCTTCTCACCCCTGGCCGGCCACGGGTACGGGGTGCACTGTTGCTGCTTCTCCTCCTGCGGCCGGTACCTGGCCTCCTGTTCCACCGACGCCACCACGGTGGTCTGGGGCATGAGCAGCGGCGAGAAAGTGGCCGTCTTTGAGCAGCCGGGTCGCAGTCCCGTCAGGGTCTGCATGTTCTCGCCTGGATCCGCCTGCCTCGTCTCCGGGGCGTCTGACGGAAGCATCGCTTTGTGGGACTTCCAATCGAGAGCGCTGCGCAGGTAAGCGGGATATAAAAATCATATACATTAACAGGGCTGCCAAGTCTCACCCATCTGGCGTGACACTCACGCTTTCAGATGCAAGCAATCTTACGGCAAATCTGTATTATTCAATTCTAAACCTACAATTAGCTACATCAAAAGCATTTGGGGTAGTTTGCAAACCCTACTGACTATTTACAAGGTAATAAAACTGTCACATACATATAAATGCGTGTGCAGACTTGTCTCGAATGGAAAATCTCGCTCCAGCCCACTGACCAAAGTTGGCAACCCTACATTAAACTAAAAACGTGTAAGAAGTCTGGTTGTTATCTGAATCCTCCTAATGCGTGTGGAGATCTGAATGATATAATCTCCTTGGTTTGAAATATGCTTAGGGGTAGGAGTCAGTAAATGGCTGTACAGTAATTATAGGGCACCGTGAAGGTAATCTGTATGCAGGGTGACTCTTATCATGTATGGCGCGCGTCAGCCTGTTTGGCTGCATGCAGCTGAGTGTGGACCCCTCCCGCAGGACGGCTGCGGTGAAGGACGGCTCGGTAGTGGCCTGATGTTTGTCACAGACACCACCTATGGGGACATGCAAGCGTGGGACCTGGATGCCAACCAGCTCCACGCTGCCAGGGAAGCTCATGACCTGGGGGTGACTTGCTGCCATTTCGCACCCCAGATCCACAGCGGTGAGCCACGCTTCTGCTCTCCGTCTGTCTCCATGTTCTCCTTCCCGCTCTCTGTCTCTCTCACTCTTTCTCTCTCTCTCCACTCCTTTGCTCTGGTCACCCGGCAACAGATCCGCTTCACTGCTGTTCCGTTTCCCAGGTTCTCTCTGCTGAAGTTTAGTACTTTCAGCAAACATGCTGCTCTTGATGCTATAAGTGGGCCGATTAAGGCCTGTTTCAGGCAGATCTTGAGTTAGCCGCCGGTCTCTGCTGGTCGTTGTGTTTACATGTCATATCACACAAACCTTTAGATGGGTCAGATATAGTACATTTGTAATGTTCTTTTTAGCCATTAAAATTCCCGTAAGACCCATCCCAATGGTGCCGAAGCAGCAGTTTGGTGTCTGTTTGGTTTTATATAACCTGCTGAGTTTGTTGTGACAGTGCTGTGCAGTACAACAGCAGGTCTGCCTTTGCAAAAGCACCCGTCACACAATGTTGCTGTTTTGTAAAACGCTGGCCAGCCTCGTTCTATCACAGGGTCTTGTTGAGTCACTGTGGCAAAGCTGGGTCTCTGTGTAACTAATACAAATGGTATTCATCACAAGATAATAGCAACCAGACATTTTTACCACAAGTTTTCAGTGACATATGGGTGACACATAGGCTATTTAAGGCTCAGATGTCACAGTCAATGAGCAGGTCTTTGTGTGTGTCCGTCTATCCGTTTACCTGACCAGACTTTCCACATTAAACTATTTAGTCAGTCATCTTTATCTGTACTCTAAAAGGCAGTCAGTCATTTTTTTTAAATGCAAGATGGAAGTGGGACGTTTTCACTGCATATCAAAGCACAACATTGGGAGTTTCAGTTCAGCATGTGAGCAATTTTTTAATGCAGCTCTTTTGTTGAATATCCAGATGACCCTAGATGATGTCATTGGTAAAACCCAATGTGTGTGTGTGTGTGTGTGTGTGTGTGTGGTCCAGGTATGCATTACATTGTGTGGACCAAATGTCCCAACAATGTGATAAAATCCTGTTAGTTTGACATTGTGGGAACCATTTTTTTTTCGGTCCCCACAAGGGGAAATTCAATTTTGTAATAATCTGTGACTGCAATCAAAAAATGAAAAATGCCAAGTGTCTTGTATTTTGCTTGGTTGCTTATGGTTAAGGTTAAGGCTGGGTAGGGGTTAAGGTCGTCATTGTTGGGATTAGGGTTTTGCCCATAGAAATGAATGTCAAGTCCCCACAAAGATGTGAGTACAGGTATGTATGTGTGTTTGTGCAAATGTTTGGCTCACAGTTCTTCATATTACACCTTTCAGAATATAAACTTGGTTATGAAACAAGCTGGCTGATTTTTACCAAAATAGCTAATTACGCATTAATATTGTCTTTTTTTATGTAGCATTACGCTACACGGGGAGGTGCATTCTGGGGAGGTGGCCTTTGCGACTGGCTGCAACGTTCAGGGCATGTATGTGACCTTCCTCCTTTGTCCGATAGATGATCATTCTGTGTGGTTTCGATTGGCCTCCTGTGGGCAGGACAGCCTGCTGAAGATATGGACCGTCTCCCAGCATACCACAGGTACGGGTCACTGGTTGCCTTGGTGACAGTCCCAGGAAACTCTCTCCATTGGGACGACAAACAAAACCCCCTTTTTTTACATTAATATTAAATCCTGGTGCTTTATGCATAAGGGCATATGTATTGATTCAGCTTGTGAGTCATCGAGTCATACTGGTCATGATGGTAATGTACTGGACCAGTTGAGATGGATTGGACTGGTGGTGTTGGTGGTATAAAGCATTGGTTATTGATTATGGATTGGCAGGCTGCCGGATGGAGCTGCTTCACACGCTAACAGGCCAGTCCGCCCCGGTGCTGTCCTGCTCCTTCTCTGCTGACGGAGGGCTCCTGGTGTCCGGGTAACCCGCCCCCTTCCCGGGGACACAGAAACACTCTCAGAAATGTAGGAACAAGCAGGAAATCACTCATGGCAATAGAGTTTTGTTCGCTCATTGAGACACACTTCCAGAAATTAAATATGAATGATGAACACATTCAAAGTTCCTTTTTAAGTCACATATACATTAGTAACTTATTACTGTACAATAGTAACTTGAGAAGTTTGCTTGTTTCGTTGCATTTACTTACTGTAGCTGCAAGTGAAGCAAACAGCACATTACAAACACTGCTGTCAAGGAGTCGACTAGGCACAGTGCGGCCAGTCTGAGCTTCCAGTGAATGCAGGGAGAGTTTTCCTTTCATACTGTCACCCGCTTGTTGATTCTGTGGTGTGCAGAATCATTTTAGTCATGAACAGTTTTGAATGAATTCTTTAGAATCGGCGCCTTGGACCGAAACTGCTGAGCGAGGTACCTTTCCTCGTTATTGTGATGTTCCGGGGAAGATCACATGTATAATAAGATCTCTGTCCTCGTTGCAGCTCTTTGGATAAATCCGTCGCTGTATACGACACTGTAAGTAAAACCGCGATTTTTATTGCGTCTTATTACGCCAGCGGTGGTTATGGATGTTTTGAACAAGATCTTTCTTGTGAAATTATCTAGTTGGACACGCAGCTGTGTGCAGGCAGTTCCTGCGTTAAGAATGTTCAACGTATAGACAACTCGTACTTACAAGCAAACTGCCATAAAGCACGATATACTAAATAAATTGAGTTGAAAACAACGGTTTGTATTAACCAATGCTGGCACTACTTTGTGACGCTCATTAAGATGCCACACAGCTTCTGTGATTGGTCAGCTCGAGGTACAGAATAGTACCATATGGAGTTACTTTTATTATTACTGTGTAATTATTATTATTATTATATGCTGTTATTATGATTGTTCCGACACACCTACAGATTCGACTTAGACAGACTTAGGGACCGGATCTCTTCTGTTACCTGGGGACGGCCTGTATATAGCTGAATATGTTGGGTTTGCAGTGGGGTGCTGCATTAGAACCCTATTTTTCCCTTTATGAAAAAGTCCACAGATATGTGAGTCTGGTGTTAAATGGCTTTGGGATCTCTCCACCTTTCAGAACTCCGCTTCCCTACTCTATTCCCTACACCAGCATCAAAGGTCAGTGAGTGAGCCGTTTATGCTCAGATGTACACTGCTGCCCCCTGCTGGCCATAATTACAGCTTCTGCCATGAACCCCCACCACTCCAGGTATGTGACAGCATGCGCCTTCTCGCCAACGATGCCCCTGCTCGCCACGGGCTCCATGGACCGATCGGTGATCATCTGGAGGGTGGAGGACGGCTCTGGTGGACAGGGTGTGTTAACATCGTGGCTACTCTCCGACATTCCACATTACTGTCTAGTTCCTCCCTCTCTCAGCTGACTCTGTAGCGCCCCCGTGTGAGCAGTAACTCACCAGGGTGTCTGTCTGGATGCCCTCTGATTTAGCGTTCTTGTATTACATTCCATCTTCATATCAGTGCCTGACTAAGACTGTTGGCTTAAGGGATCGAATGTGAAACGTAGTCAGGCAGGAACTGTGATGCTTTCCCTTTTGTGGTTCTAAAGCTTGGTTTTTCACAGCTTCTCCTTATCATCATGTAGTGCTGCCTTGTGTTGTAATGTCATTCTCTGTTCTCTTTCAGATTCATCTCAGGAGTTGCCAGAGACAGCTGTGGTGGGTCAGTATGGTCTCTGTTGTGGTCTGTTCTTTGGGGGTGATGTAGAGTACCAATTAATAATCGGGACACACCTGCTAAAAACTTTTGTTTTTCAACACGATAACCTTGAATGCTCAAAGTCGTTATGTAAGAACTGTATTATCTTGTGAACATGGAAAGAGATGGAGTGCTGTGACAGATGACCCGGCCCCCACCGTCCCCCGGCCTAAACCCAATGGAACTGCTTTGGGATGAGTTGGATGAAAGAGTGAGATCAAGGTTGCCAACCTGTGGCCAGAAGTTGTGAAAACTCCTTCAGGACTGTTGGAGAAGCATTCCAGGTGGCTACATCTGGAAGCTGGTTGAAAGAGCCGGCATTGCTATCATTGAAGCAAAAGGTGGCCAATTTGAGGAGTCCGAAATTTGAGAAACTTTAGAGATGTTCACTTCTCTTGGTCGTTGCGATATTTGGCATGTATTACTTCATTGCCTCGAAGTTTTTTACTACAAGGAAAATAACAGATAAAACAGAGACAGATACATTAAAAGCAGGTGTGTCCTGACTTTTGACTGGTACTGTATGTATGTGAGTAATGGAGAGATGTGGTATATACTTTGGCGTGTTCTGGGTTACCTTGAATGTGAAGGTCTACAGGGCGAAGACGCCTTACTGCCAGGCCTCCCAACAGCAGGTTCATTGTGATGTCCGTCCATCATGTTGCCTGCTGACCATGGTGCTCTTCTCCATTGTTCTCGGTCTTATGCCCAGAATCGGGTAGCTTCACTCTTGTCATTTGTGCTTCGAGGGACAGTATTAGGCTTAATTTCATCAAGAACCTGATTATCTGTTTCCCTTGTGGTCTGTCGTTTTCCTAAAAGCACAACAGTGCCTGTACATCTGTGACCTTCCTGTACTGGTTCTTCTTTGGCCATCATAAGTATTTTAAGATATACAGCGTTACCTTGGAACACAAACTTCATTTGTTCCAGAAGGCTGGTCGGGTTGCAATTTGGTTGAGGTCCAAGTCAAATTTCTCCATAAGAAATTATGTAAATGAATTCAATCCATTCCAGACCCCCAAATGATTGCCTATTTAAGCTTATGAACCTACCTAACTAATGATAAAAAGCATTAACAATCAATGTAAAATTAATACACACATGAAAAAGCACAGATAGAAAAAGTGACAAATATGAAGTAAATATGAAGTCCCATACTCTGAAGCAAGAGCAGACACGTGCACCACGTTCAAGTCTCCCTATAATTTTCTTTTTAAGTTCTACAGTCACTCTCACTACTTCCCCCTTTGGTTTGCTGCTATTACTGCAAACTTTCTTAGGGGGCAGGATTACTGTATTAGTAAATGTACTGTAGATAAAGCACAAAAAAATTCACACAACACAGGAACACAGCTTTCGCTCGTCGAACTCGGTTGAGAGGTACTGTGAGACTGAGAGCGATTCGTAGGCATCAGCATCCCAGTAGGTCCGTTTGCCTTTGTGTCAGCCCATCAGACACGTCTTGATCTTTACAGGTTTTGGCAAGTCTTGTCTTGTTTTGTCGTGTTTCATGTTCGTGTTTCGTTTCGTGTTTCAGTCTACATGTGGCTAGGTTTTTCTCAACCAACCTGTTTGATGTCCGAATTGGTGGAGTTGAACATGTCTCGACCCATAAATTTTTTAGCAGGAACAGTCGAGTTGCAGGATTTAGGTCGAGGTACAAGTAAAGTTGGTCCAGTTGAGAGGTGTTTGAGCTCCAAGGTTCTACTGAATTTATAAATATATGCACAATATATTTACTGTTAGTTTTATTGATCATTTCCATATTTCTATACATTACTATGAGGAAGGAAGGAGAAATGCGTATCAATGGGGAATTATGGGCTGTTTATGTAATATGCTCATTAATGATACATGTTATGAGCAGGTTAATGAATAAAAACTTTTTGGTGTTTAAAATGTAGTTTTTATGTGGTATGGTGGTAGGAGGGCCCATTTTGATCACATCATCTAGCCAAAGGTCATAATTTGGACTGCAACAGAGGTTGAGATTTCAGGTCCAGAAAGTACAAATCCAGACCAAGATTTTGTTTCAAGTAACCAGTTGAGTACTCTGTGACAGTGACTCTTTATACTCAACTGGTTGGTTGAAACAAAATCTTGGTCTGGATTTGTACTCTCTGGACCTGGAATCTCTGAGTCCTCTGCTGTCTGTGTGTTCCATCCTTCCAGGAAGGTGTGCAGTGGGTCGCTCCAGCCTGCCGGTGAGTAGGTGGTCTGAGGAAGACGTGCTGGCCTGGCTGCGTGAGGAAGGTCTGGCAGCACTCGAGAGCTCCTTCAGGGCCAACAACATCGACGGAGCTGAGCTGCTCTGCCTGGACAAGGAGATGCTGACCTCTGACCTCCGCATCGGTGATGTCACGCTCCTGACCTTGCCCTGCTCCTTCACCTTCCATGCATTTTGCTGATCCACTTTGTAGATGCCAGTGTGTCATTATGGACCCCCAGAAGTTGTGAGCTTCATCCCCACAGCTCAGGCTGTCCAATGATCAGCTGCCTTCAAGCAATGAGTAGGGGGCGGAGATGGGGACAGAGGGCTTGGGTGTTGGAAAGATCTGTTCTCAGATCAGTCCTAGTGTGCCTTGTGTCTCCTGCTTGAGGTTTTTTTCCTGTTCCACTGGTGAAGGGCTTCTATTACTACATACCCCAAAATCTCAGCCCAGGGGATTCTGGGTATTCTGCACCAGTGGGCTCCAGTGTGTCAAGCTGACGATTCGATCCCCTCACTGGGTCAATGTGCATAGTGCACACATGGATATAAATAGATTTTCTAGTTTTCTCCCACCGTGAAATTTTCATGGACCCCCCCGCCACGCTGTGTCAGTGATGAGGGCTGTAACACTAGCCTCAGTCCACCTCAGGGGGGTGTCGACAGCCTGCCCTGCTGCCTGGAGGCCCTGTGATGTCCCAAACCCCGTCATAGCAATCAGTGCCTAAGTGGATTAATCTGCCTGACCTTTCGTGTTTCATTTTCTGTTAAATTGACCGTAACGAGTCTGAAAGGTTTCAGATTGAAGAAACTCAAAATCAGGAGGCCACCCCCAGTGTGTGTGTGTGTGTGTGCATGGGGGGGGGTCTAATCATTTGAGACAATTTACGCCATCATTGGGGTTGTTTCAACACGTGGGCCTACTAACTTATTTTTGTGCATTTCTAAGCAGACCTTAAAATTACAATTGTTTCATTCAAGGCCTTCGCTTGTAAACATAATCCATCTGCGTTGTGAGATTTCCATAATTGTGCTCACTTTTCTTTGAGGATTAATATCCTGCATTATAAAGCCCAGTGTATTGATATTATTGATGTCTAGTGCTCCATTTTGGCCTGAGTCCCTCGGGAAAGTGGAAGCCCACAGGAGAAGCCCTGCCGGATTAAAACAACAACATTGGCCTAGTGGTTTGCTCTGATAGCCCCTCCCTAAGTATCTGTGTGAATCGCGAGGGAGATTGCAGTGTGTACACCTGCAGAGTTTATTCAGCTGTGCTTTTGTGCCTAGTAGTTTGCACTTTTTCGGGTACAGGGTCTATATTGGAAAACTGGTACGATTTTTGGAAATGTATGTTCTCATTTTAAAAATATGATCCTAATTGTAAATATTAAAACATAAAAGTATTAATCGAAGCTCAGGTTAATAGACCACAGAGGCGTAATATAGAGTAACAAATATGTGTCCCAGTTTACCCTTTATCTCACTTAACCAATATTCTCCCCATTTGTCCCTCCCTCCCTCACTCCTTCCCCTCTTCCCTCCTTTGGACAGCAGAAGTAATATTCAGCTTTGGTCGACGTACACATCTCTGTTTTTAAACGTTCCACCTAGTTATTCCAGTGGCAGGTTGTGTGATTAAAGCCCTTATCTGTGCATTCCAGAGTCCGCTGGCCTGCGCAGTAAAGTCCTCCGGAAGATTGAGGAGATGAAAACGGCCTCCGATGACTCCCGTGTCCCCGACGAGCTTCTGTGCCCCATCACTAGGGAGGTGCTGAGGGACCCCGTCATTGCAGCAGGTGGTTGTGAAGTCGATTCCGGGCGGCTCTCACGCTGTATGTGCTGTATGAAGACATACTGCTTTATAAGAGGGAGAGGCTGTCAAAAGCATTGCAGTGTGTGTGAGAGAGAGAGAGAGAGAGAGAGAGGGGGGGAGAGAGAGAGAGGACTCGAGCTTCATACCGTGTGCCAATAGGCTAGTGTCCCAAAATTACTCATGGAGTGTGACTGGCACAATGCCATTTGCGCCCTGCTTCCCAAGTACAGGCTCACTGTGACCTGGTACTGGAAAAGCAGTTATGGATGGAAATTCACGTGCAATTCTGTATGGTTTACATTTTCCACAAACAGACGGCTATTCATACGAGAGGGAAGCCATCGAAAGCTGGGTTCGAAACCACAATCGCTCAAGTCCCATGACGAACCTACCGCTGCTGACGATGGCCCTGACCCCCAACCGCACCCTGAAGATGGCCATCAGCCGCTGGAAAGCTGCCCAGTGAAACGGGGACACTACTTCTGCAGTTTGTGTCCGACAATATCGATGTGGCATTACATTTATGTAACAGTTATTTTTTAAATATTAGAACTTTATAATGTATAGTATTTGGTTGTTTGTAAAATATAGGTAAATATTACATGTTGTTGTTAAAAATATGTAGTGTTAAATCTATGAGCCGTTTCCCAGTATATAATAAAGTAAGAACTATAGTCTGCCACTAGATGGCAGTGCGTGCCGCGTAATGAGGCATCATCCGTGAGCGCGGCTGTTTCGCGTTGAAGGTCACGATTTGCTTCTGCATACGTCACATCGCTTTTATGGGGTGCATTTATTAGGGCGTCTGGCAAGGCCAGACTGCCTTGCTGTCGATTAAATTTGAACAGCCCCAAATTACAAGGTTTACCAAAAAAAAAAAAAGTGTTTTCAAGGGGTTGCATTAGAACAGCAGGGACTTTGCAGTATAATTTTAACTGTCAAAATGGTTGTATTATGGATCTAACATTAATGTGCCGTGACAGTGGGGGTGTTATCCACCTGTTACAAAGCGATTGAATGTTTCACACGTGAGGAGAGCATCTGGCAATAGTTTATAAAACTGACATTTATTTTTCTGTAACTTGTCTTGCATTTTTTTGTTTCCCCTCTGGATAAATCACCATAATTCACCGTAAATCTCAGCGGGATAAATGCAACTCATAAAGATGCACTACAGCCCAGTGAATGACGTTGGCTGTGAAATCCATGAGTAGAACACCAGCAGCCCCCCATTCAGCTATCGGTGAGTCAGTTTGGGTGGGTGGAAGGGAGGTTTGTAGTCCATCATCTAACACTTACAAAAAAAAAACTACAATTCCCAAGGCCAGTCTCAGCAGTAGGACTTTAATTTCTCCATTGTTAGAATGGCAGCATGTGTGTGTATATATAGTTTTTCCATTTGACAGTTTGTGAGAACAGAAAATACAGCTTCACAATACTGAACACATCAAGAGTATAGCAGAGCTGCTGCAGCTGGCCCCAAACCTTATTTTATTCATTCACATATATATATATATACATATACATATATATATATATACATATATATATATATGCCCATATATATATTTAAATTATTTTATTACAAACTGTACCCCTGCAATATGCACTGTCCTCATCGACGCTCTTTTCTGATAATGTCTCCACAGTGCAAAAATAAAACTATAGAGTATAAGTATTGCTTTTACAATCGACCAAGCTGTTAAGAGCAGTAAATAAATAAACGTAGGTGGCAACAAGCGGGAAAGATTCCAGTAAACCTTGTATGAGTTTTAATAGAGACTCTTGACCTCTGAATGCGGAAATAAAAAGCAGCTAGGTATATATATACATGTATGTCCAGTAAGTCAGCGGCAGCGGTGACCTTCATGTAAACAAAGGTCATATGTACAAGAAGTTCTAGTGTGTGGTTTCCCCAGTCTGGGGGCCAAGCAGTGCCCTCCCCAGCACCTCTCCCTAGTTAGGGGTGGCTTTATGCAGACGACACGGGGTGGGGCCTGTGTTATTGCGGCAGTGGTGCGGCAGGAAAGACCAGCTGAAAGGTCAGCGTTGAGCGGTTAGCAGCACTGTCTCCGCACGGCCTGCAGGGGGCCCCGTAGAGCAGCACCTCAATGCCTTTGACAGCGGCAGATGGTGAAACAGTGTACACTTGGCATCTTCCCTCAGGAAAAACGGGAGCGCCATCTCGTAAAGGTGCAGTTTCACACGTTGGATTCGATGAACGGTCGCTTTGGTTTGATGGATGCGGAGTGCAGGGTGGGGCTATCCTGGGTCAGCGCCTGCTTGGCCTTGGCATCCACGGCGGCCCGGTGCCCTGGCTCGGCGTAGGAGAAGCGCTCGGCAAACTCCCGGACGTGCGTTCCGTTGTGCAGGCTGGCGTAGGTGCCGTCCAGGTGCCCGCGGTGGGAGCCCGCCATGTTCGCGTGCGCCCACTCACAGTTCGACGGGGCGGCATGTCCTGCCAGCCCCTCTACTGAGTGGCTTTGCCGGCCACGGACCTCGAGAGCGCCGCCCTGGTGCTGTAGCTGCTGAAAACGTGCCGTCTTATCCGTGACCCCCATGAAGGGGCGGGGCTTATGCTCGCCCGGCCTGCTCTTCTCACTCGACGAAGCCCTGCAACGCGGGTCGGGACCCTGCAACCTACCACCGTCTGACAGGCTGCCGCTGGACCCAAGGCTGCTGGAGGAGCCGGACACTCTGATGCCCCCGGGTTGGGACCCCAGCTCCTTCCTGGCCTCCTGGTGCACATCCAGCGCCTGTCTCTCTCTGACACTGCTGGAGGATTGGAGGGAAGGCCGCGCATCGGGATCGGAGCGGTATCCCGGCCCCGAGTCGTCTGCACCGGATGGCAGCGGGCTGATGTCTATGCCAGGCCCCGGCCTCAGTGCGCTGGACATGTGGCGGCCGGGCAGCGGGCTGGACGGGGCATACTGGCCCTGTGTCTTTCCCCCAGACCTGGAACCGCTTTGCAGAGAGTTCATGTGCTGGCTGGTCTTCACGATCTGTGCCTGTCTGCTGGGCTGCAGGACCAGGCCCTGGTGGGAGACGGCCTCGGGGGCCGGTTTGTGGGGCCGCCTGCTGGGCGGGGAACCTGCTCTGGCGTTGTGGCGGGATGGACCCATCGAGTCTGGGAGCGTCCTGTTCAGCGAGTAGATGCTCTGCGACCAGCCCGCGGAGAGCGGCTCGTCTTCCTCGTCGTCGGCGGCAGTGGCGGTGTCCTCGGGCCCCTCGCCTTCATCCGCCCCATCCATGCTCTGCTCCAGCACGTCGGCCTCCTCTTCCTCGTGGTCCGAGTCGTGGCCTGCGCCCTGTTGCTTCTGCTGCGCGTGCTGCAGCTGCTGACACTCCTCCTCCACGCGCGCCAGCAGCCGCCGGATCTCGCGGTTATTGGGGCAGAGCTTGGCAGCCTCATGCAGGTCGGCCATCGCTGCAGCAAACTGCCTGTGGGGGGCGCAATGGAGAGAGAGAGAGAGACAAAGTGAGAAGAGAAAAGATGGAGAAAAGAGGAGAGAGAAGAAAAAAGAAATATGAGAGAGAAAGATGAGAGGTTAGAGAAAAAGAGTGAGACAGATTACAAAAAAGAAATGAGAGACACGGTGACAGAAGGACAGGGCAGAGAGTGAGCCAGGGCGGTTTGTGACCCCCAACCTTAGGGAGGTTGGTTTGTGACCCCCACTCTTGGGGAGGTGGGTCCTACCTGCTGCTCCTCTTTGCCCTGGCTCTCGCATAGTACGCCTCGTAGCATTTTGGCTTCAGCTCCAGCACCTTGGTAGCGAAGTCCTCAGCCATGCCGAAGTCCTGGGGGGGAGGCGGAGTCCTAGATCAGCATGGGCCGGGGCAAGGCGAAGGGCGGCAGGTTTCCATGCCCATGCAGGCACTGCTCTGGGGTGCTTTTCCCAACAACCCAGGATGGGGTGCCAACCCATCGCAGGGCACACTCACACTATTTATGGACACTTGCACACCTTACTGGGGTGGTGGTGGTGAGTGGCTCAGTGGGCTAAGTTCTGTGATCAGAAGGTTGCCGGTTCAAGCCCCAGCCTTGACCAGAACAGTCACATGTTATATGATGACCCTGTGCTGTAACCCCTGAGCTACAAAGAGCAAGATGGGTTTGGCAAAGAGATGAAGTACATACCTGTACTTATACCTGTGCAATGGCAAATAATAATAAATAAATCCTTTTGCACTGTGGGTGGGGAGGCAGAGGACACAACACAGGGAGAACCTTACAAACACAGGGAGAACCTTACAAACACAGGGAGAACCTTACAAACACAGGGAGAACCCACACACACACAAGGAACCCTGACAGAGATTTGAACCCAGGCCCAGGTCACTGTTGCTAACCACTGCACCACCGTGCTAGCCCTAATATCAATACTCACTATAGATTAATATTAGTCATTAGACAACAAACATTATTAATAATTATTACTAACCCTATCACTACTAACGACCATTAACTATTAATATTCGAAGTGATGATGACCATACTTGGCACACTTATGGACAGTTTGGTAACTCCAGTTCACCTCAGCATGTTTTTGGACTGTGGGGGGAGTCTGGAGGAAACCCCACGACGACACGGGGAGAGCATGCAAACTCCACACACATGGAGCCATGGCAGAGACTCGAACCCGGGTCCCAGAGGTGTGAGGCAACAGTGCCGACCACAGCACCTACAACCCTCTATGATTAATCAAGTATCTGAAGTGGCAGTTAAATCTAGACTCTACCACTGTACCCAAGTCTGAAGTTCCCATCCCAGGATAGTTTGTGCCCCCGTCTGGTGATAATGGGGTTTCTAATCTGCTGATACGAGGCCCGTCTGCTTGCCGTCTGTGTCCATTCGCCTGTTATTCCTCCCAAAGCTTGTTTGGACGTCGTCCTGCTGTTAGTGGCCTCGTCCCTGTTAATGCGCCTCACATGGAGCGTCCTGCCCGGCTCTCTCCGCTAATGTATGCTGGGCTCTTACATTAAATCTTTCTTCTTTTTTGACCTAGTAGACCTTTTCTGTGGCAGGATTTTAGCCGTTCATATTGCACCATGTATTTTATATCACGAGGCAGGACAGAAATCAGAGTTTATGACTGACCCCATGATGCTTTAGCGCCACCCTACAGGCAACTGGCTGAATGACAGGTATAGTCTGAACAGAAGCACTCACATTGGTTTTTCTGCGGCAGCGGGACAGGTTGAGGTAGAGCGACACGCGCAGCTCTTTGAAGGCCCTCAGATCCTCCCCGAAGCCGTCCCTGGGGAACTTCCTCAGGGCGTACTGGTATCGCTGTGCAGCCTCCTTCATCTTTCCCTTCTGAGAGAGGAAGGAGGGGGCAGGGGTCATCGCAAACTCCTGCAAGGACCGACTGCGGCGACAGCCCTGTGCTGCACCTGCCACCACGTCCCGTCAAAACAGGATCAATTTCGGGTAACACCTGCGGTAGTCATTTTCCTGCTCTGTGGATCGAGGAGCGCAGCCATTTTATGTGTCAAGAAGCTGACCTTGCCTCGGGGGCTGTGTGTGCTTAGGACATTCTTTCTGAACTTCGTTCCCATTTTTCTGGGCTAGAATCCTGGTTAAACTACATTACTTAAAGAGAAAAACAACAAAAGTGGATCATTTTCCTGGGGAGGTCAGACGTGGTGATGGACTTCATGAACCATTCGCTGTATTTTTTGACCCCACTAGATGGTGCTCTCAAAAAAGGGCACCAAAGCAAACCAAGAGTGGCATCTAGTGGGGTCAAAATACAGCCAATGGTCCCATCACTATCTTGACCTGTGGCTGGGTGGCTCTGCTAATCATGCCGAAGGTCACTGCAAGGACATCTCCATCTGCCAAGGGTCAGGAGCCACGTAAACCTCTCAAAGTCCCGCTGGAGAATGTCCTCTTGCTCACCTTGTAGAGCAGGTTGCCTTCCTCCATGAGCTTCTGAAGGAGGATGATGAGGATGTCAGGCTTGGAGGTCGCCATAGCCCAGGCCGCATTGCCTGCGGAGCGAGAGCGGGCCGGAGTTCAGCTTGCTGTTCCTACCACACCCTCAGGGGGGCAGCGAGGACAGTAGCAATGGTACGAGGTAAGGTTACCTAAAGATTGTACCTGATCGATCATAAGGAGATGTTCTGTAGCCTAGGCAAGGCATTATGGGAAGCGGTTAGGAGAAAGGAAAGGTTGAGACATTACAGACAGACAAGAAGCCAGAAACAAAGTGAAAGGCAAATGCTGTAACTTAATTAACTTATAATTAAAAAGCAAATAATCATATTTATCATGCATTGTGCAATACAATCACAAAGAAACATGCTTTAAAATACTGAATGAATAGCCAGATACCATCTATGGCAGTGGGTGTAGTTATTACTCCCAAAACAAAAACAAGTGTGAATTACACACCGAAATGTTACCGTGCACCACAAAGGCCGTGGGTGTATTCTGAGCCAATCGATACAACAGTCATTAGGGAAAATTAAAAGGAGATAAGATCTAAATGAGCAGATTACAGGGCTGTGGGCCCGAATGCTCACTGAATGTCACCAGTGACGGTGACAACGTCTAATGACAGGAGGAGAGAGAGAGAGGCAAGGTGACGGGGTGGGGGGGACGGTCTGCACACCTCACAGAGAGCGATAGAGCAGGGCGTTGATGGTCAAAGGCTGCATGCTGGACCTTAACTCTTATCTACTGCCTGAACGACCCTAGTGAAAGGGCACCCCCCCACACCCTGCCCGGCCCCGGGCCGGCCCACGACGACTCTCACCCAGCTTGGCCCCCTTCTTCAGCAGGGTCACCACCACTGAGGTGTTCCGGCAGCCAATGGCCCGGTCCAGTGGCCTCATCCCGCTGCAGTCCACGTGCTCGATCACCGCGCCCTTCTCCACCAGGAAGTGCACCTGCACGCCAGAGACAGTCACTGGTGAATTTAGCTGATCAGACCACTTTCCCGAGTCTAAAGGTTTAAAGGTTTAGTCTAAAGGTTTTGAGGGGGTGGGGGTGCAGGGTCAGTTGAGCTTCTTGTGGCTCTGTGAGCTGTTTGTTGGTCTGTAACCAAATAAACCAAGTGGGGACACTGTTAAGGACACAGGAGACACAAGATAGTGCTGTGGGCTGGGGACACTGTATTGGGAACGCTGTACTGAGGACAGAGGCCACTGTGCTTGGGGACAGAGGATACAGTGCTGGGAACACTGTATTGGTGACAGAGGATACAGTGCTGGGAACACTGTATTGGGGACGGAGGATACAGTGCTGGGAACACTGTACTGGGGACAGAGGATACTGCTGGGAACGCTGTACTGAGGACAGAGGACACTGTGCTGAGAACACAGTAGTGGGGACAAGAGGATACAGTGCTGGGAACACTGTATTGGGGACAGAGGATACAGTGCTGGGAACACTGTATTGAGGACGGAGGATACAGTGCTGGGAACACTGTACTGGGGACAGAGGACACTGCTGGGACCGCTGTACTGAGGACAGAGGACACTGTGCTGAGAACACAGTACTGGGGACAGAGGATACAGTGCTGGGAACACTGTACTGGGGACAGAGGACACTGCTGGGACCGCTGTACTGAGGACAGAGGACACTGTGCTGAGAACACAGTACTGGGGACAGAGGATACAGTGCTGGGAACACTGTATTGGGGACAGAGGACACTGTGCTGAGAACACAGTACTGGGGACAGAGGATACAGTGCTGGGAACACTGTATTGGGGACAGAGGACACTGTGGCATTGGACAGGGGACATGACACACCTGGTAACCCCAGCAACAGTCTGCAATGATTATATATGATTATATATAATGTTTATATATATTAAACAACCTCATGAGCTGTTGGGGGGGTGCAGTGTCTGTGAACTTTCTGTGGCTCTGTAAGCTCTTTGTTGGTCTGAACCCAAGTAAGACCCAGGAGACCCACCCACTGTACAGTATGTTATACCAGTGACTGCAGGATGCACCCAACCCCAGGTGACCGTCTGAGTAGCGTCTCGTCACTCACAATGTCGGCGTCGCCGTAGAAGGCCGCCAGGTCCAGTGGAGTGCGCCCATTCTTGTCGGCGTGGTCGACCACGGCACCGTTTGCCACCAGACAGCGCACCACCTCCCTGTGTCCCTTCAGACAGGCCCAGCTGAGAGGCGTCAGGCCCTCCTTATCCACCGCCGTCACGGAGGCGTCTGGGGGCACACAGGAGGCACACGCACACTGATCGAGGCCACCATTGTTACGATGGTCACGTGCTCAGAGCGATTCACGCGGCCTTCATCCATGCTTGAGCAAGGTCCTGTCTGGGCTTCAGATCTACAGACTTTTAATAAGTTGGTTAACATTCAAGATACAATTTTCTTAAGAAGTAAGTACTTCACCAGCCACCCAATAGAAATGCAGACCAGTTACCAATAGAAAACAATGTACAGATATCAGTTTAAAATTATGAATATGGTAATGACTGAATTTCATCTTCACGTTGACTGACTTTCCAACATTCCACATGCGATGGGATGTTTTTTTTTCCAGTTCAGGAAAACCCTGTCACTCTGCGTGTTGAGTAAAACCTGAAGGGCCATGGGGCAGTGGTAAGGGCTGACCTTTGACCTGACACTCACCCTTGGACAGCAGGAACTCCACTGTGCTCAGGTGGCCCTCGCAGGCTCCCACCATCAGCAGGGTCCGTCCCTGCTTGTCGGTGACGTTGACGTCCACTCCCTGCTCCAGGAGGAGTTCGGCGACCTGAAGATAAGGTGAGGGAGCAGTTACAGCTGGCTGCCCAAGTTATCAGATAACGTCCTTTCTGAGAGATCACCTAAGTGCAACAACGCATCAGTCAGAATGTTACATCCGGCTTTGGCTCTTCAGAGCTTCTTTTGGTCTCAGCTCATGACATACATGACAGTGTGGCTTGATTAATGTCCAGCCAGTCACCTCTCCCATCACCCGCCAGAGGCCGCCTCCCACCAGCCAGTGACCCCCTCCTTACCTGCCAGTGGCCCTGCCTCACAGCACAGAAGAGGGAGGAGGCCCCACGGCGGTTGGCCTGCTGCACCACAGCCCCCTCTTCCAGCAGCAGCTTGCAGACCTCCAGCTTGCCTCGGCTCGATGCGGCCGTCAGGGCTGTGGAGAGGACAGGGGACACTGTGCTGGGGACATGGGACACGGTGCTGGAGAAATGGCATTGGGGATGGGACATGATGCTGGAGACAGGGGACATAGTGCTGGAGAAATAGTATTGGGACAGGGAACAGTGTGCAGGGGACATGGTGGTAGGGACACTGTTGGGGACATGGGATATGATACTGGGGGGACATAGTGCTGGGGACAGAGGACATGACACTGGGGACATACAGTGCTGGGGACAGAGGACATGACACTAGGAGGACAGTGCTGGGGACAGAGGACATGACACTGGGGACACACAGTGCTGGGGACAGAGGACATGACACTAGGAGGACAGTGCTGGGGACAGAGGACATGACACTGGGGAGACACAGTGCTGGGGACAGAGGACATGACACTGGGGAGACACAGTGCTGGGGACAGAGGACATGACACTGGGGAGACACAGTGCTGGGGACAGAGGACATGACACTGGGGAGACACAGTGCTGGGGACAGAGGACATGACACTGGGGAGACACAGTGCTGGGGACAGAGGACATGACACTGGGGAGACACAGTGCTGGGGACAGAGGACATGACACTGGGGAGACACAGTGCTGGGGACAGAGGACATGACACTGGGGAGACACAGTGCTGGGGACAGAGGACATGACACTGGGGAGACACAGTGCTGGGGACAGAGGACATGACACTGGGGCTCAGTACACCTGGTGACCCCAGAAACACTGCACATGGATATATTTACTCCCTCAACACTGTGAAGAGATGGACTGGATACGCACAGAAATGCAGAAAAGGAAATGAACTGGCCATCTAATTCCCATCCCAAACCTCATGCTTATTGTCCAGGAGGGACATGGCCTGGACACGTGTTGGGCTGACAGGAAACATCCATCGCGCTGCTAAAAAGCCGGCTGCCTGCTCCGAGGAAGCGGGAGGTACACCTGACCTGCCGCAGTGCTCTCCTAACAGCCTCCAGATGGCTCGGCCATGAGGCCCGGCTCTAATCCCTTACGTAACATCCCATCCCTCGGCAAAAACAGTCTGCTAGGATCCGAGTTTAAAAACGGCCTGAGTGCTGTCGGGGTGGAGCGTGCAGTGTGGAGTATTATTTCAATAAAGAACCCAGGAAACTCAAGGGGCTCCTGGCTGGTGAGGTTTTTCGGGGCCTAACCTTTCATCAACCATGAAACCCTCTGAACAAATTACCCATAAGACACCACTGTGCCCAGGAACCAGTGATCCCTGTGTCCTGTGGTTTAGGGCCAATAGTATGCAAGTAACGGTGAGATGGGGCGACATCTTTGTTCTCATGTGAGCGACAAGCGCAGGGATTAACAGCTGCTGCCTTAATCACCATTAAACACGCACCATTGGTGAAAACCTCTCCCACATATGACCTTCAGGAAGGGGGTCGGGGGTACGCCAAAAATAAAAGCCAGAGCACGGCTTGACGAATGTGTCTGTCAATGGCCGTCTGTCCATCCATCACACCCAGGAGTGACTTCGGTGGTCGAGGTGGGGAGGACTGTTTATGGGCCACTTAAGGGCAAGGCTGCCATTCCCCCACGAGTTCCCCCAGGACTTGAGCCTAAATGGGGCTGCAGACGGGAGGATTCTGTCACCTGTTTATGCCACCCCACCGGTCGTCTTGTATTGTGCTTGTATTACCCCTCTGCAAGACCACGAGACCAACTGTTGACTTGTTTTACACACTAGAGGCAGTGTATTTATGTACATCTTAATATTCATCAGAGGTGGAACGATCAGGTCCAGAAAGTACAAATCCAGACCAAGGTTTTGTTTCAACCAACCTGTTTAGTATAAAGAGTCACTGTCACAGAGTACTCAAGTGGTTGGTTGAAACAAAACCTTGATCTGGATTTGTACTTTCTGGACCTGAACTTTCAGTTATCATTCATGTAATTTCAGAGGGTTTAAAGCAGCTCTTTATCCTACATCTATATGATCAATACATCTTTATTAAATTCACATCAGCTATTCAGACTACATTTATATAAATGTATTTCCTTATTAAATTCATATCAGCTACATGGTCTGTCTATACGGCAACATGTCCTGATTAAGTCAGGCACCTTATGTAAAGAAAAATCTGGAATCCGTATTTTATTTGCATTTGTTAGACAGATGCAGTTCGCCGTAAAGCTATAACCCGGCGAAAAACATGCTGTACGGCATGAAAATGAGCTTAACACTCGTGTAATTACACGGGACCTTGTTGTGTGGGTGCTTTTCTGAGGCAGGATCATCTACACACGGAGCTCTTTCCAGAGCCTTCCTGATGCGGCTGCATGAGATTGAGAGGCCAACGGCCATCAAGGTCACAGCACTGCAGCCGCAATATTGACTTCTGATCATAATCGCTGGCCTGAAAGCGCTGTAGGTGACCTCTACGCCTTTAGATGTCTAGGGCTCTTGCAGCGCCATGATTTCTGCTGACGTCGTCCTCTCTGAGAAACACATTAAAAACACGTCCTACAGCAAAGCTTCACACGAGTCCCTGGGGAGTGCGTCCAGCACACGGGGAAACGGACACGCTTGCAGAAACGATCCAACCGTCCAGTTCCAGATGGGGGCTTAACGGCACGAAACAAATTGTGCTGGCTCATCTCCTCGCAGGGGGTGGCTGGGCAGGCGGGGACTTCACCCATCTCACGATGGTGCCAGATGCATGCGATTAGGCTTCGATATACACTCATTATGTGACCATTAGGGGCGTGGGGGCCCCCGGTCTCTGCTACAGGTCACCCGCCGTGCATGAAGGATGCCGTTGGAAATGCCCCCCTGTCGGGGCAGAGCTGTCGGCGGCATGCTGACACCCACAGGTGTCGCGATGTGACTTTGAGCAGGCACACCGTCGACTATGACAACCTTCTGGAAGCGAAACAGCTTGGACACAATAAAGACACTGAAGAATATTAAGTACAGCCCACCAATGTGCACAGAGTTTGGTAAGGAGCACCAGCACCAGCATGTGACACGGACTGATCACAGTAAAGGAATGTTACGTGTAAAGAAAAATGTTCATCCATGTTCCTCTGGTGCCAGCGTTGGTTGAGATACATCAAACGGCTTGGCAGAGTGTCTACAAGCATTAGCTACTTGACGGGCTGCACATTTGCTCAGTGGCCAGCACTCCTGCCTCCGAGCTCCAGGGTTACAAGCTGGGATTCCCCTTCTCCACTGTCTGTATGTGGAGCAGGATTCCCCAGTCCCGGTCCTGGAGGGCCACTCTACACCACAGTTTGCAGATTTCCCTGCTCAAATGCATCTTACACAGCTTACCAACTAATTAGGTTTAGTACCTGTGTTTGAGCAGGGAAATCTGCAAACTGTGGTGTAGAGTGGCCCTCCAGGACCGGGACTGGGGAATCCTGCTTTAGAGACTGGCTTTCCACCCACGTAACACGGGTCTCCCCCCAGGCACTCCGAAGCCATGCAGTCAGGCTGTGTGATCATGCCTATGTGGCCCGTCATGGACCGGCATCCCATCCAGTACCCCAGCCCTGTGCTGCCTGGGATAGGCTCCAGGCCTGTGACCCTCAGCAGGATAAGCAGTTGGAAGTCAAATGAATGGGAATCCAATTAACAAACCCCTGCTACAGTCTAGCACCTCAGTATAGCAGGAAAACATAATTAAGGCTAGCTCCGCCTTTGTTTCTCTCAGACCGGGAAGCAGACCAGGCTGAAATCATCAGGTCCTGCTTACGGCCATGTTCCCTGTCACAATTAGGCCCAGGAGGGGTGCTGTAATCCAGGGTGGGGGCCATTCCGGAATCCATTAATCAATTCCAATGCAAATCAGGAAATGATTTGGATTGGAATTCGATTGGAATTGGTGAATGCATTCCGGAATGGCCCCAACCTGTAAACACTGTTCATCCCAGGGGCGTCAGAAGCATTTTTGAATATGGGGGGGGGGACACTGGCATAGAACTAATATTTTATGTTAAACGTGGGGGAGTCCAAACAACACGTCCCCCTCAGATTTAATGGCGGCGACGCCCATGGTTTATCCTCTTTTAGTGTCTGGTAGCAGCGACAGACCAGGAGCAGAATGAGCCGCTCATCTGAAACAACAGCGGTGCACAAGGTCACACAGGATAGCTCACGTCTTTACGCTGACGTTTAGCATTTTAGCGACGCTGCGGCCAACAAGCTAATCCCGAACTCTGCTGGCTGGAGCTGCAAAGCGCAATAAATTAAGTGCGAGTACAGCGAGCGTTGCCAAAACAATCCTAACAGTTTTAATTAATTCACAGCTCTTTATCACAGCCCTGCTTTTGTTGAAGGTGGCAAAACAAAGTGTAGGAGGAAGGAACCAATCAAAGCTTTATGAAATGACACTGACCCAATGCCATGTCTCTGTGGAACAAGTCACATGACAGGTCTCTGGATCACATGACGTCAGGCCAGCCATAGAGGTAAATGCTGAGAACGCCCTTTTAGATGGACACAAGCCAGGGAACATTTCTCTGTTTATCTCCATTTATGTAATTCTCTGGAAAAAAACATGGTTCACAGCTAAATGTTCGCAGAGATTTTAACTCTTTTCAATTTTTTTTTAAAAATTCCACATCATTTATTTCAAAAGAATCCAGCACTCCCAGCTTGTAAATTCTCATAAAGACCTGTGTGCTACACGTTTCCGCAGCACCCAGTGTACTGCCAGCTTATCAGCAGCGATTCTTCTGCCTTCCTACTCCCCGCTCTATTACCATGTTGTTGTCGTGACCAGTTGTTAACGGCGACCGTGTCCAATGGCAACCGTGTCCAGCGGCTACCTGCCTGCCCGCCTCACAAACGCCGTCTAATCTGATGATATGGCCTCGGAGAGAACCATTTTCTTCCATGAGATGCTTGCAGTATTACTACTTCAGACAGATTTATAATTTTTTCGATTGAAGCCTTTCTAGTGTAGACACAACCAGTGGTACTCAAACCTGAAAACTGGCAGGTGATGCTGAAATTCCCCTAGAGATGGATTCCACCCCACCACTGGGCATTTATGGAGCTTTAAGCTGTGATGAAGATTCACAGGCACCGAGTTCTCTGCTATCTCACTTCAGTGGCGCTTAAAAGACCTAAGCAGAGCGTGTCTACTTTACGGCTCAGTAACCAGATTGATGAATCCAGCATCTCCAACTTCACTATGTGTTTTGGGGTGGGGGGGGGGGGGGATTAGGGTAGGGTAGAGCTCTCTTTCGAGTGTAGGCCGGTAACACTCGGGTAATAATCTGGTAACAATCTGGTAAAACTCCATCAGGATAAGACACAGGATGAGCCAATCTAGGGTCCGTTTTCAGGAGCGGCGGTAGGAAGGGGGTGAAGCCAATGTGCGTTTATAAAACGTTAACGCTTTGGAGGGCTGCTCTATTTACAGGTGAATGGGATTAATGTGAGACAGCTGTGAAGAGCCACAACCATCTGGATGATGCACGATTAGCGCAACAGGTGGCGCCTCGAGGTCAGAGCTTTAAGCTCATAAGGAGGCTACAGCATTCAGGTCTAAAACATGTTTTTGGATAATACATACTGCACCCTCCTGACATGTCCAGAGAGAGAGATCTGGCTATGCTTTGCGCCCAACATGTGCTAATGATGACCCGATGGGAGATGCACAGAATGAGAAGATGCAGGCGACGGTACCTGTCTCTCCCCAGAGTGTGTCATGCCCATCAATCTGCACGCTGTGCTCATTACTCAGTGCCAGCAGACTCCGCACCACCTGTCAAAAGGAAGGCGACGTGATTAATGGCACAAACTCACATCCTTGGGTAGGAACTAAATATTCAAATGATTGTGCTTTGTGCTGAATAAACAGATTTTTAAAGTGTGACCAGGAAATTACTTAGGATGATCAATGCACATTTGCCTAAACCAATCACATGTCAAACACCTGATATGCACGTAAATCTCTGACTGACAAATGAGAGACACCCAGGAAGTAATAAGGGCATGGCTACCCCAATCCCACCAGCCCAGGGGGGTCATTCTTCTCAAGTCAATTAATGTCCTTAACATCCACTGAAGGTGCATAAAACAGACAACAGTGTGACAGCTTCTGCTCAGAGTATAACTACAAGACCCGTGCTTGGTCCTGAACCTGCAATGTCCTAGTTACAGCTATGGTTTTTGACCCTACCAAGAATGGCTATGAGTTCATGGCCCTTTCAGGAATTTTTTGTGTGTGCCCGTTCTCCGGTTGTGCCCTGGGAGCCCACTCACCTGTGTGTGGCCCATGCTGCAAGCGGCGGTAAGGGCCTGCTGGGTGGCCCTGCTTTTCAGGCCGGAGTCCCCCTGCCCACCGCCAGGGCTCCACTCCATGGCCAGCAGGAACTGCATGACATCCAGGTGGCCCCGTAGAGCTGTATGGACCAGGGCGCACTGACCACTCTTGTCCACATGGTCGACCTGCACACAGGTACTGAACATGAGCATCTGTAGCTGAATCAGGGTAGCCAGAGACCAGCATGGTTAACAAAAATCAACACCACCCGGAAGGGTTCAGGCACCAGAGGGTTCAGACACTGAAGAGAAACTTTAAGACATACGGACTCATGTAGCGTTAGCTAACAGCTAGCGACGTGTTAGCGGTTTTAACACATCCTGACCTTGACCCCACGCTTGCAGAGCAGTGTGACGAGGCCCAGGTGGCCAGCGGCTGCCGCGAAGCACAGGGCGCTCATCCCGTTCTCCGAGGTGCCCTCCACGGTGGCGCCGAACTCCAGCAGCAGGCTCACTAGCTCCTGGTGGCCCAAGTGGCACTGCACGCACAGCACCGGCGCATTGCCCAGCACCTCCGTGCGGTAGTTCACGTTGGCCCCACCCAGCATCAGGAGACGGCTTACCTGGGAGGCGGGGTTTGGGTTGGGAAATGACAAGATTTACATGGGTTGGAAAAATGAAACTGAAACACCTGGTTTTAGACCACAATCATTTATTGATATGGTGTAGGGCCTCCTTCTGTGGCCATTACATCATTAGCTTGTTTTGGGAATGAGAGATAAAAGTCCAGCACAGTGGCCAGAAGGATTTTGAGCTGTTCCTCTTGCAAAATAGTGGCCAGTTCACTGCATGATGCTGGTGGAGGAAAACATTTTCTGACTTACTCCTCTAAAACACCGCAAAGTGGCTCAATAATATTCAGATCTTGTGACTGTGGAGGCCATAGGAAACTTCATTTTCATGTTCATCAAACCATTCTGTCACCAGTCTTGCAGTGTGTATTGCTGCATTATCATCCTGATACATGGCACCATTTTCAAGGTACAATGTTTGAACCGCTGGGTAAACCTGGTCCTCCAGAATGGCTTGGTAGTCTTTGGCAGTGTCGTGCCCATCTAGAACAAGCAGTGGGCCTAGGGGATGCCATGATATTGCAGCCCAAACAATCACTGATCCACCCCGTGCTGCACTCTGGGTACACAACAGTCTGGGTGGTAAGTCTCTTTGGGGATTCTATACACTGTAACTCTCCCGCATGTGAGAAAGACAGTAAAGGTGGACTTATCAGAGAACAATATGTTTCGCATTGTCCACAACCCAAGATTGAAACCGATGTTTGGCATGAGTGACCAAAGGTTTGGCTATAGCAGCTCGACCATGAATTCTGGCCCTGTGGAGCTCCTGACCAACAGTTTTGGCGGAAACAGGAGAGGTGAGATGCACTTTTAATTATGCAGTGAGCTGGGCTGCTGTAGTTTTATGTTTTTTTTGGATACAATCCTGGTAAGTACCCAGACATCCCTTTCAGACTGCTTCCTCCTACATCCACATTTACTCCTGTTAGATGTGGTCCATCTTTCGTGGTGGTATGACGACATTACCCTGGATTCCGTGGCTCTTGATACATCACAAAGACTTTCTGTCCTGGTCACTGTTCTCTTTTGAACTCTGATATGCTTCCCATCATGTTGTATCGATTGCAATATTTTATGTTCGGCTGTGCTATTGCTCTGCTAATTCAGTCTTCACACTCTGTTGTTACTGATGGAACGTGCAATCGGTGAAGATTGGCCATCAGGCCACCCATATATAGGCGTGAAACCTCAAACACCAGTTTGGTCAGTGTGTCAGTTTCATTGTCCAACCCCTACATATCTTAAGTTGCTGATGAGGTGGATGGACAAATAGACACACCCACACTGATTCTTATTTTTGCCTTAGTCCAGCCTATGATTTAAACTAATTTATCCATTTTTCTTAACTGCGTATCCAGTACAGATCTTGAAGCCAATCCTGGGCAGCACAGGGCAAGAGGCAGGGGACACCCTGGATGGGATGCCCATCCAGCACAGGACACACATTATAGGCCATTCAGAGACACCAGGTCACCTACTAACTTTGAGGGTTTTTGGTTTTTAGGGAGGAACTGGCGTATCTGGAAGGAACCCGCAAATGGGGAGGACATGCAAACTCCGCACACAATTATAATGCAGGCAGGACCCCCAGCCTTGGGGGGTAATAACTCACATGCCAATATCGACCTGCTAGGAAAACAACCAGCGCCTGTGGTCTGGGAGGGGGTGAGTTGCTGCTGAGGGGGAATGAATTGTTACGATGGGTGTTTTCATCTGCAGATCCCACGCGGCGACTGTGAGAGATATGCTGGTTCCGGCACGCCACAAATCTCCCAGGTGCAGAGCAGTGCGAGCAGAGGCGTCAAGCCCACCTAGGGCTACGGCGAGATGCAGACCATTTACAGTGTTGGCTGTGAGTGATGAAGCCTCGCTGGAGGGAGGAGAAGCTACTCCCAGCATCAATCTCCATGTGCCGCTACCTGTGGCTTCTCATCCATCTCCAGCTGTATGGGAATTCTGCCGATCCATCACCCGCTTGGCTGAACAGGAGTCCAGCAGGGATGCAGCTAACTCAACGATAACGGATTAAGTGCACAGCTAACCGGTCTTCTAACTCAGTGTTTCCCAACATAGTCCCCGGGAACCCACTGTCCCTGCCAGACAGTCCACATTTTTGCAAAAACCTGGACTGTCTGCAAGTCCCTGACACACTGTTCTAACTGATCACAAACTCCATTAAAATATCCGTTGCTCAGTCTCCTCTGCCTATGGATCTTCATCACAGCTCAGGCGGTTGAGCTTCCTCACACAGCAGCACACTGAAGCTGACTAACTCCTAAGATAGAAAGTATTTCAGCACCACCTACAAGGTCACGAATGTATTTCCGCAAGAGGCTCTATTATGTTTGTCCTGAATGGCTTCAGGTGATGAATTATAAATTTGAATGACTCTCAGTTAATGCGACAGTTTCCTAACTAACCAAACAGAAATGTGACTGACCAAACAGTGTCTTAGTTAGAGAAACTGTGACTCATCTATCCAAACAGCTTCTTGGCTAACAAACAGCATGTTAGCTTGACTAAATAACCAATACAGGCAGCTCATAGGTGACTCGGCCTAAGGTGACTCAGGCATTTACTTGGTGATTCTTTGATTTCTCCACAAAAACGATGTTGCGTTTTAGCTGTTTGGGGAACTCAGACATAAGCTGGCTCCATCATGCAGAGACTGCAATTCCCAAATTGATTAAACGCTAGAGCGTGTCTCGTGCCGCCCCCTCGCAGGATGATCAAACCACGTCATTTCTGGGAGGAATTTGAATAAAAGACACCTGATCAAACAACAGTGAAAGGCAAAGGACTGAACTGGTTTTATTTACTTCCCTGTCAATGGAATAAATTAGTGGCTCAAAGCAAAACCTTTCAGAGCAAAAATGACCTTGAATCGTTTGGAACGAGTTTGGAGGAGAAGGTCATTGTTTGAGAACAAAAAGCAAAGTGTGAGGTTTTTAAAAAAATACCCCTGTTTGTATTTTCCCTGTGGTGCAAGAATTCACCATATGTAGTAGGGAGAAATATTTAAAGCATAATTTTCTGAAATGACTTGACAAGGTCATGCAGTGATGGAGAGGCAGCCTGTGCAGGGTGTCCCTTGGGTTTGCAGGATAGTCTCCTGGCTGAACACCACCCAGCCTTGGATAAATGGTTAAGAAAAATGGAGAATCTCCTTGACAAGGTCAATTTTCTTGCAGGTTAGAAGGCATCAACCTTTGCTGGCGGGTAACATGTACATATGATATAAAATCAGAGCTGTTGCTGACTGTAACATAAACCAGTTTGGCTGCTTCATTGCAAAATCATTTTCTTCATTTTTACTTTCTCCCGACCAAGGTCATGTTTGGTCCAGACCCGTCCACCATGGCACCTACCTTGACGTTGGGCGTGTAGAGGTTCCTCAGGGAGGCCAGGGCAGCGGACAGGCCGTCAGTGCTGTAGCTGATCCACAGGGCCTGAAGCACGCTGGAGGACACGCCCATCTTCTTGCTCAGACCCTGAAGAGACAGAAAGCGTGAAGGTGAGAGACACCAGCGGTGGAAAATGTTATGCTAGGCCCACCGAACCTTCTGGAATATCTTACCCAGTGACACACGAACTAACCTCCAATTCTGGAGGTGCCACCCCTTATTGTTATTCATTGTTATTTAATTATTTAAAAATATTCAGATGAAAATCATCAAATGAACAAAGGAGGAACAGATGTGTCCCCACCTCAGATATATACATTTTGGTAAGAAGGCAATAAAGAGCAGCATCCTCTGCTAGTGATGACCCCTGGGATCTACCCCCCCGGACCCCACTGCACCTCCTCTCATTACCTTAAAGATGTGGGCCTTCAGGATGTGATGGCCCAGCTCCATAGTCTGCTGGCGGTTCAGTTTCCCCTCCTGCCGTGACAGCATGAAGGCCATGAGGGCGTGGCCACTCCTGCGGGCAGACAAAGAGCCATTACAGGGGACGGAAAGCCTCATTAAGTCACTGTATCCCATAATACACTGCTGCCCAGTCACTGTCATAGCATCCATCCATCCATCCATCCATCCGATACCTACTTTTCCTGGTCAGGGCTGTGGGGCATGGCAGACATACACCACATAAATAAATCAAATGGCAGCAGTTACAGGTGCAACTGTGATGCCTAAGATGAAGTATTGGTGCAGCTGTCATGTCGCGCGATCAGGTGAGCGCTGTGCCTTTGTGACTCCCTGGGAAGCTCTCAGACTCAGCAAGGCAAAGGGTGACTCAGCTCCAGCCAGAGGAGCCACAGCTGGGCCACTCCTCGCTCTGAACCATCTCCTTCAAATGTGTCCACTTTCAAATTCGCACATTTAAATGCGGATCACGGATGTGCTTGCTCCCCTCGCTCCTAAGTTCACCGACGGTCGCGTTCATCAGGACCCTCCGTGTGATTAAATGGTGCTGAAGAGCACTGGTCCTCTTCCGAGCAAATGAGCTGGTGGGCTTGTGGGGGGGGGGGGGGGGGCATGTGCTCTCTCCTCGTCTGCCCTGCTGTTTGTTAATTGGGAACTTCATTAAAAGGCCACACACAACCACTTTCGCCTTTGATCTCCATGATCGATGCTGCCCTAACTAACAAGTTTCCAGGGCCGGGGGGTGGGGGGGCTGCACGCTTTCTTCTGTCCCAGTCCCTGATGTTGCCTTATTTCTCAGAGCCTTAATGGCAGCCTGGTGGAGAACACACCATGCCAGTTGCTGCAGTGGGCAGGGACAGGCGACACACCTTCCTGCAAATATCAGGCACATACTGTATAGTCACATTTAAGGTTGCCTCGGCAACAAGGTCACGGGAGTCCACGCCACTGCTAAACAGGAGCCCAGAGGACACAGGAATTAGAGTCGCCTTTTGCAGCTCTGTGCCCCTCTGTCAAATCCGTCAGAAGATGGTGCGAGCAGATTACGAGCTAATATCTCAGGCAGCTGCGTACATATTTAACAGCTAACAGTGCAACAGGGCCCGTGACTGTGACAGCTGCAGCTTGCCGTGTTCCGCCGAATAGCGATTGACGGCTTATTGACAGCACGCTCATGGTGACAGCGTGCCCCAGAGGCAGAAATTCCAAAAATTAAGGAATAAAGAAGTTTCTGGTCTCAGTGCAGACAAACTTTCCGGTTTTCATCTCTGCAGTGGGTGTTCGGGCACACTGGAGACCCAGTAAAACTGACAGCTGACAGCTGACAGCTATCAAGCTACGGTTAAATGTTTGCAGAAACAGCCTCGTCTGAGTACTCAGGGGGACGTGGGTGTCAGTTTGCTCCGTTTATGAAGATTCAGGGAGCGGACGGGTCCTTGAGGATTTCGGGACAGCGTGTCAGACCAGTGGCAGGAGAAACCTTTGCACGGGACACAGAGACTCCTCTATTCCACACAGGCTTCCCACGTGATTCTATCTGCAGTTACCAGGACCCAGCGTAGCCCTGGCTTTCAGAAATTACCAGGAAGTAAGATCATCGTGAGATAAATTATTTTACACAATTTGCTGTTTTGTTTATATTAAATAGGCTTAAAATGCTAGTGTGATGGTCCATTTGTGGCAGTGCAGAGACTGACTGATCAATGTGCCTGACAAAATAAATGCATCAGGGAATTTATCTATATTTTCTTGGAAATCACAGAGCACCGTTGTGAGTTTAATGTTTTTTAAGCTCAGAATAAACAGGCTATTTGGTTTCTGCTATTTTCTTGGATTCCGCATCATAACCTTTCCTTCTAAATAGATTAAAGTACATGACCGTTTATTGACCAGGGAACACTAATTACTCTCCCCACTTGCCCGCATTTCAAAACAAGCTTCCCGTGTGTTAATCCAATCTTGACTGCCCCCGATACGAGTCTGCATCTATGTGGAATGCTGCTCGGAGATTTATTGCCATGGCCTCACGATGAGTTGAGTACCCCGCCTGCGGCTGAACACAGAACAGTAATATCACCTCTCTAAGTGTGAGGACAAGGGATGCGTCCAATCACAGCTACAGTACACTGCACCACGAGTCCAGATGTCCTGTCACCTCTAAGCAAGATGTCCCAGCGTTCCAACGTTGAGGAACACGCTCATTCAGTATCTAGTGACAGCCTAATCAATCGTTGATGTGGGATCTGGAACTGACTCCTGTTGAGTCTTGAAGGTTCTGGTTGGTAGAGTGGGTGCGGTTCTCACCTGGGGTCGCACAGGAAGTCCGTGCTCTCGCCATCGGCCCTCCACACGAGCCATTCACGGAAGGAAGGATGGCAGAACATGCGAGTTTTGTCCCTCCTGCGCACCAGGAAGCAGGATAGGGCCTCCACCCTCTGCCGAAAGTCTTCCCACTCCAGCTCGCCAGCTACAGCTCCGGCGTTGACAGCTCGGAAGAGCTGCTCATCGGTAAGTGGGTGCAGCGAGGCCAGTGCCACGTTGAGGACGGGCCGGGCGCGCTCGAAGGCGGCACCGCTGGTGAAGCGCATGTTGCACTGCAGCAGGTAGAGCTCAGCCAGCGAGACAGGCACGACCTTGTAGCTGGCGCTCTTGATGACTAGGTGGCCATGTTCAAACATGTCCAGGGTCAGCTTCAGGTACAGATAGGAGCCTTGGCTGAGTGAGGCCAGGTGGCTGCTCAACTTGCCCACCATGGCTGGGTCGGCCTTGCCGTTCAGTGAGATGTTATTCAGGATCTCCTTGCTGCTGCCGATGCGGTGCTGGATGTAGGCATACAGGTCATCCTGAACATCCTGGTTGTCTGGAAAATGGTCCAGGGTGATCTTGGTGAAGGGCATCAGGCTAGTGATGTCCTGTCAAGAACAGATGACATGCAGATGAAAAACCTACCCCTAAGCATCGATTGCGCGTGCTGGCAGGCTACCAAGAAGAAGCCCTCGTGTGATGAACACGACCACATTACACCAAAGTCAATTAAATCAATGTTTCTCAACCCATTCCTCGGGGACCCCCAGACAGCATCAGCTATTCAGCATTCTTGGTTGCTCGATAAGTATAAGCTGGGAGCTTGGAGGGAGCAAAGATGTGGGCTGAGAAAGACAGAGTTAAATAAATCCTAATTTCTACCTTTTTTATTGCATTGGCTATTATAACTAATAAACAGTAACAAAAGGAATGCCTTGTCATGTAGCCTGAGGGATTTCCTACTACTTCATCCTGCCCCTCCCAGGTTGACCACAGATTCGTCACCAAGTGACAAGCCAGAGGGTGGAGACACAGAGGCCAAGCAGGGCTGTCTTGGGGCCAACGCCGCCAATCACACAGCGCACTAAGGAGCACACTCAGAGGCCGTGTCTTTGGGGGCAACGCCGGCAATCACACACCGCACTAAGGAGCACACTCAGAGGCCGTGTCTTTGGGGGCAACGCCGCCAATCACACAGCGCACTAAGGAGCACACTCAGAGGCCGTGTCTTTGGGGCCAACGCCGCCAATCACACACCGCACTAAGGAGCACAATCAGAGGCCGTGTCTTTGGGGGCAACGCCGCCAATCACACACCGCACTAAGGAGCACAATCAGAGGCCGTGTCTTTGGGGGCAACGCCACCAATCACACACCGCACTAAGGAGCACACTCAGAGGCCGTGTCTTTGGGGGCAACGCCGGCAATCACACACCGCACTAAGGAGCACAATCAGAGGCCGTGTCTTTGGGGGCAACGCCGCCAATCACACACCGCACTAAGGAGCACACTCAGAGGCCGTGTCTTTGGGGGCAACGCCGCCAATCACACACCGCACTAAGGAGCACACTCAGAGGCCGTGTCTTTGGGGGCAACGCCGCCAATCACACACCGCACTAAGGAGCACAATCAGAGGCCGTGTCTTTGGGGGCAACGCCGCCAATCACACACCGCACTAAGGAGCACACTCAGAGGCCGTGTCTTTGGGGGCAACGCCGGCAATCACACACCGCACTAAGGAGCACACTCAGAGGCCGTGTCTTTGGGGGCAACGCCGGCAATCACACACCGCACTAAGGAGCACACTCAGAGGCCGTGTCTTTGGGGGCAACGCCGGCAATCACACACCGCACTAAGGAGCACACTCAGAGGCCGTGTCTTTGGGGGCAACGCCGCCAATCACACACCGCACTAAGGAGCACACTCAGAGGCCGTGTCTTTGGGGGCAACGCCGGCAATCACACACCGCACTAAGGAGCACACTCAGAGGCCGTGTCTTTGGGGGCAACGCCGCCAATCACACACCGCACTAAGGAGCACACTCAGAGGCCGTGTCTTTGGGGGCAACGCCGGCAATCACACACCGCACTAAGGAGCACACTCAGAGGCCGTGTCTTTGGGGGCAACGCCGCCAATCACACACCGCACTAAGGAGCACACTCAGAGGCCGTGTCTTTGGGGGCAACGCCGGCAATCACACACCGCACTAAGGAGCACACTCAGAGGCCGTGTCTTTATTCCCAGGGGCCACTGATGAATCTACACCCCACCAAAAACCCAACAGAGACTTGACTGCCGAGAGATGAACCTCCCCCGTATGTCTTATCACGATACAGAGCAGCAGGGGCACGAAAACACTGAATAATACAGGAGACGAGGTGTTGGCAACACGTCTGTGCGAAACGCCGGACTAGGGCGAGAGGATTAGTCAGGCGATGCAGGCATCGCTATGAGAGACATGCTGCTTCCCCAGGCTGGATGGACCCAGGAGGCTTCCTGCTCTCATGTGGTCTCGAGGGGTGGAGGAGGTCAAAGCGCCCCCCAGTGGCAAAGTTTCCTGAGGACAACTTGAACACCCACCTATCAGCCTCAGCTGATCCTTGTACTCCTGTCACCACCGAGCTGAGGTACATAGGCGGAAAGTGGCTCCATTTCCAGGACGCTCTCCAAGTCAACATGACGTAACCGCTTTGCTCCAGAGCCGGCCCAGATCTACACTTGCTTTTTTGGCACTGTGCACATTTACAAGTGCTGGATTTAGGTAAGCCACTAGGACTATCTGGTCAAGTCTGGTCGATTTGGAGGACTGAGAGGTGCCAAACCTCTTTGGTAAAATTTGTTATTGGCCATGGAGGAGAACAGAAGTGAGCTATTGGGATTTGTGAGGGGGAGGGGGCAGACACCCTGAAGGCCTGACCACCAGAAAGCTGGGAAGCCCTCCACACTGTCCAAGGAAAGACAAGAGAGCAGATCTGAAGCCCTGTTCTGTTTCCATACTTCCATGAAGTCCAGGCTATCATACAGAAACTGCAGTCTGGTAGGATCTGGAAGAACAGCACCTAACACACCCAAACCGGTACAGCATGGATTCCAGAGACTGAGCTTACCAGCAGATTGACCCGGACTGTGACTATGAGCTTCAGCCAGACGGGGAACCTCGGTATGATTCTGATGAGAAATGAGGAGATGGTGTCCCCATAGTCCGGTTTGTGGAACTCCGCCTCGTTCAGCCCGTCGATCAGGATCACGTGATCCTCCTCCGGGGTCTTCCTTTCTGGGATTGCAGAGATGCGGGGACTTTTCAAGCTTTATTCCAGTAAAATATAAATGTTTGGACAGCAGTGGTGACCCTGTAACTCTGAGAAGATTATTCTCCATTCTGGCATGAGCAGACTGTCCCCATCAGTAAAGAGTAGAGGATGTAGCTGTTTACATTTGTTATCATTGAGTTTCCCTGGTCAACCTGTTCACGTTTTTCTTATTTCACGCTTCTTATTTTCTCACATTTTATTATTGCCAAGCCTGGTATGGAAGTTAGCCATTACCAGCCAACTCTAAAGGCTATGCTCACGGTTTACACCTGGCTGCAAACGGCTCTGTCAGAAATACATATATTCAAAGGATAAAGAAATATGCTGTCGGTATAGCAAGAATGAACATGCAATAAAAACCATGACAAAAATGTGGTAATTAAGCAGTAATTGGCATTTCAAGGTCCACAGTAAACATCTACAGTTCACCATGCCTGTGTCTCCATGCTGCACCCAATCACGGGTTCGACCATTTGCAGGAACACTCTTTTCCTCCAGGCTCCTCAGCCAGAAAATAAACTTCCGTGAACCCGCGGTAGCCAGCAAGCCTTGTTGCTTATTGCTCTCCGCCCTACTGGCCAATGGAGAACCTTCCTGCTGGTTCCATATCCAATCAGCGCTCGAAACTGAGCCTTGCCTTCAACCACTGATTATCTCAACACAGGGGGCTTTACCATCAGCTTCCATTGTCAAGGCTCCCACAATATCATACATATAAGCAGAGCACAGGACTAATGAAACTTTCAGAAAGAACTTTGCGTAGAACTCTACTGGGCTGCAGTGATTCTAAAAGATCAGCTTCAGTCAGATCTGTAATCACAGCACTATTCAAAATACAGATCCTTCTTGTTTCTTTATATCTATTTAGACATGTAACCTACATTTATAAAGAGTGTTTACATGTGATCATGGCTTGTTTCCAGAAGAATATATGGTTTGTGAACATGTAAGAGTAAGAGGCGTGGCTAAAGACGGACAGATGGTGCAGCCAATGAGAGCGAGACGGAGGCTCACCCTCGCGGAGGCTGACCAGGGGCTCCAGCACACCCCGGCGGAAGGCTGCTGAGGGGTCCTGCACGCAGGAGCGGAGGCTCAGCATGCTCTGCAGGTGGGGCTCCTTCAGCAGCAGCTCCCTGTACGCGCTGAGCTGGGGCGCCCGGCACAGCAGGGCGGCGACACTGTGCACGAATTCCGGCACCAAGCAGGTGTAGGTGTTGTCCGCCTGGCAGTAGTGGTACGCCACCACCTGGTGGGAATGGTCATTTTTTGTAGAATATGAACCCAGATCCACAGCAAAGCTTCAATCAACCCAAATGAGAAAAAAAAACCTCAGAGAGCGAAAACAGAATTTATTTTTAGAATCTGGACTCTTTTGGTACAGATGGCAAGCGCTTTGCTCGTAGACGTTGCTTCTTTGGACAAATGTGCCAAAGTGGGCGTGCTGTTAAACCTACAGGCTGCTTGGTCTGTTTGAGGACCACACTCCTGGGATTTTAACCCTTCAGCCCCCGGGACCCCCTCTTTACCGCACAGATCCGAGGCCCGAAACAGAGGGGGCATTCTACCTCATGGGAAGGTCCACGGACTGGAGGAAAAAACTCAAGTAACTCAAAGGCAGGTGACTCACCATAGGCAGGATCTGGAACCTTCTACACACTGATGTATAACTAGTATATAACCAGAGGAGGGAAGATTGCAAGGGTGAGACTAGAGCGAGGAGACAGAAAGACAGGAATGGAGCGAAATAAAGGGATGGGGGGATGGGAATGGAGGGAGAGTCAGATCCAGATCTGGGGACAACGACACTAGAAAAGTACAAGGGGGAACTTCATTACTTCCAATGGGAGAAATGGCACTTTAAAATTGATTAGTTTACCCCAATGTACAGTTGTTACTTCATCGGGTCCCATTGGGTGACACCCTGCAGTGACTGACAGCACACAGTAGTCTTGTCTGCTTTGGCCTTCAAAACCTCTTTGGTCCCATCAGCAGTAATTAGTCCCAAACCACAAGTACAGGTCAGTGTACAAAGAGGACGAGCCGGCCACGGCCCCCTGAAATAGCGCTCCACAAGTGACAGCTCAGAGACGTCCTACCCAGGGTTTCCTGGCAGAGGACGGCAATGTTCTTGGACACAACCTCTAAAGAAATAACCGCTGGGCAAAGGCAGAAAAAGAACAGAGCAGAAATGTGACCCCTGCCAAAGCTACAGACTGCAGGAAACTGACATGGGCCAATCTTACCCCTTGGTCACAATTCAGCGACCGCCAAAAAGCTGGCAGGGGATTGTGGGATACCTGAAGATCAAGTCTCATGTTCTGGAGAAATTTAAAGTATATCTGAAAAGTGCTTATGCTGAAACATTCAGTTAAGGAGCATGCAATGTTTCGGATCCTCAGGTGTGGAAAAGCATAGTGACGAAACCCGCAGCCAAGAGAAGAGTGTCAGTCATCTAAACCAGTGTTTCCCAATCCAGTCCTCAGGCACCAACAGCCGGTCCACGTTTTTGCTCCCTACTGGGAGCTGGGAGGAAGCAAAAAACGTGGACTGTCTGTGGATGCTCGAGGACCGGACTGGGAAAGACTGGTCTAAACCATCAGCTAACAAGAGGCTAGCCAGCAGCAGCAGTACACAGGGTCAGGCAGGACAGAGTGCAGGACGGGTGTCCAGTTTAAAGAAACAAACCATGGGCAGTGGTGGTTTAATGGTTATGGAAGTGCAAATGTAATTGAAAGATTGCTGGTTTGAATCCCCGACCAGCAAGGCACTAGTGAGGTACCCTGAGCAAGGTACCGCCCCCAAGCACTGCTCCCCGGGCGCTGAATTAGCTGCCCCCTGCTATGCCATGATGTCACATTTGGGTTAAATGCAGAGGACACATTTCGTTGTTGTGCACTGTGTGCTGTGGTGTGTCAACAATGACCACTAATCATCAAATTCTAATTGAAAAAACTTGTGTGGCCCGGAGGACTTAAAACCACAGTCTTGGCCAAGAGCTAAAGAATGGTTCCCTGAATCATTAGGTAAAAGGGCGGCAGATTTGGTGATTAACAGCTAGTTCCAAGAGGATTCTGGGACATATTGCTAAAAAGAATGATCTGTTGTAAAAAGAATAGTGAAACATAAATGTTATATAAAAACTATCTAGTATTTACTTGCATCTGTAACCCCCTTCCTAGTGTAATGGAGGGTCAGAGGTGACGCTACACTTTCGGGATTCTTTCATGGCTTTGACTGAGAGCATTTTAAACTCTTGCCTCGTCTGCGCTTACATAACAAACCCAGTGATTCACTTGACAGTGGGGAATAGAAAACAATGAAATAATTAACCATCTGTCTTTTAGCAACTTAAGTAGGTGTGAGACGAAAACTCAGTGAGATCGAACAATCAGGACAGCAGAGATGAGATTCAAATGGACAGGAATGCCCTGTCTGTATATCCGCGGGGAACAGCTTCCACACGTTCAGCGAACATAAACGTACGAGGAATATTAAGTATTATTCGAAGCACTACTTTACCAAAAATGCAGAACTACTATTTATCGATAGTGTGTGGGTTTGACCCTGTTATTTTCATTAATGTTTAAACTATATACTAGTGCTGTTTAGTATGAAGAATTAGTAGACTGTAAAGACCTGGGCAGTAGACAGAAAGTTCCAGAGGAATGTCTAAGCAGTCTACGTAGTCACAAGGTGATGACATCAATTACAAGTCACCTAATAATATTTGGTACAATTGGTGCACCATTATCTGGTTAATTCTTAATGAATATTAAAATGCCACCCTCACACTACCTTCCTAAAGTGGGGGTGGGCTACAACATGCAAAAGGCCAAAACCCTGACCAGGGTCAGTGATTTGAAGATAGATGGATGGATGGATGGATGGTGGATCATAAAATAGGTATGCAAGTTCATGACCGTGTGCTGTATGTTATGTTGGCAATAGAAATATTACATTTCATTACCCCACTCGCTATTTCCTCTTAAAGGTGCCCTGGGTTAAGCAGCCATTACAGTCCTGGTAGAACATGCTGAAATGGATTTGGGACCCTGAATTTTTTTTATAGACTGCTTCTCATATTGTTTTTGTTGTACACGCACACACATGCACACTCACACGCACGCACGCACGCACACACACACACACACACACACACACACACACACACACATATCCTTATGGGGACCGCTCATTCATTTCAATGGGAAAAATGCTAACGCTAACTATGACAACCTTAACCGCCACCCTGCCCTAACCATAACCATAAGTAACCAAACAAAATACAAGAGTTTTTAGTTTTTTCATAGCAGTCACTGATTTTTATAAAATAGAGTTTTCCCTTATGGGGACCAGGAAACCGCGCGTGCGCACGCACACACACGCACGCGCACGCACGCACACGCACACACGCACGCACTGGGTTATATCACATTGTAGCGGCATTTGGTCCCGACAATGTAATAAATACATAACACACACACACACACACACAAACTATAAGACCAAAAAGTATGTAGACACCCATATTAATTAGAGGAATCGCCTAATTAAACCACACCCATTGCTGACACAGGCATATTATTAAACACACTGTCACACAATGTCATGTAACAAACATTACCAGCAGAACGGGAAGAATTGTTGTACAGAAGTGGTTTGTGAGTTTCCACTTGGCACCATCAGAGGACATTTAGCCACAAGTTGCCCTGCAGAAGCTGCCCTGGTCAAGTGATTGTGAAGATCAAACCATCAAGAAGATAGTTCAGGTGCAGAGTGGTCAGTCGCACAAACTCACAGAATGGCGACTGACCACTCAACATCAATACCCAACACAAATGGCTGCAAATCCAACTCAACAATGTTCCAACATCTAATGGAAAGCCTCCCCAGAAAAGAGGCAACTACAGCAGCGATGGGCTGACCAGCTTCATACTAATACCCTTGGTTTCAGAACGAGACACTTTTGGCTATATAGTGAGTCGTTGATCTGCTGCACCCCTCCATTGTCTCATATCCGGAGCAAAGTAGCCATGCGGTTAAGTCGTGGTTAAAAATCACTGTCTGCACTTTGCTTAAGTCATTTACTAAAAAGCTCAAACGCACCAAAAATAGAATTTCATTACAATCAAAAGCGGCCTGTAATCTGGGTATCACATGCTGAAGGAGGATTACAGCCTTAAATACTAGCCCCCAGACACGGGATTTTTGAATGCAGTGGGGGGGGGTTCAGTATTATGGACTCCAGTTTTGCACTGTTTACTCGAGGTCACCCAAACCTTCCAGCTGGGTGGTCTCCTTGGCAACTGGGTCGCATATCAATTGTGCAGATTGTCCGATAAATCTGCCTAACTTTGCAGAATCACACCGAGCCAGCCAAGCTCTCGGGCCCTTCCATTCGGGACCTGCTGAGTAACGGCAGCTGCCTGATATTCCTTTGAACAAATGTCAGGACATTCATTAGAAGCAGAAACTATGCTGGAAGGTCTCACACTTTCTGTTTTGGCCGTGGAAATAATTAGGGGAGCCCTGAAGTCATTTGAATTTCACGAGCGTGTCGTTAAAGGACTGTAGGCGCTAAGCATTACCTAACAAAAAAGGCCGCAGGCAGCCTGCACAGCCTGCTTACCGGTGCCTCAGTGACGCGGCACCATGGCGCAGTAAGTGGGAGGCGTGTCCATTCAGCAGGCACGGCGCCCTTGCAGGCTGGTGGAAATGCGATTTTGGAGATTGGGGGGGTTGGTGTTAGTAGAGGCAAAACCCAGTGGATCACATCATTGGCTGGGAGAGCCTCAAAATATCTCTGACTCATGGAAAAAGATGAATCTCCGGCAACCAATAAATCCAACCCCACTAGCGAGCGACTGGTCACAGCACGGACAGAGAATGCTTCATTACGTATCTGGGGGGGGGGGGGCTCCCGGAGACGGTAGGTCTCACCAATGCCACGTGGCTGTCAATAAACATCCGTTCTTCCGGAAAACACTTTAATGTCTCTTTATAAGCTGAGAAAACACGACCCTGCAGCTCGAGAAGACCGGCTACTACAATAAACATCAGTCATAGGCTGACCATAACACAACAGACAGATAACTCATGACACATTTTCTTCCATTGTGAAATATTGGTTCCGTACTAGGTTTGTGTTTCGCTGAATCGCAGTCAGACTGAAAATATGAGCTTCTCTCTGCACTGAGTTGCTCACATGGCCAATTGCAACCGAGGGAATGCAACAGGCGACGGCTTCAGCCAATCAGCGGCATGAAGATGCTGCCCATCTGAGAGTAGGAGTGGCCTACCTTAGAGGCCAGCCGTTTGATGGTCTCCTCCCTGGATCTCTGGAGCTCGGGTGTCCCGGGACAGCTGCCATCCCGCAGGGTACCAGGAGTGCTTGAGGGACAGGTGGCCTGGCTGAGCGGTAATTCTGAACTGCTGTCGCCACCTGTAGGGTAAGAACAGGTATGGAGACCAATGAGTTAACACTATCTTTGTTGACCAGGCACCCTGACAGAGCAACCAAGACCTGGCAAGCTAATTCACTTTTCTCTGTATTTCCAAGATGCACTCGTGAAGAACTTGGTCGACACACAAGTCACGTCCTGCCCTTACCTCTAGGGGGAGCTCCAGGGCTGCTGGAGGCAATTTGACGCATGCGCCCTCCATGGCAGCTGAGGGCCACCAGACGGGAGACTATGGCAGTCTTGCCGGCCCCAGCCCCGGCCACCAGCACGGCTCCGCGGCCCTCTCCTGTGGCCTGGCTCCCAAGGGCCTGTTCTAGCTGCTGGAAGACCCAGTTGCGTCCCACAAACACAGAGTCCGAGGTGATGCTGGGCACCTCGAAGAGCAGCGGCTTCAGCATGATGTCCGCTGGCTTGTAGGGCAGGAACCGAGCTAGGGAATGCAGAACCGGTATCACTGGCAAGGCAGCCCGCTGTCACCTATCCCAAAGTCCTCCACACGAAGTGGAACAGGACAGGACCGAGAGGGCCGGCCTACCCTTGGAGTCCTGCAGGGTCTTTCCTCCCGAGCCAGAGCACGGTAGGCGCATGGAGGCCCGCAGAGGTGCGTTACGCTGCTCATCGAGGTAGCTCAGGTCTTCCAGCTTGGTGGAACTGGTGGCTGTGGCCAGGGAGAGACACGGGGGGGGGTCTCTTTAAAGATTCCAGGTGGTCTAAAAGTATACCCAACTCACAGAGTTCACGTACTGCCCCTCTCCAGCATGACGGACAGCCATCTTGGACTACCTACCCAGCGCAATTTAGTGCAGTGTGAGTAGGGTGTCACGTGCAAAAACCAGAGAGCGATGCTTCCTGAAAGAAGCTGGTAGAGCCGTTCCGAGTCCTCAGACGAGCCGGCAGAGCAGCAAGGTACAGTTCACCACTGCTAACGTTGCCCCGCTACCAGTCTGATCAACCAGTGCCAAGCGATTCACTCTGACAGCATGAAAGCTGCTGAAAGGTGCAAGTCAGAGCACTCTCATACACACTCACACACACTTTCACACACTCACACTTGCTCACTCACACACAGACACAAATGCTCGTGCACACACACGTGCACACTCATGCGCACTCGCACACACGTGCACACTCATGCGCACTCGCACACACGTGCACACTCATGCGCACTCGCACACACGTGCACACACGTACTGGCACACACACACATACTCTCTCTCTCTCTCACACACACACACACACACACACATGTGCGCTTACATGCTCACTAAGAGCGGATTAGGGGAAGAGGGGTGGTTTAAAGGGGGCAGCGAGGGGGGCAAAACACTGGCCCATATGCACAGGCACACTCGCACATGGAAGCCTGGTGAAGAGAGAAGAGTACAAATGAACACAGCTACACACTCAAACACACGAACGGTTACGACCTCAAAGGAACCATAAATAAGGGAACTGGGCAACCAACTGGGATGGGGACCTGTTCTTTATCTACACAGCAAGGCACAGGGGCAGACAGATACATGGAGAGACAGAGGAGACACACACAGACAGAGACGTCCTCCAAAACCTGCCTCACATCACTAAATTTGCTGTTAAGATTCCTCCCCAGCTTCACTTTGCCAAAATCCAGCAGAAATGGGAGGGGCCACTCACATCCTCAGGCGTCCTGAAGTTGGGCGTTTGCCTCAGTTTGCGAGCTCCGTCCGTGCAGATCGAAGCTGTCCTCATCCACAGAACTTGAAAGGCGTTTTAAAAAATGTAGCCCATCCTCCAGAAAGGGAGCCAGCGGTGCGTTCTTATGGTCCATTCAAAGCGCGATGCTGTGGCGAGCACCCACGCTCCCGGCAGCCCGGGGAACGATGCAACCTGTGAGCACACGGCGCTTCCCAGGAGCGAGTCGCGAAACAGCAAGCGAGCTGTAGCCAGACGCCGCTGACGCCCCACGAAAGACCCAGAGAGCGGAGGTCGCCGCGGAAACTAAGGGAAGCTTCCGTGTTGCCACCTCCATCCGCAAAAGCCGCCAACTATCTGCTTGCTGTTGGCCGCCGGCGTCACTGCTGCACAGAGCTAATGCTCAACCAGTGAGGGGAACACGGTGCCTCGGGTGGGGGGGCACGGCAAGGGGGGGCACCACATGGTGGACGGAGCAGAGATGCACGGAAGCCGGGAGCCGGTGAGCACTCCGACGTGAGCTGTATGTGAGAGCAGAGTAGAAGGAGGAATCAATGAAAGGGGGGAGAGCAGGGTGAGAGAGGAAGGGATAGCGGGAGGGAGGGAGAAAGAGGGAGAATGAGAGAGGGAGGGAAGGGGTATAAGACAGAGGGGTGAGAGAGGGAGGGAATGAGACAGAGGGGTGAAAGAGAGAGGAATGATGAGACGAGGGGTGAGAGAGGGAAAGAAGGGGATGAAAAAGGGGTGAGATGGGGGGATGAGATGAGGGGTGAGAGAGGGAGGGAGAGAGGGGGATGAGGAGGAGGGGTGAGAGAGGGAGGGAAAGATAGAGGGGTAATAAGACAGGGGTGAGGTGGGGAGGTAGAGAATGAAGAGGCAAGGGTGAGAAAGGGGGAGGGAGAGAAAGGGGTGAGACAGGGAGAGAGAGAGAAGAATGAGACAGAGGGAAGAGAGTGGGATGAAAGAGGGGTGAGAAAGGTAAGGAGGGGAGGGGAGTGAGACAGAAGGAAGACAGGGGGCTGAAAGAGGGGTGAGAGGCAAGGAAGGGGGATGAGATAAAGGGGTGATAGAGGGTGGGAGAGGGAGGGGGAAGGAGAAAGAGGGAGGAAGGGAGAGATGTGTCTGCTGGTTTAAGAAAGGAAGGAGTTGGTTTCTCGTTCAGTCCTGGGGTGGTGATATTTCCATGAAAAAGGAAGTGGAGAAAAACACTGAGATTTCTTGTTTTTTTCCAAAATCTTTCTAAGCCCATTTTTTTGGATCATGCCCACCCTGCCCCCCTCCCTCTGCAGTCTTTGAAGCGTAACAGTGTGTGTGTGTGTGTGATATACACATAGGATATCAGACACAGAGAGATATGCACGGAGGATATCAAACAGAGAGATACACACAGAGGATATCAAACACAGAGAGATACACATAGAGGATATCAAACACAGAGAGATACACAAAGGGATATCAAACACAGAGAGATACACATAGAGGATATCAAACACAGAGAGATATACACAGAGGATATCAAACACAGAGAGATACACAAAGGGATATAAAATACAGAGATATACACAGGGGATATCAAACAGAGAGATACACATAGAGGATATCAAACACAGAGAGATACACAAAGGGATATCAAACACAGAGAGATACACATAGAGGATATCAAACGCAGAGAGATACACAAAGGTATATAAAATACAGAGAGATACACATAGAGGATATCAAACACAGAGAGATACACAAAGGGATATCAAACACAGAGAGATACACATAGAGGATATCAAACACAGATAGATACACATAGAAGTTATCAAAACACACATAATATAAAATGCACAGACTCTGCATATTAGACTCTGTGCATTTCAGAGATGCACAGAGAGCAAACAACAGCATGTACCACACATGGAGAAAGACACCTCGACGCATTGCAAACTCACATACACGCACACCCACACCCACACATACACACATGTGCACAAACACACACTGCACCCATGCACAGGATGGTGTATGGCTGCAGCGGGGGGGGGGGGGGTTGCACAGGTGGGCGGAGCCAGACCCTGCGCCGGTCCTGCTGGGAGGGAGCTTTAGCGTTTGTTGTTCTCCCGACATTTGATTTAGACCTATGTGAGCCTGGGCTGAAGATGTCCATAGAAAATTGAGCTAAAGAACAGTGTCCTTCCACCAGGCTGATGGCCCTGATACTGCAAAGGCGAGCCCAGATAAGAGACACACAGAAAGTGCGATTAAAACACAAGCAGCTGGCAGACAGCGTAACCACGGAGACCGAGACCCACGCTATCTGCTTATGACCTTGTGCGGATACATGCAGCTGCGTGGCAAAGGCGCAAGTAGAACGACCCAGTATAAGATCCCAGTACAAACACTGACGGTCACAGGGAGAGGTCTGCTTCAAACCCGAGAAAATATCAAATACAAATGACTGTAAGAACGACTTGAAAGGCTCAGGCCTTCCTGTAGCAACTGTGGGTGATGCAAACGCAGATAACAACCCAGATGAATGAGCAAAATAAAATAAAAACATGGGGTACCATGGCCGGGAGGGTGCCGACGAGTCAGAGGATCGGCGAAGCGAAATGAACAGAGAGATACACGATGATCCCGCAAGGCTTACAGTTTGTCAGTAGGGGGCGACAAGCCTGAAAACAATATAGGATCCACTCGTTATCCCCAAGGTTAGTGATGTGTGGTTAGCTGTGTTTTGCTTCTGGGTTGTTATTGATACAGTACGGTCAGCATTTGACATGCACTGGTCATAGATCAGTGCCCCAGAAGACATGCCTCCTGCCCCACACGCACACGCACACACACACACACCATACACAGGGGGTCACGCATGCACACACACAAAGCCATATGTGTTACACAAGCCCATTTCCCACACCGAGCAACAGTCATTAGTAAGATTTTAATGGTTTTGCCTCCTAATCTGATTTATGCTGAGGCTCTGACAGGTGCAGGGACCCCCTGTTACCAGTGGGGGGCAACAGCAGGCAGCAGAATTCTTGACTGTACGGACCGCAAACCCCATGCAGAGGCCAAGGAGAGCAATCTGGACAGAGTGGAAGACGACACCGAAAAATGGAAAGGCTACAGATTTATGGGTCTCCATACAGGCCACAACCGTAACTTTGATGAGTAGAGTAGAACATGGAGCCTTGTGTAATATATTTGCCGGATAAAGCCACCTGGTTCTGAGGTTCCTGCCTGAAATGGGGTGATTCGCCCCTCAGTCTTGGGGCCACATGACAGAGGGACACCAGCTAATCGCAGGTTCTCCAGTTTTGCCGGAAGAACCTGCACACCTCATGTTCACCTCCATAGGCATCCTGTCTTCAGCTGATCTAGGGTCCACTCAGCTCTGTGGCTAAATATTAACCCAGGGGGGTGGAGTTTTTTTGAGTGGTCATCCACCCCACTGCCTACTGCGACCGCATCAGAATGTTAACCTTAACCATAACCCTAATCCACTGCCCCCCCTCCCCGACAGAGAGAGGACCACCAGCTGGGTGCCAGGGAATGCCCGCCCGCCTGCCCCCCTGCGGACTCGACCCCTAGACCTGGCTGACCTCGGCCAGCTGTGGCGGGGCTGTGCCCCTGCCCTGGAGGGTGGGCACCAGCACCATTAATTTACCAGATCTCTACCCCTTTCTCATACAACCTTTAAAAAAAAATTAAGTGGGATTATCATTATGACAAAATAATATTTGTGTTGCCAGAGTATCTATCCATGGCACAAATAAAAAGTGAAGCTACAAACAATTAAAAAAACAGCAACAAAAAGCGTCCTCTTCTCTGTGACATTTCAAAATGCCAGCCTGTCGATCGTCCTCTCTCTCTCTCTCTCCCCCCCCCGCCCTGGCTGCTGTAAAACAGGCCTAACCCTCTGCATTTACAGGGCACATGTATGTCTCCCCATCACACCTCACACCTCCACGGTTTAGTTGCACATTCATCCCGCATTTGATGCGCTGAGCTGATCCCCGGCGCTGAGGGAAGCGGCCGCAGCCGCCAGGATGTGACGACACAAGAGTGCTGCATTACTCTGTTGCTAGGCTGCATGGGTGCGTTGGGGCAGCTTCACCAGGACAGAGAGCAGTCCTCGTATTTCAGAGAAGAGCACATGTGGGGGGAGTTTACAGAGATGGGGCGAGGTCTGGAACTCTAGGGGAGAGCCACACTCGGGTGCTGGGGAGGGGTAAGGGTGCGGCGGCGGACATACGGGGAGGGGCACTCACCTGCCACAGAGTTGGGCCGCTGCATCGCCAGCGACGAGGCGGTGGTGTGCAGGGGTCGAGGCGGTGGGAGTGGTCTCCCCATGAGCAGGGGGGCGGGGCCTGGGGCGGGGGCAGGGCCAGCTGGCTCCTCCTCCGCCACAGGCGAGCAGGCATCGGCTCGTACTGCCCGCATGGGTCCGTGTCGCCGGCTGTCCCTTAAGCCGCCCTCCTTCCTCCACTCCAGGCTAGAGCCTCCACGCTCCTCATTCTCCGAGGAGCTGGTCACGGTGGCTGCGGGGGCAGGGAGACGGGCGGCCATCACACTAGCGGCGTCACACTCACTCGGGTTATGCACGACTGTCTGAGGGGCATGTCACTGCTGCGGTCCCACAGGTCTCCGTAACCGTGCGCCGGCTTCGCTTAAATGGCACTGTAATCTAAAGCCACATGTAATTATCCAATTAATGCAGCTGGATAATTAACTGAAGCGGATTGAGCTGGGTAGCGCTCATGGACAAGCGGCAGCATCTCTGTGGGGGTGGCTGGAAAGGGTGCGATACCTCTGTCACTCAGAGGCCGCTGTCACTCAGAGGCCATTCGTAAAAGCAGGAATGCAGTCAGGTGTACATGTGACGACCCTTGTACGTTAAGCACAAAAGACCAAAGGATCTGACTGAGATGAGGGAGAAGGACGAACAGGCATTTTCCCCTGTGGTTTTGGACAGGGGTCTGTTCAGATGAGAGAAAATCCATTAACTTTCCAGAACTTTAAAAAAAAAAAAAACACTAAAATATCAAAATCTTGAGGGAGAAATTGAGCTCAGTGGCAACCAACCAAAAATAGGAGGCATTCATCCAATCAGAGAAGGCATCCATCCAATCAGAGGAGGCTTCCATCCAATCAGCGGAGGATTATATCCAATCAGCGGAGGAATCCACTAGTCAGTAAACCAAGCTTAACAGACAATACGAATTTCATTGCCGTGGGCAAAATTACATCTGACTGGACTGAATACAGAAAAAGTGACTCAGGACATCTACAGAAATAAACACATCAAGGATAAAACATCCCATTTTTGTTTAGCTGTTGTTTTCCCCCAACATTCTCAGAAAATCACGTTTTCTCCATTCACATCATAAAGCATCCTTTTTTATAACCCACATCAATCAGCAACAGGTTATTATAACCTACCCACAAATATAAAACACCCAGCATTCCAAGCAATATGTTGTTTTTAAATTGGCCACATTAGGACACCGTTTGATGTAAATAATTCCAGTCCATTCTTGATAGGCCCTCCCAGCACCCAGCCACAATGCTGTTACCTCAGTATCGGGGTCTTTTAAAGACCCAGAAAGTGTCATATCTCTGATTCTATGACAGACTAATGGATTCCTCCCCCCTCCCACTTGATCTTATCCAGTAAACTGAGACCCTCTCAACCTGGGTGGGTTATGTGTGGAAACAGTTAAAAACACCTTACATAACGGAACGGCGAACAGGGCTTCAAAGCTGACATTAATTATTCGGCTGTTATGATACCGAACCGGGTGTCAGAAACATGACTCAGACCTGAGCTGGTCCACCGCAGCTCAACTGCTGCTGCCGGGACCAGAGTGAGCCCCCGGGAGGGGCCCTGGCTGAAGCGTGAGGGGTAGAACACAAACCCGTGCCCTACTTAGAAACCCGCGAAGAAAGGTAAAGGAACACATGTTTGGCCCAGTTTTGTCAAGAATGAACCAAGTCCTCAGAAAAATTAACCGCATCAAATAATAAAAAATAAAAAAAGAGACAAGCATGTGATTTATCACATTAAAAATTACACTCTTTTTGGTCTCGCAACAGGAAGTTGAAGTCACTTCCTGTTTACTGTCATTGGAAAGGATGCTTCTACACACCAGTCAATAACCTAAGCATTCCTGCTAAGGTGCCCGGCTGCCAATATGATGGACACATATCCCAGCCAATGAAAATGGCTGTCATTAACTGCCATGCTAACTTTGTTGTTATATCTTTGCTTGGTACTAGAATAAACTGAATTCAACAGAAGAGATTCACTAGAGGAAATGGCTTAATCCTTGGTATACAATCTAGGATCTAGGAGTTAAAGGCTGAAGAGCATAAAAGCCGGGAACAGACTGAGAACATAGCGAATAATGTTCCAGCTTTAGTGGGAGACTTTTATTGTGAAAGCTAGTGGTCCTCCCATATACTGAAGTAGGGTGCTGACATTCCTGAGTAGCAGGGGATTCTGGGATGTATATGTTGACAGAAAGCCAGAGGTGTCAGTGGTTGGAGAGAGCAGTCCCTAGTTTTTGATCTTGGTCTGCGCTCACCGATGATGCCGCTGTCTTTGCTCTCCAGGGTGGAGCTGGGGCTGGGGACGGCCCCGCAGGGGGGCGGCCGGCTGGCACGGCTGCTGATGGTGGAACAGGGGCTGTCCGTGCTGGGGGAGGTCGTGCTGCTGGTCAGGGTGGAGCAGGGACTCACTCCTTGGCTAGGTGCAGTACACTGGTGTGGGGGGCGGGGGAAGTGGGAATCATTAGTATGACATCATCACCATGACACCATCATTATGACGCAACCAACATGACATCATCATTATGACAGAACCAACATCACATCATCAGCATGACATTTTCCGTATGATATCATCACTATGACATCACGAGAGACTCAGTTCTGCACACATAGAGTAGTCTGCGAATCAGCTACAAAGGGAACGGTGTGGCCCCTAATTTGTTCCTAGTGCACATGCGACAGCACTGAATCTTTGCAGCCATGTTAGTACCAGCTTTCTGAACAAACGAAACCAAGTACCTTGAGCTCCCCAGGGGGTTCCTCTCAGGACTTGGGCCTAAGGTTTTGCGACCACGTTTCCCTATGCGACTGCGGCACAGACCACATGATAAGGGTCTGACCTGACCCACTAACATCCTCTCAGGCCGCGCCATGCAGACAAAACACTCACTCTTATCTCTAATGGACCTGGGTGCTACCAGAGCAAGCCCCAGAAGGCAGCTGGCCTGCACAGTTCTGAGACAAATGCATGCGAGGTCTCCCCCATAAAGAAACACTGACTCTCAGCAAGCATCGTCTGGGCCAGGCCAACTTAATATTCTTTTCAGTCTTGAAACACATTTTCTCTAATCCAGTCCAAGATGGAATTTAAATAACTCAGTCCAGCCAGTACAAAAAGAAAAAAAAAAAACACAATGTTCCGCAAACCAGAACAAAAACATTAGCAGCATTCTTTGGCAACTAACACCGTGTTTTTTTTTTTTTTTTTTAGATGAACAAGGTCGAGGGGGCAGCTGTCAGCAGGTAACTGCAGGCATGAGGACAGACACACTATAGTCATGATTCTCCACTCTGTAGCCTCACAAGCAACAAGCACATCAGACAAACTGAGAATCGCCATAAGCCTGATCTGAGATCAGCCACCGGTCACCTGCAAACAGGCAGCACATGTCCGGCACATTAAAACGTGCCTAGGAGACTCTTATCCAAAGATTATTAAACAACTAATCTCTCCTTCAATGCTTTAATCATTTATCTAGCTGGATAATTTTACAACAGTGCAACTCCCTCCTGTGGGTTGGGGCCGAGTCCGGTTACAAATCCAGGCCTTGAAAGCTACTTGTTCCGGGAGGGGGTGAGGTGCTGACAGCAGGCGTCCATCTGGGACTAAACCCCACAGCATTCCAGACAACTTCAACCGTTAACATCCGATCCGGCTAGGAATGGAACAGAAGCCGAGCCTCCATCAGCCAGGAAGGGGAGAAGGCCGCGAGCTTCAGCTTCAGCTTCAGCGGCCCGAACGCAGGCCTGGATGCGCATGCAGAACTTCTGAAATCTACTGAAAACGGCTCATTGAGCACAACCTTCTGCCGAGGCTCCTTGCTGATATCATCGTTAATAAAGGAGTCTCCGGCCTCTCGGCACCAATCAGCAGAACCGAACACAAAGACGACATAACTGCCCCCGCGCCAAGGCGAACCGACGAGCACCCGGCAACGACGGAACGTCCAGCCTACACAGAACCGCACGTTCCCCTGCAGAAGCCAGCTTGAGACTCAACATGCAACCTGGTGTAAGAACAGACTGGAGACTGATCCCAAAACAGTGAAACAAAGTGTTACCTATCAGTGCAGAAATTCTCTCTCTCTCTCTCTCTCTCTCTCTCGTGCTTGATTCCGCAGCAGCAACATCTGCAGGTTGGCTAGGGGGGGCATGTCCAAAATACCTTTTTCTCATTCCTGTCCTCCATGGGTAAGCCAGCAGCGGCCGGGATGCCCTCTCCCAGTAGGAATCCCAGCCGGGTCATCAGTTCCTGAGTGGCAGGTGAGGAGGCGGAGCTCAGCTCCCTCTGGGGGCGTGGCTCTGCAAGACAAATGGGCGGGGTTAGAGACAGTGAAAGCCCTGATGACCACACCTGAGAGCACAGCCATCTCATCCATGGGGCAGGTCAAGGCTGTGCATTCAGCACACACAGAAGGCGTCCTCCAATGACCACGGTTCATTCGTGAGAGATGCCCGCCCTCCCATGCAAGCCGGCCAATAGTGGGGTTTTGTGAATGGTAACTGTCCACCACATGGGATTTTACTGCCAGGGTCTCCCCTCTCAGATGACCCATGGCCACCCCCGCGTCCAACTGATGACAGTAGCAAACTGTGTGTCAGCAGGCAACCAGGGCCCAACACAGGCCAGTGCATTGCTGCTTTCCATTTGAACTCTGAAGTTCCCAGTCGGAAATTTCAACTGGAATGCCCCCTAAAGTTGGGATTCCGAATCGGAAAATCGGAGGAACCTCTGCAACCCCGACCTCAGAATCCAAGATGGCTGCGCCCTTCATCAACAGAAGTGAGAGCTTTAGTTACAGTAAAACTAACAGCCCTCACATCTTTGGTTGATCTTGAGGGTTTCAGTGGCAGCCTGGCCCAGGAGAGTTAAGGCAGCGCTGGAAAATAATGGTGGCCAAACAAAATATTGACACTTTGGGCACAATTTGGACATTTTCGCTTAGGGCTGTACTCACTTTTGTTGCCAGCGGTTTAGACATTAATGGCTGTGTGTTTAGTTATTTTGTTAAACAAGCTGTAGACCGACTACTTTACATTGTATCAAAGTGTCATATCTTCAGTTTTGTCCCATGAAAAGATATAATAAAATATTTATAAAAATGTGAGGGGTGTACTCACTTTTGTGAGATACTGTATATACTGTTTATTAGCACTTAAGTCTTATTTATGGCTCATTAAATCAGTCGTACACTCAGAACTGTCCAACTGCCATCTGTGGACATGTTGCTATGGTGTTTTATGCATAAAATACCATTTATACTGGGGTACCTTAAATCAGACATGTTGTGCTGGTTTGGTACTGGTGTAGCTGGTGGACCAACATGGCTGTGCTGGTCTTCCTGCACATGAAGCTGGTCGATCAGCACCAAAACACATCATACGCTGGTATAACCAACATGCATTATACTGGTTATGCTGGTAACCAGAAATGCTGCTCTACGCTGTTTTTTCAGCAGGGGTCCAGGTAAGCAAGAGATCCTGCTTTTGGAAATAGTTCCTGCAGACCTACACTGCTTCTGGCCGCCTATCTCAGATGTCCTGCAGACCTACACTGCTTCTGGCCGCCTATCTCAGACGGTTTTCCTGCTTAAGACGGGCCTGGCAGTCAGGACGACGTGAATCTGGCCTGGGCGCCAAAAGTGTTTCGGACCTTGCAGTAGGTTTGTGAAAAGAAGTGACACAATAAAATGTAGTTTTAGGTGGTCTAATCCAGTCCACACTTATATAGGACACGGCTGTGTGCGCTGTTCTGAGTGTCCTTATTTCATTTGCAAAAAAGATCTGGGGGAAAAAACTAATTTTATGTACTTTTGGCACAAGCCGTCACACTCAGGGTAAACCCAGTAACAATGACACTACAAAACTCATACCGTAAAATACCTCACCCCGGGGTTTGATGGGTGCCTTGTCTTTGAATAAAGGTTCAACAGGTTAACCTGACAGCCCGGCAGCAGCCTTCACCCAATCAGAAATCAGTTAAAATGTGTTACTCGGCACTAGTGATTCACTGTGCACCAGTGCAGTCCACTTAACAGTGCTAGCTGGGTGAACCGATCTGCTAAAACTCCAGAACAACTGTCAGACAGTGCCGACCTAAAGCGATCCTGGGAGTTGAGTTAAACCACACTACAAATACACAAAGATAAGTCACAGATCGACCTTAAGCCATACTCCCCCCAGAGTCATGGATCCCCCCCCCCAGAAACCAGGCTGTTTAAACACAGCCGTTTACACTGATCATATAAAAACATCGTTCGGCCGCTGGGGACACTCAAACCCAGATTAAATCGATGACAGAGGCCGCTCAACCTAATTGGAATAGTAAGAAAAAAACAGAAAAGGAAACTAAATAGCAGACTGATGGTTCAATCCCACATTGCTGCCAAACAAGTTGGGAAATAACTGTAGTAATTAATGCTCTATTTACGATGCAAGATGGAGGTCACCACATTACATAATGGCCTCATACTGACTAATTCCCTCCTTTAGTCTGTGGTAGGAGTAAATACACACCTGAATCACGCCTGAGCTCCACCTCGTCCCTCGTGCAAACGGATCAGTCTCAGTGATTCACGCTGTGCTAAACCTACCATCATCCCAACACCATCTCTCAGCGCCACCTACTGTCCCTGTTGCCAATGTGTAGATGTCATAAAAGGCCGCAGTTGCCAGTCTAAATATCATGGCTCCAAACCAAAGCACATCATCGTTTATTCTGCTTGTATTTCGTTTTGTTTAGCTCCACCTAGCGTTACTTCTGTAAGGTCAAGGCTGTGCCCCCCCCCCCCGCACATCCCAAGTGGCGCGTTTTACGCTCAGGAACAAAACCTTTAGTCTCATTTCACGGCTTCTAAAGGTCACATCTCGGGATCTCTCGTTTCCGGCTGCCAGTAAAATCGTTTCCCCGACCCAACAGCCTGGCTTTGTTCCTTTCCCTGTATTTCTGCCCCCCCCCCCCCGAGGCAGAACAAACAGACCACAAGCACACAAAGTCAACATTTGCAAAGTCAGATAAAGGGTTAGTGACAGCGTGAAAGACTACCCCCCCCCCCCCCCAAACTTTGAACCCCCATTTGTGGATAAATACAGACTCTTTGTGTTAAGAGGGAGGGGGTGGTTCTCAAAACATCCCCATGGGGGGCACGTTTGCACCTGGGGGATTTGTACAGTTGGCGACTTAAGAGCACAGTGGCGAATAAAACACATTAAGGTTTTCGTGGTCGATGGATCCTGAAGAATGTACGCTGAATGACACGATCTGAGGCAGCAGATGTGACAGACCGGAGCCCTTGGGGCTTCAGCATTCACATCAGCGCTGGGGCCATGGTCTCTTTCCTCCGTGAAGGGAACCAATTTTCTCCAGGTGGCTGATGTTGTGAGGAACCTTTATTGTTTCTGTGACTGAAAAAAAAACGTCAGACTCCAGGGTAATCTGTATGGAGAAAAATGGCTGTTCTTTGTGGACGGGACCAGGCTTGAGAGTCTCATTGAATTAATTAGTGAACAGAATTAAGCTCTGGAATGCAACATCGTATAAAGTAATATAATGGAATGCAACAAGAGGGAACCCACGCTCATCCCCATGCAAACCGCAATCTAGCTAGTGTGCATTACAGGCAGGCCATGCTGTCCTTACAGTGCAGGGCGTGGCCTGAATGTTTCAGATCTAACAGCGAAAATATGTGTCTAGTCAAATAAAATGCTAGGGTTAGGCTTCAAGCGAAATGGTCTATGTTTTGAGAATTTCAATTAATAATGGTTCAGGTCCTAAGTTAGTAAGTTGTTTTTGCTCTCCAAAAATGAGCTAAACGGGGAAGCGTTTGCTTCCGAGACCCTGGGTGAACATTGTTTTTTTTGTGCCAAACAAATTCTTTGGAAATTTGTTCAGTGGAAGTAATTGTGTACATATGTATTTTAATCCATCAGTTCCAGTTCATAAAAGCGGAATCTTACTTACGGGATACCTTTGAAATGAAGCAGTTATTGTAGCGACGAGCAATTACCAGCAACTACGGTAAGTCACGGTTTAAAAAGAGGCCACACCGGCAGTGCAGCAAATGAGTGACCACAAGAGAAGACACTTCTTCAAGGATGTTGAGTTCATCGAGACCTCCAAGACAGGCAGCTTACCCTCAAAAACCAGCAGGGAAAAGGCACAGGCTTCAATTCAAAGGCACATTAAGGATTCCCTCGACAAACAAAGAAAAGGATAAGTACCATTTTCTAACAAAAGGGGGTGTCGTTGTTAACTAATCAGGCTCAGTCACCTATGGTTCAGTATTCAGCTGTGACCAGAACATAGACTGTACAGCAGCTGTAGAAAATGGGGTGAACAGAGGGTGCAGAGCAAGAGGCAGAGCAAAAAAGGTATTCGCTGACCCATTTACCATGGCCTGTACAATTAGGCAGTGAAATAAAACCCGTGCAGCAGAGAGTTGGGTGAGAACAAGCAAGGCTAATATTTACACGGGACAGAAATCAGGCTGTGGTGTGGAGGCACTCGAGTCTGGCAGATAATTACAGTAATAAGTGTGTTTACCGGCATATAATTAAAGGCGGGTGTGTCCACGGGGCTGCAACAGCTATCTGCACCACCACTGAGCCCCCCCCCCCCCCCCCCCCCCCCCGCTCCCAAGACCTCCGGCAAAAGCACGACTGTTGGTGTACAAGGTCAGGTGAAGGGTGAAATCCCCACCTCCCCGCAGAACGCAATTAGCGTTTATGACGCCGTCTGAGAGGGATGGAAATGAACGAGCTGCAAGAACCTTGCTGGAAAACAGAACGAAGGGATAAGTAGGTGGGACAAAACTATTAGCATATTCTGAGCATAAGAACCTTCTAGAAACGAGGCTGGTGGCCACACCTCTGAACCGCAGAGCCCGGTCTTCACTTCGCCATCGCTCGGACCTCTCCGGCCACACCCACCACCTCCAACGTCCTCCCGTCAAACAAAACTTCTGGTCTAACTCCTTAAGTGCCGGGTTACCAGCTGCCCAATTACCGCTGACCTTTGACCTCATTTACGGAAGAGAGGCACAAAACATGCGGCAATCGAAGCGGTTTGATACGCAGATATCGCTAATGATAGTGTGCGCCTCCGGTTATCTCCTTAAATCCCTCATCGAGGTTGGTGGTTTCAGATGTAATTTCAATTTCGCGAAGTTTACGGAGGGATTAATTGCAGCCCTCTGTGGAGATCGCTAACAGGGCCGCGCAGAGGCCAGAAGTTTCTCTTAATTAAAAGGATGTTCTGCCGCGAAGTTTAGCGATTCCGACATTGACGGTGCAGTTTGCGCTAATTACAGCCCCCATCTCTGAGTCGTCACGGAGACCTTATTTTCTTCACAAAAACAAAGTCAAACATGGCGACCTCTGGCCCATCGCTGCCCGAGCTGCGTATCCACAAAGGCCCAGGGGGTGTGCTGCCCCTCAATGCAAGACCTTCGGTCACTTTCCCCGTGAATCACAACACTTGCGTCAAGATGGCGACGCAGGTGATAGCAATGAGCGGATATTTAAACTTTTCATTTATACATCCAAAGTTATGGCCACTGCCACTTCTAGCACAGTGCTGGCAACACTGTCCTCATTACCGTAATTCCTCAAGTACGCCGCACCCTCATCATTATAGTGCCTGTAGAACTTCCTGAGAAGCCACGCGTGGGAGCCACTCATCTGCTGCCCCGTGTGGTGACTGTTATCGCAGCGATCAGCATTCAACGGAGGCCAAACTCTCCAGAGCGGGTCATCAGAAATGGGCCCCAGCCATCTGGAGCTCCTGCGAAGCAGGGTGGGGTTTGGACTCCTTAGAAGGCTGAGATGTTCCTATAAGCACCACCAGGCTAACCCCCCGCCTCCCCCCCCCCCCACAACTGGCGTGTATGTAGGTCTTCCATGTGACAGCGCAGCTGGCAAATCCAGGAAACGCTAGCCTGCTTTAAAGGCAGAGCACTGGGGAGGGGGCGCTTCATTCCATCCACGACCCCAGGGCTCGCAGGCCTCCGGTACCTTCCCCCAAAACGCCAGCTCGGATACGCCGACGGCAACAGCTGAGCCCCTAACGCAGGGTGTGAACATCTCACACCGTTAGAACCACACAGAACAATCAATCCCGTGCCTAAAGGATGATTAAGCGCACGTTCAAACCCATGTTTGTCACCAGGTCAGCATGGACTTGTGTGTGGAGCGTGTGTACACAGGGAGCGCCTGGTTCAGAGCAGAGCCGTACTTCGGCACTACAAAGGCGTCATGCTCCTTGTTGGGGTGACAGTTTGGACAGGAAGGTCACAGACTCCTGTTTCCGGGCTCTTTGTTGAAAACTCCTCCCAGATTCCTCCAGATTCTCCTTCCTCAGCCTGGACACATCCTGAGGTGTCTAACGGCTCGGCCTTCACTCACTCTCTTGGATGTCTGGGCATTATGTGTCCTTCACATCAGCCATTCTCTCCAGGCACGGTGGCCACCTTCCCACAATGTCTGGTGACCCAATAAGACTGGGAGGTGGGGATGCGTACCTCTTACTTTACTTACCTAAGACAGTGCAGTGGTACCCCTCTGCTGCCTGATTTTACCTGACGACACCTGGAGCACACAAAACTCTTAGTATCTCTCTGAGGCTGTGTCACGGATCTTGAACAGATGACCAAACATCTCCGTGGCATCATTCAATGGTCTGCAGAAGACCATGGTGCTGCAATATGGCTCAGCACTTCCATGTTAAGGGTGAGCTGTAGAGAAAAGCTGGTGCAATGCAAATCATGCACAGAGTGAGCACCTCTGTGCTATGCTATATGTGCACCATTCAGGATTCTGAGGATCTCCCGGTAGTTTAAGTCCTGCTACCATTCACAGTAGCCAAGATCAGAGTTGCAACATTCCATGCTTCTGATTCACTGCAGTGTAGCAAAATGCTACTTTTGCCCCAAACCAAAAAGAGTATGTGGGCTGGTACCTTGTCGAATATGTGTGACTGGCTGGGACCAGTCAGCCTCAAACGCCAAAAGGCAAAGAGTCACAGAGGTGTGACATACTGCAAAATCCATCAACCACGTCAGTTGTTCCTTAACTCTACTTGAAAAACTTCGGAAAAAGCACTTTTGACATCAGTATCCTAAAAGCTCTGACTGTGAGAGAAGTTTGGGAGGGGGGCAGAATAGTGTGATTTAAGAGGTGGGAAGCTGGGAGAAAGTTTGCTAGCTTATTGCCGGTCGTTGAGATCTCACCCATAGTATAGCTCCCTATTATTCAAATCATGGTCCTCGACGTCCGAGCACTGCTGGTTTTCTAGCCTTCATTTGCCTGTATGCCAGGTGTGAAGTCTCTGACCAATCAGGAATCAGTAATTATTAAACTAGCTACTTGGGAGAACTGAAAACAAGGCCTGGATTTGGAATCGAGGTCCAGATTTGAAGAATCCTGGTATAGCTAATATTGCGTTCCATTTAAACTCGCGAGTGGAATTCTGACTCGGAAAGTCGAAGGCACCTCTGCAACCCTGACCTCAGAATTCAAGATGGCTGCACCCTTCATCAACGGAAGTGAAAGCTGTAGTTATAAACTGTTTATTAGCACTTATATCTTATTTGTGTTTCATTACATTGATCGTACACACAGTGCTGTTCAACTGCTATCTGTGGAGATGTTGCTATGGTGTTTTTATGCACAAAACACTGCATAATGCGCTATCAACTGCTAACAATTGCTAACAATCAACCTGGCTAGAGCTGAGGCCTGTTTCAGAAAGCAGGTTTTCTTGTTATGCCAGACAACTTGTCAGATTTATGGGATTCTGGGCTAAATGTAAGTGAACAAAGATAAAGGCCGTTTAAACTGGGGTACCCTAAATCCAACAAGTTATCCAGCTAAGCAAGAAATCCTGTTTTTGAAACAGGTCCTCGGTATTGCTACATGGCTTTCCGACTTGCTGCATTGGACGCGGTTAACTCAGGTGTGACATCATTCCCAGCTCTTCTCCAAGGTAAACGGGATGCAGCAGAACTGTCAATGGAGTTGACCGTCCTGCCCGGATCCCACAGAATGATGCCATTGGCTGTCTTATACCAAAGCCCCGATCCTTCCAGCCATTACTAATCTTTCGTCACCTCACGCCGCGGGAGTCTGAAATGATGGCCTACAGTCGCTACAGCGTCATGGTTGGCCTGGCACTAACCTACTGCTGGCACTCAACCTGGCAGAAGGGTAGCCCCACGGCCATGCCCATGCAGTCGCGGCCAAACGGCAGCCACACCAGGAACTCGGAGCTCGACCGCCTCCAAAGTGATCCACGAAAGCCGGGCGACAGGGAACCATTTTACACTAATGAGGAACGTGCACAAGGCTCAGCCCTGGCGTGCAAATCACTCTAACATGACACACTTACACGTCAAGACCCAACTTCGGGAATATCTGGTCAGACTACTGTCTGATCCAAACCCAATGGATCCTTTGCTTGTTCCTATAGTACCCTCATGTATACAGATAAAATTGCAGCAAAACAGCAAAAATGAAACATCATAAAACAGAGACTACATCTCAACATCTACATCATGAGAACCTCTCAGCGCGTGCACACACACACACACACACACACACAGACACACGCGCAGCCAACAATAAACATCTAGCAATAAACAATCAGTGACCAGCGGCGCCTCACCATCAGATACTGGAAATACCGACGATCTCAGCAGACATGGAAACTAACAACGAAAATCAGAACATAAACACAGAAAGCTCATCCCCAGCTCATGGCTGCATAACTGAGCAGAAACACAAACTGTGTGCGTGCGTATACACACACAGACACACAGACAGACACACAGACAGACACACAGACAGACACACAGACAGACCTGAATCAGAGCTGGGGTCCATCTCTCCGCTTAACTTTTCAGAGGATGAAAATCAGGTTCATGCATTTCAAGGCCAGCTCTCCATGACAGCTTGACCCCATCACTGGGCTATGCTGCTCTTTACACACACACACACACACACACACACACACTCACCATTGTGGGCAGTCTCTGTGTGCTGGGCCACCTTCCTCAGCGCAGAGACGATGGTATCTCCGGGTATGCAAGGGCTCTCCACGTACTTGGGCTTCCTGATTGGACCTGTGGGTAAGACGAGTGAGCGAGCAAGCAAGAGAGAGAGAGAGAGAGAGAGAGGAAGAGAGAGAGGAAGAGAGAGAGCAAGATCGTTGAAGAGGGAGAGAATAGGGAAAAAAGAGTGAAAGAGAGAGATTAAGTGAGTGGAAGAGAAAAGGAACAGAGAGAATGAGCAAGAGAGAGAGGAAGAAAGAGAATCTATACTGGATTAAATGCTTCCAGATGGGATGTGGGGTAAGGAATCTGACTCCCAGTGGGGCTGGCCTGGCCCAGCACGGCCCGGCCCGGCTCTCCTGTCCCCGTGATTGTGCGAGCATGCTGCACGGAGTCCTGGTATAAGACAGCAGGCTACAGGACGGCGAACAGCAGCAGGAAACCACGGCAACTGATCACTGGGGAATGTCGTGACGTGCGTTTGTTTGCACCGGTTTGTTTGCTGGTGGGCCTGCGCGCGTGCTTGTGTTTGTGTGTGTGTGTAAGACCCATGTTCATGCCTTCAGGGACACTCTGTGCCTCTAACTCCCAGGCGGGCTTCACCATTCAGGCTAACGGCCTATCAGAACCGCCGCTCAGAACTGCCAGTCAGAGACTCAACGGGCTGAGAAACTCCTCAGTAGAGAGGATCAATCCATTCTGCCTCATAGGTAAGGCGTCGCTGCGCTCCAGACTGCCCCCGCATCCTCGCACCATGGACTGCGATGACCCCCCCCATCACCCAGTCCCTGACAAGCTGGCACCAGGAACCAGAGCTCGTCCTTCGGCGCCGCAGATGGGCTCACCGTGAGAGCGAGGCGCCGCAACCAGTAACGACCCGTTAAATTATTTGCCGCGAAGCCGGATGACGCACGACACGATTGGCTATGGGCAGCTGGTAGCCAGGCCGCTCCCCCCCCCCACAGCCCCCTGTGTGGGACTCAGCACGTCCTACCTCCCCCTAATGCGGTAAATCAACCCCCCCCCCCCGAAATGGAACGACCCAGTTCCACAACACAGGAAAATGGACAAGCTTTGAGCCCCCATGAGGTCTGCAGTTAAAAAAATAATACTGAAGTCACACCCCCCCCCACACACACACACACACACTCAAACACTCCGCCTGACTCACTGTAGGTCCAGACGACGTCGCATGGCTAACCTAATCGTACCATGGGGCGTGGTGATGCGATGAGCTGGTATCCCTGTCCCGTTCTGATCCGTACCTCCCAGTTTGGACTGTCTGGGTTCATGTCCCCAATCCCAAAAGAGGGACACTGGAGCTGGGCCTCACTGGCCCAATAACAACTTGATTTATGCTGCCACCTATGGACACATACAGTGAAGTGCAGGCTACAGGCGGCCCACTGCCGACCTGGATGGGGGCCCGCAGTTATGCAGGGACTAAAAAGGTAGTGTGAGGTAACAGAGGTGAGTGTGGGGGGGAATTAGTACAAACAAAAATACATGAAGAGAGGATCATGGGAAACAGTGGGAGGAGTCTGACACTGTTTGGGGAAAATGCTGCATAGGCAGACATGCAAATTCAGCTAATATGCTAAGCAGCCTGCCCCCATAACCTACCGCGATGAAACCTGCGTGGTTCCGCTCAAGGAGCACCGACGAGCTGCTGACTCGGCATACGTAACGTTACCCACGGCGGCAGCACCCTCCACTGCAGACTGGGTCAGCGGTAACTCACGGCCTCTGTGGCCAGCAAGCAGAAGCCCACGCTGTACCCTTTCCCTATGCGAGGCGGATGTTGTCTCTGCGCTCTGCCAGTCAGGCTCTACTGCTGCCTGTAGATACTTTGCCTGCTTAAAAGATTTCAAGGACGACGGTTAAGGCGGTAGGGAAAGAAGGTCTGATTAGGAACAGAACACTAAGCTTCTGAATGAATTTATTTTCTCCTACATAATTAACCCTTTGGGGCCCCAAACGGAGCCGGGGAAAATGGTCCAGTCCTAAAAATAGGTCAACTCCGTAGATGGAGATGCTTCTTCACAAAGCACAGCTTAATATATGCTGCTTTAATGACTGGGGGGCACAGAAATCAGAGCTAGGCTAACACTGGGCCCCACTATCCCGCCCGGGCTTATCAATGGCTGACACTGTCACCCCTCCATGGGGAGGTGGAAACGTGACGGGGGCCGGCCCCAAGCTTCACCCCTCCTTCTCCTCTTCTACATGAGAGCCCCAGACAGTCAGGAAAGTGCTACTGTGCTAAGCTACGAGGAGCTAGCACCCGCGTCGCCAAAGGCGTGGATCTCAGATCCAGACTCCGCAGGTAAAATACTTACTGCACATTTACCTTTACCATTCATTTCCATGACTGATGGGTCTAATTCAATAGGACTTACGGGTTGCCAGCTTACACACCTGGAAATCTGACTGGGTTTTATGTTAACAGTCTTGCTCAAGGGTACAACAGCAGGAACGTTAATGACTTTAACCGCTTTCAGTTGCCTTAATTGCCATCCCATGCTAGCATTAAACATGCCAGAATGCAGAGGGCTTAACGATGTTTGAGTGATGGACTCAGATGGATGCCATGAAGTCAGAGCATGTCTCCACCCCCCTCCACCCCCACCAAACTGGATAATCCAGCACCACCAATTACCTCCCGATTGGGCCTGGGGTCTCGTTATGCAGATACGTAAATTAAAAGGAACGGCAAGGGGGCTCCAGTTACTGCTGGGGGGGAAGCAAATAGGTGTTTTATCTCCCCCCTGCAGTCATATGACTCATGAGGCTTCAGAGTTCTCCCATTAGGCAGCAAAGCCAAATAAATTAGGACTCATGAGGATATGAACTCCACACCTGCTCCTGTCGTCCTGGGTTAGACTCAGTGGTGTCTCTGTGGGCTGGGGGGGAGACAGCTGATCTGCAGCGATATGGGGTCCCGGTATTACCCAGACAGCCCCACGTGCTACGGGGTCCTGATGTTACCCAGAGAGCCCCACGTGCTACGGGGTCCCGATGTTACCCAGAGAGCCCCGCGTGCTACGGGGTCCCGGTATTACCCAGAGAGCCCCACGTGCTACAGGGTCCTGATGTTACCCAGAGAGCCCCACGTGCTACGGGGTCCCGGTATTACCCAGAGAGCCCCACGTGCTACGGGGTCCCGGTATTACCCAGAGAGCCCCACGTGCTACGGGGTCCCGGTATTACCCAGAGAGCCCCACGTGCTACGGGGTCCCGGTATTACCCAGAGAGCCCCACGTGCTACGGGGTCCCGGTATTACCCAGAGAGCCCCACGTGCTACGGGGTCCCGGTATTACCCAGAGAGCCCCACGTGCTACGGGGTCCCGATATTACCCAGACAGCCCCACTTGCTACGGGGTCACGATGTTACCTAGAGAGCCCCACGTGCTACGGGGTCCCGGTATTACCCAGAGAGCCCCACGTGCTACGGGGTCCCGGTATTACCCAGAGAGCCCCACGTGCTACGGGGTCCCGATGTTACCCAGAGAGCCCCGCGTGCTACGGGGTCCCGGTATTACCCAGAGAGCCCCACGTGCTACGGGGTCCCGGTATTACCCAGAGAGCCCCACGTGCTACGGGGTCCTGATGTTACCCAGAGAGCCCCGCGTGCTACGGGGTCCCGGTATTACCCAGAGAGCCCCGCGTGCTACGGGGTCCCGGTATTACCCAGAGAGCCCCGCGTGCTACGGGGTCCCGGTATTACCCAGAGAGCCCCACGTGCTACGGGGTCCCGATGTTACCCAGAGAGCCCCACGTGCTACGGGGTCCTGATGTTACCCAGAGAGCCCCGCGTGCTACTGGATCCTGATGATACCCAGAGAGAGCCCTGCAGGATGCATGCAATCAGCTTGCAATGTGACCTGAGCTGCGATAGCCCCGCATGGCCAGCAGGGGTCTATTGCTGGTGTGATCTGGCAGGGCCACCCTACTGCCGAGATCTGTGAAGTCATGGCTGTAAAGAGAAGCACGTGTCCGGCACAGTGGCAGTAAGCCGGGCCCATCACTGATCAAAGGCTGCGTGGTCACCGCTAGCGACACACTACTCATTAGCGTGTTTCTCCCATGACCCGTGAGACGGGGTCCTACCAAAAAAATGGCTGTTTAGGACCCGTCAGAAAATTATTCACAGACTAAACAGGGGTGCAATGTGAAGGGAGGAAACACAGATTCCCATTAAAGGCCACTAATGACTCGCCTCCTGCTGAGCCCAAGGCTGCAAGGGGAAGAGGGGCTCAGTCTGGGGGGCATAGAGAATAGCCACGCCCCCAGAGGCTCCTGATTGGTCATTAGGGGCTTTCCAAACATTCCACAGATGCCCCGGTGACTCAGCCTGACTGGGAACCGTCAAAATCGCCACAAAAAAAGGTCAAGCAATTTTGCAGCATGTCACACTACTTCCTGGTCAATAGCCTGCAGATGTTCGACTGGAAAAGTGAACAGATTTGGGGTCAGGAGTCCCACACAAAGAGATCCTGATTCGTAACCTTTGAACAGTACACAGAAAGAAAAAAACAATTAAAGGAACGATGGAATGAGAAGTAAAAGCACATTAATAACAGTACCAAACAAGAATGATATGTTATGGAGATGTGGCAATTTACCGTCCTGAGTTCTGTGCTCAAATTCTCTTCCGTTCTATGAAATAGGAGGTTCCCCTGAGTGCCATAACTCCGCACCCACCCACCATTTTCATTGACCTGACAGAGAGGGTCCATTTCCCAGGTCTTCCCCAAAAGGACTGCAGTGATTTTCTACCTTGCGGCTCTGATATTCAATCTGAAACCATCTTTACCTTGTACTTCCAGCAAAGTCATTCCACACAGAAAAAATAAATAATTTTGACTCCGTTCTTGGTTAATAGGAGTCATGCTGAAGTCTGACTCAAGCCCGCTGACCAAGAAGGCACACAGAGCAGAAATGGAGTCCATTGTGGTTAAGATCTGTGAATTTTCATGGGGAATTTAACCAGAGGATGTGATAGAAAATCAGATGAAAATGGCCGACTGAAAGCAATTATGTCTGAGGGTTTGTCTGTTTTGAACAGAAGGTGCCTTTTCACTTTGAACGAAAAACACCCAATCCCCAATCGAAACATCACAAGACAAAACGAAACAGAGTAATTAGGACGGCCTTTTCTTACCCCAGTTACAGGCTGACGAAAGAGCCGGCATCGTAAGAACAAAGACGACTGGGCTCTGATTTTTTGGAACAAACACCCACAGCCTCTTAAATGTAGATGAAAGATTTCCATACATTTGAAACAATTCAGCCGCTGGAATCCTGCTGAATCTGAACCAAATGTCTGTAATCACTGCGATACATGCTTGACCATAGGAACAAGTGGAAGGACCATAAGCAGGTTGGAACGAGCACCAAAGATGTTAAACAGACAAAGCCAGGGAACTGACTGCAATTACACAATACAGCCAAATGTATGTACACAGCCCTATTAAGCAGAGGAATCACTGACACAGGTGTTTAATTAAGCACAGTCTCACAGTCTCCTGTAACAAACATTATCAGCAGAATTGGTGCTTGTACAGGAGAGGTTAGTGACTTCCCACTCAGCACCATCATAGGACGTACATACTTTCCAACACATCAGTCAGATTTCCTCAAGTGAAGTGATTCTGAAGATCAAACAGTCAGGGAGCCAGTTCAATTGCAGAGTCAGCCACACGATCTCACAGGAAGGGACCTGATCACCCAACATCAATACCCAACACAAATGGCTACAGATTCCCCCAGCAATGTTCCAATATCTAATGGAAAGACTCCCCAGGAGAGCAGAGGTGATTATAGTAACATTGGGCTGACCGACTTCATATTAATATCCCTGATTTTGGAATGAGATGTTGGACAAGCTGGTGTCCACATACTCTTTAATGTATGCGATTGGTCGGCCATGTTCTTAGCATCTAATGCTGGAGCAGGTGAGCGAGCAGATGAAAGGGTGGGAGAGACAGGGTTAGGGTTAGGTTGCGGGGCTGGGGGCGGAGCCGTACCTGGGGACTTCCTGGTGGAACGTGTGGCCATCATGTAGGACTGTCGGGGAAGCAGCGGCGAGGATGGGAGGGACATGGACGTCCCTTTGGCCAGGCTCAGGCGAACCAGGTCCTCGGGGACGAGGGAGCGGGAGCCGCCTGGGTCTTGGTGATGGGCCGCCCCACCCAGTGGAAATCTGCGGGGGGCGCTGTGGCCATAAAACTCGCAGGCTGCAGAGGAAGGAGAGGAACAAGGCTGTGTTTATGCCAAGGGCCACTGGCTTGAAATGGCAGTTCGCTTAAATCCTTCCTAGGGAAGATTCCCCATCTTTCCGGCCTTCCTTAATATCTGCTGACCCTGCGCAGCTTCAGACAGCCAATCAGATCTGCTCACTGACTGCGCCGGCTGCACAGAAACCAGCCAGCCTTCTGGAATTGCAGGCAATTAAAAATCACAAGGAGCAGACACATTAAAATACAGTGGAATCCCTTCATATGCTTGTGAGTGGCTTTATAATGGCGATCTCAATCTCAACAAATAATCGCAGGAAAAAACGAACAGAATGACCATGTCAGTTGCTAATTACAGATGTCTTAGGTCATGTTTATTTATCACTCAGGAATAATTAAGCACAAATAGGCATGATCGTCTCTCTCGTGCTCAAAGCGTCCTGTTGAAACACCATCCTGATTCGCAGAGGGCTGTGTCCCAGTACTCCTAAACATTCAGATGAAAGGGGGATGCTCAGATTAAACCTTATTTAAGGTGGCACATGGCCGCAGCGGTCGAACCATGAGATGCCCACATATCTGTAGGTGGGGGGGGCTGGTGAGAAGCTGTCAGACAACAAGGCCGCCAGTCATGGGCGTCCTGACATTAACGTGGCAGGAGAGGGGAGGACCTGGCCAAACGGCACCTCCCGGTCCTAAAGCCCGCCAGACGCCGTCGGTGGGGAAATCGCTCGCCTCGCAATTCCGCGGCGTGGGTGTCCAGGAGGGGGGCTCTCTGCGGGCCGGAGCTCCGCACCAAAGGCCTGTGTTTACACTGACAGATGGCTGCTGGGAGAGCAGCACAGGTGCTTTTTATAAAAAGACACGTTCTCTTTGCGCGGCGGTATGAACACAGGCATCTGAGGAGAAGCAGGCGTGGCGGAGAGATTTTTTTTTAGTTTTTAGGGTTACCGTTAGGAAGTGCTGACCCCTGACATGACTAAATTTAACCCCCCCCAGGTGCTAAAACTGTTTCACATCCATTGAAAATTCAATGAATTTTAGAAAAAGTAATGAGTTGTGTCAGTGTTGAGAAGTCAGCTGAACCCACCTTCCCAAAGACTCCCTCCCTCACACACACACACACACACACACGTTTGCAGTCATATATTTATTGGGAATCTCCTTTTAATTTAGTGTAAAAAACCCTAATCCCAACAATGATAACCCTAACCCTACCCAGCACTAACCTTAACCATAAGTAACAAATAACATACTTTGGCTTTTTTAGTTTTTTGATTGCAGTTGAGCTTCCCCTTGGAAACATCATTCCCACAATATCAAAATGTATACATAACTACCCCCACCCCCCCACCACCACACACACACACACACTCAGGACCGGCTGACTTCATAAGCACCAGCCCACCCCAAACTTCCCCTTTCATGGCCGCCAATCCCCCCCCCCGCCCCAGTCCACCCACAGCTTAAAACCTTCTGCTCATGCAGTTCTGAGTAAAGAGCAGGAAAGGAGCTGGATTGCCCGCCCCCCCCCTCACGGCGGCCCGCGCCAGAAGCAGAGCCGGGCAGCCCCCAGGTTCCCAATTTGGGGATGGGAGCTGCTTCTGGCCTGACCCAGGGGCCAGCAGTGGTGTGGAGAGGGGCCAGCGATTGCCCGCTTGAGTGCATGCTGGAAATCAGTGCTGGCAGCCAGAAATAAAAGGGGGGGAAGGAAGAAGGGAGAGAGCGAGAGAGAGAGAGAGAGAGGGAGGGAGAGGGAGGGAGAGGAAGTAATATGGCAGCGTGTGACAGGCCCAGGGCTTCCGTGGTGTGGCCTGCAGGTTACTGATGAGGTACAAGACGATTAAAAAACATATATATTAAAATACCCATTTTCACTGCAGGCCGCAGAATGTCCAGAAACGATGGGCCTGTTTGAGAATGTGCTGGAAACTCACTCCGGGAAATCGAGAGAGCTCGGTTTGTTAGTGACAAGAACACGGAGCAAACTCCCAGAATGCCCTGCAGCACATCACAGCTGCGAGTTAATCAACCCACATTTGATTAACATTTTTTTAACTTGATATTCAGCACAAAGTTTGATCTTTGATATTTCTGAAGCAAATAGGGACACATTGAGTCCTGCAGACAGTGAACGTAGGAACCCTTAAAATGAAGGTGTTTCCATTGGCAATTGGGTTGAATGTTGGATGGCATGGATGTAAGCATGATGGTGGAGGCAGGGCTCTAAAGCAGCACCAGCCACCAGAGGCTAAGCTCCACCTCGTTGGATTAGCTTTGATAGGTGGTCAAAAGCAGCTTCTATTGGTTGGGAGTTCATACACATTAGCCATCAGAAGCAAAAGCCAAACATGTACCCAGAAATATATGTAATGCTGTGGTATTAGGTTCCATAATCAGTACCCCCTGTTGTTATGGTGGAAGATGCACTCAATCATGCTGAGACCACATGACTTTGGCATATCTGGCTTGCAGAGATAACACCCCCAGAAGCGTGTAACCCATAAACCCATAAACCTGTCCCGTCTGGCTGGACGGCCCCATTTATTGTTTTGGTTTTCGTGACACCATTTGTCTGTTGAAAGTTCTAGTTTGAACTGCAGCTGGAGAAGCAGAAGCATCTGATGAGCACTCTGAAGAACGTCCTTCAGAATGGGGCCGTGCTGTGCTTATTAGCAGTCCTTTCCTGCACGAACGCAGTCCCCCCCTGCAATCTAAATCCTGACATACAAACCTGGAGCTGGAGTGTTTGGCCATGGATGCCTTTTGCTGGAACTATGAGTCTGTTGGAGACCCCCTAGGACACAGCTCCTCCGCAAATTAATGTTACAAATCCAGACACGAGAAGAGTCCAGTCAGAAAACAGCAAGCAGGCCGCTGCTCCCTTGTTGTTTGGCTGATAGTGTGCATAACCCAATCACAGCCTCAGATGTCTGAGAGCGGGCAGGGTCTTCGTTCAACCCACCCAATGATACTAAATTCCTTTAAGAGACAGTGATGTTTTTTCTTGATTTCTAACAGTAGAACCTCGTGATTTCACTCAGTTGCACTGAATTGTGCAGAACTTTGATGGTGACACTTGCAGGCTTTTCCTCATTTTTCCCAACCAGCTCTCTTTTATTCAACCAACCACAACACAGCTGGAGAAAAAAAAATGCACGTTATAGCAAAATGTAAGCACTTATCCATGAAAGCACGGCAAAAAACGGGGAGAGGGGAACAAACCTCTGGGCCAAGATGAATATGCAACAGCAGCAATGATTGGGGGGTTGATGGCCATTAAAAACGGGAGGAACCACATTAAAAAGCCAGAGAGAATGCAGGGCAGGACCGGCTCTCGTGGTTAACGGTGGTCAGCTGCTGAGGTTCAGCCGGGAGGGAGTCCAGCACCCCAACCCGCTACAGTTATTTCGGAGACTCTCCGAGCTCCGACCCAGGCCTACAATTTGAGCCCTGGTGTGGACGGGAAATGTCCTCCTTGTAATTATACCGCACCAAGCCAAGAGGGATAGAAAACAGACTCCATTCCATTACAAATCATCCCAGTCTTCAAATGGCACGACCCGCTGCCAAGCTTTCGATGAAACCTTATCGTAGCATTTAAAGTCACACCTCCAACTGAAATCGACTATCTGGGGGACACCTCACCCCCCCCCCCCACAGCAAAGCTAAGCTGACTCTGCTCTACAAAGTCTCTTTTTAACTCTGACTATGGTTTAACTTTGACTAAGGTCTCTGGAGAAGGGACTATTAATTTTACCCACTGCTTCACTTGAAGGGAATGATTTTACCCAAGACTTTTATAAGCAGGAATCTCTGGTGCTCCTTCCAAGCTTTAGGAAAAACAGGAACCAGAAAATGACCACACCTTCTGTGTTTAAATATGGTGTTATGGGGCGTGTCCAAAAATGACCCCGCCCACCGAGGTAGAACATTATATAAAAAGCATGTTAACTTACAGACATTACCAATGGATCAGGCAGATATACATAGTATCACATTTCAAAATTCTGCTTGACAGCTTCCCAGCAATTTGTGCTAGATCTTGATCTGGAGTAGATCTTCTTGTAACTCAGTGTTTTCTCACTTTGACGGAGGTGACGAGGAGGTGGAGGAAATGTCCTTGCAGATACATAAAAATCTGGCTCTCTGGATCCTATGGTGGTTCTTCATGAAGCAGGAGAATCACGACTTGACAGCATGTGTAAGTGACAGCTAGCGTTAACCACTTCCCCGCAGACCCGCTAAAGATCTGCTAAATGTTGGACAAGCACACTGAACGTCAGTAACATTATAGCATAATATGACGCCCTTTCTAAAAATGCCAGACAGGAAGGGGGAAACGTTCCCACGAGGAAAGTTAGTCAGTCAGACATGATTGCGAGGCCTGACGCGTTGAAGTGAGATTGACGGAGAGTTCCCCGCATTGACAGGTAGACCGGTGTGTGCGCATCAGATAGCGCGTCTCAGAAAGCTCCAGATGGTTCATAACCACTCTTTCTTGGGCAAGCCCTTCTTACCATATGATCACTGCAACCAAGACCTGTCTGACAGGCTGCTATAGAGCCCTCAGGAGATAACTGACATCGCCGCCCCCCCCCCAACCCCTCCCCTGCTGTTAAAAAAAAAGAAGAAAAAAAACCCTCCTTTTCTCCCCCAAGAACACTACATAATAGCCACCCGCATGTCGCTCCAGATCCCCAAAGGAACAGAACAGACTTTACCCGGAACTCACAATTACTTCTGTTGCCTAGGTGTTGTTATAGCAACAGCCACAATACACAACTGATTATGTAATCCCTGGGTAAAACAAAAAAAAAAAAAAAAAAAAGGAATCACACACCTTTTCCAACAAGGACAGGTAGCAAAGAGTGAGATGAGGAGGAAAAAAAGGCAAAACAGTATGAAAAGCGTGTGTGTGTGTGTTCACTGTGGGGGCTGGCTGTAGACGTATCCTCAGTATGCATGATCTTATGCCACAGCTGAGAAACCTCAGTGAAAGTTCAGATCCTTGCATTATTTAAACCTACTTGCAATAAGCCCTTTGCAATATCAAGGACTGCGACTGACACCAGCCTGCATTCAGAAATATTAGTAACACATTAGCGAAACTGTTGCTGACGGAGCCACTGCTCATCTGTGTTAACAGGGCCCACGATGGCGCAAATCCGCCCACCCAACATTGAGGCTTCGCTGTCAGTCAGTGCTGACCAGGAAGAAAAAACACTTTCCCTGAGTCTTTGGAACACAAACCTGGGCTGAAGCAAGGCCACTATCATCATCATCATCATCGAAGCTGATGACGGCAGCAGCATCGTAAACTTGAACCAACATGGCGGCATCTTCAGAGGGATCACCACCCTGGGTCCATGCAGTGGAGGGCTCCTGTTCACCCCCAAGCCCCGATGCCGCCTCTCCTGACCTCAGAGACCCAAAAGGTCACGCTGCCCGTCTGCACCACGCTGCCGTTTTGACACCTGCTTGACGGGTCTCCTCACACCTTCACGAGAGCCCCCTGAAAGCCCCCCCACCCCCCCGTCTGTCCACCGGGCTCTAACACCACCTGTACACGACTTTGGCGGCTGGACATGTGTGGGTCATGGGCCAGGCTGCACTGCAGAAGACGGGACGGGGTGCCGATTGCGGTCCCACCCCCAATTTTAATAAACAAATAAATAAATAAAATCAGGGTTCGCTGAGCCGTGAAAGAACCCCCAAAGGAACAAAAAAAAAAAAAAGCCACGACAAGAACAAGGCAACTGAAGGACCCTTTCATGCTCTACTTTGCAGTGGTGCTCTGGAAGTTAATCTATGATTGATGACTTCCTGCCACGACACCTTTTCTAAGCAGCCCCCGATTTCATTAAGGCTGGCCCGCCACTCCGCGGGGTCCTCAGCAGGGGGCACTGAAGTTCAGAGGTTAAGGACTTGCTTTCAGAGACAGTAACCTGAGCCACCGAGCCAGAAGATGCCCTAAGAATGATGGCAGTGGCCCCCCGCAAAGGAACCGTCTGCTCTATGTGCTGTTGTCCCACAAACAGGATTCAGGTCCATAAAGGTTCTATTCAGCTGCTACCCCGATCATCTATCCATGTAGATAAATATTTACATTGTAGTTTTGCGGGGATGTGAATCTCAACCTGACAGATCCAGGCCCGTAAGCTGACTATGAACCTGTAGATTCACTGCAACCCAGCACTGAAGAAGCGATTAAAGAAGATACACTACATGGCCAAAAGTATGCAGCCACCAGCTTGCGCTACATCTCATTCTGAGACCAAAGGGATTAATATGAAGTCGGTCAGCCCAATGTTACTATAATTGCCTCTGCTCTCCTGGGGAGTCTTTCCATTAGATGTTGAAACATTGCTGGGGGAATCTGTAGCCATTTGTGTTAGGTATTGATGTTGGGTGATCAGGTCCCTACCTGTAACCTTTTGACTGACCAGTTCACACCTGAACTTGCTCCCAGATGGTTTGACCTTCGCAGTCACTTCACTTGAGGAAATGTGACCGACTAGTTGGAAAGACGGCGTCCAATGCTGGCACTGAGTGGAAAGTCATTAACCTCTTCTGTACAACCACCAATTCTGCTGATAATGTTTGTTACAGGAGATCGTGAGACTGAGTGCTTAATTATACACCTGTGTCAGCAATGGGTGTGGCTTGACTGGGCAATTCCTCTAATTAATAAGGGTGTCCTGATACTTTTGGCCATACAGCATAGACGAAAGAGCCCTCACACACCTCCAATCGATGACCTCACTACCGGTTCCTGCCGGACTATCTGGGCCAAGGAAGGAACGGAAAGCCTCGCCTGTTTGGTTGGTGCCCCCTCACCTTCCAGGCGTCAAGGTGCCATAAAACGCAGATTCATTCTGTGCTCGGCGGTAGCGGCTCTCGCTCCGTCACAACAGTGATGGCCCATTTCCTGTGTTGTCACTTCCTGTGCCACCCTTCCGCCCAATCTCTCCAATCGAGTAGTAGTTGATTCGACACTCTGCTTTTCAGTATCTGACACCGTCGGAATATAAACAGGGTTTATTACAAAACACAGGAGAGAAACCCTATGGCTAGCCATCGCCACACTCTCTCCTCGCTGAGCTCTGGGCTTCCTGCGGACCCCCCACATCGACTGGGGTTCGACTGTCCACAGCTCCCCGACCTTCCCACCAACCCTTCTGCAGTGGTCTGACGGGGTGGGGTGGGGTGGGGTGGGGTGGGGGGGCTTCATCCATACAGCTCACACTCACAGGGGAATGGGACGCAGGTGTATATTCCAAAGGCCACTCATCAGCAAGAGGAAGGCACTCTGTTTAACCTCCTCGCCTTTGGGGACCCACAACAAAAACAGAGGTATATACACGTATGGACACCTTCACCTTAAATGCTTTTATTTTGACAGGAAACTACAGCCTTCTGGGTAAGCAGCCGAGCTGATAGCAAAGCACACAAATGGCCCTGGAAACTGGGGTGATAACCCATAAAAGGTCACTGCGGGGATTTACTGGATAAGATGGCATGAGACCAAACAAGACAGGATGATATACAGTGGTACCTTAGAACTCGAATTTAATCCGTTTATCAGTCGTGATCGAATTTTCCCCATAAGAAATAATGGAAAACCAATTAATTGGTTCCTGGCCTCAAAAAAATTACACCTAAATATGTTTTTTTTTTAGCACTTAAACACAAAATGAACCGGATAAAACAAGATAAAAGCCGTCTTGGCTTACATGTTCCAGCTCATATAGGTATTTAAAGATAGAAAGTATCTATGCGACTCGTTTAGGACATTCATACTGTGGGATATTGTGTGTGATGTACATATTATATTGGGGGACCAAATGTCCCCACAGTTTGATAACCTGTTTTTTTTTCACCTTTTGGGGACATTTTTCTCGGTCCCCACAAGGGATAATAAATTGTATAAAAATCTGCAACTGCAATCAAAAAACTGAAAATGCCAAAAGTTTTGAATTCTGTTTGGATACTTATGGTTAAGGTTAGAGCTGGGTAGGGGGTCATTGTTGGGATTAGGGGTATATGCCCGTAGAAATGAATGGGTGGTCCCCACAGAGACATGAATACAAACGTGTGAGTGAGTGAGTGAGTGAGTGAGTGAGTGAGTGAGTGAGTGAGTGAGTGAGTGAGTGAGTGAGTGAGTGAGAGAGAGATATGAGGAGTCACCACCTTAGAGGGGACAGTACCTCACGGTGTTGAGCCAAAACATTTCGAAACATCACAGCAATGACATGTCTCAGGGTGTTCGGTATCACCACCCTGCGGACACCACGGGTCCGGCCACGCCCCTCACCATTGTTTGTCTCCTGCACCATGCCAGCACCTTTATGTGTGCATAGCGCACGAGAAGACCTGTGAAACTGAGAAGGAGGGATCTCCTGAGCTCAGCCTGGGTCAAGGAAACAATAGAAAAACTACAGTCATCAGAGCCCGGAGCACGGAGCCAGAGGTCTGGGCGGCACCCAGAGGCCATTGTGTCCATATTCCATATGATACCAGGGACTGGATGCCATGCGGCCTGACATTAAGCTTTGAGCTACAGATTAAATCAGCTGCCAGCACCTCAGCGGCTAACAGACTCCGTAACTGGCAGCTTATAAGTGGTTGTATAGTTTAGATGAAAATCTACATTGTTTTAGCAATACGGTGACAGTGAAACCAACCATTTACACAACAGTTAAAGTTACATGCTAACGAAACACATACATTCCACGGCAAATACTACACAGTTATGACACAGTTAACCGAAATACACAAATGCACATATTAATTTACAATATTTAAATGAGTCATCTCCTTTATTAAAATGACTCATGCACTCACCACAATAGGTTTAACTGCCCTCTGTATGTGTGTCTGCTGCATCGAAAACATTCTGTGCCTTCTAGGGTTGTGGTGTGACATTAAACAAACAAGGCGGAGACACATAAATAAGCAACAGATTGTTCTAGTGGCGAGTTCTTCTTCAACATTGACTGAAGTGTACGGCCACCTTAAGCTCCTTCGAAAGCTCCTCCTGCTTTGGACTTTGCCGAAGCAGCTACCTAGAACCGTACAAAGGATAAAAAAGATTAAAATATCCAAAAAAGGAGCTAAATAATTACCTTTGCCAAGCAGCCCAGCGTCACGGCATAAAAAAACATCTAAAAAGGTGTGGAATAGCCATCCCACCCCCTGGGGGGCATAGTCGTCTGGGCAGGCATTCAGCTAGTGCCATATTTACAGCTGGCAGATGTGCTGTGGTGACGTTCCCAGCAAGGTCCCCAATACAGCGTCACCGACAATCGTGAGCAGCACACCCTGGGGGCCCTAGGACCGCAGCAGCCCACACCGCGGGTAACGGCCTCGTTTTCCCAGCTCCTACTCACCTGTCGGCAACAAAGTCCCTGAATCGGGAGCCGTCAGCATTGAAACAAATGAGCGTTTAGGAAGAGGGCCACCCCCCCCAGCGTGAAGAAGTTGCAAGAATGGGGGGGGGGGATTTCACTGAGGAAAGAAGGGGAGATCGAGCGGGTGTTTACTAACCACAGAGCATTTCATTGTTCCTGGGGAAACATCCCCTATTGACAGAAACCGTCACAGAATAAACTGTGTTTTCTTCACGTCGGATTACCAGCACCAGTTTACCAGCCACGGTTTAACTACCATCCCATAACCTTCACCTAACCAGCTCTAGCCCCTTCTGTGTGCAATTCCCGCATCAGCGCAGAGGGGAAATTATTTCGCCCCATGGATGAAATGAGGCATCTGTGGGAAGCGGGACATTTTCGTGGCGATGGGGAGGTTTCCAACCGCGGGTGAACCACCCTCAGATGCACCGAACCCTCTACCAGAACAGCAACAGGAAAGGGTCATGAGGAAGGCTCCCTGGCCAGCAGATACAAAAATACAACCCCACCTCCAAATTACCCACAATCCCCTCTGACAGCTGTGACGTCCTCCTGTCACTATGTAGCATTAATTCTGTTAGCAGAGGCTACAGCTTTTGGACTTGAAAGAAAAGGCCTTTTTCTGGAAGAAAAGAAAAACAGCATGCTTCCTGTAAAATTGTCCACAAGTAAAAATGTCATTTTTTTCCCCACTTGAGTTTCGTAAAAGGCACTCAACTTTTCTTTGACTGCATAGCCACCATGTCTCTCGTGCTGGAGGGGCGGTAAAATATGCTGCTGGCTCTAAATGGTGTGTAAACAGTAAACCAGCGGGGGGGGGGCAGCCCGCTTTTAGGCCGCGACGCCCTCCTCCTCCTGTGGTCTCGTTAAGGACCGTGTCAACATGCCCGTATCCTATAAGCGATTCACAGAGGCCAGGCCGGGATTCCCACAGCGGACAACAGCAGTAAATAAAAGCGACGACCACGCCAGTCCGCCCTCTGCGGTTTCCCATACATGCAGGACGGCAGCGGCGGAGGAGGGGTACAGCGCCCCCGGGAGTCACGTGACCTCACTACTGTCTGCGGCTGCTGATGGCCATGTGGCCTCAAGGTGTGTAAAGGAGTCATTTACGGGAGCAGCAATAACCCTCTGCTCCCCCCCCCCCCCCCCCCCCGAGGGTGAGGAGCTGGACCCAGCATTAGGACGGTACAGGCCAAGGTCTGTTTATTTTAGAAATATGCATATTGTATCTAAAACACATTAAACATATTATATGTGCTCAGACATTAAGCAACAGATGAAAGGCATCGAAAAATTTCACCAGATGGACTTAAGCCAGATAATTCTGAACAGACGGTTACAAAAAAAAAAAAAAAAGAGAAATGGACTGTTTAATTGGACACGCCTGAGGGGCCTGTGGATTGGTGGCCAGGCAGGGCTGGTTCTGTCAGGAAGCGGAGGCGCCATGCTAACAGCGGTTCTTTATTAGTCAGAATCAATTCATCCGGAGAAGTTCAGGCACTGCGACGAGCTCTGGGACCGCGGTGAGAAGAGCGACCGGGCCCAGGACAGCGAACGGGCGACCGGGCCGAGGACTTTTTGCAGGTGCCTTTGCGAAAACACCCCCCCCCACCCCAATCATGCTTAAGGACACGAGGCCCAAAGCCACCCTAAAGGCGTTAAAGAGAACACGTCGACTCGGGACACACACATTACTTAGTGCCAGTCAAAAGTTTGGACACACCTACCCATAGAGAGGCTATAATTATTCTAAAATGTAAAGAATAGTACAAAGACATCGAAACTGTAAAATAGCATTGCTGGTTCAAATCCCTGGATCGGCAGAGTGATCCCACCATTGGGCCCTTGAGCAAGGCCCCTAACCCCACTGCCTCCTCTATGCCAGTTTCATTGTGGTCTCCGGAGATGCTTTTCCAGCTGTCCTGAAGGACTTCCGACATATGCTGTGCACTCGCTGGCCGCTTTTCCTTCACCCTCTGGACAAACTCCTCCAAAACCATTTGTACTGAGTTTAGGTCAGGTGACCAGGTCAGGTGACCAGGTCATATGACAATATCACTCTCCTTTGTAGGTGGCGTGTGCAAGCTTTTGACTGCTTCTGTATGTCACTAGCACATGCACTAGTGGGCTCTGGTATCCAAGTAACCCTTGTTAACCCAACTAATGATTCCAGTGTCTGCTGCAGAAGGCAGATTTCCTTGATTTTATGGGCTTTTCCCTGCGGGCGAAGCTGTCAGACAGTGAGGAGCCCTCCCCCTCCCCCTCCCCCCAGCCCCTCACCTGAGCTGTGACTTAATTACGGACCAGCCGGCGTTCCCTCATCCACACTTTCCGTCGTGCATCGTGTGGTGCATGCCCCGCATCGCAATTCACCACCTCCTGTGCATGTCAGCAGCACAAACAGCATGGCTCTCAATCAACTAGCAGGCCGCTAATCAAGAAGTGAAACGAGTTTTTCAAAGTTGGCATGGTTTCCGGCGCTTGCTGGGGTCTCGCCTGCGCTCCCTGCTTGCCCTGCGCTTCCACCTCAACCTGCATTACTGCTATCACCACACCAAAATTTCAAATTTCGATACAATACCAGGAAAAATACTGAAATTCGAGACTCAACATAATTTAAAGCGATGGAAAAATTTCAAATGCAATTTTGTTTGCAGTAAAAACTTTACATCCTTGTAAACTGATGTCACTATATTTAAAAAAAAAAAGCCTTGCTAAACGTCCTCTGGTTTACGGTCTTCATTTAGCACAAAGTATCTCTAGACACCCCTCCAGCTAAACTCTTTGTTGATTAAGCACAACGGAGAAAGTTCTGACACTTCAGAGCTAATCATCTCAGTGACACCCTGTGCGCGAGACTGCAGGTCTAGGTGCAGGTCTAGGTGTGCGCATTGGGAGCCTGCGAGCCTCAGTCATCAGAGCAAACAGGAGGTGTGGGCTGTAGAGTCAACACCATGAAAATATCGAAACAGTTTTATACAAACAGAATCGATTCTATCGGTACTTTTGACAACACTAACCTGGACCCAGTCAATCTGACCCGAAACCACCAGAGCCAGAGAGTGGCATGGCACCTAAACACCTGATCTCAGGACTTCCATCCTTATTTATCGCACTGCTGCTGCGGACTCGGAACACGTTACAGAATTAGGACTAAACTAGTTTCTTCAGAAAAAATAAAAGGCAACAGCAGCTGACCAGTGAGACCCAGAAGTGACTGTGCATGAAGAAGTGTGCCGCACTATTAAACAATAACAGCCACCCAATCCATTTTTGATTTGATATGAATAATAAACCAAATCTAACCAAGGCAGCATCCACACACCCCCATCCAACAGAAGGTGCGGTGAATATTTTATATGCAATAAGCCCCAACGGAGGCATACGGCCTCATATTTTGTGAGTGAACACAATCTGATTAACTCAGCTTTCCCTGGGGTGGGGTGGGGTGGGGCGGGTTGTGGGGGGGGAGGCCGTGTTACTAACCTCGTTTGCGGTGCAGGCCACAAACGAACACCTCTGTCCAGCCACAGTCGCTGCACCACGGGGTGAGAGACCCTGCGGGGGCCAGCAAGCCCCCGGGACTCGGCACAGAAGTGACCGGAAGCTGCAGCCGGCATGCTCAGGAAAGCACACAGCGTTCCGGGGACGTGCCGAGTGCGTTTCATGAGTCCAGGCACTCGTCAGACTTGCTCGGAGAAACGCCTGACACATTTCCTTATAATTGTGCAGACTGAGAACAAGGAACGTGAACCTTTTATAAACGAGGCTAATTAAGTTTCTCCCATGTTTCCAGGCTTGGAAAGGATGAAATTAAAATTTCTATATACTGAACCAAAATCACAGGGCTCAGCCTGCACTTTAGAAATGCTTTGAAACTTCATCTGCTGTAACATTAAGATGAACACGGTCATCAGCAAAAGAGAACCAGCGTTCATCATGCAAGCTGTGATTTCTGCATTTAAGTTGCATTCTGCGACTATCCTTGTGCCATACTCTTCATTTTTGGGAACACCTGTTCGAATCAGCATGACCCACATCGACATAATTCAACTGGGAAATGAAAGGAAAATTATTTGCTTGCCGATCTAACTGTCAGCCAATAATGGCTTGTATCCGACGATGATGGGAAACCATGTGATCACCAAGTCAACCAGACAGCTCATCTGTGTCACTAAGTTTGCAGCCAGTGAGCAGCTGGGAGGCGGGGCTTCATGCCGTTCTCACAGTTACCATGAGGAAAGGGTGTGACTCAGCCGGTGGCGGGCAAGTCCTTACTGGATAAGGAAACAGCAATCCACCAATCATTCTGGCTTAGCAGGACTCCTGTGCTGGGGCTTATTTACAGAGGGGTTGTGGGGGGTTGAACTCGGATAAGTTTTAATTGCGCCTTTCCCCACCCAAAGACATCTAGAAAAAAATATTTCAATACCATATCCTTATGAAATGACTTTTTCCACTACACATTTGTGCTTATGGGAAATTATACCATGGCACAGCTGAATTCTCAAATCTGATTGGTCAGAGGGGTGTTAATTTTCTATTACCGGAAATGTACTGCCAGGCAGGCGAATCAGTGATAAAATCGATGCACTATTATAATCTTTAATTCTAACTAACAACACTTAAAATTCAAGACCTACAACACAATTTAATACCTAGAAAGGGGCAATTTTGCTCCAACGCCTGGCTTATGGTTTTAGCAGTGCACGATTTTCGAATTAGCGACGGTGGCTATGGGCTTATCTAAGCGAAATGCTACATCTTTGGCTCCACTTTGCGTCGGGCGGTTCTTTGCCTCGGCGGCTGTGCGTTCAAAGACATGTAAGGCACAGCTTGTCATGTATTAACCTTTATGTGATGATTCTGTTAAAGTTATTAAGTAGATAAAGATTTCAACAGCAAGATACCTACTGGGACTTGACTGGAAACCTCCCTTAAATTGCCACTTTGCCCCAATATCAAGATCATAGTGCAGGAAAAGCTAATTGTTTAATTAGTGGATGGGGGAGGGTCCTCTCACTTTGTTCGGTCATGAGACCGGCCGTCCAATGGAGGGCAGCACACATTGGCAGCCTGGCTGCTTATTGGTTAGTGACGAAGAGGCCGACAGCAAGGACAAGTCCCAACCAAACCGGTGCTGGAAGCCAGCAGAATGAGTAGGAGCGACAAGACTGTCAAACTCCACCACTGAAGGCGTGCCAGTCAGCCCCCCCCCCGCCCCCCACCGCACCGCTGAAGCGTTTTCTCACGGGTGTGCAGTTACGTGTCAGCGAGCGATTTATGACTGACGGCGGCATGCTGGAATGCGGCGAGCCCACGAAAAAATGGAAAACATGGAAGGAGTCCCGTCCCTTCCCGCCCCCCTCGCCCCCCCGTACTCACCACTGTACTACAGAGAGGCGGATGGCAGAAGCAGATTATCTTTTGTAGGACAAAGGTGTAGCCACAGCAGGAGACGCACACAACTACACAGACACACCTGACAGAGCTCAGCTGTATCCTGCTGAAAATTTTATGAGATTCCGCTGAATATTTTTCGGAGGCAAGACTTGCTTTGCAGCTTAATTTAGACCCTCAGAGGATTCAGCATTGCCCACCTCCAGCTCCGAGACGGCTCAGCAGCTCGGGAGAGTAACTGAATCCTCCGGTGTGGCTGTCGCTTGACTAGTGACGGAAATGTACGCCTAGAAACTGTCACAGAACGTGCCGGATTCTGACAAGTGAAACACGAAACGGCAACATGTTCACGTTTACGTTAGTTACCGGAATGTAGCGTGGACTCGCTACGCAAGAGCCCCATTTGAGGGTACGACGTTAAGAGTGCATGGAACACAACAGGATCTCCCAACACCAAGGGAACATAGAGAGACAAGCACAGTTATGGCCAATGAGGATGATCCAGACAGCCTGGGCAACAAATAGTAACGTTGTCTCCTTGGTGGATGGGGATCGGACCCCTCGCCGCTCTCTCGGTTAAGGTCGGGCCCCAGAGGTCATTAAAGGAGAGGAAGACCCCCCCCCGCACATACCTGGCTCCCCTCTGCTCCCCTTTCCGCTCTCTCTGTTCTTCTTCAGCACAGCTTTGAACATGGCGTGCTTCCTGGGCATCTACGTCACCAACTGTCGGGACAAAGCCAAGATAGTCTCAGTCACAGTCAGCACAGCTAGTGCCCGTAACCCCATCCCACCCTCCGATTTGACCCCGGTGCCCCCCCCCCCCCCATTCCAGCTAAGAATGAAGTAGCATGTGACCAGGAAAAACACAGTATCTTCTCTCTCACGACATGTGGACATTCGCCAATCACCACAACGTGCAGAGAGCTGGTGAAACCATAAATATGTTCTTTGTGAAATAATTTTAAAAAGACTAAACTTACGGCAGGTGGTCATGGCCTGCTACAAAATCTGAGGGATTGCAACACGAAGGCAGAGCCGCCTACCCATCAGAGGGTTCAGGGCCTCGTCACCTTGGCTCTTTGAGGGCCAGATGGTTCCTGAGTTCCACAGACTGCCGGGGGTGATGTGAAACTCAAGCAGAAACTCGGGTAATGTCATGCTACTCACTGGCGATAAGCGGCAGATCACAGTCTCAGATTATTTTGGTCTTTCCGAGCAGAAGAGGTCTGAGAACGCGGGTTTCAAGAACCCCAGTAGCTGTGCCCTGTGAGGCCGGCCAGCAGGCCCCCGGGGACAGCTGCCCCCCCCCCCCGGCGGAGCTTAGCGTGACCCTGGAGCACCGAGGACTGGCATGTGCTGCCGGATCCGCCGCTGGCCGATTCATATGGGGAGCCGACTCCTGACTGAGGGATCCGCTGGATCTCAGAACCATACCCGAGATAAGCGGCTGGAGTCTGTGCCACGGAGATCGCAGCCTTGGCACAACGCTGGGGGGCAGCATCTCCTGAGCAAAGCCAGCAGCACAGCGGCACCGAAGCGCGAGTCGCCTGCTTGCCAGGCATTTTGGTCAGCAGGCAATCGAGGTCTAGATGACTCACCCTAAACATTGCGGCCCCAAATATATAGATATAGATATATAGATATAGATATATAAACGCTCTTTCTGCAGCTCTCCTCTGAATGCCTTTCAAAGGAACAGAGAAAGTACCAGCCTACACTAGTGGCCAAATCTGTGGATACACCTAGAATATTTCTGGCATTGTTTTAAAAATTATTACACCACTATTTGCGGTAATGTTTCAACAATCAAAGAATGTTACAAATATCAGACATAGGACAATTAAATAAGTAACTAGACCGACGGTTGAATAAATCTCTGCAGTCTCTAAATATTGGAAGCGTTTCCACAATTTTGGCCACTAGAGTATATTGGTCCTCAAAATAGCGGGAAACAAAAGCCTCTGTGTTAAGCTGCCAGCTGTCACACACCTCTCTGTCACCGCTGAGGACAAAAACATCGAAGCACAAATGCTGCTGTAAGAGCTGCTAGGTGGAGCTGCTGTGATCTGTGAGCGAAGGGGTCAGGAAGCACACCTGACCGTGCCGGATCTGTGAGCGAAGGGGTCAGGAAGCACACCTGACCGTGCCGGATCTGTGAGCGAAGGGGTCGGGAAGCACACCTGACCGTGCAGGATCTGTGTGGGGGTCCATTGTTTTGTCCACCAGCATTCCTTCATCTGCCATCGGCAAAGGTGCCGTTTTAACTGGCCGAAAGGTGACGTCCAGCTCCATTTCTAATAAACACAGGCGAGACGCCCTCCCCGTACAAACACAACACGGGCTAAACCTGCAACCAGCATTCATGTGGGAAATCAGGACCATGAATTGTCCAGGAAGATGAAATATACAGATGTTTTGATGTGTAGGTGTGAGCAAGATAGTGACCAGCTCATGTCAACTCCCCTGTGTGGGTTTGCATAGATCACATTTGGGGACCAAAATGTTCCCAAAGTGTGGTAAAATCTGAAACTTCCTTACTTTTGGGGACATTTTTCAGGTCTCCATTTGGATGACCTCAATTGTATAAAAATCTGTGAATGTAATCAAAAAAGGAAAAATGCCAATAACCTGTTTTTTTCCCCACCTTGTGCAAACATTTTTTCTCTCACTCGCTTTTACAAAAATCTCTGACTGCAATCAAAAACCTAAAAATGGCAAAAGCCTTGTATTTTGTTTGGTTACTTATGGTTAAAGTTAGGGCTGGGTAGGGGTTAAGGTTGTTTCCCACAGAAATGAATGCACGGTCCCCACAAAGATACAAATTCAAACGTGTGTGCGTGTGTTTACTTCCCGTCATCACCCTAGGAGTGGGCGGCTGACATGACTGTGACTCGCCTTGGTTTACGGCACACTGACTCATGTGAGGAGTCATTAATCCTCATGACCCCCGTGGTCCTTTCCGCACTCCCTAAAATTCATCATTGGTTGCACATGTCATGGCAGAGGCTGAAGGAAACCAGGTGGGTGCAGGTTCATATCCGAAGGAGGAGGAAGCCTTAACATCACCCCTTGGCCGAGTCGCGTTTCTCTAAGCAGATGCCTTGACGCTTACACGCCAGCCACAGCTGGATGATTCACTATTCAGGATAAGAATCTCGCTCAAGGCACCAACCCTTGTGTACCAAACTGGGGAACCTCACAGCAATGGTGCCCATTGTCCGATGGCTCTTCCTTCCCTTTAGCTTGCAGCAAGAAGAATGAAGTTCATACAGTGTTCACCACTGCAAGTCCATACTACCAACTGGTAAGTATATTTAGCAAATAAATCACTGTCCTCTGAATGCCACTAGGTTCCCTCCTTGTTAACCATTCTGCTTGCTTATCACCTTCAGCCAACACTATTATCTGGCCCAAAACCAGCAGACATCTACAGGAGACAGGCTGTCCAAAGTGATCGTCCCACTTTCTTCTCCAGTATGGTCGTAGGCCAAGCAGCCATAGGAAATTAGAGGGGACAGCAATCCATATTTTAACGAGCTGGACCATTTACCATACCAGCCGCTAAAACCATTTATTCCAATGCAAGAAAAATGCATACATGAGTAAAGAACCGATTGCTCTCTGGCCTGGTGAGCACTCTTCCTGTGCCGAGGTCTAGGTGGAAAGCCTTTGAACGAGCTTGGTATTCTTCAGATAAGAAAAGAAAACAAACAGGCGGATGGCATGAATGCAGAGTAAGACTGTTGGCTGACATGATGCTGAAAATACCAGCTGATCCAGTTCAACCACACTGAAGAATGGGCAGCATTAACTGGGGAATTAGCTGGTGTACCGGCTCAGAAACACCGGATTTGTCAAAGACTACCTGAGAGGACACACCCGATGATGACATCATCTACGGCAGCATCTAACCCATCTACAGAGCACCAGAGAAGTACGGCTGCAGGCAATGCGATGACACTTAGACAAAAACATTACGTAAGAAATAAACCAATGACTGCGACTTGGCCATAAATAGCTGTACGTTAATAACGTGATGCCACCTAACTAGGTTACGAATGAAGCCAGAGAAGATTCCACTTTGAGCTGTAAGATGTCATGGGCAGACCCCTGGTTTATATGACGCACATCCGATTCCCAATTCCCCATGGAAACGGTGATGTTCCTCAACCACATGCTTACGCAGGACATTCTGCTTTGCCCGGGACCTGGGCAGCCTGGCTTTTTGGTTGGGTTCTGCTCGCGAAAAGGCTCTGCCGACCACCCGTGGTCGCAGGTGGCGCTGAAAAGCGGCAAGTCGCATATTAATTGTTCTCCTTTAAACAGACCACATCCTCTGTATAAAAGACTTTTCCCACATCGTTATGAAAATAAATGGGGAAAAAAAACTTGTTCTTTTAATGCCGCCATCAAGGACCATTTCCTGTTCGTTCACTACAAAGCAGACATCTGCGCACCAATAGCGGGCTTTCTGTGAATGGAGGACAGCGGGGCTCCTGATTGGATAATCGGGCCGCTATGGGCAAGAGCAGCACCCACAGCAACAGCCTGACAGACAGACAGGCATACAGCACAGAACAATAAATACACACATCTATCCAAACACGATGGCTGATACTGCTCCATCAACATCTCGTATGTCCCAGGGACAGGAAATGAGCCTCCTTCCTGGTTCTCCAGAGTTCTGAAAGGAGGGGGCCTTGCTCTTACTCCAAGCCCCCCCGCACCCCCTACTCCTGACAGCAGAAACAGCAACAGGTCTACAGCAGGAGTAATGCAACGCACATGAAAGCAACAGCTTCCCTTCAAGCCCCCCCCCCCCAAAAAAAAATGCATCTGGAATAACAGGCCACAGTGGGGGGGCTGCAATGTCTCCAACATCTGTGCACCACTGGAAATGCAAAATGGGGGCTCTGGAACAGGACGATCACACAATCCCCCCCCCCCCCTCGCTGGGTGACGCAGAGAATCAGGCTCTTTAAAGAAAGTTACACAGAGCCCACATCAGAGGGAGGTGGAAAGGAACAGCTGGCCGTTTATCCAGCACTCAGCTGATGCTGCTCTCAAGTTCACCTTCCAGGGAGGGGCTTCTGCGTGTAAGCAAAGATCAAGCAATACAGGTGGCAGCAAAGCAGATTTTTGATGTCTTTCTGTGCTTAAGCATCATGACCGGACAACGTTAGATGGAAGACGACATAGCAGCCGGTCCAAGGGGCCCTCAGGTCCTGGCCAGACTGAACCCATCATGGTTCATCACGGGGCACCTTCATGGTGCTACCTGACACCAAGAAAGCAGACAATGACGCCGCTTGCCCTTTGTCATCATCACCCAGATCCTGAATCCTGTCACACGGGGGAGCAGATCAAAAGCAGCACAGGATGATGACAATGCGATTAATCTCCGGCGTGATTACGCGACAGTCAGTGTGCACGAGCACGCCTTTTTAAAAGAAATAATTGATGGGCCCCAAAAGGATGCTGGGACTTGTCGTACACCATATGGCCAAAAGGTATGTGGCCACCCCTATTAATTAGACGAACTGCCTAATTAAGTGACACCCATTGCTGACACAGGTATGTAGTTAAACACATAGTTCTGCAACCTCCTGGAACAATCATCAGCAGTATAATAGATGGTGACTTTCCACATGGCAACATCATAGGACACCAGCTTTCCAACACTGCAAGTGATTGTGAAGATCAAAACATCTGGGAGGCAGCCACACAATCTCACAGGTAGGGAACTGGTCACCCAACATCAGAACCCAACCTGATCTCCTCCAGCCGTGTTTCAACATCTAATGGAAAGCCTTCCTTAATTAAAGAGCAGCGGCGACTACAGCAAAAGACAGACTAACTTCATATTAATTGCCCTGATTTTGGAATGAGATGCTGGACAAGCTGGTGTCCACATACTTCTGGGCAAACAGGAACAAAGTCTTCCCCCCCCACTATATGGTATGGTGAGAGTGATCAAATGTAATCTCTCCGTATTGCGAGATGTGGCACATAGCATGCTCACAGAATTATGGAATCATTTTAATTATGCTCACGCAGCTTTCGGTCCTTTGAGGGTTGTTCTGAAATTGCCATTTCTCTCGGAGCTGAGAGGCTGCGTGAGGGTTTTAATGAGGTCCAGACCCGACACACAACAGCACCAGTGTCGTCAGAAGGCCTTTGGAAACGTGACCTCAGAGAGAGCTAATTAAAGCATTGTGTGGTTTCATGAAAGAACTACAACTGACCTCAAAATAACGAGAAGCCCAAATCTGGCAAATCGGCCTTCTGGAAAGCGACTCTTCTGGAGAACGTTGTGATGTGGATAGGTTACTCCTCTTGGGAGTTGGACCTAGCAACCTTCTGGGATAGCACAGACCTTCACCCTCTGTGCTACATAAACAGCTCCAGATTCCGAATCTCCCTCTCTACTTCGAGCTTCTGTGCAGATGCCCCACCCCTCAAGAGCTCCTCCGATGGTCCACCAGGGTGACTGTGGCCGTTCCAACGGACCTCGTGCTGGATTACTGGCAGGACCTCCAAACTGTGGCTTATTTTGAGGCAGAGAGAGGCAGGCCACTTTCTCCCTGCAATTCCCATCAGTGGGGCTTCTGTCCCAGAATAGAAAGTGATATGGGTCACAGCCACTGGCGGGGGAGGTGGGTTTATAGTAACGACTACAGTCTCAGTTATGGAAACAACAAAAGCCACAGGCACAGTTACAGTAACGAGTATAAGCACAGTCACAGTCTGCAGCAGGACCCTGATGTGACTGAAACCAGGGCCACAGAACCTAAAGCAGTTTGTTTTCAGTTTTACAGGCCAATCAGTCAATCCGAGATTAACAACTAACTGCTGCATGTTTTTAAAGTCAAGTAAAAGCACAAATCAGTGCCAAAGTGGGCTCGGTGACGCGGCCCCCACCCAGCACAAACGGCGTCCAGACTCGCAGGCCATACTGCCGTTTCCCTCCTAAACCCAGAAAAGCCAAGAATTTAGCAGTGCTATTTTTCACCTCAAGCTGTATTTCCAAGACCATGAAGCAGGCAAAAGCCTGCTCTGCCATTTTAAAAGCAAGTCAAAGAACAATGCAGGGCAGCTTTGGGTACCACCGGACAGAATCTTTGCAGCCTGGGCCTGTCTGAGATCTGGAAATCAGCGCAGGGTCCTGCTGTGCCATTAATGCCAGTGTAATTTGCTTCAGCAAAAACATCCACCAGTATAAAACAGCTAAGTCAGCAATGCAGGCCCTAGCAAATATGGGCCAAAATTCACTGCTGGGTAACTGGAATAATAAGGAAAAATAAAACGAGGAAGATGAGGCAGAGGGAAATTATGAATCACTGCCGGTGGCTAGGTCACACCCCCAACCCTACAGGACCTTGACATCCAGCAGCGGGGTGAGACCCAGCAGAGAAAACTTAACACAAGATACAGTTTCACACAAGTAATATAAATATTATAGGTTGACTCAACAATTCTGAAACCAAAGGTTCCACATCAGGACTGTTCATAGCAAGGAAAAACTCATCTGCGCATCACGGGCTGGAGGAAGGGTCCTCACCATGACGATCCCCTCCGCCTGCAGGTCCCCCGTTACCATGGCCACACATCCGCCACAGGCGATCCCCTCTCCATCGCTTGTAGGCATCGGGACACATGCAAAACATCTGACCACCCGCTGATAGTGATTACCGAAGTCTTTACGAGAGGAATAAACAGTGTGAAGCATGGAAAGTTTCAACAAGCAATTGCAGGAGTGTCTGGTAACAGGACAGCAAGGCTGGAATCTGCAGCCCAGAACAGCAGCCGCTCTTCTTTGGATACTGACGGCCTTCCAGCATCTTAATCACCCATTCATGGGCAAATCTCACAGGCCCAATTAACATGGATGCTCCGCAAGATGGAAAGACTGGAAACAGGACTGTGACCAACACAGCAACAGCCCTACAGACAGACGGGCATCCCTGCCTGTCATTACAGAGGTAATGAGAAGATGACGTTGCCAATTCCGGACAAGGGGCCCATTCTCCTCGCCTAGCTGCTCTTATCGAATATTCTCTCATCACGTGTCGTGCACGGCATTCCTCAGGACCTCCGGCACGCCTGTGACTGAGCGGCGAAACGAGGCCCCTTAAAAATAACGCAGCTATTTCTGGATAAGAACAGGACCTTGTTGGATAAGAATAGGTCTGAATAAGACCTCGTTGGGAGATGCCAGCCAACTGTACAGTTGGCGGCCCTTCTGACCAGCCGCCGTTAGCTGGGGCAAAAGCAACAATGACCAGATGCGGGCAATGCGGATCCCATTACAACCCGACTGAGACTCGTCCGCACTGTGCGAGACGGCAGACGGGATCCCGTGACGAGAGGACAGGAGGAAGGAGGAGGGACGTTATTTGGATACTCCCGTCACCTGCAGTTCGTAACGAGAGATATCCCAGAATCCTCTGCTGCTTTCACTCTGCCTGGTGGCGTCTGATAGAATTCAGCCTTTTATATGCACACAAAAGTTAAGCAGCACTCACATTACTCCACATCTCCTGTTTTACTGTATCAACACCAGAGATCATGCTGGTTGGGAAAAACTGCTGCAGGTCATTTCCCATTAAACCAACGAGGCTGGTGAAATGAGTATTATGAGATGTGATTCCTGCCATTAGAGCATTTCTGCTGCTTTCAAACATGAAGCAGGAAGATTTATGATCCAGTTCGCTCTTCTTCCTGGAGACAAAAAGACAGATGTGATCAGAAGGCCCACATCTCCAAGGTCTTCCGTCATACCGGCCTCCAGCTTGAACCAGCTCTGTTCTCTGGAGCCCAGCGCTGGCAAAAACGTACTAACCGTTTGTGCGATCAGCCTGGGAAGAGGGGGGATCCGTCTGGCATCAGCGAACCCCGGCACAATGAGGACAAGGCGGTCATTAATCCTCGTAAGACTTACGGTCACGGGCAGGCGGCGCGGAAAGCGAACCGGCTCCGTGTGACGGGAATCGGCTTCTCCTTCAGAGAATGTCGGGCGTGCGGCTGCTTGCGACCGACCTCGCTGGTGGTGATGCCCGTCCGCCCGCCCGCCCTCATGCTCTACTTGTACACTTACTCTGGCTCAGAATAGACTCGCCTCGTCCCGACTCTATTCTGGAACAGCAGCTTGGTGCCTAGAGGGCTGTGGCCCCTCAAGAACACGAGCGTCCTACATACGTCAAGTCCGGGTATCTAGAACAAGCGGGGACGCCATCAAAAATGCATGAAAGTTTTTGTCGTCTCACTGAGAAGGAGACCAGCAGATCACCTGGCATGCCCCACACGGCTAACCACACCCTCCTCAGTTCTTCATGTAACCACTTTATAATGTCTCTTTATGCTCCGCCTTCACACCGAGTCACATGACCAAACAACCGCAACCGACCAATGACAATGTCATAGAGAGGGCCTCAGAGACGACATGGACCGTCCTCGTGAATGCCTGACTCTCCGTCACGCCCGGTTCACCCCACGGCTTCCTCGGCAACTGCAGCTCACGTCCAGGCTGGAGCGGCGACCTTCATCCAGCGCTAACGAAGTGACCCAGGGCAGGCGGGTGGCGGGGAGGGGGGGGAAGGGCGACACGGGGCCAGACCGTCAGGATCCAGGTGCGTCCGCTTGGCAGGGATGCTCTGGGGCTTCCTGCAGTGTGTTCACAGTTAAAGATTAACCAGCAAAGCTGAGTCCACGCAGGCTTTCACTGACAGACAGGCTGTGCTAAAGGCTCCCTGGAGGCCTAAACAGAGCCAGTAGTCTGTCCTCCGGGGGCTGAGAAGCCCACCTGACGGGCAAAAAAACAGGCAGCAGATATCACTGCACCGCTAATATTTTTCAGCAGACATACCTGAGGATGAAGACTATAGAAAAATGCAAAAACTGAAGCAGAATGACCAGCAGTCTCAGTCCTTGTTTGCGAACCGGTGGAGTCCATTTAAATTTAACATTAAATCACATCTTTCAAATTTCAGACCAAGTTTAGACCAACTGAAACCATTTCGGCCACCGTGTCTCTGTTAGGAAATTACCCATTTTGTTCAAGCTACACACTTAACAGGAGCTGAACCCCCCCCCCCCCCACCCCCACCATTTACACATCTGACTTCACCTGTCGGCCAATTATGAAGCCCTTGGAATTCCTGGTTCAGTGGAGTTGGTGGAGTATAACACAAGATGTAGATCAGCTTGAGGACTCAGAGGACTGGGTTGAGAATCGCTCATGAACCCGGGAGATCTCAGAAGGTCAGTCAGCAGGCGGCGTGCTGGACACCAAAGCGGGGGCCACCAACGCGGGGGCCACCACGAGCGGCTGCGGCAGGAGCCACCAGCTTTCTGGGAAACGGCGGCCTTGGGGAGGGGCCAGCTGAGTTATGTATCCAAGGCAGACCAGCAGGGAGTAAACTGAAAACCAGCAAGGTCAAACCAGTACTACCCAGTGAAGTCAGCTACCAGCTCAAATCAGTACTACTCAGTGAAGTCAGCTACCAGCTCAAACCAGTACTACCCAGTGAAGTCAGCTACCAGCTCAAACCAGTACTACCCAGTGAAGTCAGCTACCAGCTCAAACCAGTACTACTCAGTGAAGTCAGCTACCAGCTCAAACCAGTACTACTCAGTGGAGTAAGAGTGTTTCTCAAACTGGTCCTTGGGGATCCCCAGACGGACCACCTTTTTGCTCCCCCCAGTCCCAGCTTTCTGCCATAGAAAGTCTGAACATCCATCCAGTCTCCAACCACTACAACCAGTACAGAGTCGCACACAGAACATGGCAACACAAACCAGAAAATTAAACATTTACAATATGGAGGAAGTTGTACAAAAAATAAACAAAAATGAGTAAGTACATCTCACTGAGATGGATATGTTTAAATAAATAAAAATACACCAGATTATATGAAATATGGATTAGTCCATGTATTAAACAAGAGAGCGGGGAAGCCACAAGTGATATCCCACACTGACAACTCAAACCTGGCATGAAACACTACTCAGAAGCTCCGGGGGGGTGGTGGGGGGGGGATTTCAGCAAGAGGAACGCTGCAATAAACAGCATGACATCATCACACCTCTGACCAAACAAAATATCTGGTTGCCTAAAATAGCCTGAAGCGGCATTGTCTGAGGAAGCCGAGCTCGCTGGTAGAAGGTCCGGGCAGAGGAGCACGGTGAGTGATCTCCAGCTCTCCAGCTGTCCGGCCAGTCCTGCTCACACACTCGCAGCGCCTCCCAGCCATCCTGCGTGTCACTGCGCAGGCTCGCTCTCCAGGAAAGTTAGAGAGATCAAATTAAATGACCCTGACCAGAATAAGCGGTTAGAAGATGGATGAATAAAATTAAACGGGGGTGGGGGGTTCCAGTTCTTTGGTGGCCTATATACCAAGCATGCGCTCCTCAATAATTTCCTAAATTATACAGCCGGGTTGCATAAGCTGTGTTACCGCGACACGGCGGCCAGGATGCCGCAAACGCCGTCCGCGGTTAGGAAAGTCGCTTCATTCCCCGTCTCAGATACGCCTCAGTAGCCCGGGATGATGCGAGAGAAGCAGATCGGGGGGGGGGGGGGGGGTGGCATGGCTTACCGAGCTCACTGAGCCTTGGCGAGCGGCTCGGCGAACTCCCCTTCTGCACGGAGCATTTTAGCGGACATCCCGCATTCCGCCGCGAGGCCGAAGGGAGTGAGACGGGATACATCACCAGTCCCGTACAGCCCAGCCCTCCTGACCCCAGAGGGACCATCACGGCCGCGCTGGGCGACTGTCAGAGCCTCCTGAAGTCGCCCGTTTTGCGCCGCGTGATCAGCCAGGCGCTACGGATTACGCCGGCTTTCCAGCACCGTATCTCCATAAACAAACAACGGGGTTCTGCGGCGGAACCACGCAGCCCACCATCTGCGCGAGAAAAAACAGGGCTGAGCAGTGAGGGGAGCCCAGACCGGGGTTTGGACCGTGCCCTTGTCCACACGATCAATTTCGGTCTAATCTGTTGCACAGGCTACCACATAATGGAGGCACTGTTTGGCCGGGACTCGAACCTCTCCGGAGCTCTCCGGGGTCAGGGAGGCTTCGGTGCCCCCAGTGCCAGCACCTGTTCACGTTGCCAACTGGTCAGATACCATGGAAACCGCCCACCCCCTCCAAAAAAGAATGAGAAGCCGCAGATCTTTTAGATCCGAAAACCCAAAGGCCCTTTCCATGTGATCAGAGATGGCGATGAATACGTTTTTTTTGACATATTTACTGTACGGGGGAGGAAGGGGGTGCCGTCACTGAGATTAGTCACACAGCCAAGCCAGACGTGAAGCACAACACAAGCGTTCATGAGTCAGTGAAGCAGACACAATGGCGATTTTAAGGCCATTTAATTATGCAAAACGCAAAATAAACACCCACGCTTCCAGTTTGCGTTTCTCAGTTTATCCACGCTCATAAAAATGATTGCAGCAGGGAGATCAAAACCCAAGCGGGAGTTTAAGAAAGAGCCTTTATAATAAAATACGGAATTTTAATGAGAGCCTCCTGTCCATTTACTGAACACGTACTGTCGTTTAGAAAGTGATTTGTATTTCAAACTTTCCCGTTCACATCGTTAGGTACCTGGGCTGCTACAAAGATTATAATTTACAACACTAACGAATATCCTCCCTCAGTATGGACTGTTAAGCGGGGGGGGGGGGGGGGGGGGGGTGTAATAAACTTTAAACGACAATTTCCACAGTGCATCCAGAGTAAGGAATGATAGGGGGCTGATTTCCCAAAGTTTCAGGACTTCTGGATGCACTTTGGATTGGTATGCATTCAACACCTGGGAAAAGATCAGTAAAGCAGAGTTACAAGCGCCCGGCGAGCGGTCAAGAAGACAGAGATGCAGAAAGACAGTAAATTGCACGTAAAGCGCATAAAAACGAGGCGTCTCGCAAGTCGGCGTGTCCCCTACATCACTATTTGTGAAACATATTTATTGATACTATAGAAAGCTTATGCACTTGAAAATAAACCTGACTACGACTCATAAAAACCAGAAGCCACCAGGTTTACGAGCTTCACATAAAGTGTGGGCGCTATGATTTGCACTGGCTTCACGAGATCAATAAATAATGTCTACGGCACTTAACAAGCTGTCGGCGGCTGTCATCCACACGTTACTGACATTGATTATTCAGCGCTGAAATAAAGATACATGCTTTATACCTCGGTCATGGCAAACGGTGTCAAAATCAGACAAGCCATTTGTTTAGAAGAGATATAGAGGCGATCAAAGCATTACAACCTGTAATCTTATTCAGAAAACCAAACACGCACTAGTACAGGTAAGAACATTAACAAAACACAGGTAGAACTTCATTAATGCCGCTGTATTACACGAACTACAGTATTAATATAATCTAGATGATTTGCAGTTTAATACCAATACTTTATCGACTCGATTAACAATCTTGTAAACATTCAACGGTTTAACGTTACTCAGAGGCATGCCCTGACTTATTTCACTACCACCTTTGATCTAGCCCACTCGCGCTACATCCTTCCCAAGACACAAACGGGGCTGATCATGCATTTACAAAAAATAAATAAATACGCACGTTTCTGACCATATGAAACTTCAGCATAGGTGGAGAAATACTTGGTTTTAAACCACGAATCGTCCGTCCAGGGAAGTGAAAAACTTTTCCTAGTCTTTTATTTCCAAAACAGTTCCCTAATAAAGCGAGAGAGCTAAACTCCTCCCTGGCACAAAACTAGCTTCATGAGAGCCGAAAGCGAGCGCGTCTCGGCGGGGTACATTACCTGCGAGTCCTGGACCGACGGCCGGCCACTCCGCTTGTTCCGCAGGCCAGCAGACAGACTGCGAACACCCAGACGTGGGACCCCGACGAAGAGAAATGCGCAACGTGGAAAACTTTTGCGCAAACTTTTCTGGGTTAACTGGGAGTTGGGATAGCGCCCCTAGCGGCCATTGGGTGTAAGCTCACCGTGCTCTATACCTGATCGAGAACGAGCGGCTGCGCGCACAAGGTGATGAATCTCACCAAACTTAATAATCCTCTTTTATTCTATTGCTATCGGTCCTTATAACACATTTTAACACTGAACCAATTTTACGACAATCTGAAATAATTAACTCATAAGCTGTGTTATTTATGGAAATAATTCGAGACGTATTACCTAAATGGGTCATACGAGCCAAATTTAGGTCATAACTCTTCGTCTGTGTCTGTTTTGTTTCTGAAAGCCAGAAAGAAACTTTAATCAACTTCATAACACGTATGTAACGACGATGCTTGTGGGTGCTGGTAAAGATATGCTGCATATTCCGGCTTTCCTGAAACAGTGTAATGGCAGTTAAATACTTACAAGGCAAGTTTAGGAAAATCACGAGAAAATGAATGAGTTAATGACGACAGGAAGTAGAAAGATTAAAATGCATCCATTGTAAAAGTGATTTGAGCTTCATGTATATATATACAGTGTGAGCAAAGCAGCTTAGTACAGCCGCTAGGGCGTTATAGTGACACCCCAGGCAGAAAAAATTTCCTAGGCTATTGCTCCGCAGAATATCGCGTTTATTTAACTTCTCAATATAAATATAGACTAAAACTAGGCTACATTTTGTCTTTTTTAATTAAAATCTCCTGAGGCAGAAAATACGGAAAGCTGTGTCTTAAAAAAAAAATCTGGCTTCCAGCGTTATGCCTATGTCTGGCATTGCAGTCGGGAGATATCCGATCTGCGTTCATTTTGCCGTTACAATGGGATCTGGCGCGGGGTTAACCGGGGAACCCCCCCCCATTAGCTGCTTATAAAGGCACACCTGGCGTCGAGGTGCGTTTTCTTTGTTTTAACACATTCGCTGCTGTTGCTGTAGGTTTAAATTTACACTCCAGCTGCCAGCAGGTACGTTAATTCCCTGACTAAATAACGAAAAGTTAACGCAGTGAAACGCAGCTTAACCATTCTGTAGGGCTGCATGGAGACTCATCCATAGGCGACTCTAGACTTTTCTCCCAGGGGGTTCAAGGTGAGAGAGCCCAACCGGTCATTCATCTAGATAAATACATTTGTAAAATAAAAATAGTAAATACATTTACGATAAATTATTATTACATGCTGATATGACGAACAAAAGCTACATTTTCAAATCTAACGTTACAATTTAATTTAATTAAACGTGTGTTCAAATAACATTTTCATCTAACCAATAGGGGGTGCAATTGCACCTATGCTCACATCTCCAGGGTTCATGGTTCAAGACTCACTCCCTGCTATCTATGTATGGAATTGAGTGCTTCAAGAGGTAGCAGCACGTCTTTGTTTTCTCTTCAGAGTACTGACAGAGGTGGCTAATTCAGGTCCAAAGAGTAAAAATCCAGACTTAAGATTTTGTTTCAACCAACCACTTGAGTATAAAGAGTCACAGCCACAGAGGACTCAAATGGTTGGCTGAAACAAAATCTTGGTCTGGATCCCCCCACCCTCCACTAGTACCTGTGACCAGATGCTCATGGGTTCAAATCCCACCCTAGACAAAATAATCACGTGTCTGTGGGCCCTTGAGTAAGGCCCCTAACCCCCAGCTCTAGGTGCAGCACATGTTGGCTGACCCTGCACTGCGACCCCCCAAGCTATGGAGAGCAAGATGTGGTCGGCAAAGAGAAGCATTCCACTGTACCTGTAGGTCTACATGGATGTCCACCCATTGATTCTCACCAATGAGCACTGTGAGGACCTGCTCATGTACTGTGCTGTGGATTATCGATCAGACTAATGTCTTATTCCACCCTTAATTAGCTTCTGTCATTATTACGCTGACCTGGGCACAAGCTTTAAATGATGTTTCGCCAGTTTGTAGCAGGAGACGAGACCTTCATGTAATTTTTGATCAGCATGGCAAAAGACCTGTCATCTCCTGGTGGTTTGTGCAGCCCGATCCTGGGCACTGGGAGCCACACCTTGTGGGCGGAGTCAGTAGACCACAGCCAATCACAGACCAAGAAGCCCTGGGCTGCCATGACATCAGCCTGAGATGATATTCTGGATGCTGTGCTGAAAAAGGGTGCAGAAAAAATATTGAAGAAAATATTTAATAATACTTTAGAACCCTGGCATGGTTGGACCAGAGAGCCTGTGAGATTTTCCAGCCATCTTTAACAAACATGACACGTGAAAATGACTTCAGCCGGGAAAATGATTAGCATTACCACGCACTCAGGTTTCAATATGGAGCAAAAAGTCACGCACACACTGACTGATTGGTGGAACCTGGTTTCACAATGGCCTCACAGAGATGGAGCTGGCCCTTGGTGTAAAGGTCAGTCCTGAACCATCTCTCCGAGTCGTGTTTTTCCACCTTATAATAACCCCTGTGCAGCAAAAAGCCAGAGAGCCACTGTTACATAATATTTGTGAAAAACAGCTTTTCTTGATTTTAATGTTTAGTTCAAGAGTAATATTGAAAAGTTGCTTGAAGTAATAATCTGTCTATTTCACATGACTACTTATAGAATTACAGTCAGTCTGGAATCTACCCCAGAAAGCTCAAATCACCCCAGATGGGATGCCAGTCCATCGCAGGGCACGGGGCTGGGGCACACCCGGGATGGGATGCCAGTCCATCACAACCTGCTTAATTTGCCACCATTCCAGTGCCTTGGTAAGCATGGAGCTCACAGCATTCCTGCTGCTGGGAGGAGCTCCTCACACAACTGGGGATTGCCTCCTGGGGGGGGGGGGTCATCCCAAACTGAGTGGACATTTGTTTTTTTCTCCCTGGTGGCCCAAGCTTGTGACCCAGGATGCATAGGATTCACCACCTTTCACCCATGTTCCCGACCTTGTGGTCCAGCAACTGTGAGGTCAAGACCCCAACCACGACATGCATCCCAAAACTCACGTAACGCCTCCGGGTGCTACGCCTGTTCTGTGTTTCTGAGACTAGAACCCAAATATAAGACTGGTAATGCTGTTCAAACTTAATATTGTCATGCTAGAGCATGACAAGAGGATTTGTGTTGTATATGCAAATTAATTTATATATACAGACTGTCCCAGAATTACGACTGGGTCCGTTCCGACAGCTTGTGCACCAAAATGGACGTATGTCAGAATAAGATAATCACACCGACTTTTAGGTGTGAGAATATGACTGGGAGAAGCGTGTGAGGCTGGGATGGTCACTCTGCCATACAGGACAATGCTCTCCCGCGGCAGCCATCATAGCACTAGGTAGCTTAGCACTGCCTGGTATGCAGCCGCCCGAAATTTAAGATATGTACTCATTTTTTTTGCTTAAAAACAAATTTTAGTCGTACGTGTGAGTCGGGAGTCATATAGGTTGTAAGTTGGGGACATTTAAATTATGCTGTTTAGACTTCAAATTAAATTTAATCAGCTAGATGTTTCACTGAACATATTAAGATAATGTGCGTGTCTCTGTATCAAGTTGGGAACTGATTTCCTTGGTGCTAAAGTGGTACATGACAGGGCGCCGGACTTCGGTATGGATGTCATGCAAACGGCTCCATTTACTTCAGACTTTTTACTTGAAGAATCTGAGTGCTGTATGACCTGAGCCTGTTAGTGTGTGAATATCGATGACTGATGAGTGGATCGGGCCCCCAGGGTGTGGGTTTAATTACTCTAGATCTTAATGGAGTCCCAGGCAGATTGGTCAGAGTGCATTTTCATTACTTGCTATTGTGGAGTCTTCTTGTCCTGATGCAAAGGTGAGCACAGAGTCCAGGTTCTTCAGACCCCTGGGCAGCTCCGTTGGGATGATGGACTCGGTGAATTATGCTGGAACGGCGCCTGCTATTCGTCCTTGACTTGAGAAAGAAGCCTATTTGCTCCAGATCCCAACCAGGAGAACAGCAGCACATGCATTCCAGGCTCTACCCAAGATACCACACAGCTTAGACAGCAACCTTGGGTCAGGTATCTGCTGACATGTGGATGGTCTAGTCTAAGGCCCACTGGGTATATGTTTGCAAAGAGCAGAACCTGGAAAAGCTGCAAGTGGAGCATTGGGGAAGGACCTACGCTTATGGTTGTAGGTTCAGAGAGCTGGAATTGTCACGTCCCTGAAAAGATAGATCACCTGGATTACTGCAGAAAACGTGTCGATGGCGCTCAAGCCTCACCACACTAGTGACATCTACAAACGCTCCCCGAACAGCCAAAGCACGACTTGACATCTCTGCTGATGAACAGATGGATGAATAGCCAAATTGACCATCTCCACCTCCTTAAAAGGCTCCGACAGACTTGCTGTGATTTATTTTTAATGATCGTAGCTTTGCTGTGCCGAAGTCTTGCTCCAAGCTCATAGCCGATATGATTTATGAATGCAGACAAACCTTCTTGCACGAGCGGGCTAAGTGTGACAGGCCAGCGAGCTGCTCTCCAAGTGACAGATATCACCCAGACTTCCAGTTTATAACCAACACTTCTTATTGCTCTGGGTCAGTCCATCACAAGCTAAGTCTGGGAAGCCATTGACTCTGCCTGATCCTCCGCAAGCATGTTCTGCACTTTGTCTGCAGTGCGACATCTCAGATCTCAATCTTCAGTTGCCCTAGTCACTAGTGCAATAGTGAAAATCTGTGCAAACGCTGTGAAACCACAGGTCCTGTGGAGTGCCACGTAATCAGTTAACATTCATGTCTGAAACAGACCTGGAATACATAGGAAGAAAGCCTCATTACAGTACAGTGACCTCTATGTGATATACAGGGGACCATTAGGTGTAGGACAGACTTAAATCACACTAAGTGGACAAACCCACCTTCCAGGCCCCATTGAGACCGGATACCACAAGTTGACATTTTCTAGAATAGAATGTAAATAATACATCCACAGATTGAGTGTGTAGTCTATACACAAATTTCACTACTATGAAGTTTCAGTGAGTCATTGGTACGGCCTTCACCCCAAGTGCTATGGCACCACCTTGTGGTTGTTGTGTGACACTACAGCTCCATTGATACATGCACATATTTGCAGGAGGAATTAGTGATGCTTTCTTCTCCCTGGGGAAATTGGGTAGTTTTCACAGATCCATTTCTCTGCAAGTCAGCCTCGTGCACCAGCACCCAGTACCCCTGCAATGGGCAGGCGGTGGATACTGGGGATGAGTAGACTGCTGGCTGCAGGATTTGAACCAATGACCTTCCTTGCACAGAACTGGTGTGGGTGCATGATTTTGGGATGGCCTCAATCAGCCAATAACAGTGGGTCCCCAGGACTGGGGTTGAGAACCACTGCTTTAGTATTAGCCGATTGAAAGGCCATCCCAAAAACCTGCACCCACACCGGCCCTCCATGGAACAGGTTCCCCACCCCTGGCCTAAGTAAACGGTTTGGAGGAGAGAAGGAAAAAAAAAAAAAAGGGGGGGGGGGATGCCATTAAAACAGATCAGTCACTAAAGTCAGAAATGCAGTTTTATTCAATTCCAGGAATTTTGGGACAAACATCTGAAGTCAAATGAGCACATACAGCCCACCGTGTCCTTATTGGGACAACTTAAGTGCAAATTCCCATTCAAAAGCCTCCAACAGCAGAGCAACTTCAGCAAAAGCTACAGATTTGTAGGGAAGCAACTTGAGGCTTGTTCACGCCCAGAAAGACAAGGACCCAGAGTGAGACACCAAGGGCTGGGGTCCACCAGAGCTTTCCTGTGCTGTCATCGACCCCCCCACAGCGGGTGGGGGTGGGCGCACACAGCCACCTCACTCAGCACTTCCTGGGCTGCTGGATGACAAAGGCCTTCGGTGAATGCGGCTTTGCCACAGCAGGGATCAGCCGACTGTGCCGCACGCTCACTGGGGCCGTGGGGAAGTCGTGCGCCAGCTGAAAAGTGAAAGCACGTCTACATTTCAGCGAAACCCGTGCACGTCACCCACCCACAGAGACATCTGCACACACAAGGCTAACAGTAGCATTGTCCCGATTCTTGCTGTGGCGTTCCTGCAGTTCAGACCTACGCGATTACTTTAATACCAGGGGGACAGATGTGTCACTCACCTTGTCCAGGGTACCTGCCAACAACAGATTTACAGACTGCATTCTGATTGGAGCAGGCAAGGACCTGAAAGAGGCAGGGGGAGGTCAAAAGCATGTGCAATATGGTGGAGGTTAAGCCACAGGCTTCTGCAAAGAGGGGAAGCACTGCTTGGCCACACATCCTCCTTCACCACCAAGCACTAGGAGCCCACGGCTGCGTTCGCACCAGCACCTCCACACCACTGGTGCCTTAAGAGGATACCTGGCCTTGTCCACAGCTCGCTTCACATCTTTCTCTGGGGGAGAGGCCTCTTCGGAGCTCTTCTTGGCCACCCGTTTCCCCCCCGCCATCACTGTGAACAGAATTCACACACACACACCCCTCAGGCCCAGAATAGAGGAGTCCAACATGTGTTGGGAACAGCCTAGGTGGACCTTGGAAGGCTAGAATACCACATATGTAGCACTGAATCACAGTACTTCCGAAACCTTCAAAGGCTTAGGGTGCACAAATGTTTTGTCTACCTCCATCTTAAGTGGAAAGAGTCAGAGGAATCTGCCAGAGGAAGCTCCGAGTTAAAGCAGGGTAGTTGGAGAGTTTTCAAAGGCATCATTCAGCTTTTGTACGTCGGTGTCGCTCAGTCGGTACAGAACTGGTTTGTACCAAGTGCAGTAGACAGGCGACTATTGTATTTTCACACGTCTCTATACACTAAGGGCAGCGAAGTGTTTGCACAAGTGGTAAACGGAGTCGAGGCTTTAAGCGAAAAGCTCACGCATCTGTAGGAGACAAGCGTGCGCCATTTGACGGCAATTTGGGAAAGCAAAATAAGAGCGATTTCGCAGAAGAAAAAAAAAAATACGGAATACAGTACACGACCCGAATCAGGGGCACACATGGACTTGATGTAGTGATATACATTGGTTTGAAAATTAATATGGCAGAGTAAACAAAAGTCTAATGTAAAAAAAGCTACTGGGCATAGATGAGATCCCCAGACGGAAAACAGCCAAGGTAGACGTGTCGGAAGTGAGAGGATAGCAAGTTTGTACAAGTTTCTACTCAAGAATCAATTTTGAAAATAATCATATTTCCGTCCACGCTCCGCCGTGCGCAAAAACTTAAATCTGAAACGAAGCGAAGGGGTTTCCGCACTTGGGATCCAGCCAAGCAGTCCCACATTAAATTACTGTAGAGAAAAAACAAAGATCAGCTTTCGAAATGAAAAAGTCACTGGCGGCGATGGGCCGGATGGCTTACCTGCGGGGGGGTGGCCAGCCTTCAGCGCCGCTCTGTTCTGCACCCCGGGCTTCGACACCTGCACCATGTTGCGCCGCTCGGCCAACACACTAACATCAACAGGGCGCCGATGGGGGCACGCACTCCTATTTATACCTCTAAAGGGTCAGGATGGTTTCTGCACGACGCAGGAAATTAGACTTACGGGGTGGAGTTAAAGTTAAAAACAAGCAGCACCCGACACGCTTTGGTTACTTACCCACCAGCACACAATGCAAATGTGAGTCACGTTACAACCGCAAAGCGTTAGCTACATTTACAGAGAAGTTACTCGCTACTTTTGTTCAGCATTTCAGAGAATAATTTGAATATTAAACCATACAATTACTTTCTTGGAGTCTAAAGCTTATAAGTATAAGTTTAGATTTACTAGAGCGCCAGTTCACTAACCACTCTAAATTGGACTGACGTTCGAACTGTTGTGAAACATTACTGGTACATTAAATTTAAGAACACAGTCAAAGATAAATAACTAGGTAGGCATTACGACATTTGCACATTGACACGGTTTTGACATTTTAATCAGATTGTAGAGGTGGATCCAAACAGCTAGAAGAGGCGGGATCAGCCAATCTGATTGGTTATCTCTCTCACCCAATCATTTTTCATTCCGCCCTCAGAACGTTTTTCCATAAGTAGAACTCCCACGAGCTCGAGGCGGCTTCGGCCCATCCTCTCGACGGCTTCCTGTTTGTTTCAGTATTCGGATTTTTGGCAGGAGCTGCTGGTGTGTTTGCCTGCCCAGGGCAGAGGGTGTGACCACAGGCGTCCATTGGGGTCTTTGGCACACCGGGAGAGAGAGGGGATGTGTACACTAAACCATGCTAACATCTGCAGGATATACCACAGCGCTCTTGGGTTTCTTCAGAAATAGAGGACATTTTTATCACTTGGTTTTACAATCCTGTGTTTTTAGGATGGGCTGAAATTGTTTGCTCTGTACCAAGAATGTTTTCCTGCAACCTTTTGGGGTGGCACTGAAGTCTGATTACCGTAACAGATCGCTGTAAGTCCGGCCACACTCCAGCCCAAGGTGACGACCGTACACACGTTAATATTTATACACGCTGATGTTCAGAGAAGGTTCCGGCTGAACTCCCATGCAGACTAAATGTATCAGATTGAAATTTTATTTTTTATTTGAGTTACATATGGAATGAACCATCCATTTTCTAAAACTTTTATTTAGTAAAGGGCTGTTTGTGGGACCCTGTAGCCTGTTCCAGGCAGCACAGAGTGTAAACACCCTGTATGGAATGCCAGTCCGTCACAGGACACATGCGCGCGCGCGCACACACACACACACACACACACACAGTGCCATTTAGAGACACCGATTCACCTCACTGCTCATCTTTAGCCTACAGGAGGAACCTGGTGTACCCGAAAGAAACCTGCAGGACAAGGGGAGACCATAGAAACTGCCAGAATGGACCTTCTGACTCTTTCTCCTCCCCCCACAGACTGAGGATGGCAGAATGCCCCCATGGATGAAACGTTCACGTTTATTTCTACTCATGTGCATAGAACATGGCGGTGAACCATCCACAGGGGGGTCACTGGACAGGACATGGAAAAATAAACGCCTCTGCAATGTCACACACATGTTTACAATCGCACAGTTCATTTAAAAAAAGAATGTCACTTTTTAGACACTTCAATTGATCCCACATTTTCTTTAAATGGCTCCATATATTTATACAGGATTAATATGGCACAAGAGTTTACTGATGCTGATGATCTGAGGGCTGCGAGGGATTCGATTTCAGGGTGTACAGAGAGGAAACCACAAGAACGGGGTGACAGACAATGTCTCGATGTGACACACAGCAGTACGACATGGAAGGAGGACGGTTCGAATCCCATGAACAAGCCATCTCGTTCTTCTCACTAATGTCAAACTGTCTTTTCACGAGGCCTCTCATCTCCCACTTTGCTGCCGCAAGGCATCATGTGACCCGCTCCACCGTCGCCCCCGCTGGGTTGCGGGTTCGAGAAACGGAAGCGCGTGGATCAGGAAGGGCCGACGTGTATGGAGAGGCGCCCCCTGCTGTCTCTTTCTGGCTCTGCGTTCCTTCCATGACATTACCGGCTCACTGAGCATGCAGAGACCTGTTTGAGATGCACAGGGCAAACTCAGTTCGGACGGGACGGCCACCCCTCCCCGCCCGCAGCAGAACCTTCTAGACCCAGGAGTCGGGTGACTCTGGATACTGCTCCGCCCGGTAGGACGGCTGCCGCGTAGTGGAGTAGAAGTCCACGTAGTTGGTGTTGGACTTGAGCGTGTGCAGAGAGGGGGCATAGTCCGTGGCGAAGTGCACCGCGTCCTCAAAGTAGGGCTCCTCGTAGCCGAGCGGGGGCTGCCGGTACGGCCGGTAGGTGTCATAGGTCCTCCTGGCCTGCTCGTCTGCGTAGTACAGCTGCAGGAGAGATCAACGGCCATGCAGACCTGTCCTGCTCTGCTCCGCTACATAACACACCCAATTCCATCCCATGCCCCCCCCGCCCCCCCCCAACTCACCCAGTTGCAATGTTTTGAAAACAGCAGATGAATTCCATGGAAACTGCTCCCGCCTCCCTCCCTCCCTCCCTTTAATTTCCTCCCTTCCTCCTTCGCCCACTCTTTCTCTTCCTTCCATCCCTCCCTCCTGTACTGGAGTTTTCCAAGGCCCCCACCTTACAGGGAAACCCTTGCAGACCCCCCCCCCCGTCTCACCTGTGTTCTCCTTGATTCCTCCCTGGGTGGTGAGGGGCAGGACTCTATGAAGTACGGCGACGGCTTCGCAGGGCCTGCGCGGAAAGATGCATGAGGGACGGGGTCTTGCTCTGGCACTGCGAGCGGCTGCCCCCTCCCCCCAAACCCCCCATCCTCTCTCCCACCACGAAGCACGGCTCACAGCCGACTGCGGGCTGGGCTGCTCCCAGTTTACTGCTCTTTACTCTGACTGCACCATCTTATTTGCCCTGGCGCAGCTTCAAGGAATCCAAACCCAAAGAAGCCTTTCTCCGGTAATCCCCCAGTGTGTTGTCATGGTGACGCCCCCAAGCTGAAGGGCTTCCATCTGGCTGAGATATGTCTGCCAGCCCCCCCCAGGCATTGAGGCGGGCTGCTCTGTAGCAGGGGGTTACAGGGGTGGGGCACACAGGGCCACTTGGGGGCGCTCTTTAGAACTTGGCAGAACTTAAGCGAGTCCAAATTGAGCAGGGCTGCAGGGGTGCGGTGGGGGGCAGGGTGAGGAACACTGTCAGAGAAGATCTGTGGGCAGTGACATCCTTGATGATGCTGTAGCGCGGTGTTTCCCATCCCGGTCCTTGGGGACCCCCACCAGTCCACGTTTTTGCTCCCTCCCTGCTCCTGATGGATGGTTTGGCAGCTGGGAGAGAACAGAATGCGGACTGTCTAGGGGTCCCTGAGGACGCCTATGAAAAACACTGCTCTAAAGGAAACTGTGGTTTCAGAAGAACACAGAGTAGTGCTCTGGGGGGGGGGGGGTGGCGGTTTCCTGCTGTCACATGATCACCCAGCAAGCATGCAGTGTCTTACCTGCGTACTGACTTTTATGCACACCGTTGTCTCCTTGGTAATTATAAAATTGCATAGTTGACTGCGTTCTCTGGTAGTTTGAGCGGCGTTCTGTGATTGCCAGCACGGCAGGGGAAGAGGTGGCACTGCAGGCTGGACAGACACACAGCATCAGGGCGCAAGGTGAGCATTCTGGGGCCTATCAGGCGCTTCTGTAGAAGGCTCACTGTCCATGACGGTACCGTCTCAGGACTACATTTCCCACGTTCCCCTGACTTCTTAGGCTCACCTATCTGGTTCACGGGTGACATCTGCATAGCGTTGCTGGGCAGAGTGGGCTGGGACTTGTACCTGTCCCGCTCCAGTGTGGAGACAGGTGTTATGAAGTGGTTCTGGTTCCATCCATCCTGAGATCACAAGACACGTCAAAAATCTGAACAGTAAGGCATTTGTATGTATAAGGTGTGATATACAGCTACTTAACACAAGGTGATCCGAATGCACCTACAAACGTCCGGTCAGAGGTGGAAAGTTCAGGTCCAGAGACTAAAAATCCAGACCAGAGTTTTGTTTCAACCAATCAGTTGAGTCACAGTCACAGAGTACTAAACTGGTTGGTCAAAAGTAAATCCTGGTCTGGAGTTTTACTTTCTGGCCCTGAACTACCCACGACTTCTTCCAGTGATGAGTCCTGCGAACCCGCAGTGTCGCAGCCCCTCACCTTCTTGTAGATGGCGCGCAGGTCTCTGTACTGCCACAGTGTGTTGAGCACCTGGGCAGCAGCTTTTGCCACCTTCATGGAGTACCTGCAACATGGCAGCCAGAGAGGTTCTTAGGTAATCAGATAACTAGTGAGCAGTTTGCAGACAGCTTGAGCTCCCACACTCTGCCCACTCCTTGCCCCGCCCACACAGGACCCCGCCCATATATGACCCCGCCCACACGTGACCACACCCACCCACGACCCCGCCCGTATATAAGCACGCCCACCCACGACCCCACCCATATATGGCCCCGCCCACACGTGACCACACCCACCCACGACCCCGCCCGTATATAAGCACGCCCACCCACGACCCCACCCATATATGACCCCGCCCACATGTGACCACACCCACCAACGACCCCACCCATATATGACCCCGCCCACCTCTCGCCCCTGCCCTTGGTGATGTTGACGAGCTTCTCGATGCCGCCGGTGTCTGCCAGCGCCTTGGCGTTCTCCATGTTCTTGCTGGTGACCTCGTGCAGCGTGCAGCAGACGGCTGCCACCGTCTCGTCAGACAGCAGCGAGGCGCCGGGGCCGGGGAGACGGTTAACCAGGTCCCGCATGGCGTACTTCCCTGCAGGAAGCCTCGGGGTGGTTACTGCCATATTCCTCTGCATATCCACACCTCAAGGGCACTATAGAGGGACCAACAGCTCCATCCCACACTCATCAGAAATGTCCAACACCCACGGCCCCTGTGGAAGCTCTGGGACCCTCTCTGCACCATGGCACATCATCCAAAGCAAACTCCTTACATTTAATAAATGATATGTATTTATTTAACTTTTAAAGACCCGCTCAATCATCCATTCTGGGAGGTGCCCTGTGCTGCCTGGGATAGGCTCTAGGCCCCCCACCCCCCCAATCCTGATAATGGATGGATGGATCCAACTGGTTGTTTTTACTCGCTTAGCTTAGGTTAAAACACCTACAACACCAGTCCTCCTCTCAGGTACATATTCACGCCCCCGGTCACGAGGCTAATCCTCCATCCTAACACCACCACCCCCCTCCCCCGGCCAAGATCCTCATACCGTTTCCATATCAAGCCAATAAAAACTATTTCTGTAGCAAAAGCCACAAGAAGCTTGTGTATGGAGGAGGCAAACAGGAGCAGCAGCGGAGTGCCCGTGGTTTTCGGGTGGGGTAACCGCGCTGGCCTGCTCCCCCACCCTGCGGCGGGGTGGGGCAGGGCTTGTGTTTCATGTTAACCATCTCCACGGAGCCCATGATCTCCACCCATGTCCAGCTCCTTCAGCCTTCCGTCTCGCCTGTTTGCTCATTAACCAAAACAGAATCTGAATAACAGCATGTATCCGATTACCCGCACTGCTCTCTTTACCTTATTATTATTATTAAGCTATTCACTGTCAGACAACTGACACTATTTAGTCCATCGTTTATTCTGCTGCATTATTTATCATTACTGTTTGCATACAGCTTTCAGTGCACTGTGTATATACACCCTCGTTTCCAGCCCGCCTGTCACGTACCATCCTGTGTTCTATACTTTAGATACTGTGTTAACCCTCCCCTTCTCGCTCACTGTTTGTACGTCACACTGTGGTTCTGGGGGAACGTTACTTCACGGCGGTGTACACAGGGCTGGCTCTACCATCTCAGGAGCCACAGGCAAAGCTATTAAGAAGACCGACGACCATTTCACTTCCTCTGCAATGGGGGTAATTCAGGCCTATTCTGCTTGTAGCTGCAGCCGGTCCTCTCTGTACGACTGTATACCTGCTGGAGTCCCTCAGAGGACACTGAGTCCAGAACGAAAAAATCCAGACCAAGATTTCGTTTCAACCAACCAGTTGAATACTCCAGGCTTTCTCAACCCAGGCCTTAGAGACCACCAGACCGTCCACATTTTGGTAATTGGGAGAGAGCAAAAACATGGATGGTCTGGAGGTCCTTGAGGACTGGGTTGAGAAAGCCTGGAGTATTCAACTGGTTGGTTGAAACGAAATTTTAGTCTGGATTTTTACGTTCCGGACCTGAGCTACCCACCCCGGCCTATAGGTGTCACCCAGCTGTGTGGTGCAGAAGTCGGTGGACGCTGCCTCCTCACCGATCAGTTCCTTGTTCCTTACGTCCAGGGCCATGTTCCTGAGTGCCGTGGCCACAGAGCAGACCACGCGGTCGTTGTCCATACGCAGCAGCTCCACAAGGATGGGGAGGCCCTTCTCCTTGCGCACTGCGGCCCGGATGAAGGCCGCAAACTGGAAAGGCAGGACGGCAGGGGGTTAGGAGGGGGAGAGGAAGAAGTCTAAGGCGAGGCCGGTATGCGGCATCTCTCTGGCATTCTGGGAAGGTCACAAAATCTTGACACAGTAGCGGAAAATCTGTTGTTCGACATGATAATGACCCTAAGAGCACCTGGAGGTTGTGTAAGTAACTGTATTATCTTGTGAACAAGGAATGAGATGGATTGCTGGGATGAGTTAGACCAAAGAGTAAGAGCAAGGTAGCCGACTTGTGCCCAGAACTTGTGGAAACTCCTTCAGCACTGTGGGAGAAGCATCCCAGGTGGCTACATCTGGAAGCTGGTTCAAAGAGTCTACAATGCTGTCATCAACGCAAAAGGGAGCCATTTTGAGGAGGTGTGTCCAGAATTTTGACTGGTACTGTATGTTTTCCAGATGCGATGCTATGGACATAAACAGCTAATTTATAGGCCAGAGTTTAATTCTACCTGTACATTACAATGCAGATACACAGACCGTAGACTTCCTTCTGTCCCACTGTGTTCAATGCTGGGACTTCTTCCCCAGTGGGAGGGGCTCACCTTCCAGTTGCCGGCGCTGAGGTTCTGCAGGGACCCTGCGGAGCCCTCCAGTGTAGCCGGGTTCGAGCTCTCTGCCAGCAGCGTCAAGTACGGTTTTACCACGGCCGGGTGCCACAGCACCTCCACCCCCTTGGGGGCCTTGGAGAAGCCGGGGATAGGGCCCACGCCGTCCCACTGCCAAACGGAGAAGGGAATTAGGGCATCTGTGATGCAGAGTGCCTGAACTCCTCTTTCACACCCGAAACGGAGAAGTGGCCTCCGCGGTGAGGAGCCGAGGGCCCCCACCTGCTCATCCTGGGGGGCCCGTTTCTTCCTCCTCTTCCTGCGGCCCCAGCAGCTGGGCTCCGCCTCCTTGCTGGGTGACTCCCTCCCCAGTAGGCTGGTCATCTCCTGCGTGCCCAGAGGGCCCGACTGGGGCATCTCCAGCTCCAGGCGGTACGACAGGTTTCGCAGGGTGCAGATACAGTTCTCTACAATCTGAAAAGGGGAGGTGGGGGGGGGGGGGGGCATCCATAACTCAGCACCACCAGCAGGGGGCGCTCAGTGATTTCCCTCTGCCACTCTCAAAGGGAGAACAATGGGGCTGAGATCATTTATTTATATATTCCCAGGGCACAGAGGGAGCGCCCGCCCACCTTGCTGTCGAAGTCGGAGGTGCTGACGCAGGCCTTGATGATGTACAGCAGGGAATCCACCAGCCCCTCACAGCAGCGCATCTGCCTCCGCGCCTCCTCCCCTGCCGAGCTCAGGTTTCTGGGGAGGTGGCAGGAGGCAGCGGGTCACTCACTCAGCATACGATTACGGTCTGAAGCCAGCCATTATGGAGGGCTAATGACGAGTGAGACATCACCGCCCCAGGCGGGGAGGGGACCAGGGGTGGTGGACCGATTAGCATTACCACGCTAACTGGAATATGTGTCTGCATTTGCCGAGACGATGTCAGGGCCTGGGGCCACTAAGCGGGTTCAATGGTGGCCCCCTTAACAGGACAAAGAAAAGATTGTGAAAGACCAAGTTCTAGTGTATTTTTTAGGAAGCGTGTGCAGGAGAATCTCAGATAGATTTTTCAGTTTCTTAAGAAGCCCTGTGTGAGAATTCCAGCTGTAGTATGTAAGCTGTCCACCAGGGGGCGGCAGCGCAACACTGATGGCAGAGCGGTGCACGAGTGGGGTGGGGGTTGGGGGGAAGCCGGCACCTCAGGCAGCCGCTGGCGTTACGCAGCACCACAGAGGAGTGGAACTTCAGCTTGTGCTCGTCGTCGAAGGAGGAGCTGCTCCACCCCGAGTGGGGGATGATCACAGTGTTGGTGAGGGGGGTGAGGGCATCTCGCACGATGGTCATCTTCACCGCGTCGCACGAGGAGAGGTTCCACAGCACCCCTGCAGGGAAGGTGAGGCGGGGGGGGGGGACAGAAGCAGATCTCAGAGCCGTGACTCCCACACGCCAGTGCATTACTGGAGGCCGGGACACCATCACATTCCGTACGCAGAAATGGAACCGGACACAACTTCCGGGAAATTCAGGCCAGTATCTGAATCAGTATCTGGAATCATCATGGCGGCACATTGGGATTATCAGACTGACACTAGATTACCAGAAACTGGTGTGCATGACTTTCTGGTAGAGGCTACTGTGGACCAGGAACGTGTGTGTGTGTGTGCAAGCGTGCATGTGTGTGCCTGCGTGTGTGTGTGCGTGCCTGCATGTGTGTTTGCGTGTGCATGCGTGTCTGCATGCATGCATTTGTGTTTCAATGGGTGCGTGTGTGTGTGTGTGTGTGCGCATGTGTCTGTGGGGACACGCCCCCCTTTCTCACCCACCCCTACCTGCCTGTGCCTCATTACTGGGGAGCTCCCAGTATACGCGTGCCCTGGACCCCCCACCCCACCCCAGTCCGCCAGTGTTCGTGTGACAGGGCACCCCCTTAAAGATGACATTATATAATGCACAGTGGCACGCACGCACGCACGCACACACACACACACACACACACACACACACACACACACACACACACACACACACACACACACACACACACACACACACACACACACACACACACACACACGGCCGGCGCGGTGATGTCACAGGGGCTCAGGATGCATAAAGCAGGCAGGGTCTCTCAATGAGCTGACAGCCCTTATCGCTGCCTGCCAGGCCAGCGTGCTGATGCGGGCGTAAATGGGACGGGCCCCCGCTTCCTCACAGTATGCCACGTTTAGTCAGCCGCATGCGAGCGGACACACGGGCATGCGCGGGCAGGTCCCACGCGCCCCCCCCCAGGGCCGGAGCGCACAGGGAGCACGCTGCTTAACGGGACTCCTCTGCCTTTTAATGGTTAACACCATGGCTGGTACACAGACAGTCCCTTGTAGTGTGCATTTCAGGACTAACAAATGGGGGGGTGGGCTGCGATTGAGGGCGCTCACATCCGGTATAACTAAGTTGAGGCAGCGCCTCCCTCTGGGAGGAAAACAAAAGGGCGCCCCCAAGAGGGGGCCTGGGGGAACCGCAGCTCGCTGTCTGTAGGCACTGGTGTTATCCGAACCGTCATCCTACAAAACTAATGCATGTACACTTTAGCGGAAGATCTCCCAGCATATCGCAAGCAACTGAAGGAACAGCAGTAACACTTGGCTGCATTTCTCCCCTTGCCCTGCAGGGGGGGCGGATTTGAGCAGCACAGACTGAAGTGGACTCGCTGCCCCACCAGTGTTTCAGGAAGGTCACACAGGTCATTGTCTTTCTGACAGTCATATTCATCCCGCTGTCTAGCCCATAAGACGGTCAAGAGTGTCCAGAGGTTTCATACACAAGCTGATCGCCAACCGGGCTCCCCAGTCTCCGAACAAAACCCGTTCAACATGACACGTCTTTTCAGGTTCAAAAAATGGGAACCGCCCCTGATCCTTATTAATCTTTAATAATTTCCCCATTTCCCATTGTGCTGTGGAGTCACAAAAAGGGCCAATAACCGAGCGACCGTGACAAAAGGACAGAGAACCTAAAAAATACACGATAAAATAAAACACCCTGCAGAAGCGTCCCAGGGAATAAGCTGCTGTGCTCGATTTTCTCGCCGTCTGCCAACGGACACACGAGCTGCTCCTTTGAGCATAACATTCCCCTTTAAGACGCTTAAAAAGCGACCGGCAAGCGACGAACTCCTGCTAATAGAGGGAACCGTCCCACGCTTCATCACACAGTAGCTCCTGCCACTCAGAAACGGTGCCGGGAAATGCATGAAAAAGCGTTTAAATAGAAGGTCACGAGGGGGTCACAGCTAAGTGCATTGTGGGAGACAGTGACAGGGCTGTAATTCCGACAGGGACAGGCGAGTAACAGACTGACAGAAAGGGGAGAATGTGGATGCCAAACAACCCCTAAAACGATCCCTGGCGTGACCCCTGACACCTGAGCTGGCAGGGAAGAGGAGTCTGACCCCACAAGATCAGCGGCGGTCATGACCCCCCAGTCACATGACCACCAACCCCCCCCCAAACCTGTCACAGGTCTATAGATGGCACCAGGGTCCTTCACATGGCATGTCAAACGTCACCAAAGTGCCTCCGAACTCTGAGGTAAGGACCGAGGGCAGAGATCAGGAAATGCATTATTGCAGGTCAATAACTATTCAAGGGCCACAGCTGGGGGTTAAGCAAGGAGGTCATGTGACACACGATGTCAACTTCAGTCTCGTTTCTGATTAGACGATGGCTCGTACGAATCAAATGTTGTTTAGAAAAGCCCAATAAAATAGCATTTTGAAACATGACATCAGTGTGCACTGTACTGTGTATTTCTGTCAGGGAAGATCTGGAAGCCATCAGCTAACTAGGTAGAAGCGGGTATGAAATAGTGTAACATGCCTTTCCCACCCTGTACACCCTGGCTTTTGATAAATCTGACTGCTATTAACAGGGCTGTAGCCAGGATGTTTTAAATACTGAGGTCTAAAGTATACGCACTTCCTAGGTGTGGGCCGCAATGGATCGTGGGTATTGGACCTGCAGAAATACTTCAGTGTCCTCAACGGTAGGTTCGTGTATGGCCATTAATTTATCCCCCATCAGCTGCACTTTTTTTAAAGGGCTTTTAAAGACTGGAAAGGGAAATATTAAAGAAATGGAAACGTGACAGGTGTCTGAGGGGTGTCCCTGCTGACATTTACCGAGCAGAGCTCTGTTAGCGACAGCTGATGGGGTGGGGGGCAGTGAGATGGGGGGATGGGGAGAGGGAGAGAGAAAGAGAGAGATGGAGGGAGGAGAGAGACATGCAGAGAGGGGGGCAGAAAGAGAGATTGAGAGAGATGGAGGGAGGGAGAGGGAGAGAGAGAGAGATGAGGGGGAGAGACAAGGTGAGAGAGAAGGAAAGAGGCACCGGAGAGAGAGAGAGAGAGAGAGAGAGAGAGAGAGAGAGAGAGAGAGAAGTAGAAGGACCAGTGTGCAGATGCAGGATGTGTGGCTGATTCGCAGTGCATGACACTGGGGGTCTGTACAGCCAGGAGGCGACAGACCCCCCCACCAGCGCCTGAGCAGTGCTTAATTATTAATCAGCCAAACCTCAACATTCCCTGGGGCTACGAACTGTGATCTGTCTGCTCGACACACTGAGCCTCTCCAGTCAGCAGGAGTGGAAAAATAAGCCAGAGAGAGATGAATGGTGAAGTGTCAGCGGGGAGGGGGGCGGAGTGTCTGCGGGGAGGGGGCGGAGTGTCTGCGGGGAGGGGGCGGAGTGTCAGCAGAGAAGGCGGCGGAGTGTCAGCGGGGAGGGGGGCGGAGTGTCAGCGGGGAGGGGGGCGGAGTGTCAGCGGGGAGGGGGTGTCCTGACGTACCCGTCACCAGCTCCCGCACCTCCGCGTCAGCAGTCTTCCTCAGCAGCCGCAGTAGAGCCGGGACCCCGCCCGCATTCCTCACCGCGATCTTGTTGTTGTCCGTAGCCTTGCCGTAGACGAGGTTCCGCAGGGCCCCGCATGTGTTCTTCTGCACTTCCACCACCTTGTGGTCCAGAAGGTCCACCAGGTGCTTGATGCCGCCGAGGCGGCAGACCTGACGATGGGATTGGGGGGGGGGGGGTATAGACATGCAACTATGACTGTCAGAGCAGGTCGAGCCCCCTCTCTTCATTTACATGCATATACACAGGCTGGTGCCACAACATCACCATGGTCTATTGGGGGGGGGGGGGGCACTGCACTCATAAAAGTTAAATATTTACAAAGTTGTTGGTGAGAGATACATATAAACCTTGTTCTGAAGGTGCCCTTGAATAGTTCTCCTGTTTGGTTCTAGCTGCGTTTTGTAACGTAGGGTCTCTCTCTTATTCTGATGCTAACTTAATACACGCTAGTGTCACTGGTCACTCACTGGAAGCTCAGACAAGCAGAAACTGTACCTGATTGACTCTTGACAGCTGTATGCTTGTGATGTACAGTATCAGTAAAAAGTCTGGACACACCAGCTTTTAATGGATTTGTCTCTAGTTTAGTTTTTATTCACCTCTAGTAAAAAGCCTCGAGGTGACAAAGCAATATGTAACGAAAGAGCAGTGTTCGACATCTTAAGATTTGCTCCAATTTTACACTCTGCAATAGAGCCCCTTTCGCTTTGATGACAACGCTGCAGACTCTTGGCATTCTCTCAGCCAGCTTCCAGACATGGCCACCTGCAATGCTTCTCCAAAACAAGTTCTGAGCACAAGTTGGCTACTTTGCTCATACTCTTCCATCCAACTCATCACAAACTCGCTCCATAGGGTTTCAGGTCGGGGGATTGTGGGGGCCGGATCATCTGTCACAGCACTCCATCTCTTTCCAGGCTAAAGCTGTCCACTGTGGCCCTTGCAAATCTGGCCTCCTAATCATCCCCTTTATCTATCTGGTTAATTCTCTCCTGCCCCTTCACCTCCTTAGCTACTGTGCGGTGAGTGTACTGGCTCAGAATGGCTGCCGTCTCATCATCCAGGTGGGGGCTACACAGTGGTGGTGGTTGAAGCGGCTCCCCATTGGTTCTGTAAAGGACTTTGGGTGTCTTGAAAAGTGCTATATAAATGGACCTTCATTCATTCCTTGTTCACAAGATAATACAGTACTTGCCTAAGCTCAAGGTGTGCTTAGGGTCATGAACTTGAACTACACTGTCCACCTTGCTTTTGCTAAATCAACAGGTTTAAATGTAAATAAAACCCACAGCCTGTAAGACACACTGGGCATACTGGGTTCCACGGGCCTGCCTTGGGTGAGATGACCCCCACCCCCCACCCCTACCCCCGCCCGGTAACTGGACCAGACTGGATCGGGACGCACCTCGGCCTTGACTCGGTTGTCTCCGTAGCACAGATGCTGCAAGTATGCGGCGGCATTGGCCTGCACTGAGGGGAAGTGGTGCTGCAGCATGTGTATGACCTCCGGCAGCTCCGGGTCACGCCAGCCGAATTCCCTGGAAGAGAGGCGGAGCCTGTGTGAGTGGGGGGCGGGGGGGCAGAGGCGGGCCGGCGGGCGAGCGGGGCCCCTGCCTCCTTTCCAAATTGCTCCGTCTGCGGCTTCATTAAATCCGAGGCGGCCAGTGGCAGAAATATTACTTCCCGGCTTCCGCTGGAGATATATTTCAGCTGGCAGAGTTTAATTTTGAGTGTTCAGGAAATGTCCCGTATTCCCGTCGGACAATTACTGTCATAACGGAGGCTAAATGAACAGCTCCGTTTCATAAAAAGCCATTTCTCGGGTAATAAAACCTCTGCTCGCCGACTGAAATAACACAGATGCGAGACGAAGGCCCAAGCTTCACTTCGCTTTACAGCATTCTTCCATCTCTGGGATCTTAAAATCTGTTTCACAGCAGTCATTAATTGGTAAACAAACAAATCCATACGTCCATTTCTGGACTTCACCAATTCAGGTCAGGGTTACAAGTAAACAAATGGCACTGCATTTAATTATGATAATCACACACAGCACTTATTTTTTTTTAAATGTTCATTAAGCTGCATATGGAGTGAAGCATTTCAGGTTAAGTCCCCGATATGTTACAGTCACGATTAAAGGTGCATACAGACCCATTTCAGGTTAAGTCCCCGATATGTTACAGTCACGATTAAAGGTGCATACAGACCCATTTCAGGTTAAGTCCCCGATATGTTACAGTCACGATTAAAGGTGCATACAGACCCATTTCGGGTTAAGTCCCCGATATGTTACAGTCACGATTAAAGGTGCATGCAGACCCATTTCGGGTTAAATCCCCGATATGTTACAGTCACGATTAAAGGTGCATACAGACCAATTTCAGGTTAAATCCCCGATATGTTACAGTCACGATTAAAGGTGCATACAGACCCATTTCAGGTTAAGTCCCCGATATGTTACAGTCACGATTAAAGGTGCATACAGACCCATTTCAGGTTAAGTCCCCGATATGTTACAGTCACGATTAAAGGTGCATACAGACCCATTTCAGGTTAAGTCCCCGATATGTTACAGTCATGATTAAAGGTGCATACAGACCCATTTCGGGTTAAGTCCCCGATATGTTACAGTCACGATTAAAGGTGCATACAGACCCATTTCGGGTTAAGTCCCCGATATGTTACAGTCACGATTAAAGGTGCATGCAGACCAATTTCGGGTTAAATCCCCGATATGTTACAGTCACGATTAAAGGTGCATACAGACCCATTTCAGGTTAAGTCCCCGATATGTTACAGTCATGATTAAAGGTGCATACAGACCCATTTCGGGTTAAGTCCCCGATATGTTACAGTCACGATTAAAGGTGCATACAGACCCATTTCGGGTTAAGTCCCCGATATGTTACAGTCACGATTAAAGGTGCATACAGACCCATTTCAGGTTAAGTCCCCGATATGTTACAGTCACGATTAAAGGTGCATACAGACCAATTTCAGGTTAAATCCCCGATATGTTACAGTCACGATTAAAGGTGCATACAGACCAATTTCAGGTTAAATCCCCGATATGTTACAGTCATGATTAAAGGTGCATACAGACCCATTTCAGGTTAAGTCCCCGATATGTTACAGTCACGATTAAAGGTGCATACAGACCAATTTCAGGTTAAATCCCCGATATGTTACAGTCACGATTAAAGGTGCATGCAGACCCATTTCGGGTTAAATCCCCGATATGTTACAGTCACGATTAAAGGTGCATACAGACCAATTTCAGGTTAAATCCCCGATATGTTACAGTCACGATTAAAGGTGCATACAGACCCATTTCAGGTTAAGTCCCCGATATGTTACAGTCACGATTAAAGGTGCATACAGACCCATTTCAGGTTAAGTCCCCGATATGTTACAGTCACGATTAAAGGTGCATACAGACCCATTTCAGGTTAAGTCCCCGATATGTTACAGTCACGATTAAAGGTGCATACAGACCCATTTCAGGTTAAGTCCCCGATATGTTACAGTCATGATTAAAGGTGCATACAGACCCATTTCGGGTTAAGTCCCCGATATGTTACAGTCACGATTAAAGGTGCATACAGACCCATTTCGGGTTAAGTCCCCGATATGTTACAGTCACGATTAAAGGTGCATGCAGACCAATTTCGGGTTAAATCCCCGATATGTTACAGTCACGATTAAAGGTGCATACAGACCCATTTCAGGTTAAGTCCCCGATATGTTACAGTCATGATTAAAGGTGCATACAGACCCATTTCGGGTTAAGTCCCCGATATGTTACAGTCACGATTAAAGGTGCATACAGACCCATTTCGGGTTAAGTCCCCGATATGTTACAGTCACGATTAAAGGTGCATGCAGACCAATTTCGGGTTAAATCCCCGATATGTTACAGTCACGATTAAAGGTGCATACAGACCCATTTCAGGTTAAGTCCCCGATATGTTACAGTCACGATTAAAGGTGCATACAGACCAATTTCAGGTTAAATCCCCGATATGTTACAGTCACGATTAAAGGTGCATACAGACCAATTTCAGGTTAAATCCCCGATATGTTACAGTCATGATTAAAGGTGCATACAGACCCATTTCAGGTTAAGTCCCCGATATGTTACAGTCACGATTAAAGGTGCATACAGACCCATTTCAGGTTAAGTCCCCGATATGTTACAGTCACGATTAAAGGTGCATACAGACCAATTTCAGGTTAAGTCCCCGATATGTTACAGTCACGATTAAAGGTGCATACAGACCAATTTCAGGTTAAGTCCCCGATATGTTACAGTCACGATTAAAGGTGCATACAGACCAATTTCAGGTTAAGTCCCCGATATGTTACAGTCACGATTAAAGGTGCATACAGACCAATTTCAGGTTAAGTCCCCGATATGTTACAGTCACGATTAAAGGTGTATACAAACCCATTTCGGGTTAAATCCCCGATATGTTACAGTCATGATTAAAGGTGCATACAGACCCATTTCAGGTTAAGTCCCCGATATGATACAGTCATGATTAAAGGTGCATACAGACCAATTTCAGGTTAAATCCCCGATATGTTACAGTCACGATTAAAGATGCATGCAGACCCATTTCAGACATGTTACAGTCAGTATTAAAGGCGCAGGATAAGTCCTCGTCTCAGAGGAACAAATGCACTTTATCTCAGGGTTCTTGGACCTGATTCTGAAGCCCTTGTGGCATCGATCCAGGCCACCCTCCACTAGTAAGTCCTCCATGGCGGGGGCAGGCATTGGCACCACACACCCCCGACGCCAGAGCAGGTGGGGCGGAGGCGTCTGGGCCCGTCCTGTCCTCGCTGGGCATGCCAAGACGACGGCAGGAGAGAGGAGCTGTGGCTTGGGGCGGAGTTCGTTTTAATCTAATCCCGCCTCCAGGGGCCAGCGACCGGAGCGATCCATTTTGCCCAGCCTGGGGGTGATGGTGCGGGCATGGCTGTTCTGCAAGCTTAAGCATATTGCCATTCTCAGGCCATCAGTGGAAACAAACTCCCACTGCGACACATCACGATACATCGTTGTCCTAGTAAAGCCCCCCTCCACCCACTGGGGGCTCACTGGGGGAGATGATAATCACTCCCACTATGAAAGCCCCGCCCACTCCATCCTACTGGGGGCTCACTGGGGGGGTGATAATCACTCCCACTATGAAAGCCCCGCCCCCTCCATCCCAATGGGGGCTCACTGGGGGGGTGATAATCACTCCCACTATGAAAGGCCCACTCCATCCCACTGGGGGCTCACTGGGGGGGTGATAATCACTCCCGCTATGAAAGGCCCACTCCATCCCACTGGGGGCTCACTGGGGGGGTGATAATCACTCCTGCTATGAAAGGCCTGTGCCTCCCAATATCACAAAAACAGCAGCAGTCCTCAAGACAGGAGGGGCTGGTCACAGAAACCAAATCAATACAAACTCCAACCCCCCCCCCAGCTTAGTCTGTGTAGCAGGATACTCAGAGTGAATGTTTATAAATGTCCATGCAAACAAACACTTTACAGCGAAGCAGGCATCTCCCTGTCAATCTTCCAGTGCGTCTCAGTATTTCCAGCGAATGCTACGAGACACTTAACCACAGCAGAAAATTAGCTCAAAGTGGCCCAGAGCAAACAAAGCAGGCAGGACTTCCACAGTCATGTGACTTTTAATAAAGTCTGTTTGGCCATATGAGGAGGAAAAAAAGTCAGCGCTTAACTATGAGATGAGGACTTATCCTGAAACAGGTCTGTCTGTATGCACTTTTAACAGTGACTTAGTCCAGCGTTCCACAGCTTTTCCGGTCCGTGACCAGTGTCTCAGAGAAGCACACAGAAACCAGCACTGACTGCTTACAGTCAGAAGCGAGCAGACTCTGCCAGGCATCACCCCGTCTGTCAGGCATCATCCCGTCTGTCAGGCTTCACCTCCTCTGTTCTGTAGCTATTCTGGATCTAAAGCTGCACTGTTTCATTTACTCTTCCTGAAGGAAGAAGCCCACGGAGAGATGGCTGGGTGTTCTCCTGATATGGATGGGATTCCAGGTCCCTTTGGGAACGCCAAGTCGTTTGGGTCCTACTGCACTGGACAAACCCCCCCCCAAACCATGACGCTGTCACGCCCATGCTAGACAGTTGGTATAAGGATCTTACAGTAAAACCCCCACATACAAGAGACCCCACGCTGCCAAAATGCTTCCACTTTTGGCTTCAGGGCTGAACATCATCATTCCAACACTGCTGAGATCACACAGAGTTTTCTCTGAAGTTTCAGATAACGTCCAGCAGGCCCTGACTGTGAAGCCATGAACCTGAGCCAAAGTAGAAAAGCTTGACTCTTCACGACACTTCATGGAAGTTGCTGAAGTTCCTGCGTCTTTCCTCAAGGGATTCTGGCAAGACAGACACTTCGGGGAAGTCTCCAAAATTACTACATTTGGAGAATATGGTTTTGACCGCAGTTTGGTGGGAGCATCAGGGTTTAAAAATGACACACTCTGTCAGCCATAACCATTTCCAGACTGATAAGCATTAACAAAAGGCCATTGGAAATTTTATCTGATCATGCCTTAATATTCCTCTAGAATCGGTCTCCTGAGAGCTCTATTCCTATGATAAGGACCAAAACTAGTCTGAGACACACACTGTGTGGCGCCTACCTCAGTTGTAACATAAACATAATAAAGATGTATAACACTGAATATTTAAGCCACACACACACACACACACACACAGTTAATCATCAGTATATTAGCATTAGCAGTCTTGGTGTGTCTGGTAGATTTCTCAATAATATCAGTATTTATAGTAACCAGGATTATTCATCCAAGTTGTGGCCATTCCAGGATTACTTACCAGCAGGACTAGTAACAGGATTAGATTACCTGCAGTCCTTAGCCATAGCAGCATTAGCCTTGGCAGTAACAGTACTGCTAAAAGAGGCTTAAACCAGAATAGAATTAGCATGAGAATAAGAATTTAGTGATTAATTGTCATTGTTGACACACCACAGCACACAGTGCACAATTCAGCGCCCGGGGAGCAGTGCTTGGGGGCGGTACCTTGCTCAGGGTACCTCAGTGGTGCCTTGCTGGTCGGGGATTCGAACCTGCAATCTTTCACTTACAAGTGCGCTTCCCTAACCATCAAGCCACCACTGCCCTCATTCAGCAGGAGAGGCTGCAGTGAGCAGCAAACCCGGGCTGTGTGGTACCTGGGGTCCTTCTGGATGCTGTCTATGGAGGGGGAGCGTGTGGTCCCTCCGTCCACCGTCAGGACCCCGCGGGCGTAGCTGGGCTCCGCGTGCCGGTACTGTGTGGCGCGATACGGCTCAGAGTAGCTGCCGGCCGAGCTCAGGGCGTAGCTGCTTCGCTGGTACTTGGCGCTGCCTCGCAGGCTGGATCCCCTCTGCAGGACGGCCGGGCCTGGGGGGGCAGGGGCTGTCAGTCAGTAGCCGCTGATGCCGCAAGAGGACGTCATGACCCCAAATGAATGGGCCCTTCCCTACCCCAGCCTGTGTCACGCAGTTCCGTATGCCATTCCAAACGTTCCCCCTTTCTGAGCTGGAGGACCGGCGAGGGGGCGGAGCCTGAATGTCACCGTGGCACGTCGGCCATCTGCATGCCAGTGTAAGGGAGGGAAAATCTGCCACGGGGGCAGCGTTCCCGGTTCCAGAAACAGAACGTAGGGTCTGTTTCCATACCGTGTTCCAGCCCTCCACCTAGACAACCGTATTTTTAATGACCCTCAGATCAGCGAAGCCCAAACGTGTACCAGCTGCTAATCATAGAAGAGGGCAAAAAAAAAATTTAAGTTAAAAATGAATTTCACAAAAAGTGTTTGGGACTGAAACTGGACTTCTTGGGTCTGGTGATTGCGGCCTGTCCGATTTTCTGCCGCGTCATGTGTGGATCTGTGGATTTGTGGAACTGCACCGGGACATCCTGGGGGAGGTGGGCAGGTGGGGCATCGATGGAATTCTATAATCCTGAAGCTTCCTGTAAGGGCTCCCCACGGCCCCTCCCTCATCCGTCTTCAACTTATTACTCTGACACTCCAATAATTGACTTTCTTCCCCCGGGGAGTACAAGCTCTCATTGGCTACTGTCTCCCATCTATGCTATGTGAGCCCCTGGCTCATCGCCCCCCCCCCCATCGCCCCCACCCCCTGCCCTGGCTGAAAAGGCCATTCAGAGTTACACGTAGAACTCCCGGGGGCTCAAGGGTCTCAGGGCAAACACGTACCCAGAGTACCTGTCTGGGGGGGGGCGGGGTCTGACTGGCATACCTGGTCCCGTCCTGTAGATGGAGCCGTTGCCGGGGCTGTGGTATACGGGGCTGTGGAAGGCCTGGTCCTCGTAGATGGGCACGATGTGGCGGTCGGGGGACACAGCTGAGCGTAATTCCAGTCCCAGCGGGCTCTGCTGGCTAGAGTAGGAGCTCTGGAGGCCTTGAGGAGGGGAGGGGGGGGGTACAAGGATCCGGGGTCAGAGGTTAGAAGGGGGACATCACGGATATAAAGCTGCATGCTAGGTCAATGGTAACCATGACAATGTGCAGGTGGACAGATGGACGAACAACAACAAAAATTAGAATTACAATGATCACATAAGCAAAGGCCACAGGACAGGCAGGTATGAAAAATGAACAAAGGAGTAAAAGCAGAACCAAAGGCTTTCTGGGCTGGTTAAAGCGATGGCAGCTGAGGACACGCTGCGATGCCGCCTGATGGTGACGGTTTGGCGTTCGGCCTCGCGGTCTGACCCAAAGACAGGGGCCACGGAGTCGTGCCAGAAGCCGGCACCCTTTTCGCCGGTACGTCACTGAGGACGTCATTGCTGCGGCATTCTCACAAACGCCAGCGATGGGGTCCATGCCAGAACCAAAAGCAGCACGTCGGTGGGGCGGTACCAGAAGATCTGGCCAGAACCCCCACCTGACTGGCAGAGCGCCATGGCACGTGGGGGCCGCTCGGGGACACGGTCTCGCATGGGCAGGAAGCGAGCCTGTCACACGGCTGACCTCACAGACACACGGATGACCTCACAGACACCCCGCCTCCATTGCTGTGGAGTCAAATATACAGACAGCTTCCAGAGTCTGTACGCGACCTCCTCTGCGGGTCTGACACCTCAAGGGCACACGGAAGAGAGCCCCTCCCACAGCAAGAGTCACGACTCCATGCAAAACGGACAGAAGAATCGGCGTCAGAATCCTTCCCTGCACCATCCTGCGACTTCATTTAAAAAAAAAAAAAAAAAAACACTTTTTATATCCCTAAATAAAGAGGGGAAGATGGCGTGACATCAGTGTGAAGCTGGTGACAGCACACGGCCGTGGGAGGTCCTGACATCCGCGCAGCTTTTCCGGTCCATGTCGGGGGGGGTTGACCTTCGAGTCAGAAGCAGTAACAAACCTGGAGGACACATCCGTGCAGATATAAGGCAGAGGAGGCGGGGGCGGGCGGAGCCGGTCTGCGTGGGGGCGCCGGGGGGGCTAGCAGGGCGGTCACCCTCCACGTATTTTAGGAGGAATATAGTTTTATATTCCAGCTTTTCATTTTGAATTTGAATAAAATTATAGCATTGAAGCATGTTTTTTTTTTCCTTTGTTGAAAGTCAAATTGAACAGGCTGTGGAAATTACCACAGGGGAGAGGGGGGGGGATTTAAAATCATCAAAAACAGAAAATAAAAATAACTTGCTGCTTTGGAGAGTGTATGTGACAGAGAAGGGCGTAGTGCGGGTGTGGGCGTGGCCCTCGCTCCTCTGGGCACCTTGGGCTTGCTGGTTTGTCACCTTGAGCGAATAATTAAACATGCCGGAGTAATGAAATAAATAAAATTCATAAATCAAATTAAGTTCGAACTGAAAGTGTAGCACAGTCTTAAGGAGAGGTGACCGTTCGGTGACTCTGAAGCGAGCAGCCTGCCGCCTGATTACAGGACCCTACATGTCATGTTCCAAAAACAGCCAACCACCAGCCAATCAGAAAGCTGCTCTGAAGGTCACATGACCGGAACAGCACTGGAGCACAGTCTGACTGAACTGGCCAACCGCTCTCAGAGCCACCGATTAAGATGACTTATCTATCCTACCATTCATCAGTCACCGATTCAGATGATTTATCCATCCCATCCATCCATCCATGATTAAGTCAGCCTTCCTTGTCCAGCAGGAGCCTAATCAGAGTTTATGGAATGTTGCTGGTAAACTGCCATATTCTCCACAGTCACATCAGGCTGCACAGTGTTTCACGGCAAAGCCTTTGATTTTGTTTTCACAAGTATAAATGATTCAATGGAAAAACACCTAAAAACACAGATGAACAGACATAATACTCCAGTGAAATGTATTCATGCTCCTATTAAACCCACAGCAGCCTGCTCTCATGTGACTGGGCAGAGGTACACGTGCACACACCCAATCAGAAAGATGCTTAAAATACCCTCTGACAATGAACATGGCACTACACACACACACACACACACACACACACACACACTGCAGTGATGCACACACACTCTCACTCTCTGGGGAATCACCTTGCACCTCATCCATCAGGGCGTCTGTAGTGTCCCGTAAGCCATTAAGGAAAAATGTGCTGTCAGCAATTAACCAATCAGGAGACTTTTCCACTGGAAGAGGTTGCGTCGGGGGGTGGGGCCCAGCGCCAGCTGGAAGACCTGGATCTGGATTATTTGCAGACGCTGCATGCCGGGGTGAGAAGCACCAGCAGGAGACACCACCAATCAGACGGGCTGCCTCATTAATATTAATGACCCTAATACATCACCACCGGCAAGGCAAAGACACCAACTGGAGAATAAAACGTGACCCCCCCCCCCCCCCGCCCCAGTCTCCCATCCCATGCCAGGTCCTTCAAAGGAGGAAGTGATTCTTTGACTTAAAAGATGAAAATAATGGACATAACACACATGCCGACAAGCTCCCGGCGACGCTGCACACCTCGCATGCTTTGCGACAGGGTGAGGACGACAGCGGTACGGCAAAGCCCCGATGCCCACGCCGACCGCGGGCAGACACACCCAGCCACACCAAAATGCGACTACATTACGCTGTCATTTCATAAAGGGGGCATAAGCACAGAAACTAAGGAATGGGACAAACCCACAGTCGGGAAGCCAATAGGATGTTAGGACTGCGCATCGAGAAAGCAAATCCACCAATCGGGGCTTGGCACTGACATTGGAGAAAGGAACGCTGCCAATAAGAATGTAACGTCGCTGTGTCAAACCAACACAAAAAGGCCAATATGACAAACTGCTGCATGAAGCCACCAATCAGAGAGCAGAGACTGGAGCCTTTCACACATGTGGCCCTTATTGTGTGACATATCAGGGGCATTCTGTGACCTTGGCCAAAGCAGCTACTGCCGTATTAAAGCCTCCCTCTAGGTTAAATTCAGAGAGCCGCGGGTCCTGAGGACCACTTACGTCACAGCAGATCAGCAGCCCCTGGGTGACAACAGGGACGTCAGATGGCAAACTCTGCGGCCCACGAAGCCCCGCCCTCCCCAGCTGACTCTCCTGTCTTTCCACATTAGAGTTACTAGGTGCATCTGCTCAGCCCTGCACACAGATTTCAGTGTAGATAACAGCTATCTGTATAATAAACATCTGGTTTAAAGGGTCCAACAGAAGCGCCCAGGCAGAAACATCTGATCACAAGTTCAAAAGATCCCTAGCTGAGCTGGTCATTGAAGCAGGCCACTGGTGTCTGGGTAAAGCAAAGCCCCTCCTGCAGGGGGAGCCGTCGGACCGACCTGCGAGGCTGTCAGGGCGTGTCAGGATCAGCCTGTCGTAGACGTCGTAGGCAGGCTGGCCGTAGGGGTCGGCGTCACGGTGCAGTGCGGGCCGGGACAGCGTGGAGCTGTAGTGCTGGGGCATGGCCGTCATGCCGGCCCTGGGTGGCGAGGACGCGTGACCGGCGCTGCCGGGCCGGGAGCCGGCGGAGCACATGCGGCGCAGGACACCCGGCGAGCTGCGCTGGCCCTGGCAGGGCAGCGTGGTGCTGGAGTAGGCGGCGGCGGACGGGCCCCGTGACTCGGGCAGGGCTGGGCCTGCATAGCCCCGCAGAGAGCCCCGTGACGGGGACGCACATGTGCCATAGGAGGGGGACTGGGCGCGGGACGGCACTGAGCACACCCTGCGCATGGCCCGACCCGGTGCCGTGGGGAGGGTCATGGGGGTCTGTGGGGGTACAGGGGAGAGAGGGAGGAGAGGAGAGGAGAGAGAGGGGATAGAGAGATAGAGGGAGGAGAGGGCAAAGAGAGAGAAAATGAGACAGAAGAGAGATGGAGGAGAATGGGGGAGGGGAAGGAGATACAAGGGGAGAAAGAGGGGAGCGAGGGAGGAGAGGGGAAAATGAGAGAACAAGAGGGAAAAAAAGGGACAGAGAGGAGGACGAGAGAAAAGGAGAGGGAGGGGAGGGGGAGAGAGAAAAATAAGAGAGGGGAGAATGAGAGGGAGTGGAGGAGCAGAGGGGAGAGAGGAATGAAAGGGAGGGAGGAGAGTAGAGAGGGCAGAGGGTAAAGAAAAAGAGGGGAGAGGAAAAGGAGGAGAGTAGAGATGAAGGAGGGACAGAAGAGGAGAAGAACAAGAGAGGGGAGAGAAGAGAGGGAGTGAACAGGTAAAGAAAAAGAAGGGAAAAGGAGAAAGAGGAATGGAATGAGTGAGAGGAGAGAGGGAAGAAGTAGAAATATGAGAAAGGAATGAATGAGGGAGGAGAGCAAGAGAAGGAGAGGTGTGGAAAGAACAACAAAGGAAGGAGAGGAAAGAGTTCTCAGCTTAGTTCCCAATCTCATTTATTCATCTAAAAGGAATCATCCATCCATCCACCCACGTACCCCTTATCCTGGGGTTGTGTGGTAAAAAATTAACCAGGTTTATGAAAATACATCCATTCAGAGGCCAATACCAATTACTCTATCAGACCTACCCAGTTTGTTTATGATACAAAACGATGACATCACTTCATAAGGCTACTTCCTACAGACCTTTGAACCCCCAGGGCCAGCTGCTGACAGACTGGTGTCACTCTCTCCTTCCCTGATTGTGCCCGCCCCTCAGTGGTACCTGAACGGAGGCCTGCCCCTCAGCCCTGGCACTCCTGGAGTGGGAGGAGTTTCCACCGAGCCCCGGGTACGAATGTTGGGCTCTCATCTCCGCCTTTCCCTGGATCTGCCCACCATAGTAGCTGCCGGCCTCTTGGTAACCGCTGTCCGCATACGAGTTCATCTGGGCGGAGCTGCAGGAGTTCCCAGCGAACCCTGGGAGAGGAGGAAGGGGCGGAGTCAGACACACGCCTACACGTGCTACACTGCTGAGGAGCAGGCCCCGCCCAGGTCACATGGGGGGGTGGGGGTCGGGCCCTCACTTTCAGCCAGCGAGGGCTGTTCGGGGGAGTACGAGGGCACCACCTCCTGGTCACCGCGCAGGTGGAATGGCGGGGACTGGGACCCGTCCATCACACGGGATTTGGTCTCTCCTGCTATTGAAGCGTCTGTGGCGAAAGTGAAAAACGGGTAGTTAAGGAAGGAATTACTTATAACACGCTAGTTACCTGGTCAAAAAGGACACTGTCAGCACTCTACCAATCAGAGGACAATGTCTTACAGACTAATTTCATGCAAATACACTGACCTGTTCCAAACCATGAATTATTCATTAAAAAAAATTGCACTGAAAACATTGTCCCAGGAATTAATCAGGATAAGTTAGACAAACAGCTTGTCTCCGTGAGACAAAATGCAATCCCTGCGGGAAGCGGAGACGGGCCCAGTGTGAGAGAGATGGGGTCCATTTAAAGGGACGTGTTCCGTGTTAAAGGTGCTCCCAGCAGGCCGTCTGAGCGCGACCCACTGGACACGGGCGTTGGTGGCGCAGGACGGTGACAGATCGGCCCCTTTCTCTGGGCCTCTGGCATCTCCACTGGGGGGAGACGCCAGGGGGTCCCTTTCAGAAAGCCAGCTTTTTCATCAAAATTTTACTACAAATATCACATTTTCAACACCACATTATACATGCTAATAAAACAAAAACAAAACAAACAGAAACGGAATAAATCCAGACTTAAGCAAAAAATATCCGAGGTACATAGAATTTATGTACTATTTATGTATTATTTACATATTAGACTTGTTTTAATATAAAGTGGTCAAATGACCAAAGGGGCCGCCCCACCCCCGTTTAAAGGGATGCAGGGAGCCTCTGAACGTGGCGACTAAACCAGACTGGTTCTCTTAACGGAGTGCCAGGATTGGCCAAAGGGGATGATTATGACCCCTGCCCCCCTCCCCAGGAGAATATATTACAACGACGACTCATGAATGGCAGCACGAGTAGTCACTGCGTGATCGATGGACCGATGAGGGTGTGTCACTATCACGGCACCTCGCACACACACCTCCACAAACGCCCCCCCACCCACCACCACCCGCAGTATTGCATCCTTGCCCTAAAAGACAAACAGGTGAGCCGGGGGGGGCTCATCCACACGGGTTAATGATCACCTTTCAGGAGGCAGACAGTAACGATCGACCGTCAGGCCGTTAAGATGGCCGGTGCCTGCCTTCCATCAGCTGCCCCCCCCACCCCCAACCCCACCCCCACATGAGAGCTGTAAAATACGCAGGGGAGCACACTACCTGTGGATCTCCAGGGGGACGACTTCTCTGACGAGCTGTGGGAACAGAGGAGGACGGGTTAGTGCAAGGCCAGACCGGGCACCATCCTGTCACGGTGGGGACAAATGTTGAGGCAGGAGGACTGGCTACAGGGACAAGGAGACCGGAGAGTCGGTTCCAAATGTTCCTGCACACCAGTACAGCTTGGCATTTCGTATTCGGCCGGCTCACCAAATGCCTGCATGTCTGACAGTCTAATTATGCCTTTCGGGCGAATCACATGCAAAGCAAACAAAGGAAACCACGCTGAACATGTCGAGCAGCGCGCTTCTGGGAACAAGGCATTCCCCAGCGTTTAATAACGAGCAGAAGCGAAAGCTACTGAACAGCAGAGTGCCATCTTCCCAAGGACACACATCCTGACCGCACGCCCCAGGGCGTGGCATCGCAGCATATTTCCACGTTCGTGGGAGGGACGAGGACCCTGGGCTGCGAGCTTGACTGGCGAATCAGCTTTCAGACAAGCAAAGGTCAAAGGTCACAGTGACCAAACAAGCTAGCGAGTCCAAAGGTTGCCAGTAACCACTGTGTGTGTGTGTGTGTGTGTGTGTGTGTGTGTGTGTGTGGGGGGGGGGGGGAGTTAAAAAAATCTGGGAACAAAGTGTACAAAAAAATAAGCTTCTAGGTAACCACCCTAAAATGATTTGCTGGGGGTGGGGGATGTGCTCACGTTTGATTCCAAAGTGATGAAGAGAAACAACCCCAGTGCTCCAACTAAGCTCAGGGCCTCAGTGCTCCAACTAAGCTCAGGGCCTCTGAGACAGGAAAGGAGACGGCAGTTGCAGCCGTTGCGTTTCCCCGGGTATACTCATGGTTGGCCAGCCGGAGGCGTGCACCTGCTCTCCCTTCACTGCCAGCCACGCCTCTCAATCCGGCGGAGGGCCAGAGTGGCCGGCGTGAGAGAGACTGCTGGGAGGAAGGGCGACGCGGGGGAAAGGCAATCAAGATGAGAGCCCTGGGAGAGAGCTGTGTTTCTCCACCCCGCCCTCCAGGGGGCACAAATCCTCAGGCTCATACCCAATGACACTGAATTTCATCGAACCAGAAAATTTGTGGTACAATAAATAGTCAGCCGGCCTATTTTTTTCTTTTGCGTATGAGCTTGTTAGACACAAACACCCTTAGTATATTCTACAGTAATCAGTATTTATTTACTCTGCAATCTCAATTAGTGACTTAGCTGACATGTTAATCAACGCAATGCTGCCCCATGAATTTTCAAAGGTGTAAATCAGGCTGTGACTCTCCCATCCACCAGCACAGCGCAGAGCGGCTAAACGCCGTCACTCCATCTCCTTCGTTGTCAGGACAACCATGTAAATTACTCTAAGCATGCCGGGTAAAGGAAACACACAAAGGCTTACAAAGCCCTCCTGGTGGATGCCCTGTCCAATATTGCCCCAGCTCCTTTCCCAGTGGGGGGGGTCATTTCCACTCAGCACTAATGCCCTGGCTGTACTGCAGTGCTTGTCGCTGGTACGCTGCACACAGCCGCGGGGTCATAAAGGCAGAGCCACCCAGAATGCCGATGGGGCACCGCATAGACAGGGGTCTCGGCTCGGCGACAGAGTCAGTGCGAGTCACCGACGAGGTGCCTCAGAGCACCGCCTCTGTCACGAGACACGTGATGCGTGTATCCGTCGTCAACCGTGGCGGGAAGACTACAACGATTCTACAGCCCCCGCCCCCCCCTCCCAGTACCCCCAAAATGCTACTGTCCCCATGCTCCAAGCCCAACACTCAGTGAGGGGGCAGAGAACATCCGGACAACATGAAATTCAGCGCTAAGGCCACAGCTTGGTCAAAATTTCCAGGTCGATATAAAACTGGGGTGTGGGGTCAGAAAAAAACAGGAAGTGGCCTCTCTTCGCCTGACAGGGAGAGAGTATGGCACCCTGAGGGCCCGTAATCAGCCCCCTCTCAGCAGTACTGGGCCAGGAGAGACCAGCCACTAATCCTAATTACAGCTGTGATGCACGGCTCCAGAGCAGCAGTAAAAATAAAGCAAACTCTTTAGCCCACGGTGGGGAGTCTGTGGCCATTAAGGGGGCCCTGACTCCGCATGGCTCTGAGGGCCTGGGTCTCTCTCACTCACGCACGCGCGCACACACAGATAGAGACAGACACACATACGCACACACACACACACACGCACGCAAGCACACCAGCTTATTCATAATAAAGGCCCCTACTGGGGGCTGGGGGACAGTGTTGAGAAGCCCAGTGAGGAGCAGATTCATTCATTTGTGCCTTATTATGAAAGCCAGAGCGATAGATTGGGTGGGGGATTCCTGAGGGGCCACGCTGGCTGGGGGCCGGGGGACAAGGGTCGGGAAAAGTGAGAATTGCACATTATAGCTTACTGGGAGGGGTCACCAGCGTTACCAGGGGGTTGGGGGCATGATCCAGGCTGAATGGAAGGGAAATAAATACCCCCCTCCCAACAAATTTTACTGCTGGCACCCCCACCCAAGTTTGACAAATATTTACCAACGTCACCCCACCTCCCACACTAAAATATACCAGTCTGGAGTGTGACATTATCAGTCTGAGACTCAGTCCCACTCTGGCCCTGCTTTTTACCCATAAGGCTGGGGGGGAGGGGCACTGGAGAAATATCACCCCAGGCTGTGCCCCCCCCCCAAAGTGCAGGAGGGACTCTAAGGGCACTTTTCCACCGCACAGAGTACTGAACATTTGGTTCTTTCCCATTTCCATTGACTTCCCATAGGGCACCAGTACCGAAGGTTCCAAACCAGCTAAGGTACTACACTGGTACTTCAATTCTGTGGGTGGGACTTGAAACAATGTCTTTGTTGATTGGTTATGCAAACAGCCTGCCTCTGAAACACAATACAACCACCATCTTAGAAAAAAAAGTTTTAAACGAAAACAAGGAGAAACGAAGTAAAATAAATAAATAAATAATAATAATTGCAATCTGGTTGGAAGAACAGTTTAATATACTTGGACAGCACTGATTTTGTTGGGGTATTATATTTGGAGTATTTATAAAGCATTATATTTGTATTTATAAAGCATTATGTTTGGGGTATTTTTCAAACAAACAGGAGTTAATGAATCTCACAAACCCATCAAGGAGAGATTTAAACAGCAAGGATGAAAATGATTATGACTGATTAAGAGAACGAATGCAGCGCTCATACAAAAGCAGCGATAAAAACAGAGATAAACTTTAAACTGATTCTTAAACATATATCAGATCATCTATAAAAAGAATAATCATTAAAATTGCAAAGCTAAGGGTTTTTTCTATGACAGAGTAAAATCCTTTAGTGAAACCTAAACTTCCTCTGCTATAATGTCCGCACAGAATCCAAGGCAAGCCTGCTCTTAATCTAGCTGACTAGCGAACGTGCATGCAACATTGGTATTAATATCGCACATCATCCAACCTTATAACACACTACAGGCATTTTTCAAATTTAGTACAAAATACCCCCTTGCGCCGTGAAGTCATTCAGCGCCGGTACCAGTTTTTACACCAGTGGAAAACCAACATCTCGAAGTACCAAACTTTTGGTGCTTTTCTGAAGTAAGCTAAAAGGTGGAAAGGTGCCCTGACAAGGGAGTGTAGCTCCCACCAGCCCCCACCCCACTGAGGCAGCGGGATATCCCCCTCTCCTCCCCAGGACTGACACCCGTAGCAATAATGCTGGCTTGCTGGCCTGGGGGGTGGGGGGTGGTCGTAGTAACGATTTATCCCTGTGCTCAACACTTTGGGCATTTAAGCACCCTATGGCCTACAGGGTCTCTGTGACACATCAGACTGTGCCAGGAGCTGCACCGTGATGTCATAAACAGGGGACGGTGGCTGGGTCCGAAAATGCATACTTACACGGTACACACTGAATTTAGTCGGAAATTTGACTGTTAAAGCTGTCCGTGCTGTATGTATAGATGAGAACAATATGCATGCACTGAGACGCATGGCGGTCGGCATCCTGAAAAAATTTCTGACCGAGCAACGTTCGCAGTGTCTGGTTGCAGTTCCGGAGGTTTTGTGGGAAAGGGGAGTGGCCAACGGATGCAGACTTCGGAACTTTGCAGAATATTATCCGGATACCGTTCCCTTACTGTCGCATCCCTCCCGAGGGCATACCGTTCCCTTACTGTCGCATCCCTCCCGAGGGCATACCGTTCCCTTACTGTCGCATCCCTCCCGAGGGCATACCGTTCCCTTACTGTCGCATCCCTCCCGAGGGCATACCGTTCCCTTACTGTCGCATCCCTCCCGAGGGCATACCGTTCCCTTACTGTCGCATCCCTCCCGAGGGCATACCGTTCCCTTACTGTCGCATCCCTCCCGAGGGCATACCGTTCCCTTACTGTCGCATCCCTCCCGAGGGCATACTGTTCACTACTGCACTATTAGCGCATTCCATTTGAATTGGGAAGTCGGAATATCTGAGTTCCTAGTCAGAAATCTCAACTGGAACACCTCCTGAAGTTGGATTTCCGACTCGGAAAGTCAGAGGAACCTCTGCACTAGAGGGCTGCATGGGAATGGGGTAAGTGGTAATGCTGCGGATGTCTGCAGAAACCGCGGGAATTCCCCCGGTATTCCCATGGAGATTGTAATAAAGTATTGTAACACCACAGTAATTGCTCATATATGCATATTCTTATATCTGCTACATTAAAAGTCCTTCTGCTCTGTTAAATTATTTGTTCTCACCCCAACACCACCGGGTGGCAGCGTCAAGTGAGTAATATAATAATTACGGTATTTAAAAGCAAATATGGGCATTTTCAATTTCACACTGTATTGTTGGTGTTCTGGGGAACGCAGGGATGGGTTTTTGTTGAGGGGGACGGGTGGGATGGGGTAGATGTTCAGGGGGGCAGATAAGGACAGGGTAGTTGCCACCCCAGCGCAGAATGCTACACTACAACCCCGACCGCCGAAGTCAATATGGCTGTGCCCCTCATCAACAGAAGTGAAATCTGTAGTTATATACTGATTATCAGCACAGACGTCTCATTAAATCGGTCGTACACACAGTACCGTCCAACCTCTATCTGTGGACATGTTGCTACAGTGGTTTTATGTGCAAAATACCTCATAATGCATTGTTATCAACTGGTATTGCTAAGAATGGCTAACAACGAACTTGGCTAAAACTGGTATTTCTAAATGGCTTTCCGACTTGCTGTATCCGGTACAACACGGTTAACTCGAGGTAAGTGGAATGCAGCATGTATTTCACCTGTCACAAAAAAACATGCATGTGATTTTTGTCACGCCCATGGTGCATGATGTACTGGACTGAGCCAGGAGCTGTGCTGTGATGTCATAAACAAGACACTCGTGTCTTACTGGACTGAAGCCCCTGCTGTGCAGTGACATCATCAATGAGCGACAAAGGGGTGGGTACCATACCTGGCGCTGGCAGGGCTGGGGGCGCTGGGCGACTCGGCCCCCAGTCGGCAGCGCTCCAGCTGGCTGGCCACGATCTGCCGCTCTTCCTCCAGCTCCCGCGTCAGCCGCTCGAACTGCAGCTCCTACGGCAAGCAGCAAGGGACAGCAGGCTTAGGAGCGCCACTCACTCAGAGCAGGTTGTGAACAAGGCACTTTTCCTCTGGCATACAGGAACTAGGCTGTACCTGAGCTGCACCGCGAAGAGGAACCAGCTACAGCTCGGTTACAGCTCACTTTGGTTTTCCATTGCAGGAGGGTCAGCTCAGTAAAGGCGTCGTTAGGTTCATGAGAACTGTGTTATGTTAGCATCAAATGCCAGGGGAAGTAGCACTCGCGTGCATAATTAGCATTACAAATCCATCCCGATCAGTTGATCTATAGTAATTTTTGTAGGACTTGTAGGAATTTTGAAGAAATGCATCGCGATGTGCAATACTACTAATAAGGAATAATATATATATTACAGAGACAGAGAGAGAGAGAGAATATACACTTATTTATTCTGATAATCCATGCACAGAAAACCAGTATCTCCCTACATTTTGACCAATCAAAAGCTCCGTTTGGTCATGCTTTCAGCCCACGCAGTGCCGGTGCGACTGGGGTACGGATCTCATACTATACATTGGATAATTGCCAGTTCATGGTATGGCTCTGGTACAGCTCAGTACTTGGTGGCAGTGAAAAAGCACCATTATTAAAGGCACTATATCGTCTGTATGATAGTGCCCCCGCCTCCCAGGGAAAGGCTTGCCATAACCATCCAAAGGGACAATGTAATCCAGGCACCCAAGAGATGCCCCGACCCCTAGAAGACTGAAATACCTGAAAAGGGACGAATGAACAAAATTAGCCTATTAGCTGTCAGCACCTTCTCTCCGATTGGCTGTACTGAAAGGGGAATCACCATATTCTCATCGATGAATTTAAACATGACAGTTTTAACAACCGTATATTTACGGTCATATTCTTCCCCGAAGATGACGGCATACAGAAGCGGCACACGACCGGAAAGGATGCTTTAGTCTCAGCATGGGATACTCTCGATCCGCTTCTGCAAACATGCATCCTTTCCTTGGGGATGCGAGCATCTGTACGGCACTGGAAATACAGCAGGAAAACGCATGGAATCACACCCTGCAAGTACGCGGGGGGCGGCGGGGGGGGGGACAATTACGCCCTTAAATGAAGTACCATTTCATTAGGAGATTAGAGACAATCACTGCAGGAATTCTGACTCATCCGTCATTTTGTAACAGAGCAGGGAAGGACAGAAAGGCTTTGGCGGCCCGTACTGAACCCGGGTGCGACCCGCTGGGACCCACAGCGCCGCGTAGCTCGAGATGACGGCCAAGGGGTCGCTCTGTGCGATGCCTCAGGACCCGACAGGAATGGAAGCCTCTGAATTAGCGGTAAGGCTGGCATCATTAAAAATCATCCAAAAGACATAAATGTCGAGAACAGAGTCACTCTGCTGCATAGGGGGACAGACTGTTCGCAGGAAACCAAAAGGAGGATAGCCCTGTCGTGACAGGAGCGGCTTGCAGAACCTCCGGGAAGTGCCCGCCTCCCACGCGTGAGCCTGACACACGCCCGCAAGGACCGGCCCCTCCCGGCAGGCTCCCTGTAATCTGTGGCATCCATCCCAGACGGGGGCCTGGGAGCCGCAGCGGAACGCGGAACGCGGAACGCAACGGATCCCAGAGAGACAGTGTGGGGAGAGGGACTTACTGCACAGAAGAAGCAGGGCCCTGACAGGGCAGTGGGGGCTTAGCCACAGGACCCCCCCTCCCCGAACTGGCCTTTTATTAAAAAACTGGGGGGGGGTAATAAGGCCAATGAGCTGTTACGCTGAGACACACCAGGAGACTGGTGTGTGAAGGCAGAGCTTACCGGCATGTAAAGACAGCCCACCCCCGGGGGGCACTGAGCGCATGGCACGCTCACGTCTGCGTTGCCGTGGTGAAGTGCACAGAGAGGAGCGTCTGCCCAGCACAGGGACAGGCCGCTGACAGACACACAGACACTCTCACACAGACAGATACTCTCACACAGACAGACACACAGATACTCTCACACAGAAAGGCACACAGATACTCTCACACAGAAAGGCACACAGATACTCTCACACAGAAAGGCACACAGATACTCTCACACAGACAGGCACACAGATACTCTCACACAGACAGACACACAGATACTCTCACACAGACAGACACACAGATACTCTCACACAGACAGACACACAGATACTCTCACACAGACAGACACACAGATACTCTCACACAGACAGACACACAGATACTCTCACACAGATACTCTCACACAGATACTCTCACACAGATACTCTCACACAGATACTCTCACACAGATACTCTCACACAGATACTCTCACACAGATACTCTCACACAGACAGATACACAGATACTCTCACACAGACAGTCCCTCATCTAATCCTCCGTACTGAAAACCGAGCATGTCCCAACCACACCCCCACCCCCCCCAAAAAAGGGAACCCTTATTCAGCAGCAAATAGGGGGATTAAAGCCACACAGACGCACCGGCTGGGGGGGGGGGGGGGTCAAGGCTGGCTTGTGGGTTTGCAGCATGACAAAAGTTCCTCCGTCGATGCTTTGCAGACTTGACGACTTTAAAATCTTACTAAAGCTTTTTCTTTGAGGGGGAGGGGGCACCCAGGCTTGGGGCGGGGGGCTCAGATGGCTGAGGGACATCCCAGAACCCATCAGGGACAGAACCAGGATGGTGCCGCAGCTCGAAGCTCAGAAGGGACAGAAGACAGAATTTTTTCCTTTTTAATGCCTTTCTTTTAAAGAAACCCAAACGGCCCTCTGCGAGACACCCCCCTCCCCAATATCAAACAGAAACAATAAACCAAGCCCACAGAAAAAGGACCCCCCCCCCCCCCACCCCACCCCCACCTCGCAGAGGGTGATATGTGGAGGATAAATGTCTAACTCTTGGGACACCCCCCAACCAACCAAACATGGGCGGGATGCTGCCACCTTTGCTTGTGCTGTGAAACTCCTCCCAAGCTTGTCGGAAGCCCCCCCCCCTCCGTTTGGACACAGCGCCATGCTTTCTGTCCTAGACCAACACCCATTACCCAGGATACAGCCCGGGATTTACGTGGGGTGCAAGCCCCCCCCCCCCCCCCCCGACAGGCTATGTAAAGAGCAGAGATGCTAACTGGTTCACAGCTGAGAGCTGATATACTTTCTCGGAGAAAATGGGGTGTTTTTGTTAGGTGGCCCGCCCCCTACTGGAGGGTAGGGGAGGCAGCACACAGATTTCCTTTTTTTCCCCTTAAATGGACCCATCCACAATGGAGCCACATCACACCTGTGAAGTACTCATACGGGATGGGGGGGGGGGGGGGGGGGCGGGTGAGCTTCTTCTGCCAGGTCAGTAGGAATGTTGGTCCAGACTCAGCTGGGGCAGAAGGCAGGAAGCACCAAAGTGGTCAGACGTGGATGATTTTGGGGTGGGGGGGGGGGGGGGGGGGTTGAAGCTTTTATAAAGGGCTCACAGTAGCAGACAGGAAGCGAGATAATCCAGAGGAACAGCGTCCCGGGACCCGGCGGGAGAGGGGCCATCTCTCGGTGGGGAGGAAAGGTCAAACCCCCCTGACCTTTATCTCGTTGCCCAGCCAGCTGACTTAATCCCGAAGGAGGAGAGGATGCCCAGATGTGGGCGGACACGCTGCGAGTGGCGGGGGACAGGCAGCGCCCTCCAGTGGCAGCATGGCGACAGCACGCTCCAGGAGCTTCAGCATAAACATGCTGCGAGACCATTAGTGGGGGAACTGAAGCAGAGAGTCTCTACATCACTGGGGGGCTCTGCATGCTCAAGGAAAAAAACAGAGTCCCCAAACACTCTGACAGGGCTGCTCTCCGCACGCACAGACACACACACACACACACACACAGACACACGCACAGACACACACACACACACAGACACACACACACAGAGACACACACACACAGAGACACACACACACAGAGACACACACACAGACACACACACACAGACACAGACAGACACAGACGCACAGACACACACACACACAGACACACACACACACACACAGACACACACACACACACACACACACACACACACACATACACACACATTCAGCTCTGCGTGTCCCAGCACTCATGCCCCCACCTGTTCCTCCCCACCCCTTGAACCCTCAGACTCCCTAATGAAACTGAATATGACTCCAGTTCTGCTGGATGTCCTAAACCAGGCGTGACTCCGGTGGGGGTTGTGTGAGACACCGGCACCTGTGAAGGGGGGTGGATCCGGGGTCTGGGGCAGAAGCCAGCTGCCTTTCCACCCCATTAACCCTAAAAAGGTGCAAGCAGCCCCCCCCCAAACACCTGAGAGCCACACCCACAAACCAACAGCCTGTAAATCCCACAATCTGCCAAAATCTATACAGGTCATTGGGTGGGGCAGAGCAAGAAGGAGCAGCTCGCAGCCTGGGAAACAGGGCGGGGGGGCAGGGGGCCGACTCCATGACCCTTTGCGGAGCCCTACCTCTCGTGGCCAGAAGGGGGCGTTTTTGCATTGAATCTGCCTGTCAAGTGACCTCAGGACAACCTCAACCTTCTCAACATCTTCCCTGGGGGGGTGAGTAAAAGGTCACCATTATTCATGAGGAAGGTGCTTAGCCTGGACGCTGTGCCGCGACAGCGCCCCACGCTGGCCAGTCGGTCCCTGTGACGCAGGCACATCCCGGCAGGTGCCGCTGAAGCAGACAGCTGATCTTTGGGACGGGATCAGTAAGCAACTGCCTGAATAATGGAGGCGGGGACTGAATCAAGCACATTAGGATCCAGATTCACAGTCGCCAGGGGCAGGCGAGACCCCATAAAGCGATGGTGCACTCATGCCGTTCATTCGTTCGTCTTTTTTGAATGTTAAGGTGCCAAAGACGCTCTCTTAGTGGGATATTATGAGACTATTTTTTGATTCAGCCAGAGGCAGACCAAGCTCTGATGGCCTCAGTGTCCATTAATACACTCACACTCACACAGACACACAGACAGATACACAGACACTCTCACACAGACAGACAAATAATCTCATATACTGAGACACAGACACACACAGTATGATCGCGCGCACACACACACACACACACACACACACACACGCACACACACACACACTCACACACACACACACACAGAGACACACTCGCACGCCGTCACTCAGCCGCTCCCCAAAGCACAGCAGTACTTCCCCCTCCCACGCGGCCGGAAAGCCCGCTGTACCTGGCATAGACTCAGCCCTGGAAAAAAATTGCGGGAAAGCTTCAGATTCTGATATACCCAGCGAGTGTGAGTGTGAGTGTGTGTGTGTGTGTGTGTGTGGGGGGGGGGGGGGGGCGGTTTAAGAACCAAACCGCTTATCACCTGCTTTCATCTTCTTTGTCACTAATGTAATGGGGAAAATGTAATCTCCCACCCAGCGCGGGATGCAGCAGCCCCCTGGTGTGTTGTAACGCAGCAGTGCATTAAAGCAGCAGTGCATTAAAGCAGCATTGCATTAAAGCAGCATTGCATTAAAGCAGCAGTGCATTAAAGCAGCAGTGCAGTAACATACACCTTGCAACAGGACTGCGCAGAGCCACAGTGTCAGCCGGCGTGATGCATTTTCACTCCTACAAGCGATCAGAATTATTTTAAGCAAATAAATATTGACTCCAAAGTATTTAGGACGTAAGATGAATGCTGAATTCTGGGGCGGGGCTCTCTGGACCCGTCCCTCGCTGCCCCCCTTCACAGGCCTATGAAATCCACTGGGCTATAAACACCCCCCTCCCCAACCCACCAGCAGGTGGGCTGACCTCCAAGCGGCAGCGACCCTTCTCAAGTTGTTTAGCTTTTTAAAGGCAAGTAAGTGTTTGTAGCTGGGGGTGGGAGGGCCGCCCAGAGCCCGCTTCAAGGGAAGTGACATCAGCATCAGCGGGTGACGTCCTGCAAAGGCGCGCTCTCTCTCTCTCTCTCTCTCTCTCTCTCTCTTTCTTTTTTCAGAGAAAATTATACTTTTTTATAGTACATCATGCAGCCCCCCCCCCATCTGTCCATATACCCGGTAGATTAAAATCACACACGACGGCTCCAGCACAGTGATTGGACATCGGGTTGTCATGGCGATGAGCCACGTTAATCCAAACCCGAGCTGATATGACAGGGACATGAACGAGGAGGAGGACAACTTCATTGAAACACAGAGTGGAGACAGGGGGAGGGAGGGGGGGGGGGCACAGGCGACGGTGGCGGCGGTGGCGAGGGTGGGGGGGCAGTACCTGCTCCTTCACGGATGCCAGGAGGATGCTGGCGGTGCCACCGGGCTCCATGGTGCGGCCGGGGGGTCCCTCAGGCGATGGCGATGGCGGCAGCAGCCCCTCCTCCGCGGCGGGGGTCTGCTCGGGGCCGGGCATCCCGCCTGCATGGGGGGGGGGGGGGGGGGACACACACTCAGCATTACAGTCACCAAGGGCCATGCTGAAGATTATGGGAATATAAAGGCTGAAGATATGGGACCTGGCGCGGCCAGTGGGCTTAACTGGACTCTGGGGATGATAACATATCAAACAAGGAGTGATGTACCAAACTCCCCCGGACAGAACGGAGCGCAGTGCCCCTGCTGCCCCCCGCTGCTCCCGCTGCCCCCGCTGACCTCCTGACAAAAGCGGGCGGATTTAATCTGCCCGAGTCCAGCTGCCCAGACATGCTACACAAATCCTCTTAGGTGGCGTGGCGAGAGGTGGCGGAGGCGGGAGGTGGCGTGGCGAGAGGTGGCGGAGGCGGGAGGTGGCGTGGCGAGAGGTGGCGTGGCGAGAGGTGGCGGAGGCGGGAGGTGGCGAAGGCGGGAGGTGGCGTGGCGGGAGGTGGCGGAGGCGGGAGGTGGCGGAGGCGGGAGGTGGCGAAGGCGGGAGGTGGCGTGGCGGGAGGTGGCGGAGGCGGGAGGTGGCGTGGCGGGAGGTGGCGTGGCGGGAGGTGGCGTGGCGAGAGGTGGCGAAGGCGGGAGGTGGCGAAGGCGGGAGGTGGCGTGGCGGGAGGTGGCGTGGCGGGAGGTGGCGAAGGCGGGAGGTGGCGTGGCGGGAGGTGGCGTGGCGGGAGGTGGCGTGGCGGGAGGTGGCGTGGCGAGAGGTGGCGTGGCGAGAGGTGGCGAAGGCGGGAGGTGGCGTGGCGGGAGGTGGCGTGGCGGGAGGTGGCGTGGCGGGAGGCGGCGTGACGAGAGGAGGCGTGGCGGGAGGTGGCGAAGGCGGGAGGTGGCGAAGGCGGGAGGTGGCAGAGGCGGGAGGTGGCAGAGGCGGGAGGTGGCGTGGCGGGAGGTGGCGGTGGCGGGAGGTGGCGGAGGCGGGAGGTGGCGTGGCGGGAGGTGGCGTGGCGGGAGGTGGCGTGGCGGGAGGTGGCGTGGCGGGCTCCACGGCACCGTGAAGCAGCGAGCTAGGCCTAGGCGAGGTATTCAAAGCCAAACAACGGATAGCAGGGTGGGCCAAAAAGCACAGACACGCTAATTAAGGACTGGGCTTCATTAATACACCACGGGAAGATGTGTAAATGCCCGCCGTGTGTTTTCTTAATCTCTTTATGAGTTTCGATAAATGGAAACTTACAGCAGAGTGGCTCTCATTGCTATGTTTTAAACACACACACATGCACCAACACACATGCCCCCCCCACCCCCCCCAAAAGGGTGGTTATTTACTTAACGCCCCCACCCTCCACTCCAAACCTCACAGTCAGGGAACAAGGCAGTGAAACCACTGGGCCGCATTAACGGCTGCGGCGTGATGAAAGCAGCCGCGCATTACAGCGCGCATTCCAACACCCTCGGGACGCTGAAACGCGCCTCTGAACTGGGATCGGAGTCTGGCGTAATAAAGCGCTCAGGTGTTCGCCAGACCTCTCACAAACCTCGGGAATCTTTTCCAAATGGAGCCACATGGGAGCAGATTTATTGGGAATTTTGTCCCATTTCTCGGGTGAGGGTGGGGCCAACAGAGCACTAAAAACCCCACCCAGCGAAGGGGAAGAAGCAGGGGCTATCCGTTATCACTGTCGGCGCCGCAGCCAGACCAGGGAGGAAAATCGAGGGAGAGCACGCCTTTTTATAAATCACACAGACCAGGGGACAGCCGGAATCAAACCAGCCCAGATAAGGGCATCCAGCCCCCATGCGGAGAGAGCCAGCACACCCCAGGAAGATGAACAAGGCCATATTTGCCGAAACACCAGAGGTCACCGCAGAGAAGAGCCACACTGCCCCCCCCCCCCTCAAACACAGCGTCCAGTCATTGACTACCCCCCCTCCAAACCAGTCGAGGCCGTTAACCACGGTTTTTAGTCATCCACAGGAAGTGGGATTGCGACAGAGACCACAAATGGGAGTGCTAAGGAATGCAACCAGGGGATGCGGGCAGGGCATGCTGGGGGTGCGGGGAGACAGGACTGGTGATAAAATCCCCTGAGATGTCCCTGTGCGGCAGTAACATAGGTTGAAACATCTAGCACGACGTCTTCGGAGTTCCATGGAAGCTCATCCGTGCCGCTTGCTCGCACAAGGACATCAGCCCTGAAGAACCGTTTCCTGCCTCCACCATCAGAGGAGGAACCGAACTGCACCATCATCCCACTGGGGCGGTGAGTGACTGCGTATTTCCTCGGCATCCGGCGACACTCCCCGCCCCCCCCGTCACAGGTGGGCAGCCCAGCCTATCAGATCCCATTTCAGCACAGATATTAGAAGTGAGAGCTGTCTGCTGCAGATACAGCCCAGACGGGCGCCATGTTTACAACACATGCTGTAAACAGATACTCTGAGCTGGAGAATGATTTACAGCTTTCCTGATTGGCAATTAGGGGGACGGCATCCACCCCCCTGGGGGGTGAGCTCAGTGCCAGGCCCACACCGGCCTTATTACACCCGATGACGGGTTGTTTGACGGGGTGGTGGGGGGGGTTTAGCCTGATTAGCAGACTGGCTGTATCCTACCCGCAGCCTGGGTCCATGGAGAGCGGGGCGTACGGGTCACGATCCCCCCGGACAATGCACACCCATCTTTATTTTACACTTAAAGTTTGCCTGAATGAACAAAAAGACCAATGAAAATAGTAAATGAACAAAATGGCCCCTGACAGTGATGAACTGCACCCCTCCCGATCAAAGCAGCCTCATTAAACATGCACTGCATGGTGGTGGTGGTGGTGGGGGGGGCTCATTATTCAGGACTCCATATACTACCCGCCTGTGGGTGTGGCCAGTGAACCCTCCACCGCCATCACCTGACCCGTCTGTCGCAAGAACAGCCCCGCCCACCAAAGTACCACCATGACGACCCGGGTGTCCCATAACGTGCCAAAGTACCACCATGACGACCCGGGTGTCCCATAACGTGCCAAAGTACCACCATGACGACCCGGGTGTCCCATAACGTGCCAAAGTACCACCATGACGACCCGGGTGTCCCATAACGTGCCAAAGTACCACCATGACGACCCGGGTGTCCCATAACGTGCCAAAGTACCACCATGACGACCCGGGTGTCCCATAACGTGCCAAAGTACCACCATGACGACCCGGGTGTCCCATAACGTGCCAAAGTACCACCATGACGACCCGGGTGTCCCATAACGTGCCAAAGTACCACCATGACGACCCGGGTGTCCCATAACGTGCCAAAGTACCACGCAACAAGCCCCACAGCCTCATAGTCCATGTCCCCTCCCCAGAAGCTCACAGAACCACTACACCCAAATGGGCATCTCTCTGAGCTTCAGCAGACCCCTAACCCCCCCCCCCCCCCAAGCTCTGTCATTTTCCATCGCCTCACCGCAACGATAAGCCCAGGGAGGAGGCCTGGTTCCATCCATCCATCACCGCTTATCGAGGGGCACAGTGCAGCGAGCCTGGAACCCACCCCAGGAAGCACAGGACACACACACACACACACACACACACACACACACACACACACACCCCTACTGTCACTGTCATTATAGCTACTGTGTCTAATATTCATCAGCATTAGTATCTTCCAGCACGCCACCATTTCTGTGATGTTAATGTCACAGTGACCAGTCGGTTATCCAGGTCAGCCCCGTGACGGTCACTATTTTATACTTCCTGGCAGACGGTTAACGCCACGGTTGGCATCGTCCTAGCTCGTGCTCCCGGCCACAGGGCCGCGCATGCAGAGACGTCGCGTGACATTTATGGAGCCTGCAGGCCGTGCGCACGCCTCGCTGTCCTGTGCCGTCACTGCACACAGACATAGGATAAGACGTTGCCGTAAATATACACTGTTAAAATCACAGACACTGAGGAAAAACCTCAAACTTCCAAAAATGTGGCCCGTGGGAAGCTGCGGACTGCTGCAGAAGTAACACAGCGCAGTAGGACAGGGTGTAATGTAAACGCTGAGCATGAAAGAAGGTTCCAGAAACGTTAGTGTTCCTCAGTCTGGTGGAGCAGAAGGGTGACTGCTAATCCAACCAGTTATCAGGCCTCAATTACACCAGCAGCTCCAGAAAGCACCATCAGCAAACTCACAGTCTGCAAGCTCACAGACAGGACGATGACCTCTGACTCATAAAACCTTGTAGTCGGAGGTCATGAAGACAAAGAGCATATATGAGCAAGACCCCAGAGAGCGGCGTCCAGACCGGTGGGCAGCGTTGAGGCGTTTATCATGTCCTGCCACACTGGTTGGGTTACAGCAAACATCACACCGGAGACAGCAGCCACCTTTCATCACTCCACACCCAATGCCAATAATACTGTAATTACGTTGCTCGTTTCCACAATTATCGCATTACTGGCTGCGAGCGGAGGCTGAAAGCAGAGCTGCGACGAGAGGCAGGGCAGATGTGAGGGCGCGGGTAACACACCAGTGCCTTTGATGTCTGCTCAGCACCGCTAACGGCACACTTTCCGGTCCCTTTCTAGCCAGGACAGGACAGACATGGGGGACAGTCGGTGTGAACCCCTCCCCCCATCACTATAGATGCTGATTTCCACGCTGCAGTAAAACCTGCAGACACTTTCCGCTGCGAATCCGTCAGAGTCCATCCTAAATCCACTTGAACCCAACCGGTGCAGATGTTTCCAAATTCAGACTGTAAGCGGTAAATCCCGAGAGCGGCGTCGGCCGCAACGTCGCAGCTGTGACCCAAGCCCGTTAGGGTGCCGCTGTGACACGTAGAGGCGCCCAGGTTGCCTTCTGAGCATGGGACGGCCCTCAAACAACTCGGAATGAAAGTCATGCTCAGCCTCTCTGCATTATAACTGCTGTCCGCACCATTACCACAGCGGCACTGGCAAAATACCAGCAATAGTGCATTAAAAAATGCATTAAAAGTCATTTTAGCTCCTTCTTTAAACACTTTAAGTGCAGAGAGTACAGCGGGATCAGAACCCAGAACCTACCGGCGTCCACACTGTGCCACCTAACTCAGCGATGCCACTAAAGAGTGATGGACCCATAACCAGAGCAGTTTGTCACACCTGAAGGAAGGAGGGTCCGTTACCCTCATGGCGCACGTTTCACCATCTTCAATGGGTTCTGGACTCCCTATCTAGCAAATTTCAAGTTTAGCTTAAACAGCATTTTGGGTTCTGATGAGCTGGTTGTGGTCCGATCGAGCAGGCAAGCAAACAAGCCAGCACACATAGACAGACAAAATGGTGCAGCAATGTAGACATGTTGACTGATGCCAATAACCGATATCAGACATTAGCACAGTGAAATGGGGTGGAAAAATGCATTCATGCATCTAGATGAATCGATTATCAACGTGGCAATAAACTTCCTCGATCTGTAAAATAACCTTTTGGCATCAAAATAAAGATAGGTGCTGCAGACAGACGTGGAAAGTATCTGTACTGGCTCGCGAATTTCCGAAACATAGGATGACAAAGGAAGGTTCCTTAATATTAATAAAGGGAACACAGCCTGAAGATCTTTGAGCTACGATGCTTTTGGGAAACTTGGCCCTGTTTCGCAGCACATAACACTCCCAATCCTTCATGTGTAATGATGAAAATTAATGCTCTCAGACTATACTTTCTTAGGATTGCCTCAATTGTGTGTACTTAAGTTCCCAGGATAATACTTCAGTGGATCTCCAGATCTTGCCCTCAGGGCTGGTACTCTGAGACCTATTATAAGCGGCGAAGAAGCCGAGGCATTCCCGCTCCCTCCGCTACGGAAACATGGTTCATCTTCCAATACAATTACCTCCATTATTTTGGTAGTAACGTCTTCAGCTCTGGTGCTGCAAATTTCGAATACTGATAAAAGTTTAAATATATCGGCCGACAATATCAACCAAGACTCACACATTGGACCGATGTCGATATCTTGATTATTTTAACGAACATCAGCAGTATATTGTGCATCTTTAACACACATACATGAACACAGGCACACACTCACACACCAGTGCTGGGTCACAGCATATCGATATTATATCATGCATGCATAATAATCACCAGGGCTTCCGATGACAGGCAAAACATTTGGCCGGACACCAGCTTTTTGGTACTATATGGACGTGTATGTACGCCCACAATTTGGTAAGCAGATTAGTAGCACAGCCAAAATTTTAATGAGATGCGTTTTGTGACACCAAAAAGTTAGTAATCTGTATAAACCTGGAGTATCTTTATGTTTATTAATTCGGTTAACGGAGCATGCCACATAGTGCTGTTTTGGTATACTATGGTTTGGTATACTTCAGTGTGATATGCACTGTAGCGAGGCACACCACATAATACTGTTTTGGTATACTATGGTTTGGTATACTTCAGTGCGATATGCACTGCAGCGGAGCACATCACATTATACTGTTTTGGTATACTATGGTTTGGTATACTTCAGTGCGATATGCACTGTAGCGGAGCACATCACATTATACTGTTTTGGTATACTATGGTTTGGTATACTTCAGTGCGATATGCACTGTAGCGGAGCACATCACATTATACTGTTTTGGTATACTATGGTTTGGTATACTTCAGTGCGGTATGCACTGTAGCGGGGCACACCACATAATACTGTTTTGGTATACTATGGTTTGGTATACTTCAGTGTGATATGCACTGTAGCGAGGCACATCACATAATACTGTTTTGGTATACTATGGTTTGGTATACTTCAGTGCGATATGCACTGCAGCGGAGCACATCACATTATACTGTTTTGGTATACTATGGTTTGGTATACTTCAGTGCGATATGCACTGCAGCGGAGCACATCACATTATACTGTTTTGGTATACTATGGTTTGGTATACTTCAGTGCGATATGCACTGTAGCGGAGCACATCACATTATACTGTTTTGGTATACTATGGTTTGGTATACTTCAGTGCGGTATGCACTGTAGCGGGGCACACCACATAATACTGTTTTGGTATACTATGGTTTGGTATACTTCAGTGTGATATGCACTGTAGCGAGGCACACCACATAATACTGTTTTGGTATACTATAGTTTGGTATACTTCAGTGCGGTATGCACTGTAGCGGGGCACACCACATAATACTGTTTTGGTATACTATGGTTTGGTATACTTCAGTGCGACATGCACTATAGCGGGGCACACTACATAATACTGTTTTGGTATACTATGGTTTGGTATACTTCAGTGCGATATGCAGTGAGTGGCAGTGAAGAAAGGGACAGCTCAGCAGCGACGACATCTTTTAAAAGAGGAGGGAAGACGTTGGGGGTGTGGTTGTACTTTTTGCAGATGAAAATCTGACATTTGTTAAACGATGGATATGGTGAATTTATACGGATTACTAACTTTGGGGCGTCATAAAAGGCCTCATTAATATTTTAGCAGTACTACTAATCCGCTTAAATTGTAGGCATAAACGTACGTATTATAAACGTATAATATCGATATATCGCCCAGCCCTCACACACACACATACACAGTGTCACACACACAGACAAGAGCTAAATATGACTGAGCTACAGACATACACAACTTGTACAATTTCTCTTTACATTGTTTCTTTTCACCCATCCATCCATCTTTGGTGACTGGGGCGAGGCTGAATCCCATCCCAGTCTGCACTGGCCATTAGGGCTCTTCGACACGACCAAAATCTCATATCCCGATAATGACATATATATACTTATATTTTATTTTATATATATTTATAGATTTTTTTCCTACAGATCAGCTGCGGTATGAATTAGATAAAAATCTGCAAATAAAAGGAAGCATTGTCATACATGAAATGCGATCTACAAACAGAAAGTAAGTGATACACAAATATGCTAAACCCTTCTCACGTGTACAAATTGCTCCGTATTCTTGTAGATATAATTTTACACAACAGAAATAAAAATACAAATTTTTGGACAGTTATGTATTTGTGATTTTTTTCCCTCTACAGATCAGCTGCGGTATACGGAGCCCCTACAAGGTCTGGCTTGGAAAATATTTTTTTTTGCGTTCCCTCAAAATACTTTTCCATTACTACTAACTATGCCATGTCCGTTTAAAGTACAAAAGAAAAAATTATCAAACTAATAACCTAAACAATGTGGACATGTCCCGTTAAGTGTGCTTTAAGCATTAAACTATAGGGGATTGCGCTGCTTAGAGTTCTTGGGGGGGGTGGTGGTTATTAAATTATCCATCATATCCAACAGGTGTGGGTGAGTGAGATAACGCCCCAGCTCTTCCCACAGATGATTCATGGAGGGACGGCAGAATTATTGCCCCTGGGGGCACCGTGTCCCGGCATTAATCACACGTGTGCCACGGGCCGCCCTCTCCGGGCCTAACCCGACATTAACGTATCATTTGGGGCATGGAGCCGTTCCCGGCGCGCTGGAACCCATAACACAGCAGAAAGCAGAACCAGCTCAGGTTCCCCGTTACGTTTTTCCCCGCGTCGGCCTTTAGTTTGGGCTGCGTGTTTAAGGATTTACACCCCTCCCCCCCCAACTCCCCGTCGCCCATCAGGGGGGCAGATTATCCGCACGTATACCAGGAACTTGCAGCTGGGAGCATGCCTGTGAGGGGGGAGAGGGCTGATATGAAATTGGGGGGGGGGGGGGGGGGCATTGGAGAGTCCTGAGCTCCCGGAAGAACAAAAAACCAGCAGCAGGAACACGGGTCGTGAGCCGGCGGGTGGGGGGGCACCACCATTCACTGACTACCAACACGCGTGACTTAAGCGTGCAACAGCCCACAGTGACCACGTCTCCGCCAGTCAGCACCTTGTCACGTCTTCACAACAGCCAATATTATTTTTTTGTTATTCTAACACGGTGGCAGCCATCCGACGGGAGCGTTCTCGGCCGGGATTGGGCGGCCGGCGCCGGCGCTCGGAGGAGCCCCTCGGTCTGTGCCACGAGCGACAGATGGCCAACGAGCGGCTCTGCTGCTCACGCTGGTCCTGCACCAGATCGGCGTGACCGCGGTGGGGGCTCTCTCGCCATGCTTAAAAAAAGAAAGAGAAAAATAGGCTCCGGCTAAAGAACCGGCATCTGAGGGCCCAGATCCAGGCAAAAAGACGGCTTGGGGGCCCACGCACTCAAACACACCGTGACTGCGTCGAGACCGCGTCGTGACCGTAACGCGACCGCTCGACTCCGTCACGGACGGAAGCACGCGTGATTCACCTTTACGTCGAATTAGCAAAGGGAGGGACGCTGAGAATCACACCATATGTCTGTCCTTCCTGTTACGGACATACACACTAAAGCATGGTCAGCTGAAGCCGGCAAAGATGCCCTAGTGACCCCCCCCCCCCGGAGGGTATGGGGGGTACAAGGCAGATTGATGGTTATTATTTGATTGCATGATAGACTTGTATTTCCATCCAAAAACCAACCCAGTGTCAAAACATAATTTATTACAAGCACTGAGAAAATGGCTAAATTATGTATAGCCCAAAAATTGCTGTGTTTCTGTAGATGCATCCAACCATGCGGTATAAAAACCACAAACAGACTCCAGGGGATTTAAAAAAAGAAAAGAAAAATCTTTTCAAGCTCTTTTTTGAGAAAAACTTATGTTATGACTTCATTGCTGGTTAATTATGGGAAAAGGCTGGCAAATCTCCCCAAAGCAAATCTACCTACAGCACAAACTTAAAAAATGTAAATACAATGGAAAAACGGTGGCAGGGTGCAAGGCGGCGTCCCTGAGGGGTAACACTCCCCAGTGCGGGTCCCAGCCGCCAGCTCGCATCCAAAGTGACGTGGCTGAAGCGCGTTCCTGGGGGCGCCTGCTGCAATACCAGACCACCACACTTCCTAAAGGGAGGCCCGAAAGCAGAGCGAAATTACAGCCCGGCAGCGGGGCAAAATGCAAAGCAGATGGCAGCGGCGCGGATCACCAGGGTGCTCGCTGGAAACATCCTGCTTTCACTTAAAGCACGCCGCTGGGGACGGTCCTTCTCTCACTCGTAAAGGCGGCGTTTTAAAAATAAACGCCGATTAAGAAGCTCCTTAACATCCCAGAGGAGCCCGTAACATGAAGCAGCTTCCACCAGGAAGCCCACATTATTATTTGCGAGTGTTATTTTCTTTTTCCTCAAAGCAGACAAAACCTGTTTAATGAGCACGTTTTACATGTTACCTCTGATTCCACGTGGTCGGGATCCAGTTCACTTCCTTGCGGGGAAATTCAGTCGCACGGTTCGAGCGGGGATCCGAGCGGAAAACCCCCGCAGACGGAAACATGCGAGGGACTTGACGCCGGTACCAGACAGCCGGGAAATTCTGCCGGAACTTTCGGTTATCTGCCTCCGAATGGATGAGTAAATTGGGCTCGGAGTGACCAGACAGTGACAGGGGGAGGAGTGTCCGCTACTCAGCCAATACACCGGACGAGGCCTGACCCATAGTGCTGGGCATGAGAAACGCTGCTAAAATAGCTGAAAACTGGGGCTGACGACACCATCCAAAGGACAGAAACAACCGTGGCTCCGGGTTGCAGGCTGTTGGGACACAGGAGGGGCACACGGGGCGGGGGGGGGGGGGGGGGGGAGGGGCTCACAGCCAAACAGCTTTGGACAGACCCCTTAAATATAAACAGAGTTTGGGGTCAAACGGAACAGCAGCGGGAAAAGCCCCGCCCGCAAGCCGATCTGGAGAGCTGAAAGTAAATATTGTGTGTGTGGGTGGGGGTGGAGAAAAGCCGGGGCTTTTGGCTGACCCAGACAATGTGCCGTTCACCCAGCTCTCACCCCCCTGCAAACACACACACAGGGCAGATTCAGAGCTCACTATTCACTGAAGACTGCAGCCTGGGGGCAACAGAGGGTACCATGCACCGCCTCAGTATGCCCGTCTGCACATCCGCCTGTCTGCCTGCCTTTCTGCCTGTGTGTCTGTCCGTCTGCCTGTCTGCCTGCCTGTCCGTCTGCCTCTCTGCCTGTGTGTCTGTCTGTCTGCCTGCCTCTCTGCCTGTGTGTCTGTCTGTCTGCCTCTCTACCTGTGTGTCTGTCTGCCTCTCTGCCTGTGTGTCTGTCTGTCTGTTTGCCTCTCTACCTGTGTGTGTCTGTCTGTCTGTTTGCCTGTCTGTCTGTCTGCCTGCGTCTGTCTGTCTGTCTGCACAGAAGCCGCCGCCAGTCGCTACATCAGCCCTGGCTCCCCGGACTGGGAAACCCAGGAGGTCCCGTCCCGCCCCGCTAGGAAAAGCACACTGATGGCCGTCAGCTGCCAGGAGGATGGGCGAGCGGTAATGAGCGTCACGGGTCCCCCTCCCCCTTCCCGGGGCCGGCGTGAGTAATGGGGAACATGGGCACACCCTGCCTGGGCCCGGTGCCACAGTGCGCCTCCAATGATCAGCTGTTAACCGCAGAGCCAGACCCACCGCGGCGTAAATCACATGATCCGTAATGGACTGAGAAGCGAGGGAGTGGATAACTACCTAGAGCTAAGGGGCAAATAGTCCCCCCAGAGTGTGCACAGACTTCAGTCACTCGTGGCCACCGGGCGACTTTCTAAACTTCAGCTTTTTTTAATGAGACGTCTATGACAGAACACAAAAGGGGAAGGTGGAGGTGAGTTAATCAAAGGCGTTTCACTGCTGCTCTGATCCTGCAAGATCTAAGACCCATCTAGTTCAGAAAGCATCCCCCAACGTCATCTTGCACCCCCACCCTTCCGGAAACAATGCACTGACTCCAGAAGGAGCCAGAAAAGTTTACCAAATGCTTGCCTGGAAGCTAGAAGCCATAAATATTCACCAAGACTAGCAAGTCTGGCCTGGGGAAACTTAAATGGCCTTAATAACGGAGGCTTAGCAGTACTATCATGCAAGCCTGGAGGGGGGTCTTCCTGGTGCTTAACAAATGCTTCCTGGTGACACACAAACATCTTGCACATTCTTAACACTCAGTCAAACCTCTCTGCCATACTGACAGCAAGGATCCGGTTCACAAACTGAGCTCTTGGCAGCCAAGGCAGCTGTCGACAGAGTTAAACCGGGGTGACGGAGGACTGGCCCGTCCTCTGGTCTCCAAGAGCTTTTAGGTTTATTGATTTTAGAGAAGCATCAATCGCTGGAGAATGGAGGACAGAATTGGAGCATTTAACCACAGACACGCATGTGATGAGTCCCTTTGATATGCCATTGACCCACCTCCTGCTACAGGACCAAAAATCATGAGCTCCACACACTCCACACACAGTCTTAAATTGTCTCACACAATCTTGTGTAGTGGAACTGGGAATCCCAACCACCAAAGGAGAGCAGATGAACAGTACAGAATGTGTCAGGATGCAGAAAGGAAGCATTGAGCAAGTTTATTTATCATTATTTTAAAAAATTCCACCATATAGTGTAAGGCCTAGGGCAAATCAATGCTCACTTAGCTCATTACTGCACTAATCAGTGATACAACACAATGCCTACATGGTATTTTTTGCCATGTAATGCATCGCTAACACGTTACCAGATGTATACACGTAAATCATACCGGTGCAGCTAATGACACTTCGTGTCCAGTCGAGGTTCAGCCAATGTGCAAGTGCAAAATTCAGTTTGCAGCTCCAAAGATTTCGGCTTGAAACAGTTAAGCTACACAGAAAAGTGGCAAACGTTCTTTCTGTATATAAATTTTATATCATGTCTCCCACGGGCCACGACGACTGGAAAGATGTACAGCAAATAGCTTTAATGTATCAATATCGGCTGAGAGGATTTACAAAACAGAAAATGGCAGCAAAATTGAGTGTTTAAAGACTTTGAACTTTGACTGAGGTCAGATACGCCATGGCTCCATGTAAACAATTAACAAGTTTGTTGAAAAAACAAGAAACTCGCTTTTATTCATCGCGGAAATGACACTTGAAAGGTTTTACCATCCAGGATCTGGGTGGGTAAACACACACACGGTTGATTCGTCCCTGGCTGATCAGCTGAAGTGCTGGACTTTGAAGAGGAGTTACAAAGAAAGCAGCGTTTGAAGAAATCGGTACTCTTACTGAACGAAGTGCTTTATGACTGCCATATTTTAACTTCCACACGTACGTTACCAGCGTGTTTCATTATAAGCCACTTACTGGCCAGATCAGCAATCGCTCACATGGAAATATACAGAAACAGTGACAATATGGGAGAAAAAAAGAATCTCTAAACGCGAGTTCACTGCGAGGTCCTGTATGTGCCCCGACCGTCCGATTAGCCATTAACACAGACAGATACCGGGGACAGGCAGCAGGCAGATTGATTCCCGCATGTGAACCAACACGCCCGCAACCGCGCAGCCCTCAGCGGATAAGCGGCGCTCCGATCCGCCCCGACATGCGCCGCCTTTGATTCCTCAGGTCCAGACTCCGCACAAACCGGAACAGTGGCCAGCCTGCCTGGGCTCGGCGGAATGCTGTTAAATATAACTCCAAAGGCCAAGTCTCCATCTTCTCTCCCTTCACGACGAAACTTAAAAACAACTCACATTTCATCCCACTGGTCATTTCGTTCAAGAGAGTAAAGGTTATAAAATGACCAGATTTTAGTTTAAATCACAGCAGAGTAACTACATTTTCTCGGTCCATAACGACATGCTCTCGGCATGAGAGAAGTGCGTCGACGGTTTTCACTGTGTCCCAATAGAAAAGTTATTAGCATATATTTTTAAAATGCTGGCACGAAAAAACGTGGGGATCGTGCACTAAGGATCCGAAAGAAAAAAAATGCGACAACCGGTTACCGACTACCCCGATCGTAACACCGTGGCAATGCCCGGATTCCTACACACCTGCCTGCCAACGTGCGCTGCAATCGGGGGTCATTAATCGACACAAAGTAAATATCGGCGGCGCAAATGGCATAACATGTAGCGAAGCAGAGGAAAGTCGTCCCGGCGCCAGCAAAGACTTCCCATTCAACGACTATGTGGGAATATTAAAATGCCAGGAGACGTAAGTGTGAAGGTCTCCCGGAGGTGCGAGGTGAACAAGTGATGAAAGGGAGAGATCGCAGCGCATTAGCGATCCCAACTCAGCCATCAAGGCGGAAGAAACGCTAGATGCGAATAATAAAAAAAAATGTGCAGGGGCGACAGGGATGGAAACTGTAACCAAATTGTAGGCGCGGTGGTGATTTCTCTACGATCCGATCCGCCAAAACGTGAGCCAGATCAGACTCACCGACGCTGCGGGATACATGCAATCATTAAAAAAAAGACATAAACGGAAGCTTACCGTGGGGAGGTGTACTATTACCGCAATCCGTGTGTTCTGGAAACGAACTCCATATGAAATTGCAACTTTGGCGATTTGGAAGTAAATTCAGAGGAATCCTGACCTAGCCCCATGTACGGAGCTGGGTAACTAGTCTCATTCGGGATTGGAGCGACCCCCCTCTTCCCCCCGAGCTTCCACTCGGCTGGAATACGAGTGTGCATGACGTCACCCGCAGCAAGGGCTGAGACCTCAGACCCCATTGGGCACGATCGGGAAAAGGAGGCGTTCCATTGGAGAGTCGTGCCATTAAATTGGCCAATGGGAAGGGATGAAACCGGTTCCCTTAGCTACAAGTTTTGTCAACCAACTTTACGTATGTAAATTAGATGCGAGGGCGATGACAGCGGTGCTTTCTGATTATTTTCATAGTCCTTCTCCAGATGGACGCTCAGTAAAAATAAAGGAGCCACTAATTGCGCCACTTGAAAATTATAACCTGTATCAGATTCATGTAGTCCATTTGAACTCCAGCCAATTATTCCAATGTCATTCTAAATCGGTGTTTTCATATTTGAAGAAATATTTGCATGACTAAATCCAGCACACGAGTCAGCAATGTTCAACATAATTTGCGTTTATTTGCTTAGCAGACGAAATTCAGCATCGATAAAACAGTTTTATGTTTACAAAACAATGATGTTTCAGTTACTTTCCTGAAGCTCGACTGCCTTCCTGATATACCCCTTTTTCTGCTCAGACCTCCACGTCTTTAACTACTAACCATTTTCAGTCCTTTTAAAATGTTAATCAGGCAGCACGTTGAGGACATCAAACCTCGTGTGTTTTTTTCTTTTTGCATGCAAGGGTATTGTTCGGCCAAGTAGCTACGGTGCATAAATCCTTGCTGGGTTCAAGTCATATCAGGTATAAACAGGTTTTCGTCGTTGAAAGGTTAACATAATAATAAACCTTTACACATACACCGCAAAGGGAATTCAAAAAAGGTGTGTTACACCGTTTTCCAAGTTCATGTATAGATATGGATCTGTAATTTAATAAATCGCATGCAAGTAAAGAATGTCTTTTTTTAGCATAAACGTACGTGTGTGCTTCTATTCAGTAGCCTAGTAACTTATCGTCCGGTGAGGATATCAAAGAAATATACAATATCACAGTAAACTTCAAGTATTTTTTCCTTGGGATGTCCATTGTAATGCACCTATTTCAATCTCTATTTTCAGTTCTTCGTGAGTTAGTTAGAAGGACAATAGCTGAGGAATTGGCTGAAGAATTTTTGCTCGTGTCCGTTTGCTGAGATATAAGAAAGGTGGGACTAGTTGGATAACCAAAAACTGCTTCCCTATTCCCTAAATACCTGACCATATAAATTCCAAGTTGCGTAACACACTACGGATTAAAACAGCAGCTGGACCGATGAATGGGGGCTCACAAAAACCGCCCGGCTACCCGGCAGGGCCACAGAACGGGCACGATGGTCTGCAAGCTCAGTGCTCCACTGACATCTTACGCGACGCCGGTCTCTACGTGCCGTTTTCATTTCATACAAGTCAAAGGAGCTACAGATGAACCCTTGGGGGAGGGCAAGTGCATTTCAAGCGGTAATGAAGTGCCAGGATAAGTAATTAGTGTGTCATAAATTGAGGGGAAAACAATCGTCAGCCTATCTATAATTTCGCTAAAATAAATTGGTAGCACGCAACAAAACCCTGATTAAATAAACAAACACCAATCTTTTTACAACATGAAAATATTCAACAACATAGCGCTTCCCTCTAATGGTCACATTACCCAGAAAGCTCCTGAAACACACACAAAGAACAATGAAATTACAATTTAAATAATATGCATTAAAGGCTACGACTACTCACTACTCACATATTTTATTTTTTTACTTTATATCTACTGTTGATTTCCTAAAATGCCTATGTATTTTCAATCTTTTCCGAAGCTCCACACTTAGAACACGAGCCAAGTTATTCATTCAAATTGCAATACAGAAGTTATTAGGCCAATTTAATATTTTGCGAATATCTGAGAATCTTGATTCTGACAGGACTCGCCATAGTCAATCAGGATTCACTGATTTCAACAAGTGGGACTCCGAAGAAACATAACATTGTGTTGTTTCTTGCGGTCCTTATTAATTACCCACAAACAAATCGTCTGTCCACCCAACGACATACCAAATTTAATCAACTATTAGTGATTTAATAGAATTGTCCCTGGTGTCACATGTGAAGGGAGAGACACAACTCAGTTTTCGACTGAACAGAAATGGGCTTTATTCGACACACACTAAACAATCCTGGCAACAACGACCAAGCTGGGGAACACAGTAAGGGCTGGCACAGATATACACTGAACAGGATTTATAGTCTGGAGACAGGTGTGGATGGTTAAGACATCAGGGTTGGGAACAATGTAATTACAGGATGACCAGCGACCTCTGCTGGCCAAACGGGGAATAGACAGAGGTGGATCATGACGGTGATCCCCCTCTATGTATTGCCACAACCAGGAAAAAACAGCCGAGACAAGGGACTAGGCAATCTGGATGTGAAGACCCAACAGAACGGGACCAGATTTGACTACATTCTCTGGAGTGTGTAGGGAGGCAATGACCTGTGATGCTGCAGAGGGGACTCTGGGACCTGGCGGAGCAGACTGGACTTCAGAGGTTGGCAAAGTAGCCTCTGTAAGGCTGGGTGTGGGAGACTGGAGCTGAGTGGCCTCCCCTGGGCCGTGTGCTGGAAATGCGGGCTTCCTTGGGCTGGGAACCTGGAATATGGACAAAGCGGCCCTCTGTGGGCAGAGGACCTGGAACATGGACAAAGCGGCCCTCTGTGGGCAGGGAACCTGGAACATGGACAAAGCGGCCCTCTGAGGGCAGGGAACCTGGAACATGGACAAAGCGGCCCTCTGAGGGCAGGGAACCTGGAACATGGACAAAGCGGCCCTCTGTGGGCAGAGAACCTGGAGCATGGACAAAGCGGCCCTCTGAGGGCAGGGAACCTGGAACCTGAGCAGTGTGACCCTCTTTGGGCAGGGAACCTGGAACACGGGCGGCGCAGGGCCTGGAAAGGTGACCTCACCTGAGTCAGATACGAGTGCCGCGATCTCTTCGGGCACATTTATGCACAGAACAGGATGTACAGTCTGGAGACAGGTATGGGTGGTTAAGGTAAGAGGGCTGGGAACAGTGTGGTTACAGGAAGACCAGTGACCTCCGCTCTCCAAGCAGGGGTAAGACAGAGGAAGATCAGGACACCTGGACCATCCATATGAGCTCAGGGAACCCCCCCTCAAAGAGAGAAAACATGATTCAGACTCCCCAAGACCAAACACTGGAATCCACTCAAAAAAATCCCCAATTGGCCATCCCAGAATAGTCAATGTGTTTGCCTATTACTACCTGTTTATCATTCTCTATAACATGTATTTCATAACAAATTCCTGGGGAACAAATCTACACCTGTTATGTGCACTAGGAGACAAGGATTGAGACATGGCTTGTTCAGACCGAATCAAACTATATCCCCCTGAGACCCAAGGAAAAAAGTGTCCTTCAATTGTAGGTTATTTGTCTTTGGAGGAAATAACACATCTTGCAATTTAGATTTTTTCAAATTTATTTTTAATGTCACAGCATGTCCTGTTTAGTGTACAGCAGGAATAAACACGTTTCCTTACATCAGTGAAAAGATAGATGCAAAAACAAAATGTCCACTACAATGGACATAAATGAATGGGTGGGGTCTCAGGAGGATATGACATAATTACCTGACCGACACAATAAAACTCTGCTCTGCCAAGGTCCCTGTAGATCTACATGCAGGGTTTTTAGCGACTGGGCATGTCAGTTTGCTGCACCTCTACTTTGGCCTTTGGTGGCACCAGTAGCAGAACCTTGTTAAGCACATCTTCAGGTTTCTTATGCTATTTTATTTCCCTTTACTGTTTTTTCTTCTATAATTTGTTAACTCAAAGGCTTAAGACTTATTTAAGACACATGAAAAGGGATGAATGGAACTACCAATAAATTAGACCGGGGCGTGGATCAAATGTAAGAAATCACAGGAAAAATGCTGTTGGTTCCGTCTTTGCAACCGTAAGCAAGTCACTTGCCCTTGACTGATTTAGTAGCAACACCGGCTCTATCAGTGGTTGCCATGCGGAAAAAACTGTAAGCCTACTGCCCTTATAATGTCTTCAGGAGTGTTTCTGCATACAGCAGTCTGCTATGCTGGTGCAGTGCAGAGCTGCGCAGTGCAGAGATTGAACGAGCATGACCACCAAAATTTGCAGCTTTTTATATACCATATTGCATTGATTTTATATATATATATATATATACATACATTGTGTCCCCAAAAGGTAAGGTATACCTGCTCGCACAGAAACACACACACACACACACATGGCAGTGACTGATGGCACCACTGCTGTAACAAGTGAGCGTCTGGATCTAGTTGACAAACTGACAGCTCATCTTAGACATTAGACTTCTTGAGTCAGGTCGCAGCTGTTTTTCTGCAGGAAACGTTTCCATCCAGATTCTTAACACAGTCTGCGAAGATAATAAAGGAATTGAACAGATTCTTCCTCCGTTAAATGTGTGCCGCAGACGGACACCTTTTGCTGGAGCCAGAACTTTGTGGGTGACACACTGAAGATGCTGGAGTGACCTGGATCTGTTCAGTATAGAGTCAGAATCAGTCACAAAGCATCACTGTAAAGATACTAAGTACCAAGGCATCTGCTTCTGTCGACTAAATAGGGCAGGTACCTCAGAAGCGTGATGCTGGGGATGTGAACTTAGGGCGACAGGATTAACCTGAAATTAATTCTTAGTCTTTTGTTGCATTTTCAAAGTTGCAGCGCGTCTGTGGTATTGGACTCTGAAGCCACAGCGCTCAGCATATCTGAACTAATGAACCGGGCTGCCAACAGAGTTCTGGAAGTAAGATAGTTAATTAACACGTAATCTGTTACATAACACAAACTGTCGAGTGGTGATGAAAGAAATTTGGAACATGGCAAATCAAAAATATCTCATATTTAATGTCAAGACTCCAGTCTGCTGAATTCCTAAACAAGTCATGTAATTCGTTTTAAAGGCATTGGTGTTTACATTGACTTATAGATTATATGTAAACTTCTATTAGTATGTTTTTTGTCAGTACTAAGGCTTATTTTATGTCATATTTAACATAATGGTTAAATGTATTTGTAAGTCATATTTTCCCAGGCTAAGCAAAATAACAAGGGACATTTTTTTTTATTGTAAACAGTACCTGTTTAGGAATATCTACATAATGTATTTAAATGTAAACTATTATAATAAAAACATTTCATACAGGATCTGAAATTATACAAATGAAATTACAAAAAATTTCAAATCATGTCGGCCACACACCGTTTCATTTTCTATGTTCAAGCATAAACAAATAATTTAAAATCCAGGGCTCGCACAGCACTTTACGAAACAGCTGCTGTTTATTGTGGAATCTCTAGATATGCTGGAAATGGATAAAAAGCATAGAAATGAAAAGGGCAATGACAAAACCCCTGTGAGCCCACTGATCGCCCACCTTGAAGCTCACCCCCCTGTGACGAGGCGACGCCCCCCCTGGCAGAATAGGGGATTACGCCCCCCGAAGCTAGTTAGTAAATTACGGACGACGCAGCTCAGCATTTCAGAGCACCGTTAAAAACTCCCAAGGCTCGACCGATTCAGCCCTGCTGCACAAACCAGATAAGGCTGCCTCTGTATGCATAAGCTGGCTGGACCGAATATCCCACGCCCCTCCCCCACTCCCACAATGCTTGTGGGAGGCATTTAAGGATAATGAAATAAATCAGTGAGGTCCGCTGTGGGATTTGATTAGGCGACATGGATCTTTGGCTCATCTGGTCAACCTCTGTGACATTTCTGGAGACCGACCTTATAGGAGAGCCAGCATGCTTACAAGAGCTTCGCCTTACCTCGTCATCCTACGATATGAAAGCCTCTGGTCTCGCAGTATGGTGGAATTGTGAGAAAGCAAAACAACCAAAATTGTAAATATCGACCCCTCAGCCTCCATTCCTTAACCAGTATAGGGCAGTGGGGGACTATCCCAAGAAATTTGGGGCATGAGACGGGGCTTACCCTCTGCTGCACAATCACACACTCAAGCCTTAAAGTACAGGACAGCAGTGATACCCACTGAGTCAACGTGCTGCCCTCTTTCTGTCATATGTTTCAGATATGCTGTAAATGAAAGAAAACGTACAATATGCCAACAACACAGACCAGCTCCATCCTCGGCCCTGGAATACTGGAATGTGTCATCCTCAGTCAGCTGTCTCCAAAGTAACCCAGAACAAAGCCCAGGTAGCTTTCAGAGGGTGATGCTTCCCCAGAAGTGCGCCCTCTGCTGTCTCGGAGACCCTCAGCGCTGCTAAAGTAGCTCCTTCAGTTCCACCTGACAACCATCTCTGGCGATGCCCTGAAGCCTCTTAGCAAGTTAGCAGCCCTCTGTCCCATGGATGTTATCTTTGGGGGCTCTGCAGAGACCGGCACAGGGTCTCCTCTGTCTTCTCACGGCATGCTAAGCCCCTTGGCTTCGTCGTCCCCTCACGGTGTCTCCCGTCGCTCTCGTTGGGCTTGATGTTGCAGTGTTCTCTCGCACTTGCAGGTCCGCTCATATCTCACCGTGCCATTTGTCCAGCTTTCATCCAGGTCTCCTGCCAGTCCTACCACCACCTTGCACCATCAGACCACTGTAGCTTGTCCAGAACACCACTGCCCTGCTGCATCTATCTGTCTGCCAACTCACTCTCCTTCTGTTGGAACTCAAGGCTGCAGATATCTCTCTGTTAATCATGAAATGGCACAAGACCCACCCATAAGAACTGCATCTGGGCCCAGAAGCATTGATGGCTGTATTCTGCTATTAAATGTGAAGACTTTGCATACAATAATAACATACAATACTATGCATACTTTGCATACAATAATAATACACAATACTATGCGTACTTTGCATACAATAATAACATACATACTTTGCATAATATTGTATGTTATTTAATGGTTTACCTTGGGACTTCATAGACGACACTGTCCACGGACTGTGGTATGACAGCATAACTGCCATTGTGTATACTGAATACAAAGCTTAAATAAAATGACATTTTGTGAAAATTTATTTTCACTCAACTTTGTTTATACTAAAAATAGTATTTTTCATTGAGTGCACCGTTTCTGGGATAATAATTGCACAAACTTGTTACATGTTAAATGAATTTGGATTTCTTTGTATGCAAAATATTTCATCGTTACAATGCTGTTACGATTTCTAAGCAGTTCTGTCAGCATTCAAAAATCAAATGAGATAAGATGATCCGAAAACTGACTGCGTTCTAAATTATTCTCCGCGCAACCATCAAGAACGATTCATGGTCACATATGCCGCAATAAGCGAGGGAAACGTGGACGTCATCAGCACAAGATTCCACCGTAACGTTAACGGCGCCGGGAGGAGATTGGAGCCATCGGAGGAGATGGCCTTCAGTTAATGTCAGGTGTGTATTTAACAGCGGACTGTGTGGTGGGTCACGGTGCCGCGGAGATGAGGTTGTCTGTTGCTATTTGCTGTCACACCCCTCCTTCCTCCCTGCCCACTCCAGTGTGTGTCGGCTCTAGTATGTGAAATATTAGAAGTGTATCACAGGAGTCAGGAACAAGGCGCAGGGTTAAGAACAAGGCGCTCTGCAGCTGCTGCAGGTCCTTCCTGGCCTCCATGACAATGGGGTTGGCAGTGAAGCAAAACAAGCACCTATTTCTTGTAGTTTCTTTTATCACAGCATATCTGGAGACACACACAGAGAAAAGAAAGAGACTGAAGTCATGCACAAACAGTTTCTCAGAACTGATCATTCTCTACAGGTGATGCTACACGGCGCAGCTTGTTCAGCAATGCTGTCGGGCATTTGCTAATCAGATGAGACAAAGGGCAACTTAACCTGGATCTGGATGATTACAAAAAGTTGCCCACTGCAGATCAAAGTCTTTCAAATTTGTTGCCCAATATCAAGGGGAAAATGCCCAGGCAACACCGGTCAGCAACATTGCTGGAGAGTTTACCTGTGTTTTGTCAGCATAACATTTGCTTCAGCGCAGTTTGTTTGTTTGTTTATTCATTCTTTATTTATTAATTGTATTAAAATGTAGACCTCCTCAGATCTTGTGGAGAAATGAGCGTCTAAAAGCATTCATGTTGGAGAGCATCACCAGTGTCAATGACCTCTTCAGGCTTCAGGCTTTGTGTCTCAGCCTGCTTCCTATTTCCATAAAGTAACTATATCTTCTTGAATAGTTGATACTGCACCTACAGAAAACCCGGTATATTTCTTTCCTTAAACTTCCCAGTGGTTTCATATATTTCCAAATGCTGAGCTGTACATCTTCAGACTTTAATCTGACAAGGAGCCACTCAGCGGAATAATAACCTTTGGCGCTTCGACGTGACTGAAGGCCATCCATGTCCTGCAGCCTATCTGAGAGTGTTAGTGGGGGCTAGAAGTGCACGCAATCCCAGAAGCCTCTGCTGCAGGCCCCCAGTGGGGAGAAGGACCCTGATCTCAGAACCTGAAGCCCCACTGAAGCATGGAATACCTGCCATAGGTATCTTATCATTCAGGGACCAGTGTGAAAAGCCAGTGGGGGGAGGGGGGGTGAGATACCAAAGTGGCGACTTAGCAAGCTACCCAGAAGCCGGTCACATGGTGTCCACTCCCCATCTCACAGGCCCTGCCAGAGGCTACAGGTGCTGATCATTCCAATACACTCTTCCAGGTCTAGGCGAACTTGAAAATGTTCTTAGGTTGGTGCTCAATAGAGCAGAAGAACAATTTAAAGGGAAACATATCAAATATTGGTTTCTTCTATGTCGACCAGATTGAATGCATTTTTTCCTTGTACTGACGAGAGCAGGAGAAGTTCTCTAATGATTAGATACATTTCTGACAGAAATGCTTCAGGCCATGTGTGTCAGAAAGATGTAAAACTGCAAGTATATTGTTTCTCTTCTGTGTGTGATGGATTGCTATTTGGACTGGCTGTTTGTCTATTATCGGTGTGATGGGTCTCTCCCCCTAGCTAATGTGACACGTTAGCCCTTCATCAATATGAAGAGTTTTTCTCCCTGATAAGTGTGACAGGTCAGCTCATGATCAATGTGTTTGTGTCTCTCTCCCTGATAGGTGTGACTTGTCTGCCCCTCATCAATGTGATTGAGTCTGTCTCCCTGATAGGTGTGACCAGTCAGCCCCTCATCAATGTGATTGGATCTCTCTCCCTGATAGGTATGACAGTTCAACCACTCATCGATGTGATTGGGTCTCTCTCCCTAAGAGGTGTGACCGGTCAGCCTCTCATCAATGTGATTGGTTCTCTCTCCCTGAGAGGTGTGACACATATCTCCCTGAGATGGACCATCACCCTCAGCATACTTGGCCCTCCTGTCTCCTCCTTCAGTATTGATACCCTGCCACCCCACCCCATCACCGCCACACCCCTGCTCACTCTTGCCCCTTATATCTATCTGCATGTAGTCAGACCTGTAAGGCTTATGTTTCACTTATATTTTGACTTTTACCCTTTGGCAAAATGTTTATCCTCTTCGCAATGTCACCGGTCTTTTGGCACTCCGTCCCTAAGACATGACCTCTGATTTGGAGAATGTGCTAAGATTAATCGAGCTGAGATTCTTCATGCCAAACCAGCCCAGATGGAGAGTGGACCTATATCTCTGTTTTTGTGGAGCTCATAGAGGGAAGGATTTGGAGGAAAATATCTGCCTCAGTGGCATCTCATAAGTAAACAGCAGGGAACGGCACAGACCGGTGTCAACGCCACCGAACACAGGTCTGACACTCACGTCATTGGTCAGGAGATGATGCTCTGACAGCTCTGTGCTCGGGGCCAGGGGCTTGTGAGTGTGATGCCCCTTTCCAACATGCTGGGGGCTTCGGACGTTTTCCCAAACACAGTACCTAGAGGTAACCTGTTTGTGTCCAAGATTCAGCCAAACCTACTTAAATCCCTTAGGATACTACATCTGTTCTCAACAAACACTATATTTGTATGATTTTTGCATAGAATATACGAGAATGCTTTGATATTTTTTTGAGTTTCTTAACACACTGAGTTTTGACTCATCTTCCGATAAATCTGTGCTGTTGCCCATGAGCTTTGGATTTAAATGCTTACATTTCTCTGGACTGAAATACTATCCAGTAGGATGAGTTACATTTTTTTGATATTGTAACAGTATCAGATTCCTATTACAAAACCCCAGACGAACTGGAGTCACGGAAGGACAAGCACACAGGCTGTTGCTGTGATTCTGTTGCAGCTGCATGGCTGTAATTATGTGGTGGGCTGTTTGCGCTCTTTCTGGAAACAAAAGAACTACTTTAAAAAGCATAATCAGCTGACAGTGCCACTGGGTTGATGCAGCTGTTATTTGCGAAGGGACCAGAACGCGACCAGGTGCTAGAAGGTTTCTCATACTGCCACACGCAAGGACTGTCCATCATTAAAATCCAAAGTGTTCATCATTACTGTCCATCATCACTGTTCGTCATCATTGTCCATCATTACTGTGTATCATTAAAGTCCAGTGTCCATCATTACTGTCCATCATCACTGTCCATTATCACTGTTTGACCCCTTGCTTGACCCCCTTAGTCCACATCAACAGTTTAATCCGTGTGAGAGCAGATGTGTGAATGGGGGGGTGGGGTATGTCTTGCAGTGGTTCTGACCTGGGATCAGCCCCACCCACCTTCCCGTCCTTGGTGCGCTCGAGCACTATGGATTTAATCAAAATGCTAATGGGGATTTTCAAATCAGGCCAACATTTCAGTGCACTGTACATACAAATGAATACACAGCAATTATCAGTGGCTCTGAGAGTGGGGATGAACTCTGCTCTCCCAGCTATAATCCTGACCTACTGCTATGCGTAACCCTTCTATAAAGTGAAATAAGTCATGAATATCTCTCAGTTTTCTAATAGCAGCTTGGTTTGATGGACCATTTTGTTTTTTTTGCATTAACAGTTCACAAACCCCCCGCCTTGTTAGAACAGCGGGGGTTGGGGGGGGATTCTTAATTTTCCCTTGAAAAGACATCTTATTCCTGTTCTCTACCCAGCTGCAGGGGGAAGTGGTAGCAAACGTGGACAAACCGCTGTGCAGGAACATGCAGACTCATGTGATCGCAGATGACGGAGCCACCTTCAATTCCACACATATCAGAGGAGTCACGCAGAATTAGGTAGACATCCCTGCCCCACTCCCCCATAAAATGTCACTGTCAGTTTAAGAGGTAAGAGCTGGTTGAGTGCTGCTTACCTTCAAATTAAATAGGGGGCATCTGCTGTGGAAAATCACCTCTGCAAGCCACACAGAGGCGCCGAAGGGGCTGCTCTGATAAGGGCTGTGATGCCTCAGTCACACACACACACACACACACACACACACACACAGTCGTGTAATCATATCTTTTTGCGGACTGCTCATTCATTTCTATGGGAAAAATGCTAATGCTAACTATGACAAACTTAACCCCAACCCAGCCCTAACCATAGCCATAAGAAACCAAGGAAAATACAGTCACGGATTTTTATAAAATAGAGTTTTCCCATATGGGGACCAGGAAATGTTTTGTGTAGTTCCCCACAAGGTAAGGTATACCTGAACCATGCACACACACACACACACACACACACACACACTCACACTCAAACAGATACACTGACTCTCACAGGAGACAGATACAATCTCACATACACAACAGTGAAAGCAGACAAAGAGAACAAACACTCACTCCTCGACACAGATTCACACACAGCGTATAAACACACAGACGGTTTCCTTCATCCCTGAGTCACGCAGTAACTCTCGCCACACCTTGTGGCTCCGTACCTGCCAGGCTGCTTCGTTCCCGATGAAGTCAGCCGGCCCCTAAATGCCCCCCCCTCCTCTGGTCAGCCGCCATTAGCCCTCAGATTAATATCGTTCCCCGCTGCTCCAATAAGCCAGCCAAGTGAGAAGGATTCTGCACAGGCTGTGACATTATGATAAATCGTCATCGATGCACTGCACAAGGAAACTTTCCCAGAAATTGAGAAACAACTTTTCCCAACAATGCCCCACCACAAGTGGTATAGCCCAGCTGGTGTCTCCTCCCCCAAGGGGTATAACTCAGCTGGTCCCCCCCCCCTAAGTCGTATAGCCTGGGTGGTGCTCCCCCCCTCCCCAGGTAGTGTAGCCTGACTGGTCTCCCCCCTGCCCAAGTGGTATAGCCCAGGTCGTGTCCTCCCCCAAATGGTATAGCCCAGCTGGTGTTCCCCCCGAAGTGGTATAGCCCGGCTAGTGTCCTCCCCCAAGTGATATAGCCCAGCTGGTGTCCCCCCACCCCCCAAGTGGTATAGCCCAAATCGTGTGCCCCCCTCCCCCCAAGCCTCTCCCACTTCCTACAGAGTCTGCCCAACCCTGCCATGATAAAGTGACCATCGGTGCCCGGATGGATCTCTTGGATGAGCTCTGATCTTCGCCTCCCTGGCAGCCGCTGGACTCACCGTCTCTCAGAGAGACCTTGTCTGAAGACCTGAGAGCAGCTGTGGGCTCAGATCAAACCAGCCAGCGTCGTGCGCTTTAATCGGCAATGAATTTCAGAGTTTACATGTTTAGGTTTTTTAGTAACTAGCATTAAGTGCCCTCCTTGTCTCTTCACCAGGATCTCCCCCAATGGAACAATAACTGATTAATAGATGCCATAGCCATGATAGCCACCCACCATTTCATTGTTTTTTACATGGCAATGACCTTTATTATTAAACTGAGTGGTCAGTGTGAGGTATGACATCCAGACTTATATGCAGACCTCCCTGGCCCTCAGCCACTGTTCTAGTATCCTCCAGAGACCCCAGGAAAAAAGTGTCCTTCAATTTTAGGTTATTTGTCTTTGGAGTAAATAAGACATCTTACAATTTAGATTTTTTCAAATTTATTTTTATTTTTAATTTCACAGCATGTCCTCTTTAGTGTACAACAGGAATAAACACGTTTCCTTACATCAGTGAAAAGATAGATGCAAAAACAAAATGTCCACTACAATGGACATAAATGAATGGGTGGGGTCTCAGGAGGTTACAAGACCTATAGCAGTGCCCTCTTGCAGAAGGTTCTCGAACACGTTAGGTGCTGGTTAGCCCTGGAGCAGAAGCGTGTGCTGACACAGTCCCATCTGTTGGAAATGGCCACAGGAAGATGCAGCCTACTGAAGGTTCCAAGCCAAGGCTAGGAGTCAGCACACAGGCTGTAGGTCTGTTTACAGACAGGGGGTCGACTCATGGGCCGCGATTCTGTTCATAGACAGGGGGTCAGCTCACAGACGGGGGGTCAGCTCACAGACATGGGGTCAGCTCACAGACGGGGGGTCAGCTCACAGACATGGGGTCAGCTCACTGGCTGGGGTCCACTCACAGACATGGGGTCAGCTCACTGGCTGGGGTCCACTCACAGACAGGGGGTCAGCTCACAGGCCGGGGTCCGCTCACAGGCAGGGGGTCAGCTCACAGGCCGGGGTCCGCTCACAGACATGGGGTCAGCTCACTGGCTGGGGTCCGCTCACAGACAGGGGGTCAGCTCACAGGCCGGGGTCCGCTCACAGACATGGGGTCAGCTCACAGGCCGGGGTCTGCTCACAGACAGGGGGTCAGCTCACAGGCCGGGGTCCGCTCACAGACAGGGGGTCAGCTCACAGGCTGGAAGTCTGCTCATACACTGGAAGTCTCCAGTTTTTGGATTCATCTTGTACCTCCAAACCACCCCAACATCCCATTTGCCCCTTGGGTTTTACAGCTCAGAGGACTGACTCCGCAAGGCGGCCAACGAGGACGCATGCTACCCTCTTTATTTACCGAAACATGCCCTGAGGTATTCCTTTGTTCTTGCTTTGACTTGTGTGGTTCACTCAGAAATGAGAGTTAAGCATTTTATTCATCGTGTGTCAGGGCTGTGGGTTTTCCCGCTGTCTCACAGGACGGGGAGACCGGTCCTCTGCAATGCGGAATGTGCTCGTCGCATTACATTAAGCTGGTTGCCACTCTTCAGCGGCTCTGCAGACAGAAGGCCTCTGTTTTTGTTTCCTTCTTCCGGAGCTTCATGGGCGTCGACTAATTAAGATAACGAGCGACCAGCGTTGCGCCTCGATTATCCCACACAATGCATAAGGCCTGCTCGTCCAGCTGTTTACAACTAAATGTGAATTATGAAGACTTGCCATTGACGAATGTGCAGAAGATCAAGGTTTCCCACACACTCTGCCCCTCATCCTGGACCTAGGAGGGTAATTTTTTTCCACTTATACCAACCTTAATCTGCAGAAGCTCTGGACGGGGTCCGATGGGCCCGTCTGATTGCTGAAGGTGTTTGTGGAAGAAGTATGGCTGACTATCGTCCACAACGATTCACCTGACTTGGAGAGAACGCCTGAGTTTTCGGGAACTCCCAGGAACCTTTGTGTCATGTGGTTAGAAGTGGCTCTGGTGCTGAGAATGGCTGAGGCTTCCCTGGGTATTGGTCTCTTTCGGATGAACTTATCTTAAATCTAACTAGTTTTATATTTCTACCCACTACCCAATGCTTCCTAAAGCATTTTGACGATGTGACATCCATATGGCATTCCTGATTAGTGCTTATGCATTTACTTCAGGTCAGAATAAAATATCACAGACTGAACAAGATGTAGCTGGCATCTGCAGCAATTAAATTTGAGTTTCCAAGGCTCAGTCACAGTAATTTGCAAAAGTTTATATTAACTAAATGTTTGTCCTTGACAGCGGCTCTCTTCTTTTATTAAAAAGTATCCAGATCATTCTGTGTAGACTGTCAACGTTTATCTCAAGCATACTGATTCAAACTGGGCCGTTGGCATACAGCCTACTTTGTGAAAGACGACAGTATTTCACAGAAATCCGAAAACCTACCCTCCCGTGCCTCAATTAATCACTGTGGGATTAATTAAGGTGGAGTTAGGCAAATGATGTGACCAGAACGAGTGGCGGTGAGGACCTCCCCAGCACAGGCACGTTCGGTTTGTGGTCATCGCCCCAGGCTCTCCGTCTCCTCTGTCGGACCCAGTGGAACCGTGATCTGTGCTGAAGCAGCCCCAGATCCTCTGCCTTCTCTTTTGGACCCAGTAAAATGTGGCCGTCTGCCAGAGAGTCTCCTAAACTTCTCTTGCAAACCGCCCTTCGTTTTCCGTGGTTACTGTAAACAGCTGCCGGTTGGTGAGATGCCTGAGGTCTTCACGCTCTGAGAGAAGCGGCTGCTTCAGAACGGGTCCTTCCCCACGTAAAACACTTTCAGCTTTCTGACACTCGTTTTGTCATTTTATTGTTTTGCTCTTCTGGATTTTTTCTCAGCCAGATGTTCGCCAGGGTTACCTCGGAGTGATGCAATCCGCAGCTGTGTCTCACCCTCCCCCATTTGAGGAGTCCTCTTAGCCTGTCATTGTGATGAGTGGCAGGGAGAGAAGCCCTCGATCGCAGGCGGTCTGCATCCTGCTGCGGCCCGTCTATCCGCGGTTTAGACAGCTGAGGCCACATGTTCTCCTAGGACGATGAGTCATCGGGGGGGGGGGCGCTCATGGATGCCTCGCTGACACAAACGCATGCTGAGGGCAGTTTAGGCATTATATGCCTTTCTGGGTTGTCAGAGGAAGCCAGAGAACCTGAGGGGAACCCATGCAAGCATGCAGAGAACATGCAATCTCTGCACTGGTGGCCCTGGTTCCCCTCTCAGGGGTGGCAAACCCATTCCAAGGAGGGCCAATGAGGGGGCGACTTTTTGGATTTACCTCTCAATCAGCCAATAATTAAACAGTGGTTCTCAACTCTAGTCCTGGAGTCCCACAGTAAATGGCTGTTTGAGAGGTCATCCCAAAATGCCGCACGCACAGCGACCCTCATGGAGCAGGTTAGCCACCCCAGAGGCAGGTGGTTCCAGATCGGTCCTGAGTCATGAGATGATTTTGGCGGCTTTTACTTTCATACATGTAATAAATGCATATCTGGTACAAATCTGTACAATGTCTACATCATTTCAAGGATTTAAATCTCTGTTTGGTTATTTATCTAACTTAAAGTAGAGGGAAGGGTTATGATCTATGCACACTAGCAGGGATTTAAACCCATAACCATCACATTGTCAGTACAATGCTCTAAATATTGGGCTACAGGTGCTTTAGATATAGGCGTGATCACTTGATCATGATTGGATGAAAATAGTCATGTGACATGCCATAAAATAGGTTTAATATGTCAAATTTACAAAATATGCAGCTTGCCCTAGCTTTAAATAGAATAATAATTTTGTGATTTACACATGTTATAGCATTAATTGTGATATGAAAAATTACTTTTATAATATTAGTAATGTAACTGAGAGCTGAACAGTCTATTCCAAGCTGGGGGTATATCATGGTTCTGTTTTCCAGAACCGTGACATGAGATCGTGAACATCTGTATCGCATGTTCAGTCTCGGTTTCAGAACTGTCACACCAGTAGTTTCAACCTCCACAGTAAAAAAAAACGTGAACTGTACACGAAGTGGTGCTTCTTAACTGCTCTGTGCTGGACTGGCATCCCATCCAGGATAAACGGCTGGAAGATGAGTGGAGACATTCACTAACATTTACATTTAGTAACATTTACTGCTAGCCAATCAGAAAAGGCACAGCCAGCCAGTGACCTTCTCACAGCGCCATCTAGTGAAATGGACCTGTAAAAACCTGCATCTCTGTAGTCTTGTGTCAGGGTCTTCATGTGCGCGCTTTGCCAACAGGCTGTAGGAGAAGGGGCAGCACCGATGTCGATGGCAGAAAGCAGGCCAGCGTGAACACCTCCCACCTGGTCACTATGGCGATGACCATGGAAACGTTACTATCGGATTTGCCGGGCCACCCGCTGCGGCCATTGAGCCCGGTGTGTGTGCCGCACTTACCGCATGCTCATTACCCGCCTCCGCTCAGCGGCCCGGCTCCTGACGGGCGTCTCTCGCTTCTTTTTCGCCGTTACTCACTGCAGATCCGCTCTCGTCTGTTCACCACCTGCAAGCCCCTTCACACAGGTGAGCCTGAAAGCACAAGCAAACCATCAGAATCCATTTTGGCTGAATAGCGGCGCGCACCTCTGCGGAGTAGCGGATCCTAGGAAGTGCCAGGCGTGGATCGGGCGGGGCCACCCTGCCCCCCCAGTCCGCCAGTTTGCCAGTGGCAAACAATCGTGATAATGGTCTCGCATTCTGTGGAGACTCTTTTCTATTTCATTCCCCTCAGATATCGTGTAAACAAAGCAGAGATAAAAAAGACACCGTCACACCTCTCTTCGTCTTCTGAGGAAACCTCATACTGCTGGTGGGGCGGTGACTGGCCCCCTTGCTCTTCATTTCATTCCTCACATCCTACTTCCTGTTTGTCCCACGGGGGCAGCGGAGTTTCAAACCAAACGGACTCAGACGCACGTTTTAAGACAAAACAGTTTGATTCGAGTTGATAAAGCGTGGCAGCCTTATTTGGCAGACAAACACACACAGACACACATACACACACAGACACAGACACACACACAGGTGTTAATGGCTCTGCTCACAGTCCCGCAGATCTTCAGAAGCGACCTCTTATCTTATCTGAGGTGAGATGCAGTTTGATTGATAGTGTAATTATGTGAGGCGGGTATCAGAGCTGGTGGAGCAGCCATAGTCTGTGTAGCTGACATTGTTCACCTATTTCGATAGGACATGTCTATGAGAGGCTGTCAGTCTGAGGAATAGCGTGGGAGAAATTAGGATCAATCAAAACACTATCAGTTTCTTCAATTTACTGTTCTTCATCCTTTGTGTGTATCGAATTTCTCCTATCAAAACAAAAACAACGATTAGTATAAGGTGGGACTGGATGGTTGAATCATAACATCGGTTTGGTTTCTGAAGAGTGCATCATAAGTGTAGAGGGTTATCACGTTTTTAGTCTTTTATTTGTTCCCAGCTGGGTTACATTTGTTGACAACCTCATGCTTTCTCTTGGGTTTCGAGCTGGTTCCTTCGAAAGGCTCCAAAAAGCCCCCCCCCCACCCCCCCGCCCTGAGATTTAGGCACAGATTCCCCCCGGGAGGGTCTTTATGTGCTTATTCCTGGCAGTTTTTAAGCGTATCGTGTGGAATAGAACAAGCGGAGGGTGTAGCGCTCCACAGACTCTGCAGTACAGCAGCCGCTTCCCACTTGCCGAACGGGGCCTCGATTTTGACAAAATCCATGTGCAGAGAGGGGCCCGACACAGCCGCACCGCTGGGCCCGTCAGGAGATCGGAGGCCGCCAGGCTGACTGTAATCTGAAAAGGAGCCTCATTAGCCGCGAGAGGAGGATTCGCACCGCAGGTCCTGTGAAATCATGGCAGCACGGTCCCCCCACGGGAGGGACAGAGCACTGAGGCTATGATGATGTCATATCCCGTGGCAGGGGAGCCGAACTGGGCGGCAAAACAGAGGAGAGAGAAGAGTTTGCACCTGGATCTCACATCGATCTGGTTGAAAATCCACTACCTCTTCATTTCAGTTTGAGTCCATGTGTGTGGAGTTTGCATGTCACCCCCCTGTCATCGTGGGGTTTCCTACAGGTACTCTGGTTTCCCCCCACAGTCTGAAAACATGCTGAGGTTAATTGGAGTTACCAAATTGCCTGTTGTGCGCCCAGCCATGGGTCGGTTCTCCATCCTGGGGTGTTCCCTGCCTTGTCCTTGTAACCCTAAATAGGACAAGCAGGTACAGAAACCACAGATAGTACTTACCCTATATACTGTGTATATATATATATATATATATATATATATATATATATATATATATATATATATATATATATTAGGGCTGTCGAAATTAACGGGTTAAAGTGGATTAATCCATCATCATGTTTAATCTGATTAAAATTTTTAACGCAATTTACCCATCTGCAGTGCAGAATGATTACGAGTCGGATTCCGGCGTTTTGCAGCCGGAAGTGACCACATGAGCGCTCCCGTTTCTCAGATATATATACAGCTATGATACAGTTTAATCAGTTAATAGTTTGAAATAAATTAGGCAAAATATGACATCAACATTCCATTTAATATTTTTGTACCGCCGTTCACTGTGGGTAACTGAGACCACAGAAACTGAAACTGAGGATAATGGGGTACCGCTGTATTTTGAATAGTCTTTACCAGCCTATAATTGTTTGATGGTGGCATGCTGGTTCACACCTCTAGTGGAGAGGGTTCAATTCCCACCTTCATGGTGTGTGTGTGTGTGTGTGGAGGTTGGATGATCTCCTCATGTCACACATCTAAAGTTGCTAAATTGCCTGTAGTGTGTTGTGAGTGTGTGCATGTGTGTGCCCTACAGCAGGAGTATCCCAGCCAGGGTGTACCCTATGCTGTCTGGAATTGCCTCTAGTCCCCCTGACCCTGTCCAGGTAAAGTAGGTAACTCAGCCCTGGACTCCGTAGGCCTGCCCTCATGCTGAGCTCCATTTGCTGACTGGTAGCTCAGCCCTGTACTCTGTAGGCCTGCCCTCAACCCGAGCTCCATTTGCTGGCTGATAGCTCAGACCTGGACTTCATAGGCTTGCCCTCGAGCCAAGCTCCTTTTGCCATTTGGTAGCTCAGCCCAAGATTCCGTAGACCTGACCTCATCCTCCTTTTGTCGGCAGGTAGTTCAGCTCAGGACTATGTATGCCTGCCCTCAGGCCAAGCTCCCTTTGCCAGCTGGTTGGCTTATCAGCTTTTTTTCAAAATGCCGAATCCAACAGGAAAATATTCGTCTCTGGTTTGCTCGGGCAAGTCTGACAGAGGGTCTTGTTGTCCCTCCATGTCTTCAAAACACTCTTCAAAAATCTGTTTTCCATTAAGGGAAAAAGCTTTGAATTCATTGTTAAGAATGACACAGATCAGCGTGTCTAATAACTGGTAAAACTGCCACCCCGAACTACAAACAAGCTGGAAAGTCCCTCTAGCTGTTTAGTTGTCCGACTAAAACCTCCACATTTGCCTCATTTGCAGATTGATTGCGTTCTTTAGCTGCTAGCTGCTGATTAATCTTGCTTGAAAGAATGAAGCTTATAATTTTCACTTCGTGTGCCTAGCTGTCACGCCTCGGCAGCCTGATGCATATGGACACAAAAATGGCGTCCGTTACAAGCGAGCCTCTGCTCCCTGGCCACGGGTCTCTGCTAGACACAGCCGTAGTGAAGTGCTTCATCTATGATCTGTCAGGCCACCAATGACCAAGACCTCTGTCGGGGGTGGCTGCCTCCCCCTCGGTGGATGACAGTGTGCTGTGTCTATAGAAACACTCATTTGTGCAAATGTGGGGACGGTGCATGTGTTGAGTACCTGCGCTCTCTCTGAGCAAGACGTCAGTCTCATGAGACATTACACTGTCAGAAAAAAGAGTTCCAATTTATATCTTTGCTGTTCACTAGGGCTGTACCCTCAAGGGTCTGCCAATTGTACCCTATAGCTCTAAGTAACTGTACCTTTTAAGATACAGAAATGGACTCTGAGGAACATTATTGTACCATTGGGGGTACATTAATGTTGTGTGTACCTTGGGGATGTTCCTCTGAATCCAGCGTGTAGCAAAAGCAGCAAGAGCAGGACAACCTCAAGGCTGGACACGATCTGATGTATCTAACGGCTGTAACGTCTGTTTATAACAACTGCAGATGACAGGCCACCTGGAGAAAGATTTATTTCCCCTTATTAATGCGTCAGCGTGGGGTTACGTGCGACGTGCAAGACTAAATAACAGATTAATATGACTGGAGTTTAATTATGCTAATGTCGCTAAGATAAACACATTTGCACGTCTTTCTCGCATTTGCGGAAATACGTTTTCATTATTCTGTGGGCCTCTCCGCGGCGCGCGAATAAGCGCTCTGCAAATTCCAAACAGCTGCCGCCGTACTCCCTGGGCAGGCCGGCTGGCTCGCGGCACTCCTGCTGCAAACGCCCGATGCACCATTAGCATATCGTCACCCTGGAAGCTAGTCCTGGCTCGCTAGCTGCTCCATGTGTCCGTCTGTTGCTAATGCCACACGTGAGCCTCTGCCAGCTGTCCAGGGGGCGGCGCCTCTCCGCCGACCTGTTGCGGGCCCTGAGGGGGCTAGCAGATGTGGAGGGAAGACGGTAAAGGATCAGGGCTTCACCTTAGTCTCCTGGCCCAATGGGAGGAGGGGGTCAAACTCAAAGGTTAGCGAACTGGGGACAGGAATGGAGGAATAGCACAAATGCGTTCTGGCCTGGAGGATGTCCTCAGGATGCATTGTCATTGGTCCGTCTGTATGGGGCATCCTCAGGGGTCACATAACCTTCAAGAATTCCAGTTTTATCATCATGTGCCCTAAGTACAGTGAAGTCCTTACTTCCATGTCTGTGTCACCGTGTGTCACCCTGGTCGAGCTGACAGGAGGTGACGTGAGCTCATGTCTGCCTGGGCACGTCTCAGCAGTTTTTCTGATGGTCCTCACATCTCTGGAATCCAGGTAATGAAGTCACCTCTAATGAACTCAGGAACACGGGGAATTGCAAGAAGACTGATAGAGGCAGTTGGGCTGGAATTGATTGTGCATTGTTTGGCGGGATAATTCAACAGACAATGAAACATTATCTTATTGCTACGCAGATTTGTTTCTGTCCCTCTGTCTGATTTGTCAGAGTGCCAGAGTCAATAACATCATTATATTCACATTACTCACACAAATGAAACAGGGCTTCACTGGCGATCGATGTTATTGGCACATTATATCCTTACTGCCCGTGTCTCCTCCCCACCTTCTGTCACCGCAGCTTATCCCACTACCCTCACCCCCCCCCCCCCCCCACCCCCCACCTCGCACGGGCTGTGTCCGACGTGGCTTATCTGTTATACCTGTGTGTTCCGTTTTATTTTTGTCTGCCATCGTTGCGACAGGAGCAGAAGGAGCCAGAACATGAACCGTCTGTGCCAGGCGGGTGGCACGGGCTGGCAGAGAGACGGGGATGTGAGACTGAGACCCCTCTGGGAAAAAGAAAAAAAAAAAAAAAGAGAGGAGGTCACATGATCTCTGAAAAACAGGCAGAGCCGATGAATTGCCCGAGTGGTTTCAGGAGGGGGCTGAGTCGCGGCGAGGAGACATAGTGATGGGACCTGCCGCTCAGAGGGCAGAGGGGCCCCGAACGGGCCCTCGTGGCCCCTGACATTTGGAGAGCAGGTGGACATGCGCTCACGCGTGCGCTGTGTGAAGTGGGAGCCAGTTAGCTTCTTGGCAAACAGGTGCAGCTTCCACTAGTGCCGGATTCAGTGACGTTGAATGCCCCACTGTAAGGGAGCATGGGCATCCATCCATCCATCCATACATCTTTTCACCACTTATCCTAGTCAGAGTGGCAGGGAACCTAGAAGCTAACTAAGACAGCATAGGCTACAAGGGATGGGATGCCAGTCCATTGCAGGACACACACATAATTACAGGCAATTTAGAGAAATCAGGTTGCCTAGTGGCATGTATTTGGACTGCGGGAGGAAGCTGGAGAACACAGAGGAAACTCACTATATGGGGAGACTGTGCTGACTCCACACACACAGAGGGGGCTTGGGAGGTGCTTCCCACAGGGACTACATGCCCCCTAGGGCCTGGGTATACTTACCCATGATAAAAATGGGCTTCTGCTTTGTGTCTCATCCACAGTTTTATACCCGATCCAGTCCGATAAAGCTTGTGTTTCCTTGTACTTAAACGGCTGTCTTTTATTCTCCACACCTTTGGCTGAGGGTGCATGTCCCCCAAATAAAGTCCTCATTCCCTCCTTCCATCCTAAAGGGGGTCCGATCACCCACCCAACTGGTGCAAGTCTTACACTTGCCTATGTCCTGAACCTGCCATTTATTATTAAAACAAACAAACAAACAAACAAACTAACTAACTAGCTAACTAATTGATTAAATAATCAATTGATTGACTGATTGATTGATTGGTTGGTTGGTTGGTCGAGTGATTGATTGGTTGATTGATAATTTAAAGCAGGGGCTGGTGAGTGGCTCAGTGGGCTAAGTCTCTGTGCCAGTGATCAAAAGATCGGTTTTATCATTTAGGATTTATAATTTATCATCCTTTATTGACAATGCCACAGCCAGCATGCCACCTGCTGGTCAGAGAGCGCGTAAGCACCTCCGTCCCCCCACATAAAAGCAGTATGCCAACAGGCCAGTGAATATGCATGAGTAAATCAGATAGTTTGAAACACCTACAGTCTCCATGCAGCTGCTTTTAAAATCTTTGAATAATACCCCCCCCCCCAAGACACATTTCCACTCTAATTAAAAGAGCCAAATATGCAGTATGTAAATTTTGTTGTGTGAGTTGTTGAGTCACAGGTATGAAAATTCTTCAGTACAAATAAATTGCTATCAAAATTATATGGTGATGTGCCCCTCCCTCGCCCCCAGCTGTTTAGTGTCACCCTCTCCGCCGTGCAGGTAATTACCCCGTGAATCTCACCGCGGTGCCCTGAATGGGTGCCAGCAGGCATTTTCCCAGAAGGCTCAGCTGATAAAATCAAGAGCATAAGTAATCAGTCTATTTCTAGCCTTAAATATTCAACCAAGAGGGTCTAATGTAGCTGGCGCCGTACGCAAGGGTCAAGATGTAAAGACGGCGTTGCACCTGTACATGGAATAGCTACATACAGCAACAGATGTTACCTTCAGCATGTTCGGTCACACCCAGCATGACGAACAGCAAACGAGTACAAATAATGACTAGAAAACAGAAAATAGACGTTGCTATAGTAACGCTTAAGAAATTACGAGTCACATGAGGTACAAGAGCAAGTAATAGTGCAATTTCTTTTGGGATTAATACAGTTTCTGTGTCTATCGAGCTCTTCCAGGTTTGACTGTCGATGATCCAGGTGAAGGAAGCTGTTTCGGTGGTGGAAAAGAAACTCAATTTTCATACTGCCTTACACTGAAAGTAAAAGTGTGTGGTTCAGCGGGCTAAGTCTGCCTGTGGTCGGAGCGTTACCAGTTTGAGTCCCGACTTAGTCATAATGTGCGTGAGAACCTGAGCGAGGCCCCTAACCCCCAGGTGCAGGGGTGACCCTGCGATGTGACCCCCAAGCTTGTCGTCACCTGTATGTGTGTCTCATGGAGAGCAAGATGGGGGTCGGTGGAAAGAGAATTTGCCCACGGGGATTAATAAAGTATCTCCATTGTAGAAGTACAGATACCACAAAACAAAGCTACTCAGGCGAAAGTCATCCAATAAAATACTGCTCAAGTAAAAAAAGGCAAAATTCCTGATTTAAAAGTACTTAAGCAAAAATACTATACATTCTAATCTATTGATCTTAGAAAAAGCAACATATTCTTTTAAATTCACTGACAAGTTAAGACAATATAGCACTGCTCATTAGAATGCAACACTCTATCTGAGTCGCATATTTTCTTTTAATTAAGGAAAAGCTGCAAAAAAGCTACGTGCACTAAGTATGGTAATGGAGTATTTGTTCCTCTATACCTCTGACTGTTCCTGAACATGGCAGCCTGGGCTGGGTGCTATGAAGCCTCCCGTCAGACTCCAGGGAATATAACCAGGTGCCCCTTTTGTAAATGCCCTCCCAGGGCAGGTGCCAGGTGCCTGTGAGTTTCCAGTTCCCTCTGGGAGGTGCGCTGGTCGTGTACTTTGGGCAGCCTGGTTCAAAGTAGCAGAGCAGAAAATAAAGCCTGATAGAGGACTGGAAGTGTTTAGGCTGGAGGTGAAACCTAGGAAATGAAGGAGGCATGGAGGGAGCAGAGACGCACCCAGCCATGCAATAGACCCTCTGCTGTTAGCAAAAAAAAAAAAAACTGCCTGTGTAATAATGAGCCTGACCACCAGGGGGCAGTCTTTTAGGTGAAGGGGAGCCTGGGAGGATGCAGAGAATGATAACGGAAACTCTGTTCTGGGGTCCCTGGGTTCTGCACTCACCATTGCATCCAGCAGTAAGAAATACAGAAAACAATCACCATCACGCAAGTTCCCTGCCTGAAATCTCATCAGTTTATTAGCAGATAGTTCCTGCAACATTACATAAATGGCGCTCAATATTCTTTGAAACTTAAAATAATAAGCCACGGGCCATCTCTTACTTTGACAGGGGAAAATATAGGCTTATTAGTCACTGATTTTAATGATGAAAGACTTAAGGACTTTCCAGTGCAGTCAGGCAAACAAAACAAAAAAGGTCATCCAAATGAAAAAGAAGATTAAGGTCTGCCTTAAGCTGTCCTTCTTTTTATTGCTCCAGAATTCTGTGTTATAAGGAAATCTTTTTTATTAATTTTTTTTATAGTAACTGTGTGCTGTGATTTCACTGTTTCTTTTGATTAAGAAGGGCAGTTGGGTATGACATTAACATAAGCATGGCAGGCCAATGGAAAGAAAAACAGCCATTTTAGTGACTATGGGTGTGTGTGTGTGTGGGGGGGGTGGCAAAGGGTACTGGTTCAGAAAAGGGTTATGGGGGAGTGCTGGTTGGGCACTAAGGCTCAGGCATGTTTACTGGGGGTGAGAGCAAAGTCCTCAGCATTTCGGATAAATTAATGGTTATTTTACAGTATATGTTATTTCTATTCCTCTGCAGTGTTTCCGTGTGAATCCCTCGTCAGACCATAACCACTCGCTGGGAATTTTGCCAGTATCATCCATCAAATCCCTAACAGTCTAGATTGTCTGTCAGCAGAGTCTTTTAGAAATTATTATTTCAATCACTATTGATGTCACCCCCCCTTAATATACAAAAAGTGCATTAGTAGGACATAATTGTCTAACATATGCATTAAGAATGACGATACAGTTAAAATTTATGCATAAGAAATTACAGTAGAAAAACATGTTCTTTAAAATGATTGGAAGATGGATATATAGATGTATGACAGTTCATCTTCCCATTGATTTCTTCTGATGAGGGCTGTGATCGGATGGATGAAAATAATAATAATAATAATAATAATAATAATAATAATAATAATAATAATTGCTAGGAACAGGACGGGAAGAGGCCTGGAGCTTCTAGGTCACCTAGTCCGCTTAGAAAGAGGAATTACTTTTAAAATGCTTTAAATTTTCATTAAAAGAGCCAGGTTTGTTCACCAGAGACCCAATAACATGTTTGCCACTGCCACCTGCTGGTGCAGTGCAGTTACTGCATGCAGCGTGGCACTGGCCCCTTCAGGTGTTTTGCAAGGTGGCAGATGCCGACCTCATGAAAGACGATGGGTGGGGCTTGAGTCTGGAATGGCCAATAGCAGGAAGAGGAGGGGGTGTTTACCTCACCTCTCCTCCAGAGCCACTGTCTGGTTTTGCTTTCCTGTAAGTTTCACTGCCCAGTGCAGGAGAGTAGGGTTATGGCTGTTATGTAAGGCGTGGGGTTGTTATCATACAATAATATTTGCCCTGTTGAAACTGTATCTAAACTGCCAAGGACACACAGTGAAAGAACACAGAATGGAATAGTTTTATTTCTTCTCAAGCCTGACAGACGCTTACACAACAAGGGCCCTGTCAGGCCAGTCAACTCCCACTGAAATCTCTGAGCGGAATGGCAGGACGGCGGCGCGACACCTTGTTTGGCCACGAGAAGTGAGTGAGACTGCAATACTTCTTCCTAATCTTCTGTAAAAAAGAAAAGGAGTGTGGATGAGAATCACACTTAGAGGAATGTGAGAAAGGCCCACATAATCACCTTCACGGTTCGCCGTCAGTAAGGACAAACCCAGGAAGGTCTGTGTGAGACGGGGAGGGGAGCGGATGTTTTAGGGAGCAGCGCTCACCTGCAATTAGTTACTGACTTCCGCCAGTGTGAGGCAGCCTTTCCTCTGGATGGAGTGAGTCACCTGAGAGCCGCAAAGGCTGGGGAGCCAAGCAGGGAACGAATGCTGGGTCCCCTCTGGTCACCACCTGCATCTTTCCTGTCAGTGCATTGTAGATTTAGAGCAATTTAGAGCTGAAATTCCCCCCCAATCCCATTCTCCCAGCTCCCATAACCGGCCTGTAACCAGCCTTGGGGTAGGCCCAGCTTGGGACTGTGTGGACCAAGCTCACCCAGGGCCTTCTCAAGCCGGGCATGATGTGGCCGAGGGCAAAGGGACTGTCACCCATTGGCTGATCACCCTGAGTAAGGTGCTTAATCTGAATTAGCAGTCAAATATGCAGCTGTATGACTGGTTAAGACTGAGAGCAGATTTCAGTGGAAGTCATCAGCTGACCTGTGTGGTGAAAATCTTAATAATTGACAGGAGAAGAGCAAAGTGACATAAAAACTGACAGTGAGTTACACAGGTGGTGGGAAGCTGGAAAGAGAGAGAGGGAGAGAGAGAGGGAGAGAGAGAGGGAGAGTATGAAGCAGACACTTCTCCCCCATAAAGGTTCCGTCTCTCAGCTCGCCAGCGTAACACATATTGCTTAGACTGAAGCTTCCTGCATACAGCCTGGTTGGACACCAGTGCTGCGCTCTGCAAGGCTGCGGGTTCGATCTCTGGTCCCAGAGCCGTGACTCTGTGCTGTCTGGGTTCTGTGCTGTTCCTGAAGGCCTTACTGAGCTCCCGTGCGGTTAGGTGTATAGTAGCTGTGAACGGTGTGTGAGTGTGTGTCCTGTGAGGGACTGGCACCCCATCCACTCTGCCCCCCACCCTGTGCCCCCCTGCCGCCTCACCATCAGACTGTCCCAGATATGACCACATTATTTCATTGCTGTTATTTTATATTGGAATATATTGCAAGAAAAAGATAAATAAATGTAATAATTATGTAAAACAATCCTGCTAACAAACCTGCCACCATTCAAACACACCCACATGTCTGAAGTGTCACTTTATTTTAACATGGAGTGTTATAAATATGGTTTAATTTGGCTGAATAGAGATGGATGTGCAGTTATAGTTTCAGTGTCACGGGTGCTAATCGGGCAGGTTATGCCTCTGAAGCTGTAGTTCCTCTCCATTCATACTGCACTTCTACCTGCTGAGCAGTAGGTGGCGCTGTAGACGGTTAGCGGGTCACGTACTGGGCCTCCTCTATCTATGCTTCTGTAAGGCCCACTTCAGGTGTCACGTGACCAAAAACACCCCTTTAAAAGCCGACAGGCATGCCGTTCACATCCGACCGCAGGCCAGATACGTTATTTGACATCACGCTTCACAATCATCCGCATCGTGCATCACATGTGATTTCCAGACCTACTCAGACGCCAGCATCCCAAAGAGAAACGTGACTGATTCTGTCCGTACAGTGATTTATTAAAGCAAAACAGCATAACAAAATCAAGATTACAGCAATAAAACATGGTTTCCAGAAATCAATAGTTACCAAACATTCTTATCAAGAAGAACAAAGCCCCCGCTTCAAATAAGGTTGTAAATGCAAATATTAACACTATTTACAGAGGAGGTTCATGCTACCATCACAGCCCTACATCCCCTGCGAGGTCTGGGGTGGGGGTGTCGGCATGATGGGGAGACCCAGGCGCTTCTTTATGAAGTGGGACACCAGGCACTGGGGGCGCTGCTGGTACTCCAGCAGCACATCATGGGGGGTGGAGATCTGGTCGCCCTCGAAGCGGTCCAGAAGAGTCACGCAGACGACCGCCGCTGGAACAGGCCACAGTTTGTCCTCGTGAGGACCAGGGACCAAGAGTCATGGGGTGACACCAAAATACAGCGAAGCATCACCGAGTAGTTAGGAATGTCATGAGTAGGTGGCGGGGGGGGGGGGGGGGGGGGGTGGCACATGCCATTAAGTGGTAAGCTTTATTATTATTATTATTATTATCCAGTATGTGTCTCTTTTCCCCAGCACAAAATGCAATGTTCCCGTTTGCCTGTGTGATGTTCCCGTTTGCCTGTGTGATGTTCCTATTTGCCTGTGTGATGTTCCTATTTGCCTGTGTGATGTTCCCGTTTGCCTGTGTGATGTTCCCGTTTGCCTGTGTGATGTTCCCGTTTGCCTGTGTGATGTTCCCGTTTGCCTGTGTGATGTTCCCATTTGCCTGTGTGATGTTCCTATTTGCCTGTGTGATGTTCCCATACGATATTCCCAATCTTTTCCAAACCAGCTGAGGGGATCAATTAACTTTCCCCATTTTGCCTATGCAGTTCCGCCCCCCCCCCCCCATCTTCAGAGGTGTAAAGTTCCAGTTCCGAAAGTAGACCAAGATTTTGTTTCAAACAACCAGTTGAGTATAAAGAGTCACAGTCACAGAGTACTCGACTGGTTGGTAGAAACAAAATCTTGGTCTGGATTTTTACTTTCTGAACCTGAATTTTCTACTTGTGCCCATGTCCTCCTTTCTCCACACTTTGAGAGAAGGGTAAGTGGCAAAAATAAAACCCGAGCCACCTCTCCCCAAACGCCTTGTTGCATGTGGGGGGGGGGGCTGGGCACCTTCTCAGGAAGCACAGACACAAATTCAGCCTCATGGCAGTGAACGCTGTTTCTGAGTGGCGCAGTTAGGCTTCGGCAGGAATGTAACATCACCGCGCTTCTCACATCCGATCTGGCAAACTGGGATTTTCTGTCAGCTCCATAGCAACTGTCTCCTTAACCTCCATGCCCTCTGGCTGCTATTAACGGTATAGCAGGAGAAAAGTCTGCCCAAGCCAAACTTCCACTGTGCAAATGACTAGATACATTCTGCAGGAACTCTGGTTCAGCATCTGGGATTGAGAGCAGAATACCCACAATCCCCTTGGTGTTCAGTACCCCTACTGTCGGCTGACACATCAGCAAGTCTCAGAAAGGGAGTTCATGGCCCAACCGGTTACCTCTGAGGCCACAGATGTGGCACATGGCGGCGAAGACCGTGGACTCCATCTCGATGTTCCTCACCCCGGCCTTGTGGGCCTTGTGCAGGTACTCCAGCTTCTCCTCGGGGGAGAAAGAACAGAGTGCGCCATCCAGTCGCCCTTGACCTGTAGGGGGAGCACTATTCTTCAGCCAGGAAGCCAAACATCTAAGCCAGCGGTGGCCAATCTTATCCAGATAGGGCCGGTGTGTATGCAGGTTTTTGGGATAACCTTCAGGTAAGCTGTTTAAACCCAGGTGTGAGGACTCTTCAGGCAATCAGTCCTCTAATTAGTAATCTAATTAGGGAGTCGCAGCGAAAACCCACATACACAACGACCCTAACTGGATAAGATTGCTCTAACCTCTGCTCGTGGACCAAGACCACGACATCCAGGATCATGTCAACATTTGCCAGAAACAAACAGCATCTTTCATAGAAGGCTGTATCCACTGAGTATAACTGCATGCATAACCTGTGCCGTACTCTGAACTTTAACCAACTGCTCCACTTGGAGCATGAATCAGCACATATTCTCCCCAGCTGGGTGTTTTTCTAACTCTGCGCCGGTCTCGCCTGTCTGCCACACCTCCCACGTCCCTGCTGAGCAGAATGCTGTCTTGTCACACCGCGGTGGCGTCGAAGGGAACGCTACCTTCGTAGAAGTCGAAGGTGCACATGGTGTTGCTGATGATGGCGGGAAGAGCCGGGAGCTCGCCGGAGCACCGGAGCAGCTCCTGTGCGAGGCCCTTGTCCAGCTCCGTGCTGCGGACGATCACCTGGCCGAGCACCACCTGCTCAAACTGAGGCTGGAAGAAGGAGTCGACTGCCTTATCGGTGATCACCACCGTCCCTGGCGGCAGGCCTGCGAGAGACATTCACCACCTGCTTATTTAGCACCATGGATACAACATCTGCCGATAAGCGCAGTAACACAGCAGCCTAGTACAGCGTTAGCAGCATTTGTCGCTAAGTGAATCAGGTTCAGTCTGCACAGGACACCATGTGACAAGCTGTCCTGTCAAACCAATTTACTTGTTCATAAGACTGTTTTCTAATGGAGCCATTTGCATGACTTTATTTGACGACAGTGCTGGAGATCCGAGTCCGGAAAATTCTCCAGCTCCGACTATCTTATTTAGGGCTCAGATAGGCATTTAAATAGCTTAATTTGCTCTAACGAGGTTTAATAGGTTTAATCAGGTGGTTCAGAAGAACCTCCAGTGCTCAGGCCTTCTGGAACATGGCTGAATTCCTCCATCTCCATCCATGAGAACATTTGAAAAGTGTCATTTTAATTCTGCTAATTTATGCTAAATATTGAAACAATAAAGCCCAATTATAATTATTATTATTATTGTAAAGCATTAGATTTATACAATGATTTTTAAAACCCAAAGATGCTAAAAATTGATAAAGATTGGGGCAGCAAGGTACCATCCTGGTAGATGTTGAGCAGGTTCTTCACTCTGAGGGCCTTGATATTTTACCTTTGAACAAGATACCGAACACAATGCGCCTCAGTAAAAAGGACCGGCTGTATGGATCAGCTCACCGATGCCGCCTGACGTGCCGATGCGGAAGAGGATGACATCACGGCAGCGAGCGTGGTGAAGCAGTTTGATGAGCTCATGGAGCATGATTGATATGGACGGGACCCCCATGCCGTGCTGGAAAACCACAGTGGACAGTCACATGACGTTCTGCCTCTGACCTGACATGCGTGTAACGGGTCATCGTTTTGTCAGGGAGTGTTCAACCCTCAGCGCTAGTACCCCCTCTGTAAAAACAGCATGCGCGTGTGAGGGATGCTGTCACTCGTCAGGGAGACGGGTTCCGTACGGTTGCCGTGGAAACTTCAGAACCCACATGTGGTGGAGGTGTGTGTGGGGAGGAGGTGGGGGGGAAGTTTACTCACACTGATTGACAGCACAGGTCCCACTTTGTACATGCAGTAGCGATCTGTTCCGGCACAGATGTCCTGGATGTCGCCGGCATTCCCGGACAGACCCAGCTCCTGGTGCATGAACTCAGCGAAGGCCTTCATGCGGCTGGTGCTGCCCCCAACACACACAAACTGGGGAGGCAGAAGGCGGCGCTCGGCTTATTATACAAGCGACAATGGCCTTGCTCCCATCTCCAGTGTGCCAGTAGTCCAGGCAGCCTGATTGACCTAAGAATCATTTTTTTCCTCTTTCTTTTAAATTCCTCTAATTGGATTTTCTCCTCTCCTTGGGGCTCTCTCGGTTTTAGATTTTCGCATCCATAAATTTCGATTAGTTGTCATCTGTTTTAGATTGCTAAACATTATTTTAATCATATTTATATGTTTCTGCCGTTAAGGGCCTTACGGCAATGTCACAGGAAAGCGAGCTCAGTTCACTAACAATCTGCGGGAAGCTGAACTTCTCCCCACCTTGGTGTCTCCGAACATTTTCGGCAGGTTGTGGGTTCTTGTGCTCAGGCTGAAGTGATAGAGGATGTCTTCTTCCATGGAGTCCAGGTATGGGTTCATCACATGCACCTCCTGGTCTCTGCAGAATATTAACCCTCTCTTTACCGGGATGCCACCCCAGGGCAGTGTATGTCAAACAAAACCAGGCTGATCTTCGTTGGTTTCACCATTAAAATTAGACCACTCAGCACTCTTGTATTTAAAGGGCTTAATAATATAAAATTTACATTCATGAATCAAACACGGCAAATTCATCTCATCACCTCAACCCTGCTCCTCTTTCCATCAGAACATACTAGAAAGTTTTCGCTGTACATGGAATTTAAACAGATCTAAACAAATGGAGCTTCTTATTGTTTTAGAATGCTGCGCCGAAAATCTTGTTGAGATGAATACTGCATTTTAACAGCAAGTATTCACAAGAACTTACTTTGTATATTCATTGTGCTCATTCCCCGTGCTTTTGAGTAGTTTTAGTGGCATCTTTGACTAACTGCAGTTTTCCTGAAATAACAATAATGTCAGAACACAGGAAGTATGTGTTAGACAAAGTGACACATGGCTCTGTGATGTCGATGCACCTCGGCGCCGGCTCTTACAGAGTGATGAAGCGTCGTCTTGGCTCTCGGTACGCAACCCCACTGTCACGTCTGCGCTTGAGGAGGATCTTAAAGACCTGCCGCAGACTGAGGAGCTGTTATAGCCTTTGACACACCTGGCCCACGTCACCGAACGGTCCTGGGGACAATGAACCTCCGGCTCCGCCCCCAGAAAAACAGCACCCCTCCCCCGCCCATCAGATGCACAGTCGCTCCATGCGACGCCCTCATGTCGGCTGTAGCTACTGTTTTCACATTACGAACTCACAAACCCTCAGAACGATTCGACACTCATTCTCCATATTAAACCAGCAGACCCGTGTGGCTGGTATCACAGCACTGTGCATCCTTGCTGTATGTAAAATGCTATGCAAAATACAAGTAGAGCTCATTGATAATTGCAAGTGGGGGGGCTACAGTTTTTTCACAGACACTGTATATTTGATGTTTGCAGTCTGGGGTGGGGTTTGGTGGGGGTTAGATTTGTTTTCAAAGTTGTTCCTGTCAATGTTCAGCTAGTTCCAGAGCACTGACAGTAAGGCACGTGTCTTTGGTAATACAAGTTAATCAATAAGCATCCAAAGCAAGCACTGTTTATACTGGAACACATTGTGTCCAAAACATCTAGAATTTTCCTTTGATGATTCCTCCGGTGATGAACAAAGTTGGCAGCTCTGTGAAAGTAGCCAGCGGATTCTGACGGCGTTAAGGTGAATGATGCCGAAACTACACTGAAAAGTCCATTTATCAATATAAAGTCCTTTTTAAATGAAACAACAAAATAGACAGTCCATGCACGTGCAGGTTTAATGTTTGGTTGATATGCCTTCAGCAATGACGAACATTTGGTTTTGGTCAAAACATCGGAAGACCTTGCATTTTACACTACAGCTTCCAAAAAAAAAGTAACAGTTACACCAAAGCAAATTAGAATGTCACAGTGAAGCCAGATATATATCAAGAGAAGGTATTCGATGAGGAGAATTTGCTCAATTACTAATAGCAACTTACGAGAAGGTTCCTGCCTAATATCGGACTCACAACCCTGACTGCAATAAGAGGTTGGAAGATGGATTGACAATCATGCACGGCAGGTGAGATGCTTCTGTAAGAGGACAGCTTGACTTTACATAGGCCTTAGCAATATTTGAATGCAGGATGAGGGCCGCCTCAGGCGCCGAACAAAAACTGCTCCTTCACAGTTTAAACAGAGGATTCCAGAGACTGGGTCCCAAGGGGGCGTGGTCCAAGCGAGCGACAGAGTCATTCTGATGCTCGTTAGGAGCTGCTGCGTTTGGTAGACCCAGCAGGGAATGCTGAAAGCAAACATCGGATGTTGGCAATAATAATCATTGAAAAACATTATATATACAGATGCATACAAAAAAATGATAGAAGATGGCCATCTGGAGTGAAGGAGGTCAGATTGTATGGGCGGCATTTGCGGTACGGTTCCTGCTTCACTCTGCTTCACCAGGACCTGTGCTCTCCTCTGCCAGGGTGGGGTCTCTTGGGTCAGAGGTCACACCTGAGGAGCAGAATCGAGCTTCTGAGTAGTAGTTCATAGTGGTTGTACAAGTGAAATTTTCAGCTATAAAGAACGTACAGTTCTAAGTGGTGCATAAAATAATTGGAAGTTACCATTCAATCCCTGGGTAAGAAACTCCGACAAGCAAATCATATCAATGGCAGCATCATATAAAACGTGATCATGAAATCTGTGGCAATGCATTGTGGGAGTCTGCGAAAATGCCTTAACAAAATAAAAGACCCCTTACTAGACTCGTCGTCGTCATCGCCGTTGGGCGACTTCTTCTCGTCTTCGGCGTATCCAAAGCTCAGCAATTTTGACATGCTGACAGGAGTCGGCTTCTTCTCGAAGGACCTTCGGGGAATCGCAAAACAGGTAAGATGTTGCCCAGCCTCTTCAGACTGGAGGACAGGGGGCATGATGTGAAGACTCAGAATTGAGAAAAGACCAGACAAGGTCAACCCTCAAGACGAGTCCACTGGCAGCAGTGAGGCGATAGAACGTAGTGGGACCAGATTAGAGCAGAGCCAAAAGAACAGCTGATTTCACGCGGTGTACTGGGGGTGTGGAGTTACCGCCGTAGTCGTATAGCCAAATGGACACTTCGAGGTCTGTAGGCTTTGAAACCATAACACCTCGTCATTGCATACTGCTATCAGGCACATATACTGCCATCGTTCTCCAAGAATTTGTCATGAATTTGAATTCAAATTCATTATTTGTGCTTTACAAACAGTCACATCATACCCCCCCCCACCCCGTGAGGGGTGTAAATATTTTTTATATGAGACAGTCATGTGATGAGATTAGCATGCTCAAGCAATAAGGTCATAGTAGCGCCAAGAGCAGATAGCTATGTGGTTAAGGATTCAGACTTAGCACCTGAAGGTTGTTGGTTCAAATTACACCCTTTTGAAAGACCCTCAGTCTAATAATAGCTGTAATGAAATATCCCGCTCAGTTAAGGGCTTTGAAAAACGCCTCTGCTTATGCCTTTCATCCATAGTAAATAAGAGTACAGTGAGAGGATCCCAGGAGGTCGGGCCCATGAGGACACCGACGAGTTCAGCTGTCTGCTGCAGACGGCCTTGGAAACGGGGAAAAGTAAACAGCAAGCCTGGTTACTCATTACCATCAAAACATTACATTAACAGCCTTTATTTATTTATTTTGGAAAGGTCAAACCATGCAGTTTCAAAAGAAACCAGAAAGGAATAATTGGTTAAGATGAGCCAGGGAATGAGTCTTGGCACTAATTGTCCATCCACATCCTCATTAAACATTTTCTTCTCCGTGTGCGATCAAAGGTCTCCGAGTTAAACGAGATGCAAATTCACTTCTGATATGGGACAAAAAACAATGCTGGTCTCCAGTGAGGGTGACTGTGTTCCCACCGAGATCTGAGGCCAGCACTGCATGAGTGCTGATGCACTGGAATTGGATGGAGATAGTAATGCAGAGACAGAAGGGGGTGTTATCTGTGCCCTAAGCACACAGAGCGACCACATACAGCACACCCTGTGTGCAGAACCTGGCACCGTGACGACAAACCCACGGCCATGCAGTTCCAGACTCTCTGATGAGGACACGATGGAGGTGCCAGGCTGGAGGGACCAGAGGTACCTGTGTCATGTGTTAAGATCTCAGCCTATAAGCTGGTTCATACTTACTGCAGACGTGCCTGCAGTAACATAAATCTCATCACGGGGGGGTTGGGGTGAGGAGGCCGCGTTTGAGGGCCCTGCGTACCGATGGCAGGACACGGTCACCTTCTCCACAAATAAGTGGATAATCATTTCCTAACTCGTCACAGTGTAAAACACAAGCCAATTAATTGGTAGCTGCAATCAAAACTGCTTGGAAAACTAACTGACCTCCACTGTTTGGTTTTAGTTTAACTTACAGTACTTGTCTTCTGAAAGAGGACAGAGAGAGGTACTTTAGAAAACACCCTATATTACCAGGTGGAAAGTGGATCTTCTGGGACTGTAATCTCTAGTATCCACAGTGATAGCACATAGCACATAGCATGTTTTCTACATTTTCTTTTGGCAATTTTAACTTTAACTCATTTCTAAGGGATATTTAATTCTGACTCGTCATAACGACAATTCTTGATATCAGAAATACAATTTAGTTTGGGAGATTCAAAATGCTTCTCATTTATTTTAAAGGGAGTTACAACTGAAGTCCAGGTATCAGAAAATGGATTTTCAACTAGTTAAAAATTTATTTCTGACATCAACATTAGGTTTTTTTGACCAGTTAAGGCACAAGGGAAAGGCTGCTGTGGTTATCAGTCTCTAAGCATGGCACTGGCGGACTCTGGGGATGATGAGCACTGGGAACATTCCTGGATCTCCCCCTCAACCATGCTTGTTCAGGTCGATTATTCAACAATGTTTGATGAATTTTAAATAAAACTGAAACTTATGGCAGCCTGAAATTTCAGCAGGTGATTTCTCTGTACATATGAAACTTACATCCTGTCACTTCTAATCATTAACGCTAATTGCCTTTATCATGCAGATTAGTAGTTAAACTTGGATTCACATGTTCTGGGACAGGGGTACAGAAATAAAAAAAACACACTTGTGCCAAGATACAAAACTGAGTCATTTTCAGTATTAACGCCACAGGATGAATGAATAATCAAAAAAAATTATTGTTTAAAAATACACACCATGCCAGAAAACTGATTAAAACCTTTTAATTATATCTTATACAATATGTCTTACTATTTGAAATGATATATGAATTGTATATTAGCTGCAGAATATTATTACGCTGTTACTGCAAACTGAAGTGTTGATAAAAGCATACTGCCACCTAGTGAAGAAATGCGTGAAGTGCACGTAGTAAGTCAGCACTCACGTTTTCTTGAACTTGTTCACCTGATGAACATCATCAGACGTTAAAGTCATTTTATCCATTTCCTGGTTCACTTCGGAGATCTGCAAAATGAAAAGGGAGTTAAATCAGGTCCGCTACACATCAAGACCTACGATCACTCAGGATGGGAGCTGGGAGAGTTTATAGTGACACAAAACAGGTGGAAATCAATTGAAGTTAATATATTTATGGCTAAAAGCTAGAAAGCGATAATATTTGCTTCATGTTCCCTAACAGAGTCAGGATAATGATGGGCTCTGATATCAGTCATTTCTGAGTTATTGCAAAGCAGAGAGAGAGATACAAGCCATCTGCCAAAGCAGAGAGCTTGGCGAAACTAAACCGGAGCAACTGCCACATCACAAATTTGTCATGAGCGTGACTTATGCTGGATATTTGTAAGCACATCTCCGGTGCCAGATTCTGGACAGCTGAAATACGACCAAGAGAAAAAAAAAAGGACATTTCATCCCACCAAAGGAGTTTGAAATTCCCGTATTGTAAAAATGTGGATTATGGCCAGACCATGTATTCATGCAGATGGTAAAAATATATTTTTTAATCCAAGGCGCAAAATGAGCAGCTGCAAGGCAGAAAGTGTGAGGCGAAGTAAGTTTGGGGGGCGATTATGGTCACTCACCTTCTCTTGATCAGGAGATTTGATGTCATTCTCTCGCTCCCAAGCTGACTTATTGTCACCCCCAAAGGGAGCAGTGATTGGCTGGAAAGTGCCTTCGGTCAGAATTTTCTTGGTCTCCTCAGGCGTCATGATAACAGCACTTGTTCTTTGAGTCAAGCTGTAAGTAGAAAAGCCATAATCATTTTCCTCTACACCTACGGCTGAAATACAACATGAATTATATAACACTGAAAGTTATGCAATTCAATGGCATCAACACAGACAGTTTTGCTTTTTAAACATTGGATAGTCTGTAACTAATGTATAACTAAATATGCATAACAAGTAATGAATATCCATTAGGAATTCAACAACATGAAACTGGCGCTTAAGGGTGAAAACAGGAAAAGTTTTTTTTAGTTACATAATTAATATGTATACATATGCATGCTTCTCTAATAAAATTTAAAAAGTAACATCTTAAATACTCAAAATTAATAATTTTGAAATTAATTTTCTTAAAAGCATAAAATAATAAAAACCATGAAATATTGGAACCATGCAACTATGAAGAAAATTAAGTTTTATTTCACTGTCAACGTGAAAAATATTGATAATCCACAAGTTCTCACACAAATTATAGCCCAGCACTTGGTGGGTGAGGGTTAATCGTCACATCTCTTACCACTCATTTTCTTTAGAGTCTAATTCGGCAGCAAACCAGTCAGGGGGTTTATACTGACCACCGGCTTTGGTGGCCACACTTGGTTCATCATGCCACAGCAAACCTGGGCATTTACATGAGGGACACAGGATTTTAATGTCAACCAGCCTTCTCTGCTATCCATAATTCCAACATTCAACAGGGTGCCGGATGCATTGACTGAATGTAGGGATCTGTGCATGGCCGGGCCAAAACAAAAACACTGCTATACATTTGAAACAATTCCCCTTATCAGGAAAAAGGAAGCATATTTCATTTACAGTTTATCAGTGGTGGAAAGTTCAGGTTCAGAAAATACAAATCCAGACCAAGATTTTTGGTTCAACCAACCAGTCGAGCATAAAGAGTCACATTCATAGAGCTCTCAACTGCTTGGTTGGAACAAAACCTTGGTCTGGATTAATACTTTCTGACTGGAACTTTCCACAATTTAGCATGTCTGGTTAAGCATGTAAGCAGAAATATAAAGTACAGGTATTTTATGGGACCTACTGAAATAAAGGTAGCGGATTATGAGAAAGACCTTGGTGTGTATGTTGATGCTTCCATGTCTCATTCTCGCCAGTGCGGGGAAGCAATAAAAAAGGCCAATAGGATGTTGGGGTATATCTCCAGGTGTGTGGAGTTTAAGTCAAGGGAGGTAATGCTAAGATTATACAATTCCTTGGTGAGACCTCACCTAGAATATTGTGTACAGGTTTGGTCACCATATCTTAAAAAGGACATAGCGGCCTTAGAAAAGGTGCAGCGTAGGGCCACAAGAATGATTCCTGGTCTTAGAGGAATGTCATACGAGGAAAGGTTATTTGAGCTAAATCTGTTCAGCCTCAAGCAAAGGAGACTGAGGGGGGACATGATCCAGGTCTATAAGATTCTAACAGGTTTGGATGCTGTTCCACCGAATAGTTACTTCAGCATTAGTTCAAATACAAGAACTCGTGGCCATAGGTGGAAATTAGCGGGAGAACATTTCAAACTGGATTTAAGGAAGCACTTCTTTACACAGCGTGTAGTCAGAGTATGGAATAGTCTTCCTGATAACGTAGTGCAAGCTGAATCCTTGGGTTCCTTTAAATCAGAGCTAGATAAGATTTTAACAACTCTGAGCTATTAGTTAAGTTCTCCCCGAGCGAGCTTGATGGGCCGAATGGCCTCCTCTCGTTCGTATAGTTCTTATGTTCTTATGTAGGTGCAGTTGATTGTTACCCTTCTGCCCCCCTTGCTTGGCGAGTTTAACGTAATCGGAATCGGTCTCAAAAATGCCGACACGGCGGCCGCGTGTCCTCTCCTCAGGACCCGCCTCCACGTTGTGGGACAGCCCGGGGATCTGCGACGTCGGGCCCCGTGATCCATTGCTCACTGGGTCACCCAGCTGGAAAGTTTTTATGCCTGAATGGAAAATGTAGTGGGGTTCAATAAGGGGGTATTTAAGGTAGGAAAAATGTCACGGTTCATAATTAACAAAACTGATTGCACTATTGCAGAATAGTGCTACACTAATAATAGATCATAAATCACCAGAAATGTATAAATAAATCAGCATGTCCAGAACAGACACTTGAGCCAAGAGTGAGGTGAGGCCAGGCCGCAGTATGCAGAGTCATCAGTGCAAATTTTTCCTGTGTGGGTTTTTATGAAACTGCACGGTAAACTACACAGGCAGAATAAAACACTATGAAAACCACCTGAGTTACGGATGTATTACTTTGTGTATGAAATAGCGGGGAAAGAAGACAATACCATTCTGATCAGTGCATTTAGTAGCATTTACGTTTGATTTTGTAATACATTGGATATTCGTTTACTGCTTATCTATTTGTAATGCAGACCATATAGAAACTGGTTTGTATTTTCCTTACCAATATTTCATTAAAGATTCATTGGTACATCCATTAGATATACTGAATCAAAACCAGCGAAACCTAGATAACTTATTATAAAACTAAAAACAAAGATAGTTGTGGTGCCAGCGCTAGTGAACTTTACCAAAACATTTAAAAATGAAACAAGAAAACTATAACATGATTATATCTGAACGAGTTTGTAATGTTAAGATGGATGTAAAGTAAATTGATTTTTGAAGTGTTTGCAGTCTACCGTACTACCTCACAAAAACGCGCACTAGAAAATTACGAGCGCTCGTTTTTCCAAAGCAACGATTAACCACACAAAATAAGCCCAGTGCCAAGTGAGATCGTCAGGGAGTATCAGTTGACTGACTAATTACACTCTTTAGTTCAATGACACCTTACAATGACTACGGACAGCCAGCGCTCCAATTTTAGATCTGGGACACTTGCCTTGCTTCTTCCGTCGATGATCTGCATCGCCGCTCATGACTGACGAAGATGTTTTAAACAGCGTTTCTCTGATTCTGCAGAAAAAACTGGAAAAGGGATAAAATAAGCTAAATTACTAATGTAGAGACAGAAACAAGGAACGCAAATGTCATGCTAAAGCAATAGCTACCGCTGTGAGCAAGCTATGCAGAAAAAGGCAAAGGGCCTTCGATTTAACGCCATTTAAAAAGTACATTTAGTAAGACCAAATGATTTTCTATGTTAAGTGAAACGATCCATCGCATAGCTAAGAGAAAAAATATGTCAAAAATCGGAACTCTGTTTCTCCAAATGAAGTGTAAGGCGATGACGAGTATTTGCTACCTGGCTCCTTCGCTTCGCGATGTCAGCGCTCTGACTGTTTCCGGAAGTCCAGCTGAACAGTTGCCATGGCGATGGAACGGAAACCCCAAGGATGCGGAGCATCCAGTGCCGCACGAAATCGCGTGCCGACGAGAGTTACCTATAAATACCTCTATTAGACTGACATTATCATCATCATCATCATCATCATCATCATTATTATGATTATTATTATATTTCCGTCATTGTTGTTTGTTGTTATTAAAGTACATAGCTTACTTAGTTACTCCTGCCAGCAAAGAACCATACATCAACAATCAGGGGCGTCATAAGCATGTTGAATATGTGTACATGTGTGTGTGTGTGTGTGGGGGGGGACACACTGCCATAAAACTAATATTTTATATTAAATGGGGGGAGGGGGTCAAACGAATAATTATGAAATGTGAGGGGGACACGTCCCCCTTAGGTTTCATGGCGTCGACGCCCATGAACAATGGAACACATAGAAGCACATACACATAGTGCAAACAATTTCGTGCAGACCATAAACACAATAAAAACATTTATAGATTTCTTCCTCTTCTTTTTCGACTTCTTCTTCTTATTAATAATAATAATAATGATAATAATAATAAACATGCCCTGCGATGGGCTGGCCCCCCATCCACTGTTGTTCCCTGCCTCGTGCCCGTTGCTTCCGGGATAGGCTCCGGACCCCCCGCGACCCAGTAGGATAAGCGGGTTGGACAATGGATGGATGAATAATAATAAACAGTGGATGTAGCAATGTGTTACGCCCCCCAGCCAATAAAGCGGATTCCACGCCCTCCAACCTGCTCTATTTAAACCAACCGGGCTTAGACGGCCTGTGAGAAGTATTGTTGCCCTCTCACGAGCCGTCTTGAGTGTGCTGATCCCCCTGTCTCACCCGCCCCGCCCCGCCCCGCTCTGCTCTGCTCTGCTCTGCTTCCTCTGCCTGTTCCTGTCCTGCCCCGTCCATGCTTCCTGGTGTTCCTGTCTCCCCGAGTCCCCGTCTCCTGCCTAGTGCTTGCCCCGTGGGTCATCGGCCACCGACTCTCTGCAATCTCTCACTCCGACTACCGCCCCCTGCCTGCCGACTTGGATTTAATTGTTTTAATCCCAATAAACTCCCTGGTCTCCTGCAATTGGGTCCTATGCCTTTCCTGAGTCTCGAGTGTAACAATAGGGACGTGGACTGGACAACAAAAGTAGCAGGCTTGCTAGTGATTTATTTCGTTTTTCCGCTTATGTTGCTTTTGCAGCCGGCTTGGCCAGTTTTACGGTGAACTCGAACCTTTCACCGTATTCAGAAGAATGTTCATATATTTCAGGCGACATAACTCGCTTGATATACGCCGTTTCGTGTAGGGACAACTAGATTAAAATGTTTTTCATTAATCACATATCGTGGATTTGTTGTCAAAGCTCCCAGCTAATGTTTATAAATACTTTCCTATGCCCGTGTATTACTAGTCTTGATTGATTTGTACTTAATTCAGCTTGGCTATATATCTTGAATTGGGTGTCAACGTGCTTTTGGGACATTTCCCGAAAATAAGAAAAAAAGAAAACAACATTAAGATTCATCAGATATGTTATAGCTGTTAATTATGTTCCAGATGAAGTGTATTTTTATTTCTGGCGCACAGCCGCGCTCATACAGCATATTACGTTTAGCGGCTACATAAAAGGCAAGAGCTTCGCACATTGTCCAGACGTTTCTACGAGGCTCGCTAATGCTCGCCCTAGGGACCAGAACTCTATATAGCTAAATTACATTTGGATTTATGGAGCCGATCGCCACTTTAATTTTTTTAATCAAATATCAAATTATTTTGCAGCTACATATAAGCCTACATTAAAATTCAAATTTACCCCGACCATGTCGGCGGAGTTAAAAAAGACATTAATTAATGGTTTCAATTTGAATAATCATCCTCCATTTGGACGCTAACAAAGTCTTAAATAGTTAGATGTTAATGTTAAAGCCATTTGAAGGCTACTCTGTATTTACATAGTCGTTTGGGTTTTAGATTTGTAATGGCAGCCCTTGTTATCTGTAAAGGGAAAACCAAAGGGCTGAAAAAAGTGTGTATAGTTTAGAGGTGACGAGGGACAAAGCTTCCCGTGATCAGACCTGCAGGCGTCCTTCCCAGGTAGCGGCGGTGGGAGTCACACGGAGGAAACTATGTCTCGGTAAAATTCCTTTAATTATTCGGAGCCTCAAGGCCACTTCCTCCGTCTAGGTATGAGACGAGGACTTTCTCGGCCCCCGCAACGCCAACGGAGAAGCAGGACGGGTCTAATCGCCGTCTCGCAGACTTGCGATGCAGCTCGCACACAGTAAAACTTCATGGGAGAAACTGAAGAAGGACGATGTCGGCTGAATTTGGACGCATGCCTCTTAAGAGACAGAAAAAACTCCGTTCCCCGCTTCCAGACGGATGGCTTAATTACTGATCGCACTGGAAAGTACGCATTGGACCTCAGTCTGGAAAGCGTTTTCTTATTGTATTCTAAGTAAAGGTAAGTTTTGGCTTTATGTTGTTGGTTCTAAACTTTGCTTGCTGTTTAGTATAAAGCATGCACAAATAACTCTGCATTAAATGTGAACCTCACTGGTTAGAAGCGACTTTAATTTGGTATCCCCCAGATTTCACAAAAAGGGAAAGCGTGCCTTTTTAATGTTTAGTTGAGATTCTTGAGATTTTCGCGTTATACGCTTAAAGTGAGACTGTTAAATAGCTGCATGTTCTCTGTTTTTCCTTCATATCCGAGAAACACATTTGAACGTTTGGAAAAGACTTCGAACTGTAGCTTCGTCCTTAACTTTGCTTTCCAGTAATGAATCCCATCCCATCCACTATGCATACATATTTTTACATGCCGGGTTATGTTTTCATGGCGTCTCTGCTCTGGCGCTTTTTTGGACGCAGGATTGCGGGGCGATCGCCACTTTACTGCCTTTGTCATGTTAAAGGTGCCCGAGGCTGATCGCGCTGGATCCGTCTGTGCCACGTCGGGCGATGACCATGACAAAAGAGGGGAGGCTGATTACTATCATGCTTGCAATGCATTTTAATGAGTGACCTAAGTGCTGTAACGCCTATGGGACCAATTCCTCATGACCAAAATCTATAGACTACCCCGAACGTAGCGATGGAAAAATAAAATGTATTGCTATTTACTCGCCTTACTTAAAGGAAATCGTTTGGTTTACTGGTTTTCATTCATACGAGGAACAGGATAATGCATACAGTGTATGAAATAAGCCAGTCGTCAGCGTGATCGGCTTTAAATGTCAATACGTAAAACTTAAAGTTGTAGCTATTCTTGGGAGAGGCAGAAATAAATGTGACATCTCCAGCTAACCGTACACACTGCATTGGTGTGAGGCGAGAGTGAGCTCAGGTCCACATCGGGCATGTCGGGACACACGCTGGTAATTTACCGGCTGTCCATACGCCGTGGCTTTGCGTGGTACCTCCGTGAAAGGTTGCCTATGGTTCAGGCTGCACTGAGTGGTTGAGTGAGCTTGAGAACAATTTAGACCATGCTTAGAAAATACTTGGAGGAGGAGTAAGTGTTTCAGACCACTTATTAAACAGTTTGTCATGGTGAGATCATCTTGTCAAGCCAAACCAGGTGTACCTTGAGGATGACTGGTGAGTGCGGATGACTGATGGGCTGGCTGGTGTGTTTTTCGTCTGAGGGGCACCTGGGGGTGCTGAGTGACGGGCCGGTACCATGGTGATAGTTCAGCCTCAAAAGTCTGCACAACATCTGCGCAAACCCATTATTACAGGCAGTGGTGGGGGCCAGGCGTGAATTGCAGAGTGGTTAAATGGGGAGGGGGGGGGGATCTGGAACGATGATGTCAGGGTGCCTGTCTTTTGGCGCCAGGATGCCCTCCCCTCCCTGATTGGTGTGCTCTGGTCCCCAGATAGCAGATAAGTTTCATCTGAGGGCTACATGTTGGGGGGGGGGGGGGGGTTATTAAGGTGGGGTGTCTGATGTAGCTGGCTCTTTGCCTCATATTTAAAAATCACGTTACGTTCCTTCATTTGGAGTGAAAGGCGTCAGATGAGGTGTAGAGCTGAGCGTGGCGTACACTGTGCCTGGCCGTGATTATTATCAGTGTGGGGGCCTAGATGGACGCAGTGGAATGGGATGATATCTACCAGCAGCTCACGCCCCACAGCAATGGTATGAGTTTAGATGGATGTTTGTGTGGGGTGGAGACAGAGTAAAAACCGGTGTCCCTGCATGTCGGTAGCTGGGATTTTCTTAGTCAGTCAGCACACACTGATATCAAAAACTAACCATGTACCTTGAATTTTTACACTTTACTCATTTATGTTTAAGCTTGTATGTAGGAAATGAAGTGTAATCTCTTAACCTGATTGGCTAATAGGCAAAGTTATGTCCATGCCCCCCCCCCCCCACATACACACACAGTCAAAGCTCACCCCCCCCAAGTGCTAGACGCACTAATCTCTTGTAATCTTGGAATATATCAATCAATGGACTTGTTTATCTATCTGTTTACCCTGTGTCTGTTGTTTAAACCACAGACCATCCCCTACAGTCTGATAGCTACTCTTCCACTGTAGCTGTTTGCTTTTTGTTTGAGCAGCATTCTGAAAGGCATTCTGGGTAAGGGCGTCCACTGAGTGAAGGCTCCGTAAACGCGATGGGCAGCCTGCGGTGTCTGACGCCCATCCTCCCTGTGGATACGTGTGTCTGTGAACTGCTTGCATGCTGGTGCCTGGGCGGGGGGCCGCGCTTCTCCAGTTTGCCCCCGTGATGAAAGATACCCACGAGCCCCGCCAAACCGGCTCCCGGCCGATCTGCTGTGCCTCGCCCTTCATTTTCAAAGTACTTTACGGTTGGGAGTTTAAGGAAAAGGCCGTCGTTATTTGCGTATGAGTAGATAAAACAGGATTTTCTTGCCCTTTGATGAACCTGGGGAATGACGACGTCAGTATCTGGGGATCGGACATCGATTCGGATAAATGAAACCCAGGCTTCGGTCGGCCCGGCCCGCTGTGAGAGAACCTGACATCGGTTCCTGAGCGGCGGGCTTAAAACCAGCCGGCAAGCTGAGGCCAGCTATGTACACTAAGCAGCAGAGATAAGATAACAAAGTTTACAGTGTTTAAGGGCCCCTCCCCCCTGGCTTCTTTATGTATGTGAAGAGCACCTTTGAGTTAAAGACATGAAGAAACATGGCATGAATTCAGAAGGTTATAATGGCGTTTAATGTCATCATGCAAGGCTGAATATTAAACACCCTTTTCTGAGGGGTCACTCAGTGGCCAATTTATGGACTTGTACCAGGTGGGACTCACCTTTGTCTCCATAACAGTTTCAAGAGTGAAATTTAGCGTCGTGTTTTTCAACTTGCACCTCGGGGACCCACAGTAAGTCCACAATTTTGCTCCCTCTTGGGAGCTGGGAGGGAGCAAAAACATGGACTTTCTGTGAGTTCCTGAAGACCAGGTTGTGTAACGCTGGTTTAGGGAGTCACTGCACGCCGCTGTTGTACTGAGCTCTTGCTTTTGCACTTGTGGCCTTTCTGTTAGTCTTAATGAGTCTGGCCATTCTCCTCTGATCTCTCATTAACGAGGCGTTTTCCGCCATAGAAATGCCATTGACTTGTGCAATTCTAAACACTCTAGGCCAGGGGTCTCCACACTTTTTCAGCTTGCGAGCTACTTATAAATGACCAAGTCAAAATGATCTACCTACTATAAAAATGCAAAACATATATTTATTTATATATATATCGGGTATTCTTTATTATTCTTTATTACTATTATTAATTTCCCTTTGGGATAAATAAAGCATTTTTTAATTGAAGTGGGATTTTAGTTCCTTCACCTTTCTCTTCCTCAGCTCGCTTTTCGGAGGGAAGTTAATGTCGTAGTTTTTATGAACAGTCCAAAAATGCCGCTCCACATTTCCCTTCTTTGGCAAAGCAACGGTAGACTGACAGATGAAGCAAACGCACTTCGAATATGACATGGTGAAAAAAACCACCTTTTTCCATTCCGTATGGAAGTGGTAGGTTTTTGGCTTACTTGGTCCAGCTCCCCCATTCATTTTTATACCCTTTCTTAAGTTTAGTAGAAATAAATTGGAGGCTAACTGGGCGACTCGATCGCTTGCTGGAGTTTTACAGCAGTTGGTGCGGTTGAACGCGTCACCCATCCTTTATTTTTTTATGCCATGCAATCTACCCACTCTACCTTTGTGATTGACCAGTAGATCGCGATGGACGTATTGGGCACCCCTGCTCTAGGCACTGTAGTGTGTAAAAATCACCAGGAGTGATTCTGGATTAAGCTAGAAGTCGTGATTGTCCAATAGGAATGCTCCTTTCTAAACTATTATTGGACAATCATGACCTGAGAACTTTGTGGAACACCCGCCACTTTGGGCACTAACAAAGATATCATGTTTAAACTCAGATCTTGGCCGTTAATTGCTTGGTCAAACAGCGGGGGCACCTCCTGATCCCGTGTGTGTCCTGTGTATATATTCAGTTGCAGCCTCATAAGCGTAGTAATGAGTAGTGCTATTTTTAGATGATTGACTGGCTATGAGTCCCGCTCAGGGCGGGGTGACGAGCAGGGTCATGTGATCGGGGGACCGGGGCTTTATTTGGGGACGGGAGTGATGGAGAGGAACGAAGGGAGGGGAGCCACAGGAAACAAAATGGAGATTAGGTCATGGGGAGGGCTTGGGGGGGGGGGGGTCCGGGTCTGGTTGTTTATTCCGGGGGGCGGCGATAAATGAGACCCAGTTGATTTTCAATGAACAGGCTCATCATGTGACCCCCCCCAGTGAGTTTCTATGTTCCTGTGGACAAGAAGCACCCCCTTTGTGCGCTATTGCATTAAATATGTGAAAGCTAACCGCCCCCCCCTCCCCTCCCAGTTTGTGTGCGCTGAGAAATGGGAAGCGACCGCAGTCTGCTGAGATTTTGCTGCCCCTGTGACTGGGATAAACGTGCCTGTGTGTGTTTTTTTTCCTGGAGCCGTTTACAGGACATCCTTGGACCTGAAGCTGCTGAAAATGTGTTTTTACCGTTAATGTTACTGTTTTTTTTTTTGATAGCGGTGGGTCAGAATGGAAACTGCATTGTAGTGCAGTCAAAAGTTTGACTGTTTTGTGCTTCTGCCTGGAATCTGTCTTTCCCCTTTGGGAGGGGGCCCTTCACCAAACTGAGTCACATCTGCAGAGCTTTGCACAGAGCTGGGGGCTGTGGTGGGGGGAGGCAGACGGGGCTGGGGGTGGTTAGCGCTTTGACAGCAGTGATTTTGGGCCACGTTGCGATCTGGCTGTTTGGTGGCAGCTGGTAATGTGGGCTGGGGGCGGGGCCAGAGTATGGAGGCGGGGCTATCATTCAGGCTCTCACTAAAGACAGGCTGTGAAGTGCTCGGGTGGCCAGAGACTGCAAGTCTGGGCAGGTGTCTGGGACTGTACTACAATGCTTGGTCTGTGTTTGCGCCTGTGCTCAGCGTGTGTGTGTGTGTATGTGTGTGTGCGTGCGTGTTTTTGTAATTATTGCATTGTGGGGACCGGATTTCCCCACAATGTGATTAAAAACCTGCTGCGCTCTCCTGGCCGCAGTCACTCACAGAGCACCGCCCCTCCCGACAGATGGGGGGCGCTAACCCGGAAAACCGACAAAGCTGCCTGGGATCCAAGTGCAGTTAGACACATGAAACCTTAAAAGTTGAGTGTGACGGTGGAGCTTGTGGGGACGGCGATAGCTAGTTTGGGGCTCTGGGAACCGCAGGACCGAGTCTGGAAGGAAGTCTGAGAGGAAGCCTGGGGCCAGAGCACGCCACTAAAGGCTGGTGGGGGGGGGGGTTTTATTAGTGCAGCAGTGGCACAGCTGTGAATATCTGCTTTAAGGACAGCAAGACGCCTCAAAGGGGCTTGGTTGGGGGACCTTTGTCGTTTGGTCCTGGGGGCAGCTTCTGTGTCTGAGAGGGGCTTTCTAAGGGGCACGGAACTCTGTGGCCGAACAGCGATAAAATGTCAGAATGTCAGACATCTTGTTTCCTTTACAAGGGACGCAGAGGACTGTAATCGGGGAACGGATGCTGGCCCGTGTGAACTGGCATTCCAGTCCTGCTGGAGTGTCTCTGACAGACTCGGGATGGGGAAACTGGGAAGGTACAAGAGTCAGACTGTCTCAGAGTCTAGAGTCGGGGGGTGGGGGGTTGCTAACTGAAAGCTGGAAACCTGTGCAGACAGTTCAAACAGCTGGTCAGGCATCTCCTGTATATCGGGATGAGATTCTGACCTTTGACTTTGGATGTAACTCAATATAGAAGGCTCATCTTTCCAATTAAGGAGGCGTTAATAATATAGTTTTATTAATATGACCGTTAAACTCACGTAGAGCACGCTCAAAGTGACCGTGTAGATTCTTTGTGTTAATTTCGTAGGCCTGAGGTCTCACATGTCACAATCCAGGGCTTCCAGTCGCTCATTAAATCGTTACCACGGCGATGTTGGCCGTGAGGTGGGGTCTCGGCTCAGTTTCCTGTCCTTCCCTGGTTCAGCTTCTCCGTCGGCTCGGGAATATTTTGAGATTTAAAACTCTTCTCTGCTTGGTTGTGGGCTGAGTTCTTTGGTTGGCATGTGTGAAATGGCCCGGCCCCTATGTGTGAAAGCACCCCCCCCACCCCCAGCTTGGGTTAAGGGAGGGATAATTGCCGTCTTATCCTCATTCCCTGTGTTCTTTCACCTGGAACTGCACTAAGGATTGGCAACGAAATAAGGAAACATCCCAAGCCAAGACCTCGCCTAGCTGGCTGGTCTCCTTGTAAAGCCTTTATGAAACTCTGTGATCAACACAACTGGCTTATTTCTATGTCATCACCTCATTCGCTAGTCCATTTAGTCATCCTTTTCTTAGATATAAGTTTAAGGAGTGGCTTCCGCATTCAAAAATTCATTTGTGAATTCACTTTAGGTGTAAGTTTGACTTCCGCACTGCAGGCTGGATCTGTTATTTTCTTAAGTTTTCCTTGTGTGTGTGTGTGTCGTGGTCTTTCCCAGAATGCACTCCTGTCTAATTACTGCCATGCATAATAGATCTGTTGCACGGGAATCACTATGAAGTCGTGTATGCTGTGAGTTTTCCTGAAGGTGCTGGATTTTTGGACAGAGGACAGAGCCACTTGTTGGGATGTTTTTGTAGAGATATTGGGGGGAGGGGGGCCTTCTCCCACCAGCTGAGTGCCCTCCGGGTCCCCTTACGCCGCGCTCTCCTGCCTGCCGTGTGCTGGAGCTTGGAGTGACATTGGAGTGACATTGGTGGCTTCTTCTTGTGAACATTGCCGGGTTATTACCTGTATGCCAGCCCTTGTGACAGTGGTGTAGGGAGCGGCGAATGTGTTTTAATGCTGCGAGGCTGGAGGTGTGGAAGCCCTGTGGGGCGGGGCTAATGGAGTGGGAGACCCCGGGTGTCCTGTGGGGGGGGTCTCTGCCTCGTGTGTAGGGGCTGTAATGCATCTCCCTGAGCTGTCCTGTTTCTGGCTATTCGACTCCAGCCCCGAGCCCTTCGACTTCCAGGTCTAGGCGAATCCGGATCTCCTGTCTTGCTCTCCCCGCCTCAGGGGGGTCCCAGCAGGCGGTTGCACCCACAACAAACCAACACCCCTTCCGCAACCTTCCCAGGGTGCTCATGGAGAGCCCACTGTCCACTCTGGAACCATAGATCCAGCACATGACTCTGAGAAACACAAACTGTCGGAAACTCATATTGGGATTGTATTACATCTGCTGCTATGTGGGTTTATTCATTATTTCTTTAAAAGCTTACTACTGCTTTAAACATATTTCCCTTGGTGACAACCCCCCCACCCCCACTTTGCTGACCTGGGGGGGTTTTCCAGGGTGGGGGCTGGTTGGTTGAGGATCTCTATTCCTATCTACGTGTCTTTAGTCGATGCTCTGCTGGATCTTAAAACACGACAGGGATCTGTATGGGGAGGGGGGCTTGAATCACATTCCTCATAGTGAGACACTCCAGACCGATCCTCCTGGAATGGGGGGGGGGGCGGTCGGGGCAGATGCCATGAGGAGCAGCTGCTGTTATCTCTCCTTCGTGGGGGCCTCAGAGGTATTTTTCTGGGTCTTCTCCCTCTGCCCGACGCCCCCGCACCAGTTCACCTGTGGCGGCCCGTGTGCTTGGGCAGTCTGGATCACTGTAACTCATTAACGTGGCAGACTCGTTTAACCTGGATTCTGACTGGCATCTCGCAGGCTGTTTTCCCTTCTGCCGCCAGTATAGAGCTGCCCTAACCGCCGGAATTCTCCCGCGCCACTGCGTGGGCATTGCGTGGGCATTGCGTGGGCATTGCGTGGGCATTGTGCTAAATCGGGCAGGTGACATGGGGGTGAAGCGTTCCCACAGGTGGGAGTCTTTAAACCGAAGGCCTGAAAAGTATGGCCAGGAGTCTGGAAAAATAGGCCCGGTGGCTTTACACGGTCAGCGTGTTCTGGTGTGAAGGTGTGCGGTGCATTCTGGGGAAGGAGAGGCAGATAGGGATCAGGGTTTAGTAGAAAAGGGTGATTTTTATTTTACATCATTCCGCTTTGAGATTGCTTTTTTCATTCTTGAGGCCTTTGGTAATTCTCTGACCACAGCGGCATTTCGGAAACGTGCACGTTTTTGGAATTTCAATCTGTTCCGTCCCGCGGCGGGATGTGGAATTCTCATCTTTGGCGACGCAGCAGCTGTATCAGGAGGATTTCATGGCCGTTTTTCCCGCTGTGTTGGGGGTGTGCTAAACAGATTGTCCCCATATATAATGCTGCACCCTTACCTCACAAAGCAGACACAGGGTCTGCAGTACGGGGGCATCCTGTTTGGGCTGTGCTGCTGCTTTCTGCTTCCTGGAAGATGCTCCAGGCTCCAAGTGAACCTGACCAAGATGGATGGGTGGATGGATTGATGGCTATTTTCTTCAGTTTCTTCAGAGGTGCTTACATTGCTGAGACTTGCTTCCATTTCCTCTGGAGGATGCAGACCTAAGGGGCAGCCCCTCCATCCATTTTTCTTTGGGGGGAGGGGAATAAAATAAAGATCCATGTCGACGTTTTTCCAAAACGTAGGACGACGGGCAGGTTCGGTAGTATTCATGATGGAAGCCTTGCCTCATGATCTTCGAGCCACGACACTTTTGGGAAACTCGCACAAAACACTCTCTGTAACGGTTAAGAATCTTTGCGCTATGACTATGCGGACGAATGTCCTCTGTTATATAGCGCAAAAAAGTTATTTTTTCCAAGCTGCAGAAGCAATGATTAAGAGCCTGTGGTACCTAATTAATTAGCTAAGTAAAAAGTGATGTTTGCCTTAGACATATTGGTTAATATATTGGCTTCGGGCAGTATTCAGTAAAATCATGACATTGGCATTGAGCAGATGTGTCAGTCTTGGCTGATTAAATTAAACTTTATCAGTATTCTAAGGTAGCAGCACCAGAGCTAAAGAGACGACTACTGAGATAATGGAGATGATTGCATTGGACAAGCAAGCTTTTTCCGTAGTGGAGGATGGGGGACTTTGTCGGCTCATTCGTCACTTAAAGTTTCTCAGAGTACCGAGCCCCAGCATGTTTACAATTGATTATTAAATCTGTTCCGTAAAGGTTTCATTTCTGACAGAATAAAAAAGGATGTAACGCCATTCTGCTAATCTGTGCCAGCCAGCCTAGCAAGTCCCCCCCCCCCCAAATCAGGAAGTGCTTCCTTGATGTTTGTTTTACTTCCTGTACGGTTCAGTGGCTGCTGTGCTCTCCCTGTTTAAAATAACAATAAAAATGATTGTTCAGAGATTCTACTTCATTTGTATTGCATTAAAAGTGTCTAATTGAGCACCCATGGTAATATTTTATCTTTTAATCTTTTTCCGTAAAGTTAAAAAAGGTTTGAATTCACGTTATCAAAATAGTCTAATAATCAAAACATGACGTTCCCACAGTAATTTTAATTGAATCGATTTGCATTGAGGTCAGCGAGTCACACCCCTAATGAATAAATTTTGTTTATTCATTAGGCTTATTATGCGTTATTGATTATAACAATACGGAGATCTGTCAGTGCTTGCTATATTAATTACCAGTATGCTTTTATAATATATGAAGTGCAGGTTATTTCAGTCATTTCTCAGTGTAGTTTTGCTTATTGAAACCCTCAGCCAGTTTGTTTACTGGGTATCAGGTGTCCCTCAGAATTCACTCTTTTATGTGTGTTTGTTGAAGCAGAGCTTGGTCTTCTCCAGATGGGGGTGGGATGGTCTTCTGTGCCTGTTCAGGAGGATAGATGGTGTATTGGCATGTGAGACCACCCCCTCCCCCCATACAGGGCACCATCTGTGTGTCTTGCCCCTTCCAAGGCGCAGGCAGGTGGGCCGGCCTCGGCGATCTGACTCCGCCTCCCGGCGCCCCTTCAGGCCAATGATTCACCGTCTCAATCCCCTCCTTTCCATTATAAAAACAGCTTCTGTGCTTCAGAGTGGCCCATTTATGCCTCTCTTAACAGGCTGCTGGATTTCAACATATCATTCAAAACTGGCGGAATTCCGGAATTTTCCACCCCAGTGCGACTTTAGCCTGGGTTCAGGGGTGTGACGTGGGCCCTGGTGGCTTCCGTGTGGCCCCCAGGCGGTGCCCCTGGCCGCCTGTCTGAGGGATCTGTCCAATCTCTGCTCCGCCTCCTCAGCTTGGGATGTAGTGACACGGCTGGAGACGGGATGCTGCCACTGCCACTTCCAGTATGACGGGAAACTGGGCGGGGGTGACTGGAGGAGGGGGCGGCGCCCTGCAGACCATCCCTTACCCAGATGCGGCCGGTGGTTTCGGAGGCTGACGCTCCCACCCCCGAGAGCGCTGCATGATGGGAGACGCCGTTCTGCTGCGGTTTTTCACAGTACACACAGGAATGTTGTTCTGAACCCAGCAGCCCTTGCTCGTTATGCGTTTTTCCGTTGGTGTGGCGGATGGGCTGGGGATAGAAAGCTATTTATATGCCCCCATCGCACATACTTTTTAGGCGAGGCTCCGAATGGCTGCCTGCGAGAACGAGCGCCGTCCTGCTCCAGGCAGCCCCAAAGGTCCCGGGTATGACAACATTTTGGCATCGTGCGTGATAGAAGTGGCCTGACTTTGTTTAACAGTGACAAACTGCAACCTTCTGGAAAATGCGGTATTGGTTTATTTGGACTAGACAGGCTGGAAAGTTCTGGATCTTGCAGGGCACAACGCCAGCCCCCCCCCCCCCCCCCACCCCTTCTTCTCAACCACCCAGGTGTGACGCCACTGAGGACCACATGGGGGCGATGTGTGTAGCCTGTGGTTAATCATCTCCTTCGCTTATGGAGGAGTGAGGCAGGCCCAGCGATGCTCCCTATTCTGTGTGTTGCCTCGGATCCTGTTTGGGGGGGGGGGGGGGGGGACACTTGTAATGTATTCATCAAAGATTTTACCCCCAGCCTCCAAGAAGAGGAATAACGGGCTGATTTTGCTGCAAAATCCTCTCTGTCGGGCTCCCTGCACGTCCTCCTCCTCTTTCTCCTCCCACGCCCCTCGCGCCTGCAGGGCCTGCCGTCCCTTCCGCCTGCTCCCCAGCCAATGGGAGCGCGCTGGTCTCCCTCTGCTCAGCGCCGTGTTGCCGGGACGACGGAGCCGCATGCCATCCGCTCAGACTGAGCGCTTCAAACTTGGTGTTGACTCTCCGCTGGCGATGGAGCGGCCTTTTATCTCCGCGTGAGAGTCCTCCCCATGCACCGCCGGCCTGCCCCCCCACCCGCAGGGCGCGCTCTCATGCTCAAAATGCCATCTTAGAGCGTGGAGTCCGTCATCTCCGTCTGACTGGAAGCTCGGTGTGTTCGGCGGCCGTCCGCTGTCAGTTTGCCGCAGGCGCTCGTGGGTTCGAGCTGTTGTTGTTTTGAGAAAACACAGCTGTTTTTTTTTTTTGTCTTGTCCTGATTGTTCCTCAAACTGCGCCAGCGTTCCTCCTGTGCTGAAGACAGAAATATTTTGAGGCATCCTGGACGCGGAGAAGGAGCTGGATGCGCGTGAGCTTGGTCTGCAGTTTATTTTTTGTTAATAAGCTCTGCTTCCCTCTGCCCCGTCTCCAGGTCTGTGATGCTGCACGGCATCATGGTCTTCGTGGTTCTGCTGACGTTGGTGTTAAGTTCTCCCAGCTTGGAAGGTAAGTCCTGTTTGGGCTGACACCCCCCCCCCCCCCCCCCCCCCAAGCCTTGAAGCTCCACTTGTCTGCTTAAGCAAGACTAAAACTCTGACTGCCTGTCTGGAAGTTCTGCTCCGTTCTGGATTCCCGGTTGTGTGTTGTGTCCCGATCCACACTGCATGGGACTGCTGGCCTGGCACTTCTCTCCTGACCAGCCTGTTGAGGCTCCACAGAGCACTTTTTAAGGCTTTTCCCCGTATTTGAACCAATGTTTGTTTTTAAGTTTTATTTTTAGTGGAGTCGGATCTTTAAGGCATTATCTCACAGCCGTGCCGCGGAGCCCTGAGATGGTTCGTCATTGTGGGGGTTCAGGATGCACCTTCCTCCGTCTTTCCGTCTTGCCCTGTGCTCGATCACGGCAGGGGAAAATTCCCACGTTTTTCTGTGGGCAGACGGATGGATGATTCAGCTCTCTGCATACCCCCCCGTCCCCCTCCCCACCCAGGCAAGGAGGTGGAGCTCCAGCCCAGGAACAGCGAGTGCGTGTGCGAGGGTCCGGCGTGTGCCACTGGGGCGCGCTGTCTCAGCCCGCAGTGCTTCTCTGCCCTCCTGGTCTCGAATGGGACCGCGACGCACCGCAAGGGATGCGTGGTGGGGACAGAGGATGGGGGCGTGGACTGCAGAAGCCCCGCCTCCCCAGAGTTAGTGGTGAAATGCTGCCGGGGCCAGCTCTGCAACGCCAACGTGACCGCGGAGCTCCCAGTCAGAGGTGAGCGGCGAATGTGCGGGGAAGGTGGTGCCACGCCCACATCACTGAATGTATCCCTGTATCGGGGACGGTCCTTCTACTGCGGCTGCATCTTCAACTAGAAGGTCATGTTGGATGGTGATCCTACAGCCTCTGTGGACGGGGAACAAGTCTGACCTGTTCTTGGATTTTTTTGGTCTTCCCCAAAGAGAGAGTATATGTGTGTTTGTTTGTTTTTCCTGTCTGTCTGTTAGTTTCGAGAGTTGTGGCTCCACCTCACTGAAGGATGAGTAGTTTTGTTGCAGGTGCCCTTTACTCACCGCTCTCCCTCTCCCTGTGCCCCCCCCAGAAGAGAAGCCCTCTCTCCGGGAACATGAGTGCGTGTGTGAGGGCCGCTCGTGCGTCAGCAGCGCCCGCTGCTGGGGGCATCAGTGTTTTGCGTCGGTGACGCTGAGCGGCGGCACGCGGCTCTACCTGAAGGGCTGCTTTCGCGTGTATGAGCAGGGCCGCATGACCTGCAGGACGCCGCCCTCTGCTGGCCAGGTGGTGGAGTGCTGCCAGGGGCACCTGTGCAACCACAACATCAGCGTTGAGCTGCCCGTTCAGAGTAAGCACCCCCCCCACATAGTGCACACACCCGATTGGCTCGGACCTTTCTGTCCAATTTTTTTATGCATTTTTAAAGCCACTGGCTACATCCTGAAACTATTTTTTTGACAGCTCCCTCGCTCCCTCCCTTGATGACTCGACTGTCTAATGTTGAAAGTTTAACTGATGAGGGAAGGAACAAGTGAGTGAGCGAGGAAGGTAGCATGAGCATAAAGCGGTATTGGGACACACTTGCATCCGTGATGACTTACCATGCTCTGCTTCTATGTATAAAATCATCCCACTCAGCCAAGTAACGCGTGGGTGTCACCGAGGGCGAATTTTTCTCCGCAAAGGGTAGTCTCAATATTTGAGTGAAAATCGACCCTCATTGACTCGTTCCCTAGGGTATTGGGACAGCACTTCAGCACCTGGAATTCGGAGACGCTTTCGGGACGAAGGAAAGAGAGCCAGGGAGGGGGGTGCTGAAGAGTCTTTGGATGTTTTGGGATGTAGCCAGTGCGTTCCAGTGTTAGCACATGGCACTGGATTTCTGGGTCCTGTATTCCTGTCTTCCTCCTGATTCTCCATCCTTTGGATAGTATCCCAGGCACTTTGGCGTGAAGCGTGTGACACCGTGCCTGTCGGTAACGTGACAGGTTTAGCGTGCGTTTGGCCCGATGATCTGAGCCGTCTGGCTGATTTCTGACTCTGCCCCCCCTTTCCTCCCACTTGCTCAGGGGAGCCCCCTGGTGGTCTGAGTGACGGCATGTCCTCGCTGGCTCTGGTGGTGGTGGCCCCCGTGGTTGTCCTCATCGTCCTCTCCTCCGTGGCCGTCCTGGTCTTTCGGCGCATCCACCAGAAGCAGATGGAGCGGCCGGTGTTCCGTGACGCGGAGTACGGCGCCATCGAAGGGATAGTGGCGTCCAACGTGGGCGAGAGCACGCTGGCGGTGAGCCGGGGGTGGGGGTCTTTGGGGGGGTCTCCCACATTTACGTCCTGTCACATGCAGAACCTCTGCCAGCTGTCTGGGGCCTCGTTCGTGGGGCTGTGCTGATGCTGGCAGGACTTCTGGGCTGAATTTTAGGGCCCCCTGTCCTCTCTCTGCCCCCCCCCCCCCCCATTCCCTCTCTCCTGCCACCAGTGCTGCTGTCCCTGCTGTGCATGTTAGTTCCTCCGCACAGCTGCAGATTAACTGCTTGTTTTTTTTCTTCTTCCTGCGTCCGACCAAGTCACGCCTAGCCCTCTCATTACAGGAATGCTTTAACTCCGATGGGATAGACCTCCTGGGCGTGTGTATGGGGGCGGTTCTTCTTCAGGAAATCTCCTCTTCAAATTTGTAGCACTTGTGTCTGGCTTTCTTCCCATTTCTTTGCGCACCAGCGCCCTCTTGTGGCAGCTACAGCCTACTGGCAGGGGCTGGCCTGTAATCTTGTGTGGAGAGTGGGTATAAAGACAAGGCTTAACACCAAGCGCCTTTGGAGTGCGAGGAAGGGATTTAATTAGATCTCTCGTCCACCCACTAATCGCAGAAGGCAGTCATGGTGGAGTCGTTGTTCACCCATGTGACAGTTACATTGCCCACTTGCATACAGTGTCTATTTTTCCAGTCATTGTCTCCTGCCCTGCCGTCACCCCCACGCCGCCTTGAAGAATGTCTGGCTTGCGATTGGCCGGTCTGCTGATGCCCTTCCGCTTCCCTCGCAGGACCTGCTGGACCACTCCTGCACTTCAGGCAGTGGTTCCGGACTCCCGTTCCTGGTCCAGAGGACCGTCGCCCGGCAGATCACACTCAACGAGTGTGTGGGTCAGTTTCCCCGTTGTCCTGGCAGAGTGCAGCATGATCATTATCACATCCTGCCGGGAAGGTTTTACTTGTGGTGCTCAGTGGGTGGCGCTGTAGCCTCACGCCTGTGCGACTTTGATTCTCACCCTTGGCTCTGTGTGTGTGTGTGTGTGTGTGTGTGTGTGTGTGTGTGTGTGTGGGGAGTTTGCATGTCCTCCCCATCCCTTGCTGGTGTCCCTGTTTGTTCCTCATACTCTGGCTTAGGCTCGAAGCACAGTGAGACCCTGTAGTGTATCAAAAAACTATAAGTCCTAGAAAAACAAATAAAACAGTAAAATTCTGGCCTGTCTTCTATCGGGAGGAAAAAGCAGAAACCAGATATAAATGTACATTTTGAGGGTTTAACCCTTCCTGCACTCGGCAAAGCGATTAGACGACAGGGGTCAGAGCCTATCTGTCAGCTGCCTCTCAGCCATTTCAAACATTCTTTCATTAGTAAGAGACCAGGTCGGTATCTGTCCATCTACACACACCAGTCGACCTGAACAGCCCATCTGACTTCCCACCCCCACCACAGGTAAGGGGCGATACGGGGAGGTGTGGAGGAGCCAGTGGCAGGGCGAGAACGTGGCCGTCAAGATCTTCTCCTCCCGGGATGAGAAGTCCTGGTTTCGGGAGACTGAGATCTACAACACGGTGTTGCTGAGGCACGACAACATCCTGGGTGAGGTCGCGTTCACCTGTGGCATTTAGCGTTTGCCCTGTTAGCATGTGCGCAGTTAGCATGTGTGCTGTTAGCGCGCGCTGTTAGCATGCGCGCTGTTAGCATGCGCGCTGTTAGCATGCGCGCTGTTAGCATGTGCGCTGTTAGCATACAACGGTGCATATTTACTCCAGTTGTGTTTAGATCATGCAATCCAGTTAAATTGGTTCCATGGCATCACTTATTGCTCTGAAGTTCAATATTTAAGGCTCTTTTAAGGCGTGGTCTGACCCGGCCGGCTGGCTCCGTGCCTCGCAGGCTTCATCGCGTCGGACATGACGTCCCGCAACTCCAGCACGCAGCTCTGGCTGATCACTCACTTCCACGAGCCGGGCTCGCTGTACGACTACCTGCAGCTCAGCACGCTGGACGCCTCCGGCTGCCTGCGGATGGCGCTGTCAATCGCCAGCGGCCTGGCACATCTCCACGTGGAGATCTTCGGCACGCAGGGCAAGCCGGCCATTGCCCACCGCGACCTCAAGAGCAAGAACATCCTGGTAAACAAGACGGGTCAGTGTTGCATCGCTGACCTGGGTAAGTGTGGCGCAGCAGGGGACAGGGGGACAGATCTCAATTCTGACTATGACCATGAAATATGAGCAAATAGCAATGCCTGAAATGCAATTATGAAGCAGAACTTCATAATTACCTACCATTGGAGGACATCTACATCCATAACTTAAAGGTTAATGTTCTGCACACTTATGTTTGGTAGAAATCTGCAGTCTGGTACCTCACCCCACCTTGCCCCTTCATTACACCCCCCACTAATCCCCCATCCCCCCTCCCCAGACGGCACACTGTGCAGAACTGTGCTGAACGGAATCCAGTCTGCTCCTTGTGAGCTGATCAGGGCTGTGCTTCTGACGCAAAGTCAACAGTTATAAACCGATTAAAGAAAGAAACCATCCATGCAATGTTTGCACTGCACATTTCAGCAGATACCGTGTGACGACAGACCTGTAAAGTAAACAGGAGGGCACAACGACGATTAACATGTTAATTTCAGGATCAGCAATAATGATGGATTGTTTGTATTTTAAATACAGTCAAACCTTGGATTGCGAGTAACTTGGTTTGCGAATGTTTTGCAAGACGAGCAAAATTTTAAAATAAATTTTAACTTGATAAACGAGTGAGGTCTTGTAATACAAGTATTACGTATATGCTTTATCTGCCGAGCGTCACGTGATCACAACTGAGCCGATGGTTCTTCTCTCTCTCACTGTGGGATTGTGGGTAATTGTTTCCCATGCTTGGTCTCAGTCGGCGTCCCTCACTCGTATAGTCAAAATTTAGTAGAAAAGCACCACCCAAATAAGGCCGTAGCAGTGCAAGCGATGAATCTGTTGAACGACAATGCAATGTCACATTTCCGCAAAATCGAATAGGAGGCAAAATCAGCTGTCATTGGATAGGTTCCTTGTTAAAGTCACACAAAAAGAAAAAGATTCCAGTGAGCCAACAAATAGCAGTGATTCCGTTAGTTATAGTGAAAGTCGTCCTACAAAATAAACCTCCTCTTCTTCTCTCTCTCGTCTCCCTCACACCATCCACCATTCTTTTCAAAGGTATAGTGCAGGTTAATTTGTATGTATTTTTTACTTTATATTTTGTATTAATAATTTTTTATGAATATTTTTGGGTTGTGGAAAGAATCATCTGAGTTTCAATTATTTCTAATGGGAAAATTCGCTTTGATAAACGAGTGCTTTGGATTACGAGCACGTTTCTGGAACGAATTATGCTCGCAATCCGAGGTTTTACTGTACTTTCATGGTGGAGCCACAAGGGGGCAGTAGGGAAGTAAAAACTGCTGTATTGGTTTCAGCTCCAAATGCATCTCAGGGAAAATTTCTTAGCTTGTGATAGCAAAAGTTACCCAAGCATGTTCAGGGTCATCCCCCCTGTTTGCAGAAACTCGCAGTTAAGAAGTGTTTCAATTAAGGCACCGTAAGTGAGTTTAAAAGTGTCTGTGTGAGATTTAATTTTCAGTTCTTTGTCATTGTACACGACTACAATGATATTGGGATAGCAACCGGGGTCTCCAGTTGTCTGGAGTGAAATTTTCATTGAGAAGTCTGCATAGGCATTTACATGTATGTAACAATTTTATTACCATGTAAATAGTCTTGCAAACTACCCCAAACGGTCTGATGTAGCTAATTTTAGGTTTATGATGGAATAATATATATTTGCCGTACAATTTCGTCTGTGTCACGCCAGATGCGTGAGTATTGGCAACTCTGATAGCAAACAAAACACAAGCCAAGACATGTAATATTTAACTGTAGTTAATAAATATGTGCCAAGTACAAATGGATAGGTAGAATAAGGTGATGTGGTGCTTTTTTTTTGGGGGGGGGGGGGGGTTCAGCCTGGCTACCCCATTGGGATACTGTTCTGGTAGGGTGGCTTGACTGCCCTGTGTCTTCTGCCTGATGCTAACAGTCCAAACAAATGATGTCCAGGGTGTGTGTGTGTTTGTGTGTGTGAGAGAGAGAGAGGATGGATGAGCCATTTGCCCCTTTGCGTTCCTGTTAATGATGCCCCCCCCCCCACACTTTCTGTTGTAGGTCTCATGTTGACCTTGTAGCTGTGTGTTATAATTCCTGTTACCCGTCGTCTTCTAGGCCTGGCCGTGATGCACTTCCAGGACACCAACGAGCTGGACGTGGGCAATAACCCGAAAGTAGGCACCAAGCGCTACATGGCGCCTGAGATTCTAGATGACAGCATCCAGACGGACTGCTTTGAGTCCTACAAGAGAGTGGACATTTGGGCTTTCGGCCTGGTGCTGTGGGAGATCGCCAGGAGGACTGTCAGCAATGGTTGGTGATTTTTGTCCTTGTGTGGCCACCGTAGACTTCCTGTGTGGGAATGGATGCAGCCTGATTTAAAGGTTTAAATACCGTTATTTATTCAGGCTAAGGGATGGACTGTCACCCCTGTTTGTTAAACTAAGGTTGCTAGTAAATTAAGGGCTCAGCAATCCACGTAGTTTTAATGCTAATATTGACTGCTAGATTAAGCTGTTGCTACATTATGGTTCGGCTGTGAGTTTAACTATATTGCCAACCGTTTTGCTGCAGAGACCCTCCTCTAGCAGACCTTCAGATCTCTGTGCCCTGACTGTTTCTGTGCACACGGAAGGACCTTTTCGATGACATGCTTCCATTTCTCCGGGTCCCTTCTGCTCAGGGATCGTGGAAGATTATAAACCGCCCTTCTATGACGTGGTGCCCAGTGACCCCAGCTTCGAGGACATGAAGAAACTGGTGTGCATAGATCAACAGAGACCCAATGTACCCAACCGGTGGTGCTCGGACCCGGTGAGTAGATCCGACCCAGAACCCCATTGTGTTTCATAAACCCGAAAATGTCTGTTGTCGACAGCATGGGCATATTTAAATGAGTTGTCCTTTAAATTACGGATAAGGTGAAGGCAGGGACGGATTATGGGTTGTGTGGGCCCCTGGGCAAAACGTTCGCGAGGGCCCCCCCCCCACCACCACCACCACCACCACAACCACCACAATTCAAGGGCCCTTGGCAGCCAAACGCCCTCCCTCCATGTTTCCATCAGAGGCCCTATAGGGTAAGGGGCCCTTGTAGGCAGAGGATCAAAGAATGTAGGCCCTCTAAAATAGACAAACGAAAATACATTGTTGATAAGCGTTGCAAATTGTTTTGGGCTAGGGGGGGCTCCACGGGCCCCCTGCACCCCAAGGGCCCCTGGGCAGCGGCCCCGCTGGCCCGGTCCGTAATCCGTCCCTGGGTGAAGGCTTGAATTGATGGGTGTCCTTACCTGTGTGTTCCAGACATTAATGGCCATCTCAAAGCTGATGAAGGAGTGCTGGTACCGAAATCCATCCGCTAGACTGACCGCTCTCCGCATTAAAAAGACTTTGACAAAGATCAACAACTCGCTGGACAAAATCAACTCAGATTGTTGAATTTCCTCCAAGAGGGAGACACCAAAGACCTCTGGCAGTCTGCTGGGGAGCTTCACTGGGGGGCTTCACTGGGCAGTAAGACGAGAGGTGTGGCTGAGGAGGCTTCCCCTGCTTCTGTGTGGCGGCAAACCTTATTTATCGTAAGACCCCAACAGGACACGTTTTGGCATCCAAAGAACATTTTGAGGGCTTTCAGAAGACTGCCGGTACTCTGAGGGGTAAAGTCACACTAACAGTTCAGTTCTTCAAGGAAGAAACGCCTTAGAGCTGCCTTTCTCACCATGACTTAATTTCCAGGAACGTTCGGAAATGGTTCCTCCAGCAATACGGATTAATGCTGCTGCACAACCAGCCTCCATTCCTGTGTTGCACTGTTCTGAGGAGCATTCCGGAATCAATCCTGGACCCCAAAAAAACAGGAAGTTAATCCTCACTATCTTTTTTTAGCTGAATAAAGAGTATCTGAAGACTCTAACAGCCTCACCTCTGCCAGTGTTGACAGCTAATATGGGTGTCGGTTCTTAACTGAAACCTGTAATATCTTAAATGCAGCAAAACAAGGAGCATGTGGCCATTACAGGCGTCCCCTACACGGCGTCACCTTGGCAATTCTGCCTCAGACACGTCAGAGCTCCCCTGTTCCTGCACTGTAACCTGTTAAGCTTTAATCAGCACAAATGCTGAGCAGAGAGCAAATAAATAAAGGAAATAAAATATACATGAAAGCCAATGATTCTGTGTGGGAGCAAAAGCGCTTTCTGTAAAGCTCTATTGTCTTAACCCAAAAATGTTAGTTGTAAAATGAAAGTATTTTGTTTTATAATATGTAGTGATTTCTATTAATTAAATTGGAGGAACATTTCAACAAACTTTTAGCTGCTTTATTTATTCACTTTATAACATACTGGTGTTTCTGTTCGGTTTGAGAATTATGGGCTGTACAAGTGACAGCCGCACGTGATAGTCAGCACGAAATTCATTCATGTCTATGGCTCTTTTGTTACTGCAATTGCATATTGTTACACTCTATTTTATTTTAATAATAAACTTAACAGCTAACACTAAAAGGTAATGTGGTCCTGAATGATACTTTACTTTCGACCTAGATGTTTTTATTTTTAAACTGATAAAAAAAAAATGCATGCATATTTTTCTTATCTACAATCACTGGGACTTTTTGCAGATAGGCAGAGCTTTTTACTAAACCAAGTTAGTTGTGGGGGGGGGGTGGGGGGGCAGGGTGGTATCATCCATCCTGTAACTGCTTATCCTGGTGAGGGTCACCTGGAGCCTATCCCAGGCAGCACGGGGCTGGGGTGCACCCTGGACGGGATGCCGGTCCGTCACGGGCCACGGGGCTGGGGTGCACCCTGGACGGGATGCCGGTCCGTCACGGGCCACGGGGCTGGGGTGCAAGCTGGATTGTTTCAGCTCCTCGTGATACTGCAAATATTGGGATTTTCAAAAATTAGATAACAGTACAAAGGCAAGTAACAGATATATGTAACTGGACTGGCATGTTTGGATTCATTTTTGGAATATGGTTTGGAGCAATTCTAAGATATACTAGTCTACAGTAAATGTAGAAAAACCTATATTTGGTACTGTAAACAAATAAAAGACCTGAGACATTTCAAGACATATTTTTCAAACAGTAGACAGGAATGACAATTAGCCTATTGGGAATTTTATGGTGAGTCACGTAATTAGAACTTCCTGGGTCTTCACTTGGTGTAACTTACTTAAAAAACACAAATCACCATAAGATTGCCCATTTACTTCTTAAAAACGTAGACCCAAGAACGTCTGACTCAAAATTAAATTAAATTTCCGTGATTTTAGATTAGTATGGGTCCTTCAGCATGACGCCAGGATTCGCGTGAATGATCAGGATCAGTAATCCTACAGATTTCAGACACCTGACAATGTGCAACGCTGGAAAACGAAGTGAAAAACTCGTTCGTGTTTTTGGCAGGATTTCTGACCCTCTGCTACTCTGAATACTTAGTAAAAAGTCCAAGAAAGTCGGTCGAAATATCACCCAGGGGTACGCGGTCATCTGTGATATGCGCGAAGGAAGAGGAGGTTAATCCTCTTTAGTGCCTGTCGGTCAGCCCCGTTCGGGGGCGGGACATGCGTCCTATTTGCGTGTTCATCTCCCTGCTTGTTTTTTGCCCGTAGAGTAATGCGAGCGAAGTGGGATGAAAGATATTTTTTTTCCGTTTCAAAGGCATCGTATGCATTTAAGTGCGGATAAAAGGCAGCGCTTCCCTAGATGAGTAGATGAGCTTCCTGCCATGGTGAGTCCGAGGCGCGCTGCCGTTGTCACAGCGCTGATCGCCGTGTCGCTCTCGCAGATCTGCACAGGTAGGTTGCGCAACCTCAGTGGGTCGGGAATGTATTTTTTTATATGAATGCAACACTTCGGAAAACAAAATCGGCTTGCACAGAATCAACAGGGACTGCCTTGAGATTGTTATAATCGGCCGAGAAAGGCTGCTGCTACTTACTTAATAACCTAATAATAATAATAATAATAGTATCATTCCATCCATCTATTCCAGACATAATGGGGCACAAGGGTGGAGTATGCCAATGCTGATCTGCTGTAAACCTGGACAACCACAAATACACGTGCAATACAACTAGAGTTTCTGTAGTATGAAGGAACCTCAATTGAACGTGCCAGGGGCCTGATTTGCGAAGGCCCTAACTGGCATACAGCTCAAGATGTTTTTCACATTAATGTTACGTTGCTCTCAAAGACATTAGTAGGTAAAACACCCAGTACAGATTTACAATGATTCAATTCAACATGCATTTATAAATAATTATGGAATAATGGTTCATCAAATGAATATTGACATTATATATGACACGTTCTAAATGTCATGCATTTGACGGATCATTGTACTACAATTAAATATCATATATTGCCAACTATGCTGTGTCAAAAATTCCCATGCATATTTTTATGTTTTTTGTGGAGTTCATTTTTTAAATACCATACTAGTACATTTTCTGCATTGCTGATTTAGCAAATTTCCCCCAAACCTTTGTCCTTTTCACTCAGCATTTAAGGAAAAATGCCGCTTGGTGCCGATGAGAAGACGCAGTGCTACCAAGGAAGGTGTAAGCAAGGCAAGAATAAGATGATTTTTTTACAATATGAAGCTTGCACCTACAGGTGAAATGAGTAGCTAACCACGGCAATATTCATTTGACACAAATCATTTTACTACCTGTTTCTGTCATCATTTGCATTATCTATAACTCCAATTGTCTATAGTGAAAACTTCACTATAGTTTTCAGCTACCCAGTCGTCCCTTATGATTGTAGACTTTAGGTATGGTAACACATAGGGTTAAAACAAAGCCGGTATCCAGGGGCGGACTGGCAACTAGATGCAGCTCAGGAATTTTGGGGGTGGGGGAGGTTCCCCTTGGTATGTTTTGCAGTGGACTGAGGTGGGGGGGGAGTCCCTTTGGTATATATTGCCAGTTGCAATCATCCGGTTGGCCACAAATGATGAAATACAGCATTATCCATTAATCATCTCCTGTGATTAACCTGAAACATGCCGACATCGACGGACAGCTTGGGCACCCCTGGTATAAAGACTATATCAGGCCGTGGCCGTCAAACTTCCCGATGACCAGTCTGCTCCTGCCAGTAGCTGAGAAATGCACCATATGTGGTGACATAACATTAGAAATATGATGGGATGGAAGTGAAAACAAGCCTAATTTTTGAACACAGGCAAAAATGAAAGATTATTGTAATTCTGTTACCATCCACTTGCCTTGTACTCATTTATTTTTTGACTATATATTTCAAAATCCTTTGGAACTGGACCGCGAATCTTCTGTTTAAGAATCAGAAACTAGGAAGCTACAGTGAAGCAGAACTGGCTTCATCTAATTTGTTTGAGTTTGTATTCAGTTTCAGTAATAATCACTTGAACTGATTAATTATCTTCTATCTATTATTAATTTTCGGAGTGTCTTCAGAGTGTTGGTTGTTTCTCGGGCTTAGTTACAGGCACTGTAATTTCAGACAGTTTTTAATTACCAAGAATGCTTTGTGGCATCCCTGAGTTCACTTAGTTTCTCAGCATGTAATTCCATTACCAGTCTGTAATTCCGTTACGTGTGAGTTCTCTTTAAACTGAAAGTCATCAGAAATAAAGCATGATAAGTGATAGAAAACCCTTCGGTTCATGGGTTTCATTATAGACTGTGAATATCTCAGCTGTTTATATCCATCAGCAATTCGGAGCATTCCGTTACACAATATTACGATTTTTTTTGTTACATTTTTGAGGTACTTCAGTTACCAAAATACCATGCCTTTTCCTTCATTAGTGGTGAAGGTTGCAACCCATTATGCAATATAATTTGATAGTTGGGATACAACAGCAGAGATCCGATGGTATTTTAAGCACTGCAAGTCAGTTATTTTCAATTTGTAGCCTGAAATGTAGCCAGTATTTCCTCTGATGGTGATTCGTTACAGTAGAACCACCCAAGAGTGTCACTAATTCTTTTGTTCACACGTTTTAATTCCTACTGTTTCTTCAATTAATTTTTGGCATCTTTTTTTCCCGTATTGTTAATCTCATCTCTAGAGTTTCTGCTCTTTAGTTTGGTGGCACTGCCCGTGCTTGGCACGTCAAATTGGCGTTCCACAAGAGCCAATGAAATACGCGCTGTGCTGCTGTGACTTTCTGCAGGGTCGCTCAGATGTGCCTGTTCCCCAGCCTTTCATGGGTGGTCTTTGGTTGAAGGGTTTCTTGCGGTTTACTAACAACCATCATGGCCATGGTATGACATCTCTTTTGGGCTGTTTACTTGGAGGAATGACTTGTTTCAGGGCTCATTGTAAGAATTTCCCTGCTACTGACAATGTTTGCATATAATGATTGACAGATCTCTAAGATGTGTATGCAGAATGCCCCGCTCAACAGAGCACTGTTAACTAAAACCCTAATGGATGTGGGGCTGTAGATGTGATTGTTTTCTTAACTTATCCATTGGCTCTGCTGGATTCTGGGGATACTCACTAATGTCAGACAGGCCAAGGGGTGGGACCTCTGATCACGTCCTGCCCAGCAAGTCTACCTAACCCTCCTCTCTCCTCCCTCACATGGCCCGTTTAGGCCACACCTGATTCTTTTTGCCCTGCGTTAGTCTATGTATTTAAGTGCCTGTTTTGTCTTTTCCTCGCTAGTCTGGTCATTGGTGTTGTATCATCTTGTTGCCTGTGCACTGTCCTCCCGTTTTGATCCCCCATGACCCCATTATTTCCAGTCTTTGTTCTTCAAGTTCAAACCTCCTTTTGTTTCTCCACCATGCCTGCCCCCCCCCAAGTCCTTTGTCCCGGTGGTCATGACAGTCATTTAATTTAATTTAATGCAGCAGTTTCTGATAATCCCAATAAAAATGGGCAGGAAATCTATAAGCCATGTAGAGTGGTTTGGGTCTGCTTATGATACGATTAACAGATATACTTTATATGACAGGTGCAAAAATACTTAGTAATAACTCAGTTGTTACTGAAGTACAAACCATGAATAAATTATAAACAAATATAGCCGCTACTTGAGATAAAAGACGTGTCATGATGCATTAATGATGAACAAACATGAGATCAGTATGTAACTAAGACTTAGTTTGTGGTTAATACATAAGTAATAGCATAATACTATACCAGGGGTGTCCAATCTTATCCACAAAGGGCCAGTGTGTATGCAGGTTTTTGGGATAACCTGTAGGTCAGCTGTTCAAACCCAGGTGTGAGGACTCTTTCAGCCAATCAGTCCTCTAATTAGTAATCTAATTAGGGAGTTGCAGCAAAAACCCGCATACACACCGGCCCGTTGCGGATAACATTTGACACCCCTGCACTATGCTATCTGTGCCACATCAAGTAAAGTGCATCCAAAAATATATAAGCTTGAGAGAACAGACCCGTTTAATGATCACACACTGTACCAGTGCTTTTACTTCCTGGCTTAACTAACTACTGAAATACTTCCTCCAAATCCGAAGATCACAGATAGTTTGCAAACAGGTCGGGATGCTGTGGGTGAGGGAGAAACGTTAAAAATAGACTTTGTCTTCTGAATCACAAACGACTGTCTCAACACATCAAAGTTCATTTGTATTTATTCGGAAAACCACTGAAACAAATGTTTAAAAGCTACCAGCCTACCATCAGTCTGATGTGACCCCGAGCCACATGAAACATTATCTGACCAGGAAACGACTTCACACTTGAATAAAGCTGAAACTGACGCTTCCTGTTTTCTTTTGGAATATAAGGTTGGACCTATAATTTGGTAGGGACAGCAGAACAGCCGATAACACTGGCATGTGTATGAATTCAGCTGTAGTCCCTGCTAGGATGTCCAGCAGAACATCAGGACCGGGGGTGTTTCTGATTATTGTGGCAGGTTAAGCAGTAATTACCCTGTTTACTAGAGATGAACTATATATAGGTTAACATTTCGGTATCAGCTGATATTCGTTAAAAATCTGTAACGTTCCGATGTGTCAATCTTGCCCGATATTACTGGCCGATATTTAGACTTAATCGATATTCAAAGTTGGCAGCACCAGAACCTGCAACACATTTTTAGGTAAGGGTTAATGCATGACTGCCTGTGTATTATACGTTTTTTAAAGCCCAGAGGTCTTTAGCTACACGTCTTAGCCAGGGGGTGGCTTTTACGTGCAAAGATCCATGACAGACAGTGGTTCATCTTGTATTGTGTTTAAACCCCAGACCGCTTGATAGTAGTGTTATCTTTTTTTCTGCTGTTTGACTCCAAAGTAACAACGTAAACTGACACAGAAAGTAGCGGAAGGGCAAACGTAGCTGATGGCTGTCTGGAAGATTTAGGCTGGCTCATTTTGGCAAACACTTTTGTACATATATACACGATATAAGCAAATGTTAATTCCTTTGCTCAGATTGCCCAAAGTAGTGATATGGTGTTGGATGTTACAGGAATTTCGATAAATGCTAATGTGGCTCCCACTGTTCTGATTGCATAGAAAGTAAACTTTTTAAACTCAGATTTTATGCATGTAGTGGTGTGTTCTTTATACTATGAGGGGTCTCCTAAAATTACATTTAAAAAATGGGAATACATGCCCTTGCTCGCAGTATCTCAATATATCACAATATATTGAATCGTAACTCCTGTGTCTCTCCCCGTCTTCACTGCACAGAGACTCTGCCTCTCTGGGAGGCTCATTTTATACCCAGTCATCTTACTGACCTGCTGCCAAATTACCTAATTAGTTCAGTATTCAACCAGGTGTTTTGTTGCATCACACAACTTTTACAATCTTTTGTTGCCCCTGTCTCAATTTTGAGAAGCGTTGCAGACATCAAATGAAAACTGAGCATATATTTGCCTTAAAACAGTAAAATTTCTGTTTCAACATTTCATATGTTGTCTTTGTTCTATTTTCAGTTAAATATGGGCTTATGTGATTTTAAAATCATTGCATTGTTTTTATTTCCATTTTACACAGCGTCCCAACTTTTCTAGAAACGAGGTTGGATATCTTATTGCCAGATTCTTGCCACTACACAGCCCTACTATTTTATGTTATTTTCTTTTATTGCATGAAAAAAGTAACTATATTTTTATATTTATGGTTTCCCTTATGGGGCGGATCAGGCTGCATTGTGGGCCGCATATGGCTTGGAGGTTGGACATTCCCCAACCCTGCTCTAAGCCAAGTGTGTAGTTAAGCACTCCAAGCTGTGCATTGTGTGTTTTAAACACACAGTTGCAGTGGCAAAGAAATGTAAACATATACATCATACAGCCACAATTTTTTTTTTATAAATTTTTAATTAGGCTTCATTTACCTCTTGGTATTCAAGGCCGGGCTTGAACCAGTGACCTTCTGATCACAGGCACCCCATGTGGTGCAGCTCTATGTTTGTGGAAATTATTTGATCTATCTTTTATTTTCCACTGAGGCAAAAAAAAACAATGTAAAGTCATTTTTTAGGCAAAAATATGATATCAGTCAGTATTGGTAAAATTTGCACATTGGTGGACCACTATATGTGACCCCCCCCTTGGGATACAGTAAATAGGTCGTTCACATTGACAGGTTCATTATCACCCTTTTGTTTGAGTTCTGAGGGAATCGCTGACATAACAGACACTGCTGACTACCCCCAAAAAAAGGATGAGGACAAGCCATGTTAAATTCAATCCCACAGTGGTGGTTTCAGTGTGCCTAAAGGGGCAAGGGTCTCGGGGGGGGGGGGGTGGGGGGGGGGCGCTAAGCAGCTTTACGGCACTCTGGAATGTGGGGCGGCATTACATAATGGCAGAATTCCCATTTAGGACACAGTGAGACAGCGGTTAGTGGCATGGAGCCATCTGGGAGAGTGTGGCTGGAGAGATTAGCAGTGTCCTCACCCCTCTTAGCTATTCCTGGCTGTGTGTCGTGCAGGCGAATACGCCCCGTGGTCAGGGCTTCTGAAGAGCGCCGCCAAACCTGCTGTTAATCTCCACCTCATCGCTCTATGTCGGCGGCCTCCTGACTGGACGTCTGGGGAAACGCATTATTAGGGGTACAGAGACAAGCAATAACTTATGGGTCTGCCAGCAGGATTAGGGTTGGTCGGGGGGTCATGGAGGTCATTTGACGTAAAACGTTAAGGAGAACTTGCTTGTTTGTCTTTGAAGGGAAGGTGATGTAGCTCTATTGACCTGAACAAATGCCTCCACAATGTGATAAAAACAGGTTATTTAGATGTGGTAACATTTGTTTCAGTCCCCACAAGGGGAAACTCAATTTTATGAAAAACAGTGTCTGCAATCAAAAAGCTACCAACAGTTTTGTATTTTGTTTGGTTATGTATGGTTAAGGTTAGGGTTGGGGAGGGGTTAAGGTCGTCATCACTGGTATTAGGGTTTTTCCCATAGAAATGAATGGAGAGTCCCCACAAAGATGTGTGTCTGCACTATGGAGGACTGATGTCCCACCCAGGGTGTCCCCTGCCTTGTGTCCCGTGCTGCCTGGGCTTCAGGTTCCCCATGACTGTGCTGGATTCACACTTACTAAGATGGATGGATGGTACAGGGTTAATGAACCAGCATGCACTAACTGCACGTATACACAATGACACTTTTAAAAGAAAAGGTATTTCCCGTTTCTGTATGTGTAACCTGTGTTTATGTGGACCTAGACAGTTCGGTTCTCCCTCCACCCTCCCAGGCCTGAAATGCTTGTGTGAGCTGTGCACCAACCACACGTGTGAGACCGGGGTGGGCGGGGCATGCTGGAACTCGGTCACGCTCGTGGATGGCCGGGAAGAGGTCGTCAAGTCCTGCCTGTCCCTGTTGGAGATGAAGGGCCAGCTCTTCTGTCATGGCTCCCACAATGTGTCCAAGAGGAGCTGCTGCTTCACCGACTTCTGCAACAACCAGACACTGCGCCTGCAGCCAGGTAGCATTCCAAGGCAACCCCTTCAGGGGGCGTGCAGGTTCAGCTCATGTGACTACAGTTCACACATGATCTACAGATCCAGTGACATCACCAGGTCAGCTGAGGGCAGCTGTTGAGTATGAGTGATTTGACTGGTTTATAAATAGCCTGGAGTGTGCTGGTGTAGAAAACAAATCCCTCGTGATGATCTCTTTTGTGATTGGTGGATCACAGGGAGGGGGTGTGTCAATGCTGCTTTGCCATGGCTTTCACGCAGTCCTGCTTCCTCCGGTCAGCATGGGAATTGAATAAAAACTAGACTTTATTCATCTGGCTCTCTGGACATCTTGTCCAATTGAGTCACAGTTAAGCTTAGAATGCTCACTCAGGCTGGGAGCTGGGGCAGTCCATAAGGAAACAGGGACCCACTTCCAGTAGCAAATACACTTTAATGGTAAAATACACAGGAGGAAATTCTTGAAATACATAATGTCATTGCATTGGCCGGGAATCGAACCCGGGTCTCCCGCGTGGGAGGTGAGAATTCTACCACTGAACCACCAATGCGAAGATATAGAATCATGTGACAATGGAAGATGACATCATTGGTGGGCGTAGACGCACTGTCACTGTCATAACCTGGGAGGTAGAGCTGGGCGGTATGACCAAAAATGTATCGATTTTTGACAACCCCAGTGTCTCATTATTTTCAACTCCAGCGTCAGCTATATCTAATGTTTCTGATCTTCTGCGGTACATTTTTAGCGGTGCAGCAATGAAAAGGGTCGCCCCTTTAAACAGTTTCCAGCTGTGCCACTTTCCAAACGTTTTGTAGGCTGTTTAAACTGGTATTGTGGTATAAGAAAAATTCATATCATAACATAACAATAATAAAAACGGTTTTTGGTATGAACCGGTATACTACCCAGCACTACTGGGAGGTTGTATTTACTAAAGGCAAACTAAACACCTTACTTTGTATAAGGTTTTTACTGGAATTTTAAGTAAACATCACAACATAAACTTAACGATTGGCTAAGGCAGTGGTTTCATGATTAGTGGTACACTTTAATGATCCCAGGAGGAAATTCAAAATGTTATTGCATTGGCCGGGAATCGAACCCGGGCCTCCCGCGTGGCAGGCGAGAATTCTACCACTGAACCACCAATGCGAAGATATTCATTAATGTGACAATGGAAGATGACATCATTGGTGGGCTTAGACTCACTATTACTGTCATAACCTGGGAGGTAGAACTACTAGAGCAAACTAAACACCTTACTTTGTATAAGATTTTAACTGGAATTTTAATTAAACAATGCATTAATTTATTAAGATGTGCATAGAGATGTGTCAAAATGGAAACCAGAAGTTTGATCTTACCATTGGGTTGGTCTTACAGCTTGTCCGGCAAATCACTTTTTTAATCTGCAAAAAAGCGTTGATCAAAATTGATTTTGGATAAGAGATTATGGATTATCCCGCGTGCTCTCTCCACAGAAGGGTAACGCGTGTGAGCATTCGTTTTATGAAACACGGTCATCACACAACATAAACTTAACGATAGGCTAAGGTAGCGGTTTCATGATTAGTGGTAAAATACACTTTAAACTACACTTTAATGATACCAGGAGGAAATTCTTAAAATTCAAAATGCCATTGCATTGGCCGGGAATCGAACCCGGGCCTCCCGCGTGGCAGGCGAGAATTCTACCACTGAACCACCAATGCGAAGATATTCAGTCATGTGACAATGGAAGATGACATCATTGGTGGGCTTAGACTCACTATTACTGTCATAACCTGGGAGGTAGAACTACTAGAGCAAACTAAACACCTTACTTTGTATAAGATTTTAACTGGAATTTTAATTAAACAATGCATTAATTTATTAAGATATGCATAGAGATGTGTCAAAAAGGAAACCAGAAGTTTGATCTTACCATTGGGTTGGTCTTACAGCTTGTCTGGCAAATCACTTTTTAATCTGTAAAAAAGCGTTGATCAAAATTGACGTTGGATTATGGATTATCCCGTGTGCTCTCTCCGCAGAAGGGTAACGCGTGTGAGCATTCGTTTTATGAAACACGGTCATCACACAACATAAACTTAATGATCGGCTAAGGCAGTGGTTTCATGATTAGTGGTAAGATACACTTTAATGGTACCAGGAGGAAATTCTTAAAATTCAAAATTGCATTGCATTGGCCGGGAATCGAACCCGGGCCTCCCGCGTGGCAGGCGAGAATTCTACCACTGAACCACCAATGCAAAGATATTCAGTCATGTGACAATGGAATATGACATCATTGGGGGGCGTAGACTATCACTGTCATAACTTGGGAGGTTGTATTTACTAAAGGCTAATTAAACACCATACTTTGGATAAGATTATAACTGGAATTTTATTAATTAAACAGGCATTATTTTATTAAGATATGCATACAGATGTGTCAAAAAGGAAACCAGAAGTTTGATCTTACCATTGGGTTGGTCTTACAGCTTGTCCGGCAAATCACTTTTTTAATCTGGTTGTATTTACTAAAGGCTAATTAAACACCATACTTTGGATAGAATTATAACTGGAATTTTATTAATTAAACAGGCATTATTTTATTAAGATATGCATACAGATGTGTCAAAAAGGAAACCAGAAGTTTGATCTTACCATTGGGTTGGTCTTACAGCTTGTCCGGCAAATCACTTTTTTAATCTGCAAAAAAGCGTTGATCAAAATTGACTTTGGATAAGAGATTATGGATTATCCCGCGTGCGCTCTCCGTGAAAACACGGTCATCACACAACATAAACTTAACGATTAGCTAAGGCAGTGGTTTCATGATTAGCAATCATAGCAGTCATATCTCAAAAACCGCTAAAGATAGTAACTTGAATTTGTGTTTGTGTCTGTTTGATATCAAAATAACACATTCCCAATTTAAATCTAACCCGCAAGGTTGCCAACTCTCACGTATCTGGCGTGATACTCACGCGTTCAGACTCACGTTCACGCAAGAGATCTTACAGCAAATCTACATTATTCCATTATAAACCTACCTAACATCATTAGCTACATCAAAAGTGTTAGGGTAGTCTTCAAACCTACAGACTATTTACAAGGTAATAAAACGGTCACACACACACACACACGCACACACATATTATATGTATATGTGTGTGTGTGTGTGTGTGTGTGTGTGTTTGTGTGTGTGTGTGGTACTTTCGTTTAAAGTACCCGTCTACCACCGGGACTTTATACTCCAGTCCATCCAACCATCCATTTTTTGTATTGTGGCGATTGCGTGTCATTTAAAAATACTCTCGCTTTAAAGATAGAAGCTGCTGTTTTTTCCGTCTGTCTACCATCGCACACACGAAAGCCATTTACGCGTGACACATACTCAGGCTTAGGAAACTACACGCAGTCCATGGCAGACAGCACACGCTTACAATATTTACTATTTACTGCATAAAACCCCAATAATGATGGAATTTGCTGGAGGTTTAGTTTAGATCTGCACAATTGTTTGGACGGAATTTGTAACCAAATACTCGGACATTTTAACATTGACCGCTAGGCCTGTTCATCTTTGTCACCATGCAGTAGCACCTGTGCATGAAAATCGGTTTCTTGTTTGACGGAGTTTCGTTGTACACGCTCGATGATAATAAAGATATTCTGTTTAGAATATTTATGAAGTACAGGCCGGATGTACTAACATACAACGAAGTTCTTACTTTTCCATAATGCATAAACAATTAGTCTCATACCTTCTGAAATGCAAGGTCCAAGACTCCAAGGCTATTCCCAAACAAATTTGGTCAACGTCTACTACACAATTTTCAAGTAAAATTTGAAATTGTTTGCACTATCTGTACTGTCTTTGCGCCATGTCTGTTTGGCACCATATCTATGTTCGCTGTGCACTATGTTCTCGCGGCTCTGTGTTCCAGAATTTTCCTCCTGGGATCCACCGTAATCTTAACATAAACATGCTAATGGTGCCAACCTAGCAATGCCTGGACTCACCAGCAGGATGTGCTAAAGGCAATGCTGTGTGAAGTTTAGAAAACATGTCAAATGCAAAGACAGAACTAACATTGCTTGACAGGCACAGTTTAATAATTGTTTTTAATTTTGAATGTTTCTGTATAGGAGTCGTAACTGTGCCTACATAGTCAGTCGAAATGTACTTAGAGCACATCCCTAAGAAACAAAGTAATTTCAGATTGTACCTAAGAGTTTTGATTTTCTCAGAGTTTTAGTAGGCTTGTAATGTCTAATGCATGTTTCTCCTGCCCTGTGCTTCAGGAGACTGGCTCCAAGTGCACCTGAACCATTATGGAAGGTGGATGGCTGAAATAAATATACAGTGCCCGTCAAATGTTTACACACACCTACAGAAAACCATTTGTTTTTCAACAAAATAGCGACCTTTAGCATGCTTCAAGGTTATATAGAACTGTATTATCTTGTGAACATGGAAAGAGATGGAGTGCTGTAACAGATGACCCGGCCTCCACAATCCCCCGACCTAAACCCAATAGAGCTGCTTTGAGATGAGTTGGATGGAAGAGTAAGATCAAGGTAGCCAACTTGTGCCCAGATCTTTGGAAACTCCTACCGATCTGTTGGAGAAGCATTCCATGTGGCTACATCTGGAAGCTGGTTGAAAGAGTTTGCAGTGCTGTCATCGAAGCAAAAGGGGGCCAATTTGAGGAGTAAAATTTTAGAAAATATTTATGTTGAACACTTCTCTATTACATTGCAATATTTGAGACATATTACTTCATTGCCTTAAGGTCCTTGACTACAAGGTGAATCACATAGCTAAAACAGAGACGGATGCATTAAAAGCAGGTGTGTCCAGACTTCTAACTAGTACCGTATATTATATAATAGCTGTACGTAATAAATCCAAATGAAAAAATAATCCTGTTCTACAGTAGGGATGTAGGGCTATGAGGCTAGGGATCTGTGCTGGCAGTTGGAAGTTTGCTGGTTCAAATCTTGTGAATGCCAGGATGCAAGGCCTTTAACCTGCAATTGCTCCATCTTGGGTATGACGTTAACCTACATCCAGCCCTGCAAGCAGGTCCTCCAACTTTCAGGGAAAATTTGGGGGTTGGTGGAAGGATTGGCACTCCAGCCACCAGAAAAAAACTTCACACTGTTCTGTTCCACTTAAACTAGTGTGGTCCTGAGGTATCACCCGCTGCCCTCAGGTACTCATTCCTGAGGTGGGTTGCTGTGTGGTGGGCGCAGCTCACGTTCTTTACTTCTCTCAACTGCAGGGGCTAATCAGAACTCAGCACATAAATATGAATTAGCTGGACTGAATACTGCTTTCTCAGTGGCATTCTGAAGTGAAGATTAGTTTAACACAAAATGAATAGTTTCACGTTAAAGGTTATCGTTAACTGGTTTGGCTGTTTGAGAGGCAGGAATGACTCAGTCGAATATAGGAATGACTTTCACTCTCTTTCAGTAACCGTTAACTTGGACGCACTTCATAGGCCTTTGTGCATGTCTGATGATGCACCCGTCCATTGCACAGTACACTTGCATGCCCACACATTCACACACTGATGGATAATAAAAGTAAAGGGGTCAGGAAACAGGAGCACAAACAGGAAACACATGCAAGATATCAACCTTGCACAGAGCCAGGAGCCAATCTGAACCCAGAGCTCTCTTGAGCTGCTGTCCCCAAAAATTAATTAAAATGCATAATCAAGTGCAGAGAATACAGTGCATGCTCACGTCTTGCTGCATTTCCCAGTATCTTCCTGGATGCCTTTTAGGATTTTTTCCATCCTGTTTGCAGCATCTAGGTGTGTAAGTTGTAATCTCTCACTGAATGGCTGCATGGCTATATTGGTTCCTGAAGCAGGCTGACGTTGCGGTGCCACAGAGGGCAACCAGATCCTTGCTCAAACCACTAGAAAAAATAGCCAACATTTCCTCTTGCTCTAGCCCACTATAACTGCAATTTACTGGCCACCTAAAATCATCAAAGGACAACATTTTCTGGGAGAGGAAAATCGTGCAAGTTTTGTTTATTAAACAACTGGACATGGAACTACTTAAAACAATGATCATGACTCTTATGGTTCGAGCCAAATTAAGGATCTCGCATATTGCGTTAAGATATTGGTTGCATGTTACAGGCAAGCTTACCAAGAGTCAAAAAGTTTATTGGCCATGTGAAATGGATGCATTGGAATGTTTGCTCGTTCAGCTACACCTGGGCTATATAGAGACTACAGTCAGTCCAAGATTATACAAGACAGTGTAGTGCAGAAAGTCAGACACAGTGCAAAAACTAGAAAATTATGCTGATATATAGAGCTCACAGAAAGTCTTGGGATGCTTGATTCTGTAAAAATGTTGACAGATTTATTGGTTTCATAACAGGAGTTAATTGACAAGCAATGTTTAATGTATCTGCTCAAGTTTAATGCACAGACATTTTCTTTGTATTAGAATTTAGTGACTAATTGTCATTGTTGACACAACAACACAATGTATTTTCTACATTTGACCCATATGTGACATAGCAGGGGGCCAACTAATTAAGTGCCCGGTGAGCAGTACTTGGGGGCGGTACCTTGTTGGGCACGGATTCGAACCTGCAATCTCTCAATTATAAGTGCACATCCCTAACTATTAAACCAACACTGCAGACATGTACATGTACATTTACAATTTAAATGTACAAAAATTGCACTGACAGTTCTTGCCTTTTTGGTATTAATTGCGATCATAGTCATTGGCTCCCAAAGGAATATTAAAGACATTATTGCAGAGGTGTTGCTAATTAAAACGCACCCGATAAGACTGCTTGTCGATTAACTTTTTAACTTTTGAACAGCTCCTTCATACTTGAAGCATACATTATGATGGATGGCGAGGATCAAAATGTCATTGATTGAAATGAGTGTGAAAAACTAGCGGCCTCTAATTGAACAATGGCCTCTGTACTACAAACATCGAGATCGAGGGTGGTGCTGCTCTGTCAGGTGCACTTTTACAGGAAGTGGAGGAGATGACAAACCCTTCCTGGGACAATTCTTTTGCCTGTTTGCTAACAGAGAGAGTATTTCAAACCTTGACATGCTAAGCATCTTTCTGGTTAATATCACTTTCTAGTTAAGTTCATGACTTTTCTGCAGACCAAAATATTTCAAGATATTGTATTGTATTATGTTGATATATTGAAGATGTATAATCGATAAATAGTTACACCAGAACTCGAACAATTCGTACTTCATATTTTTTTGATAGGCCACTAGAGGGCAGATGTTTTACATGTGATGCCTTGTCACATCACCAATTATGGATGAAGTACTGGTGTATAAAAGGGGGGGGGGGGTGTGGCCAGGTGTCAATGGCTCATGCATACACATAAGAGCTCCTAAGTATTCAAGGAAAGGAGCCAGAAATAGTGACATGAGTTAGGTTTTTTTATTTATTTATTTACTCAACTGAATGTTGCAACTACACCATTTAGTCATCCTCATGTAGCCAAGACTTTGGTGATCAGATATCTGGGATCAAAACAAGCTGCCAGCATTGCTTAGTATGTACTTTTATAATGTTTCTGCAAGTGTTCCAATCTGCATTTTGCAATGTCTATACTTTGATGTCAAATTACAAACTTAACAAAAATCTGACATATTTACAATATATATTAAAATAAAGATGAGTGTAATGGCAAAACAAATATATAAGAAATAATTTATTTGCCATGAATTAATATTACGATATTTGAAGAAATATGTGATCATGCCCCAGTCAGTGAAAGTGTGTTCCCAACCCCTAGACCTCAGAGGGTTAAAAAGGGCTGTGAAAATTGCAGCAGTTTCCTGTGTTTCTCTCTTTCTGCAGAACAACTGCAAGGTGAGTCCAGCTGGCACAGGCTGGAGGTGGCTGCAGTGATCCTAGTGCCTTCCATCCTGATGTTTGTAGCTATCCTGCTGGGTATGTGTATAGCTCAGGGATATCGCTGTGCTCGCTGCAAGGCCCAAAATCCCGATGTGGAGGAGCCACTGGATGATCAGAACCTCATGCCCCCCGAAATGTGTCTCAGGGACCTTATCTACAATCTCAGCACCTCCGGATCTGGACCAGGTGTGATGCTATGTTGCATTCTATTTACAACCATCATCCACATTCAAAGCCAGATCAACATGGCGCCTCTTTCTCCATTACCAGGACTTCCGTTGTTGGTCCAGAGGTCTATAGCTAGAAGCATTATCCTCCAGGAAATCATTGGGAAGGGCGGCTTTGGTGAGGTGTGGCGGGGAGAATGGCATGGGCAGCATGTGGCCGTCAAGATGTTCTCATCCCGGGACGAGCGGTCCTGGTTTCGAGAGGTGGAGATCTATCAGACAGTCATGCTGAGGCACGAGAACATCCTGGGCTTCATAGCAGCTGATAACAAAGGTTCAAATCACACTCATTTTTACTCCTGTAGACTTAATTGCCAAGTTTATAGAAAGTCCTATTCTAAGTTTAAATGGATTTTAAAATGATTTGCTTTACCTATGCTGAGATATCTCTGGGCCTTTCGCGGTGAATTTGTGTACGCTTAATCCATTCACTTTGAACCAACTTCCAACAAAATGTCAGCATTTACCGGCACCATATTTCATTTGCTAGTTTTCATTTTTATAATCTGGATCCAAACATGCAGAGGTTGTAAACAGTCCGTTGTAAACAGTCATTCTCGTTGCAGATAACGGGTCGTGGACACAGCTGTGGCTGGTGTCGGAGTACCATGAGCACGGCTCCTTGTTCGACTACCTGAACAGGCACACGGTCTCTGTGGAGGCCACACTTGTCCTGGCTCTCTCTGTAGCCAGCGGGCTGGCCCACCTGCACATGGAGATCATTGGCACTCAGGGTGAGCTATTCGCCTGTCACTGAGGTGTACAGTCTGTCACTGTTCCTCACCAGTTTGATGTAGCTTCTCCCGCTTTTCAATAAAGTAATGGGAGATGGTGAAACTGGAAAGATGCTCTTTGGCGGCAGCTTTTGCTCTCAGGACAACCAAGGCCGATCGTGAACTTTTCTCAAAGTACATTTGGACGATGCCAAGGTAAACTTCCGGTAAAACCTGGGCCACTATCGGTTTGGCAGGAAAACCCGCCATCGCTCACAGAGACTTGAAGTCCAAGAACATCCTGGTGAAGAAAAACGGCAGCGCGGTTATCGCTGATCTGGGCCTGGCAGTGAAGCACGACTCCATCGCCAACACCATTGACATTCCATCCAATCACAGAGTGGGAACCAAAAGGTAGGGACTCGCCTTACCTGAAAATGACTGCATGAACGTTCGAGCTAGCTGACCTATAATGCATTCTTAAAATATGGTTTTTATTCAGATTTATTGTCTAGGTTACTATAGCCATTCATACTAAATGTGTCCAAGATGATTCTGCGAGTATTTGAGCTATCTGTGTGGATGGTGGCACAGCACATCACACCTGTTTTCCATGTTAACCAACATCTACTATCATCTATATATCCCATAACAAAGCCACCCTCTCTTCAAACAATTAAAAAGTAAATCTCATTACCTGTGACAGCAATAAAGAATTTCATGAATACCCCATAATCCTCTCCACTATAGGGACCCTCTTAACTCAGTACCTATGACCAATGAGTATTTTAAGTCATATTAGATGTGTTTTCTTAGAATAAGCCTATAAAGAGAATAGTGGGCTCCTCATTTGCCTGTTTTCATTCTCAGGAAAAGTGTTCATGCATAAGTACTGACGAGTTCACTGCAGGTACATGGCCCCAGAGATCCTGGACGACTCGATCAACGTCAGCAATTTCGAGTCCTACAAGCGGGCAGATATTTACTCCCTAGGCCTGGTGTTCTGGGAGCTGGCCCGCAGGTGCTCCCTGGACGGTACGTTCGCTGGGTTCAGCAATGCACAAGTATGCCTGATAGTGGCAGTGTAGTACGAGAACTGATTCTTAAAGCTGTGTTATGTGGTGATGTGCGGTTTGGTATTTGGTGCAACTCGTGGGTAGAATTTTATTGCTGGGCTTTGAGCAGCCTTTTTAAGTACAACGAAAGTTGGCACACAAGCAAGTATTATGATATTATACTAGCATGAGTATAATTGACTCATACGAATTTTGAGGGAACAAAATGCTTTAAACTACACTATATGGACAAAAGTATTGGGACACATTGAATTGGAATAATTGAATCCAGGTGTTTCATTCAGACCCATTGCCACAGGTGTATAAAATCAAGCACCCAGCCATGCAGTCAGGTTTACAAACATTTGTGAAAGAAAGGGCTGTTCTGAAGAGCTCAGTGAACTCAAGCAGGGTGCTGTCGTACGATGCCACCTTTGCAATAAGTCAGTTTCTGAAATTTCTTCCTTGCTAGATATTCCACAGTCAAATGTAGATGGTATTAATGCAAAGAGGAGCATTTAGGAGCAACAGAAACTCATGAAGTCATGAAATGGCAGATCATGTAAAATAACAGAACGGGGTCACAGAGTACGGAGGCACACAGTGTGTAAAAGTCGCCAACGTTCTGCTGACTCAATAGCTGCAGAGTTCCAAACTTCCTGTAGCATTTACCTCACCACAAAAACTGTGTACCAGGGGCTTCATAGAATGGACTTCCATTGCTCCATTGAGCAGCTGCATGCAGGCCTCACATCACCAAGTACAATACCAAGTGTCAGGTGCAGTGGTGTAAAGCACACTGCCACTGGACTATGGAGCAGTGGAAACATGTTCTATGGAGTGATGAATCACACTTCTCTGTCTGGCAGTCAGATGGTTTGGTGGATGCCAGGAGAATGCCAACTGTAAAATTTGGTGGAAGGGGGATTATGGTGTGAGGTTGTTTTTCAGGGGTGGGGCCCTTAGTCCTACTAAAGGGCAGACCTTTTGGAAGACATTTTGGACAATTACATGCTTCCAACTTGGGGGGAACGGTTTGGGGAAGTGTCTTTTCTGTTCCAACACGACTGTGCCCCATTTCACAAATCAAGGTCCATTAAGACATGGTTGCAAGAACTTGACTGTCCTGCACAGATCTATGACCTCAACCCCATCAAATACCTTTAGGATGAACAAGATCGGCGATTGCGTGCCAGGCCTTAACGCCCAACATCAGTGCCTGATCTCACAAATGTTCGTCTGGATGAATGGGGAAAAATTCCTACAGACACACTCCAAAATCGTGTGATAAGCCTCCCCAGAAGAGTACCAGCTGTTACAGTGGCAAAGGGGGGGGGGGGACAAACTCCATATTGTTGCCTTCGGATTTAGAATGGGATGTCATAAAAGTTCCTGTGGGTGTAATGGCCAGGTGTCCCAATACTTTTGTCCATATAATGTAGATTTATAGTTGCTGATGCTTCTTCTGTCATCTGTAGGGAGCTGTGAAGATTACCGGTTGCCTTACTATGACATGGCAGGATCAGATCCTTCAGTAGAGGAAATGAGGAAGGTGGTCTGTGACCAACAAGTCAGGCCCAGCATTCCTAACCAGTGGCACAACTGGGAGGTATGGAGGATCATTCTTAACCAATGGCTATGAGGCAGAAGAATGAGGATCGCAAATTACATAAGGGGGGGGGGGGAGCATTTCTAAATAATGGCAAAGCTGTTTAATAAGGATGGATTGTTCCTAATCAATTGCTTTTAGCTGGGATAATTAAGCTGAAATTTGAAGTTTGGATAGTATCACACTAAACCTGGGATAGTTGTGGTATGAAGAGGCTGAAAAGAGGTCATATGACCAGGATAAAATGTCACAAGTTGTCATTCATGCTGGTGCTGGTGGTGGTGCTGCTTATCCGTGCCAAAATCCTGCCGATTTGTAGGTCATGTTAAAAATAGTCCTTCAGCCGGCTACAAGAATTAATGGAGAATGAAAATATATGTCTCTGTGTTGATGCAGGCGCTGAGGATCCTGGGAAAGACGATGAGGGAGTGCTGGAATGCCAACCCTGCTGCCCGACTCACTGCCTTGCGAGTTAAGAAAACCATCACTCAGGTGACCGTTGTCAAGACCAACTGATTAGCTAAGTTCGCTGCTGCACCAAGGTGGCTGACCCATCCAAGCAGGACACTATTCTACAATCTATCGGCCATGTTGTCTTCTTGCTGTGCTGGCCAATGTACGTCACTATGCACAAGAGTATCAAGTTATATATCATGTCAAGTTATACCGTCAGACATTATACCAAACAGCCGGCAATCTAAAGCTGACACAGAAGTTGACCTCCACAGGTGAGATGTCCTGCTTACATACTACATGAATTTGTGCAGGTTTCCATGTTACCTCATAAACACTGAAGCTCCCAGACTTGAAGCTGGCCAGTAACGCACACTGGTGCTATAAGGATAACATAAGAATTAACTAGGATCGCATCACAGGGCTGTCATGCAGAATCACGTACAACACAGGTGTCCTGTCCGTTTATCACGCATATCTCAAGGGGACCTCTTACTTTAGTCGCCATACCAGACAAAACATTTTTGTCTCCTTGTGTAGGAAAAGTTGGTCTGTATTAAGTGCTGCTGAGGAATTGTAGGGCAATGTGCTGCTGGACCACAGGGTTAGGCAATGGAGAATGTGACAGGAGGAACTCAAGGGAAGTCAGGAAATAATCCACTTAGCCAACTTAAAAAAGTTCACATACCTCACAGGAAGGACCTCTTGCAGTTCCCTCCGTCTAGCCGTCCTACCCTATAAACCAGTGTTTCCCCAATCTGGTCCTTGGGGACCCACTACCAGTCCATGTTTTTCCTCCCTGTCAGCTCCTTACCAGGGCAAGAACGTGGACAGTCTAGGTTCCCCAAGGACCAGATTGAGAAACACTGCTATAAACCAATTAGTGCAACAAGGATTATTAGATTTTAATTGCTTACGTTATTATGGTCGCAGAAAAGCTAAGAAACTCAGTTAAACTCAGGTCTATGTGCTTTATGAGCATCATCAGGAGGAAGAGGAAGGTGAAGCAGTCTGGATCACCGGTTCTCAGATCTCTCCTCAGGAATTGCCTGCAGCTCTGTGACTGAGACTGCAGGATTTATGCAAATCACGCCATTAATCAAACACCTCATTCTGTACATGTTTTTAAAAGGCCAATGTAAAATGTAAATAGCAGAAATATTTATATTATATATAAAAATTCTTATGTCCTTTGTTTTTTGTTGCTTGTGTTGTAAGTAAAGAAATTGTATTATTATTTTAAGTGCATAGTTTGTATGTAATGTCTCTTTGGACATACTTGTGTCTTTTTTGTTTGTTTGTGGAAACTGTTGGTTGATAAAGCTCACGGTGATGTCAGTGGTGACATGAATGCATTAAAATGTAGTCTCCAATGTTAACAGTGTCATAGTTTTTTCACATCCCATGCAAGTCATTCCTGCTCAGACAGTGATCATTACACTGCTTCCTGGATAGTCTACGTCAGTGTTTCCTGACCCAGCCCTTGGGGACTCCCAGACAATCCATGCCAGACTCCTACTGGGAGCTGGGAGGGAGCAAAAACATGGACCTTTTAAAATCCTTGAGGACTGGGTTGGGAAACACTGGTCTGCATGTATACAGTTGTTGTAAGGTTTGGGGGACATTGTGACCTGGACAGAGGGCAGCATAAAGGTAAGGTGGCCCAGTGGGTGACAATGTGACGTCACACCTTAAAGGCTGGGGCTTCAGTTCCTGGCTGTCCATTTCGAGTCTGCATGTGCGGTTCTGTTCGGGTGAGTTGGTGTCTCTAAATTGGCCAGAGTATGTGTTAGTATGTGCCCTGGGGTAGACTGGCATCCCCTTAGGGTGTCTCCTGCCCTGTGCCTCCTGGGAAACCCTCCAGTCTCACCCCAACCCAACTAGAGCCCTTTTGAAATATGGATGGGCGCATGGGGGGGGGGTCTGGAGCCTAACCCAGATGCTACAGGCACAAAGGCAGAGAACAACCTAGTATGAGACACCAACCCATTGCAGGGCAAAGCACACACAGGCAATCTGCTAACTCCAGTTAATCTCAACATGTTTTTTGACTGAGGGGGAGAACCAGAGTACCTAGAGAAATCCCCACCACAACACAGAAAGCGCATGCAAACTCTACACAGGCAGAGCCATGGCAGAGACTCGAACCCTCATCCCACAGATGTGAGGCAACAGTATTAACCACTAGGCCACCATATTTGAACATGCTAAGTTTAATACATTTAAATTATGTTAAAGTTATATTTGAAAGCGTCGCTGGGGATAGTCATATCAATGCATAATAATAATTACCGTATTTACAATTTTTTACGTTTGAGGTATCCCGTAATGAATGACTCATTTTGCTCTCTCACCTTCCCCCCCCCTGAGAAAAAAGCCCAGTCACCCATGTACATAATACCTATTTTTGCTCAGGTTTGCACAGTTACTACAATTTAGTTGCTCGGATTAGTTGTTACTTAGTTACACCCCAAATATGATTTCGTAAATTAGTCCATAATGAAACCCATCCAGCTGGTGTTTCCAGCACGTTTCCATGGAGACGTCGCAGTCAGCTGCGTGGCTGACCTCTGCCTGCAGAATCGAGTGCATGGCCAGCGGTGGCAGCACCGACCGCGAGCACAAGGCTGGCCTCCTTCAGCGGGCAGGAAGGGAACACTCAGTAAGCAGCGGCTGATTTAACAAACAGATGAAAGTGATTCAGAGAAAAACAGAGATAAAATCGATCGAGGCGGTCTGTCAAACAGTAAACCTGAATGAAGAGCAGACCTCTGTTTCCAGGCCACCTGCAGCTTAATAATTGAAGACTGTCCACTCTTGCTGTCTTTTTTTTTACTGAGAGTATAACAGAAACTGGACTTGCAGTTTGAAAGATGCCAGGTTTCAGCATCTTCTAGGAAGTGTTTATGTCATCTGGTTCAAGGAACTGCTCTATTCAGTCCTACTTATCAATGCTTCATTTATCAAACCTAAATCTGAAACTTCAAGCTAAACTGCAGAGGTCAGGGCCACAAATGTACATGCTCTGTTCTGCAATCTTGCAAGGGCTACATTGTTTGATGGGATGTGGAGATTTGCACACAGCCACTAGTTCAAAAGATATGATTGATGCTTTAAAACTTCAACAAATTCATTATAGTTGTATCTAAAGTAAAAATGTTACTCTGGGCAGGATTGGAATATCTTGGCTGCAGAAGGCTACGTGACTTGCACAAACTCTCTAGTAGATGGTTGTAAACACATTTCTTCCAAAAGCAGACTCATAAGAATTGGAGGTATTTGGCCCTAATTATCCTTTAAATCATTGTGTAGCTAATAAAAATTACCCAGAGACATAAGTGTAGAAAGAATTCCAATAGCTCCCACCACCCCTGTAAGGTAGCTAATGGTATGAACTCCTAGGAGAAGGTTGTTAGTTCAAGTCCCAGGCTGGAGTGCTGGCATGAAGTGATGTTTTATTTGCACAAGTACACTGGATTGCTGCTTTTTGCATATTCCATCTTGCTCTCCCTTGTAAGGTATATACAGGAGAAATTGAAACTTGGAGTCCTAACACAGGTTCAGCCATTCATCTGGTGCCCTTTCCTCAAGGACCCAACAGCAACATCACTCTGCTGGTCCCCAGGCTGAAACCAGCAACATTCTGCTTATGAGTGCAGAGTCCAAAACTGCTAAGCCACAAGCCACTCCTGCGGGGGCTATGGTACTGTCATTAAAGGTACGGTACCTCAATCGTACCGGGACACCCCAGGACTTCCTTATTGCAGTTCAACAACGAGCCTGGAGTCTCGCCAGCTGCATAAATGTGTGAATCACTTTCCATTAAGATCATCAGCTAAGTAAAGTAGAGCAGGCCACTGTGAATTTTTCAGTGGCACATGCTTCAAATTTACATTTTCCTCGTTTGAATGATTTGGTTTCATTGTGGGGACAGACACTTCATGCTTTAGAAATCGTAAATTCCAAATGAACTCCCTTCATTTCTGCAGCATATAAGATGGAGGAAAGCAGAACCACTCCTTCATTCTACCTTCACTTAGCTGGTTCTTTTATTGCTGTTCTCTGTGTCTGAGAACTTGCCAGACTGGGAGATACAGCCATTTCTGCAGACACTAGTTGCATTCTGCAGGATCACTTTCTGACATTAAGCAGTACAGGCTCTCAGTAGGCCTGGATCCCATCTCAGACTGCACAGGAGTTGGGGACAATCTGGATGGGTTGTCCACCAACCAAAGAGCTCCTTAACATTTATGTTGAAATTTCATCCATTCACTCAGTGCAGGCCTACATAGCTTCTCTCGTTTACCATCTTTACATTTGTTGTGTATGACTTTGTGCATATGATGCTTACTGGATGAACTGAAAGTATGTTGCCACCACAAGGACCCATGTCGGTTTTACATATAAGCTCCAGCGATTTCTATAACGGGCAAAATATTACCCTTCTGAATTTGCATCCCATTTATAGGGTTTGCTTCTCCAGGGCTCTGGACGCCACTGCAGTGACTCCTAAAGAGCCGACCTTCGTGAGACTGTAGGGCTGAACTCCTTCAGCCTGAGGATTCTGGGATCGATACAATATGTTTTTATTAAGGCTTTTGTTTAGCTGCGTCTGTCCGTTATATAAGACTATGATCCCTGCACACTGGTCATTTGTAAATGGATCATGCTTAGTAGGGATTGCTGACTTTTCCAGAAGTTTTCACCGTTGAATGAAAAAGGCGATTTCAGATATGTTAACCCATTTCTGTTTCACACTATTGTGATACTGTACTTGTGAGAAGTCATGATTGAGGACTGAATTGGGGCTGTCAGTTGGCCAGAGGAAGCCTTTACCATCACACTTGGCCCATTTGCGATACTGTAATGAGTCAACCTGTGTGCTTACTGTGACTGACAGGACTGCAGCGTCAGCAGTGAGGAAAAGCCAGACCCGAGTCGCGTTTGTGGTTTCCGTGCCTCGCCTTTCAAAGTTCTGGCGGTTCTCGTAAAAGGGAATTCAGAAACGCATTTCGGTAAAGAGAGAAAAGTCGTGCGCCACTAAGATAAATTAACACTACGACAGCTATTTTCTACAAACCAAAAGAAAATCCTCCTCACTCTGCTTCGCCTGTCGACACACGGAAACAAGCATCGCCACAACTCCATCAACCGCGTCGGGGTAAGACAGGAACACAGGCAGTTTCAGAGTTATTTTTCAATGATGCGTTTCTGTGTTTCTTCCGCACTTTCATCCTGTATGCAAGGAACTGCCTTTACAAACTGAATGTAAGAAGGTACTGGTGATTTAGTCTAAAGCTGATTTTCATAGCACTCAGTAACCTCTGCCAGCTGTAATGAACCGCAAACTGTTATATAATAATCTACAATATAATTGTCTGTTCTAACAGTCTGCATAACAGGTATTGTTTTACTACTGAATAACCTCCTGTTATATGTTGCAAGGTATAAAAAAAATCTCCACATTAAAACTGCCACATATCTACTGGCACCCAGGTTCAGCAAGTAAAAACAAATAAAATCAGCTTTTATTTGTTCTTACTTCATGTTTACACACACAGACATTGCCAACGGTTACTGCCTGAAAAAATTCAGCTAAATTTACTATAGGTGACCCCAAAGTCCAGGGCTGATCTTTACTCCCGGTCCAGCAATGCTGTCAATGCAGTTACATGTTGCACTGTGGCCCTGAGCTATGCTATTTAATGCCACCATATACCTGTATATACGCCATCTTGATTTTTAGAATCAATGTCATAAACAGCTGCATGGGAAACACGATGTGGCGCCGTTTGGAACACGTTTAAGGTGCTCCTATTTCCTAATAGCTATTTTAACAATTGGTCTTGAGATAAACAGTACTGTGCGAAAGGCAGTCAAAAGAAACGTTTAAAGCTATTTATCTGGGTAGCATGTGCACTTTTGCTCAGAGCAAAAACCACAGTTTCACATTAGAACTTGTGAAAATTAAGAGTAACACAATAAAAACTCTCAAGAATCTCTTCTGTTCTCCAAAACGTTACTGATATCTAGTTGGACAGTTAGATGAACAGCTTCAGTTCCCAAATCTCCCCTCAGGGGCAGCCCAGTATTTGTTAAAATTTCACCACTAGTTTAAAAAATCGATGAGATATTGATTAGCTATATGAGTTGTGCTAGTGGTCCAGTCAAAAAGTACATGGGTGCATTGGATGGTTGCTGCAAATACCGGGGTGGTTATAGCAGACATTTTGAAATGGCCAAGCTGACACACTTTGACAGACATAATATCATAGTTTTACATCAATGTGAAGATCATTTAAACTTCATTTTCTTTGGCTGCCTATGACATTTACACAGTACTGTACAATCCATTCAAAGCATACATTTTCAGAACATCGGGCTTGAGTTAAATGATGCTTCTACCACCTTTGCGGTCTTGAACTCCACAGAGCAGTGTGTCTAGAGTCTTTGTGGTTGGAGGAGGATTTCATTTCAGGTCATTTCATTCTTCGACTTCTGAGGTACTTTTCACACCTTGCCCAGCTAAGGCAGGAAGATCACGGTGAGGCAAGTTGGAGATGCCATGCTTATCTAACCTGCAGGCCACAGCTGACGCCGTGATGGGGGTGACCCCAATCAACACCACTGCCACCATTCCTGATTTTTAATTACAGCACAGACTCCATGTGATCTGGATCTCTAGAGGTCTGTGGGATGTCTCACTGAAGGAAGAGAAAGGAAAATAAAGACAAATGTTTGGTGGAGAGATTTATTTTTGGGATGGTGAAAAAAAGAGGAAACCTGCAGGTCGGTGCTGACAAAAGACTTCAATCACCATCGAGAGAGGGAGAGAGAGAGAGAGAGAGATGCAGTGCTATAAGTGTCTTGGCATCTACAACAGTGACAGGTTGGACTGGCAGGACAACATTGAGGAGGACTACAAGGCTAGAATCCTCTGATTTGACCAGTCTGTCGTAGCCAACGTCATGATACTTACTGAGTCTGGACTCTAGAGAAGTGTGGGGTAACCAAGCTGTACTCCAGCCTGAAAAGTAAGGCCCCTACTGTACCGGTCAGCTCCTTACCAGAGCTGATGATGATCACAGGAGTAACTAGCCCTTTGATTATGGGTCAATGTAGGCCCAGGCCAGTCAGGGTGCCCATGCGGACGCCCTAAAATGGGCACACAAGCATCAGAACTAGACCTTGGAGCAATGGAGAAGATCATCTGGTCTGACGAATCCAATTTCATCATTTTATGCTTTGTATCACACAGGCCAGCCTTCATTTACATCCCACATTGATGAGTCCTGGCCGCCCAAAACCCTGTCATGGTTCATGGCTTTTCCCTCCTCAGCCCGCTCTCAGTAGGTACTCACCACAGCGGACCCTGAGCCCACAAGCCTTACCGTTTCAGAGATGCTCTGACTCAGTCGTCTGGCCTTAATGACATGGACCTTATCAAAGTCACGTCTTATCACTGCCCATTTCTAATGCATTGTGTGTCGACCACAAGAACTGAATGTTAGCTTATGGTCTAAATTATCCCAGACCTGCTTGTATTGTTTTTAACAAGACCATTAACGTTATTTTTTTAAAATGGAGGTGGTCATAATGTTTTGACTTATATAGTATTTATTTATTTGGGGAGAGTGCTACTGGTGTAAAAAGAGCAACTTTTATGAATAACTTTAATCTTAATCCTTAATCCTGCCCAGTGGTGGAGGAAGTACTGAAGCTTAGTACTTAAGTAAAAGTACAAATATCCTGCAAAATATGTACTCAAGTAAAAGTAGAAGTGCTACATCAACAATCTTATTTAAGTGAAAGTACTAAGTACTTACTTTTAAATTTACTTTAAAGTATTTTTTGAAGTAAAAGTACTCACACAATGGTTTGTCTCAACGTCTGGGGTGTGCCATTTTGTAAAAGAATAGTAGATATACTGACTTACGCCTCTACCGATGTCATTGCTCATAATAATTACAAGCAACTAAACAGTATATGTGTATTGGCTCTGGGTCCATGTCTTCTTGAAATCCAGCCAGTCTACCAGCTCGTGCTGCTAATTGACGCGCGCTCTGCCATCATTGGAGCTAATAAAGCCACCTGATTGGTAGGAAATGGCAAACAACGCCAGAACGCAATAGGCTAACTATTTTTTCATGCAAGATTTTGAGGAAATTGTGTTCATAAAATGTAACGACTAACGGGATAAATTGTAGAAATGTAGTGGAGTAGAAAGTACAGATAATTGCCGCAAAATGTAATGGAGTAAAATAAAAAGTATGCATTATTATTTTTACTTAAGTAAAGTACAGATACGTAAAAATGTACTTAAGTACAGTAACGAAGTAGAAATACTTCGTTACATTACACCACTGATCCTGCCACGTATGGCTACCATACCATTACTTTTCATTAAGTGCACATTATACTCATAGAGGCCCAAATAACTCCTGTTAAGGCTTAATGTCATTTTTAATGTTCTACTAAAATAACAATTAAAAAATAAACATGACCTACAGGAATGTAGTCCATATAGCTTGGCCCACATGGCAAAACGCATAGAGATTCCTGTCCCTTGAAATGTAAAGCAGAGCTGTCACTAACACAGATTAATAATGGAACGGGGTGGTACCTTATTGTGGGCGAAGACGCCTGGCAGGTTCACAGCGATCACATGGGGAGCATTTCCGTTCTGAAACACTTTTACTCTTCACGCAGCCCAGAACCCGAGCTCACAAGCCATGCGACACTCTGCCGTGACCAGGGGACACCTGTGAGCTCCACAATGAACTTCAGCAGGATCAGAAGGCGAAACAGCCAGGACAGCTACGTCCAGAACGGCGCCCCAACGGGGAAGGCGCAGCTGTGGCAGCGGCGATCGTTCAATAGCTGTAGCGATGTGAAATCCATGCCGAATGCGGTGACAACCTTCGGGACTCTGCCCAGGGTGCAGAGGCAGGTGAGCAAAGTGCATTGCTGCATTAAAGTGCATTACTGCATTAAAGTGCATTACTGCATTAAACTACATTTACATGCATTTTTGAGGAGTATAGAACAAGGAATAAACAAAACATTTTGCTTGCAGCTTTTTAGTGGGAACAAATGAAATATTTTGCATGCAACTTTGCAATAAAATGAAGCATTTTCCATGAAAATGTAAGTTTTTTGCCATTAAGGGGAATGCATCCATTAAATACAGTTTGAGTATACTACGTTTCCTGCATCTTGATTTGAAATTAAATAATGTGTTTAATCGATCTAAAGGGCATGTCTGGTATATGCCTGTGGGCAACGATGGTTTGATTGTTGAACCAGTGTGGGCATTTGCGAATAATCTGCATGACAAAAAGAAAAAAAACAGCTATGCATCATTTCGAGGCTACTGTTTTTTTCTTATGATTTGTTTTTTTATCTGATGACTGTGTGTGAAATTTTTGTGGGGAGATGATTTTATGAATGAGAGCATATAAACATGTTTGCTGATGAAACCTACTAAGCACGTTTTGTTCCTAAAATGTTGTCTTGCTATCTTTATGACTAAATAATGTTGCACGATATCATGACCAGTTGCATATACTCTCGATAGTGCAGGCGTTTGCATACTTAACAGCAAGACAGTGAGAGTTGTACGTGTCTGATGTAGTGCAATGTCGTTCCCTCAGGTCAGTCGATCTCGCTCTAACTCCCTGGTAGACTACACCGATGTCAGGTAACACCCCACTTTCCTTTATCTGTTTCGATCAGCGTCCTTTTACAGCATCGAGGGCTTGGGGAGTTATTGCTGATGTCGATGTCTGCCGCTTCCATATTCATTGAGTCTGACTTGTCTCTCTTTAACGTGTGTTGCTCAGGACAACAGTTTCGCTGGAAAAGCAAGACAATGAAACATTTGGATTTGAAATTCAGGTAAGGCTCTGTTGCTGCACTGTTTCAGTACTGAGTCTTTACAAAACCACAGATCAGTTGTGTAGCATTCATTGCAGTTGGGTTGACTCTCTGTGGGTTGCTTCCCACACTGGGGGATGGGGTCCTCCTCAGCTGTTGATGATGTTTGGGTGTTTATTTTGTCTGGACAGACCTATGGTCTGCGAGCACAGAACAGCACTCTGATGGAGATGTACACCTTCATCTCATCCGTGCAGCAGGACAGCCCGGCTGAGCGTGCCGACCTAACAGTAGGTGAGCCCACCCCTCCTCCCACTTCCTCCACAAACTTCCTCTGAAATGCTCTCTTGCAGACACCCACCCATGTAACACAGCTAACCGCTGAGGTCCACCACCCCTCAATCACCCCCCGTTTCTCATGCCAGGTGACATAATCGTCACTGTCAACGGCGTCTGCACGGAGGGGTCTGCACACCAGTGCATTGTAGACCTGATCATGGAGTGTACCAACATTTTAACGTGAGTATGCTGTAGCGCTGCATTGCTGGGGTGCCCCTGAGAAGATCCCATGACAATCAGGAATCTGAACTTGCGACCAAAGCCTGAGAATCCAGGAAGGCTTTGCATGCTAATTATATCATATTTAGACATACAAATGCAACTAATGCAACTTTTCCCCAATATTCACTAAATTTAATTTAAGAGATTAAGACTGATTGGTATCAATGTGCTCTTGGTAATAGTTCCCCCTTACAGACTGCACTCATAAATTATCATGATATATTATGCTAATCAAAACATGTTTAACGGTAAACTGCACGATTAACGATATCTGGTGACAAAATATGACATCTGACATAAACAGGGCCTGCGATCTCAGTTTTGGGGTGGCTGCTGTTACTCGCAGTTCCTATATTTAGTTGCGCCACCGTTACTTACAGTCTAGAGCTGAACAGAGAAAACACGAAAATAGGCGCGAACCGAAATCCTTTCTGCATCTGCCTTTTCTCGTCAGACTTATTCTGGCGAAAACGTGAGGTTTTGTTTCAGTACCATTTACGTCGTTAGACTTCACAGCCACAGCACTGGTATCCCCACTGCCATGCATTGCTGTTTGTTCAGTCCCATCAGCAATTCATTCATGTTGGCGGATCTCACTTGCCCTCTTAAACATTGTATTTCCAGCACAATAAGTCTGATTGCGGTGCTGAATATTACACTCCCTCAGTCCGATTATGCACCCCCAAGTGGGAAAAAATAAGAAAAGCAGGGGGCTTTTTTACATTGATGTGTATTTTAAAATTATATTGAGGATTTCATCAGTGTAATTTTAGGTATGTTCTAAACGTCATTGTAACTTACGCTGTAACAAGTCATTGTAACTTACGTTACACTGTAACTTAAGTCACCGTAACTCAGCACCTCAATTGTCTTTTCACCTGGCCGACAGGATCGAGACGGTGGGGGGCACGGCCGTGAAGATGATCGAGCTGGATCGGAGACTGAGGCAGTTGAAGGTACGTCTCCCCCCTCCCCTTCCCGCTTCAGCTGATCGCACTCTCCAGGAGATCTTTACCGGATCCGGCAGCATAACATCCGCTGACCTGAGCGTAAAACTAGAGCTGATCACCCAGAAACTAAAAACAGCTGAGCTTTTTTCTGGGAGTGACCCGTGCAATGAAGTCATGCAGTAATCACTTTAGCACGGCTTTCGAGCCTCAGCGGTTTGTGAGCGCTGAGGCGTTTCCGCCGCGTGAAGAGTCCGCGCATCTTCTCACGGCCCTTTTCTCACGTGATCCTTTTTTTCTCCCGCTCAGAAAAGCCTGCGTGACAAGTGCGTGGAGCTGCGCGCACTGATGCTGAGAGAGCGACACCTTACCGGAGGTAAACCGACAGGTGCAGGATGTCCTCTCTGCTTGCATAACAAAAAACAATCCATGTTCCTGTAAATGCCCGCTTTCTCAGATCATGTCTAACAGGCTGACGGCTTCCGTTTACCATGCAAATAAATTATTTGGTGAACATGTGCTTATCAAATAATGTACTTTAATTGAGACCATCTAAAACAAAAATCTAAAAAAAAAAAATCGTTCAAATTTTTTAGATGATTAAAATGCTGCTGTGACATCCCGGGAAAAAATGGGGGGGTCCTATTATTGCTCAAGGTCCTGTGCTACAGCTCAAATTAGCCTATGTGCAAGTGGCCGACCCAATGAGGAACCCTCTCTTCTGTTTCCAGGCAATCTCAACGACTGCCTGTCGCTGGACTCGGCGGGGTCTGTGGCCTCGCCTGGTGGGCGGAGCGGTCTGCGTTTCTCCAGCGACAGCAGCTGCCGCAGCTACACAATGGAGGACAGCGAGGACACCAGTGTGTTCGAGGACCCGAGCCCGCAGAGCCCAGCGGGGGACGACGCCTGCTTCTTTCCCGCCGACTTCCCGCTGCGTCCGCCCCAGACCTCCTTGTGCCGCACACGGAGCGTCAGCCAGGGCAGTAGTGGCTCGGTCTCTCCGCGGTGGGATCTGCCAGAGGCTTCCTCGCCATTCGGGACAGTCCCCCGCAGGCTGAGACAGGGCAGCGTCAGGAAGCGCTTCCTGAAGTTCATTCCTGGGCTCCATCACTCCGTGGAAGAGGAGTGACCGTGCAGCCGGCCCCAGGGACACGTCAGCATTACCGGCACGACACGAGATGGGACTCGGTGCCGACCTCCATGCAAACACGTTCGGAAAGACTTTCTGCCACACTCAATTTTCACAAATAAGAAACATTATAAATGATCATTTTCCCGTAGAGTGAAGCAGACTTGAATGTTTGATATGAGTTACAAGTGATGAGAGGTTGATACACCCCACCAAGTAGCATTATAATTCTGAAAAATATATTCTGGTATTTGTGTGAATATATGTGAGGGCACAGCAGTTGTTCCTGTCTGAAGTTACACATCTGTGACCTTTTTTGCCACTGCGCCTCTCTACTCATCACTGGGTGACTTTGTGCTATTTAGGATTCAGGTCACGTCATGCTTTCTATTTTTGTTATGTTGTTTTCCATTTGTTTATCTGATGCCTTTATCTCATACATCAGATAGGGTAATCTTTTAAGTATGCACCCTGGGATTTGAACCAACAACCTCGTTAATGCAATGCTCTCTTTTTTGAGCTGCAGGATGTACTTTTTCAGTTTAAGGTTTGGTTTTCAGCAGGTTCAACTTTAAAGATGGAGAAAAAACTCCATGTGGTCGTGCTTAGACAGAAAATGAATTCTTCAAACAGAGCAACAAGCATTAAGCGATGGACGGATGGATTTTTTAGGCTAACTAAACTGAGAATCCACCTTCATGGACGGCTTTGGCTGAAGGCAGCGCCATTATGAGCCCCCTGACGATGGTCTCAAGCTCACACTTCCTTCTGGGTTTCTTTTCTGTTGGCTTCAGCTGTCTGTCACACTCAGTACATGCATCTGTGTTCATATTTACAGTTAAAAGGAAGGTTCCCACGTCAGAACTGTGACCCACCCTGTAAATTACATGTATCTTTGTAATTTTTTAACACTTGCACACATCTTTTGTGAGTTTGCATTGCAGAACTGGATACTGATTTTTTTAGGCCCCCCTGTCAGAGTTAGGGGCCCCTATCAGAGGCAAGGCAGCAGCAGACTGTGGCCCCTACAGCTTCAGAGGTCCTGGGGCAGTGGGGTGAGCTGACCTTTGAGGGCAGTACGCCAGCAGCATGTCTGCTCGCGGTCCCTCAAAAAGCTGCAGAGAAGTTGAAAACAGGATGTGGGTGTCTGAAGGTGTGAAGCGTGCTGGCTGTCTTTCCGCAGCAGCATTCTGTGCCCCCCCGCCTTGGATATTTACACACGCCAACCCATCTCGGTCGGCCAGTGTCTGGTTCTGCTGTTTTCTGCATTTGCAAAACTTTGTGTTCTTATTTTCAACGCAGGACCTCAATGTCAGAAGGGTCCAGCTTGCTTTTTTATACGAATATCGACTGCATGACATTATTTTCCCATGTTTGTTAACAGCAAAACTCCATCAATTACATGTTTATATTAAAAGCACAAATTAAAAAAAAAAATGTAAAAAAAAAATGTTGCTTATTGAGAGAAACATTCATTATTGAGAGTGACATTTAAAAGTACATCATTCAAGGCTCAGAGGGTACATCTGTAACGACTGAAGTATAGGGTTGGAGGTTCGAATGGCAGCCCTGCTTTGTGCATGTGGAGTTTGCCTGTTCTCTTCCGTGTTGAATGGATTTCCTTAGGGTAACCCCACTCCTGCACAGGTAGGCGAACTGGTGCCTGTGAACCATATTGACTGTCTGTGTGGGTGTCTGCTTTGCTATTAACTAGCATCCTATCCAGGGTGTTCCCCAAACACAAAGGTGTTCCCCTAAAGCCGTGTCCAGCTTGCTGATAAGTATTGAAATATATTCATTTCAAATGCAGAGTGACCCCTATATAGTGTTAAACTTCATTTGAAGTCATGAACACCTGGGGTTGAAGTTCTGTTGTGGTCCTCAGCAAACTGATGCGGTCTGATTCTGATTTTGCTTTTGCTGAAAGTGGAAATGTGGTTTTGGAAAATGTGAGTTTCACACTTTTCAGCTGTGCACTTACTGCGTGCAACTGTGTTCCTTTACAGGTTTGCCAGGACTTTGTAGCCCCCTCAGTAACATACAGCCATGCTCTGGGGAGAATCAGAATCAGGTTTATGTGGTACGTTTGCTGGCATACACAGGGATTCTGCCTCCAGGTGTCAATGGCTCTCCTGTGTCTTTACATGGCAGCTTTTGGAGAACAGGAGAAATTTCTGTTTATTTTTTACAGTGTTACTTGTAATTTTCATATGTTTTAATGTTAAATTGTTTTCCCCCCCTATGCAAACACACCTTCCACCCAGATAAACAGCCTTAAACATTTTCTTTGACTGCCTTAAGACTTTTGTACAGTACAGTATTGTAACCCTCTCTGTTTGTTAGCGCTCCAATTAAAAGAGCATATCATTTAGTAATCAGTTTGACTTAGATGTCTTGTACTTCAACCATAGTTCCCAGTATAAGGAAGTAAGTGGGGCGCTGGAGGGTTTGGGTATTTATAAGGCACAAAGAGGTGTGGGAGGTTTGACGTTGTTCTCTCTGTAAGGGGGCCGCAGGCTGTCGCCACACCCAAACCACACCAGAGACGTTAACCCTCAGGTTTCGCTGTGCCCTGTGCTCTCTGCGTCAGCCACGGAGTTCAGCCATGCGGGGTGTCTGTGCAGAGCCCTGCCGTCCATCAGAGCCCAGTACTTATATGGGAGTCTGCTCAGTGTGGCCGGGGGCAGGGGGGTGCTGGTCTATGTGGGAACCACCCAGACTGGCTAGTCTATACTTCCTGCTGGCTCAGAAAGACAGGGGAACTGTGAAATTGCCGTGGTAAAGAGGACTTTTTCAGAACCTTCTGTCTTCTATAGGGCAACAAGCTTCTACTGAATCAGCGCTAAAATTCAAGCCTCATAATTAAAAGAAGATGCTGCAGATAAATCTCACAGAGGTGAAGGCTGCTTCTTTGGACCCGTTAGAGTGTCAAATCATGTGATGTGAAAATGGATTTCTCATTTTGTGGAGACAGTTTACTTTTGAACTTCCTCATTCCTTTTACATGCATACGAGAGTAAACCACCCAGTGTAGTACGGTACTAAAATAGCATCCTCTGATGCCACAGGTTTAAGCTCACACAGCGCTGATGGCCAGTATGTTCCATTATAATTCTTACTGGACAACCTCGTATCCAGTCAGTCTTTAATGTCAATCAGTTTTAGAACAGATTCTAAAGCACTCCTTGTGTAACTTCACCACATGTCCAGCAGGGGTCACTACATTGGGTCAATAGTCGCACCACGCTGTCCTGTGATCTTTGGTCTATGCTTACACATAGTAATGCATTATCACAGATTTTATATGATGTGATCCATTTTATTTACTAATTCATTTAAAATGTTTTTCCAGCCTGTGTTATTGTTGGATAAAGGATGGTGTTCATGGATGTTTCAGCCAATCAGCATCCCAGTCTGGAATGACTTTGAATGTGTTTCCACCAGTCAGGCTCCTGGTCCTGCCTCGCTTTACGATTTAATGTCTGCAATATGATGTTTTATCCCTTTATGGAGATATTTCTAATAATCTAGCTTTTCCACTCACATTGACTCACCCACAAGTCCCTGGTTCACTTCATTTGGGTTTATTTGATGCTTCTGCTCGTGCTTTTATAATTTTTTTTTCTAAAAAAAAAAAAAGCACCTTGACGATTTTTTGCGCATGTGTTTTGTACACATGAAATCCCCCGACTTCTGAGGTACAGCAGCACAGCACATCGCCAAACCACATCCCATGTGCCTGCATGTGTCTGTGAGTCAAAGGTGTCGGTGACCCAGAGTTGCCCCGTGAAATCCCCCCCGGTGCTGCTTCTGCCTCTGATGTCATCACTGGCCCAACAACTTAAAACATAAGAATTTAGAGATCAATGTTGACACACCATAGCATAACAACAACATATGCATTTAACCAAAATGTGACATCATGACATAGCAGGGGGCAGCTAATTCTGCACCCGTTGAGCAGTGCTTGGGGGCGGTACCTTGCTCAGGGTACCTCAGTGGTGCTTTGCTGGTCAGGGATTTGAACCTGCAATCTTTTATTTACAAGTGCACTTCCCTAACCGTTAAGCCGCCACTGCCCACAAAGTGAGCCATAAAGATTAATTCAACCATCCTCCATAACTGCATGCCCAACTCAGGGTCACGTTCAGCAGGGAGCCTATTCCGGAAAACATAGGGCCCATCATAGGGGACAGGAAGCCAGTACATCTGGAGACATATGCTCACACATTACCAGCAACTTGGAGATGTTAATTCAGACACAAATTTTTTTTTTACAAACCACGCTCTATTCATGTACATACTGTGTGTCTGCAGTCCTGCTGTGTTATGTGCTCTATGTTTGGTCTGTGTCCAACCCCCATGTTTGCATTTGTATATTTAATCTGCACTTTACCCCTGTAGTTGTGTACATAAAGCCCCCCTACCACGTGTCTTATGTTGCACCATGGTACGGGGGGAATGACGTCTTGTATCACTGTATACTTGTATATAACTGGCACCAAAATAAAGTCTCTTGACTTCACTCGAGCTAAATGCATGATATTGATCTGGAACACCGGAAGGAAACTTGCAGAGAATGTGCAAAACACTACATTTGGGGGGGGGGGGGGTTCTGAATCAAACCCGTTAAACTGAAGGTGCCAACAGAACTGCCCCCATAACAATGATGATAATACTATTCAGGTGAGAGAGGTAAGGACGTCTCATCTCTGACATCTAACCGTGCATGTGATGGAAACCCAAGACCAGAACCCCCAGCTGGGGGGCTGCACCTTGGCTGACTGGCCGCACCTGTCTTCACCAAAACATGGATGGTCCAATTACGCATGGAAAAGTACACGATTCATGCAGAGTGAGGTGGCTTCGATGCCTGTGGACACCAAAGCTCATGTCTGGCATCTTTTAGATCTCATGGGTGAGTTACATGGGTGAATTTTTCCCCATTTATCCAGAAGAACACTTGTGAGGTCAGGCACTGATGTTAGACGTGAAGGCCTGGCTCACAATCTCTGTTAATGGGGTTGAGGTCAGGGCTCAGTGTGGGTCAGTCAAGTTCGTCCACACCAAACTCACCCAACCATGTCATCATGGATATTGCTTTAGCACTGGGGCACAGCCATGCTGGAACAGGAAAGGGCCTTCCCAAAGTGTTCATACAAAGTTGGAAACATAGAATTATCCGAAATGTCTTGGTAGGCTGAAGCATTAAGGGTTCTGTTCACTGGAACTAAGGGCCCAACCCCTGAAAAACAGACCCATACCATTATCCCTCCTCCACTAAGCTTTACAGTTGGCACAGTGTAGTCGGGCAGGTAATGTTCCCCTGGCATCTGTCAAACCCAGACTCGTCCATCTGACTGCCAGACAGAGAAGTGTGATTCATCACTCCATAGAACATGTATCCACTGCTCCATAATCCAGTGGCAGTGTACTTTACACCACTGCACCAGATGCTTGGTATTGTACTTGGTGATGTGAGGCCTGCATGCAGCTGCTCAGCCATGGAAGCCCATTCCATGAAGCTCCCAGTATAGAGTTTTTGTGCTGAGGTTAATGCCAGAGGAAGTTTGGAACTCTGCTGTTATTGAGTCCATAGAGCGTTTGGTGACTTTTACACACTTTGTGCCTCCATACTCCGCAACCCCGTTCTGTTACTTTATGTGATCTGCCACTTTGTGATTGAGTTTCTGTTGCTCCTAAATGCTTCCACTTTTCAATAACACCACTTACAGTTGACCATGGAATGTCTAGCAGGCAAGACATTTCACAAACTGACTTATTGCAAAGGTGGCATCCTATGACAGCACCCTGCTTGAGTTCACTGAGCTCTTCAGAACAGCCCTTTCCTTCACAAATGTTTGTAAACCTGACTGCATGTCTGAGTGTGTGATTTTATATACCTGTGGCAATGGGTCTGAATGAAACACCTGGATTCAATGACTGAGAGGTCATTACTTTTGTCTATATAGTGCATGTGGTCCCAGTTCTAGATCTCAAATTTATCTCTTAGCTGGGCATACTCATTCACAAACCTGACCCACAAACCAAACAATTATCTAGATTTGAAAGGCAGCCAAACAGAAATTATGACAGAATTAAAAGTCTCTTTTATGCTGCCATTGGAAAATAAAGTGCTGTTCACTGACCTAGAAAAATAACTCAAATTTCCTGCTCTTCCTGCTACTCACTTAATGATTTACACAGTGCAAAATGCATGCTTCAAACAATTATATTTGTTCAGACAATTAGAGTGACAGAAGATTTGGCATACATAAATGAAACAGTAGCATCCAATCAGATTTTTGAAGGCTTTCAAGTTGGCAGGAGATAATGTTTGCATAATGTTAGCACAAGGGAGCAATTCTGAATAATAAAAAAACAGAGAAACAGCAAACGTGTGATGAGATGTAGCGTTCAGTTGGAGGTTTCCCAGAAGCTGTCGTGATGTCCACGCCCTGTGCAAGGCAACCAGAGCTGCTGTTGCTCCATGAGAAGAGAAAGGAGAAGACTTCTTTACCCAAGAGAACTGTGTTGAAGGACAGTGGCTGGGGCTCTGTGGTGGCATCGCTGAGCCAGAACAATGCTGAGATGGATGTATGGCGCATGCCCAAACGGGGGGGCAGCGGGTCATCTGAGAGTGCCGAGATGGTCAGCAGTGACGGTCCCTCCGCATTCCGCGCTGCTCTGACCACATCGCCTTTCTCTGTATCTGCCTCCACATCCCCCAGTACAGAAGCACTCACAACGTAGACCACTGGGAACCAGGCCGCTGGCGTTCCCAGAGGAACTCCTGAAGGAACACTGAACGCAGTCCATCTGAAACATCAAGGTGAGGAGATCTTTGGGGCACTATATCAATTATTTTTTTATATCATGCATTTGTTTATTTGTTTGTTTATTGATGTATGTATTTATCTATTTGTTTGTTTATTATTTTTGATTATTGACCTTCAGCAGGGCCAAGTAGGCCTCCCTAATGCTACCTGATGCTCCTGGCTGCTGGAATTGGCGGAGAGGGATATTGAGATCGTTGGCAGCTATAATAAAATGGCTGAGGGTATTACTGGAGGATAGATCAGGGATTTCATAAGTCTAATCTCTGTGAAACCCCCGGTGTTCGGCAGCCCGGCTGAACACAGTTAATGGACTGGGGATTGGGAAGCCCTACTTCAGGCCCCTTGGACCAGAAAGAAGAGCTTCGTATGCTCTCTCTCTCAAATGCGTGAAAAGCAAAACAGATTAACTTTCAGGAGCCAACAGTTATGGAAACGGAAAGGTGGCCGCGAGAAGGGCGTAGGCTGGTGATGCTCACACTGTACCTGCAGGAGCAGCAGCTCCAGTCCTGATGGAGGAGGAGTCCAGGGAGGTGATGCATGTGGCTGATCTCTCCCCTGTGCCCGATGAGGGAGCAGCCGGTCCGGTAAACGGGGAGACGGAGGTCCTGGAACCAGGAGATGAGGATTCCCAGGGCGAGGGCCACGAAGAGGAAGAGGAAGCAGCAGGCAGTAGCTCCCAGGAATCTGCAACCTGCCCTGTGGCCAGTCCTCCTTTCAGCTTGCGATTCCCTGAAAATACGCCCCCTAGTGACCAGGGGAGTGCCACAGCCAGCCACAGCAGCCGTGCCAAGTACAGCACTGTGTCTTACCGCAGAATCCGCAAGGGGAATACCAAGCAGAGGATTGATGAGTTTGAGTCCATGATGCATATTTGACAGTAACTGTTCTGCCTTTACCAGCAGCAGTTAGATAATGTAATGCAACGTTGCAATGTAGTGTTAAAACATGTTTTTGATTGCATTCACTCATTTCTTAATCGATAGATTTAACTTTGAAAAAAAAAATAGATATTTTTTAACCTTTTGATTTAGGGTCACTTTGGCTTATTGATAGAACTTGTGGGGCCTGTTCAGGCACACTTTGGGATGCCATTACTGTATGATTGACTTGGGACCTTTTTTTATATAAAAAGAGCATTACATTTGTCATGATTATAAATGCAACTCTAAATGTGCATTAATTAAATTAAAAGTCAGTTATAAATTTAACGGAGGAAACACCATTTCCAGTTGGGTTTCATGGATGTGAATATGAACAAATATGGCGAAAACTACAAGCTTGATTTCAGACGCCAGAAACCTTTCAGTTTCATAGCAGACAGGGTTGAATTCTTCTCACATTATTTTATATTTATCTGTGTACGGTTTTGCTATAACCCCTAAGGCGATTAATTATATTTACCGTTGCGGCCTGTGTTGATAGTACAAAAAAGACGGTAACTAATCTTGTGTTTCTATTGATAAAGAAATTTGTTTTTAAAAACTATTTGGGCAGGCGTAATATTTTTGGAAATTCATTTACAGTGGCCCATTGTGACTTATGACTTAAAACAATTTGATTGCTTAAAACAATTAACTTTGCTGGCATTTGTTTTTAACAAATTAAATCAATAACGTACAGTTAAGTAAAAAAGTATATAGGCGCCATTGGAAAAAACACTCCAAAACACGAGCAACACTGCCGCGCAGTGGTAGACATTATATTGCGGATTGAAGCCTTCCACGTTTGGTAGCTACGTAAAGGTATCCATGCCGATCACTTCGATTATTTCATTATTTCCACCCTTTTCTTGTCACATGTCACCCGAACAGCGCTACATGCTTCATTACATGTATACAATGCCGTCTCCCTTAAAAATGTACACTCTTTTTTCTTTTTAGTAACATGTGATTGCATACGGAGACCTTTATCACAGTTTTTCTGTTGCTTCATTACTAGTTGCATTCATAATCCTTTCTGTTATTTCCAGCACCACCAGAATTCATCATGCTACACAACATGTTAATCAGGTACAGCCCCGCCAGGAAGCCCCACTGCCTTGTGATCTCTGTGCTGCTCTTGGGGTGAAGCCTACAGAACGATCGTAGATTTCACCAGTTGTCCAGGAGTTTTATTTTTTATTTTCGCGATGCTTAAGGAGATTGCATCTCCTGAAACAAATATTGCAAGTTTTGCTTGCCTTACTGTGTGCAAAGTGTTCTGCAAATTAGAGAGGCTGTTCTGTGTAGTTGTCTGACAGTTACATTAAAAAACATGCTAATGAAAACCCTTGATTAAAATGACAACAGTTGGTGTTTGTGATTTGCATAGAGGTCATGTTTTGTTAATATGCCTCTTGTTACAACGGTCAGCCAGATACAGACTGGTGAATAGTGACCCGTGACATTAACTGCTCCTGATTATGCACGAGGTAATTTAATTAATTCATTATGAAGTGTGGCTCGCTAGAGCCGATTAATGTTTGGTTATGTAAAGCAAATTTGGCTTCATTGGCAAATGGAGGGTTTCACTGCGTTACAGTGGTAGTATGATATTTGCAACTCCTTAACAGTTTTATTTAATTACTTTTAAAGGTATAAAACGGTCGATACATCTGTGCCTTGAATCAACGGTAGGTCTATATATCGAGGACCCGTGAAATAAATTAGGATACGTTCATGTAGCCTACTGTATTCGAAACTCGCTGAAGTTGTGTGGTATGTTGAATTGCATGTTAAATATTCACAAACTAGACGCATCTGCCCTTTCTAGACTACCAATGTGCAGAATAATTTAATGATTTTAAGTTTCTTGACCGTGAAAAGAGGCAGTTATTGTACAAATTTACTTTTATCTGCTTTTAAATTTCAATGACTATTATCGTTATTATTTGCTTACTCAACGGGGCGCCACACAAAAACTTTGCTCTACTTATTTCTGGAACTTTGTTTATCTACAACAGCTACCTTGAACCTGCAACCCTCAATTAGTAGCCCAGGTTACGTCACAACTGGCGCCCCAGGATCTACCAAGACCAGAGAGGTGAAACAATGGGGAATATCATGTGGACGGGTTTCACGTGGTCTCTCAGAATGTAAGGAACGGTCGTTTAGATCTTTATATGTTGTTTCCTGTATGAATTCATGATATTGGACATGAATGGATGTTAAATGGCCAAAAGGCGGCGCAGAATAAGTTCCTTTCGCCACAAGATGGCGCCTCCTCTCTCTTAATTCATTAGCTGAAAAGTTATTTATTCTTAAGACTTTATTATTAAACTTTTTGATTGCTGGGAACAAAAGACTGACCATTAAATCGAAGATACATAAAACATCCGTGCATGATACGAAAGAGAATACATAGCCTATGATACTGGGCGACAGGGGCGTCCAGCTTAGCGCAGGCCGGGGGCGGCGTTATACCAGTAATGCTGCCTTCACGGGTGTCGGAGTCTGGGAGACGGTTAGTACATTTTTGGTCACCTGCGCTCGTATTGCTTTCTGCTGCTTGTGGGGAATGTGGTGTTGTTGCATGCCGGGGGTGGTTCTTCGCTTGTAAATGTCAGGCTGTAATGTGGTCTGAGGCGAGACTCGCAGGCCAACCTACAGGTGTCCTGTTAATTTTTATTTATTTATTTATCTTTTACAATAGATGCATGTTTTAAAGTCTTAAAAGAAAATGACTGTCCTTACTGTGGCTCACTGAAACGCGAGCGGCATAGGGGATGACGATTGATTTTGCATAAGCAGACTGATCTAGCCCCTTTGTATGGGAGTCTGCGCAGGATCACATGTATGTCATGGCAAATTTCTCTAAGTCCATACTTTCAACTTGCTCCCCACGTAGTTAATCATATATCTAGGGAGAAAGCCAATGTAGATCAGCACTGTGGCAAACTATAGCTAGCATCGGGGAGTTTCTGCTCTATTAGCACTATACTACACAGAGTAGATACGTGAGGTACGTGACCGCAGTAAGTTTGTAAGCGTGGCTTCTGTCACTTTAGCAGCCGGTAATTCCCGATTGTGACAGATGGGAATTCAAGGAAAGTCTTTTTCAGTCTCGGCCCCTTTGTTACAAGCCGCGTTAGGTACCAGGACTTTTATCTCATGGTGGCAAGAGAGATGGCGGAATATTGAATCTGAATGAACTTTCCTCTTTCTTCAGTTCCACCCTTTATGTGTTGCTCTCCATCCGCCTTTGTCTTGTTGCCGAATACGTTTCCTGCTCATTCATCTGTTTTGCCCTTTTCGCTGATCTGATAGCATTAAACATATAATTAAGCCATAAAGCCGGGCGACTGATGAGTGGGGCAGATGGTAATTGCCTCCTATATTTGAATGAAATTATATGCATTGCTACAATTTACAGCTTTCGCCTCATATTTTATTCAGCAACCTTTTATCTCCGTTCCTGCGGAGTTACTCTGCAGTAAATTTACACATCTTATCAACAGTAGGAGTAACAGAGCCAGTAACACCGTGTGGGGTGCAATCCCAATATTGTAATTTGTCTTTAGATTAAACTCGGTAACAAAAAAAATTCATTAAACATATAACAGCACAAGTGCAAAACGGAGGGACTCGTATTTTTGTTTCGATAGTGAATACATCTGCCTACTTGCTGCCTGATTTTGGGAGACTGCCACCATATTACAATCTGATAACCTAATGGAAGTATTTAAAAAAAAAACAAACAAACAAACAAAAAACTTACTTATAGTTCTAAGCCTTGAGTCTTACTTAGCACACTCATTAATCATTCCGTGGTGGTTGTTATAATTACAGCCCTGCATCAACCTTATAGCGTATAATTAGCCCATCACAGGTGAGACTCCCACCTTCTGTAGTTTCGGTGAAATGCCGTTTAACTCCGTGTCAGCTTAGTAAGACTGCATAGAATAAAGGCATCCAAGTGAATTGACTGTGTAATAAGACCTTAGACACGTAGTGTTTAGTCACGGTACAAGATCCCTTACTGTTGAATAAAGTGGGTGATATTTACCTTGGGTTTTGCCTCTATCTGAAAGTGATGAGTGTACCTTGTGCAGATGGGCTGTATCGCAGCTCCGTAGGACTCCAGCTGCCCGTAATAACCTGAAAAGGGGGCATTAATGCATCCGATTGATCGGCATGAACAAACTTCATTTGCGGGATCAATGACTGCCCACTTGACAGCGCCGAAGAGCTGCATTCATTAGTTTTTTTTTTTTATCCTTGTACTTTTCAAATGAAGGAGTGACCCTGACGGCAGCCGCACATCCAGCCCAAAAAAATGTGTCGCCTGCGACGCTATTAAAACATTAAAAATAACTTGATGATTTAACAGGTAATTTACTTTAATCGAAGTCGAAATGACTTCATTTACTACATCTCTGCCAGAGTGGCTGAAATATTAGAGTGGAAATAAAGGAAATGTTTGTCCGGTGTTTGTACTTTATTTATGATGATGATCTTTTTCTGAAGTCATGACCTCAGGCTCTGTGGCCAAAGGACTGGGCACAGACTCTTGTTTTCTCTCTGGTTGGCCCTCTGTCTTAATCCCCATTGTAAATAGGGATAATATCACCATCAGTGTAATATGACAGTCGTACATTTTCTCACATTCTTGTCACACTGTATTCTCACAATTACCCCCCCCCCCCCCAAAAAAAGAAAAACATTATTTTTCTTTGCCTATCAAGCAGATCAAATAAGTAAATTTATTTAGCAAGATATCATGAATAGCCTGTTTCATCTCCTGCTCTGAATTTGGGGAGCTAAATTTTTACATATATAATAAGTATTTTTTAAAAGTGTCTGTTTATCTGGTAGCCAGGTTGCAGTTGGGAGGGGGGGGGGGAGTGCAATACCCCCCCTGAGTGCTGATTTAAATAAGGGACAAATGTCATATTTCCATGGCCTGAGGGCAGCCCGTGTGTCACCGGGCCTCAGGCGGGGTCACCAGGCACTGCTTCCAGGTCTGGGTCCATGGCTGCGGGAACGCAGCTCGCCGGCCAGGAATAATTACGGTCGACTGGCGATCCTGAGCTCACTGTCCTGTCAGGAAAACCTCCCGCTCCTTGGGTTTCAGGAGAAATAATCTATTTTTATGTTTCGCAGTTTCTTTTCTTCACCTTCCTAGATTATAGAATTCTATGTAATTAAGCGATAAGGTTACGAATATGTCTGTGTGGTTATATATACTGGGTGTGTAAACTGGCCGAGGAAAGTGGTTTCATCCTGCCTGGAAAGCAAACGTACTTGCCGAGATGATCGTACAGTATAATCAGACATAGATTGTAAACACCCACCCCTGACCACCCATATTCCCACTCTCCCCCCCGAGGCTTCAGTCTGGTCTCTGCCTGCCTCCTTGTCAGGCTTCCCAGCTTCTGAACTCAAGAAGGCGATTCGGTCCTTTTTCTTTATGGATTCCTGTGTAAGCTTCACAGACTCGGCTGACATATCCGTGCAGGTGAGTATGAGTGGCATCTACTGCTGGAAGGATTTTTTCTCTCTCTTTCAGATAGACATAGGTGTGTGGAGCAGTGTGTAGTTTTAGAGTGTGGGGGAGGGATGGGTGTTTTAAGCATATTTACTGGTGTCTGGAGAGTATTTTCAAGATGTATGAGAACATGACAAATGTGAATGGAACCCCCCCCCCCCCAAGAGGCTTCGTGTTGGGGAGGGGGGGGGGGGTACATTATTAATAAGAGCACATGGTTTTGTTTTTTTTTCTCCGCTCCTAGCCAAAGGGTTAATCATGTGGCACGCTTGATGATGGAGTCAGGCAGCCACAGTGCAGGGTGCTGGAAGGGATTGGGGTGGGGGGGGGTTTGGAGGGGGGGGGGCTTAGTGCTGGAGCAATTTAGGAAGAGAGTGTGGGGATCTGGAAGCTGGGGAGGTTCTGTGACGGACTGCTGGAGATGACCTCACACCCTGTGCTTTCTGTGATGCAGCGGCAAGAGCAAATGATGAGAACAGGTTCTGTAGTTAGCAGCAGTAAACAGCATTTGAATGATGCAGGCTGAGTTACTCGCATACTGTGACCATGTGGTTTCCAGGCCCCTTTTCTATAAGTGGTCATAACAACACATATGCTTTAAACGATTAAGGAATGTCAGGCCTGTATAAAAATTAATAGACCCCTCTATATTTTTAAGCAAATCTGCATTTTTAAATCCTGGTTTAATTGTGGTTCTGCTGGCAGAAGGCTGCTTCCAGGTTTAATATTTCTAAGACGGCAGTACGCAAGAACAATGTGAAGCAGGAGACACTGAGAATGACCAAAAACAAGCCACATAGATTGCAAAAGCGACTTTCTAATGGCAGAGATGACCGTTACCTTATCCAACGGTTTCTCATGAATCATAGTGGCTTTCAAAAGGAATGAGAAACATTAAGTGCAGGTGTGAGGTTCACTGCTAGGAGAGTTTATGTTAGGCTCCTAGAAGCAGGACTGAAGTCCAATAAAGCAAGGAATATATATATTTTTTTAATTATTCACCAATGCACACCCATAACTTGAGAAATGTGTGAAACTAAAAATTATGCTGTGGTCTCCCAATTATTTCCTGTTTGATAACCTGATCAGAGGTACAACCAGTGGACCTTCTGGATTTATTCCCAGAATCCTTTGGGCTGCTATGCTTGCCATTTTGCACTGACAGCAGCTTCCCCGATTCACTGAAATACAGGCCTGTAATCCCATAATAAAGCACAAATTGTAGACATAATACTAGTATTCTGTGTCTAATTTAGACGAACCTGCATTTGACCAGTTGATATATTATCAATGCCATGTGTTAATAGGTCTTGTTACAGAAGAAGTTGTCTTGCATCTTATGGATGGGGAAAATGGGGGAAGTGCAGCTGGAGATATTAAGGACAGTCTGCAGGGGGCGCTGTTGCATTTGAACATCAGTACATCATCCATCCATCCATCCATCCATCCACCCATCTTCCAACTGTTTATCCTGGTCATGGTCATGGGGGAAGAAAACCTCACCCACGGCATCTGAAGGTGTTGCTCTCTCTATCCTGAATGGAGCTCTTGGTGTTCATTTCCTGTCCCAAACATGTTTTTTTTTTTTGCTTCCTTTCCAGTGGTTCCATTTATGGAATCCATCGAGCGGATGCTTCATGCATCCCTGTCGACCTTGGGCACTCTTTCTCTGTACAGTACAGTATTTACAGTACGATAAATGTGAAGGAGACACCTGTACAAATGTTTGCTCAGTTGGACTGATAGGTTGCAGCACACTTGATGCACAGGTGGATGTGAGATCACAGCCTCCAGTATTCATAGTGTGGCATGAGCGGGGTCTCGCCTCCTGTAAAATCACTGAGTTGCGGGTCATCGGGCCCCCCCGCTCTGACACGGAGCGACAGCTCGAACACAAAAGTTGTCCCGTCGCTCCAGAAATGAGAAGAGAAACTGAGCCTTAATTCCATCAACACAGTTTCATCATTGCCTATAAATTATGTTATTTAAAAGACCCTGTTCATTTTCCCTCCTCCTCATTAAGGGTCCGCCCTGCTGAGCTGTGAATATGCAGTTTTCTAAAAAGGCCTGTGACAAAATGAAGGCACCTAATTGGCGTTAGCGCTGAGATGAGCCAGATGATGAGGACTGTGGACAAAGCGAGTGGCCATAATTAGGCTGGGGAGGGTCGCTGCTCACTACGCTGGTCACAGCGGTGGGCATTTTAGGAGTCTTCTCATGTCGTCCTCTGGTTTATATATATGAAACTCGCGACCTAAAGAAGACGAGCTCTGTATCATTGCGGAGAGATGGCCGAAATGTCAGTCGGTGCCTCGGGCCCTCTGAGCTCCCTCTTGCTCCCCCGGTGGTGGGATCGGGAAGGTCTCTCCTGGCCGTCACCATGCTGCCACTTATTTCATATACTCTGGTGCAAGCAAATCAAGCAGGTTAATTAGGCCTTGATCGGAAATGGCACCTCGGATGGAAGAGCGGATGGGATTTAATTAATGGGGACCGATGTGCCGCTTGCTGCTGGGGAGGCTGTGGGAGGGACCGCAGGGGGTGGGGGGGCACAGGCCTGTTCATTTTCCCCACGAACATTAAAGATAATTAGAGTGCAGTTTCCCGCTTGAGTCTGCAGGAATGTAGCAGCTGTGTGACTTTCCTTGCAGATGCTTCTGAAACGCAGGCCTGTGTTTTTGCTTCTTGTCCTTCACGCGTTGGTGGCTTTGTCGTAGAGGTAACGGAATCTTCTAGTGGCCGTACTAGGGTGGCCCTTGCTGCCATTGTTGGACTTGAGGATTCTAAGTGGGCCTGAAGCCAAGATTCAAGGCACCTTTCCAGACTGGAGCAGCTGCGGAGATCCTGACGCGACCGTGCCCTGATGGGAGATCTTCACGGCCCCTTGCAACCTCACTGCTGTCCCGGTCCGCTCATTGTTGAGGGTCACGCTCCATTATTTGGTCTGTTGGCAGATGCCGGCAGTCAGAGTGATTAGTTATCCGGCTGGGGCTGATGTTTGTGTTTGTTTAATCTGATTTGGTAGTTTTTTAGACTGTTGTTTTCTCAGTGCTGGAGCAGCAATGAGCTTCCTTTAGAGGATTAGTGAACGATTCGGTTTCCAGATTTTGTCCCTTAACTCTTCCATGGCTACTTGGTTGAGTCCAAATAAGTTGAGGCCAAGCCTGTGATTCCCTCTCCCCCCCTCACCCCCCGGGCTTGTGAGTCACAGTGGAGCGTAGCTGCTGTTCATTTAGACGCAGTCTGGTCAGTAGCCAAGGCCTGGCTGCTTGACTGGAACACTGGAGGGTTTCTGCACTGGGTACCTGCCCACCCAGTACCCCCTCTGCCCCGGTCCCCGGTGAGGAGCATTTAAATGCCAAGTGGACCCAGTGCTAAACGAAGGTCCTCAAAGATGAAGAGAGCAGCTCTGCTCTCCTAATGCATACTGTCCCTAAAGCATGTTTATTCAGATTCAGCAGTTCAGACGTGCTGAGAAAATTCGCTAATTATACATGTTAGCTTTGTCGGTTACTGTGATGACGGCATGTGCCCAATTCCCAGCCTCTCCTCCACAGTGCCGGGTCTTTCAGAGAGAGCTTCTGTCTTGGGTGAATGAGTGTCACCTACACGCTGAAAACCGTCCTTGGCTAGAGCTCATTCTGGGCGAAACGGAATAGCAGCGACGCACCGGTGCGTCACCACGGCGACCCATTCTCTGCCCGGGCATGAAAGTGGACATTGACGTGTCTGAGTCACATCTTGAAGCGCACTGCCGTGCCAGCCCTCCTCCGGGGTCAGAATCACAAAAGGCGGATTGTTGGGAGTGCCGTGGATCTGTCTGTTCCAAAGGGACGAGCGCTTTGCTGGAAAGACCCTCGTTTTCCGATGGTAACAGTGAGATGTTTTCCATGTCTTGTCACTGAACTCCAGGGCCCGCTGTCCACACAGCTCAGCGCATTCCCCTGCCGGCCCGCACGTCTCAGAGGGGCGCCGTTTCCCGGGGGCACACTGTGTCATTGTGTTACGTGCTTTGGGTAATGACACTCGCAGTGTGTCGCAGTGGTGTATCAGTGGGCTCACTGGATGAGTGCAGTGTTTTCTGTTTTAATCTGACATCTTACCAGCGGCCTAAAGTAACAATGTGAAGTAATTTGTGCCGCTACTCTGGTGACAAAAAGCCAAAAGAAACGGTTGTATGTCGTTCACACGTGATTTGCTGTGTACATCCTGTACATCATGATTTGCTGTGTGCTAATTTCTGCTAGCAAGTCTGTGAGAATCTCCTTATGTTAGCATCAAATGCTAGCAGAATTAGCACTATGAATACATTCTGTTCAGCCGTTTTACAATACTTTTTTTTAATTAGGAGGTTGGAAGTTCCCAGTTATCAAGAATGCATCAATACATGACAATATGCGATACTACTAATAATGAATGAATAATATATAAAATATGCCTTTTTCCATCAGATAACGATGAAGCATAACAACTCATCAGATAAAGCATAACAACTCATTGATCACCGGTTTTTTCTTGTTTCCGTGCATTTTGACCAATCGGGTAGTGCTGGCACACTACTGTCTCTAGGGCCCATAATTTGGTGCTACGTCCCTGCTGGAACCTAGTGAACATCTTTGGGATGAATCTGAATAGAATGACCTGGTCCTTGGGGATCCACCGGGAGCTGGGAGTGAGCAAAAATGTATACCATATGCCAAGGACCGGGTTGGGAAAAACTAGAATAGAACCGTCTGTGGGTCCCGAGGACCGGGTTGGAAAACACTGGGATAGAACCATCTGTGGGTCCCGAGGACCGGGTTGGGAAACACTGGAATAGAACCATCTGTGGGTCCCGAGAGCCGGGTTGGGAAACACTGGAATAGAACCGTCTGTGGGTCCCGAGAGCCGGGTTGGGAAACACTGGAATAGAACCGTCTGTGGGTCCCGAGGACCGGGTTGGGAAACACTGGAATAGAACAGTCTGTGGGTCCCGAGAGCCGGGTTGGGAAACACTGGAATAGAACCGTCTGTGGGTCCCGAGAGCCGGGTTGGGAAACACTGGAATAGAACCGTCTGTGGGTCCCGAGAGCCGGGTTGGGAAACACTGGAATAGAACCGTCTGTGGGTCCCGAGAGCCGGGTTGGGAAACACTGGAATAGAACCGTCTGTGGGTCCCGAGAGCCGGGTTGGGAAACACTGGAATAGAACCGTCTGTGGGTCCCGAGAGCCGGGTTGGGAAACACTGGAATAGAACCGTCTGTGGGTCCCGAGAGCCGGGTTGGGAAACACTGGAATAGAACCGTCTGTGGGTCCCGAGAGCCGGGTTGGGAAACACTGGAATAGAACCGTCTGTGGGTCCCGAGAGCCGGGTTGGGAAACACTGGAATAGAACCGTCTGTGGGTCCCGAGAGCCGGGTTGGGAAACACTGGAATAGAACCGTCTGTGGGTCCCGAGAGCCGGGTTGGGAAACACTGGAATAGAACCGTCTGTGGGTCCCGAGAGCCGGGTTGGGAAACACTGGAATAGAACCGTCTGTGGGTCCCGAGAGCCGGGTTGGGAAACACTGGAATAGAACCGTCTGTGGGTCCCGAGAGCCGGGTTGGGAAACACTGGAATAGAACCGTCTGTGGGTCCCGAGAGCCGGGTTGGGAAACACTGGAATAGAACCGTCTGTGGGTCCCGAGAGCCGGGTTGGGAAACACTGGAATAGAACCGTCTGTGGGTCCCGAGAGCCGGGTTGGGAAACACTGGAATAGAACCGTCTGTGGGTCCCGAGGACCGGGTTGGGAAACACTGGAATAGAACCGTCTGTGGGTCCCGAGAGCCGGGTTGGGAAACACTGGAATAGAACCGTCTGTGGGTCCCGAGAGCCGGGTTGGGAAACACTGGAATAGAACCGTCTGTGGGTCCCGAGAGCCGGGTTGGGAAACACTGGAATAGAACCGTCTGTGGGTCCCGAGAGCCGGGTTGGGAAACACTGGAATAGAACCGTCTGTGGGTCCCGAGAGCCGGGTTGGGAAACACTGGAATAGAACCGTCTGTGGGTCCCGAGGACCCAGGAAGCCTGTCATAATGCACACTGCAGCTAGTAGTGTAACAGTGCAGCCCATGGACCTATAAGCCAATGCTCATGTCCCTGGAGGTGCTTTGCTTTATTAACTTTAATTAAAGTTCTAAAAAAGCAGTTATTACGATTGGACATCACGTTGACATGGGACCCCTTGACATTACCTGGTCGCTCTGTGCTCTTTTGTAGTTCTAGATTGAGAGCTTTGTTCCAGTTTTTGTACACTATTAAACCTATACAAATGAATTCTTATCACAAATTAATAATCTCTTTAGTCCAATTACTGTAGTTCACCTCCTGAATCTGTAAGTCAAAGGTCAATATGGCATCATACAGAATGGAATGTCCTAATCGGGCACTTATTATTGCAATTAACCTGGTGTATTCAGTGCCTAAAAACATTAATGCAGTTGTTATGTGTATGATTGTTAGCATATATTTATAGGGTTGAAAAAGTAATTATCAAGGTTGCAAAATTCTGGGAATTTTCCTGTTAATTCCCAGGTATTCATGTTAACTCCCATGGAAAATTTCCACCTTGGAATATTTCCAAAATTGTCCAACTTAACTTGCCATGGAATGGAAAGTTTCTGGAAAGTTTCCTAAAATTGACACCCCTTTCCAACCCTAGGTCAAGTCTCAAGAACCTGTCCACATGTTTATGTTTATGTGAGGAACTGACTGATCTATCCATGATGTCACATTAAGTTGTGAATTTATTGGGGTCTCCCTTAAGGGGCTACATCTTGCATGGATATTCTCTGTACATCTTGCCCCTTGGTGATGTCCTTCACCACTGCAGTGTTAAATACCACTGTTCTGCTCGTCACACGTGAAACTGTATGTCACACTGAGAAATGCCTTTCAACTCTTTGTACTGAAATCCTTTATGAAGCATAAATAAGGACAGTAAGAGCCAGAATTACCTCCTGGTCAGCCCTGATTAGACAGACATGGTGTTAGTCACTCCTTAGTAACTCAAATTTTCTGTATCAGAAAATTATCAATGACGTGCAAAAATTCTGGCTCTGGATCTGTGATGTTGAGATTCCAACATCATGGTATCTGGCTGCACAAATACATATCTATCTGCAGTCTTACTCTGAGTAACGTCTGTGAACACACCGATCCGCTGAGCCTCTAGTAGTCAGCCTGTCAAGCTTGGTGGGGAATTTAAATCGCTGTCTCATGCCCTTAAACCAACTTGGTCGTATCTCTGCACTCTGCTCCTTCTGTAGACTGCGGTCTGATTTCTCCATTTGTGGTTGTTTTGTTGTGCCAGTGGCAGCGAGGCTTTCTCATACAGAGCTCCTGTTTTATGGAATAATAGACCCATTCATGTCAGGGTTCTGTGCATATACTGTAGATTTATAGCTTCTAGTACAGAGGTGGGCAATCTTCTCTGCAATGGGCCAGCATGTTCACAGGCTTTTGGGACTTTTTAGGTCAGCTGTTCAAACCCAGATCTGCAGACTCTTCAGCCAATCAGTCCTCTAATTAGCAATCTAGGGAGTTGCAGTGAGAACCCGCATACACAACAGCTCATTCTGGATAAGATTGCCCACCCCTGCTCTAGTAAAAGATCTACCTCTTTGGTCCATTGCTAAGAGTGAGCGGTCTGTGAGTGTTTGGCATTTGAGTATCATATGGCCCCTTAGTTCCAATAGAGCGTCACTCGGAGGCCATTGTAGTAATTGCACATACTCCACACAAGTATAGGTAAGGGTCAAATAGGGATTTATTAAAATAACAATGGTAGATGATGTATGCCCCCATTCCCAGAAATGAATATCTACTCACAGTTGTCACAGTGGCAAAGCCACTCTGGCACGGATCTGCCCAGCTGTTAGTTGGGGGTTGGGGGGGGGGACCTGAGTTCCCTTTAAAGGTCGAAGTTATGGGGATTTCATCCAAAATGGGGAGAACCAGGGAGTGTTTTTGGGGTGAGTTGCGGAAGACTCCAGCTGGATGCCACGGGATGACCTGCAACAGCAGATGGGGTCGGCTGTGCCCCCATCTCCTCTTCTCTGCGGGGAATAGAAAGTGGTTTGGATTTGGGGGGAATGTTTCGGGAACGCTCATGGCCAGATCCGTGGATTTCCGTGCTCTGAATTCTCCCCTCGCTGTGCCGCCTGGTCGAGTCCCTTCACCTCCGAGTGATTAATTATCAGGGATTATTCGCCGGTGGCTGGAGGGGAGACGGGGTGCTGTCAGATTGTCTGTAGGAAAGGCGCCCTAATCTTGAAAGATTTCAGAATTCAATGAGAATGGAAGAGGCCGCTCCCCTCTCGCCCTGACGCCCCGAGGACACGCATTGTTTCGTTTGTTTTTTCTCTCACAAAAGTTTAATCTAGACACAAATATTCTTCTCGTTCTCCATCCAGCCAAGTTATACAGCTGACTGCTTCTTCAGAAAGTCCTTTTGTATGTTGGTCTGTTTTCTTAATCACTCTTTCAGTGATTAATCCTCGTCAAAAGGACTGTATGTAGGAACTGAAACTATGATTAATGTGTTTTTTTTTTTAGTGATACATTTTCTGTATACATAAATAATTTCCAGTCACAGGCAAAATGTCCTATTAATCTTCACATGCAGGTCGTGGTACACAATGGACATTTGTACACCATTCAGACGAGGTTTGAGAACTGGTTTCAAATGGTATAAATGGAAGAAATATTTTAGGGGGGAAAACCCTTTTAAAAAGTTGACCAGAATGGCATTTTTTTGGCTGCAGGGAAGGGATGTGAAAGGTGTTCCTGCATAGCCTTGCAACTTGCAGAATATCTGGGCCGAGATTATTTTCGCAAGATTTATGCGGCCCGCCTCACTCAACACAAAGCAAATGCGATCTTCATTCATAAGGATCCCATGTGGTGCTGTTTACTCTCCTGCAGGCCGCTGCACCACCGCAGCCTGCGCAGCTCCGGGCCGCGTGCGCTGCAGCCGCATTAATTCACCATGTCAGCCTGTCCCTGCGGAATATTTATGATGCTAAGTACGTTTAATTAGGAGGCTGCGTCGTTTCCGTTGGCCAAAAAGAAAAGTGCACTGTAAGTATAAAAAGTCCCAGTTGTTTTCTATGGCCATGTTGGTGACATATTTCCCAGAATCCTCGGGGCTGTGGAAATGACCCCTGGATACAAAGGTTGTCATTCAATTTGGGGAACGGCTGAGCAGGACCTCATAGCCGGTGGATGGATGAATGGGAAACAACAGAGAGGCTGACATTATGGCGAATGACAGCTTGTGTGAAAATTGAAGTTTAAAGAAGTTTTTTTTTTAATACCATTTCATGCAAGGTTATGTGATTTGAACTGGCTGGGGGGAGGGGGAGTGAGCTGATTGGTAAGGTTTCATCAGTGACGCGGCTGTCAGTGGCCCTTCTGAGGGTGGCCCACAGGGGATGGGGGGGGGGGGGTTCCTTCTTAAGCAGCCTGGTTTTCAGCTCTGTTGCTCAAGCTTGTTGTGTCACAGGCGACGATGCAGTGGAGTGTCGTGGAAATACACAAGCCTTCATTTGGCCCCGGCAAGAGAGCGCAGACATTTTACGGGCACGGTCGGATGGTAAACAATCCCTGTGATGTAATTAGGGGAGATTTAGTGAAGGTGGGGCCACGCGGCACGTCGGGGGGCCTCCTGTCGGCAGAGCGCCGGAGAAAACAGCGCAGCTACGTTTTAATACTTCGTAGAGAAAAGCTATTAAAACACTCAATTTGAAGCTAGCAGCTGAGACTCCATGGGTCTCGTGATGACAGTGCACAGACACGCTGTGCACACACCCCGCCAGACCCTAGGCGGTGCTCCAAGGGGGGGGGGGGGGGGGCGTTTACATTCACGTTTTCGTTAGCAGCACCTGAGCATGAGCAAATAAAATGGGCATCTTATTTGTGTTATGTGATATGAACCAACGCCACAAGGTTTTCACAATATAATACAAACATGCTGTAATAACTGGTAATGGCAACATGGAACAGCTCGTAACGAAAGAGGAGGGCGGATTATATGAAAGGGTGACGTAACAGGCTGAGCGGCGACAGTATCGATGAGGACGGGCGTCGGAACCTTCTGGAAAAGGACACGGCATGTCTGGCCTTGATAAGAGGCGCATTATAACGCAGGACCTCTGCTGTGACACCTGTCACATGAGGTGGGGGGCAGGGGGGTGCATGTGGCGGCAATGAAATGATAGCATCTCCGGCAGAGCCGAGTGACATTACACCAGCTCTGACGGTGCCGGGATGCTGGTTATCGGGGACCAGGGGTGGGGGGTTAGGGTGAAGTGTGCTGACAGGGGGCACAATGAAGTCGTCAGAAGAGTGTGATATTTTAGCGGCGAGCCGCGCCGGGAGGGACGCTCTGCCTGTCAGCGCAGCGCTGCCCTGTATGCCTGACCCCCTCTCCCAGTGCATTGTGGGAAGACATGCTGCTCTAATCATATCCAGCTGCCTTTTACACCTAACACTTTTCGTAAGATTTGGAGACAACTAGTTTCATCTTATTTGTAATATTGTACTGGTCTTTGAGTTTTTATTTTTCTGTTTTTAATAGTAAAGCTGTTCAAACCTGAATTACCTGAGCCAAACTAGGATTGTGTGCCAATAATTATCACAGGTACGTTTCTTGACACCATACTACTAAGTCTTAGAGAATCTCATTGTGTTATGCATTCGTTTACTTACCCACTTGTCTTTTTATTCTCATTAGTTAACCCTCAACAAAATACTACATATGTTTGTTTGTCCCAAATATTTATCCCTTGATTATAAACAAGATCAACTGGCATCCTGGTCCCCCACCCTGACCAGTGATAGGTGATGATGGATGGATGGATGGATGAAATCACGCATGATAAATCGCTGTTCTTCACATGTTAACCATGGCTTGTGTACTTAAGAATAAAACCTTAACATGTTCACGTTGATACTGACTTTAATTTTTAAATATTAACTATTAAAATTTCTGTTAAATTACCTGGGGTTGTCCCTTGGAGTTGTATTAGTGTGTTTCAGATAAATTATTAAGTAAAGAAAAAGTGCTATATATTACTTATAGCATTTAGGCAGTTAGTAATTTACAGGTCTGTATGACCCAAACCGGCCGTTTGAGAGGGATTCTGTGGGCGGGGGGGGGGGTGGGGGTGAGTATGGGGGGGTGCACGGAGTATAGGGAGCAACCAAAAGGTGGCAGTGTTGCAGTGCAGAATTCCCAAAGCGCCTCGCTCCATCTGACCTTCCGCCAGCTACCGTGTGGATCCCCCCCCCCCCCACACACCCCCCTCCCTGCAGGGTCACGTTCTCAAAACTGCCACGAAACAACTGATATTTACAGTGTTATTAAAAAAAAAAATGTGTAGTGTGGAGCCTGTTATGGGGGGGGTCCCGATCTCTCTCCCTCCAATTCTCCCCCCGTTTTGAGATCTTACCATATTAGACGGAGACGCAGGGCGTCTGGTAAGAATTTCAGAAAATGGTCAGTGGGGGGTTGCATTTTTATTCACGTTTACATGACTCAGGGGATGCAGAAAGAAGGCTTGTGTATCGATGCCTGGTCCCCTTTGTGGGTCAGCAGTTGCTGTTAAGGGCAGTTAGGTTTTTTTTTAAGCTCCTTTAAACTTATCAGTCCATAAATCTGTGTTATTTGTTCGTTTGTATGCCGCATTTCTCAGAGAAATGGATTACTCATCATGAATTCTTGGCTTCGAAGTTCTCTACCTCCACCCTTGCATGTTTTAGAAGTAATTACGGTCCGTGGAACAGAAGTGCAGTGCTTTTCCAGGTGGACAAATGTACACTCAGCAGGCCAGCAATTCTACACCTATTATAAGAAATCCTGAAGAATGTACCACCCTTAATGGGTTAGAAAGCCGCCTCTGCTAGGGGAAGGGTTAACGGCAAGCGAGGCCCATCAAAACCTAAATTGGCACTCTGGGCTAAATTACATCCTTCCAAAGATGCTCGCCGGGATTATACGGAAAAACCTGAAAACTGAGAGGCTGATGTCACTTTTTGTTAATTATGAATGGTTTCTAATCCAGGGATGAAACGCAGTAAGAGCCCTTAGAGAGGAACAGGCACAAGCCAGGGAGCCTTAAAGGACAGGTGCCTTGTTCTTGGAATAATCTTAGCCCGACTACTGCCCCCTACAGGTCACACACTCAATTCACCCCCCCCCCACATCTCTGCTTCTGTGACTGTTTGTTAACCAGCCTTCTGCCATGGTCACAAGTTCTGCTCTAGAATTGGATTCCACCATACATCAGTCTCTGGTTTTTATAAGCAGAACCAGATGTTGAGTCATTTGGATCCTGATGAGCAGAGCTCCAGTTCATAGTGGCTCAAACTGGAGTCCGATCTGGGAAGTTTCCTTTGTAAGGTCAGTGAATGTGCCGTACACAGAAGCGGGTCAGAGGCTGGGCTGCAATCCGGAAGTTTCCAGGCCGCAGGGCGATTGTTGCTGCCGTTCATGGCTGATTCGCTGTCTCGTCTGGCCATCCACACATTCGGCCAATCCGGTTTTCTGAATGCTACTGTGAGTACCGCCCCCCAGACTCAGGAAAAGAAGCTTGTGAGTTTGCATAATTGATTATCTCCATCCATCCGCTATAAGTGCTGATCCAGTGCAGGGCAGTGGTCAGGCTGGAGTCTGTCCCAGGATGCCAGTTCCTCACAGGACAGTATCTCCAATCTTGGCGTGTTAGATGAAATCATGCTTGTCTGCTTTTAAAAACCAGCATGATCCATGAATGAATGAAACATGTGTGTGAGGGTTTGCTGTCTGCTGTGCCTGGGTGATGTGTCTGTGAACGTGTATATGGGTCTGTCTGTCCAGAGCTGTGAGAACGCAGGGATTTCACAGATACCTTGGCTTTGTGCTCCCGAGGCCAGCCCTCTCATCACAGGAGCCCCGTCCCCAATGCGACTCGCAATGCCTAATTACCTCTTTCTGCCGAGGAGGAAGATGGATTATATTTTAATATGAGGAGCCCGCAATGAGGGGGCATGCCCGCATGTCAACACTTCGCAGCTGATTTAATCACATGACTGTAGAGTCTCTCAGCCAGCAATTAGTCATTAATCACACCCTGGCCGGTGTCCTGTTAAAATTATAATACTAAAATAAAAAACACCAACATTAAGGGATCTCTCATTTCATTTCTACTTTCAAAACAAACATCCACATCATGGCTTTCACATCCTGTACTACTGTATATAGTGTTTTATTCTCTCCACATCTCTTCTTGGAGTATTTAAATACACAGTAAAGCTTTTCATATCTAAATGATAAGAAACTGTTTCTTGAAGGTGATATTCCTTGAAGGCCCATCACTTAATTAGTGTAACAATTTAAATTCATTAAAGGGCCAGATGCCAGTGGTCTCTCTCCTGATGTCAGGTTCTAGACAAAAAGCCCTGTAACACAGACCCAGACAGGCCTTTGGAAGTTGTTTATATTGAATGGTGTTGTTAACGGTGTCTGTTTTGGCATTCTGGCCTGTATTTTTGCTGTTTTTTATATAACCAACAATTAAATGGACAACAAAGCTGGTTCCATCACTGATAATGCTGTCAGCCGCTTCTACTATTAATCCTGTTTGCCATGGGGTTTGTGACTGGCGTGAGGTTTGCTGGAGAAGATGGGGAAAAGTACAGAAAGAGGAGATGGTGTGGTACAGGAAGCAGGAGAATCTGTGTTGTTTTTGATGAATCAGGACCAGGAGGATCTGTGCCCTGTCTGGAGGAGCTGATATTTGTTCTGAGAGGATAAGGATCAGAAGGATCTGCATCCTGTTTGGTGGATCAGGAACCGGAGGGCCTGTGTCCTGTTGGCTTGGTGAGGAACTGGAGGATCTGCATCCTGTTTGGTGGATCAGGAACCGGAGGGTCTGTGTCCTGTTGGGTTGGTGAGGAACTGGAGGATCTGCATCCTGTTTGGTGGATCAGGAACCGGAGGGTCTGTGTCCTGTTGGGTTGGTGAGGAACTGGAGGATCTGCATCCTGTTTGGTGGATCAGGAACCGGAGGGTCTGTGTCCTGTTGGGTTGGTGAGGAACTGGAGGATCTGCATCCTGTTTGGTGGATCAGGAACCGGAGGGTCTGTGTCCTGTTGGGTTGGTGAGGAACTGGAGGATCTGCATCCTGTTTGGTGGATCAGGAACTGGAGGATTCATGTCCTGTTCAGTGGAGGTACATGTCTCGGAGGAATCAGTCAGAGCTCACCAACTTGCCCGTTTTCCTGGCAAGCTCTGCCCCTGAGGTGCGAGGCAGTGCGGGTGGGGGAGGGACAGATTTCACCTAACGCTCTGGGTGTATTAATTATCCCATCCAACCCCCCCCCCCCCCCCTCCAGAGCTCCACCTCCTTCCCCCAGGAACCCTCTTCTCTCTGTCTCAGACACCCCTCCCCCCTCCAGATTACCCAGAGCCTAGAAAATGTCACCAAAGCCGGGACTTGATGCAGATAATCATTTTAATAATATTTCCCCATTTGTGACCCTCCTCCCAGCTAGGAACCAGGGGAATAGAGCTCTTCCCGGTCAGGCATCAGATGACAGATGGGAAAGGCCAGACAGGTGGAGCTATGGATGGGAGCCCAACCTTTGCAGCGCCACCTGGTGACCAGCAGTGTGAGTGCCTCTGCTTACCTGGGGCAGACGGGGAGGTCAGCTTTAGGACGTGGCTGGAGCTAAGGAATGAATCATTGCTAAATGACTGCTGCAAACAGCAATCCAAAGGAACTAGATGGCTACAGGGAAGAGAGGGATGATGAGTGTAAGGAAAACCTAGGTCATGTTTGATCAATTATTTAAAAAATATTCAGATCTGGTTGGGGAAAGCTGCAAATGCAGTTCCAAAAGAAGTTGTGGGAATTCCACATTTTTCGTGCTGCACCAGTATTGTGTGTGAGTGTTGCTTTTACGCTCGTGTCTTTAAGAGGCATTTTTTTAAGCTAATGTTTACCTTAAGAAGGGAGGAAATCCATTTTCAAGAGTCACTTGAGAGACCTGTAATTTTCTAGCTGTTTTTGTCTCATTCAGGTGATGTGTATTCAGCCTATTTGCACATCCATATCTCTCCATGAGGGCCACATGAGTGGCATTTAATGTAGATGGTGGGGATGTGTGGGGCGACACCACGTGTGAGGATGTCAGCCGCTAACATTGTGCATTGAGCACAAATACATTTTCAAACATGTGCTGGTTGATATTTAAGTTTTGTCCCAATTAAATGTGGCCATTAAAATGTGAGCTTTTTTGAATATGAACAAACTATAATCAGTACTTTGACTGGAATAAAAATTCTGTGATTGTTTTCCTAACGGGAGGTCGGGACCTCTCCCCACCAATTTCGCCTGCCAACATATCTATCGGATCACACAGGAGATAATGATAACCATTAATCATTTCTATTAAAATATTAATAATAAATATTTACAGGTATCATATTAGACCAATGTGGCCTAGAGGTTTGGTTGCAGTATTGTCATTGTCCTCTGAATAATCTGGTCTCTTCCTGCAGTCCTAAAGCATATCATTTATGGGAATTGGTGTCTTTAAATTGCCCATAGTGAGTGTGTCCCTGCACCCTGTGATGGACGGGCCTCCCCTGCCTCCAGGGCCACCGCAGTATGGAAAATGCATGTAAGCAATTACAGCAATTGAGACCCTGCTTTGGATAAATGGTTCTGCAAAATGGATGGATTCAGTGACTAATTTCAGTTGTGTGCATTTGGGATCTTAAACCATGTGACCCTCCAGGAATCTGTAGTTTCTGCAAGGGCTACATGCCCAGTCCGTGTGCTGCAGCACACCATCCTCCACGTTCGGCTCTGCCTCGTGCCGCCCTCCGCTTTTGGCTCCGCCTCGTGCCGTTGTCTGCGTTCGGCTCCGCCTCCTGCCGCCCTCCGTGTTCAGCTCCGCCTCCTGCCGCCCTCCTCGTTCGGCCCCGCCTCCTGCCGCCCTCCTCGTTCGGCCCTGCCTCCTGCCGCCCTCCTCGTTCGGCCCCGCCTCGTGCTGTCCTCTGCGTTCGGCCCCGCCTCGTGCCGCCCTCCGCGTTCGGCTCTGCCTCCTGCCGCCCTCCACGTTCGGCTCCGCCTCCTGCCGCCCTCCGCGTTCGGCTCCGCCTCCTGCCGCCGTCCGCGTTCGGCTCCGCCTCCTGCCACCCTCCTCGTTCGGCTCCGCCTCCTGCCACCCTCCGCGTTCGGCTCCGCCTCCTGCCGCCGTCCGCGTTCGGCTCCGCCTCCTGCCACCCTCCTCGTTCGGCTCCGCCTCCTGTCGCCCTCCTCGTTCGGCTCTGCCTCGTGCCACTGGCTGTTTCCTCGCTCCCGGCCCGGCTTGCCGGAGGTCCTCCTGCTAGATTATAAGGTGACAGAACCTAGGTTATTGGTGACCTTCTCCGAAGGCTTTCAGCGCTGACCCCATTAGAGGGGCCGCGTGCCGCTCGGGCCCCATCCCCAGTCTGCAGACCCCCCCCGCCCCCTCTATCTGCAGGGTCCTTTATGAGTGGGATGAAAGACCCCCCCTCCCCCCCATGGAGCCACTTCAGAAGCACAGGGTGGGGCCTGCATGTCCTGCCTCCCTCTCTTCTTAGCAACCTCACCGGAGACCTCAGTGCCCCTGGAGGTTTGTGCCTCCTGCTGCCAGGGATGGACCAGTCCAAGTAGGATAGAAATATCAAGGACAGGATGGAGGGCCAGTCACTTGCAAGGTTCTTAAAATAACAAAAAAACAGACCAGCACAAAGTATGTGCAGTAAAAAGGTGTTAGGATTCTCACCCGCAGCATCGCATTCAGTGGATTTCAGAGCAGTAGGTAGTTAAACCACTTTGTCTTCACTTAGCCAGGCATCGTTACAGCTCGCTACAGATGACCCCTTAAAAGTTCTTTCTTTCGCAGCAATGTTTCCCCGTTAAGGTGCTCTCCACCATCGCTCGTGGCTTCCTGGTTTCATCCGGCGGACTCTTGTGTTTTGAGTTTCCATGGTAACGTCTGTCCCTGTGAACGCATGGGGGCGAGTAAGGAGACCAGTATTTAAATGGATTTAACTAAGTGTGGCTTCATTTTAGGCCCATTGTAAGCAATAAAACCTGCCGTTATCCATTATCTGTTGTGCTTTTCCATTAAGCGGGATATTTTTTTTTGTCATGTGACAAATGTAGGTTTTAACATGTGTGGGGGCCCTGTGATGGACTGGCATCCTCTCCGGGGTGCCCGCTGCCTTGTGCCCTGTGATGGACTGGCATCCTCTCTGGGGTGCCCGCTGCCCTGTGCCCTGTGATGGACTGGCATCCTGTTCGGGGTGCCCGCTGCCTTGTGCCCTGTGATGGACTGGCATCCTGTTCGGGGTGCCCGCTGCCTTGTGCCCTGTGATGGACTGGCATCCTCTCCAGGGTGCCCGCTGCCTTGTGCCCTGTGATGGACTGGCATCCTCTCCGGGGTGCCCGCTGCCTTGTGCCCTGTGATGGACTGGCATCCTCTCTGGGGTGCCCGCTGCCCTGTGCCCTGTGATGGACTGGCATCCTGTTCGGGGTGCCCGCTGCCTTGTGCCCTGTGATGGACTGGCATCCTCTCCAGGGTGCCCGCTGCCTTGTGCCCTGTGATGGACTGGCATCCTCTCCGGGGTGCCCGCTGCCTTGTGCCCTGTGATGGACTGGCATCCTCTCCGGGGTGCCCGCTGCCTTGTGCCCTGTGATGGACTGGCATCCTCTCCGTGGTGCCCGCTGCCTTGTGCCCTGTGATGGACTGGCATTCTCTCCGGGGTGCCCGCTGCCTTGTGCCCTGTGATGGACTGGTGCTTACTTTGACCCTATCCAGGATAAATGGGTTTGGAAGATGGATGGGCGCCAGCTAGATGGATATATTGTTGAACTCAGGGGCGGTTCAGGAGGGGGGCAGTGCCCTGTGACACCATGCATGCCCCCCCTAAATACATATGCTACTTGGGTCTGAAATAAATGTATAATAATGATAATTTATTATTATTATTTATTATTATTTACATTTATATATGGCCTAATATTTTGTGCACTGGGAACAGGCAAAACAGAAACGTAAGCACATTTTCTTAACTCTTAACATGAGGGTGCCAGGTGGTTATGTCGCTTCAGTTGGTGAAAAGCGAAGTTAACGACAGAAAAAAATAATCAAGCTTGCGGAAGCAAGACAAGTCTAAACAAGAAATCAGAGTGAGTTACATATTTGTAAATACTGTCAAATGTAACTGCAAATCATTCCATAAATAACATCAGTTTTCAAAGTTCTCTTTTGCTTCTTAATGCTGGCAGTCTAGTGTAGGTAACAGACAGCAGAACAACTAGCCCTGGTGTGGCCCCCCAGTTGTGATGGTCTAGAATCACCACTGGCTAAACTGTATCTTCTCTTATGTGTTTGCTTCAGAAAGGGCTTCTTTTTCTTATGTATGGAGTGGTGCTGTGATTTCAGATGCTGAAAATGAGCCATAATCATTATGAAGAAGATTCTCATGATTAGGTCAGATTGTGATTTTGGGGAGAATCCAGAACTGGCTCTGCAGCACTGCATGCCCCCGCCCTGCTCCTTGCTGGTAATCTCACCAAGACCACACACCATGCAGCATGAAATAATAGAAAGATAATATTGATTCTCCAGCACCATTTATGATGTTGATCTGATTTATCAGCATTACTGCCTACGTTCCCTGCTAGGTTTCCCCACATCTTCTTCGTTAATTAAAAAACAAAAACAACATCAGGAACCTTATAGCCCTGATAATTCTTGAATTCACAGGTAGCTTCATGCTGTGAGATAAAACCTTTGGGCTGGATACCAGAGCGGTTAGAATGGATGCCGCTTATACACTCGCTCATGCTGTACTGATGTTCCTGTTACTTCAGTGTCTTTGTGATTGCCGGCTATTGACAGTGTTGAATGCAGATGGAGTCAGTAATACTGGGCATTAAGTGTCCAGGTCATGGGTGGGGGGTTGTGATATTTCACTTCTAAGGCTGCTCCCGGTCCTGGGTTTCAACTGCCTGAAAAAGAGGAGCAGGCCAATGACAGCTTAGATCAGGGAATCATGTCCCCCCCCCCCAATCTCACATGGGTCCACTCTCCGCACCCCTGCAGACGCAGACCGGGCCGCCTGTCACAGCCTGCAGCCCTAGCCCCTTGGCCGCCATCCGCGCCCTCTAATTGGTCATCTGGGGACGGTCCAATCGGGGTCTGCATGCAAATGACCAGGCGATCGCAGTTTTCAGACACCGATCTCCCGGCGGACGCACGGGCGGCAGCTGCGGGGGTGAGCAGGGCGGGAGGCATGGGCCAGGAGGGAGGGGCCACAGCAGGGGGTGAACATCATCTCTGGGCCTGTGCCACAGAGCCGCCGACCTTCAATTTGTACGACAAACCGCAAAGAGGATTATCTCCGACGCATCGGCGCAGATGTCACAGGTGATGACTTGGCAAAGGACGCCTGTGACATGTCTGGATGGGCCACGTTGGCGTGTGGCCAGGCGGGCAGTGCCACTGCTCTTTACGGTGTTAACAGCAGTGTTTTTGTTTGTTTTTTACAGCGTTGTTGAGATCGCTAGCCAGAGAAACTTCTAACAAGCATATTGTTTTTCAAATCTAAACTTCCGTTCCCAACAGTTTCATGCCTGTTTACAGCTTAATATTTTACTGACGCAGTTGCAGCTCTATGTTTGTAAAATACAACACATGCCCTTTTAATGACTTGAAGTCTCAGTGCCTTAATTAAAAATCCCCACTCATTGTACCCCCTGCTGGCCAGATCACAAATCACATTTAATCAAAGTTTTCCCTTTTTAGCTGGGATGGTGCAAGTACTATTAATGGCCGTCATTCTGCTTGTGTATCGGTTTACAACAAAATTACTAACAAAATTGACAGAGAAATTATTTTCTGTTGGGATCAATTTAATTTTTTTTTCCTGCTCAGCCAGGAGAGTTTTCAGCAGCTATTGAATTCAGAGATGATGGTCTCCCTTTATGTATGTTTGCCTCAGATAATGGCCTTAATAAGTGAATGAAAAGCTTCTTTTAGAGGAAGATCTTCAATGCAATTGCGTAATGGAATACTGGCTCATAATGGGAAGATTAAATTGAACTATTTTTTGTCCAATGGGAAGTGGCCATCAGCTTGCTTGGACTTGAGGGGTGGAGCTAAAAATGGCAGGAGAACACGAGGGTTCGTACCCGGGTTTTACACTGAAAATAGCCCCCCGAGACAGAGCTTGGGAAAAGAGGTTAATAAAACATGCGAGATTCAAGGAGCAAGATCAAAGAAGTGAGGTGGCTCTCGACATGAGCTCCACAGAGCGGTATTACACTCAAGCTCACAGTGTACTGGCTATTTGCAGGGACATGATGTACTGTAGTGCTTAATTATGAAAGATGCTTAAAAATAAGCTTTGATGAAAATATTTGAATGTAGTCTTCTGTTTTCCCAATTCCCCTCTCCTATTTCTTCTACAGCATAAGTGTTGTTTAATGGAAAACTCTCCATTGTTAGCGATAGCGTTCCCTGGACTTATGCGAGGGCTGATGTGGAGCCTTACGTTCCGCCAGCGGGTCGGTATCCATTTCCCACCCGGTGCATCCTTCCGATGCATCAAATGTGGGGTGTTTTGTGCTTCATCTAGCAGATGGCATTTGGACAGAGAGGTAACCTGCACTCATCACCGGCTCTGACATGCATGCATTACCAAGGGTGTTTGGCATGAGATCGGTGCCCAGATTTTGGAAAATTGGGGCCGGAGCTCAGGACAAAGCTCAAACCAGAAGATGAGCTTGGATAGTAAATAGCAGTAAATAGCATATACTCTTCTGTTTAATTGTTACCCATAACCCCTGGCATTGTCTGCCATGTAATGGTGTCCAGTCTACACTTCTTTGAAGGACTAATGGTGATACAATTACTCGGCAGGCCATGGGATTCAAACCCACAACATTCTGATGATGGGCACCAATCATTAATCTGCTGAGCCGTACACCATTGGGTCACATTGGCCAATTTTAAAATCTGCCTCAGCTGCTTTTAATTAATTTGTTAATAATTATAGTAATTTCAGAGCAGAGTGGGTTTTGAATGAGTCAGCATGATGTTTCCCAATAATTATATTATACTTAGAAATGACACATGTGTGGACCTTTCCTGGTATGGGAATGAGGGGGTGAGGCGTTGCACCCAGCACAATGGGGTGTGTGATAATTAGATCCTTCCAGTTTGCACGGCACAGAGACCAGCATGTACTGGTCTGACCCCCATCACTTTCTCCATGTTGTATTAACTGTTCACTATGTTCATTCTTTTATGGAACCTGATGCTACTTTGCCTTTAAGCTTTGAATATATTTATGACATTAACCCGTTTGCATCTCTGTCTGAGCATCCTCTGCGTCCCATTTGAGGTCTGGAGTTGGCCATTGGCTGTCCCCATCATGGAATAGACCAATCGCGAGGACCCACGGGGTCTGAGTGAAGCCATCCGAGGCAGAGCCGTTGATTCAGCTCGTTAATATTCTGCTGCCGAGCCTGTGTTTTTCTCCGCAGCTCCCGTCTTGCCTCCCACTAATGAGGCCCTTTCCTTTTAATTAACGAATTTAAAATCTGATCAATCAATTTAGCGTTCTGTCAGTCCTATTCCCAGAGTACTGGATGTGGAGGTATAGGGACTGATGCTCTAGACATTATCTTATGGGCTGTGCCTTCCCTGCTGACTTAAACAAATTCTAATTAAGACTAATTAAAGCATCGTTTATGAAAGCGCTTATGATGGTTATGCAAACATTGTGGGTGAATATGCCTTGCGTGTCAGTTACCCCCCCGTTACAGTTAGGGGTGCTGAGCTGTGGGAAAACAGACTGTCATTCAGCTCTGGCAATTACCACGAGGATCTGCAGGCGGTCTCATTCCTATGTCCACTTTCACTCTTCAGCCAGGGGTCACTCAAGGTCAACCCGGGGTGACCCCAGTGTGGGTAAATGTGGAGCGTGATACAGCCGCCTGCCTGATATGCCATCCTGTGAAATGAAATCAGGCATCATTTCCCGTGATATTCACCTCCATAATGTGTCTTCCTGTTGATTCTCTACATTATACCTTTTTTTTTTACTTTATGCAGAGATTATGCTGGTGTCAGTTGAACACACCACCTAGAATTTCTGCTGAAATTGTTCAGAACCATGGTTCTCTGTACTATACTGAAGCGTACCAAAGCCTAAGAGGCAATAAAATGGGACTGTGGCTCTGGTAGAAGGACTGTCAGTTTGGCTTTGGTGTACTCTGACCTCATGATTGGGTTTAGCTTTTGGCTTTTGCAAAGCGCTCCCTGATATCCAGATTTGTTGTTGAAGTTCTCTAAAGATCTAGAAGCATCCTTCCTTCCATCTTCAACATTCATCTTCTCTCCCAGCACATGCTGGTGTTGGCAGTACACCCCCTCCACGCCCACCCCCTTGCAAGGCTGGAGGAACTTCACAGTCCCCTTCAATCTCACTGCACCTACAACACCGTACTTTTTCTTACACAAAAATGTTCAGAGGGCAGAAGGAAAAATGATTGCTTCAAAGAGAGAGCCAATCAGATTGTAGAGGATGTGCATCTAAGCAACTAGAGGAGGTGGGACCAACCAGTCAGATGTTTTGGTCCCACCTCCTCTAATTGCTTAGACCCACCTCCTCTACAATCTGATTGTAAAACTCCCATGAGTGTATTTTGGGCCTCAAGTCAAAACAGACTTGTCCGCTGGTGTCATTCACGGCGATTAATCGCTGGAAGCCGCCAGAGCCGTGAAGTGTGTGGAATTCCACTGCAAACGCCAAAACCACGAGCGAAAGACATTGCCGCTGTCATGCAGATAGCAGGCTGACCTTTAACAGAGCTGCCGCTTCAGAAGCTGTGGCAGGGTGGGCTTTGTAACTGCGGTTTCATCGTTGTTTTTTTTTTTTTCTTCTCCCAAATAGCAGGTAGATGGCTGTTCCTGGCCGTTGTCTCGACAACGTAGACAAGAATGGGGCCTCCTGCCCATCTCCAGAGATTGTATTTAGGTGCTTGTTAAAAGTGCATTACATAAGCCGAGAACAGGAGACTGGACGTGGCCCACACAGCTCGCTGAAAAAAATCACACCAGTACCAGTAACTGGTCACATTTGTCAGTCAGTGTGTGTGTTTCGGCTAAATCCTGGAAAGGGCTAATGTGAGGGGCTGTTTTTAATTGTAGGAATCACAGAAACTCAGTGGACACTTTGTTACGAGGTTGCCAACTCTCACGCATCTGACATGACACTCACACTGTCAGACTCACACACAAGAAATCTGGCATTAGCTACGTGAAAATTGCTGGGGCAGTTTGCAAACCCTACAGACTATTTACAAGGTAATAAAACTCTTACATACATGTAAATGCGTGTGCAGACTTGTCTCAGATTGAAAATTCGACCAAAGTTGCAGACCCTGTTGTTAGGTACACCTAGCTACCCCCAGGTAAAGTCCACTTTCGCTTCCAGAACCACTTCTAGGGTAAAGGAGTCCACCGACGCCATTCTGCACAACACTATTGTACTGGGCTGTTATTTTCGCACTTGTAGCCTTCCGGTTAGCCTTAACTAGTCTGGCCAGTTTCCTCTGACCTCTCCCATTAACAAGGCTTTTCAGCTATCAAAATGTCATTGACTGGATGATTTTTATTCTCTATAAACGCAAGACACCGTAGTATGTGAAAACTCCAGGAAGGATGGCTATTTCTGAGATGCCATAACAGCCAGGTCTGGCAACAGCAATCACACCACAAATGCTTAAATTGTGCTGCCCGAATGCTTGGCTGCCCAGTAACTAAAGATCTTGATCCTGTTCACATGCTGTACTGTGCATATTCAGTTGCAGTCATGTGATTTGCTGTAGAATAGTTGTTTGCATTAGTAATCAGAAACGTTTAAAGGGGCAGGTTCTTAAGCCCTTCCCACATACATTAATGGGCAGTCAGAACTTTTAAACGGAGGCACTTTAAATAGTCTGAGCAAAACACTTGCACGTGACAGAGGTATACCTATTAAAAATATTTTATTTTGAACTTTTCTGTCATTATTGTTATGCTTGTTGTAATTCCTTTCTTTTAAATGTCTAAGCACTTTGTAAACCCTGTGATTAAAACAGTGCTATTTAAATTATGATTGATTGATTGATTGATTGATTGATAAACTGGCCACTGATTATTGTAGAGTGGGGCTTGGATGGAAGTGGACATCATGCCTGTGATATTTTTATATATTTTCTGCGAATCATTAGTTTCTACTAATCAGTATTTCATTCTCGCTTAAAGGGCTGGGTTTCCATTTTTCTATGTACTAAATGTCTTGGAAATGTTACTGTCATCATTTTCTGTAATACCATTTGCTGGTTGGACAGTTGATGACCCCCCACCCGGTGACCCCCACGTGGCCCTTTGCTTTCGAGTCTCTGCGCTGAATATCGACGTCTTACTAGCGAGGAGCACGACACACAGCAGCTGCTGCCATCCGCAGCTCGTCGGAGGCCCTGGTCGCTATCGGCAACGCCGCTGGGGAGGGGCAGATTGCCCCGCGCGTCCCGTGGGTCTCCAGGCAGAGGCAGGCTGGCGGGAAAAGGCAGACGAGACCGACGCTTTTTTACATGTCCTCTGGCGCACCTGCGGACACCGGCTGTAAAAATCAGAGCTGCTCTCTGTTCGTGTTTACGGGGATGGGGGGGGGGGGCTCGGGCTGCCAGCTGCAAGGGCTTCACTGCAATGTCTCGTTCGCATTACGCTTCCAGGAAAGGCTCATAAACAGGAAACATCCACACGGGCCGGGATTGTGGACAGACTGCGGCTCAATAAACAGATTAACGACCTGAATGCTCACCCGTGTGCCCCCAACTTTTGGTCCTCACCCTGTTTTCTGTTTTGTTTTCGTCCCTCATTTCGCGCCCCCGACTTCAAAGTATTTTCCAGTGAGCACTAAACAAGACTGCAGCCGGTGACTCAAGCGAAAATACTTTCCTTTCTTCGCCCCCCCCCCAAGACAGGCGCCTGGGGCCACAAAGACATCAGTGTGGCTGGTGTGGGGGTGACAATGTCGCCCTGTGTGGCGCTAATTGTTAGTGGGACGCCGTTAGCTTCACGCGGCCCAAGCACAAGGCGCATTCTTCACAGCATGCCGGTGCGAGCTGGGGACGGGATCCACATCCCAGGCTGGCCGGGATATTCCAGGCAGACTAAAACCGGCCGAGGGGGCCCTCTGCATTCCTACACTTCCTACTTCGCATTGTTGCGCTGCTCGGGATCTCCTCTCTGTTTAAGCTCAGTATGCGCGGGGGCGGGGCCTGAACTCCCACACGCGGCCTTGAAAGGCAATTCCCTGTGTTCGGGCACAGAGGGTCACCGAACACCTCACCTTGCTATAAGACTCTAAATCCATGAGCGCTGTTAGCTTGTTTGTAAAAGGGGACTCTTTAGCCAAAGGGGGCTGTGTGGATTATTGTTATGGATGGGGGAGGGGCGGCTGGCAAGTATGGTGAGTCATTTGAAAGCTGGTGACTTGGTGAGCTGATCTGAATCACTTTGTGTGGTGCGAGGGAGAGACCCTCTCACTATTTCCATGGCAGGACCGGTTACCGTGAGAACGCACTGCTCATCCTCAGATACTTACACTCCACGTAACTCTGACCGCACCAATACACCCTCAATCGATGCAGGAGATGTTCACCCATAGATGTTTCTGGTAAAACAACAAGAGGACGATGGAAGACCAGCTCTGGGTAGAACAGCGGGCATTTCATTTGGGTGCCGCCTGATGCATGACTGAGTTACGGACAAACGGCAGGACATTTCGTATTATGATTCTGAGGATGTTCACAGGAGAATGAATGGGCTTGTTTCTTGACGTCTCCCTGGGGGCCCACACGGCCCCGGCCCCCACCTGGAGCCGCAGCAGGTCGTGCGGATGGAGTCCTTCTCAGATTCGCTTTAATTACATTACATTCATGCACAATTACTTTTCAGGTACCCCAACCCTGCCCCTTTCTGAGAGATTTTAAGGGGCATTTTTGAGAATGCTTAATAGTAACTAACTAGTTTTTTTTATCCTTTCGTATTGCGATTCTTGTAAGGAGTGTCAATGTATTTTAGTCGTGATGAAATTGTAAACTGAAAATGACACACATAAAATGAAAATTTGGGTTCAATTAAACCAGGTATGTGCAAACCCCACCCCATTCCCCCAGGGCATTTGCTTGGGATTTTAGTGGAAAGGTTAGCATGTTCTTTTGGTGTGTGCAAAACTAATTTAGCCTGCATCTGTACACTGAGCTGTCAGACACTGAAATGCAATGCCCTTCATGTAGGTGACCTTTGACCCAGCTTCCTTTATAGTTCCAGTCAATTATGAAAGTGGAAAGTAATGCATAATTATAAGGCACACGCTGGCATATTGTAATGCACAAATAATTTGTGTTTATGCCAAGTTACTATGTGCCATTGGCAGTCATGCATAGCTAATACAGCTCTAGCCTAAAACTCGTCTGCTTAGTACAGGAGGGAGAGAAGGCTTCAGACTCCAAGCTCACGGGCTCACATTTGTTTTTTCCCCCACTGAATTACACCCTCCTGAGCAGTCAGTAGATGTAGAGTTAGTGTAAAATGGAGGATGTTCGAGAAATTAACAAAACACACAATAGTCAATCTACTCTATGACCCCTAAGATTCTATGTGTAATTCCAAAGGACTCTGTTTTATTGCAGATTTCTGGAATTCCCGAAAAATGCCTTATATTTATTTACAGTGGTTCCAAATAAGGCATTTCCCATCACGGTTGGTGTCTATGTTGATATCGTTCTGAAGTTAATCTACGTTCACCGACGCCCCAACTGTGTGGTGCTAATGATCCCGTATTTCCCCCTAAGCGCCCAGTTCGCCAGCCAGACCGCCGGCCTGACGCTCAGGTACGCATAAATTACACTTCATAAGGTCAGACGCTCACCAGGGTGAAATAGTGAAATTACACAGTTGACCACTCCAGGTCCCGGAGGCGTTTAAGCTAATGGCTCTGGAACAGACAGCGATTCAGCCTGGTGAGGCTATGATTGCACTGCCCCTCAAACCTGCCAGAATCCCCGTCGTCAGTGTGGGGCACAGAACTCCCCATCATGAGAGGACTTATTGCTTGGGCCCCAACAATGTTGATCTGGAAGACAACCTTTTGAATTTCTGACTTGGTCTGGAGAAAGGACCAGCCAATCACATTCTCAGATCTCAGTGCAGGCCAGCCAATCGCATCCTCAGATCTCAGTGCAGGCCAGCCAATCGCATTCTCAGATCTCAGTGCAGGCCAGCCAATCGCATTCTCAGATCTCAGTGCAGGCCAGCCAATCGCATTCTCAGATCTCAGTGCAGGCCAGCCAATCGCATCCTCAGATCTCAGTGCAGGCCAGGGTATCCAGAATCTGCTCACTGCAAGTAGTTGAATGCTTCCCAAGCAATCCCGCGTAGACTCCCACTACACATGGCTAGTGTGCAAATTTCCAGTGTCAGTCAGCAGAGACATTTGTGGAGACAGCGTATAATACATTTAATAAATGAATTTAAATATATGTTAAAATCCCAATGTGCTGCTTCTGTTTAACATTCAATAAGTGAAGGCATATCTTTATCATTAACCTTGTTGGTGGTGAAATCAGTCCAGCAAATTGCCCTCCCAGGTCAGGGGGGGTCAGGCCAGCTGGGAATAATCGCAGACAGGGGGCCCAAATCACACAGTGCTTCATCATTTTGGGACAGTACTTCTGGACTCTCCACACCAAAACAAATCGTAGTAATTAAGAGATGCTATAAATCCAGTTTAGGAGTAATGGCAAGGGGGGGAGGGGGGTAATAATTGCTAAATAATTGACGACAATTGGCACAGGACTGGTGAACTGAGGGTTAAAAAAAAAGTTAAATGACAGTGACAGTGGAAATTCTGTTGAGAGCAATAAGGCCTAATTATGTGCCTAATTAATTAACAGATTAGCTAGAACAATAAACAGTATTCATAGCCAACCCCCCCGTCCCCCCACCACCTACACTCCGCATGGGGGTTTGAGGGCTGCTTGAACATTTTGGGCAAAATTATTACTCTGTTTCCCCGGAGTGGTTCTTATGAAATCAATCCCTCAGGGCAACTGTATGCATTTCAGTTGGATTTTTTTGGTTCTGGGCAAACAGTTGGACTGAAGTTTAAATGGAGCGACACTGACAGAGATCAGAGTCAGAATCTTTTATTCACCAGTACAGCGAAGTACAAGGAATTTCTTTTGGTGCAGGTGGCGTCATGACTTGCGCAAATTAAACACGTAACTATAAAACCAAAATGTAAAAGTGCAAAGACAATAAATAGAATAAGACCAAATATAGGCCTTTTCCAGGAGATGTGCAATGATGAGGCAAGCATATAGACAAATAAATAAAGAAATAAAGAAATGAATAGATGTGACGTGCAAACAGCTTGGCTGTGTTGCAGATGAGTCTATGAGACTTGTACAGTGGATGGGTGATAAACACAGAATACTGGCTACAGTGAGTGTTCTTTGTCCTGCCAAACTTCATCAAATATGTATTTCAACAGTATAATGAGAGAGTTTTACAAACCCAATAATTATACTTATTTACTCCAAGCAAGTTAGCTTAGCATTCAAGCTACGTACAGACATTTCTTCGCAAGGCACAGTTAGGGTACGTCTTTAGCCAGTGAGCCCTCTGCTGGCACCTATCTCTGCTCACATCACTCTTATGTTTCTGTGGAAAATGATGCTTAGGGCAGCCCCTGTCAGACGGCTGAGCCGTGATCAGCGCAGTCTGTCACCTTAATACCCCTGAGGTTCCCATTGACATGCAAATTCCCGGGCAGGGCGTCGACAGCCGCCTGCCCCTCGCAAATTGAAAAGCAGTTTTTTTTTTTATCTATGCAAATAGGTGCCTGGTAATTGAAGTTAATCAATCACTGCTGGGCTTGGCAGAGACCTCCGGCACGACTGAATAAAGCCGTTATCTTTGCACAGAAAACAGCGGACTTGTAGACAGGGTGAACCTCATCCGGAGATCATTTACCGTCACAATGGCTTAATTTAGCATACTTCCCCCATTCTTCTCACTCTCTTTCTCACTTTTCCTCTCTCTCTCCTGATGGTTGAGTAGAAACGCCCAGAAAATGATCTTCTTTGCTTCTTTTATGCATCATCGCTCACTGATGCCAGCATGCATCCATCCATCCATCCATCCAACCATCCATCAAGCAGGGCATCGGAGAGCCTAGAGCCTATCCCAAGAAACAGAGGGAATGCTAGTCCATCGCAGAGCATCCAAGTCATCCAGTGCAAAGCAATATACAACAGTGACAGTATATTTATAGAAAATGCCGTTCATTCATTTCTTTACCCCCCCCCCCCCCCTACAGTGGACACCAGGATCTCGGGCCTCGGACCAGCTCTCTGTGTAATTATGTGGGATTCGCAGCACTATCAAGTAGCTGCTCAAATTAGTTCAGGATTAAAGGCGCAGGACTGCGGCGACTACCTAATTGCTTTGTACTGCGCTGATCGCATTCAAGCAGCCCTTACTCATTTCCTCTGCGGAGCAGTAAGTCAGGGCATTAATATGCAGGCAGGTGACAGGGCCAAGGCATTAAAAGGCCGTTATGCAGAGAGTGTCACTGCTTTCATTCACGTTAATGAAATGGGCGGAAGGAAAGTGTAATAGATTTATCAAGGCTGGGACTGGCTCGTAGTAAATCAGCCAGACCGGGCCAAACGAACCGGACAGCAGCCATGGGACTGAACCATGATGAGTATCTGCGACACGGTTTGTCTTCCCAGAATGTCCAGCCCCCCACTCATCTGTTATGCCCTGCTCAGTACTTTCTAAAATGTTTTCCTACAATTTATTTATTTAGCAGATGTGCTGAAGTGATGTTAAACTGGAAGCAGGGTCAGTCAGTCCCTGAAGCAAACAGGGGGGGTTACGCAATGGAGAGATTACACTGCCAACTGGGTTTTGAACCAACAACCTTCTGGTCACAAGCACAGTGATCTAACCCACTAAGCCACCGACTACAACACTGACTGCGTAATACATGGTAACACGGGCAGTGATTCCATTAGAGGGCATCATCTGTGTAAAACAAGCTGTGTGACTTAGGTAGAGATGTTAGTGAGAAATGGAATAACGATTCTGAAGCCCCTAAACATGAAGAAACTCTTGCTTATTGGTCTTGCTGCAGCAGCCAGATGTTTTAGGGTTAACCCCCTGCTGCAAACATCCTGATTAAAAATTCAGGTTGTGATTGGTTATTGGTATCGTCGAGGTACCAATGTGGACATCAGACAGACATGGAGAAATCCTGGAGGAGCACCGCAGTGGCTGATGGGATATTTGTTGCACTTGACAGACTCTTTATGGTTTAGCAACAACGCTATACTTGCCCGATGATAAAATGGACCAGGCTCCCACCGCAGACCTAAAACAGGAATTATGCGAGAAACTGGGCTTTTTCGAGGCAATGGGGAGTCGCTGAACCCCACGTTTAAAGAACCATGCTACCCAAAGGTGCTGAACTGCTATCATACGGTGTTGTGATGCAGTTCTCTCCATGTGGTTGATGATTGCTTGTGACTTTAGGTCACAGATATTTGATTCCGTTCACTGCGATTCCCTCTGAGATCAGGCATCTGTGCCTGCAGACGTATTGGAAACACTTTACTCGAGGAGGTACAAATAATGTAGCATTATGCTGTTACTCAAAACAAAGTAAGTCTTACTTACATACTGACCTCATGTTTGTTCATCATTAACGAATCATAGCACATCTTTTATCCCAAAAAGACACTAAATTTCTTACTGTATCTGTTAATTCTGCAAACCTTTGTGAACTACTGAAGGAACAAGGCATGAATAACACAAGTGAAATATTGGCCTCATGTTTGTTCATCGTTAATGATGAACTTGTACTTCAGTAATAACAGACTTACCACTAAGTATTTGCGTCCCCTCAAGTAAAGTATTACAGATGTATTATTTTTAACAAATAGTTAAACGACAGACCTTGGCTCAGATACTTCATTAGTATTTCAGTGTATTGCATAAATTCCAACCACAACTAATTAACCTCAATCAGAATCTCAGCGTTCCTGCTTTTTCTTAATGTACTTGATGGTTCACTGCGGCTTAGGTTAGTGTGGACTCGCAGTGGCACTGGATGGGCCGGCCATGGACAAGGCAGCAGCCGTTACTGCTAATGAAGCCACTGCCCCATCTTATTTTAAGCTGCAACGTTTATATTGGGGTCATTCCCGGTTCATTTTAACTGGAAATGTTAAGTAGGATTCTTCCATCCGTGAACAAAACCCTATTAAGTTGCTAATTGCCACACGTTTAGATTCTGATACACCAAATACATAAAGAGCTTACTGTGATTATACCTGCTGTTTTCTTATTTACAGTTGAATGTCTTACTGGACAAAACTTTTATTCTAAACGGTCACACTGGGGTTTCCAGTTAATGACGAAAAGTAAGAATGACGGACACAGACACGATTAACTATTCCCAGTCTACATGATGCCGTGATATCAGCCAACGGTATTTAGATAAATGATGTCACTGACCTTAAACAGAGTCCCAAATCTCTGCATGTTCATGTGTTACCCGCATTTCATGAATGAGGTTTTAATTGCTATTAAATCCTAAATTCTGTTATTTTTAGTCTCCATGAACATGAGTGTTAATTAGCCAACGTGTCTGTCATGTCTAAATGGCAGGGGTCTTGGTGTTCTGTCTTCTCACATCTTGCTTATATCGCGGTGACCTCTGACCTTTGACCCCAAGTTTCTTGTCACACCAGCACTGTCTGGTCCTTCGCTTCTGGACAGGTTTGTAAAGCTATCCCCTTGATTTTAAGGTTTTGATTAAATCTGAAATTGATAAATCTGCAGCTTCAAGTATTTATTTAATATCCTTTGATACTCTGGTGATAATTTAGATTTTGGAATTAAAATAATATAGTGTACACTGTGACCCAGCAATGAAATTGAATTCTTCATCATTTTCTGCAGGAATAGTTTTTGAACAATTTTTTTTGCTATTTTTACTGTACTGGATTTTCACTAAAAGAACAGCAAACAATTGACAATCTAAAAAAAATAAAATAAAAAACATGAGCAAAATGTCCTGATGACCAGGATACATGGTTAGAAGATGGTTAGATGCGCATTAATGTGAACTTTGCTACGCTGCTCTCAGAGAGCCAATGTTCTGCTCAGTGCCTTACAGGCTGTTTGAAGGACCAGAGCATCGCACAGGCAGGCATTAGATGCGATTTGTGGGACCCTTTCCGTGACTCCACTAGCCATGCTAACGATGGGCTCTGGTTACGCATGTTCAGCACCTACTCAGAGATGTCAGGCTGCAGATGTGGGGCACAATCTTAAGAAGAAGTGCTAACGTTTTATTTAATGGGGCACAAATAATATAGCATTATGCTATTACTTATGTATTAATTAACCGCAAACTAAATCTTAGTTACATACTGATCTCATGTTAATTCATCATTAATGAATCGTGACGCATCTTTTATCTCAAGTAGTTACTATAATTGTTCATGATTTATTCATTATTTGCACTTCAGTAGTAACTGAGTTATTACTTAGTATTTGTCCCCCGTCAAGTAAAGTGTTACCAAAAAAGTCAAGTTGGGAAATATCGCTGGGCAGCATCTGACAAATGCTCAAGCCAGAAACAGCGCTGGCTGGATGCCATCTGAAAGGGCCTCTTCTCAAGCCAAGCTGCATAAGTACAAAACTGCATAGATAAATAGTGCATGGTGCCATTCAGTGACTGAGCAGCGGAATATGTGAGTCATTGTGGGTAAGCAAATTACTATTCTGCCTGTCATTTGAAGTTAAAAATAAAATAAAAAGCATGAATGGGACAGCAAAACTCTTCAAGAGGTTTGAAAATCTTTGAGACATATTATTTACTATTTAAATGTATTATTTCGTATTATCAAGCCTACTGAAAAGCTGCGGTTCTGTGTGTGCGGTTCTGTGTGTGCGTTCTTTGTGCGGTTCTGTGTGTGCATTCTCTGTGCGGTTCTGTGTGTGCGTCCACTGTGCGGGTCTGTGTGCGGTTCTGTGTGTGCATTCTCTGTGCGGTTCTGTGTGTGCGTTCTTTGTGCACGCATGTGCGGCAGTGCAGCCACAGCCCTGTTGATTCATGGTTTCAATCCATCCTAGATTTGAGGGTACAGTGTATTAAGCGCCTTCCCTTATGACTCTATAAATGCGAGAGGCTCATGCGGCATACTGCAAGCTGTAAATGACAGGCCGTAAAAACAGCAAGTGCACAGACAGGCCCAGAAATTAAAGGCAGGCCTCACGTGTAATAATTAATCCTATCTGACGGAACAAAATGAGGTTACCCAATAATGCTTCCGTGGGCCAATCGGATACACCCACAGCACTTTGCGTATAAATGCCTTAACTGATGACTCTGCATATCATTAAAAAGCAAATTAGAATGTGAAATAAAGTAGTATGTGGATACGATTCAAATTTATATATTACATAATTGCAAGAGGGAAACTGTATTTTTGCGATTAAAGATATTAAATAAAGCCAAAGGCATTTCAACATATCCTGGCAACCAGAGAATTGTTATAAATCTGATTATCTTGAAAAAAAATCTTTTGAAAAAGGCTAAAATGTCATAGCAGCATGGCACATGAAAAACGGCAGGTCTTAAAAATAATTTAGCAAGAAAAACGGGAAATATTCAGCAACGGGACAAGGAAACTAAAATGCGTGTTCAAAAACACAGAACTCAAATCGTTACACTCAGCTGTGCGTATTTTGGGCTGTCTGCAGTGCAAAGAAGCAATGTTTGGCATATTAAATTAGAGGTCTGGATAAATATTAAGTATAAAATGTTTGGAATATCATTGGCAAAATAGAAAATTGGCAATAATATAGAAATAAAAGTGCATGCTTTACGTATGACAAGAGAAGCTTTCTGAAAAATGTAAAAAATATTTTAAAAGATAGTATGATGATAATATTACTCATCATAAACGGACTGTGTTTGAGTGTATCTGGATTGGGAGGGGGGGGGGGGGCTCGGGGACTGTGCTGGTTTCCCTGTGGGGGGGTTGGATGCCTGGCCTACACCCCTCCACCACTCCGGTCCACGGTCACAGGTCCTCTCTCCTCCAAGCTCTCCTCCACGGTCTTCATCAGGACAGCCAGCCGGCTATCTGACACTGTGCCCTTCTTTACAGCGCTCATCAGCTGTAACGAGACAGGGGTGAGGGGTTACCTAGTGGCACGTCTACAGGCCAGTCTGGTGCTTAGCACCTACATCATGTCATCATTTTTTTGCAGGAATGTTCATTCACTTCATTTCCATTCATCGGCAGGCTTGTTCAATATGAGGCAGGCAAAACAAGCAGGCAGTTCATAGTGGATGATCAGGGAGACCGGAGAGGAGGACACGAGAGACAGGTGAGTAGGACCCAGGAGACAGACAAACAGGACCAGGGAGACCGGAGAGGAGGACTCGAGACACAGGCGAGTAGGACCAAGGAGACTGGAGAGGAGGATCCGAGATACAGGCGAGTAGGATCCGAGAGACAGGTGAGTAGGACCTGAGAGACAGGTGAGTAAGACCCGAGAGACAGGTCATTAGGACCTGAGAGACAGGCGAGTAGGACCAGGGAGACTGGAGAGGAGGATCCGAGAGACAGGCGAGTAGGATCCGAGAGACAGGTGAGTAGGATCCGAGAGACAGGCGAGTAGGACCCGAGACATAGGTGAGTAGGACCCGGGAGGAAGACGAGCAGGACCAGGGAGACCGGAGAGGAGGACACGAGAGACAGGTGAGTAGGACCCAGGAGACAGACGAACAGGACCAGGGAGACCGGAGAGGAGGACCCGAGACACAGGCGAGTAGGACCTGATAGACAGGCGAGTAGGACCAAGGAGACTGGAGAGGAGGATCCGAGAGACAGGCGAGTAGGATCCGAGAGACAGGCGAGTAGGACCTGAGAGACAGGTGAGTAAGACCCGAGAGACAGGTCAGTAGGACCTGAGAGACAGGCGAGTAGGACCAGGGAGACTGGAGAGGAGGATCCGAGAGACAGGCGAGTAGGATCCGAGAGACAGGCGAGTAGGATCCGAGAGACAGGCGAGTAGGACCTGATAGACAGGCGAGTAGGACCAGGGAGACAGGCGAGCTTCATGGTTTCATGGCCACATGCGGTTACTAAATGGACGATTTTAAGGAAAAGGTCAACAGTTTCTGCAGTTGAAGGGAAAGTATTCTTATGAGCTCATACTATAAAAGGAGATATTTCTGTTCTCTACATCAGCTTAATATTCAAGTATACTTAGTTACTCAGGTCACACCTTTAAGCAAAACTACCCACACGTCTCACCACTGTATCCAGCTGGGCATTTTCAGGACAGCAAGGGTATTAGTGCGAAACCACCAGCCACCAGCTGGGGTCTCCGGCACCTCTTCTGGTGCGTAGTGGGGTGGGGCGGAAAAAAACCTATGGCTCAGTGTGTTGAGATTTCCAGCTGTGGTGCAGTGTGTGTGTGTGTGTGTGTGTGGGTTTGTGTGTGCATATACAGAAGCATACATGAAACCGAAGGCTCATTATCATTTTGAAATGCGCCACAGTCAGGCCAAACTCCGTGTGACTCAGCTCTATGCCGTTTCTTTAAAAGGCCAGCAGGAGAGGAATGAGTTCTCCTCTTCCATTAAACTCTGTTATCGACCCGATCGCTGATATCTCAGCCGCATTCAGAGGGGCGGGGCCTGTAAAACCCCTCCCCCCCCAGCCCGGCGTGGGCTAATTTACCGTGAGAAGGCTGCTCCCAACGCGGGCAAATTTCTCACTCATTAAAAACGGATCTACACTCAGACATCTAATTGGTTTCCTCTTCTGGAACCTGAACGTCAGGGAAAGAATGTTCCGGAATGTGTAACATGGGGGCGCCCGACCGCCGTTAAGCTTTCACACTTGCGGTGCGCTTAGCAAGCTGTTCTAACTAGACCTGGCACTCATTACCTGGAGGACGGAGGAAAAGAAAATTGTTTGAAAAAGTAGAAAAACGTCATTTTCCCTTCGCGGGTGATAATGAAAAATGAAAAAAGCTTACTTCTAGAAATACTTTTAGCCAGCCTGCTAAGAATAGGTTGCCTTTGTTGATTTGTACAGGGTAGGTTTGACCACCAGTGGCTGTAACGTCACATGTCACAAAGTGAAATGGTGTGTCGTTGTCAATTATACCAATAATCGATTAATCGAGTTTAATCGAGTTTAATCGAGTTTAATCGCGTAATGGTGTCAGCTCTGCTCTGTACCTGTCTGTGGCCCTCCCCACCAGCTTCTATAACGTTATCATCTCTTTGGACCAAAGGCCTTTTCATACTTCTCTAGATGCTTCCATGCGGATGTGCCCCCACAAACGTTTATGACGCAAATGATGTGAATGATTCTCTGCGCGCGAAAGCCGGCAGCATTTTTGTGTCTGTGCCGCCACCGGCTGCACTGGTCCTCACGCACTGCGCTTGTTTGTCACGGCCACAAAAACACAAACGTGGACGTGTATGAAGAGCATCCATGCATTAAAGTTTGGTGTTCTGGGCATTTGTATGACCTGGCTTGTTTAAGTCATAAAGATTCAAAAATTTAAATCCAAAGTAAAATTTGACATCCACTAAGTAATTTATAAAGTAAAGCAGGAATTGCACCTGATTCAGACTCATTTGCTGTACTTTTGGGAGTATCTGTTCTTATGTAACAGGTGGTTCAAACTGTGTAACTGTTTCAAACAAATACACTTCACAATGTGTGATAACTGTTTAAGATATTTTGGTTTCACACATTTATAATTTAGATACCTGGTTTCCTGCTGTTTAAAGAGTAAATACACTATATGGACAAAAGTATTGGGACACACCTCTCAGTCACTGAATCCAAGTGTTACATTCAGACCCATTGCCACAGGTGTATAAAATCAAGCACCCAGCCATGCAGTCAGGTTTACAAACATTTGTGAAGGAAAGGGCTGTTCTGAAGAGCTCAGTGAACTCAAGCAGGGTGCTGTCATAGGATGCCACCTTTGCAATAAGTCAGTTTGTGAAATTTCTTCCGTGCTAGATATTCCAGTCAACTGTAAGTGGTGTTATTGAAAAGTGGAAGCATTTAGGAACAACAGAAACTCCACTTACATAACACAGCTGGGTCACCGAGTACTGAGGCACATAGCGAGTGAAAGTCGCCAACACTCTGTCGACTCAATAACTGAGCTCCAAACTTCCTCTGGCATTAACCTCAGCACAAAAACTCTGTCCTGGGAGCTTCATGGAATGGGCTTCCATGGCTGAGCAGCTGCATGCAGGCCTCACATCACCAAGTACAATACGAAGCGTTAGATGCAGTGGTGTAAAGCACACTGCCACTGGACTATGGAGCAGTGGATACATGTTCTATGGAGTGACCAATTACGTTTCTCTGTCTGCCAGTCTGAGGAACGAATCTGGGTTTAGCAGATGCCAGGAGGACATTACCTGTCTGACTGCATTATGCCAACGGTAAAGTTTGGTGGATAATGGTATGGGGGTGTTTTTCTGGGGTTGGGCAAGGCCCCTTAGTGCCAGTGAAGGGAACTCTTAATGCTTCAACATACCAAGACATTTTGGACAATTGTAAAGCCCTGACCTCAACTCAATCAGTCACCTTCTTCTGGTTAAATGGGCAAAAATTCCCACAGACACACTCCAAAATCTTGTGGAAAGCCTCCCCAGAAGAGTGGCAGCTGTTATAGCTGCAAAGGGGGGCCCAATTCCATACTGATGCCTGTGGATTTAGGATGGGATGTCATAAAAGTTCCTGTGGGTTTAATGGCCTGGTGTCCCAATACTTTTGTCCATGTCGTGTGTTTCAGACATAGAGATGACATGTTTCAATTTATTCCACAAGAATAACAGATTGTATAACTGTCTCAAACAAAGTCTAATGCTGTTTTGTCAACAAATGTAATCGTTCAGAAATCCTCTTTGTATTGGTGTTTCTTGCCATGGCACTGTCCCTTGACATGTCAGGAAAAAAAGTCATTAAATTGTGTCGTGCACTCAATGCAACACGGCACAGAGGCGCAGTGATTAGCACTGTTGCCTCACACCATTGGGACAAGGGTTTGAGTCTCTGCTATGGCTGCATGTGTGTGGGGTTTACATGCTCTCCCCGTGTCATCGTGGGGTTTCCTCCAGTCACCCTGGATTCCTCCCATGGTCCAAAAACATGCTGAAGTTAACTGGAGTTACCAAAATGCCCAAATATGTGCATGTGTGAGTGACAGGTGTGAGTGTGCCCTGTGATTGGTTGCTGCCCCATTCTGGGTTGTTCCTTGCCTTGTGCCCATAGCCCCAGTGGCCCTGAATAGGACAAGCGATTACAGAAAATGGATGGATGCAGTTAATGCAACACGTGTGGCTGTACTTGAATGCAGCCTCTGGTAGATTTCCTCAGTCTAAGTCGCTGCTGTAGCCTGTTGTGAAGTGCCTGATGTTAAAATGCTTAAAGTGATAGCCGGACTCATCCTAGTTCCCTGTCCTTAAAAGTGATCTGCTACCTTGCATTCATCCGCATCTGTTGGTGTGGCCACATGGAACATAATATCATGGGAAGGTCACACACACAACCAAACAGTAAAACCTCATACCTGCAGGAATTCATTCAGTTCAACCTGCCCGTTTTTGTTGAGGTCGACTTCGTTAAGAATTTCGTGCAGCATGTTCTCGTCAATCTGGATGCTGATGCTCTGGGGAGAGGAAGTGAGGTACTGTTACGCACAGACTTCTGGGAAATGCAGTCAGAGACTATACTGTTTCTAAAGGACACAAACCACGCTGGTTTGAAACGTGCACACAAGCTGGCACATATAAGAGCGCATTCATCTGACATTGAGAAGCTTGACCACAGGGCCTAGGTGATTTGGACACTTTTGGTTCTCTTTTTTATGTGTTTTATTTAGATATCAAACCACATAATGAGGTCATTGTCATCATGGTTTTATCTATTTGAGATCAGAGCTCCCCAGACGAGCCCCATAGCAAACCTCCAGCTCAATTAAAGCTGACTGACCAACACGCGGGACCCCAGGATGAGTCTGGCCCAGCGCAGGGAACGGATGGCGCAAGATGGAATCATCAGCCTGAAGTGAGCTTGGTTGTGTTAATAGCCCAGCGCTCGTGTTGTCTGGCTTCCTACACCGGGGAGCGGGATAATCCCACGCACCCCCGCCACCGAAGGGCTCGCTGGCCCTTAAGCTCATCTGTTTGTGCGCATTATCACCAAGTAATCCCAACCCCCTCCGGGACCCTCGGCGGAGAGGGAGAAACCCGCTGTCATGGTTACTGTGCTCCGCCGTCCTCGGATGCCAGGCTGCTATGAGAAGGTGAGATGGAGAGGACTCTCAAGGAGCTCCTCTAGTAACCATCCTCCAGTAAGCATCCAGAAGCTTCCTCAGTAAAAAACAGAGACCAAGGGGAAAAAAACTCACCTCCAGGACCTGCTGGACATCCACAGTGGTGATGAACCCCTTATTTCCTTTGTCAAACTTGTGGAACCTTTTCTTGTACCTGCAGATCATGAAGGAAGTTTGATATTATCAATGAAGTCGAGTTAACATGACCAGAGGACCATCTCAACCCTCCGAGCTCCACTCACCGTTCAACCTCTTCGGGTGTGAGGCTGATCTCGGACGTGTTGGTCAGCTGCTCCCACCGAGCCTTATAGCCCATCTCTTGGTACAGGAATTCTCTGGCAGCTTCCAGCTCTTTCTAAGGAGGGGTGGGTTTAGAGTCCAGAAACGCAACAATATGCAGGGTGAAAAAAACTGATCATTGATTGGATTAACACCTTCAAGGGCTATGATTATTGGCTTCATATCTCAAGCTATTCTAAATTGAATTCCTGTAATTACACTCAGTTGTTCATATAAACCTGTTATGTTACTTTTTATTAATGTACACCATGTACTTCATATTAATATATTTAAATCTAAACGTGAAACTACTTTAGTAAGTGAGCAGTACATTAGTATTCAGGTCAGATATTTCTCTAAGGTTCAACAGAAGGACCCATCCTGGGAGTCAGGACATGCTGGGATGTACACCCATGCTTACAAAGAGATCTGTGCTTGGGGAAGGTTTGATTACCCCCAAGCGATAAGCCCACCAGGAGAATTGGGGCAAGGCGGAGACCCATCCAGAGCCCGACTTATGGGAATCAGAAGCCGATGCGGCGGCTTCAGGCAGCTACGTCGCTATTTATAGAGGGGAATTTGCCAGACAGGAAGTCCACCATAGACAGAAAGGTAAGAATAGGCTGCCCCCACCGCATGGATTCTCAGAGCCGCGGGCCTTTTGTTCCAAGCACAATACAGCGGACGTGTAAACTGCCCTCTTAAAGCAACAATTCATTTAAAAGTCTATCCAACAGTTAGGCTCATAACGTCTAGTAGCCTCTTCCCCTGTTTCCTAGATAGCGAGCTTGTTCCAGTCAGTGTGGGGTCACTCAGCGCTCTGTACCATCTTACAGGGATCCCATCTCGAGGTCTGCCACTAAACGTTTGTACATCGGTGACCTCGTTAAAAACATGGTGTATGGTTACTCCGGTCGGCGAGCCAGCGGTACCTGCTTCTTCTGCTCATTCCAGCCAAGCTGCTTCCCCATGATGTCCACGATGCGGGGCAGGGCCTGCTCGGCCGCCTGCACGTTCAGGAAGCCCAGACGCGTGCGGCGGGCGATGACGTCGATGGCCGTGCAGGCGTACTGCTGCACCGCGTAGTGGACCTGGGCGGCCGGAAGGTGTCACGGACTTTAATCTTCACTGTTAACACCGCGGGGGATAAGCGTGGCTCGCGGTGTTTGCGGAAGCGTGCTGCGGCGGACGCCTACCTCGCTCTCGATGTAGGGGAACTCCGAAACAAGCCGCTTGCCCACTATGGGCCACCTCTGCCCGGTGACCCGGGCAATTTTCGCCACCTCGAAGGCCTTTCCTCCGTATGTTGAGGCGAGGTGCTTGGCAACCTGGAATTGGAGAGTATGTGCCGCTGAAAGCAGAGCCTGGGTGCGTGGGTGGGTTGGGGGGGGTCCTTAAGCATGCCGTCTGCCAGGCCGAATCGATAGGCTGATGCCACGGCTGCAATGCGCCGCGTGACTGAACTTAACGAAGAGTAACCAACTTCACTTCCAATAGCTGTGCTACTTTTTCTTGCTAAAGGTCAAGTGCTGTCAAAGATATCAGCATATTGACCTTTTTAAACAATCCGGAAACATCCGGATCATAGCTGAGGCTCCCTTTATGGCTCTTGTTCAGCGTGGGGTTAAAAGTCTCTCACGGAGTTGGTGCTGTCAGCATCCCCATCTCCTGCTCACTGTTCCCTATTTACCACTACGTGGCCCATTCGCCATCCCGGAGAGCTGAGTGTCATCGAGGATTGAAAGTACTGATCCAATTAAGAGGTTGTTTTTTTGCACTGAAACAACTTGGCAAATTCATGCCATTGATGGCTGGGCCTGGGGGGCGGGGGGTGGGAACGCATGAGAAAGTATCAGATATAAAAGTCTTAATTCCCAGCTAAATTCTCTGACTGCCCCCTCAACACAAGTCAGCCTAGTGTCGGGTCCAGTGGAGTTGCAAGTGTATCAAAGCCTATGTAAGGGACCTGGGGGAGGATCCATTGGATCTAAGGGACCAGGAAGAGGATCCATTGGATCTAAGGGACCTGGGAGAGGATCCATTGGATCTAAGGGACCTGGGAGAGGATCCATTGGATCTAATTTAGAATTTGGGTCATAGGGTTCTTGCTTGGACTGAACTACCAATTTTTGAACCATATGGTTTGGCTGTAAGGCTAAATTGGACTCACCTCCACCTCCAGTCCGTAGTCCTGGACCAGTCGGATGTACAGGGTGGGGCTCCAGTCTTTCCCGCCCTCCAGCAAAAGGCCCACGGTTCTGCACGGCCCAGCCTGCAGGTTGTGGGCCTTGATTGCCGCATCCAGCGTTTCCTCAGCCATAGAGCGGTACGTCGTCCATTTTCCGCCTCGGGGGGGCAAACAGGCTTGTTACGCTCCCTGACTGTGTACATTGCAGGAATGCAGCTACAGTATATCACTATTTAATTTCCTTCCATACCAACATTTACATTGATTACTTGATGACAAAACAGCTGTTGCATTTGCTATGTTTGCCGTTTTTGTTCCTATTTCTGCCGTTTTTGTTCCTATTTTTTCAGATGCAAGACATTTGAATTTCTTAGCATTGAAAATACTAAAGTGCCTTCCCTACCTGCTATAGTGACCAGCCCACTGTCGCTGATGTTCACGATGTGGTTGCGACAGATGGACTGAGTGTCCTTAGAGTTGGGGTCTGTTACCAGTGGACGGATACCGCTCCAGGCAGCCAGAACATCCCCTCGTCTCACTGGGTGAGTGTGAAACAGGACAGAACCATATTAGGTGGGGGGTGGGGCTGGGGTGGAGTCAGGGCGGGGCCATGTAGCCCAGTAGCAACTTCCCATTGGCTGTGAGTTATTGACTGATTCTGTAAACCAGCGGTGGGCAATCTTATCCAGAAAGGGCCGTTGTGTATACGGCTTTTTGCTGCAACTCCCTAATTAGATTACTAATTAGAGGACTGATTGGCTGAAGAGTCCTCAGACCTGGGTTTGAAAAGCTGACCAAAAGGTTATCCAAAAGCCTGCATACACACTGGCCCTTAGTGGATAAGATTGCCCATCCCTGGTCTAACACAATATCAGCTGAGCACTGGCTGAGCCTGGGCAGTCCTGACGTGTAGAACGGCCAAAGCTGATTTATATTGTTTTTAAGTTAATGGCAACACAGAAATCTTAGAAGTACCCTCTCTGAGAATTTGTGGTTTGAAAAAAAAATTAAGTGGCTTTTAAAAAATGCATTAGCATAAAGGTAATTTCACTGAGCAGGGGGGCATGTGCAGTGCACACTGGCGGAGACAGCACACTGCAGCTCCATGCAGACACATGCAGCAGACGGGCTGCTTACCTTCCACGTCAGGGCTCAGGTAGCTGCGGATCTCCCTCAGGATGAAGTTGATGTCCTCCTCCACTGGGACAGGGTGGGCTGTGACCTCGGTGGGTGTGTCTGTCGTCCCAGCGATCGTCACCTTCTCCCAGGGCAGGAAGAAGATGACTCGGCCGTCGCTGGTGGCTGGGTCTAGGAGCCCCATGCTCTCTGGGCTGGAAGCACAATGGGTGAGATTATTCACTCCCTCGTCTGCAGGAGAGCTCGACTGGGCTGACCAAGGGCCGTCAAGCTCCATTCTGAGTCTAAGTGACTGACTCCGCAGCACTAATTTACTTAGGTTACATGATGCAAAATTGTTACTCAATGCCTTGCAGATCCTTCGGGTTGGTGGGTGGTTACCAATAATAGCCTGGGATGACGATGTGCACTCCCGCACTGGGCTGACAGATGTTGTGGGTGCTCTGGTCATCCATCTTCCGTAGTGAGTCGGTGAATGGCCCCGTGGCGTTGACGACACACTTTGCTCGCACGTCAAACTCCTGCCCTGGGTGTGAAATGCATGGAGGAAATGGTCACATGACCGCAGACAGACCACAAAATGGTGCACAAAATACAAAAAAATAAGCAAATAAAAGCTACAGTGCCGCATTTTAGTCACGTAGGCAAATAAGAATCGATGCATGCAAATTACAAAAAGCAGTCCCTGACGTGTGCGAACTGAACTGAACAATGACATTATACCTGTAGTTCTTTCTGGAAAGCTACACTGAATTGACTAGTAACTGTTAAGTAGGTTAGAACTACTATTCCCAGCATGCATCACACTGGTAAACGACCCAGTACTCAGCATTCTAAACTAAGTAATTGGTACTCATGCTCAACAAAACAACTACCACGGCAACAGACACACTGCATGATGCTTCCCTGAACACTCAAATGGCTGAAGTCGCTCAGTTAATGGCAGCAGCTGGTGAAAAATGAAATCAATTTAAATCTGGGCGATATCTTAAAAAATTATATATGATATTTTAATTTAAAAGTATTGAGATAAACAATAATACATCGTCCCCCCACCAAAACACACTCAACCAAATGAGCACGCAGGGTAAACAGCCACTTTAGATCAACAGTCTCTACATTAATTTAGGCAATTCTAGGAAAATCATGGAAAATAGGAAAGTAGGAAAATACATGAAAAATTATGTATTTTTGTGGATCAATAAGGGGCGCAGCATTTTATTTTTCAATAGGGGGCAGTGTGCACACCACATCAGACAAGCTTTTGAAAGTAACTAATAGCCTAGCCTGTTTCTTCTATAAATTGCCAATGGTTCTTTATTTTTTTATCTTACGATTTTGACTTTAGCCCATAAATGAAAGAAGCTGAAAAGAAGGAAATTGTAATAGTAGCTAGGCTAGCAAGTCCGCTACCAGCGTCTTTATCTCGTAAGGGAATTAACAATGGTGAGCTCTTGCTGTGCTCGACCATGCACATACAGTGGGCAGCTTGAAATTATCACCAGGAAGTCGCACTTGATTGGCCGACTGCAAGACAAACGTTGGCAATGTGACAAGGTTTAACTTCCCAACTTCGAAGAACGGCAGACGTACTATTACTGCAATGGGCGATGCTTGCGAAAGGCTGCGCTTTAATAGGCACTGTGCAGCAAAGTGTAGAGTGAGAGTGAGAGAGAGAGAGAGAGAGTGTGTGTGTGTGTGTGTGTGTGTGTGTGTGTGTGTGTGTGTGTGTGTTTTCAGTCATAGCCGCCTCTCTGCTCGTAGTGTTTGTGAGCATGTTTAGCAGAGAGGGAACCTTTCCGGTCTTAAAATGAAGTGGCTGCTTAGTGCCTTATTTTGAATACAGTTATGAAACTGAATTATCAGATTTATGAATTTAATAAAACTGTTTGTTAGTTAATGCCGTAAGTGATAGGACCTTTCTTGAACTTCATGGAATAGTGTGTTACTGAATTTAGTTAAGTTGTGTGTGTTGTATAGGCCTGGACGATATGGCAAAAATTTATATCACGATATATTTCCTAATTTTGGTCGATACGATATAATTCCGATATCGATATGGACAATATTAAAAAGCCTCAGGAAAAAACTGCCGAGGACACGCACAATGGATGTCTGCAAACTGAATTTGCAAAGTCTATAATACCTCCAGGCTCCTCCTATTAAAATTATATAATTTTTTTTTTAAATAAAAACAGTACAAAAAAAAAAGGTTCACTTTTTATTTGTATTTAGCCTTTACAAACAAGAAATGTGAAATAAACTATCAAATAAATAAAACTCTCAGACTCAGCTTATTAACAATAATATATTTCCATTTAAACTAGAACAGGCTGATTATTCATATACAGTCGAATCCGGTTATGTCGCCGGCCTAGGGGGTTGCCAAAAAGCGTCGAGATAACCGATGATCGAGATAACCGAAAACCAATATGGCAGCAATATATTAGCATGTGCTTGAAATGTATTTATGTGCGTTAATAACTGAGAATGTACATGCACGGGTTTTTGGCATTGCCGCGATTTGTTTGACGCGATTGGCATGCTATAAATATGTACATACATCGGGGCCGGTTCTAGACATGCATATATGAGGGGGCAGACAGAAATGTGAAGGGGGCACATGGTGGCGACAAAGGCGGGAAAGGGGTGGGGTGGTGCTCTGGATAACTGTTTTTGTCATGTAATTGGATTGCACTTTGTCAGGCCTCTGCCCTAAGACCTGTCCAACTTGGGTGTCCCACCTGAAGGCTAAGCTTCTGCTGGTGTAGCTCTTAGGGTCACTGAGGCACGCAAAGCCCCTGACCACAGTAAGGTGGCAATCCCTCAGGGGGAAAACTGAAAAGTAAAACAAAAAATAAAATAAAATATTCCTCATCAGATTAAAAACAAGACATTTACCTTAATTGGATGGCCTACATCAAACATATTTGAACCCAACAAAACACTTTTCACTATTGCCAATATTACCAAAACTAAAAAGGGTAGGCTAAGTTATGAAAAAGAAAAAATCAATTCACCGAGTCTTGAAATATAAAACTGAAAAATAGGATCGGTCAGGGTTCATTTCACTACATGTTGTACTTGTTATAACTATGTATGTGACGAATAAAGAATCTTGAAATCACAACGAACAAGTCGCTCAATGAGAATGAATGACGTAACCGACTGGCTAAGCTGCTTCTATCGCCAAGGTGGTTCAAATGGTACGATCCACACTAGGGGTGTCTAAAATCGTTTTACATAAAATTTTCCTACAAGGTGAGGTTCTTTCTTAAAAAAAAAAAAACGACAAGAAAAATGTTAATACCCCCCCCCCAAACTGCTATTTTTGTCTATTTGGGGGGGGTCTTGATCGGGGGGTACTGGGGGGTACAGTACCCCCCGATCAAGACCCCCCCAAATAGACAAAAATAATTCGAACCATGATCTCACTAGTCACTATGATTTTGACGAGAGAGATTGCTGTTTCCTCCAAACCTTCCGCAATCACGCAGCTCATTTCGCTTTGCCCTGCCTACTGAGAAACTGGCTCATTTGCATACTAACAGTGATTGGGTGTTTAGCTGGGGGGAGGGTGAGTGGGGGATCTGCCGAGTGCTGCGTGAGCCCGCGCACAAACAGAACGCGGAGGGAAAGAGCGAACAAGAAGTGAAACTTATCATCTCGTTTGTGCCTTTTTCAGTGGATTTTTCAGCTACTGTAGTAAATCTTGTCCATATTCAGTTTGTGGGTAATTATTATTTTCTTCCTCAACTTCTAAAAGTTTGATTTAAGGGGGCAGGACGTTTGCTTAAGGGGGCGTTGCCCCAGCGTAGAGCCCGACATACATGTTGGCTAACAAAAGGCATACCACCAACTAACAGCAGAGATTTACCAGTATACAATAAAAACCACCGTCGTTTCTTGATACAAACCTTTAATTATATTCTCCAACATTGAAAACACAAAGATCGCTCACAAAATCACAAAAAACCTGCGGGGTGTACTGTAGTTCGTTTTCACAAAAAGCTAACCAGTGTCAAAATTAAATTCACGAGTCATTTCCCTCTGACGCAGCTCTGAAAAGTATCATACACGTGGTTACTATGGTTTCTTTACAAAGTCTAAAATGCTTTGTTGCTTTTGCTTTTAACAGTCTGCTTGAAAACAAATGCTTCAATATTATTTATGCTGTCTAAAAAAGTTTTACCTGGATCACGTTTCACAGCTGCGTTGTTCAGCAAATTACCATGCGAATGCGATTTGAATACGCGCTGTTTAGCACTTGTGATACATTTTTAAAAGCCGGTGAATATATATAATATTCAAATGTATATCGAAATATCGGAAATGTGTTTAAAAATCGTATCACCGTTATCGAAAAAAATTATATCGCGATATATATTGATATCGAATTATTGTCCAGCCCTAGTGTTGTACGAAAATTTTTTATGTGCTTCAAATTTTTTTCAATTAATTCTTGAAGAAATGGCTAGTAGAGAGCCCTGGGCCGCATCCGTCAAAATGCTTTCCCAGGTCCGTTTGTCAAAATGCTGGAAATCAACCATTAGCAGGTCACAGCACTTCAAGGTCCATGTTAAAGCCATGGGGTGGAGCTGAGGTGGAGCCAGGGGCAGAGCCAGGACTACAGGGAGGAACCAAGGTGGGGAGATACTGGGGGTGGAGCCAGAACTACATGGAGGAACCAAGGTGGGGAGATACTGGGGGTGGAGCCAGGACTACAGGGAGGAACCAAGGTGGGGAGATACTGGGGGTGGAGCCAGGACTACAGGGAGGAACCAAGGTGGGGAGATACTGGGGGTGGAGCCAGGACTACAGGGAGGAACCAAGGCGGGGAGATACTGGGGGTGGAGCCAGGACTACAGGGAGGAACCAAGGCGGGGAGATACTGGGGGTGGAGCCAGGACTACAGGGAGGAGCCAAGGCAGGGAGATACTGGGGGTGGAGCCAGGACTACAGGGAGGAGCCAAGGCAGGGAGATACTGGGGGTGGAGCCAGGACTACAGGGAGGAGCCAAGGCAGGGAGATACTGGGGGTGGAGCCAGGACTACAGGGAGGAGCCAAGGCAGGGAGGGGCCAATCTAGAGTCAGGCTACCTGTGAGTACGTCCCTGCAGCGCGCCCCACACACCCTCCGCGTCCCCGTCTGGCTGTCCACCCTCTTCAGCAGATGCACCACCTCCGTGTAGTTGGCTGTGACGGCGCCGTGTCTGGCAGCGGTGAGTGCGATGGCCAGGTTCATCCGAGAGTCATTGTGCTGCCCTAAAGCGAGAGAGAGCAGGTGGGAGTTAACATGCTCCCAGGTGCCATGGGCAACCGGGGGGGCCTGGATGCACAGGGAAAAGGGCCGGGTCACGGAGGTGGGGGGGTCCAGTCATAATGTTACATGGGAATCATCCGATCAACAGGCTTCAATTTTTTGGAAGTTGGAGCGGAAATATTTCGAAGGATTTAGAAAAAAAGTGTAAAACTCTCCTTTTGCACGTTAGGTAAGCTGTTCTCTTTCAATTTAGGATATTGCTGGCTGGAGAGTGTCCTGAAAAGAAATGCCTTTCTGAACGCCATCTGGTTTCGGCAGCAAAATAAGTCTGTGCTCTTATTCGTGGTGGAAGGGGGTCTGAGTGCTGAATGAAAAACAGCCAGGGGCCCTATGGTTGGTCGGGCCCTACGGCTGGTGGGGCCCTCGATAATGCGATCGCGCGATCGGAGCCGTCTGCTGGCCTGAGGAGCTGAATTAAAGACCACTTTTTAAGGATTAATTATATATGGCGGTATAGGAATGGCCGGGCCGTGTTAGAGAGACCCAGGACCCAGAGAATCCAGGGGGGCCATTAAGGTCACACTGTGCACGAAGTACAGGGCTCTCAAGTGAATTTCATCCAATACGTAAGCCATTAGTAATTTGTAATTATTATCATAAAAATATATAGAAATCACATATAATAGATTTTTCATCTATTAGTCAATAACAATGACAGTTGAACATAACAAAGATATTACATACAGTCTTATCAGCACTATTGCACAGACCATCTAATTGTTCTTACTGATATCATCATCACTGTTGTAAAATCAGTACGCAGCAGCAGTCTCTAGAGGTCCTGGGGGGCAGGGTCTTTGGCAGTGACGTCCGTGCCCCCCCTCACACACACACACACACACACAACTGTAACAGGGGTGTGGTCAAAGAGAAAAGCCAAATGTGAATCGTGTCCCAACTTTACAGATGAAATCCTAATTATTTTGCCAGATGGACGCAGTACCGGCAGAAGATGTACAGTGCAGTTCTGTGTGCGACTGGTCTGCCAGCGCAGAATCAGGGACTTTTTCCACTATTAAATAATTAGGCATTTTAATTCTGTCATAAACAATACACACTGTCAGGGACTGGAAGTATAGGTTAATTGACTAATTAAAAATATTTTAGAAATATACTTCCTTCATTTCCCTAGTGACATTAGTTTTAGGCAGTAGACATTAAAACGTGGCTTAAATATACAAAAACAGACAGATTCTTAGTAGAGATGCATCAAAGTCATAACTAAAGTCACGGCTCGATGACTCTTCTGCATTTTGACCTTCTGCCTGACAGGTCAGAGTCTTGACGCCTAAACTCTCGCGCTGCTCGTCTTACCGTCATAGTAGACGATGGCCCCCACTAGCTTGTCCCGCTTCAGCATGGGGAAGAGCTCCAGAGCCCGGGACTTGCTGAGAACATAGCTGCTCTTCAGGCAATGGGCTCCAGCTACCAGGTCGTACATCTTTATCCCAGCCCAGTAGTATGGAATCTGCCACCACCTTATGCAACCACAGAGAACGACAAGCACTGTAATAGCAGCTTTAATCAATTCATGAGACAAACATGACTACTGCGTATTCTGACAGTTCAAGCCATTTCTTTTGTTCATAATGATCATCATTTCAACAGAGGCCTTTTTGTAATTCTACTGGACAAAGAGGGTAATTCTCACAAGCAGAGATGCCTGTTGGGTTTCTGTTGCATGCAGGGGGAATCTGCGCCTGTCTGCGCATGCAAGCTGTGTCCTCTGTGTGTGTGTGTGTGTGTGTGTGTGTGTCTGGATGGAGAACAAGCCTCCCACCGGAGGTCCCCACGTCCGCCCCTGCGGGTTCTCCTTTGGTACCGAACCACAGATTTAAATATCAGAAGAAAAAGCAGAAATGTCGTGGACAATTAAAAGAGACATCCCAGATGCCCGGCGGCTCGAGCGGAGCTCCGAGGTGGAGGTCGGGGGCACGGTGAGCAGGCAGCGAGGCTGGCGGTGCCCACAGCTTCAAACCTGCTCCTCCACTAGGGTGCTGGCCCAGGTCAAGAAGAACACGCCGAACATCTACATCTGGTTTGATTTTAAGGGTCGGCTTTGTCCGCCCTTTTGGTGTTTCTATGTTCTAACACAGGTGACAGATGATCCTGGACTTACGAGTAGACTGGGAGCATGATGGGTAGAGGAGCAGACAAGTGGGGAGCTATCTCCAGTAGGTTGGCACGTTCGTGGAGGGCCTCCTTCACCATCAGGTACTGGAAGACAAATGGGAAACATGATTGATGCCTGTTAAAAGTGAGGAGGTGTTTCATGGCTGGATTGCATCTTAGCAGCATCTGGAAAACCACTGCAATCAGTACCTCAGCCCTTAGGCCAGATCCCACCATGCTGGCACTTCTCTTGATAATTTCTTACATCCAAAGATGTTCACTGTACAGCTATATCTCTCCCTGACATTTGCACCAAGTATCTCAGCCCTAAATAATGACTATGGTGGAGTCAATCTTCAAATCATCCTTCATTAAAGGGTACAACCCACAGCCTACAGATGACATCTGTGCAAACTGCACTACATCAGCTACCCACCACACACACGACGGCAGGCAGGATTACCCCGAAAAGCTCATTTAGAGGCCACACAGATATTCAACAGGTTTTGTGGAATTTCAGAAATAACAGCTTGATACTGATTGGTCAAAAAAAATACCAACAGAGTTTGGTGACACAGAGACCCATAAAATGAAGCACTCTGCATTTTCAAATATTCTGTTACTTAGATGATAATTGTTGTGAGAGTGTAGTGATTCAACAGCAGCTTCTGTTATTCCTTTAATATTCTATAATTTGATTGCTTAGATGTTCGGTTATCAGGAGTTCTTTATTTATTGCCACAGTCATCATTTGATTCATGCCATGGTTACCACCTACTCCATGTCGGGGAGGGCACTTTCAGCTAGGACAGGATTTGTAAACTACTATTTCAATCAAAAGGACCTCGGGTATGTTTCCCAGAAGCTCCCAGAAGCAGCTATCATAGTTGGAACTTTTCAGTTGCATAGTCCAATTACATAAACTTAATTAGCAAATATACTTTCGGGAAATGCATCCAAGAATTCCACTTGAGGCAAGCACTGAGTTCTTGCTGTGTGTTGATTGGTCAGTCTCCAATAATCATGCACGTGGCACTAAAGCTAATGCGAAACAGCTAGATGAGTCTTTCAATCAAGGAAACAAACCAGCGAAGGCACAAGAAGAACTGAACTGTTTAGCCAAGTACAGGAGCGTGTTAAGTTTTAACGTAGTTTGTAAAACCTAAAGTCACTCAAAGTGTCGTCCCTGACATGAATTACATGGTAACCTTCCATACAGACACACGACAGTCTGGCTGAGTGCTGATTAGAGGAGGGACAGACTTAACAAAGTCTGATTCCCTCCCTCGGTGACAAAGCCAGTTTCCTCCACAGCTAGGGGCTGCTGGACACAATCAGCCAATAGTGTGGCCCAGGCCCACGCTGTGTTGGGGGCTTTAGGCCTCTCATTTGCTCAAAGAAGGCCTGCTAGCTGACCCAGCAACTCAAAGGCCTCCATAGAAAGTAATAGCTGTCCTCAAAGAGCAATTGTTTCCTTCTCCTAACCACTGAACTTCATTACCTGAAGAACTGATATTTCAAATTGTGCATCATTCTACGAACAGCAAATTCTGGAGCTATCTAACATAACAAGCTTGGCCCTCAAGAACTTCCAATTGTCTACTACCTGCAGCGTGATCCTATTGGTTAATCATGTCACATGTTCGCTTGTTCTGCCCCAAAAGCTCATACTTTACTGCGAAGCTGCTGACAATGCAGCCCAACGTTCTGCAAATACAGTAATTGGCCTCCCCTGCATCTCACCTTTAAGACCCAGACAGTGTCCACATAGCTGGAGGAAACAGGCCGTGAAAAACAGGGGGCTACAGTAATGAGATGCCCCAGGAACGGTGAAATATAACAGAAAATTGTGACATTTTAAGCTGCAGGTTGCAAAGAAAAGCCCATTTGGTTTCCTTAGCAATATGCAGACAAAAAGAAGGATGGACTTGATGCATGCGGCGTTAAACCGTAATTCTCCAGATTCATCTCCACACCCTGTCTTCTGACACGGAAGCCCCCCTCTACCTGCAAGTCACAGAACTTCCAACAACTTGTGAAAATCCTTGAGAAGCACTATGGGGAAAAAATCCCTGAGATACATCCTGAGGGTGTGTGTGTGTGTGTGTGTGTGGGTGGGTGGTAGTGACGGAGGCAAGACCTTCTTTGGAAGAAAAATGAGAGCAGGGAGAAAATAAAGCAATATGACCAGACGGAGCAGGAATTCCACGCATCAGTGTCAGCCACACAGGAAAAATGGTGCATTTACCTGTTCGTAATCGAGTTTCATGATGGCTTTCTGGAGGTACCTGACGCCCCCGTGGATAAGCTTGGTGCTGCGGCTGCTGGTCCCGGATGAGAAATCGCTGCGCTCCACCAGGGCCGTTTTAAGATCTGGGGGGGATGGGGGGGGGGGGCAATCAGGCCGACGGATCAGCAACAGGCTGATGTTTGGGGGCCTCACTGCACGCGGCAGCGATTGGCCCTATTATGGATCCCCGACTCCCATAACATCAGGCATAAAGGCATGAATAATGCATTGAGGGACCTCATGCTGTCTTTTAAGAAAAGAGTGATTATCTGCGCAACAAAAGACAAAACTCCAGCAAAGGCAATATCTCAAAAATATCGCAGTTCCCAAGCAGTTCCCCTGTTCTAGACTTTCCCAGACTCATATGAAACAGACACACAGGAAGCTTATGATTTACATTATATATGCAAGACTTGGGAACAAATATGTTATAAGAAAACATTATAAGTGTATGAAACTACAGAGCAGTTCTGAAGTATTTTTCCCACAAAAAAAAACAAATCAAACTCAAAACAAGACAAATAACATGGAAATAGACCTTCCAAAGCAGAACTTCTGTGCCAGTTTTATAGGATGTATTAATTTCATGTCATTTAATGCCACAAAATATGGCAAACAGGACAGAACATAGTGTCAGAAGTGGCCAGGTAATTTTCCTTGATAACCAGAATGTTTTGAGCCTGCACCAACTGTGTCGTACCCCAAGCAAAAAAACATCAAGACAAGCAAAAGGTACAGGCGGGGCAGTTAAGCAGAAATGAAGATGTACTGAGGACAAATGTTCTCTCGACAAAACCATAGACCAGGTACAGGCCAAGGAGAACAAGCCAAGCTCAAGGTCAAAGGCGTGTCGGGTAGAGTAACCGAGGAGCTCAGCCAACGCCGGCGGCAAGCTTACTCCGCGTGACAGCGTCCAAGGCGCAGCCCGAGCCGGTGGCCCCTCCCCCGACGACAAGGACGTCGAACTCCTCGGTGTTCTGCAGCGCTGCCAGCTGAGCCGCGCGGGACGGCAGCTCATCCAGGGAGGGCAGGTCTACCTGCTCCGCAGCCTGAACGCGTGCCAGTCGATCCTGGGCCATTAGAGTAGACAAGACCGCCCCCGAGGTCATTAACATACGACTCCAAGGGACGAAAAAAAAAATGTCATTCCAGAACTCTCCATATTTCGCTGGACAGATAAAAAAAAAAACAAAATCATGCATTATCTGTGGGGTAATAAAATGACCCAACCACCCAAATAAACACAAATATAAATTACATGCTAATTCATTATACACCCATCATGCAGTGCTTTTCATGCTGCATGCTTGTTTATCCAGAATGATCATCTGCACAGTTACGCCGCATAATGACTGTGTCAAACTGACACACACAGCTTTAATTCACACCTACAGAGCAAGACGCGGTGCTATTGTGCAACCCGGGAAATACCGCCGCATATCAGATAAATACCGTAAATGAACGAAACAGACTGTTGGATTTTGCTTTTTAACAAAATGAAAATAAACACGGGATGAGGGACACTGATCTTAAGAGCCACCCCATAAAAAATGACCGGCAATAGCCCTTACAACCCTGTACATCAATTAACAAATTGCTTAAGAAAATAAGTGCATAAACTGGCATGACAGGTAAATGAAGGATGAGTCTGTTACAGCCCAGATACAAAGGGAGGATTCTATGCCAATTAGAGGACATGGGAGAAACCTGTTAAAATGTCAACAATAATGAAATCATCTAGTATTTAACATTCAGTCTGAATGATCCCCCCACCACCCGCCCCCCGCATCTTCTCCAAGCTGGTACTCCATTAGACTTGCAAATTTATGAATGGAACCTATTAGCAATTTAGACTGTAGTCGCAAACAAGATTTAATAATTAGTGTCTGTTTCTAAGGATGTGCAAATTTAAACTGCGGGCAACTGGGACCAAGGCCGGCCTGGTAATCAGGTTAACAAGAATGTAAGACTGTTACGGCCAATGTCAGGCATCCGGTAAGGCATTCCCCGTGTGTCCGACGTGCTGTGACAGACGAACAGACATGCAGCTGATATTGCAATGTTAGCGATGCCGGCGATCCTGCAAAGTTAAACGCTTATGTGCTGCATGCATGGCTGCCATTAATTTACTGGAGACGCTGCTTACCAGCTTAAGCTTCGGCCAGATGATGCATTGATAAAATAATAAACAAAACAAACAGGAAGAGAAAGGAAAACAAAGACTGACATTAATACAAAGCCCCTTTTTCTTTCTGAAAGGTCAGCTCTGGACAGTGGGGTCTCAAGGTATGAGCGACGAAGCCCTATTAGCTGTAATTATACAACATGCACAAAACAGGATTTTCAAGCGAGACCAACTTTTTTATTATTTAGATCATTTTGAAATATAAAACAGGTTTAAGGAGAATTTTTATATTATTAGTCATTAGTGAAGTATTTTCACCATTGTGCTTCTTTGTATGCTAAAACAAATGATGTTTTTTTGTCTATACAGGATGGTCTATGTGCCCCCAGTTTTATCTGTATAATGCATGTCTTTAAAAGTGTTTGGGCATTTTTCGGTTTGTCCTTTTGGGCTGCCTTTCTGCTTAATTGAGTAGAAGATCAAACAAAATATCGCCATAGTAACCGTATTCCAACATGCTATTATACATCCATTCTGGGGGTTTCTTTCAAGTACTGATTCTAATGAAGCATTATTATTATTATTATTATTATTATTATTATTATAGAGAAAATGGCTTTCAATGGATCTGAATAAACTACAGAAATGGGAAATCTATTAATCTTCTGTGGTTTTCATTTGTGAAAGACTGCTCCTTATTAGTCCACTTGATCAGATCCATCTTGTTGACCCTAATGTTTAAAAAGAGAGTGAAAGAGAGAGAGAGAGAGAGAGAGGGAGACAGACAGATAGAGACATTCTAGCCTTACATTTTTAATGTTAATTTAAGGAGTTATGGGGAAAATTGTTTCCATGGCATGTAGAAATGCAATACAAGCATAAAGTTCAGCTTAAATGTTCAGCGTAAATTGATAATTAAACTGTGGCAATACACTCAGTGAATTAGGGAACTGTGAATTCCACACTAACTATCCGGTGCACGCATGTCTGGGTGTTTTTCAAGGGACTGTTTTTCTGTCAGGCAGACATGCACTGACAGCGTGAGATGCTTATTGAGGGGCCACTGACATGCCAGGAGGCTGAGACAAGACCCCTGTGATTGGCTGAGTGAACAGGAAGAGGCCAGCTGACGCACTCTTATTGGTGGATGCCCAGGCAGAACAGGCCCACCAACGTTTCGCACTTGACCTGACAAGTAGGTATCCTTAACCATTTTTCTAACAGCTGCCAAAACAATAAACTCATCAGACCGGCCGTTCTTCATCTTCTGACTGCGCCTAACGTAATGGCCATTTTCTTTGAGGACAGAGATAAACAAACTGGGTGCTTAATGGCCGCTGTGTTACTCTGAGGCTGCGTGCGGTTCTCATGGTGATTTCAGGTGCTTTCCTGGAGCTTACGGTACAAGGAGAGTGCTGAGAGTGGGATTTAAGAGCAGCTTATTTCTTATTTCACATAAACACAAAGATCTCCTGTGGCCTTTAGGCAGTATGGTTGTCATGCACAGAAAATTACAGGTGAAGGTAAAAACAACGTAATATTTTCCAGTCTAAGTGCATTCCAAAGTCATGACCAGATCAGGAGGGCACACACGGCAGGCACCCGGCCAGCAAGGTGCTCACATGCCAGGGTGTGTCGCAGGGGTAGGATTTAATGCAAAATGGCCGACTCTTTGGGAGGATCCACTGGGCGGAGAACCAGCTCAGCACAAATCTGCTCTCTTTGCCAGCACCAAATGTAGATGGGTGTTTGTTTTTTTTAATTACTTTTATCTATCTAACTCTCATGACTAGAGGAGGCAGGTAAATTCAGATGGTTGAGGGACAGTCGTACAGCCAATAACTCAACTCACAACACCATCATAGCTAGAAAAGCGAAAACTCGGGGCATCGCTTTTGTGAATCCAACCGAACGTTTGACTGTAACATGTATTCTCTATTGGACACAACTGGGTAGTCAAGCAGACAGGACAATATATATGAGCATAAACCTCACAATATAGCAGAAGCAGAAAAAACACTTATAAAAAAGATAATAAACTGCTGTAGTGCACGAGATGTGCAGTACGATACAGAGTATGTTCTTCTGTGGCATTACAGTGTTGGAATAGGAGTCGTATCTGTGACAGAAACAGCGTTGGGGGTGTGCGACAACACGCTGGGGTCTAAAAACACAGCAAAAACCTTAACCTTTTCTCTCCCCATCTGTCTTCACTGAACTCGCTGACACGTGCCCCGCGCTGCCCTCGCCGCGTAATAATTACACAGTGAAATTCCGCGATGGCGGACGCGCTGACATTTCAGCCGCTCACCTGCTTCCTCCTGTACTGTGACAGCTGTGACAAGCTGAAGGCGGCAGTCAGGACCCCACCCCCGATGAGGGCTGTCCGCCGCACTGCCTTTCGGAAGGCCATGTCTTCTCCTGCGGAGAAAAGAGGGAACCGCTCTTCTGATGAAGGAACAGCGAGAACCAGTTTCCTGGGTGCAGATAATACAATGCAGTTAAACATAGTTATATATTAAAAATCCACCTTTCCTGACAGACAGCATGTTCTGAATCATACATGCAGAATTTTATAAATGATTATCCAGCACAAGAACCTATTCCAGGTAGCAAAAGCCACAAGGTAAGATGTTGAAAATCCATCGTATGGCATACACTCATTTAAAACTGTCACTAAGCAGCCGTCACCAGGAGTGACATGAGAATTTCTGTACACAAGAAAGTTCTGAACCAGTTGGAACCAAGTCACACACAGTTTGGGCTCTTTGGGCCCCGCAGTGAGGGGCTGCCCATCCTGCAACTGGGCGCCTCTATGCATTACTCACTGGAGTGACCAAAGAGAGAACTAGGAAGAAACAAAGTCTAAATGCAATATACCAAAAGAAAGAAGTTCATATAGCAGTGCCAAGCTAACCATTTCAAAATGGAAGTCAACAACAGTAACCAGTAAGGGTCAGTGATACAGGTAGGCAAGCAGAGATGTTCTCAGAAGTGAAGATGTTGTGAGGTTGTGAGGGACCGGATGGAGGTGTGCAGCTTGGCGTTTCCCAGTCCGGTTCTCGGGGAGCCACAGTCGGTCCATGTTTTTGCTCTCTCAGGGCTCCCTGTCAGACAGTCCACATGGGGAACCACATGGACCGCCTGTGGGTTCTTGAGGACCAGACTGGAAAACAGTGCTGCAGCTCATTCTGTGGGATTACACAGAAGAAACATGCAACGTGGAAGAACATGCAGGCTCCACAGCCAAAGTGGGGAATCAAACCAGCAACCCTGGAGGTTTGAGGCTCTGGTTATGTCTGCATTTTTCTGTGCATGTACGGCAACGATGCATTACTCCATATGCCAGTATCGTCTCTTATCGTGATACAACAGTTTAAAACTGGGACAATTATTATCATTCTGCAAATATCTATATTTGATGAAAATGTGCTGTTCATCGTTATTGCGCATATCAAAAAACAGTTATGCAAGTTAGCTACGTAGTGGACGTGTGAATCTGCGCTCTGGGGGCAGACACAGTTGCACTCTATTCATGTGTCCCTTGTGCGGAGAATCTGCACAGACGGAAGATGGGAACCACACTGTTCACCTCTAGTTAAAAAGCAGGTGGCAGAAGTGAGATATTGTGTTATTTTGGATTTAAACCGAACAATTGGGATGAATCTGTAGAGCCGAAAGCCCCAGTACGCAAACGCTGCTATAAGGGGACGTCATGCCTAACCTGCCATGATTTACATATGGAGGTTAAAGGTCATGCATAATAAAAGATACAAGACTATAGTGCCTATAATGACGTGATTTAGGACTCATTATGTTTCATGTTTCTGTTTACAGTCAAGTTTAGCCCACATGCCAGTTCATTCATATCCCTTTCTTCAGTACATTAGGCTAAATGATGACCAGAACAAACACAAATATAAAATGTAAATGTTAGTATAATATCAATGAAGTTTAGTAACAGCTTAAAACACATTAATACCAAAATCTATTACGTCAATGGAGGTTAATTAATCTATGCACATTTCTCTGATAATGTTAAAACTATATTATCAGCTATTGCTGAGGGTTTAATTGATAAATAGGCCTGTTTATTTCAAAGTAATATATTTAAATGGGAATGTTTTACAGTATGGATTTGATATAGATACTGAGGTATCAAAGTTGGTATGAGTACTGAAGTTAGAATTTCAGTATCGACTCATGTCTAATGTACAGTGATTCTGAGGTGCTGGTAAATGTTCCTGTAATTGTGTAGCCAGAACAATGAACGGGACAGGAAGTGACATGAGGCAGTGCAGCTGCCACTCCTGTCGTGAAAATGTTACCGACTTTCACCTTGTGCCTTGGCCAGACCCGTGTAGCACAGTGACAAAGTGCTGCCCTCTAATCTCCATAGAAGGGAAAGCATTCACCTCACCTGGCCTGGTTTCTCACCTGAGAGAAGCCCCGCCCTGCTCACCGCCCCTCCTCCCCAAGCTGTGTTTGTAGGCACAGCCAATCACAGAACAGCACACATGCCTGAGAGCATAAAACGCTCTGAGAAAAATCTCACAATGGAACACTGGGACAACATTACAGCAATATAAATTCGCATGCCGGGTGAACTTAAGAAGACCCAGTACCGTTATCATCCGGGGACAGTTTGACCACAATCCCCATGGAATCTCCGCAAACAGACTCAAAACATACCCTACAATAACAAATCATTAAGACAGCTCTATTTTATTTCCAAACCGACAGAATGATTGCCGTGCTTCAAACCAATAACAACAGTGTGGAGAATGAATTTGTGAAATCGATTAATTCTGCTATGTCAATTATTATAATAAAACAACTTAGACTACTTTGGCTAATTTCCATGGTAATAAATTTATTTTAATATGCCCTAATATTATATAAATTATCCCAATGGTGGACTTGACCAGTAGGCCTATTAATCGAAAAGCTCCCCCTGCTCAGTCACCACCTTCACGAGTTTGACTTGGTTCATTTACAAACTGTAAACCTACTGGATTATATACAGAAAAGTTCAGATATTTTTCCAGATAAGAAACCTACTGAGTTATTACTAACGCCTGCACCAATTACGGCCTGCGTTGCATTACTACAGTTCATGAATATTCATGAGCGATTGACGTGCGCGTGGCCGTGGACGTGGACGCGACTCGCATCCCCGTTTTTTGGACGGAGATGGTTCCTCTTCAGTGTAACACCCTCCTCTTCCTATTCCAGACATGCTAGTTATTCCTCCCTAACAGCGCAATACGTGAAGGTGTGTTAAAATGATGAACTGCGCTCAGCCTCTGAAGTGCAGCCGTTAAAGTGACACTGGTACGCTGATATTTTAAGCTTGGAAGCAGGGCTCTATAGATGGAAAGAAGGGGCAATGCCTTTGAGGAGAGACTATAATTAAGGTTTTCCAAATTAACTGGGCACGATAATAATTCCGCTGCAGCTGCGATTTTTATATGTCCAAAAATCATTTGAACTGGTGACATTATTCCCTTTTGTTAAAAGGTTGTTTTGCACAGGAGATGACAATTTGAATTTGCTTGATGTTTTAGCGTTCTCAAGTACGATATTTGACAGCCATCCAGGTTACTGTCCGTTCATAAACCCCCGTGTAATAAACTACGCAGTTCCCCCCCCCCCCCCCCCCCACTATGCGCGAATATCCTCCCAGACAGCAAAAGAAATGTAGCAGAAGCGCATTTTTATGAGCAATCCTTAGCGTTGATTGGCATCGCCTTAGGACGCCTTTATGCACGGCATGAATGTTGCACCGCGGGTTCGTGAGGAACGTTGTTTCGTTTCACGGTGTACAGTAGGTTACACGGCTGAGATCACAATAAGGCTTTACCAGACTGGACTTAAAATGCTTTTGTATGTCCGGAGGGGCCACTCCCGACCCCGCTTGCTTCACACCCTCCAGCACCAAGAACCTCTTTTTGCAATCGGGCAAACCTCTGCCCCACCAGGAAGCACCATCTACGCTCACAAACTGTACAAAGCATGTATAAGAGTATTAGAAGTTTGCCTACTTTCAATATCCGTTATTGGTAAATATCACAATTTCTTCAAGAAAGAGAAACTGAAGCAAGTTTTTCATGAAATATTTCAGTGTATCAGAACGTGCATAGACAGATATGCACAATATAATTGCGACTTCCACCATTTACTACACTTGACATAACCCAGTAAAGTCGGGCTACATGCACTTAATTCGTACGATCATTTAGGAATAGACGATTAGTCGATCACACACGCATACGCATGGGTACTCCACGCTCAAGACACGCCAAAGTTAGGTAACCAGTAACGTGCAGTTTCCGCGATGGATGCATTTTTCTTGTTAAAATGTACTCATTTTAAAAGTGATATTCGCCGACATCCACTGCAAATTACATTTCAAAGTAGTTATACATACTGACTTACAGCTTTTATTTTTCTCGTTTAGCGCCGTAGTTTTGCCACTTCCCATTAATGCTTGAAATGCACTCAGATTACAACGGGACTAGCAGCGGGGAATACGGAAGTGGAGTCACGTGATGCGAAGGCAGCCGGCTCGTCTTACGAAACAGGAATGTGGTCCAGCCGCGGGCTACCGGCTGCGGTGAAGGCGCTGATCTAGTTAGATGCTTTAGTTAACCGTGCTCATAAACAATTTTATCCATCGACCTTTAAAAACAAACAGCATTTACTTTAATATTATTTTTTCCTTGGTAGAACGTAACTTTACGACTTTACCTATCTATTTATAAGCGATCTACACAATGCAGTTGCAAACGTTTATGGTTTCATCAGTCACTAGTTTATGGAAATTTAGCTCTACTAATCACTTCGTTATAAATGAAAAACTAACTTTACGTTGAGTATTTATAACTATTAAGAGGCAACATATCCAGTGAACACAATAACCAGTCTTAAAGCAGATAATTCACATATTTACTACATTATAGTAGACGGTAGAGGGCATAACAATTAAATTTGTTAAATTAGAGTAGGTGTATGTAAAAAATCAGTGCGTTAAAGTAGGCCTATCTTTACAACTAAAAAAAAAAAATCATTTCTGCAGCTAAAGAAGGCACCGTGCATTACTATCAAGATGAAGCTCCATCCAACCTTAAATTATTATCCCTAATCGGCACCCGTTTAACATCCAAAGTGCCAGGTGAGATTACTTAAAATAATTCAGGGACTGAATTAATTTTGGGCAAGAAATGGCCCCTCTCAAAATGTAATTTGGTAATCCAGCTCTGTAGGCTGGTCCAATCACAGACCCATTTCCCATTTCCAGTCGTACACTATACTCTCTGCATAGCATAGCTCACCATAGCTCACCATAGCTCACCATAGCTCATGCTGGCCTCGATCAACTTCCTGCCAAATATAAACCGTTCATGAGTTAATGAGATTCTTCTCTGAATAAAACACCTGATAGATGCATGCAGTTCTACTGTTTATTGCTGTGAATAAAGGACAGGTGTTCAGATTCTCTCCGAAGGTTGGTATTTAATTAGGACACAAAAAAACACCATTAAATGCAAGTGTATGTACTTTTAATAGCATATAGTGTACATTATACTGACAGCAACATGGTGTAGAACTTAGGGGTCAGGGCGACCCGCTGGGAACTTAGGGGTCAGGGTGACCCGCTGGGAACTGAGGGGCTCAGGGGACCAACACTTATGTCATTCTGCAGACACTGGGACAAGCGAGTATGTTTTGTAAAGTTTTCTCACAAGCCATGAGACTATATGTCTTAGTTATCCTGTTTAGTTCAGCAAACATATGCAATGTGAAATAATTTGAGATATTCCATTAAGTGGCTCTGGGATTCAGTAAGAGTCCCTTTTGCTTGTTCCTGTGCAAACCAGTATGACTGGAGAAACCAACCTATGCCTGTCTTGGCCTAGAAATGGACATCATTTCATCAGTCTAATTTACTGATATAATTATGTAATTTACTGACTTAATTGTGCAATTCAAATGCTCATTTAATGTGAATATTGGGGAATTACAAGTCGTTTTTTTATGTTTAAAAGTATAGTTTAAAGATAGCATAAATGATAATCCGTATATTGTTTTGCATGAACTGCAATTTTGTGCATTTACACTATGGAAATGTTGGGGATGGACATTGAGAAAATACAGTACACACTGAATAAAGCAATAAGTATACTGTTGGTGGACTATGAGGATTCATAAACTACTGCATGTATGCTGTAAAGAGGTCTGGCTCTTTGGATATTACTATTCTTAGGAAATAACTTACCGCTTATATGCCTGTAGTCGATCACCTACATTTCCTTTTTAATGATTGTGAAGTAATGAAGTAATTAAGCTATGCATATAGATAAAATGCTTAGCAACACAATACTGCTATGGACAATTAACTTCCCTAATTGTATTACTGCTAATTGAAATTGGTAAATGGACAGTACAATTTTAAAGTTATTTTATATAAATAGTGTTGTATAGCTGATTGCAGTTCAAAACAGTTGCCAAGAATAAAACTACATTGAACCCATTTATATGCATTTTGGTTTAACAATAAACCTTTATATTTAGAGTGAGATCATATACTGAAAGATGATGGAAGTAACTGTTTTAATATATATTAAAAAAATGAAAATCCAGGAAATGTGAAATATGTGTACATATTCCCTTAGTATACATCAGTGTAATAGTTTAATATTTGATTGTGGAAAACACATTTACCGTGAGTCCCTTGGATAATTTCCAGGTTTGGTGCATGAAAATATTAAAGCAGTCATCATAATACACTGCAAAATTGTTATTAATTGCATAAGTTGTGACAGACATGTTGCTGGAGTCAATTAGGCAGTGAAGTCTTTACTGCTACAGACCTGTTGTACTGGTAATTCCTTTGCTGATTTTGTATGGGTGCATGAAAAAGAGAGAGAGAGAGACAGTTTAGCCATATGCTAATATGCCACTATGAGCATGCACCCCTTTTACATGCTGGTTGCTTGTCCCTGGTGGGTTCATTAAAAAAAAAAAATGGAGATTAAACTTTTTTGGTGATTTTTGTAAGCATGCCCCAGCTGCCCTGTCCACCTCCCATTAGCACACATCTCACCCTGCAGAGTACCCCCCCCCCCCCAGCTGCCCTGTCCGCCTCCCATTAGCAAACATCTCGCCCCACAGAACATCCCTCAGCATCAGGGAAATCCTCTGCTGATGAACATCTGGCATCGCGCCAAGGTCATGATGATAAACCACTGAGCCCAGGTCAGCTAAACCCCCATTTTAAAACATGTTTATTATACTGTACATGAGGTTTAGATAAGTTTAGGAGGGCGTTTCAAACTGGTAGCCCTTCGTATGGCTCAGTACCCGTGAAGTAGCTCTCAGTTTCAAAAAGGTTGGTGACCCACGCTCTAGAGAAATCCCTAAGTACTAATATTTGTTGAAATTAGCAATTACTCCATGTCAGTATTGTTGTCTTTTTACTGCTTCAGTGGATGCTGTTGCTTCCTGTAAGAATTTACTCGATTACTCTTACAAGTCTTCTAAGTCTACTATTACATTCTGCCATTTTAATATTGTTGTGAGCTATTGATATCTTTCCCACCTTCCTAAAATCTGTATTGTCCACGACTATTTAGCTTTCTCCAAGTTACACTGCTGTAGAGATATGGAAAAGTAGCACCACAAAACTAGACATACTATTCTCTTGATTCTAGCATATAACCCCAGAAGATAAAATGAAAGAAAACAGAAAGTTACTTAATTAAATTTTCTGATAACTTTTCTAAGCGCAGCAGTAGGTCAACTCTGCACCCACAATGGACCGCGATAACTTTTTTAATCAAGGCTGGCATTAAGCTATTGTGCCAAAAGCATCGGCTTAAAAATAACCCCATATATTTCTTTGTGTTTTTCATAAGCTATTAAATAACAGGCGCAAACCGATCACTTTTAAGATCACTTTGTAGTGTAATAATAACCGAGGAGAAGAAAAGGCCTGGCGTGGTTATTTTGGGGCGTCTCGTCATTGCCGGACTCCTTTGCGTCACGGACCATTCTGCGCTCCGCCGATTTCCCTCGAGGTTCCTCCGCTACAATCGCCGCTGCTCCGCAGTTAACGACCCCCACCCTCTATCTAAACTTGTCAACTATGAAAACACAAGCGCCTGGGAAAACGATGGCAGTCACGTAAGTAGGGTGAGGACACACCCACCTGTCTAAGAAAGCTAAATAGGGAAACGTGTGACTTATTTTGTAGAAGGATGACGTACCATGAATTATGCTTGGACAACTGGAACACTTCAACGATCGATTTATTAGTGATACTACCCAAATGAAAAGTCTATGCTGTTCTGTTCCAATTTATGTGATTGATTGATAGACAGACAGACTACTGAAAATCGCATCACTTAAAGTTCTTCGTATAACTTCGTATAATCTTTACATCACCCCTGTAAGAAACTGAACGTGTAATAAAATCGATATAGCCCGGGTTTACACATGTACCATTTCAAAAGCATCGGTTTCATTTAATTTTTCTTCACTGGTCTATTGTTCGTGCAGGTACGCATTTGTAGCTGTAGATAGAGCTTTTACCTGACCATATAGCGTTCTCTTCCAGTGCAAAGCGAAAACGAACTGACTCCGCTATTAAAGAGATTGGTGCCAGTAAGTGACGACGCAGATGACGTTTACATTTACACACATGGGCTGGGGTAGCCGGAGCTCACATAAACAAAGGCACATTGGCAGGAGAGCTTAGTGCCTGCTCACGTCGCGGACAGAGCTGTGCGAAAGCCGTTCTTACTCTGTGACTTATTACATTCGCTGTTGGTTTGGGGCTTTATCTGCGCATGAGCTGGAGATCCAAGAACACAAGCTAACCTTTATGGATAAGCAACAACCATTCTCCTAATGAAAATATAAGGTAGTGGTGGAATTAATTTTATTAATGTTTTTCTGCTTGAATCCGCAGTTTTTCAGCATCACTTACTCATTAAACGTACGTTTCACGTTGGCATTGGCTCATGGTTCTATTTTTTTATTAGCTGTCAAGTATTGCTGGAAAAGATATGTCTGTTTTGCAACTTTGAAAGTACATGTAAGCATATTATACTACAGTTATTTATGTTAGAATTCGCTAACACCATTGAAATACATCTATTGCGATTCCTGTTAAGGATACTTGCCAAAGATGTTAAAGAACATGTTTATCTACCTGTTGATGTTTCGGCACACACACTTTTTCTTATTGTTTTAAGGTTATTGCTGGCTACTTTTCAGAGGTAGAAGAGTTTTATGCACACTCTTTTGGTATATTAACAGCAGCTGTTTGAATAATGGGTATGGACTGTAAACAACAAACACGAGAAATTGCGCCTTCTTTGGAAAATCTTTTCTACTGGTGGAAGCGAATCTCGACCGACCATTTCACAGTGCGTGCAGCGGTGGTGGAATTCAAGACGTGAATTAAATGTGTTCTCTTTTATTCTAGCACCGAAGGAAACCTGTGCTACCTTGAAATTTGACTCAAATAGCACAGACGACATCTAACATTGTCCACTTCCTAGTGTCATCGAACAGCAGTCATTCGCCTGAAGGTACAGATGCTTCTTTGACATTATGTTTGTGTGTCCGATAGTCAGACCATTTGTTTGTTGGTTAAATATTACAATGTGAAGTATACCGATTGACAGGTTTAAGAGTCATTTTTTTTTCTGTGACAGGACCTTGCTTGTCCTTTTCTTGATCGCGAGGGTTTTGTCAGTTCATCCCAGTTTCCCCTACAGTCCAAACATCTGCCATTTGGGCCCGTTGCTGTATTTTAATCGTCTAAGCATGTGATTGCGTTTGTTTATATATTTGAACCCAGTAATGAACTGACATCCTGTCCACGTTATACGTCGCATGGTGGCTCCTCGGCAAGGCTTTGAATGAATCTGCTTTGGCTAATCAATAGCTATAAATGTATATATTTGGTAACAATTTTACGTTTTTATTTTTCCACAGACATGCCCTGCGTTCAGGCACAATATGGGTCATCACCTCAAGGAGCAAGTCCCGCTTCCCAAAACTACAGCTACCACACCGCTGGAGAATATAACTGCGACTTTCTGACGCCTGAATTCGTCAAGTTTAGTATGGACCTGACTAACACTGAAATCGCGGCTACGACGTCTCTTCCCAGTTTCAGCACCTTCATGGATAACTACAACGCTGGGTACGACGTCAAGCCCCCTTGTCTGTACCAAATGCCGCATTCCGGGGAGCAGTCGTCCATTAAAGTGGAAGATATTCAGATGCACGGTTACCACCAGCAGAATCACCTGCCGTCGCACTCGGAGGATGTGATGCCTCATTCGGGATCGCTGTTCTACAAGCCTTCTTCGCCCCACACTCCAACGACGCCAAACTTTCAGGTTCAGGCGAACCACTTGTGGGACGATTCTCCCTCCCTTCACGGTTTCCACCAGAATTATGTGGCGACTACCCACATGATAGATCAGCGCAAGACCCCGGTGTCGCGTCTTTCCCTGTTCTCCTTCAAACAGTCTCCGCCCGGAACCCCGGTACCGAGCTGCCAGATGAGATTCGACGGTCCCCTTCACCTGTCTGTGAGCCCCGACGCTTCAATGGCTCACCGTGCCTTAGAGAGCCAAAACTTTGCTGTTCCCGGCACTATCAGGAAACAGGCTGGTCTGGGCTTCCCTCATTCTATTCAACTCGGCCATGGGCACCATTTGATGGACAGGCAGATGCCTTCGCCGCCGCCCAGGGGATCACCGTCCAACGAGGGTCTCTGCGCTGTTTGTGGGGACAACGCCGCTTGTCAGCATTATGGAGTGCGCACTTGTGAAGGCTGCAAAGGGTTTTTTAAGGTGGGCTTGTACTCCCTGCGCTGTTTTTTTTACTAGCCGCAAATATATGCGGTAGACACTAAGTGAATTAAGCATAAATGCAAGGTCTCTTTATTCTGTCCAAAGTCGGATACAGTTGTTACTGCTGTGTTATTGAAGTGTTACTGAACACCGTATCCTTCAGAAATATCATGGAGATTAAACTGATATGTTTGTGTGGTTCGACTTTAATTTTTATTTGTTTGCGAGTTCCCCTTGCTACCCTGTCTGCAACATTTCGGCAGGAATTAATCGGTTTGGGCGCAGAATCGTGTTCGTCTAACCAAGCGGAACAGAACTCCCAGTAGTAAAATTAAGTGGTGCCTTTATTTCCGTGTTCTGATTGAATAATCCTTTCCCTTAAAGTGGAGAGGGTCTCCAAGGGACGTAAAATATGAATGCCCACGGATTTGTATTTACTGAACGTCTCTTCCTCCGTCTCCTTGCATATAAAACACGGCTATAAACTGGAGGGCTCGCTGTGGCGTTAACACCATCAATTTTCTTTTATTATTGTCCTGTGAAGCCGCAGATGTGGGCCTTTCTCCCTGTATGCCTCTTATATAATACAATTTCCCGCGTGCACGTCTTTACGCATTTAATAACTGCAGTGTCTCGTCTTGGTTGCAGCGCACTGTTCAGAAAAATGCTAAATACGTGTGTCTGGCAAATAAAAACTGCCCCGTTGACAAACGCCGAAGAAACAGATGCCAATATTGTCGCTTCCAGAAGTGCCTTGTTGTAGGAATGGTAAAAGAAGGTAAGGTATAAAAACATTCAGCTCACTGTCACAGATTTCAAATGCAAATGGGTGTCGAATAATGTGTCTCTCTGTGTTATTTTATGAGGGTTATTTATACAATATATATGTGCATATTTTTCAGTCGTTCGGACGGCGAGTCTTAAGGGGCGAAGAGGCCGTCTGCCCTCCAAACCGAAACCTCCACCAGAGCCATCGCCACCTTTACCGCAAGTCAGTCTTATTAGTGCTCTGGTAAGAGCTCACGTGGATTCGAACCCCTCCATGTCCGGGCTGGATTACTCCAAAGTAAGTAAGATTCCCGAAAAGGCAAAACCGACCATGCAGGCCTAATTATGCAGCGCAAAACCTAACGCAGTCACGCAGATTTACGTTAAAAGGATGAAATACAAGAAATGTCAAGTAACCAGCTTTGTGTGCGTCTGCAGTTTGATTTCAGTATTACGAAGACCAAAAAAAAACCATTCCATCCCCTTCATAACAAGTCATGTAAATTATATATGTTCAAATGTCGGCGTCTTAATTCTAAGCATGCCTTTAGTTAATAAATTGCTTTGTGACACTGAACGCAAAAATAGCAGGGGGAGCCCTTAATTGTTATTTAAAAAACTTGTCTGCCCTGCTAGAAACGAGCTTTATTCGCGGGTTATATATTTTAGTGGACTTCGTTAAGCACTTTTAAAATTAATTTCCAGTTTCAGGCAAATCTCGACTACCAAATAAGCGGAGATGACACGCGGCACATTCAGCAGTTCTACGATCTCCTGACGGGCTCCATGGAGATAATCCGAGGGTGGGCGGAGAAGATCCCCGGATTCCCTGATCTCCCCAAGCAGGACCAAGACCTCCTTTTTGAGTCAGCATTCCTGGAACTCTTTGTCTTGCGACTAGCGTACAGGTACGCGGTTATCAGCTGGCTTTCCACCATAATAAAGATCAACCCCCTTCAAGCTCCATTAACTTAGGTTTCATTTGCTCTCCAATAACTAGGCTGCTATTTAAACCAGCATTTATTACTCGATAGGTAATTAACAGTTCCCTATTAATTGCAGGTCCAATCCAATGGAAGGGAAGCTAATTTTTTGCAACGGGGTGGTTTTGCACAGACTCCAGTGTGTCCGAGGATTTGGCGAATGGATAGACTCGATAGTGGAGTTTTCCTCCAACCTTCAGAGCATGAACATCGACCTTTCTGCATTCTCTTGTGTAGCAGCCCTGGCCATGGTGACAGGTGAGAGAAACCTGCTTATAATTATAGTAGTAGTTTGATCCTCGCCTTAGCGCCCTTTTCTCTCGGCATGCCTATTCGCTTGTTGAACAAATATGCCAATTTTCATACTTTTTAAATGCATATTGTAATTACAGAGAGACATGGGCTGAAAGAGCCCAAGAGAGTTGAAGAACTTCAAAACAAGATTGTAAATTGTCTGAAGGAACAAGTGACATTTAATGGTGGCAGTGTGAATCGTCCCAGCTACCTGTCGAAACTTCTGGGCAAACTCCCTGAACTTCGAACGCTGTGCACGCAAGGCCTTCAACGCATCTTCTACTTGAAACTTGAAGACTTGGTTCCACCACCGGCAATAATCGATAAGCTGTTTCTAGACACATTACCTTTCTGAACATCGCGCAAGTGACATTTTCGGGCTGTCCCCGTCTGTGTTAGGAGTATTTGAGCTCAGCACTACTGAATGGAAATGTAAACAGACAAACATTTACAACATTACATTCTGGTAATGGATCAGTTAAAATAAGCATGATATCACCAAAATGGAAAATGGAAGGAAAATGTGCAATTCGCCGATTTATTTACTGCGTTACGTAAGTCTTTGGGGAAAAGTATTTACGAAGACTGCATTTCACTGGGACTGTTGTCAACTAAAGTGAACATTTTCATGCAATCACATACTTTATTATACGTAAAATATTTACTGTATAGACATGCTATAGTGTAATATATTCGGTTTATACAAAAGTAGGCTATATAATGAATGAACGCCATGCGTCAAACGCGTCAGTTTATAAGAAGTGTTTTATCGTAAATTGCAAGATTAAGCTTAGCTTTTATACTTTGTGCATATGTGTTTTGGTCAGGATTACAGAAGACAGATTATTTTAAAACAGAACGCATGTTGTAGGATTTATACAGACCCTTTGCTATCGAGGTCAAGTCTTTATTCGTTATATCCAGGACACTATGTAGTCTGATTCGTAGTGCTGGGGCGGCGTTAATGTGTGACGACGTAACTCGTTTATATATATATATATAGGTAAAAGGGTCATGGTGTTTGTATATTTGTCCAACATTCCTTGTTTGTATGTGTCGTATGTACTGTTGCTGTTGAATATAAAAGTTTTTATATTTATTATTCTCTTGTCAAGTGCTACATTTTGCATGCTTACAGTGAAAAATCTAGATAATCACGGTTGGCTCGAAACCTTTGAACTTTTGTTTTGACAAATCAGCTGTGACGCCGTACTATTTTGGAAATAAGCACATTTTAAATGTACATTTCAGATATCTAAAAATGTTTACAAATAAAATTATTACGTTATATAATTATGATTGTTTTTAACAATGTTTCCATTCCAAGTAAGTCGAAAGGCTGTAGGCTGAATAACACAATTTGAATAAATACATTTTAAATACATGTTCTTTTCATCCTTACAAATTCGCCACTAAATAGTCAATGCGATTGTGACATGGTATGGCCATATGGTTCTTTTTTAGTATACTTGGGAAATATCGCAATATATACTGCCATAGTATGTAAGGCAAAGAATATTAATAAACCGATTATTGCGAAAAAATGAAAATATATGCAAAAACTGAATACTTTTGATTAGTAGGCCTAAATAATTCCCGTTTTTTAAAGAAAGCAGTAAATCAAAACTGTCAAACTAAATTTGCAGAACTTCAGCCTTAAATTTCATACACAATGTGTTGATTTTACTTTAACGGAATGACGTTTACACATAAAGAATACTCGTTTATGCATTATGATTAACACAACACGAAAAATTTAAATATATGATTTTAAGGCGTTCATGTGCTAAAATGTAAATTACTAATCGGTAGCCTATATTTAATTTTTATTAAATCATTTTACATTTATATGATTTCCAACAATAATTTACAAAACAATTTTGGTTTGTCAAGCCTCACAAGAACTAGGTGAAATAATACTAGATGTTATTCTAAAACGGCATGGTTATTATAGAGTTAAAAATACATACGAGTGTCATTTAAAGTTTTTTTTTGTCTTGCGATTTTAAAAATATTATAAATGAACACATAGAATAATATTTCAGTCCAAGTGGACTAATTCTTTATTTTAGATAAAACTATGCTTTACTTGACTGCGTACAAGTGATGATTTGGTTTATGCGTTTAAGGAACGTTTATATTCATATAAATTAGGCCTAAACACTACAGTGTGACGTAGCTTACGTTATATTTTGTGGCACGTTTTGGGGCTCAGTATTTGATTTGGAAAATTTTCAGCCCTTCAACTGTTCATTCCTATGGTTTTCATCGAAAATGAAATAATGAAATATCTCCCTCTAAAGACCGAGAGTAGTATTTCAAATAAAGGACAAATTCGACGTAGGTATGTAAGCCATTTCAGAAAAACACCAACGATTCCAAACAACCCAGCTAGTTAGGTATATTTAGTCTCCAGTAAGTAGGAGATTTCTTTACCAGTTTTAAAATACATACAGTAGACTTGATGACTACAAAAATACGGCGTCTTAAAATGTACCGATATTTTATGAGGTTAACGAGCACAGGACAAACGAAGATGAATGAATGAAACTCCACTGACAGTTTCCTTATTTCTGAATTCTTTTACCGTAGTCTCTTATGTTCACTGAGAAAGCAGAGAGAAACTTGTCTTCTCCTCAAAAATGCATCATTTTATAACTAACTGCACATGAATCCAATTTCTATAAATACTGTTGCAGCATTTAATCACATGTTTAAAAAGCTATTACGTGCTATAAAATACACTTTGTCAATTGAAATTCCGCTCATACTTACGAACAACTAAATTAGCGTAATTGTTTTTGGGATTATTTTTTCCCATGGATACGAACGACTGCGAGAAGCAAAGAAACGAGTGAGATTTTATATGATTAATAATTATTACCAACTGATTCGTCAGTTCATCATCTGAGGAAAAAAGGAACCGCGAAATTGTTGCACTGGGGGATAGCGCAGTCTAAGATGGTCTGTCGCAGTGCAAAGAATGACTTCCGCGGTTTTATTCCTTACATGTCAATCACGGGAGGAAAATGTCAAATAATTCACGAGGCGCAGGGTTTCTTTCTCGTTTTTACTCGAAGGGAAAACACCGGGGCATTTCAACACCACGTTATTATGAGGTCTGTGTGAACTTTGGCATCGGTTTTAATGAGGAACAGGGAATAAAAATACAATGGTATAACCAACTTCCATCATCTCTTATTTCGATTAAACCATATGTTACAGGGATAGCAACGGAAAAGAAACCAATAAATTCAAATCAGCCTAAGTTAATATAGCATAACATGAAAGTGCAATGTGAAGAGTCGAAATCAAAAATCATTAAGTCCTGTCATTTTTACTGCTTGATCTCCCGAAAGTATTAATTAGTTTCATACACATATGCGTTAACATGCAAACATAAATTAAGAGAAATATATGGCGTGTTCCATTTTGCGACAATTATACATTTATTATATTACATGTGTAATATAAAGATATGAAATAGTAGTAGGCCTACTTAATAATTAATACGATAAGCATGCATGTAATAATTAAGCTATGTTCCAACTCTTATAATCTTACAAATATAAATCTCAAAATTTTATAATACCAGCTCGATATAGGTGGCTAGAAATTCCATAACACCGAAAAATGCTCATGTAAAGAACGTAATAGTTTCGGCGATTCGTGAAAAAAAAAATGAAGCCTCAGAGTTATACAAATTCACCTGCCAGAATTACGAAAGCCCCAATGATTAAACATCATTTAGTGTTGCAAACAATCGTCTTCCATTTGTTATTCCGATACCGCGCCTGGAATATGTTAACATTTTCAGAGTGTCTCACAAGATTGTTACGATCCAGGGTACTTTAATGTATTAAACTGCTGTTGCAATGAATTGTTTGACAGTTTTGCTTGCGTGAGCTAAGTTTCAGGTCTGGCCGCAAATAAATGCCGTTAGGCTAATTAAAACAGAAAATTAATCACGACCGTAATAAGAGCCTGTAAATTTAATCACAACCATAATAAGAGATCGTTCCTTTAAAACCACCGAACAGTAACCTACAGGCCTAGATATAGGGTACCAGAAAGAAAATGGGTCCACCTGGAAAAACATTTGCCACGGAAAGAAGTTTATTTACACTACTTAAATTATGAAATAGGCTAAAGATGCTAAAGAAAAGAAGGTTAAATATTTTCCCCCCAAATCATGCGGTTTATATACCATACTAAACTTCTCCTTTTCTGTCGGATAACGACGAACAGTTCAATAGGGCTGAACGCAACAGGTAACCTTTAATGAATGAATGACTGTTTACCGTCGTTTTCTTCAGTACTTGTAAACCTATTGGCCACTATGCTTCTTTATTGAACTGAATTTCACCAGCTATGCAGGCTACACACGCTTGACAGCATGGGCAATGGCTGGGGCTAGCTGTCGGTTTGTCACTCGGGAGGGGACTCCCTCACTCACATGGATGCTGACCAGCGCCATGCAGGGCTACCGTGAAGTGGAGCAGCCAAATTACTCTCCATGGTGCTGAACCATTCCCGTTTCTGCGCCTGCCTCTGAATTGGTCTGAAACTGAGCTGTCCCGAGTTCTGAAGTTGTCCATATTGATGAAGCAATTCAAACATTTTGGTGGTGAAATACTTCTGACCGAGGAACTCCTTGCGGTCCAGAATCATATCAGGCGTCTGGTTTACCAGTAATAATCCACAGTTTAATATGCTACCCGGCTAGGCAACATACAGTAGTCAAATTACCGCATAACCAGGAAAATAAGTCATTGTTTTAACACTAATATCAGGTACACATTAAGCAGTGTCTTTTTTGCATTTGCCACACTGTTTTTGTTTTAAATTAGACGAAAAATCATTTGAACATGGAAAATCTTACACATTAAGAATTAAATAAGATATTCTCATACTGTTTTAAAAATTAAAAATATCCACATTCAATCATTAATTCATAAACTGGATTATTTTTAATTTCCTCATCTCATTCCCAATATTGCAGTAATTGCTAGAGAAAATGAACGCAGTTTATCAGTTGTTTCTGCAGACACTGTAATCGCAAAAAGGAACATATTGGTTATGAATACAAACGTTTTTCATGCATGATATTATTCTGACAAATGATGTTTTCACTGAAGGTCCTTAAGGCAGAGATCTAGCGACGTGTGTCTGCGCGGTGCTCTTGCGCATCACCGTCAACCGCAGCGAGCGCATCACGCCTGCGGCCCACACGCGGGAACCGCTCCTTTAACGCGCCCACGTCAGCGCGCACCCGCGGGAACGCCGAGTCTGCAGAGAGATCACTAAACGGCCAAGTGTCACAGGTAATAAGCCCAGAGCTGTCAGAAAATATACCCCGCACGCACTCCGCTGCGTCACCACGCAAGACACATCACGACAGGGGTCGGCAGGTTCTCCACAGTAATGAAGTATTTTAGAAAGGCAGCAGGTGTCATATAAATTTGGGGACATTTAAGGTAGAAACTTAAGATTTATATTAAATTCATCATGGATTAGAAACGAAACACAAAAGCAGGTACTGAGGTACCACTGTGTTGTTTGTTGTCTGATAATTATGAGGTATTTTGCAGGTGTTTAAATATTTAATATTTGTTGGCATCCACAAAGCCCTGTTTAAAAGCACTGCATCTGGGTCCATGAAAGCAGAGGGCATGCTGACCAGCAGGATCCCGCGGAGCAGAGTCGCCCAGCTGCCGCCCTTGAGAGACCTTCAGATCCCTCCTAGTGTGTGATCCCTGGCCACTCGTGGAGGGCTCTCCAGATGACAGCAGGGAAGCAGAGTGGCAAAAAGGGACACACTGGAGGCTTCCGTGATGGCGGTGAAGGGGGTAGGGGGGCGAGCTCACTCAGAGTGCGCCATCCGGTAAGAGCTTCGGCAGGTGGGTGGGGGGGTAGGTCGGGATGGGGGGGCTGTCATTACAGCGGCGAGCAGCCAATCCAGCGAGGAGGCACATGGCCACTGCTGAGCTTTTAGCAGTAAAAAGTCAGTGTACTTACAATAAATATTGCACAAAATGTTATACTAAAGTCGTTGGGGGTTTGGGGGGGCGGTGTACAAAAAAGTAGAATGTGTTTTCCTAACCATAGTTTTCTCCAAGATGGAATTTCTGGAATGTTCCTTAAAAACACTCTCTGAGCTCGGCTACATTTTACTCAGGATGTGGAATCGCAGGCCTGAGGGGTTCCGGTGGGAGAACCAAAGACATTTCTTGCAATGGTGTTCTGTGTTCTGTGGTTCCATTTGGGCAAATGTGCAGTCATGTGACCCACAGAAGGGCAAAAACACAAGACTCCTCAGGGCTGTGAAAGATGGCTTCTAAACAACAAAAAATAATAGCAGAAGGCTATTTTTTTTAAATAATCAGAAAATAAGAACATCAATATGTCATGGTGTAATGTATCGTGTGCGTCTGGCCTGCAGGGTACAGCAACCTTTCAGTAAGTGTGACTCTTGACTTTAGTTGACAGCGAGTCCAAAGGTATCCAGACAGGCAGGATCATGTTCTTGGGAAAGAAAAAAAGCACAAATATTAGACCTAACCATATTGTCTTGCAATGAGTGTGAGTGTGTGTGTATGTAGACTGGTATTCCAGTCATCTGCCTTGTGCTCTATGCTGCCTGAGATGGATGTGTCTTGTTCTCATTTGGCCAGCAGGTGTCGCTGGCCATCCTGTTTTCTCCCCCATTGTCTTGTAGTCCCTTAGTCCCTAGTGTTTTTCCCCAGGCCACTGTGTGGCTTAACAGGCTGAGCGGTCAGCCATCATCTCGACTCCTTTTTGTTGTGGGTTCCACTAGTTATTTTTTTTTCAAGTAACATTTGTTATTTTATATGTTCTTGGTTTATTATGTGTATGTATTCCAAATTGTTACTTGTGTTTGCTCCCTGGTCTCTAGTTGTATTATGTTCCGTTTTCCTTGTTTCAGTTTCCCTTGGTGTTTGAACCTGCTGTATCTGTTAATTGACCTAACCTGCTCCTTGTTGCCCCTAGTTCGTTATAGCCCCCTTGTTGCCCCTAGTTCGTTATAGCCCCCTTGTTGCTCCTTGTTATCTGTATATTCCTGCCTTTGTTCTTTTACTCAGTCAGTCATTGTTGTTGTTACTGTGTGTCTGTAGCTGTTTTTTCTCTCAGTCTTGGTCCCAGTTTTTGCTCTGTGCCCTAATGTGTTACTTTGTGGTTCTTTTGTAGTTCTTATTTTCTCCCTTTTTGTTTTTGACCCTTCATGGTCGCTTTTGTATCCTGTTTTGGTTAATAAACCTTGTTTTGTTGTGAGCCGCTCAGTGGATCGTCCCTCTTTAGAATCCTTTGCCATGCCCTACCATGACAATGTATGGATGGATTGCAAAAATACTGAGTTAACAAATGCTGCCAGGTTTTAATGTAACAGATGTTTGTCTAAATAAAGCTTTTTCCACAGTTTTGTATGACTATGTCCTTGGATTTCACCATGGTTTCCAATATGCTGGGCCCTTTCAATTCCTGGGCTGCAGCTGGAATTTGTTCAACCTACCCTCTACATGTGCTGAATAACTGGACCCAAGAAATAAACATTAAGCCCCCCCACCCCCTCCATATACCTGCCCCCCCCCCCCCCCCCCACTAAGAGCATTCTCTCATGACTGAGGGTGGCCTGCAGGGCTGAGGTTAATGAGTTGAAAAAGGTCCCTTTAAATGAGATCGACTGGTATCGAGACCCAGTCAGATCAGTCATAAATATTTACTCTGTATAAGGGACTCTGGGTAGCCTGTTATTTCCCATCGATTCTTGAACAATCCCGTTGGATTGTTTGGGCCAGCGTTCTCCATCCACACTTTATTGGTCAGCACTTCCACCCATACAGGGTCTCAGTCATTCTGTTAACAAGAAATTATCACCATCATAATTGACAATGAATGACATCTGACAAACATATATCATATTTACAAGAATGGATACAGATTTATGAAGACAGTAATGCTAAATCCGTGAACAATGGCTGCGTTTTAGTGTATAGCCGATAATCATCTGTTCTTGAGTACCATGTTTTCGAGTTATTGCAGACGATATATTGTGAATGTCTCTTCCACATTTGACTATTAAAAACTAAACTTCTTACCAAGACAAATAAACAAATTTCCTGTTCATGTCTGCTTTATTTTTAGTGATGATAAACCCTGCTTTCACATATTTTCTTAACTCGCATGACAGCAATGCCACTTTTCAGTATATTTTTAATTTAAGATTTGTTGCAATGCGTTTATATTGCAGTGTGTTTATCCTTGATCATTAAGGGATTCGCATGAATTTCCATTGGGTATTAAATTTTCCTTCCACAGTCCAAAAACATGCACTGGGTGAACTGGTGTCTCTAAATTGTCCATAGAGTGTGATTTTATGTGTGTCCTGTGATGAACTGGCATCTCTGCCGTATGCCCTGCCATCCCCTGTGACTCTGCGCTGGAGCTGTAGTTTTAGGATTCTTCCCTATCGTAAAAAAAAAACACAAAATGATTTTCTTGTGTTCTCAGCAAAATTTTTATCTGATTAATTTATTCTGTAATAGTTTTTTTTTCTTTTTCTTAATATTAGCTGGCAGTCATGACTGTGAAGATTTGTGGGATATTTCTGCACAGATGACAAAACCATTGATTCTCAGAAGGAAACTGGATGCCAGCATTAAGACAAGTGGAGCAGAGTTTAAGGGAAGAGAGATATTCCCTCATTTCATCCAAAGGAAGAAAAACATTACAGGAAAACAAAACAACGAGGCGGCAGGGGAGTGAGAGAGGAAAAACATTCTGACGTAGCACTTTTCAGAAGTTCAAGCAGAAAACTGATTATGAGGACTGGAGAGTGTCCAGTCAATCGGCAGGACTCACGCTAATAAAGCACACGCGGAAGCAGCCAGGCCACTTTCATAACAGCACGGCGCGAAATTACATCAATGTTCTCTGTTTGCCGTCAGGTTCCCGAGCAGCTGTACTCAAGTACAGATCAAATCAAGTCAGGATTAAAAAGTAAAAGAGCATGGTTCGAGGTAATCTGTCCCTCAGGAGCTCTGCTTAGATTCATCAAACAGAGCTTACAAGCGCAGTAACGCGGCGCCCCTGAGCTTTCGGGCCTGCGTGGCAGCGGCGAGCCGGACAGCAGTTAGATGATTTTGACGGGGCGGGGGATAAATTCGTTTGTGTGTTTTGCTTTTTATCCTGGATGGAGGTGAATTTTTGGTGGGTGTTACATGGCTGGTGACTGAGTAATGTTATGAGGACCCAGGACTGAGGATAACATCTCATAGAGAACTAGTGCAGCTGAAGCCCCCCCTCTCCCCCCACATGCTTTATTAATTTGATTATAAATAACAAAGATCCACCAAAGATGGCAGTTATAAGCCACTGTTTGTTTCATACTTAATGACAAAATGGCCTGTATGGGGTTTTCAGCTGCTAATATACTACTGTGTCACACAGCAAAAGTAATACTGTATACACTGAAGCTACTACTGTGTCACACAGCAAAAGTAACACTGTATACACTGAAGCTGCTACTGTGTCACACAGCAAAAGTAACACTGTATTTATACACTGAAGCTGCTACTGTGTCACACAGCAAAAGTAACACTGTATACACTGAAGCTGCTACTGTGTCACACAGCAAAAGTAATACTGTATACACTGAAGCTGCTACTGTGTCACACAGCAAAATTAATATACACTGAAGCTACTGTTACACACCAAAACTAAAGCGTAACACAGCAAAATGAATGTACACTGAAACTGCTACTGCATTACACAACAGAAGTAATGTATGATGAAGCTTCTATTACACACCAAAGATATCATGGAAGGGGAGAAGGAGTAAAATTAGGGTAAAATATTTATGTTCATTCACGGCTCAGAAAAGCCATGAAATTGCCCTTCCCGTGGTTGCAGTCGCTGTTATTTGCCAGCCTCCTTCTGATTGGTTGAGCTGGCCTCTGTGTGCCTGGCAAGGCTACCACAGGTCACAGGCTGGTGCAGCGGACCATGAAGAAAACAAATAGAAAACGGCACCTTCTGCCCCCCCCCCCCCCCCCAACTTTTACTGTTGTGTTGCTGAAGGCTAGACAGGCCCCGGTGAGAAAAACTAGCCCGTCTGATGGAGAAAGAGGGAGAGAGAGAAAGCGATTGGGATTTTCACAGAGCAGGAAAGCCTCAAACAGATGGCGGGATCATCTCAGACCTCAAAGAGGAGGACGAGAGGTCAGGCTGCTGTGTCGCTGCCCACAGCCAGCATCCAGAGAACTGATGGGCTGCTTTACTTGGTGCATGTTGCTAAGGGGACCTTCTAATTAGGGGAGGGATGGATTCTAACTCTTGGGAGGCGGGGATCAATATCTGGCGCAGCATTCAGTGATGCCTGATGGCTTGACAATGGAGATGCTTGTAAGTACATCACTCAGAGATGCCGCGGTAGGCCTGAGACAGACAGCATAGCGGGACTTCACCAGGAACTCTAGGAAAATTTATCTGCAGATCTCTTGCACCTGTTCTTATATTCATCTGGTGTTTTTCAGAGGAATTTCAAAACTATCTTTAATCTAAATGATTACAGTGCCACCGTACCCCCCCCCCCCCCCCACAAGGGGATAACAAAGGGGGAAAAAGAATGAAATATGTTATGGAAGTGAAACTGTAAGGAGACACCATTTCACCCTCTTTATGTGCCGATTCACTGGAGCTTTATTGTGACGTATCCCCAGGTCAAAGGTCATGGGTTCTTTAACTAAATTCCTGTCAAATTCAATTGTGGTCATTCTTCAGAGAGAGGAAAATAATGCAGAATACACATTCTGATCAAATCACATCCAGAAATACACAGTTTATGCATCACTTATTCTATACTATAGATGAAAATCTATATTTTTGCTACTACCTCTTATTTTTTTAAATGCATCATTATAATAAAACATATTTTAATCCAATCCAATTGTTAAATATATATTTTAGCATCTGATATGTCTGTACTGTATGTTGTACAGAGCAGGGCATTTCATATTTCTAGGAATTAAATTTGAAAAGGTCAAAGCTTTCTTCAAAAATTAAGATCAATCAAATCTGAGATGGGTCTACATGGCTCCTGTTCTCCGTAATTTAAAAAAGAAAAAAAAAAAAACAATAAGTCAGCAGTCTGGCATCTCGACTGCAGAAAACGCCACGATCTTGCCAGTGTATTGCATATTAAAAGTTAGCCTCATTTATTATTTATTTTACATCCCGACATTTACCATAAGGAATGACTGACAAGTTTACCATTTACAGTCATTACAATGGCAAATGAGCATTGTTTAAATACGCCCGTAACTATGAATATGAATTTTAAAAATTCACACCCGCGGTTATTAGCTCAGAATTCCTAAAAATCCCAATGTTCGACAATAAGGCACAAATAACACAAAATGCTGTGTAAATATACATTACTAATCTGAATGTCACTGACTTGTGTGGCCTTGAGTGTGACCTTGTCATTTAGACCACTGATCCTGAGTGATGTAATTCATTGTTTTATAACAATTTTTCATCTGTGCTTCAGACAGATCTTTGTCAGTATTAACAAAGACATGTTAAGTCCATCTTATCAGAAAGCATATTCCAATCAAACAGCTCTACTTCCTACAAACTGCATTGATTTAAGGCTTTTACCTTTGCTTTACATTGTATGATAAATCTGAAATACTGCAAGAGTATAAATGTGTTTAATTGCATTTTAACTGGGAATACGACTGTACTCCGGTGGGATATTTCCATAATACTTGAAGGCTAAGCCGCCTTCTCTGGCTCTCCTGTGCTTCCCTTTTGACATCATGCTGTTGTTGCATAACTGTACCTTTTGACAGAAAATCTGCCTGTTTAAACGCTGGGAACAATAAAATTTAACACCGTGAAAATCCCTGAACTCTGGCATTAGCTTTAAAGCTCTGCACAGTATTAAGTGCCTAACGGGAGATTAAGCGAGAAATAGAGCTATACTGGGCTTCTGAACCAAACCCACTGGGTGCCGAGAACTCAACTACATGTCTGCAGATTCCTCTGCGGGTCCTGAGCCACCATGAACTACCATGAACTAGGTTGTGAACAGTCCGGGCTGCTCCAGTCTGTCTCACAGACACACAACTCAGTTCTTCCAGTGTAAACACACCAGGTCGCTCACATGTATCAGTCATGGCCTAACAGCCTTCTCATGACAATAAACATCCAGACGAGAGACACAGTCTCTAAATAATCTGCAATAACAGCACTTTCTCAGAAAATACAGCCCATGTAAAAATAATACGACCAATATTATCACAGGCAAAAATTACAATATAAAATTTCCCTTTCCACAGACAGATGCAAGATTTGATGGCTTGACCACTTACATCAGTATTTTGTGACACAGAGGTCACATTTTTAAATGACAGCATTGAGTCCACTTTGTGGAAACAGTCTGACAAATAGCACAGCTTGCTTGGGGGAGAGACAAATTCATAAATGAATCTGCAAGTGAAACAAGAGACTTGTTCATCTGATACTACGAAACAAAAAAATTGCTAAGTTAGAAGTAAAAGTGGCTTAATCACCAAAAAGTGGTGTTTTCATGTGATGGTTAAAAATAATTTAGCTATTGAAAGGGAATACCATAATATTATAACACCATGGTTAGAATCTATAATTAATAACATTTCAACAGCTAAAGTAATAAATGTGATTGTTTTCTTTTTTGCTGCTATGAAGATTTTTATCAGCTTAACACAGCTACCAGTGAGAGTTTACATATGACCTGAAACACATTTTACCTTTTAATTAAAATAACAACTTATGACAATCTGGGGCCTGCAAGTATCCTAACCTGCTTTTACTTACTGAGCTAGATATACAGCTCTGGAAAGAATTAAGAGATCACTATATTTCTTAAAAGTCAGCATTTTTAAATCCTGGTTTAATCCTGGTTCTGTTGGCAGAAGGCTACACTGCGAGACAGGCTGCATCCAGGCTCAACGTCTCTAAGGCAGCAGCACAAGAACAAGGTGAAGCAGGAGCCATGACCAAACACCAGGCAGAGGGTGGAAGCGACTTTCTAAGCCAGAGATGTCCATCAACTTATTCGGCAGTGCCTCATAAATCAGTGGATGAACTCAAGTGACGTTCAAAAAGAATGGGAAACATCAAATGGTGTGAAGTGCACTGCTAGGACAATTGATAACAGACTCCTAAAACCCATTAAGCAAGGAAGAAGTCCTTTATGAATGAGAAGGAGGGAAGAGCCAGGCTGGAGTTTGCAAAAAAAACATGTAGATTTTATACAGGCACATACTCATAAATTGAGAAATGGGTGAAACTAAAAATTTTGCTGTGGTCTCAATTTTCTCCAGAGCTGTATAGGCTTAGAGAAAAGAATCAGGAACACATGCAGCAACTATAGCTTTTGAGATCAGAAAAATGCAGATTATTTGGAGATCACAGAAATGTTACCAGTTCTTCAATTCTTTTTTAAATTACAGGCTTTGGTGCAGGGAGCAATTATCCCTGATTTTGCAGGAAATTGTTTGACAAAAGGCAAACTGAATCGGTGTTGTCACTCGTGTATTCAGATTTTGTGCTTAACGTCACAGCAGCCGGCTGAGAGACCCAGCCTCACGTACCAACCCCCCCCCCCCCCCCTCCCCCTTCCTTTCTGGCTCCCAAATTGACTGGTGTTCTGTGGGTTGTACAGGAAAAAAAAGGAAAAACATCGCAGGTGTCAAGCTGCTGCTTCTGAATATGACATCTCCTCCGGCCTATCTGGAAATATGAAGTATTGATTTACGCGCAGTAAAAGGTCTTATAAAAATGATCACATACACATGAGGGATTAATGCGCCGGAGATCAATAGAAATTTCATTCTTGACGCTGGACTGTCACCAATGGTGAAATGCTAAAATAAAGAAATCAATATTATCTATGAAATGTCAAATTTATTATAATTATGGGGATGAAAACCGGCCAAGCGGCTCCCAGCGGGCTGCGAGGGATAGGTTAACCCTGGCAGAGGCCTCCCCCCGGGGCTCCTGCATGCCTGCTGCCAATTTGAGAACAGTATTGGCGTATGGAGTATGCAGCGTGCGGTGCGCCATTGCAGTTAGCATTACCCGTACAGAGTGTGTAACCAGGGTGGCTGAGGAGCACGTCTCTGCTGTTAGCGGCCGTTAGCCTTGGCGCTTCACGCTGCAGTTCCAAGTTACACTGTCTCTGCCGTTAGCGGCCGTTAGCCTTGGGGCTTCACGCTGCAGTTCCAAGTTACACGTCTCTGCCGTTAGCGGCCGTTAGCCTTGGCGCTTCACGCTGCAGTTCCAAGTTACACGTCTCTGCCGTTAGCGGCAGTTAGCCTTGGGGCTTCACGCTGCAGTTCCAAGTTACACGTCTCTGCCGTTAGCGGCCGTTAGCCTTGGCGCTTCACGCTGCAGTTCCAAGTTACACGTCTCTGCCGTTAGCGGCCGTTAGCCTTGGGGCTTCACGCTGCAGTTCCAAGTTACACATCTCTGCTGTTAGCGGCCGTTAGCCTTGGCGCTTCACGCTGCAGTTCCAAGTTACACGTCTCTGCCGTTAGCGGCCGTTAGCCTTGGGGCTTCACGCTGCAGTTCCAAGTTACACGTCTCTGCCGTTAGCCTTGGCGCTTCACGCTGCAGTTCCAAGTTACACGTCTCTGCTGTTAGCGGCCGTTAGCCTTGGCGCTTCACACTGCAGTTCCAAGTTACACTGTCTCTGCTGTTAGCGCCCGTTAGCCTTGGCGCTTCACGCTGCAGTTCCAGGTTACACATCTCTGCCGTTAACGGTCGTTAGTGTTAGTGCTTCACACTACAGTTCCAAGTTACACGTCTCTGCTGTTAGTGGCCGTTAGCCTTGGCGCTTCACATTGCAGTTCCAAGTTACACGTCTCTGCTGTTAGTGGCCGTTAGCCTTGGCGCTTCACACTGCAGTTCCATGTTACACGTCTCTGCTGTTAGCGGTTGTTAGTGTTAGTGCTTCCCACTGCAGTTCCAAGTTACACGTCTCTGCTGTTAGCGGCTGTTAGCCTTGGCGCTTCACGCTGCAGTTCCAAGTTACACGTCTCTGCCGTTAGCGGCCGTTAGCCTTGGTGCTTCACGCTGCAGTTCCAAGTTACACTGTCTCTGCTGTTAGCGCCCGTTAGCCTTGGCGCTTCATGCTGCAGTTCCAAGTTACACGTCTCTGCCGTTAACGCCCGTTAGCCTTAGTGCTTTATGCTGCAGTTCCAAGTTACACGTCTCTGCTGTTAACGCCCGTTAGCCTTAGTGCTTTACGCTGCAGTTCCGAGTTACACGTCTCTGGTATTAGCGACTGTTATCCTTAGTGCTTTATGCTGCAGTTACAGGTTATATGTCTCTGCTGTTAAGGGCCATTAGCCTTAACGCTTCATGCTGCAGTTCCAAGGTGCACGTCTCTGCCATTAGCTCTTCCTCCTAAATGTAAACTTCTGAATAAATCTGCGACAGGCTTGTGCTTTGCCCCATAAAGAGCTAAATGAGATTATTCTTATTGATACAGCACAGGGAAGACACATAAAGCAGAAATTTGTATTTTTATAATATGACACTGATGATACAAAACAATTACAATGTCCTCTGTCCCCTGGCACCTCTTTTAAACCGATCCTGGAAGCAGCTGCCAGTTTACAGTGTTGACTCTTAGAAAGGGTCTGCAAAAGTGGAATCAGTGTTTAATTCCAGGCCACTACAAGATAATCTATATCCTGGTGTGTGTATCGAAACGTTAGCAGTGAAGCCTCAGGCAAAAAGGTCATGGAAAGACTAAGTGAATCAATGAGATCTGAAATGAGCAGAAAACACAGCTTTTCTGCCGCAGACATTGCAGGGAAAATATGCTGATTTCCTGAGAAACGCGGCATAATTTAATTATAAATCCAGCAGACTTTCCAATATACATACAGCAGCAGCTGTGCAATAGGCTTAATGACAAGCAAGGCACCGAATTAGCCAATCATACACCTGCAAATATCCAATTAGCCCATCACAATATCTGCCTATTAGTCAGAAGCTCAGGGCCTCTAAAATGGTCCTGGAAAAGTCAGAAAGCAAGGAAAAGCTACATGAGAAAGGGTAGTACATCACACAATGTGGGGAAGAAATGGGTTTACACCAGAAATTCTCAGACAATTTGATTAAAGACTTTTGTCAAAAGTCAGCAGTCCGGAACAATTTTCAATAACAAAATAGCATTTCATAAACTTCAATGAATTAACAATAACTTTTGATGTTAGACATCAATATCTAACAATAATGGGAACGTAGTATGAAGGTTTGACTGGTTTGACGCTCGCTGATCATTTCGACTGTCTGTCATGCGGGGGAGTTCCATGTATGCGTGGTTTGGTGGTTCTACATTATATTTTTGTATTTCCAACCACGTTAAGCCTTTTCACATTAATCATATTGATTCATAAGGTGCATTATTGGCTGGGTCCAGATTAACTTGTGGTTCGTTCTGCATCCAGTCCGTGGTCTGGACTCTGAGAACCCCTGGTTTGGACTATGAAGAGGAAGCCAAAACGTAGCTGAGATTTCAAAGGGTGATTTGAGCATAAGTGGCATCAGAGATCTATTTCCATCTCTTTAAGAAGTAAATCTTGTATGAAAATGTTCCTGTTTAATACCAATTATAAACATTGGCTGTTACAAAATTTGAGACATAATCTGAGATACATTTATACTGAATAAATGCAATGTATCTTAAGAAAGATAGCTGCTAAAATTGGGGCTGATTTTATTTTTGTCCTTTGCTTATGTGGGGCTTGGGATGGAGATTTGGGGCCTGCATTGGCCTTCGAGCCTATGGAGGGATCAGTAGTGATAAGCTGGGCTGTAGGATCAGCAGTGATAAGCTGGGCTGTAAGATCAGCTGGACATTAGCTGATGTTAACCGGCTTAATAAAAAGGGCTAACTACTGCTGATTGGTATGGTACCAGCGTTATTACCCCACTCTGCAACATGTACCTTCCAAATAGATCAGTGCCCACAAAACAAGCATTTTACAAAGCCCACAGTGTATCTGACCATAAACCATGGTGCAATTCAGTTTGGTTTTCTGACTGCATGTTAAAAAACATTAATCTTAATAAAACCGTTGATAACTCTATTATATTACGATGGCAGCTAATGTCATAGTTTAAAATAAATTCCATGTTTAATTCTTTTTATACCTCTAGATTCAGTGTCTATGCTGAAAAAATTCCTTCTTATACTGCATGAGAAATTTGATAATCCCTTGCACCTGCTACACCATTAACTTGAAATGTCAGTAAAACCAGAGCAGAAAGTGCTGCTGAAAGTGCAGTACTCAAAAGCACACTCAGTATGCATACAAGATGAAATATATATGAGGGTACGATAAACCGGAATCACTCATCTGACCCACCCTCGCACCTCAGCTTTCGCCATGGCAACCGGTCAGGGGAAGTTGGGTCATGCCAGTTTCTCACTGCATCTTTAAGAACGAGGTAACATTTTGCAGTCTCTCGGGCAAAAGCAGTGGCAGATCTCTGAGGTCAGGAAGATGCCCCAGCACTCTACGCATCCCAGGCAAAATCTCACCAGACAGGCGGGCAGGGCCTCCTCAGTGTACCATCGCTTCTGCTGGAATACGAGCACAGCTGAGTCCTCAGCTCACTCTGTGTTATTGAGCTTGGACCATTGAGAAGATTTTCATTCATGCATGTTTGTCAACATTGGTCAGCTGGCTGGAGTGAGGTTTTCAGTTTGAGCCTGCACACACATTCACACGCATTTACATGTACGTAACAGTTTTATTACCCTGTAAATAGTCTGTAAGGTTTGCAAACTACCCCAATGCTTGTGATGCAGCCAGTTTTAGGTTTATAATGGAATAATATAGATTTGCAGTAAGATTTTTCTGTGATGCGTGAGAGTTGGCAACCCTGTTCATGAGTTAGACACCATTGCAATGGGAAAATAATATCATAAGAAGGAGGCTTTAGCAAGAGTCATTTGAACCTCCTTTTTTACATCAAGGATTTGAAGGAATGAATGTTACATTTATATAGCACTTTTCAAGCGACCCAAAGTGCTTTACAGAACCAATGGGGAGCCGCTTCAACCACCACCACTGTGTAGCCCAGACCTGGATCAGGTGACAGCAGCCATTCTGCACCAGTATGCTCACCACACAGTAGCTAAGGTGGTGAAGGGAATTCACCAGTTAGATACAGGGGAAGATTAGGAGGTCAGATTTGAAAGGGCCACTTCAGCCAGGGCATCACCTCTACTCTTTCAAAGGATGCCCAAGGATCTTTTATGACCCCAGAGAGTCTGGACCTCAGTTTTACATCTCACATGAAGGACAGCACCATTTTTACCACACAGTGCCTCTGTCACTGCATTGGGATCCACACTGACCACAGCATGGGCTAACCTGTTGGCCACAACAACACCTCTTCCAACAGCAACCCAGCTTTCCTAACTGGTCTCCCATCCAAGTACTGGCCAGGCCCAAACCCGCTTAGCCTCAGGTGGATTACCCAGTCTGACCTACAGGTGGCATGACTGACCTGAAATGCATAATGTAATATAAAACTAAGTCACATTTTATAAACATGGTTTATCTAAATTTGTAATCTATTTCATTTGTATGAAATCCTAAAGGGATGTTAAAATAACTGATACCACGGCTTATAAACAAGATCAGTCTAGTAGGAGTCTATGTCTAAACTTGAAGTAATCACTGGATCAAATACACCCTGAGTGCTATTTGTTTGTTTCAGGAGAAAAGGTCATGTGAAGACTCCAACAGAGTGCTCACTTTCAGTGAGTAATTACTGCAGGCAGGGTTGGAATCTGTCCGGGCCGACATCATCAAGTTTAATTATTGTCAAAAGTGCACCAAGTCCTCAGAGACTGATGGGAACAGACTTGGGCCGCCACCTCACGCGCTCCCCTCCATGCACACGGGCACCCCCGCGCAGGCCACCTCGCGGAGTCAGCCCCATCCGGCTCGGTCGCCAGCACTCCCAGCATGCATCTGTGCACCATCTCCAGCCAGTTGGTGGAAATCACAGCTCACGCGCAGTCAGAAAGGCAGAGCTCACGTGTACATCATAAACTGACACAGTCCAACTGCTTCATTAATGTGGATATGAATGGAATTATTTCAAAGAAACACCTTTTCACAAGGCATATATGTTTGTCAATGAGGACTATGTTAACATAAGGGCAACACAGCTGTATAAACTATATTAGTAAAAGGCTAGTGAAGCTGGAATGTTTCTCATTCACTGTACCTTCTGTATACATATGTAGACCTAAGCTTATTAACCCTTCTGTTAACAGTTATGGGGGTTTAATTAAATAATAAGTCATGGGTACATAGCAGCTTCTCAGTACTTGGGCTGTACTTCCATAACAATATACAATTCAAGCACTAATTTTGGTTAATATTAATAAAAGCAGGTGACATTTTAAAGTAAACTGGCACTTAAATGCTTTGCTGGCTGTATATGAAGGCACATTATTAGTGGGACAAAATGTTGAGGTTGGGGGGGTGGGGGGGTGACCATGTTTATTTGTTGTCCTTTATAATGGAATCTCCAAATTCTAGAAAAGCAGAATATTGCTAAACTTGCTTGAGCAATGATGAGAAATTCTAAGCTATGACCCTGACCCACACCCCTATGCCGCCAGAGTGGTACGTTCCGGGTGGTAAATATTACAGTCAGAGAGCTGTCACTGGGAGACAGGGCACGACCGATACCCATTCAGCTGCTGAAGCTCCAGAGGCTCAAGATCTTGACAGCGAAAAGGTATAAATATATGTAAAATGACTGTGTCTGCCATAACATACAGTTCAAACATACATTTCCTGGAAAAACATGCAAAAAAGCAGATGATGGTGTCAACAAAGACATAAAACAGTCACTTAAGGGCTTTTAAAAGGTACCCAGGGAGGCCATGTTTACCTCACAACAAAGGAGGGGGAGTTCAGGGAGCCTGTGAATAGTTGTTTTGTCTGACACAGTCAGCTGGGAGTCCAGGATTTGGAGCCTTATAGACAGTGGAAGCCCAGCACCTGAGGTTTGGGGGAATTAATCAGTTTAGGTTTTGGATCTTAACTTAAATGTCAAACATTTATCCCCAATTTTTGTAGGGGATTTCTTTAAGCAGCGCAAATCACTAATCCTCCTCTTACTTGTGCAAAAGGTCAAAGTTTGCCAGCAAACCAGGAAATACCTTATAAGGTTATTCTATCCCCCCCCCGTTTGCTGTGGGGAGTGTAAATCACGGAATTAGTGTATCGATTGGGCACCAACCTGAAGCAATCGCTTCTGAAGGCCTGACAAGATTATTTCATCCTACCTTTCCTGTGTTATTATGTGTCGTGTTGCAGTCGTTCCTCAACCGCAGGAGGTGACAGCTTGACTTTGATCACTAAACGGGGCTGTTAGGGGACCTACCAGGGCAAATGTGGCTGCTTGCACGGCGTGGGTACAGTACAGTGTGGGTTAGACGGTTATTGACTAAAATTAAAGGCTGATCAATGTCTTACATGGAAATGAGAATAATGCTGTGTGTTTAAGAGCCTGAATCAAAGGTGCAACAGAAATTCCTCAACTGGGATTTAAACGTGGACCCACCTGATGAGTAACGCACATCTTTAAACACTGCATTCAATAAGCATATTTTTAGATCTCTGCTCAATACCATCTGGAAAGTGCCCCATTCCTACCTTTTTTTATCTGTGTCTCTTTTTTTTGAACAAGCCATATCAAGTCATTTTATCATGGCCTCCCAGCTCATCCCTGCCCCCCGCCCCCCATAGGATTTATCTATGCTAACCATTCCTATTCTCTCCTTCTTTAAATGCATTCTCGTTTCAATAACAATAAAAATAAAAGGTCATACTACGCAGCCCGGAGAAACTGACAGAAAGTCTCACATATCCGCTGGACGAATCTGCTGCCTGATCATTCATACCCAACCTGCCAGATGCGGTTCGTATCAAAATGTGCCCGGGTTGCATTACCTGTAAACTCTCCACTTTTGCATTGGAAATACAAGATAATTTACTTCAGGGATGGTGCAGAAGTAAAACTGCATTTTCACTGTATTTATTACATCTAAAAATAATTTTTAAAAATTGCACGCTTCAGAATAACCACTTTAGGCCCAAAGTAATTCACCTCCTCCATCCATCCAAAAGGTGTTGGTGATCCTGGAGCCCAAACCAGGAAGCAGAGGGGCACAAGGCTGCAGAGACCTGGGGGAACACACTCACCCAGCAATTTAGAGACACAAGTTCTCAAAACCACTTTCTAAGGTTCGGTAGAAAACTAGAGCAGCCAGAACAGACCCCCCATAAACAGAGACAGGGGTGGCAATGAAAGCACAAGCCCGGGAGGTGTGAGGTCACCATGCCCCCTCCCCATCCCCATTTTAATAAATTCCCTAAACATATTTTACTGAGCTGAACGGAGGACAGGACACACAGGGGGTTGAAGAGGCTGCGTTTGGAGGGGGTGGGGTGGGTTGCACAGAGGGCGTGGGGCTAATTAAGCTGCATGCGCAGTGTAATTAAATTCATGTTTCTATTTATTTACCTCTCCACCTCGCCCAGATGTGACCACCATATTAGCCAATCAATGGCTGCCATGCAGTGAAGGATTATGGGTCATTATTTATGGGGGTGTGGAGAATGTCAGCAGTTGCTGTGACGCTGCACCACAATATTAAACACCAGACATGTGTCAGATGGCCAGACCCATGGGACCATTGGCACTGGATTCACTATTTTAGGTCAAATATATCAGATTCCAATCAGAAAAATATCAATGGCTTTGGCTGGCAGGGGAAGCAGCAGAAATTAAATTCCAGATGGGGGAGAGATGAAGATGACTGAAGGATGTGAAGTTACAATGTCCGATGGAAGTAAAAGGAGGGATAAGGTCTCCCTCAAATAACATAAGGTAAACATGAGCTCAGGAGGTCATTCCCGTTACTGTCTGAGTTTCAATTTACATTTAAATTTACATTTGGACTGAGGTGATAAAATGGCAGTTCATTTCTGGTCTGAAGCTTTAGGTTTAGGTAAGAAGTTTCTGCGTTACATTCTTTATGTATCCAATAATACCCCAATAATCCAAGTGGGCACCAAAAACTGAAAGTCTAAGAAATGAAAATGCACAGAAGATAATGTGGGCCTCGCTGTACCAGGGGAATGGATGAGACCGTGCATCGTTTGGCTGATTCTGTGATCTACACAGTGGAAGAGAAAGAGAAAGTGCACCCTTTTCAGACTGAGGCCTCTATCAATCTCCAGGTCGTCCAGTCGCGGACGTAGCAGGATCGCGTCTGGGGAGCGAGGACGATACCTACTCAAGCGGACAGCCCAGTATGGAGCACAGAAGACACACTCCCAGGTAGCGGCGTCATGGTGCTCGCAGGCCCATGACCGCTGCACACAGCGGATGCCGACAGAGTAAGAGGAAAGACTTCATTTGCTGCAAAGATAAAGGATGAAATCAAATACGAGAAACTAGTAAGGTCACTCAACACAAGATGAATAACAATCCCAGTGTCCAGTGAAGCCTTTTACATTTTATATACATCACATATATCATATGTAAAATATGTATAATCTTAGGGGCTGTGTTGCAGAAGGCAGAAGGAAATAGAGTTAGGGGCTGTGTGCTTGGCTAGCCGGAAAGGCCTTAGAGATACTCCAGATCGGTCAGAAATGGGGAGGGACAGGCCTCTCACAAAGAGATGCAAACGACAGAGCATTACTTCCGAGGGTGACTCTCAAAATCACTCTTCCCCTCTTACGGTGGGTCTCGACACACTACAGATCGGACGAGTTTCCATCAGGCGACAGAAAAAGTCTGATTAGGAGGAAGTGACAGTCGTGTTTTTTTTTTTTTCTAAATCAACCAAAGAGGAATCCACAGAAGGATAATTTTGCAATTCGAATAAAAGCATTATAGCCATCAACAGAGTAATCAATAAGCTATTTAAGTGGCCAGAACGGCTGTTTGTTTTGAAGGAAATAAATCGATATGACTGTCATTTCATAATTATGACATGGTGTTGATTCTGTGTTTTTTTTCTAAGCTGTGTGCGGTTGCATGGTGGACTTTTTTAATGCTGTTCAGATTTTCAGCTCCTGTCTTTAACATCTTAATAATAAATAAATACATTAATAAATACATACAAATTAATAAATACAAAGAACTTAGTCTAAAAGATGAGAAAAGCCATTTGTACCACAATTTAGAAAAACAATAAAGGTGAATAAAACTGAAGGAGTGAAGTTCACATACAGTCAGTATGACAGTATTTCAGAGTACAAGTTTAACAATGAATTACTGATAATATCATCCATTATTTAATAGCATTTCAAATATTGTAAATGCTAATTATAAGATTATTCATCATTTCTGCTACATGTTTAAATTGATCCAGTAAATCAGCTGTTTTATAAGTTTTAACTGGAGCTGACGTCTGTTCTGGCTTCTTTTGGACCCAACTTTTAGATTCCTGTATAAATTAACAACTTCCTCTACCTACAACCACTGTCCACATGTATCTAAGAAATCTTATTAAAATGACAGATTAAGTGAAATACCTAAAGTATAGTCATTTCAGCTCAAAGATGGCATAATAAAATTAGAATATACCTTTCACAGATATCGACTCAATATAGTTTCATATTTTCAGGTCCAGTACTTGACATGAGTTTCATGGCAAATTCATCCATCTGTCATTAATCACAATTAACCACATCCAATTATACCATGTGTTAGTATGATCAAATTTGCTGGAAAAAATAATGATCTGTGGCCAGAGCGCCATAAGGGGAAAGAGATGCGCAACCAGTGATTAAAAACTGGGTTTTGGGCCCCATTCTGCAGCTCCGCGGCTGATCAGGACATTGTTGGGATCTGATGATGTAATTACAGGGAAGCGTGAGCACAGAGCCGTCAGAGAGACTCCTAATGAATGTCTGGCCAGAGGCTTTATTAGTCACTCCTCCAGAAAGATGCCGGCAGTGGATTTCAGGCCGGTTAGAAAGGCAACAGGCCTAAAATAGCTCTGTAACTCTGCTCAGTGCATGTCTAGCTGACCTTCCCATCACTAATAAACAATCCAGCACATGTGACTGACAGTTTCGCAAATTATAACAATGCTATTGTCCGACCTAAGAAGACAAAGTGATTTTACATACGAATGTTTATTAGAGTAATCAACCAGTTACAGTACGTGACTGGTTGAATGACTAAGTAACAACTAACACTGAAATAGGACAAATGTATTTAATACCTCTGTGGAGCCCATTTGTGGGATTGGTATAGATATTGTAGGCTAGATAACTTTGAAAGCTGTGATAGTTTTATTTGTATAGTCTACCAGTTTTGGTTCTATGTCTGTACACATTTCTGCACTGGCTGTTGTGTCACTTCTGGCAGCCACATTGAATCATCTTGGTGATTAGACACTTGTGTACTTTTTAGCCACCTTGTATACTTCCCGTTAGCAGTAATTACCACATAAATAGTCGAAACAAAAAGGCAGCCACTGGGGACATCAGATGTTTACTGACGAACGCACAACCAAACACACGAAGAATTAAGCGACTACAGATGTAAACTATTCTTTTACATGTTTGCTGATATTTATGAGCTTATTTATATCAGACATGTCAAATGTCTGAGATTATTGTGAAATAATAAAAATTTTGCTGTGGTATATCATGTCTGTTAAATCACAGCTTTCACCATATCCCATGTTATATCAGGTCTCATCCCATCTAAGGTAAGCCCTGTGCTCTAGGCTCACAGTGACTGGATAAACATTTGGAAGGTGAATGGATGCATAAAGTCTATCAAACTAAACGTATATGAGTTGCATCTCTGGAAAGGAAATATATCTACAAACACATAGAGAGAAACACGTCTCAAGTGCCATAGCGTGCTATTCCCAGCCTTCAGGCCCGGGCTCTTCCCCAGCTTTCAGGCCCGGGCTCTTCCCCAGCCTTAAGGCCTGGGCTCTTCCCCAGCCTTCAGGCCCGTGCTCCTCCCCAGCCTTCAGGCCCGTGCTCTTCCCCAGCCTTCAGGCCCGTGCTATTCCCAGCTTTCAGGCCCGGGCTCTTCCCCAGCCTTCAGGCCCGGGCTCTTCCCCAGCCTTCAGGCCCGTGCTCTTCCCCAGCTTTCAGGCCCATGCTCTTCCCCAGCTTTCAGGCCCATGCTCTTCCCCAGCTTTCAGGCCCGTGTTCTTCCCCAGCTTTCAGGCCCGTGTTCTTCCCCAGCTTTCAGGCCCGGGCTCTTCCCCAGCCTTCAGGCCCGTGCTCTTCCCCAGCTTTCAGGCCCAATTCTCTTCCCCAGCCTTCAGGCCCGGGCTCTTCCCCAGCTTTCAGGCCCGGGCTCTTCCCCAGCTTTCAGGCCCATGCTCTTCCCCAGCTTTCAGGCCCGTGCTCTTCCCCAGCTTTCAGGCCCGGGCTCTTCCCCAGCCTTCAGGCCCGGGCTCTTCCCCAGCTTTCAGGCCCGGGCTCTTCCCCAGCCTTCAGGCCCGGGCTCTTCCCCAGCTTTCAGGCCCATGCTCTTCCCCAGATTTCATCTGTGCTCCTTGGCTGCCACAAAGCTAAGGAGCCCGTTATCGTACCCCCTCCCAAGACCCCGTGAACACCTGTGAAAATGCAGTAATTTGATCTGCCACAGATAGGACACAGTGCTAACCAGGTAAATCCCTCCAAGTCCGTATCTAAATGAACACTTTGACACATCAAATAAGATGAACTCACTGGCTAAGCCTATCTCACACTACCCATGTCGGAAATCTCAAATCTCGCTCATGTTTTCGTCTATACTCTCCCTTCAGCATCTCAGACAGGGGATGAGACCGGGAGGCTGAAACAAAGCACTAAAACAGACCAAATCCTTTGTCCTTCATTCTACACTAAAGCTACCAAAGAGCACTAAAGTAGACACTGAAACACAACAACTCCTTCTGCTAAGAAAATCCTTTCACACTTTTTTCATTTTGAGGGCTATAAGTCATATTCACAGCCTCATTCTAATAAGATAAGCAGGCCCCTTGGGGACATGGAATACATCATCTAAAAACAATGAAATGTTAGGTTTTAAAATGAACCAACATTTCTGTGTATTCCATGACCCTGACCAGGGTATGTTGCTTGAAGTTGGATGAATGGATTTTTTTTTCCAGCAAGAAAAGGTCCCACAGCTCTTGGCAGCTGTCGAACCCGAGTCCATGGGCAGTACAGACGACACATACCAGACCCAACAGTGTCTCATGAGTCATCATCATACGCTCATAGGTGGACTACAAATTATTCAGTTACTGACAGGAAGAGGTGCAATGGATTGTGGGACATTGAAATTCTACCTCTTTCTGCTCCACAGATCCGCTCGGCATTTACTGCAAGTCAAACTGTCGCGACTGTTCCTCGGCTGGCCCACTGGGCCCTGGAGCAAGAGAGGCCCTTAACCCCGGCAGCTCCAAGGACTGACTGACCCTGCTTCCTCAATCCTGTTTTGCTTTAGATAACAGTGTCTGCCAAACTAATGTAATGTGTCTGTAGGGGCGACTCAGCTCCACTGTGCGTTTGCCCTGCATTGTATGGATAATCTACTTAAATTCACTGAAACGGCAGTGATTCGAAGGTAAAGTGACGCACATGACAACAAACAAACATGTATAATTTAAACGATGATACATACATGTTAACCCAGGAAATCATATGTGGATATCTACAAAACTTCTACTATTTATTTGTCCTAACATAAATTGCTTTTGATTACTGTGATATTTACAGGAGTAATTCAGGTTACAACAATATATCAATACGTGTTGGGACTTGAATCTGGCCACACCTGGGATTTGGCCATGTGGCTGTACCATGTGCTTCGTTAAGCTCTCTTAGCACTTAGCGTACTGCCGCGCGAATGAATACCTATCAATTTCAGCTGGGGGAGCGAGTGAGCCAGTGCTATACAGCCTGCAGTGCTATACAGCCTGCAGCCTTATCTGCTGCCCGCTGTAGATCGTGTTAGCCCCGCGGAGGTGCAGCCATGAAGCCCGGGTGAGTCTGTCCAGCTGGGTGGGCCTCTAATCTCCACAAGTCTTTGGGACCCCCAGGGCAGAGTTGGCATTAAACATCCGGAAAGGAACCACAAGGATACACGGGAGCAGATATTCAAAATAATCACAGAATCACCTTTGATGAGACACATCATCCAGAATTTGTCAGCTCAACATAAGATTATTCTTGTAAAGCTTTTGCCGTACGTCTCCTAGTATTGGGTAATTACTGTATATACATGTTGTGTAAGAATTTGGGAAAAATATCAGTTTATTTTCCCATGAATAGGGCACTTAAAATGACTTCTAATGCTGCTCATCTTGCTTGTTATGTGTCCTTGATGCGCTCTTTTTCTGAGCGATCAGATTTCCAAAGCTGCATGATGTGGTGGTGGTGGGGGGGGGGGTGCTATGATGCAAGTATGATGCTTCCTGCTGGTATGCAAGGAATCTTCCATGAAACAAGAGGCGGTTTCACTCAACATTAAAGAGAGGAATGTAAAAAGGAGAAAAGGAGAGCAGTATGAGGCTCTGCCCCAGGGGGCCTGGTAAACGTAACACGGACCGGCAGGGCCTGGGTTCCCCGCACTACACCCGCAGTACTGCCCCTCCAGGCACTGTAACGGAGGACTGAGAGGACGAGGGGGCAGCAGGGTGTGACACGGAGGGGAGCGCGGCGGGTAAATGTCACGGGGAAACCCAGGCGGGGCGGGGCTGCCTCTTTCCGGCCAGGGCTTGGCGTGACGGCGGTGGCACTGAGAGTACCAACCCGAGAGCGTGTCACATGGCCTCTCCGTCCACCAACCAAGGGGGGGTGACCAGCCACCGTGGCTCGACAGGGCTCCATGTGCACTGCGGGTGCATTATGTTGGACACAGAACTGTACAGTGCAGCAAACACTCCTCTCAAGAACCGCCAGTGTGACTGCAGAACTGCAACATCTACCTTAACACTCCGCACCTAACTCGACTCATTCAGATAACATACATTTACAGTGTGACAATTCTGACCAACAGTGACCCCCCATTCATCAACATTTACTACATGGTGAAATATCCATTCATCTTGTGACTGCTTCTGGTGAAGGTTGTAGGGGGGTGTGAAGCCTATCACAGACCCTAGATGAGGTGCCATACGGGGTACATACCGGTGCACACTCACACACAATCGCACACTATGAGTTTAGTGATGCCAGTCAGTCTGTCTAAGGGCTGCACACAGAGTAGAGGTGGGATTCCAACCCCCATCCCTGGAGGTGCGAGTCAACAGTGCTGCCCATCGTTCAGCCAATGTATATGCAGCCATTATTAATTAGATCACAAATACATTTAAACCACCAGGGAAGGAGCAGAAATTCATATACCAGAAATTTTCCATTGTTGAATAAGTTTAATCAGCATCATAGTTATTGTATTTACATATAATCAATTCAGGTCAGGTATCTTTCAAAAGGTACAGCAGCAACACCCATCGCAACATAAACCTTCAACCCCCCCGCCCCCCCCCAAAAAAAATTCTGTCTGCTTAAACCATACATCACTGCTGGAGGAATTCATCACCCAATGGCCCCCACAAAAATTGCTCCCCCTTGTACCACATATTACTTCTGAATCCATTTTTCCCAATTAATGTGCAATCTCAGCCCTAAACTGGCCTGTGTACACCCTCCGTATCCGTGAACCAAGCTATTCATCAAGCACACAGACAGTGATGAAGCAGTAATCTGCATCTTCTGTCTGTTGCTTGTCAACACATTTCTTATTGGGGATGCAACGTTAATATGCCGGTGTATTACTCATTAATTTCCTATTTCAGACACAGCCCCATGTAACTGAAGGAGTACAGTGAAATTCTTTTTGTTTTTCTCCAGAAAATCACAGGATGTATCCATCTGGATCTCATTCACGTTTTAGCATTTCAGTTGTATACTAACCTTATGCAATCTGTTATCAGTACAAATATATTAGATAAATTACAAATACACAAATAAAGAAAATAAACAAACAAAACTCATACATTACAATATCACAATTCAGAAGAGGCCTTATTGACACAGAGGGACAGATATTGCCAATGAATAAATACCACTGAGACAATGTAAAAATGCTAGTTTCAAACACCTGAAAAACTTAAAAACATTTAGATTAATGAAATGTTAGCATAATTTAACTTAAGGGAATTATTTCAAAGTTTAATTGCCCACTGGGATTTAAATTAACTCTTTTGTGGCTCTCCCCCCCCGCCCGGGACATAGACGTCCAGTGGAGATATTAATATGCATCCCCTTAAAGGTCTTAATCTCAGTCTTGTAAACACACCCGGAGCTCATGCGACCACCCCGTGATTAAAACGCTTCTGTGGCCATCAGGGAAGCATCTTGGCCACATATTCATTACACGGCAGCTTCGTCACACGACAAGCCAGCTCTCTTAAACACTCGGACTAAGAGTTCAGCTTTTTTAATGCCTGCGGAGCACATCCATCTTCAGAGATCGGTTAGCAGAATTATCAGTTTGAAAGTAATATTAACATGAACACCAATTTGGTGGGGATTGGTTAGTGAAATTATTTTTAATGCAATCAACATCTCAGTTGGACTGAATGATTTAGACATCTTGTTGTAAGATTACATTGCCAAAATACTTCTGCATTGCTGTTTGATGAGTTATTAAGTTTAATTATAAAGCACCATTTTACAACATCTGAGGTAGACCAAAGTACCGTACATGAGTAGGCAATTCATAAGAATTAAAGGGACACAGTAAAAACAAATTATTTATACGTGAGTGAATCCAAATGGGTTTTCAGTTTAGTTTTAAGAAGCATGATTGATGCAGCTGGTCTAATGTTGAGAAGTAACAAATTCCATAACTTGGGTGCAGGAAAATGCATGATGATTTAAACTTGAGTGTGGAAACTCCAGCCGGTGCTGATTGGATCTGTGTTTAGAGTAAGGTGTGATCGTATCAGTAATACAGGGAGGGGATACGGTGACCAGCTAATCCATATCAGAATGGATCACTTTCAGCTACTTCAGGTTTTACAAACTACTTTAAAACTGAAAGGCTCCTGTGTTCGGCTAAACGCTTTGATTTGTCTTGTACTTTTACTAGTTTGTTTCATTGGGTGACAGACTCATCCAGCTGTTTCACATTAACTTTAGTGACACATGCACGATTATAGGAGACTGACCAATCAGCACACAGCAAGAACTCAGGGCTTAAGTGAAATCCGGGTTTTTTTAGTTGAACTGATTGAAATGATCACAAACCCTGCCATAGCTCGTAGTGTCCCTCCTGATATGGATTAGGTGGTCACTCTGGGAGGGGCCTGTATTAACGCACTGGGGGCCAGCAGAGAGAAGATAAAATGGGGGACGTGTGTTCCCTTTCATATGTGTCAGTGAGTAGCACAACTGCTCCATTCTGAACTAATTACAAGCAAGCTATAGAAGACTCAACCCAGAATTAAGGTGATGCTACACGGCGCAGCTTGTTCAGCAATGCTGTCGGGCATTTGCTAACCAGATGAGACAAAGGGCAACTCAACCTGGATCCGGATGATTACGAAAAGTTGCCCACTGCAGATCAAAGTTTTTCAAATAGAAATTCGTTGCCCAATATCAAAGGGAAAGTGCCCAGGCAACACCGGTCAGCAACATTGCTCAAAAAGTCACCCTGTGTATCCTCACCCTTACGGTTGTCTAGTCGTGAGGAGACAAAAGGCATGGATGACCACTTCTAGTGTAGTTAACATTGGCACAGAGTAGGAAAGGGCTCTTATAAACAGCTAGACCGATATATGCAGGCGCAGAGCGACTTGGCCAGAAGAAACGCCCCCGTCATTCAGCCAGCATCCACTGGGCCCCACTATCAGCAGACAGGGACGCCTCTCACACTAACTCTTAATGCCCATTAGAGCAAACACGATTAACCTGATTCTTTGTGAGTGTGATTAAAAAAAAGACAAATCAATGGGCTGTTATAGACTCCTTCCAGACTCTTCACCGGCAGCGTGGTCAATAGCCTAGGAAGCAATGGTGCTGGAAGAGCAGCAGGTGGAACGTGAGAGCAGTGGGACTTTCACTTTTGAGTAAAAGCAGAGCAAAAACAGCAGGAATGTGTAGTTACACCAGTATCGGGTTTGTAAATTACCTACCTGCGTGGGACTCGCTGAACCACCCAAACTACCATTTGTAACAGAGTAGACTTACTACAAATCATATTCAAAAGACACAGTTTACATTGCTGTATGAACTGAACAATAACCCAGTCAAGAGACCACTGACAGTGTACCCAAAGATTTACCATGTTGATGTAGTTTAACGTGATAAATTGCCGTCATTCTGAAATGATTACATCAGAATGAATTCCAAAGTGAGATACAGTAAACGATCAAAGGCGTGGAAATCATTTAGGGCTGCCACGATTGGTCGACGTACTCGATGACATCAACACTTAAAATGGGTCGACATCGATATTTTCAATGAATGCATCTTTTAAAATAATTTTTATATAATTACCTTTATGATTTCCAAAATGCTTACATTTATTATAACATATGCTTTTCTTTAATATCACTATGTAATTATGGTAGTAGTTACCACGAAACAAAAAGGTGGTTTTACACTATGCTAAGTTTCGATGGTATACCACAGCGGTAATGCTATGCACGAGTCTGGAACAACTGAAAAAAGGTTTGGTTATATGCCTGGAAAATATAACATTCGGAGGACAATAACATACATACAGATGCTGGCTAGTTGGAGAGTCAAGTAGATTTTCGTACCTTTTCTTGTTAATACCAGTAAATTCCTTAAGGTTAACAGATTTTTTTGTTATCCAGCTAAGCGTAGAGGGAGACTGTGGGTGGGACTGAAATTTATACAGATGACATTAAACCACCAAGAGGGGGGTAAATTCAGGGTTGTACTTCTTATATCAATTGTGGGGGATGGAGAGACTGGTATCACAGAGCACTAATCTATTCTGAAAAATACGGAGGGGGGGGGGGGGCATATGACCTTTCTCCCGAAAGTGGGTGGAATATTCCTTTGCCATTCGATGTCCTAGCAAATATTATCCACCACAAAATTTCAAGCGGTGTGGAAATCGACTGAGGGAAACATCAAAACACCCCTGCCCACTCGTTTCCATATGGGAACCTCTGAAAGTTAAAAAAAGGAGTCCATCTTTCCTGCTCTCTATCAAATACTAGTTGCACATTCCTGCCCAGAATGCCTCCGTGGTGGAGGGCAGCTTTGAAGTGTATGTCGAAGGTCAGCTGTGCCAGAGCCCTGCTTCTCAAAGCAGCACTTCTCATTTCCTCTTGCTAATGTTACAAAGACAAAAGCGAAAGCCGATTACCGGAAATCACCCCCCCTCCCACGCACACCTCCAGCATCAGCACCCCGACAAATGTCAGAGATGCATGCCGATGAACTCCATCTTCCCTCTGTCCTCTGATCCCCTGGGACTCTTGCGTCTCCTTTCATCGACGTCCTTTTAGCAGAGTCCCCGGGGTGTGTTTACGGTCTGGCGGAGATGCGCGGAAACTCTGTGATGTCGGCTGGGGATGATTTACAGTTTGGCACGTTGTGTTTTGAGACGGTGACAAACGGCGCTTTGTTTCCTGCAATTCATGGGCCCCCGGCTGCTTTCTCTCTGGCACGCCTCCCTTCGTCTTCCTGGCAGCAAAAATGCCAGACGATGGCGCTGAGTGGCACATTAGCAGTCTCCATGCCAGCCCGGCAATTAATGCTCGATCATTTTCAATTAGGCTAATTCCACTCGAAGTTAGAGAGAACCCTCTGAAACGAACAGCTGTCGGGGTCCGCCTGCTGGCCACCAAGCCATCACACTGCGCTCACACTCACTTCCTTGCCCTGGTGGATTTTAACGGTTCTACTGCAAAACAATGTGCTGCTCACACTTCTTGCAGATGCTTAGATACTTTAAAATAGGACAGACACCAGATTTCAGCATCTTCCACTTATTCAGTATAGGGTCTCTGTGAGCCTGAAGACCAGGGGAATCCCTGGACAGAATGCCAGTCCATCCCAGGGCACGGGGGAGGGGAATCCCTGGATGAGATGCCAGTCAATCCCAGGGCACATACACATTCACATTATGGACAAGTTAGATATATCAGTTCATCTATTTGGATGCCTTTGGACTGCAGGAGCACCGGGAGAATTTTGAAAACTCCACCGACAGAGAATCGAACCCACAACCCTCGGGGTATGTGTTTGCAGCCCTGCTGACCAAACCACAAGGTTTTCACTTTTGCTGTCAGCAGTGCTGGTGGTGATATGCCACCTGATACGATGTGAGAGACAATCTGTTGGGCCATTAAATCTATGGAAATGAGGGGAAACACAAGGCAGACAGGGCATTACAGACCCGATGGCAGAGAAATGGATTCTGGGTAGTGATTAATTCATTTGATGATCCCTCTGGTGAGAAATTTTAGTCCACAAATTAAGTGACAGGATAACAAATAGCCATTTAAAGGAATTTACTGGAAATCCTTAAACAATTGCACCAAAGTTTATGGCAAGCAGAGAAGATATACATACAATGTATAATTTATGCATATTTTTACCTGTAATGAATTATTAATCTTAATGAAAATCCTTCGAGGTCCGAGAAGAGTGTTATGTCTGCTACATATCTCATAACAGATAACCGGCTTGGAGAGAGCAGAGGACATGAATTCCAGAGGAACTTTATCATTATATAGTCACATTAAGTTGTCTATCCTTATCAGCCATGCTGTTTATTAAAATGTATACAGTTTTCTTAAAATTTTTTTTAAAATAATTCTTAAATTAATCTTTGGTTTCCTGCTAGATTATCTGAAATCGCTATATATCTGATCATTTCTTTTGGTGAATTATTAGTGAATTGTCTCCAGACAGTCAGTTTAGCAGGAAAATAGCATTATTATCATTATTGACAGGCAGTCACATTCCGCACTTACTGAAGTGCGTCAGCAGTCCGTACTCTGCATAAATCCATTATATATTTGATGTGCTGTTCGATTTTCTACAAACACTAGTTTTATCCTATAAATATGGTTCATAGTTGTTGAATCATTACCATTTATGAATTGCATAAATTATCATTTATCAGTTATTTGCGGCAGATTAGAGAGTCCCTGCATGAGTAAACCACTTTTGGGATTTTCTCCTCAAAGTGTACCCTAAAGCAGAAGCTTGAGCAGTGGATCTGAATACTGACAGGGATGAATGATTAAGCAGCCATGACACCCATGATTGGGTCTGTATGTTGAACCGTGAACCTTGCGACCAGCTTTTATTCTGACCGAAGAATAGTGGAGGATGCAGAAGCCTCATTGTGGATGCTCAGTGAGCCCTGAGCTTTTTACTACACCATAGGTCCCTGTGTTTGTGAGATGACATCCATGGACATTTTTATAGCCCTCAATTCCACATATATGATTCGCTTTTCTCTATTTAACCATCCATCCATCCATCCATTACCTACCGCTTGTCCGGGGTTCGGGTCGCGGGGGAAGCAGCTTCAGGAGAGACACCCAGACCTCCCTCTCCCCAGCTACCTCTACCAGCTCCTCGGGGAGGACGCCGAGGCGTTCCCAGGCCAGCCGAGAGATATAATCCCTCCAGCGTGTCCTGGGCCTGCCCCGGGGCCTCCTCCCTGTAGGACATGCACGGAAAACCTCTCCGGGTAGCCGCCCAGGAGGCATCCGCACCATGTGTCCAAACCACCTCAACTGGCTCCTTTCGACGTGGAGAAGCAGCGGTCCAACTCTGAGACACTCCTGGATATCCGAACTTCTCACCCTATCCCTAAGGGAAAGCCCAGACACCCTGCGGAGAAACCTCATTTCGACCGCCAGTATTCATGATCTCATTCTTTTGGTCATTACCCATAGCTCATGACCATAGGTGAGGGTAGGGACGAAGATGGACCAATAGATCGAGAGCTTTGCTTTCCGGCTCAGTTCTTTCTTAGCCACGACGAACCGGTTAAGCGCCTGCAAAACTGTAGATGCTGCTCCGATTCATCTGTCCAGCTCTCGATCTCACCTACCCTCACTCATGAAGACCCCGAGATACTTGAACTCCTCCACTTGAGGCAGTACGTCTTCCCTGACCTGAAGAGGGCGAACCACCCATTTCCAGCTGAAAACCATGGTCTTGGACTTGGAGGTGCTAATCCTCATCCCTGTCGCTTTGCACTCAGCTGCGAACCACCCCAGAGCACGCTGGAGGTCCCCAGCAGATGAAGCAAACAGGACGACATCGTCTGCAAAAAGCAACGAGTCAATCCTGAGGCCACCAAACTGGACACCCTCAACACCCTGGCTGCGCCTAGAAATCCTGTCCATAAATATTATAAACAGGACCGATGACAAAGGGCAGCCCTGGCGGAGCCCAACCCGCACTGGGAACACGTCCGACTTATTACCGGCAATGCGGACCAAGCTTCTGTTCCGTTCATACAGGGACCGAATCACCCACAACAGTGGACCCCGGACCCCATACTCCCGAAGCACCCCCCACAGAGCACCTCGGGGAACCCGGTCGTAAGCCTTTTCCAAATCCACAAAACACATGTAGACTGGATAGGCAAACTCCCAGGCCCCCTCCAGTACCCTTGCAAGGGTATAAAGCTGGTCCAGTGTTCCACGGCCAGGACGAAAACCGCATTGTTCCTCCTGAATCCGAGATTCGACTATCGATCTCACCCTCCTCTCCAGTACCCCGGAATAGACTTTCCCAGAAGGCTGAGAAGTGTGACCCCCCTGTAGTTGGAACACACCCTCTGGTCCCCCTTCTTAAATAAGGGGACCACCACCCCGGTCTGACAATCCAGCGGCACTGTCCCTGACCTCCACGCACCCTTGAAAAGGCGAGTCAGCCACGGCAGCCCCACAACATCCAGAGCCTTCAGGTACTCCGGCTACCATGTAGCTCTTTAACCACCCTGGCCACTCTGTTTAACCAATATGTTTAATTTAGCAAAATCGAGGTATCTTGAAGCTGCATAGGCAAAAAACACATTCAAGAAATAAACCCCTTCCAGAATCTGCAATGGTATGATCCAGATGCTGAAAGCCACATGCACAGGACTATTGAATGTACCATTGGCAGTGATTGACGGGTCTGGAGTGAGAGCCAGCCAAAGCAAGCTGAGAACTGCTGGTTCTAATTGTCCGTTCCCCGTAAGCTGAAGGTATTGGCAACTAGGAGCTGCAGCCGACACTCTAGCATAACCCGCAGACGCCGGCAGGGCACACTAATTGCCTTGGCCTTTTCATCGTCTCGAATCCATCTTGAAGGGGAGGGAAACAGTCGGAGGTGACCGATCATCGCATCTTCGGATATAGTTGTCTATCCCACATGGCTCCTTCCCTTCCTGACTGGAGGTGAGCACCACCCTGCCGGTGTAAGTTGGGCTCCTCCTACCGCTGGGCCGTGACCTCATGGTACAGACCATTTAAGAGGCTCCCGGGAGGAGGGCAGGTTGGGTAGCTAAATGGCACAGTGTTGTAAAGCAAGCGAGCGGTCCTCCCTGACAAGAGATCAATACCATCCTGGGAGTGACTCGAGTCAAACGGCTGGGTCAGGAAGGGCTGGGATGGTGGGAAGGGGGTGGAACTCAACATAATTGGATCAACAACCCGCAGAGCCCCGTCTCAAAGCCCTCACTTGCGGCTGTCACAACAGTCACATGAATTGTCACCTTTCGCATCAATGAATACCTCCAATACTGATCTTTACACATATATGCAAAAAAAACATACATATGCCACAACTCACACAGGCTAGCAAATAAATCTTAAAAGGAGGCAGTTTGCAAAATATGCAGCAGTGGAGAATGGGATCAAAAAGAATGAAACAAAACATGAGAATAAAGCGGAAAAATGAGAGCCTATCAGTGTGCATTTATCCTTCTGCCTGGTGTGTGATAGTCATCGCTAGATCAGTCAATAGTACACAGGCCTGTAAGCAGGCCTTCCATTTATGGACTGACATTTGTAAATAGATAAAGCAATTACTGCTACATTGTCACGTTACTTAGTGGTTAATTGTCTGAAAAGTGCATGACTGACTTATCTGCTCCTCGTCTGATATTCAGAATGATTGCCGGAACCTGATTCTCCCCAGTGAAGCATTTTGAAGGGGTCCCCAGCCCCGGAGTCGATTAGGATGGTATTAACGCTGACAAGATTTCATCTTTGCTTAATTAAAAAAGGCAGGGGGGGGGTGAGGGTGCCTCTTAAATACCAAAACAGGGGCTTTAGACTCATGTACGTAAATATGAAGCTGTGATCAGCGTGAAACAAACGTCACCCATCTGAGGCTCCTCACAGCACCGTGTTTTTATCGGGAGTCTCAGACTACAGAGCGGGGGGGGGGGGGGGAGTAAAGGTCGGTGAAGCATTAGGGCAGAAATGTGCATATAACCCTACTGCAGCGATTAGCGGACAGCGATGGCCTCCCACGACGCTCCTGTTTACGACCGCATTAATCAAATTAAAAGAAAAGGCGAAGATTACTGCACTGATGAGTAACACAAAATGAAATGCTTGCTTCTGTTAGCATGAGGATATGCTACACATACCTTGACAGTGCAGAGAATCCCTAGAAAATAATTTTGTGTCAGGAAAGAGAAGAAATGCAAATGAAAAAATCCATTATAAAGTATTTTGGTTGCTTAATGATTAATATATCCTCCTGAGACCCCACCCATTCATTTATGTCCATTGTAGTGGACATTTTATTTTTGCATCTATATTTTCACTGAGGTTAGGAAACGTATTTATTCATTTTGTGCACTAAAGAGGACATGCTGCGAAATTAAATAAATAAATAAATAAATTTGGAAAAAATCTAAATTGTAAGATGTCTTATTTCCTCCAAAGACAAATAAGCTAAAATTGAAGGACACTCTTTTCCTGGGGTCTCAGGAGGATATAATAAGACAATGTTTCCTCTCTACTTACGGATCTCATCTGTTTAGTATAAAGCATAAGGAAAAATCTGTGTCCATAAGGTACAATTGACAACCAGTGAGTATACAGATACAGTTTCTGTTCTTGTGCAGAGATCTGGCCCAGGAATGGAGCAGGGTTCAACAATGAGGTGGGGAAAAAAATTAAAATAAATTAGTTGGAATCGGTGCCTTATGTGTGAACAGGGGAATGAGGTTACAGGCCACAGAACTGGGGTCTACAACAATTTATACATTCTAAGAAAATAAGGGACTAGTTTATGAATAAACCTGCACTACTGAAGCTCCCCATAGCATTGCAGAGAAACTCTATGGCTGAATACAGTTTACAAGCCCTTCCAGAGGAGGATACATCTGAAGATGTTTCCCTGAGTCTCCTGAGATGAGGCATCCATGTAGGGGTGGACGATCTGACAATTTTATATTGTGACCGATCCTGAAGACGTCCACAATCTACTTTTCATGTGCATCATAGAGACCGAGACCTTTTATGTCTTCCAACTAATGTTTCCTAACTTCACATGCCAGAGTCACTACAGGACCTGAGTCTTCTGGGGATGTGAGTGCAGCACATACTGTAGCAGCGCTGAAAGCTAAGTACAAAAGCAACTAAAACATAACTACAGCTAACTAAAGAATAACTAAATCTGAAAACTAAGCCAAGCCAAATACAAAAAAGTATATGTCCACTTCCTGTGAGGGGCGTTGCCAGTGTCAATACAGACAATTAACGTTAATAAGCCACTTTATGAAAATGTATGCAAATATACAGTATAAAATGGGCCTTAACTTTTTATAGCTTGTAAGGGTACAGGTTTGGCAGATGGTCCTTCGTTAATTGAATATTTTAATACTTCAGTAGTTTAACACAGCTGACTTCGTAGTACTCAAATTCACAGTTGACTCATATTTGTAGTGCTTGCATGACTCAAATTCACAGTTGACTCAGATTCGTAGCGCTTGCATGACTCAAACTCACAGTTGACTCAGACTCAAATTCACAGTTGACTCAGAATCGTAGTGTTTGCATGACTCAAATTCACAGTTGACTCAGATTCGTAGCGCTTGCATGACTCAAACTCACAGTTGACTCAGACTCAAATTCACAGTTGACTCAGATTCGTAGTGTTTGCATGACTCAAATTCACAGTTGACTCAGAATCGTAGTGTTTGCATGACTCAAATTCACAGTTGACTCAGATTCGTAGTGCTTGCATGACTCAAATTCACAGTTGACTCAGATTCGTAGCGCTTGCATGACTCAAACTCACAGTTGACTCAGATCCTGTAGTGATAGCTACATTCACAAACCAACAGAATGACTTCCTACCAGCTGGCTGTGCTGGACAGGCCATATTGTATCACAGACTTTAATGGTTATACAGTATATTAGCTGCTTATTACACCTTAATATTCAAATTAAAGTTTAACTCAGGATTTAATTGCCATTTTGAAAACAAAGTCTTTAATGCAATTTTGTGTTTTAAATGAATACTTTAAAGATGAATTATTAATAGACATGTCCCTAGGCTTGTTCAAGTCTGGATATTCTTGATGGTGTATTTCAAAACTTGGAAGAAAGATCGCAATTCACATCGTGGCTCACAATGGTGTATTAAAAAGATCATCCACCCTTTCAGAAAAAAGTATATTGAGAGTAAAATAACTCAGGAATTCATTGATCTGGAACTGATGCATTGTAGACTTTGTGGAGATTTTCTTAGGTGGTTTGTGTGATTGCGTCGATGCAGCAGCCCCCTGCTGTACTGGAGGTACAGTGTCTGAGATGATAACCCATGCTGACTCAGTTAATGTGATCTGTAACACAGACACCAGACACGCCAGCACCAGAACCCTGGGTGTGGAAGGAGGTTGTGACTTAGTGTTATGTAACAGTATTGGTGTCCCACTGAGAACCAGTTAGACCCACCAGCAAAGCCCCCAACATGGACTCTGATGGGGGTAACATGTGAGTCATCACTCCAGCCCCCAACCCTCAACTTATCAGCTTCTCACCCTGCGAGAAACTTCCCCTGCAATTAATTTCACTTGACTGTTTAGTACTCAAAACACTTCTTCTGCCGACTTTTGGTTTACTGGTGTCAATTTGCCACAGCTAATTAAAGAATCATCTCATTAAACTCATCTTTTTAAACATTTAATATGATAAAATCTCAGTGAAGGCTGTTTGACTTGCCATCATACTTATCACAAGAGTTGTAAATTTAACAAGATTGAAAACTTTTTCTTAGCCAAGATCACAGTGTGTCACAAATGTGTTTTCATCCGATATCAGCTTGTTAGACGTGACATTAACCTTTAACTGAACTACAGATGAATTACCACCTCAAAAAGAAATAGAAAGAAAGAAGTTAGACATTGCATAATGAAAATATTTTCAGTGCGGCCTCATTATCACACAAGGCCAGCATGGCGTTTGGATGAAGATCAAACATCTGCCAGCTGTCAGCAGGAGCCAGATTGAGCATAAATCGCTAATAGGGTGAATGAAATGAGAGGCAATGATACTGCTGCAATTAGCACACAGGTGCAGCCCTTTGCATGCGTGCTGCGTCATGCTGAAGTATGCAATCATGTGACTGTTTCCATTCAATTCCTGCCTCTAAGTCAGAGTCTGCTGAGGGTAGACCGTGGGGCTACCCACAAAACAGGATTTCTTCATTAGCCAGATTCTTTAAGCCAAATATAAGAATTGTCCAATAGGAATATCACTTACCTCTCTTCCTATTGGACAGTTTTCATGTTTGGCTTAAGTTATCCAGCTAACTGGGAAATCCAGCTTTGTGGAATACCCCCCTTGTGTGAGGCAGATTCCTTTCAAACCGGTTCTATTGGACAATTTTATCATTTATTTTAATAATAAATAAATTTTATAATTTATTGTTATTATTATTATAATTGTTAATTTGGATCCTTATTGTTTCTTCTTATTATTACTTTATTAGTATTGCCCAAGCATACTGCAGCAAATACCAGGACATCCTAAACTCAGGTTGAAATCAGATGAAGCTGTTTTTTAATTTAACTGATGTTTAAGGTGACACTGCATTCACATTTCAATATGATAAAAGTGCAATAATTTAATAAGCTTAAATTAGCAACCAGCACGCAAATGCCACATCCCTCAAGGTTCCCTCCCTATGCATTAAGGCTGGGACCCTTTCTTCCAAACCGGAGGGCGGGGAGTGGAATCTACAAAACAACAAAGTACTGTCTAACGATCTGGTCACCTACAGGGGGCGCAACCTTCCTGTCTTTGGTGCAGAGCAGATCTGATTACTGTAATCAATTATTGATCAATGCTCTTCCAGCACTGGACTCTTGAAGCTCAAACTCAAAGGTACTTTTAACACACTTGCGCTTTAATAGAATACTTTTTATTTTGTTCCTTCAAAGTACAGGCTCACAGTAAAAGGTTACTTGTGTGAATTAACTGTGTCATTAGTGGAAGAGCGGATGGGGGCTCAGTGGGCGCTGTTGTTTCACACACAGGTTCAAACATGACTCCCTGAGTCATGTTTCCGGAGTGACTCGCGGTGGACCGGCACCCTCTCCAGGGTGAACAGTGCGATAACCTAGACAGGACCAGACTGACAGCACTGGCATGATAACCGTCTGCTTAGAGTTAGATTGGTCCAATGGAAAAGCAGGTCATCAACACTGCATGATTCCAGAGCAAAGTGGCACAAGAATGTAACTCCCCCCCCCCCCCCCAAAAAAAAAAAAATCCATTTATCTTATCAGTGGTGTTATGCTCATAATCAATAAACATCATAATTACAGTTGTCATATTATTACACACTATTATGCACTGTTGGGGGTAACTATGTAACCTGATGCAGAAAAACAAATAGACCATAAGAATGTGGAAGTCAGCTATCAGAAGGTTCTCCACCAGTCTGTCATACAGACGATGCCCCCTCCCACTCCCTTGTCAGTAGTACAAGAAAGGACAAGCATTGGATGCCCCCCACTCCCCTTTGTTGTCATATAGTTTGAGGGGGGACCCAGAAGGAGGTCCCAGGCACATTAACTCCTCTGTCCCACGAGCAGAATCATTCTGAAAGTCCTCAGAGATAACCCAAGGTGACATGGGGCCAAGCTGAGAACCTGCTGGCCAGCAGCCAGAAGAGCCAATCAATGCTTTCATTTTTTTTCTGTAACTCAGATTGGTTTTATCTGATTGCTTCATAGTCACAATCACTATGTGCTTTTAAATAATTGATGTGACAGTTAATACAGAGAAGTAGTTTGTACAGCAACAGAACCGATAGGCGCCCATTGACTGGGATAATCAATAAACCACTGAAGTGGCAGCAACGAGAGCAACGTGCAACATTTTATTAAGACCTGTGACTGGAACGCAGGATTGGAGAGGAGATTATGGGCCTGCATTAAGGAATTCAGAGATAAGGGGAGTCAGGAATCTGCTCTTTCAGATGGCAGGCTGCCACATTGCATGCATCCGGAGCTCTGTCTGCGTGTTATTAAGTTACACAATCACTGGCCACTCAGCGCTGGACTCAGTCAACCACCAAAGAGGTGACTCAACGCTTACCGAGCGCTACATGGAACAGCGAGGCTGCGAGCCACTTAATAATCCCTGTCTCTGTAACACCTGCCAGATCGCTGGGATATAGGAGGAGAAGTGGGTGGAAAATGAATGTGTAAAGGAAAAAATGTCAGCTGACAGGGAGAAAAATGTAGCTGCATGTGACTCTGTTAAGGTTCAAGGGAGTCCCCTGAGTGATCTTCAAGGAGATGCTTTTCCTGCTACATATATGGATCACATGCACGCTTTTCCAACAGAGGCGTTTCAACACATCCTACATAGATCATTGAATATGGGACTCATCCATTTCCCTTGTGTGTTGTTCAGAAATTGAGCTGAAATATTTGGACATTGCTCTTCAATTTTATGCTATTCTGTTTATATACTGCAGGGTTTTCTATGGGTACTGAGGAATGTGAGAGGTGAGAGAGGTAGTGAGAGGTAGTGAGAGAGGTAGTGAGAGGTAGTGAGAGAGGTAGTGAGAGGTAGTGAGAGAGGTAGTGAGAGGTAGTGTGAGAGGTAGTGAGAGGTAGTGAGAGAGGTAGTGAGAGGTAGTCACAGAGTTAGTCAGAGAGGTTGCGAAAGCAGAGTCTTTTGTTGTTGGTCCTTTGTTAGAATCGCAACAATGGTTCTAGATGTTTTGATCTCCATATTCAGAAGAACTGTAACGACCCTGCCCAACCACCACCCCTGCACACACACACACTGCATTCCACTGTTCAAATCCCCTCGTCCTAAGGATGTGTTCACTGTTCTGAAGGAAGAGGTTTTTTCACTATGATTTCTTTATTATAGCAGGTGAATACCTTTAAGTAAATTCTGTGGGGCACTGTTCCCATTTACATTAAACTTATTCCAGTCACAAGTGATCCATCATGACACTCTACTGCCTCCTGCAGACTGGACTCTGCCAAGTCACCTAATGCTGTTCTTCTTCATTAGTGACATGCTGAATTATCATGGATTCCCAGACAAGGATAGGGGACAACCAATATTTCAGTTTCACACTGATCTGAGACAGATCTACATGAGGTCACTGATGATTAGAAGAGGATTCAGCGCTCCTGAAAAGGACTGTGGGGTATTTTATATAAGGATGATGGAGATGAGAAGGAAATCTGAATTCAACAACTGGCGAGGTGGGGACTAAGGTCCCCAGTATGACAGGGGCTAGAGGCTCCGGCGAGGTAGGGGCCAGAGACCCCTGTGAGGCAGAGGCTAGAGGCCCCATTGAGGTAGGGACCAAGGTCCCCAGTGTGACAGGGGCTAGAGGCTCCGGCGAGGTAGGGGCCAGAGACCCCTGTGAGGCAGAGGCTAGAGGCCCCATTGAGGTAGGGACCAAGGTCCCCAGTGTGACAGGGGCTAGAGGCTCCGGCGAGGTAGGGGCCAGAGACCCCTGTGAGGCAGAGGCTAGAGGCCCCATTGAGGTAGGGACCAAGGTCCCCAGTGTGGCAGGGGCTAGAGGCTCTGGCAAGGTAGGGGCCAGAGACCCCTGTGAGGCAGAGGCTAGAGGCATCATTGAGGTAGGGACCAAGGTCCCCAGTGTGGCAGAGGCTAGAGGCTCTGGCAAGGTAGGGGCCAGAGACCCCTGTGAGGCAGAGGCTAGAGGCCCCATTGAGGTAGGGGCTAAGGTCTTCAATGTGGCAGGGGCTAGATGCTCCAGTGAGGTAGGGGCTAGAGACCCCTGTGAGGCGGAGGCTAGAGGCTTAATTTCTTTCCTTTTCTTGTGAAATGTCTGTAAAGTACTTTGTATATGCTATGGTTAAAAGTGTTACATAACTAAAGATTGATTGATTGATTGATCCTGGAGTCTACTCTGTATGTCAAAGGTGGGAGAAGGGGTGGATTATACCAATATGAAAATGATATTATCGTACTATGCTTGTTCACCTAATGTTACTTTCACTTATTTACACAATCATCAGCGACTATATCACCTTAAGAAAAGAGCATCGATTGTAATGAGAAGCATAAACTTTTAAATTCAGTTCCAATTATGAAATTGGGGGAAACAGCAAACGTGCATGGTATACTAGAGAGAATTTTCTTGCTAATTAATGTAACAGGCCGAGTGTTACGAGGTCATCATCAGCCAGGGCCAGGTGTGAGAGGAGGGGAGGAAGAGCCAGAAGCAGGAAGTGGGGATTTTGTCTGCCACGGGCGGCCACACAGCTCATTGGAAATGTAATTCAATGCTGCTGCACATGGGTCAGCTGGCAATCTGAATTTTAAAAGGAATATGAATAATATTCTGTTTTATTTTCAAAGTGAACTCAGTGCCCTCCATCATGAATCCAATATATGTCTTAAGTCTTCTGGGCCGTCGAGCCCACCGGCTCTTCAAAGTCGACTCCTGTGTTCTCCTCCGCCATCGTGTTCCTTGCTTATTGGCACCAGCATTAAATTCCCTACTGATAAGTGACTCACAAAGCAAGGAGACGAGCTGGTTGATTTCAGAAGGAAGGTCTGAATGCCTGAATATCTGATTCATGTGTAATTCACCAGAGGCACATTAGGAAAATTGAAGCATGACAATTAAACAAAAATATATAGAGATACATCAACAAGATAACTATACCCTGGGAAGATTAATTAAACTATTCATTCTTTAATGCATTAAATATAGGTATTGTTTTAGCTTAATATTTTCATTAAGGCATAAAGCAAATGTGATCACTTGTTTTTAAAGGATAAGTCATCATTGTGCTTCTGCTGTGGTGTAGCCCTCAGACAAGGGTGGTATTTTGGGCATATGTTGGCGTTTGCCCGATATCTTCAGGAATGATTGTTTAACCTTCTCCCAAAACTCCTTTTTAGAAAGAAAGCATGCTTCATGGTCGACACACTGGCTGGGCTGACCCCTGCAGGTCTCCAAACCCTGGCAAAGCAGTGCAGCACTGGAGCCATGAATTGCTGACATGTGTGGCTTCGTTGGATCGTCGGAAAACTGAAACACTTGTAGTTACACAAACACAAACAGCCCTCTTCGACATTTCCAGCTCACTGTCAACACCTGTTCACCCAGACTGACTTAGACCGCTCACTTCTATTCGTCATAGCATAGCCACTTAGCAGTGGTACACATCACTCCACAGACTGCCCACTTCAATTTGTCATAGCATAGCCACTTAGCAGTGGTACACATCACTTCACAGACCGCCCCCCTTCTATTCGTCATAGCATAGCCACTTAGCAGTGGTACACATCACTCCACAGACCGCCCCCCTTCTATTCGTCATAGCATAGCCACTTAGCAGTGGTACACATCACTTCACAGACCGCCCCCCTTCTATTCGTCATAGCATAGCCACTTAGCAGTGGTACACATCACTCCACAGACCGCCCCCCTTCTATTCGTCATAGCATAGCCACTTAGCAGTGGTACACATCACTCCACAGACCGCCCCCCTTCTATTCGTCATAGCATAGCCACTTAGCAGTGGTACACATCACTCCACAGACCGCCCCCCTTCTATTCGTCATAGCATAGCCACTTACAGTAGCAGTGGTACACATCACTCCACAGACCGCCCCCTTCTATTTGTCATAGCATAGCCACTTAGCAGTAGTACACATCACTCCACAGACTGCCCCCTTCTATTCGTCAGAGCATAGCCACTTACAGTAGCAGTGGTACACATCACTCCACAGACCGCCCCCTTCTATTTGTCATAGCATAGCCACTTAGCAGTAGTACACATCACTCCACAGGCCATCCCCGGTTCTCACCTCATGTGTTGTCAAACACTGAGTTAACAGCAGCTGCCATCCACAAAGACTCATGGTCACATGACCTGGTATGATGAACCACATGCCAGACATCCCGCCGATTTGAGGGAGGTGGATGAGGGACATCTCCGGGGGTGGGGGGGGGCATAGTGGCTTGGCTAGGGCGATATTACTGTATACCGTGGAATTTTCATTCCAATAAAAAAAATTACCCCTACCCCCAGCGTGACACATTTTATCAGGAAATATCAGGTGTTTTTTAAATTATTGTCAGAATGCCAAAATGTATCCTAATGGTATGATGGTATTATAAATAAGACACTGCCCTAGTGCTGGCTGAGGGGGGGCATTGTGCATCATTTGTGGGTGTCACCCAGCGCTGTTTCTATTGCTTCGTGAAAGAATCCATTCCACTTGATCGATATGAGAGTACAGATACGGCATCTAATTCATAAAAAAATTGTGTGTCCCCCACATTCAAAATGCTTCTGATGCCCCTGGTGTATGGTCATGTATATAATTATGGGGACAAACTGTTCCCACAATGTGATAAAAACCCAATATTGTGGGGACATTTTTTAGTCCTCTTAATGGAAAACTCAGTTCCATGAAAAAAATAAATGACTGCAATCAAAACCCTAAAATGCTAAAAGTCTTGTATTTAGTTTGGTTACTTATGGTTAGGGTCAGGACTGGGTAGGGGTTAAGGTCGTGATGGGTGGGATTAGGGTTCTGCCCATAGAAATAAATGAAGTCTCCACAAAGATATTGATACTGAATCTGTGTGTGCATGTGTCAGTGTGTGTGTGAGAGAGAGACAGAGAGAGAGAGAGAGTGGTAAAGACATAGTATTCTTACTGAATATATTTTAGATATACGCTCAAAAGATATAACCAGCAACTGTGACACTTACTGTATAATACGAAGAACGAGCAGCACTATCAGTCATCACCTTGCAACAGGAGTCACCACAACTGATGTGGCTAATCAGGAGGCTCTGGAAAAATCCCAGTAGGCTGCTTCTCAGTTGGGCCGCCAGGACTGTTTTGTCCAACATCACAAAACCAGTTTAAATCCTGAGAGCAGCACTCCTCTATTACTCACATCTCAGGTAGTCTTTGAACTGATGAGAAGCTTGTTTAATATCACGCTTTCACAACACAATCGCAAGGTCGCCTAATGTTGTCAAAGTGCACATAAGCACATCATAGATGCTCTGCACAAATTCGAAAAAATTAATTTTGTAAGAAGTAAGTGATTTATTAGAGATGTTTTGTAATTTGCACAGATCATACATATAATGATGTCCAGTGTGATGCTTCCTTGTTTATGGCAAAGGCTGCTCCAGACTTCAGCAAAGTGCATGTAAAAAGAATAACAGGAACGCAAAATTAAACAGCCATGATAATATGGAGTTAGGTGATTAGATGAATGATTTGTTGAAAGGCTGGTTAAATGACAAGCTGAGATCTTGGCCTTTGAAGGTCTCTCTATGTTGTGTGTGTCTAACCTGCCAGTCTTCTGCAAGTGCTAGTTAGTATTTCCCTATGATAGTTTCCTCCCCTCCAAGCTGGGAAGCCACCAGCAGTTGAGGCCTGAATTTGTCCAAAAGACGCCAACCTTTCTTCCATCTGTCTACTGCTCCCCAGCTCCGTGTTTCACACCTGAGTTGAGGTCTAACATGGCCTTCACACAAACAAGAGAGGGTTTAGGAAATGTCTATACTTATAAGCTCCAAATTCATACTAGGGCATCACGATTCTTAAAAAAAATGTTTCCTTAGAATTGAGATCATGATTTTTTTCCTCAAATGTAATCATTTATTGCACTCATTACACTGCAAAAGGAAACACAACAAAACATGATTTTGCCAAACATATGATTGATACAGGACCGACATATCAAAAACAGAAAGGAATTGGCCATTCAATTAGGGCAACTAAAACAGGCATGTTGGGTACTTTTTTGGTACTTTGGGGTGGGACTTGAAACAATTTTGTTGATCGGTTATGCAAATAGCCTGCCTTTGAAATGCAATACAAGCACCATCTTGAAGGCAAGGCAAGGTAAGGGAAGTTTATTTACACAGTATAGAACAATTCAGGTACAATGGAATTCAAAGTGTTTCACAAAGGCAGAAGAGCAAACTTTACAAAAGACATTAAAACAGTTGCGAACTCGGCAAACAACGATTAACAAGGTAAAAATAAATATTATAAAAATGGGTGCACGGATAAAGGAAATGACCCATGCTTTAACTGCAATCTGGTTGGAAGAACCAGAGATTAGGAGAGCGTAAAAAGAAATAAAGTATTTAGTATAGTATATTAGGACAGCTCACTACTGGAAAATTTCTAAGTATTGCAATTTGATTTTGCTGCAATAAATTTTGGGGTATTTATTAAACAAAAAATGAGCTCAACATAAATATCTCACAAACTCATCTAGGAGCAAGGATGAAAATGATTATGATTGTCTCAGAGAATGCATGCAGCGCTCATGCAGAAGCAATGGAGGTAAACTTTAATCTGATTTTTAAACATACTAGATAATAATTAAAATTGCAAAATTTGATGTTTTTTTCCTATGACAGAATGAATTTTTTTAACAAAACCAAAACTCCCTGTGCTATAATGTCCATACAGATTTGAAGTTAAGAAAAAGTCTGATCTTCGTCTAGCTGGCTAGCCATGTAAGAATTGGATGTGCATAAAATGTGAAACTGGTATTAATATCACACATTGTCCAGGCCCTAAAATATATTACAGTCATTTTCAATTCAGTACAAAACACCCCCATTAATTGTGCAGCCCTAATCCACACCACCAACAACAAAATCGGTTCAGTCATAAAAGCACCCAGATCACAGTAAGAGGAACACACACCCATTAGATGTTCAGAGGGGCTTCCTTTTCTAAAAAATAAATATCCTCAAACCACAAAAATGCACCCCCCAGTGTGCACATTTACCAGGCCTCCAGAGCACTGTGAGCACTGACACCACGGGCGTGGTGGGGGGGGTGTGTGGATGGAGGAGGGTAGGGGGGCACCAGGTAGTCCTCCAGACAGACACAGCGGGGGAGGGGCCAACTACGACCACATCAATGCCTGGCAGGCACAGCAAGACCACCCTCCCCTGCTTTGAACAGGAAATAAATTAAACAACAAAAGAGAAGCTGACATTCAGGGCTTTTCAGCTGATTGCCCCTGTAGGCAGCGTGTAGCTTGGTCACGCTTAGCACCGAGCAAGGTGGGTAGATCGTTTACTGCTATACTGCTATGTGTATATTGATATAATAGCTGAAATGAAAACATTCATGAATCCTTTCCTCTGATACATTATACGTTTCATATGGACCTTTGCTTTTTAGAAATGCATTACATTGCATCCAGAGTCTACGTGTGAGACGTTACAGCAAAAAGCTTCAGCCCGGATGGGATGTGATGGGGACAGGAACCCTGCAGAACGTACCTAGAGAGAGCTGAGCTTTGGGAGACCAGGATGGGTCTCTGAAGAAACGTTGCTTCAGAAGACCACCAAAAAACTACCTTTAGGATCCTAAAGGAGCAGGATTTCTCAGCAGTTTAAACTGGCAACTTTTGTCATAAAAATGCAAGGACACCAGAGGGTGGAATGGGGGAAGGAAGAATATTATCCAGAGCTGTGGTTCTCACATTGGTCCTGGGAGACCACAGGTTTATGAATAATTCATGATGTCAAATCAGACTCTTCATTAATGGGCAGTTGTTACAAAAAGTTAAATTATGAAGTAATGTATATATTACAGCTATACAACAGTTAGGAATTGGGTCCAGCTCAACCCTTCCTACTGTACATACCACCTCATACAGGATGAATGTTGATACAAAACTAGTCACTTTTTAGTCCTTTTACGTAAAGCTTAAAACATACATAACTCATATACATTGGCTTATGTCAGTGTTTAACCTTCAAGATAATTGAATGTCCATTCTGAAAACATCTTCTTAAAATTGGCAAAAACATGCATTACAAATGATTCTGAGTAGCCTGTTCAGGGCGACATAGGAAAACATCCGATGTCCATGCAGCAGAAATAGAAAAATAAGGTAGAAGGAAGGAGACAGTACAGAAGAGGAACCAGACAAGCAGCAAAAGGTCAGGAATGAATCATCCTTAGCAGGACTAAAGAACCTTCCAGAAGGCAGAATTCCGAACAACCATTTTTACAAGATCTTGATACAAGATGAAATTAACTTTGCAATTCAGAACTTCTAAAGAACCTTTAAGTCAGAATATCATTTGGTGTAACATTTATTGAGCCACGCTGTCTGTGTAAGTGCAGGCCTTGGTTCATATCAAGTCACTCTTTCAGGTCTTGTTTCAGGGACATGCTATCAGTTGGGGCTGACTTTGGTCTTTCAAATTTGAGACAATTCCATAAAGAACAGAGAGGTGTCATGGTTCATTGCCAAAAAAAAGAATGACAATTAGCCATTATATTCAGGACACCCTCGTCTCACCATAAGGTTCTGGAATCTCAGGAAGCTCTGTGTGGTCAAACTGCTTTGCAATACTGCAAATAATATTCTTTGAACAGTGAATAAACTACAACTATATAATAATAGTACTATTAAAAATTTTTTGAGTGTGCCATGTACCCACTGTAAAACAATGCACAGATTTTAATCTACACAAACGGCTACAGAGCGGGTGAGCAGGAGAAGGTGGGGCAACTTTGTGTCTATCAGGACCGACGTAGCACCAGACTGCTGAGCCATGCTGCTAAATTGGGAACTAAATACAGATTGTTTAGATCAGAGCAGTACAAAACCCAGACACAGTAAATCAACATGGGAACAATAAGGGAAGAATTCTGAAAGGACTGTTTAGAAAGAAAACAGAAGTACAATTGAGTAACTGAACTGCTACAGTACACCTCTAGCGGGCAGCAGGCTTATTCATTTAAGTTGATTCTGACGCCTTTGTTTTGGATGAACATTAAATACTGAACAGATTCAAATCCCCTTGAACCTGTACTGGACAAGTGGTTGGAGGATTAATGGATTGAGATCAAAGAAATACAAAAGGCCGATTAAAATGATTGACTTCAGTGTCACGTTTCATCCATTTTCCAGGGTGTTTTTCCTGAATGTTCACATTTATTACTCTACAAGAATTTCTATACAAACTTTTTTGATGCCACAATTTCAGAATTTAAACTTACTACACAAATAAAACTGAACAAAAATGTTATTATTCATGTATCCTTTAGCATAAAAAAAAGAGTTCCTCTAAATTATAACATATACAGTTTCAGAATATTAGTTCTTAGTTCATATTACCATCTTATTTAACAACAATGCTGTGCATTTGCCCCCCAAACAAAAGCTAATACTGAACTTCTTGGGGCAGGTGGGAGACAACGTGGTATGAAATTAGCGAGGCAGAAATAGAGGAAGACGCCCACATGGAGGAGGGGGTCTGCAGGGGAGAGCTCTGCGGCTCCTCAGGAGAGGAGCACAGCCTGTGTGTTGGGGGTCCGGCTCAGCGGCTCCTCAGGAGAGGAGCACAGCCTGTGTGATGGGGGTCCGGCTCTGCGGCTCCTCAGGAGAGGAGCACAGCCTGTGTGATGGGGGTCCAGCTGTGCGGCTCCTCAGGAGAGGAGCACAGCCTGTGTGATGGGGGTCCAGCTGTGCGGCTCCCCAGGAGAGGAGCACAGCCTGTGTGATGGGGGCCCGGCTGTGCTCCTTCATCTGTGCACCCACTGGGAAGTTGCCCAGCCTTGCAGCACTGCCTTCACATTTCTCGCTCTTCCAGAAAACTAGTGTTGCTGTTTTACGTGACAGAGGATGCACAAAACACCACAGAAAGTGCGTGGGAAAACTCTGAAATCAGGAAATTATGTATGTATATATTCTGTGTCAGAGGGATGGCGACCCCTGTGCCAATGTCTTTGGGGGGGGGGGGGGGGGGGGGGGGCCACCTATAGCATAAAACAGCCAGCCCAGGTTAGCCCGTGCTTAAGCCCGGCCTTGTATACGTCTCTGTATGGCTATACGTCTTCATATTACATCTTTGTTAGTTAAAGTGAAATGTGTGATTAAGATACGTAAAAAGATAATGGCAGCATTAAAATGGATCGTTTGAGACTGTCCATTTTATTGAAGGATGGCACCCTCTAGTGTCGCCTTGGAAGTTGCGAACGTTTAAACCACAAGTGGGCAAACTTATCCGCTAAGGGCCAGCGTGTATGCAGGTTTTTGGATAACCTTTAGGTCAGCTGTTCAAACCCGGTTGTTAGGACTCTTCAGCCAATCAGTCCTCTAATTAGTAATCTAATCATACCTGCATAGCCAACGGCCCTTTCTGAATAAGTCTGGCCACTGGCTTAAACCATCTGCAAAATACCAAAAGCAATCATTAGGTTAAAGATCAAAATGCAAATATTGCATTATTTCATCTAACTTTTATCAAGTATAAAAAGATTAAAAATGTGTGACCCTGTATCAAACAGCCCTTACAACAAGTCCTTAATCTTTTTATATATATATAATCATTAATAGAGTATTTACAATATACAAAATATGGTTTAGGAGAAGGTAACATTGAAATGCTGTTTTACGTGATTTATTTTAAATGTTTGTAAATGTATAGAAACCAACTCGACGCTACTGCAAAGATCAATATGGAATTCAAGCATTCACTTTGAGTAAGCCAAGTGATTACTGCCATCTTGAGGAAAATATTTAAAACTACAAAAGCACAAAAATCTCACACTAATCGGCAGCAAGAGCACAACTGATAATAATTCTTAAATAATATATATTCCATGTTTCATTTAAAAAATGCCATTCATATTAAATTCCATATTCAAACAGAGACTCTAAGTTGGGGGCGCTGGCATGTGTGGGTGTGTGTATATGCTGCTAATGACTCATCATTAACCGGGGGCTCGATTCCCAGAGGTTTCAGGGATATCCATCTATTATTGAGTAATTTGCCGTAAGTCTGTATAAATTTCACAGTAATGATCATTACATAACCAACTGCATATAAGGAGACTCAGGACCACATCCAAGTCACAGCGTTTGCCGAGTGATGCATTCATTCTCCCTTCAGTAATGAATATTAATATAATATACCAGTAATGTGAATTCTAACTAAATTTCTTGATTTGATTGAAGAGGAGGGGGTGCAGTTAATAAAGCTATTAAAAATAAAGGTGGGTATCTTCGTAAACTTCTCACTTAACCCTGGAATTATGGCTAGATATTTTTTCTTGTCAGATTTGTATCTTTTGAATGAAACGCCAGGTTAAACACGGCTGAAATTTCCTTAGGCTAGAGGAACAGGGTGTGGAAGATACATCACAGCAGAACGTTTTTCTTAAGAAGGATCATATTCCGATTTATGTTTCTCAGATATTTAATTTGATGATGGCCTTCTGTTCACACCTTACCCCAGACGCAAATTTATGTAATTTGTCTCACTGTCAGTATACAGTACAGTGCGTGTCTGGCGTCTTGAATTCTGATATTTGTTCGCAAAATTAATCGGGGCATCAGTAATAAAATTGAAAAGCTGATACAGACAAATGTATAAGCGTCATGGTAGTGTGCTGCAGACGAATGAAATAAGGTTGGGCATGTCTGCCTGCGTGAACGGGAAGCCTACAGCAGCCGTTGCCGTGACAGCTGACTGAAAACCGAGCCCTTGGGAATAAACAGAGCGAGGTGCTAATATGAGAAAACACATCTGCATTCATTTAAATGGCACGGCAGGAAATAAAGTTCAGTGGTTTAAACAGGGGGGAAACCACAATGCCACCGAGAAAGCAAATAATAAATAACAAATAAACAATGCTGGATATCAGAAAGATGCCCCAAGTATCTGGTTTAAACCACAACCTCCCTGCAACTGGTGTCATTTTAATTAGACGGTGATCTCCTGTCGCTTGTCCCGCACCTCTCTATTGCAAGTTATTAAACTACAAATGAACAGGATTAACAGTTTAAATTAACTTTATTGGACAAAAAAACAGCACAAATGATAAACCCACGGCTAAAAATCCTGAAAGTCCATTTCCATTAAGAACACTAATATTACAGAGGGTAGCAGCCAGTTGCACTTGTTCTCGGCAGGAAAGCCGGGCTTGCTGCCTAGATCGCCTGGTCCCCGGGGCGTGTCCGCACGCTTCCTGACTCCTACAGTACAATGACACTGGCTTTCGTTCGAGTGCAGCAAAGTAAGGTTATGGGCGTAGGTTTACAGTGGATGTGTATTGAGGACAGAGCCCATCCCCTACGGGAAGTTCGCTGAAACAGTAGCGCCCTCAAACTGCGTAACCCACATGACCGATTTATTTTCATTCTGACCCACTGTCTCCTCGGTTCAGGCCGTCGCATTTGTATATCTGAATCACTGAACTGCTGCAGCACACTGTCACTCTAAGCTGTACCCAGGCCAGCACTGCGGCTCCTGTTTAGACTTCACAGGGAGTAACAGCTGGGCACGTTACAGCAAAAGACGCCATGCATGTGAATGGATCCAAAACACTTGAATTCAGAGCCTGCTTAGCGCATTACCTTAGTGCATTTATAATTACTTGTACCAGTCACTGCCTGTAATGCCAGTGCTAAAGGCTTGACTATTTTTCTGTTAGATACTGATTATGTAAACAAAGAATGTACGTCCACCCAGCACCCATCCATAGCAGCACCCTGGGGGGCTGGGGGTCACAGACACAGAGGCTTAGCCCACTGAGCCACACGCTGCCCCCACTGTTGTTTTTGGACTGTGGTATGGAACTGGAGAAACCCAGACAAAAACAGGAGGACCATGTTTGCTCTACACAAACCCACAGCCTGTAGGTGAGAGACCCAGTGAGGTGCTGAACTGCCCAAAGAGGATTCCGGTCAATTCAGGTTGATTGTGATATAGCGCCTTCACGCAGGGCAGCACCCCGCTACAGACTAGCATAACGCAGACCGTGTGCGGCATATGGGGGACCAAGAGTCACTGCTGCCCCCGGGAAGCAATTTGAACCAGAAATCAGTGTAAAAATGCAATTAGAGGAACAGCCAGAGAGCCCCGCACACACCAGCAATGGTCTGGGAGAAACCACATCAGACACACAGTTTGCCAACTGAACAGGTGAGAAAAAGCACAATTCAGAAAGAGATCTCCCATTAAGTGAAACGGAATGCAAATCCAAGCGCTTCTTTGAAATGAGTGAAACTGGGAGAGATACATAGACTGGGAAGTGTGTCAGGCATTCTTTCGGGTCACCCCACTGGTATCTCATATCGGCTTTCCAGCTGATAAGAGCAAACATGCCATCTCTCCAAATCTTTCTGCTTACACTTCAGATTTGGGCTTTTTCCTGTCCTTGAAACAGCATTGTGGTTTATCAGGAAATATCACAAAATGTATCACAGTGCAATTAGTACTAGATAAACTTGTCTATGTCATACTAACCACCACTACTACTGCTGCTAATTTATTACAATTATGAAATTAATTGTATATACACACACATTAAAAGATGTGTCCAAACTTGTCATGGAAAAAATAAATGAAATTATTTAAATTAACTATGAATTGTAAATTAATAAAATAAAATTAAATATATGAGTGATCCAGACTGGGATAGGCAGTTAGAACCGTGCACCTTTCATTACAATATTTTAGTCTGGTTTGGAAAATCAGATATGACCTGTGCGTGCAACCATTATGGGTTAATCTATTTAGCCGTATTCCTCTTAAATATAAAAAGCTATACATTTCGTGCCATGCCATGCCATTATATAAATTCATCGGTTCTAAGGTCAACATTTTAAAAAAAAAAATGTAATTCCCCTTCTTGAACAGCAGAGGGTGCAAGAAGCATTTTTAAAACTTGTGCATTTTTGGCCCAATTAACGATACCACTGGTATTCAAAGCTAGCATTAGTGTTGCATCAACTGTCTACAAAACTCCAAACTCTGTATTTTCCCCACTCTTACTTTAATGGGGTTGTAAATATGTTACTGAATGACGTACAGTAACATTTTTATCATTTTGCTCAGTCATTTTTGCTGAAAGAGGGTCCCTCCAAGAACAGCTCACTTGATGCCAAAGCAGCGGGTGACCATCCCCCTCCTCCAAACATGCTCAGGGGCAAAGTGAAAGAGACACTCCGGTCAAGAAAATATGGAAAAGGAGGTGCTGGCTTCTATCTACACTTTAATTCCTCCGTGTTCCATGGGACTAAATTACGCGAGTAGCTGCAGAGTTATTACTATGGTACAAGAAATACAACCAAATGCAACAGAATGTGCTCTGAGTATCCGGCCACAGAAATAGGTGACTGCTACCATATAAACACTGACCAAAGAGGGGGCACTTCTTCATTTAGTAGAATTATAAAAAGAGATGAAGCAATATATTTAGATCATCCAGAGATGAAAGTTTTACATGGCTAATGAGTAGCATATGCCTCATTACTGCTCGGAACAGAACTGAACAGGATGACCCTGTGCTCATGGAGGAACATCGTGGTGAGCCGGGAGAGGCGGCAGTCCCTTACAGGTCACACATTCGCGCACTATGGACACCAATTCACCAAACTGCATGTGTTTCTGGACGAGGAGAACATGCCCACAAACCAGAAGGTAGGTTGCCAAAATGCTACCCTGGTGTGCCACCCTCTTTCAAACAGTGTTGAGCACTGTAAGGACTGAAGCACTGGGCTACCACTGGATAAAGTCCGTCCATCCATCCATCCATCCATCCACACTCTGTAACTGCCTGTCCTATTCAGGGTCATGGGGGATCTGGAACCAAACCTAGTGAGGAGTGTCACACACCATTCGTTCACATACATGCAGTTTGGTAACTTCAATCGACGTCGGTATGTTTTTCGACTGTGGGGGGAAACTGGAACAGCAGCAGGAAACCCCACGACGACAACATGCAAACTCCGCACACGGAGCCAAGGCAGAGACTCGAACCCTAGTCCTAGAGGGATGAGGCAATGGCGGCACCGTACCACCTCGCTGGAAAAAGTCACTCTAATTTAAAGCTTCATCAGCTCAGAAAGTGTGAAAGCTTATTAGCTTTAGCTGGTAACCAGGCCCAACCCGCAGCTTGGAAAGTGCGGAACCTGCTAAGCTCAGGCTGCAGCATCGCCTCCCATAACAGCAGTCAGGCAGTCAGGCTCTAATCACATTCATTCGCTTTAAATAGAAGCAGTTACTAACCTGTCCAGTGTTAATATACAGTAATGAGCAATGTATTCATCTGAAAGAAAGGACAATATAACAGTGGATAATGCACAGCCTGCTTCATTAGAAGTTTGTGAGCATGAGGGAGGGGTGGGGGGGTAACTGTACAGTGCAGAAGTGTGTGCGGATAATTACCCCGGAAGAATCTGGTCTCATGCTGACACACGCCAGCGGCTTCCTGTCTGTGACAGGCTCGTCGTCTCCTCTCCTGTGCTGGAGGAGTGTCTCCCATTATCTCTGAGATGCGGGGAGAGGAATGGAGGGGGGGGGGGGGGGGCTTGGGTAAAAAATAATCATTATCGGCGAAGCAGCTCATCTCGGATTATCATGAGCCGCCCCTTATGCTCCATCAGAGCCCAACAACCCCCCCAGCACTGCCGAACCCATTTGAACACACGCACGCACGCACATGTAGGGTAAACATATCCTTATGGGGACCGCTCATTCATTTCAATGGGAAAAATGCTAACGCTAACTATGACAACCTTAACCCCTACCCTGCCCTAACCATAACCATAAGTAACCTAACAAAATACAAGAGTTTTTGCATTTTTAGTTTTTTCATAGCAGTCACCGATTTTTATAAAATAGAGTTTTCCCTTATGGGGACCAGGAAACCGGTCCCCATAAGGGAAAAAAAATGGATATTTATCACGTTATGGGGACATTGTGTCCCCATAAGGATAGGTAAACCCGCTCGCACACACACACACACACACACACACACAGACATGGACACACACGCACACACACATACAGTACACGCACACACGTATGCACACATGCACGCGACAATTAGTAGACACACCCTGGTTACTGGTGATCTTCTGGGAGGGCCACCAAGTTTCCATCTTCCAACTCCAAACCCAAAGATGCAGACGAATAAAGGCCAGTTTGTTTTGATCATCTCCTTGGTTTCTCTGGTAAAGTACACTGGTTTCTCAGGCCACATCTCTGGTAAACTACACTCTTCTGTCTTGTGCTATTTCTTTCCCAGAATTGATTTCCTGTGGCTTGACTTTCCTATTTTCAAAGGTCTTATTTTCTGGGCAACATCCAAGCATTTAAAAAGCATTTTTCTACTGAAGATGTGTAATCGGGAGGGAACTTGTAGATATTTGCAGGATGCCCTTCTTTAAACAATCGCTCACCCTAGTCAGGAGGCCTGGTGCCGGCAGAGTTAACGCTGCTAAATCCCGATTTAATTTCTAAAACATCTCAGTTGTTTGACTGTCATTATTAATATATTATGTATAAGTGGCTGCAAGAGGTGGACCAAAATTTCTCACCGCAAATGCAGGAGCCCATACTATGTCATCAGGAGGTTGAATGAAGCCTTTTAGTTTAGTATATAAATGCTGGTTATAGTACATAAACAAAAATAGATTTTGCCTTCATTGGCTTTACTGGCTTTTACTGCCAAAGGTATATTGTCTTGTTATACAAACAATTGGATGCTTTCTAAAGGAAGCCTGGGTGGCTGACAGGAGAAGGGCTCCTTCTGAGTGCTGACCCTCAGATCAGACCATGATCTGAAAGTTAGCTTATTTTGGGAGTTCCTGGGAGAGAGTGTGGGCGAGGACTCAGCCACACAAGAACCAGGGGCAGAAATATGGAGGGGGGGCAAGTACGCGGGTCACCAACCTGGCAGCCCGTCAAAATTCTTAGGATCGAAAGCATTGCTGCAAAAGAGAGGAAGAGAGAGAGAGAGAGAGAGAGGGCAGCATCTCCATGCACGATTCATGGGGGTGACCCTAGACCCCGAAGCCCAAGGTGGGTCCATCTCAGCACCTGTCGGGACTCTCTCGGACCCACAAGTGCACCTCATTAAATCACAGCGCATTAACCCCCTCCTCCCCACCCCCCATTATTCCCCAGTCGAATGTGCCTCTTCACGTTTCTGCTGGGACAAATTCAGATTCAGCACATGCTAAAATCTGATTTACAGACCCACCATCATGGTCTGTTTTAAAATTTAATTCTCAAGATGAATAATAATCCATTATATGTAATAAATCAAGTTCAATATAAGCAATTTGTCAGAAGTGAGTTTTGCAGAATCTAATTTTCAGAGCAACTCCAGTCAGCTTATTATTCTGATGTAATATTCTTAATGAGAATAATTGATTCATCATATGTTTATATATTGTGCAAGCCCTTTAATATTAAAGACCCATGAACACGATGTGCTAGCTTTGCTCTGTGGATGCAGTAACGACCCAGAGTGTGGGGTATTTTAGGCCGGCGAGAGGTATGCTGCCTCTTCTGAACACACGGATACGTCCGCGTCTGATCTTCAGCAGCCAGGAAAAAGCTCTAATCTGAAGCCGCCGCCTGCCCAGGACCCGCGGCTCATTGCAGACCCGGATTGAGACGGAAAGCGAGGTCACAGGCCCCTGAAGGTGCATTCTGCTGTTGAACGGAGGCGGGGGGTTATCAATTAGCATAATTTTGATGCCGCTTAAGATCACTGTGTGGACCCGGTGCCTGCAGTTTGTGCGGCAGCAGAGAGACAGAGGATTTGCTCATTGACTCTGCTGGCAGCAGCGTCTCCTAGCAACATGTCCTCGATGTATTGTGCTATCCCATCCTGTGGGCTTCTTGCATAATCTGGACCACTTTTTTTTCCATCTAGGGCTCGTTAAAAGATTTATGATGCTGCTAAAACTGCCTGTTTTCACAGTTTTCATCTTTCTTTTTAGGCGACCCGTAATTGAAAGGTGCCCCCCCTCCAGTGCAGCCCGGCCGTTATCAGACCATTTTGGCCACTAAACTCTATGCTCCCTCAAAACCAAAGACAATTTCTAGAATTATAAGTGCATGTATTTCAGACACTTGGAGCACAGAGAGCGACACGCTAATCCCATGTACAGGAAGACACGTTTCACACTGACATCATTACATGTACTGATATCAGACACATACCTGTATGGAGCACACAGAGCGACACGCTAATCCTGTGGACAGGAGGACACCTTTCACATCACTATATGTAGCGTCATCAAACACAGCATCATTAAACTGGGAATTCAATGTCCTGCAATTTAGTCAGTGTTTTGGAAATCGGGTAAAAATGATTGCGGAAAATGAAACGGTGGTAGCGAGCCTTGGGAGGACTGGTGAGGGAGATGGCAAAGTAGCTACACCAGTTCCAACATAATGGGGCACTGGGTGGCCACAAGGTGACAGAACAGCTCCAGTGTACCTTGGCATGGGCGCAAAAGTCAGAACATCGCAATGCAAAAAATTCAACTGTCCAGAAAAACCCACAGGTGTTCAGCTGATGCTGAGACCCAGTTACAGGGTGGCAACGGTTTATAAATGTGCATATTTGCATGCTTACCAAACCATTAAATTGCCCAGTGGATGGGGCACTGTCATTCTGGACGATCTTGCTTCCATCAGAAACACTTCATCGTAAGATGAGCTGAGAATGTCTTTGTATTCAGTGGCATTTACAGTTCCCCTCTGTGGGGACGAGCCAAAAAATGCCAGGAAGATGTACCCCACACCTCAACAAGGCTACCATCACTGTGAAAAACAAGCTCTACTGCCTGGACGCTTCTGTTGATGTGCACCAAACATGTACTGTCAGCTTAGCGACAACATTGAAGAGTGACTCATCTGACCATATGACTTTTTTTCCCCCACTGTTCAGTGGACCATCACTGGTGTTCACTGCAGCACTTCACTGGCAAAATAACATTTTTATGAATAATTATGGCTTTTTGTACAGCAACCAATCCACAAAATCTCTTCCTGTGACGTATTTCAGGGGACCTTGTTTGAAATCGCCTAGACTAACAATTGCAATGAACAATGTCAGATCACAGATATCGCAATCGGATTATGCTATTTGGTTATATGGTTTAAGCTAAGGATCCAGCAAAAGACTGGTTCATGCCCTGCAAATGTGACATTAGCACTGCATACAGTTGGAACTACAGGCAGTGCATCTGGTGCAGCTGTACTGGGGCCCAGAGAAATGGGGCCCACAGAGGGTCGAAAGGCCCCTTCGTGCAGAGGATCAGGATGCTATTGATCGATTCATTTTAATTACTGAGGCACATTATATTGTACTATGAACCAGCAAAACCCAAAAGTTATATATACCTTATACCTGGCTGGCAAATCTCTCTCGCTCAGTGTGTCCAATTTATTATTATTTTTTCCTTTATTCTTTTAGGCCACACAAGTTCATATTGCGTGCCTTTAGGATATCTCAGAAAGACACATGGTACATCTGAAACACTGAACCATTAAGGGTCAGGGGCTTTGTTGGTCCGTCTGATTTTGGCATCATATGAAATATTTAAAAACTTACCCCACAAGGAGCCCCTCCCCTCCCCCGCAAAAAAAAAAATTCTTACATTGGAGCCCATTACGGGACTTACTCCTTCAGGCTCAGCTCACTGGAGCGTGTCAGAACAAAGACAGAGAAGAGTAGGTACCTTTTTACAACTCCATACCAGTCTGTGCCGACCAGCCTTCCCGTGTATCAAATTAGGGGGGAAGACGTCGAACCCGATCTCTTTATAAACGCGTCATAGCCATACTCTGTTTTGCTATATTCCTTGTGCTCATACTTCATTCTGAGTGGCTTGGATTCACCGAAAGGATTCATTCAGCTGCCTCTCCTCTTTACTGTAAGTTTTCTCCAATAAAGAATTTTCTCTTCCTGGATATAACAGGCAACCTATACTTGAGGCTTAAGGTTTTTGGTCACAAGCCAATGTCCTTAAGCTGCTTACAACCAGTGTTTACTTCTATACAGTTCTGTAAGTTTTCAGGTGTTCAAGTCACAAGGCCTCACTGTCCCACCATGGACATTGTGATTCCAGGTGGCCTCCATCCCGTGTCTCAGCTGAGCTCAGGCACAGACCGGGAAAGGATCAAGGGGAAGGTAAACTTTCATCTCGCCCCCACCGCCGTCCCGCGGGGTCACTCACTCCATCAAAGCAAAGTCCGCCAGAAACCCAGAAAACACCTGACAGCTGTAGCACCTGGCAAACAACAATTACACCGGAAGTGGGGGGAGGGGGTTCTCGGGGAGATGAAAGCCAGGGAAGACGAACACCCCGCAGCTAATTGATGTGTCTGCCTCCCTGGGAACTCTGCACAACCTGCACGCAGACATGCATTTCCATTGTGGAGTCACGCATCTGTTATGCAAATGCTCATTTCAAATGGCTCAGCGAACAACGCTAACACTCTTTCCTGTAGTACGCTCTAAATCTAAATCTGAATCTTTGAAAAAAAAAATTCTTTTATGGGAGTAGAAAACTGAATATTTATTTATAGCATTTTAAAATCATGAGACAGGACAGAAAGACAGGGAAAAGTCCCAGTTAGCCTTTGGATGCTACCAGCTGCAAATGAAAGATGCTCAAAATGAGTCGACTTAAAAGCTGCCCAGGTGATGCGTCTGCTCCCTTAGCCTCCCCTGTGCAAGACCGTCCGGGCTAATCTTCCCTCAGTACGAGAAGGTGATGCCAGAAAGTGCTGTGTGGCAGGAAACTACCCCCAGCTCTCTACTGGCCAGGGCACGCAGTGAAGCACCGCTTCACCGCAGAAAAGCCACGCCTCTGCTTCAGAAAGCGCTCCTCAGATGCGAGACCAGTCACCACGATTTATTCACCATGCATGACCATCAGGACATCCCTCCTATAAGAGTTCTTTGTGGCAAGCAGTGATACGTATTTGTAACAATCTGCTTTCCCAATACTCCCCCTTGACCACTTTGGGGATTCAAAAAGACAAATTCACAAGAAGTTATCCCTCCTCATAAATGGTATTTTACAGATGAATAACCTGCAAATGTCAAACCCAAATGACGGTAGGGACGAGCGACTAACGCTCCTCCTGACACGGCTTGACATTCAACATTTACGATGTGCTCCTCCACAAAGGGAATGACGGCAAATCAATTTCGGACTTATTACGGTGCATGTCAGTGTATCCAAGTATGCAAATGTGCTTCATAACCACATAAAGGATCCAAATAAATGGTTTTTAACTCACAGCATAGGCATATAGGTGACAATACACTTTCTGGAAGACAGAAAATGAAGTCTCTGCAGGTATTGAAATCTATGCCTTGGTCTCTAGCAACAGATGTCATTACATCTTCTTTAATATGGTTTCTCTGGTATTGTACTGTTCAAAAAGCAAATTGAGGTCTATCAGAAGCTATTGCCTTCCAGCTGGTGTTGACATTAATGCCCTGATGCTCATCACTGTTCCAACCTTTATTTTATTATTTTTCGTGCACTGGAAAGCCAGGAAATAACTTGAAATAGGAAACTTCAGTGACAGACTTCTGGATAATCCACCCCAAAAGGTGTGAGGCTGCAATGACATCTGCTGAGACCACGAGGCCTCATCCCACCTGAGGGAAGCGAATATGAAATTAGTACATTTTAGGTCTTTGCAGTCCGTTCAATATCTGACAGAGAATCACAAAACTGCAAAATCTTGTACATAAACTGCCCCCCTATCAGAAGGGTTAGGGGTTCTCACTGGGGGAAAGGGGTGCAGGAGCAACAGGACAGAAAGGAGCTGGAGCCTGGAAGAGCTGAAGATGCTCAGGGGCCGGCAGGCCGCTCGCCGGGATACGGCCTTGTGTTACAGCACAGCTGTCTGCCACTGTTCAGCCCCTTTGCTTATTTATGGCTGAAATCAAATTTCAATCCTTGTTTTGGGGAGCTTTCTGCTGAGTTTGGATGCTACCAATTCATCACAAGGTTCTCCCATGATTCTCTGTCCTTTATTCCTCTAACCACCTCTGTTCTCCGGGTCTGATGCCCCTCACGTCACCGGTGGATGAAGCGGACGGATTCACTTATTCTTTGGGATATTCCAGATTGAAGTATATGGCATTAAAAGCACTGTTACCCTACAGTCATCCCATCCCAGAAACTTTAGAAATCCAAACTCACAAGAGATAGGACGGATATAAACACAACAGCAGCGTGTACATAGGTCAATGTTTTATTCAGCAGGATTTTTGCCCTACTCTCTTTGGGAAAACCCAATATTTTAATTTAGAGTTTTTAATAATGTGAACAAGTGTAAATAAAAGGATGAAAATATAGCCCAAATGTCTAAGTCCCTACAGGACGTGGGAACCAACACCAGATGTCCCACACGGAGCCCACATTTCTAAAGCCGCTCTTACTTTAAATACATTGGAGGTCCATGCAGGTCTGAGCATGGTCAAACATCTCACCTTGATCCCTCGCTGGGACACTGTTTAATGTGGGAATAAGTCTGTTCTGCCAGGACCTGAATGATTTGCACCATGCCACCAGCCATTCAGCTAAAGACCCAAGAAACTCAGCATAAAGTTTTTAAAGTTGAATATACCACCAACACGTAGTTGAATTTATGCATGTTTATACATGTTTACTCCCTGCGTGATGGACCCTTCAGTACAGTCTGGAAAAAAACAAGACTAGAAATCTTCTTGCACATTTTTTTTCATGTTACCCTACTAGGGTCCCACGTGTATTTCTTCAAAATGACACAGATTTGGGTCATTGTGCCTCTTTTCCCATTTAATAAATTATTAAGAAAATCACTGTCTGGTGTTGGTTCAGCCTTAGCTTACTTGGTATAAATTGCACATTTGGACACGTATTTCAAGTTAGGGAGGAGAGTCATCAGACAAATACATAATTCAAACGTAGCTGCGGCCTCAAAGCATTCAGTGCTCAAAAGCGTTGCTATCAGAGAAATCTTTGGCTTTAGGAAACAGATACATTCGTTAAAAATACCTCTTTGTGTTTGTTTTCTCTGCGTATGAGTAGGAGGAGATATGTAGCCAGATCTTTTGTGATCACTAACTCACCCTTCCACATCATTAGATAGCTGAATCAGGAGTTTTTTTTTAAGGTTCTTGCTTTTTAGAAATATCTGCATTTGTATTTGTGTCTATATTTAATAGTCTAAAAGACATCAGCAAGTCTGTAGCTGAGCATCCACAAAAGGCTAGTTGCCTGCTTGCTTGTTTTGCACATTTAAGTACTGATGCCTGAATCATACACAAAGCTATTTTTTTTCCCCTTATGTCACGACATCATCTCTGGAATTGGCAGTCCATTGCTGCTCCAGCTGACTGACAGGCCGATTGACAGGTGGCCGCACCGCTGCTTCAGCACCTTGAATAGTGGCCGCCCGTCAAACCTTCCCCATCCATCTTGTGGGCCAGCGATCAGGCATCTTGTGACCGAGCCCATGCCCTTAATTTCACCCGCCTGGAGAACACTAATGACTCCAGCTGGCTCTACGCTCTTGATGGCTTAGGGAAGAAGGGCATCTCAGGAACAATGGATAGATGCGAATGGGAGCCTATTGGCCGAATCCCTGGCCATAGCCACAGCAAGCATGGCACCTGATTGTTGACTGCTTGTGTTAATCCCAGGTGCTGCCCTCCTACTCCCCCCTTCATATTTGAGTTGTGAGTCTAGTTTTTAATAAACCCGTCTCTACTGGACACTCATCCCTGGCTCTTCTGTTGCCTGCCTGTTTCCATGTTCATTCTCCACCACAGTTTGGTGGATCTAATCATTTCATAGACACCTTATTGTGCTGCCCCACCAGTACTTCCCCATCCTCATGAAGCACACTTTCGTTTACATCATACTGTGCTTCTCTCTGGGCTTCACCACCTAACACATAAATTCTCTCTCTAAATTTCCCTTCACATATGCGAATATTATGCCGATATTCCGCAGTGGCTGCACACTGCTGCTGCAGAACAATTAAAACCGCGTCTGCATAATTTCGCCATCTTGGTGCATTAGTTAATGCATTTACGTGAGGCTTCCACAGCATGGAAAGTAGCGGACTAGATGTCAGGGCCCGGGCTGTACTTCCTGGGATTGGCCCCGGACCGGACCTGGATTAAGGTGACCCCGGCTGGATGAGATGTCGCTTTCATTAGATGGGCAAAATAGTGAGGGTTAGCCTATGAGTTGTGGAAAAGCCGCCGGGGCTTAAACATGACGACACACACCAAACTAACGATAACTTAGCACACACATGCTCCGTGATGCACCGTTTGACAGGATGGAATCCGGGTATAAATACAGCCAATGGCTTGCCGATGATGCGACTGAGAAGCATAAATTAAGCATGAAAGTGTGAGCTTGGAGTGCGGGGAGAAAGGAGAACAGATGGCCGGAGTATTTTAGGAAAAGTTACACAGAATGATTTCGCTGGCAGTTCATGAGGCCGAAATGTCTGCTATCCATTTTAATTGCCTGGCCAGAGAGCTTGTCAAGCGGAGACGCTGCTTATGGTTTTAAAATCATTCAAATGTCACCTCCCCTCTTCCAGCGTGTGCCAATGCGATCATTCCCAGTACAAGGGAAGCAGAATCACACAATGAAAGATATCAGCTCCATGAATATGAACATATGTGGAAAAGTGCTGCTGAAGATATTGTTTAGATGTATTTCGTCGTTTCTGTAAACTGCTATAAGAAAATAATAAACAGTAAACTAAAGTCACAAAACCTCTGAATGCCCTCTGCAGTTTTTCTGTTACATATAAAGTAGCATTTCTATAACTCTATATAAAACTCTATATATGCTTTTGTTAATAAATACATGCAGGCACACAAAAAAAATATTACCAGCTGAAACAGGTATTTATTTTTAAAATAAATGAAGGGTAACCCATTACCATCAGCTCACTGGAGTGTAACTGGGCTGGGCACAACTAAAATGATTAAGTTGCTCAGACTGAACTCAAATTTGCAGACTTGTACAGGATCAGGCAAGTGTCAGGAGAGCAGAGCATAGCATCGCCCACGCTCGGATCGTCACCACGGCGGAGTGTCCGGCCTGTCCTTAGGTGACGTGCTCGGCCTTCAGCCCTGCATAGGCGCAGTGTGCAGATGTCACACTGTGAGAGTTCAGCCATCAAACATGTTTCTTTGGGGGGAAAAAAATCGCTAGAGACAGAAGCTTAATGACACTGACTCAGCGCAGGACATGTAGAAAAGCAGCAGCCGTTCAAGTCAAACACCTCTGCAAGAAAATAACAAAATAAACAGAATGCACAATGTTTTGTGACACCTCTGTAACTTTCCCTAGCCAATGTGAGACTGATCTGAGGTAGAACACAGAAGATGGAACCTCAGGGTACTGGGGACCTAGTACAGCTTTGCTGTAAAACCTAGACCCTCAGTGACCGTGCTGTGACTGCTCAGCTCGTACAGGGTGTCCTAACAGTCAGAAAACATAGGTTGTCCGCAATACCCAAACTGACCTGGGAGTTTCTGGCCTGCAAACACCGGGTGTGAGTAACCAGTACCGTAGCTGCACTGGCAGCTCGAGTACTCGAAATGAACTGTAGCAGTATTCGGAAACCATGAAGTACTCAAAGGGGTCTGCAGCATGAGATGCGTGGAAATCTTCTCAGAAAGCGCTGCAGTTCCGGTTATTTCACGCACATTTATAGCAAGAAGTTTATGCAAAACAAATGGAATTGCCTGTCTGTATGCTTGGATATCCATTTGAATATAAAGTTGCCCTCTATGCCCTCGTTGCCCATCCTGCTCGGTCCAACGACACGGGGGGTCTCCTGAGTACAGGCTCCCCCCCCCCCCCATCCACCTCTCGTTTCTGCCCTAATTAAGGCAGCACTACCATAAGACTGCCACCCTGCCATACATATAAAAATAACTCACAACATATGAAAAATAGGGCAGAGAAAGCTCACAGATTGAGGGCCAGTGCCAAAACCATGAAATTCAAATGGAGTGGATTTCATTTCATTTTTTAGCTTATGTAGCAGTCTACAGAATACAGCATATAGGTAAATACTGCACATAATTACCAACATCATCAATATGGCAGTGAATAACAGTGAACTGAGGAGAACACTGTAAAATTACAGCTCACAGAAGCACAGAATAAAAGGGAAATCAGAAAACATTTGTAATTCCTTATCTACGTTCATTAATTTGTGCAATATTTAGTAGAAACATGACATGTCAGGTCGTCTTTTCCACGGGGAGAAACCTTGACATCATGCTAATGTTTTTCCACATTTTAAGCTCCTTCTTGTGGAGCCTTCGTTAGTGAGCAGAGTGGCTTCTGGTGGCTCTCACGGCCTGCCTGTCTTAGATAATGAAGTTGGAGGCAAATAACTAGGGGGGGGAGGGGCAAAAAGAAAAAAAGAAAACGTCAGTGACTAGCGGTGCTTGGTCAATAGTGGCTTGCCTCTGCTAATTAGCATTTTTATGAAATTTAAAAACAGGGCAGTTCAGTGGGTATCACTGATACCTCACAACGCCAGGTTTATGGTTTAAAATCCTGCCTCCACTCTATGTGTTCGGAGCCTGCATTTTCTCCCGCTACTATCCAGATTTCCTTCCGCAGTCCAAAGACACGACTGGAGCCTTAAGCATATTCCGAGAAGCTCAGGACAGGGGACACTGATGATTGGATGATGGGATAGAAACTCTGAAGAGCCAAATGTGAAAACAGGTCAGCAGCGATGTCCTGAGCCAATGTCAAAGATCGTAATCAGGGCAGATCCAGACATTTTAATTGACCAGTGTCAGCCACCACAGCCCGATCCAAAGCCTGATCTACTTCATCTCCCGCATCCGCTAAATTTTACGTCAGTCACACAGATTGTAAGATTCTGTCACATGCTGCAGTAAACCTGAGGCACGTGGTTTGAAACTACAAAAATCAAGATGTCAGCCATGTGGAAATTCTTTAAATTGGAACCTCAGAGTAGCGCAACAGCTATGTGTTTGCAATGCCATCCTTTCAAAAGGAGTTGGCAACAGGGCCTCATTTAATACATCAAATCCAATTATAGGCAGAAACATAAAGAATAATTCTGCACAATCGCGAGGCTTTCTCAGACGAAGAATGTGCCAACGCCTAACGTATGTGCATGTATATTTAAATATTTTATGAAATATCAGCAGATATAAATATTGAATGGACTGGATTGGATCGGGGGGCTAAAGTGTGGATCAGGGCATCTGTACATGTTACTGTATTGTTGAAGCAAGGTTTACAGACACCAGTTTTGTGGAGGAACACAGCACAAGCATGTGGGGAAACATGCAAACTCTAGACATGCAGAGCCTGAGGGGGCAACTGAACTCCCAGCCGTGGATGTACCCACAGAACAGGGGTTCAAAAATGAATCCAACAATCAAGACAACAGGGCAGAAAGAATGTTTCTCTTAATATTATGCTCAAGCAACTTGAATTTACACAAACCTCTTCTTCTCACAGAATACATTAAGTGCTAAGAAACAGAATATATACTGCAGAATATTACAGCAGCAAATATGACAGACAAGGACATACTTATACACAGGAATCACAATAAACTTCAACCTATAAACTATTAATGCATGAAACATTTTAATTTTACTAAACATGTTCTGCTTGAATTATCATAGCACCTCTGACATTTTGGCCTTTCATTGTTTAGGCGGCAGCATGACAATTACTTAGATTTGACAGGGCTGCAATTTCGGTTATATCAGAAGTGGCTGACATTTTTAACTCAGAGTGTCTTTAATCTTTTGTTTCTGCAATGACTCACAAGTCTCCATGTTAAAATGTATGTGGGAAGCAATCAGACCGGCCTCTGGAATCAGACAGAGCTCTGGGTCTTGGACCAGACGAGACCCCTGAAGCATGACAGTGTCTTGGTGGTCTCTCCAGTCCAGCAGTTAACAAGCTGCAGTATTGTCCATAATTAGGACAGGGTGTCCAAGCATTAAAAGCTTGTCTCGAGTCAGACAGCATCTGCTCTTTTCAGGAGAGGAAGCTATTCACAGACCCAGGTTTTTGTTAAAAAATTATAGACAAGGCTTGTCTCCTTTTGCAGGTTCTCACCTGACCATGATCACTGGTGCCCAGCTAATGTCAGCCATTATCGAGAATCTTGCATGGTCTTTCCTGCTACTGAATTCATATCTTACGATTTGGGTATTTATAGACACTGCATACCAGGAATCTTTAAAGGGGTCAGGAACTCATTTTCAGATTTCACTAACCCTGGCAATCTACTCTATAGTGGTTTGCAACATCTCAGTTGTTAAACTGGGTTGCGTTAATTAAAATTTGACCGACTGATTTACTGATCCACGAGGAAAGTGTCGATTCCCCTTTTCCAAAAAGTCCTATCGGGAATGTTCGGATGGGTCCACAGCAGCAACAGGTGGGAATTTTGCGGCTCTCAGAGTTATCTTGAGCCTGTGACGCTCTATTCCACATAGCAGTGGTTTGTACGCTTCCGTCAGCAACATACGAATAAAAAGCTTGGACTTTTTCTCTGGGTGCAAATCTGTCGCTCCCGTGCACCTCAACGCTGAGAACCAGCTGGTCCGTTTAAGATCCATTTGACTCCCCTTAGAAGCAGAGACCGTTGTATCCTGGATAGACTCCAGCAGTCAGCAGATTTGCGCGATTCCCTGCTCTGCTCTTGCCAGTGAAGCAACACGATGCATTAATGCAAGAATTGGAGTCTGTGGAGACTTGGCGATGTCAAAATGCGCTGCACCAGTGACCATACTGGAGAGTCTGCTTGCTGCTAGGAACCAAAATTAAACAGGGGGAAAGGAGAGATATCCATGAGTGGGAATGAGGCAATTAAAAACGCTGTCACTGACCAGACAAGAGGCAAAACTGTTTATTGTGTATTTCTTAAGTCACTAAACTACTGTATGTTTAATATATAATACAAGTGTGGTCATGAAAAGACGTTTCTCTGGCTTGATGCTGCGTTTGTGATCTTACTCTAAGAGAAGCTGTGACCTTTGACCTGCTACCATCAGGCTGTCCTACCATGTCTTGCGTTTTCACCAGGCAGCACAGTGGATCCAGCTCCAGTTGTGGTTTTTAATTCCTCCTTCTATTCATTAAGAACCATCAGGGTTTAAGCAACATTTGGATGGTGATCTGGTGACTCCAGGAAGCCGAAAACTGGAGTTCATTCTGCCTCCCCGGATGGCAGCCTTCGAACTGCAGAAGGAAACCCTTGTGGTAGAAATAAAACATCAAGCTGCTATCTTACCAGTTATTCTCACCCTCTTATTTGCATCAATATCAAATGCAGAAGACCTCTTATGACCTGTTTACACATACCCAACTTGAGCCGGCTGTAGCACATTCCCGTGAGACACTATCTTCTGTCGTTTAGTGCTGAAGAAGCTTCTGAGGGTTTTCCTGCTCCTCATGCTGCTTATTTTTTACTGTAGGCATCATTAAAAATGTATGGCAGGAATGTAAATCCAAAGGTTAAATGGACTCAGTCTCATCACGAATAGTTCAACTGGGACATTGGTGCACATTGAGAGGATTAAAGCAAGTTTTTGACTTGTCCCACTTTTAGAGAATTAATGTCCAGGTTCAGCAGCAGAAGGGGATTTCCCCATATTTCATAAAACCCATGCAGGAAGTGCAGTGCTCTTTTACACCGAATATAAGATTATGCTCTCTGTGTTTACGTTTTAACAGCGTATTACAGACTGGTATGTGATTTAACCATTCAGTGTAATTATTACAAGGTTTTTGACTGTTGTATTTTAACATTAAACATCACGGGTGAGCTTTCGGGGTCATTAAGCATAGTGTTGCTCAAAGCACAGATAACTGACATATGACATTTTGAGGGAATACAACTAGCAGGTCCTGTAGACCATCTCATTTTAGATTTGAGAGAGACCATCTTGGGGGGATGGGGACCTAATGGTGGTTGAAATTATCTGCCTTTTATGGTTTCGGTTATGTGTTGGAGTACAAACAATACCTCATGTTACTTAAAGACAGCATTCCCCAAAAGTTCATTATGCTACAGCCAATCTTATCCGCAAAGGGCCGGTGTGTATGCAGGTTTGTGGGACAACCTTTAGGTCAGCTGTTCAAACCCAGGTGTGAGGGCTCTTCAGCCAATCAGTCCTATCATTAGTTATCTAATTAGGGAGTTGCAGTGAAAACCCACATCACCAGTGGGCCTTTCTGGATACGACTGGCCACCTCTGTGCCAAAGGATCATATCAAAAGGACACAAGTCTTCCAGTGCAGAAATATACAGGTGAGATAGTTTTGTGGCGGAAATGACACCCGTGTATAACAAGACAAAAAGTCCAAGTTTGGCTGAAATTTTGACAACATGGATTGGACCTTTACATGACATGCAATTTTAACATACAAAAAATGTGTTACCTTAGTCAAAGTTGCATTCAGGCCAATTTCATTTGAAATGCATCACTTAGTGTGTTATTACATGAATATAATTCTGTACCGTGATTGTTAGCAAGGATGTTGTACTGAACCACTCTGATATTTGCATGTGAAAAGCCTTTTATTGTTCTGTACGGAATGAGGCACACAATCGAGAGAACCCCCATCATATTGAGAACATAATTTGATTCTGTGGCAGCTTGCCGTTGCTAGGTAACAAGAGGAAAAACCTTCGTCATGAAGTACTTAAAATGCATTATTAATTACTAATTACCACAAAAAGAAAAGAAGCACTATAAGAACTATTCCCAGTTAAATTTCAACCCCAAACTTATATAGTTGAATTCAGAAAAGTACTTTTCTTTTGCTCTGTTTGCTACAGATTCTCAGTTAGGGCTTTTTCTTCAGGTGAATTTGTGCAAATACATTTATATAGTTATTAAGAGCAATATAAAATTTTTGTTCATTAACAAATTCTATCCAATAGAGTCTGACGGTATCATATGACTTAATAATCCCTATTGACATTGATCAATATCTTTAATTGGTTGTATTTTAAATGTCCGTAAAAACTGAGGTGAAATCGCAACGCCATCTGTTTAATTCCCAAGGAGCAGAAATTATGCCCATTAAGTTTTCATCCTGGAGATTTTTCTTGAAGCACAATATTAGTTCTAAATCACCTTCAAGAGACAAACAGAGTGCAGGTGATGTAATTTCTGTAATTCATCTCCAAAAATGAAAAACACAAGATTTATGGCAAAATTGTGACTGAAGGATTAATTGCAACTCTTAGACGTGATGCACTACATAAGGCCATAGACCTGTCACTGGAAGTTGGAGCTTCGAGTCCCAGGAAGAGGCTTTCCTATAGTACCCTTGATGAAGGTACTTAACCTGAATTACTCTGTTAAAAAAAATAACTGCTCCACAAATGGCTAAAACTGTAAACCCCCTTCAGCAAAAGCATCAGTCAGGTTACCATATGTATGCCATTGACATGGTCAACATACATCAAAAGTTTAGGTAACTAAGGCCTGCAGGACAGAGAAAGTTCGACTTTGTTGTTTCCTTCCTTTACATTGGAGCCCTCAACTGCTGCTGAAAGTAGCAGTAAAAGACAGAAATATACTGTAGTGGAGAAAAAAGAAGCATCAACATCACCAACCAACAGATTCCCTTAGAAAACTCCACTTGGGGAATCAAAATCGCCAGATGTGTTGAAAATGGCCTGAAGTGGTTTCCACCCCCTCAGTTTCATCATTTTTAGTGTTTTTTTTCTGCACTGTAAATGTCTGATGATGATAAAGGAACAAATCATGCCACTCGCTGCCCCTTCGGAAAATTTCTGCAATAAGTAAACAAAATGCGTTTATCATCATCATATTTCGCCTTTGAAAGGTGGGCTTTGCGTCGGACTCCAGGTCTAAAAGATCTCTGTACTTTACTGCAACAGGTGCAGGCGAGTGATAGGTGAATGTCTAGCAGCGCATGTAATGCGTCTTTTTGATCTGTGCCAGGCCCGACCGCACTCATCTCATCTGCTCACAAGCACCTAGTAATTCTAACTTCTCTCATTGCTTGTCCCCCAGAGCTGCTTTTAAGACCAACAAATCATTTTGGTGGAGTCTGTGGTTGTGCCCCCCCTTTCTTTTCATATGCAATTCAAGTAAAGCACAGTGCAGAACAAAGGGGGGGGGGGGGTTATCAATCGACAGCCTACCACGTACAGAGTCCCACACTAATGAGCGTACGGAGCACTAATTTAAGTCAGAGGTGTGACATCTGGGACACGTTCTGCATCTCAGTGGGCTCCACGTCGCTTTTGTCCATGTACGCTTGTGCATGTACGTTTATGCATTACATATACCTATCTCACAAGCCAAGCGATCGCATTTTAATATTTTTCATTTTATTTGTTAGAGACCGTGACCGAGGCTGGGAGATCACACAGTGATTGCAGCTGGTACTTGATTTCTTGACAATTCTCATTCATCAAGGCCCTATTTTTGAGATAGCAGACGAACGGAGCTACAGACCTGAACACAGTCTGGAGTAGGGTGCTACACCATCCTCCCTTGTTCAGTCTGACAGTTTTCTGTAGGTACAAACTCATTTACTCGAACATCACTATGACATCACACACCTAAAGACTATCTACTGAAATGGACCAATGGGTGCACTTTGCTCTGAATTTGCAGCAAGTTCAACATGTTTAGTGTATGAGGTATGTAACTCAAAAACTGGTGAAGTTTCAAAAGATGTCTACAAACGTGTGCTAGTGAGACTTAAATGTATGCAATTACAACATTCGGGAAATTCATGCATAGCAATCGTGGCTTATATGATTTGTAATTAGTTTTTGGGGTATTACATTATATTTAGCAAAATATAATGTAAAAATTTTTAATATTTTATCCAAAATCTAGCTTACTAGTAATGTAAGAATTGTATGTGCATAACATGCGATGTTGGTATTAATTATATTACCCTGCACCTATTATTATTTGGAAGAGTATAGTACACTTCAGTTTTATTTGGAGGTTTGTAACCTATGGACTTTTTTAAGTAAAGAAAAAAGAGAAAAGGGTCAGTGTTGTGTTATTTGGTGAATTTAAACATACTGGAAGCTGACATTTGTTTTGTTATTTAAATCTGATGCACCTGTTCTTGTCTGGTAAAGTTGGGTGTACAGCAGCTCATTTTCAGTTAATTGTTATTTGTACCTCTTACAGCGCACTTTGCTTCAGTAAGAGGAGACCCTGTAACTTAGTGCAGTTTGGGGGAAATTGCAATTTGCAAAGTTCAACAATTTTGTTTTATTATGAAAATAGAACTTTGCATTGAACAAAACTGATTTTTGTTTGTATATGCCGTCAATCACAATTTCTTAAAGAAAATCAGAATCGACAAAAATCAGTAATCGGAATCAGCCAAGAAAATTGCGATTGGTGTATCTCTAATGCGAAGTGATACACAACTGAGAACACAAGGTCAGCCAATCCCTGGAGCAAGACAAGGGTAAGGGCCCTGCTCAGGAACCCAGTGGTGAAACCACTCTGCCCATACTGGGAATTGAACCAGCAACCTTATGATCAGGACACCATCCTAACCTGCTGAACCACATAGCATCCCCAGCAGCAGATTAATATTTAATACTTCTTTAATTCACAATGTCCAGAATCCATTTCAATGATTTCCTTCCATTTACCTATCCATCCATCTTATGCACTTATACTGTTCAGGTCTGTGAGGGGTCTGGAGCCTATCATGGAGGCTACAGGGCCAAGGCAGGGAACTACCCAGGACGGGTACCAACCACAGGGCCCAAGGCAGGGAACAACCCAGGACGGGTACCAACCACAGGGCCCAAGGCAGGGAACAACCCAGGACGGGTACCAACCACAGGGCACAAGGCAGGGAACAACCCAGGACGGGTACCAACCACAGGGCCCAAGGCAGGGAACTACCCAGGACGGGTACCAACCACAGGGCACAAGGCAGGGAACAACCCAGGACGGGTACCAACCACAGGGCCCAAGGCAGGGAACTACCCAGGACGGGTACCAACCACAGGGCACAAGGCAGGGAACAACCCAGGACGGGTACCAACCACAGGGCCCAAGGCAGGGAACTACCCAGGACGGGTACCAACCACAGGGCACAAGGCAGGGAACTACCCAGGATGGGTACCAACCACAGGGCACAAGGCAGGGAACTACCCAGGACGGGTACCAACCACAGGGCCCAAGGCAGGGAACAACCCAGGACGGGTACCAACCACAGGGCCCAAGGCAGGGAACAACCCAGGACGGGTACCAACCACAGGGCCCAAGGCAGGGAACAACCCAGGATGGGTACCAACCACAGGGCACAAGGCAGGGAACAACCCAGGACGGGTACCAACCACAGGGCACAAGGCAGGGAACAACCCAGGATGGGTACCAACCACAGGGCCCAAGGCAGGGAACTACCCAGGATGGGTACCAACCCATCACAAGGCAGGGAACTACCCAGGACGGGTACCAACCACAGGGCACACTCACACACCATTTCCTTCCATTTATTAATAGCTAATTATCAATCTAACTAATAAGCTCATTTTCGTGGCTGACGTTCCTACTAGTAGTAGGATAATAGACATGAGACATTTTGAGAAGACAGTGGTCACTGAGGCTCTTTAAAGCTGCATTTTGTGAAGAAATTTATTTAAAATATTTTCTAGAAATTTGTAAATTTCATAACCTCACTTCTGGGGCAAAGAAATGACCAGCTTTAAACCTATTTAACCACAGACTACATCGTAATCACTTTTAATAGCAATAATTATGTTTTGATAAATAGAATGTAAGCCTGTAACTAAATTTATACATATGAGGTGAAAATTTAGCATCACACATGTCAACCCCCAGCACGAAGTCAGGTTAGCATTAGCCTCCAGCAGCGAGCTGGACCGTGAAATGCAGGATGTCCCCAAAGAGAGGTCAGTTACGACAGCCTGGCCGACAGATAGGAGGCCCATCAGAACCATGGCAGACTTTGTGTACACTGAGCCTGTCAATGTTGTCAGGAATCTGGGGACCTTTCCTCAGTGCGAGGCAAATGGACGTGTGTTTGCTCCTGACAGAATCAGGCTTGAGACCCAAGGGCTTATTTTTTTGTCTTTATACTGGGGAAGAGGCAATTCACACTTACTGAAAGAGTCACTTTCATTCATGCATTTGGAGAACAGTGAATAAATCAGAATATAGCTTCATTTTACAGGGATATTTTATTATCCATATACATATGCATCCTTATCTCTAATTTAGAGAAATTTACATCTGCACATAGCCAAAGGGGCGATGTCATTAAGCATAGATGGATGCTTCCCAAAGAAATATAAAGTATGTTTACATACATTTCTAATAGGGTAACAGCAGCTCCACCTCTGGGACTGTGAACTGCAGCATTTCATTACAAATGCAGTTCCCATGTAAATGTCTAAGTAAGTGTTTTACACGCCGACCTAAGCCTCCGTCTCTTCTCCGTCACAGAGGCACCTTTTGGCACACATGGGAATTCTGGGATGCATGATTTGAGGTGCGAATGGAGGTGGGATTCGAGATGCGTGAGGTAAAAAGACATGCACTTGCCCCCCCCCCCCCTCCCAGGAGAGATCAGGATACTGCCTACGGAGCAGGGGTGGAGTATAAAATCAGATGTCACATCTCAGTGGTTCCCTGTTTGGTTTTAAGGCCCGTACTCCCCTGCTATCTGTGTTAGGCTCGATTAATAGGTTATAACCCCCCCATGGGAAATGAGGGTTATCTACCCAACCACATGACTCGAGTCCCTGGAACTCCTGAGGACAGCCTTCCATCATGTATTTTCACCTGATGCCCCATCGGATGCCGTCCCCTGTCTCCTGCTGCAGATCAGTTACTTCAGTGTTATTTTACAGCTGAGAAAACCACCCCTTCCCAGGGCAGAAGACAAGGTCATTCCTTCTCAATCTTACCACATAAAGCTTTGTGAGAAGAGTGTAGCAGGCTGTACAGTAGCAAAGATAATGTTCAGGTGATACAGAGGTTGCTTAAAATGAGGTACTTGAATTGCTCAGAGAAAATATCTGCATTAATGGATTAAAAAAATAAAAGTATTTAGAATAGTATTTAAAAATAGTTTTTCTGAATTGTCCACCCCCCCCCCCCCCCCAATAAAACTGTAGTTTACTGTACTGTAGATCACAATGTATTTTACCTTCCCTTGGTTTTCAAAAAGAATGAAAAAGGCATCTGTGAGTTTTTTAATTTCACTGGCAATTAATGCAGTACAAAGGCTCTTCAAATATAAAATGTAAAATATAAAATAAGCACTAAACAATTGGCTTCTCTACATCAATTTTTGTGATTGGGCTCTCCAAAATAAATCAATCAATAAAAAATCTCAAGATTGCACCAACTTTGCACAAACAGCATCTGCCATGCATTGGTATATACAGATATATAAGTACTTGAACCATTTCAAGAAAAAAAATCAACAAGAAAAAAGAAGAAAAAGCTAATGTTACACTGCAGCCAGACGTTCAGTCCTGCTATAACGCGTGATCCCCCCCGCGAGAAGATATCGCGGGCAGCTCGTGCTCCTGTCTTCTGCGCAGTGATACGACTGGTGTGTGGAGTTCGGTAGAAAAAAACTGTTCGTACAGTACATTACACTGCTCACTGCAGAATCTGTGGATTATATTAAATAAGTGGGTCATGATTTTTGGTAGGGCACACTGCTGTTGGATTTTTCAAATGTATTTTCTGGCGCTTTAATCAGCACAGAAAGAATGCCAACACACCCGACATTTCTGTGGCCGATATGTTCAAAACTAGGCAACTCGAATAACCAAGACAGACAGATAGCACTCAAGCCCTTCTAAAGTGCTGATACCGACAAATTGTAGTGTTAAACGTCAACACAGCAAGAGAGCGTATAACATTTGAAGTTGACTAGCCTGGCTAATCAGGCTGAAATTATTATGTAATAGAGCCATAGGATAAAACTAAAACTAACCTTAATATATATATAACTAACCTTCTTTTATTTGACTTTGAAAAGGTGTCGCAAGTGCGCTAAGGATGTACTAGAGCTGAGGCCGAGTCGACTCCTGTCGCGAGCATCCTGATCATCAGTAGCTGTTAACTTCATCAACCTGCTGCGAGAATGCGTTGATTTTAAAGGCGTTTTACATGATTACTACACAATCCTCCCACCCCCAAAGTTTAATTCTCTACTTGAGAGTTATTTTTAAAAGTAGCAGCAAACTTTTAGAAAGAGTTTAGAACGAGTGAATCGGGCATGAATACAAACAGTTGTATCAGCTATAAAAAGCAATGGTTTTAAATTAGTTTCTGGCAGTTCGCTACTTTAATCGATCCAGCATGTCCGCAAAGTAACTTTGTATTACTAAACTCCAAGGACCAGAAAGAAGTTCTGATATGTTCTCCGTCCTATCTCCATCTGCAAGGCGCGTGCACGGTTCTGTGAACATCCGCCACATAATTCACGTGGGGAGTACGGAAGACTGACAGGCGAGTATACGACTCGAGCAGAGCCGAAAATAGTCGAGCGTTGCCGAACGGTCCAACTTTTCCTTACCTACAGCTGCGCTCGCGTGCGGTGAAACGTTGACGTCAGAACACGTTCTCATGCCCGTTTGCAGTATCAACCAGCCCATTTGGGAAACGAAGAGGGGGGAAAAAAATCACACCTGAGCTCCTCATCTTACAGCTGAATCACATAAAGGTCACGTTATTCATGGATGCTAAACTCAGAATGGACCAGTGCATACTGTTATTTTATATTCACATATATTGGCAAGTGCATTTTCAAATCGGAATAAGCTGAAAAGTGATTGTAAATTATTTATTTAGTTTTATTTCTGTGTTTATCCCCTCTCTTCAACTTTGTTTTTTTGTTGTTAATATGCTTGTCGTTAATAGGCAATGTTAAAGATCTCTTGATCTCTATTTCCAGCCTGTTGTCGGTAAGTGCTGAGAGTGGACTTCGAGTTTACAGTCGCCCTTTTGTTAGCGCATGTCAGTTTGAATAGACCTTGCCGGTGAATGATTATAACCTGCGGTTAAAACATAATGCTATCATTCCACGTGTGGGTGGCTGTGAGTGAATTGTGCGTCGGTCTGATGTGCTGTATTCCGTCTTCGGTAATCGTGGTAACAGCCGACTGTTTTTGATTCACATACTAAGGTGACGTGTGTATGGGCACCAGTAGCCTCCGCTACCCCTCCCCCAACACAGTCACTAGTATTCCTCAGGCTGGAGCAGAAATGCCAGAAAAGGTTGAATATAACAGCAGCAGACAGGCAGAGACACACGGCTGACACAAGACGGCAGCTTGTGTGCATACTGCTGGAAGCTGTCAGGTGGGTTCGGGGCCTTACTGGCCTGCCTGTCATGTGATCACTACCTGTTCCCCCACAGAAAGTGCTGTGCCTGTGTGTGTGTGAGAGAGAGAGAGAGAGAGAGACTCCTCTGCAATGGTGGTAGATTTGCATTTGTTTGGCCTTGCCGCTAGAAAAACATATTGAAAAGCACTCTTGTCTCTGTAATGAATAACCCTAGTAGGCGACTCCCTGAAGCACAAAGCTAGAATGTGTAATTCAGGTGTCTGAGTCACTGGTCTGCTCCTGCAAGCCTTACCTCGCTAACATTTAAGGCTGCTGGATTATTGCCCTTCCATCCATCCATACTGCTTAGCCAGGATAGGATCCTGGAGTCTATAGCAGGGAGCAGCAACAGATCCTGGCAAGGGCAAGATGGGCAACAGCCTCTTCTGGGCGGGGGGGATGGAGCTTTCCTGGGGGGCACTATGTTGGCTTCCACCACCACTGCCAAGGAGCATTGGGCATAACTCAGGGGAACACTCTGGATGGGATATGAGTCCATTGTCGGGCACAGACACAGAGAGAGTGTAATTGCTGTTGGATTTAGTATATTTAGTATAATTGCATACTAATAGCCTAAACATTTGTCAGACTTTTATAAATACTAATTGACCACTCAATTCCGAAAAATGCAAGAGTATTTAAGGGACAGTAGCCCAAAGATCAAATAAACTGCAAATTTAATTAATTTGATTTATTCAAGGGGATAACTGTGGCATACTTTGATGGTCTTGTTTTGACATGAAACTATGTAAAAAATAATAATAATAATCCATCTGGGTGCAATGTCAGCCATCAGATGAGGCCTGAATTTGGGTCACGGTGTTGCTGGGAGGAAAACAAGCAACATTTTTTTATTTAGACTTTTTCCAGATCAATTTCATGCCTCCGCCACCTGGATCCGTGTTTCATGTCGTTCTTTCTCCCTCCTTACCGATTCTAAGAAGTGGATGTAAATAACATTTCTGTGAAAGTGGGCGCCTAACCCTGGAAGCACCTTCACAAGGAAGTCAGAACCTGCAGTCCTCAAAAAACCGAAAATAACGTGGAGTGCTGCTCCAGCTGCTTTTCCCTGACAATCAAGTCAGATTAAGTTTGTGAACCTTTTTTTTTTTTTTTTTATGTTTTTTTTTTTATCACACACACACACACACACACTCCCACACACGTTCACCAATTAAATGAGAACAGAGGATGGTGATCGATACTTCCCTACTCCCACATCAATGTATGGGACCTGAAGAAAACTATACTCACAAACCCAGTCACAATGTAAGCAAAGGATTGAGGATGCTGAGGACTCACTAAGAATGGAAAAACTGCTACACTTTAAGATAAAAGGGTACAGTTCTAGTGCAGTTTTGTTCCCCAAGACACAAACAACTTTAGTTTACCCCTAATGGTACAAAAATGTTCCCCGGAGTCCATTTCTGTACCTTAAATTAAACTACAAGTACATTAACCTACAGCTAGGGTACAATTGGCAGACCCTTGAGTGTACAGCCCCCAGTGCCAATTAATTGTACCCTCAAAGGTATAAATTGGCAGTTTTTTCTGACAACGTATGTGCACTGTGTTACTTAAATAGTTTCTGCGTATTTTGAAGAACTTCGAAGAATGCTAAAGCAGATGTACTGATGTTTAAGTGATGTTGTCATATGTATTTGTGTCACTTGATATTTGATTGACTAAAGGTAGACAGGTTAACAATGGTCAACCTTTGTTGGTTCATAAAACAGGTTCATTTCAAATCACTTTTCCTTTGGGTTAAATCAAGCCCAGTGTTCATATGTGACCTAAAATACAACGTGAATGTAGTGAAATAAATGCATTCATTCATCTCAGGTCACCAAAATGCCATTGATCAAGACTAGATTTTATACACCGATGGACATAATTCATCATTCATATTATTTAGTATTAATTCCATTTAATTTGGGCCAGTTGCATATCTATCATGCAGTTCAAGGACCTTCCAAAATAAACTTATTTGAATGCTAAAAAAGTTTTTTTAGGACGGCTAAGGAATTGGCTCCGTGGAATATTAAATTTAGCATTTGCCATGTGTCTGATGAACTGTCATATACACAAAGAAACATCTAAATTCAGTAATGAATCGCATGTATTTAGCCCAGCCCTGTAGACACAGCTCTATGTATTGTGGAAACAAAGTATCAGATCATAATCGTGAGTGACTTATTGCAAAACAATATCTGTTATTTGTCCGAGGGCCTCTGATATACAGTATCATGGGTAATAGAAGGAAAAGCAGAATGTATTGTTATTGTTGTATGTTGTTTTCTGCACTATTTTGTTCATCTGAATAAATTACTTTGGCTAATTACCCTATAATGGCTGCTGTTGTAGAGAGACCGACCAGCAGCCTCTATTTGGGGTCGGTGCTGTGACAACAATGCGACAATAAAGATTTGCAGCCCTCAAAGTGAAGTATTAACTCTTGGAACTTCACCCACCTATGTTTTTGCTGCGCTAATTACAGGTGTGACCTTATCCTGCGTTGTGTGCGGTCTTTAATCAGATTGTGGTATACACGTCACCCATGGCTGCTCAAACAGAGATAATTTAATGAATTAAACTCCGGTTATGAGACAATTATATGTCACGGCCCTGCATTTCCTCAGACAAATTGCCCTAATTAAGACTGTATATTCATACCCTGTTTGTTTCTTCCTACGAGCACGTCCACGCTTCTCACGCTTGTCGCAATCTGAAATTAGTTTTATTAAAACCTAGAGCAAATTATTTTTAATGCCACACGCAGGCGAGCCTGTGATCCTTCACCGTTTTTTTGTTCACTCAGGCTAGACAGGAGTAACAATAATTAAAATGTAATGAAATCTATTTTCCTGTTCATTGTGTCATTGATTATTCTACTATAAATATAGATCAGAGTTAACCACGGTCCAGGTTTTTTGATCCGACTAACCCTGATGAGCACAGTAAAGTAATAGATTTGGTGTGGGATACAGTGCTCAGCCCCCCCACCCTGAAAATAAACAGACAACACATTTTGTGTATGTGCTGCTTGTGCTGATCCAGCAAAGATGTGAAATAGCAGTTTGTCATGCCACTGCAGCACTAGAAGCTTAACTATGCAAAAAACTTTTCCCATTCGCTGAATTAATGTAAGACATTAACAGCACATGTGAAACAAACAGAGGAAACACGAACAACGTCAAGAACAATAATTCAGAATGGGTTTCGGTTAGTATGGTGTTTTGAGAGGGTAAATAGCCACAGTGAGACTGTTACCTCAGTCTCCCAGTCCACCATCAACAAATATAACTCTTTATCCTATTGGCCAAGGCTCCCAGGAGTGGCATTCAGGTTCACCATTAATAAAGCCAGTTTTGTGAATGTATGATCTTTTTTTTACTTTAACAATCCTTTGGGTTTTCAACAGCACCTTGCACAAATGTATTAAATTTATAATATCTTTCATTACTCATACCGTGCCTCTGTGTGATACAATATTACTGAGGACCAGTGCGATATGCTGGTGCTGAATTGAATCAATGCATTTCTGCTAAGAATATTACCAGGACAGACAAACTGCACATAAATATTGCCCTGTGGCTGGTTTCCTGCATTCCTACCATAAGGAACACCACTAAGGAAGCCCAAATGTTCTCAGAATATAGAGATTTTGAGTGGATTATGATTATTAGGGAAGTTAATGAGAAAATGGGAGTTTTAACTGACACCATTAAAGTGATAAAGAAGGGATTGAACTAGCATTTGGAGGGGATGATGGTCAATTGGGTTCACACTCTCCACTGTGGGAATCCATCATCAGGCACTGTCATCACCATCTGGACATCACCCTTTATATGCAAATTCACTCAGAAGACATATACACTGTACCTTATTGGAGAGGATCTTATTTAGTATAAAAGGGGATAAAGACCTTTATTTTGTATTTGAGCTGCCTTTCAATATCCATTTTATGTCTACACTATATCACATTAATTTTTTGCTGTAAATTGATTCAGTTTTCTAAGACCCACGTTGGTTAGAGATTCTGCCAGTGGATTCCTTAACCTGCCTTACCAGCGATGTACCGCAGTCGGCTCTCACCCCAGAGGCAGGACCTGCCAGCCACGAACCGAGCTGCCAGTGAGCTATGGCATCAATATAAGGAAGAAGACATGCAGCTCTTGGTTGTTGGGGAAAAAAACAGTATGTTGTCTTCTTAATCCACCCGCAGAAGGTCCTGGAGAAGCAGATCCTGACACATTCTCCAGTGAAGATGATCCCCCATCTAATTTAGCGTATGAGCCTGATGAGAGACAGCGCTGACCTTCTTCCTTTCATAAGGTGCATAATCAGTGTGGGAGAGCACAACCGAAGATAAACTAGCATTGACATCCAGTGGTCTGCAAGTCTCACCGAGGTTGGAAAATTGTTGATGCAGAAAGAAACATTGCTGTCTCCCAGGGGCCTCTTATCTCGTATCATTTGAGCCTAGCGGACTGCCTCTGTACAAACCCCATACAAGCAAATATCCACCTCGTGCCCACGTCTGGCGCTACCTCTACGAACCTGCATTTAAAGAATTAATGTTTCTAGAAACGGCCTTACTGAATACTTCAATCATGTGCACATTCACCAACTGGACATTGGTTTGGATGCCAATGCATTGACATGCATTGAATCCTAATACAAAGCCTAAACTTAGACCTGACCTAATAAATGCTAACCAATTCCAGAGCCCTTACCCTAAGAGTGTCCCTAATTCCAGACATAAAGTTGGACCTTACACTAACCATGCCAACCCCCCGTTATGCCCACACATGGCACTTTCCTGACTTACAATGACCCGCAGAAAACCACAACCCACTTCCTTATCCACCACACATTTTACCTAAAACCCACTGAACAAATTAATAAAAACAAATACTGTCTAACAGATTAACAGGACCTTTGGGCTTCATGAAGACAGAAGGAAATGGTAACATGCTAATAAAATCCCAGAGAGCATGTTCCCTCAAGCCGCATTGTTCTGTAGCATGTGGGCGGATAACCTGTTAACACACTTCTCAATCCACTTACAGTATCATAGCTGGAAGTCTGCTATAATTATTTCAGGCGAGTGTTCGTATTGATCCTCAGTGTCCATCCATCCACCGTGCTGACATGTGCGGAAAAAAAATGGAAAGTGGCATCCCTGAGAAAGATCTCTTTTTTTCAATGAAATGTGATGGTTCTGTCTCTTAGAGCAGTGATGGTGACAAGGTCCTAATGATCCTCCCTGGTTTTGGCGGGATTTACTTTGTAACTTAAGATAGAGATAAAGGTCTTTGAAATCTTAAACTTAATCTTATTTTCTTGTTAAAGTGGTTTCGAAACACCATTTTATCTTAGAGAGAGAGAGAAAACATAATTATCTCACAAAACATATATTATTGTCAGTCAGTATATTATGTGTGTGATTATCTACAAGCTTAATATCTTCTTCACGCTCTTGCAAAGTTGGATGTGTGTGTAAAAATAGCATTACCACCTACCCACAGGGAGCTGGAGTACGGCAACCATTGTTTTCTCAAACACCTTCCTGTAGAAGGTCTGTTCACCAAGGAGTTAAACGTAAACCTGCCCAAATCACAGGGCTCTGGACAGGAACAATGTCATAAATAAATCTGAGCTGATATGTGCATTATGCAATAAGTCATTCCCATTAAACCACTACTACTTCTGTACTCCATTAGTTTTCCATATGTGGGAAGCCATCTATTGAATCAGAAATAAGTGAACTGATTTTATGTTATAAATTGTGATTGCCCCTTGTTAATGTTTTTTTCAGGGGGGGGGGGTATCATCCAGCCGTTGATTTTTTTCCCAGGCATTAAAAAATGCAATGTATCTCACTCAAGACAAATTTCAACCCCTGTATATTTAATAGCTAAACACAAGTGCAAATCAATAGTGAAAATAATTTGTTTAGTTAAGGCTAATCATCCGGCTCCATTGCCTTGGTCTAACTAATTCAATAAGTGTAGCATGCATTCAAAATAACATTTTGGATAACACAAGTTGACATTAAATAAACTAATCAGCGCAAATTGGATGTAATGCACCTTCCCGCTCGCCGCTCGCTCATCAACCTGTTAAGTATGAATGTTTTCCACTTGATGGACCAGTTTCAGCAGTTAAGCCTATTTATTTTTATATTTTCTTTAAAACCATTTTGTATATATATATATATATATTTATATTTATATATAATCTATAGTTAAATGCCATGCCAGAAAAAAAACATACAAAGAAATGCGGCATTACATGCACTTAGTGAAATACATGCTGCTTCTCCGTAGCTATCATACAACAACCTGAAAGTTGAGGTCTGAGGTCTCTTATCAAAGCTGTGTGTAACTTACACCCAGGCTGCGTGTAGTACTAAAATCCATTACCCTACTTTATATAGAGTATATGTGTACATATTTCATATATTTATATAGTTAGTGTTCTTAAATATAAGAATGTAGTTGTTAGCAAATTGCAAAGTCATTGGAAGGGGAACTGGGCGATTTGGGTTCTCTACGTAAACCTGTCCGAATTCATTTTCCTGAGTTTTGGGGGCAGGTGTCCATCCATGCGTCCCCCGACCGCCACGGCCCCCACCCCTCCCCCGCTGCCGGCCAGCTTCTGCAGCTTGGGGGGCAGGTCCGCCACGGACTGGCTGATGGGCTCGATGCTGACGCGCCCCGCCTTGCCACCCTGCCTCTCCTCCAAGACGCCGGGCACAGAGCTAATGCGCTGCAGCTTGACGGGCAGCTCGCCCAGGCTGTAGGTCATCTCCGAGGCCGTGGAGCTCATGCGCAGGAGTTTGCGCGGCAGCCCGTCGCGACCCGTCATCTTCTGCAGCTTGGAGGGCAGCTTGGTGGTGCTCTCCGCCGCCACGTCCCCCAGCGACTCCAAGCCGTCCAGGGAGGTGTCCCGGTCCCCGCTGTTGCTCAGGGAGGGTGCCGTGAGTGGGGAGGAGAGGAGCAGAGCCTCCTCCTGCTCCTTCACGCTGTATGGAGGCGTCGGGACCTCAAACGTGGCATGAAACTGGGAGTAGTCCACCTTGAAGAAACCTTCCTCCAGGGAAATGACTGGGAAGAAGCGGTGACCCCACAGAACCTCATCTTCGGTGTAGGACGTCCGTGCCTGGCAAGTCATGCCTGCAGAACAACAATGACAGAAGGTCGTCATAACAGGCCGGGGCCCAGCCAAGCGTGCTCAGCATGAAGGGGCATGTTGGACGTCGAGACAATATTAATCAACCTTTTCCCAAGCAAAGGAGGAAATGTGATTCTGTTAAACACTAATGAGACACAGGTGAGCTTCTTGTCCTCTGACTATAAGCAATAAAATCAAAACATGAGTACAGGGTAGCCCAAAGACAATTGCATGAATGGGGTCAAAGGCACACAGCGACCTTCCTGCATAACTTATATTCCACCAAACACCACTGACGTTTAGCAAACTGGTATATCTATATTTTGAATGGAATAAATGTTTTTTTCATTGTGTAATTTTTCCATGTTTTATACAAATTCAACAATTCTCAGAGCACCTACACAGGTCCTCCCCTAACAGTGCTTTATAAATTCTCTCAGAAAATACCACATGGTCATATTGATATTAGCACACTTTCCACCACATGCAAAAGATGTGGGAAGGCACAGCTCTTACCATAGTCAGATAGCTTCACCTCCATCTCTCATGGGTCAGGCTACACCCTGATCCGACTTGCACCTTGGCCTCACTACAGAAGGCCTCATTTACATATTTCCATGTCTGTTCTTAACCCGCCTGTGTGAAATGTCAACGGCGAAACAACAAAACAACACCCCCTCAAAGAAGGATGAAGGATGAGGTGCACTCTGCTTCTTGCCATTCGAGCAACAGGAACACTTTTGTGTGTGTGTGTGTGTGTGTGTGTGTGTGTGTGCGTGTGCGTGTTTATTTTTGGTTCTAAAGACAGAGGTGCTGTGGTTTGTCCTCTTGGCCTGTATATAACATTAATCACCTGAGTCTTCTGGAAGGTTCCAGCAATATTACATTTTTGTCAGACGCCAATGTGCAGACGGAAAGCACAGAGATAATACGGCAGTTATGAACTTATATTACAGACTCCTGTGCAGGAAATGCATGGTTTCCTAACAGACAACATCATATGTCTGGAAGGCCATTTAATTGCCATTATCATTTACGGAGGAACCAACTGTAATGTAATAGCTAATGCACATGCTTGGTCTATGTCATAAACATGATCTAATGTACGTATTTTGCTAGCTTGCTACTGCAAAATGCACTTCAGCTCTTCAAGATTGTATTTCGGGCGCCCGATCAGACTGAAGCAGCCAATCGATTAGTGAGAAGGAAAAGTCAGTCATAAGATGGCAGTACAGGGGCTTCAGTGCGGTAGACAGATGGTGACATGGAACCCCATACTATCTATCTCCATATCCACAGGTGCCAGTGCTGAACTGAGAAATTCCCATACAGGCTCAGCAAGTAGGTACCCTGAGACACGAGCACGGCTGCGGATGGCAGCATGTTTGCGCATGAGGTAGCTAACATCCGCATTAGCATTACAACCATAACATACTGTATATTACTAATTATAGTAAGATTGAATAAGGTCAGCTAATATACGCAGGATTACCGGGGGAAAATGTTCCAACTCGTAAAGAGTGTACATAAAAGAATTTATATATTGTAACTCCGTTGTAATTCAAAAAACTGCATCCATCCAATCATCCGTCTTCCATATCTTCAAATGAACGGTGGGATGCAGTGAGCCTCTAGGCTAACATAGGAACGCAGGCTACAGGCTGGAGACACTCAGCACAGGATGCCAGTCTTAAATCTGATATATAGACACATTAGTTATACATGTATTACACATAAGAATAATTCAAAAACAGTAATGTCTGTGGATAATAGCTATACACAGTAAAACTAAATATTTCCTCTTTTTGAACAAAGCGCAATGGGACAGTGGGGTACTGCTATATTAAATGTATCAAATTAATTGTACTTAATTTCTGATCTTGCCAAATGTACATCACTGACTCGCTCCAGTATTACACACATACTGAGACACAGTAAGATGAAAGATTAAACAATCAGGATTTTTGTTACATAAGACCTTTACACGGTATCTGTGCATTTAATTTGGACTGTGAGCTATCAGTCATTCTCAGAGCTTTCCCTGTTAAATTTTCATTTAGAAAAGCTACTGGTGAAAATGCGAACAGACATAGAATTGTACATGTTTTAGTGATTTGTCTTTGACAGAAATGGAATAATGCAAGGCAGAGGTATGACTTCACTGCGCATTATGCCCAGAAATGTTCCATCTGTGGTTTTATGTCCGGGTTTAGATAAGCCCGGGCAGAGTGACCAGGCCCTGTCAGGCCACGTCGCAGTTGCGTGACGTGAACAGCCTTACGGCTCCCCCACCAATGCAAAGCCCATATCGTCTGGATCCGCCTCTGAATAGAATCGTCTTGATGGCCCAGTCCGACTCAGCCACGTCGGCATGCTGCTGTGTGGCCTCCTTTCCTGAGGGGCGGAGCTGGGCGTGATGCCCTGCTTTCTGCAATTCGACGGAGGGCAGCGCAGTAGTGCAGCCCTTTGACGTCGGGACACGGTCGCTGCTGCTGCCGTTCACAAAGGATGGGAAACGGGATTCTGGGCCAGGTCCCAGTTGGTCCTGAGTCCAGGAAGGGTGATTCCGACACGGCTTGGGTACCGTGCGTAAAAAAGGTACAGAAGACCTTCTTCTACATAAACAGGTTTAAATGCATAACCATTAAAAGGCAAAGAGCTCACCCTGAATGTCATAGTGGATAGTTTTTAAAAATGATAAAACATCTAAAACATTCAGAAAATAATGCATATTTTTTCTTTTCTTGCATATTTTCATTTTGTCCTGCCTGATGTCTCGCGATATTTTAGGACGCGTCCTCTCTACCATCCTCATCCTCCCTACCCTCCTTGTCATCTCTGAGATGTCAGTTCTGTACTACTAAACTGCCCGAGTTCTGCCTAAAATGTATAAAAATATCCCTTCAAAAATGGCTAACATTTCTTGGAAGTGAAATGTACTGTTCAGGATGGGTCAGTAATCTCAAAAGTAAAACATTCTGCTGCATAAGGGATTAAATTGATTTGATGTCTGGTCTATTTTTATGGTATCCCATAAATGGAAACTGGGATAAAACACACTGGCATCTTGCAATGGCAAACCGCCTTAAAGTCCTTGGATTAGGTTTATTTAATGAGCTCAAGGCAAGTAAGGCCCAACTTCTGTAAGCTTCATTATAGAAATGGTTCTAATTAGAAGAATTACTTAGCTGACAAAAAAATGTAAAGAACAATGAGCAAAGAACAATGAGGAACTTCTTCCTGAGACCCGGGTGGGATTGTGAACAGAACCATGTGAAATGACGGTGGGAGGAAAGAACAGGGACTTCATTTGGGGAGGGGGGTAAAGATGGATTTAATGAGATGGTGGGGAGGAGTGAAAAAAATGTGGTGGAAAAGGATAGAATAGAGTAAGGGAAAGGGGGGCATTTTTTGGGCGAGAAAAACAGTGCTAAGTCTTACATGACTGTAACATGCATGGATGCACTCGTCTCTGACATCTACACACACACCAACCATAACCCCCTCCACCACCTCACACTCTACAGTCAGGAGAAATCCTGCTGCAAACACTCATGTTTGCGGTTTTGCGTTTACCCTCCTCATCCTCCCTAACCTCTTCGTCTTCTCGTCCCTCCTCATCCTCCCTCCCTTCCTCATTCTCCCTACCTTCCTTATCTTCTCCCTTTCCTCTCATCTCGTCTACCCTCCTTGTACTCTCTACCTTCCCCATCCTCCGTACCCTCCTTGTCCTCCCTATCCTACTCATCCTGCCTACCCTCCTCATACTCCCGGTCTACCTCATCTTCACTACCCTCCTTGTACTTACTACCTTCATCTTCAGTACCCTCCTCATCCTCCCTACTTTATTCACTGCCCACCAGAGGTCTGAGACTTTCATCTCAGCTGGTGGCCCATTAAGAAAGGAAATTATCCACCAGGGATCTACAAACTGTCATGGAGTCACAACCATTCTGCGGCGCTGGAGTAAGGAAAGGCTCATAGAAAGAAGCCCCCCAACCCCCAGTGCAATAACAGAGGGGCAGATTCTCAGGCTAACTCACTCAACAGCTCCAAGGATCACTGTTTGTGTGCCAGCCCCCTTTCTGAGGGGGTCCAGGTGACACGGTCAACAGTTCTCACTTAATACACACAGTGGCGCCATCCTGCCAAATACCCCGAAAAAAGCCAGTAATTGAGTTTTCAGGACATAAATATCGATTCCCTCCTCTTCGCTAACTCAAAATACAACACTAATGTCGTTTTCCTTGGAGGTACAGCCATTGGAAGGCAGATGGATGATGCGGCAGTAAACTGTGCCTTTGGTTTGCCATTTCGGCGCATTCTTCTGGGCGTCGCTCTTCCGCAGCTCACATTACATGCGACCTTTCCCAACAAACTTATATGAGGGATGGTGAACAGGCTGTAATTTTGCTGCCCTGCTCGACGTTACACCACTTGCGAGAGAGTCAACGCCTACGACAAGGTCTAATTCTGGTGAGGAAAGTTGAAGGTTTAAGGCAGTTTCATCGCATTTACGCCCAAACCCTAGCAGGTGTAAAATGCCAACCTGGGCAAGCAGGGCCGTGGCCCAATCAGGTGTGACATCACTCCCGTCGCCAAGGCAACGTATAAACTGGAAGACCTGCTATCTTCTGACATGATTTTCTGCCAGAATAGTGAGGCTGCCGTGGGTGGGTAATACTGTAGCCTGACACCTCCAGAGTTGCACGTTCGATTCATACTCCCAGCTCAGTGTGTGCTCCAGTTTCCTCCCAAAGACATGCAGTGTCAGAGTCACATGTATGTGACTCTAAATTGCCCAAAGTGTAAGTGAATATGACCTGGAATGGGCAGGCAGCCGGGGGGCCCCTGCCTCAGACTCACGGTGACATCATACTGGATAAGTAGTTATGGAAAAGGAATGGATGGAATGGTTACAGAAATGCAGACAATATGTCAAGCTCCCAACAAAAATCATAACAGTTAAGGAATCTAACCTAGTGTCAATTAGATTATTATTAGTGTTGTGTAGCATTCACTGAATTAAGAATGGCCCCGAAACTCTAATTCAATTCATGAATTTGAATTATAGTTGAAATCAAGATGGAGAATTTGAATTTAAGGAAGCAGAATTAAAATGGAATTGAATCCACATAAATTCATATACATAGTGTGGTTGCAGCTGTAAGAATACAGCTTAATATTTCAATATGAATTAGAAATAAACATGGTTACATACACACAACACATACTGTAACATTGTTTGAAAAATGTCGTGTTATTCGGAATGAAAGAATGGAACATTTGAAGTGTCACTTATACAATAAATAATTTAGCTGTCATTTTGTGTACCATGGTGGAAGAGCACTTCATACAGCCATACAATGACCCTGTCGCAAGCCTGTCCATCTGACATCCCGCAGACACTCAGAAAAGCTACTGCAGACTCCTCACAAATGATAATACACATACAAAAAATATATTGTTAGAATAGGCTAATAGTTATATACAATTCTTCCCTTAAAATCATGCAAATCTAAAGTATTACTTCACTGCTCTCCTTGTCTCCTTGTTCTCGCTACACGTACAAGGTCAGTATATACAGTTTCTACCATCTAGAAAGTAAATGTATTATATAATTATTAATGTTTTACTCTATCGAATGACATTCATGTGTTATTGCATTGAATTTGTTTGAACTGAAATGAATTAATTTTTCTTCCTGCAATTCCATTTCCTTTCAAAATCCTGTGAGGTGTGGCCAATTCTTTTCAAATTCCAATTCATCTATGAAATGGGACACAATTCATAAATTATGAACTTTGCACAACACTGATTATTATGAAATTTATTACAGTAATTCAATGAATTTAAAGAATAAAAGTCTACAACGAACAGATGGACATTCCCTTTGTCTCTTGTGAGATTTGTCCCGTGCAGTGGGAAGATAAGATTATTCATTATAAGCTATTGCCAAATATCAGTATCCTCCTATTTCTGCTTAATTCTCATAAGCAGAAGGCTGGAAATAATCTTTCAGTTTGATAAATAACATCTGTCTTCTAATCTGACCTGCCATGGCCACAGCGTCTTCTGCTGGGTATTTAAGCAGGTTTGAATCCTCCCCCAACCCCCCCCCCCCACACACACACACACAGACACACACACTCAGAGACATTAATGTTTGTTCTGGAGTCTGCTTTATGTGAAATCTGTACAGCACATCTGCGCATGGTGGCGTTCCCCCTCTCTGTACTGCGAAATTTTCAGCACCCCCACGCTCCACGAGAACCTCGTCAACGGCTTGTCTCAACCGAGGGGAAACGTTCTATTAGCCTAATGGGCTAATCAGAGTTTAAGGGGAACATCTGCCGGAACAAAAGCCTGGTGAGCTGTAGCCCACGGCGACTGCAAATTCCCTCTTTCACCGGCTCGCTGGGTGTTCGAGGGCGGCGGGCAGCGACAGCGCTTAATGAACTAATTAACTAATCAACTTAAAAGACCACATTGGGTACTGGTTCTAAATGTGTTCCTGATGTTACACCACTGGCAAAGGGTAATGGACCAGATCCCGCCCCTCCCCCCCTCCCCAAAAAAAAAAAATTGCTTTGGGTATGACCTATGAACATTAAAGTCATCCAGGTTTACTAATAATATTGAGGTTACTACAGCATCGTCTCATGTTCGTGTGGATGGCCTGAATCCTATTTTAAAACATAGCAGGATTAGCAGCAACAATAAACTCCATCCATTAAAATAAAACCAGAAATAATGGCGTGGCGTGAGTGTTCTAAAACTGCCTTATGTAATCCTGGAAAGTCATACCTGACAAGAACTGTGGGTTTCTATGGGAACCACTGTCTGCCCGAACATACAAACCTATATGGAGGCTGAGTGCAGCTCACTTTCAGAGCTCAGATAGCACAGCAGCCTGTAAATGCAGTGCAGGCAGCAGCCCCAAAGGCGTAATTATGGACAGAGGATCAAAGAGTCCCGGTCGACATGAAGTCAGGCCACTAATGTTCCCAATATCTGCATTTAGCTTTTTTATCCATGAGCTAGTGTTTCAATTGACCCTTCAATCTCATCAAAAACCTTAGAAATAGGCCAGATTTATCATTAGTTACATGGATTACAGTTTCATCCTTTTAATAATGGATACTAGTACTATGCCAAATGGCAGACACACAAACAATATATAAGAAAGGTATTCTGAAGTCTTAATTTACTCAGTACACCAGTCTGTTTACAAATAATTATACAGTTATATTATAATCATAAATCATTTCTTAGAACAATTTTACCCAGCCTTACAGGGGATGTTTAAGGTCATTACTGTAGAAAGCCAGCTTTTTCCTTCTCAACCCGATCGTCAGACAGCTCCAGGTAGCGTAAATGTGGAGCATCTGAGGGCCCCGAGGACCGAACTGGGAAACACTTGCTTTACAGAATCTCAGTGCGCCCCTCTTTGGTCACACCCAGTCCAGAATCCAGTTACCTGCCGCGCATGTGGTCGTTCCCCACGGCCCCACCCACCTCCAGATGCTCTCAATGTCTAATCAACCACACGTCAAATCATTGAATCAACACTTATTCTATGCACTGTCTCCATTTTTAGTCCTGAGATTAAGTTTAACCTATGCATTTGCTTCTCTTAGGCTGGCTTTTTGGATCACTTCAATTGGTTTTGGTTCTGATTTGGTTTCTGGCATTGTTCTGTCTCGGTTCCTATTAGCTGAGTTCTTCACTCTGTCTTTTCTCTTCTGCACTTGGGCCCTGTAGCTCACAGTCAGCAGCCCAAGTCCTGTCAGCACTAGGTACTCTGAGACTCGTCTGCTGAAAAGAAAAGGACTGACAGGCAGAAGCCTGACCGCCTGGCGTGTGCCGCTCTGGGTGGGCCGTCCGCCTGCCTGACAATGTGCTCTGTGCTCAGGACCCTTATTAAAGCCCCATTTCCCCGAGTTCTGTCCTGCACCTGTGACAGCCACTCTTTACCAGCTCACAAACATTGCTTACGCTTCACGTTTCTCTTCAAACGTGCCCCTGTAATTGTCTCAGCTTTGTTTTTTTTCCCCCAGAAAGCCCAAAGCACACCAAAATGCGAATGCGTGCTGGTCTCCTCAGGTGCACGCAGGAAGGTTCCGGAAAGGAGAACCGGCGTCATCAGTGGGCACTCAGGCGCTTCTCCGTCTCAGTGCTCCCCGCGGGTACAACTGCAGAGGAGGTGAAGCTGCTACATTTCTCTCATCGACGAAAGGCTGAGCGACGCACACACAGCCGGCCCGATATACAGAACACGTTTCCATGCCTACAGGTACACCAGAAATGGGTCCATCGCTCACATATGTTTGCCAATGCTAGGCACCGACAACAAAAACCAACTGAAGGTCTTTTTCCATCGGGGAGCCATTAACAATTTGGAAGCACAAACCATCTTGCAGAACTAACGGATAGCTATCTCTGCTTGACAGAAAAGACTAGAACTTGACTATATCACTAGCCCTACTAATAATTTTGCTAATAGTGAAACATTAATCTCTGAATATTATCTCATCATTGCACATACATCACAGAAATGCACGAGTGTCAAACACGTGGGTGACAGATTAAGGGCTTGTGTCTCTCAGAAGCCTGGGTCAGGCGACCTTCTTGCTGAAAGAAGGGTGTCTCTGACTCTCCCCTGTGTGGAATTAGTGTCACAAATGTGGTATAAAAAGGGTTAAAAATCTACGCAACGAAAGCCAAAGCTCCCCCTTCCCAGAAGTCTGTGGACTGTGAGCTTAATGGCATTTTAAAGCTCAGTGGGTTTAGTGATACCATGACCGAGAGAGAGTCACAGTGGAGTTCAGAGCCACAATGGAGTTTAGAGCCACAATGGAGCCGGGTTCGTCACAGTTTCCTGAATGTCCTCTGCATACAGATGCCTGATGCCTGAACACACTGCATCGCTGCAACCTGCCTCCAAGCGTTTGCACGCTTTTTACCGTCATGACAGAAACTGCAAGGTCAGTACAATTGAGAATCATTTCTTACTACTTCAGCATGAAGATGGACGGCTTGTCTACATTAGGGTCGGTCCTCTCTTCGTCTGCCAAACATTAAGAAATGGAAATATCTCACGAAACCTGTCTGATGGGGCTGCGATGGGACACATATTCATTGTGTACCGTTCCTACATCGTTTTCAGTTTGGTACACACAATGAAACGAATAAAAATATTCACATGGGCAGAACCTAAATTCACAAGTAGATGTTCAAGACGGAAAGTATTATGCTAATTGTGGCTGTGAGCTGGTTACGGCTTGTGCTGGTTACAGTCAGTCATAATCGGTGTTTAGGAACATTTCCAAATAAATTACACTGGAAGCACTGTAAACAGAGTAGTTGAGTAGAACAAGACTGTCTGTTGGATCTGTTAAACCCAAACTCGGATATGTTGCTAGAAACACTTCCAACATGCTAATTCATTTGAGACGACATCATCCAAGTGTGTGTACGACCGGAGGTAGAAACATCTCCGGTAAGTTAGTCTCCCAGCGGCATTTAAGGCACATTTGCCAGGAAATTAAGTCCAGTCTAAAATAACGATAATCACTACGGGGGAGTTCATCACCACAGATTCCCGTCCATACTCGGTAGTAGAGAATTTGGGATTCAGATGGGATTTAGTTCATTATGATTGGTAGGATATTTTTGATGTTACGTTATATTTTTGATTAAGTTTATTTTACATATTTATTTTTACAACGTGCAAATAAGCATCTCTTAATATTAATTATTCAGACACATCGTCAGACACATCACCTCTGGTTTACAACTGTTCCTAATTGTGTCTGCAGTTTTAATAGAAAAAAATCTAAACAAATTCAGTTTCCCCTGCTGTACTAAATTTTCAACTAAATTGTGAACCCAAAACTGAAGTTTGTACCAAACCGTGAACTTTGTATATTCGTATACCCCTACTGACTGACATCATTGATGTGCGCGCACGCACACACACACACACACACACCTGTACTCATATCTTTGTGGGGACTCCATTTTTTCTATGGCCAAAAACCTTATTCCAACAATGGTAACCTTAACCCCTAACCCAGCCCTAACCAAACAAAATATGTCTTTTAGCATTTTTAGTTTTTTTTATTGCAGTCACAGATTTTTATTAAACTAGATTTCCTCTTGTGGGGACCACAGTGTCACATTGTGTTTATCACATTGTGGGGGCATTTGGTTCCCCCAATGTAATGTATATATACAGTAAACACACAAGTGAGCTCACATGTTTGTACTGTAATTTTTATACAGACATCCAGCTGATTCTTGATTTATAATCATGAAATGAGTGATTATTAACCAGCTTATTATTAACCATTAAACAGCCACTCAAACACGAATGGAGGTGGGTGGGATTTTCCATCTCTTTAAAAAGAAAAATCTCTGAGATATTAGGTTTTCCAGATAGAGGCGTTTATTTCATCTAACCTGTTACACACACACTCAGCATGTGCCCCCCCCCCCCCCCGCAAAGCCAGCAGGCCCTGACAGGGGCGGATTCATGCTGTGACGTGCTCCATGTGTGAAATCAGCCCCCGAGTGAGCAGGTGGCCACCCCAGGGATGGTTAAAGTCATCTGTGTGACCCTAGTGCCGCTCGCTGTGGCTGGGGAGGGGGGCACAGCAGAAGCTGATAGAGGGCCAAAACGAGAAAACAGGTGTCAAGCGGGGAAGCGGCCTGCGAGAGGCGCCGCAAGCTGCCCATTTCCATCAGCTTATCTTACACTAGCAACCAGCTTCAGACATTTCAGCGCTCGGTTAGTATCGACACACAGAGCGACCTTGGTTGGCAGTGACGGATTTAGGCAAACGCCGCACTGTCTGTCCAGCCCTCGTATGGGAAATTTGGTGGGAATATTTCCAAAATGCGTGAGCATCAAAATCCCAGCTGGCCGGCCCGTGGGTGGGGCGCGGGAATGTCACTTTGCTAATGGGTGGCCCAAGGACCAGCAGCCTTCCCCGCCTGACAGACACACAAGGAACTATTTCTCTGGGTCACAGAAACAAATGGGTCCCATCCCAAGCAGCACAGAACACAAGGCAGGGGACACCCTGGACCGGACGTCAGTCCACTGCAAACATACATGCACTACGGGTGACTCAGCGACGCCGGTTAGCATGGACTGCATGCGGAAACACATTGGCACAGAAGAAACCTGCAAAGACCACACAGTACTGCAGAGGAGGGACTCAAACCCCTAACTCTGGAGGCTTGGGGCAGAAACTCCACCCACCAGGCTATACTGATGTACGCGGCTGCGGCATTAAATAAAACACAGCATGTTACAGGGCTGAGTTCTGAGGGCAGAACAGTAGTGCAGGTTAACCCTAAGGTTATTTTGGGACTTTATTAAGAAAAATCAATACAAAATGGCTGTGTCTCTTAAAAACAAACAGGGAAAATATTACTAAAAACCCTCAAGTTCTTGGCTGTGTTTTCCCAGAGCCTTTCCCTTTCTTATTTCTGACAAACCCTCCCCTGGCTCCTCCCCCCGACCCTATAAAAACCCAAACCAGGCAATTAGCCTGATCAAGGTCAGCAGGGTTTAATTATCTGGGTCAGCTGTAGGCACAGGACTGAGCAATCTCACAGCAACGCAGAAGCAGTGCGAAAGCCAGCCGTCTTCCTGGTGTAAATTACCCACAATGCTCGGGGCCAGGTCAAAGGCACGCTTCAACAGGAACCACCTCTGCTTGTTAGGGCACGCACCTGTCCCCATACGCCGCAGGGTGACCTTGGTGCCTCCCCCTCGCACGATGTTTAGGACGAGCTCCGGCCGGCCCTGGCTGGGGCCACGGACAGCCCGGCACCAGAAAACACGATAACGTGGCAGAGTGCCTGCTGGCCCAGTTCTGAGAGCGGTCAGCCACGGAAAGGAGGGTCTACAGGCGATGGAAGTTAACAGAAGGAAGATGGCGAAGAAGAGCTGAAAAATGCATCAAAGGAAACCAAAACTGTTCCACAACCACCTGTCTATCATCTTACTACCACTGCTCCGTACAAAGACACAAAAATAATTATATACTGTCTGTAAAACATTCAATGAAATGTTTCATTTTTCATTTAAAGCCAAAAATCACGCACAATTTGTATCTCTTATACAAATGACAGAGAATCTCTTTACGAGCTGTCGTCTGAGCTTTCTTTGTCTGCAGAGGAAGCAGAGAATTGGGCACGATATGAGCTGGGGTTACATTCAACTGCTTCTGTTGGTGAGTCTGAATACACATGAAGTGCTGGGTGCCTGGAATGGGGGGGGGAAGGGGTTAGTGCAACCAGGGTGAAGCAAACCACAAACATCCCACTTTGTGGGGGAGGGGTTGATGATGGGGAGGGAAGGTCAGTCACAGGCCCTACAGGTAGAGCATTGATGTAGCGTTGGGCAAGGACATGGACCGGGCTTTGGTCATGGACAGGTCTGGAAAGATGGGAAAAGGGTCTGTAATATCGCAGAGGGAGGACGGAAAAACAGAGGAGAGAGAATGTTCCAGATGTTCCCAACACCCTAAACAGATTAGATATCACTGACTCCTGGGTGATTTGAAATCCGTTAGATTTATGGGACAGGAATGCTCTGGAAAGAATGGGGATAGAACATAAAGACATGATGTTTACTCAGCTTGATCATATCAGAATGAAACAAATCAGTCACTCAGGATAGAGATATTTCAGTAAAGTAATGCTTGTAGGTACACAGAAGGGTGTAATTAACAGTACACAGCCTGGGAGAGCTCACTGTATATTCAGATAACTGGAGATTGCCATCATGTTATAAAGAAGGGCAGGCAGCTGAAAAATAATAATTTTTGGTTTCTGAAAGCACTGACTGAGAGATATCAGCTATTTGCGCCGTGCCTCTTGACGGCAAAGAGAAAATCCGGCAGCAATTAATGACTGTTCTGCTGCATAAGTTTCTGTACAACAAAATAACACAATCAGATCTACTGCTGCTGACATAACGGGGTGCTGGAGAGCGAGGAGATGAAAAACCAGAACCCAACAGCCGTCCCTTAGAGGTCCAGTGTTAAGATCTCACTACCCCCAGGCTCTCCTGGCTGGAGCGTTTTGCTGACATCACTTCCTGTCACATATCACATACTATGAGGTCCCGTCACATTTGAGGAACTGAGCCAGAAGAGAAAGAAGATTTTAAATCCTGTAGGGCGTGGTCCCTAATCTCATTTGCTTCAGATGCATATGGACGCTATTCATGTCACATTGGATGTGGTAATGTAGTGAAAGGACCAATGACGGAGGGATTAAACTGAACCCCTCACTGCAGGAATGACACTGCAGAATCTCTGGGGGCCTGCAGTGTCACGTGATGCCTCCCAAAATCCCACGGGGGTTTTCCACTATTGGTTGAAAAATCTTCCCTAGTCCAGTCTCCGGGGAACAGTGCAATGCAGCATGCATCCACAATGTGTGAATTTGATTTATTAGGCGAAAAAGGAGAGAACTGAACCTTCATATTTATGTTTTTTAAGTGTGCATATTCAAAATGTACTGTCGAACATAATGTGGGTTGAAAACACCTTACAGAAATAGCCCTGTTAAAATGAAAATAACACTATGCAAATTCACTTCAATTCTCTTCCCAGCACTAGTGATTCACTGATCTATCACAGTCAGTATGGATTTTGCCCTATCACTCCCACTCTACGTGAGAGATTTGTCCGATGCGTGGCACTACAAGCCTCGTTAAAGTCTGCCTCCTCTCCCAGCAACTTTGGGGGATGCCTCTCTGCTTTTATAGGCTTTCATTTTCACTGCAAAGGATTTTAATTAGGACCCTGAACGATCGGTGCCTTTTAAAAGGGCCTGTTCTCGGAACCAATAATTGTGAACAAGAATGGATTTCACACTGTTCCGACGAAGAGCACGGACTGGAATCGTTACATCCAGCACCAGACTGTACATACTGCTTCCTGTGCTAGACAGCCTGGTTTCTTTGTGTCTATGAGAGCTCCGCTCTTCTCTGGCAGAGGCCTCAGGCCCAGAATGCCCCAGACAGTATGGGACAGGGATGCTGTGTGCTCCAACTGGGCTCTACCCTCAGGATCTACACCCCTCTCGTGAGAGAAGGTCTCCGGCACAGATGGGAGATTTTCCCCTAGGAGGAAACTCAAAACATCCTCGGCTTTACATCTTGGACGTGGTGAATCGTAAGAATCCACAACCTGAACTCCCACACAAGCCAGGGAGCATTTAGAAGATGGCTGTGTCTTTCTCCTCGTTTATGGATTTAGAACCAAGCGACTCCCTGCAGATCAATCCTCTCCAGACATCCTGTAGGATGATGTCAACTGTCAGAGGCTCTACTGAGGGGGTGAGCGTCTCTGTTGAGCTCTTCTGCACTTCAGCCCACTCCTCCTTTTCCTACAGACATCCCAGTCCCCTCTGATGCTGCTCAGGGCCAATATGAAACCTCCAGGTCACCCCCCCCCCCCACCCAAATCTGAAGCCCTTAGGCCAAACCTCCCTTCACTATTGTTGTGAATTCTTTACAATGTTTGTCCATCCTGAAGTGCTCCTCTTTTTTTCGCTCTATTCAGTAACAATAAGTGTGATGCAACCCAGCGTTCCCTTGTTCCCAAAATAAAACTGTTGAAAGCCAAAGCGCTGGAAGCCAAAGTATTAAAAATGCCCATTTTTAATTATATGTGCTCTACGGCGGGGAGGACAGCACTGGAAGAATATCTAGAGGTGTCAGTGTTGACCGGGCGTTTATAAATCACCGCGGAACATGGCTGCTGCATAATGGCTACAAATATCCCCCGTTTGACCAAGGTTGTGTTGCTCTAAACTCTGACTCCTTGATTGTGCCTCTTACTGACAATGATTTATTACCCCCCAGCACAGACATACAAAAATCCCTATAGTCAGGTAATTACAGCCCTCACCCTCAGGAGCACCACCGTTCACCGAAACCACGTAGTTAATCGTTGACATCATAGCTGGAGAGCTTAGTTGATTATTCTTGTAATGCACGATTCCTAGTCACAGAAGGTTCCTGAGAAGTCACCTTGCACTCTTACCAATTGGGCCAATGTCTGTACTCTTCTGTCCTCATTTGGAGTCCATCGTTCTTCGAGACACGTCCAGCAACTAACTCTGAGGCTTGTTCTACCATTTTTTAATGAAAGGTCTTCAGAACTCCCTGTTTTCTGTGGATATATAGTGACACTGCATTTCTTAATGGCCTAGTTCCCCAAATGCAAATCGACCGCAGCACAACCTGACCCACGGCCGCTCTACCAGATGCACCATTATTACCCTGTGGGTAAGCGGCCCTCGGATTTCTGCAACTGGCCCTCTCCAGAGGCCTAGTGGTCCTCAGACACTCTTACGCCAAAATAAACACCCATACCTGGCCAGAATCGGCTACTGGGGACTCTTCTGCAAACCAGCAGGGACACATCGCTCCCGACATAATCCCTCACACCCAACAGGCAACCTTACAAATCACCTAAAGATCTGTGAGTCTATTACACTTGGCAGGACAGCAGGTAGTAAAGGTCAGGAGGAAAAGAGACAGCCATCGCAGCTCCTGCGACGCTGCTGGTAATTGCAGCAACACAAGGAGCCACGTGCTGCATCCATCATCGCAATGCACACAGCAAAAAAAAATAAAAAGAATGAAAGAGATAGGTCTCCCAATGGGTTAGTCCTAGTGAAGATTATTATTATTAAACGGCCTCCGACGGAGGTGTGTTTCTTTTTAAAGATCCTTTGGTTTGCAGGGAACTAGACTATTAACAGCATTCGTCACGTTAACGTGGAATACGGAGGGAGATCGCGAAAACCGGCGAAGGGAAAGTGAACTGTGGACTCTCCTCTGCCGACATGCATACGATTCACACGTATTCTGATGCAAGTTGGGAGGCGCAGATAAACAAACAGCGCTTACGAAATCAATCTAAAGGCACAGCTCCTGGCTCCCATGCCACCTACCCGCATCGCAGCATGAAGACACAGCGGCTGCACACCAAGAGGGAAATTCTACCCTTCGCAAAACAGAGGAGGCGCACACTGGCTGCGGATAAATTGGCCATGGAGCCTGTATGTTCCTCCTGCTGTTTGATGGCTGGTGTTACCTGCCTCTCTCTCATTTAGGGCCGTGTTTGCCAGTCCGATCCTCAGGGACCTACAGTCGGTCCATGTTTTTGTTCCCTCCCAGCTCCCTGCCTGGAGAATTGAAAAGATCAGTGTCTTATATATATTTTTATATACTTATAGTGCCTTTTGCAACAGAGTCGCCCTGAGGTGCTTTACATGGGTGTGTCGTGATACATTACTTCATTAAGACAGAATAATACGAAAACAGGGAAGACGAAGAAAGAAAGCGAGCCAGAAAGAAAGAAAGCCAGATAACAACAGAGGAGAGGAACCAAAAAATTCTGGGGGTCCAAGGTCAATTGGCTGCCCAACACCCCCAAGTATGCAAAAATTATTGAAAAATAAGGAGTGGGCTTGCTTGCTAAAAGCAAGGTGTAAACTTTTTAGGAAAGAAACATGGTGAATATTGCTGGATGGTGATCCCCATCCTCTGGGCCAAAATGCAGAACCCGGTTTGTTAAAATGGACCGAAAAATGGCCAAGTTCAACGATTCAAATGCACACTCACAGCGGCCATAGAGAGAGCTGGCGATTCACTCGCAGCAATTATGTAAATGGCTCCTAAAAAACTGCACACATTACCCCTAAATGCACCTTGTAACAGGCTGCTACACACACTCAGCACCTGGAGGAGAGACTTATGGGGTGGGGGTGGGGGGGGGGGGCACTGCCGAGATTAAACCTGCACGAGCGGAAACTGCGACGCTGCACATCCCAGGAGACGTTCCCGTTTCGCTCGTAAGATCGTGGCTGCGGCTGCGACTCCACGCTGTAGTGCATGAAGCATTTCAGGCAGCCCAAATCACATTCTACATAACAGTGGTCTCTGTGTTCTCCCAAATCGTTAATGGATAGGCACATTCTTAAAAAAAAAAAAAAAGTCGAGAATTTTTCAAGCACAATATGTTATCAAACAGAAATGTACGAGGAATCAGCTAGCGGTGTTACGCTACGGGAATCGCTAGCTTGAGTTTTCTGTGGAAATAATAACACAACTGCTATTTGCGCTTGTTTGTTTTCTGTTTTTCCTTTCCTTGGAAGTCAAATGAGGCTGCTCTGCCAATTCTACGGGAAGGTTAAATAACTTAAGTAAGAAATTACAGGTTAGCCGTCCGTAATTAGTGGCGACGGGCATGCTGAAGAGCTGTGGTACGATTGTGAGCGACTGAATGTCTGTAACACTGGCGAGAGGACGTCTGCCATTTTCCCTCCCGGTCAGTTCACTTTCCCTAGCCTATATCTGAATGTAGGTGTTAAAACCTGCACCAGAATCTTACCAAAATTTAGGCCCCGAAATGATGACCGGACACCATAGTCAAACTCACTGTATGAGTGGAAAGATATTCTGCATAACTTACCATGACAGACAGCTGCGTGCAATGCGGAGACGGGGACATGACTTTCGAGTAATGATTCAAATGAAGATCAGTTTGAAGCTGCCAGAATACCATTAGTACATACCACTAGTTTTTGCTAATTTCAGTGCGCTTTAGAGAACTTACCCAATCATTCCATTGAATGAGGATTTTTATGCAACCCAGGCTTGTAGTTTATTGATGTCCCTCCATCTCTTTCTGAGCTGCTTATCCTAAGCAGGCATTAAGAAGGCAGGAAGCACAGGGCCGGGGTACACCCCGGAAGGGATGCCAGTCTACCACAGGGCACAGGGCTGGGGTACACCCTGGGAGGGATGCCAGTCTACCACAGGGCACAGGGCTGGGGTACACCCCGGGAGGGATGCCAGTCTATCACAGGGCACAGGGCTGGGGTACACCCCGGGAGGGATGCCAGTCTATCACAGGGTACAGGGCACAGGGTTGGGGTACACCCCGGGCAAGATGCCAGTCTATCACAGGGTACAGGGTCTGAGGTACACCCCGGGAGGGATGCCAGTCTATCACAGGGTACAGGGTCTGAGGTACACCCTGGGAGGGATGCCAGTCTATCACAGGGCACAGGGCTGGGGTACATCCCTGGGAGGGATGCCAGTCTATCACAGGGCACAGGGCTGGGGTACATCCCTGGTGGGATGCCAGTCTATCACAGGGCACAGGGCTGGGGTACATCCCTGGTGGGATGCCAGTCTATCACAGGGCACAGGGCTGGGGTACATCCCTGGTGGGATGCCAGTCTATCACAGGGCACAGGGCTGGGGTACATCCCTGGGAGGGATGCCAGTCTATCACAGGGCACAGGGCTGGGGTACACCCTGGGAGGGATGCCAGTCTATCACAGGGCACAGGGCTGGGGTACATCCCTGGTGGGATGCCAGTCTATCACAGGGCACAGGGCTGGGGTACATCCCTGGGGGGGTGCCAGTCCATCACAAGGCACATTTGGTTCCCACAATGTAATATAAACCTAGTCCACACGCACACACCCACACACACACATACAAGGCAGAGATAAGATGTGGACCCCCACCCTGGCTGTGTGAGGCAGCAGTGTTACCCGCTGTGCCAGCATGTCGACCATCCATTGGCGTCTATACTGTCAGTTATGTTGACGTTTTTGAGTTTTACAGGCTTTCTGCCATATCTGTTCCTATTCGGTATACATATTTTAAGCGCTCAGTACCGTGATCTTAAATGAGGGCTGAGGAGAAGCGAAAAAAAAATGGTTTCCATGGAAACAGAGTTACAATAGTCAAGAAAGTATCTAGGGACAGAGACTGTTCATCAGATTTACAGATACACTGTTTTCATACTAGTGGTTCATACTCTCAATCCCTCTCCTAATTCAACTGGCCAACAAATCGAGCGGCTTCACTAAATAATGCAAAACTCACATCTGATTGCCCCCTCCTTCATTTTAAATTCACCTTCCTCGACATCTACAGTATGTATAAACCAAGAAAATCTATATTTCACCAAATAAAAAGGGAGTCATTTCATTTGGTGAAATAAATGCATCTTAAATGTTTCACACTCTGAACACTGGTTTTTAAATTAATAAGCTGAGAGCAATAACTTTGATGTACATCAGTGGATAAGTGAGTAAAATATTTCAAGTCCCTAAAGCTCTGGGTAGAGTTAAATATCTATCTATTATCTATTATCTATAACCTCCACTAGACTCGAGGTCACTAGGGAAGTCCGTCGTCATGAAATTCAGCACAGCTTAAAGGGTGAGATCTGAAGTTGAGGTCACAGACAAAGTATTTACGAGCAGGCCAGCCCAACTGAGGTAAGCCAACCTAGGACAGTTAGGGCATTAGTTAAATGTCAAATCTTTACCATTCTGTCGGAATGAGAAAGTGAAGAAAATTACTCACAGGAACCCAGGGAGAGAATACAAGCAACGAGCAGGCAGAGTTTGGACCTTCAAATCTGGATAGTGGTCATGTTAGCGCTAAGCCTTCATTCCAACACACTCTTAAACCCTTTCAGTTCACACTCAATATCAGACCAACGTCTATGTGCTGCTGAGTTTAATGATGGCATGCTGTACAAGAGCCAGTCGGAAAATGTCGCCTGAATGCCGGTGGAACTCGAGTCCACTCTGCTGTTCTCATCGTGTAGCCAAAATATCGACTCCCAGCTTAAAACACTCCACATCACGGACAGCTTACATAACAGTACCCTCCACCTGACAGGTCTGGGGGCTATTAAAGAAACAGGCCCTATAGCTGGCATGCCACTTGCCGGTGATCTGAGGGATTTTTGTAGCATGACATCATGTTGACGGTCCCGTAAGCCCCTCTGCGTGATTCCCCCTCTTTTCAGTCAGGGTGAGGCTGTCGCTGTTTCTTCACAACCAGCACCCAGAGTCTCCCGGTTCGCTTTCCATCACATTTTCACCAGTAAAAATAAACGCATCTCACTTGTTTGACAATAAGACAAGTTGGCTATAATCTTAGCTTTCCCCCAAAAAAGAATGAAATAAGATGAACACTTGTCAAATAATTTCTTCAACGATCATCACCGTCCATCAATTTTGTTACAAAACATATGCATGTAAAATGAGTGCTTAACTCATTCTGCTAATACGCTGCAAAACAAACACTGTGATTTTCTCTTTCATCACAATGAACCTAAGGTAGGCCCTGCTTGATTTCCTGTAAGGACTCCATTTCCATGCTAGGTCTCCTGACCAAGTGAGAAGGCTATCAACAGAAGGCATTTGATCTACTTCATCACAGCAGCACTATTTAAGCAGACAACAAGGCACGTCAACTTTGATGATAGCCTTAATCCATAGTTTGGTTAAACAGCCAAGTATCGTTGCACTGGGCAGATCTATAAATAGAGGATATAAGTTAAAAAATTCAGCACGCTTTCAAGTGAGAAAGATTACCTCATAACGGTCGGATTATAGCTGGGACACGGAACAACAGTCAGCCGCCACCAAAACACATAACGGTCAAAATTACATTCGGCTTAATAAAATTTCTTATTTTTTCATAATCTTTGCAATGCCTTAAAGGGACATCTCTGCACAAGGCCTGCTTATCTTTATGAAGCAGGAGGGGGGCGAGACTTTTTGCCGTCCTGGTGAGTAAAATGGATGATTCAATCAGAGAAAGGTGGGCACTTTTATGCTGGGATTCCATCTACCGCCTGTCCATTTGTTAAGTCTAATGTACTGTCGATAACGGTATCAGAAAACAGCACGCTGTGTAAATTATTCACTCCTCTTATGTAAGGATCTGCAGTGTTTGTACACAGGAAAATCCCCAATATTTCAGCCATTTTCCTCTCCTAGGCAAACTGAAAATCTAAGTGTGTATCACCCCCAGCCAGATACTGGAACGAAACAAAGAAAATTCTTAAGGCGGACTACCACCTTATTTTTGCAAAAAGAACCTAGAGCCCAAATCAGTTCTCCCTTACTAACCATACAAGGACACACACAATGTAATCCTCACAAAAAGGCTGGTTTTGTTTGTGTTGTAACGAAATCGTTTAAAACTGGATCTGTATTACTTTTGAGACACCGTCAGCCCAACGATCCTGACAGATGTGTTCTAAGGTCACGAATAAACGCCATGCAACGGCCAAGCACCTAAGGAAGGTCTTACGGAGTTCACACAAAGACACGCTGCTCTAATTTCATCCTCCTAAGATAATTTCATTTTGACCAACATACACTGAATATGATAGTGTATAAACCTCTGGAGCCATTCAATTTGCTCAAGAGTAATTTTGTCTCATTCGTAGAGGCCATTCAGCTCATTTATTTAATTTATCATATAGTGCTTTTGAGTGTTTTTACAGTTTCATGTTGTTTCTTGTGTTCGTGCACTTCTGCAGGAACACGATCGCGCAGGACGGACTGACCTGTGGTCTCCACGATCCCCTCTAAGATGACGACGATCTCGAACTGCTCGGTCTGCATGGAGCGCTGTGACAGCTCGTAGAAGGGGCTTCGGCTGTCGATCACGTGACAGATGGTCAGCGGCGACACCAGAAACAGCTGGTCGGCGCCGGTGCTGAAACCCACGTCCAACTCCAGCTGGTCCAGCGGCAGGAACTCGCCTTCGGGCGTCTGGCGGGACTGCGCGGGCATGCAGAGAAGCGCACATGATCAAGCGCCGTCTCAACGGCTGTTTACATCTTGTCAGTCATCAATCATTCCGAGACTCGCGGTGCAAATCCTATTAAGTTCACATCAGATGCAGTTTTTTTCTAAGAATCATGGGCGTTAACTGAATAGAAGTCTTTTCTAATTACGATTTATTAAGATGGTGCCGCAGGGTAATAGCCTAACGACTCCGGAAAAAAACAAAATAAATTAAATAAACCATTGCAGTGTATGATAGTTTCTTGCTTGCCATCTTGAAATCATGAACCATTACTGTACTGCTGTAAAATAATCAAGAAGAAATTCATATATTAAGATATACAATTAATTAGAATTAGAATTACAATTCTACATATGGGGTGAAAAAAATACCTTAAGTTTTTATATAGCCTACATATACATAATCCAGTTTTCACTGAAACCAATATTTGGAATACAACAAAGATACTTTTCATTGCATAATCAAAAATGCACAAGTACACAGGAATAATTAATAATGACATAGGCATCATTTTTAATTCTGGTAATGAATTCATTTAGGAGCGTTCTTGTTAATTGTGAATTAACTGCTAGGGGGTTTATATTGCAGTAAGACTTACTTTCAGCAGTTTGCAGCGAATTTGCGCAGAGACCATATGGCTATTGCGCAGGTTGCCGACTCGAAACATCAGAGTTAGTTTCCCATCTCGCATGGAAATAGCTGCATGTTCACTAAACATCAAAGTCTCTGCCCTTTTCTTGGGCTGCGACATTTTTATGAACATGCAGCCAATTAAAAAAGCATCTACGATTGATCCGAGAATTGACTGGAAAAGGAACAAAATGATCCCCTCTGGACATTTGTCCGTAATATACCTGTAGCCGTAGCCTATAGTAGCCTCTGTCTCGATAAAGAACAAAAACGCCGATGGAAAGTTATACACATTGGCCACGCATGGCGTATACTTGTCATCGTGGGCTCTGTTGAGATCTCCTCTTATGTAGGCGATGACCCACCACATGGAAGCCATGAAGAGCCACGCCACCGTGTAAGTAAGGATGAAAATGAACAAATTCCAGCGCCATTTAAGATCTACAAGGGTGGTGAATAAGTCCGAGAGGTATCTGCTCGTTTCGCCCCCCAGGTTTCCGTGCTGGACGTTACATCGTCCGTTCTTGTCCACGAAGCGCTGCCTCTTCTTCTTCTTCTCCGCGGCCGGCTGGTTGAACCCAGAACCGCTCGATGAGGTGGTCACTACCTGATAATCGTCCCCAAATTTCTTTCGAAGTGCAGACATAATACGCTGACAACAGTCTTAAGGGAATGATCGTAAGGATTCAACGCGCAATCCCTCTCCCTTCCGTGCCGTGATTTGACTTGCTGCGGGTGTTTTTTTTATTGCATGCGTTTTACTGGTGTGTAAAAAAGAGAGTAGCGTAACTGCTACTTCCAAAAATATACAGTGATCGATAAGGGTCCACTCTTTTCCTACAGCAGTTAGTAAAAAAATCCAAGCCGATGCGCCCAGCCAAACGGACACGCATAGGTGTTTTTACTGTCATGGATTACAATAAAAATCTCACCATCGTAAGATTACAGGCAATCTGACATATATCATCTGCTGGCCCGAAGCGCAACCCGTGGTTCGAGCTCGGTAGCGGTATCTTCTTGGATGTCCCGCTGATCGCTCATCAGATCTTCCCAGGTCTCACCGATGCGGGTTTGACACGGGAGTTTCCGCCGCTCCGCGTCAAGTCAAAGTCCGCACCTTAAGCTCAAAGTTGCGAGCGTCTCGGGGCTTCATCAAAGCTCATCGCCGGCCGAGGAAACACATTATACGCGACACTTTTGGATAAATGGCTCCGCTCATGAAGGGGCAGATCTTGCACGTTGGTTTTGAAGAAGCTTAACAAGCCTACGCTCTCGCGCGCCAATGAATTTGGCTTCCGCTGGTCAACAATCGACACTGTATTTAAGGTTTATTTCTGCTCCAGTTCTACCAGTCGATGAATATGATGCATCAGACTCGCCCGCTGTTCCGCTTGCAGGTGAGGGAGATGTAAAATAGGCTGCTTTCTCGTCTGCCGTGCTTTCCCCCCCCTACACGGCTTCTGCGCACTGCCTGCCAAAGATGCTCTGCTGCGCTTGGCCCAGCGATACCTACTGGGGGGACACGGATTTAAAGGCTGCATGTGAGAGACGATGCCTGTGTGCGCAAAGGCGAGGGGGGACGGCCCTTACCGACGGGTGCTGCCTTTTAAATTGCAAATAGTTTGTTTAGACTTATTTTAAAGTAAAATGACGATCAAAGTTCTTTTGATGTGTTCCGTTGAATGTCTAATTTGAGGGGAGGATATTCAGGTTGCAAACGCCTCCGCGCGTTACAGTAATAATGGCCGGATAGGACTGTACAAGGGTGTTTATTGCTCCCCTGGCAAGCCGTTATATATCATTTATTATTGATTTATCATCATCATTGCTTAGATTATCAAAAATTCAGTAAAGCAGCCGACCCACTAAGCAGGATGCGGAGAACCCAGATGTTTTTTGGCTAACTCTCTGCCTGGTCATTGATGCCTTTGCGTTTATTATGATACAGTATTAATTAAAGGGTCACTTTTCCATATGAGACAAGAAACACATACATTTCCAAGACCGTTCTTATGTATCATTATTATTTGTTCAACTCAGGCAACTGTAAATCCCCTAACTGTACTAATGTTTATGGCTATTATAAAATAGGTGTAAAAATAATAATGACAGAAAAATAAAACATAATAACCTTTCATATATTATCATTGAGGTAAAACCCAAATTATATAAGTAAAGAAACTGACCTGAAAAAACTGATTATACCTCAGTTTGCAGCGTATTTGCATCATCTAAGATGTAAAAAGGTGTGGAGCCACTTACCAACACTGAAGCACTCACACTCCAGCAGGCCTTGTTAACAACCTGCGATGAGGAACAGCAGGCATATACAATTAGAGATAAATCCATAGGTGATTGGAGACTACAGTGTTCTGGCTGGTCAATAAAATCATCACTAATCTGCCCTTATTAGTAAATCCATCCATCTTCTGTAAGTGCAGTGTGCAGTCGCGGTGGGCACGGAGCCTATCCCAGAATGCCCAGGGGAGGCCATGCACACCTAGCTAGTAAACATCATTCGTAAATAAACATACGCTGTCATGCAGAAAGTCAAAGCATGGCCGTTTATGAATAAACACATCTTTATTCTATGACTTTAAAAGCATATTGGTCAGCCTTTTGTCCAAATTTGCTTTGTCAAGGCGCTATAGATCAGTGTTTCCAAATCTGGGCCTTGGGGGCCCGCATACAGGCCACATTTTTGCTCCAGTAGGGAGCTGGGAGGGAGCAGAAATGTGGACTGTCTGGCAGGGAGCTGGGAGGGAGGAAAAACATGGACCGTCTGTGGTTCCCCAAGGACCAGGTTCGGAAACACTGCTATAGAGGATGCTGTATTTGTGTCTGATGGAGAGCTGATGATGTTGTGGTCCATTCAGTCCTCAAAGCTTTTATAAATGTAATTAATGAAGAAGCCTCCTGACCTGGAACTAATGCCACATACCACACCATTGTATCACATGACATTTGTCCATTTAATATGTGCACCTGCATGCTGCTGCAACGTTGTACGTAATCGAGCATCACTTCTACTGCTGGTCTTCTCTGTGTCTCTAGAGCGACCTCACAATACTTAGGCTGTCACGGGAATGTCCAAAAAACACCACATTCCCCAAAAACCATGCAATAAAAGGAACTGACATTTCAGCAGTACAGAAAGTGACTCTGAGGCAACTCTGTCCCCGGTTCGACCTCAGCCTGGACCATGCGGTGCACGACGGGAAGTGGAGCAGAAGCAAGGCCTCGGAGACCTGCTTGAAATGTTCAAAAGTAATTTTAAAATACCGGCCTACTTAATCCACAGGGAGAAATGTAGACCGAATGCAATTTGCTCACTTTTATTTATATTAACTAAATTGTCACATATTAACTATCCACACTTATTTTCTTTCAAGACATGTTTTTGAGTGACTTAAACAGTCAGGCTGCAAGCTTATAAGCTAATAAGGACGGTTGTATTCATGCGACAGGATTTTCATTCATTTTTTACTCCATAATCTTCTACATAAACTTAATGAACCCTACTATCAACTATATTGTATTATGTTTGGGACCAGTAATTAACCCATCCATCCACTTTCTGTAACTGGGTCTGTAATTATCCAGGGTCATAGGAGGTCTAGCGCCTAACCTGGAAGCTATGGGTGCAAGGCAGGAAACAATCCAGGGTCCTGGTCCCAGAGGTGTGAGGCAACAATGCTAACCAATCTGCCACCGTGCCACCCCCCAGGTCATTAATCCCTGTACTCTGATACCCCAGGACTGAAGGCCCTACAACATCAGATCTGCCTGAATGCAGCCTAACGCCTGATATAAATGAGCAGCCCAGTACTCTTTGTTCCTGCTCCTGCGTGGATCTACCTGCCCATTCGACCCAGCTCTGGCAACCATTAACGGAGCTATATAGGAGACATTTGCCAGGCAACTCCCCTACATAGGGGGTTTAGAACTTACTGAAGATTCTATAGCTGGTAATAAAAGTCATCCCTCTTCCAGGGAGGCTCATGCTACTGCAGCAAAGGTGCCCATCAGGATAGAGCAGCCAAAGGTGAAATAGCCCGTAGTTGGGGGGGTGTAAGCTTAACAAGCAGGCTGGAATGAAAGAGTGAGAGGATTAAACGACGTAAGATGCGGTGAAGCGGCGAAGCAAACCTGAGCTGAGTGCATGATGCATGAATATCCAGCGATGGGATGGTGTGGGGATCCCAGGAGATGCATGCCTAGGCTATCCCATGCTACTGGCCTGGCCTGGGTGGACGGGTCCTGTTGGGTATGGCAGTAGGAATAGCCCATTGCACATACAGTGAGGTGCCATCTGGGGTCTGCCCTGCCCCCCCCCCCCCCATCATTCCACGTGATTAGCATGTTTCACAGAAACATGTGACAACATGCCTCTGCAGCCCCAACAGGCACTCAGTGCCATGCAGTGACAGGCCACCCCAGCCTTCCTGTAACCACGGGGCGTCACCAGAGAGTTCCCCTCAGAGGCAGGAAGCCGCTGGCCTGAACCCGGGGCAGGTTCCGGCAGGACCCGGGGTCCTCTGAGGGTCTGCAAGAGCCGAACCCAACAGAAAGGCAGCAAGACGCAGAGAGCGAGGTGAAGAGCGGCGTACAGACAGGCCCCGTCGGCCTCGGCACAGCAGAGAGACCCCTTCCAGCCAGGAACGCTGAGCTCATGGCTGCTTCTGGAGCTGAACAAAGAGATATGGAGGCTCCTGAGGCTGCAAAGACCAGGTTTTGGCCGGACCAGTTCAAGTCCAACGCCTGACACACAGGAAAGGCCTCCTGGCACTAAAGTCATCTTTGGCCCAGTACCAGGATTGTAACCTGCCGGGTAACTGGCTGTTTCTCTACTTAGCTGGTACATTTATGACGCGAATGATACCTTTTCCTAATTGGCTATTTTAACGGAACCTACTAATACGGAGCTTGTAGGGGGATAGCATTACGGCTCCTCCTGGGACCTGAAGCGCAGACCTTCAGTTCACGCCATGCAGCCCAACTATCTGCTCTCTGGTTAGACAGGTGAGGCTCTTGAGGCCTTAAATAATCTGCTTTCTGTAGATCATTTCTGTGGTGGTGATGTGGGGGCGGGGGGGGGGGCAGCATGTTGGGTTTGCTGTTTTATCATCAAGCAGAGGTGATTCTGCCCTTGCCCTAAATAGCTGCACGCTATCTAGCGCTAACAGGCTACAGGGATCTCTCAGCCTCTGCATCTGCTCTCGTTATGTTTGACCAGCCCGTGATAAGACTACGTGCTGCCCCGGCTGTTAGCTTCTGCTGCCTGACATTGGGAACAAAGCGCAGATTCATATTTTTATTATTTATTCATTCTCCAGATGCTCACCCAGAAGGGCATCATCCCGTGTCGCCCGGCTGACCCCTATTATCTAAAGGCCGCTAACAATTTTTTTCGTTGGATGTCTTAATGGAGCTGTTGAGTTGAAGCGCCGGGCTCTTTAGCGTCAAGGCAGGGCCGTGTCAGAGACCTGCGATCCCCGTAAACGCTTCGAGTGCTCGTCCTCGAGAGCTCTGCTACCTGCCCACCTGAAATGAGCTCTCCTTCGAGCCAGATGTGAAACGGCACGCCCAGGAGACCACTGCTCATGTGAGCTACAAGATCACTAATGCAGAATTTCTGCTAGAAAGAATGACGTGATTCGAGTAGGTCATCATTTCTTCGTCCTCTAGTGCCTGTACAATGCACACAATGATCCAACATAGAGAAAATCATTAGTTAGCTAAGGAACATCAAGACAGGTTTATTGGATTAGAATAATTCAGGCTTCTTTGTACTACCTCTATGAACACAGCTGAAGTATCCCTTGATTTGAGTCTTGGTTCAAAATGTCACTACTCAATAGTAATCAGGGACTCTGTAGTGGGAACTGGCCTCATCTTGCCTTTTTTGAGGGGGGTGGGTAACTGTGGGGGTGGTGTGTGATTACACAAGGCTTCACATTATGTTGGGGGGTTGGCCACTATGACCTCTCCTATAGCCAGTAGTGTTATTATCACAACAGTATTCTGCACTGGTTGTGTGAGACACATCGCCCAGTAGAAGAGAGTATATTATGTGAGCACATGGCAGAGCTCCCAGGTTTCCAGGGCAATGTGGAGGGCTGTGGGGGGTGGGGGGGTGGTAATGGTGAGTTCAGCCCCGAACTGGCCAATCAAGAGACTCAGGGGTTTCCCAGTGGGCCACTTAGCTGTTGTGTCAGTCGGAAACAAAATAATTTGACAGGTTTAAAATTGAGCTGGTTGGAAGCAAAATAATTTTGTTTAGAATTTTACAACAATACTGTAGAATTTTAACCAGCAAGTTTTCTCTCTCTCTCTCTCTCTCTCACACACACACACACACACACACACACACACGTAGGGTAAACATATCCTTATGGGGACCGCTCATTCATTTTAATGGGAAAAATGCTAACGCTAACTATGACAACCTTAACCCCTACCCTGCCCTAACCATAACCATAAGTAACCAAACAAAATACAAGAGTTTTTGCATTTTTAGTTTTTTCATTCCCTTATGGGGACCAGGAAACCGGTCCCCATAAGGGGAAAAAAAATGGATATTTATCACGTTATGGGGACATTGTGTCCCCATAAAGATAGGTATACCCGCTCACACACACACGTACACACACAAAAGACCATAGCTGCTCTGCACAGAAAAACATGCAAATGCGCAGCACACGCGGCTCTAATCGCTGGAGCACGTTGCCCTGTTGCGCAGGTGCCACAGCTAATCACTTGCTATTGCTAAACACTGGAAGTTTCACAAACGATGGACGGTGAAAAGATACCAGGCGGGGCTGAAAAAGTCAGACTGCTTAAACAGTTCCAGATGCTGTGTTATTTATTTTCTTCTTGAACCGTCAGTAATTTATCGGGGTAATTAGACTGGAACTGTGGCATCTTTTACCAGTTCCCCCAGAACAGGGACAAAATGGGCAGGAACTGGACATAAAACTATTGGGCTGAAAATGAGTCAGACTTCCCGCCTGGTCAAGTTATCCATTAAAATGCGACGGCTTTTCATCTACGTAATTCAAGTCCAGTACAACCATTTGCGTAAACCAGCCAATTCAACCCCCTGGACCCCCATAAATGGAGACCTCAACACCCCCACAGTGCTCAACCCAAAATTATGCCCTTGGAAAATATATATATACACTGTAACCAATTGCTGTAAATTTAGCTACAGTATTTTACTGTATTTTCATAATACAGTAAAATACTGCACTTTTTACAGAACTCAGAAGCCAGGCTGTAAATCTACAGCACACTTGTGTTTTCAAACCGATCCATTGCAAATACAGCAATGTGCTGTATACTCAAAGCATTCTGGGATTGATTTTTCTTCGCGCTCGAGCTGACCATTTAAACGTCTAATGTAACGGTGAGTTAAATTCGACGTAGTTTAACATACTCCCTTTTCGACCGATTTCTTCGCGCTGGAGCTGACCGTCTAAACATCTCATGTAACGGTAAATTAAATTCGACGTAGTTTAACATACTCCCTTTTCGACCGATGTGCTTCTATATTCTTTTTTCCCATTTCGGAACAGGACTCCGTTGGTTAACCGTGAAGCACTTGAGTCTGATGTGGTGGAAAAAGTTGGCGGGCAGTCGCCAAAAAGTACGACCAAGAAAATATTACCTTCATTTGGACACGGTAAATTTTCTTTTCCAGTTTAAACAGTTTTATTATTTGGGGCATTTTGACGAGCATACGGTTATCGTTTGTTAGCCGTGCTAAACAAAAATGTTGCTATGCTAACATTTAGTTGTGTCCGAACCTTTTAGTTATGTTCTTCGAATAAATCGGTGGTTATCTTCACACAAGTGTTGTCGTCACACAAATTTATCTTGCATGTCTAGAATTCTATCTGTCGTCAAGCGCTGTTACTTTCAGAGGGAAGACGCGACGTTAGAACATTTCATTAAACTTTAAAATCTAGGTAAGCTAAAGTTGTTAAGCTAAAGAGCAAGGCAAATGTCTGTTCCATCTTAACTGGAATTAAAAGACATCTCAGTTAAAATGTTTCTTCCAATGTGAATTTATAACATTTTAATGTGTCACTGTTTTCATGCAGTTGACTTTGATATTTCTCAAAGTCAACCTCTATTGAAGGTGGTGATATGTGCCTTCTCACTGGCATATTTATACAAAGGTAAACCATTAAATGGGTGTACTGTTGCAACCCTATTCTAGAATAATCATAATGTTAATTGCTAAGTATCCTCAAATGGTTGTATAATATGGTCAAGTAAATGACACTGAAAGTGACATGTATTGTTTTTTTTCTTTTTCAGGACAGACTCTAAGCAACCAGAAGTGGATGCTAGGCATTGAAAGTCAGATTGTCTGTGAGGGAGTACAAGCCAGCTTTGCATCTGGACTCTCAGCTCTATTTACTTCATATTACAACTTTAACCTCCAATATCAAGAAGAAGCCGCATGCACCCTTGAGTTTGTGCAAAGGTGAGAGAATTTAATGCATACACAAGTTACAGAAGGATACAGTACATTGTGTGTGCATTGTTTAAGTTTTTAAATGTTATTTTAAACTATCTTTATTTTAAATTATACTTTTGTCTTTTTTTAACTTTAGGCGCTTCATTGACATCAACCCAGAACGGGGATCCAAAGCCAAGCAGGGAAAAGTGGTATCCAAAAAAACTGGCAAAGTTGTCCAAAAAAAGAACAATGCTGTGAATCCTCATGTTTCCTCACTGCTTCGAAAGTTGATGGACTTTGAATGGGATTTTGTGTAAGGCATATAAAGGACACAATTTTCTTTTTCCAGTTCAAGCTTAAAAGTGGTGCTGTCCTTTGTTTTGTTGTATCATTTTATTTAAGTTCTGAATCACTATACCATGCTAAGTGAAAGAAAAATAGATTGAAGGATAGCTAAACATAGCTGTATTGTGCTTAGTGAAAGAAAAATGATGTTAAAGATATCTAAACATAGTTTAAAGATGGTAAAATGTAAACTATTTTAAACAGCATTCTAAAAAATAAATGTTTAATAAGAAGTAAGTTTTCTTCATTTTCTCAATTGAGGTATGCAAAAAATATTGCTTCTGAAAAAAGACATTTGCAGTATGCAACACAGCATAATTCTGTAAAATAGCAGCAATGTACTGCATTATATATTACAGTATTACTGTAAATTTTACACTTCTACAGTAACATTCTGTATTTTGTAATTGCAGTATTGTACTGTAAATATCAAATACAGTATGTTTGCTGTAAAAATACAGAAAATGGCTGGCAACTCTGCTGCCAGTATTATGCTGTAAATTTACAGTGAAATTTTTTACAGTGTATATATATATATATATATATATATATATATATATATATCTCACTCACAGACACACACCCATAAACTGAGAAATGAGTGAAACAAGAAATTGTGCCATGGTCTCTTCATTTTTTCCGTGACTGGATGTTCCTTAACCTTCCAGACTAGACGCATGATTATTGAAAATCCTTGGACAGTGTGCTAGAGAAATGGAGTCCCCTGGTAAACTAATCCCGTTTCGGTGCAAATGGACATAATGCATGAAATTGTATATTTAAGAGTATCGGTAATTTTTTTCATTTAAGAAATCCGTCCCTAATCAGATTTACCCATAGGCTGTTTTGTTCGGCTTTAGCGGGTAAAAAATCACAGACAGCAGAGGCCTTTGTTAGAAGACCTGTTTGGTCTCCAAGTCCCTCTTTGCAACAGAAAGAAATTTCCAGGCACATAGCAGCCCTGGTGGACAATGATGAATGTATCATCAATTTTCTATTTTACCACTCCTAGTTTGTTCTAACCAGGTTCCTCTCCATCCACCAGCCCTCTGCACCCCCATCTGTTTTGTCGTTAGATTGCTTTTTTCCTCTGTTCCGGAGAAAGATATTTCTGTTTGAGGGTCCAGCAGCATCATTTTCTCCACTGGCGCGCATAAATTGCCAGCTATGTTTCATGAGAGAAACACTTTATTCCTAAGACTGACCCAGTGTACAGTACAGAAAAGCGAGCACATGCACTAAAAACCTCCCTTCAGCAGAAAATTTTTGGATACTCTCTAGTAATCAAGTATATAAATTAAAAACAATGCAGCACATCCTTCCCATGTGAAGCTAAACCCATTGCTCCTATAATAATGCATTTATTACTCCTTTAACCTGCATAATGTTTTGGACACCAATATGAAACACTTATTCACGATAGGTATTTCCTTAACACAGTTTCTGGGATGACACACACATACACACAGGGTACACACACACACACACACATTCCCACACAGGGTGGCTTTCTGTTAACTCCTTGGAGTATCTTACAGGCCTTGATATATGTCATTGTTTTTTTTTGTCTGTTTAATTTTTAACTACATTTGAGTTTTGAACCTCATTTGCATCTGAGTTATAAATGGAGAATGAGGTAGGGACTGGTACGGCCCATAGTACCTGAAGATTCATTACAGTTTCCTGTAATTCAGTACCTTAAAGTACTTGGATAAAGATGTCTACTAGATTTTGCAGGCATTGTATTTTTCTTTTTTTAATTAGCTTTCAAACGCAAAGTGACCAGATCGATACATTGTCAATACTCGCAGATAATGTGTGTGTCTCTTCTCCCCCTTCTGGGGCCTCCAAGGATGAGCTTTAAAATGCTGAAATCCATGCAGCCAATCCTGTCTCCTTCCAGGCGCTATAGAAAATGCCACCGTAGTGTCTTAATTGCGTTCATGCAACACAGAAAGCCAATTGAAAACGGACCAAAAATGGCTTGGCAAAACAGACTTAGCTTACATAACGAGGCAAGGGTGAGAAAAGGTCACTAACCGTTTTTCCCTCATCCCCGTTAATGAGTAGGGCTCCGCCGTACGTCCGCTTGCAAGCTGTGGGCTACCTGTGCCATTAAATGCTATCCCCATTTCTACACTGTGGGTTATCTAATTGCATCGCCGGGGAGCTGAAGGAACACAATCACAATCGGGGTCTCAGGTGACCCCAGGAATACCAGAAATCCTTGGTCTACCATCGCTTAGCAACTGTAGGAAGATCACCCTACTCTAAAGGTTGACTGTGGAAGTGGTCGTTTATGATCAATCGCAGTAAAGCAAAATAACTAACTCAGTACTTCTTAATTCATATTAACACCCACGTCAGTCTCAAAGTGACTCTCCTGGACATTTAGCAGTGCAATGTGTTCCAGGGAATTCTGCTTGTTAAAGCAAGCCCAGAGCAAGATTGCTATCTTGGGAGACATCTACAGCATCCGGCAGAGAAATGGCTTCATTGTACAGACTATACTTAACAATGAATACACAATTTAGACCATCTCTCAAAAAGCACCGCTGTATTTCCAGTAGGGCATTCCAGCAGAATTACAGTAAACTGGTTTCAAATTGGTTTTTGGCCATCTTTACTGAGCTTATTCCTCAGTATATCTGTGGATCTGGTTTGGAAATACTAGTGATGCACCAGTAGCTATACCAGTAGACATACTGGTGAATAATGCAGAACAGTTTAGCCATCCAGAATCCAATTTAATGCCAGCTGATATGACCCACTGCTTTCAACTGAAATTTCCACTGGAGGAAATATATAGTTAACTTCCTTGTGAAAAATAATGTTCACTTGCACTCTCAGAAGGTATGCCCAGGATCACAAAGTCATGTGGTTTGCTACCAGTGTTTATATTAACAAATGACAGCAGACTTGGTTAGATTAAACTGGGAATAATAAAGCTGTTTTTTCAATATACCAGTCCAGCCTATTGCTTTCTGGTTTTAAGATGCTGAATTCAGTACTATAGAATCACTGCCATGGTGAACAGACACGCTGGCGCAGTACTCAAGCCGGCAAACACTTTAAATCAAGCCTAATTAAGCGACAACAGAGAACTAAATATGCCTACATTAGATTTTCCCATTATGCAGCAATGAAACTATTTTTATGCATCTGTGTATTCAGCCTTATAAATATGGTCTGGGTGAGATCTGATAGGGGGACTGAAATCAATATACTAATCTAATCAGGGAGACTTGCAGGAAATGCATTTACTGTGCAGTTCAAATCAGTACAGATGACACTCGAAGTCTAGCTGCAGAATATTAAGCCAATCACTTGAAAATGCTTAATCTAAATAATCGCTCCCACTGGGGTCAGCGCTCAGGGTTGGAGAGTTCAGGCAGGGGATTCCAAGCCACTTAATGAGTTTGCTCCATTCTCACCTCGCTACCGATGGATGTGGTCGATTTTCACAATTTGACTGCACACCTTTATCAGCTCACAATGTCTGTGACGGAAATGTGTTTCTAATGAAGCTGGAAACCAGTATCCTTAAAACTTCCAAAACAACATCTATCCATCTATATATGTGTGTGTGTGGCATATACACGCACACACACACACACACACACAATACTAACAGACCTCTGATTGCCATAGGCTATCGTAAGGTAAATTACTATGTAATATAATATGTTGGTGCTTTCGTAAAGGCCTGCCTTTTTACATAAAGCAAAGAGAGCCGTGCATTTTTATTTCTTATATTTTCCCAAACCGGTCCTCGGGGACCCCCAGAAGTCCACGTTTTTGCTCCCTCCCTGACAGGCCACATTTTTGCTCCCTCACAGACAGTCCACGTTTTTGCTCCCTCCCTGACAGGTCACATTTTTGCTCCCTCACAGACAGTCCACGTTTTTGCTCCCTCCCAGACAGTCCACGTTTTTGTTCCCTCCCAGACAGTCCATGTTTTTGCTCCCTCCCTGACAGGCCACATTTTTGCTCTCTCACAGACAGTCCACGTTTTTGCTCCCTCCCAGACAGTCCATGTTTTTGCTCCCTCCCAGACAGTCCACGTTTTTGCTCCCTCCCAGACAGTCCACGTTTTTGCTCCCTCCCAGACAGTACACGTTTTTGCTCCCTCCTTGACAGGCCACATTTTTGCTCCCTCCCTGACAGTCCACATTTTTGCTCCCCACCAGAATGTGAACTTTCTGGGAGGGAGCAAAAACATGGACTGTCTGGGGGACCCGGAGGACCGGATTGGGAAACACTGTCTTAGAGTTATTATAGCCCACAAAGGAGCAGTCATGAAGAAGTATTAAAGTCAGACTTGTGTAAGGAGAAAGAGAGCAAAAGCAATTGCACATTTATTTATTTAGCAGAAGCTTTTGTCCAAAGCAACACACAAGTGAGGAAAGCTTGGGGTCTGATTGCAGGGCCAGGCAGCATCCAGCACCACAGAAACAGTCGGGTTAAGAGCCTTGATCAAGGGTCCAACAGAGAAATGATTCTGGCAGCCATGGGATTTGAACCCATGACCTTCCGGACAGAGCTTGCTAACCCACTAAACGCCACACGGCTTCCTGTGCACCATACAAAGAGAATGAAGAACAGCCTGCTCCCTCCAAGTTATTTCAGTGACCGCAAAAGCAATAGCGCCGGAATGCAATGTACCACATTTAATATCGAACTCAGGTAATAATCAAAGCGAGGACCTGAATTTAATGGCTCTTCTCTGGCTCTGTTTGCAAAGAGGCTGATGTTTGCCAGGTCCTTCCAAGGGGCAGATGTGAAGCGTCTAACAGGACTGTAGAATAGAATGGGGGGGGGGGGGGATATTTTTCAGATTGACATAACCGTCATTGTCACAGCTACTGGTAAAAGGCAGCTGTGTTGACCCGATGCCGAAAGACCTTCTGACGAATGACGCTTCAATCAGCTACCAGGAAACAGAGATAAAAAAGAGACACAATTCCTGATCACACCCAAAATGAGCGATCACGCTGCCTTCCAGCACATTTCTCTTATAATGACCAAGGTCAGTACAGTTGATTTCATCCAAAGCAGAGTGTGTGTGTGTGTGTGTGTGTGTGAAGACTGAACCATGCATGTGACAGTTGGTTGTTCTGATGGTATAGCCACGGCCAGCCTACCCTACACCCAGGGCCCCCAAGTAAATTGGCCTTTGTAGGTCACACACACACACACACACACACACACACAGGTTTGTAATTATATCTTTGTGGGGGCTCTCCATTCATTACTTTGGGGAAAACTCTAATCCCAACATGATGACCTTAGCCCCATACCCAGCCCTAAGCTTAACCATAAGTAACCAAACAAAACTTTTGGTATTTTTAACTTTTTGAAAAAATGGTCCCCACAACATCAAAATCACAGGTTTTTATCACATTGTGGGGGTATTTGGACCCTACAATGTAATATATACATAACGCACACACACACACACACACACACACACACTAAATGCATATTTTCAGACTGCGGGAGAATGGATGCACAGGTGGACATCATTCTACCAGCAAAAACCATAAAAGTTAGAGAACCCAAACAAACAACTGTGGCTGACTTCTTACGCTCAGCAGGGTGACATAACGAGGAGTAAGACTTGCTGTCGTTTGGGTGGGACGACATGGAAGCCCTCTGAAAAGTTAACTTGGAACCTGCATACAAGAGACTCAGATAAGAAACCCATTAGCAGTTATTTTTAATACTCACCTTCTGCGTAATGGACTCGTGTTTCGACTCATCTTATCCAAGCGTGTGGCCTGTATCGACCCACGGCCCGACGGCTCACACAGCGCGGACCTGGCTGGTCCGAGCCACATCCTGCCCGCGCGGAAGATGCAGGCCTCCAGCCCAGCAGGTGACGGGCAGGCTGCCAGGACCTTGTAATTGTGCTGTTGCGCTCGTCTTGAAGAGATACACAAATGTTTATGGAGATCACATCCCCCGCTGATCACAGGAAGACACGAGTGTGGAACGCAGGCCCCAACACTGCAGCTCTGCCTGAAACTGACAGCTAAAGAGATGGACTTTAAATTGCCTGTCTATTTCCATTAAAATTAATTCACATGCTTACCTTGTGCAGGAGCACCTCAGCAGAGATCCGATGTGAGACGCGGGCGGCCGGACAGAGCGGGAAACAGCTGGGAAGGAATTCATCATACTTCTGAGGTGATGAGCATTATTAGGACTGGGAGAGAAATTAAAATACTAAATTATTGTCCCCAAACCCAGGCTGTCCTGGACTGCGGCAACAGATAACAGAGCAACGGTCTCCAAGGTAGCAAAATTAAGGAACAGTTCCCTCCTCAGGCGAAGATAATGAGGCCAGAAGAGCTAGATAAATTGTTAATCAAGCTGAACAAAACAGCCCTTTTATATGGTCAAAGTTCAACTGGAGCTTCCATAAAGGCACAGAAAGGAATATCTTTAATCGTTCTGACAGGCACAATAGAGATCAAGTTTAGCATGCAATTGTTGAATCAATAAATCAGAATTATGAAATAAAATCAAGTTTATAACCCAAAATGGTTCATTTTACCTGGGACGTAACTGGTCATATATTCACAGAGGATTCACCGTGGATATTTTGTAGAAGTTAAAATATTAAATCATCATCAGGCCTTTGGTAAGTGGCAGAGATTTGACACGTTAAGGGCAATTTTGCAGCGACTTAAGGGACCATGTCTGAGAGGTGAGAGGACATGTTCATACCACACTTCCATTAACTGGACAAGCGGATAAGCGCCTGTTCGTGTAGTCCTATTTATTAAAACGTGCTCATGAAAAAATGACCCACAAATTAAGTCAAGTTGACTGAAAAAAAAGATACAGAACAGCACACACCTTTTACAGGCATGCAAACGCGACCTTTGTATCATTGTCACATTTGCCCGGAAAGCACCTTCTTCAGCGACAAGAATCCAGAATGACCCGCTGAGTTGTTTGTTTGTCCATTAAGAGCAAGATATTGGTTTCGCTTAGCCATTATTGAAACGGCACCTTTTAAGTGCGAGAATGTGGGGCAATCAGTCAAGAGTATTGCGATCGCGGAGCGTTTGTCACGGAGGGATTCAGACGTGGATGCAATCAGTGCCGGAGAACCTACCCCCAGATGTGGTGGGAACCATGAGAACATCGGTCACCTTTGTAAAGCTAATAATATTTTTTAATCATCCAAAAATAATATGTGCGACTGTTTTACGCAAATTCTCATTTTATTGTATTTTAAAAAATATACAAATAAGTCACAGATATGTTACACAACACTTTCAGAACAACAGTTAGAACACATATACATCCCAAACCAGCTATTCTTAAATTGCACACATTTTCAAACCTCTTTATTAAAATTTTGTACCAATACGTTACGTACATGGGAGCTGAATGAACTGCACTCACTGCACATGACGGTTCCGCTATAAATCATAAAGCCATTGTACTTTTACAGAATGGAAAATCTCCAGTGACTTCATTCAGTAACACTGGATTCTGACATCAGGTCCCTACTGATATTCTTCAGAATCTTCTACTTAAAACTCAGAAGGGGTTTCCGTACCGATAACCTCTAATACAAAAATAATAATCTAACACATCTAACAAAAATACCAAAACATATCATTTACATTTTTCCTTATATAACAAGCCTCTTAAACATGGGGCAATAGCTCTATAACCTTTCATTGAGTAAAATTATTATTGGTTGTAAGAAATGCTAGGGAAATCAATAAAGTACGCTAAATTGATTTTAGCATTTCCACACTCCGTTGTATAGAATCGCCCATGCATGAACCATGCACGCATTTCCTATAATTGCCTAAAGTCCGGCAGCCCTGTACTGGAGAACAGACTGGAAGGTGGACGCTTACCCAATGAAGGGTCACAGCACGCCTGAAGACAAGCCCAGGAAGGAGAGGGCATGATGTAGGGCACGCCTTGGACAGGATGCAGGTCCACCGCGGGGCACATGCTCAGACACTCTCTACAGGCAATTCTGAGACACCTGTTCACCTCAGTCACATGTCTTTGGATGGCAGGAGTAGACCCATGCAAACAGGGACAAACTCCATACCTATACAGGGAACAGAAACGGAGGCCTGGAAAGCTCAGGCCACAGTGTTACCCACCAATGCACTTTGACACTTGCAGCAAACCTATTTTAGATAACACAGTTGTTTAATAATGTCTCAACCTTGCAACCATAATGCTAATGCTGAAAATGCAACATTTTGACTTTGCTTGGTAGCATTAACTATTTACTTAAGTTTTTAACGCAAGGGCAATCACAGTATATATGAAGTATGCTTTACTCGATACCATAGTTTACATGCTTTCTTCAATTTAAAAAAAAAGCGCAGCTTGGTTAGTCCTTTGTTATCCAGCATTTCTAAATTGGACACAGGAAGTAAACAAAAGGGTAGAACAGGAAGTACAAGGAAAATACCCAAACATGTGAAAATGGCCCCCGAGATACCCACAAAATGGCATTTAAGAATAAAGTGAGAGTATATGCAGCTTGGGGGCCAAGAATGTCAGACATGAAGAAAAACAGCCCCATGCAGACGGAGGTGCCCTTCTGGGGTACCTTTGACAACAGTAAAACAAATTGCTTGGAAGAGACATGAACTATATCTTGGTAAATAGTTCAAACTGTATGTCATGCAAGTTCCTTTGGATAAACATCTGTTGATAAACAAATTGAAGGAAAACAGTAAATGACTTGGTTTTACTCGGAGAGGATTACTGGTTGGGTAAGATACGTTGTGTTATAGGCAAGTTTGACAATTTGTGCAGTAACTCTCTGAGATGTTTACCGGAAACATCATGCCTTCTACGAAAAATGAACCAATCCAGTTAAGCTGCTTCCTCACAGTACTACTGCTAGGTAAACAGACAGTCCGACAGACATGCATGACTCCTGGTGTCAGCGGCAGAGTCACATAACTCCTCAAAAGTAGGGAAGCTCTCACAGAGAGCAGGACTGTCCTCAGTAATGGGAAAAGTGGAAGGAGGAGGGAAAATGGTGGAACTCCCGGTCAATCAGCCATCTCTCAGGAAAACCTTTAATTGCACTGCAAGCCAGGGGAAGCAGATTCTGAATGACCTGTCTATACATCACGTATAGAGAGGGTGAAGGAAGACATACAGGAAGTCAATCTAGGCAATGTACACACAGTGAAGACAGTACTGGACAAGTTATCGACAATGTAGACATATCAGAGACAGTCAGAGTTGGACAATGTGCACACACTACAGAAGATGGAGTGGAGAGGAATACAGTGGAGAGTGCAGTGGAGAAGGAAAGAGCAGGAAGGGGATGTTCTGCACGCCAGACAGAAACAGTGGTGAAGTGGGCCAGCCATGGGTATTACAGAAGCAGAGAGCCTGATTGGAGGCTGACAGAGACACTCAGATGAAGTCAGCCAATCAGGGTCATGTTCCTCAGAAGCCACTGCTGTGAGCGGCTCCCTGTGCAGTCCCGCACTGTGGGAGCCATCTTGTCCTCTTCCGACGGCATGTCCAAGCACTGGTTGCTGTTGACGTGCAGCAGAGTCATCCTCTGCGGGGCCGGACAGAAAGACGCATGGGTTAAGGAGGTCATTTACAAGTAGCCATTCATCCTGGATCTGTTCTTCTTCTCCATTCAGAAACCAAATACGACAGCGACGGAATCAATGGCAAAGAGCTCCGATGCAGGCACCTGAGCACACACTGACCTTTAACACTTTCCAGACGCTTTTTATGTTGATGTTTGTTGGGCCATGCAAGGTTAAGTACATTAGAGCAGTGATTATCAAACTATGGGCCAAATTAACAGGATGGGTCAATTACTGGACCCTTATTTATTTACAGCTGCTTGAATACTACTACAAGCAACAGAGCCACACAAGAACTCTTCCCCGGACCCTCTTTCTGACATCGAGTGGGAGCTTCTTGGTTCGTTCTCACATTAATGGACAGTTTTCCCGCCATAGTGCTGGTGCCCTTGCCAAGGGTGAGCTCAGAACCACCACGGCAGAGACGATGGGCCTCGTTTCCGGCACAGGAACATGGCGACAAAATGACAAACGACAGGACGGTTAAAGCGGTGCCATTTCCCCCCTTCCAATGCAAACTCTGGGTCGCTCCGCAGCCCTGGACCCCTGCAGGGCTTCCGATTCGCTCAGGCTGCCGCGCCCTTGTGAATCAGAGCTTTCATGACAATGCAGATAATGAGCATAATTACCCTCAAGTAAAGGGATCTTATTTCACAGTGCAAGCTTGTTTGTATTAATTAACAGAGCATAATAAATATTGCCCATGTGAGGAAGGGGATTAAAATACTAAATACTGTACTTGGTATCCATTTTCCTCTTAATAGTCCTGAAGGTGTATATTACTGGTCCTGCTCCAGGGTGAGAAGCAGATGGACAACAGCAGCACTGCTGGATGAAATGATTTCTCTCCGTTTGCAGATGGGCAACATCCATTTAAAGGGGGGGGGGGGGGGGGGGGGGGTTATTCATGCCAAAGTGTAACAAGCATATTTGCTTTCTAGAAACAACACATCCCTGTTTAAAAAGGAACAGGAATCAGGTTACATGGACAACTGCTGAGAACAAGAATCAGAGATTGTAGACAACTGACACGCAGACTATCAGAGAACAGGAATTGGGGATTGTAGACAACTAACACAGAGACTATCTGAGAATAGCTTTCGGAGTAAATAGACCAGCCTTGACTTACACCCTGGATCACTAAAGGACAGAAATGCTCAATGAAAATAATGTAATTGATAATGGATGCCTTCATTTTCAAAGGCTGTTTACTACAAATCAGTTTATGTCTGTTGGCTAAATGAATTGTAGATGAATTTTGAATAAAGACAAACAGTTTATAGTGTACGATGAAGCAGGACTTCACATGGGGCAGCTTACCCAGGCTAGGAGCTCTGTCAGTCAGCAATGGCTGTCCCATTTCTGACCTTGCTGTAACAGCCTAATTCATTTCGGCTGAGACCCCTGCTACACAAAAACATGCCAGAAGGAAACTCAATTCACATTTAATGAAAATGTTCAAAATTTTCTGGGCCCCCTGTTCTTCTCTCATTACCGCTTTGCTGCTCCTGGACACAGTCGCCATCACCAATGCTTCACCGTCCCAGTGAGAGGCTAATCGGGTGTTTGTCTCGGGGAGTGTTGGGGGGAGGAGGGGGGCGATTGTAGCCTCTTCATTAAAAGCAGATGACCTCACTGTTTATCCTCAGTTCATCCACTCTGCCCCCATACCAAGGTACAGCATTTATACGATATGATATGTATATTATGCAATATTTGCAAACATCTGCCTCAAAATGTTACATTAAAAATGGAGGACTGACTTCTGTGTTTTATAACCTGAAACCATCAAGAAGACGACACGAGTTTAGTGAGGCACTCAAGCACAGGTTTCAGGACTGCGGATGTACAGATGGCTAAGCCAGGTGGGTGGGGGGGGGGGAGAGAAACGGAAAGGCTTGAAACTCGACATGGCAACTGCTAAATGGACAAGGAGGTTTGGGGATGACAGCATGAAAGGAGGACCAGACACAGGTCGGCGTTATGGACAGGCATGGAGAACACGGAGGGACGATCCATGCTGAGGCTCAAACAAAACAAGGGACTTAAAGTAAAGCAAAACGAAACAAGAAACAAAAGGAACGACGATGGTTCTAAAACACAGACAGGCAGGTAGAAAACAATGAATTGAAGAAGGGAGCAGCAAAGGAACAAACTACACCATCAGGTAACAAATACAGCAAAAGCAGGAGCAAACAAAAGAACAAAGAAATGCAACTAAACACAATGACTGACTGGCTGAGAAGAGTAATGGGGCAGGCACTCAATGAACAATAACAACGAGGCTAAATAAGAGACAGGTGTGGGCATTTAACGAGCACTAATAACACAGGAGCACAAGTGAGGATAATCAACGCACAAAGGATCAAACGGCAGGAGAGACTAAAATAAAGGTAACAGATATACTACAAAAAGGGAAACACGGGGAGCAAAAACAAGGAACTATGACGGAAATACAGAAATATATAAGCAGCACAGAAAATACAAAGAAATGTATATGACGTGAACTAACACAAAACGGCATAGCCAGTGACACCTGCTGGCCAAACTGAGAAATAACACAATGAAGGGGGCAGGGCAGGGCCCGATCCTGACAGGTCAGGATAAATGGGGGGAGTATGGACCTGGCACACAGAGAGGCACGTCCAGGCACTAGTGAAGGATGGATGGGCTGCTGATTCCTAATGGGCCAGTTTGCGGGCGAGTTCATGTCAGCAAACGGATGCGGGGGGGCGGGGCATAAACATGAGTGACAGAGGCCATTCTGAAAATCACATGCAACACGGTCCCACGGTTCCACTTTCCTCCAGGACGTGCCGGTGTGATGGCATGCTTCAGAGGTCCGTCTCCCAAATCTGGCCCCTAAAAATAGCCCGTCTCTTTGGGCCTCAAGCGTGCTAAAAACCGCAGGGATGAGCTGGTGAAGTCCGAATGAACCACTTCAACAGGAAAAATAAATGTCAAGTGCAATCTAATTTGTTGCGGAGGCTACATAAAGGTCTGGCGAGCGGCGTGCAGACACGGCCCCGACTGGCGTGGCGGGGCCCGTTATTGTTAGACATGTCGGCGTGCCTGGTTTCTGTTGCCGAAAGGTCACCAGCAACGAGTACTAAACATCTCAGCACACCACTGCTGCAGCCTCATGGGAGAGCTGAGATCTATCAGGCATTTTGTGCTTTTTAAATACACAAGAACCACAAAGAATTCCTCAAAAAATGGAAACAAAGACCATTCAAAGCAGAAACTAAGTTGGTGGGGAAGCTCTAATAGCTCGGCTACAGCGTAGCAGATTATGCAGCTAAGGACCGGGTTAGGGGACGGAATGCATTCATCAATTCCAATACAGATCAGGAAATGGAACTGGAGTTGAAATTTAAATCCCCCCGAAATTCGAATTCAATTCCAAATCTGTTCCACATAGTTTTTTTTCCAATCCCAACTCCAGTTCCATTTCCTGATTTGGATTAGAATTGATGAATGCTTTCTGGAATGGTCCCTCTGCTAGTGGCAACAGCTAGTGACTAAACTACCAGATTATATGCTGTGGTACTGACCTGCAGAGCTACAGGAAATAGTCTGTGGGGCTGTAATAGAGCCTCCTAAAGACTTCCTGCGGTGTGGAGTTGCGTAGGAGCCAGCTCTGCAGGGGGCTGTCATCGCAGTACTCCACGGTGGGACCATAGCTGCCGTCCTGCAGCCTGCCAATGGTCAGGCAGGACTGGGTAATGACGTGAAGGAATGTGCCCTTCTGGGTCCGCAGACACGAGGAGACAAGCCAGTGAGATGGTGTGTATCCCCCCCCCAGCACAGCATCAAAGAAGGGACACGAACTGGGGTCAGATGAGCTGGGTTTGTAGTGATCATTAATAGCAGGAGATGCTATTAATGACTTCCTCCCTGCAGTCGTGATAAATGTTGCGATGCTAAGACGTCTTAATGCTAAACGATTAAGGAACTGTGACCAGGAGGTCTCACTGCAGCACTGCACTACATCACTGCACTTATATTCTCTGTAGAGCAACTTGGAACCATAAAACATAAAGTCTCATTTACACAGAGAGAACCTTGAAATATATCTACTGCCATTAAGTGTACAATATTTAACCACTTTTATACGTTTTTTATACTTAAAGGACTAATTTATTCTCTTTGCCAATCCTTATCAATGAGATGGAAGAGTCTAATGAACAATCGACACACTGCTAAACCCCAGAGGTGGAGATTTCAACTACTCAACTGGTGGGTTGAAACAAAATCTTGGTCTGGACTTGTACTGTCTGGACTTGAAATCTCTACCTCTGCTAAAGACAAACCAGGTCCCACTGAGGCTAACTGAAATGCAGGCTACACAATTTCAAACAGCAAACAATGACACTTACCCTGAAGTCATATTCCCACCTGCCCACATACTTTATATAAAGACACAAAAAAAACACAAAGCAATTTTTGCTTAAAGTTGATAAATGATGAATAGTCTTGCTCATCTGATGCACTTTGGTGTATGACTATTGATTCCATGATAATTATTCTAAACCATATATAGAACAATAAGACCATTTCCTTTACATGCTGACAAACCCATATTGTCTGTGGAGCAAATAATTATTATGCCTCATCTGGATAAACTGAAGTCCTCCAACAGCCCCATCTAGTGGTCGAAACCCTTCTGTTCCCACCACATTCCCATTTTAACGACTATGGCAGCGATGCCATTTGATGGTCAGTCTGCTGGTGACCAGGATCGCAGTTTATTATGTTTCTGTTTTAAGTTACTGAAAATACAGCAGCAGATAATGAACTCATGAATCTGTGAGGATGTTCCCTTCGCAGACATGAGGCTCCGAATCTTGTGAAAAATTAGACCGGTATGACTGGGTGGGTCTGAGGTGGCTTTTATCCCATCCAGACCCGAACTCCCTTGTTAGCAGATCGTCTGGGGTGGACGTGATACACTCCCCTTCTGAGCTCTCAGGAGTGGAATGAGACCCCTCCAGTGAGACTGATGTTCCTACCTCCGCATCATACTCGAACATCTGGTTCCCCTTCATGAGGTGGCATTTGAGCATCACGACGGGCCCATTGAGGCGGGACACGTCCAGGCACAGGTCATCTGTGCGGATCTCCTTGTCCGCCGTGTAGGAAAACACCTGCAAAGGTTCAGAGAATGGACACCTCTGTCAGACGCCTTGATCCCAGCATCCACATCTAGGGGAAGAACAAAGCCATGGGGAGACCCTGCCCCCCCCCCCCCCTTGCCTCACCTGGTTGCCCCCCATGCCGTGGCAGTTGAAGAAGCCCACCTTCTCGTTTTCTTTCCTCCCCATGTTGTCCACGCACTGGTTCGTCTCGACATTCCGAATCTGGGAACGTCAGATGAACGGAGTTAAGAGTGAGATGAAGTCCTGGGATCATCGCTACAGAGTTTGATACGTTCATTGTGCTTTTCATTTAACTGTTACAAATGGGAGCATTTTTCTTTTCTTTTCGAGGTTGTATAAGTTATAAGATACAATTTCGAATTGCAAGCGTACGGATGTTCAGCGGCCCACGTGTCGGACATGGGGATGGGTGTGGTGGGCACAGCGGTCGCTTGCTCACGTCGCTTTGTTGGACCCTTGGACAGCATCTTAATGTGCATTTCTGCAGTGAAGCAGCCTGCTACACAGAGAGGGCTTCCCTGCCATAGGTGCCTCCGCTGTCAATCATCCAGTCAATCATCCAGTCAGATCCCCTCTGCTGCTCTGCAGCCGCCTCATTACTGCTCCGTTATACTCCGAAACCGTCAGTGCAGTGCAATGTCGCCTGTCACCATCCTAAGCCTGGTCCCAGCTATACCTTATATCAGATTATCCACTCACCAGCTTCACTCTGTTTTGCCACTTAACAGATATTTGTACCCGGCGAGATGTACGCGAGTTATAGCTCAGCGTTTTTGCCTATTTGTACAGATGATAGTTCCTTGGCTGTCCGATGTACATGTGGCTGCCGCATATGAGAGTTATACTTGTCATTCTCATTAATATTCATATACACCACAATTACGCGAGCGTCGCATCTTTCATGTGAAAGTCCCATACAGAGGCAAGCTGACACGGTCTCGGGCCCCTGGGCTATTTCAGTTGTTAGCGGCCCCCCACAGTGGCGGCTTTCCATGGGGGGCCCTATTTCAGACCACTGTTCATCGATGCTTCCGCCTGTGAAAAGCCATGCATTAAAGCAGCCCTGCTCCTATATGAACATCAGATGTATGACGCTGCATGTTGTACAATGTGTAACACAGTAAATATAAATATGTAAACAGCTCTGGAAAAAATGACAGGACTTCAGTCCTGTTTCTAAGAGCCTGATACATACTGTCCTAGCAGTGCACTTCACACCTGCACTTAATGCTTCCCATTCCTTTTGAAGGTCACTTTATGTCATCCTCCGATTCACGAGAAACTGTTGGATAAGGTAACGGTCATCTCTGCCATTAGAAAGTTGCTTCGGCTCTCTACCTGCCTGGTTTTTGGTCATTCCCAGTGTCTCCTGCTTCACCTTGTTCCTGTGTACTGCTGTCTTAGAAACATTGAGCCTGGAAGCAGCCTGTCTCGCAGTGAAACCTTCTGCCAGAAGTGCTGATTTTTACAATTTTTTATATGATATTATATGAGGATAATAGCACATGTTGTATTTGACTTTTAAGTATCGAATAGTTAGTATGTCAAACTGCAATGGAGCCCAGCACACGGCAGCCAATCGAATCCGTACTTCACCAAGCGAAAAGTATCTCCTGGGGATCTGGGAGTCTGGGTAGATGTTCTCCAGGTACCAGGAAAAGGGCTTGCACTGCAGCGCCTCCCGGAGGGCCTTGCGGGAGGAGACGTCCCCATAGTCCACCCGTGCCACACCTGCGTGGACGACACCTTTATGAAAAGATTGCTCACAAAACAGTGCCCCCCGACGGCCATTTAATTTCACTACAGTAAAAGTACTAAATGATTATGCAGAAACAGCGACATCACTCTGAGGACAGACAAGGACCTTCTTCTGATTGTGCCCCTTTAAAATACAAATAAAGCTGCATAGATGATCCAAAGAGAGGACAGGACGACTATACGAAACAGAGCATCATGTAGCCAGTTCAAAGCAACTCACAGTTCTTATCCAGTATGCAGGCATATTTAGTGACTCAGGTTAAATTTTACCACCTCATAAATCAGCTAAATTCAGGTTATGAGTAAACAAGAATATTTCAGCGACAAATAATACTCAAAGTCTCCTCCTCTTTAAGAGACATTTCTGCAGCGAAAACACTAACAGGAATTCACTGTTGAACAGCAACCCCTCCTCACCCTCTGCAACAGATTAAATCTCCAGCATTTTCTATCAGAGGGCTAAACAACCGATAGATCCGTAACATTTCCTGCCAACAAAACGAAGGTGTCCTAATTGCAATACTAGAAATGCACAGCAGGGGGAACCCTTGCCACTTACATTCTTGCTTCCAGCCAGTCTCAGGCCAGAACAAAAAAAAATGGACCTATAAAATTTGTATATACATTTGAAAAATGTATTCCACTTATAATTAAAATCTCTAAATCAAAACTATATGACAGGAATTCCATACATCTTATGTTTAAGCAAGACCTACTTCTTCCAGGAATTGCTCAGAAATGATTAATCATCACACCATATGGTGGATATTTTAATAATGAACAAAGTAAAATATCTCTATAAATGAAACAATATCTGTATAAAAGATTTTATTAATTTTCTACTTAAATCTTTTTTTTTTGTATAATGTATGTAAATGTGTCTGAATAAAGGGGTGTGACTATAATCTGTCATTCCTAAGCATGTTCCAGCACTTCTGTCAGTCACCTTGACTGAGATTTAGGACAGGTCTTTGTTCACCCTGAAAATATCCTGCCACTGGATGTTGCTCCAAGAAGCATGAACTTTCCTCACCCCTAGTTAATAAACAAACAGACACAGGCTGGTCTCCCCTGGGGGGATATTTACTCAAGAAGCACCGTAGCAAATAAGAAACCCCACCAAGGTCAAGCCGGCATTATTAGGCAGGCTGAAAAGGAACAAAGAGGTTCTGTGAAACCCAGTCAAAATATCCATGAGTCATAGTAGCTAATCAGAGGTTCCATGAAACCCAGTAAAAATATACATGAGCCACAGTAGCCAATCAGAGATTCTGTGAAACCCTGTCAAAATATACATGAGCCACAGTAGCCAATCAGAGATTCTGTGAAACCCCGTCAAAATATACATGAGCCACAGTAGCCAATGAGTGGGTGTCTGGCACTCAAACTGGCCACTCACAGCTCACACAGACCCCTGCAACTTCCTGACTCATTCTATTCGAAACATCCCATGGGCAGCATTAGCCCAGACAACCCAAAACCACCCTCCTCTGCACAGGAGATATTATGTACATATAGTGCAAAAACAAAAATGAGTACAGTTTCCTCTAAATTACTGAAAAATAATCTGGGAAAAAAACATTTCTGGAGAGCAACTGTGAATGCTCTGTACATCATTGGAGACTCATTAGTTCATTACAGACAGCCACGTGTGCAAACGATGAGACGCAAGGCCCAGCTTGGTGCAGAGCCTGAGAACCACGTAGCTAAGCTCACCCACCTAGAGCATCTGTTGACGTCACCTACATTTCCCCCGACAGCAACGCTGCTAGCAAACTTTCCAAAGGACAACAACGTCGAGGTTGACACAGGCAAAGCGAGGTCCTAGCATCATTACCAGATCCGAAGAAGACACCTAACAACAGGGAACCGGCGTGTCATCCGGCAGGGAAAGTTTAACTGTAACAAAATGCAGAACCTCCACAGCCATGAGATGACATTCTTTGTTAGGTCACTGGGGGCGGAGTGAACTTGGGTGGGGAAAAAAAAGTTGCTTTCAGTGACACACTCAAAATACTGCAAGATGGATTCAATGGGACTGAAGTCACGACTCATTATCAGTAAGCGGATATCAGTGAGCCAAGTCAGCGAGACGTTCCTATTAAAGATTCAGCAGATGCACACAGAGTAATAAAGTGTATTTAAGACTTAAGACGACATTTTTCTCAGAGATCTAAGTTCAAAACTAAGTCAATCTGCAGTTATCTTTTTATAGAGTCAAGTGTACTCAAAAGAGGTTAATTAATTTTGGAACTGGCTTGTGTGGTGACAAATTAAGCAATATGACAAATTATATACAGTAAAGTAGAACGCAGGGTGGGTAAAAATATTATATAAACAAATATGCTACAAATTTTGACATGCTACAGCATGGAACAACCAGCAGGTGCAGCAGGTGGCGCTACCTGGGGAGATGACATAGAAGAAGTCCTTGAAGTCATCCATCCAGACCTCAGCCAGACGCCGGTTGTTCTTGTTGATGACCTGGCCTGTGCCCCCAGGAAAGCTGTACGGAGTGGCTTTGCGAAACACGTGACCCACGTGTGAACATGTGATGATCTCCAGCGAGCCCCCGCACTGCCAGATCTGCAGGACAGCTGTAGTGAGAGATGCTGTCCAAGCTGCTGTGGACTTCCCTGATGCCCTCATCTTTAATACTGATTAATCATTCGTATTTATGCATTACCCCAGTGTTTCGCAATCCAGTCCTTGGGGACCCACAGTCAGTTCATGTTTTTGCTCCCTCTAAGGTCACTTCCAGACTTCCAGTCCACATTTATGCTTCTTCCCATCTCCCTACTGGAGCAAAAACTTGGACTGTCTGGGGATCACCGAGGACTGGACTGGGCAACACTGCATGATTAGCTGAAAGGACTTTTACATAATATGTAACTGCAGTCCATAACATCTCCAACTACTTAACTAGACTAGCATTTCTTCAATCTCTCCTTAGAAACATCCATCCATTCCAGATATTTCTATCCACCACTGACACATAAAATATAACTAATTAATTACTGATGTAGCCCTTATTTTAATCGCGAGCATTGGAGATGAAACATAAATGTGAGAATGGTTGGGGTTCACCTATGACAGGAACGTAGGTACTGCAGTCACTGAAAGCTTAACATTCTGCTGCATTTCATCAAAGGCAAAAGCAGCTGGGTTGTGTTTTACAGAAATCACAGAGGTTTCAGATTTACCCTGAAAGATATTTCTAAGTTCTCTCCCCCCCAGATATCCATTCCTGGGTCATACGTCCCGATCTCTTCGAAGTACGATCTGTCAATAGAGAACAGCCCCCCCGCCATAGTCGGGGTCCTGCAGGAGGAAACGACGCATGAAAAATGTCACAACACTTCATAACGAAGGAAAATACAAGAACCAGAAGCACTTCAGATCAATAAGTTCATGGCTGAAGGAACAGAAATTTCCAACAAAAAGTTCACAACCCAGGGTTTAGGTTCCTTAACTGTTGTGGGTCCTCATTTCAGCTCATGGGAGTTTTACTTACACTAAAACATTCTGAGGGCAGAACACAAAAATAATTGGCTATCTCTCTGAACCAATCAAATTGTAGAGGAGATGGGACCAACTTATCAGATATTGTGGTCCCGCTTCCTTAGTCGCTTGGACCCACCTCCTCTACAATCTGATTGGTTATCTTTCTGAACCAATAATTTTTGTTCTGCCCTCTGACGAGCCTCATTTCATGGGTGAAATTCTGTGTGATTCAAGTTTACCGGGTAGGACAAAGGCCTACAATGACAATCACACTTTCCACTGTGGGAACCCTGCTGGAAAAACCAGCGTGACCAGCTTAAACCAATTTATGATAGGTGACTAGTTTATGGCATGTTTTCACGTGATGGTTTGATGGTTTAGCTGGTCATACCAGCTTATAGTGGGTATTCTAGCTGGTTTAGCTTTTTATACCAGCATGCCCAGCTTGATAGGCTGGCCACACCAGGATAACCAACTGGTGACCCACCCAGCAAAACCATCAAAGAGCAGCAGGAGCTGGGACATGACTTACAAAGATCATGTTAGGTAAAAACAGCTACCAGAATAAGCTGGTATTTTGCAAGTTTTTTTAGCAGGAAAGTTTTGGGTTCAAGCTAAAGTGTTTAATTCTGAGACATTTGCTAGGTTTAGGTTAGACAGCAAAGCAGTTGTTTTGTATGTCACTCGATTCACCTCATCCCAAAACGGTTCACCTTCTAACCCCCATAAGCCATGGATCTGCCATCGAGATATTTCACACTGGCTAACAGCGATTACAGACAAGGGCAAAGACTCTTAGAATGTGGACCGCAACCACCCCTTACTGCCTCTTTATAAACCCAGTTTGATTGCTAAGCCATTCATTTAACACAATCCATCTCCTCCGTTCTCCGAATTCATGACAAAGAGCTCCCAAGACGCCCGTGCTGAGTTACTGGCCGTACGTCTTATGGCTCCAAAGATGCCAGCATTAGCAATGTCAGTTGTGCTGATGTCTCACTTGTTTGTTTTCGTCTCCCGAAATTAGAACATTAAAACGACAGCAAATGCATCAGACAGATGCCTGCAACAATGAGACTGAAACAAATGCAGTCTCTGGCGAACAGGGACATCTGACTGCATCGCAGACACATTTACAGCGCAGTTTCTTCAGCAGATGAGGAGATAATCCTGTGCTTATTTCAGACTACAGCAGCCACATTCAACATCACTACCTATTTAGAACCCAGCATTACCCTTTATTTAGCTGGGTATTAAATCAAGAAGCCAAGTTAAGCACTTTACTCAGCACTAAGTATAATGACTGTGGTTTATTCCTTGTGTTTGAACCATGCAAACTTCTGGCGACTTCTTAGGCCTTCAGTCACTCCTCCAGTCAGCCTGAAACCCTTCACAAGACCATTGACATCAAATAGCTTCAACGCAGCCCCATAGGAAAAGGGTCTGTGGTTTGTCAGATGGTCGTGCTTGAGGACATGTGGCTTTAAAACCCACAATGGGCTGGATTATTTGTCCACAGTAAATCAGGCTGGAATATCCCGTCTCTTATTGATTATTTTATTGGTTCCCATTATATTAAACAAGTAGTGTTTGAGTGCAATAATCCTGCCTGCTGTAGGTGCAGAAGCTTTGTTTTCTTACAATAAAGGCAATTCTTTGAACGTTATATATTATTTCATCTAAATGCCCTCCGATAAGCCTCAGTCTGGACCATCCTCTTGCTTTTTTGCGCCCCGGAACACGCATCCCAGTCGCCCCCTTGCCTGACAGGAAGCGTCCGATCCCCTTTCCTCCGGTCCATCTCCCTCTGAGGTACGGGGTACCATCTGAAGTTCAGCTTCCAGTTGAAGCCGCCATAGGTCATGTCGGATCCCGCCATGTACTCAAACGTGTCGTCGCTGATGACGTCGATGATGGGACACACCACCGCCGTCCTGCGACAACGAGGGCCACAAGACGACCACTGTCGTGAAGGCGGCTTTAACAAACTGCTATTTCCGGCAACAAAAAGAAAACACTGCATTCAAACTCTAAACCTAAATGTAAATGTATCTAAATTTGAAAAAGTTATTTGTTGCACGAGTTATTACTTCGTTAGAATAAAATTTTTGATTTGTAATGGAACATAAGTCATGTGATGCAGGTATATTACTCAGTATGAGAATCAGGCAGAGAGTCATACGGTTAGATGTTTTTAATTTTTGTATTTGATATATTTCATTATTAAATCTTTTTTTACACAGTTTAATAGAGGATTCTTTATAATTCGGGAGCCTTCATACAATGTCTGCTCCGTTAGTGCATATAAAGCTCCTCCGCTTTATATGCACTAACGGAGCAGACACTTACACTAAATTGCTAGTAATGCAGAAGATTAAAAGTCATTAGGTCAGACCATACATGCATGGTAAATTTCTTCATTTTATTTTATTTTATTTTATTTAGGGCTTGTTCCATTTGCAAAGTACACTGCTCAAAAAAATTAAAGGAACACTTTCTAATCAGAGTATAGCATCAAGTCAATTAAACTTCTGTGATATTGACGTGGTCAGTAGCAGAGGGGGTTGTTAATCAGTTTCAGCTGCTTTGGTGTTAATGAAATTAACAACAGGTGCACTAGAGGGGCAGCAATGAGACGACCCCCAAAACAGGAGTGGTCTGGTTTAACAGGTGGGGGCCACTGACATTTTTCCCTCCTCATCTTTTCTGACTGTTTTTTCACTAGTTTTGCATTTGGCTACAGTCAGTGTCACTACTGGTAGCATGAGGTGATACCTGCACCCTACAGAGGTTGCACAGCACAGTCCAACTCCTCCAGGATGGCGCATCAATACATGTCAATTACCAGAAGGTTTGTTGTGTCTCCCAGCACAGTCTCAAGGGCATGGAGGTGATTCCAGGATACAAGCAGTTACTCTAGGAGAGCTGGACAGGGCCATAGAAGGTCCTTAACCCATCAGCAGGACCAGTATCTGCTCCTTTGTGCAAGGAGGAACAGGAGGAGCACTGCCAGAGCCCTACAAAATGACCTCCAGCAGGCCAGTGGTGCGAATGCCTCTGACCAAACAATCAGAAACAGACTTCATGAGGGTGGCTTGAGGGCCCGACGTCCTCTAGTGAACCCTGTGCTCACTGCCTGGCACTGTGTCAGATGTGAAAGGGTCTAAAAAAGTCGTGGAGAACGTTATGCTGCATGTAACATTGTTCAGCATGACCGGTTTGGTGGTGGGTCAGTGATGGTCAGGGGAGGCATATCCATGGAGGGACGCACAGACCGCTACTGGCTAGACAACAACACCTTGACTGCCATTGGGTATCGGGATGAAATCCATGGACCCATTGTCAGACCCTACGCTGGTGCAGTGGGTCCTGGGTTCCTCCTGGTGCGCGACAATGCCCGGCCTCATGTGGCGAGAGTATGCAGGCAGTTCCTGGAGGATGAAGGAATGGATACCGTTGACTGGCCCCCATGCTCGCCTGACCTAAATCCAATGGAACACCTCTGGGACATTATGTTTCAGTCCATCCGACGGCGCCAGGTTGCACCTCAGACTGTCCAGGAGCTCAGTGATGCCCTGGTCCAGATCTGGGAGGAGATCCCCCAGGACACCATCCGTTGTCTCATTAGGAGGATGCCCCAACATTATCAGGCGTGCATACAAGCACATGGGGGCCATACAAACTACTGAGTATGATTTTGAGTTGCTGCAATGAAATTTCGGCAGAATGGACTAGCCTGCCGCATCATTTTTTCACTTTGATTTTTGGGGTGTCTTTGAATTCAGCCCTTTGTAGGTTGATAATTTTCATTTCCATCAAACAATGTGGCATCCTTTCATTCCTAACACATTACCTAGTCCATATCAGTATAGATATCCAGCATGATTTTTTTCCCATTGAGATCTGATGTGTTTTCAAAGTGTTCCTTTAATTTTTTTGAGCAGTGTACATATTTAAATGATCTTTTTGGTGTCCGGTAAACCAACAAACGCAAGATCAATGCAGGATGAAACCTGCCTTACTGCAGCTACATTACACAGAGCAGGAGAAAATGTTTATTCCAGACTCCATGATCACCATCGGTGAGCGGCACAAGAAAGCAGAATTTCTTTTACATCATGTCCAAAAGACGAGAGCTTCAGGCTACGTTAAGCATGTCTCCCCCGAGGGAGGGAGCCGTCAGATTAGCATCCATGGCAGAAGATCGTTTTTGTCTTTTTTTTTTTCCCCTCCTCGTTCCATCACCTTCCGTCTCAATCAGCGTGAGACGCCGTAAAACAGCCACGGTGTCCCCAGCATCCCAGAGACAGGAGCATTATCGGGGGGGGGGGCAGTGCACAAAATCAATGTCAGGAGAGTGCAGGCGTTAACGGGAGTGGACGTCTCTCTGCCCTCACACTGTCTGAAGCTACTGATGGACTCGTCATGCTGCCGAAAGCTGATCGAGGCGCTGAAGAGGACGGGAGGAATACAGATAACGAACGACGGAGGCGCAGAGGCGGAATTACAGCCGGCATGTCCGACACCTTTAACCGCGCAGACCAGCTGGTTTTTGCGTTCTGGATAAGCGTTGGCTAATAACCGTACCCTTCGGTTTACGATCTTGCCATAAATTGCAACATAAACTTTTGCCTCCCTCGGCACTCCATGAGGAATGGGCTCCCATCTGTCCACGCGGGGCGGAGAAGCACCTCACCTGTCCTCTTTGATCCTGGCCAGCAGTGGCTCCAGCCAGCCAGTGGTGCACTCGCAGTGGGCATCCAGGAAGGTGATCACCTGACCCCGTGCGGCCGCCGCCCCCCGCAGCCTGGCGCGAATCAGCCCGGAACGCTTCTCCATGCGTAGCACCCGCACCGGCACCTCCAGGGTCCGTACGTGCTGGTCCAGCTTCTCCTTCAGGAAGTCTGCCGGTAGTGAAATGGATCTCTCTGCCCGGGCCTTGCTGTGCCACGCTGAATGGCTGCATTTATAATTCATTCCACCTTCTCCCCTGAACAACTGCCCCCTTCCTCCCCCCACCACTGTTTTCATCTCTTGGCATCAGATCAAAGCCACCAAAAGCCTTTTTATATAAACACGCTCTGCAGTGCAGGTGACAGTCGTACCTGTCGGCTGGCTAAATTTCAATCTCCCTCACGTCCCGCTCATATTTCTCTGACTGCTTAATGTTTATTTCGTCCATCTGCTTTGCTCATCCCTAGCTGAAGGTTGTTGAGAAATTGATACCCCCACAATCTGCCCCCCCCCCCCACCAGGCCCCCACACCCACACTTCTCCGGATTGATTTTTTTTTTGTCAGACTGGCTATTTTACATGTTCATGCATTTACAAAGCCGCCTTCTTAGGCTGATGCAAGGTTAGCCGCCTTATTCACTTGGGGGTTTTGCTGTAAGGCAGCTGCCCTGGACAGGACTAGGCGTGACCTTGCTGAAAAATCAAGTGTAGGGTGCTTACAGGACCTGCAATAACAGCTAATCCAGTCCCCGTGGGGCCCGAATCGCGACCTTAACCCCAACCCTCCCTTAAAAGAGCCCGAATGGGTTCCAGCTAGAATGTACCTTGTGAAACAGGACCAGGTTGCAGTGAGATAACAACCACCTTCTTAGGCAGAACCGGACGAGACCGCACTGGAAGGGTTCCTCAGCAATAAATGGGGACTGAGTGGAGAGATACCTCTTTAAGACGGAGCTGGGAAATACCTCTCTCACTGGCGTCGTCCACTAGCAGGATCTCCAGCAGCAGGTGGCGTGGCGAGCGGTTGATGGCGCTGTGGACCGTCCGCAGCAGCGTGCTCCAGGCCTCGTTGTGGAACACTATGACAACGCTGGTGTTGGGCAGGTCATCCGGGTACACCTTCGTCTTGCAGCTGACAGGGGCCCAAATACTTGTAGTGAGCATGTAACGTCACCTCGGCCGGTACAGAACCGAAACGCAAGGGCCGCCGCTGGCAGCCGGGTCATATGAGGTCATCGGTTGCCACGGAAACAAAAGTGGAACTTCGGAGGACAGATCAGGGGCAACTCGCTGGACGGCGACAGCGTGGTCCTCACCCATCCAGTCTGACGTCCGGCAGACTCCTGTTGAGGGGGATCATGTCGCTGGCCATGAGGTTAAACTGGTTGATTTTAAACATCTCCTTCATCTTCTCCTGATTCTCCTTGGGGACCACCACCGCCTTCCCCATCTCTCCTGGGCCCTCCTGTGTGCGTGACATCACCGCTGCAATGCAAATATTGAGGGTTTACGCAGGATTATCCAGCTACACTCCTACAGACCAGATGAAAAGTGCCAATGAATGGATTATTCCACAAGCTGTTTTTATGTTGTTAACACTGAAAATCTTCTGACGCTCATTTTCCTTGATCTTTACTTGGTCTTGCACCTGTTATCAATAACCACATATTCACACTCAGTCCTGTGAAGTACAGGACTGCCCTATATGACAAATATGAAATTATATCTTACGGGAGTTCCACGTAACAGCTGCCAAAACTGCTAAAAGAGAATTCTTACATGAAGCAGAAGGGGTGAAATATCATTATTACAATCAAACACTCAAATTTGTAGGGTGTGCAGTCAGTACCAGAATCATTTTTAGATGTGATGAGTCCAAAAGAATTTGTATTCCGAGTTAATTTCGGGCTGAGGGAGCCTGGCGAAGGCATTTGTCACTTTGGCACGTCTGATCAATTTGTTCCAAAGAATGCTCTTCATACTTCATTTGCGAGGCCTTTTTAGTGCTGGGGGGCTTGTTTTCGAGATGCAGGGACGGGGCAAGTCTGTCGGCTCGATTAATGTTGCCCCCGCTGATGAATGAGGCGGGAGCGTGAGAGGTCGACACGAGGACGGCTGACAGACTCCTCGCCCCCGAGAGACCTAGACCACCCCCCCGTCCCCTTCCTCGTCTGTTTGGGTCAGAGTACCACAGACACGTGCAGCCTACATGCCCCACCGTACCAGCGGCCCGCGTACTCCAGCATTAAACGTCTGCTAAATGACTTTGTGTCTTATTCCCATGAACCACCCCCCCCTCCCCCCCCGCGCCCTTTGGCTGGTTTTCCTACATCACCTTCTACAGGCCGACGGCTGAAAAGGCGTGTGAATGTTGAGAATCTTGAAATAGCATTCTGGGTCCTTTCTGAGTCATACATTTGAGCATCATGTTAGAAAAGAGCATCGGTTCTAAAATAGAGATACATCCTGACTGACCTCCTGCTCTTTGGAACTGATAATCACCAAACAATGGTTTGGAAGTGATTGTATGAAGAAAAGCAAGCTTAGTACAGAGAACTGAAGTTTGTTGGCCACGGACAGCATTAAAAGTCAAATACACACTATATGGTCAAAAGTATTGGGACACCAGTCTGTCCATCATCTCACTCTGAATCAAAGGGTATTAATACGAAGCTGGTTAACCCATAGTTGCTATAATAGCCGGTTCTCTTCCGGCTTTACGTTAGATGCTGGGACATTGCTGGTGGGATCTGCTGCCTTTCCGGTTGGGTATCGATGTTGGTTGATCAGGTCCCTGTCTGTGAGCTTGTCTGGCTGCCACTTTGCAACTTGCTCCCAGATGTTTGCACTTCACAGTCACTTCACTTGCTGTTGACCAGGGCAGCTCCAGCAGGACAGACACGTGGAGAACCGACTTAAGGACATAAGAAATTTACAAACAAGAGGGGGCCATTCGGCCCACCAAGCTCGTTCGGGGAGAACTTAACTAATAGCTCAGAGTGTGTTAAAATCTTATCTAGCTCTGACTTGTTAGAAAGGTGTCCAGTGTTGTCCAGTGACAGTGCTGGGCTGACTAACCTCTTCTCTCTGAACCCCCCCAGACTAACCTCTTCTCTCTGACTCCCCCCCCCCCCCATTCTGCCCCCATTGTTTGATGCTGCAGGTTGCATGGCTGTGTGCTTCATTATACACCTGTATGCCAGCAGTGGGTGAGGCTTATGGGGCCCATTCCTAATTACTATGGCTGTCCCAATACTTTTGACAATATATTGTATCAACAAGGAAAACAGATCTACTGTCAAGGCAGATCTTGCTAAACTAGCAATAATGACATCCATCTCAGTAGGGGGGGGGCACACTTTTAATAACGAAGACCTGCCCCTCTAACTTTACCAGCTCAAGCAAAGGCTGGGACATGCTGCTGTACCACAGGAAAAGGTGTTTCAACAAGTATTCTGTTTATCCAGCAGTAGCTACAGAAAACTCTTCGGATAAAAGCAGAAGATCAGGAATATTTATCTAGCCGTTTAAATCCTGTGTCTGACAATCTGGTACTTAATCCATTCCATCTTGACAGACTGTAAATTCCTCATTTCCCCCAAAGCAGTGTGTTCAAATCAGGCCACCATAATTCCCTGAGGCTTGAATGCCAGGTACCTCCAATGCCCCCCGAGCAGAAAGACACTCTTTGCGTACTGAGAATCCTAATCAGAACTTCTAAGTAAGTGATTGAGGATCTGTATCCAGATCCAGCAGAGCAATACAGAACCAAAGATCAGACTCAAAGGCCTCAAAACGAGGACAGACATTTGCATACCAATAAGCTATTATAAGCCAGCAATGTATTTCTATATTAGAAAAGTGAATAAATTGATAAGTGAATCGGAATTAGAACTGAATTATAGAAACTCCTGTGCTGGTAAATCTGTATCAGGATTGGGGGTTTGGTTCTGATCCAGTTTGCACACGCTACTACGCCTGTCTTATTTGGGCTTGCAAATGGGCCCTGGCCTGCCCGTGTGATAAGGATCGCTCCTCAGATGAAGAGAGACAGGCCATTTCTGATTCAATGTAAACCCTAAGCGTGTCTGACAGGCTGTGCTCACGGCGTCGGCGCGGACATCAACGCACTGGGAGCATGAAGAGCGTCGGAGGGGAATATGCATCAGCGTCCTACAAGCGGGGCTGGCTTTTTGATAAGCACGCCGCTGTGGGGACCAGAGAGGCTGCTCTTGGATTTAAAGGAGGGGGGTGGCATAGAGGCACAGGGCTTAGAACTGAGGTCCATAACCTCCAGGGTTTGGGATCCACATCTGGGTCTGTGTATGCAAGGTTTTCATGTTCTCCCCAATGCAGTTGGATGAACTGCCGTGTGAGTCTGTGTGTGTGTGTGTGTGTGTGTGTGTATGTTTATGTGATTAAAAACCTGTTACTTTGACATTGTGGGGACCTTTTTTCAATTCCTACAAGGGGAAACTGAATTTTATGAAAATCTGTGACTGCAATCAAGAAATGAAAAATGTCAAAAGCCTTGTATTTTATTCGGTTATTTATGGTTAAGGTTATGGCTGGGTAGAGGTTAAGCTTGTCATTATTGGGATACGGGTTCTCCCCATACAAATGAATGGAAAGTCCCCACAAAGATATAATTACAAACCTGTGTGTGTGTGTGTGTGTGTGTGTGTGTGTGTGTGTGTGTGTGTGTGCGCGCGTGTTCCCTGTGTCCCCTGCCTTCTGGCCTCTGCTGCTTGTAATGACCTTGAGGCTCATCATGAACCTGTACTGGATAAATGGTTGGAAAATTTATGCTTTAAAGGGGAATTACAGCCCTGATTGTATCATATCCATTTTTTCCTACAGAGGGAGTATAGATACTATGTTCTTTTGCCCTGGCTATAAAGCACCCTACCCATACAGCACTTTAAAAAGGTTCTGCTAAGTTCTTAATTCAGCAGGAGTTTACAGTATAGTACATTCGACTCTTATCCACCAGGCCTCCATCCGATCCACTGTTACACCGATCATCCGTTACAACAGCCAATATTTAGTCACTAGGAGATACTAGTGATCTTTCACCGCGGACACTGATGGAGTTTAATTGGCAGCTTCCCTCAAGCTCCTCAGATTCAGGTCACTCTACCAGGACCTGAGCTACATGCAATTAACAACCTACAGTGTCAAAATAACGAGGAGAGCACAACATGGAGAACAGCTAACGCTCCAAAGTCTGTGCTAAGCTAAACCATAAAATAATGAATGTAAGGAGCCTCATAGAGAATTGCACATCCTACAAATCATGTTGTTACCTACGTATAATATAGGGAAGTTATTTCATCAAACACATCTGTTTGACTTTACAAATATCCACCAGACACTCTCATCTAACGCACTCATGTTTCTAGCTGTAGCTTCTTAATGCGTGGGTACTTCAGCAAGGTCTACTGATCAGGTAGGTCTGTTCAGTAACTTATGACAAAAAAGCCAAGTCCTCCAAGGACCCAGTTACGAGTTAAGCTGGGTCGTCTCAGAAGATTTGCTTGGAGGCCCCAAGGTGAAGTTATAAACCAATTGCAAAAGAGATAACAATCAAGGCAGACAGACGTGCTTCACACAGGAACAAGGCATGAGATCACTGCTACACCTAAGTATTCTACAAGATGGTTTCTTGTAGGTTAAATGGAGCAAAACTTCAAAGAACAAAGGAGCAAAGCCTTTCCAAGAGCTTCAACCAGCAACCCAAAAATAACAGGTCCTTTCTGAACCCTTGTGACACCTGCTTGGACAGAGATGACGGGCCCGCAAAAGGAAGGATTAACAGAGTCAACCAGCCATCCAACGTCACTCCCAGCACAAACCTATGTAATGCGTTGCATTTCCACCATCAATATGAAGCAGTTTAGTTCCTTATTACCACACAGAATGAGACTTTTGCCAAAACTGCATCTAGGTCACTGTAAAATGATTGCAGGAGTCCTACATGGCACAGCAAACAGACTCAACTGCCTAATCCAGTCTTTGCTGGGTAGACTTGCTACTTAGGGCTCATCTGCCAATCTAATTCCAGAAAGCTTAGAGAGACATATCTACACTTCACCGTGTCTCAGCACAGAAAGCCAGTCTTACTTTCGTTCAAACTTGGGTTTAGGGATAAAAGTAAAACTGCGCATGGCAATGACTCTGTGCAACCCGGCGAAGGACCTGGGGAGATCGCCGTTAATGAAGAGCCCCAACATCCCAGTTGGTTCATATTCTGACGGGTTTTATCGTCCATGCTAACCTTGAAAGCTGCTTATGGTACCATATGGCATCCTACTTGCCGCAGATGGATGTGGGGGGGGGAAAGACCAGAGAATCGCACAAATCACTGACCTCCTTAACCACTGCATACTCCCCAGATGGCGAGAGGGGCATTATAGACAGCAAACCTGTGACCCTCCCGGACCAGCAGTGAGGATCGCCGCTCAAAACAAAAAAGAGAAGTCTTCCAGAATGTCCAACTGCGAGGGCACGGGGCTGGGGACACCCTGGACGGGAGGCCAGTCGATGGCGGGGGGTGACCGCATGCACACAAACATAATCTGCCATTCGGAGACACCAGTTCATCTCGTTGCATATTTTGGACTAACCCTAATCTGCACAAACATGTACTGTAAACTGCACACAAAGTGGTTTCTCAATATGCGTACTTGACCGTACTTGTATTCTCGTGTACCAGTTTTACATCATCTTCCATCGCTGAAGACTAGTTCCAATACTAAGAACAGAAGTACCTGGAAAAAACTCCAGGATGTCATTCTTGCCATACCCCAACTGTCAAGGATACGTCGGTTGTATCCTCGCCAAACTAGACCAATCCCATGATTCACTGCACCCCGAATTTGTTCTTGGGAGGCAAGATCAAAAGGCCACTCTTGCTAAAATCACTATCAAGTACGATCTTTGCTTTCTTGGTATTGAGAAAAACCTAGAGACAGGGGGTAGTTAAAAAGGCAGTCAAATAAACAGTCATGGAGGTCGCATTGCTACCCAAAACAACAATATGTATCATCTTATCTTATCGTATTGGGGCAAAATGACTGTAACTATAGCGAATTTGGAGTGACAGTATTCAAAAAACTGTGTTTTGGTGTTTTAAGGACTTCACGCCATTTCAAACGCTAGGGGGGGAAATATCTCCGAGCGATAATCTCAGAGAAGGGAGAAAGAACTGGAAAGTGACTGGAAAGTGACAGATCTGAGTCCCACTCCTGACATCAGCAGCACCAAGGCCACAGAGAACCCGACCATGTTCCCAGGCAGCATGTCACATGTCTCAGGCAGACACGTCCCCTGTCCTTCAGACCAACAGGATGTCACATCAGCAACAGCAAAGCCAGAGAGAGCCAGCTTGGACAGACTCGGCTTGTCTCAGTATCCTAAGTGGAACGTGTATTTCACTATGCCACCGCCCCCAACAACCACAAAGTCATTTCAACAAAGCTGATGTGTCACAATAATGGAGGACTACAACTCCCAGCATGCTCTAGGACATAATTTCAATGAAGAGGACTCAGATTTCACTTAATCACTGAGGTCTTGCTGTGTGCTGATTGGTCAGTCTCCTATAATCATTCATGTGCCACTAATGTTATTGTGAAAAAGGTGGATGAGTCTTTCAATCAAGGAAACAGCTCAAGAAGAACTGAACTATTCAGCTGAACACAGGACCCTTTCAGATGTAATGCTGTTTGTAAGAGATAAAGTAGCTCAAAGTGTCCTTGACATGGATTAGGTAGGAACCCTAGAGTCAACCTCAGCTGTAAAACTGTAATAGCTCTTAGCCAAGTTACTACAGTAAGTGAGTGTTTTCCTGCTTGGTCAGTACCATGGTCACATGCCGCAGTGTGGTTTAAAACAAGGTTGTTTACATTTTGGTCCACTGTCCAGCAACACCTGGAAGACCAAATAATGGCCCTTGATATGGAAACCATACATTCACTGCACATAAATTGTGAGTTCATATATATGACTTATATTGCAGTTTCTTTGCTTTTCTTCATGCTGATCTTGTTGAAAGATTGCTGGTGGTCTGGGCATGGGATTTTCAGGTTTTTACCATAAACCCAAGGTAAAAATCATGGGCATGTAGCCTCACTGACCTCGCAGGGCCGGCAGCAGGGAGCGGTCCTTGTGCTCGTCGCATTTGTTGCACTCGCTGAAGTAGAGCAGCAACAGCACATCCACCAGCACCCACGCCAGCGAGGTGGTCAGCACCACCTTGCAGTAGACCAGCCGACGCATGGCTTGGCAGCCTGTGTGTGGGGGTTGGGGGGGGGTCAGTGCTGACCCGCCCGGAGAAGAGAGCAGGCTCCAGAGGAGGCGTGTTGCGGAGATAACGTTGGCAGCTGCGGCAGGGCTGTGCAGCTTGTGGATCCCAGGAGCATCATAGCCCTGGAGTGGACGATGGGGAAAAAAGCAGGTATGGAGGGGAGCAAATCAGGTACAGATCAATAAAGCCAAAAAGAAGCAACAAGAGAAATCACTCAACACAGAGATTCAAGCATTTAGACTGAATAAAAATATGAATTTATATCTGCTTTAGGCCACATAGCAGCAGCCCTGGGTGACAGCTAGTGATGGCAGAGAAGAGGCTTTGAAAGGCACACGGTTGGTCAGATTACTGCGCGTGGTTAATCACTGTCTAGGACAACCGGACAAGAAGGAGGGTAAGTCAAACCTGCAGGTGACTGACATCGTGCGATAATCCCACCCAACGGCCGCTTGCTTTCCCTGGCCTCATTTCCCTCACTGCCGGAGACGGTAACGCACGGCCGTTTCTGTGAAGCGGCCTGTCACTTCTGACTGCCGGCGCCCACGGCGTTTTGCGTGGTGCCGTTCCCTGCCTTCGGGTTCAAGAAGATGCGTAAGCCATGCCAAGGCTGGTGAACTCCTGCAGAACCCGGCCCGATCCTCCTGGGGGGAGCGCATACGCGTTCCGCCCTACATGCCGCGCCGAATTAGCCAGACAAAGCCGAGGGAAGCCAGTGAGTCACTGCCTGCCGCAGACACACCTTGATGAAGACGAGACCCCAAAGGAGCTGGATGTGCCTCTGAAACGTCCATTAACATAAAACACACTGTCCCTCTACCACCAATTTAAAATGATGAACCTCTCAAGAAGCTTTATGGTTTCCAGTACAATATTTATTCCTGAGAGCTTTTATGAGACCAATTAGAAAAAGGAAAAAAGGGGTGACCAAGGTAATAAACAGCCCAATGAATTTATTGTCCTGCATATCTCAATTAGTAAAGATGCCTCTCTAATGTGACAGCCAGCGGAGCAGCCTCTGCTGATGAATAACACAAATCAGCAGTCTTAGGATGTTAAAAACTGTTGAAAGACGATGGGAACAGAAGTATAAAATGAGTGACACCTCTAGGCCGTCAGGTGAAGAACGCTGTGATGTGCTGGAAGCTACTGTTCCTGAAACCTGAAGCTGAAGCTTTAGGTTAAAGATTAAGGCAGTCCAGGTTTATAGTGCCCCTAACAGGAGATAAATTATACTAACGAGCTCAGCTACCAGAGGACTATAAAGTTTCTGTGGACACCTAGTGTCTGGTCTCCAAACAACCAAGAACCAGGAGATAAAGGGGACTTAAGAGGCACAGATGCTTGTCCCCCCCCCCCCCCCTCCTCCAGAACTGCTCCTCCTCAAATCTTAAATATGTCCGAAGCTCCTCGTGGAGGTTTAAGGCAACATCTTCTCTTTATCACTCTTCCCCAGTGTGCATCCTGCTTCTCACTCTGTTCTTCACTGCCAGTCACACTGGCTCTCTCTCTCTCTCTCTCTCTCTCAAAAAAATACAGGGTGGTAAAAATTAGGCCCAACAGCCCACACTGAGCACTTGAGGATTCCCTTGTGGACCAGTACGTACTGAGAGCCGTACAAACACATCTGCTCACCAACAACAAACGCATCTCAACGACACATTTACGAGACCTGGTGGTAATCAGCTCATACTCACAGCACCCCCCCCCCCCCACCCCCACTACCCCTCCTCCATGCAGTGAGATTCTCTGCCTGAAAGCCACCGAGAAGCACTGAGCTCTGTCTGCTTTGGTGAGCCTGTACAGAGTCCACCCTGACAGATATTCATGCCTCTGATATCTCCATCGAGAAGAGACCATCGCAGGAGCACGATGGAGAGGAGGCCATCGCAGGAGCATGATGGAGAAGATGGAGAGGAGACCATCGCAGGAGCACGATGGAGAGGAGGCCATCGCAGGAGCATGATGGAGAGGAGGCCATCGCAGGAGCACGATGGAGAAGATGGAGAGGAGACCATCACAGGAGCACGATGGAGAGGAGACCATCGCAGGAGCACGATGGAGAGGAGGCCATCGCAGGAGCATGATGGAGAGGAGGCCATCGCAGGAGCACGATGGAGAAGATGGAGAGGAGACCATCACAGGAGCACGATGGAGAGGAGACCATCGCAGGAGCACGATGGAGAGGAGGCCATCGCAGGAGCATGATGGAGAGGAGGCCATCGCAGGAGCACGATGGAGAAGATGGAGAGGAGACCATCGCAGGAGCACGATGGAGAGGAGACCATCGCAGGAGCACAATGGAGAGGAGGCCATCGCAGGATAGGGTTGGGACAACGCGTCGACGTAATCGATTACGTCGACGCGTAAAATACGTCGACGTAAAAAAATCTGCGTCGATGCGTCGTCATTTTCAAAACAGACATGGCGGCAGCGGGTAGCGGCAACATGAGTGAGGCAGTCGCGGTCGACCCAAACCACTCCACCCGAACACGCAGTTCTACAGTATGGGGCTATTTTAACCGAAAACCGAAAACCACTCCAATGCATAACTACTTCATGTAATTAACATGATTGAACTCGCGCACACAGAAATGTGAGAAACAGGAACAAAATGGATTTTTTGTGAATGAAGAGCACTTTTTGCAGAAAGCAAAGTGAATGTTACATTTTGTTTAAGGACACAATTGTTGCTATTTATTTTAAATGTTTTGTTAACTTTTCCTTAATTTTATATATGTTTGCACATTTTATTTCTTGTTAAATGCTATCTCTAATATAAGATGGTACGACTACTACAACTTTATTTTGCAATTTTGTTCATTAAAAGGTCTTCAAATTAAGAAATTTGTGTTTTTCATTGATATACATAAATTAGTAAATGTGAAATTGCTATACAAGTCAAATAATGGGGAAATAATCGATAATCGAATCAAATCGAAATCGAATCGGATTGAAAAAATTAATCGTTAGATTCATCGATGCATCGAAAAATTAATCGCTAGATTCATCGATTAGGAAAATAATCGTTTTGCCCAGCCCTATCGCAGGAGCATGATGGAGAGGAGGCCATCACAGGAGCACGATGGAGAAGATGGAGAGGAGACCATCGCAGGAGCACGATGGAGAGGAGGCCATCACAGGAGCATGATGGAGAAGATGGAGAGGAGACCATCGCAGGAGCACGATGGAGAGGAGACCATCGCAGGAGCACGATGGAGAGGAGGCCATCACAGGAGCATGATGGAGAGGAGGCCATCACAGGAGCACGATGGAGAAGATGGAGAGGAGACCATCGCAGGAGCATGATGGAGAGGAGGCCATCACAGGAGCATGATGGAGAAGATGGAGAGGAGACCATCGCAGGAGCACGATGGAGAGGAGACCATCGCAGGAGCACGATGGAGAGGAGACCATCGCAGGAGCACGATGGAGAGGAGACCATCGCAGGAGCACGATGGAGAGGAGGCCATCACAGGTAGGTGGCCAGGGCCCCCAAAGCCACCCTGCTACCTGCAGTGTGATCTGCGCCAGTTTGGTTACCACCAGACCTGCTGGTGTAGTCTCCTGAGAAGGACTAAACAAGACCATCTGCAAGATTGGAGACCACCCATTTACTACTACCCCGCACTAAAGCATTGGATTTTAAGTTTAATTCATTTATGAAGCACATTTCACACAATGGCAGTTGAACAAAGTACTGTATAATTGAAATAACACACATACCCATTTACTGTGCAACTAACAATGCAGTGTTAATAGCCAAAGAACAGTGTGTTTTAAGATGGGCTCTACACGTATGTAAACATAATGTTGGGGCAGCTGGATATGCAGATGGAGCGATAACTGCAAACACACAACCTCCCGTGTGCTTTAGTCTGGATTTCAGGACCACGAGGAGAGACTGACCAGCAGTCCTTACTAAACAACCAAATTAAAGCCAGATAAAAAAAATACAAATTATTATATAAAGTTATCCGTCTTGTCCATACTCAACAGCACAGGCGATTGAAAAAGCTGTTATAGTGACAAAAACAGACATTTTCTGTAGCCAAGGTAATTAATAACTAGCTATTAAGTATTTCTTTAGAAATGAGAAACTGCTTCTGTATAAGATCACTGGAACAGTAATGAAATTCTGTGCGAATCCATCTTTTGCAGGGTCGGTGCTGTAACAATATGCTTCTGCCCAGAGTGATGGGGAATTTCCCAGATCAACAGAAAAACACACAGGTGATGGCAGAAAGGAATAAAACTAGGCGTTTAATCTTTAGCTACCTCTCATCTGGGTATCCCTGGCAACAGGAATACCGAGTGCCTATAACTGGGAATGCTGTGTCCCAGTCAGTTCATGAGGCAAGCTGGCAGGACACAACTGTTACACCCTGGACTTGGCTCTACAAGGCTGTAGGTTCAAATCTGATTATTGATGGATAAGGCTGATATTACCGTACCATAAAAGATACCCGAGATCGTATTAGTGTCTGTCCTTTGAGCTGCCCTGGATAACGGTGAAGCGACTGAACTACGTCATGCAATGGAGCGATGAATAAGATGGAGAGCGACGACGGGATGCTGCCCACTTGCAGGCTTTTAATTCCCCCTCAGACCGATCCAGGGCCATCACTTCTCCAGTTTCAACCCCCGTTAACGCTGCGGGAAGCTTGCGAGTCTCATCGACTTGTTTTAGGAGTCTGAACTGGCCAAGGGAATTACGCCAGTATCCCCTTTTCCTCACACCACCGTGCGGAGGGTGTTAATATAAGAGCGGACACGATTTGAAAATGAACTTTAAGAGATCCGTGACTTTTTTTTGACTAGCGTTAATTTCCCCTCTTGTTTCACAAATGATAACTACGTTTGGTTACAGTATTCTCATACAGTAACTGCACTTCACCCACCCCCTTTAATGTTATTATCTCCACCATTAAGATATTACAGACCGCAGGTAAACATGCCTGCACTGTGGAATTTAATAACTTCTCGGGATGAAAGAGGGAGCGATGTTTAAACCCGATGAAACACGAGGACAATTTTGCCCTTTTTGCTTGTATCCGCTGGTAATTAAACCATGAAAGGTGCATTATCATCAAGTCAGTCTGCCTGTCATCCAACATATGCAGTCTTCGATAAGGCCTGATTTTCACTGCCGAATACCAAAATCTCAACGCCAGTAATAAGACTGACATTATAAAAAAGCCGAATAAACTATGCACAGACAATGCACGCTTGCAGAAAAGCCCCTCCGGTCCAAACTTAAAGCTGCAGGATACAATGGCGCTCCAACAGCCTTGTCATGACTTTTATTACCCATGAAATAATACGGTTACTCGTGAACCCGGAGACATTCGACATCAATTTTACAACACTCAGCCAATGCAAACATCAAAAACCTGTAAATAACCATGCATGCAATCCCCACTAAACCTGCACTACCGCTAACTCCCGTCCATACAACTGTACAATTTATAATACCGCTTATAGAGTTACACTAGGCTTCAGTACTCGCTTAACAGGATATTTGAGAAACACGACGATGAATTACTGTACCGTCTTCCGACGTGTTGCATACGTTTAAATTCAATAAACTAAAAATGACAGAATTTACAACGAATGCAACAAAAAATAGTAAACACATCAAATTAAATGCGTGCGCTATACTAACGGGTATACAGCGGGGGATATACTGTTTCATTACAGAGGCATGCTGTTAAAAGAAGCTGGCGAAAATACCTTGCAGTCCGTCTTCTCTTCTGCAAACCGGTGTGTGATCGATGTTGTCTGTGCAGTCTGGAGTGGAGGCAATTTTTGCCTTGACGTCCCCCTTGATTTCTGATGGAATTGAACTAGAAGCCGGAGACATGCCCTCCTGTGCTCCGAAAGCAGAAAGCAGCTCATCTGTACGCCTTCTCCGGCGCTTTATTGGTTTCCACCTTTGCCAATCAATGCCGCACCAGAGCAGAACTGGCGTCTGGTAAATGTATTTGTTTCTAAATTATGATGCGTCCTTAAACTCCGTGATCCATCCAAATATGTGGGTACGTAGGGTGCAGTCTAAGATGCGTCCAGTCTATTGGCACAGTATACTTCATTTTTTTTGCAGAACTAGTGAAACGATGTCTAAATGGCGATTTCCTTCCGAAGTTAATTCCAAGTAGCTGTCAGAAAAAAAACACATCTGTCCTTTTTATGTAGCCTACAGTACATCTACAGACCGATTCATTTCCAGTTGACATGAATAGTGGGGTTCCTGGGCTCCTCCGGGAATTTTTTTCAGTCATTTGTGTTCAGATAGTAAAATGACAACTCTGACTGGCCAAATGGCGAGATTTGCATATTAGGGAAGGTCATTGAGCCCACCCGCACTAGCCTACCTCAAAACAGAAACCGAAAAAATACTTTCAGTACATGCATGGAAGGAAGTTATAAAATACCAAAAATTTATATGCATATAAATCGCCTCATGTCCCAACTTGGCTTCAGTTGAATCCATCAGTTATTAATTTCATTCGAACTACCCCTGTCAATAAAAAAACTATTATCCGATTATTTCCTTTTGAATTTAATTCATTAGGGGATTAAAACACAACAATCCATAGATCAGTCGTCTAACCCCTTATCCCGGTCAGGGCTGTGAGTAATACACAAAATTGTGTCACTGAAACAGCAATTGCTCCTACGTCAGCCGTACGTCAGCGTTTTCGTATGGATGTTTTATTAGTGGTGATTTAATACCCACTGAGGGAATAATGACCCCAATGCTTGCTCTGGTGACTGGATTAGCAGGTTACGGCTTAAATTATTCACTGTGGGCAGGGATGGCGCTTAGCCTTAACAGCCACCAGGGGGCAGAAGGCACATATTTCCTGTCCTACCATGCCGATCAAAAAGGTAGCAAAACTGAGGTCAGACGCACGAATACTTAAGGCAGGTAGCCACTAAATAAAATTTCGGGTTTGGAACCCCCACCCGCGCCCAGAATTGTTTTATTACGGATTAGGCATACAGTAAAATTATGAGTTTGAAGCCCCACCTCGTGCTTCAGCCCCCCGGTTGCCGGAATCCATGGATATGGCCCCCCAAGGTAAGCAAAATTTCACGGGAGGAGGAGCCCCCTCTGCCAGGCGGCAATAAATATAGAGTACCCACCACGGAATTTATTTCTGGCGACTCGCTTGATGCACCCGTACAGCTATCGTGCAGATATCCACCAATAAGTCATGCCTAGGTGTTTTAATGAGATACCAACTTGTACATCCTACTGAAATATCACTTCTGATGAGTCAGGTAAAAAAAAACTGACATCTTTCTGACGGTTGTGGGGAACTCTAGCCAGCCTTTTCAAACACATGGACAGATAGTGGCGGCCAAAGCCGCACAGAGAATCCATTCGGATTCATCAACTATAGCTTCTTCTTTAGATTTGCTGCTAAGTGTATCTGACATGTATCCGTTCTCTCATATGAAGAAATAAAAAAAACACCAGCAGACTGTTCCTATTTTCTATCAATCACAATGACTTAGTACCATATGCAGCTTCATAGTCTTTATCCTGTTAATCTGATATGACATTTTTATTAGGCAGCATCTAAATTTTCTGCCTTCCAATGAATGAGAATTAAAATTTCAGTCTTCGGTTTAATGTCACCAGAGTACATGTTCAGGTGTAACACAGTAGGACATGATGTTCTACACAACTTCAAATGGACAATGGGAAATACAATATTCCCATTAAGTCTGCATATCCGTTCTTTTTTATCTGAGAAGTACAGCCTGAGTCCGTTCATTTGTGTGGTTTATCTTCCAAAAAAATCACCTTACCGACTGCCAACGCTAATTTTTAAGTGGGCACACGAGGGCCCCCTTCAGGCCGTCTGGGACGTGACCGTGACACATTTTTTGTGTATAATTTTTAAATGAATCATTAATTACATAATTCTTCCATGTTGCCAGAAGTGAAAATAATATGTATTTGCATGCGCATCATGAAGCAAAACTAGGAGTTATGTGATCAGCAGCTATTGTCAACACCCAGACACTAAATAATGTTTATTTATTTATGTAGCAGAAGCTTTGTCCAAGGGGACTTAAAAGTGAGGAAAGACTGGGATCAGAGCACAGGGTCAGTTAGCATCCAGTGCCCTGTAGCACTTAGGATTAAAGACTTGCTAAAAAGTTCAATGGTGATATGTTTCCTCTGCCAATCACAGGATTAGAACCCATAACCTTCTGGACACATACAGAGACCCTTAACCTACTGATGAACACACCACCCCATGAGACATATTGAAAGATTAGTACGCTAGTCATTAAAAACATTTGTAAACGGCAGTGTGTGGCATGGGGGGCTAAATCCCTGTGCCTGGGATTGGAAGGTTGTCGTTTACCCCCTTAAGCAAGGCCCTTAACCCCCAGCCCGACGGGCGCTGCCGCGGGCGGCTGCCCTTCACTGCCAAGCTTCCTCTTACTTTTATACTGTATTTGTCTGTGTGTCACGGACAGAATTTCCCCACAAGGGATCAATGACGTGTCGCTATTATAAAGTTTCCAGAGCACTGATTTTGTTCATTTAGCATTTATATCCGATTCCTGGTCCATTAAACAGAGCTAGCGAGAACAAAGAACACGTGATTTAAACCACTTAAAAATAAAGGAAGCATGAGAACAAAACAGGGGTCATGCCATCTTCATGGATGTAATAATAATGTAATTGGTCACTGTGAAATTAAAAATATTCCAGTGCAGTAACATGCAGTTACTTTGACCAACATGCACTGCATTTTTGCACAAATGCCAAAATGTTTTTTTTTTTTTTTTACTGGAATAAGATGCAGCAGAAATGGAATAATCTGGATCCACAGAGAACAAATTTGATATAAAATACATAAATACTTAAAGGCTTCACTTTCACCATGATGTGTTGTATTAAGCGAAGCTGTCCGCGACATAAATCACTAACATGCAGGTTCAGAAATTAATAGGTGTCAATAAGAAGCAACTATATCAGGGGTGGGCAATGTTATCCACATAGGGCCGGTGTGTGCAGTTTTTTGGGATAACCTATAGGTCAGCTGTTAAAACCCAGGTGTGAGGACTCTTCATCCAATCAGTCCTCTAATTAGTAATCTAATTAGGGAGTTGCAGCGAAAACCCGCATACATACCGGCCCTTTGCGGATAAGATTGCCCACCCCTGAACTATATGGTCCTATAAAAAACAATAGCACCGCTATGAAATGTTTTCTCCACCAGATGTCAGTAGAGCATTATTAATCTGTTCTGTAGGTGTGTTGATGGGTCTTCTTCAGGACGTCTTGCTTTCAGGCCCGGCAATGACACGCTCATTTTCGTGATCTTTAGATCAGCTGTGTATATATTTTCTTCTGTAATGTATGTTCAGCGAAATTGCATCAGTGCTTGGTCGCTTATGACCACCACCTTTTTGGGTGTTTTTTTGCCGGGAGTAAAATATAGGATACAATCACCTCTCCAGATTCGCGAATCTGACATTCGAGGTTTCGGTTATTCGCGAGTTGGCCGTGAACAATTACATTTTTGGAGGTTGCCTAAAGATCGCAGGAACTTGCCAAGTTGCATAAGCCAAAATATATAAACAATAGGCCTACTGAAAATAATTTGGATCACAGAAAATTACATAATATATCAGTGGGCCAATTAGTGTCATGCAATATTTGTCAGTGTAATTGCATAGGGCTACTATATGTTTATTTAAAAGTTAATAACGGTTCCAAAACATAGTGCTCCCAGTGCGTACAGTAGTAACTTTGCACATAGGCTACAGGGGCATCATTTAGACTTAGAGGATTTATAAAAAGGTCTAGATGGAAAATGCCAAAGTAATTTGACATACAAAGCGTACAAGTGCAGTACTGCTTGTTTGTAAACTGGTAATAAATAGACTTTATGCTATCGTTCAGGCTAGCAGGTTGTTATGGGCTGAGGGGGGGCGGGACAAGTATTATTCGCAAATTTTCACATTAGCGGGGATATTCCGCAGCTAAAGTGACGGGGGGTTTGAACTTGGTATTTAGTTTCCTCTGTCAGAAATAGCAATTTTTTTCAACTACTGTAAGACATACTTCAGTTCCGCTTGTCAACTGTATTGTGTTTTATATTATTTTATATTTTTGTATTTTATATTTATATTAAATTTACTACTATGCATGAACATTTCAATATTTGATTTATTTTGGCTTTCCAAGATGTACATTTTTGAAATTTTACAAAAATGACCAGCCTGAAGACAATCGGAGGGATGGGGTTTCGCGCACTGCTTTGTTCTGAGAGGGGCGCTGTTTACACGGACCGGCGTGTCTGAAAACGTGATGCAGGCTCCTCTCAGCTGCAATGGTTTCACCCGGCCAGGTATATAGCCACGCGCTGGCCGGGATGATGCAAAAGTTGGCCGCGCGCGCTCCACCGCACGAAGTTCTCCGGGTCTCACGTGAACGTAAGAAACATCTATGCTTATGTTTCAGTTGATGATTTACTGCAGTTCAGCCAGTATTAGAATGTGGATTTCATGAGTTGTTTTTAAAGTACGTACCCACCTGTTTCTGTCTTTGGCTTCATGAAAGTGAGCAAAGATGAATTCTACAGCGTTCAATGAAACGGACACTGGGCTGTTTTCCAACAGGAGCGACGGGATTTTCAAATGTTGTAACTTCTCATCTATAGTGACCGATGACGGCTTTGTTGCAGCTGCACCAGATGAGCGAAGTCTGTTCATCATGAGGGTTGTGCAAATCGCTGTCATGTGTGTCCTCTCCCTGACGGTGGTGTTCGGCATCTTCTTCCTGGGATGCAACTTATTAATAAAATCGGAGGGAATGATCAACTTTCTGGTAACGGACAGGAGACCATCCAAAGAGGTCGAGGCTGTCATAGTGGGCGCGTATTAGCTCATGCCACTTCTGGATCCCGGGATTTCCCCTCGACGACCGAGTGCCGCTGCCGATCCAGCTTGGCGATCCAGTGAGGAAACTGACGGCACCAGGGATCCAGTGTGAAGTGCTGACTTGGACAGAAAACTCTCGAACCTGAGTATCAGCGCGATCGAACGCTTTGAGACACTAATTTGAAGTTATTTTCCTGGGATTCATTTTTCTTTTTTCCTCATGGCTAAAGCTTATCTATTGAGAATGTTATACGGTTCAACGGACGAAAGCTCAGAAATAAAATTACAGCTGTTCTGAGAACAATTGATATCATTCGAAACCTCAAATAATCTGACTTAAGTTTCTCTTTAATGTTTACCGAAGCGTTGATTAATACAGATTTTTTTTGTCCTTTTTGCGAAAGCAGCGGTGTCCTAAATGTTGAAACGTGGTTAATTTTTCTCGCATTTTCATTAATATGCAAGGACAACGCTTCCTTCGATTTAAGCGTGGCACAGGTTCAGCAGCTATGGCCTTTGTTAATAATAATATATTATTGCACGGATGATGAAATGTAATGAAGTTATGTACCCTGTCCCTTTTTAATAAATGCATATTAGAATTCAGTTTAAATCTTTCTTTGGAAGTAATTAACTTTTGCAGCGATTGCTTCAACAGAAATCAACGTCAATGCATTTATTGTTGATGTTTTTAATTGATGTAATTAAATTATGACATGAGGGGATGTCATTAAAGTTTCATATTATGTTTTAAAACAATGAACAGTTTGCACAAATTGTTAATTTGGAAACTGACAATGTTATTTGTTTTAAATACCATTATGGTTAAAACTGACGATGCTTCCACGACTTAATTACCAGTGACATTCAGCTTATATTTAAGGGCGCGTACGGTTTTCTCAGTGCCAAACTCAAACCGTATCGTTTTTTCAAGTCAGTGGTTAGATACAGTATGTAACAGTAGCCGTCATAACTGTCTTTGCAACATTCCCAAAAATGTACATGTTCTTTTGTAAATGAACAGATGCTGTTGGGAGTATTTGATTCCATCTCCCTGCTAAGAAGTCTATATAGGCTCCATCACCCCGCTTCTACACTTCGTGGGGGGGGGGTTATCCACCTTCTATTGAACGGCCTTGTCCTTTTAGCCGCTTGCGCACGTTCGCCCAGCAGCAGTGGAGACACGAGAAAACTGTCGCACGGCAAGCGAGAGACCGATATAAAATCACCACGGTTGTATCGAATGCCATCCAAGTGAGATCATTGCTAATCACCTTATTTTCCAAATGGCTGAAGCATGTTTTGGAAAGCTGGGCCCGGTCAGCTCAGAGCACTCGTGGATATTGATAGAAATTTCATGCTTTTTGAAGCTGCGAAAAGCCCATCCCGTTGAGCAGTCTTGTGGCTAATTGACATACGGTTTTCTGAGGACCACCTATCATGCTCGAGACTTACGGCTAGAATAGATCAGGGCAGCCAAAGGGATGTGAGTAATGAGAAGACTTCAGATACCGACCACGTTATGCCAAATGTACTTGACAGTGCAGCCATTAGATTCCATCTATGAACATTTAAATTGTTACCAAAATTAGGAATTTGTTACTTTAAAGTATGTTCATCTTTTCGTGCAATGCAACATAAGACAAGATTTTCTAGCGTTCACCGGATATTTCCTTTTCGTACTCAGTCCACTCTTGCAAACTTCGACTCTGAGCAGACAGTCCTATTCTCTGTTGATCTGTCTGCCACATTCTGCTGTCTACATTTAGCGAGTCCCGACACAGGCTAATCTTGCCACCACTCCCGATACCTGCCATTTTGGAGCAATGTGACTCTTTCACACAGCAGCTGAAACCCCAAGTATGACAAGGGCGCTGGCAATTACTGATCGCAACCGAGACGACACCCTCAGTGGGAAGGATCACTGAACACAGGTGTTACCTTGTCATAATTAACACACCAATAACAATTTAATCAAGTCGAAATAGATATTTGATTAATTTCACTTGTAATTAGAATTTATACGGCAAGTATTACGTGGAGCTTTGGTTACTGAACCAAATTGCTGCCCAGTTTAGGACAGACTGTCGTTTGGGTATCACAGCGTTGAGTAGTTACTCAGGTACAATCCCAAATTTAATATGAGATTTTACTGTTATTGTTAAGAGACCTGTTGTTTGAAATACGGATGACTAAATTTATATGTTTTGATAGGAGTAAAAGGGGAAAGGACGCCGTGTCCCGTCAAACAAATTAACAGTTATATATTTCCGTCTGTGGGCAATTAACTATAATGTTCACGGAAAATAAAAATGTTGGAAAAATTAAATCGATATATATATATATTTTTTTTTTACTATTTCTTCCAAGTTTCTCGTCATATCATTTAAAAAAAATCTCATGGAGGCTTCGGACCACAGTGGAGCGGTTTGGAGAGCTGGCACTATCTCATATGAACTGTAGGGAACATGAGTCCCTCATGAACATGAGTCTTCACCGTTCGTTGACTACATGAACCAGGAACTGCGTCTTGTACTGCAAGAGGGAGCATTTCCGGGGGTTGAACTGCAAGTCTGTGTCGTGGATGGCAGGGAACATGGTGCGCAAGTTGCTGATCACTGGTCAATGTGGGCGAGCACATTGCCCAGGTGGATGGTGCCCTGGTTCTGTGGGACTTGCTGCATCATCCTTTGGAATGTGGCCAGGGCATTACTTATGGCCAAACCCGGAAGTGCCACAGACCCTGAGCAATGGTGAATGCAGTCTTGGGTTGGGCATGTGGGCCCAGTTGGACCTGCCAGTATCACTTTGGAGGTTTATGGAGCTGAACTACATTGATCAGGTGACGTGATTTAGTGCATCATCAACTGGGGGAAGTGGATGCAAACACTTTAAGGTCAGTGTTCAGGGCACACAAACCCCAACCCAGAGCCCTTCCTTCCCCTTAACCAGGACTGCCTGTGTAGCCCATACACTACTGCTCTGCTCAATGACACCTGCTGCCACCATCTCCTGGATCTCCTGCACTGCCACAGGGTGACGGTGGTCCCTCGCAGCTGAATGTGCTCATGGTGTTTATGCCTTGATAAAGGCATGGAGGGCCGGCTCTCCCTGAATGGCTCGGCGAAATTGTAGGTGACCCCACCATGCACAATTGAAGAGATCTATGACAAGCACACCTAGACTCGCTCTCCCCTCTCTGCCAACCCACCAGTGTCTCCCTGTGGTCTCTTCCAATGGTGAAATACCGCTTCAGTGTTGCACCCAGAGCGACACCACCCCACTGACCGTGTGGGGTAAGGCCGAGGAGGACCTGAAGTGCCAGCAGCAGGTGGAGCACCCCCTCTGTGGGGAAGCCTTTGGTGTAGGTATGGCTCCAGGAGACCGTTTTCGCTGTAGGGTTTCTAATTATATCTTTGTGGGGACTCTATTCATTTCTATGGGGAAAACTCTAATCCCAACATGACGACCTTAACCCCTAACCAGCCCTAACCTTAACCGTAAGTAGCCAAACAAAATATGATATTTTTGGCATTTCTAGTATTTTGATTACATTTGCAGATCTTTGTGAGGACCTGAAAAATGCCCCCCACAATGTCAAAATAACAGGTTTTTATTACATTGTGGGGTCACTGGATCCCCACAATGTAACATATATCTGGACACAAACACACACGCACACAAATACACAGACCATGGTAAGACATCCGACACATTAAACTACAGATCAGACATGCTAACGCGGCGTTGCAAGGCATGCCGGGAGCCTGAATAATGAAGTTCTCGCTGACCCACCCCGAGGCGTCCCAGTATTGAGTACTCCGTAATTAGCTTTTAATGCAGTGATGCCACTGCGACCATATTTTTCAGACAGAATGTGACAAATTGGTGTGTTTTTGCAACTCCCGAGGCCTGTATTAAATGAAGTCTCAGGATTGCAGGGTTTTGACAGAGTAGCACAAGTCAGACTATTTATACCAGCACTGAAAATGTGGTATGTTTGCACTGATCACACTGAATAATGTTTTAATTCTCTATCAACTGCCAACGTATGTCAGACTTTCTCTCTTTTCGCACAGGATGACGACAATGCAAGATTTTCGCCTGCATGTTTTCTCGCATTCTGCACGTTTTAAAATACATTTAAACGCAAAGTTATTTTTATTCACAGAACATTTAAAATTAAATAACCATAAAAACTGAAGGAACACCATGCACAAGCTCTCCAACAGATTTCATTTTTAGTAACCACTCAGCTATGAACCAATATAAAATTAGTTTTGTATCACTGTTTGCAAACCCCACAACAGCTACCTCAATAGCTAATGCTATTTTTAACATTTGAGGAAAATAAAAAAAATCACCTTTCAAGTTTATAAAATTGTTGCTAGTTTGGTAGGTCATATGTTCTAATGCTCTCCTTCTTAATGCTCTTATTGAAATTTATGGTGATAAACCACACCTTTAGGAAAAGCCCAAGGCAACCATGCAAATATTTAATTGTACAGTATTTATATCTGCCAGGTTACATTTTATATGACCAAATTACCACCTGAACTGGAAATTAGTTCCATGCATAACAGGCATGTTGAGAAAAGGATGTGGAAGCTGAAGATCACAGTATTGGTTCTGCATAACAGAAAGGAGAAAATGAAGCAGAGATGGATGGAGCTCTGTGCTTCTGGAAGAACCTGAAACACTGTGAGGTAATGAGCAGGACACCCATCGACTTGGTATCCGGTTCTTCTGCGATGAGAGGCAGACACAGGTGGTGATTGCACAGGGGTAGTCAACACTGTGAAGTTCCTGCTACAAATGACTCTAGAATAAGTCAATAAATAAGTTATTTATGCATTAAACTATTATCTTAAATTCACTGGTATTAAGTAACTTTTGAGTTCACTTTCAATTTTTGAAATAGTAGTTTTTCGCCCAGGTGTCCCGCACCTTCACCATTACACTGACTGCCAGATGTCTTGGAAAGTTCTAGAATTACTTTCAATCGGTAAAGTGCTTTAGAGTACTTTATTTGGCTATTCTCCTGTCATTGGCCACACGGTCTGGAAATGGAGGTGCACCGCTCAAAATGGCACGTAAATGTGGATTTTGTTTCGCACTCATACAGTACATACACACAAAAGCATTTTCTGTTGAGAACCGTGCACTTTGCATTCCTTTCGCTCCTGTCACCTTCTCACCCTTCAATCACAGACTGATTTCATATTTCATTTCAAGCAGAAGACAATCTGCTTCACATCTCAGATCAGGATGGTCCAATATCACGTTGCATGCTTCACGAAATCTGGGCGGTGACCCTGCTAAATAATCCAGATGGGAAAAACAGAATGCTTTTTCACAGAATGCAGCTTCTAGTTAGCCCGAGAAGCAATATGCATTAAAATGTAATTTGCAGCAAAGTAACAGAGTACTAATGTCAGCAGAGGTAGTATATGCCTACTTCATATACAAGTAGTATGGAAAATGGATGTGTGGTTCACAGGATGGTACTTCTGATTGTTTTAGGTCTGTTAAGCTTCTCGAGCTCACGAGTCTTGACCCTGAAAGTTTTCCATGAATGGAAACACATGCATGGTGTCTTACTGTAATTGCATCACTGACCGCAGACATAAGGAAACATCATTATCTCCCAGACTGTCAACAGCAATTGTCCACTCAAAGCAGGATTGTTGCTTTAAATAAATCCACACACGGGCCTTAACCATATCACAGCCCGGTGCTGTGAACACAGGCACCAGCGAAGTGGGGCCTCAGAACACAGAGCCAACCCGCTTTCTGCAATTAACGAGCACGACGAGGGGAGGGATGTGTTGTCACACTGGCCAGATGTCGCCGAGCAAAAACTGCTTGCGGATGTTGATCTGCAAGTTGCATAAGTGATGGGACACAGAGGAGGGCGGTGGGATTAGCGCACGCTGCCAGTGATTGACAAGGTTTAACCCCCTTCCCATTCACTGCATAGCTCCTGTTTTCCCTGTTATAAACAGCACAAAGTAATCCGGCACACAGTGGGCTTCAAGGCCCCCTCTTCAGCATCATTACACACCATCTGAATGTATATCTTTGAGCTCTAAGTCTGTTAGATTTTAAACCTTATTTACATTACCAAGTGTGTTTGATGTTTTATTTTAGTTTCATCCAACCATCCATCCATCCATCCATCTTGCGTATTTTTGTAGTACAAGGTCAAAAGTTTGTGTTTCACCGAAAGCAAACTAAAACTTCTCCCAATTCACAGGTCTTGTCACTTCTGCTGAAGGAGTTCACTTTCAGTAGCGTTTGCAGTGGTACAACCCAAATGGCCCTTTACAGGCATTCTGTTCCTTCACTGGTCCATTTCCATGGAAACAGAAACCCATTGTCTTTTTCTGTATTTTTTTCCATGGACTTGTAGGAGACATACAGATGAAACAAAAAGACCACAAATGAGATGAAAGACAGAAGTTCACAAGAGCAGTTTAATACGAGTTACATCATGGCACCATGTGGCATAACAGTGTGGAGCCCATGTAACTTAGGCTCTGAGGACAGCACTGCCCTGGGGCACTGTCTGTGAACCTGTTGACCCCTGATGGGCCAGCTCTCTCAGTGCTGATTGGCCACACAGCACTAGCCAATCATCAGTCTTGGATGTGGACAAGCAGTATGATTATCAGTTTAAGACAGGGTGACCCCTGGATATTCCATCTAGAGGTACGGACCACGTTTGACTCACAACAATCCTCTGGAATTTAATTTTTTTATTGTTTTCCGAGCATTATTTCAGGTTGAGGGTGAGTCACAGACTCCTTAATTGTTTTTTTTTCCAGATTATTTGCCTAATAGCAACAAAGGATTCAAAACCCCTTCATGTGTAACCTCAGAACTCTAAATAGCCTCATTTTATTGAAATGCACCTCATTACCTGAGGCCACAAGAAAGAAATCTTCACACTCTCCAATTTTCAGATGCAGTGACAGCTGTTAACCAATATCCTAAACTCTTAAAAATAAATGAAACGCAATTATGTTTTTATAGGCCTATATTTGGCCCGGGGAATTCCATGCGATTCTTTGTAGCGTTACATTTCTTTGGAGTGTATTCAAACCATTCGCGATTTAATTACAAAGCCAGCTTCTTTCCAATAAATAATCTGTGAGGTATCCTTTGCTCAGATATTTATGAATTTTTCATGACTCATTTTTTCCTATAAATATTTCTTTTTGTAAGTTGTGCCTCATATAGCCTAAGGAATGGGAGAGCTGTACGAAGCAGAAACGACAGCCTCCCGTCTGTTTTCATACGTTGAACGAAGATACCCGGAAGTCCAGCAAAACCGCAAACGCCGCTTTTAAAAAGCTGCACCGAATGAACATGCTAGCTGGCTGTAGCTAATGGCACCGTAGCGTTCACACTATCGTTTAGTGCTGTTGTATTATTATCTGGCGACGTTATTAACGACCTGCTATTTAAGGTAAATGAGTGCTTTTGTAATTGTTTTTGTTTCCTTAAGACACACATTTCAATAATAGCTCGTCCAGTCCGATTAATGGCAAAATGTCCGAAGGGGTTCGCAAATATTTGTTATTTAAAAGCCACTTATCATGCCTCCCATCGCAAACATGAAATACAGTGCGACCCATCTGGGTCTGCTCGGTTAGGAGACCACCAAGTTTGCTCCAGATTTAGCAGGTCTCTTTGGAGAACATCTCAGCTTGAGATTATGATTTAAATACACAGGAATCTACATGGGTTTAGCTCGTGACGTGTGCCTGAGATTAATGTCTAAAAAGAGTGTAAAAACCGACGTTGGTTATTTTTACCGTAGCCAAACCAGTATCCAAGCAACTCGAATCAAGACACTCCCCAGCCCTCATGGTCCGTCGTTCTATTTTAATCATATGCGCGATATATACAGGCGAGTTTATCAGTCTGAATCGCGCAAAGAGGAAAAATAGGAGAAACTTGGCCTAAAGGAAATGCATCTGGTGATCTGATTTTTACAACTAACCTAATGCAGAGTACAGAGGTAGCCTAAGAGAGCTTCCTGATCACTGGCATCTGCTTTTTGTCTTGAACATGTCTGAGATTCAATTTAAAAAATCCCAAGTGAAGAGGGCAATAATTCTTAAATCAACTATTTATTTATTTATTTTGCATACGTGTCAGTTATATTTGTTGTTTTACTATTCAGTGTGCAGGACAGCCAGTTTCGTATTAAAGCCGGTGAGATGGGTGCGTATAGCAGGGCCTGTTAGCTCGCGAACCGTGTAAATAGCCCCTTGTGTAATTATTGTTGTAAATAGTTGTGCTGTGTCTTTGGTTTATTTAAGTGTTTTTACCTGTGTGTGCCCAGATTTGTGCCAGTTACTTGCGTGTTTCTGTGCCCTCTGTAAATAGTTACCGTGTGTGTGCCATACAGCGTATCAGATCTCCTTGTGTTTTCCAATTATATTATTTGTTTTGGTGTTTGTTTTTGGTCTTTTGAAGGGCTGTTATTAAGAAGTGATCTTGTTGAAACTCGCCATGTTGTGGCTGCTGTAATACATTGGTGGTGTCAGAAATAGGATGCCTGAAGCAATCCTGCTGGAGCCTGGTCTTCATACCATCGTTTGGCAGTCCTGCTCCAGCCTGGCAGACCTGCAGGCGGCCGTGGAGAAGTGGCGGTTTCACAGCAAGACCAGCACAGAAGAAAAAGCTCATCTGCTGGGGCTGCAGCAAGAGGGGGAACTGGCTTCTGCCCAAGCCTGTTGACAGACGCGGGGTTGTCAACTTTGGCCATCTGGCTGGTGTGAGATTTTCAATTCGAGACAATTCTGTACATGCATTTACATGTATGTAACAGTTTAATTACCTTGTAAACAGTCTGAAAGATTTACAAACTGATGTAGCTAATTTTAGGTTTATAATGGAATAATTCAGATTTGCTATAGCATCTCTGAAAACATGAGTGTCCGCGCCAGATGTGTGAGAGCTGGCAACCCTGCAGATGAGATAGCAGTAGTACTGTGAGGGAGGTGTTGTCCTATTCTTCTGAAGTGCTCTGGATTCATGCAGTGTGTCCTCGAGTTATTCCTGCCAGCATACTGGTCACCGATCTGAGACGATGTCGGTGACTAAAGAAGGCAGGGACTACTGCGGACTCCGAACACTCACCACCCATCGAGGGCTTCTGACTCTCCAGCTGCGATGAGCCTCAGTGTGACCCCAGCTACAACCGCAACCAGCAGAGGCAGCAGGCTGAGGCTGTTCTGCTCGGCCGCGAAGAGGCGTGCCGTAGATGGGAGGCCCAGCTGAATCGGGAGCTTTGCGAGTTGGACGAGCAGTGGGAGGCGGACCGGCAAGACAAAGAGTGGCTGCGTGAGTCCCGCAAAGCAGGAGTGGCATGAGTTGGAGCAGCTGTGCGACAAACTGACCAGCTAGGAGCAAGCGCGCGACAGCCAGAGGCAGTAGGCTGTTAGCCGAAGCTTCGCTACTTGGCTAGGGGGAGGTGTGTCGCAGCTTGGAGGACCGGAGAAGGGGTGGTGCTCCCTGGAGAAGCTGCCTGAGCAGCTAGCTTGTTAGCTTGGGGCAGGAGGCCAAGGAGGATACACTACTTTACCATGAGGGGGCATGCCTCACTCTGGAAGCCCAGCTGGCTGAGGAATGCCATGAGCTGGAGGAGCAGTGTGGCCAGTATCATCTGGACTTGGAGCTGCTGTGCCAGGCCACTCGATATGGGGAACAGGAGGGGCAGCAGGATCTCTCTAAGCTGTGTAAGGGGAAGGGGAAGGTGCCAATTGGGACCTGCAATGCCAGGACCCACCAGCAGCCCAGCGTCTGCCAGCCTCCCGGTCTCATCAGCCTTGCCAGTACTCACGAGAGGGCAGCTCCCCCCATCATCTGCACTGGTGGCTGCAACCGGACCACTAGGACTTGTTTCAGAACTGAGATTGGGACTGGGTGTGATCACTGGGATGGTCGACCTTTGAGGGGGGCCCAGTGTAGACCTCCTTGTGTTTCCCCGTTAATTGTGGTTCAGAGTGTGATTTCCATTTGTGTTAGACCTTTTAAGAGCTATCATTAAAGAGCCATCTTGTTGAAACTGTGTAGCCTTGTCTCATCCCTGCCACTGCGTTGCCTTGGTCTGCCAAGAGCTACAGTATATACTTCCAGGAAACGCACCAAAGAAGAAAATGAGCTGAAAGAGCACCTCCTAGACATCCGTTCAATATATGGCACAAAGGAAGCTCACTCAAATGAAGTTTTAATTCAATAGAAATACCATTGTTTTGTTCTCATCTTTCTCTCAGTGCAGTGGCTTGTGCATGCACAATGGATGCTGTGTATGAGAGGAGCTCTCATTAAACACCTAGCTATTTAATAGCCAGATGCATTATTTATGGCTAACTAGCTTTGGGCACCGACTCTATGTGCTTCCCCTGCTTATATGTCATTGCTGGCATTATGCGGCACAGCGGCAAGACTCATTTATGTTTGATGAGCCTGTTTTGCTGACGTCACGGTCCGCGGCCCCGGGAGCGTCTGTTGGGGCAGCCAGACAAGGTCTCACTTTAGTGAGGACGACACGGAGAGCTCAAGGCTACACTGCGTGTTGGGCGTCACTAGCAGTGCGTCAGTTCAGCCTCCGTGCTCTTGTATGTGGAATTAAAAAAAATGTTTTTCTGTGCACTTCAGGTACCAAAGTGCTTGTAACCAGAATGTTGCAGATTCAGTCCCAAGTTGAGACTCTGTTGTTCACCCTGAATTACTTTTGTAAATTAAATCCACCTGCATAACGAAAAAGCCGTTTTCTACAGCCTATGAATAATTGGGACTTATAATTAATAATTTTAATGAATTCTGAATTCCATAGACAAGATTTGTTAGTTTTCCTAAGAGCACATAGCTAATTTATGGAATCACTTATGAAGTTTGTGATGTAAGGAGAGAGAGCATTTGAAGACTCAGCTCCCATAAAAATAGAAATGGTCTGTAAGATCAACATCATTCAGGAGGGTTTGTTCTTTGTGGCCTTCAACATGCCCTCTATGGTGAGGAGCAGATCGAACTCCTTCCAGTAAAACACACCCACGCCACGACAGAGCCATCAAGACGGTTCATTAAGAAAACATGCACTCAAGCCTCTGCACCATTTTACAGGCATGTGCCGTTTTTTTGGGGTTGCTCTACTGCAGTGGTTCTTAGGCTTTTTTTGATCAAAGGACCCCCCCCCCCCCATGTTTGGGCCCCCCCTACACAGGTCATGATATTGTTTCCTTTTTATGTGTTCTGCAATGATGACAGCAATGGGTAATGTTTATTAATTTCACTCCACTACGTCCAACAACACATTTTAATTCACAGTTTATGACATTGCTTTTAAAACAGAAAGTTAATGTTTATGAACAAAGAAACTACATTTAAAAACTATTTGGCAAATGGCTCTAAGATCAGAAGCCTAAAAACCATTAAACGTGCGCTTAATAGCTTTCAACAATATAATGCAAACATTGCAAATTACAATATTTTTAACAATGTTTTGAAATTAAATTAACCAAGTAGCAATGACCCTCCGTCAGCTTCCCCGTGAGATGCTGCTGACTGAGTGCTTTGATTTTAGCTGTGAATTCTGGGATTCTGTGTAATGTTATGACCAAAGCTCTCACGTTCTTTACAACCAGGACGGCATGCTATTAGCTTCTAATAAAATGCAATCATATTGCAGAGCTAGCAGAGTAGATTCTCTGTTGGGTCTTTTGGCAAGGCCCTTAAACCTAATTGTTCCAGGGACTGTCTGTTTCTCAGTTGTATATTACTTTGGGTAATAATAAATAATGCATTTGGTATGCACATTGTTTTGAGTGATTCTTGATCTTTGTCTGAATTTTACCTACGATTCTTAGATTATGGTTTGTGGCTCTTATGCCAGAGTATGATTTAGTAAACTTGCTAACTCTTCACTCAGACCTAAGCCCCACAAACTAGCTACAGAAAAACCACTGTTCAGCACAAATGCAACATTATCTAATATGAAGGTCTTATTTACATAGAATAGCTGAATTATACTGACGAGCATTTAACATTAGACAGAAAGATGTTATCCTAGCAGTGCACCTGCGTGACGTGGCTTCACCACTTGTAGAATTTTACAAAAGTAGTATAATAACAGTATTGCTTGCACGATAACTTTCAGGTACAACGAAGGGCACAGTGACCAGGTGGATGGATGGCGTCAGAACACTTCCTCAATCTTTTGCCTTCTCCCTCTTGCTGATTGTGCTCTGCAGCTGTCATCGAGATGCACATGAATTTTTCATCCTCCTATCTGTGGCGTTCTTTTTGGACTGAGCTTTTTTCGTCCCTCTCCTTGAGGGGACCACCCACCCTTTACATCTTGCTTCACCCTTAGTCATCTTCCTTCCCTGATGCGAGGAGGGGGACACAGATTTCCCCAGGTGCCCCTCAGGACCGTAAATGCTGTCGCAGGTTTCATCCACATACCAAATCGTCTACTATCCTTAATAGGGACAAAATTCATTTTTCCATTAGGAAATGAGGAAGTATGTTCAGGTGGTACTTATAGAGAACAACTGTCGTTTAATTAAGTGTCCTCAATTCTGTAATCTTTTGTGTAACAAAAACGTCACATGTCTGATCATCTTTATTAATGTTCCAGGCCAGCACGGTGGCTTAAAACTGTTTTCAAGAAATAGTCATTGTTGAAATTGATTTGTTCATCATTAAAATATTTTTACTGAACTAAATAACAATAATATATCATCCTACTGGCATGTGACAAATTCAGCATATTCCAGATTTATTTAACTGATATCAAATATCTTTAAGTGGAGAGCAAATTTCCCAAACTCACTCCATTATTTGTTGTTTTTTGAGATGAGACTGCCACAGACCTACAGTCAGGCTTCCTCGTCATGTGTCACAGCATTGGGGATCAAATCTTACCCATTCCTCATGTAATCCGACAAAGAACTTTCATTAAATGTCCAAAACTCACAAAGTGCACAGAAATCTTCTCAAAAAAATGATCTTGCAGACTGAGTGAGTTTTGGACACTTGATCTTCAGCTCTGGTTACCATATTTAGGTAATTGATTTACCATGAATGGAATCATTTGGAGATAAATTTTAGGTTGAAGCAGCATGTGTATTTGTGAGCATTGACAAATGATGTAACTTAAAATACTATGTGATACATCATTTAGTGCACAGTTTATACCATAATTCAGTGGTTAGGAACATTTTTCTCCCCAGAAATTCACTCTGTAACCTGACAGTTTAACGCAGGCTGTCACCCGGACCTCTCTCGAGTATCCCATAAACAGCATTAGACAGAACACAACTATGATGAACAGAAGAAGATTCAACACTTTCCACAGTAAATGAAACACACTGCAGACAGTGTGAACAGGAGGGCTAAAGGGCCTACAGAGAGTGAGAATTAATCAATCACTGATACAATCAGTCAGGGAAAATGGATTGTGATTCATGAATGTAAATATACTGATAAAACAGTAAATATAATTGGTAATATATAAACAATAACTTATTTATCTATGACCTGACCCACTGAAAATGACCGCTCTGCATGTTTTGTGTGCTCGTCAGCGCTTGTTTTTGTTCGACAGACAAAGCAGGACGGCTATTCTGTGGCAGGCACTGCTGCTCTTAATTTGCCTATTCAGAATGGCACGGAAAGCGATTTCCTGGCATTAAACGCCGCCGAGGAATAGAGGAATACAGTCTGTTGTCAACAGCAGCGCGCCCTGCCAGCGTGCTCGAGTGACAGCGGAGGGGAAACATCTCAGCTGACGCCGCCCTGCGTCAAACGCGACAATTAAATTTTTATCCTGCTTTACTTCACCGAGATCATTTGGGATTAACACCGGCCCGGGTTTACTGCTCCGGGTGCCAAATGAATTTAGGCCCATAACAGAGAGGTTCTACCTCATTATGTGTTTCAGCACAGAAGAAAAGATGGGAAATGTTTTAGCATGTTTTAGCATGTACAGCTAGAATGCGATATTAGCCATCAGTGGAGGATTCATCTTGGCTGATAAAGTATGTTCTGTCCCGGCTACATTGTTCATTTAAATACGATGGCCAATCTTATCCGCAAAGGGCCGGTGTGTATGCAGGTTTTCGCTGCAACTCCCTAATTAAATTACTAATTAGAGGACTGATTGGCTGAAGAGTCCTCACACCTGGGTTTGAACAGCTGACCCAAAAGGTTTTCCCAAAAACCTGCATACACACCGGCCCTTTGTGGATAAGATTGGCTACCCCTGCTCTAGACAAAGACCTTTTTGCCTATTTACAATAGCTACATATTGGGGCACAGTAGGGGCAAGGATACCTTGGCAGATTCAGGCAGCCCCAAAATATGTAAAGTTATGAATTTATTAGGTGACATTTTATCAGGGGGGCTGGAATTTCTACCAACCCCCCAGTCTTCCTATGACAAGTGGCCCATACTTACACTGGCAGTCTTAGTAGTGTGCATTTAACCGTGCCTTTAAACATTATGCTACCCCCTGGAAAGAAAATGGTGATTCTATAAAAACGTGTGTATAAAATAATGTAATTATGCTCTTACTTATGTATTGATTATCCACAAACTAAGTCTTAATTACATACTGATCTCATGTTTCTTCATCATTAATGAGTCGTGATGCATCTTTTTTTTTATCTCATGTAGTGACTATTATTTGTACTTCAGAAGTAACTGAGTTACTAATAAGTATTTGTGCCCCTCAAGTAATGTGTTACCCCTTTTATTTTGGACTGCTATTATTGCTCATTGCAATACTCTTTCTCATATATTTCAGTTATTTACTGATGACTGAGTGCAGTACACACATATATATTCCATATGCATTTTTTTATAAGAATTATTTACGTATGTAAGCCTAAATGTGCATGAAAATGCTATGATTGTAAGTTATTTATGTTCCGGAATCTGTTACTAAATTTCCTTGTACTTGTGTGACCCACTTGCAGAATGACAAATAAAAATCCTTGATCCTTGTGGATGACATGGGTAATTTGTAAATATGAATCTCATTTGCAGTTACACAATGTCATTGATGTTCATTTATTTATATTAATATACAATACAGTGCAAAAGCCTTACGCAGTCAGAGACAATGCTTAATGTTATCTTATCTGGGTAGTAAGTGTAAATTTGCTCAGAAAAACAATTTAACATTAGAATACATGCAAAGGAACAATAATAAAATAATAGTAACAAATGGCAGGGATTTCTTCTGTTCTCCAAAACATTACTGATATCCTGATCGCTAGATGAACACCGCTTCATTTCCCAAAGCTCTCCGCAGGGGCACCCCAGACATTCCATATGTCTGTTAAATTTACCACCAGCTCACATGAATTAATTAGCTTAATCAGATAAATAACGTGATGGGGTACTGATTACCCAAACATTGTACAATAGTGGCTGACAGACACATGAGTATATAGGGTAGTTGCAGCAAATACTGAGATGATTTCATGGAAACTTTTGAAATGGCTAAGCCAACATAGACATAATACCGTAGTTTTCAGCTAAAATCAATACTATAGGTGACATAGGCAGCCGCCTAGGGCACTGACTCCTGAGGGGGGGGGTTCCAACTTGCCAGCCAAGTTCAATTTGCCTTGGACATGGGGCACCGGCAGTGATGCTCATTTAGGGTGCCACATCAGCTAGGACTGGTACCAATTAAAATGAAGATCATTTGAACATAACTTCCAGTTTGCCTACGACTGTTTCAAGGTGCTGCATCTAATGCTTATTCCTGAAAGTAAGAATTCTGCATCACAGTAGCCTGGTGCTGCTGGTCTTACTGCCTTTGTGGTCTTACTGTCTTTGTGGTCTTACTGCCTTTGTGGTCTTAGTGCCTTTGTGGTCTTACTGTCTTTGTGGTCTTACTGCCTTTGTGGTCTTACTGTCTTTAATCGCTTTTGATCTGTTTTTCATTATACAGTTAATCATTTTCAGCTACACTTTTTACTGTTGACACTCTTTATTGTACGTTTCTTTTCATTATCACAGGAACAGGCCTCACAGATGAACACTGTACTTCCTGTTTTACGCTTGGCATTGGCATCTATCAAGGACACAGTGATCTGATTCGCCTGTTTTCCAATGTGTCTCATTTACAAGCTATGGGGAAATGGGCAGTGCCCTGAGAATTTCTGTTTAATGGTCTGCTGCCCTCGTCCTTTGTGGCCAATGAGGGTTGGTCTGAGTGTCCCTTGACAAATCATCCATAGGTGATCATGCTGCTTCAGCCACAGGTCAGGGGTGATGCGCAGTGTGTTGTAATCTCCATAACCTCTACTGGGCTGGACCGGAGCACATAACCAGGAGTGCCCCCCCCCCCCCCATCAGATTTAGCTTTCCAGTAAAGGTGTGTGCTTTTCAGTGGAGAATACTAATATTTCAGTATTTATAACTAGAAAACTGTCAATCTTAATCCCCTTTGTGGGGATCGTGGTTTTCTGAAGAGCCTGAACAAGTGCTTTTGGAAACTGCATGAGGAAGCACACTATAAACAAATATAAATATAATCATTTAATGACAGATTTAGAGACTGGTTGGCTTGGTGCCTTGTTGCTCCAGATGTGTACACTTTGCTTTCTGTGTGATCCATTCCATTATGCAGTTATGTGATTCGCCCTTAGACAATGTGTGTATACTGGGGCCCTGCTAGAGATTTCGGGCCCCATTAAAACATCATATTGGGCCCTTTTAGGGCCTCGTTCACTCAGGAGCCCTTGGAATGGTTTCCCTTCCTTTACAGTGCACCTATGTGTGCTGGAGTGTGTGTGGGGGGATTAGGGTTATATTACATTGTGGAGACTAAATGGCTACCATAATGTAATAATTTCTGAAGTTGTGGGGACTATTTTCCAGGTCCCCACAAAGATCTGTGAATGCAATCAAAAAAGTAAAAATGTCAAAAGTCTTGTATTTTGTTTGGTTACTTATCGTTAAGGTTAGGGCTGGGTAGGGGTAAGGTCGTTATGTTGGAATTAGAGTTTTCCTCATATAAATGAATGGAGAGTCCCCACAGAGATATAATACCAAACCTCGGTCTATGTGTGTGTGTGTGTGTGTGTGTATCCCACCCCAGTATGTATTCTGACTAGTTACTTGGGATTTGCCTCTGGCTCATTGCTTCCATGCACAGGATACGAGGTCCTGCGAGAAGTAAGGAAATGATTTTGTGATGCGGTTTGTCCGCCTCCACGTCACGGGTCTGTCGTCTCCTTGCAATGTGACCATTCCGCGTGAGAGACCTGAAGCCGTCGTCGCCGTTTACAGACGGCGCTCTTTCGTTCTGTCATGGCTTTTAGGCCCACCTTCCTTTGCTCCTGCTTCAGAAATGAGATCAGACTGGGGGAGGGGGGGGCATGCACGTGGCTCAGAGAGAGCTCTTGATTATCAGGTGAGCTATGTATTGCATCAGGCCCGCCTGGTGGGGGGGGCTGCCGAGGGCATCCTGCAGTGGTCACCCAAGCCATATGTTGCTGTCTGGCTCCAGCTGCTCCTGGCAGGCTCATGAGGGGGTCCCAGGGGACTGGGGGGCGGGGGAGGGGGGGGGGTGTGGGACAGGCTGACACCCACCACCTCGTCCATCCCCTCTCTCTTGACACGTGTGGGCACTTGCCCAGTTTTATTTTAGCTTCAGAGCCTCAGGTGTTTCCGTGGTGACGCCGCCACGCCGGGCAGTGTGGCGCCCTGGATGTGCCCGGCTCCCGGCGAGGCTCCACGTCAGCACGCCGGCACCCAGCTGTGCCGACTGTGTGTGCGTAAGCCTGTCGCTCGCTTGCTGCCTCCGTCCCATTGGCTCGATCGGGTGCGATCAAAAAGGTACAGCAATGTCGTCCGTGAGAACGCTGATGTGATGTCGTGTTTTTTCACTAAGAGGTACGGTCTCAGTGCTCACGTACAACCTGATTAAAAGGTGTTCTAGCATCCTGCTGCAGTATCTGTGTGTATCCAGCTGCAAACTCACTGCGAACAAAACCAATATTTAATCACACTCCAGAGCCCAAAATAACTCAAACGGGCTGGTCGATAAACAGTGCCGCGGCAACTCGAACCAGAAGCTTGTCGAGAAATGTGTTGGGACTGGTTTCAGAAAGCGCAATGACGGACTTTAAAGGCAAGTGGCGTTATAGCCTCATGTTGCCAGGGCTGGGGGGGTTTGAATCCCATCCTCAGAGCTGCATGTGGAGTGCCCACGTTCTCTTGTGTTTGCTAGGTTTCCTTCCACAATCCAAAAAAAAATGTAAATCAAATTTTAAAGTCGCCTGTGGTTATGTGAACTGCTGTCATTGCTCGTACTGCGTGAGTGCAGGTCCTCCTATGGGCTGACATCATTCCCTGTGCACGCTGGGATATACTCCTGGACCACTGCGCCCTTACTGGAGGCACAGTATAGAATATGGAGTGATAGATGGGTGAATATTTAATGGTGATGCTCAAATCTTCCGACAGGTTTCAGATCCTGAGCCTCCTTGGCTTCGTGATGTTTCTCGCACGCTTTCCCTGCTCTCCTCGTTTCTGGCCTGACTCCTTTGTTTATACCCATGTGACAGAGAGCTGCACACGCTCAGTTTGGGCCCGTGAAGCAGCGGCAGTGTGAGCGGGACACACGGGGAGCGTGTCAGTGTCACACCGTCGATGGGCAGCCGCCACACAGCAAGCAGCCAGGCCGCGGACGGCTATCTTGTGAAAAAACAATCTTTCCAAGCGCTGTTGTCACAGTGGGACAGTTGGCACGGACACTGACACACGTGTGTAAACAGGGCTGGATAAAATGCCAGAGGGACACAGACTCAGTGTGCGATGTGCGATTTTAATGTGCTTTTTCTCTAGCCTTTTCCACTTCACACGCATAGGACACCGTAAAAACAAACATGATATTTCACAATATTTTACTCTCCAGCATTCTGATACTTTGGCATTTCACAGGCAGGTTTGAAATGTACTGTTCTTGTCTCTGTGGACCATCCAGAAACAAGAAGACTTTATTATTTAGTGACCTTTCAGGAATACCAGGGATATACTGGTTTGGTGTATCAGGACCAGCCCCCGCACCTCCATTTCCCCCCCCCCCCCCCATCGATGGGCAGCCCCCCCCCCCCACACACACACACACACACACACACACACACGCTTGTATTCGTACGTTTGTGAGGACCATCCATTCATTTCTATGGGAAAAACCCTAATCCCAATTACGACACCTTAACCCCTACCCATCCCTAACCTTAACCATAAGTAACCAACTCAAATACAAGTATTTTGGTATTTTTAGTTTTTTGATTGCAGTCACAGATTTTTATAAAATTGAGTTTAGAAAACAGGTTTGTATCACATTGTGGGGACATTTGGTTGCGCACACAAATACACATACAAACACACACACACACTGTGGGCAAATTGAGGATGCCAGCATGATCCTGGGCTGTGGGCAGGAGCCCCATAATGGGGGGGGGGGGGGAGTGACAGAGGCCCTGAAAATTCTGGAACATAATTGGATTGGTCAGGGTTGGGGGCCTAAGACAATATGCTGTCATTGGGCCCATATTCTCTAGTGACCTCCCCCCCCCCCCAGGCTGTGGGATAAAACCCTCAGAAACCCAGAAAAAGCCCATAGAAGATCAGGAAGCTGGAAAACATGACCCACACGGAGCAGAGGCCAGATTATAACCCCCAACACTGCAGGTGTGGCCAGGGACACCTAACAGGACATTTTTACAAAAACTCCAAAACTGAAATGTGCGGATATTGAGCTGCTGACAATGTGGCGAGGACCGGACCTGTCCGCTGAAAGTCCGTGAGAGAAGCTGTGGGCTGAGGAAAGCGGGCCGTCGGCGTGCAGCCAGACCAGCGATGATGCGATGTGGCACATAGTCATTAGGGGTCGGCAGCTGGAAAGCAGGGCTTCACAAAGAATCGCCGTCTTTCCCTAACGCCGCTCACATGGCAGGACACGTGAGCACGGGCCCCGGCAGGTATCATGGGGGATCTAGGCCACACCCCCATTTTGTTTTTACCAACACCAAGCCCTCTGTACAGAACGCGCACCACACTGCCAGTTGTTCCATATTCACACATTGCAATTTCGGCATTTATGTAGATTGTCCGTGTGCATCAATGTTTTGAGTACACAGCAGTCCAATGTACCTGCAGCATGCTAGCACAACAGGGACCCGCAACTATTTTTCACAGAGGGCCAAATTCCATTAGCAACACAAGGTCAACTGCATCCGAAAAAATTTGCAGGTGGGCGGGGGGGGGCGGCTTTGGTGGGGGGGGGGGGATTGGTACCGATCACTAGATTCGGATTCAATTGTGTACTTCACCTGTGTTGATGTGAGCTCCTCAAGCAATGAGTCCAGAACGACCTTCTTCCCCTGTAACTCAGCAATCCAGTATCTGCAGAATGGCTGATGGACATGATCTGCTACAGGACACGGGACCTAATTATGTCAAGAAAAGCAGGGGACAGTCAGCCACACATGCCTAGCTTTTCATTGTCCTGAAACGTAGGAAGGCCTTAGCATTGGCTCCGTCCAATCGGGAGCTTTCATATATAATAATAACAAACTGTATTTATTGACAGCATTGGACTTACATGCAATTGGCCAATTTTCTGCATGATTTGCTGTTGGGTCTCTGATCTTTGGACGCAGCAGTGATGAGGGATGATACTTACGTTTTTTTATCAGCAACATTATGTTCCCTCCTGTGTTTTCTTAAGCTTCCCGTCTTAAGCCACCCGACACCTTGCAGGTAAATCTCCTTATCAGTGCAGAGGCACCGTCATGACATCATCTCTAACCATTTCATAGTCCAACACGAGTTACACAATACAAGCAGTCTTAGAAATCATAAACAGTCCTTCAACAGTGAGAGTATACTGTGCACATCATACACAGAATTGTTTTTATATTTTATTCAACATCCACATCCTTGTTTAGTGGTTACTATTGGATCCACCCAAACCAAGCTGGCTAGTCAGCTGTGCCTTGGTACCTGTGTACTTGTGTCTTCCAGCACTAGTGATAACTTTGTTCCACTCACTCTTTTCTGCTGAAGTCATCATCACCATCAAGGGGACTTGTGATCCATCACAAGCTCCCATAGCCTTTGCTTGCTGAATCTTACTCTGAACATTGATTCACTAACTACTAAGATAGCTGCTTGCTCAGAGGCTTGCTTATAGTGCGAAGCACAGAGTAATTTGAAAAAGAAAACAACCCATAACTTTCTCTTTGACTTGCAGCCCTTACATTGTGTAGTGTCTGTATTGCAGAGGGCTAACGCCGTAAACTTCTAAACGGACATATTTGCATGCATTTATTTAGAAGATGCATTTTTCCAAAGTGACATAAAATTCACAAAAAAGGAAGCTTGTCCCTAAAGCAATTATAGTGAAAGGCCTTGCTCTGATACCCAACAGTAAAATCACTCTGCCAACCACAGGATTTGAACCAACGCCATTCCGATCACAGGGATGTAACCCACAGAGCCACGCAATGCTCTGAGATCTATGATACAGATAGATGCAGATATAGATTTTGTAGATTGTAAAACCAGATTATGGTTCATGTGCGACACACATTTGCCTGTGATTATTTGAGTACGTCGTCTGATATTTTCCAAAACATTCACAGTCACATGATCAGAAATGAAAGTTGTGTCCAATCTCCTCCCTTGTCTGCATTGGACAGTGTTGATTTTCGAAGCCTCGGGCCTCAGTACAGAGAAATGTGACGCCACATTAGGGCTGCATCTTTAATTCATGTGTGATGCACATTGATCACAATTCAGAGGGTAAAATGTAATATACCGGCATCCAAAAGCCCTCACAGCAATCTCAGCAGCATTGGGGGACGCAACTGAGAGATGGGTGGGAAAGGCGGATTCGGCAAGATGCAAATCAAGCTGTTTCATCTTCTGTGGTGTGGTTTCTAGATTTGGGTGGTGTTATTCAGAATGAAAGGCATAGACATTATGAAAGCTGGAAATGTTCATTCACCTTTTTCAAGATTGTGGCAGCATGTCTGTCAGGATCAGGTTCACAAGCAGAACTGGTGTAGAGTCCATTGGGGTCAGGGCTGGTTTTTAACCAGGAACTTAAGTATTACCTCATCAGGACTCACCTGGGGAGTTTAAGTCACGTTTACCTTAAGTTATCAAAATAATTTTATATATCTTGTGGAATTTACTGGCATAATTTTAGTGTCCTGTTTCTGGTGACTTTAGCTGTCAAATGGTTCTGAATTTATAGAAGTGGAAAGTTCAGGTCTGGAAAGTACAAATTCGGACCAAGATTTTGTTTCAACCAACCAAAGAACACAGCCATGAATAAAGAATGGCACCAAAACATCCTCTAAGAGCAACTTCTCACAACCATCCAAGAACAGTTTGGTGATGAACAATGCGCCTTTTCCAGCATGATGGAGCACCGGGCATAAGGCAAAAGTGATAACTAAGTGGCTCGGGGAACAAAACATCGACGTTTTGGGTCCATGGCCAGGAAACTCCTCAGACCTTAATCCCATTGACAACTTGTGGTCAATCCTCAAGAGGCGGGTGGACAAACAAAAACCCACAAATTCTGACAAACTCCAAGCATTGATTATGCAAGAATGGGCTGCCATCAGTCATTTTTTGGCCCAGAAGTTGATTGACAGCATCAATCAGGGTGAATTGCAGAGGTCTTGAAAAAGAAGGGCCAGCACTGCAAATATTCACTCTTTGCATAAACTTAATGTAATTGTCAATAAAAACTTTTGACACTTATGAAATGCTTGTAATTATACGTCAGTATACCCTAGAAACATTTGACAAAAAGATCTACAAACACTAAAGCAGCAAACTTTGAGAAAACCAATACTTGTGTCATTCTCTAAACTTTTGGCCACGACTGTATAAAGAGTCACAGTCACAGAGGACTCAGCTGGTTGGTTGAAACAAAACCTTGGCCTGGATTTGCACTTTCTGGGCCTGAACTTTCCACCCCTGTGAATTTATACCACTGCTCTTTAATGTGTTTCTCATAGTTGTGAATAAATTTGTCTCCAACCTCCAAACGTAATAACAGAACCGAAATAGCATTGATAACAAATTTAATCTGCACCCCTGTCCTCACCTGTGGTCATGAGCCGTGGATAATGCCAGAAAGAACAAGGTCACAGGTACAAGCTGCCCAAATGATGTTTCTCCGCAGGCTTGCTGGAGTCACTCTCCGTGACTGGATGAGAGCTCAGCGATTCAAAGGGGCCGGGAGACCGAACCACTGCTCCTCTGGATCACAGGCAGCCAGCAGAGGTAGTTCAGGTGTCTGATAAGGATGCCGCCTGGATGCCCACCATGGAAGCTGATTCAGGCACACTAAGGGCCACCAGAGGGACATACATACCAGCATTGCACAGGGACCCCATAATCTACCCCCTGCATGGGGGCCCCATAATCTACCACCAGCATGGGGGCCCCATAATCTACCACCAGCATGGGGGGCCCATAATCTACCACCAGCATGGGGACCCCATAATCTACCACCAGCATGGGGGCCCCATAATCTACCAACAGCATGGGGGGCCCTTAATCTACCACCAGCATGGGGGCCCCTGGTGACATTTTGCATGTGGGCCCAGAATTCCTAGCTATGGTCCTGGACGCTCCCCATGGAGCAGAGACTCCGGGAAAGACACGGGACACGCCGGAGGGATTATATTTCTCAGCAGATTCCCAAAATGAGCTAGAGTCTGTGGTCATGGAAAAAGACATGTGGTCTGATTGGCTGTGCATGTTGCCATGTGACCCTCAGCAGGCAAAATAATGATGAATGAATTAAAGATGAAACTGCCTCCAATTAGCATCTGTAGCCACTTTATTAAGAAGCTAAATTAAAATAAGGTAAAAGACACTATCTGTCACGCCCCGCTCCGTCCGCTCCCGATGTGTGCCACGCCCACCTCGTTACCTCGTGTTCAGCCCTAATTGTGATCGCCTGTGTCCTGTTAAGTCTAGCTTGTCTTGTGTATTTAGTCCTCGTCTGAGTCAGTCTTCCCCAGACTTGTCATTGTAGTGTCCGTCGATGTCCCTGCCTGTCTGTCTCTCGAGCATTAAAACCCCGTTTGTACTCGACTTCCTGGCTCCGTTTCCCTGCTTCTCGGATCACCGGAGCCCGATCGTGACACTATCTTTGGTGGGTGGCATCTGGGGGGCACAATGGCCCACGACTGTCCCCCCATGACCCCGACCCTTAACTGATGTCTTTCATTAAATCTCAGCAAACAGCCTGGAGAGATGTTTCTACCTAAACCTGCTACCCTTCTGCCATATAGAAGCCCCCTCATCCCATCTTCCCACGCTGCCGCTCTTTTCCCCAAGTCTTCCCCACTCCTGCTTTCTCACATCCCCTTCTCTCGTTCCCTGGTCCCCGTTCTTTGCCGACCAGCCAAGAGCCACGTCGATACGAGCAGCTGAGGTTCGGCATGAAGGCTGAGGGAAAAGCCTGGAACTGAAAGCAAACCGTCCAATCAAAAGCCAGACCCACAGCCCTCACATCTGCGCTGCTGAAGTTAAATGGGTGTGTTAAGTAAACATAACAAGTGGCATAAATCTCAAGAAGCCCTTTAATCCTACTTTAAGGAAAGAGTATTTTTAAATGGAGCATGTTGGGACTGTTTTGACTCATCTTTGTTACAGGTGATATTTCTGTTATAAGGGAAGGTATTTGAGTGGTGGGGCTTTTCCCGTTCTGTCAGTCAAAGCCTTTGTACCATCAGCCAGACTAAAACGCAATTAGGATAAATCAGGGTGACACCACAGCGAAGAAATTAGGGCGAAATTCTGAATATAACGAGCGGCCCTATTATGAGGTGAAGTGAAAAGCGAGCACAAGCAATTTATGTCCATTGTGCGGCTGGGCGCTTGGCGGGCCAATCAGATTACTCATGCACCCGCTCACGTCTCTCCTATTGATTTCCCACGCAGAGAGTATGTGAGCTGTGACGCTTTATTTAGACAGTCAATTTTCAGGGAAATTGCGAAAGCCCCCCCACCCCAAAAGAGAACCTTTTCACACCCCTGTCATCCATCAGGCGGTTCAAGCCTCTGTGGGCCACACTGGAGGGGGGGGGGGTTATCTTGGCACAGTCCCGAAAGCTAACAATCCCAATGGATCACAGGAAGGAATTTAGATTTTGGCTTCACCTGAAGCACCAAAACCAACTCTGGTTTGGTGATACACATGGAAAAAAGTGGTGACACAACAGAGAACAGTGAACAGCAAAACAAGTCATTTTGGGCTGTACATCAGTTACGAATTACTCAGGTTTTACGTCGGAACCACGTCTGGCTCTCAGACTCTCACTCTCATGCAAGAAATCTTGTGGGAAATCCATGTTATTCCATTATAAACCTAACATTAGCTACATCGAAAGCATTGGGGCGGTATATTGACTATTAGCATGGTAATAAAACTGTTACAAAAATGTAAATGCGTGTGCATATGTGTGCAAACTTGTCTTGAACTGAAAATCTCACTCCAGCCAGCTGACCAAAGTTGGTAACTGTGCAACCATCGTGCTCACAGGCTGCTTATATTTCGAACTGTGTGGATTGTGCTGTCGGGGTTTAGACAGGCTGCATGGTGAATCTGCATGATGGAGATGGACAGTGTATAGCTGTTGTAAGTTATAGTTCATGCAGGACGGGTAAGCACTTAGCTTAGCTGTGAGTCTAATAGATAGCCCTCCTCAATGTCTGTGCTTATGGCAAGATAAGGAATATGAGTTTAGGTCTCATAACAGGAAAGCCAGAAAGAATGTGTACATTATTTCTACGGTTGAGGAGAAGGCACGTTGTTTTATTGATTTTAATTAAGGTCTTAAAGAGCAAGACTGTCATGGCAATTAAAATGCTGTATTTTATTCTTGGAGCAATATTTGGAGAATGTAGTCACCTTTTAATTATATGCAAATAATTCTGACAAGGCAATGAAAAGTGGCATATGAATGATAAAAATGAATGAATAGTAAATAAAAGCGTGTTCTCCTTATTAATGACCAGGGCATCCAGCTTTTAAAGAATTATTAAAGAAATTTTGGCCATCATTTTTCTGACATTTTAGAAGCTCTCTCAGTTCCTCCCAAGTCCCTGGATATAGCGCCCCCCACAGGTTACATCAGATGAACATTTATTAAGCAATTCCTGTAAATATCCATCCATCCATCTTCAGACTGCTTCTCTTGGTTAGGGTGCCAGTAATACTGAAAATGTACATTGTAGAAATGACAAAATAAAAAATATATGAAAAATTCATGTGCATTTTTTTTGAGAAACAGTGGCAAAAAAAGTAAACTAGAGGTTTCTATGTAAATAAAGAGTCACAAATTAAGGTGACATAAAACAAACTTGACAGTAAAATCAAGAAACGTTAATGCTAACAAATTATGACGGTGACATCACCTCTTTGGTTGCCCTGTAATTGATGATGTCATGCGCACAGTTCCATAGCATAGCCCTTCCTTAGTTTTAAATCATTTTCATGATATTTAAGTGGTGTTTGCTTGTCTGTGGGCTCCTTTGAGATCCCGTGCGGGAATTGCGCGACACAAAAGCACATGGATTTGTAAATGACATTGATTTTTCTCTCTTCTTTATCTGAGACTGGGAATAGTATCTGTTACTGGAGGCCTTGTTCCACTGTGTGAGGATGAAAGAGCGTATTTTTGGCCGCAGAGTTGGCTCCCCCCGGCTAGTCTCTGCCTTCCGTGGTTCTGATCACCCAATTACTAATCAATCTGCTCCAATCCCAGTTTTGTGCCAGAGAACAAAAACATATAAGTTAATAACATGATTAGGCTCACAAATGGAGGAAATGGGGAGATTTCCATCTATTTGTATCCTGTATAATGCAAACTTCAGAGCTGCCAATTAAGCCTTGTATATGCACTGCGACCACGATGCTTGCATGAAGTGTAACTTAGCAACAGGTGCCCGTCTCCCAGTGGTACAGCCTTCCTGATGCGGAATAATTGCTGTGTGCCTTAATAATGATCAGACGGCTGAGGTCTGCTGTGCCGCTCCTCTGGGGTTTAAACAAAGTCTCGCCAGTCATCGCACGACTATTGGGCCAAACTGGAAGCAGCAGCGCCTCAAGGTTCGACGGCGTACCTTGTGGAAATGAGGTCACACCTTTCAGCCCATAGCCTCAGAGGGAGTCCCTAAAGGTTGTGCAAGTATAACCAGCAGCACACGGCCCAAGCTGACCCCCTAAATTAACTGTACGGCTCTTAATGTGCCTGCTGTTCCCTCCCAGCAGAGGGTAGCGCTAATGGAGGGTAGCTGAGCTGCTCGGACCAGCTTCCCCCGTTCGCCGTCGCCGGCTGCTCTCTGCTGCCATCTTTGGCACTTTTGTTCTCCCTCATGGCTGTTCTGCCTCAGTAGCTCTGCAATCATCTGCACGGGGGAGGTGTCGGAGCAAGCTATCAGAGGACAGGGCCAGACTAACATACAAAACCAGTAAATCTGTCTGGGTGGCAGAACCTTCGTCGAATTTGGATGCATGCATGAATACATACGAAGAATGAAAGTATCGAAGACAGGAACTTTTAACTGCATGCTAACTGTGAACTGTGTGTTGATTGTAATCGAAGGAGCTTGAATGGATTATAGTTAAGAGGTTTGGTTTATTTCTGCATCTAGCAATAAGTGATGCCGTTGTGGCTTTCCATGGTACGTGGGTATGTTGAGGAAGATGCTGAGAAAAGGACAAGGCACAACATTGTACATTTGTGTGTGTGTGTGTGCGTGTACATATGTGTGTGTGTTTGTGTGTGCGTGTACGTGTGTATGTGTGCGCGTGTGTGTATGTGTGCGCACCAGGTGATTGACCGGCATCCTGTCCAGTTCTCCAGGATTACCACGTCCTTGTGCTGGATAAGTTGCTGATTGGCAGGTGGATGGATGGATATCTGCCTCCCCTGAGACAGGGTCAGTTTCTGAGAAGGAGCATGAGCGCTGAAAATACTTGTTTGAAAAGGTCCCGGTTGAGCGATCTTGAAGTAACTGGCAGCGGCGTTTTGTTTGTGGGGCAGGTCCTGTTGTCACTGCTGTCCATCGTCATGTCTGTTCCTGTCATTACTCTGTAAGATCAAGCTAATGCTGTGGCAGGCACTGTGTGTCGGCTGATTAGTCAGCTATCCAAGCAAATGCAAATATAAAGTTCAAAATCTACAACTTGGGGGGTTTTAACTCTCAGTCTGCCGAGGTTGTAGCGTATTTGGGTTTTAATGCCAGCCCTTGCTGAGAAATGGATTTTTCTTCGCCAGGCAGATAACTGATTTGCTGTAAACGTGGAAAAGTACCGCTGCAACTCTGTTGGACCATTTCTGGAAAACTCAGCAGTCAAATTGCCTTAGCAAGAATAAACCAGTTGTGGTAGCTTAATTGGCTAATTAGCATCTAATGAGGACATTTGCTGGAACACAAGCCTCAGTATTCCGTGCCATGTGGGAACAGGAGCTGCAAGGACCTGGCGTGCAAAATATCCAGAGCTGTGCAAAAACTTGGAGTTTATTTTTCCAACCAGTGCTTTTAAATATGAATTCTGTGGCAGAGCTTCCATTTGCCTGCCTTTGATCTGAATATTTCTTTTCATGAGATGGTGCATGCTAATTGGGCATCATTTGATAAAGCTATTATGCTAATTAAGTAGATCAGTTAAATAATTATATCAGTGGTTAATATGCCATTTTTAATACTGGAAAGCACAGCCCCCAGAACCTATTATTGTAGTGAATGGTAACGGAAAATGTAGATTAGATTTTCCCATTACTGTCAATTTGATTAACAGGTTAGAGCAGAACCATGCCGGTCAGTGATCTTCCGAGACTGGGACTAGGAAAAGGCCACGTGCCGTCAGCTTGTCCGAGCACCCGCCCTGTAAACACACACCATGCTGACTGCTGATTTCTGAACCTATGGGTCACACTAACTCCCTGTCGGGGGCTCAGTTTGGATCCTGAGCCCTGGGTGGTGTTTCGGGGGGGTGGGGGGGGGATACAGAGGTGGGGTAGTTAGCTATAATCAACCCCGAACACTACAACAATCACTGGAAACTGGGGTGCAGTGTTTGGCTCATTGGGTGTGGAAGCAGTGTCAATAATCAGAAGGTTGCTGGCTCAAATCCCAGAGTTGGCTGTGTAATTGTACTGCCGGGCTCTTGATTAAGGCCCTTAACTGTTACTCCAGGGTCTGTCTGACCCTGCTTTTAGTTGTATGTTGCTTTGCTTAAAACTGTCTGCTGGATGAAGTGTGAACTGGTAACATTTACAAGAAGGAGGTGACACTCCTGGCAGAGTGGTGACAACAACTTTACCCTCAATGTCCACAAAATGAAGGAGCTGATCATGGACTTCAGAAGGCCGGTGACGTTCTATAGCAGGGGTGTCAAACTCCAGTCCTGGACAGCCGGAGCCCTGTGTAGCTTAGTTCTTTCCCTGTTCCACCACGTATGATTCAGCTCAAGAGCTGTGTGGTAATTAGCACAAGGAGGTGCAAGGAGTTGAATCCGGTGTGTTAAATGAGGGGAAACACAAAAATGCATAGGGCTCTGGACTGGAGTTTGACACCCCTGGTCTATAGCCTCATCTACACTGAGGGGGTGCTGTGGAGTAGGTCAGTAGCCTGAAGTTCCTTGGTGTCAGTCTTAGGTGGTGTTATCACGCTGCAGCAGCGCTCAGGAAGGCCCATCGGTGCCCCTGAAGAAGGCTGGGACGTACACAACAGTTCTGAGCACCTTCTACAGGTGTGCTATGGAGTCCATCCTCACAGGGAGGGTCACATCCTGGTACGGCAGCTGCTCTGCTCAAGATCACAAAGCCCTGCAGGTGGATCATGGAGGATCAGGAGCACACAGCTGCAGGAGATCCATAACATCTTCAACACAAGCTGCCTCAGGAAGGCGAGCCGCAGCACGGGGGACCCTAGCCGCCCAACTAGCCGCCCTACTAGCCGCCCAACTAGCCGCCCTACTAGCCACCCAACTAGCCGCCCAACTAGCAGCCCAACTAGCCGCCCAACTAGCCGCCCTACTAGCCGCCCTAATAGCCACCCAACTAGCCGCCCAACTAGCAGCCCAACTAGCCGCCCAACTAGCAGCCCAACTAGCCGCCCTACTAGCCGCCCTAATAGCCGCCCAACTAGCAGCCCAACTAGCCGCCCAACTAGCAGCCCTACTAGCCGCCCTACTAGCAGCCCAACTAGCCGCCCAACTAGCCGCCCTACTAGCAGCCCAACTAGCCGCCCTACTAGCAGCCCAACTAGCCGCCCAACTAGCAGCCCAACTAGCCGCCCTAATAGCAGCCCAACTAGCCGCCCAACTAGCAGCCCAACTAGCCACCCTAATAGCAGCCAAACTAGCCGCCCAACTAGCCGCCCAACTAGCCGCCCTACTAGCCGCCCTAATAGCAGCCCAACTAGCAGCCCAACTAGCCGCCCAACTAGCTGCCCAACTAGCCGCCCAACTAGCAGCCCAACTAGCCGCCCTACTAGCAGCCCAACTAGCCGCCCTACTAGCAGCCCAACTAGCCGCCCTACTAGCAGCCCAACTAGCCGCCCAACTAGCAGCCCAACTAGCCGCCCTAATAGCAGCCCAACTAGCCGCCCAACTAGCAGCCCAACTAGCCACCCTAATAGCAGCCAAACTAGCCGCCCAACTAGCCGCCCAACTAGCAGCCCAACTAGCCGCCCAACTAGCCGCCCTACTAGCCACCCAACTAGCCGCCCAACTAGCCGCCCTACTAGCCACCCAACTAGCCGCCCAACTAGCCGCCCAACTAGCCACCCAACTAGCCGCCCAACTAGCCGCCCTACTAGCCACCCAACTAGCCGCCCAACTAGCCGCCCAACTAGCCACCCAACTAGCCGCCCTACTAGCAGCCCAACTAGCCGCCCAACTAGCAGCCCAACTAGCCGCCCTAATAGCAGCCCAATTAGCCGCCCAACTAGCAGCCCAACTAGCCACCCTAATAGCAGCCAAACTAGCCGCCCAACTAGCCACCCTACTAGCCGCCCTAATAGCAGCCCAACTAGCAGCCCAACTAGCCGCCCAACTAGCCGCCCAACTAGCAGCCCTACTAGCCGCCCTACTAGCAGCCCAACTAGCCGCCCAACTAGCAGCCCTACTAGCCGCCCTACTAGCAGCCCAACTAGCAGCCCTACTAGCAGCCCAACTAGCAGCCCAACTAGCCGCCCAACTAGCCGCCCTACTAGCAGCCAAACTAGCCGCCCTACACTGCCAGTTTTCACCCTGTGTGGTAATTAGCACAAGGAGGTGCAAGGAGTTGAATCGGGTGTCTGGCGAGCGGCAGCAGTCGATATGAACACACACCTCCCGCTTCAGGAACAATTTCTTCCCCACTGCTTAAGCACTTGTCGCCATTTTTGTACCAATCCTATTACATGCTGTATGCTGTACACAATTAATCAGTATTCATTCTTCCAGATACATACATATCTCCATATCAATATTTATATTTACATATTCATATTTATACATGTTTTTTACCCAAGTGTCCTGTGCCCTGTTACTTTATATATCCTGTTGGAGAATCAGCCTGGATTTATATCACAGCACAACAGCATCCCTGACAGTGATTCCTCAGATGTCCCTGTGATAAATTGCACAATAGTATAAATGGGAAAAGGGAAGAAAGGCATGAAAGAAAATACGGAAAATCTAAGAAATTGTGAAGGTTACTAACTGTATTAAATAGCATACAGTATAATAGGTTTGCTTATGAGGAAAAACAGTGTATCAGAGAAGGATGAACATGACTGAGCAGGCAGTCACGGGCAATATGATTGGATTTGAGTTAAGGAGGCATCCCACGCAGGTAAGGCTGCCTTAGATTCCCAGCCTTTTCAGCCCTGCATTTCCCCGGATCTCTGTGCTGCGGCCGTCTGCTGTCCCACTTGTGAACTTGCTTTGAGGGGTTGTCTGGCTGGGTTGCAGACTGCATCCCATCCCAGGACACATATTCATATCCGTCTCCCAGCCACGTGTTACCCCTCTCCACAGGATCAATGCAACGGATAGTGATGGACAAAAGAAACTCTGTGAACTATTTGCTGTTTTGTATTTTTTGATCCCTCTAGATGGCGCTCTTGGTTTGCTTTGGGGCATGCTTTAAACCCTTTTTTTGAACAGAGAGCGCCATCTAATGGGGTCATAAAATGCAGCAAATGGTTCATGAAGCTTCATTTGACCATCACTAGCAATGGCGCATATCATGGTACATCAAGACTAGATGTCTAGTTATGTTACAGAGGTCGATAGCCTAAGACATGAATCTGTGAGAAGCACTGGTCCAGTGGGAAGAAAGGGTTTCTTCCAGAAAGCACAGGCTTATTTGGGGCCGTGATTTCTGTTTCACATTTGCTTGGCAGAAGTTTTGGTCCAAAGCGAATTGGGAAGGGAAGTAATCAGCACAACATGGACTTGAACACGAAAATAAAAATGGCCATTTTGGCAGACGCAAAGGAAATCAGAACCAAGCAGCAGGGCTCCAGACCTTGGGACAGGCATGTCTGGCTTACTGGAGCAGAACCAAAACAGAACACCAGCCTCTGACTAGAAGCAGGTGATCATAATTAGCACCGCAAACCCCGGTTGATCAGCTCTCCTCCAAATTCTAATTGGAGGAAGGGACAGCTGAACTTTCCACCTTCACAGAGGTGCTGTGAAGGGGAGAACTTGTGAAAAATCTCACGAATCACCTCAAAGGGAAACCGCAAGCTGAGGCTCCATTATCTGAGCCGCTGCTGCCTGGCCGAGTACTTAGGCATCACTGGGCTTTCTCAGGATACAATTTGCCACCTGTTTTCTTCTGGGCTGCATTCAGATTAGTCCGTTGGTCTCCTCGGGGTGGGTCTCGGATTACTCCCTCCAGTTCCTGGGGAGATGATTCAGAACCTCTCTGGCCACTTTTCCCTGCTCTTTGTCTGGACCTGAATGATAACAGCACTGACAGTGGCAAAAAGACTTCTGTGAGGTCACATTGGCTTCCGACAAGATTCTACCTGGAAAAGAGTAATTAGGCCACCGGAGACATAACAACTGAAGCCAAATAAAGCACAAGGGGGCGGAGTTTCTCCACTAATTCTCACCCACGGGACTCTTGCTGCTCTTGCATTAAACGCACGATCGTTGACTCCGAATGACATTCCCCAGGAGGCGAGTGAGTAACGCACTTGCTCTGTGTAAACAGTAGTACTGATAAATACTTTTTCCTATTAGATTATCATCAAGACGTGATGGAGGGTAGTGAGGATTTACTGTGAAGTCAAATCTGCTCTGTTGTCTGCCTGAGAAGCAGGGATGGACTAGAGCGAACAGTCCACGTACAAGTCAGGCAGCTGTCAGGAAGAATTCGCTTTAATGGACCCCACACTGACAGCCTCTGTACTCTGTACTGTACAGTTGTGGGGAGAGAGTTAACACAGTTCAGAGATTCCCAATAGTATGGAACCTTCTAAGGGAATCACTGCAGCATTTATTAAAAATTAACCATCAGATCCTGTGGTCCCCCTAGTAATGTAGCCCAGCCAATCAGCATTCCCTGTGCCCCCCTGGTAATTCAGGCCAGCCAATCAACACTCTATATTGTTCCCCGGGTAATATGGGCCGGCCAGTCGTCTCTTCCACTGGTCCCTTCAGTGATTTGTCTTGTCAGTCAACATTCAGCTCTCTTCCCTGAGGCAATGTGGAATTAATCACCACAAGCACACATTAAAATCTCATGTCAGAATTGTTTGAAAGGCAAACAATTCATTTTAAAGGGGAGAAAAGAATAGCAAAATTGTATGTATCCTTTATTTTTAATATAATAATGGCCAGGTGTTTGTGACTACTGTTAAATGGCCCTGATTCTTCTCTTCTGATCTGATCTTGATTCTTTTGATCTACATTACATTATTTATTTCCCACTGTTTAAAATACTGGTTTAGTTTGGAAAAATAAAACAAATCGGCAGTGGTTTGAGCAATACAAACAAGTTACTCTTTACAAATAAGATTAATTTGGCGAAAATAAATTTGTAATTCAGAATTTTCCCCAGCATGCAATCCGGAATAGAGTCAAGGAAGTTAATACAGAGGCACTTGCATGCAAATGAAATATACACATTTGATTTTCTTATTGGGAAAATAACTTTTTTATCAAAAATGCATAAAGTCAGCACAATTTAAATATATTTTTTAAGCCAGCAAAGTAACATCGTGCTAGTTTTACATGTCAAAAGGCATGATATTATAAGCCAACGCAAGTATAAAACTATTACTGCGGGCGACTCGCTTCAGCAGTTGCTAGCGGATTTTAATAACTCATTCTAATAAAAGTGTTCCCCTCTACCCGACGGAGAAGGCAATAAAAGCCCTTTTATTCAAAGGCACTTCGATTAAATTTGTAGTTTAACGGGGACGTTCAGCGAAAGTGTGCACTGTACCATTACACATACAGCGCTGGATGCTTTGCCGGCTCCTACATGGGAAAATGAAATTCTGCTGCGAGAAAAATGTATTATTCATAAATTTCTTCGTGCTGTATTATTGCTGATATGCACCGTCTTTCTGTCGTGCGGTTCCACGTAGATAATTCTGGCAATCTGTTCAAACACGTAACAAAATGCCATTCAATGTTCATCCCAGCCTAACACGTACAGGATCGATGAAAGAGACGAATAAGCTTCATACTGTTAATGCATGCTTCACGTGACTTTCACTTAAAGTTGCGTTATCGAGACCAAATCCAACTAACAAATGAAATTTCAAATGTTCAATATTTGGAGACTTTGAATTAAATACAAATTACATGAGCCCCGCATTTTAGGCAAAATTTTTGATGTCTGGGGAAAATGAACAAAAGAGTAGCAAAAAGACGTGTAAGTGAGCAGATCCTAACGGATCTGGCAAAGCAGCCGGAGTTGCGAGCCCTGGAGAATCTTTCCGTGTTTCAGTCCAAAGTTGGGAAATCAGCGCCAAACTCCTCTCCTGCACCATCTGTTCCTGCTCGCAACTACAGTACAAATTGACCTGTTTTATCGGCACACCACACACTTAGCCTAAATGAACAGATGGGTAACTGCGATGCAGTGCAAGAGCTGGAGCATAAATAACTTTTGTTATTTAAAGACTAAATTAAGAAGCGCATATTCAGTGGCGCTTTAAAATGACAACAATTATATGACTGTAATGTGAAACGCCCAAGTCGCTAATTAATTAACAGCAAGACGATATGTCTTTGATGCGATGTTTTTTCACTGTATCCCAAAATATATTTATAATCATTCGCATATATTGTAGCTTAATTTCTCCTGAAAGAAACAAGTGAACTGTCAACTATAGTCAGGTGACATTTTTCTATATGTCAATGTATTAATTTATATATCGATGTAATCACAATTAATTAACAAAATAAGACCGAATCAGCATGTTGGTATAATAAGAACATAAGAACATAAGAACTATACAAACGAGAGGAGGCCATTCGGCCCATCGAGCTCGCTTGGGGAGAACTTAACTAATAGCTCAGAGTTGTTAAAATCTTATCTAGCTCTGATTTAAAGGAACCCAAGGATTCAGCTTGCACTACGTTATCAGGAAGACTATTCCATACTCTGACTACACGCTGTGTAAAGAAGTGCTTCCTTAAATCCAGTTTGAAATGTTCTCCCGCTAATTTCCACCTATGGCCACGAGTTCTTGTATTTGAACTAATGCTGAAGTAACTATTCGGTTGAACAGCATCCAAACCTGTTAGAATCTTATAGACCTGGATCATGTCCCCCCTCAGTCTCCTTTGCTTGAGGCTGAACAGATTTAGCTCAAATAACCTTTCCTCGTATGACATTCCTCTAAGACCAGGAATCATTCTTGTGGCCCTACGCTGCACCTTTTCTAAGGCCGCTATGTCCTTTTTAAGATATGGTGACCAAACCTGTACACAATATTCTAGGTGAGGTCTCACCAAGGAATTGTATAATCTTAGCATTACCTCCCTTGACTTAAACTCCACACACCTGGAGATGTACCCCAACATCCTATTGGCCTTTTTTATTGCTTCCCCACACTGGCGAGAATGAGACATGGAAGCATCAACATACACACCAAGGTCTTTCTCATAATCAGCTACCTTTATTTCAGTAGGTCCCATAAAATACCTGTACTTTATATTTCTGCTCCCTACATGGAGTACCTTACATTTGTCTATGTTAAATTTCATCTGCCAGGTGTCAGCCCAGTCACTAATTAAATTAAGATCCCGCTGTAGCTGCTGAGCCGCTAGTTCAGTATCTGCTACACCACCCACCTTGGTGTCATCTGCAAATTTCACCAGTTTACTGTATATATTGGTGTCTATATCATTTATGTAAATTAGGAACAAAAGTGGTCCTAAAATTGAACCCTGCGGTACCCCACTATGAACGCAGGCCCACTGTGACATCGAGCCTCTTATAACTACTCGCTGCTTCCTATCCGTTAACCAGTTATCAATCCAAGTCGCTACAGTTCCTAAAATACCTGTCGCTTTGAGTTTAAGTGAGAGCCTCTTGTGGGGAACAACATCAAAAGCCTTTTGGAAATCTAAATAGATGACATCATAGGCCTTCTTATCATCAACTTCCTGAGTAGCTTCCTCAAAAAACTCCAACAGATTTGTTAAACAGGATCTACCTCTCCTAAATCCATGCTGGCTATCCCTCAAAATGTTATTTGAGTCCAGGTAATCTACCATTTTCTCTTTGATTATAGCCTCCATAACTTTACCAGTTATACAAGTTAGACTGATTGGCCTATAGTTTGACAAATTACTTCTATCCCCTTTTTTGAAAATGGGCGTTATGTTGGCATGCTTCCAATCAGAAGGTACCACACCTTCAGATAAGGATTTTTGAAACAGTAATGTTAAGGGTCGGCAAATAATATCCCTCATCTCTTTTAACACTATAGGTAAGATGCCATCAGGGCCCTGTGATTTATTTATTTTGAGCTTAGCTAGGCTTTGCAAAACATCAGCTTCAGTTATATATATATTAGTTATAGACGATGTTGAATTAGTAATAAGAACTGGTAAGTTACTAGTGTCCTCGACAGTGAATACCCGTGCAAAACTATCATTGAACTCATTTACTATGTCAATGTCGTTTTCAATTATAAGACCCTTACTATCCTGCAGATTAGTAATTTCAGCTTTTAGAGCTCTTTTAGAGTTAAAATACTGGAAGAAACTTTTAACGTCATCCTTAGCCTCCAATGCGATCTTCCTTTCGACATTCCTTTTAGCTCGTCTAATGTCATTTTTTAATTCAGCCTGTAGATTTAGATACTCTTGCTTTATTATGTCATCATCAGTTATTTTCCATCTCTGGAACAAAGCCCTTTTCCTCCTTACTTTATACTTTATGTCCCTATTAAACCACCTAGGTTGCAATTTCCTAGATTTATTCTTGCTAGAAACAGGTATGAAGTCCTCTTGTACTTGCAATAATGTGCTTTTAAAAAATTCCCATGCCTCTTCAACAGTTTTGTTATTTAACTCCATCCAGTTCACGGTTTTTAGTTTTAATAATGCTTGAATGCATACTATTTTATAACGAGTATTTACCAATAACTGCAATGAATGTTGACACGTACACTATATAAACAATTAAAGGACATTTCAAGAATTACTGACGCGACGGGAAACAAAGCCGCTGTGAGGTTTGCTCAAGTCGTTTAGAAAGCCTGACCGTTCATTTTTCCTCCTGCTTTGTTGTTGCCCGCGGTGCTTTTAAATATTTAGGCCTAATATTTTGAAGGATGCACGACTTAATAAAATAATGAGTGATCTGAACGATTCTTTGACGCCAACCAAGCTTTAATGAACTCATCGTACCTTATTTCCCCAGTCCCCTCCCCCAGTCCTAGCAACAGTATTGGTTGTGATGATCTAATATCCGTGTGGATTTTTCCCTATAAGGGCCCGGCGGCTCTAAGCAGGAAGCAGGTGGCGGGACGCAGTAAGCGCAAAGCGTGGGGTGGGATTGGGATTTACCGCTGGATCATTGGTATTGTGAGCATAATTACACATCTATTATGCTAAATAGGACTATTCTGCAATACAATTCATCTTTCAAGGGTGCGCTCAAGGGTGTCTGAATGAGAAAAAAATATATATTAATAGAGAAAGTGGAAGTTGGGCAGAAATATGAGAGTCGTTCACTTATAGGTCTAAATGACCGCGGTGTCTAAATGGATTGATTATACGAAGGTTACGGAAGTGGTCAAAAGAACGGAGATACGCCATGGAAAATTCAAATCCAGTGGTGAGAGTGACGTAATTTGCTAGTGTACAGAGTTGTGCACGGTTGCCGCAGAAGTGACAGGCTCACCTCTGATTTAATGCACCATTAAGGCGATTCCTTGGCAGTTTGATTGGTTGATTGATTGATGAAACCATTTATTGCTGTTGCAACACACCATGTCACTAGTTACAAGTACCAGCGAAAAACTGGCCATCAACCCGACCATACATATACAAACATCACATTATGGGGGGTAGACAGGTCAGGAAGGCGGGGGGCATAGGAAGAACAGAGAAAACAGAATTACATGAGGAGAGAGGAGAATAAAAAAACAGCCCCCAGACTGTACTCCAGTAGGGAGTACAATGTAGGAACAGAAAAAAACACCTCAGCAACATAAGCACATAGTCACTACACCTTACAACATAAAAAGTCGTGACTTGCAACAGGGAAATGGGGAGGTGGAGGTAGTCCAGCATAGACAAACAGCCATCCAGTCCTGCAGCCAGAGGAGCTGGTCACAGACCCGCCTGTTCACACTGAGGGTATGAAGCGGTGAAGGCGTGGGATGGGGGGAGGGTGCAGTGAGTGTGTATCTGTACGTATGTATGTGTGTGTGTGTGTATCCAGGAGTCCTTGGGATTGGGGAAGAGGAATGCAACGACATCAAGAAATTAATGCATCAACGAACAACCACTTGGTGATTGTAATAATTTGAGCAGTGAACTAACTGACGTTTAGGCATACCGAAATACGGCTAAAGCACGGCTCTGCTTATTGGGATTATCGCTTAGCACAGGCAGTCGGTATAAATCACTGAGACAATGTGAATTCATCATTAGTTTAACAACTGCGCAGGCCAAAGCTGTATTATTATGAATTATGCAGGTGTATGAATCATGTAGGCTCTAAAATGGATAATTTAAATAGAGATAAAAGCACATTATGAATATTATGAATACATTTTTATTATATGCGATACTTAATATTAAACTATATTAAACTCGCTCAGTCAAATGAGTATGAGAAAGTATTACAATTGTATAAAATACACAGAAACAAGAGCTCAGTACAACAGCGGTGTGCAGTGACTCCATAAACCAGCGTTACGCAACCTGGTCTTCAGCGACCCAGGAGGGAGCAAAAATGTGGACTGACTGTGGGTTCCTGAGCTGCAGGTTGAAACACATTGTCCTAAACTCATCCACTCCTGAAACTGTCATGGAGGCACAGATGAGTCCTATCTGTTACATGCTAGGGGAACATCCCATAATTTGGCCACTGAGTGTATATACTATTGGATGATTTTTCCTAACATTAAAAGACAAAAAAAAATAAGTATAGTATTTTACTTTGTATACAGTTCTGACAAGAAATGACAGATTGTTAACAAATTGTTTAATTTGTGCTTAACAAACACACAAAAATACAAGTTTTTAAAATGATTCCAGAAACAGGTTTTCAGAAATGACACATTTGTTATGAAAAAATCAGTGTACTGACAAATTCACACACCTTTTATACTCAACTACGTCTAATTATGAAAGTGATTCATTTGTACAATATGATTTTAGTAGTCATTAGTGATAACAAGCAAACATCTGTCAGCTGCACTGTAACAGGATTACAGCTATAAAAGTGTTTAAAAAATAAACCAAAAAACAATACACAGCCATGTATTATGTAGCAAACAATTTCAGTGATTTCTTTCAATGGAAGGACATCAGAAAAGTGTTAAAAGGTTTAAAAAGAAAGATCTCAGCAATCTAACAGGGGTATTTTGACTTATAGTATGCCATATATACCAGTAGTGATTTTAATAAAATACAGAACAGTAACAAAGCCATAAGAGGTATCAAACAGATACAAAGAATGTAGGACGTAATTTTCCAAAGATAAAGTTAAGCATTTTTATGACCGGTGCCCTTCAGAAGCACCAGAGACTGATGCGAGTGACTGACCCGTGAACCAAGCAGACAAAATATTTATCTGTGGGACAAGTTTCAGCAGTATAAAGAAATACACATTCATAAACCAATATATGAAATTACAAAAATAATATTTACCCTTCACTTTAAAAACTTTGTAAACAAACAAGCCCAGTAACTGAAGTGCCAATCGTTACTAAACACATCCTCCCCAATTTTACTGCAAAATCAACAGTTTGAGGGCACGTTCACTTCGAGTGTTCAAGCCATTTTAAAAGGTGAAATCCAAAAACATAAATAAAAGACAATAAAAATACCATCCTAGTGATTCCTTTTAATACTTAGAGTTTGTAGGAAGATCCTTTACCTGTAGTAAACACCATACATAAGAGGTTATAATCATTATATAAATTATTGTTTGACAGAATTGCAGAGTAGCCCACCACCAATGGTGTCTCGTATTTCCGGAGGCTTGTGGTTCCTTCCCCGCCAGTGAGGGGGCGCTCTCACGCCAGGCACCAGAAGACAGTAAGGGCGGCCGCGATGCCATTCAGTATGGCCATGCTGTAGCCCATGTGGAAGGAGTGTCCTGTCATCTTCCTGTGGACAAAAAGGAGAGGCTGAGCTCTGTGGAAAATAATGGTGCTCTAATTAGCTACTGCTTCAAAGTAGCATCTAAATGGAAACCTAATGGACACCAGAGACACCAATTTGTCACTAAAACAAATATCCAGACCTACTTATTTCCCCGAGCATGATGTTGCTTTGACCCTCAGACACACACCTTATATAAGAAGCCAGGTCACTGCTTTAGCTCTCTGCCATTAGGGACAGAGAAAACGCTGAGATACTGAGTAATGTTTTCATGTGGCTCCATCATACAGTTACCTGCAGCGAATTTAATGTCTGTTGTACAGAAAAACAGGTACCCCCCCCCAAACAAGCTAAAAGTGAAGTGTAATTACTCTTTCTGTTTTCAACAATTCATTTTTATAAATTTGCAATTTGTTGTTCATTTGTAATCCAGTCTGTACCGGCAGTCAGATCCTGGAAAATCTATTAATATGAATTGTAACTCTCAGTACAAATGAAAGGACTGACAATCAGGGACTCGATTATGAACAGGACTGTAAATGACAAAATGTCACCATCAAACTAATAACTGAAGGACTAATAACTAATAACTCATGGACTTCAGAGTCATGTTGAATCTTTCATCATTATATTATATTATATTATATTATATAGCCACGAATGGCATGTTTGCATTGGGCAGATGGTTCTATACCACATACATATCAAAACAGCTGGTAACATAAGAGGGCATGTAGTAATCAGAATAAAGTCTTTAAAGCACAACGAAAGCTCCTCATTCATCGAGGAAACCTCACTACTAATGACTAGGCCTGAAAAAGTCATATCAGAAATACATAAAGCCATCTCATACATGATTATTGGATACTAATCAACAGAAAATATATTACAACAATTATCCTGTCACCACAAAAGAATATGCAAAAATACAGGGCAACGTAAAGCTGGTGTGTCGCCACCACGTTTTGAAGGTGCTGGACGGGAGACAGAGACAGTAACACCTCCTCCTGGCTGCTGTTTCATGTGCAGTGAAGCGCAGCGCCTGACAGGACTCTGGCTCCCTCGCGTAGCCAAGCGACGCAGCGCAGGAGACGGCAAGCATATCGGGGGCAGAGCAAGGATGACGAAGCTACCCATCCGGCACAATCGCCACAGCCAGCCGGGACACCTTCATCTGAACCTGTCCAGATCGATTCTACACCATCCGGTTCTGTAATCCCATTTTCCGATATTCATTTCAAGGCATGGAACTGGAAAACACCGGCGATTAAAAACTGGTGGCCAGCACTGCCACCTACAGATCCTGGGTTCCGGGATCGAGTCTGACACCAGATCTGTGTACATGTGTGCAGAACGTTCTCTGACATTCCTCAGAGATGCGGCTCATTTGAACTTCTGACTGTAAGCTGGACTTATTCTCTGAGCAACGCGCGGCACCTGTGGGTCAGTGGAACAGAGTTTTAACTTTGCATAAATCCACTGTGATCCAAAACTTCATTCTGATTGGTTATTGCTCCTATTTAACATCAGGTTCTGAACCAATATAGACAGCAGGGCAGAAAGAATCATGTTCAAAGCCGCCCGAGGCCAGTGTCTCCCCCACTGCTACCCTGTGTGACTCGTGCAGTGACACTTTGTCCAGTTCTCCACCTTACAGTTTCATCATAAACCTCCTGACAGCAGTGTCTCCCTTTTACAAGCCCCTCAGCTGCTGTGGGCAGACTTTTAATCTGCCTTTGCTTTTAAGTATCAGAAATACACATTTAAAATTCAAATAATTTTATTCTAATATTTTTTAATTCCTTTGTTGTGGCTTTTTTTGGTGCAACTAACCAATTTGAATGATTTAATATTGACACCAATGTGCAAAACAACCCTGATTTTTAACTAGAGAGGTACTGTATCAAACTCATGTTACCTGTGGGTTGTTTTGCACATTGACGTAACCATATGGTTCACATCAAAGACTGCAGGCCTCACTGGGAGTGTAGCCAGTGCTGGAATGCTGCTGTGAAAGGTGCTAAGAGAGCTCGTCTATAATGGTGTCTGTGACGACCCCACTACACAGATCTGTCTCTTGACAAGCGAATTAGCAACATGGCACCTGGTTCCAAGAGCGTGCTGTAAGATGCACTCAGTTTGTCGTATGTTACCAGACTCAAACATAAATGGCTAGCCATCTTAGAGAGAGAGCCAGGTCGTCCGACTGGGTGCCACCTTAAAATAAGACTACCCATATAAAGAGTTTATGAATGGTTTATAATCTGGTTACTAATTAGGTTGTAACACTTTGCAAATTATTAATAGACAATATTAAACAAGTTATAACATAATTTTCTTTTTATTAATGAGTCACTACCATTTACAAGGCAAAAGGAACCTTATTGTAAAGTGATGCCTCTGACTGGGACCAAAACCTAATGCTGTAGCATTCAAAACTCATGTACTGCATATCTTAGTGTATAATGTATCACATGGTTCTCTGAGTTAATGCACTCATATGGAATGTATCTTCATCAGTATTACTATTACCGCTGATATTTCGATACATACTCTAAACACAGGGGAGCACATTTCTGAGGCAAACCGTGTATGAGATTCATACTGTGCAAGTGATGAAAAAATATACTATTATTACATATAAATTGTTGAGGCAGATAAATGGGACATTTTCTCTTTCCAAAGCTGACTAATGAAATATTAACAGACATGGAACGACATGGAATAAGGAAGCATAAAATGGACAAATGACTGTCGTGTTGTGCGGAGACACTGCTCAGCCTGTTTGGACAACCTGGGCAGCAGACAGACAAGGGTCACTGGCTCCAGCTGTTCGTAGGGGGGAAACTGCGGCCATTTATAGCCCCAAAGCACAGCCACACTGCAGGACACGCGAGATGAACACGACCCGGATTCCTGGTGCTGTAGGCATTTGTGCTCCTGACTTCATTTATTCATTCCTGTTTTTACCTGGAAAGTGTCTGAGGCTCTCTGCTCTGTTATGCGGCATCCTGCCCCTCACAAACTCTTAGAGCAGAGTTTCCTTGGGGACCCACAGTCAGTCCACATTTTTGCTCCCTCTGAGCTCCCTGCCAGACAGTTCACATTTCTGCTCCCTTCCAGCTCCCGGAGTCCAACAACTTGAACTGTATGTGGGTCCCTGAGAACCAGACTGGGAATCACTGCCTTAAAGGGCCACTTTCAAGTTTCCATGATGGATTTCTGTCCATCCAGTCAAAGGGAACATTCAGCCATGAGCTTTTACTTTGCATTCCAGTCAGCAGCGGAATGCAAATATCATCAGTCGAAGAAAAAAGAGTGTGTTCATACTCTCAGACTGGCGGGGTGGCCAACCCTGCTGTGCCCGACAGGCCGTTTGAAAAATGCTCCCGCCCACGGCCAAAGGCACAGCAGTCGGGGGCCACAAAGGGGGAACATGTCACCGAGGAATTATCATGCCAGTCTGATGGATGATGTAGCCAATCAGCGACACTGCAGATCACGGTGTCCTACTCACCCTCTTCAGAATAAACAGCCCTACTTCACCCAGACAGCAGCCACCCCCGATTCCCAAATCCCATGCACAAATCAGAACGCACCGGCCCAGTACAGAAAAACACATGCTTAATGAGCCACGCTTGTGAATGAAAAAGTGGCTTGTCACAATCCAAAGGATACGCCAGGGTACCACTGAGTCAAATACAAACCAGTGAAAGGACTAGAGTACACAGAGAAAACCAGCATGATTATAAGACGTCCATCGTGAGGAATGTGCTCTCACAGTATCCATAATCTACAGTCTCTTTACAAAAATATTCGGCAATCTACGTGAAATTTTCTCCAGCACTCTCATTTGCCTGAAGACGCCGAAGCAAAACTGAGCAGGGAGTGAAAGAAAATTACGGGTGGAAGAGAAGGTGTTACCCACCAACACCGGCTGCAGTACTGGTTACCGAATGCATCTTACTGGGTGATTTGAAGATGGGCAAACAAATGCTTTACCTTTACCTGAAGATAATGACTAATATCTATCAGGCCATAGGCTGAACAGACCAGCCAAAGGAATAAAACAATAGTAATGTCAATTTTAACAACAGACACCAATATTAAAATCTCTGAATTAAAAACTTTCCTTTTATTTTAATGTTTTTATTTATTAATTTAGTTTGTGCGATTTTTAAATTAAATTGATAGAAGTCATCTGTACTTGTTGAGTTTGTTTAAATGATTATTTAAGGTAATGGAGTACAAACTAAGTAGGCAATAAATAGGACTACGGTGATGGCTCCCAGCCTTCGCTCTCATGAGCGCTAAGCGTAACAGATTTTCGTGGCGGTCTTTACAAGCCTTGCGCAAATACAACACGTTTGATGCGCTGGTCTATTTGATTGAACTTAACACAGTGGCGAGAGGAAGCGGTAAAAATGTAGTTTTGGGTAAACAGAGAGAGGGCCCACCTGAGCCTGGCAGGGGACAGCGGCGTCGGGGGAAACATGCCGGGCTCAAAGGAGTCAAAGTAGGTCAGGGTCCAGGAGAAGCTGCAGCAGGAGACGCCGGCGATGGTGGACAGGACCAGCAAGCTCCAGAACCCTGAGGAGCACATGCCACGCATGGAAAACTTACACTGTGCATTATGAGTATTGGTAATTATGTAATAGGATAATAAATAAGAACTGTGTGGCTTTCTGTTTACCTAAAAGTTTGATTTCCGAACCATCCTCAGTTGTCACTTTCTCAGTACGCAAATCTACAAAAATATATATTTGCATACATCAACAATACTCTTTTAAGTCTGATGAAATGTTGATTTTAAAAGTCGACGCTTTTTAGTGAAAACGTTTATCCTGCATATATTCATTTAAAGCAAACTGCAATACTACAACTGTAACATACACATTGTAACAAACACGATTTAGATGCGCAAAACTGGACTTATAAATTACCTTTTAAAATAACGTAGAACAATGACAAGAAAAAGGCGATGACAAAGAATAAGAGAATGGAACAGAGGATTGACAGTATCCTGGCCGGCCAGTGCCTCCCAGTGCCGCTGTGGCCCCTGAGCGCCGCGATCCTGAGGGACTTCAGGCGGCTCTGGGGACCAGACACCGCAACGCGACTCGCATCGTCTGCCTTATCTGACCCGTTTCCCGGCCGCTGCTCGAGATCCTCCAATTCCCGATCAAGCCGCCTAGCTAACGTTTCATCGGAGCCATGGACGCGCGGCATATTCAATAGGCAGACACTGCTCTTGCCAACCAGTAGATAGCTCCTCCTTTTTCCTCGATTGCTAACTAAAAAAACACAAGTGTTTTACCAAAACTGATATTTTAACTATTTTATAGTTATCGTATCATTGATGCGTAAAAATGACTCGCAGTATTCATTTATAACGTATTTCTACTCGAAGAAACTCTACACACTTCAAACCACAAATACGGACTATTATTTTCAAAACATCGCGGCTCTCATTTCCGTATCCAACGCCCTTATTTCCACGCCCACACAGCCCAGCCAATCACGATAAAGTTTTTCGAGCACATGCGAAATTTAACGTTTGTTTATTGGTTAAAAATTACGTCAATAATAACTAGAACGGCGCTTATTAAAAAAAAAATGTTTGGTTGCATCGTACAATAGTCTAGCCTTGAGCTGCCAACTGGCTGTTTCTTTTTGCCTTTGCACTCTTCACTTTGAACTTGAGTGACTAATAGAGGATTGGTTTAAAGCTTAGTGGGGGTGGGACGTGGACTGAACGCAATTCACTCAATGTGGTGTGTGAAGTTTGTATATGTTTGATGAATACATGTATATATATTTTTTATTGTAACATTTTAACAAGAATTGTGGAAATGTTGGTAGGTAACGAAACATTAGCTTTTAAATGACATTTTGTATTTATATTGACTGTTGCCCAGTTGACAGTCTGTGGATTCAGCAATTTACACGATATGACAGATAAATTTCAACTTAACAGCTTGATGTATTTGCACATACGTCAAGTGTTAGGTAGCGACGATTGGCGATTTGGTTAAAAATGGAAACTTGCTAGCCAAGGATGATATAGGCAGTTAGTACGACATTGAAAAAACACATTCCCCCTATAGCTGCAGCGAAAACGGTGAGACGGGTTATTTAAAAACTTGTAAAATCTGATGAAAACAGTCAGTTACCAAAAAACCGTGAGATGGCAAAGTAAAATGACACCTGACACCTGTGATAAATACGGAATAAACTAGTTGCATCGAAGTCTACACTTTGCCGGCCTATTGCGCAAAGAAAAAGGTGTATGGAAGCCCGTGACGACTTCCGATGAATGTGTCTGGATTAATGTATGGCTGAATGCCTAGCTAATTTGCTAATTCTCATTCGCATCACAATTGTTATTTTCCTTTACAATGCAGTGTAGGAAGAGTCTTTTGGAACTCTGTACCCAGCCTCTGTAGGCACCTGCTACGGTGTCCTCACACACTGTATCCATGGCAGCCAGCAGGGTTACTTT